>NC_090448.1:252212665-254712665 GCF_031143425.1 Pleurodeles waltl | reverse complement strand
CAGACTTGACCAGTGGCTCCACATCAGTGTGACGCTAGGGTGGGTCATCACAAACAGAAACATAGCCAAGCATTGGGGGGGCTGGACAACCGCCCCATCTAGAAGTCTTGCAAATTACATGGATTGGGTCATGCTGACAGAATGAGGGATATATGTAGGTTGGGGTATGGGGGCACTGGAAAGAATATATAAGTGGCATCTGTCATACTCCACTGCAAGAGGTAATTTCAGTATAGTGCAAGGAAAGACCCCAGGCGAAGGCTCTAATGAGGAGAGGTACCAGCGGGGGATAAGAGGGTACATGACAGATTACAATGTGATATTGGTATTCAATTTCTTTGTGGCTGTTTCTCTTGTGGTTAAAAGCCATATAAAAGATGTATTAAAAAAAAAAAGATTTGCTTTGGTTTAGGTTCTGCAGAAATATGCAGAATCTGGTGCTGATTATGAGTTTGGCGGGCAGAAACACCCAACCTCCCCACTGGCCCCATTGCAACTTTCCCACTGGGCTGACTGGTGAAAATCTCAGCCCAGTGGGAAAGGTGTGTCAGCATTGTCGCCAGCTCATGATAGAGCCGGCGGCAATGCTGCTGCACGCACGGAGCACCAACACCCTCGAAATGTTCACTGTCTGCAGACAATCCACATTTTTAGGATGCTGTACAGGGGGACCCCTGCACTGGCCATGCCTTGGGCATGTGCCAAGTAGGGGCCACCTTGTGGCCCCCTACACTTGTTCTCTGCCAGCCTATTCATGGCGGTGGTACCCCCATAAAAAGGCTGTTGGAGAACAAGGTTGTAATCAGCAGAGTGGTGCTGAGTTCAGCTCTCCCCTGGCTTATTACTACCAGGACTTGCGTCAGACCATCTGGATCTCTGGTCTTGGCAAGAACAGCAGTAGGTTGGTGGGTCTGCCCGCCAACCTTGTAATGTGGTAGTCTTCAGACCGCAAGCCTCGTAACAAGGATGCTACATCTTTCGGATAATAATGTATAACATGGAAAAAACAAAGCATCCTGCCATAAATTTCCCCTTTCTACTGATCACTTTTTCTGTTTAGAAAAACATATCAGAAAAAAGAAAATCCTGATTGTCCTTGAAAAACTGCCGGATTGTAGCCAGCAGGTTTAAACAAATAAGTGTTATTAAGAAAATTAGATTTGTATAACCAACCTTACAGGTGTGAGTACTCTCATTGAACTTTACCATTTCTGATGGAGAATACAGCACCTGGAGGAATCTATGTAAGATTACATTGCCAGAAAATTGGCAACAACCTGCAAATTTTGTGCACTGTCAGATAAAAGAATGAGGTCAATTTATTTTTCTTTAAGATCAGAGTACTCCATTTAAAATACAAGCCACTTTTATGTGAGGAACATATGGCAGCTAACAGAGGGAGCATATGCCCTTCCGTGTGGAAGTATCAAAGATACTTAAAAATTAGCAGGGCTCTTGTGTAGATGTTGTCTCTCTAGCTACATGGCTAGTTGCAAAGATTGTCCAGCTCTCAAAGCTACATGGAATATATATGAGAAGAAAGGGCGATCTGTAAAATGCTATAAGAGTGGGGTGCATGTCAAGTAAGTATGTGAAAAAGCTGCTCTGCAGATCAGAGACCAGGGTTCTGGTAATCTAGTTAAGATTGTAAAAATCAATGGCGTTAATTTGGAACTGATATTTTAGTGTTATTTAAAGATAAGCATCTTTTCTTTGAAGGACTTTAGGAGCCATTTCCAGAATAAAAAATTGAGGCAGAATAATATTTGCCTGGTAGACTGTGGTGGACAAGTCATCAAGATTGGGCTTTTTCATGCTTTAAGTTTAAAAATCATTTCGCTATGGGAAAGATGTATGTGGTAGTCAAAGGTGGTACCATCTTAGAATGGCTCTGTCAGAAAGACCTCTGCACCAATATTGATCCCAAAATGAATCCCCAAGTGTGTGTGGCCATGCAGGGTGCCATTTTTGAGAAAGAATAGAACAAGGAGGTAAACAATGATACTGTCTTAAACAAATGTTCTGAATTAAAGTGGGTTAGTCTGAAAAGCGATTTTTTTGGTGAACCTTATGAGTTCTGGATTGTGAGAGAGGTTCTGTCAGAAAAAGACAGACTTTTTGTGAAGAGGGATTTGTGTACCACATTCTCTCTTACAGAAAGTTCTCATGCTGGCTTATGAGGAACATCTTGTTGTTGGTAAGTTCAAAGAGCACCTACAAGAAAACCTTTAGTGGCCCACCTTAATTTGAATGTGAAATGGGTCATCAAGAGGTGGTCAGAGTGTGAGGCTAGTGACAAAGGGTACAAAATGCACTTTCTAATGTAAGAAAAGGGTTCCTGAGTAATGAAATCTAATATAGGAGCGGGATAGCAGAAAAGAAAGAATAAAGAGCAAAAAAACTATCTTCCACAAAAATTAAGCTCTATAAATATTCACTCTAACCACAGAAAATAGTACAATAGCAGATCCTCCCACCACTCTATTTATAGAGTTTTTTGCTCTTTATTCAAAATCATCTTCCTCCTTAAGGTATGTAGGGAATTAACCAATGGACCTTGGGAAGAGATCTCTGTGGACCGGGATTGGACATCTGCAACCTTCTTTTTGGTGGTTGTGTGTATGTTTTCAAGAAAAAACAAAACACCAAGCTCTTCTAAGCCCAAGCAATCAACGATCATTCAAACTCTTATTTTAACGTATTTATGATGTTGTTCACTCATATTTCATTAATAAACCAATACCTCAGTACTTAGAATAATATATATAAAATTATCAGAGACCAAACATATAGGGCCTCATTATGAGTTTGGCAGTCCGACAACAGCCATATTGGCGGTGGTTGTCCAAATGCCAACAGGCTGGTGGAGAAGACTGCCAAATTATGACATTGGTGGTGGTGCACACAAAATCCCACCAAGCCCTGCTGCACAGCCAATGTGGTCAAACGTCTGTGGTCTATTCGGCGGAGACCATGTTTCCACCAGACTCTTTATGAATTTGCACACCGCCAAGTCTGATGATTTCATCCACCATAACCCTGAACTCATCGTCTGTGAAGCGGGGATGTTTTTGTGGGGACATGATAGTGGTGGACGACACAAACAAATGGGTGATGAGATGTGGGTGCTGAGTGGGCAATGCACGGTGTCTGATGTGTGGCAAAAAATGTGTGTGATTTGTATGATGTGCAAGTGTGTGATAAGTGGTATTTGAAGTGATGAGGGGTGCCTAATTGTGTGATTGTGGAGTGTGAATGTGTGTGTTTTTATAGTGCTGTTTGTAGGTGTGCCAGGTGTGTGGATGTGTGTCAGGTGTGTGGAATTCAAACTATTCAATATGATGTAGTATATTACTATGTAGACTGCCATTGGTTTCCCACCATGGGAGAACCGCTATCATGATTTGTGGGTCGTAATTGGTTCAGGGGATTTTTGTCGGGCTTGTGGTGCTGGTGGTGGAACCACCTCTTTCCTACCCTCCAGAGTCCTTGCAGTGTCGGAATTTTGGTTGGGCTTTGGCAGTCCTGCCTGTATAACTCATAATACGGTGGTCTGTATGACCACCAACATGGCAGTCTTTTGGTGGCTGCCACCGAGGCGGTTTTACTGTCACACCGCCAAACTCATCATGAGGCCCATAGTAACAAACATATATCTGAATACCAAAGCAAAAATAGTTAACAGTCAGACTAGCCTCTGGGGAGCTGTCTGCCCTCCTGGAAAACTGATTGGGGGTAATTGCATTCATCGGCCCCTGGGGGGAGAAAGACTGTGTCCCTATTTACTTGGGGTGGTGGAATGGCCATGCCCATGGTGGGCACCCTCTACTCCTCTTTTTAAAAACAAACACTCCCTTTCATCTAGTGAGCTTTCTCCCTCATGGGGGTATATTGTAGATGATTACCCTATCTGCCCGCAAGGGGGGGCAGAAAGACTTTGGTCCCACTTAGATGGGGGTGGGGGCAATGCCCCACCACTCTTTTATTAAAAAGATACCTGCTGTCTAGGTGGCTTACTGCCCACTGGGGGGGCAGAGAGACTGTGCTAATTTTTTAGGGGTTGGGGGCATTACATGACCATTCTGGACAGCCCCCACCCGAAGCCTTTTCTAAAAAAAAAGATCCCTGGTGTCTAGTGGGCTTTCTGCCCACCTCCCCGGGAGGGCAGATTGCGGGTAATAAGCCCCATCTGCCTCCCAGGGGGGCAGAAAGACTGTGCCTTCTTTAAGGGGTTTGTTTATTGCCTTGCCCATTCTGGGCAGCTCCCACCCCTCTTTTATAAGAAAAATCTCTGATGTCTAGGAGGCATTCTGCCCCCGAAGGGCAGATTGGGGGATATAACCCCTATTCTGCTTCAGGGGGTCATGAAGAGTGTTTCCTATTTTGGGGGATGGGTGGGGGCATTGTCTTGCCCATTCTGGGCAGACCCACCCTTTCGTAAATAAGGAAAAAAAGCCCCTGGTGTCTAGTGGGCTTTATGCCCCCCTCCCGGGGGGCAGATTAGTGACGCTTGCCCCCATCTGCCACCCTGGGGGGCGGAAAGACTGTTCTATATCAGAGAAATTAAGGGGGAGCAAAATCCCTTGCCCAAGTGGCAGCATGCAACTCCCTGGTGGCCTAATGCAGTGGATCCCTGCTTGGAGATAGCACTCCAGAGGCAATGCGCAAGCAGAGATCCACTAGGGAGAGGTACCTTTGGAAAGGGGAGAGTCTCCACTTTCCAACAGTACCTCTCCGTTTGAAATCGGTGCTCAGGGGGCAGGGATGTGCCCCTGAGCACAAAAGAAAATTAAAACAAATAAGCTGATTGGCTCATTTTACCTTCATTTTTCCCTTTAATGGCACCAATGTGCAGGGTGTGCCCATTCTTCTTTACATGGTGGGGACATTTTTAGCCTTGGTTGCTGGGGAAGCGTTTCTCCAGCAACCAATGCTAAAAATATTCCAATGAAAACATCTGGGGCCTGCCCCAGAGGAATTTTAGGTGCCATGTGCATATTATATTGTTATGTATTTGTTTATAGATTTGCATTGGCAGGTGGCCATAAATGGGTTTTCAGTTGTTCGTGTAGTAAACCTGAAACTTTACATATGCAGTCTAGTTTATTCTTTGATCGTCCTTACCATGTTTAGTAGGATCATGTTACATATGAAATGTGTTTTACAGGTAAGCGATGAAATTAACATTTAAAGTAGGAATAATATATAGTCATGATTTAAAACTAATACTAAAATTGACACTGAAAAAAACTATCTATAATAAACCCATGTAATTAATATATCTTCAACTCAGAAGACTGCAACAAATGTCCACTGTAACAAAATTCTGAAAAAATAGAACTGCAAAACAAACATTTCTTGAAGCATCAAAGAAGAGTAGACCTCTAAAATGTAAGTAAGACTGTGCAGCTATAATGTAAACATGAAAAAACATGGTGGAATATGTATGAAAGCACTATGCCTCAAGAATAATTTCCCAAAAGGAATATTCGTTTTCTCTTTCCTGGGGTGTCCAGAACTAGCATGCACCACCACATGCATACATGTTAGCTTGTCATACATTCCAAATACCAAGGTATTTTGTGTTACATATAATTCCAAAACCAAACACTAATAGACTCTTTGCTGCATTCAAGGCTCAACTCAATCGCATAAATTTTATTATTTAAAAACTGATGATATTTTACGTTTAAACTCTTGTCCTGTACCTTTTCAAATTAACAAGACGGTGTTTGGACAAAATATTGATTTTAAAATATCGGGAGACAGAAATTTCAGAAGTTAAATATCATGACAACATATTGTGATGCTTAAATATTGTTGACAAGAATATTGTTTTTTTATGTAAGTAATATTGTAAATAATATTGATGTTAATATCATTTCCACTAACACAGTGGTTAAAAATATTATTTATTATTTTAATGTGTTTTAGTTGATACATTAATTTTATGTGTTGATATTGGTTGTATAAATGTTAATAATTGTTTTTAACATATAACTTGTAGTTTTAAGTGAGTGATCATTTATTAATTTTTTAAACACATAATTTATGGAATAATTATTTCTCAGTTATATTCTAGGTGCAGGCTGCTAGGTTTGTGGGCATACAGGATGGGAAGGTAATTAAATACTAATTGAGTAACAATTATTTGTTAATTGATAATTATTGATATTGATTACAATATCTTTATTAAATAGTAGTTATTTTTATTAATAATTAGTAATTAATTTACTGTTCAGTAATTATCAGTAATTGATTAGTTAGTAACAAGGGTAACAAAGGTTATCCTTGCTGGTATAGCCCCACCTCGGTTTGATTTGATTGTTAAATGCTGAAAATGTTGATTTTTTGGGCTAATGTTAATAGCATAGTTTCTGATCTACAGTATGGATTTTGACCAGATTAAGTTCAATTGAGCAGTGCCTCAACTTGCATTTTATCATCAATACTACACAACTACCAAATCTGAGTCAGTTCGTATGGCATTAATGGAAGTCAGCTTGGCCTTTGACTGTGTCAACTGAACAAAACTTGAGTCCATTATGAAATCATCGAAGCTGACCTTGTTAGTAGTCTATGTGAATTGCATACTAATCTTATCGTGAGAGTCAGAACTGGGGCAGGGTGGAGCACATATTGTATTCATCTAAACAAGGAGTATATTTGCACCATCTTGTTTAATTCTACATACTATACTTGCCTTGCCTCTGCAGTCTTGCTTTCTAAAGTGGCCCCTGGGGGGAGAAAGACTGTGTCCCTATTTACTTGGGGTGGTGGAATGGCCATGCCCATGGTGGGCACCCTCTACTCCTCTTTTTAAAAACAAACACTCCCTTTCATCTAGTGAGCTTTCTCCCTCATGGGGGTATATTGTAGATGATTACCCTATCTGCCCGCAAGGGGGGGCAGAAAGACTTTGGTCCCACTTAGATGGGGGTAGGGGCAATGCCCCACCACTCTTTTATTAAAAAGATACCTGCTGTCTAGGTGGCTTACTGCCCACTGGGGGGGCAGAGAGACTGTGCTAATTTTTTAGGGGTTGGGGGCATTACATGACCATTCTGGACAGCCCCCACCCGAAGCCTTTTCTAAAAAAAAAATCCCTGGTGTCTAGTGGGCTTTCTGCCCACCTCCCCGGGAGGGCAGATTGCGGGTAATAAGCCCCATCTGCCTCCCAGGGGGGCAGAAAGACTGTGCCTTCTTTAAGGGGTTTGTTTATTGCCTTGCCCATTCTGGGCAGCTCCCACCCCTCTTTTATAAGAAAAATCTCTGATGTCTAGGAGGCATTCTGCCCCCCGAAGGGCAGATTGGGGGATATAACCCCTATTCTGCTTCAGGGGGTCATGAAGAGTGTTTCCTATTTTGGGGGATGGGTGGGGGCATTGTCTTGCCCATTCTGGGCAGACCCACCCTTTCGTAAATAAGGAAAAAAAGCCCCTGGTGTCTAGTGGGCTTTATGCCCCCCTCCCGGGGGGCAGATTAGTGACGCTTGCCCCCATCTGCCACCCTGGGGGGCGGAAAGACTGTTCTATATCAGAGAAATTAAGGGGGAGCAAAATCCCTTGCCCAAGTGGCAGCATGCAACTCCCTGGTGGCCTAATGCAGTGGATCCCTGCTTGGAGATAGCACTCCAGAGGCAATGCGCAAGCAGAGATCCACTAGGGAGAGGTACCTTTGGAAAGGGGAGAGTCTCCACTTTCCAACAGTACCTCTCCGTTTGAAATCGGTGCTCAGGGGGCAGGGATGTGCCCCTGAGCACAAAAGAAAATTAAAACAAATAAGCTGATTGGCTCATTTTACCTTCATTTTTCCCTTTAATGGCACCAATGTGCAGGGTGTGCCCATTCTTCTTTACATGGTGGGGACATTTTTAGCCTTGGTTGCTGGGGAAGCGTTTCTCCAGCAACCAATGCTAAAAATATTCCAATGAAAACATCTGGGGCCTGCCCCAGAGGAATTTTAGGTGCCATGTGCATATTATATTGTTATGTATTTGTTTATAGATTTGCATTAGCAGGTGGCCATAAATGGGTTTTCAGTTGTTCGTGTAGTAAACCTGAAACTTTACATATGCAGTCTAGTTTATTCTTTGATCGTCCTTACCATGTTTAGTAGGATCATGTTACATATGAAATGTGTTTTACAGGTAAGCGATGAAATTAACATTTAAAGTAGGAATAATATATAGTCATGATTTAAAACTAATACTAAAATTGACACTGAAAAAAACTATCTATAATAAACCCATGTAATTAATATATCTTCAACTCAGAAGACTGCAACAAATGTCCACTGTAACAAAATTCTGAAAAAATAGAACTGCAAAACAAACATTTCTTGAAGCATCAAAGAAGAGTAGACCTCTAAAATGTAAGTAAGACTGTGCAGCTATAATGTAAACATGTAAAAACATGGTGGAATATGTATGAAAGCACTATGCCTCAAGAATAATTTCCCAAAAGGAATATTCGTTTTCTCTTTCCTGGGGTGTCCAGAACTAGCATGCACCACCACATGCATACATGTTAGCTTGTCATACATTCCAAATACCAAGGTATTTTGTGTTACATATAATTCCAAAACCAAACACTAATAGACTCTTTGCTGCATTCAAGGCTCAACTCAATCGCATAAATTTTATTATTTAAAAACTGATGATATTTTACGTTTAAACTCTTGTCCTGTACCTTTTCAAATTAACAAGACGGTGTTTGGACAAAATATTGATTTTAAAATATCGGGAGACAGAAATTTCAGAAGTTAAATATCATGACAACATATTGTGATGCTTAAATATTGTTGACAAGAATATTGTTTTTTTATGTAAGTAATATTGTAAATAATATTGATGTTAATATCATTTCCACTAACACAGTGGTTAAAAATATTATTTATTATTTTAATGTGTTTTAGTTGATACATTAATTTTATGTGTTGATATTGGTTGTATAAATGTTAATAATTGTTTTTAACATATAACTTGTAGTTTTAAGTGAGTGATCATTTATTAATTTTTTAAACACATAATTTATGGAATAATTATTTCTCAGTTATATTCTAGGTGCAGGCTGCTAGGTTTGTGGGCATACAGGATGGGAAGGTAATTAAATACTAATTGAGTAACAATTATTTGTTAATTGATAATTATTGATATTGATTACAATATCTTTATTAAATAGTAGTTATTTTTATTAATAATTAGTAATTAATTTACTGTTCAGTAATTATCAGTAATTGATTAGTTAGTAACAAGGGTAACAAAGGTTATCCTTGCTGGTATAGCCCCACCTCGGTTTGATTTGATTGTTAAATGCTGAAAATGTTGATTTTTTGGGCTAATGTTAATAGCATAGTTTCTGATCTACAGTATGGATTTAGAACAGATTAAGTTCAATTGAGCAGTGCCTCAACTTGCATTTTATCATCAATACTACACAACTACCAAATCTGAGTCAGTTCGTATGGCATTAATGGAAGTCAGCTTGGCCTTTGACTGTGTCAACTGAACAACACTTGAGTCCATTATGAAATCATCGAAGCTGACCTTGTTAGTAGTCTATGTGAATTGCATACTAATCTTATCGTGAGAGTCAGAACTGGGGCAGGGTGGAGCACATATTGTATTCATCTAAACAAGGAGTATATTTGCACCATCTTGTTTAATTCTACATACTATACTTGCCTTGCCTCTGCAGTCTTGCTTTCTAAAATGGCCAAGCTGTCCCTCCCTTTCTGCACATAAAATTCCTGCCTGCAACCAAGGTACCATCTCACCATAACGCAAGGGTGCCTCCACTGGCAAAAGATTGCACTGAGTGTGCCAGCACATGAAGAGGGCAGGAGTGCTCCATATCATGATAAATATGGCTCATTCCTGCCCGCTCTCTTTCATGGAAGTTGTCTTGCTGCATTGCATGACAAAATTATAAATATGGTCCTGAATTCAAACTGAGTGTAGTCTGATTTGGGATTACGAACTCGTTTCAACTGGCCACAAAACAGTCTTTTCAACTGTGTTAGACAACTGTCTGTAGAGTTGGACTGACCTATATGGCAATATTGCAGTGCCAGATGGGCTGGTCTGACAGGTCAGTGTTTGGGCCATTTTTAGCTGTTTGTGGGCATGGTTTATGATCTAGTGGGGTGGTTTTTGCTGTTGATGTCCCTGATATGACTACAAACATTGCGTGCAGCAAGCACAAATGCATGCATTCTCCCAACCCTTGCAAAATACCTATACAGATTGCCTGCCTCAGTTTGCAAATGTTGGCCACTTTTATTTAACTATCTGATTCACTAATTGTGGACACTTTTATTTTGGTGCCTAGGCCTATTTCCTGTCCCATCCCGATCCTTCTTATCTCTACTTCTTTCTTTTTTTTTCTCCAAATCTAAAAGGGAGGGGTGTGCAGGGGGGAGGGATGGGGATGTGGGAGAAAGAAGAAAAAAAACCTTTTCCTGTCACCGCCACCTCCTGTCACCTCGCTTCTCTGCTCTTCTTCTGGTGGCCCAGCAATCACTGGGACACCAGCACACGCTCCCCAGCAATCTTGGTGCTGCTTTCATTCTAAACCTAGCATGAAAGCAGTGTCAGGACTGCTCTGAGTGGCTTGTTCTGCCGCTCAGACAGTACACTGGGGTCTGTGCAGCTTCTCCAGCCTGGGTGTTCAACACAGCTGGGTTGGAGAAACCTAAGTGCATATGTGTGTTTGGCCAGCCCATGACGGCAGGCCAAGCACACATGCACTCTTAGGTGTACTCTCTCCTCCTCCCCTTCCCCTCTCCACCCTCCTGTGGCCCAGTTCCACCTTTCTGTTCACATACTGCTGGCTGAGCCAGCAGCTGAAAGATAAAATGATAAAGAAATATAATTTTACTTTCCAGCTCCTGGCTTAGCCAGGGGGACGACGCTCCTTTGCCATTGCGAAGGAGTCACCCCTGGTAGAGCCACAACATTTTCCTTATAAACAAAGTTTATTAATTCAAATTTGTGTTTAAATCATGGAACATGTTTTCAAAGACTCCATATGATTTGAAGTATGCATTCTGATTTTAGGAACTCTATACCTATTTATGTTTTTAGGACATTTACTTGAATTTGTAACATATTACTTCACGTAGATTATTTTGTGTTTTTTGTTTTTTAAATTAACAAGTTAAATATATCTAGTTACTATAAAATAATACAAAAATATAATCAATGAAAAACAAAGCTATTCAGGGCCTCATTTACAATGTTTTGGTGCAGGGCAGTGCAGCAAGCCTTTTTGCTGCACTGCCCTGCATCAAAACAAAAGGGCAGGAATACATGTATCTATAGGATATACTGCATTCCTGCCCTTGTCCTGGCACACAAGTTGCTGCCCTACACCAACACAGACACCCTTCCACCATGGTGCAAGGATGACTGCGTTGCGAGGATAATTGTTTATGTGCAAGAAGGGACAACTTCCTGCACATAAACAATAATTGATGGTGTTTTCCTCTTTGTATGTGTGCTGCAGAGTAATGTTATTTCTCCTTGTTGCACTACTTTAACTCCACTCTTGAGGTGGCATAGGAATCTGGCGCACTCCCAAGCTTGTACATCTGGGAATGCATCAGATTCCATCAGCATCCATAGGTGTTGCTGTGGGAAAACCCATCCACCCATGGAACACCCCTTTCATGCAGTGTTATGCATGAAAGGGGGCCATATTTACAAGGCCATGAAAAGCCATGCAATGCGGCTTTGTGTGTCCTTGTAAATATGAACCGGCACACTGCGCCACAGGAGAGTCAGCAAAAATGATGCTCTGGTGGTGCAGTGTACCGCTAGAGCTTCGTGAATGAGGCCCTCACTGTTGCCAAATACAGCTCCCACTCTTTCTCCCTTCCGATAATCTAATGTGCCCATGTTTTCATTCTACTGCATAGAACTTGGCTGAAATCCAAATATTTATTTGAATTTACAGTGTGTAATTCAAAGGCTTTTCTTTGTAGTCAAAGTTGTTTGATTGATATATTGTATTTTTATCAGTAACTGCCCCCTTCATATATTCATTTAAGACAAGTATTTTGCCTTTGAATTCTGGGTAATGCCACGGTGTCGAAGTTGTTATGCAACTTATCAAATCTCTGATTTAAGGTGAGCCCTTTTCAGAACATTTCCATTCTTATGAAGAAGGATGCTGTACATCGCTTGCCTACTAAATCCCCACGTGACATGTGAAGGGCATCCTGATGAGCCTTGCCAATCGTACATCACCCAGATGGAGATGCCGGCCATTACAGGATGATACCTGCCCATTTGAGATTAGTTTGAAATTTATGGCCCTGTAATGAGAGCCTTGAGTCTATGGCACAGTTAAATGTGGTTTTGATTATCCAGCTTTGAGCATTATAGGACAATTTATGAAACTCGCACACTCTGTGGATTGAAAAAAGACCTCAGTAAACTACATGAGCAGTGAAGAGAACAATACTTTAATATTAGGCTCAAGGATGAAAATAGAATTGAATTATGAGTCTGGCATGCTTACTGAATACAGCTTGTGACCGAAACAGTTATTTTTCCAGGTAAGTAAATACCTAATATAAAAAAAACCCAACAAAACAAAAACTACGGGCATCTATATTTTGCTGCTGTAAATGATTCATCCTCTAATGCATATTATGCAGTACTTTTTGTTGTATAATGTGCTAAATAATTGTGACGGAAACTTACTTGAGGATAAAGTAATGTAGGAAATTCTCTTAAAAGGATAAACACATATAACTATGAGACAGTCAAACGTACATGTCCAGAAAGAAATGCACACACTCGTGAAGCAGTATTACGCTCTGCTGGTCGACTATTCTCTGGACGACGGAAATGTTAACATATTATGATGCAGTCCTGAAATAATGTGTTTTTAGGTCCAGCATTAGCTAAGATCTTTGGTTTTTAATTAAAAAATGTATAAACTATAGATACGTACATACTGGAGCTTGCAGTCTACCTTCTTCTTCCATTGGTCTGCTATAGTGTCATTCACATTGCTTCTGCTCACCACAGCATATAGCATAGGACACAAAGTCAACCCAATGTACTGTCTTGCATGTTTGAGGACAGAACCTTTCTTGCTCCACACTGACACCATTTCAGGGTAAAGTAATCACTACAATGCACTGGATCTCACTGCTGAATACCAATATAAGAAAACAGGTCATTAGTTAATGGGAGTGTAAGCCCCACTAAGGCAACAACCATAACCCTTGTCAGGGTAAACCCCAGAAGCCAATAAATTAAGCTGTGCTTAACCCTCTGGTAGCTTGGCACAAACACACTCAGGTTTAACTTAGAGGCAAAGTGTAAAGTATTTATGCAGCACAGAAACAGTAACACACTGAAAACACAACACAAGAAAAATCTCAAAAACTTTAGACAACCAGAGAACATTTTAATAAATGAAATTATACTAGAACAACACAAATCCAATCAGTAGAAACAGAAATAGGCAATTTTAAAGAGTTTAGTGAAAAGAGCACCTAAAAGCACAAGCACCACTCGCGGGCATCTGATCACACAAGACTTGGGGAAGTCACAAGTTCAGGCCAACTGAGATGGAGCTAGGGACAAATACAGGGCCAGGTTAGTCTTGCTGCTGAATAGTTACCTTCTGAGCCTGGTGCAAAGAGTTCTATTTGCAGGAAGGAGGGTGCTCTAAGGAATGAGAGCATTATGGATGGTTTGGCTGTAGTACTAAGAGCTGGCTTGGAGTCGCGGATGGTCATCACTGTAGCGCAAAGAGCTGGCTGCGTATTACAAATAGTGACAGAAGCATGTTGGCGGTCACTGCGGTTGGAAAAGACTTGGTGCAAGCAGCCATATTGGAGCTGTGAGGAGCCCAAACTTCAGGATTTTCTTGTAGAGGAGTACACTCTAATGCCATTCAAGGGTCCAGGACATGGGGAATCACCTCTTGAGGATCAGGGACTCAATCTAGCAGAGACCAGCTGGGCTGAAGCAGATCTAGTCGCAGGTCAGTGCAACAAGTCAGGTGTGCAATTGAAGGCAGGACTCCGGAGCTCTCTATATCCCTGTAGCTCACACAGAAGGTCAGACAAATTACAATTTGATCTGTGGTCCTGGGTTCAAGGCAAACAGGCCCATGAAGATGAAGATAAGCAAGTTCATTCTTCCTTTTGAGACAGCAAAACAGTGCACAAGCAGCAGAGCAGTTCTCTGGTAGTAGGACAGACCTTCTTCTATAATGTCAATGGGTTCAGGAGTGTTTAGATGAGTGGCTCTGGAGGTCCAAAATGTATACCTGGTATCAACCCTTGTATGTGGTGGCACACCCTGACCTACCCCAACATCTGGTTTTGGACAGTTCTTCCCTTCCCCTGTTAATGGTCCAAACTGTCAGGGGTAAAAAAAGGCTGGTGTCAGTTTCCTTTGTGTGTTTAGGGTACATCTCCATCCCCAGCAATCCTGGCACTATGGTCCCTCCTGCCCATGCCTAGTCCCTGTTATGTAACTGTATGGGAGGAATGCACAAAGGGTTAGTACAAGAAAATGCCAACCTTTTAAAAGTGGCATTTTCAGAACTGCAAAAACAAATCCCACTTTACCATTAACGAGGATTTTAAATTACAACTCATTTGAGTTCAAACAGCATATCTCTATCTGCTCCCACTGCAAACTTAGCAGGCTTGTAAAATGTACCCCCAGTCCTGCTTTTTAAATATCGCTCACCCTGCTCTATAAACCCTTAGGGCCAACCTTAGGGGTGATTTATAAGTATTAAAAAAGAAGATTTAGGTGTGGAAAAAGCTTTATTTTGCCAGTGTAAGATATTGAGTTGTTGGTTGACTAGGGAGTGAGCCCTGGTCAAGCAGAAATCACAGTCCTTGTCAGGGTAAGGCACAAGCAAACACCAAATGAATGTGGCCTCCCCTCTGGTAGCTTGGCACTCAGCAGTTAGCTTAGAGGCAATGTGTAAAGTATTTGTAAAACAGTGGAAACACCAGGTAAAAAAAAGAAAATCAGACTATAATAAATTAAACAAGACCAAAATTATAAACATCCAATCAGTAGAATTTGAGTTATGAATTTAAAAAAAACAAGCTGTACTATAGTTCTTAAAAGTATTAAGTGCCAACCAGGAATATCTGTTCGCGCCAGACTGGAAGAAAGTCACATGTACAGGCCAACAGCGATGGAGCGTGCACAAGCTACAGGACCGAGTTAGGCCAGCTGAACAAAAGTATTTTCAGTCCTGGTTTGAGGAGCATCTCATGGATTCCCATCAAAGATGGTCGTGCAGCTAAGACGATACATTGGTTCTGAAATATGGTGAGGCTGCGGTGCGAGGTCTTGTTGCGTCGACATTGAGGATCCCATTGACAGGGCGTGTGATGCCAAGGCCGGTGTCAGGGATGTGATGCACAGTTAAGGCGATGCGTTGATTCTGAAGAGTGGATAAGCTGCAATGTGGACGTCCAGCGTCATCATAGTCCAGGCTGCCATCGATGATAGATGTAAATCTCTGCCCCGGGTGAAGCGTTGGGCAGCAGTGGTTTCGAAGGCCGTGCATGGCACCTAAGATGTGAAATGTGGCAGAGATGCAAGTCTGTTGCAACAGGTCAAATCAATGCAGCAGGTTCACTTCCAAGGGTCAAGGACTTGGGTGGCACTACTCGGCAGATGGAGGTCTGTTGCGTCCCTGAGACTTCAGATGATGGGAGCCAACCAGCCCTGGGAGTCATTCTGGGGTCTGTATTCATGTGAGATGCATGTCTAGTCCTTCTCATCAAGGCAAGATGGCAGAAGGCGCATGGTCAGACCAGCAGAATAGGAGTCCAGCAGAATGCAGTCCAGCAGAGTGGCAGTCCTGCAGCAGCACAGCAGTCCTTCTTCCTGGCAAAGTATACATGGGTCCAGAAGTGGCCTGAAGTGGCGGTGTCTTGGGTCCAGTATTTATACCCAGTGGTACCTTTGAAGTGGTGGAAACTTCTAAATACATGCCTTTGAAGTACACAGAGGTCCTGTCGTCCTTCCCCTGGCTCCTGACTAACTACAGGGATAAGCAGCTCTTTATCTGGAGATAAGACACAGCTTATTCAGGTGTAATTAAGGCTGTGCCCAGTTCCTCCCTCCCATCCTGCCTGTGATGGCTGATTGAGACACATTTAAGTTCCTATTGTGTGTGACTGTCTAGGACGAATACACAAAGCTGATTGCGAACTACTCCCAGTCATGTGACCAGAGATAGACTGCAGCACCAAATGGCTAAGGCAAGAAAATGCAAACTTTCCAAAAGTGGCATTTTCAGAATTGCAATTTAAAATCCAACTTCGCCATAAGTTAAAATTTACATTGTGATTCCAGAGAAACCACACTTGAAGGGGTTATCTCTTTCCATTTGGAAATTACACTTATAAGATGTGGTAAGGCAACTCCAATGTTATCCTATTAGAAAGATGGGCCATGTAGTACTGAAAAATGTTTTTTTCACTACCAGAAAATTTAAAACTTAAAAGTACATATCAATCTGTTTGAATACACTGCACCTTGCCTTTGGGGCTTTCGTGGGCCTACCATAGGGGTGACTTATATGCATTAAAGAGAAAGGTTTTGGGCCTGGCAAATGATTTCTTTTGCCAGGTCAAATTGGCAATGTATAACTGCACACACAGGATCTGCACTTTCAGGCCTGAGACATGTTTAAAGGGCTATTTAATTAGATGTCACAATCAGTGATACAGGCCCACCAGAAGCATTTAGATTACAGGCCCTGGCACATGTACTGCACTTTGCTACGGACTTTTAAGTAAATTAAATATGTCAGTTGGGGTTAAGCCAATATCACCATCTTTATAGTAAGGAGTACTAGTACCTTACCACTAGTTATCAGTGGTAAAGTGCACAATGTCCTGATAACAGCAAAAACAAGGTCGGAAAAAATGGAGCAGGAAGGCAAAATGTTGGGGGGAAAGCCACCCTATGGCTGGCAGGTCTAAGAACCAGGTTTAAACAGTAGTGTAAAACTGCACTGCAGGTTTGAAGTGGCAGGCCTGAGACATGCATTACAAGGCTACTGTTGTGAGAGGCACAATAAGTCCTGCAGGCCCACTAGTAGCACTCAATAATTTACAGGCCTTGGGTACAGGTAGTACCACTTTGCTAGGGATTAGTAAATGAAATGTGACAATTAGCTGTGGCCTAATCTTACCAAGTTTGAAGGAGAGAGCACAATCACGTTACCACTGGTTGGCAGTGGTAAAGTAGACAGAGTCCCAAACCCAACAAAAATGAATTCAGCAAAAAACAGGAGGGGTGGAGGCAAAACGATTGAGGGAATACCACACCGAGGATGTCAGGTCTAACAGTCTGTTTTACTAGTGATCTTTTTAAGTAACAAACCTTTCAATTGTACCTTGTATTATCATAATATCATTTGAGAAGGACACAGGAGTAAACCCCTACTTAACTAAGCACTGCAATGTTAAAATGTCAATTAAATACTTGATAGCATCTTTGATGAGGAGACAGAAAATAAAAGACCAACTACCTGAGCATTTGAAGTGCATGGAGAATACATAGCCAGTATAAAGTTAATATACCAAGTAAATAAAATGAAACACACTTTGAACTGTGAGCAAATGCAGGGAGTCAATGAACAAACAATGCATGATCATTCAAAAGGCCAGTTTATGAATCTCATTAACCAAAAGTAAACATGTACATTTGGGTAGATGCAAAATAGTCATGAAATACCCTAAAGCTGTCAAAGACAACACCGAAACCTCGGGCACAAAAACGATTGAGTCATCTCGAGGCAACATTTGCATATTTTTGGGGATGCTGAACTGCAATGATCTGAAGGTCAACTATTTATTAATTTGCTTTTTTTCTAGCAAGTGACACAATTTTATTTTCAAGAATTCAAGAGCAAGAAGGAAACTGATAGACGGGTCTTTCCTTGCATTGCAATGATCTAGGGGGCTCATTTATTAAAATGTCATGCAGCACAGCAAGTAATCTTGCGATGCTGCGTGATAGGGAAAGGACATGAATGAACCATATTTAACATTGTACGATGCATTCCTGTCTTTTTCCTCGGCTGGAGCACAATGTGCTGGTTTGCAACAACACAGGCAACCTTGTATCATGGTGCAAGGGTGCCTGCATTGTAAGCAGGATAGATTTTGTGCAGGAAGGGGCACCTTTCTTCACAAAAACAATCCTGAGAGGCATGTTCCTCTTTCTATGTGTGCTGCAGAATATTTATCCTCATTACGCCTCACCTCGGGAGGCGTAGATTTTTGGTGCACTCCCAGGCCTACCAGTAATAGTAAATCTGGGAATGTGCCAAAATCCATTGGCAGA
The DNA here is from genome assembly GCF_031143425.1 of Pleurodeles waltl. Classification (NCBI taxonomy): domain Eukaryota; kingdom Metazoa; phylum Chordata; class Amphibia; order Caudata; family Salamandridae; genus Pleurodeles; species Pleurodeles waltl. The sequence continues at coordinate 254,694,307 of NC_090448.1, read as the reverse complement.
TGCATGGGAACACCCACTCTCCACCCACTGAATGCCTTCCCAGGGCAGAGTAACACAACACACCGATTTGGGTGGCATTGAGTTACTCTAGATTTATCAAGCCAGGTAAGTTCACGCAAGATGGCCTTGCATGACTTGATAAATATAACTTAAGAGTTGCGTCACTCTGTGCATGAACAATGCAACTCTGTGATACGTTAGGCCCTAAATCTCCTTACTCAGATGTCACTATGCACACTTAGTCCCAGAATTACAAGTGGGCTGTGCCGCTGATGCGTCTCTTTTTTTGGCGCATTGGCGGCAAAGGCTTCTGACCCATATTTACAAGGCCATGCAATGCCACTTTGTGTGGCTTTACATGGCCTTGTAGATATGGAGTAAGGCAATGCTTCGCAAGTTGCTGTGTTGCCTTACTTTGCATTAGGAAGGCTCTTCCATGGGTGTTGCATGGGTGTTCCAAAGCAACACCCATGGATTTTGATGCATTCCCAGATTCCCAACGTTTTGTAAACCTGTGAATGTGTCAAAACCCTATGCCACCCCAGGGAGGCCTAGAAGTGATGCAACAGGTAGAAATATCATTATTTCTCCCTGTTTTTCTCTTTCTATGTGTGCTACATTCAGCAGCACACACAGATAGAGGAAAACTCCTCTTTGGATTGTTTTTGTTCAGGAAGGTGTCACTTCCTGCACAAAACAATCATCCCTGCAATGCAGGCACCCCTCCACAATGGTGCAAGGGTGCCTGCATTATTGCACAACAGCAATTTGTGCACCTGCGCAGGGGAACAGCATAGGAATGCCCTGTATCTCATAGATACAGTGCATTCCTGCCCTTTTGTTTTGATACAGGGGAGCGCAGCAAAAAGGCTTGTGGAACTGCTCTGTGCCAAAACATTGTAAATCTGGCCCTAATACTCAGATTTACGGTGTCTTCTCACTTTTGCTTTGCACATTAGCAACTTCAATAGTTTCTTCTGGATCCTTAATCAAAGGCCCCAAGGTTTCATAAAATATGTAAATTAAATGTGTTCTTAATTCCCAGGATTCGAATACAAAAAACGTAATTCATACAATATGTTTATATATTTTGGGGTACGATAGACTGCAGTGCTCTGAAAGCCAATAATTTGACAGTACATTTCTCCATAGGCTGATGAGTGGCCAATAATGTAGTATTAATTTAACAAGTATGCAAAAATAGGAGAAATGTACTAATTCTGAGAGACTCTTCCCTGGCTTTGAATTGCACAAATGTCCTCAGGTGATTGATCAGTCAATGCAGATGTGGAAGGAAACTTATACTATCTAAAATTTGATGATATTTCAATTGTTACACCAGTGTTGGTTTGCATGATTCAAAACATTTGAGACTCAATTGTATTGTGTATGTGTTATTTGTGGTTGTGTGTGTTTATATCTATATATGTATCCACTGAAAAAAACAAAGGTTACAGGGACGTTATAGTTAGGTTCAGATTTTAAATGCACAAAACCATAGAAATTCAACAGCTATACTTATACTTATCTCAAGAAACTATAACTCGTGCCCTGAGGTAACTATAACTTAGCGTTTTCTCATCAATAATTTCAATGTTGAAGGTATATTACAAAGGTATCATAGAAGATGTCATTACTGATTCAATATGTGGGGTAAGTAGCAGTGCAGTAGTGAGGGTGTGAGTTATAGTTACCTTAGGGCATGAGTTAAACTTTCTTGTCATAAGTATAACTATAACAGTTGAATTTTTATGGCTTTGTGTGTAAAGTCAGAGCTTAACCATGACGTCCCTCTAATCCTTGTTTTTTAGTACATTTTTAAGGCTTTTAGTGAATTTCTATTTTTTTTTAGCGTTAAGTAATATTTAATGACCTTATGTTAATCTAAACCCATGCGTGGCAAGGGTTGGCCGCAGGCACCTAACCCTGCTCCACACACAAGGTGGTTCAGCTGCAGGACCTGGACCGATGTCAACCCCACGCAGGCACCCACCCCTGCACCTTGCTTGCTCCTGGCCGTCGTTGGCGGGGATTCAGATGCAGGGCTTGGCCTGTGGCTAGGCCCTGAGGCCCACCTCCCATATGCAGACAACCCGGGAGGGTGGCACACAGCCCCCCCCCGGGCATATTACAGCCCGAGGACCCCATCCCCCTTTCCAAGCCCAATTTTGACCTCTGGGACCTCATCCCCATTGACCCCATCAATTACTGCAAATTGACCTGGGGTGCGGGCCATGCAGTCCCTCTCCCTGGGCCCATTTTGGCCCAGGTGACCAAATTACCTGTTGCAATGCCACTTCATGCTGTGTGCCCTGACCCCACCCAAGACACCCAGTGTGCACTGTTGGGGGGGGCCTCAATGCCCACACAGTCCATTGCTTCCGGATCCAGGGAGCACCAAAAAATGCTGCTCCCTGCAAGTGGGAGCAATTCTTTCATGTATTCCTGTCCGCTTGACAGTGGCGCAAAATTTATTGGCAAAACAAAAAATGCTTTGTCTATGGGGATTAGGCCCTAACTATATTTACCTACTGCCCATTAGGTAATATATATATATATATGTGTATATATATATATATATATATATATATATATATATATATATATATATATATATATACATATATATATATATATATATATGTATATATATATATATTGTAGGAAAGTCCTTCTTTTTGCCCTGGTCACCCCGAAATATTTTGACTGATACTGGTGGTTTCAGAGTGTGCCCTGGGCACTGCTAACCAGTCCTAGGGCCAGTGCTATGTGTAAAATGGAATATGCAAATTAGACTAATTATAATTAGCTGCACTAACCTACTTATAATTCCCTAGCATATGGTAGGGCATGTAGGTTTATGGACCCCAGCATAGATAGTATACCAATAGGTACACAGATGTGGTGCCCAGTATAATTTTAAAAGCAGGACTGCCTTGCTGGCTGTTTTTAACTTAAAGTTAACCTCACATTTGACTTTGGAATTAAAAGTACTTCCAACATCCTAACATACCTTATTTGTACATACACGTCACCAATAAGGTATGCCATATGTGCTTCCAGGGTTGGGCACAGTGTAACTATAAGCAGGGACTTTATAAAAGATTTTTTATAAGCCCTGGTGAGGGAAAAATAGCCAAATTTGTTTTTCCCATTTTAGTGAATAGGCTCCATAGGCTAACATAGAAAGACTTTATTTTATAATGATAACGTCTTATTTTCCATAGGAAGGAGCCAAATATGGCAAGTTTAGTATCAAATTAAAAGTTATAATGAATCCAACAACCTACCACCATTAAATTTATTATAACTTGTACCAAGAAAGACTTTCAGATCTCTTGCTAAATGTTACCAACTTAAGCAAAGTAGTGCTCTTCTATGATTGGTCAGCCTCTGGCAGCCGAGCCGGGCTGCCTTGATGAGGTGTGAAGTGGCCTGGGCTGAAAGAAAGGAGCCATCTTGCGGGAGGAGATCTGCCTCAGAAGATGGTAGAACATGATGGGGGGAGAACAACCAAACTGGACTTCAAAGGAGGGAAGGATATTTGGGACAGCAACTGTACCCACCTCATTTCCTGCAAACGCAGACAGCTAGGTGCCTCCTAACTAGATTAATAGAGGACTGGAAAAGGGTTGTGTTAAGGGAAACATAGCCACACTAGCTCAAGAGGGTGGAGGCCTGCTTGTGATTGGACAGAGGCTCCCTCGCTTGCCATCACAGATGCAAGGATAAATATGGCAGAGATGCACCCCACTTCAGATCCCTACTGGAACAAAACAAGAAGAAGAAGGACTGCCCTGCTGGACTCCGGCCTGCACCTGGACACCGTATTCAGAAGGACTGCACCAGCTGCACACTTGGGCTTCACAAAGAAATGGACTTTGTCTGCCTTCTACTGCTCCAAGAAGGGCCTCCCTATAGGCTACAAGTAGAAAAGAGCTGGCCAGAGTCACCTGCATCAAGCCCTGCAGAAATTGACTAGCTGACCTGTGGTTATTTTCGGATTTGAACCAGGAGCATTCTGAGAGTTGAAGTCCTAAACACCAAAGAGCAACTCAGAGCTTCTGCAACCTTGGGGTGAGTTGTGGACACCTAAAGAACCCTAAACATACTTCTGGAAGAAGATCCAGAAGTTTTGAGAAGTTTGGAGCAACTTTGGAAAAAGCTCCAAAAGTGGACCGACCCGATGTTGTGAGTCAAGCCAGTCAACATCAACCGTGAACCGGCCTGACTTGCAGGTTCGTCCTGCTGAAAAGCTCTGGAGCCCCAGACTTCCATGAGTTCAATGTGGGCTCGTGGAAAGGCAATGCAACGACTTTGCATCAAAATTGATTTTGCTGTAGAGGGTCGTCTGACTTAGAGGAAGAAAAGCTCCAATAAAGTTTCTAAGTCCAAAGGTAAAAAGTTGACCGAGGCCTCCTGCTCAATGTATCCGAAGAGGGCTCCTGGGTGTGTGATTTGGCTCATGAGTCTCTGAGTGCATGTATTTGCGAATGAATTAGTGTATGATTGAGTCTGTGAATGTTCTTTAAACATTTTTTTCCATATTCTCGAATATCCTCAACTATGTTTGAATATCCTCAAGTGTGTTCAAATATCCTCAAATATTCAAGGATATTCGAGGATATTCAAGAATATTTGTGAATATCGCGCCTGGTGAAGGAAATCATTTTAAACCCATAATTTGACCCCCAAACACAACTATTTCACACCCCTTGTGTCAGGGTACCTCCACACTGGCCCCTTATACCATTTATCGTTTCAGCCTTGGGGACCATTTCCCATAACATAAAATAGCGACTGCAACTCTCTAGTCAGGTTGTGGCCAGCCAATTACATTGCTGCTATTTGTGCTCGCATTGGTGAAAATTCACAAATATTCATGATTTATTCACTGCCAGAGATATACAAATTTGGATTTCATTTAATTTCTCCTAAGCTACTGGACAGATTTACACCAAATAACCAAAAGCACAATCTGCATACCAACAGCTAGTTTTTTGCCAAATTTTGTGCTATTCCATCCAGCAGTTCGGGCTGTAGTTGTGTTGAAAGGTCTTTCTGGAATTAACATGGCAAACACAGCTTGTTTGACACCCTTTTTTCTCAACCCCCACTTCACAGATCACTCAGAAACTTTCCATGCACAACAAGAATCACTGGGGCACTATTTGGGGACAATTCCGTGAAGAGTTGTCAAACGGTGCCAGATATAGGCTACTCAAAAAATGCTTTCTCTATGGAAACGTGGGCCCATATTTAAGAAAAAATGGCACATCAGTTACGGCACTTAACAACACCATGGCTGTGCTATATTTACTATAGTGTCAACATTTATGACGCTATTGCGGTGCTTTGCTACACTAGCATCAAAAAATTGACGGTCCTCCTGAATATCTAGGTAAATCGGACGTGAGTCACCAAGTGTCAATTGACCCTAGTGAGAGTGATGCTTCTGATAGCAAGATGTCTGATGTATCAATGACTAAACTGAACCAAGGCCCACAGACAAGAAGCAGTAAAAGTAGAACAATTTTTTTAAAGCAGTTTCACCTACTGAATCAAGAAAGGACAGAACAATTCTCAGAACAGAATTTCAGACGTGGCCGAGGAAGAGGGAGAGACACACAGGAAGAAAAAAACAAACCATAAGGCAAAACAAGATTTAAAAAAATTACCAATGCCTGTGGGAATGGCAATGAGGGCAAGACAATGACAGAAATGAATGTAGTCAATTTATCTCAACGTGAGTTATCAAAAGGTGAAATTGAATTGACCTTTTATCATTGGGATTATCCTTATGTCTTCCAAGTAATTTGAATTACGTTCAAATGAGGATTTATTTGTTCCATTTTTTAAGAAAGTTGAAATTAAAAACAATGGTTTAATCTTAGGCCATCTAGAACAGAAAGTGACTGTCTCCCACATAAACTGAGTAGGCTTAGAATTGAGGACATTGAAGTGCTTCATTTCATGGCTGCACTTGATGAGCATTCTGTGTGCCATGAGGTTCCACATCTGAACCTTGACAACCTCAATATTGAGGTTGACCTCTCATTCCCAAGCAAGTTTAAACCAAACTCTACTTTCTTACCTGCTATTCAATGTGATGCAATAAAGTGTTTAAATAATTGTTATCAAAGAACTCAAGAAAATAAGATATAGCACCAGAGACCATTCCCATAATAACCTCTCACAAGCACAGTTTTCATCATTCATAGCTCTCCCTAAAGATTTATCTATTGTGATTTGTCAATCTGACAAAGAGGGCAATGTGGTGATAATGTCCAAATCATATTATTTGAGTGAAGGTAAAAGACAGCTGAATGATCCAACTTGCTACATTTTAGCCAGTGTATCTGAAATCACAACTTCTAGTCACAAGTATTGGGGTATGCTGAGAGAGTGGAAGGGCAGGGAGCTCCTGGAGTGGGAGGAATAATCTTTCCTTATTTGCAGTCATCCTAGAACACCGGTACTGTACCTTCTACTGAAGTTGCACAAAGACTCCAGCAATCCACCTGGGAGGCAAATTGTGTCCGCCATTGGGTCTCTATTGGAGAATACCTCCAAGTACATTGATTACTACCTTAGACCTTTTGTCACTGCGCTTCCTGCCTATATAAAAGATACTACACATTTTCAAACTTTAATTGAGAACATACATTAGGAAGATAACTACATTCTTTTAAACTTGGATGAGGCAAGCCTTTATATGAGCATTAGATGTGATTTGTGAATCCAGACAGTCAGGCATTTTTTCAGCGCACGCTCTAAATCATTGCTAGTTCACACTGAGATATTGTTGGACATGATCTTATACTATCTCACTGATAACTTTTGACACCCAAGTGTACAGAGAGCTGCAGGAGACTGCGACGGACACCTGTTTCGCCCACAGTTACGCAAAGATATTAATGGGCTGGTGGAGGCAACAGGTGTCCACGCAGGTGGAGAGTTTTGAAAATCAAGTGCTCATGTGGATTAGGTTTATCAATTATATTTTTCTCATTTGGAAAGGGGATGAAGGTCTGGCTACTAATTTTGTTACTGCTTTGAATGTCAACCCTTACAACATCCAACGTATGTCTCATCTGTAAGGCTATGATTGAATAAGTTGATGTAGAAGTGGAGGTCCATGAAGGGCAGCAACACACTAGATTACACTGCAAACCTACTGCAGGTAATAGTTTGTTAAATTCATGGAGCACCCACCCTACCAACTTGATTCACTGCAAACCATACGGTGAGCTTTCACGGGCTAAGCAGAACTGCAGTACTTTAGATGATTTTGAGAAGGAAAATGCAATCTTTATCATAGATTCTTGGACAGAGGGTACAGTAAAAAGGCACATTCTTAAAACAGATCTAGTCTTGGATAAGTATTTACACGAGACACCTCAGATAGCCACTAGGAAAAGTTGCTCTCTTTGGGACAGACTGAGCCATAATTTGGTTACTGACAATATTTTCAATTGAGGAGCTGGCAGCATTAAAGGTTTTTTTCTGCTGCATGAAGTGCAAAACCAGCAGCAATAACTGTCAGAAATGTGAGCATACCCACCACTAAGAGGACACACACTATCAGAAGTAATTACAACTGTAACATGACTTACTGTGTCCTTGCAATAAGTTCTATGTGGGCAGTACTATTCACTGTTCCTAAAAGTGGGTACTTGAACACAAAATAGCCATCCAAGACAAATATCAACAATATCCGATGGCTAGACACTTCTCCGAAATGCATTTTGGCAATGAGAACCTTTTGAAATATGTTGTGATTGATGCTCTCACCTCTGATCCCTGAGGGGATGATATGGAACACAGACTGAGAGTATTGGAATCAAAATACATTCTTTACTTTGAAACACTGCCATCTACGGACCTTAATTCTAGTGAGGAAATGTCGGTACATTCACTGTAAATTATCCTTGCATTTGTGCATATGATATTTTGCTTTCTATGGCATTTTCGGTTGTGTGAAGTGATTTTAATTATTGATTACTGTTTGTTTTTATGTTTTTTTTCAAACAGGATTTTTTGCACTATACACATTGAGAAGTAGCCGACCGGAGCACTTCATTTCCTCTGCCCCTGCAGTCCGACTATGAAATATGGTCATAGCCTACATGGGGGGGAGTCACGTTGAAGTCACAATTTTGATTGCATGCAATGGACCAGCTAAGTACACAGGGTATGATATTGTGCTTTCATAGTAATCATATATTAACCTGCTGAATAGACGAATGCATGCTTTATTGCATGTTTGGTCATCTGATATAATGTAATATTCACACAGGTTTTGATTAGGGGTAACTGGGATAGTGCAACAGTCATGAGGTGTGACATGTGGACATGGGAAACACCCGGAACAACGACTCCCAAACCACGAAGTCACGAAAAACGAAAGCGAAACAATGCTTTCGTTTACCACGACTTCCTGGTTTTGGTACCTTAACCACGCATATCTGAACAACGTACATGCGTGATTAAGGTACAGAACAAGGGAGTGGGAGTCGAGGTGAAGAAGGAGGTAAGTTGGGCTGGGACTGGGGCTTTTTTGGGGGGAAGGGGGGTGGTGGGGCTAGGGTGATTAGGGTTTAGGGGAGCAGGGTTTAGGTTTAAGGGGTGGGTTGGGGTGTTTAAGTTTTAGGGGTGGGGGTGGGGACTCAGGGTATTTTTAGTTTTTGGGGTGGGGTGGGGGGCTGGGGGTGATTAGGGTTTGGGTGAGGAAGGGGGGAAGCATGCTGGAACCATGCATGCTGATCGTTAATGCCTTTACTAGGAATGCGTTTACAATGGTAAAATCGGTGTAAACGCATTCATGGTAAAAGGCATTAATGGTTAGAACAAGGTCGTTGTTCCAACCTCGTTCTTGAGCCATGGGAGCTTGAAGCACCCGGGGTTCCGATACATAACCTGTAGACATTACTACACTTGTGCACTTGCATATATTTTTAGCATGGCATTAGAAACTACTGTATATCCATGATATCCTCTAGCTTATATTATAGGTACCAGTGTTACTTATGTGATTGATGTCATGGGTTTTGAAATGATTGTACATAGGTGGGAGCACTGTTCCCTCTTCTGGCCACAGCCTCACAGTATCCACACAAATTTTGGACTCATGTGTCACAAACCCCTCCAATATCATGCATGATGACAAAAACCTTATCTTACGAGTGGTTTACTTTTTTTAGAAATGTGTGATTATCACTCATGAGTTAATTATCACATGGTAACCACATTTCCCACAATTCTTTTGATTGGGATTGGCTGAGCCCGTTAGGACTGTTATACTTAAACTGATTCTCTAACAACACTTATCTGAGTCAGCTGATTGTATATGTTAGATGGCAGAGGCTTGTGAGAGTTACTGTTCATTTGCCTCATTTGTCCAAGTACAAGTTGAATAATCTGTGGTATATTGATATTGTATCAGATTATTACAAGAAAGTATTATTGTTACACTGCATTATTTTCAGAATTTTGATTGGTAAATGCCTTGCTGACTAGGGCATGGTGTAATATGATACGTAAGCCAACATGGTGGCGACTCTGTTGATTTAATAGTATCATTCACACTTGTGTCACTGTTTGTTTGTCCATTGTCTATATCACTGAATGCATGTATGTAATGACCATATCATTTCCTCTTACACCTACTGAAATCAAAGCTACAGCCGAAACACATTGATGAGGACATATTGAGTGAATAAATCATTTTCTGTATTTCTGTGGAGTTTGTGGCATCGTTAAGGAAGGGATGTAACTTTGTACATTGTTGGGGTTCCAGAACCCAACACAGACCTCCAGCGGCTGAGCCCCTGGACTCAGGTACCTATTGATATATATATATATATATATATATAAATATAAAGATCCGGGGTGATCAGTCAAGTGGGGGGCCGAGAAAATGTGGGGGGTCTAAAAACTACATTTCCCATGTTAGTCTCCATAGGAGCTTTGAACACGACTACAGCCCGAACCACTGGATGGAATTATACCAAATTTGGCGGAAATTTAACTTTTGGTTTGCAGATTACACTTGTTGTTATTTGGTGTAAATCCATTCAGTAGTTTAAGAGAAATAAAAGGAAAACCAAATTTGGATGTCTAGAGGTGTAAAGGCTTCGCAAATCCTTCCACTCTCATGCGGAGATCTGATTAGCTACCCAAACTTTAACCAGGAAGTTTTGACAGCTATCTTGGGACTGAAAAAAAGATTAAAAAAAAGAAAAAGGGCCAAGGTAGGGACAACCTAACCCCTCTATCATTATAGGGTCCCCCCGGGGCAACAAAGTACTGTTTTTAAAAAGATGTTGCAGTGAATACCCGACGGGGTCACAAATCTATGGCAAAAAAAAAAAAATATTGGTCTCTTGTGCTTTTTTTCAATAAAGCCCCCAAGTGGGCCATGTACCGGGGGCATATGAAAAATAAAGGAGTAGGGCACACAGGACCCTCCAAGGGCACTTTTATGCCCCAGGGACTGCCTCTTGCCCGGGGCTTATATTTATTAGTATGTTGGGGGGCCACATGGCCCGTCCTGTGCCTGGGGACCACCACCTTCATTGGGCAAAGTTGCTTGGGCATAGGAGGAATGCCCACACCTCCCCAGGGCTAACATTCAGTTATATGCAGGGGGGCTGCATGCCCCCCCACAGCCCAGGGACTGCCACCTCCCCAGTGCTAAAGCTGTAATGGATGGAGGGGGGCCCATGCAACTCCCCCACAGCCCTGAGGACTGCCACACCCCCGGGACTGATATATAATATAATGAAGGCAGTCCGTTACTGACCCCCGGGGAGACCACCACCTCCCTGGGGCTAAATCCACCTTTGGAGCCAATAATGGCCCTGGGGGCTGCCACCCCCAGGGCTGGCTCTTGCTATGTCCCCGGGAGAGATGTCAAACAGCTCTCACTTGCTAGGAGCAGAGGTTTTTTCTCTTTCCCTGCCTGCAGACATGTGGGCAGGGAAACAGAGGAAATTATTGCTCTCACAGACATGGAGCTGTATGTTTAGCAGCGCCATGTCTGCTACAGCAATCTCAGCTTTTGCAGGAGGTGAGGAGCCGGCTGGGACCGCAGGGCCTTGACACTCCCCCAGCGGTCCCATTGCACACTGGGTGCCCTGCGGGGCACCAAGAACAGATGGCGGACCCTGAGGGATGGGGTTCGTGGGGCTGAGATTGGCTCGGTAGGGGGCACATGCACCCCTCCTGGATTTAATAAAGGCTGGGCCCCACCGGATGCGGTCCCTGGGGAAGAGACCCCATTGAATTGTAGTGGGCCATAGGAGATTGGGTTCCCGGGGCAGAAATCAGCTGGGGGAGGGGGCCCCCACACTGGCCATTAAGCCAACCATGTAGCATTTACTAACTAATCAGTAGAAAGTGCTTCAGTTGGATAGACATTTTGTGCAAACTGTGGACTCTTGTTGGATAAATGAGCAGGTGAGCTTCCATTCTGGCCATGATGCTCATTTCACAGAAATCAAACCTCAACAGGAAGGGCAAGGGCCGTGCGCAGCGTGGAGTTGGGGGGTTAGTGGGGTTGCTCACAGGGACTGGCCATGCACGGCGCGGAGTTTGGGTGCCTTTAGGGGGTTTTCCCCAGGGCCTAGCCAGAGACCAGGCCCTGTGGCCAATCCCCGCCAATCGCATCCAAGGGCCGTGTGCGGCGGTAGCTGGATCAACATATAGAAATAAAAATTGCCTTACATAAAAAAAAATTGAAATTCATCGAAAAAAACAAAGGTTACAAGGACATTATAGTTAGGAAATCGAATTTAAAAAACGTAAAACTTCACTTAAAAAGGCCAACGTTTACAGGACGTTATAATTAGGTTCTGAATTTACCCGCACAAAACCAGAGAAATTCAACAGTTATAGTTAAAGTTATTTCAAGCAACTATAACTCGCGCCCTTGCCATTCACTGTTAATTACTCTGATGTTACAACAATTATGATACGGTTTGTAAGTCACTACAAATATCAATGAAACATTACTAATCAAAGTATTGAAAAAAAAACTGTGCATGGTGGGGTCCTGAGTTATAGGTACCTTAGGCCACCAGTTATAGCTACTTGAATGAACTCTATAATTGCTGAATTTCTTTGGTTTTGAGCAAGCAAATTCAGAACCTAACTATAACATACTTTGTTTTTTTAAGTGAGAAAAATTATACATATTTCTATATATATATCAGACAATTAACGAAACTAGACATATTTTATGTGTATTTGGATTGCAAAAACACACAATGTATGCATTTTCTTTCTTTTCACTTCCTCGTCCCACTCTCTCCCCCCTTTACCATTTCCCAGATACAAGCCATATGTAAAACAAAATAGTTAAACACAAAATCGAAGCAAATTAATACTTTGACAATAGAACAGAATACGTGGTTTCCACACTGTGAGTTAAATTACATTAATTTGAAAGTGTTTATTTACTTGCATGACACGCCTGCGATCTCCTGTTTTTTCGTTAACTTATACCATAAACTGTAGAGAGAGGCAGATTCCGCCTTGTTTATGTTCCGTGCAGAAAGCACTCAACACACTTCCAACAGTATTCTTTGTATATGACTCAGCTGTGGCTCTTTCGCATCCTATCTTTCACTTCCGACTAACTATTTTCACATTTTATAGAGAGCCGTCTTGTTTATAGAGGCCTTTCAGTTTATTTAATGGTTTTAGGCGAGTCTGTGTTCGAAATCAGATTTTTATGTGTTTGCCGTAAAGTTTCTTCTTAAGTGTAATAAATATTTTCATAAACGTTCGGACTGATACATTCATCTTGTAAAAAGTTATTCATAGTGTCATTCACATTTGCAAACTTTTTTTGAAAGTTCTAGGATTTTCATTTAACGTGCAAGATGTGGTGACGCAATCCCACTAGACGATGGAAACTGCACAGACGATTCCTACGGAGGATGATTGGAGGCGGAATACAAAAAAATGCTGTCTCCATGTTGGACACATTTAGTGACTGAGGTACTGTAAATAGCAAAAAAATGAATAGAATGTTTACCTGGAGGCTTGATGCTCTAGCAGAAATTGCTTCTGAAAATCTAACATTCTATTAAGTATTATAAATGCCTTGTGTTTCTAATAGTAGTGATCATGTGTGTGAGAGAGGGCCTCTTTTGATATGGTTAGCCCCCCCACACTTTTTGCCACCCAGCACATGATGTGGTTTTGAACTGTAAGTCCCCAGGGCCCTTGCTATCCGAGGTTCAGATCTATTTTCTCAAAAAACTGTACTGTGATTGGCACTTTAGCCACCCTTGTAAGTCCCTAGTAAATGGTACCCCTGGTACCAGCATCATGTGTACTGAAGAGGGCCCCTAGAGCTGCAGCACCAATTGTGCCACTCTGAGAGGCCCCACTCAAGACTCATGCAAACTGCCATTGCAAGATGCATTAGAATTGCAAACTCGACATGGCACTCCCCCTGGGAGCCATGTCCGCTAACGCTGCACGCAATATAGATAAGTAACCCTTCTAGCAAGCCTTATATCCCTAAGGCAGGGTGCACTAAAACGCATGTGCAGACATATGTGCAAATATGCCTCCATTGTGTCTTTGCTAATTCATAGACATAGTAAGTGTACTGGGAAGCCATAGTAAATGCTTGTGTTGGACACTGGTCACTACGAATTCCCCAGCTACATGATGGCCTCTCTGAACCCTGGGTTGTTTGGTATCAAATAAACCAACACTGATGCCAGTGTGGAAGTTATTATAAAATGTACCAAGAGGGCACCTTAGAGGTGTCCCCTGCAAAAACCTAACAGCCCTGGCATGGTTGCTGACTTAGCCAGCCTGCCACCACCTAATGCAATTCTGGACTGCTGAGGTGAGAGCCTTTGCTCTCAGGAGCCAGAAGACAAAGCCTTTCATGGGTGGAAGTGTCACACCTCCTCCCCCACGCAGGCACCCTGCTCCCACTGTCAGCTTCAAAGGCCATGCTGTTTTTTTAAATCTGACCCCAGCCTCTGCTGCTACCAGCAGAAGGCAGCCCATGGGTTCTACCCCCAATTTAGGAGGAAAAACCAGCAGGAAAGTTAGAAAGAATAGGCGGAGTGGCCACCCTCAACCTGCACCACCCCTCAGGTGTTTTCAGGTGAGGTGACCACTCCATTTTATTGTCCCCTATCTTGGATGGTAGGAAAATAGCCAATTAGGGTCAGGGTTGTGTCCTCGTCCCACAGGAAGTTTTTACTTAGTAGGAGAAGCCATCCTAAGGTAGGTAGCCCATTGGCTACTACCAGGTACTCCCCCTAACACTCCCTAAATACAGTATTTAGATGGCAGCCCCTTACCAAGACTGCAGATCCAACAGACGCAAGAAGACCAGGACAAAGAAGGCCCAAGGCAGGAGAATTGAATCCCTTCTGCACAAAGAAAAAGGGGCCAAACCCTGTCCATTCGTCATGGCCTTCATCCATACCCAGATTTCTCTGAGTGCAATGCGAAGCTTTCAACCATACCATGCTCCCACTATTGCTGAATATGCATGGCTGCACAACATGTATTTCTGTCAATCCCTGCACTCCCTCACTTCCTCTCCCAAAGCCAATCAGGCACTACCTTTAACTGTACGTTGTGCTGAGGATGGAGGGCATGAATGGCTGTAAGTGAAATCTTGGTGCAGGGCTGCCCTTTACTACACACTTCATCCAGTTTCCAAGAACTAAGAAACTGTGGCCAATCCCTGTGCCCAGCCTAAAAGCCAACGCCTATAACGTTGCTGGGCCCTGCTTTCTATTGGCGCAAAGGGTGCCTCTGGCTAAATTCTTATTTTTCAGCCATTTATCAATAACACAGTTAAACAATTACCCACTCTAAGCATAAGCAATCTAAGTGAGTGGTATCACAACGTCTCTCCAATTAAAGCATTCATGTTTAGTTTCCATTGTTTCCTCTATATTTTTGAGCATTGAAATCACTTTGGGGGTCATTACGACCCTGGCGGCTGGAGGTAAGGTGGCGGTAACACCGCCAACAGGCTGGCGGTGTACCGCCAGCAATTATGACCGTGGCGGAACTGCCACGGCCATACCGCCGGCCCCTCCAATATCCCGCCAGGAATCCTGGCGGTCATAATCCCCAGGGCAGCGGTACAAGCACCGCTGCCATGGGGATTATGAGTCCCTGACCGCCAGCCTGTCCGTGGCGGTACACACGCCATTGAAAGTCTGGCGGTAAGGAGACTTGGGTTGCCCTGGGGGCCCCTGCACTGCCCATGCACTTGGCATGGGCAGTGCAGGGGCCCCCAGGCATAGTCCCGTCGCGCATTTCACTGCCCGAATTTCGGGCAGTGAAATGCGCGACGGGTGCTACTGCACCCGCTGCACATCAGCATTGCCGCCGGCTCTATTACGAGCCGGCAGCAATGTTGATGTGACATTTCCACTGGGCCAGCGGACGGTAACACTGTTACCGTCCGCTGGCCCAGCGGAAATGTCATAATAGGGAGCCAGGAATACCGCCGGCAATGGCGGTATTCTGTCTCCCGCGGCCTCGGCGGTCTTTTTACAAGACCGCCGAGGTCGTAATGACCCCCTTTATCTTTCCACCAGATCGTACGTGCTTACATCAATCATGAATGTAAAGAGTCCTGGCCAACAGCAGTTCCTTGTTTATTGAATTACTGTCTACTATGGTACACACATTTCTACTTGTTCATATTACGACTTTTTTGTCATCCCACTTGCTACGTTTGTAATACATTTTTCCAGCAATTACATATTTATGTCATAATCTAAATACATTTGGCTTTTAACATAAAATACTGCAAGACATGCATCTGTGTGTCTTTTCTTATTTAGGTACACATCCAATAATGTACCTAAGTGGTTCATAACACTTTGTTTTTCACCTTGTCGTTATTTTTTTTTAAATCAGCTTTATTAGGTTTTGAAACAGTTACAGTCAGATGTATATTTCAGTGTGTTGGTGAACAAAACATTTGGGGCCTGATTACAACTTTGGAGGAGGTGTTAATCCGTCCCAAAAGTGACGGTAAAGTGACGGATATACCACCAGCTGCATTACGAGTCCATTATATCCTATGGAACTCGTAATACGGCTGGTGGTATATCCGTCACTTTACCGTCACTTTTTGGACGGATTAACACCTCCTCCAAAGTTGTAATCAGGCCCTTGGTCTTGTAAAACCTCAATACTTGCAGGATCATTTAGACCCTAGTGGGTGATCCATTAGCCGACCATGTCAGAAAAGGCCCTGGACTCCACTCCCATGGCAGACAGCCCACCATCATTAAAGAAAAACGCCGACCTCACAAGAGGACCTTTGCCTCTAGTGTTTCCAAAGGCTGAGCCAGCTGAGATTCCATTATTGGAAACCCTGTCATTCCCCTAATCTCAGTGGTGTTAAGGAACCATGAGGTTTGTATCCACCATCTTTTGGTACATAATGTACATCCTAAAAACTCTATTTAAGGTCCTAAGGTCCTTGGTACTTTTTGATAGTTATGAGATTTGTCAAGTATTGGTATTAATCCAGGATACTTATTCACTTAGAATAAAAAAAATAAAAAATAAAAATATATATATATATATATATATATATATATATTCATGCCAGAATTTCAGTTACAAAAATAAAACCTAAACAATTCTGATAAACGGATCCAAATTGAGTTGTATCATCTGCCACATGTGCTACATATTAACTTATGTTACCAGTCATCATTTGCTTATGCAGTAGAACTATAAGGGATGCTTATTAGAACTAACCTCCTTGATTGGGTTGGGAAAGTCTAAGCATGGGAACCATATCACTTTGAAGATCTTCTCCGGATCACCCAACCATTTGGCATGTATATTCACAATGGTAATGTTTCCAGACAGCCTTTCCACATAAATGCGGGCATGGGGTGCTTCTTTTTAGATATTATGCCTCTTTTATGTTTATGGTTGTTAGAAATGGGGTCTTTGGTTGACATTCAGGTTACCCCCTGTTCGAGCAAGAACCCTCACTCTAGTCAGGGTAGAAGAGAATCACCCTGAACTAACCCCTGCTTACCCACTTGGTAGCTTGGCAGAGCAGTAGGCCTAACTTCAGAGTGGTAGGGGTAAAGTATTTGTACCAACACACACAGTAACTTAATGAAAACACTACAAAATGACACAACACATGGTTAGATAAATAGGAAATATTTATCTAAACAAAACAAGACCAAAACGACAAAAATCCACAATACACAAGTCAAGTTATCAATTAAAAGCAAAATCAGTCTTTATGTAGTTTAACACACACACTAACACTGTTAGCATGAAAATGTACCTTGGGTGCATCAGAAATAACCCCGCAGGAGAGCGATGCATAGATCCGATCAGCACTCTCGGGTCTGGGCAGGCCTTACATTGTTTTTACACACCCAGCGGTGTTTGCGTCGGAAATCCAGCCGCACAATGATCCGAAAACCACACAGCGCGGGTTGTGATCTCCCAACTTCTGTCAGCGATGCTGCACGTCGTTTCGCCAGCTCCATGCATCGATTCTTTGGTCGCGTTTCCGGCGAGCATCGATTTTCACCCGCGGAGCCAGCGGCACGCCGTTTCTTCAGCCGCAGATCGGAGTTGCATCAATCTTTTCCCGCACGGCGCTCTGTGAATGGATTTCCTCCTCTTACGCTGCCAGTTTCTCCTTTCAGGGTCCCAGGAACTGGCTGGGCACCACAGGGCAGAGTAGGAGTCTCTCCAGAAACTCCAGGTGATGGCAGAGAGAAGTCTTTGCAGTCCCTGAAACTTCATACAACAGAAAGCAAGCTCTAAATCAGGCCCTTGGAGAGTTCTTTACAAGATGGAAGGCACACAAAGTCCAGTCTTTGCCCTCTTACTCTGGCAGAAGCAGCAACTGCAGAATAGCTCCACAAAGCACAGTCACAGGCAGGGCAGCTCTTCTTCTTCAGCTCTTCTCCAGGCAGAGGTTCCTCTTGGTTTCCAGAAGTGTTCTACAGTCTGCGGTTTTGGGTGCCCTTCTTATACCCAATTTCTTCTTTGAAGTAGGCCTACTTCAAAGTAAAGTCTCTTTTGAATGTGAAATCCTGCCTTGCCCAGGCCAGGCCCCAGACACTCACCAGGGGTTTTTAGACTGCATTGTGTGAGGGCAGGTACAGCCCTTTCAGGTGTAAGTGACCACTCCGCCCCTCCCTCCTAGCACACATGGCTCATCAGGAAATGCAGGCTACACCCCAGCTCCCTTTGTGCCACTGTCTAGTGTGAGGTGTAACCAGCCCAACTGTCAAACTGAGCTAGACAAGGAATTCACGAACAGGCAGAGTCACAGAAATGGTATAAGCAAGAAAATGCTCACTTTCTAAAAGTGGCATTTTCAAACACACAATCTTAAAATCAACCTTACTAAAAGATGTTTTTTTAAATTGTGAGCTCAGAGACCCCAAACTCCACATGTCCATCCACTCCCAAAGGGAATCTACACTTTAATCAGATTTAAAGGTAGCCCCCATGTTCACCTATGAGAGGGACAGGCCTTGCAACAGTGAAAAACTAATTTAGCAATATTTCACTGTCAGGACATATAAAACACATTACTATATGTCCTACCTTAACCATACACTGCACCCTGCCCTTGGGGCTACCTAGGGCCTACCTTAGAGGTATCTGACATGTAAGGAAACAGAAGGTTTAGGCCTGGCAAGTGGGTACACTTGCCAAGTCAAATTTACAGTTAAAACTGCACACACAGACACTGCAATGGCAGGTCTGAGACATGATTACAGAGCTGTCTGTTTATGTGGGTGGCACAACCAGTGCTGCAGGCCCACTAGTAGCATTTGATTTACAGGCCCTGGCACCTCCAGTGCACTTTACTAGGGATGTTCTAGTAAATCAAATATGCCAATCATGGATAAAGCAATCAACAATACAATTTGCACATAGAGCATATGCACTTTAGCACTGGTTAGCAGTGGTAAAGTCCTCAGAGTTCGAAAGCCAACAGCGACAGGTCAGAAAAATAAGAGGCAGGAGGCAAAAAGATTGGTGATGACCCTGCAGAAGCAAAAAAGTGCAACAATGGTCATCATAGCTGCTTGTAATCATACTGAATAGTCCACCTACGCATGTAGTGTTGTATAAGGGTAAAGTAATTAGTGAATACAGACCTACCTAGAACGTTTGGAGTATTGGGCTCCTCTAGATAATGTGTACAAGTTCATCACCATCGTACTTATATGCACTTCCAAATAATGTGTAGAAGGTCATCCTCATCATACTTATATTTCCATTAGGTTGCTTCTAGCAGAAGACATGGTCTAAAAAGCATATGGTAAGTCCAGTAATAATCATGCAATATTGTCTAAAAGTTTGATGTGAGCTTCCTTTACATTGTTATTAATGCCATTAATTCATCTTTACCATCGCCCCAATGTGAACATACAGTCCAAAACCTATTCAGTAACGTCACTCACTGGGTGCGATTAGGCCCTGATACCAAGGAAAAGCATAGTGCACAGGCAATCAATGATAGTCCCCGAATACATGAAATCGATGGCTATATTAAGTCGATTTAATACATTTTTTTGAATCATTGTGTTTTTTAGAAAGAAACTGTGCTATACGAGTTTCTATGTGTATGTGTTTTTGCTTGCTCATATTTATTCGCCAATGTCTCAAACGTAATCATCAGAGGTTCTTACTGAAGTACAATTGATATGTTTGTACCTCCAAGTCTTCGACAAGAAGAGCATGTTATTTATTTTTAAATTCTTTTAGTTCAGGAATGGTGCTTCTCGGTGTGTATGACAGCAGACTACAATTACACTGCGGATTCTCCAACCAAGATTTTCACATTCATTAATCATTCATCAACCTTTGACTTTATTTGTGTACAGACGCTTAAATTTCCTCACTAGACACACATAAAATCACTAATCAATCCCTAAAGAAGCCTTTTTAAAAAAATAAAATGCAATTTTTATACATCATTTCCGAAAACATATTTACAAATTTAGCTTGTTCCACTCAATAAAATCTAGACCCAGATTTACAAATTTTTCTAGTAGCACAGTATCCAAATTTGCTGCACTGTGCAATGCGGAAAACAGAGCCTATAGCTACATCTAACAAGATTGTCACCTTGCTGTTGTCATCCACTTCACTGTTGCTCAAAAAGGACTGTGTTGTGTGACGTACAGCCTTATCGTATAATGCAGAGGTCACTGTGAGCTGTCTAGCATACCATTTGTACTGGAGATATATAGAGTTCCAGTATACATTACTATCCATAGACTCAGAAGGTTCTAAAACTTTGGATGTGCTCTGTGTCTTAAAGCACACATGCAGTATAGCAGGATTGTGATGAAATGAATATTTTATCTTGCTTGCACCTACTTCAACTCGGCATTTGTTTTTGATACAAAGACTGGTCTGGTTATATTAGTAGATAAGGTTTTGTCTCAAAACTTTTCGGTGTATGTGTGTTGAGGTGTCTCAGTAATGCCCCTTAATGCAAAACGATGCAAAGTGCAGAAATGTTTCTGTACTTTCAAAAGTTCATCTTCCCAATGCAAAATACTGTACAGGATAGTAAGGAGGTTGCTCCACTTTGTATGATACTAGCACCAGCGCAAAATCTTAGTAAAATCTACGCCCTAGGGGTGTTCTTTTCAATAATGGGCCAGCATTGTTTGCCATTATATGTTCCTTGTTAAGTTAAATTTGAAAATCGCTAGGGTTTTGCCACTCCGATGCCCTGATATGTTCCTTAAGGAAGTGACCTCATGTATTGCAAAGTATAGTCCTTTGATGTCTGTTGTTCTTTGATGCAGTACAGTGTCAAGTGTCAAAATGGACAGCCTTGTCTAGGGCGTCTCCTGAACTATAAGGCCGTGACAGCTACCCTCCGAAGCTCATTCTCCCTGATATATTTCTCATGAGTAATTTGACCTTCCTAAAGAAATTGAGTTCAACGACATGACGAGTCTGTTTAGGGTCCCAAAGAGATACTCTCAAACCACTCTGACAAACACTTTCTTAGCTTTTAGTGACAGCGCAAGCTTGGGGTCCAGTAAGAAATTTATTCACAGCACATCAGTTAATGCAGTGTTCACATATTGGCACTAAAGATCTGCTTGATCAAACGATACCTAACATGCACTGTTAATTTACAAAGTCTGTAGGACTGTGCCCTGGTTCTGAGAGTCTTTTCTGATTAGTAAGAGAAATCAAAGTAAACTGTGAAGCATGTTGGAAAAATACCGGGTTTGTGCATAAACAGTATTAACATAGTTATAAAAGATTGCCTTATTTCTTAGCATCTCTGTAGCAATTTCAGAAGTAAGAATACCACTGTTTCTGCACATTGTCTAAAATTCAAGCGGGAAAATAAAATTCACTTAGACTTTCCCTGCTCTTATTTTCGCTTCTGTGATTGGCGGATAAAGTGTCTTTCTGGATTTTGATATTTGACTAGGTTTCCCCATCCTTTTTCACTCTTATCAGCCCCCAACATTCCTATTCTGTCTCTCTTACAGTTATGTTGTTAATAGGCACTCTGGGGGTCATTCTGACTCCCGCCGGCCGCGGTAACCGCAGGGCCGGCGGGAGCCGCCAGAATACCGCTGCGCGGTCAGAAGACCGCCGCGGTTATTCTGAGTTTCCCGCTGGGCGGGCGGGCGACCGCCAGAAGGCCGCCAGCCCGCCCAGCGGGAAACTCCCTTCCACGAGGATGCCGGCTCCGAATGGAGCCGGCCGAGTGGAAAGGGTGCGACGGGTGCAGTTGCACCCGTCGCGATTTTCAGTGTCTGCATGGCAGACACTGAAAGTCTTGGTGGGGCCCTGTTACGGGGGCCCACGACACCCCTTACCGCCATCCTGTTCCTGGCAGCCAAAACCGCCAGGAACAGGATGGCGGTAAGGGGGTCGGAATCCCCATGGCGGCGCAGCAAGCTGCGCTGCCGTGGAGGATTCCCCAGGGCAGCGGGGAACCGGCGGTACACCGCCGGTTTCCCGTTTCTGACCGCGGCTGTACCGCCGCGGTCAGAATGCCCAGGGATGCACCGCCAGCCTGTTGGCGGTGCATCCGCGGTCCCCGGCCCTGGAGGATTTTACCGCCAGGGTCGGAATGACCCCCTCTGTGTTTTCCCCTTTTATATTGTTCATTCACGACAAAAATGAACAGAGTTTTCAGCTTTATTTTAATGTTTGCTCATTAATTCATGTTTGACCCTTACAAGCCAGCTTAATAATTCTGTTCCTGGTGCATGAAAGTATTTCCTAGAGAGATGGTTACTGTCGCCTTTATAGGCACATTGTAGATCCCTATCAACTCTTTTTTGTGATGACGTCTGTAGTAGTCTCACTATAAGGTATCCTTTATTGTATTCCAAGAGTGGGCTTATTTCCATTCCACAGTCTTTTTGTGCAGTGATGGTTTGCCATTCGAATGTGTAAAATGATTGACATTGATCGTCCATATCACCTATTTAGATTGGTTTACTGTTATCCACAACACCATTGGGTATTTAACCGACATCCCTCCAGCTATTAGAAACATTTTGGTGCAGCACTGAATATAAGAACACTGTGCCAACCTCATATTATACTGTCTTACCTCGTCAACATGCCTTGTACTTACACAAATCTTCTAATGAGAGGCACACAAATCAATATGATGCTCGAACTGTGATTTCCTCCAGCCATTCTGCCACATTTGGACAATTTCAATAATAGGTATCTGGAGAAGACATCATAATGAATGCTTAAAAGTGATCCAAAGGCAGGATAGATGAAGGTTTTTCCCTTCAATGACAGCTGTGGTATTCTTTGGCAACCCTGTGGCTGGTAAAGCCGACCTTTGAGTGGGCTGATATGGATTAAAAAGGAAGTTTTAGGTTGAGTAGGGGGTTTATTTTAGAAAGTCAAATTGGCAGTTTAAACCTGCACACAGGTTACAGTGGCATGCTTGAGACATGTTAACAGGCTACTTAAGTGGGAGGAA
Organism: Pleurodeles waltl; assembly: GCF_031143425.1. NCBI lineage: Eukaryota > Metazoa > Chordata > Amphibia > Caudata > Salamandridae > Pleurodeles > Pleurodeles waltl. The sequence continues at coordinate 254,671,302 of NC_090448.1, read as the reverse complement.
CAATAAGTGCTACAGGACCATGGTAGCATTTAATTTACCAGCCCACGGTATATAGTATACCACTTTAATAGAGACTTATGAGTAAATAAATATGCCAATCAGGTGTAAGACAATTTTACCATGTTTTACAGAGCGAGCACAAGCACTTTAGCGGTGGTTAGCAGGGGTAAAGTGCACAGAGTCCTGAGGAAAACAAAAACAAATTCAGCAAAACAGGAGGGGAGAAGGCAAAAAGTTTGGGGGATGTCCACACTATTGCTGACAGGTCTAACATAGATTTATTGATAACTGAATCCATTGTGAGGGTCAAGTTTTCTGTCAGGCCTTTTGGAGCACGTCTATTTTTTTTCCAAAGCCCTACAGCACTTTAAAATGCCTGGCAACATCCTTCTCTGTGTTTCCTCATCTCAGTGTTCCCTTGTCTTAGTATCCAGACAAGTCTGATTTCTAGTGATCTGAACCTGCTTCGGGGTGCCAGCATGCATAGGATCCTAATGAGGTTATTGAAATCTTCTCATGCAACAGGACAAAACAGTTCTAAGACTTTCCTTATGTTCAAACTGGCCCAACACAACAGTCTTCCTGAAGCTCCCAGGTGGATGAAAATGCCACTCAACTGGATACATATGTACACCAGGCTTAAATATACTTTCTGATTATTTTCAAAAGACCGCACTTTTTGATGAATAATGTAACATGAAAAAATTATCAAATTTAGGCTACATGTACAAAGAAATTATTTGCGACTCACAATTTGTGATTTGCAAAACCGTACGTTGAACAGTATCAATGACACTGTGTGCGATTTGCAAGTGGGTCGCAAATGCCCTACCTCATGAATATTCATGAGGTAGGTCGCAATTTGCGACCCCCTTAGGAATGGCCGCCCTCACAGGGATGGTGGCCTGCTGGAGACTGCAGACCACCATGTCTGTGACTGCTTTTAAATACAGCAGTTTTTTTTTTTTAAATGCAGCCCATTTTCCTTAAAGGAAAACGAGATGCATTTCAAAAACAAAACATGAAACGTTTTCGTTTCGTTTTTTCAGAGCAGGCAGTGGTCCATAGGACCACTACCTGCTTTAAATTGTCTTTTTACTGGCATTCACAAAGGGGAAGGGGTCCCATGGGGACACGTTCCTGTTTGCGAATGGGTTAGCACCAGTGTGACACTGGTGCTAACTGCGATTGTTTTGCGAAGTCATTTGCAGTCACAAAACGATCATACATGGGACTGCGACTTTCAATTAGGAAGGGAACACCCCTTCCTAATTGCGGCTCACAATCCCTTTTTGTGATTCGGTAAATAGTTTACCGAATCGCAAAAATGGGTTTCAACATACCGAAGTGCATTTTACACATCGCTAACGGCCCGATTCGCTGTTTGCGATTTGCAAAATGCTACGTACACGTAGCCCTTAGTCTTTTACATATTCACTACATTCTTTCACTTATCATAAATCACAATAATTTGTATATATATATATATATATATATATATATATATATATATATATATATATAAAATCATTGAGTATAATATTTTAACTGCTTTTTTTTGTTCATGTTTCTGTAATACGGAATGCATCACTCGTACATATAAAAAATGGGCACTGATTGCATGAATACACTAATGTGTGAAATGCGATTGGGGTACATAAACAAAAAACGCAAAGTTCATATAACTTGATTTCAAGATGTTCATCAGCCCCTGCTTCATATGGCATCGTGTCTTGAAAATAGGGGCTGTGATGCTGGAGAGATAAAATATAGAATTATGTTTCATACCAGGCATGCCCCTAAATACTGAATCTCCATTACAATGAACAACTACTAAGGACAGCCAGTTAGTCCAATGATCTTTTCGTATCACATACAATGTAGCAACAATTTTTCGCCTGGATTTTGGAGGAACTAGAAATAGCTTTTGCTGTGTTGTAATAGTAACTATGACTCTAATCTGTGGTTTCTACCAGATGGTAGGTTCAAGAACTTATCCGTTTCATGGATTGCATCAGCTTCAATGCTGTCTGAGCCTCATTTACTTTAAACTTCTCCAAGAACTCTCCATGCCAATCTCCACCTCCCAGACTACTCTACATTTTCTTTCTTTCATTTTCCATTTACAGGTAATATAGCCATGTGATTCATTTTTTTAACTACGGCAAACGGCAAACGTTTTCTTATTTTCTCACTTTGTATACTTTTCTTTCAGACTTCTCAGACTATACAGTTTCACATTTTCCTTATGGTGATAGGAAGATGCCTTAATTCTTATCTCTCACTAGGAGATGATTACTGTGCTCTTGTTTAGTGTGCATTTTTTTTCAAACATTTTCAATGGGTTTTAATGTTTTGTTGTTCCTCTGTGATACTGTTGTTCCTCTGTGACACTGTTTTGCAATGCATCTTTATAATAAAATTCATATTCACATTGGCCACGAAGCACTTAGTCCAAAAGAGCCAGAAGATAACAACAGTGAGATTAGAGCCCCATTTAGAGTGTGGCAGGTGTCTGTCTGTCTGCTATTGTGCAAGAGACAATTTTCTCCACCAACCTTGCCCGACTTCTGCTCACCATATTTTGTGATCTCCACAGCCTTCTGAAGTCTCTGTGCTTCAGACTGGCCAATGCAACAAAGGCTCCTCTATAAGCACTGAATGAGGAGGGTGGTCATTGCTATTTTAGTTTAAAAAACAAAATTGTGCTTTGGGATTTTTATTTTGAAAAAAAAAAAAAATGCTACAAGTTTGGCAGAGTCATCCATCAATCTTTCAATGCATTCAACTCAGTTACACGACGAACTGTGAAGACCAACTGTGAACGTAGCTCCTGGAAACGCAAGAGATGTCTGCTGGCCCTAAGGGCCTGATATAGACTTTGAAGGATGAAGTATGCACCGACAACATGGTCGTCACCATGGTGGCGTACTTTACTCCCACCAGGGTGAGGGTACTCTGCTTGTCAAATTCAGTTTTGTAGCTTGGTCAGTAAGTTTTGGGGGGTGGTATAAGCTTCATATTTCCCAACAATCGATTGAGCATATCTTGTTAAAATATACTAAAAGCAAAGCAGGGCATGAGGAGTCTTAATGGGCAGTGCATATTGTCAGGAATATTTAAAACATAAAAAACCTTCAAGCTAACCAACATTTTTTAAGACCCTCAAAACAGAGATGTAATAGAGAGCGTGTGTGTCTGTTTAATTTTTAAGACCTTTAACACAGAAACAAGGGAGTGTGTGTGTGTGCAAATCCTAGGTGAAATCAGACACAGCCCTAACCATACCCAACTGAAAGCACTTGTACCCAACAATTTATTTCAAAATACATTACCCCAAACACCCCCTGAGAAGCTACGCCACTGGTCAAATTTACGGATGTCTGCTGGCCCAGCTGACTTCTTTTGTATTTCCAGCCATTGTGTTTCTTGTAAATGCAGTGAATATTTGACGCATGGCTCCATCAACACAATGAAGCTGAAGATAAAGCTTCCAATATTGTTATTACTTTCAAACAGAAAATCCCTAAGCTGGATTTGGTTTTTGAAAATTAAAAAAAGAAATGAACCCCTGACCACTGGAGTTTTCTCCCATGGCGTTGAGGTTATTTTTCAGGTTTCATCTGGCAGTAGCAATGAAAACTTGCATTTGTTCATCAACTCCAAAAGTGGGGTGGACAAATGGCACCTCCAATGTCTCTCACTCAATCAGGTTGATGTAGGTTTATTTCAGTGGTGGAGGCAGAGTAGTCTCCGCCCTCAACATACTGAAGGTCCGCTCAACAGTTACAAGGTAGAATATAAGAATGATTGAAAACAAAAAGAAGTGTAGAAGGACCATCCTCTTACTGTAAGGTGGGAGGATATCAGTAAGAGGTTACTTGAGCTGTCCACTCAATTGGCAGAAAACTTGAAAATTGTTGGAAAGTTGAGTAAACTTTAAACAGGCCTCAAAAAGTCCAGGCAAAAATCAAATGGAAGGCCACAAATAAATGCACCGACAATGGACTGCAACACAATAACTACTGTCAGTGAGTGCAAGCGCAAAGCCTTGCAGGCAGTGAAACCACAGTACACAAAGGTGCCTTGAGAGGTGTCCACAGGAAGGAAAAAGGCAGGGCAAGAAGGTATGTTTGGAAGAGGGGAGACAAAGACAGAAGCAAGTAAATTAAATAGAAAAAGGGAAAGGGGGTGGTGCATGCCTTAATGATTTGGAACAGCACTACTTAAACCGATTGAACATGACAATTACAAAATTATAAGAAATTGATCTGATATGTATAATACCCATTTATTGAAATATGTTGGCAATGTGAAAATAGTCAATTCCAAGGTAATGTAGTGTCATGAAAGAAATTAGTTACTTGCTGAAACATTGAGTCTTGAACAGAGTTCAGTCCCATCACAACTGAATTGTACCATGAAAATGCATTTAAGGTCCCTTTTTTCCAGGATAGGGCCCATTTCCCCCCACTTCTTGACTTGATGATGACTTCTCTTACTGCCATCTAAGATCATTCTCATCATGTTATCTTTCTGACAAACTGTAAATTAAAAATAAAGGAGAACTTTGAAGCAGTGGCACACACTTTTCTGCTTAAATCATTAAAACAGAACTTATGTGGTGAACACCTGACCCATAACTGAGATTCATGTAAGCTTACCCCATACTAGGTGCTACCACCACTCAATTCCCTTAATTATTTGACTGCCTTCTTGGTGGAGTTGCTGATGAGTGAAAATTAAGTATCCATCTCTGGTTAAACATGTAAAACATGTTAGAGAATATTCAGCACTAGCTGTGACACAGCAGTGACTTTTTTATTGGGGTGGGGTGGTGTTGCCCTGACTGTTCGTTTTGCTATAATAAATGTTTAATACTGTTACTTGATTCCACTTTTGTATTTGCTGCAGTGTGTGGCATCGTCGAGGCAAAGTTATAGGAGAGTGACAGGGGTATCCACCACTCCTAGTCTGCTTGATGATTGACAAGTGCCGGACATCCTTGGGGTGAAGTACGCATGTCGGGTGGATGGGTGCCTTGCTCTGACCAGCCCTACATGTGCCTTGATCCCTTACCTATCACTGCAGTATAGAAGCACTGGGGATTGCTGCCACAGCCCCCAAGGCTCCAAATCAGGGCTGGCAGAGCCTGATCGAGCTAGTCCTCATGCTGCTCTCTTGCTGCTTTCAGGGAGCAGTACCTAGATCCACTCAGGAGCCGAGGGAGTGGGAAAGGGCCTGAGGGAGTTCAGGTCACAACTTCCATGCTTGCAGCATGCACTTATGCCTGGAGACTGGACTGGAGTGGAGGCAAGGACATTCATGAGTCGTGTTCAGTGCTGAAAGTGACCGGTGAGTGTGTTTACACTTTTAGCTAGCCTAAGAGGATCAACTACGTTCAGCCAGGGCATTTTATTGTTGTGGTGGTCTTTCAAGCCAGGCTCATTAAGAGTTGCAGATCTTTCTTGCTAAATTGTGTGCAATTCTTTAAGTGCCAGATAAGTAGGTATTCTATTAAAAGTGGATTACTCTGAATGAAAAAAACATTTTTTTTTATCCAGAGGAATATACATTTAATAAAAACTCCCACTTATCTGCCGTCAAAGAATATTGCACACATAGCTTATCACTTTTGCAGTCAGAAGTCAATATACACAATTCTTTCACTTTCACACAGCGCGCTATGTGAAAGTGAAAGAATTGCGTAAATTGACTTCTGTTTGCAAAACTGATCAGCTTTTGTTGCACACACTGCTCCACACCAGCCCAATGTTCACGCTGAGTGGAGACAGCACTTCTGCTGCATGGTTCTCCCCCAAGGGACCAGGCAGAGTGTTTTCAATGTGGGTGTCGGTGTGCATGGGAAATCAAGAGCTGTAGAACATCTGGGTGCTGCTGTACCAGGGTAGGCTCGTGCCCTGGTTGGGGTTAGAGCTGAAGGGGAAACTAATGGGTCATGTCCTGCAATGCAGGGAAGCTTGTTGCAATCAATGGACCAAGTACTGTTTTGCCTGGCAGCCGAAAGCTTTTTTTGCTGCCAAAATTGGGTCACACAATTGCCTGTTTCTCGCTTTTACTGCAACCCATTAGGTGGTGTGTGTGAATTATTTTCAGCATGCGCTGCCCTGGATGGGGTGTAAATGGGCAGGACAGAGGCCTGTGAGGTCCCTGACATAAAGATGAAAAACACCAAAATTCTCATCTGTGTGTACATTTAGGGGCAGATTTAGGAGCCTCTAGCTCCTCCTTGCGCCATATTAGTGTCATTTTTTAAAATGCTAATGTGGCCCAACAAGGCAAAAATCGCCACGCAAAATTTACAAAGTGGAGCAATGCATGCATTGCACCACTTTATAACCCTTTGCACTACATTATGCCACAAGCAGGCATACTGTATGCAAAAGGGGTGTTTACCCCGTTGGGGGGGGCAAAAAAATGGTGCAAAGAAATCTAAGATATTTGTTTGTGACATTTTTTTCAGAGCAGGAGTTAAAAGGAGGCACACCATTGATTACAATGGGCCTCAATGGGCTTTGCAGGATTAGCGGCAAATTTTTGGGGGACTCCAGAAATTGCTGCATCTTTTTTAGTGTTTTTGCAAACAGAAGGTTTTGGAGTTCAATGTGAGTAATACCAAGTACATGATCCTGAACCCTGGGCACTCGACTAGGGCTAGTCCAATGTTAGTAGGGACTCCACTAGAGCGTGTGCACACTTTTGTGTATTTGGCTATTATGCTTACTGAAGACCTTGGGCGGCATACCCACACTACACAGCGTAGATTAAAGTTGGAAAAGGGCACTGGAGGAATACCTACATTCTCACTTACCACACAGTTTCAACCCATCCAGCCGGCAATACAGATTTACAATCATCAGGCCCTTGGAGCAGCGTACTATGGTTCAGAGCTGTGGGGGCATCCGGACGTGACTTCCCTAGTCAAAGTAGAACATTGATTTATGTGCAGCTGGTAGGTGTACCCATGAATACTACCCTGCTCCTACTCCTAGTTAGGCTGCACTGTGGGCTTAGAGAATTATCTGACAGATTAGGACTGTGCCTCATACTCTAGTGGAGTAGAATCTGGGCTACGCGGAGCTCCTTTCTTATTGTCAGTGCTTAGAGGAAATACTTTGCCTCTCCGAATCTTTCAGAATATCCCGTCTGAAATACGTATTTGCTAGAAATTAGGAAATAAAACCTGTGAACTGCCCCTGATGTGGCTGGGGCACTCTCTAAGGCACACATTAGATCAGCCTTCTGGCAACACAAAGGACGGTTATTACATACTCAGAAAAAACTTGGTCCACTGACTCATGCTTTCATTACAATTAAGGACTCCTTCATAAAGAAGGATTTCCTGGAAGAGAAAAAGCCACCCTTAGCTTGGCGTTTGTATTTGCAATTCGGGTATAGGCCTTTACCCCTTCATTCTTTTACTGCAAAATGAGCACTAGTCCTTAGGGCTAAGGATTGGTGGAGCTCATCGTGTGGCGACCCCAAGGAAACCCATTGAGCAATATATATATTTCTTCTCAGCCTATATGAACAGTAACAGGTGCTGGATATCCCACTGTGCTGGAATTTGGATATGAGAGGGCACAAGGAGGCTCTAAGGATTCAGAGATAAGACACTAGTGAATCGATGTTTTTTGCATCTCGATATTTGGTGGATATGTGGAGAGCTAGGCAGAAAATGTGTGCTTCTTTTGAGAAATAAGCGCATGGCAATTCATTTGATGTGTAATATATATATTCTTTGTTCAATATCCTCAGCTTGAACCGTTGCATGAAAAAAAAACTAATGTTATATGAATTCTATTAATTTTTCTTGTTTTAATGTTGAAAGAATTCTGTACACTTTATAATGGCCTAAGGCATGCATCATCTACAGTTTTAGTGGGATTTTAAGTCATTTGAAAGGTCGTGACCGCTGTTCTTTGTGGTATTATAATGCATTGACCTTCTTGTTTAATATGTTTTATGTAATGAGATTTTTATGTGCTTTTATGGCCTATGTGCCGAAATAAAGTTCGATGATGATGAATTGATGCTTGTTGATGAGTACCAATTCTGCATGAACGATGGACAAGGCTACCCATCATGGACTGTGCAAACACTGGGTGGTAAAACACTTTATTGCCACTTTCAAACATAGTAGGGGCAAGGCTCTGTACAAGAAGCAGAGCGAGGTATAGGAACTTAGGGCCTGATTTAGATATTGTTCTATATGAAGTGGCTAAAGGCTCAATGATAACCCTCCTGGACAAGACAAAAATCCCTCACATTATCTGGGAGCAATTTACAATGGATTTTGTCACTAGCCAAATAACAGCTAGAAGAAGCACTTGTAACACATGTAGAGCTGCTTGATCGATACAGAAAAACAAAAGAGCAAAAAGGAAGCATCAATCAAGCTCTCCGTGCCTATCAAAACGCTTCAAATGATGACAAACTGAAAGCCAGGTTGACAAAGTCCAAGTCTGCCTATAAAAAACATCTATGGGACCAAAAAATAGAGGCTTATAACAGCCTAAGTGCTAAACTCCTATGCCACCTCAACACCAATAAGCACAACTGATTCTGGGAAACAGTGAATAATCTAAATGACTTGTCTAAAACAAAAGCAACAGTCAACATTCAAAAAGAGAAGTGATATAAATACTTCTCCAAACATTTCGGCCATTTGGGGTATACACCTTTCCTGGACAAGGTCCAAGATAAGCAAGTTATGGTCGAATCAGAACCTCAAAATATCATGAATGGAATCCTTTTCTTCAAGCCACCTGAAAATCCAGGCAGCAATGATCGAGCATCAAATCTTGAAAAGTTCACAAGAAGGAGCACCAGGCCCAAATGTAATTCCATCAGCCATCTTTAAAGAAGATAAGCCATTCTGCGTAAGACATCTGGGGCGATATGTATGAAAACTGGAGCTTGCGACTCGCAAATTGCGATTTTTAAGAAATCGCTATTTCCGAGTCGCAATTGGCCATGTAACAAAATTGCGATTCGGAAATAGCGATTTCTTAAAAATTGCTATTTGTGGTTTGCGAGGCCCATTTACCGAATCGCAATTTGCATTATCGCAAATTGCGATTTTTTTGCGATTCGGTAAAAAATCGCAAAATGCGAGAAAGTTCGAGAATGCACACCTTGAGGAGCCTGATGACATCACCAGCAGGAAATGAGTCATCCCAGGCAGTTTCAGGTGCCACACCCAAGCCAGCATCCTGAGAGAGAGCAGCCCAGCCACACAGAGCAGCACTCAGAAGGAGCAAGAACACCTGAGCCAGGATGGAGACCCCAGGCCAAGCACAGGAGAAGGCTGAAAGGAAGCACAAGCTGAAAATTCAGTGAACAGGAGCTTGAGGTTCTAACTGAGGAGGTGGTGAGGAGCCATGACCGCCTGTTAGGAAAAAGCTCACTCCAGGTGCCTGAGAGTGAAAAGAGGATATTATGGCTGGACATACAGTCCAAAATCTACGCCATTGGAGTGGCACAGCGCTCCATCGAAGAAATCAAAAAAAGGTGGTACGACCTGCGCTCCCGTGCAAAGGAGAGGGTGGCAAGGAGACTTGCGGAGGCCAGGGGTACAGGTGGCGGACCACCAACAGAAGCACCATCAACACCATTGGAGGACCTGGTGGAGTCCACACTCCTCCCTGAAGCTGTTACTGGGGTCACAGACATCGACACCTCTGGCACACCGAGTACCAGCCAAGGTAGGCGCTATATTGTATATGTATATGCACAAAAGCCCCTTAGGAATTAGCATGTAATGTGAAGCAGTGAGTGAAGTAGTCCAGTCCACATCTTAGAAGCAGCACAACAATGCATTATGGGAGTGGCAGTCCACAAACTAGTACTGAAAGTAGCACAACAATGTAATTAAGTATAGTGACACCCAAAGTATCACAACACACACAACACCGTGTAGAGCAGTACCTGTACCTTTAATGCCATTGTCTGACAGATAATGTAACATACAGAACTGACATGCTGCATATTGTTGTTGCAGGTGGGCCAGGCCCAGCAGCCACACCATCTACATGTGTAGGAGAGACAGACACCCATCAGCTCTCAGAGACAAACACCAGTGGGTTCCTCCACATGGCGACTGTCCAAAGCAGGCCCAGGGCACTGCCACTGCCAGAGCTCACCGACGACTCTGATGAGCAGCAGGAATGGCCAAGCACACCGTCAGCACCAGACAGGCGCAGCCAGATTCTGGAGGGCAGGGGTCAGCCAACCACAGCACCACGCAGGATTGTGGAAGACAACATCATGAGGCAGGTGAGGGTCCCTCCTTATTCGGGGGCCTTGATGCTGCTATGTTGCAGCAGCAGCATCTGCAAAATAAGCGGAACCTTAGTTTAGACCAAAACCTGCGCAAACACAACCGCAACATGATGGGCCTGCATCGCCAACTGGACACACTCAATGGCAATATTGTACAGCTGCGTGAGGGACAGGTGCAGGCTTCAGAGGACACCAGGGACTTTACAAGTGCTGTCCGTGACCTCTGCCAGGAGCTGCGCCATGAGAGGATTAGCCGGCGCAGACAGGAGCACAGATTCCGGACAATGTTTGGCAGCTACTGCAGGTCCTCTAACAGGATGGCAAATTCCACTGTATTGATCACCCATCGCGCAGAGGCGGCGCAAGTGGAGGCTGCACATAGCAGCAGGGACGTTGTCAAGGGACTTGTTCAGATCACGAATGTGATAGAACACATAATGGGACAAAGTGAGGTAGCACTGGAGGACACTGAGGACAGTTCCAGCCTCAGCAGTGTTGCCGTACCAGCAGCAGACACCAGACGGCGCAGTGCCAGGCACAGCACTGCCACTGAAGGTGACAATAGAGGTGCCAGTGACGTAACTGGGCACCCGAGTGGTGTGCGTGGGATAAAAAAATGACTCTTGCCGCCATTAGACTGCTGTTGCCACTATGAGGAAATAGTGCATGACTCTGGTCATTAGATTTTTTGCGTTTGTCACATCACCTGTTTCATTTATTACTCACTCATACATTACCTGATGTAAGGTAATACATTTATATCACTACAGGTACAGTTGTCAGTGGATTTGTGTCATTCATACTCACGTCTGAAATGGTTGTGTGTGATGTCGGCACGCCTCTGCCTTCCCTCTGCTGCACTGCTCCTGTCTGCTGGCTGTAGAGGTGGTATGGGATCGTCATCCTCATCTGATTCAGTGTCACTGATTTCTACAGGTATGCCCCTGGTTGTAGCTATATTGTGCAAGATTGCACAAATAGCCACTATTCTACATGTAGTCTCTGGACTGTACTGTAGTGCCCCTCCACTTTTGTGGAGGCACCGGAAGCGACTCTTCAGCAGTCCAAATGTGCGCTCCACCACGTTGCGGGTTGCCCTGTGTGCTGCATTGTATCTCCGTTCTGCTGGTGTTGTAGGATTGAGGTAGGGCGTCATCATGTAGGTGCGCACTGCATAGGCACTGTCTCCTGGAAGGAACAGAGCGTATAATGAGTAAGTGAGCCATCTGACGTCACAACTGCATAAATGTGCCAGTGCACAGAGGGACAATACCTAGTAGATATCCTTCACCAAACTCCCCCGCTAGCACTCTTGTGTGAATGCCGCTGTGGCGAAAGATGTACGAATCACGTGTGCTCCCTGGGTACCTGGCCACGAGATCTGTTATGATATAGGAGGCATTGCATATCACCTGAATATTCATGGAATGTTGGTATTTACGGTTTCGGTACACATACTCTGTGGCTGATGGTGGACATATTGCCACATGTGTGCCATCTATGGCACCTAGGACGTGGGGGAACTGTGCTATCTGGTAAAACTCTATTTTTGTCTGATGTATTTCCTGTGGGGTGTGGGGGAATCTGATGTACTGTTGTAGTTTGCTCAGCATGGCGTTGATGAAAGAATTAAAAAATCTGGAGAGGGTACTCTGTGAGACCACCCCAGATGCTGCTATGACCCCTTGATAGCTCCCTGAGGCGAGTAGGTGTAGGGAGCATAATACCTGCACATGGGTGAGTATGCTATGAGTCCTTAGTGTTCTGCACTGCAGTATGGGTTGTAGCTCAGCTATCAGGTCAAGTATCATGGCTGAGTTCAACCTATACCTCTCATATATTTCCTCCTCTGTCAGGTCAAAAAGTGTAATGCGCACTCTGAAAATGCGCTTCTGTCTCCGCCTCCGTCTCCTCAAACCTGCCAAGATCCTCATCCTCCTCGCCATGACGTAGAGTGCAGCCATTGTGGAAAAGTGTCTGAGGCATTCTGGGCCTCTTTATATAGGTTGCACCTGGTTACCACCTGGTTTCAGTTCATGGTATTTTGCATGTGCGATTTCTTATTTTTGGTCTGCGAATGCCTTTTGTGCATCGCAGACCATGTTTTTGCACTCACAAAAGGCCGATTTTTGTGATTCACACCATTTGCGAGTGCAAAAACCTTTCATACATCTGGCCCGTGGAGTTGTATATGAGAGCAAAATCATCACAAACACCATCCACTCCTCAAGGAAAGGCTCCACCATCCCTCTAAAATCATCACAAACACCATCCACTCCTCAAGGAAAGCCTCCACCATCCCCCTGATCTACAAAGGGGGTAAGATCCTGTGAAGTATCGGCTCATAGCACTACTGGATGTGGAATTAAGTTACTTTGCCAGGTGTTTTCTCAAGGAGCTAGAGTCATGGACAACAGAAAACAGCCTTATCCCATTCAACTAAACCAGGTTTGCAAATAGAACGGGAACAACATGCTTGCTGGCCCTATCCCTGTTGTTTGACCAAAACACAATGACTATGCAGCCCCTTTATCTTTCTTTCATAGACTATATGGCTACTTTTGACCTCGTAGACAGAGAGAAAATGTGGATCAAACTGATCAGGTAGAACACTGATTCCATTGCTGCAGGCCTTGATCTTCCTCCATTCTGATACCTGGGTCACAATTAAATGAGGCAACGGCTCTCATTTGTCGAGGAAGCGTATAAAATACAGCACAGCGTGCGCTGCATGATTATCTCTTGTGAAAATAATATAAACTAAACTAGTTCCAACCATTGCGTCCAAAAGTGAAGCCCTAAGGGTCAGAGCTGCCGTACTCCTGGATAAAACTATCACCAGACTCTACAAGTCATTTATTTTCTTACCGCCCCATACATCTCTATCCCAGTTGCACTTAGAATTTGGCCTAGTAAAACAATCTATAGCAAGCCAAGGAGACTTCATCAAGCTCTGCTGCAAATTAAAGAAAGCAAAAAGTGGAACACTAAACAGCCATCTCTGGGAGAAAATTTGCAACAGAAACAACTCCCCCAGCCAGAGACTATCACATTGGCTCTCTAACGACCTTTGGACTAACAGAGGATTGCAAGACATTTTCCAACTATTCCCTAGTTATGGCCATTATTAATAAGAGAGTAAAGACTCTCTCACTTCTGGCAGGCAAGGAGGCATTTGCACAGAGACAGCATGTTTGGGTAATGGAGTCTTATGAAAACTACACCCTCAACCATACCTGGCCATAGCCATCAAAGCCCAGGTTAAAACATATTTTCTGAAATACCACTTGGATTGTTTACCATCATTCCTACACCTACCACCTTGGAAATGAAACGACTTGGAAATAAACCAGCAGAACAGATTTCTGCGGACTCTGCCAAAAAACTCCAGAGACCATGATCCATCAACTCTACATATGCAAAGCAAGCATTAAAGATTACAAATACATCTTGCGACCAGCATAGAACTAGAAGTGAATACATCGTTGTAGGCCAGCAAACATTGCTTGTTTTAACTTCTCAGACGTACAGCTCAATTGCAGGCTGACCATATACTTGAGCAGACTAGATCATAAAATCAAATGCCTAACTGAAGGCACAACACCAATGGTCCATGAAAAAGCCTTTGCACAAGTCCGCGACAGCCTTGCCTCCGTAATGCGACTGCAAACAGCTCATAAAATTGGCATGATGGAGTGCATGATTACGAGATTCCTGTTTGCACAAAACCTGTATGCACTGCCACTTTCTCTAAAGCCGAAAAGCTTCACATCACATTGGCTCTCTAACGACCTTTGGACTAACAGAGGATTGCAAAACATTTTCCAACTATTCTCTAGTTATGGCCATTATTAATAAGAGAGTAAAGACTCTCTCACTTCTGGCAGGCAAGGAGGCATTTGCACTGAGACAGCATGTTTGGTTAATGGAGTCTTATGAAAACTACACCCTCAACCATACCTGGCCATAGCCATGAAAGCCCAGGCTAAAGCATATTTTCTGAAATACCACTTGTATTGTTTACCATCATTCCTACACCTACCACCTTGGAAATGAAACGACTTGGAAACGAACCAGCAGAACAGATTTTTGCGGACTCTGCCAAAAAACTCCAGAGACCATGATCCATCAACTCTACATATGCAAAGCAAGCATTAAAGATTACAAAAACATCTTGCGACCAGCATAGAACCAGAAGTGAATACATCGTTGTAGGCCAGCAAACATTGCTTGTTTTAACTTCTCAGGCGTACAGCTCAATTGCAGGCTGACCATATACTTGAGCGGACTAGATCATAAAATCAAATGCCTAACTGATGGCACAACACCAATGATCCATGAAAAAGCCTTTACACAAGTCCGCGACAGCCTTGCCTCCGTAATGCGACTACAAACAGCTCATAAAATTGGCATGATGGAGTGCATGATTACAAGATTCCTGTTTGCACAAAACCTGTATGCACTGCCACTTTCTCTAAAGCCGAAAAGCTTTAGATTAATGTTGCTCCACAGTAGCATGGGCAAACCAAGGAAACCAGGCCCTACCACGATGTAGCATGCAAGCACAATGCCCCCACTTATACACAATCTGAATTGAACAAATGATTTTTTGATAACTGAAATGCTTCAGACTGATGGTGCCCTTTTAGTGCGCAGAAAAAACTTAGTGAATCAGACATATTACACTCTTTCTGCAAAGCTTCACTGTTTTTGCCCACACTCATCTCAGAATAAATTCTCTGTAAAAGATTATAGTAGACAAGTGGTGCATAAAACACCAGTGGCAAATATGTGGGACTAAATGAACATGATATGAAGCACATAAGCACAATGCTCCTGCTTGTACTAAATCTGGATTGCATTGCAGATTTCTTGATAACTGATAAGCTTCAGACGGAAGGTGCCTTTTATAGCACTGAAGAAAAAGCCGGTGCATCAGGCATTTTAAAGTCTTTCTACCAAGTCTTACTGGTTTTGCTCACACTTATGTCAGATTAAGCTCTCAGTAAAAGTCTGTGCTAGTTAAGTTAAGTGGTGTACAAAACTCTACTAGTAAATGCATGGGAGTGTATGAACATAAAAGCTCTGGACAGAATTGTTTTTTTTAATAAAAAACCAGGACTAGTTTCAGGCCGATGCTGTTTCATTTTATATGGATGAATCTGTTACACAATGCACTTTAAATTGCACTGTTTGTAGTTGTCCACTGACATCTTGCACAATGATCTTCTCTTTATTAAAAGATTATTTAATGTAGCTTTTATGAATATACTTTAGTGCAATGGTTTTAATTAACTGTCCACTTGAATTGAATAATCTTGAACTTGAACTAGTATTAGATGTGTGTTCCTTCTCACAGTAGGCATGTGTTTCTACAGACCATTTTCCAGTTCTCCTCAGTTCAACCTCACAAGCAGAATGCATTTGTCTATGTTGGGTCCCACCACATAACTGGGCACCAAATGCTTGGGTACACAAACCCTTTTCTCTCCTTCAGGTGCTGCAGGTATGCTGCCACCATCACTGCTAGATTCAGCCTTTCTGGCCTGATTTTTAGCTTCTTCAGGCTCGGTTCATGACCCAGTAAGATTTTACTTTCTTCAAGTGCTCTTTTTTTCTCCTCTGCCTCCATTTTTAATTTTGCCATCTGCAACTTGAATTTTCTTCTCTTCCATCCTCTCAGCCAGTTCCTCTGGGTTGATGATGCCGAAAAAGACACCGCTCCATTCTCTAGCAGGAAGCTCCAACTCGAGGGGCATTTCTTCCTACTCTGCTGCAGGTGGTTCTGCTGAAGGGCCCTCCTCAGGCTACTCCATCTCTTCACCCTCTCCTGTGCTTACACACAGTGCAAAGTGAGCTTCTTCCCAGGCTCTCCGCATCTTTTGTAAATCCACTTTCCTGGTGGTGCTCTTGACAGGAAATTAAAGTCCTTTAAAGAAATCTTTCAGCTGGTCAACATTGTAAACTACCATTCTCGCCAGCTCAAATTTAAATTTTCAGATGCAGATGTAGATCCACCAAAGAGAGACATGATTTAGGATTTTTTTTTAAATGGCAATTAGGGAGAATTTAAAATTCAATTTCATCTTGTAAGGGGATTCATAGTATACACAAGTTACTGCATGGCACAAACACAAGTCCTATCCTCACTGCTGGTCACCGATGTTAGCAATTGGGTTGGCTGTTGACTGGGGTATGAGCTCTGGTCACACAGCAACCACAATCCTAATCAAGGTAAGTGTCACCCAAACCCTAAATTAACCTGTGCTCACCCTCTGGTAGCTTGGCACACAGCTTTCAGGCTTACATTAGAGGCAATCTGTAAAGTATTTGTGCAACACTTCAAAGAGTAAAACAGTGAAAACACCAGATTAGAAAAATAACTCTGATTTTCATAAATAAAACAAAACCCAAATAAGTTATGAATTTCTAATAAACCATAAAACTGCACTTAAAAGGGAGAAGTTCAAACTAGGGATATCTGGTCACGCTGGAAAGAGACAAAGTCAAAAGTTCAGACCAACTGTGATGCAGCGTGGGACGGCTACAGAGACTCAGTTAAGACCGCTGAACCAAAGTACTTTTAAACCTGGTTCTGGAGTGTTTGAAATTGGGTCTCTACTTGGCAGATGTATACACCCTTGTCCAAATAGGGACCACAATCCTAGTCAGGATAAGATACAACACAATCCATATTATCCTGTGCTCACCCTCTGATAGCTTGCCACCGAGTAGGCAGGCTCAACTCAGAAGGCAATGTGTAAAGTATTTGTGCAATAACACATACAGTAACACAGCAAAAGCACCACAAAAAGTACTCCACACCAGTTTAGAAAAACAAATAAGACCAAAACAACATAAATCCAATATGTCCAAGTGAAGATATCACTTTTTAGAGGTTGAAATGCGTCTCAATCCTTAAGAACCAGTAATGGTATACTTTTAACACACAGGGCCTGGGATGCGTCAAAAATAACGACGCACGGGGGCCACAAAGGAGGAGATACATTGAAAAATAAAGGCCTGTGTCAGATTGTGAGGCGCAGCACAGACAATGCATCATTTCTTTTCACACTGCAAGGTGATGCGTTGATTTCCAGGAGTGCAGCATTGGTTCCTTACTGCTATGTATGGATATTTGGACACGCAGGGACAATGGGTTGAAAATCCTTGACGTGCTGGTGAGAAGGAGCAGGCGCCACAAGGCAGGTGCTGCGTTGATTTCTGCAGGCATTGCATTGATTTTCCAATGCACAGAGATTTTCTTCTCTTTGGTAAGTTCTTTGTGGCCCTCAGATTTTAGAACAGGAGGCAAGATCAATCTGAGGCGTTGGAGAGCACTTGTGAAGGAAGTCAGCAGAGCAACAGCAGGAGAGCAGTCCTTTTTAGCAAAGCAGTCCAGGTGAGTCCTTTTGGTAGCCAGGCAGTCCCTCTGACAGAGTTGAGTTGCAGGTTCAAAAGTGTCTGATTTGGTGGGGTCAGAGATCCAGTATATATGCACCCAAAAGTGCCTTTTAATTGGGGTAAACTTCAAAGGGTGGTTTTGAAGTGCACAACTTCCCGTTTAAACCCAGGCCTGTCTGCCAGGAGCCCTGTGGGGAGTTATCATTCATTTCTGTGAGGACAGGCCACTGGCTGTTGAAGTGTAAGCAAGAGCCCCCCCACCCTTCCTGCCCAGGGAAACCCATCTGTACTCAGATAAATGCAGATGCAGCAGAATGTCCTGTGTTTATGGCTGTCTGGGTGGAATGTACAAGGGGACCTGTCAACCAGCCCAGGCCAGACGTGGTTGGAGACAGGCTAAAGGCACAGATGGCAGTAAGTGCAGGGAAATGCCTACTTTCTAGATGTGGCATTTCTGAAAGAGTAATGTAAAATCCAACTTCACCAGTAAGTAGGATTTCTTACTACTATTCCAACCATACCAAATATGACAAGTCTACCACTTAAAAGTATATAAGGGCAATTCTAATTCTGGCCTATGAGAGGAGAAGGCCTCACAGTAGTGAGAAATTAATTTGTGGGTTTTTCACTACCAGGACATGTAAAACACATAAGTACATGTCCTGTCTTTTACTTACATAGCACCCTGCCTTATGGGTTACCTAGGTCCTAACTTAGGGGTGACCTATATGTAGAAAAAAGTGGAGTTTAAGACTTGGCAAGTAGTTTCAAATGCCAAGTCCAAGAGGCAGTGAAACTGCACACACAAGCTTTACAATGCAGGCCTGAGACATGGTTAAGAGGCAATTTATGTTGGTGACATTTAATTTACAGGCCCTGGGCACATTTAGGGGGTCATTCTGACCCTGGCGGTCCATGACCGCCATGGCGGAGGTCGGCGGAAGCACCGCCAACAGGCTGGCGGTGCTTCCTGGGCTATTCTGACTGCGGTTTCTCGCCGGTTTTCCCCTGGCCCAGGGTATCCGCCATGGCGGCGCTGCTTGCAGCACCGCCATGGGGATTCCGACCCCCTTCCGGCCAGCCTGTTTCTGGCGGTGTCCACCGCCAGAACCAGGATGGCGGGAACGGGTGCCGTGGGGCCCCTGGGGGCCCCTGCACTGCCCATGCCACTGGCATGGGCAGTGCAGGGGCCCCCTAACAGGGCCCCATAAGGATTTTCAGTGTCTGCTTTGCAGACACTGAAAATCGCGACGGGTGCCACTGCACCCGTCGCACCCCTTCAACTCCGCCGGCACCATTCGGAGCCGGCATCATTGTTGAAGGGGCTTTCCCGCTGGGCCGGCCGGCGGTCTTCTGGCGGTCGCCCGCCAGCCCAGCGGGAAAGCTGGAATGGCCGCCGTGGTCTTTTGACCGCGGTGCGGTCTTTCGGCGGGAACCGCTTGGCGGGCGGCGACCGCCGCGGTCAGAATGACCGCCTTAGTGCACTCTACTAGGTTCTTATAGGTAAATTAAAAGTGCCAATTGAGTATGAGCCAATGTTAACATGTTTTAGGGAGAGAGCACATGCAGTTTAGCACTGGTTAGCAGTAGTGGTGTCCAGAGTCCTAAAGTCAACAACAAAGAGGTCAGAAAAAGAGGGGGAGGAAGGCAAAATGTTTGGAGTGACCCTTCAGAGAGGGCCATTTTCCAACATGGAGCATTGCGTTGGTCCTGAATCACGCAGGTGAGGCGATGTGCTGGTCCTAAGAGGAGAGTTGCAGTGGTGATGTGAGTCTGGTTGTGTCAGACCCCATCCCTGAAGTAGAAGAAATGCTTCAGATCTGCTTCTGCAGCAGAGGATGTTCTTCCTGGCAAGAGTATCCACAGGTCCAGAGTTGTACTGAGTTGGTGGTGTCAAAGGTCTAGTACTTATACCCAGTTGGGCCTTTGAAGTAAGGGAGAATTCAAAGACAGGTCTTTTAAGTGCACAGAGGTCCTGCTCTTCCTGCCCTGGCTCCAGACTCCCTACTTAAGGTTATGTAGCCCTCTGTGTGTGGACAGGACACAGCCTAGTTAGATGTAAATGAGGCTGTGCCCGGCTCCCCTCTTACATCATTGCACGATGGCCTGTAAAGCCTATAAAGTCACACATAAACTCCCATTGTGTGTGGATGTATAGAAATAATACACAAAGCTTAGCTGTCAACCATCCAGGCAAGTGAATATAGACAGGCAGCAGGCACCAGATAGCTAAAGTATGAAAATGCCAACTTTCTAAAAGTGTTATTTTCAGAATTGCAATTTAAAATCTGACATCACCATAAGTTGTGATTTTCAATTGTGATTCCAGAGGCACCAAACTTGAAAACATTATCCCTTCCAGATTATGAATTACACTTGTAAAATGTAAAAAGGTAATCCAACTGTTAGCCTGTGGGAGAAATAGGCCTTGTTGCTAAGTAAGATGACTTTGGGAGTTTTTCACTACCATGAGATGTACAACTTAAAAGTACAAGCCCTTCCTTTTCATTAAATTGCACCCTGCCCTTGAGTTGTCCAAGGCCTACCTTAGGGGTGACTAATGTATAAAAAGTGAAGGTGTGGCTCTGGCAAAAGTTTTTTTTTTTTGCCAGGTCAAAATGGCAGTGTAAAACTGCACACACAGGCTCCACAATGGCAGATATGGTTAAAGGGCTGCTTAAGAGGATGGCAAAATCAGGGGTGCAGGCCCACAAGTAGCATTTCATTTACAGGCCCTAGGCACATGTAGTGCACTTTACTAGAGACGTATAGGTAAATTAAATGTGTCAATTGGGGATAAGTCATTGCCATGTTTAGGGGAGTGAACAAAAGCACTTTCGCACTGATTGGCGATGGTGAAATGCTCAGAGTCCCAATATGAGCAAAACAAGGTCCAACAAATAGGGGGGTCAGGATTTCTGAAGGCTGCTGTGAGCCCTGCACTGTTTGTTGGGTAATGATCTTGAGTCCTCTCTCTGTAAGGAAGTGGAACTCAAGGCTTAAGTGGAGATGTTGGGGTTACCTCTTTCTACTCCCCATATTGTAAGCTCTAAAGTAGCATCTGGCAAAGCTGTCTCCTTACCCAAAGGCAACCCTATCCTTCAACCTTCTTACTCTGTTTCTGCACATCAAACGCCACTGATATTCCTGTGTTGTAATGTGAGTTGTTTTTTATTTTTTATTTTTACATTTATTAAGGCACTGTTCATGAACTGCACAAGCTCTTTCTGTTCCTTGTCTTTGTTATGTTATTCCACGTGTTACATTCCCAATTGGAATGTTGTATTTGAAGTCTTAAGCAGTTGGATACTGGCTACTGTCCTGGTCGGTCACCTCTTCCACTGCTGAGGACAAATGATTAAGATTAAAGAAAATTCATTACTTACACTTGTCTTGTCATAATTACTTCATTCTGCTCTTGTCACTTAAGAGATTCATGATATTATAAAGTAGCTTGGCCTTCAGCCTTGTCCTATATGGCCATGGAACTCCTTGATGAATTGGAATATCCTGATAGTGTAAGGCAGAGGGTTCTCTATTCCATGTAAAATGAAGCCTTTGAGGAAACGTTCAGACCCTTATTTCTATAGCTTCTATTAAATTCAAAGCAGATAAAAAGTAAAATATAATTAAAGTAGGATTAGTATAGCATTAAAGTACTAGGGGGTTATTTCCCCTAAATAATTTCCAAAAACTGGATTCACTCCACTTCAAAGTAGGCCATAGCTTTACTACACTTTGCCACTCTTTTCAGGACCTTACTAAAGAAAGCTGCTATTATTTTCTAATAGGGCGATGTAGTCTTTAAAATGATCCTCCAGGCTTTCCCAAATATGGCATCTGAGTTGTGAAGAATCCACCCTAACTCTTGTGTCTTCTTCTTCTTATATATTAGTTCTTTCTTACCAATAGGGGCCTTTTCATTTAACCAGAAGCTAATCAAAATATTTGCAACTTACGGCTAACATGAATTGGTCAATACCATGCTGGGCTGGGAATTTAATTGCTTATGCCTTATGACTATCAGATTTCTTAGAAAGGTGCTATTGGCAGAAAAAGCCCTACTCCCCAAGTCACAATCACTAACAATGCTGTTGCCATTTACATTTATTTATATGTTTAAAAGATCTCCGAGGCCGCTCAATCACAAGATCTCCTGTTAAAACATGCCACTATTCATACTCCTTGATTCAGGACAAATCTGGAGAGAAAATGATCTCCAAATAAACATTTTGAATTCTAATCTTAAACATGGTGAACTTTTCCTAAGATGATACTTTAATACAATTCTGAGAAATGTGGTTGTTGGTTGAGGGAGGTGTGAGTCCTTCTCAAGCAACAAACACAATCCTTGCCAGGGTGAACCACAAGAAGTCAGTAAATTAGCCTACGATTAACCTTGTGATCGTTTGTCACAAAATCTGGCATGCTTAACATAGAGGCAATGTGTAAAATATTTATGCAGCACACAATCAGCAGGTAAGTGAAAACAAAAAAAAAGAAAAACCCCTCACCAATTTCGAAAAATAGGGTACAATTTCACACCAAAATGGCAAACATCCAGTCATTAGACCTGGAGATATGTAAGTTCAAAGATTTATGGTAAGTGCACCTAAAAGTACAAAGAGCCACTCGTGGCTATCTGGTTATGCGAGACCGGGTAAAAGTCACAACATCAGGCAGATCATGATGGAGCGCAGGTAGAATTCAGGACCAGGTCAGTCCCACTGGAAAAGATTTCTTCTCAAAGTCCAGCATGAGAAGTCCAGTTCGGGTAGAGAAGATCTGGAGGAGCAGGGAAATCATTACCGATGGTCAATGCTGTAGCGCAAAGAGCAGGCCAGGCGTCGTGGACCATTATTGGATTTAGGTGAAGATTCTGCCTGGTGTGGCAGATTGTTGTTTCTAGAGATTAGTGTTGACAATCCACGCTGACTGTTAATGCTGTAGCATGAAGTGCAGAAGTTGGGTTGCTGGTTGTCACTGGTGGTCACTGGAGCTTGAAGAGTGTTGTTCACCAGAACTTTGTATTGGCTTTGACACAGGCAGTAAGACCAAGACCTTAGCACTAACTTGCAGCTTCACGGTCATGAAGGGCCCAAAAGTCAGGATTATACTTTTTTTTCCAGGAAGAGCTCAATTGATGCAATACCAAGAGTCCAGGACCTGAGAGGCACCTCCTGGGTAACAGGAATGCACACCAGTAGAGGCCACCAGGGCTCAGACATACCTAGGTACAGGTCCAGGCAGGTCCAGTGCAGTAGAGTGGGTTTGAAGGTCCTAGTTTTGTATCTGGTGCCACCTTTGATGAGGAACAAACCTCTAGAGCCCCCCCTCCCCCCCCCCCCCAAAAAGTGTCAGAAATTTTCTGTCTCCCTGCCCTGGTCCCAAGATGTCTGGGGTACAATAAGCTAGTGTGAGTTTCTTTGTTTGTGAGCTGAGGCAGTGATTTTGAAGTGCAAGTGTGAACAGTTACAGCTCCGCCCCTCCTATCAAGTCAGGATGGCTCATCCTGCAAGCACTCCATCCCTCTGTTGTGTAGCGGTCTGAGAGAAATACACAAATGCCAACTACACATAGAATAGTCATGTGGCCCAGGAAATAGGCTATGAGAACCAACTGGTTAGGAAAAGAAAATGCTAACTTTCTAAAAGTATGAACACAAATTAAAGCCTTCCTAATTACTTTACCATATACAATGCACCTCAATCAACTGTATGAGCACAAAAACAAACCTTTTTTAGTCACATAATCTCTCTTTCTTTTTCATAAACCATTTATTCTTTTGAAACATCCACTGATAGGTACAAGTCTCACATCTACTTTTTATGTTAATCCTAACAAAACTAAACTTGGAAATTCAAGACAGCAAAAACATTTGTGATATTAGAACACACATCAATAGGCAAAAACTGTGATTATATACACAAATGTACCAGAAACACAAAACAGTTGGCAAACATGAGCCACTTAAACAGTTGAAATCATAAAGTGTGTGACCCCAAACATAGGTCCTCATTACGAGTTTGGCAGGCGGCAGAGGCTGCCCGCCAAACTCGACCCACCACCTCACTGCCAGTGCGGCTAGAACACCACCGGCCCTATTACGGCTTCACCGCAGTACCGGCAGTGAACAGGGCCTTAACATTGATGCTGGCATGTAATCGAGCCAGCGGCAATGTGGCATTGCGATGGGTGCAGGAGTACCTGTCGCACTTTCCACTGCCCGTAATTCGGGCAGTGGAAAGCACGACTGGGTTGTACAGTGCAGGGGCCCCAGGGGACCCCAGAACCCCCTTTCCTCCAGCCTTTGCATGGCGGGGCTACCGGCATGCAAAGCCTGGCAGAAATGGGACTCGTAATCAAGCAGCGCTGCCCTGGCGGACTGAGACCGCCGAGATCCACTATACTGTCGGCTGTGGTAACCTAGCGGTGTGGGTGGTCCGACTGTGGTGGCTCTGCCATCGTCAGACTGGTGAGGCCGGACCGCTGCTTTGGAGGCTGGCCGACGTCCACTGTGGCCCGTAATGAGCCCCATAGTGTTGAGTAAAACAATCCCAAACCTGTGTATCTAAAAACATAAACATGTTATATGTCATTCTTTGGTATGAAACAAATTAGTCATCAACACCAGTCCAAGTTCCTTTAGCAAAAACTGGGTGCTGAAAAAAATGCAATTTGTCAATTCTATTTGTCAGGCAAAAAACACGGTTAACCGCATATGTATAGAAGAGGAACTCATGTTTGAGACCAATTTTGTCCCATCTCTGGTCATCCTGCTCAAAACTCTTTAAGACTTTTTTTGCCAAGTACATGTCAACATGTTTCAACCTCATATGATTCTGAAGTCTCATCAGGACAGTAGCTGGTGATGTATGTGAATATGCAAAAAAAGTGAAGTTTGCAAAATGCATGTAGTTTGTCATTAGTTCTCTTTTCTGTGATATGATAACGTGTGGGGCTATCACCTACTTACAGGTCTTATTGGAAAAGAGGACCAAATGGAATGCAAAAAAGTATTCTCCTTGCTCAGTTATAACTGGAACTTTCTAAAAGTGGCGTTATCAGAATTGTGACTCAAAATCCAACTTTACCATTAAAGAGGATTTTAAATTACAGTTCTTTAGAAAGCAAGCAGGACATTTCTACCTGCTCCCATGCACAAGTTACCAATTATTACATGTGAAAAAGCATCCCAATGTTATTGTTTGGGAGAGGTAGGCCTCACAGTAGTTTTTCAGTACCAGGACCTGTAAAACTTAAAAGTAAGTCCATCATTTTAATCCCTTCTGTGCCCTGGACGTAATAGTTACGTCCAAGGGCACAATGCTCGTGAGCCGAGGATGTAACCATTACGTCCTGGGCACAGAGCTCAGAGGGAGCGTTAGCGCTCCCTCTGTGGGCTTCCCTCCCCAAGGCAGGGATGGAAGGGAAAGCCCTTCCCCTTCCACCCCCACCCCCTGTAATGACATCAGCACGCGATCGAGCGTTGACATCATTATAGGGTGCCGGTCGCACTGGAAGCCATTTGCTTCCAGTGCGCGATCGGGGAAACAGGTAAGTTTCTCCTCCGGCGGGTGGGGGGTTGTAAACAAAGAGGCACCGGGGAAAAGAAAAGGGTTTTCCTTTCCCCCGGTGTCTCTTTGAGCATTCCTGCTGCCCGATCGAATTGCAATCAGGCAGCAGGAATGCCCACTAGATGACAGGGATTTTCTTTTTGTTTGTTTTAGTGTGCTGTTTGTGTGTCGGGAGCGGCCCCTTGGGCAAGGGTTGCTCCCATTTGGGGGGCATGTTTGTTGTGGCCATTTCTGCCCCTCTTGGGGACAGATCGGCCTATAATTTTTAGGCCAATCTGCCCCCAAGGGGGGCAGAAACCACTAGGCGCCATGGATTTTTTTTGTTCATATTGCATGATTTTGTTGTTTGGGAGCGGCCTCTTGGGCTAGGGTCGCTCCCATTTTGGGGGCATGTTACCTGTGGCCATTTCTGACCCCCTTGGGGGCAGATCAGCCTATTTTTTTTTTTTTAGATCCATTTTCCCCAAGGGGGCAGAAGCCACTTAGGCACCAGGGATAGTGCGTGTGTGTGTTTTTTTTTTGTTTGGGGGTGGCCCCTTAGGCAAGTGTCGCTCCCCATGGGGACACACTACTAAAGGTATTTTCTGCCCTCCTTAGGGCAGATAGGCCTATTTTTTAATAGGCCTATCTGCCCCTATGGCAGAATCCACTTAGGCACCAATTTCTGAATGATTGATGGTGGGGTGTTTTTCAACTGACAAAGTATTTGCATTTGTGCTAAAATAAATTCCTCCTTTTTGTTCTAGTTCAAAGCTTTTGCTTTCTTTGCTGCGGCTCCTTGCGGTTTTGGCGGTGGTTGACCTGCGGTTTGCATAGTTGCATGTTTTAGGTAAGTAAAAACTATTTACTCCAAACGAGCATTGTTTCCATGCATGAATGACATGTTTGTAAGTGGTGTACTAAATGCAGGATTGTGTGTGAAATTGTCCTTAGATTTGTGCACAATGATATTTGTGTTGTTTTATTTCTAATTTGCTTTTCTTTCTTTCTTTTTAGTGGGATATCATTAGTGATTGCTGTGTCTGTGCAGAGTAGTTGCTGGTGAGTCAAGCTTTTTCAGGCAAGTGAGCGATATAGTTTTTGAGTTTATAACTCTTACTGATAAAGCTACACTTAATTACTTATCTTACACAGTGCTGGTTGTTGGTGGTGCATTTGTGCAGTTACTTTTCGTAGGAAAGATCATGGCTAGCCGCAGGATGACCACTCAGCAGGTGGTTGGTATGCTTTTTGAGTCATTGTCTGATCATGATTATGATACGGACTCTGCTTCTGAGGCAGAGGAGGATGGGAGAGATTTTGGCAGTGAAGTTTCTGTCAGAGAGGAATCTTCTGATGAGGAAGCCACTCTCAGTGCAGATGAAGGGCCTGTTTTAGAGGAGGACACTGATGTGCCATTAGTGCAGCAACCTGGGGCTGAAAGTTTTCCCGTTAGAAGACCTGAACTCTGAGTTGCCCCAAATATGGAGCAGCCAGGGTTACCTGCTTTTACTGGTCTCCCGGAGTGTAGATTCAATACAGAGAACGTTTTCCCTGTCAATTTCTTTGAGTTATTTGTGGATGATGTGTTTTTGGAAGAGATTGTTGAGCAGACTAATTTGTATGGGGAGTAGTATTTGAGAGACAACGCTGCTAGACTTAGGCCACACTCTAGAGCTACCCAGTGGATTCCCACAAATTTGGAGGAGATAAAAAGGTTTTTGGGTTGGATTTTTTGATGGGGTTGATAAGGAAGCCATCACTGGCATCCTATTGGTCTACTAGTCCCCTGATGGCAACAGCTATATTTCCTGCAACCATGAGTCGTAATCGGTGTTTGCTTCTTCTTAGGATGCTGCATTTTGTTGACAATGCATTCGCCTTGCCACGAGATCACCCTGATTCTGACCGTCTTTTTAAGATTAGGCCTGTCCTTGATCATTTTGTAGATTGTTTTTCAGAGGTCTATGTTCCAGGCAAAGAAATAGCTGTGGACGAGTCTTTGGTCCTCTTCAAGGGTTGTTTTGTTTTTAGGTAGTACATTCCTAGCAAGAGGGCACGATATGGAATTAAATTGTATATGCTGTCTGAAAGTAGTACAGGATATGTGTATAGTTTCCGTGTCTCCACTGGTAGGGATTCCAGTATTGACCCCCCTGGTTGTCCTCCCACTTTTGAAGTTACTGAGAAAATTGTGTGGGAACTTGGTAGACGACTGTTCAACAAAGGTCACCATTTGTATGTAGATAACTTCTACACTGGAGTGCAGTTGTTCAAGTAATTGTACTGTTGCTTGTGGCACAATTCATTGTAACCGGAAAGGCTATCCAAGGGAGCTTGTCTGTAAAAAAACTTGAGAGGGGACAGCGCAGTGCCTTCCGGAATGACGAGCTGCTAGCTTTGAAATTTCCAGACAAGAGGGATGTCTACATGCTAAGTACCATCCATGATGAGAGTACTTC
The DNA here is from genome assembly GCF_031143425.1 of Pleurodeles waltl. Taxonomy (NCBI): domain Eukaryota; kingdom Metazoa; phylum Chordata; class Amphibia; order Caudata; family Salamandridae; genus Pleurodeles; species Pleurodeles waltl. The sequence continues at coordinate 254,643,575 of NC_090448.1, read as the reverse complement.
CCCAGTGACTGTTTGGGGCCAGGTGGCTGAAGTGCGCAAACCTGTGTGCATTTTAGATTATAATAAGCACATGGGAGGTGTAGATAGAGTTGATCAGAGGTTGGAACCTTATACTGCTATTCGTAAGTCTTACATTTGGTATAAGAAGTTAGCAATTCACCTTTTCCACTTAGCAACTTTTAATGTTTTTATTGTGTTTAAGGATAGGTCTCCAGAGTCAAAGATGACATTTGTGAAATGTCAGTGATAGAGAGCTTTATTGTGGTGGAACAGGCAGGAGTTCCTAGAGAAGCAGTGTTGGAGGATGTGGCTAGATTAAAAGATCGCCACTTTGCTGAGCACATTCCACCCGCTCCCAAAAAAGACTTTCCAGCTAAGAAATGTAGAGTCTGTGCTCGAAGAGGTATCCGGAGGGAGACTCAAATGTACTGCCCAGATTGTCCTTCAAAGCCTGGTCTGTGTGTGGGTGGTTGTTTCAAGAATTACCACACCCTGAAGAATTACTGGAAACTACCATGAGTGTAAACCGTATGTTTTATATTTTCATGTGTTCAGTTTCATGGTTGGCATTTCTGTCATGTACTTAGTTAGAGCTTTTGTGTTGGTAGTTTTGTAATTATTTCTAATTAGTTAGTGGTTTCTTTGTTTTTAAAACAACAAAAAAAGTGATGCCAATGTGTGTGGAGTGGCACTTGGCTGACGGTGTACATATTGACTTGCTGTTGGCTACTGCAACACACTGCCAGCCAAACGCCAGTCCACACACTCCCATCAGCTGGTGTGATTGCTGTATCAGGCATGTGGGCGTTTGTAAGTGATGGGCCCTCGAGTGGCGCTGTCTGTCGATGCGAGTGTTGTAATGTGCTGGGCCCGAGGCTGGCGGTGTGAATGGTCTTGTGCATGTCATGTATGAAAGGTGTGTGAATGGACTGAAAAGCGGTCGGTGCCCGGCCGTGGCTTTACAGCTCACGAGCTGTGAGTCATTGATTCAGTTTTTTGGCCTTTCAGTTATTAACAGTGCATTTCATTTTTGTGAAATCTCTTGTTAATAAAATTTGATCCACTGAACCATCACTCACCCTCGTGCCAAATCCAACCAGTATGTGTGGTGAAAATGACAAAACCTGCTCTGCTGTAATCAGGCGTCGCAGCACACCTGTGAGGTATCATTTTTATCTGGAGACTTGGGGGAACGCTGGGTGGAAGGAAATTTGTGGCTCCTCTCAGATTGCAGAACTTTCTGTCACCGAAATGTGTGGAAAAGGTGTTTTTTTGGAAAAATTTTGAGGTTTGCAAAGGATTCTGGGTAACAGAACCTGGTCAGAGCCCCACAAGTCACCCCATGTTGGATTCCCATAGGTGTCTAGTTTTAAAAAATGTTCAGGTTTGCTAGGTTTCCCCATGTACCGGCTGAGCTAGAGGCCAAAATCCACAGCTAGGCACTTTGCAAAAAACAGCTCTGTTTTCTTTGTGAAAATGTGATGTGTCCATTTTGTGTTTCCTGTCGTGGGCACTATGCCTACCCATGCAAGTGAGGTACCATTTTTATCGGGAGACTTAGGGGAATACAGAATAGCAAAACAAGTGTTATTGTCCCTTGTCTTTCTCTTCATTTTTTCCTTCCAGTGTGTAAAAAAGACGTCTATTTGATAAATACCCTGTAATCCACATGCTAGTGTGTGCACCTCGGAATTCAGGGATGTGCAAATAACCACTGCTTCTCAACACCTTATCTTGTGGCCATTTTGGAAATACAAAGGTTTTCTTGATACCTATTTTTCACTTTTTATATTTCAGCAAGTTATTTGCTATATACTTGGTATAGAATGAGAACCCATTGCAAGGTACAGCTCACTTATTGGCTCTGGGTACCTAGGGTTCTTGATGAACCTACAAGCCCTATATATCCCTGCAACCAGAAGAGTCCAGCTGATGTAACGGTATATTGCTTTAAAAAAAAAAATCACCTCAATTTCAATATTTTTTTATTTCAGATGTTATTTTCTGTAGGAACCCCTTGTAGGATCTACATAAATGACCCCTTGTTGAATTCAGACGTTTTTGTCTACTTTTCAGAAATGTTTAGTTTTCTGGGATCCAGCATTGGTTTCACACCCATTTCTGTCACTAACTGGAAGGAGGCTGAAAGCACAAAAAATAGAAAAAATGCGGTATTTCCCAGTAAAATGCCAAAATTGTGTTGAAAAATTGGGTTTTGTGATTCAAGTCTGCATGTTCCCGAAAGCTGGGAAGATGGTGATTTTAGCACCACAAACCCTTTGTTGATGCCATTTTCAGCGGAAAAACCACATGCCTTCTACTGCAGCCCTTTTTTCCAATATTTTTGATAAAAAACGAAATTTTCGCTGTATTTTGCCTAATTTCTTAGTCTCCTTCAGGGGAACCCAAAACGTCTGCATACCGCTAGAATCCCTAGGATGTTGGAAAAAGAGGACGCAAATTTGGGGTGGGTAGCTTATGTGGAGAAAAAGTTACGAGGGCCTAAGCGTGAACTGCCCCAAATAGCCAAAAAAGGCACATGAGGGGAAAAGGCCTGGCAGCGAAGGGGCTAAATACCCTGAGGTCTACCTTAAAGGTGACATATGTATTTTGCCAAGACAAATTTGCCAGCTTAAAACTCCTTGCAGGCTGCAGTGACAGGCCTGAGACATGGGGCTACTTAAGTAGATGCTACAATAAGTGTTGCAGGCCTACTAGTATCATGTAATTTACCAGCCCTTGTTATATAATAGACCACTTCAGCAGGGACTTATAAGTAAATTTAATATGTCAATCAGGTGTACGCCAATTTCACCAAGTTTTAGAGAGTGAGCACAGTCACTTTGACACTGATCAACAGTAGAAAGGTGCATCGAGTCTTAAAGCCAACAAAAATGAATTCAGCTATAAAGAACGGGTGAAGGCCAAAGGTTTGGGGGACTACTACCCAAGGGTTTCAAGTCTAAAAACAGTCATAACTTTCTTTTTTCCATTTCAATCACAAGTGAAATTGTTCTCTACTGTGGTTTTACATCCCTTACCAGTTCATGAACATTCTTCCTTGTGTGTGTTATGGCGATCACAACAGTATCTCTGCAAGGGCAACACACTTTGTATTGATGCTTCGACCATTGTTTTCTGGCGTATTGGTTTGAGATCATTGGTGAGCAAAATAAATAACACGGATTGGAATATTTTATGTGATAAACACTTTCAGTCATACATCTAGATGTGTGCTATTGACAATTTTGCTTAATGTACATATATAGTCCCAGAAATGAAACTAACTGAAAACGTTTTAAGTGATATTTATATTTTGTTTGAAAAATCTAACAAAGAAAAGTGTAATATTCCACGAGGCTTAAAAGGAACGTCTGCGCACTGAATGCTTACTTAAGTAATAATAATTGCTGACAATATTATAAAAAACAGTAGCTTACTTTGTTTGGTATACTTATAAAATGTTTTGTCAATACATTACCTTTTTGGTAGAGAGCCATGTTTGTGTAATGTGAATAAATACTACACATTGAATATCTACTTCTGATTCAAAGTCAAAAAAACATTTTTAATATTCTGAAAGGATATTATAGTCTAAATTCATACAAACAGTTATGCAATTAAGTAATGATTTCAATCCATTGATTCTGGAACCAATTAGCATGTCTAATGGGCTGTGACAGGACTTGACCATGAGGTTCTCTTTTGCATTGCTGTTATGATGGATGTTAACAGTCAAGCCACATTTCTGTTAATTACATTGAAATGCCAGGCCTTGGAATTACATTTTGGAACAGGCAAAATTCCATGCATTGCTTAGCAACAGCAATCTGAGCTCAGCTACTTGCGAGCCACTCCAATTTATTTTCTCTCGGAGAACTGCCAAAGGGCTGCAGCAGTTAGAGGTTGACCATCAATTCACGGTTTGTAATGCAGTTAGATTGGCATGTGAAAACAGCAGTCTTTCATTAATGGGTGTGTGATTTTTGACCAGCATCCAAGAACCCTTAATGTGTAGTATCATTGAAAGGAATAACAAGCCAACCTGCCACTGCCCAATAGATGTTTTAATATTCTTTTTTTTTAATTGTTCTGATCTGATATTTTTCTAGTACCTGGTTTCATCACCAAATTGCCATTCTGAGGCAGTTTTTGCTGAAATATTGTGAAACGGATCAGGAGCTTCTGGCACTAGACAATAACGGTATGAAATTACATTTGCAGTTTGCATTTTCCTGAAATCAGTGTGAAATCATTAAAACTACATGTAATGCGGAATTACCAAGTTTAACACCAATCATATATTCGGTAGGGCGGAAAAGTTACTTTTTGACAATTCAGTTTGTTATTGCATTTTATTCCCAACATATAAATGAGCAGTTACACAATATATTTCGATAAATAAATAAGCTGTGTTCTATAATTACCAGAATAAAAACAACCACATGAAGTATCAAGTCTACATCATCATTAATTAAAATCAATACGAATGAACATACATAGGGCCAGATGTATTAAAAATGTGGTCACAAAAAGCAGTCACAATTTGGTCAGTTTGGTGAGACCACTAAATTAATTATTTTGGGAACCAACATATGTACAAATAGGTGAGTTCACAAAATAGGGAATCAGAGCTGGTCGTAATCCGGCCTACCTCATTAATAGTCACTCTCATGACTGGCCAACACCAGGATGGTGGCCTACCAAAAAAGGTACACCACCATGTCTGTAACCAACTTTGAGTTTACTCCAAACAAACTTATTTTATATCCATAAAGGTGAAAGGGTCCCATAGGACAAATGAGTTTGAAGCTTTTCAATTTTCGGTCACAAAACATTGATACATAAGATACAGAATTGGCATTGAAGGAATTTCTGCAGACATTTGAGAAACGGATTTGGTCCATTCACATAGTTTTCTGAAGCTGTGGACTACCTACATACACAACTAATGACATGACGCAAGTTTGCAGGCAGGTACATATTTAAGATCTATGTTTCATACTGGACATATTCTTTGGCCAAATGTATGAAAAGTCTGAAGGAGGCTGTTAGAAACTGGGTTGTTGGTTGGCTGTGGTTTGAGCCCTGGTCAAGCAGAAACCACAATCCTAGTCAGAGTAAGGCACAAGCAAAATCCAAAAGAACCTGGGCTTAGCGCCCTAGTAGCTTGGCTCAGAGCAGTCAGGCACACCTTGAAGGAAATGTGTGGAGTACTTGTGCAACACTTCAAGCAATACAACAGCAAAACACCACACAAAAATGAATCCCACATCAGGGTAGAAAAAAAAAAACATATTTTAATAGAAGACAGAAATGAAAAAAATCTAATAAACAGATCTTAAGTTATGTTATTTTAAAGATTAAACTGTGAAATAGTGCTTAGAAGCAAAAAGTGTAGCAAATGCGTTTTCTTCACTGGGTCAATATTCGAACCCGCTAACATCTGGGGTTGATGAGATCTTTGGACCCATTGAAGAGTGTGATAAAACCAAACACATTCAACCAAATCTCACAAATTACAACAAATTTAAACACCATATCCAACTGGGTCATGGAAACAAAATTCCAATCAATGAAAAGTTTTAAAGCTTTATTACAACTACAATGCCAATTTCATGTAAATAGAGTGCAAAACTAAATTCCATAAATAAATGAAAACCATATGCTGGCCAAATCTGTGAAACAAGTTTAACTTACTCATCATCAAAACCATTACATATTCTAGCACAATTATGCAAACAAGCCACACTAATATTTGGGCAACAGAAACTGTTTCAAATCTGTTTATGGTGACATCGATCAATAATCATATTTCAAATTCAAAGATGTAAATTTTATGAGGATGGTTATCTATCTCAACATTTCAATTTAAGAGGATGGTTCATTGTTAGAAATGGGGTCTTTGGTTGGCATTCAAGTTACCCCCTGTCCAAGCAAGGACCCTCACTCTAGTCAGGATAAAGGAGAATCACCCTCAGTTAACCCCCGCTCATCCCCTTGGTAGCTTGGCACAAGCAGACAGGCTTAACTTCAGAGACTAGGTGTAAAGGATTTGAACCAACACCCTCAGTAACTTAATGAAAACACTACAAAATGACACAACACAGGTTTGGAAAAATAGTAAATATTTATCTGAACACAACAAGACCAAAACGACAAAAATCCAGCATACACAAGTCAAGTTATTAATTTTAAAAGCAAAAGAGTTTTAAATCCGTTTGTAAACAGTAAGATCACTGTTAGGGTTAAAATTTACCTGGGTAGTGTCAAAATAACATGCACGAGTTATGTTATGTTATACTTATTTATATAGCGCCTAACTGCCCGAAGGCCTCGTAGCGCTTGTATTACCATAGCGGAAGTGAGCTATTTTTGTTCATAGAGGAGTTTAGATTTTAAATAGCCAGGTCTTCAAGTCCTTCCTAAAGGAAGTCTCTTGAGAGTTAGATCTTATATTGATAGGCAGGTTATTCCAGAGCAAAGCACCTTGATATGCCAGTGATCTTCATCCCCATCTTGCTTTCTTCACCAACGGTACTATGATCAAGTTGGCTGATGAGGATCTGAGTGGCCTAGCTGGAATATAGACCTCTGCCAGTGTTTTAAGCATTTCAGGACCCTTGTTGAAAATGGCTCTGTGAATATGGCACAGGGCCTTGAACTGAATCCTCTTCTCTACAGGGAGCCAGTGTAAGGACACGATTCCTGCTCGTGTAGAATGTTGCTTGGGGATGTTTAAAAGCAGGCGTGCCGCAGCATTCTGTACTCTTTGCAGTCTTTGGATAACATATTTAGGTGATCCTATACACAGGGCATTGCCATAATCAATTAGAGAACCTATCAGTGCCTGAATGACCAGTCTTCTAGCCAGAAGCGGTAGTAGCGTTAGAACCTTCCTCAACGTCCTGAGCAGGGCAAATTAAGTTCCTGCTACTCTACTGGCATGTTGAGCCATTGATAATAGGGGGTCCAGCCAGACGCCCAAGCTTTTGATAAGGCTTTTAGGAGGAGGCAGGGTGGGGGCTCCGTCTAGTAGGCTGGAATTAACTAGGGGCATATTTCTCCCAAAGAACAGCACCTCAGTTTTTTCGTCGTTAAGCTTCAGTTTGCTTCCCGACATCCAGGTAGCCACTGCTTTCAGGCAGGGCCCTAGTGCCGTACCTAAATCTGGGTGAGCTTTAGAGAAGGAGACGACCAATTGGGTATCGTCTGCATACGAAACCAGATTTAGTCCGAATGGTTCCACGATCCCTGCTAGAGGCCGCATATAAACATTAAAAAGTAGCGGGCTCAAGGCCGACCCTTGAGGGACACCACAAGTACTGAAGGTACGCTTAGAGATGTAAGATCTATCCAGCACCTGAAAGGATCTACCATGTACAAATGAGCGGATCCATTCTAGTGCAATGCCAGCGATTCCACATCCCCGCAATCTAGCTACGAGGATATTTAGATCAACTGTATAAAATGCCGCGCTCAAATCCAAAAGGATGATCGCGGTTTCAATTCCTTTGTCCATTCTTTTTTTTGCTTCCTCTGTAATGGCAATCAGTGCGGTTTCTGTTCCATGCTTAGGCCTGAAACCCATCTGAGTGGGATGTAGGAGTTTTCCTTCTTCCAAAAGCATAGACAGCTGAAGGTGTACCTACTTCTCCGTAAATTTAGCCATTAGAGGCAGCAGTGAGATTGGTCTATAATTATTCAGTAGCCTAGAATCTAAATTTGATTTTTTTGGAAGAGGCTTAACAATTGCCTGTTTCCATGAGTCTGGTACCATACCAGAGACTAATGAGGTGTTAATAAGTTTGGTAATTAATGGGCCTAAGACTGGTAGTCCCATAGCTAAGATCTGAGGGGGTGCAGGATCTAACGGGGAACCTGATTTCGTTGAATTCAATGATTTTACCACTACATCCAGACTAATGGGAGTAAAGTTTGTTAGGAGGATATCCTCCTGCACCTCCTGATACCTCGTCTCCTGATCTTTACTTTGGGAAGTGGGAAATGCTTCATAAATATTCTGAATTTTGCTTAAAAAGAAGCTTGCCAGATCCTCTACATGTCGCTGTGGGAAGTCCCTACTTTCTACCTCCTCAGTGGGGTTAATAAGGTCTTTTAAGGCATTGAATATCTCTTTAGGAGAGTTAGCTGCTGCCTCAATTTTTCCAGAGTAGTATGCCGCCTGTGTTTTCCTAATTTCTAAGTGGTAATCTCGAATCATAATCTTGTACTCCTTTTTTGCAGAGTCATCCTGGGTGTATCTCCATTTCCTTTCTAGTTTCCTGCAACCTCTTTTCTTTTCCAAGAGGCTAGCATTAAACCAGGGGGCAGATTTCTTTCGGAATGTATTTTTGGTATATGAGAGGGGTATGATTTCGTCCAGGCTATCCTCTGTCCATTTATTCATGGATTGCTTGAAGTCTGATATATTGTTTATATTTATATGTCCTGGTCTCTTTTTTTCGAGTGCGCTAATAAACTCAGTGGCTTTTAACTTGTGCCACTTTCTTCTGCGTGAAGGGGCAACAGTGTTCAAATTCTTATGATGCACAATGGATAGTTCTAGCTCTACAAGATAATGATCCGACCATGAAAGCGGGAGTGAGGATATGAATTCTAGACATGGTACGTTAGAAAATGCCAGATCGAGTGTATGTCCTTTATTATGAGTAGGTCCCTGAATTAAGTGTACTAAATCACATGCCTTCATATCTGATATCAGCATCTTAGTAGAGGCATTATCCAGCTTTTCTGCATGTAGGTTAAAATCTCCCAGCACTAGGAAGTTAGGTTTAGTATATATTGATTGCAAAATATCTTCAGCCAGTGAGGTCATAAAATCTCCCATAGGACCTGGAGGACGATAGATCAAAACACCAGATAGAGTGTAATGAGGGTTCACATTAATAGAGAAAGACATACTTTCGCTGTCTTTAATTAAATTGGGTGCTGTATTGATCTTCCAAGAGTCTTTATAAATCACTGCTATACCACCTCCTCTATTAGGTCTGTCAATTCTGCTGATCTTATAGCCAGTAGGAAGTGCCATAACAATATCTGGCGCAGAGCTCTCATCCAGCCACGTTTCTGTCAGAAACATGGCCAGAGGTTCTCTTTGTTCTACCAAGAGATGAATATCCATTGTATGAGCTCCTAGCGAGCGACAATTAAGTAAAAAAATGGGTAATTTGTCAAGGCCCTTATCCTTTCGCGGGTACATGTGAACCTGGAAAGACCAAGCACAAGACGGGCATCTAAACTGACCATTGTAAGGGTCTATGCTCTTCACACACATCTTGTGGGGTATAGTATTTAGGATAAAAAGTTCCTCTCTAGAGTAGGTGATAGTTTCTTTCCCTGAGGGGTTTTGGGCATAGTTTCTTGGCTCTTGGCTCGGTCTGGCGTGGACGGGCGCAGACGGGCTTGCCTTTGGCGCGCCCGCTGCGCGCCGCGGTCATGGAGTGTCTAAATAGCTCTCTAGCAAAGAAAAGCTAGAGTGCTAACCTTCAAAAATGGCGGCGACTTTCTAGTTTCTTGTAACAGAGCGAGCGTCCTATATTTAGTGTAGTTTTTCCTCGTTACTTATGTGGGGGATAACTTATTTAAGTCCAAAAAGAGTTTTACCTTATACCAGCATGTCTTTTAACAGAGAATTTCATACAAGTAAAAACGATTAAAAACGAGCATGTAAATTAGGCAAAGTGCGAGGTGCATAAACGTATTACATTTAAACCATCAGATTCAATATTTGGCTTTTAACAATTTTACTCCAACAACCAACCAACAATAGCTTGCTACAGGCACAAAAGCGTAGGTAGTAGAACAGAAAAGCTCTGCCTACCTTCCGCTGCGCGCCGCGGTCATGGAGTGTCTAAATAGCTCTCTAGCAAAGAAAAGCTAGAGTGCTAACCTTAAAAAACTGTGGCGGCTTTCTAGTTTCTTGTAACAGAGGGAGCGTCCTATATTTAGTGTAGTTTTTCCTCGTTACTTATGTGGGGGATAACTTATTTAAGTCCAAAAAGAGTTTTACCTTATACCGAGTGTGCATCGAAAAAGGTTAGCGATGCGTTGATTTCTCACCCGCTAGCAAGACCGTGCGTCATTTCTCCTTCTCTGGTTGGGTCGGCATGTGTCATTTTCTTCTCCGCAGGAGAGAGATCCATTGATCCGGGCAAGCACTCGGGTCTGGGCAGGCGTTGCATCATTTTTCCATGCCCAGCAAGGTTTGCTGAAAAAATCCTGCCACACGGTATCAGAAAAAACGCACTGTGTGGGTTGCGATGTTCCCAGCCACCCTTAGCGATGTGGTGTGTCGTTTCTCCAGCCGCGTGCGTCAAACTTCCAGCCACGCTGCAGGCAGAGTGTCCATTTCTGCTGCGAAGCTGGTGGCGTGCTGTTTCTTCAGCTGCGTCTCGGAGGTTGCGTCGGAAATTTGCCCACATGGCGGTCGGTGCGTGGATTTTCCAGGTGAAGGAAAATCTCTCTTGTTTGTGAAATCCTGCCTTGCCCAGGCTAGGCCCCAGACACACACCACGTAGTTGGAGACTGCATTGTGTGAGGGCAGGCACAGTCCTTTCAGGTGTGAGTGACCACTTCCCCCACCCACCAGCACAGATGGATCATCAGGATATGCAGGCTACACCCCAGCTCCCTTTGTGTACATGTCTAGAGAGAGGTGCAAACAGCGTAACTGTCAAACTGACCCAGACAGGAAATCCGCAAACAGGCAGAGTCACAGAATAATTTAAGCAAGAACTTTCTAAAAGAGGCATTTTCAAACACACAATCTTAAAATCAACTTTACTAAAAGATGTATTTTTAAATTGTGAGCTCAGAGACCCCAAACTCCACATGTCTATCCGCTCTCAACGGGAATCTATGCTTTCATCATATTTAAAGGCAGCCCCCATGTTAACCTATGGGAGGCATAGGCCTTGCAACAGTGAAAACCAAATTTGTCAGTATTTCACTGTTAGGACATATAAAACACATTAGTATATGTCCTACCTTAAACATCACTACACCCTGCCCATGGGGCTACCTAGAGCCTACCTTAGGGGTGTCCTACATGTAGGGAAAGGGAAGGTTTAGGTCCACTTGCCAAGTCGAATCGGCAGTTTAAAACTGCACACACAGACACTGCAGTGGCAGGTCTGAGCCATGTTTACAGGACTACTAATGTCGGTGGCACAACCAGTGCTTCAGGCCCACTAGTAGCATTTAATTTACATTACCTCTTGAGTACTGAACTAGGGACTTACCAGTAAATCAAATATGCCAATCATGGAGATCCAATTACATACACGTTTTATGTGGGAGCACTTGCAATTTAGCACTGGATAGCAGTGGTAAATTGCCCAGTGTAACAAAAACAGCAACAACTGAGTCCAGCACACATCAACAACCTGGGGAACAGAGGCAAAAAATTAGGGGAGACCACGCCAAGGATGCCAAGTCTAACATTCAATACCAAGATACATCAGATTTTAGAGGATAGTTAAAGTATTTAGCCTATCAACATTGAGAGGATGTTCTGTAAAAATGAATTAATCAACCTTAAAGGAATGATTATCCCCTACTATTATCGCAAATTACGATGAGCATGTGTGGGAACAGACAAACACATGCGGGTAAAAGCAAAAAAACATAAAGAAGGCAAAAATAAGTTGGAAGCATCATCTATGTCGGGTTAGATTAGGCTAACTGCGAAAATAAAAAAATGGGTGTCAGCAAGCTAAACTAATCAAAATAAGGCAAGGAAAAATAACATTGCAATTTTATACCTTTCCCAACAAACAGCAAACAAATCAGAAACCACAGCAAAAAACATCAGGTCTGGCAAAGTACATCAGGAACATCATCATGAAATATGCAGAACATGAGCTGCCTATCAGGAATGGGCATGAGACAAGTTACCAATTAAATCCAAAGGGCAATTTACAAATCCATTGAGGACTTAACAATGGAAACACCAAGTGGGAATTTAACTTAACATCAGATGCATCCATAGGACTCATCCACAAGATGAAGACTAACTAAAAGTTTCAAAAGTCTCTCCTTAACTAGAAATGTCTGATGTAATATGAATGGTCCACTGAGTAGAACCATATGTCATAAGATGACAAATGTCCAATGAAATTAGAACGCCCAGTAAGTTTGCAACATCTTCAAATCTTCTCAGGGTAGGGGTGAAGTTATCTTCCCTGTGACACCGGCAATAGTTAGCAACTTTGTACATTTATTGATACAATCCAAAATCTTCCCATGGCTCATGAAATTTTTCTCCTTTCGCATTGGACCGAACAGTTAAACAATAGTACTGCTTTACCTTCCAGTCCTCATGTTCTAGCATTGCAACAATTCAAGGTTGTTACTGAATGGGCTTACACACAATACAATAAAACTCTTCACTAAACATGTGAAACAGCCTAGTGACAAAATTCAGGTTAAAGAAAAATAAATGATTCAGCTTTTACATTCTGCTGCTAATGTGACATTTCAGGCCTACTTGTGCTAATACAAGAAATAACCATATTAATATAAGCATTAATAAAAACATGCACATTTATAAAACTCATGTAAATATCTCATCAACAATATATCATAAAATAAGTGAAACAGTTTCAATAATAATTGAAATCTTTGTTAAAGCATCACATTAAGTATAACTGATACATGCATCTATTTTTCTAGACATGTGTTACTTCATGTTAATAAAGTCATGTAAATCAACATAACTCATAATTTATTTCTAATCATAATGTTTCATTCTAGAGATAAATTCTTCTCAAACATTGTTATTAATCAGGTTAGCATTTAATAAACACAGTTAGGCACAACGTCTGCCATGGTAAATGTGATGCTCAACATGGGTAGCCACAACGTCCACCATATTTCAAACGTGTACACTTAACATGACATGTTAATTCATCTCTTACTAAGGTTAAAAATACAAATATAGAGTCACCTAGTGCTTACTTCTGTGCCACTAATGTATTAACAAAACAAATTGCTCTAACACACCCTCCTCTAATGGCAATTTATTGCAGTCACAAAAGGACACTCTTATTTATAATGAGGCAACTCAAGGCCTAGTTGTTTGATAACATAATGGCTTTGGTCTACTGAAATTCTCAAATCTCTCCAGGTTATTGTAATAACTGCACCCCATTTTCAGTTCAACTGAAATCTCTTTCCTCCTCTGTTTATTCATAAAGTTGAAGTGCAACAACAATGCACACAGTCACAAGTAATTTTTCCGGTTTGTCATATTTGTCCTATTTGTCATATTTGATATGAATCTCCTTATCTCCTTACTGTCATCATTAATGTACGTGCAACAATGTTGCACATGTAAAAATTTGCAGACTCCTCCCTCCTTTTCTAATAAGATATCTAATACAAGGGGATTTTGCAAAACCATTGATCTCATAGCCGTCATTTCCATATCCACTAGTAACATAGCCCCTGCATAATCAGTTGACATCTTATCTACAATAGTTGACAACTTTCTTATCTTGATGTCATTCAGAATCACACCAACAGATGGAATCACTGCACCACAAATGTCACCTGTAATTTCTGCTGCATTAGCTCCTCTCTTTGTCCTGGATATAGATTTCCCTTTCCAGACTGGGTTGTCAAACTTTTCCACATGGCAGATTTTCACAAAACATAATCCTAAATAGTATGTACCATACCAACCTTTCACAGTTTGTAATAGGCATTCCTTCCACAAATGAAATAAACACCTGGCATAGCTGGGTCATGTCAGTTTAACATGAAAGTCCAAGCTCTCTTAAACAAAAACACATGTCTATATTCACTAGTTCCTACAAATTTATTATCAGTCTTTTACTGCGGCCTATATATACATAGCTTCCCTACATGTTGCCAATCTTAAGCTAAGCATCCCCCCTCTGTCACCACCTGGAACTTGTGTAACATCTTTTTGCAATTCATGTAAAACTATTCTCTTTTCTATTTTTGCTATCATTTCCTTTCTTCTGTCACCAACTTGGCTTTTGAAATCCTTCTCTACTTGTGTGAGAATGCATGTCAGGTTATTCTTGTGATCACAATCAGTGCCAAGCATTAATGTAGGTTCAAAGAAACCTCCTACTATGTCAATGTTCTTTACCTTAGCATTGTCACTAAAATGCTGATTAATAGGTACAAAAGAGAGGACTAAATCAAAATTTGAATAAAAATATTGAATGTACTCCTGATTATATAGGCATGTTAAAAATAAGCTGCAACTAATACCATGAGTCAAAGGAAGACTATGGTATGTAATTCCTTCCTGCTCAGATGACGGAATTTACGTACACACATAACAATTGTTTAATGTATTTATACGGTAATCTTTAATATACGTTAGAAGGCAAATCCCCCTTTGAGTTGTCAAGGTGAAGCAATCTTCATCTCCATACAAGTCATCTTGCTTTGCATGTGTTTCTCCATACACTGGTATAACTGTACTTTCTAAACTGTCTTTCACTAACCCACTGAATCCAACTATAACTAATATGTTCAGCATCACACACACTATTGTTAAACCAATACAGACATATTTACATTTACTCCGTTTTCCTTGATCCCGATTCATTGCTTTTCTAAAATTCATACCAAAAATGCCAAATTCAAAAATCAAAAACAAATCAAAATAAAAAATTTAAAAAATGCAAAGAGGTTTTTAAAATGCATTTTTTTATTTAGTTTTTCTTAATGCAAGCAAAGCAAAATCAACAATAAAAAATTATTCTCAAGTCTTTTTGCACTTATTTACAGCAGTTCTTAATCTTCTAGAAAGTTCATCAAGTTTTCACTAGCGAAAGTAATCAACAAGTTAAAAAAGAATTGTCTCTAATAAATTACCATTTAGTAATCACTGATTAGCACTTCCAGCATATAGGCCCTCATTACAAACCTGGCGGTCGGTGTTAAGGCGGCGGTAATACCGCCAACAGGCCGGCGGTAAAAAAAATTTAATCACGACCATGACAGAAACCGCCAACACAGACAGCCACTTTAACATTCTGACCGCCACGGCGGTAGCAACAAACACGCAGCGGTAACTGCCAACAGACAGGCGGAAGACAATGTACCACCCACACTATTGCAGGGCACCAATCCGCCAGCTTTTACGGCGCGGTACCAACGCCATCAAAGCACGGCGGAAACAGTACTTGGAACGGAAACCACTCACCTCTCGACACCCAACGAGGAACCAGGACGCCATGGAGCCCGAATTACAGGTGTTACCAATGTTGGTTTACCTCCTCTTCTACCAGGAACATCAAAGACGGTGGCGACGACCACGGTGAGTACTGCACCTAGCACACGGGTGGGGGGGGGGAAAGAGAGTGACACACACAGGCAACACGCAACACCCCCACCGTAAACCCCACCCCCAACAACACACACAGAAACACATGCAGCAACATTACATTTACTCCCCGAAACCCCTGGAAGAACGCAAGGACAAAATGAAATGAGTTTAACGAGAGTAATCATCGAAAATTCAGATAGGCCAACATAACTTTAAAAGATCGGTATATACAAATATTTACAGCAAGTACACAAGTCTGGATACTGTTCCATTCAAAGTCTGTGGACCAGTGGTCCCAAAAAGCATGGGAGAGGGCCACACATGACATCTGCCTCAAAACGGAGAGAACACTGCTGGGGCATCAGGTCGAAAAAAAACAGGCACCTCAGAGGGAAGGGGAGGGGGGGCACCTCAGCTAGATGATGGGACAACGCCACTGCTCCACAAGTGGGCTCCATGCCCACTGCTTGGTCCAGGGGAGTGCAAAGCCACAGTCTCTCAAGTGGGTGCACTGCCCACTGCTTGGTCCTGGGGAGGGCAAAGCCACAGTCTCTCAAGTCTCTCAAGTGGGTGGTTTGCCCACTGATTGGTCCTGGGAAGTGCAAAGCCACAGGCTCTCAAGTCTCTCAAGTGGGTGGTTTGCCCACTGGTTGGTCCTGGGAAGTGCAGGGCCACAGTATCTCTAGTGGATGTGTTCTCCACTGGTTCTGGAGGGGTCTTGGTGCCCAGAGTGCTTCATCCTGCCATGGACTGGGGTAGTGGATGCTGTTATCGACTGGTTCTGGAGGGGGATTGGTGCCCAGAGTGACTTATCCTGCCAAGGACTGGGGTAGTGGATGCTGTTCTCCACTGGTTCTGGAGGGGGCTTTGTGCCCAGAGTGCTTCATCCTGCCAAGGACTGGGGTAGTGGATGCTGTTACCCACTGGTTCTGGAGGGGGCTTGGTGCCCAGAGTGCTTCATCCTGCCAAGGACTGGGGTAGTGGATGCTGTTCTCCACTGGTTCTGCAGGGGGCTTGGTGCCCAGAGTGCTTCATCATGCCAAGGACTGGGGTAGTGGATGCTGTTCTCTACTGGTTCTGGAGGGGGCTTGGTGTCCAGAGTGCTGCACATGGGGTGTGGCAGTTCCCATTCCCTCACCTGGGTGTCTGAGCCACAAGCTTTTCTGGGAACAGGTAGAATGATACTCTATAGAGGCAGAGACACACTCCACCCTGCGGTGACTTAGCCTGCCAACTGCTGGTACTGCCAGTGCTGGTTGTGGTGCCTCATGTAGTGTGTGCAGGGTCCAGGGCATCTCCTGCAGCCTCGGACGACTGCCCACTGGGGATGATGCTGATGTCGGCTGTGGTGGCACTGTCTGGGCACGTCACGGGGCAGGTAGCGGTGGCTGTGGCGGTGGCTGCGGCAGAGATGCTGCCGGTGGTGCAGGTGTCAGCAACCTTGGACGGCTGCCCACTGGGGATGACGCTGGGGACTGTAGCAGAGGCAGCAGACGTGCAGGTGGCGGTGCAGGTGGTGGTGATTGCGGCGGTGGCTACCGCCGTACAGGTTGCTGTTCTGTTTTGCAGAAGGGGTGACACCAGTCCCTCACCCGGAGGTTCAGTGCCCTGAGCTGACTTACCTTTGGCCTTGTGTCCCTTCCCCACCTTCAGAGTTGCTGCTGGGACCTTGGCACTGTCCTCTTTTGTCTTGGAGGGGGCCTTCCTGGGTGGTTGGTGCGGCCTTTCCTTACGGAATGTGGGCCCCTTCTTCACCTTGGCAGGTGGCGGAATAGGGTAATCCTTGGCCTCACTAGGTGGCACACTGGCAGCCCTGATGGTTGCTGCCTGCGATGTTACTGGACTTGCAGGGACCACAGTGCTCGAGGACTTTGTGGCTGAGGTGCCGGGCTGGGATCTGGACATCCTGGCTCTAGGGGAAGGATGGGGGTGGGAGGTGTAGGGAAGAGGTCAATGGAAGCTAGGAAAGGTTTTTTAGACACACTGGGATGGGAAGATGGAGGGGTTTTGGGAGTGGAGGAAGAGGTAGTAGTTGTAGGAGGTGTACGTCTGCTGAGGTTGGGTGAGAGTGCATGGGCTGGAGGATGGCCTGTCTGTGCCCGTCCGCGCCTGGACCGTGCCCAGCGCAACCCCCCTGGTCCGACTCCCCCCACGCACCACCAGACATCGCTACTCAGCCAGCGAACTCCTCGCCCTCAACCCCGGCTCCTCCACAGCCTGCTTCCAGGCCACTCCGAAGCACACCAAAGACCCCTTCTCCTGCCGCGCCTGCAACTTCACCTGCGACAGAACTAGGAAGCCTGCAACAACCAACACCAACCACCTCCACTGCATTCTCCTCCACTCACGCTCCGCACGAAAGCACGCCATCGACCTCTGGGACCTGCTCGACACCATCAACCTGGTGGAACGACTCCTCGGCCCCTGACATCGCCATCGCCATCCCTGATGGCTACAAGATCTCCAGAAGAGACCGCACCAACGGAATCGGAGGAGGAATAGCCATCGTCCACAAATCCACCCTCAAGATCCACACCCACACGGACGACACCCTCAAGACAGCTGAACACCTTCACTTCCGGATCCACACGGACCCCCACACCACCCTCAGAGGAACACTCATCTACCGACCACCAGGACCAAGAGCCCCCTTCAGTGACACCATCGCCGACCTCGCGAGCACCCACTCCCTCGCCTCTACGGACTACATCCTCCTTGGAGACCTCAACTTCCACCTGTAGAACAACAACGACGCCAACACCGCATCACTGACCCTCAACCTCTCCAACCTCGGACTCAGACAACGGGTCAACACACCCACCCACATCGCCAGCCACACGCTCGATCCGGTCTTCTCCGCAAGCAACCACGTCACCTTCAGCCACACCTCCGAACTCCACTGGACCGACCACCACTGCGTCCACTTCATATTCAAGAAACACACCGAGCACCACCGCACCCCACTACCCCCTCACCGCCACTGGAGCAAAGTCACTGATGACCAACTAACCAGCACCCTCGCCCAGAACCCTCCCACCGACCCCACCGACCCAGACACCACCGCCGTCAACCTCCAACAGTGGATCCTCAACTGCGCAAACACCCTCGCACCACTCAAGAGGCCCACCGTCAACCAAGAAAAGAAAAAAGCAGCCTGGTTCACAGACGAACTCATCACCTCCAAACGCACCTGCCAGAAATTTAAGAAGAAATGGCTCCTCGAACGCACACCCGACAGCCTGACAACCCACAAGGAAGCCACCCGCAAGCACCACCAACTAATCCGACTCGCCAAACGCTCCCACATCACAGAACGCCTAAACAACAACGCACACGACAGCAAGGAGCTCTTCTGCATCGTGAAGGAGCTCTCCAACCCCAGCGCCAACGTCAACGAGGTCCCACCATCCCAGAAACTCTGCGACGCACTCTCCACCTTCTTCTATCAGAAGATCGCCGTCATCCACGACAGCCTTAACACCACACCGCCGCCAGACCACACCCCGACAACTCCTCCTACGCCAACAGCCTCACCACCTGGACCCACGTAAACGACGCCGAAACTCGCAAGATCATGAACTCCATACATTCAGGATCCCCTTCAGACCCTTGCCCACACCACGTCTACAACAAAGCCGACTCCACCATCGCCCCCCAAATTCGAAAGATCATCAACCTATCCTTCGAAACCGTGACTTTCCCGGACAGCTGGAAGCACGCCGATATCCAAGCCCTCCTCAAGAAACCCAAGGCTGACCCCAACGACCTCAAAAACTTCCGCCTGATCTCCCTCCTCCCCTTCCGAGCGAAGGTCATCGAGAAGATCGTCAACGCCCAGCTCACCCACTACCTCGAGGACAACTCCATCCTGGACCCCTCCCAGTCCGGCTTCAGACGCAACCACAGCACCGAGACTGCGCTCCTCGCCGCCACAGATGACATCTGACAGCAAATGGACAACGGCGAAACTTCAGCCCTCATCCTCCTGGACCTTTCCGCTGCCTTCGACACGGTCTGCCACCGCACCCTACTAACACGCCTCCACGAAGCCGGAATACAAGACAAAGCCCTCAACTGGGTCTCCTCATTCCTCTCCGGCAGAACCCAGAGAGTCCGACTCTCACCCTTCCGCTCCAAAGCCACCAACCTCATCTGCGGCGTCCCCCAAGGCTCCTCGCTAAGCCCGACGCTGTTCAACGTTTACATGGCACCCCTCGCACAACTGGCCCATCAGCACAATCTCAGCATTCTCTCCTACGCCGACGACACCCAGCTCATCCTCTCCCTCACTAAAGATCCACACACCGCCAAAGCCAACCTCCATGAGGGATTGAAATCCATTGCAGAGTGGATGAGAAACAGCCGCCTGAAATTGAACTCCGACAAGACGGAGGTCCTCATCCTCGGATGCACCCCCTTGGCCTGGGATGACTCCTGGTGGCCCACCGAGCTGGGTCCCCCCCCAACACCAGCCAATCATGCACGCAACCTCGGTTTCATCCTCGACTCCGCCCTCACCATGTCCAAACAGGTCAATGCAGTATCCTCCTCCTGCTACAACACCCTCCGCATGCTCCATAGAATCTACAAATGGATCCCGACGGAAACCAGAAAAATGGTGACCCGGGCCCTAATCAGTAGCAGACTTGACTACGGCAACACACTCTACACAGGCATCCCAGCAAAAGACATCAAACGACTCCAAAGCATCCAAAACGCCTCCGCCCGCTTGGTCCTCGACGTACCCCACCGATGCCACATCTCCCACCACCTGAAGGACCTCCACTGGCTCCCCGTGGACAAGAGGATCACCTTTAAGCTCCTCACCCACGCGCACAAGGCACTCCACAACGCCGGACCCGCCTACCTGAACAACAGACTCAACTTCTACGTCCCCTCCTGCCAACTCCGCTCTGCCAACCTCTCCCTCACCATCGTTCCCCGCTTCCAACGCAAGACTTCCGGAGGCAGATCCTTCTCCTACCTCGCCGCCAAGACCTGGAACTCCATCCTGACTCCCCTGCGCCAGACCCAGGACCTTCTCACCTTCAGGAGACTCCTCAAGACCTGGCTCTTCGACCAATAGCAGCCCCCCCCTCCCCTCAGCGCCTTGAAACCCTAACGGGTACGTAGCGCACTTTATAAATATTGTGATTGATTGATTGATTGATTGATTGATTGATTGATGTTGTGAGGTGGATGGCTGTTGAGTGGGTGTGTGCCTGCCATTGTGTACTTTGGGAGGAGGGCTCACAGACACACTGGGAGAGGACACAGGGGACGTGTGAATGGTAGTGGGGGTAGTGATTGCACGTGAGCGGTCTGTGGCGATGGTCTTGCTGGTGATGGAGGTAGTGGCTGAGGATGTAGTGCATGCAGGTGTGAGTGGAGACAAGACTGGGAGGGAGGTGGAGGACGTGGAGGAGGAGGAGGACACAGTGGAGGCAGTGGATGTTGATGTGTCTGCATGGGTATGGTGCTTGTGTGAGTGCCTGTGGGATGTGTGGTGCTTATGTTTGCCAGAGCCACTTTTGTGATTTGATGAGTGGGCATGCTGGTCTGATGGTGTGCTTGGGATAGGCTTAGGTAGAGGGGATTGGGTCTGGGTAGTGGAAGTTGGAGGGGGGAGGCTGGACACAGGGACAATGGCTGCCATCAGTGCTGAGGCCAGATCCTGAAATGCTCTCTGTTGGGCTGCCATGCCAGAATGAATGCCCTCCAGGTATGCATTTGTTTGATGCAAATGCCTCTCGACAACCTGGATAGCATTCAAAATGGTTGATTGCCCAACAGTGAGGGATCTCAGGAGGTCAATCGCCTCCTCAATGAGGGCAGCAGGGCTGACTGGGGCAGGGCCTGAGATGCCTGGGGCGAGGGAGATGCCCACCCTCCTGGGTGAGCGGGCATGAGAAACACGCTGAGGGGCTGCTGGGAGGGCGGTGCTGGTAGGGGAGTGGCGGCTGTACCTGTTGTTGCGATGGGCATAGATGTGCCAACCACCGCAAGGGAACTCCCATCAGAGGAGGAGTCGCTGTCGCTGGTGTCTCCTCCTGTCCCTGTTGTGGAGCTCCCCTCACCCTCCGTCCCACTGGGCCCTTCAGACTCTGTACATTCACCCTCCTGGGCCATGTGGGTTGCAGCTCCCTCCTGCTCCGGTGCCAATGCTCCACAGCCAGATGATGCTAATGCACACAAGGACAGGGTGACAAAACAAAAAGAGGGGGAAAGACAGAGGAGACACATGGTCAATGCCAGCAACAACACCACCGTTGGCAGACACAACACACAGGGAACAGCCCTATGCACTAGGCCATGCACTAACTGTTCTTGGGAAATTCACCTGCACATGGGGAACTGTGCCTAAGCCCATTTGATGCACACCTGGAAACCACAGGAGCCTGACTAGGTGCAGATGGCCACTACCACTTTTGGGGTCGGCGTGCCAAAGAGCCTGCCTAACAATGGACCTACCCAAGCAAGTTTGCCCTGGCCTAGGGAAACCCACAGGCCCCTTCCCCCGCCCAGACACCTCATACAGCGGGTAGAGTCAGCTGAATGAGACTGTACTCACCCCCTTGTGGCTGCTGTGATGCCCTCAAGCACCCCTCAAACTCAGGATATGCCACCGCCAGGATCCAGTACATCAGGGGGGTCATGGAGCGACGGGCACCCATTCCACTTTGGGAGGACATCCCCAGCTGGGCCTCCGCCGTCTTCCTGCTCCAGCGGCGCAGGTCCTCCCATCTTTTGCTGCAGTGGGTGCTCCGTCTATGGTAGAACCCCAGGGTCTGCACTTCCTTGGCGATGGCACGCCAACTACCCTTCTTCTGGTGGGCGCTGACCTAGAGGAAAAGTGAAGTAAGAATCAATTTTTCTCCCCCGTCCGATTCTTCTTAGTCATTGGCCACAACTTCCCACCCTGGCCCAGAAACACATACACTGACCACCCTCACATGCTGGCCTCAGCCCACCCCACCTGTATCTTCCATCCACCCCACTCCATACATTCATGTCCCATCCATCATGCTCACAGTGCACTCACCTGTTTGTGTGGAGGACCATAGAGTAGCGTGTACTGGGGAGGACCCCAGCCATCCGGTTGTCCAACTCCTCCACAGTGAAGGCAGGGGCCCTTTCCCCAGACACTGTAGCCATTGTCGCTTCCAGACTCAGGTCACAGCAGCACTTGCAGTGTAGGTCCTATCCTGTTGAATGTCAGGTATTAAGTGAGTGAACAGATAGAAAATGGCGGTTACGTCCGCGGCGGTGTGTACAGACACTGCCGGCGTACATCGTCATTAGCTCCTGGAACCCATAGGGCCCAATGATAACCAATGCTGAATTGCGCTGCGGTCTTTGTCCGCCTACTGACACGCTGCACAACGCCAGCGCAGTTACCACATTTCCCTTTGTCCCTCCTTACAGGTCAGGCAGCCGCCATTTCAGAGGACCAAACGGCAAGGCAACTAACTGCGTCACAGCACTGTTGGGCAGGAATACGGACAGACAGCACCACACACCGATTACATCACAAAAACACCCTTGTCCAAGCTATGTGGTGTATGACCCTCTGCTCACCCTTCTCCTCCAAAGGGCACATCTGCTGGGGCAGATGATGAGATGGCGTCATCCTCCGGTATACAGACCCCTGGTGGATCTGTCGACAATGGAAGACAGACACATCATTCTCACATTTATCGTGCCACAATCCATGAACTGTGTGCCCGGTTGGAGCCAGACCTGATGTCAGCTATCCGCCATCCCACAGGAATCCCCCCTCTAGTGCACGTCCTGTCAGTACTCCATTTCCTGACCAGTGTGTCCTTTCAAACAACAGTGGCCATGGCATCAGGGATGTCACTGCCAAAGTTCTCTAACGTGTTGTCCAGAGTGTTGTCTGCCCTGCTGAAACACATGCGCAACTGCATCATTTTCCCCCAGGTGGAGGATTTTCCCACAGTGAAAGGTGACTTCTATGCTCTGAGACATATCCCCAACATAATTGGTGCCACTGATGGTACACATGTAGCATTTGTTCCCCCCGCAGGAATGAACAGGTGTACAGAAACCGCAAAAGCTACCATTCCATGAATGTGCAGATGGTGTGTTTGGCAGACCAGTATTTCTCCCATGTGAATGCCAAGTATCCTGGCTCAGTGCATGACGCTTACATTTTGAGGAATAGCAGCATCCCTTATGTGATGGGACAACTCCAGAGGCATTGTGGCTAATAGGTGAGCCAAGGTCCCCACACAGTTTGAATAGGTGTCTGGGTATGGGAGAGTCCCTAAGGGTTGGTGTAAGGAAATGCCTCCTTGGCATGGTTACCCCCTGACTTTTTGCCTTTGCTGATGCTATGTTTTGAATTGAAAGTGTGCTGAGGTCTGCTAACCAGGCCCCAGCACCAGTGTTCTTTCCCTAACCTGTACTTTTGATTCCACAATTGGCACACCCTGGCATCCAGATAAGTCCCTTTTAACTGGTACCTCTGGTACCAAGGGCCCTGATGCCAGGGAAGGTCTCTAAGGGCTGCAGCATGTATTATGTCACCCTAGAGACCCCTCACTCAGCACAGACACACTGCTCACCAGCTTGTGTGTGCTAGTGAGAACAAAATGAGTAAGTCGACATGGCACTCCCCTCAGGGTGCCATGCCAGCCTCTCACTGCCTATGCAGTATAGGTAAGACACCCCTCTAGCAGGCCTTACAGCCCTAAGGCAGGGTGCACTATACCATAGGTGAGGGTACCAGTGCATGAGCACTGTGCCCCTACAGTGTCTAAGCCAAACCTTAGACATTGTAAGTGCAGGGTAGCCATAAGAGTATATGGTCTGGGAGTCTGTTTTACACAAACTCCACAGCACCATAATGGCTACACTGAAAACTGGGAAGTTTGGTATCAAACTTCTCAGCACAATAAATGCACACTGATGCCAGTGTACATTTTATTGTAAAATACACCACAGAGGGCACCTTAGAGGTGCCCCCTGAAACTTAACCGACTATCTGTGTAGGCTGACTGGTTCCAGCAGCCTGCCACACTAGAGACATGTTGCTGGCCCCATGGGGAGAGTGCCTTTGTCACTCTGAGGCCAGTAACAAAGCCTGCACTGGGTGGAGATGCTAACACCTCCCCCAGGCAGGAGCTGTAACACCTGGCGGTGAGCCTCAAAGGCTCACCCCTTTGTCACAGCACCACAGGACACTCCAACTTAATGGAGTTGCCCGCCCCCTCCGGCCACGGCCCCCACTTTTGGCGGCAAGGCTGGAGGAAACAAAGAAAGCAACAAGGAAGAGTCACTGGCCAGTCAGGACAGCCCCTAAGGTGTCCTGAGCTGAAGTGACTCTAACTTTTAGAAATCCTCCATCTTGCAGATGGAGGATTCCCCCAATAGGATTAGGGATGTGACCCCCTCCCCTTGGGAGGAGGCACAAAGAGGGTGTACTCACCCTCAGGGCTAGTAGCCATTGGCTACTAACCCCCCAGACCTAAACACGCCCTTAAATTTAGTATTTAAGGGCTCTCCCTGAACCTAGAAATTTGATTCCTGCAACTACAAGAAGAAGGACTGCCGAGCTGACAAACCCCTGCAGAGGAAGAACAGAAGACACCAACTGCCTTGGCCCCAGACTTACCGGCCTGTCTCCTGCCTTCCAAAGAAACCTGCTCCAGCGACGCTTTCCAAGGGACCAGCGACCTCTGAATCCTCTGAGGACTGCCCTGCTTCGAAAAAGACAAGAAACTCCTGAGGACAGCGGCACTGCTCCAAAAGAACTGCAACTTTGTTACAAGGAGCAGATTTAAAGACCCCTGCAACTCCCCGCAAGAAGCGTGAGACTTGCAACACTGCACCCGGCGACCCCGACTCGACTGGTGGAGAACAACCAACTCAGGGAGGACCCTCCGGCGACTCTACAACTGTGAGTAACCAAAGTTGTCCCCCCTGAGCCCCCACAGCGACGCCTGCAGAGGGAATCCCCAGGCTCCCCCTGACCGCGTGTGTGTACCTCATTTATTGTCTATGTGTATGTACAACAAATGCTTAACACTACTCCTTGGATAAGCCCACTGCTCGACCACACTACCACAAATAGAGCATTAGTATTATCTCTTTTTACCACTATTTTACCTCTAAGGGGAACCCTTGGACTCTGTGCATGCTATTCCTTACTTTGAAATAGCACATACAGAGCCGACTTCCTACAGTTGGCGAGTGTCTAACAGTTGTCACTCGATATTTGCAGGTAACTCTGGTTACCCAAACCTGTCATGGCTACTGACCCCAGTGAGGAATCCCAGGACAAGGGCAGAGGAATGCTACAGTGAGGCACATGGGTGAACTACGAGGATAATAGAGCGGACTTTCGGCCTCCTGAAGGCCAGGTTCCGTTGCCTCCATCTGACAGGTGGCTCCCTATACTACTCACCGAAGAAGGTGTGCCAGATAATCATGGCATGCTGTATGTTGCACAACATGGATTTGCCACACCAGGTGCCTTTTCTGCAGGAGGATGGGCCTGATGTTGGTCTTGTGGCAGCTGTGGAGCCTATGGACAGTGAGGAAGAGGAGGCAGAAGAAGATATAGACAACCGAAACAACATCATCATGCAATAGACACAGGTAAAAGACTGGCACTGCTCCTCTCATATCATACTACTGTAGGACATTGCATGATTCTGCCTTTTTACCTCTGCGTGTGGACCCCGACAGTTCACATTGGCTTTTCATTTCACAGATCTACCTACCACTTTGTGCCTTCTGCTATGTTTACTGCTGCCCAACAACTGTCATTGGCATGTGAAAATGAACATTGACATTGCTATTTGTCAGAGAGGTTGTAATAACACACTTGTGAAAGTACAGATTGACTCCAGATCGTTTTGTGATTCAAGGGTGTTTATTTAAGTGCTATTCAGTGGAGGTGTATGTGCAATGGGCTGGGGGGATGGTGGAGGAATGTCCATGGTGGAGTCCAGTCTATTGGTATCACAGGTGCATTGTCCAAGGGGGCATAGGAGGTGGTGTAGTGTGGTTAGTTTTACGTATTCATTGCGCTTTAGCTTCAGGCTTTAGGCCTTTGTGCACTTTGCCCTGAATATATTTTATTCATTTGCTGACAGCTTAGAGCCTCTGTGCACTTTGCTCTACATGCTTTTTATTAGGCTTCGTACTGTTATTTTTCAAATAGCCAGTTCTACGGTGTTGTTTTTTATTCATATCACACTGTTTTGCCTACTTCAGCACTGGAGTTCTCCATAACATATTTACTCTGTGCTTCAGTCAAGGATACAGTCTGGTACATTGCCGATAGACGTGGTAGGAGTTTAGACTTGGCATTCCTGCGTAGGGACATTTTGTGATCACGATGACATGTTAGTTATAAAATCACTTCCTTGTCCCAATACACGCAAGAGGGAGATTCCGACCAGGGAACCACAACTAGACGCTGACTGCCTCGTTGCAGATGCTGAACCAAGATCACAGGTCTTTGCTCAGGTATGAGGGCTGATGTCTCCACAGTGATTCTAATAGGCAAGCTAGAAGCTTAACATGCTGTGCTCTAAATAGAACAAGCAGAGGGAGAGTAGAAACTGTTAGACAATATGATAGCTTTGTTCTTATGTTTTACTCTCCTGGTGACTATTTCAATCCTACTGTGTTGTATCGTTCTGGTTATTGCGGCTCACGCCTTAATATCTAAAATACAGTCGTTTTATTAAAACATTATATAAAACTTATACTGTCTTTGTCATTTGTATATGAGATCATATTGGAAATAAGAGAGTTGGATTGGATCTGAGTAACCACGACTTCCCTGAGAAGTTCCAAAGATGTCATGCGCTCGGCTGCCAAATCATTCCTTCCACATGGGAGAAATGAGGCACTGCTAGTTAGCCGGAGCAAAAACCGGATTTAGGGTGACAGAGTTCTTTACACGTGGGTCAGACTCAGTCCCCCACACCGTTATAGATCCTGCTACCTAGAAATCCAGTAGTCTCATTTAGAATAATGAGAGCCCACGCGACAGTGGAGTCATGGCAGTTCAAGGTTGTCCGGGTGACATAGTGGGACAGAAGGGTGACAATCAGGAGTCTTATTTCCTGGCAGGGGTCTTGGCAATGTTCTCTGTCTTGTGCTTGGATCTCAGGGACCGTTTGCGGGGTGCTTCTCCTTCTGCAGGGGGTGGGGTGGTGGTGGCCTGTTGTTCTTGTGGCAGGACCTCCTGTTCACTAGCGCCGGCAGACGTGGAGAGCTGTTCATCATTCAGGCTAGTGTCAGGAGCCCGTTGGTGTGCCACTGTGTCCCTCATGGTGTTGGCCATGTCTGCCAGCACTCCTGCAATGGTGACCAGGGTGGTGTTAATGGACTTCAAGTCCTCCCTGATCCCCAGGTACTGTTTCTCCTGCAGCCGCTGGGTCTCCTGAAACTTGGCCCGTACCGTGCCCATGGGCTCCTGGGAATGGTGGTATGCTCCCATGATGTTGGAGAGTGCCTCGTGGAGAGTGGGTTCCCTGGGCCTGTTCTCCCCCTGTCGCACAGCAGTCCTCCCAGCTTCCCTGTTGTCCTGTGCCTCTGTCCCCTGAACCGTGTGCCCACTGCCACTGACCCCAGGTCCCTGATTGTCTTGGGTTAGTGGGGTTGCCTGGGGTCCCTGTAGTGGTGGACACACTGCTGATTGACGTGCCCTGGGAACAGAGGGATGGGCCCGCTGGGTGGGTGCTGTGGTGGTGTTTCCTGAGGTTCAGTGGTGGTTTGTGACTGTGGCAGGGGAACTGACTGTCCAGAGGTCCCTGCTGGGCCGGGCTGGTCATCTTGATCAAGGCGTGCAGAGCTGCTGTCGTCACTGTGGGCCTCTTCTGTGGGGGGACTGGATATGGCTGGCACCTCTTGTCCAGTGACGTTGGGTAGGGGTCCTGTTGTGGTGTAAATGCATAGTTATTGTATGTGTGTGTGCCATCTTGTGCAATGGGTGAGTTACCCTCTACTCCTGTGCTTGCATGATTGGCTTGGCCCTTGTGTGATTGGTAATTTTGGGGCCTGGGTGAGTCTCTCTACTGGACATGCTTTGGTGACGGGTGTCCATGCATTGGTGTTACATGCAGGGCTTGGTTTTGGGGGGTGTGGGTTGTGATAGTAGGGTATCTGTGGGGTGTTGGGGTGATGAGTGTGAGGGTAGGAGTAAGAGTTTGATGGCATGCAGGTAGGATGGGGGAGATAAAGTAGTAAAGATATGACTTACCAGAGTCCAGTCCTCCTGCTACTCCTGCGAGGCCCTCAGGATGCATGATCGCCAAGGCTTGCTCCTCCTATGTTGTTAGTTGTGGGGGAGGAGGTGGGGATCCACGGCCAGTCCTCTGTACGGCTACCTGGTGTCTGGATACCACGGAACGTACCTTCCCCCGTAGGTCGTTCCACCTCTTCCTGATGTCATCCGTGTTCTTGGATGCTGTGCCACTGCGTTGACTCTGTCGACAATTCTCGGCCATAGCTCCATCTTCCTTGCAAT
This sequence comes from Pleurodeles waltl, assembly GCF_031143425.1. Lineage (NCBI taxonomy): Eukaryota > Metazoa > Chordata > Amphibia > Caudata > Salamandridae > Pleurodeles > Pleurodeles waltl. The sequence goes on along the minus strand of NC_090448.1, from coordinate 254,614,731 downwards.
GAATGTCTGCTGCACCTGTGATCCGAATAGCTGTGGCTCTACCCGGATGATTTCCTCCACCATGACCCTGAGCTCCTCCTCAGAAAACCTGGGGTGTCTTTGAGGAGCCATAATGTGGTGTAGGTGATGTATGAGGTGATGTTTGTTGTTCTGTGTGATGTGTTGTGTTGGTGTGTGTTCTCTGAGGTGCGTGTATGTTGTATGAGTGATGGTGTTGTGTGCCTGTGGATGCTGGTGTTGTGTTTGCTATTCTCTCTCTCTCTCTGCTTCTTCCAAAAATGTTGTTGTAAGGGGTTGTGGGTAATGTGTGTGTATGTTTTATAGTGGTGTGAGTGTGTGGGTGTGGTGTGTGTATGTGTATCAGGTGTGTATATTTGGAATTGTCCAATGTGGTTGTGTTTTTTTTAATGTGTGTGTATTTTGAACGCAGCGGTGTGTACCGCCAAAGGATTACCGCAGTTTTATAACCGCCGCGTTGATTCGTGGGTCCTGATAGTGTGGACGTATTCTTGTTGGCGTGACGGTGTTGGTTTTGCTATCGCCAGTTTATCACTGACCTTTAGTGTGGCGGACTTGTGTGGGTGTCCGTATTGTGCCAGATTATGGGATGTGGGTCGTAATACCTGTAGCGGATTTCCACCGTGGCCTCGGTATCTTGACGGCCGTCAGCACGGCGGGAAGCGGGATTTACCTCCAGGGTTGTAATTAGGGCCATAGTGTCTCTGTTCATCAATTGGCACAACTATTTTAAAATTCAGCTCAATTGCAATATCAAGTTCCAGAATGTTCAGCTGAATGTGCACGGTCAAAACAAAAGGCTACATATTCTCTCTCCCATTCATTTGTGACCAAGTAAATCCATTGAGGTGCTGAGTATATATGGCTTCAAATGCAAAAAGAACAAGTGATGGACGGAATGCTGAACAATGTCAAACAGTCATCCCCAGTACAGAGATCTGGGCCTAAATCCATTGTTTGTTTGCTGCCCATGCCATTCCAGTTTGGAGCCAGCCATATGCAAATCAGTCTTGACCCTGTTCCCCATGGGAACAGTTCAGCCCAAACTGCCAGGCCAGGTCTTCCCTGGACTGGAAACAAGCATCCTGGGACCGGTTTCGGGGTTTCACCCCTCATCAGCCAGGCTAGCTTGAATCCAGTGGCATGGGAAGCACGGGACCCACGTCTGGGCATACCATTCCCACTTAGGGCGACAAATGCAAAAATAACAAGTGATGGACGGAATGCTGAACAATGTCAAACATTCACCCGAGTACAGAGATCTGGGCCTAAATCCATCGTTTTTTTGCTGACCATGCCATTCCAGTTTGGACCCAGCCATATGCAAATCAGTCTTGACCCTGTTCCCCATGGGAACAGTCCAGCCCGAACTGCCAGGCCAGGTCTTCCCTGGACTGGAAAAAAGCATCCTGGGACCGGTTTTGGGGTTTCAACCCTCATCAGCCAGGCTAGCTTGGATCCAGTGGCATGGGAAGCACAGGACCCACGTCTGGGCATACCCTTCCTACTTAGGGCGACAAATGCAAAAAGAACAAGTGATGGACGGAATGCTGAACAATTTCAAATATTCACCCCCAGTACAGAGATCTGGGCCTAAATCCATTGTATTTTTTGCTGCCCATCCCATTCCAGTTTGGACCCAGCCATTTGCAAATCAGTCTTGACCCTGTTCCCCATGTGAACAGTCCAGCCCGAACTGCCAGGACAGGTCTTCCCTGGACTGGAAACAAGCATCCTGGGACCGGTTTTGAGGTTTCACCCCTCATCAGCCAGGCTAGCTTGAATCCAGTGGCATGGGAAGCACGGGACCCACGTCTGGGCATACCCTTCCACTTAGGGCGACAAATGCAAAAACAAGAAGTGATGGACGGAATGCTGAACAATGTCAAACATTCACCCCCAGTACAGAGATCTGGGCCTAAATCCATTGTTTTTTGCTGCCCATCCCATTCCAATTTGGACCCAGCCATTTGCAAATCAGTCTTGCCCTGTTCCCCATGGGAAAAATCCAGCCCGAACTGCCAGGCCAGGTCTTCCCTGGACTGGAAACAAGCATCCTGGGACCGGTTTCGGGGTTTCAGCCCTCATCAGCCAGGCTAGCTTGAATCCAGTGGCATGAGAAGCACAGGACCCACGTCTTAGCATACCCTTCCCACTTAGGGCAACAAATGCAAAAAGAACAAGTGATGGACGGAATGCTGAACAATGTCAAACATTCACCTCCAGTACAGAGATCTGGGCCTAAATCCATTGTTTTTTTTGCTGCCCATGCCATTCCAGTTTGGACCCAGCCATATGCAAATCAGTCTTGACCCTGTACCCAATGGGAACAGTCCAGCCCGAACTGCCAGGCCAGGTCTTCCCTGGACTGGAAACAAGCATCCTGGGACTGGTTTCGGGGTTTCACTCCTCATCAGCCAGGCTAGCTTGAATCCAGTGGCATGGGAAGCACAGGACCCTTTTTCTCTTTGATCTCCTTTTTGCACTGTTTTCACTATCACTTTGATCCGATTCTTCAGCTGATTCAGTTATTGTTGGAAGCACAACTGCAACTGGTTCTAGATGTTTCGAGGGCCACTGGTCTCTTCCATCAGTTTGCATCTCATACGCTACTGGTACTGCAACATTTGCTGAGCTAGCAGGAGCCGACTGACTTTGACTTGACACTCCTGCACCTCAAACAGTCTCTGATGTGCTCAGACTTTCACTAGTTTGTGCAGGTTCTGCAGCAGCCACTCATCAAGCCCTCACAGTTTGGCTAACCTGGACCCCTTCACTCACTGATTCCAACCCTAGAGGAAAAAGCACTGCATCTTCAAGAGGACATGAACCTTTGCATGTATGGCTCCCATGAACCCCGTATGGAAGACCAGCACAGTTCACAGCTGTTGTGGTCACTAAAATGACCTAGCAAGGGCCTTTCAACTGTGGTTTTAAGCTAGTATTTCTCATGTGTTTTTTGACAAGCACAAAGTCACCAGACTTCAAGTCATGACACTGTTCCTGTGACGGTTTAACTGTTGCTTCTTTCAACTGATCAAAGAGCGAACCACATCAGTTAGTCCTTTGCAATAATCCAGCACTAAGTCATTTGTAATGTTCACAAGTGCATTTGCAGGCACAGCTGGCAATCTCATGGCACGTCCCATGAGAATCTCATGTGGTGTCAATCCTGTTTTTCTGTCGGGAGTGCTATGCATGCACATCAGAACCAGTAGCAATGCATCAGGCCATTTCAATGTGGTAGAAGCACACACCTTTGCCAATCAAGATTTTAAACTTCCATTAATCTGGTCGACCAATTCAGATGCTTCTGGTCTGTAACTGCAGTGTATTCTTTGCTCAATTTGTAATACCGCACACAACAACTTGATAATCTCATTATTAAAATGAGATTCTCTGTCTGATTTCAGAGAAGTAGGGAATCCGAACTGTGGAATCAACTCTCTCAGCAATAGCTTCGCACCAGTGAGGCTATCATTTCTGTGTGTTGGGTAAGCTTCTATCCAATGCGAGAACCCACATACATTCACCAACACATGCTTCAGTCCATTGCATGCAAGCATCTCAATGGAATCTAGCTGCATTCTGATGAAAGGTCCACCTGATCTACCTATGTGACTAAAAATAACCACTGTGCATTTTCCTACGTTCATCTGCTGACATGTTACACATCTGTGACGAACTGGTTCTGCAACAAGTCTGAATCGGGGGTTGTACCATGTCTGTTTAAATGTTCTGATCATTGCATCCATGCCAAGATCCACCTGCCCATGATAGTACCTCGCCATTGAAGGCAGCAAAGTATTTGGCAACACTGTTTTTCCCTCATTATCACAAACATCATCCTCGTCTTGCTGAACACAACCTGCTCTACTTAACTTCCTCCTGTAACCTCTTAACCTCTTCCAAGGTCTCAATTGCTGTCATCAGAAAACTTTAGTTTGTCTCATTGGCGCTGCTTCCATCACTCCATTCCTCATTAAAGGATGTGCAAGGTAGTGCACAGTATAGGCATTTCTCAACGAGATATAATCATTTGACTTTTGATGTGCTGCACATTTCACAACTGCAATTTTTACTGGTAACTGTAATGCTTTCAACAATTGATAAATGCTTTCACCATTTTGGATGGGTGATCCTAAAGAGGTCATGAAACCTCTCTGGGACCACAACTGTCCGAAGTCGTGAGCCAAACCTTTATTGGCTATCTGTGAAAATAGTCACTTTCAGCTGTTCAGAGGCACACCATGCTCCTGTAAGAGCCACCAATTCAGCTACACTGGTTGAAACTACTCCTTGAAGCCATGAAGCTTCTACTACTCCTGAGACTGTGCAAACTGCATATGCAGCTCTCAGGGTCCGTTCATTATCTCTCAAAAAGGAGCCATCAACAAATATGACATAGTCATTTTCATCTAATGGGGTATCTTGAATATCGGGTCTCGGTTTAGTGCATAGTTCAGTCACATTGAGACAGTCATGTTCCACTTCATTTTCATCATTAACATTTTCCCTAACCACTGGTAAAAGGGTTGCCAAGTTAAGCACATTGAAACATTTAATGTTTACATTTGAAGAACCTAAAATCAGGGAGACATAATGGACCAAGCGAGCATTAGCCAAATGCTGGGTTTTAGTTTTGTTCAAAAGAAACTCCACAGGATGGGGTACAAAAAAAGTCAAAGGGTGACCCATGACAATGCCTTCGCACTGTCCATTGCTAACACCCACAGCTGTGACCGATTTCAAGCAGCCGGGCAAAGCAGCAGCTGTGGGATTAAGTGTAGCAGAAAAATAAATCACTGGTCTGTTGACCCCTCCTTGTAACTGCATTAAAACTGAAAGTGCACAACCATCACATTCATGAAAAAACAATGAAAAACATTTGTAATCTGGCATTCCCAGAGCTGGGGCTTGACATAAGCTTTCTCTTAGCACAGTGAATGCTTTCAAACAAGTGTCATCGAATGGCACCGGATCAGTTATTTCCTTGTGTGTCAACTTTTGTATGGGCTTGGAAATCATTGAAAAATGTGGAATCCAGTGGCGGCAGTAGCCAAACACTCCCAAAAACATTGCGACATCTCTCTGTGTCACTGGCAGATTCATTTGCATTATTGCTGCAATTCTTTCTTGGCACACTTTCTTTGCTCCTTTCCCTATGTGATGACCCAAATATTTCACTTCTTTTTGGCAATACTTTAACTTGGTGGGGTAAACTTTATGCCCATTTTCACCCAAATCGTTCATTAAGGCAATGGTATCTCTCCTACAGGCTACACAAATGTTTGATGCAACCATCAGGTCATCAATGTACTGGACTAAGACTGAATGAAATGGAGTGTTCGGGGACTCCTAATCCTTTTTCAAAATCTGATTAAAAGTGGACAGGGATTCGATATACCCCTGTGGAGTGTGACACCAGGAATATACAAGGCTCCCGAATTATAATGAAAATAAAAACTGACTAGTCTCTTGCAGTGGTACGGAAAAAAATGCCTGACACAAGTCAATTACTGCGAACCATTCTGCTTCACAAGGAATCTGAAACATCAGGAATTGGTACCACTGGACAACATGGAATGACAATCTTGTTCACTTTTCTCAAATCTTGAACTCTGCAGTATTTTCCATTAGCGTTCCTCAGTCCCTGTAACTCTTTGGGCAAATCATTAACTGTTATCATTAGAAATAATGAAATGAAAGAATGCAGCTCATCGATTTTGCTGAACATTGCATCATCACTATTTGTCTGGATTTCTATTCCTCTGTGACTGCAACTGATGGAACATTTTAATTTGTATAACAGGTCACGTCCTAACAGACTCACAGGACTTGAATTGCAAATCACAAATTGATGCAAATCATCAAAGGACCCTATTTTAATTGGGATATGTTCTGTAATCAGGTTTGTCAACTGCTGATTGGCTACTCCTACCACCTGTACTCTTCTCTCTGACAAAAGCACATGTGGAACTTCTGTGGTTCTGACAGTGGAACGTGTTGCTCCAGTGTCAATCAGGAATGAAACATGATGTCCCATCACATTGGCATTTACATAGGGACCTCGCTGATCCACTTATAAGGATGCATGCAATACACATACTTCTTCATCTGAGCTATCACAGTGGTATGTTTCTGAAACTTCATCATCACTGAAGTCAATCAGGGGTATTGTGTGATTAATTGATTTACGTTTGCATTCGCCTTCTGATTCATATTTTGCTGGGGAATCATCATCTGTTGCATCGGGGCTTGTGGAACTTGCATTTGCTGAGGTACCTGCATCTGTGGTGCTCCAGTAGAAACAGCGACATTCTGAATTCAGGGTTTTTAGACTCCCTGAATTTGAACTAGACCACCGTCTGTGCAAGACCACCATTCTGCACCAAATTATTCACATTACTGTATGGACACGCTAGTTGCCAATGTCGAGATTTCCGCAAGCATGTCAACCACATTACCACTCTGATCTATATGAACACCACAACCTCTACCTATGAATTGAGGCACAGTGTTACCCTGCTGTTCCATGCCTTGCATCCCACTATTATACACCATACCTTGAGGACTCTGCATTCTTGCTGCTTGGCCGGATTTAATATGCATCACCATCACTTTCTCCTTTTAACTTTTTCTGCTTTAATTCAGTTTCATCACTACAGTACCTAGCATACTGCAGCACTTCATCAATTGGCTTATTCTGCCACTAAATCAAATGATTCCGTATCATAGTGCCAACTTCAGGCTTCAATCCCTGCACAAGTCTGAACACAAAATGACTCATGTCTTTCGGCTGAATAAACTCAGTACCACTGTGCTGTTTGAATGCTTGCAACAATCTCTCATAGTAAGCATGAATCAACTCCTTTGATTCCTTGAGTGTCCTGTTAATCCTTTGCCAATCAACATCTTTAGGGGAAACTCTAGTCTTCAGGAATGCAATCACTTTACAATACCCTTTCACCACCTCTTCAGGCGGCGCATCTGTTACTGGATCTCTCAGCGGTTCACGAGTTGGACAATATACACTCCGCTTGCACTCAGCTCACAAATCAACTGGAATCACAATGTCAAACAAGGCGTTCAAATATTCGAAAAAGCATTTTTAAAGTTTCACAAACCTCTCTGGCTGCTTGTACCCTTCCACTAGCTTTTCCCTCAATCTTAGATAATAATTTGTGAATGACAGTATGGCTCTTCTGTTCCAAGGTACATTGGCATAAGCTCCACTTGGAATCTCCCTTGTCAGTAGCATCTTTACACTCTCCTCGACTTGATTTGCTCCAACCAAAGGCAATTTCTGCTTTGCTTTCTTCTGCTTTTTTTTCTTTGCCCATCTGCCTTCCCATTTGTCAAATTCTCCCCATGTTTGAATTATAATAATAATTTTTTTAAGTGCATTTTCATGCTGGGTGACCTCATGATTGCAATGTCTTTTGAACTGAATTCTAATCTGTAACTTCTCTTTAAAGGTTTTGACTTGGTCTGATTCAGTCTTGTATTTCTCTGCAAATTTCTCACAAGTCAGTCCTGCATGGTTTGTGATGCCCTTGCACATGAAGCGCAATTCATCCTCGGTGTATGATTCTAATCTTTCCAGCTCAAGTGTTCCTTCAATTAATTCATTTATCTCTTTAATTTTAGCTGGGCACATTCACTGTCCCCTCTCTCGCTGGTGTTTGTTCTGTTCTGACAATGTTCATTATGCCTATTGCTCCACTCAGACTGATCAACCACTCAGTTGTTGTGCTGAAAATCCCTGCACTTCATTATTTCTTTAAGTCTTGTTCTGTGGGGTGTTACATGGTACTCTCATTACCTGTTCTGGTTTGGGGATTTGTGAGACGGGGGACATCTCACACCTACTATTGGACCTGTTGGATCTAACATCTGATTGAGATCGGTAATTTGCATAGGTGTCATAGCTGGAAAGAGATGTAGCTAACCTTTCCATTTCTGAATTCATTGAATAGGGTGAAACTACTGCAGACACAGGATTTGGAGTCTGAAGGCTATTCACAGTATTTCCTGAAGCACAGAGTGGAACAACTGGACCTATTGTTACAGGAACTGTCAGTGCCTCTGGTCCTATCATATTCATCTGATTTTGTAAAATCATCATTCCTGCACTCTGTCCTGTTAATACCGTACCAAAAGTCTACCCTGATTGATTCGGAACTATACTTGGGGTTGTCAAAACTGGCGAATACATGGGCATGGCCTGCCTCTTGTTAAAGTTCCATGCAGACACTGCTACATTAGGTGTTGATTCCTTTTGAATCATCCCTGTATTTGGCACTACCTGGTTCACAACTGGGGCTGCAATATTCTGTGCTGTGCTAACAACTGGAACTGCTTGGTAAATTACAGGCACTTGTGTCCCTGAACTAGCAGGTAAACCTGAAGCTACCTGAACCGGACTTTGTGAAACTAGAGCTGTAGATACACCTGCGGCTACATTTTGTGCTGTCCTCTCAAGTGCATGATATAGCGTAGGACGATTCATCAAATGCTGATTTATAAACTCATCATCTGAGTCACTCTCAAATGTAGCTGTCTTTCTATTCTCATCTGTCTTCTTTTCTGTTTTCTCTGCCCTCATCCTTTGCGGTTTAGGTCTAGTGACTCCCCTCATCTTCTTCTGTTATAGCCAGAAACATTTTTACATCCTCTAACATATCTAATCTCCAAATTTTCTGCTCATCATCCCAAGTAGTTTCTGCCAATGTATTTTCTGCTCTCCTCATTCTACTCTGGAATTTCTGTGTTTCTTTCTGTCTCAACACTAATCCCAAATGGCAAGAGCTTCAACTTGTACAGGTTTCGGAGGAGGATTTAATTTATACATTATTCTCCTCAAATTTTCTAAAATCCTCAAATTAAAGATTCAGGATCATGGAAAAGCCAATGAACCCTCTTTCTCTGTAACTTTTTTACCATTGCTTGATCCAAATGCATGCCAGAGCTTATTTCTCTTCTATCTCCTCATATGCTGGAGTTCGCTCTGGGGGTGCCAACTTGCCCTCCCAAACTGGAATAACCACGTCTTCTCTCAGTGCACTTCTTAAAGTTTTGAAAAAAATCATTTTTACTCTAATTTCAGTTCACAAATATGAATTCTCAAAAACCAGGAAGCAGTTTCAATCCCACAATCCTTTTCATAAGCTGTCCTCAGCCAATAACAAGGCAGTACTGTCAACCAATACATGCACAGCTTTCTTACTAACCGACCAATACCAGCGTAGAACAAATGATGCCACACTCACTCACTCAGCAGCTGAAAGTCGCTTTGCCACTCTCTCTTACACTACTATGCATACACACTCTAAATGGAAAATATTTTGAGCACAAAAATCGAACCATGTCTGCTCACTATGGTTAGGGCTCAAACGCCTTGAAAACTGTATGGGTTACACTTCCAACTGTGGCTTTCGCATTTACACAAGTGAAACCTGACCAGCAAATCTCACAGTGATTGATATGGACCCACAATGTACACTCAGGATTCACCTAATACCAATCAACAACTCACACTCACTCAAGGGAAACTACTGATATTGTCAATGGCGCCCAATGACCAAGAACTCACTGCAGACAATAAATTAACCAAGTGTCTCCATACACTTGTGCATCACTCTGGAGTCTTAGGCCACGACAGACCCATAAACAACAACAACCATGTGGGCAATTTTTAGCACAAAGCTCCACTATCACTTTGAGTACAACAACTCCACAAACACCTAACAACATCATACTTCACCGTAATTTTAGCAAAAGCACCGCAAGCGCAAAACCCTGCTCATACAAATATCGAACATTTGCATCACAACGCTGGAATTTCATCAGCCTCTCAAACTAACCATAGAACCACTCTGTTCATGGTTCTCCCCTCCATTTGGGACAAAACCATGACTCTGCTACCAAGAACAGTGAGCGTGTTTTCTCCTCAGGGTCAGGATTTGAAAACATTCAATGGGATCTTTGGACCCATTGAAAAGTGTGGTAAAACCAAACACATTCAATCAAATCTCAGGAATTGCAACAACAAATTAAAATATCATAACCAATTGGGTCATGAAAACAAAACTCCAATCAATGAAAAGTTTCAAAGCTTTATTACAACCACAAAGTCAACGTCATGTAAGTAGCCTGCAAAACTAAATTATACAAATAAATGAAACCATAGGCTGGCCAAATATGTAAAACAAGTTTAATCTACTCAACATCAAAACCATTAAACATTCCAACAAAATTATGCAAACATGCAATGCTAATATTTGTGCAACCAAGTTAGGCCAGCTGAACCAACGTACCTTAAATTAGTGTTGCAGAGCAATGCGTTGGTTCCGAACCACGTAGTCGAGGAGATGCATCGCTTTTCTCCACGCAACACCTGCAATGCATCAATTTCAAGATGCAATGAGACAGCAGAGTGAGTTCCCAGTACATCAGTGTTTGATGCGTTGGACAGTGGAGACGATGTGTCGGTTCCAAGGAGCTTAAACTTAACTCATTAGATTACCACACCATAGAACAATTATTTGGAGGTGAAAAGTTGAGCACTGGAACCAGTGCCTGTGATAACACAGAGTTATGAGATAACTTTACATAGTGATCTTCCTCATTGTGCCATGCTAATGTGATACATAATCTGAGCAGTAAGATTATTTGTAACATTTGTTATTGCATCTGTCATATTAAGGGTGAGAGTATGAGTGTTACATTTAGTGTACGAGTTGTGGTTTATATGGGGGTTCTGTAAGTAATGACCTGCTTTCTTAACAATAACTTATGACTTTCATAATAAACATGGCTGCACTTCTACTATATTTTTTAATTAAATATATATATATAAATATATATAATATATGTAGTTATGAGAAATTATTTTTATTTTTCTGGTAACTTTGCAGCCATTTGATGAATCTGCACAAAACATTTAAAAGAATGTTCATTTACCTCGGTTCCTTCATGGAAAGTTTCAAGCTAATTTATTAAGCAGGAGCCAAGAAAGGTAGAAAAGTTCATCTTTAAAGAGGTGCTCGAGTTGAGCTTGAAGGGGTTAAAAAGTTAGATTTATCTGGGCGGTTGGTCCTGTGGGAGCCCTGTGGTCCCTAACAGAAAAAATATCAACTCCTGATTGACCGAGGGAGCTTTTTCTTCTGACAGCCATTTTGGTACTGCAGGACTGGAATAGTGAAGTTCTGGCATCACAATGCCTGCTTCCAAAGCAAGCAGCTAAGGGGAAAGGCAGGCAAGGTCATGGAGCATAATTAAAGTAGCTGCTTACGGAATGAAACATTGCTTTTCTTTTTTCAGCTCTGTTATTCTAGCTGTACAGTAAGCAGAAATTAGAAATTTTGGCAACATGTTTATTTTTGTACTCCTTATGTAAATATAGACAAGTTAGAATCTTTCTGCATGGTACCAACATTCTGTCCCTCTTTTTTAAAATACTGACTTGTATTGAACCTGTTCTAATATCTTTTACAACATTTATCTAGCAGTTTTTTGACATAATTTTGCAGTAGAGTTTTTATTTTTATTTTTCATGTTTGCAAATATATTTTCTCTTCCACGTGAAAAGCTACAGACCAAGGTTTTAAGTGGTTTATGGGAAAGGTGATGTGTGCCCATGTATTATAAGGAACTGTTGGTGTACATCAGAACGATACCGCAAGTCACTAAGTAGTTCCATGACCACATGGAGGAACAAAGCTCAGTTCCTTTATAACGTTATGGAACTCTGATGTGACTTGCAATGCACTTATCATGAATGGCAGGGGGCACTTTAATCCTTGTTAGAAATGCGGTCTTTGGTTGGCAGTCAGGTTACCCCCTGTCCAAGCAAGGACCCTCACTCTAGTCAGGGCAAAGGAGAAACACACCTGGTTAACCCCCGCTCACCCCCTTGGTAGCTTGGCATGAGCAGAAAGGCTTAACCCAGAAGCAATGTGTAAAGTATTTGTATCCCCACACACAGTATAACAGGGAAACACTACAAAATGGACAACACACAGGTTTAGAAAAATAGTAAATATTTATCTAATTAAACAATACCAAATATGATAAAGATTCACAGTACACAATTAAAAATATGACTTTAGCAATTAGAAACACAAAAATAATGCCTAGAAGCACTCCCTCAAGCCCCCAACAACATTAAACGAAATAAATGTGTGTGTGCTCCTGGGCCTTTCTAGGCAGCAAACTTTAAACAAATAGCTCTTGAAGCACTTAAGAAGAACCCTGGGGTCTACTCAAGACTTGCGTGCTACCCTCCGTGTATTCAGACAATGCATCATCATTCCGACCCTGGCCCACCAGGAGCTGAACAAAATAGGTGAGAATCCATCATTTGTTTTTTTACTTGGTGCCTGGATCCCAGAACCTTGGCTGATCCTTGGCACCAATCACAAAATGTCATTTACCCCCCCCCCACCTGGCCTAGCCAGGCAGGACCCTGTCCCCATATGTATTTTGTACTTTTTTATAGCTCAGGGGACTGAGTCCTTACTCCTCAAATGGCTGCAGGCACATCTTTGTTGTTGTGGTGGCAGCCAATCACATCTCATCTTGAGATCTGTCAGCTTCATGCATTCTCCGTGGTGCAAAATATATAAGGTTTTTGAACCTTAACTTCTCCGTCACAACTGAAACAAATTTCACCAAATCACAATTAGCGCACTTTCTGGTCCAAGTTCTTGCTTTCTGATAAATTTGGTGTACTTCTGTATAACCATTTGGGCTTTAGTTTTGTCTCATTTTTAAATTGATAAATGAATGGGGAAAATACGTTTAAGGACCCCCAACTTTTTCTCTGCTCCTGCTTGGCTGATCACCCCAAAACTTTCCAGGAAGCAGCTGTTTTGGAAGGAAAATTTTGTGGAAACATTTTCAGTAAAGATTCATCAAACGGCATCAAGGATTTAAGCAAACCAAAAGAATGCTTTTCCTAAAGAAACATGGTCCTAACTATGAATACCCAGTGATATAGTCCTCACATATTATATCTCAACATTGATGACATACTTATGAAAAAATAAATAACATAATCAACAACACCACTGATGACATCACAGATGACATAATCTAATGTTTGCAACAATATGGTGTAGGGATTGAGGAGTGGGGAGGTACTCTCAACACTACACCTGGGTCCAATCATTTATAATCAATCACTATACAACAAAATGAACATTTGGCAGTGTGCAACACTCTTATCATACCTGTCAAGTACTCCATATTGCAGTTGTCACCCTCTGTTTACTTCTGTCTCCTATCTCACAGAGAAAGTACTTTCATATACTTGAAAAAGGTGACATTTGTGAATGATTAGCATAGGTTCATCCAGGACCTCTACAGATCAATAAAGCACACTACTGCGTGCATGTGGCATCAGTTGCCCGGAGATGTTTTAATCCTTAAAGCGAAAGCCTGTTGACGGCCACCTTTGAGTAAAAGCAAATTGTTGTGTGCATCAGATACTACCTGCCTATACAGAGTTGGTTGCATGACACTGTTATGTAGTCAAAACCAAGTGCTATTACCAAAGTCTGAATAAAGTGTGGATTTTTTAGCTATATACTGCTGGGTGCAGAAGATCACTGAAGATTATGCTTCATTGCAGAATGTACACTGGATGAGTGAGCCAATCAGATATGCTCCACCTCTGGATTGTAAGGGTAACCTGCATTGTCAACAGTGTATAGTGTGTTAACCTTGTGTGGATGATTGTCTGTAGTGCCCTCTGTAGGTGCAAACGTGTTAGTCAATATTTGCTAGACATTACAAAGGTTAAGTGTAATGTGGTAGAATGGAGAGGGCTTGCCTAATGTCTTACTCCCATTGCACATTAGAGTGTTGGCATATTTGGATAATGTTATCAGCAATTTCATCCAATATGTCATTTCGTATGTCACCAGTCATCAGTGATGTAAAATGTGTGGTTGTAACCAGAGCACAAGTTATGGTTAGTTAGCATGAATGATAAATAGTACATTTCAGTGATTTCTATGTTTTGTTTTCTAACCATAACTTTACTTTAAAAAAAAATTCAATTAATTTCTAGGGCTTTTTGATTACATTCAATGGGCATGTGTTTTGGGCACCACAATCAGTGTTAATGGCTAACTGTTACTGCACACCATTTTTCTGTGCCTCATAGGGTATGCTGATAGTCTTCTTATGAGACTTGAGGTGATGAGTAAGTGTTACTGAGCACAGCGTTTACACACGTTAAGCAGTGATGACTGTGGATCATAATTTACAGTTCTAGTACGGCTATGTACCCTTATTATACCATGAACTGTGTACCCAAATTCTGTTTCGAAAGACATGCTTGGGACCATGTTGTGCACCACTTTTGACTGTTGAAAAACCCATGGCAAAACTCGATTGTACAATTACTTAACCTTTATAGGGCAGAGATCTATCAAACAAAAATGCAGGCAAGGACCTTAGTTTCAATGTCACCTGCCATTCTTTGGTTGTGTGCACAGGGTCTGACTTCATGATAGGCTGTGTGAGCCATCTTTTACAAGCATCCAAAGTCCGAAGTGTATAGTCTTTGATTTTGTATAGTGGGGCTGAGATCAATCGGCCAGACTGTGCAGTGTAGGGGTGAGGTAGAGGACCAAGCTTGTTACCAACCCCAGCACCTCACAGTCCAAAGTCAATCAATTTCTGTAATTCACAACCTTTGAACTTCCATAATGAAAGTCAGCCACATGGCCTGCCATATAGTTCACACTGTATGTGTTTTTTCTAGTTCTTATTTTGGAACCTTTTATTGTGTTAAACTCTTTTGGTTTTTATGAGAAACTATATTTTCTGTTCACAAAGTCTAGTAGAGAGCTTCAACAATTTGATGCATGGCTTTTACTTATAAGAGGCTTATTATCTCCAGATCTGACATTATGGTGAGATCCAGTTTCCTAACTACTCTGAAGGGTTTGGGACCCTATTGTGCACAACCAATCACTGTACACAGCAGAGGTAGGTCTCAGGGAATGGGCTTTAGGGGGTTATTTTAGTTTTTATTTACAGTTCTTATGTAGTAATCATTATTTGTGGTTTTATTTTGGCTTCAAACTTAACTTTTCAACCTCACCTCGCTCTACAGTTGAAGCCCGTGGTGTACTCCCCGAAATGCTAGACTGTGGTCCTGAGTATTGACTATTGCATGGACACGCATAGATCTGCATTGGGTGACCTCTGTTAGTCACCCTCCACCTTGCTCTGCTTTTGTTGCCCTTTGAGCACTCTCCCTAAATCCATGAATGTGGCACTACATGCGTATATGGGTGACTTGAGTATGTGAGAAAACCTGGACCTGTGTAAGGCACCCTTCACCTACTTTTACTTTTGCTGCCCTTGGAGCACTCTCCCAAATCCCTGATTGCGGCTCCTGCTGAGCCAACACCAACACCACACGGCCTGCACAGTGGTGGTTGGCCGCAGGGTGTAGTCTAACGCCATGATCCTACAAAGTTTTTTAAATTTTGTTTTGGATCTGCAGACCCAGACCTGGATCTTTGAGTCCTTGCTAGAGGGCTGCATGAAGATTGGCAAACCCAGGTGCTAGATTTAAGGATCCCAAAATAAAACTAACATTTTGTTTTTAATGTTCATCATAGGGGGTCATAGGTTGCCTTCGGGACATCGCAACCAATAGTCCTGTTCTCCAGGATGTACTTACCCTGCCCTGTAGATGGCCTTTACTTATTATTCTCAAGACTCATGGACTGAGTCCCAAAGTCCTATATGAGGGGTCAAAGGGTGCCTTTGGGACCCCCTGTCTGATGGGCCTGGTGTTCAGGGTGTGCTCTCCATGCCCCTTATGTGCCCTTTACTTATTGTTTTCAGGACCCGTGGACTATATTGGCAGCCTTTACATTTTCTCTCATATTGCGGAAAGCCAATCTGATCCTTTCAGATCTATGAATCCAACATTGGCTTAGCAGTTCCCAAATGGTTATTTTGGAGACAAAGCTCAGCCAATGCAATCTGAGTATTTGTTTTTAATTTGGGATTCACAGAGGAACCACAGATTATAAATGATCCAACCTCAGCTTCTATTTAAATGCAAATGATGATCAAAAACTATGTAACAGATTTACACCAAATCAACTAAGCATAATCCTTGAGTAATGTTCTCACTTTTTGATAAATTTTGTGTAATTCAGTTCAGCTCTTTTTTCTTTTTTCAGTAAGAAATTGTTCCTATGAGAATTAAAATGGGATATTGCACTTTTGGGACTCCCACCTTTATTTCTTTGCCTCCGCTTGACGGATCTGCACAAAAGTTTCCATAAAGGAGACAAAGTGGAGGGCTGTTCATCTTTTAAAAGTTTTATGCACATTCCCTAAAAGTATTATGAAAACAAAAAATGACTTTCCTTTGGAAATTCAACCCTAATCATAACTGTACTGGCACAATCGCCACCAGTGTAGTATATATAAATACACACACACCCCATGCATTCACACACACACGCACAAACACACATACACACACATAGGGAGAGGGGATACAATATATAATGTGTAACCATGTAATAAGGTGCACTATGACCACAATTAGGTGTTCTAGTGACATCATAGACCACAAGGCCAATGTAAATTTTTTGGTAAGTATCTTGAAAAAGATGTTTATTTTGAATGGGGAAATGTTCTGTGAAAACAGTAAATGAAATATTGGACGTTACTGTTTGGTTATCTGCTGAAAAAACAAGAACACTACTTAATATGTAGAATTTTAGAAAGAAGCATCCTTTAAATTGATGAAAACCATAGACTCTCTATAAAAGGGAGACATCATTGAAGCAGTTTTCTTCATGTTGCAGCTGGCAAAGGACACTGGTTGTAACTAGAATCTTTACATTTTGTTTACCTTTCATACATAGTTCATTAAGTCATGGATAATCAGGGTGAGACAAATTATGTGATTCTCTGGCATAGATATAAATGTTCTGTACATGCCACAAAGTTTGTCACATAATTTGAAAATTTTCAACAAAAGGTTGTTTTAAGTTCAAATTCATCAAACTAATACTGCCAGACAATGCTCAGTGTAATTCTGCTCAATTGTTGTAACATGTTCTAGTATGGTAGCAGTCATTATGATAATAAAACAAGTATTTTACAGAGACCTTTGAAATATTTTCTGTATTTTATACGTCCTTGGTGAAATAAACCTTTTTTTACCACTGCATATAAAAACACACAAATATATATAACTTATAGGGCCTCATTATGGGTTTGGCGGTCCAAAGACTGCCATGTTGGTGGTAGCGGTCAGACCGCCAACAGGTTGGCAAGAAGACTGCCAAATTATGACTTAGGCGGTATTCCCTGTGCCAAAGCACTGCCGGCACTGCCAGTGCGGTCAGACCACCACAGACGAATGATGGCACCAGCAGGCCGGCAGAGATCATGTTTCCATCAGACCTATTACAAGGCTGCACATCGCCAATATTTCCACTGCGTTCGCACCACCACAGAAACCCAGGCGGAAACAAACTGTATAAAAGGAGACACTCACCTTCAGGAAGCCATACCTATCCCGTGCTGCCATGGAACCACATCTAGATATCATCCCGCTGCTTCTGCTCACCAAAAGACTACCGAATCTTTGCTGACAACAGCAACCGTAAGTGCAAACTCTTTCCTGTTACTGTTGTATATTGTTAAATTTTGCTCACTTACAAAACATATCATAGGGAAGGGGGGGTGAAAGTGACACTCAAACGTAACAGTACACTGACACCCACACTCACATACACAACAAATATAACCACACATTCACACTGCAGCCACCACACACACACACTACATGTCAAAAACATACACTTATGCACAGCAACACAGCACAGGCCCTGTCTTGCACAAAACCATCCAAACAACATGTCACAACAACACCACAATCGCACAGTCAGAAACCATTGGCAATCACTCACAACAGATACTACCCAAGAACACATCACACATAAAACAAAATGTACAGGAAAAAGGCACTGGACACACAGTTACACAATCATACTACTTATAAATTGACACACACCCGGCACACAGCACATCGTACCTATGATTCCATGACAATACACACACACTGCCACAGTCAAAGCACACAAAGCCAAACACAACAACAAATGCATGTCAACACAAACACTACACTATACCATAGCAACAAGATGTCTGCTACATACACATGTCCATCACACAACACACATCCCTGGGGGACAAAAGCACTGCACACACCATCAAATACTGTGCATACAATACAGGAAGAACAAGCCCCACACACAGACAAATACTCGCACACGTCCAATGTCAGCCAGGAACAACTTTAACCTAGGAAAGAAAATGCAGGACAAAGATGTAACCTGAAAACCAACAACGGGTTGGTATCTTCATATATTTGGAAGCAAGAAACAGATAAGTACAAGGCCATTAGCCAGTCTAAACTCTAAGCAATTGTATATTGCCAAAGGCACCATATGGTGACACAACTTCTAACCTCCACGGGCAGGGGCAACAAGGGGGCAGGCAGTCACCTCATGGATGATCTGGGAGGTGTCAGAGGTGGGGTTTGTGCTTAGGCTTGGGAGGGGGATTTGGTGTTTGGCTTAGGGTAGTTTGTTTTTGCCTTGGGGGAGGGTTGGGTCTTCTTGGGGGGGTAGACTTGTACGCAGGGGAGGAGCATGGGTACTTGCAGGGGGATAAAGGAGGCCTTGGAGGTAGAAGGGATGGCCTTGGGGAGGGAAATAGAATGTTTAGGGGTTTCATGGGGGAGAGGAGTAGAGAAAAGGGCAAACTCAAAAAGGAAGGATTTCTTACACAAGGGGATGTAAATAGCAAAAGGGTTTGGTGTGCAGGGAGCGGGAGTGGTTGTAAGAGATGTTGGTGTGCATGCCTTGGGTGCGAGCATGTGGGAGGTATGCTTTTGGGTGGTGGGTATCTGTTGGGTGGGTGAGTGAGGGTGTTTATGTGTCTTGGGCTGAAGAGGGGTAGAGGTGCTAGAAGGTGTCGTGGTGGGTGGGTGACTGTCTGTTAGGGTGGTGACTGCAGGTATGGTGGATGTACTGCATGTAGGCTTGTCTGTGGTTGTGGCATCTGTGGGTATGATGAGTGGGGTGGATGTCTAAGAGTCTGTTGGGGTGCTGTCTGTGGGCAGGATAGGGGTAGTGGCTGGATCTGAGAATGTTGGTGTAGTGTCTACAGGTGTATCAGGTGTGTTGGCTGTGATGCTTGGGGTGGTGGGGGTGTCAGGGCAGGTTGTGACTGTTGCTGTGCATACATCTGAATGTTGCTTGTGTGTATGCTGGTGGTGTGCCATGTGGTGCTTTGGTTTGCCTGCGCTACCATTGGGTGTTTGAGATTAATTGATGCCTATGTGTTTATGTGCTTTTGCTAGGTCTGGGAAGGGGGGTTTGGGCTTGGGAAGAGGAAGATGGAGTGGGGCGGGAGACAAATGGTGTCTAGCTAAAGTCAGTGTGGAGGCCAGAGCCTGAAATGATCTCTGGAGGCTAGCCAGTGCACTGTGAATGCCCTCCAGGAACGCATTACTCTGTTGTATCTGAGTTGGCAGTCTCTGGATGGCATTCATAATAGTCTACTGACACACAGAGATGGACCTCAGGAGGTCTATAGTCTCCTCACTGAGGGCAGCAGGGCTAACAGGGGCTGGGGCAGAGGTTCCTGTGCCAAAGGAGATGCCCACCCTCTTAGGTGAGCAGGCACAGCCTACTTGGGTGTGGAGCTACAGGGAGGGTTTGATAGAAAGGGGGCTGGTGGCCAGTGATGGTTCTTGGGTTGTCCCAGATGGGTCCACCACCACCAAGGTGTGCCCACTAGAGGAGGATTCTGAGGATGATGAGGTGGATCCTGTCTACTCCGTGGCACTCCCCTAGCCCTCCAGGTCACTAGGTCATTCGGTGTTGGTGTTCTCATGACTGGAGGTCCCGTGGCCAGTAGCTTTGCCACTCAGCTGTGCCCCATCTCCTTCACCTGCTGATGCTGATGCTTCAAGACAGAAAGTGAGGTACGGTTATCACATTCTTTATATACAACTTACATCACACTGTACACATCACCAACATTACATCTAGTTGTACTACACCCCCGGTAGAACCCATTTTGTGCCAACATAATGTCACAACAAGATACAGTGTACACCCCTACTTCAAAACCTTGTTACACACCAGCTAAGCCACCTATCTCACACCTACAATAACATCACATCAGGAGAGCTATCACACTAACCATTCCATTTCACACTGACATGGCCACGTGATACTGGGTCCCTATCCACAGCAACAGAGCCAACTAATAACTAAGCAATGGGAAAGAATGAAAACATTGTTTTCCACATATCACATACACATAATCTACACATACTAACATATTGCCCTGATGTTATGTACCAGGTAAGGGACTATGGCGGTCATTCTGACCGCGGCGGACGGCGGTCGCCACCCGCCAAGCGGTTCCCGCCGAAAGACCGCACCGCGGTCATAAGACCGCAGCAGCCATTCCGGCTTTCCCGCTGGCCCGGCGGGCGACCGCCAGAAGACCGCCGGCCGGCCCAGCGGGACAGCCCCTTCAACAATGAAGCCAGCTCGGAATGGAGCCGGCGGAGTTGAAGGGGTGCGACGGGTGCAGTTGCACCCGTCGCGATTTTCACTGTCTGCTAAGCAGACAGTGAAAATCTTTGTGGGGCCCTGTTAGGGGGCCCCTACACTGCCCATGCCAGTGGCATGGGCAGTGCAGGGGCCCCCAGGGGCCCCACGGCACCCGTTCCCGCCATCCTGGTTCTGGCGGTGGACACCGCCAGAAACACGCAGGCGGGAAGGCGGTCGGAATCCCCATGGCGGTGCTGCTTGCAGCGCCGCCATGGCGGGTTCCCTGGGCCAGCGGGAAACCGGCGGGAAACCGCTGGCTCCCCTTTTCCGACCGCGGCTTTACCGCCGCGGTCAGAATCGCCGAGGAAGCACCGCCAGCCTGTTGGCGGTGCTTCCGCCGCACTCCGCCATGGCGGTCCTGGACCGCCAAGGTCAGAATGACCCCCTATATCATATGGTAAACACAAGACAGCATGCTGCATACAAGCCATAACCATTTCATGTCACTGAGTTCACAACCTTCATAGTTGAAATCGGCAAACTACAAAAATTGGCATATACAAATATGGAGTTTGAGAGAGTCAGAACACCTCACCAACACATGTACCGATAGAGATATAGGAAAGCATGATACATACTTTGTGGACCATGTCATCTAAGGCATTGTCCTCCTGTAAACAAAGTATCACACACTTTTATGGCCTATTTAACCCTGAGCATTTACCCACACACATCCACATGTAGTATAACAAAACTTTCAATACAATGGTCACCTGTTTATGTGCAGGAAGGTGACACATAGTTCAACGTGTCATATTATAATTCCATCAATAGCCCAATGACTGAGTGGCAACATCACTATCCACACATCACACATGACCACCCTTACATCTGTTTGTTTAAAAATAAGAGACACAAACCACATCTGAGGCTACTGTGATAGGGACATACACCTTGATGCAAGCCAAATGCCTGAATATGAACACAGTACCAACAATATGTACATGTTAACTCCCACAGCTGCAACACAATGTGGTCAGTGTAAACAATAGGTTTCCATAAAGAAAGCATTCAAATCATATCCAAAATAGCAAAAGAAGGTATGTTTAAGACACATTACAAGTGGGATTTTAAACAGAACCTTAAAATGTACACATAATGCTGTCAAAAACCTGTTCGGATTGCAACTGAAACTATTGGACTATTACTCATGCCTACAGCACTATGGCTAAGGAAATAGCTGTGTAGCCATTTCCCATATGCAGAACATGAACATGTCACTATTATTCATAGCTCTGATGTTAATGTATGTGATCCCATGGGAGTATAGCAATATCCCCATGGTACCCTACATGTCTGATGTCCACTCAGATGACACATTACAGAGGCCTACATATATCCCTCACATACCAAAGGGGTTCACCTTGAAACTGCTCAGATTAATTTATGCAAGTATGGCATGTGAAATGTCAGATGGACGTGACAGCCTCATGTCATGCTGTCACTCATCAGAAACCTTATGAAAGTATAGATGACTTTAACGATTCTGACTCGATGTTGCACAAAGACATGGATCAAGGGACATTGTAATGGACAGACGGCAGGGACCTGGACAACATACCATCATGATATTGGGAGTATAGACCTGCAGGTGGGAAGGAACATCCACCAGGGTATGAAAAGCTGTATAGTGGTACACATATGACAGTCATGGGTGCATCATCATATGCTTCTCTACGGAGGGGACAACATAGGTGAGTATGTTGTTCCTATACACAATGGAATGGGCTCACCTATGTAACAATGTTGATGACTGTACATCTATATGTTTATTTGAGAATTTGAAAATGTGTTGAGTCTGTACTTACCCCCTTGTGGCTGCTTTGATACCCTCAAATGCCCATCCAACTCAGGGTAGGCCACTGCCAATATGCGGGCCTTGGGAGGACATCCCCAGCTAGGCCTCTGCAGTCTTTCGGGCCCAGCATCTCAGGTCCTTCCACTGCTTCCGACAGCGGGTGCTCCCCCAGCTGTGAACCTCCAGGGTCCGCACTTTCTTGGCGATGGCACTCCAAATCCCCTTCTTCTGATAGGCGTTGACCACAGACAAAAAGAAAAAATCAAACACCATAACAAAACGAGGAGGGTGAAAATACAAGTAAGTGCAAGTATCCATACACGGACTTCCTTCAACAGCCCCTTCTATATGGAATGACCATATGCATTCAGGCCATGGGTGACGTTGAGACAGGCATGCAACATGCATAGCCAGCACCAGGTGTTGGTTTCAAACATATGACTAGACAACAAACATGCTTCTGAACATTGTATATCTGTCCAAGTATTTTCCACACCACCTTCAAATATAATGCAATAAAGTTTGTAGGTGGGTCATGGTACAGACATCACACACTCCCTACTATGTAACAGGACTCAAAATCTGTATATGAACATGTGTACATGTCCATCTACCAACACATATCACCTCAGTCCTTCAGTCAACCATATTTCCAGAACAACATCATACACTCAGTGATTCAAACTTTGGTATTGCTATGCACTTACCTGCTCCTTTGGTGCACCATAGAGCTGTTTATACAGGGGTAGGACCTCCTCCACAAGCTTGTGCAGCTCATCAGACAAGAAGGCATGGACCCTATCACCTGTAGGACGTAGCATGATTGCTCCCATAGGCAGTACACCGCAGCTCAGGTCATGGAGGTCTTGCTGGCAGCAGTGTTAGGAGTCAAGTGAGGGATGAAGTTTGAAATGGCTGTCACACCCACCACATACAGGACCGTCACCGCTGGCAGACGTTGCCACTGGCCCAAGTCTGCCAAAGGCAGCAATGTGTTCCAACGGCAATGTCCACTGCTGTTGTATCTGCTAACCGCCACAACAACATCCACCGGCAGAGTTAGGTCACTTCCTAATGTCCAGTACAGTAGGTCAGGCAGCTGCCATTTCAAGGCTCATAGGTGAACGATAAGGTTTAGAAATGTGCGTCACTAACTGTGAAACATATCTATGACATTGTGTTCACTGCTGCCTTTAGGCAAACATGTAGAAATGTGCATGTATCATGTAGAGGATGTTAAATAGATGTATCCTACATTATGTACATGAAATAGTATTGTCTAACGAGTAATGACAGTCTGTAAATGGTATAGGTGTACCAAATATGTGCAACATGTTAAGAAAGTTAATGACACATTCCCTTTCAGTGACATTTTTCTCCATTCAAAGTACATGATAGGTGCTAGGGGATCTGAATGCAGTTATAAGCCAAATGTTGCGTAGGTATATGCTGACTACAACTTTTTCACAGTTTCATGTGTCAATAAGTAGCATTATGTGTGACGTTGGTGTGATCATAGTTATGCTGTACAGATTATGTGACACACATACATTCTGGTGTTCTCCCACATAGTTACCTTGGCATGAGAAGAGCAAGAGAACCACCACTGTACCATCCACTAGCAGACCTGAAGACCATGGTGGAGCAACATGTGATTCAAATCTACCTCCTGGATACGTAGACAATCATGGATCTCTGTCATCAGTTGGTGCCAGATCTGATGCCTACCATTCAGAATCCCAATAGCACAAGTCATGTCAGTGCTGCTCTTCCTGGCCACTGTGTCCTTTCAAAATACAGTGGCTGTTACTGCCTATGTTCAGTCTGGTGTTGAAGGTTGTACTGTCTGCATTGTTGAAACACCTGGACAGCTACATCAGATTTCAACAACATGAAGATTTAGCCCGTGTAAAGGCTGATTTTTATGCTTTGGAAACATTCAACATGTGGTTGAAGCCATAGATGGCACCCATGTAGCCTTGGTTCCACCAAATGCCAATGAACAGATGTTTAGGAACAGAAAAAGCTTCAACTCCGTTAATATCCAAATGGTCAGTTTAGCTGACCTCTACACTTAACACGTTTGTGCAAAGTACCTGGGCACAGTCCATGATTCCTTCATCATGTTGAACAGCAAAATCCCACTGCTGATGGCACGACTATACACAGAGAGGGCCTGGCTGGTTGATAAGTCACATATGTCATGTGCATCTGTAACTTATATCTGCTACCTGATATGTGGATGTCCAAGATTTTAGTGAGGCTTGTTGTAACTATTCCTTATATGGGACTCTGGCTACCTAAACTGTCTTTGGCTGTTGACACCAGTGAGGTACCCAACCAAACCATGGGATGTCCATTTCAATGAGGCCCACATAAGGACAAGGTGGATCTTGAAGGCAAGATTCTGCTGCATCGATAAGCCTGGAGGAGCCCTCCTCTACTCATCCAAAAAGTATGTCAAATTTTGTTTCTTGCTGCATCCTTCACAACCTCACCCTGAGATACCATTTATACCAGATGAGGGTGAGCCAGCAGTTCCTGCGGGTGAAAATGCAGATTTGTCAAGTGAGGATGAGCATGATGAGGATGAAGCTGGAGACATTAGAGCTGATCTCATCAATCAATACTTCACCTGACTTAAGGTATGTGATGTGTTGTAAATAAAGTGAATCACTGGGGGGTAGGTGAGGTTAGGAATGCCTAATAAGATTTTTAGTATGACCATCAGAGAGGTCATAAGTGGCTCCAAAGCCCATGGCTCAGATATGCATGCAGATTGTTACATGGAGTTGTGTAAGACATGTATTAAACATAGTCAAAGTTTTGCACAATGCACAATCAGAGTTACATTTGTATATATGAATTGGCTGTGTTATGGATATCTATCAATATGGCTTGTACCTTATCTTTGTCATTTGCAGATTTCATTTTGACTTTTTAGCTCATCCTCATTTGGCAATATCAGATAGTGTCATAGGCAGATGGGATTTGCAGGCTGACACGTGAAGAGGACATGGATTGAACCAGGTACTATGAGGCATGAGATTTGTGCTGTGTGAGTTCTATGCTGAGACTGCCAGGACAGTGGGATGGCAGTGTCCTTTTCCATACTAAAGACCTGTTTGGTATTGGAGGTGGGGCCAGTGGTGCCATGTGTGTGTTCATTTGTCTCAGACACATGTCATAATGTGGTATTCATATCCTCTAACCTCATAAAGGTATGTCTAGGATGAGAACTAAATTATAGATAGCTCTCAGTGTGTTTCCTCTTTTCAGACAAATGTGCATGTGTCTCAAGACTGACATAGGTGGATGGCAAGCCTACAGGTACCTGATCATGGTAAGTGGAAGGTTACATGACTGGGGACATTAGTAATGATCTCTGTCTGTTTCATGGGGTCTGTTAATTTGGGAGTCATGCTTTGGGTATGTGATAAGGCATTAGCTGATGATACATTGAAGCAATCTGTTTGCTTCCTGGGATTGTGATAGTCTGACATGTCCCTAACTTCAGTAGTCTGTGGGTTGGGAATGTATGACACCTACTCTGTTACACTGAAGTTAGCAGCAGTACTTCTCTGTGTGATAATTGGAATTCTCCCAATCTGTATGTGGGAATGTGCAATACAAGTGATTTGAGTAATGTCTATTATAATTAGTTAATGCAAGATCTAGCCTGGTTATACAGTAACATGTGTGATGAACGTTTACATTTGAGAGAAACATTTTTGTTCAAGAGTTGTTATATATGATAGTTGTATATGGTTGATAAAAAAACTGTAACACATGATCTGTGGTTACGTGGTACTTATTAGGGAGGGCTCAGCTGAGTGAAATTTAACACATATAGGACAAAGTAAACAGTGAATGGTTCAGTCATGGTGGATGAAATCATCAGGGTAGCTGCTACACCATTTGGAAATACTGTCTAGTCTAGTGTCCTTGTACCATAGGAAAATGAAGATAGGCTTCGGAAAAGTCAGCAGGTTGTATCTGTGCCACACAGGGGGAACCAATCAGTAGAGGTTCACTTCCGGGAAGTGGTTTTCTTCATGGCATCTGCTCCTCCAGGATTTTTGGGGGGACGTCCACATTTGCAGGGGATTCTTCAGCTACAGAGGGTGGGGTGTCTGAGGCATATCCTCCCCCTTTCAGGGCCTCCAGTCCACTAGCTGCCACAGATGAAGAAGGGCCTGATGTTTAATTGCTAGTGGAAGAGACCACAAAATATTTCCAGAGTGGAATTAATGTCTCTCAGCACCCCAGCAATGGAAGCCTGGTGGTCCTTTTGACCTGGCACTGCTGCATGACTTACTGGTGGTTGTCCCTCTGCAGCTGTCTGATCAACACCATCATGGTCAGTACCTGGCCCATCACACCTTGAGATCGTTGGTAAGCTCCCAAGACTTGGGAGATGGTTTCCTGGCCAGTTGTGTCCTTGGACCCTCCATCCTCTGGTCTACACCATCCCTCTCAGACATCCTATGTCCACATGCCTGTGCCCCTAGCACAGTTTGCCCACTCCCACTGGTGGCAGGTCCATCATTATCTGGGTTTACAACAGGAGACTCAGGTACCTGTACTGGGTGGCACAGGATTGAAGACACTGGCCTTGGGACACAGGTATGGGGGCAAATGGTTGCCTGGATGTAGCTGCAACAGGGCTTGGAGGAGTTGATGTGGGCAGGGTGAGGCTCACAGTTGTTGACTGACCAAGTGTCCCTGATGAGCCGGCTTCATCCTCACTGTCCAAACATCCAAGGTTGTTTTCCTCACTGGGGCCTTCATACAGAGGGGTAGTGTCAGTATCTGGTGTCCTCTCCATGGTGAGAATGGGACCTGTGGGAGAAGTGGAACACACAGTTGCTGAAAGTAATGCAACAAATGATAATCAAGTTTGGCCACTAGACATGATATGTGACATGCACACAAAGCCCTTACATGGTCCCCTGATATGACAATGACAGCTTCTTCGAAATGTGGGTTAAAGTTGTGTGGGACACAGCGATTTCCAACTGCAGACACCATGCTCCAAGCTCTTGGAGCATCTTGTTGGTTACATGACTGTTGATTGACTCATATCTTGCCTGAGTGAAGACATGACAATGTACAGTTAACTCCTAGTAAGGTGTATGGCATCATTGAGTCAAGTAACAGCTGCATGGTGTACAATGGTACCCAGCTAGCCAACATTATGGGAGTTACCACATAACCAGGGCTTCTAATATAGTCCCTTCCCCCAGGTGAGTACATGACATTGTTTGTATGGTAATTTCAAAGGCCGGTGTAGCAGGGAACACAGCTGTGGCTGTGTTTTGCTTGTAATAATACTGGTAGTGGGCCATAACGTTGCGGTCATTGCCATGGACTGTTCAATTGTATAGCGTTCAGGTGGGTTCTATTGATTATTAATTTAACTTAAAATGCAAGGCAATTCCACTTGTAGTACACTGTTCTGGATTTCATATAGATTGTACAGTCCCCGCTGGGAGTTGTAGTGGTGTCAGTCCCTGTATTTTACATGCCACATACAAACACTGTGGCCACAGGTGAGTTTAGTTGACATGTGACATGCCAGAGATGGGTATTTAGACTTTTGGAGACATGGGTGGTGGGTGGTTTGGTCACTGAGGTGGGGAAAGGTGATCACTGAGCATGCAGGACAAAACTGGTGATGTTATTGGTGTAGTGACTTACCCAATTCTACTCCCACAGGTATTCCTGTCAGGCCCTCAGGATGCAGGATGTCCAAGACCTTCTCCTCCTATGATGTGAATTGTGGGGGAGGATGTAGGGGTCCATTGCCAGTTATGTGGACCACTAGCTGGTGCCTTGTGCCCATGGAACGTACCTTTCCCCTGAGGTTGTTCCACCTCTTCCTAATGTTCTCCCTTGTGCCTGGGTAGCTGCCTACAGAATTCACCCTGTCAACTATCCTTTGCCACAACTCCATTTTCCTGGCTATTGATGTTTGCTGGACCTGTGCTCCAAAAACAAAGGGCTGTACTCTGATAATTTCATCCACCACGACCCTCAACTCATCATCAGTGAAACGTGGATATTTTTGTGGGGACGTGGTAGTGGTGAACGAGACAGTGAGGTAGTGAGAATTGTGAGTAAAACAACATAGGTGATGAGGTGTGGGTGCTGTGGTGTGAATGGGTAAGGGTTTGAGTTTTTTGTGTGGGGTATTAAAATGTGTGTTATATGTGTTGTGCAGATGTGGGATGAGTGCTGAGTGAAATCTGTAGGGGTGCCTATTGTGTTTTGATATTGCTTTTCTCTACGTGTGTGTGGCATTCTAGTTGCAAAGGATTTGTGGGTGTGAAGTGGTATGTTATATAGTACAGTTTGTAGGTGTGCCAGGTGTGTGGATGTGTGTCAGGTGTGAGGTTTTCAAATGTGGTGTGGTGTTTAACTGATGTGACCTTCGACTGCTGAGGTTCTCACCACCAATGGTTTTCCGCCATGGTAGAACCATTCTTGTGATTTGTGGATTGCAACATGATCGGAGATTTTTGGGCGGGCTGGCGGTGCTGGTGGTGGGACCGCCTCTTTTCTGCCCTGCAGTATCCTGGCAGTTTCAGAAATTTGGCTTGATTTTGACAGACTTGGCTGTGTGGCTTTTAATACAGCGGTCAGATCACCCCCAACATGGTGTTTTGTTTGGTGGCTGCCACCACAGCGGTCTTGCCAAAAGACTGCCAAACTCGTAGTGAGGCCCAAAGTACATATACAGATGTGCAGTGTATAGTATGCTATTTATTACCATTTGTGAGTGTGGGGATCCTTTCGTGTGTTATGCTACCCCTCCCTCAACAATAGTAATAAGTAGAATATGACACTCAAAGGATCTGCATGTATGGTTTCTGCCTTGCTACTTTTTTATGTGCAGTAGGTATAAGTAAAAGTGGTAAGCCATAACTGGTTAGTTAAGCTGTACTTCTGTACTTCATCATCAGCAAACGTGTTCCAAATAACATAATTAGACCTTATATACATAGCTATATATTACATTAATTTAGAGAAATGCCCATTTTTGAGTGGGCAAGACCATTTTTTGGCCAGATATTGTGGGTGGGTTTTGGACCCTGTCCACTTGGACACTTCAGTCCTGTGCCTGGTGTCTGTCTTCTAAAGCAAGCATGTTGGAATTTGCTATACTCATGTTCAACTTACCTATAAAACCCTTGCATATGGTGCAAAGTAAGTTAAATAGTAAGTTACATGTCGCTTGTGAGCTTGAGCCCATTTTGTGCCACCACTTACATGGGAATTCAAAACATGACTGTAGGCCTGCCAGCAGAACCAAGCTGTGATGGTTTAAAGTGCAAATTCAACATGACAAATTAACAACTTTTGATAGGTCTAAACCCTCCCTTTAAATATTAATAAGTCACCCTTAAGTAAGTTCTACTGCCAATAAGGCAGAGTGCATGCTATTTAAAAGTAGGTCACGTATATGTTTATTGTAAACATGTCCTCCCTGTTAGGGGCTGGCCTAACTCGCGGAATTCTGCATAGCATAATCACACAGAATTACCTATGAATTCCACATGATTACTTTTGAATCACACTAAAAGAATAATTCTGTATTTAGCGCTATTTCCTAAATGGACGTTAGTATGCATTTTATGATAAGCAATAGCTCTTAATGTAGCAGAACACGAATAGCAAGCATGAGCAGCCGCTCACACTCACTAAATGTGCACTTGTGGTGTGATATTTTCCCCAAATTACTCTTAATTATGCAAGCAGAATCAATCGCATAATTATCACATTTCCATGTCAAATAGTAACATGGAAATACCAAAATGACTCCGATTATTTTGCGTAATAAAAATTCTCTGCAGGCCCACTCATAGTAAGAAGGCTCCACAAGAAATTTTGAATATAGCAGCGTTAATTATTTTGGGAGCATTGGGAGTCAATGTTAAAATTAGATGATGTTATCTCCACCCAGAACCAGCCAAAAAGTTCATTCTTGGATTTTCTAAAATATTTACGACAAATCCTATTCATTGGTAAAGCTAGCTTTGCACTAAATATTTTACCAAATATATTTTTTAAAAGTCACCTTTTGCCTATCTAAAGCCTCTAGAAGCCCCATCTTCTTGATAGTCCAAATGTAACTCTTTGACTGGGACCAACCTGATACTTGTATCTGACCCACACTCCATTGAGGTTGGCCTCAGACCCTACCCTTGTCCAGGTCTAGCACGCCCAGTTGCCATTGGTTGGAGGTTTGCAATTGTTGGTGCTATTTTTATGTAAAACTTTAATAATTAATTTATCCAGTTCCTCCTATTTTGTTTATGTCATTCTGGTGCTATGTTTCTCATAATAGTATTCTTTAGTTTTAGAAATCAGAGTGGGACTTTTATTGTGTTGTGTCTTTTACTTTTTAACTGTTTTGACACTTCTAAATGCTTTACAGTTTCTTAGGTTAAGCCTGTCTGCTCTGTGCCATAGCTACTCGGGGTTTGAACTCAGGTTTCAATTACTGAAATCTTTATTGTGCCTCGCAAGAATAGTGAAATTATTACGTGTGGTGAACTACCGCCCCCAGAGTAATAATGCATTTTCTCACAATGCATATTATATACACAAACATAATTTTATCATATTTAATTTTTAAACATTTCCATCTGTATTTATCCATATTTTTTTTTGTCATCTTATTGGTATTTAGCCATAATTATTTTGCCTTTCATGAATAAATGAAACTGTGACAGATGTTTCCACATTTATTTAACAAAGAAATGTGCATTCATTCTTTGATGCCTGTTGGGTCTAGCACATTAAGGAGCTAAAAGTAATAATAAAATATACACCGATAATTAACCATTAGCATTATGCTAGAAAGATATGTAGGAATGTGTAAATATTTAAGGAACTCTTGTCCTGCTTTCTAACTGCCCAGGCTGTCAGTCTTCTCAGATGATGGGCTGGAATTCATCAAGGAGGGCATGGAGAGTCTTTCAAAAGAAGCCAAAGTATACCGACTTTTCCAATTTGTAAAATAAATACAGACAAGAATAATGTTGTCTTCTGTCTGTATTTACTTGTAAAGTCAGTAAAAACATAAAACTGGGAGCTGATTATGGCAGAGTTTTAAATAAAGAGACATTTTTTGTTTTGCTAATGACTTGGGCATTGTTGGACAAATTTGCATTTAATTTTCCAAACATAATTTGGTAAGGAAAGATTTGTGGAAATGCCTCCATGAGAGGGAAGTAAAGGGAGAGGCAAACAAGCAGTGTTTCTCAATTTAACTCCTATAGAAAACTTTGCTCTCCACTGCAGATTGTAAATATATCAAATTATATCACACTTGGGATGAAAGTAGAATCTTTACTGAAGGAAGTGCTTGTCCTCATTCAGTGTAAATCAGTCTGGTAGTTTTTGAGACATTAATGTTACAAAATTGTATTCTGTTTGGCTTTAAGGTGTTAAAAGTTGGGTTGGAGAATAGTTTAGAGAAACAAATTTAAAAAATGAAGCTCTCTTACTGGATGATCAAGTTTTTTATCTCTTTATTCTTTTGGGGTCACAAATTTAAAGCTGAGTTAGCAAACCTGAGCGTTCAGATATGCTGACCATTTGAGAAAATGTCTTCTGGTCGGCATTACAGGATATGTGCCACCATCCCTGCATCCTAGAAAATAAACCTAGAGACCATTTAAGGGGATATGATAGGTACACCATGACACCCACGCATAGGGGGCCTGACTTCATAAAGGTTGCTAAAGTGTCATCTTTATTTAATTTTTAATTAGGGTCTAGATCTCCATCATAGACCCTGTATCAAATTCATAAACCAGGAACCTCATGGGCTCTTATTCGATACCCTGACATTTTTTAAGGAATCTCTACTTAGTTCAAACGGAAAATGAAGAAACAAAAGTAAGTAAATTAATTATATCTTAGATAAACTGTAAGCTAAATGTGTAAGTATAGTCTTACTTTGGAATTCCCAACCAACTTTGTGTAATTATTGCAAGGGATAATTCCCCTTTCCTCCGATTGACATGCTATGCTATATATTGGTGTTTTTATAGTGTATTATAGTGTGGATCCCTCCGGAGTATTCAGGCACGCTGTAGCCAGTCGGTGAAGCTAGCCCTGGAAGGCTTACTCAAAAAGCCAGGTCTTCAGATTTTTTTCTAAGGTTAAGAAGAGAGAGGAGGAGGCTCTAATGTGTTGTGGGAGGTAATTCCAGACTTTAGGAACTTTAGGCATGAGAATGCACTGCTCCTTGCTCTGCTTTTGTGTATGCATGGAGTATGTGCTAGTAAGAGACCGGCAAAGTGGAGGTGTCTGGAAGGTGATTGAAAATAAATGCAGCTATTGAGGTAAATAGGGACTGTGTTGTGGAGTGCTTTGTAGGTGCAGGTGAAGAGTTTGAGGTATATACACTTGTGTTTCAGGAGCCAGTTGAGTTCCTGAAGATGTGGTGTGATGTGGGGTCGGTGTGGGATGTTGAGAAGCAGTCTGGTTCCTGCATTTTGGATGGTCTACAATGTTCTTGTGAGCTTTGTGATAATGTTTGCGTAGAGGGTGTTCCCATAGTCTAGTCTGCTAGTGATGAGGGTTTTGGTGATTATTTTCCTGATGTTGTCCGGTAGCCACTAGAAGATTTTCTTCAGAATCGTTAGGGTGTTGAGACAGAATGAAACCACTGCATTGACTTGGATGGTCATGTCCATTTTGTTGTCGATGATGAATTTAAGGTTTCTTGCTTGTGAGCAAGGTGTGGGGTTGGGTCAAAGGTATCTGGCCATCTTTCCCAAAGTACGCCACTTCAGTCTTGTCCGAGTTCAGTTTGAGGCAGTTGGATTTCATCCACGTAGTCACTTGGTGAACTTGTTGGGTGTTTTGTCTTACGGGGACAGTATCGGTTGCATATAATTGGTGTATGTGAGGATTCCTATGTTGTGATACCGTAAAGCATCAGCCAGAGCAGCCATGTACATGTTGAGGAGCATCGATCTGAGTCAGGAGCCCTGCAGGACTCAGCAGATTAGTTTGGGATCTTCTGGTGAGGAAGGAGTAGATCTTTGTACCTGGATGACTGCTTTATGGAGTCCTCCCATTAGAATGGATGGGAGACAGTGTTGAAAGCTACTGTAGGTCTAGAAGCATGAGGGCTGTAGTTTCCCCATGTCAAGGATCATCCAGATGTCATCCGTTGCTGTTATGAGGGATGTTTTCATATTGTAATTAGGTCTAAATCCCAATTATGTGGCATTGAGAAGCTTTTTTTTGGCAAGGTTGTCGTGGAGGCACTTGTTGAAGCTTTTTTCCAGGACCTTGGCTGGCTAGGGAAGGAGGGATAACGGTTGGAAGTTGACAATTTTGAGCAGACCAGCCGAGGTCTTCTTTAGGAGATAATGGAGGGCTGCACGTTTCTATTGCTCCAGAAAGGTAGTTGTACTAATGGAGGTTCTGAGGATGGGAGTGAGGGCCTTGCTGATGGTGACTGCTCTTTTGTCAAATGTGTGATGGGGTAGGGACCCTCAGGGCCCCGGAGTGTATGGTCATCATGATTGTTGTGGCTTTCTCTACACTAATGGTGTACCATGTGGTGATTGCGTTGTTTTTTTTTCTCACTGAGAAACGTCTGGAGAGGTTTGGGGTCTGATTGAGGGGCAAAATTCCTGTATATGGTTGTGAACTTTCTGCAATAAACATTTGAGAGTGTGTTACACAGATCTAGTGATGGGCTGATGTTGCTTGTGCCAGGTGTGGCTGGGTGGAGTCCTTGATGATTACAGAGATTTATTAGCTGCAATTTGAACTGGTTGGAACTGGTGTTTTATTCTTTCTGCAAGTTTCTTTCTCTTAGTTTCTTGGATAAGCTAGTGGTACCATCTCTGGATGGCTTTGAAAGCATCTTTATCCCTGCCCCTTTGCTGGTTGTCCATTTCTGTACCAGTTGGTTGCACTGTTGCTTGGTCATTCTTAGGTCGTCCATGAGCCAACTGACTAGTGTTCTAGTTTTTGCTAAGTGCCTTTTTTTCTTGGCGGTTGGAGTGTTGGCGCAGCTGGGTACGTAAAAACTATGAAGGTCTTATAAAAACATAAATAGAAACTCAATGTTGGTATAATTCAAGATATCATTTTTTAAAAGTAGGGCAATCATCTTGATAACTCTAAATAATTTGCAGTCAATTCAATTCTGTTAAAGCATAGGCAACAGTGTTTTTTCAGATTATATATTGAAAAAATTTCATTAATTAACCTTCTTTTTTTAAATCGTTCCCACAAACCTAACCTTTGTTATCATAAACATGATTTTTATTTAATTCCCTGGACATTATTCTTTCTACTTGACAAACCAAGAAATCGCTTCTATTGACTACCTTTTATATGATTCAAAAGTCTCTTGCATTTTTCTTAACTTTAGAAAACATCATGAACATTTAAATAGGGAACACGCTTCACCATCGAAATGGGTATTGCAGAAGCTTTTGTGTCATAGCCTTTTTTCAGAGATATGATATTTTCTTTGCTCATGCCTGAGAATAAGCAATATAAAAGTAACTAAAGTGATGTAACACAAAACAGTGTGAACTTTCTAATTTACATGGACATCACCACCACATAGTGGTAATCTTTCATTTTTCAAAAACTGTTTTGTGTATCATGTAAACCTCATCAGCTTACCTAATTAAAAAAAGTTCTGAATAGTATTAATTTTGAGCAAGCTTCAACTGAGTTAAGATTTGTCACAATCTTATTGGGGACTGCTTGAGAAGTATTGGATTATCTGTGACTGAAGAACCTCTGTATTGTTCTCTTATCACTTAGCATATACCTTGGGAAGGCTGGTGTATGAAGCAAGAACAGAATCAAGTATGTAACTTTGACAGAGGTGAAGCAGTCCTGTTTCAGGGGTTATAGTTCTGCTGAACTGTTTGGTCAGCAGTCTACCACTGTCACCCTCTAATTTAGAGTTCTAGTCTAATTAAAGGTATTCACACACCAGATTATTCACTATTCAGGGATCGAATCCACACTCATGCTTGAGAAGTGATATATTGCATTCAATTCAATTTCTTAGTAGCTCTAATTTATACTCTATTTGCCATATTGCCATATTTTCATTCTGATTAGCAAACACAACCAACAATTGATTAAGTCTTTCACTGAATAGATCACCAACATTTCTACTACAGATTTTTGTTGCTTCATTTGCCAGCCCCTTTTTGTTGTTCACCTCAATTTTCTCTTGGTTGTTTTTGCTCTTTTTACACCTTTATTTACTGACGTAAATATTGAAAAAAGAGTTTCCCACCCAATATGTCTATTTATTCAATTTCATTTCATTACACACTACCCTTGTCGGGTGCCCTACCCATCCTTACCAAATATCAATTTTTGGACTCCAAAATACTGGAACCAGCTTCATCTCTCAATTAGGAGACAAACCAATTTTCTACTGTTTCACAAACCACCAAATACCTTCTTATTGCCTTCTAGTCTCTTTTGCCTTCTTTCCCATACAGTTTGTCCCTTTGTGGAATTTCAGGCCTAGGACACCCTTTAAGCAAAACAAACAATCTAATCAATTAGTCAGCCAATTTGTCTTTGATCAGAGGCGGCCTAAACCATTTTCTTATTCCTTTGCCCTAGAGAGAGATATCTGGTAACCAGGTTTCATATATACAGAACTAATTTTCCAGGGATGTTATTTTATCATAGCTTTTCTCTTTATTCATGTATTACTTTACACTACACTATAATATCAGCCATCATTATTTCATCACTTTTGTTCAGTTTCTCAGATCTCCTTTCTCAAAAATCCTTGCATGCCACTTTAAAGTAACTGGCCTGTCTCATTTTTTTCATCACTTACCCAACTTTTACTTGTGTAGCGATATAGGTCAAATTATTAAAATTATCATTCACTCTCAATGATCAGAAGAAGACCATTGTTTTGAGTCACTAGCATATAGCTACATCAAAGCAATCATGTCTCTCAAAACTCTAATACAAATCTCCTGCCACAGGTATGGTCAAGTGATGTGGAGCCCACTCATACTGGGATTCTTCTTTATTCTGCAACATAACATCCAAAAGGGCAACACCTTGAAAAATTAAAAGGAGGCATTTGGAAAGAGGAAACATTTTCTATTATTTTTTTAGTTTTCACTGTAACAATACACATAGGTGGTCATTTCAACCTCGGCGGTCTTTTCACAAGACCGCCGATGGAGTGCTGGCGGTTTTCCGCTTGGCGAATTATGACTGCTGGCAGCCCTCCGTCCTTTTCCGTGACGTGATTCGGCGTGGCGGTGTTCTGTTGACGTGGTGCTGGCGGCGGAGCAGGCCCCATGGATCCCATCCCCTCCTGGAGGATCAACGGACCAGGTAAGTTGATAGTCCGTTAGGGGAGGAGGGTGAGGGGGTGTTGTGTGTTGTGTTCGTTCATGGGGGTGTGCGTGTGAGTATGTAGAGGGGTGTGTGTGTGTGAGTGCGTGTATGCATGCGGGGGGTGTTGTGTATTTGGAAATGTGTGCGTGTCTGTCTGTATGTATGTCTGTATGGATGTGTGCGTGTATGTCTGAATGTGGGTGTGCGTGTATGACTGTGTGTGTGGCTGTTGGCATGTTTGTTGGTGTGTGTGCGGGTATGTGTGTTGGTGGTGTCTGCGTGCGTGTCGGGTGTGAGTGTGTATGGTGATGTTGGGGGTGGGGGTGGGGGTCCTGCCACCTTTGAGGGGTGGCAGGGGGGTGTCGGGGAAGGACTCGGGTGGGGGTGGGGGGTGGGGGAGACCCCTATCAGTGCCAGGGAAGGAATTCCCTGGCACTGATAGTGCTTACCGCCATGGATTTCATGGCTGTTCCCGACCCCATGAAATCCATGGCGGTCAGCCGGGTCATGATACCACCGGCGGTCGGTTCGGAGAAGTGGCAGCATGACCATGGCGGTAACCGCCATGGTCATGATTCCATTTCTTTTACCGCCAGCCTGTTGGGGGTAAGACCACCACTTCTCCGCCAACCGCCAGGGTTGTAACGAGGGCCATAATGTGGTACAGATCATATCCCACTCTTCAAATTCTAGAATTGAATTCTGTTTGGCACCCTCTCACATCACCCCTTCATTTCTCTGCTTTCAAATTCCTCACCACTTGGAGAGAATTGAACTACTTCTATTCCCTTCTGTAATGAGGTGAAGTAACAACAACAATTGGCTCTGCTATCTCATGTTTGTTAGCCTCCCCCTTTTCTGAATGTTAGACCATGCAGCAACTTTTAATAAGGGAGATCTATAGGAGATCTACAGACTTCATATAGTGTTAAGAAATAGACAGAGGTGACAACAGAAGTAGTTTTTGCTACATTTTAAATGTTATACTGTCAGAGGTCCAATCCCTCTCACTCTGTGACTGTTATGAGGTCATGGTTGTTATGAGGTCATGGTTTACTGGGTAAAGATCAGTGTTTTGTTATATTTCCTGAACTTTATCTTACTCTACAACACTACTAAAAGATATAACAAAACCTGATATAAAACCAGATATAGAAAGTCGTCACACTTTTATTTGATAACACTATTTTGTAGTGTGTAAATATTCATGAACTATAAAATATATGTTAGAGATCACACAGATTGATTTGAAACTTATTACAAAGGCTGCATGATGCTGTGGACCCTCAATAAGTACTTTCCCTATAGAACAGAGAATTAACTCTATATCATAGCATATGTATGTGTTTATCTCCTCTCTCCCTGGTAAGCAACACAAGGTTGCAGCTAAGGTTGCCGCATTGTTTTGTTGGACAAGTTAATTCATAAACATCGTAGTCTTTAACAAAAAACAAGAATATTGAGGGTCAGATTTACAAAAATGTTATGCAACACTGCCTATCAGTCAAAAATACTGTGCTGCTTTAGGTGAGATGAAGAGAGGAGGAAGCTGCCATTTCTTCTAAGAGCTGGCGCTGACCTGCTCCCTCTCTAGCACTGGTGCTTAATCAGGTTGCCTAGTTCTAAACACAGATTTTAGCACAATACTGCAACGGTGTCCACGTATTGTCACACACAGGTTTTGTCCTGGAATGGTTAATTTTCCAGTACAAAATACTATGGTTAGACAAACTTTAAAATGTTTCCCACTTGAGATGTGTGCTTTAGTGTGTAACTCACATACAAAGCCAGAAAGGTTTAGACAAGAAGAACGTTTCCCCTTTTCAATTTCAGACTCAAAGAGGCATTGTTTTTGTGTACTGTCCTGTTTACAAATGTTAGCAGAGAGGACTTTGGGTCAGAGAACGTGGGTGATTGCATGGAAAAGCTCATTTGCTAGCCATAGTATGCTTAATTTGACACAAAGCAGTGCAAATCAGCACTACTGCTATTTTGTTTCACACTAGGGCTATTTTACAGTCCAAATTAAGTTTTATGCTGGAAAGTAAATTCCAAATAGACAGAGCTGGTTTAAGTGTAATTCTGCCCTTGAGACTCATAACTGCAAACGCTTTCTTTTCTATCAGGCTTGTGTTAGTTTGCTATCATAAATACAGTGGAAAATCTTGTGCTGGGATTTACTTTTCCACGGATAATCGTAATATTGATACAAATCCTTAACCCTTATGAACTAACAGGTATACACAGGGGTTGAACCCAACATATTATACCTGCTCAAGGGAAGTAGGACAAGGAGAAAGTCTTTTCTTTCTCCTAACATTACTAACTATACATTTGTGCTTTATTTTACAGTACATATTAAAACTTGAAAAAGTATTAAAGCTTTTTCATTCTAGAACAGTCCTGGTTCATTACGAACACAGAAGGTTACCACAACGAAACACATACTTGTACTTGGGTGCAAGGGTATCTGCATTAGTGCATGCATGTCTAAAGTACGCCAGTGCTGGGGTAGAAAAAAAGAGCGCCATCTCTTTGTAAATATGGTGTTTTCATTTTTTTCTGAATTTGACAGAACACAGCGCACCATGTCTGCATGCTGTGCACCGTTGTGCCAAGGTGTATTACTTTTCCCCTCTAAAATATATTAACATACTTTACCATTTAGACAAATACATGTCAACGAACATACTTTCATTTTATTTATAACCAAGAAAGGTGATTGTAGTGGGAACTTTTTTTGTATTTTAGAACGTTTTTTATTTTTCTGCAGTTTTTCTATTTTTTGTGGTTCAAGTAAAGACAAGAACAATTCAGAACATCAAAACATGGGACAAAAAAGTTCAGAAATATATATTTTTGCAGCCACCTTTATGTGGAGCTACCTACTTATCTAAAACAGCAGCACTCTACTTCCGTACAGATATTATTTTTGAGCATTTAATACAATACATTCTTATGTTGACATACAAAGGGTTGGAGTCTTGTCGAGCGCACAGACTTCTGGAGAGAACTCTGGGGTAGAGCAGAAGTAATTGCCCTTACACTTTTCTTGTCTCCACTTTGCAGCATTTAACTGCCTGGTATGCCATGTGTTAAGGTGCTTCATCATACCAGAAATACGAAAGACATACTTTTTTCTGGTGCCCCTACCGAATTCCCTCTGGCACAATCTGCATGATACTGGTTATTCTGAGACCTTTTATCCTGGTGATATAGAGAAGAATTGCCAATGGATTCTGGACCTTGACTGTTGCATCGCATCCTGATGCTCTTTGCTTGCTCTATAGTCTCGTCCTGAATTCAATTTTTTTTATATTATTCAGTTGAATGTTCCAAAAAAGGAGAAATGTCTCAGAAAATGAGATAGGCAAGTGCATAGGATGTAAATCCACTAAGGTGAATTTCCCTAATGAAAATAATGAGGTGGGAAATACTTTAATATGCATGTATACACTCACACCAACCAATCAGATGTGATTTCAAAATGTATAAATTGCACTAAAAATGGCAAAATATCTTAGTTATCTGTGCCAGTCAGCAAATCCATAGGCTCAAACGTAAACAAAATGATCCATTCATAGTAAGCAAAACTTTGTTTTAAATGAAAGTAAAGGCCTTGCTGGAGTAATGTGGCACTCTATCATTGGTTCTATGGGTCAAGTAGGAGTACCATAGTATGAAGGGGCAACAAAAAAGTTGAAAGCTGCCATCTGATTGGTCACTCAGGTAACAATGTTAAAACAATAAGCCCATAGCCATTTAAAAAAACTCAAATTAATTTCCTTAGAACCTTTAGTACATTGCAGACCGATCTCTAGAAAACGGAAGTTCATCATAGCATCAGTAAGAAATCTATAGCAGCGGCCACCAACTTCATCATCCACCGAACCTTCCAAGGCTGATTCATCACAGGACGATCATATCATTGCACTGCCATCAATATATGGAGCAGCACAACCAACTATGCAGAAAAAGCATGTGAAAATTCTTTGAATTCCCAGCTTACTAAAAAATAAATAAATGCAAAAGTTGCATGCACCTTGTTCAAACAGATGCTCTATAAGGGTGTTATGTGAAAGGTACTCCATGGGTACGTGTGGGATGTGTAAGTACTTGAAGGCTATGTATCCCAACCACAAAGTTGGTACAGAGTAAGGAAGAACACAACAACGTGCTGAAGGAGAAGAAACTGTACCCCTGAAATACAGCAACAAAGCAAGAGTAGCACAACAACTTTATGCAGCATTTTGCTAAATACTGTGAACCCCGTTCAATAGTTATAATTTCTGAATAGGCCAATAAAATGATTTGTCTAAAGCTGTAGTAGACCAATAACGTATAACAAAGACCTGAGCAAAAAGATAGGGAATAAAAACATTACACTACATGAAAAAATAAAAAATACTAGCAGCAGTATAAAATACAGTCAAAAGAGTTTCAGAAAAAACAGTTTCAAAGTTTCAAAATGTAAAAGGGTTAGAAAAATGTAAAAAGACGAAACAAAAAATCAAGTTGCCAAAGCTCTGTGACCAGTCTACTCTGCACACAACCAGTGTGTGTGTCTAAAGAGGATCAGGTTGAATGCTCACTAGGATTAGGTGCCAGATCTCGCTAGAGGTTAGGCCCTGAGCCCAAACCCCACTGCGCAAAGCCATACACCATGTGCAGTGCATTGCACACCTAAAGAAGGTGCTTAGACATACTACATTTAGAACGTGTTTCAACATTCAGAAAT
Source organism: Pleurodeles waltl (assembly GCF_031143425.1). Taxonomy (NCBI): domain Eukaryota; kingdom Metazoa; phylum Chordata; class Amphibia; order Caudata; family Salamandridae; genus Pleurodeles; species Pleurodeles waltl. The sequence goes on along the minus strand of NC_090448.1, from coordinate 254,573,105 downwards.
GTACTGAAAAAAAACCAAAGTTAAAGTCACCTTATTGTTAGGTAGGGAAAAAAGATCTTACTTTATGTAAAAAGCAACGTGGAAAATTACTGAAAATGCTAAAGGCTAAATTCACGTTATAGCTTGGTGACACAATAAAACAAGAACTAACAAGTAAAAAACAAAAGAAACAATGAAATTTGATAGTTATAGTTAAGTCAAGTAACTATAGCTTGCACCCCCAACATGCACTGGCTTATGACCGCACATATTCACATATTAAATGACTCACAACATGTTAACTAAAATCATTGATGACTTTGTTGTTGAGATTTCATAATACAACACCAAAATACTTGCGTGCTAAGGTAATCTCTGAGATTTCATGTATCATAACACCTGTCTGCAGCCTGTGACACAGTGTTATAGCAATTCAATGTTAAAGTCCTATTGACTTTAACAGATGTTCTTTAGCAAGGAAGAAGACATGCCTACTTCCTTTGACATAACTGTTCGTAATAAACTGATCAGAGCTATGGCATACAACATAACCTCTCAAGTGAACAAATGACCTTTATCATTGGCTAATCTCCATAACTAGCTCAGGCATACTGCTATGAACATAGGTTTTTTCATTAAAACACCATCTGACATCCAGTCATAAAATTTTAAAGGTAAACAAAATTCCATTTGACAAACAAATTCTATCTCTCCAAGAGTGTCTAACAAGGATTATCATAGTGCAGATCTTCTACTCTCACGGTTTGTGAAAGAAGGTAATCAACACCAAAACCTTTGCATATTACAGTAGTCTGTGAGATTTCATGTCACAAAATATCACTCTACAGGCTATAGTAAGGAGAAATAACAATCCACACATAAATGTATATTAACATTGCCATAAACTATTCACAATTAATACATCAGGTCTATTAGCTTTGTTGTGCATTATCAAAATAAAATGATCAGTTGTAAAGCTGTGATTATTCACTTGCCACCATAACTAACAAGGTTCTGCTGTATTAAGCATAAGCTTTCGCACAAGGCAAAAAACTGCAAAACAAGCACTCTTTTTCCGTACAAGCACTTAACTTCTGCTCAATAAAATGCTGCTCTCAAGGGAGCCAACATGAGGGTAGAGTACTAGCTCCTCTCTCAGTTATACTTCTGAAAAATCTCTTTCCATTGATCATGTAAAGTCTTGCCAGACCTTAAAAAGTTTTAAACTAATGGATTTCTGATTAGAAAAAATTACAAATCTTCTCTTATAGTTCACAGGTCACTGCTTAAATCAATTTCGTCCTTCAGATTCAGGAATATTGGGTCAATACTTAACTATGGAAAACTTAGAGTGAACAAAGCCACCAAGAATGTAATTAAGAATTAAATACAAGACCATACCTCAAAGTGAAAGAAACCCTTAGAATCATATATTATCATACAGTAGTGAAAGAAAAAATTCAGTGCTAAGACAGCAAAAATGCTTAGATAAGAGCCATTTGGTAAACCATTTATTGAGCAACTAGAGCGACCTTTGACCCTGTCACCAGGCAGGTCGCTCCCCCCATCTGCCACGCAGCCCCCTGTGGGTTGAACCTCCGTTGCTGCTTTTGCCGCCTGACTACTCGCTCCCTTTTTTCTGTACCCCTGCGCTTGGCTTCTGTGCCACTTCGTTTTTTCATTCTGTGCCCCTGTGTTTTGCTTTCTGTACCCCTGTGCTCTGTTGTCCCTCTCCCGCCATCTTTTCCCACCGTTTTTTCCCCGGGTTTTTCCCTTGCTGCTGAGCCCCTGCTGCCCCGCCCCCTTCACTCCCATTGCCCCCCCCCCGCTCCCACCTCCCTGCTGCTCCTCCCTCCCTCTGCCCTCATATGGAGGCCGCGAAGCGGGCATGCAGCGGACGCGCGCAGCGGGCGCGCCACTGGCGCGCCAAAGGCGCGCCTAAGGCAAGCCTCTCTGCGCCCGTCTGCGCCCGTCCGCGCCTGGACCGCACCCAGCACCAAAACCCCTGGAACCCGCACCCCCCGCAACACCAGACTGCACTACGACGCAAGCACCCTCCACGCACTCAACACCAGACGAGACCACCCCTGCTACCGGGCCACCCCGAAACGCACCCAGGGGCCTTTCACCTGCTGGAACTGCAGATTCACCAGCATCCAACCCTCCACACCACCAGCCAGAGAACCCAACCACCTCCGCTGCATCCTCCTCAACACCCGCTCCGATCGCAAGCACGCCATCGAACTTTGGGACCTCCTAGACTCCACCGCCCCCAACGTCACCTTGCTGACGGAGACCTGGCTGAACGCCACCTCAGCACCAGACATCGCCACAGCCACCCCACAGGTCTACAAGATCTCCCGCAGAGACTGCACCAACGGAGTGGGAGGAGGAATCGCCATCATCCACAAAGACTCCATCAAAATCTCAACGAACACCGATGACACCCTCACCACCGCCGAGCACATGCACTTCCAGATCCACACCGACTCCAACACCACCCTCAGAGGAACTCTCATCTACAGACCTCCCGGACCCCACCCACTGTTCAGTGACACCATCGCCGACCTCATCAGCACCCACGCCCTCGCTTCCACGGACTACATTCTCCTCGGGGACCTGAACTTCCACCTCCAGAACAACAACGACGCCAACTCCACCACCCTGATTGACAACCTCGGACTCAAACAGCTCGTAACGACACCCACTCACGCCGCTGGACACACGCTCGACCCCATCTTCTCCGCAAGCCCCCATGTCTCCTTCAACCACATCACCGAATCACACTGGACCGACCACAGATGCGTCCACTTCACCTTCAGAAAACCCACCACACACCACCGCACCCAACAGCTACCACGCCGCTGCTGGGGCAAGGTCACCGAGAACCAACTGACTACCGCCCTCGCCCTGAGACCACCCACCGACCCCACCGACCCAGACACCGCCGCGACCAACCTCACACAGTGGATCAACGACTGCGCCAACACCCTCGCCCCTCTCAAGACCTCCTGGTTCACCGAGGACCTCCGGATCTCCAAGCACACCTGTCGGAAGCTGGAGAAGAAATGGCTCCACGACCGAACACCAGACAACCACACAGCGCTCAAGAGCGCCACCCGCAGGCATCACCAACTCATTAGGACCGCCAAGAAGACCGCCTTCAAGGACCCCCTAGACAACAACACACACAACACCAAAGAGCTCTTCAGCATCGTGAAAGAACTCTCCAACCCCAGCTCCATCACCAACGACATCCCGCCATCTCAAGACCTGTGCGACTCCCTGGCCACCTTCTTCCACCGCAAGATCACCGACATCCATGACAGCTTCAAACCCGACCCCCCCGCACCCACCACCGAGTCCACCACCCCTGCGACTACCACTCGCACCAGTCGCCTGACCGTCTGGTCCAGCGTCAGTGACGAAGACACCATCAAAACCATGAACTCCATCCACTCCGGATCCCGATCGGACCCCTGCCCTCACCACACACCTTCAACAAAGCCAGCGCAGCCATCGCGCCCCACCTCCGGAAAACAATCAACTGTTCCTTCGAGACAGCAACCTTCCCAGAAAGCTGGAAGCACGCCGAGATCAACGCCCTTCTGAAGAAGCCCAAGGCGGACCCCAAGGACCTCAAGAACTTCCGGCCCATCTCCCTGCCACCTTTCCCAGCAAAAGTGACCGAGAAGATTGTCAACAAACAGCTGACCCGCTACCTCGAAGTCAACAACATCCTGGACCCTTCCCAATCTGGTTTTCGCAGCAACCACAGCACCAAGAACGCCCTCATCGCCGCCACTGACGACATCCGGACCCTGATGGACAAAGGAGAAACAGCCGCCCTCATCCTCCTGGACCTATCAGCAGCCTTTGACACGGTCTGCCACCGCACCCTATCAGCACGCCTCCATGACGCTGGTATCCAAGAGAAGGCCCTGTCCCGGACCACATCCTTCCTCTCTGGCAGAACCCAGAGCGTCCGTCTCCCACCCTTCCGCTCCAAAACCACCAAGATCATCTACGGCGTCCCACAGGGATCCTCCCTCAGCCCGGCACTGTTCAATATCTACATGGCCCCCCTCGCCCACGTCGCACAACAACACAACCTCAACATCATCTCCTACGCCGACGACACCCAGCTGATCATATCCCTCACCGAAGATCCCCACACCGCCACAGCTAACCTCCACCGAGGAATGAAGGCCGTAGCCGACTGGATGAAGGACAGCAGACTGAAGCTGAACTCAGACAAGACGGAGGTCCTCATTCTGGGACCCACCCCATCAGCCTAGGATGACTCTTGGTGGCCCACGTCACTAGGCACAGCCCCGGAACCCACGGACCACGCACGCAACCTGGGGGTCATCCTCGACTCCACTCTCTCCATGACCAGGCAAGTCAACGCCGTCTCCGCGTCCTGCTTCAACACCCTCCGTATGCTCCGCAGGATCTTCAAATGGATCCCCATCGACACGAGAAAAACCGTTACCCAGGCCCTCATCACCAACAGACTCGACTACGGGAACGCCCTCTACTCAGGAATTACAAACAAGCTCCTGAGACGACTCCAACGCATCCAGAACACCTCGGCCCGACTCATCCTCGATGTCCCCCGCCGCAGCCACATCACACTCCACCTGGGAGGCCTGCACTGGCTCCCCGTCAACAAAAGGATCACCTTCAAGCTCCTGATCCACGCACACAAAGCACTGCACAACACCGGACCCACCTACCTCAACAACCGACTCTGCTTCCACACCCCCACCCGAAGCCTCCGCTCAGCCAACCTCGCCCTCGCCACAGTCCCCCGTATCCGAAAAACCACCGCCGGCGGCAGATCCTTCTCCTACCTCGCCGCCAAGACCTGGAACACTCTCCCCACCATCCTACGACAGACCCAGGACCTGCTGGCCTTCAGAAGACTCCTCAAGACCTGGCTCTTCGACCAGTAGCACCCCCCCCCTCCCCAGCGCCTTGAGACCCTCGCGGGTATGTAGCGCGCTTTACAAATGCAGTGATTGATTGATTGATTGAAAGCAACACTTCATAGTCTGAGCAAGATGAGTTTGCGAAGATTCAGACAAATATCAAACTTTAACAGACCAATGAAAAATAGAGTAAATCAAATTACAGTAATAAATGATGTTGAAAGTTAACAAATTTGAAAGGTAAACCACAAACTGCAATGAATGAATAGAAAGCACATACAAAGTGCACAAGTCTGAAAAAACACTACTTTCTATTGAATGGTAGCTTATCAATTTCGAAACCAAAAGGCACACCTATTGGCTTTGACAATGTTTTTTTCCACCCCAGGCCAGCACTGTACACTGGCCTGCACAGCAATCACATTACAATATTTTTTCTCATTATAAACGAAAAAGCATTGCACGATGGCCGTCTGCAATGTAAAGTCCTCTGGTCAGCAGTGGAATGATACAGCTCATGCAAATAGAACTTAGTGAAACCAGAACACAAGAATAGGGAATAAGAAAAAAATATTCTTATGCCTGCTACAGTCCGTGTACATGATAGAAGTAAACCATTGGCACCATGGTTTACAAACAAAAAACAATGCTTCCGCAGGCAGGCATGTGAATGGAGAAAGGAATATAACATCCTGGAGGAAGACACATATAAACACTGTATTGCAGAATAGACGATCTTGCTACAGAAAGAAAAGTCTGATTTTTTTTCCAAAAAATTGAATCTTCAAAAAATTCCATTAAGGAACTTTTCCAGACCATTACTAAACTTACCACAGTGCCCACCGGAAACTCGGCAGGGGACGGCCAAGCTTTCTTTAACTCTCTTGCTAGTTTTTTTTTCAAAACAAAGTGGAAGAGATTTTTAATAGGTTTTCTGCAATTAACCTGACTGGCCATTTGAATAACACTACTTCGTCCTTGATCCCAGGGGAAGTAACGTTTAGCATATTTACCCATCTTAAGGTTGAACAGGTAAAACATATAATTTCTACCACCAAATCGGGATCCCCATTATAGCCATGTCCACCAGCAAAGGTCCAGCTAGTACCTGACTAGAATTTTCAATGAAACGTTCATTCCAGGTTATTTCCCTGAACAGTGGAAAACAGATTTGGTGCTTCGTCTTCTAATAATAAAACGCATCTTAATCCGCTAGATCTCAACAATTATTGTCCAAATTCTCGACTTCCCTTTCCATCCGAGATAGTGGAGAAAGCTATAAATCAACAATTGGCCTTCTTTATTGAAAACATCCATATTTAAGATGTCACGCAGTTTTGATTCAGGCGTGGGCAGTTAGGATTAAGGAGTGACCATAGTACTGATGCTGCTCTAATTGTGACCACCGAGGAAATTAGGACAACGTTAGATAAGGGAGGCAGAGGAGCCACTATCTCACTTGATCTATCAGCAGCATTTTATATGGTCAATCATGATTTGTTGATTGACCATTTACCGAGTGTTGGGATCAAAGATGCTGCACTGGCCCTGCTGTGTTCCTTCCTCTCCGATAGTGTACAATCTGTGGCCCTGAATCTGATCCCTTCTCTTTGCCTTGTCTGGTCCCTCAGGGCTCAAAACTGAGCACAACCCTATTTAACACCTATGTTACCCCCTTGGCCAGTTTGATTAAAACATTTGGGTTCTCACTGGTTTGTTACACAGATGACACCCAAATTAATGTCTTGCTCTCGAGCAGCGATAAAAACACAGGATAGAGATACCAGAACTGTATGAGCGCAGGCAGCAATTGGTTGAATAACAACTGTCTGAAATTGAATCCTGCTAAGACTGAAGTCATCTCATTTGGCAATAATGTCTCCTACTGGTCCCCTTCATGGTGGTCTCAAGACCTAGGAATCCTTCCAACACCAGTCAAGAAGGTAAAGAATCTAAGTGTTATGGTCGATGAGAAATTGACTTTTAAAGATCAAGTCAATTTGGTCATTTCTTTTTCCTTCTATACTCTCAGGATAATAAAATAAATACACCCCTTGTGACTTACAGAAGACACTTGTTACGGCCCTAGTAGTATTCCAAATATATTATGGCAATGGCCTTTATCAGAACTTGCAAAAGAGATCATTGAGTAAACACCAAACATTCCAAAATGCTGAAGCACGGTTGCTCCTGGATATTCCCAGGTTTCAATCTGAATCTCATACCATAAGCAGGCTACATTAGCATCCTGTTGAACAGCACATTACCTTTAAGGCCCTTTGTATTGCATACAAAGCACTTCATGGGCTGGACCCTGACTACCTGAAGGAGAACTTTAAATAGTATCTTCCCAGTAGGACGCCACTGTCCAGCTCATGTAAAAACTTGACAGTTCCCACTTTGAAGTAATCCTCTTGGGGAGGCAGAAGTTTCAATGTCTGCACTGGCTTAAAAAGGAACAGTCTGCCCTTTAACTTGAAATCTGCCACCAATTGTTATCCTTTATGAAATCTTTAAAACCCTAGTTATTCAGCAATCAATAATTGTCTTCTCCAATCTTGGTTCTGTTGCAGCACCAAGATGGTTCTGGACATTCGTGCGCTTTATGAGTTTTTCATCATCTTAAGCAGGGATCTCAGATGGCCAAAAAAGCTGCTGAATCACGAGCAAGAGGGAGACGCAAAGTTCACTTACATTCTCCATTGGACACAATAGATCTGCTGCTAACAACTAGCAGAATGGGTCTATAGTCGAGATCTAAAAATGAATAAAAGCCTGAAAACGTTTGGAAATATTTTGAAAAAGGCATTGAAAATGTCAGATTTACTTTGGGTGTTTATGTTGGTAGAAAGGATTTAATTACCAACTTTTGGGTAATCATGTTTTGTAATTAGAAAATGTTAATTCCGAGGTCCGTGCATAATATTTTTTAAAAAGTCAAGTGTGCAGGCCTTCTTCCTACTTCCAGCAACTAAGGCACACGATTTCAGAGAACTAGAAACAAAACATACAGAAATTATCCAGAGATGTCAGAAATCACCATAGATGGGCATACGAAGAGGCAGCTGAGCATCAAGAAAGATTCTCAGCCCAACATAGATCTCCACTAGAATGTGGCAAAAAAGGAGAAGACAGAGAAAGGCTCACCTGGAGCGCAGAACACACATATCGGGCACTGAGGACAGGATGCAATTGCAGCAACGCAGCAGCGGCCTGGAGCTTGCTGGGGTCGTGTTGATGCATAGAACAGTACATAACCTCTGTACTATGGGGGCAACAGCATTGCAAGATTATTTCACACAACGGACGTGTACAACACGAGCAGCAGAACTACACAATTAAACATAGAGCATGCAGCTTTCACACACGCTTTTGTCAAACACAAAGAATATGTAAAATATGGGAATATGCTGTAAAAATGCACACTGGAAAGCGACTAAGCGCAGAAAGCAACAGTGCAAGCTCCCCTTCACACAAAGCGCAGCGCCTGTAGTTGTCTCTCACAAATAACATATGCAACAGAGTTAGATTCCTTACACGGAACACAACGTGCGTCATGAGGGTTCCTATTATACAGGTCTTAAAGAAAATAGCAGCATATGAACCTTCACATACACAGTTTCCTTAAAAGAACAGGCGCAGCATTGCATGAATGGAACACGCTTTCTTGAACACACATGTACAGGAACACAGACGTGCACATCCTCTAGCTCCTTCCTTATGTTTTTAAAACTCTTTTAATTGTGTCTTAATATGTGTTGTAATAACGTTTTTTAGAAGGAAGGTGTGATGTGGGTTTGTTTGTATCTCCAGAGTAGGTTATGTATTAGAATATCTTTATTTTTGTCTATGATATTATATACTTTTTATATTTGTGAAATTAAAGGAGATAACGTTACTTTTATTTGGTACTCCCTTTTTTATACTCTGCCATTGGTAAATAACGTTTGATTAACAATTTTACTTTGAAGATTTAATTAATGTCCAGGGGGCATTTATTTGATAGCTTACCCCTGCCCCTTGCGTAAATATTAGGCAGGGAAGACCTATTTTGTCTTGTATTTTGTGCACACGTGGGAGGCAGACAGGGTAGAAACAACAGCAGAGCAATCTTTCCCCACATTTAAAGACCGGTAAATAACGTCAACACCGGTGTATGCTCCACTCAAAGAATAGGTACATAACGTGCACTAGCAGTCAACGAGGGTCCATTGCACAAAGAAGGAAAGACAAGGGCACATAGACAGGCAGACAAACAAATATAGACACAAACGGCATGTTCTGAAGGATGTGAGACGTCCTTAAACAAACCTGTGTAAGCTCATAGTGAGCAGGGACTCCTCGGAGTACCTGCAAAGAAGCCCAACATGATGGTGGTCAGAAACAAACGTTACAATTGAGAGGTGTGTGAGGGGCCAAATAGAAGTGGATGAGGGTGCGGGATTCTGAAATGTAGGCTAGTGTGAAAACATTCTTTCACTATTACCCTTCTTGGGAATTTGAAAAGAAGCATGCCCAAGAGGTTGCAAAAGATAATGATAAATTGTTCTTTCTACTGCCTGTCTTTGCACCACTTTTTCACTTCAGTGTAGCAATTAATAGAAATTGCGTGCGAGGAGATGGATGGATTTGATGGATATAATGATAAATCCAGACATTACTGTGAAATTTTAGATGTTGTATTGTGTCAGAGATCGAGCCAAGATGCCAAAGCTAGGTGGATGCAGGTTCCCATTAACATTTCTGAAGTTCGGTGTAAGCCCAGGCGAAATTATTTTCGCTGTTTAGTTGTACATAAAACTAGTAACACTTTTTAAAATGTAACTCATTTGCACATGTACCTTCACCTGCACTTCAAACGTTTTGCTTTTTTCACCCACTTAAGAACTTAGAACTCCTACTTTCTGTCCTTTGATAACATTTTCCCACCTGTGCAAACATGTGCAAGTAAATTATTTTAAAATTTAGATCCACTTTCCGAGAATCCCAAATTTGAATTTACACTTGTAATTAAGGCCCAGTAGTACGACGCATTTCAACGGTCATTTAACAGTCGAAAATGTATTTCCCTATGTACCAGCGCCTTTTTGCGAGTTGGTAGCAATTGTCAACTCACAAAATAGGGCTTGTGAGTCGCTATTAGAAAGGGGTGTGTAAAGGGTGTCCTTTCCTAATAGCAAGTCGCACTGCTATGTATGAATGTTTTGCGACCGGGAATTTGGTCGCAAAACATTCAAACTTTACCAACTCCTTGAAGGAGGTGGTAACATTGGCAAAGGATAAGGGGTCCTTTAGGGACCCCTTCTCCTTAGTGAATGGAGGCACCCACATTTTGTCGGAGCAGGCAGTTGTCCCATGGACCACGGCCTACTCTAAAAAATGAAAAGAAAACTTTTCATTTTATTTTTGAAATGCATCCTGTTTTCCTTCATTTAAAAAGCAGTTGCAGACATGGTGGTCTGCTGATCCCTGCAGGCCACCATCACTGAGAGTACTGGCCATTCCTAATGGGTCGCAAATTGTGATCTGCCTCATGAATAATAATGAGGCAGTCCCTTTTCACTCATTTGGGAATCACAAATAGTGTCTCAGACACTGTTGTACATCAGTGTTTGCGACTCGCAAGTAACAAGACGCAGGAAAATGCAAATTGTGAGTCCCAAACACTGAGGGTTGTACATCTGGTCCCAAGTTATTTGCACACCTAAAGTTTCTGCAATCAAATTAACCTAATATGCATAAGTTGTCCTCAGGGCACAGCTCATATTTTAGGTTTTTTTTTTTTAAGGAAAGGTAACTACTCTCAATTGGAAGGTATTTTAGAAACAATGACAAAACTAGCCAGCATCATGCTAGAAATTCCATGTACTAATCAAATGGTATCTAAGTAAAACACAGGGGCAATATCGTAAAGCACAGCTCTGGCTCAGTGTAGATCTGCAAGTCCTTTTTGTGTTTGAGGGGCCAGATTTACTTCAATTTTGCGTCATGGACACCCCACTTTTTTGGCTCCGTCATGATGCAAAATGTTATTTGTGATTTAAAAAGCCATGCTAATCGGATATGCATGCATTTTTTGTGGGATTGTCCCTAAAAAGTAGCACAAGGCAGATCATAGCTCAAATATGCATTACTTTGCTCTAGAAAGGTATTAGATGTGTGGAGAACAGGGCATTAGCCAATATGTGGAAGGGTCAGTATTTAATTTTAACCTGGGGTTGCCTGTTGGGCCGTCAGGCACTCATTTTTGGGGACTGACACTTATATTTCCTTATCAAACATTTACTGAGAGCACAAGTGTAAAAAAAACAAAAAGGAAAGGAGGAAGAGAAAGAATTCATAAATGTCACAAAGCAGGAAATTAGAAACCTGAAAGAGTGGGATAAAGAGACATGCAGTGTTTGGCAGTGAGTTAAAGAGGTGGATTCGCAAAGATCGACAGATCCCATGGACTCAATCTAGTCTCCTCTGAGGATGATAGTCACCTAATCCTCGCACTCACCGAAGATCCCCACAACTCTAAAGCTAACTGCTGCAACGCCATGACCAGTGTAGCACCAGGGATGAAAAATAGCTGCCTTAAACTAAACACAGACAAAGCGGAAGTCCTGATCTTTCATGAAGTACACCTCCATATGGGACCACATCTGGTTGCCAGCAGACCTCAGACCAATGTCCTCTCCATCAGACCACTCACAAACCTTGGCATGTTCCTTGATTGCCGACTCCATGAACAGACAAGTAAACTCAGTCATCTCCTCCAGCTTCTCCATCCTCTGTATGCTCTGCCAAATCTTCAAATGGATCCCTAAAGACACCAGAGAGACATTAATGCATGCCCTGGTCACCAGCTGCCTTGACTATGCCAATGGTCTCTACACCAGAATGTCCGCCCAGCTACTTAAAAGACTTCAGCCTCTACAGAACGCTGCAGCTAGACTCATCCTCAACCTCCCCAAGCGCTCAAGCATCACTCCACACTTCAGAAACCTCCACCGGCTTACCGTCCAGAAGAGATGCCAATTCACAATTCTCACACTCACATACAAGGCTCTTGTCAACCTAGGCCATCCTACATCAACAATCGACTGAGCTTCTACTTACCAGCAAGATAACTACATTTCATCCTGGTAAACATTTTACACACACCCCGCATCCATTGCAGACAAAGTGGAGGCCATTCCTTCTCCTACACAGCAGCCAAGTCCTGTAACAGTCTCCCCCTCCGAACAGCTCCCTCCGTGGTGGATTTGAGAGGGAGATTCAAGACGCAACTTTTTGATGGAGACTCAGCGCTCAGCTACCCCGAGGGGTGACAGTGCTACTCTTTAGAAATGCTATGAGTGATTGATTGATTCAAGGATATGCAGCCTTGGTATTTGGCACGTCGTATTTAATAGCAGTGTCGCAGCAGCTTCTGAGCAGAGCTTAGGGCACCTGCACTCATTCTTCCACAAAAAAAATATTCGGAAGGGTGATCTTAGTAAGAAAAAAATCAAATAAAGTTAAAAATAATTTACAAACATTTGAAGTCATTTGTTTAAATCTGCTGGTTTCTATGGTGCTTAATAATGCAATCAATTAGAATGAATAAATATATGATGATCTATTTACCTCTTCCCTATCTTATTTTACTTGCCCCATCTCTCTCTCTAAAATGCTTTCACTCAAATTTCGAATTGAGAAATCTGGTTAGCCGTGGGAAAGTGAGATGTATCTCGATTTCTAATTCCTTATTCTAAATTTGATTGCACGAACGAGAAGTTGTTCTTTTTACTTCCAGTTCTAAAGTAAATGAAAACTTAATAAAAACAATAGTCCTAAGAATGATAATAATACATAATAATTCATAAAATACCTGGGCAGCCTCCTCCATCTATCTCTTTAAGTACCATTCTCAATTTAAATCCTCCCGCTCACAATGTATACAGAATGGTGTGCTATGGGTCAACCTTTTTCAGTCATTGGCTTTAAAATGAAGCCAAAGAAAAGGAAGGTTGAGCGCTGAGTGCTGCTCACTTCCATTGGAAGGATGGCTGTTACAGTGGAAACAAAAGTGAATGTTTGCTTCCCATGGCAATGTTAAAGCATGCAAGCCACCCAGCAACAGGCTGCCCCCCGCACGAAAGGAGTGATATTCACCACCCAATTGCAGTGTCAGTCAGCTAGTTATATAGCACTCACCCTTGGGGTGGGCGATGAAAGAGGCTGCATCTGCGGGCAGAATTTCCCCCACATTTCCTCTGGTAGCGCCTGCTTAGGAGAGACAACCTGCAGCATCAGGGAAGCCACGGGGGCTCCTTGAAGGGGGCCTGCAGCATCTGGATCAGCTTTCTGTGGTGCAAGGCAGTCGGGGGAGGTGAGGAGAGCATTGTGTTCCCCTTGGCAGTCATCCACCTGATGGTGCCACGGGGAGAGGTGTAGACCTCCTGTGCCAGTCCTGACACCTTTGGACAGGGCCCGAGAACTGGCAGATGAAACCCTGCATTTCCTGCCCACGAGAAGAGTACAGCCCTGCAGAGCCAACAAGGCTGCCGTGCCACCGATTTACCACTGGTGGTTACTGTATTTGTTGAAGTGATAAAGTATGCATTGGTGAAAGAAACAGCCTGCAGTGCTAGGAAGGCAGCCGTGGCCCATAAGTGAAGTGACAGCAGTACCCACTGACAGTTGATTGCCAAGTAGAGAAACTGTGTGCTGCCCTCAGTCCCAACACAATCAAAACTAACCAAGGTCTCTGCAGAAGGAGAAGCAAAAATATGAGCAACCCCTGCACAACACAGAGAGAGAGAGAAACCCACCAAGAAGGACATAAGAAGAACGTGCATACCCCACTGACAGTCGAACGTCAGCTCAAGTGGGGAGATAGAGCCACATGCCCCCAACAGTGAAGGACACTGCTGCAGCAAGGCAGGAGAATGGGCATGACAAGCACCAGCAAAGGGCACCCATGGTTAAAGGAGAGATTATCAGAGGTGCGCAGTCGGCCACACCTGGCAATTGGACAGCAAGGGCAGGAGCCCTGGAAGGGGAGCCCTCCGAAACAAGAAACACAGAGAGCGCAAACTGAGAGGTGCGCAAAGGGCCACACCAGCAAATCTGGCACGAGGCCAGGAAAAGAGTGAGCCCTCCGAGAGTAAGAAGCAATGTTGAGGAAACGAGGCTGCACCATCCAGCCGCCCGCAGCACGGGATGGCCACTGTTGGCCCATCATTAAGCATGTGATGAAGAGTGACCAGCAATACAAAGCAAATCGGAAAGGAGGCCGAAGCAAGCACTGTGATGGCGTAGTCTCAAGCCACACCCTTGAGTGAAGATGAGATAAAGGAACAAGATGACCCTCAAGTCAGGGAGCGGACCACCAACAACAACCCTTCAGTCAGGGTGCGGACCACTTACAACATCCCTGACGAAGAGACAGGACCTGAGAGAGGTCCACGAGGAGAAGGAATCAAGTCATATCGACAGGACAAAGCCCTCAAGAGGTCGCAACGGAAGACGTTTCAACATCCGAAGTGCAGCACACAACCAGTGAGAGGTCCACGTGAAGCAACATGTGACCTGTGGTGCAACCCCACCTCATGAAAGAAATGGAAAGGAGAAGAGAGGAAAGTGGTGTGATGCCACATTGTGAATAAGGTTTTGCCAAAGAAAAGTCTGTGACAGACCTGAGACACAGAAGATCAGGAACACCACAAGTGCACAAGAGAAAAAGGAGAAGAGTGATAGGACTGAGGACTCAAACCCGTACCAGAGAGGACATCCATCAACACAAGCCAGCCACTGGGGTGCACAGTTGTCACTGGAAACAGCTCCGCCAGTGGACCAACTGTAAGCCCCCAGCAAGCGCGAACTGTGTCCAGGCCCCATGCTTCACAGTGCGACCGTCCAGACACCTGTCGCCAGCTGCTTGACTTAAATGGCATCCCTGCTGATAACTGCACTTGCCAAACAAGAACCACAAGTGGCTGCGACATCCCTCTAGTCATCCTTTCTCCAAGCTAGGCACCGCCACCAGTTAATTAAATTATTTGATGACAAGGTCGTCCTCATAACCAGGTGCATCACCCGAAACACCTAAGGAGCGTTGCACCAAAGACCAGAGGGTGACAAGGCATCCCTGACACCGTGGAAGGCTGACCACCCAGAAATATGCCATGAGCCCCCATGAACCTGAGACCTGCCAAAGACAACGTACTCGACCATTGGACCATCCACCCTTGGGGTTCCATGAGGCTTGTACTTGGTGCTGTTGGAAGTTCTGCATGACCTCCTTGGCCCGGCCTACAAGAGGCCTGCCTAGCCCTGGCAGTCCAGTGGCAACCTAGGGGCAAGGACCTCAAGGGAATTCCAATAAAATGGGAATCCCACAAGATAGATGTGTCAGAAGCAGCTCCATGACAGGCAACGGGAAGCACTGAGGTCATGGTCAGAGACTGGTCACCCAAAGACTATCGGAGAAAGGCCAGTGCACCTGAGTCCTGATGGCCAGAGTATACAAACCCTGTGACAAGAAGTGTTGGCTGTTCTTCCGTAACAACTTCGATTGGCCTGCAATAGGACCGACACAGTCCACACGGTCCCATGGTAGACAGCAAAGGGCCTTGATGAAACTCCTGTGCTATGGAGTTCTGGCACAAGAGGGAAGCCTGAAGCTTCTCTACCAGCAGATAGTAGGAAGCACCAAGGCCTTCAAAGATGATGCCCTTTTAATCCATGTCCTCCTACATCTTTGCAGGTTCGCTATCCATGGAGCCTGAATACCTTCAAAGAGATCCCTGCAATGGATTCCCCACCACTCCTGATGCTTCCACATTGAACTCTGTAAATAAACTTCACAACTTCTCAGGCAGCAACATCCCAGTGGACTTTGTAAATAGACTCCAACACCATGAGAACAGACAGGACAGGACCAACAGTACTGAGTGAACTATAAACTCACGGACAGGAGATTGAGGGATCCGGACTTTGTCAACACTGCCATTCATGCCCAGAGTAGTCTGGTTAAACTACATAGGCGTGTCGTTATGCCCGGAACCCCCAGCTGCACCTGTCCACATATCATGTCCAGCGGACTGCCTGAAGAGACTCAATGATGTTTGTTTTAGTGTTTATTCTTCCCCACAGGTTGGACTTGTTTGTTCTTTTTCTGAGGGATGTAAGGTCTGGCTGGACTCATACTAGAGTTTCTGAAATTATGTGTTTCTACTAGCCACTACTCGAGGGGTGGTTTTCACACTCACTCCACACCCATGCATCACAGGTGTCACCAATCAGGTGAACCTTCTAATAAAAGGCGCTGGACGCACATGCCTGAGGCCAGTTATAGTAACCATAATCAAGTGTCTGTGTCCTTAATAACTAAACATGAGGGCCTAGGACCCCCAATCCTATGGCCACTACCACAGCACACAGCATTAACCCCTGGTAGTCTAGGCCTATTGATTTGCAGAAACTAAACTTATGCTGAGTCTAATGTGCATAACATTGAATTAATTATCACTTAAAAGTCATATTGTACCTTGACAAATATTCTATCTTGTAGAAAGTGGAGCACATTGTGGAATTTTTCCATTGTTGAGTTAATTCTTTCCCTCAAGAATACTTTACTGGACATTGTGGAGAATACCTCAGTAGCTTCTCATGAACAGGCAGTTCATATTAGGTCAGTGGGCAGGATGCCTGACAAGTAATAACATCATGAACAGCACTGGATCACTCCACTGGAGACCACAGCTATCCACATTCATTTTGAAAAATCAGTGATATAGGCAATATGACTATCTTGTATGTCTCTCAAGGTTATGTGAGATGATAAATCTCATCAATCACCCTTCCTGTTGTTATAATCATCATATATTTTATTGTTTAGTTATCCAGCTTTTTAATCGTATATGTTCATTCATTACAGTGAAAGTCTCAAGTATAAATTCACATTTATTAATGCTGTGATTCATTGCAATGTGATAGTTCAATTTGCTTGAATATATTCATGTTTTCTTCCGCATGGTTTGAATTTTCTTTTCCAGTGATTGTTTCTTAAATAAAGAACAAGGCTTCATAGAAATTGCTGTCTTGACTTTTCACTCATTGTTTTTAAACAGTAATCAAGGTTTCACAGATTGTACAAGAGTTTTACTACTAATAGCTTATTTTAAAATGTTCAACTATGCTCAGACAGGATATATAAAGTATAACAGACTGTTTTGAATAAAGTAAAAGTTTGTGCCAGAATTCTGAGACCGAGGGTCATGCATAGCTGTCACCAACTGCACATCCTGCCTTAATTCAAGTCATCTGCCAGCTTGCAGACAGAGAGTTGCTGTTTCTTTATTGAACACTGGTATGTGGGTGTTAGAAATGGGGTCTCTAGTTGACAGAGGTATGCACCAGAATACTGGTCAGAGTAAGTCCCAACACAACCTAAATTATCCTGTGCTCAACGTCTGTTAGATTGGCACTGAGCAGACAGGTTTACCTTAGAATGCAATGTCTAAAGTATTTGTGCAATAACTCACACAGTAACAAAGTGAAAACACTGCAAAAGTACTCCACACCAGTAAGGACAATAGATATTGTTTATCTGAATAAAACAAAATAAAAATGACAAAAATCCAAAATGCACAAGTCAGGATATCACTTTTTAGGGGTTTCTGTAAGTCTTAATCCATAGGAATCAATGGATGAATCTCTTTAGCACAAATTACCTGGGATGCATCAACAATAAAGTTGCTGGGGGCCACAGAGGAGATGGAGAGTTGGAAAGTAAAGCAATTCATTGATTTTTACAGCACAGTGGAGGTGCTGCATCGATTCTTTCCTCTTAGGCAAAGTGATGCGTTGATTTCTGGGCACCAGCCTTGGTTCCTTACTGAGTTGCCAGGGACAATGCATGGACATCCACATGCTCTGTGATGCTGCATCGATTCTGCAGGCGCTGTCAGTTTTTCAGCTGTGAGACAGCCACTGCATCAATTCTGCAGGTGTGTGTCAATTTTCCAGCATGCTGGGTTTTCTATCTTAGGTGAGGTCTTTGATGGCCATGAGACTTCTTAACAGGAGGCAAGGTGAAAAGCCCTTAGAAATCACTTGTGGGGGGGAGGCAAAGACCTTCCAGCAGAGTCAGGGAGCAGCAGGCAGCAGGGCAACAAGCAGGAGAGCAGTCCTTCCAGAAAAGCAAAAAAGATGAGTCCTTTGGGCAGCACTGCAGTCCTTCTGACATAGTCCAGTTGTTGGTCCAGAAGTGTCTGTGTCTGATTTGGGGGGTCACAGACCCAGAATATATACCCAAATGTGCCTTTAAATGTGGAGGAGACTTCAAAGAGTGTTTGTGAAGTGCACCAGTTCCCCTTTCAATGAAGGGCTGTCTGCCAGATCTGTGAGGGGTTATCAGTCCTTTGTGTGGGGTCAGACCACTAGCCTTTGAAGTGTGAGAGCCCCTCCACCATTCCTGCCCAGGAAGACCCATTAGTATGCAGATGAATGCAGATGCAGCTGAGTGTCCTGTGTTTGTAGCTGTCCAGATGGAATACACAAGGGAACTTGTCAACCAGCACAGACCATACATGGATGGTGACAGGCTGCAAGGTACAGAGAGCGGTAAGTGCATAGATATGCCTAATTTGTAAAGTGGCCTTTCTAAAATAGTATTGTTAAATCTAACTTCACCAGTAAGCAAGGTTTCTCACTACCATTCCAATCATACCAAACATGACAAAGCCACTCCTTTCAGATCTGAAATTGCCACTTAAAAGTATGTGAGGGAATTCCCAATGCTGGCCTATCAGAGGAGCGGGTCTCACAATAGTGAAAATAGGCTTTGCGTGTTTTTTACTACCAGGACATGTAAAACGTACAAGTGCATGTCATGCTTTTTACTTACATAGCACGCTGCGCTATGTGCTGCCTAGGGCCTACCTGAGGGGTGACTTATATGTAATGAAAGGAAAGTTTAAGGTGTGGCAAGTAGTTTTATTTGCCAAGTCGATGGGCAGCGAAACTGCACGCACAGCTCTTGCAATGGCATGCCAGAGACATGGTCAAGAGGCTACTTAAGTGAGTGGAACTATCAGTGCTGCAGGCCCACTAGTAGCATTTAATTTACAGGCCCTGAGCACATCTAGTGCACTATATTAGGGACTTATAGGTAAATTAAGTATGCCAATTGGGTAGGAGCCAATGTTACCATGTTTGAAAGAGAGCGCACAAGCACTTTAGCGCTGGTCAACGGTAGTAAAGTATGCAGAGCCTTAAAACCAGCAAAACAAGATCATAAAAAAGGAGGGAGGCAGGCAAAAAGTTGGGGGAAGACCGTCCTAAGGCTGTCAGGTCTAACAGTGTGTGTGAGCCATCTAAGAAGCTCATAGCAGGCCTCTTTTGGTACAACATTTATCTTAGCCAAGAGCAAGATGCGGTTGTGAGAATTGATGTAGAGTAACTTTATGATACTTTATGGAAGGTGGGTTATTAGAAGGGGTAAGTACACACTAACCACTAGCAATAAGCCAACAACTCAATGTTAGGTCCAGTCAAGGTCTGACAACATCAGCCCGTGGCACAACCCCGGCAGCTTGGCAATGAGCAGGCAGGCTTAACTTAGAAGATAGGTAAATAAAGCATTTAAAAACACCAAAACAGTAAATACAGAAGGCACAATACACCATAAAAATCCACCACCAATTTATACAAATAGCAAAGATGTATTTCTTTAAAGTGACATAAAAATGACAAAAACCCAATAAAGGGAACCAGAGGAATGAATTTTTAAAAATGAAATAAAAAAATGTGCTTTCTAATGCTTAGAAATCAATAGTGCCATCTGGGGACATCTGGTCTTGTCCATTGACCAATCACAATTTTAGGCTGACTACGATGGAGCCCTGCTTGGATACACTGAGCCAGAGGCTTCGGTCAAAGTTTTACTTTCTGATTTAGTTGGTTGTCTGGAGCCTTTTCTCTATTCGATGGGTGAGGCTCCTTGTCAAGACGGGATCTGATACAACATCGTCAGCTTAAGTTTCTGTGAAGCCCCGGTCAACTCCTGGAAGTCTTGTCGAGTGGTAAATGCTCCAAAGCTTCAGCAGGACAAACTTTAAATTCAAGCTGGCTTGCAGTTTGTTGGTGGCGACTTGACTCTTGTCGACGGGTCAGTCACCTTATAGGGCTCTTTCACAAAAGTTCTCCAAACGTCTCCAAACTTCTTGATATCCTTTCAGAAGTTCTCCTTTGGGTCTCAAAGTGTTGAACACAAATCCAAGGGTCTAGCAGCACTGAGATGGTCCTTAGAACTTAGGGGCATCAATTCCCACAATGCACCTGGCCAAATCCGTATACGTCCACTGGACACACTCCAGACTGGGGACTTTTGTGACAGTTGGTACAGGAAAGTTCTATTAACCTGTTGCTTTCAGGGTGTCTACTCCTTTGTCCTTTTAAAGGCAAGGCAAAGTCCTTAGGGCTTTTGTTCCAGTGTGCAACCAGAGCAGTCCTTAAGAGTGCAGTCCTTTGGGTTGCATACCAGGGTTACAACAGGGCAGTCCTTCTTCTTCTTGTGGTTTTAGGCAGCAGATCCGATTTCAAATGTAGCTCAGACATATTGATTCAATCATCTTGGGGGACAAGCAGGCAAGTAGTCCTATCCAGTGAGAGGCAGGGTGCTACCCAAAGGCATGACAGTTCCTCCAAAGTGGGGCATTTTCTTGTCCCACAAAGCACTGCAATCCAAGCTGAACGATTTCTCTCCAGAGGAGTAGGACCTGGCTAAACCAGCCTACTGGTGTGGCTCGCTTCCATCAACACTCCCCTCCAAAGCATCTGAAAATTCTATTTCCTGCCTGCTAGTCATCTATGGGTACAGGGTGAAAGAGTAGGCCTGGCTGGAATTCTTTTTTGTCTTGTTCTCATTAAAGCCCAGTTTGATTTACCCAGTCAGCTTCCTGGACCCTGCAGCGGCACAGCTACTCCAGCCAGATAACCTCTGCTTTATACAGGCTGCTTATCACCTAGTCAAAGCAGCCTGGCTAGTCCTGTTGAGGCTGACCAATCTGGAGAGGCCACTAGCAGGCTAGATTTTGGATTTCTGAAAGGAAAGTCCTATACTTCTCCTCTATATTAGTTATGATTAATTTAGCAAGTTGTTGGATTTATCAATACCAATCTTTTGAGTCCTCGAATAACACATTTAACTCCTTCCTAGCAACATACATGCCTATATGAAGTATTCCAATGTTAGCCTATGAAGCTAAGTATATACAATGGGGAAAAATTTAATGTACAGTTTTTCCCTCACCGGGGCATATGAAACACCTTTTATAATGTTTCTTCTTATAGTTACGTGCCATCCTACCTATAGGACACCTAGGGAGTCCTTATCGTTGACATATGTAAAAATAAGGTAGAGTACTACTTTCAAAGTACCTTTAATTCCACAGTAAATTTGCACACATTTTTACTTTTTAAAGACAGCCTGCAAGGCAGGACTGCCATTAAAAACAGCAGGCAGCACAGCATTGCACACTCCAGCACAGGAAATCTACTGGGCCTCTAAACCTCACTGCACTGTTATATATTAGGGACTTATAGGTAGTTTGAATCTCCCTTGCCCTATCATATACTAGGGACTTACAGGAGTCTGCCATTGCCAATTGTAAGTGTACCACATTACCATATACCGTTTGATCAGAGCACTGACCCTGAGCCTGGTTAGCAGAGCCCAGGACACAGTCAGGGTCAGATACCACCAGTCTCCATCAGACACAAATGGGGGTGAACATGCTAAAAGGAGGGCTTTCTCACATGGTTCCCTCCTAAACAAAAGGTTTGAGTAACTAGCCTACACCCTGGTGGTCCTCATCAGCTAAGAAGAAAAACTTGGACAATACATCTGCATTGGCATGGGCCACCCCTTGTCTGTGTTCCACTGTGAAGTCCATCCCCTGTAGTGAAATGGAGCACCTCAAAAATTTAGGATCCTCCCCCGTTATCTGCATGAGGTATCTGAGAGGTCTGTGGTCAGTTTGAACATAAAACATGAACATGAAGGTAGGTACCAAACAAGTATGGAACCATCTTTTGTAGAGACCAAACCACAGCAAAGGCTTCCCTGTCAAGGGTACTCCGTCTTTGTCCTCTGGGGAGCAGTCACCTGCTAATGAATGCAACTGGCTGATCAAGGCCCTCTTCATTTACTTGTGCCACCACTGCCCCACCCCAAAGCACTGAAGCATCTGTCTGAACCACAAACTCCTTTGTGTAGTCAGGGGCCAGTAACACTGGCGTTGAACACATATCATCTTTCAGAGTATTAAAGGTCTTCTGACACTCTAGGGTCCACATGACTTTCTTTGGCCTCTTTTTAGAAGTGAGTTCTGTTAGGGAAGCCACAATGGCCCCATAGCTCTGAACAAATCTTCTATAATACCCAGTCGGACCACAGAAGGTTCTGATCTGTGTCTGGGCTGTAGGAGTATTCCAGCCCAATATGGCTTAGATTTTGGCCTGGAGATGTTGTACACGGCCTCCACCCCCAGGTACACAACTGAACTCTGTCCTATTTGACCCTTACTGGCCTTAATAATCAGACCTGCCTGCTGCAGGGCCTGAGGCACTTCCTTTAGGTGGTTTAAGTGGTCCTCCCAGGTGGAACTGTACACAGCTATATCATTCAGATAAGCTGCTCCGAACTGCTCCAGCCCAGAGATGACCCTGTTCATTTACCTTGGGAAGGTGGCAGGAGCATTCTTTAGGCCAAAGGGCATTACTTTAAGTTGGTAATGTCCCTCTGGAAAGGAGAACACTGACCTCTCCTTTGCTCCTTCACTGAGGGCAATCTGCCAGTAGCATTAAGCCAAATCAGGTACTTAGGAGTCCCTAACTTATCAATGAGCTCATCAGCTCTTGGTAAAGGATTAGCATCAGTCTTTGTGACTGCAATCAGTGTTCTGTAGTCCACACAGAACCTCAACTCTTCCTTTCCCCCTCAGGGATTAACTTTGGGTACCAGCACCACTGGGCTATCCCATGGACTGCCAGAAAGCTCAATTACCCCCAATTCCAGCATCCTAACTACCTCAGCCTTGATACTGGTACTGACCTGGTCAGATATCCTGTACAACTTGTGTTTGGCAGGAAGGCTGTAGCCAGTGTCAATATCATTGACACACTAAGTGATGAGTCCAGGCGTCAGCGAGAAGAGACCAGCAAACTGCTCTACCACTTGGTTTCAGTCTTTTTGCTGCTGGCATGTCAGCATAGGAGAGAGTACAACTCCCTACACTGACCCATCTTGCACATTGTGTGAGAGGAGATCTTGCAGTGGCTCAGTTTTCTCTTTTGCTCCTTCATCTGTGAAGTCCACTTGTCATGGAGGGCCATAAGAGCCACAGGCTCCTACACCCACACCAATTGTCCTGGCTTGTACTCAGGCATAGTAGTCTTATGGTCTTACCAGAGCTTCATGAGTTCTTGATTGGACTCCAGGTTCCTGCTTGCTTTGTACATGTACTCTGCCATACGAGATCACAGGCCTAGTGCCAAGTCCAGCACATTGTCCTTGGCTTCCTCGAGGGGTTCTTCACAAGACTCTCTCACCAGGCACAATGGGCCTCATACAGGGTACCCAAACCATGATTAAAAGAGATTAAAGCCAACCCCTTTTTGTGTGACCTCCCTGTAGGCAAACAGTAGGCATGATATGATAAGATCCCTTCTCCTACTGAGTTTGTCAGACAAACCATTGATCATGTCCATCATGGTCTTATTCAACCTTTCCATAAGATCATAAGTCTGGGGATGATATGAGGTGATGAACTTGTCAGTAACAACACATTCTTCCCACATCGCCTTCCGATAGCTAGATATGAAATTTGTGTCCCTATCTGAAACAACCTCCTTTGGGAAACCCACGCTGGTGAACACACCAAGTAGGGCCCTAGCCACTGAAGGAACAGTGACAGTTCTGAGGGGAAATGTTTCAGGGTATCTTGTGACATGGTCCACTGCCACCAAGATAACTTTGTTCCCCGGATGCATATGGTGGGTCTTGGAGACCAACAATGTTAACCCCCACCCTTTCAAAGGGAGTACCAACCACTGACACGGGTATCAAGGGAGTCTTTGGTTTGGCCCCTGTCTTGGCACTGACTTGACAGGTTGCATAGGAGCTACAGAACTCCTTTACTTTGGCAGACATGTTGGGCCAATAGACATGGTTAACCAGCTGGTTCCAAGCCTTATTCTGACCCACATGACCTGCCAAGGGGATGTCATGACTTAGGATGAGGAGGGATTCTCTATACTTCTGGGGGACACCGACCTCCTGGTGGCTCCCTCTTTAAGGTCCCTGGCCTCAGTATATAGAACTCCATCCTCCTAGCAGACAATGTGGAATCTACTAACATCACTCTCCCTCTTGCCTAGAGGCAGTCTTCCTGAGGCTCTCAACAGTGGCACACTCTCTTTGTCCATGACAAACCTCCTCTCTGGTTGATACCCAAGCTCCAGTCAATTCTGCCACGTTAGACAGATCTTGCAGGGATGGAATTCCACCTCATAGGCAGATCCTCCCCCTCAGGATTAGATTCCTCCTGCACCTCTGGAGTTCTCTGGGTTGGTTTACCAGACCGAGTGCCCTTTCTCTTGCCATTAAATGTTTGGACCATTATTCCAGAGTCAAACTGTCCAACCTTTCACTGTTGAGCAGCCTGTGACCTGGTGATAGCACATACCCACTCGGATATTCAGCATCCTTGCATGGACCATTCTCTCCACCCCTGACCAGTCAGAAGCTTCAAGATCATTTCCCAGTAGGCAGTCCACTGGGAGTGCAAGAGACACAGACATCGGTTTAGGGCCTGTCACACCTCCCCATCCCAAACTCATCATTGCTATGGGATGGAGTTTGATTCTGCTACCCGCATGCATATGTTACCTAGTGGTAGACACTAGGTATGATCTGCTCTGGAGAAACCAGCTTCTCTGTCATCATAGGCGCACTGGCTCCTGTATCCCTCAGAGCCTCAACCTCAGTTCCATTCATTTTAGGCCTCTGCCTGTACATCTCCATGCTGGGAGGCAAGGGGGGCAGAGTTGCAATGTCCACCCTACCCAGGGACTCTAAGGTTGCCTCTGTTAATCCCTTCACCATCTCTAGGACAATCTCCACCTCTACACCCACACTAGAAATCTCTGTGGACTGCCCACCAGTGGGGGACCTCTTTGTTCTGATAGCATGGCCTCTCTTGTGTCCTGGCAGATAACAGTCAAAGCACTGACCAGCCTTTATTAAGTCCTAAAACTTTCCTGTCTTTGTAGGATAAATTTTCTTCCCCAGACACCCCTTCTTTTTGAAAGTGGAATGGCTCGGGTCCCTCCCTCCTGTGGAGGTTTGTGTGGGCAATGTGAGGGCTCTCTCTGTTTTTAACCTTCTTTCCCCTGGACTTACTCCTGAGAGGGGACCTGTCCTCCTTTTTTTTGGTCACCGCCCTGGTGTTGATTAGAAACCCGGGTTCTCACCCACTATTCAGCAGCTTCTTCCCCAGCTTTCTGGGGCCAGACAACTTTGAGTCCACTAGATACTGGAGTAGCTTCTCTTGTACACAATGAGTCAGGATGTGCTCTTTATGAATTATATTATACAGCCCCTCTTAGTACTCTCTTGGTTACCTTTAATCTAGCCCTCTAGTGTGTTCACTTAGATATCCACAAAGTTCACCCACAACTGTGTGCTCACCATCTGGGTGTCCCCAAACTTCACCCTGTAGTTTTCAGGGGTAAGACCACATTTTTCATTAAACATTGTTTCATGTGGGAGTAACATTTTGCCTCATCCCCCTGTAGGGTTAGAAGCCTATCTCCCCCAACTACTGGGATACGTTCGCACAGGAGTGAACCCCAATACATCATGTTGAGACGGGACCAATCACCTGAAAAGCAGGATGTCTGCAGGGGTGATGGTGTGCCCCCGACCTCCTGGAACACCTCTCGGCACTTCCTAATGGGCACAGAAACCCCGGCAGGTGTCCCAAAAGGAAAGGGGGAGTGGAAGAGAAAGAGACAAAACAGTGCAAAATCTTGCCGGTCCAGCAAGGCACCCTGTATCTTCGGGGGCAGTTTGTTGTTGACGGAATGATAGTATAGCTAGTGCACTCAACTTCTTTGAATCTCTCTTTCTGATATGGGCACGGGAGCAGTAGAAGAACACCGGGATGCGCCAGCACTTTTCTTGGATAATAATAACAGTTGACACAATTACTAACACTGCATTACCAAAAACCCAAACTGAGTACCATAACAATAAGTACTGCACCACTAGGGCTGGCTTCACAGAGATTCACTGTTGCACACTAAAATTAGAACTGTGGTTGCACTTATCATGCACAAGAAAGACAAACAAGGTCATTAATAATACCACATATAACGTTCCTGCATGCATAGGGTTAAACTAACAGGAACAAAAACAATCCCAGAAATACAAATGTCCTCTCTGGGTTCAAACAGTTAGGGTGGCACAGTTTGGTTTGGTTTCACTCTGTGTGTGAACAACCCTTCAAAAAGCAAATTCCTCAAACCTGAAACACAGGCATGAATGACACAATTTAAATCCAAGAGTTATGCTATTAGAGAAAGAAAACAATATCCAAAAAGGGAGTACCCTGTAATCCTAGACTGCCTTGGGTACTATCATAAACAAAATGCAAAAAATAGATATAAATTAATTGGCTTCCAAATCGCGTAGAAATTTTTCAAGTGGGATCAAGGGTTTGGAAGCCAATTAATTTATATCAGAAGTTTTCTTGCATCATCTAAATACCTTTGAAAGATATGTAGGTATTTTACAGCTGGGTGCAGTTGATACCCTCGATCACCACAACTTAGTGGATCACATCTATAGTTTTGTAAAGAGTGACCACAATGTAAAGAAATGATGGTGGGCATATCTCTCCTTTTGTATATTTCTGTTACATGTATTTGTGAAGTGATAACTATATTTATGCTTATACTATGTTATATTTTTGTTTGTACTATGTGCGATGGAGTGTTTTATGAAAAGCTTCTGTTGTCCTTTGTTATAAAGATTTAAATAAATAAGGGAAAGGAATCAACCCAGAAATCAGGAGTGATCACTGGCCTCTTTAAATAATAATTGGATTTGTCCCTGACTGTCTATTTTTTGCATTTTTTTTATTAGAGAAAGAAAAGTCACATAAATGCTCTTTTAAAATTGCCCTGTCACTTTTTGTAGTACTTGAGCTCAGGCAGATTTCCTGAAGCACATTTAGTCAAGTAACCACAATATTAATGTAGAATGTTCAGAAATGCATTTGTCTCTTCAAGATAAGCACTCTGCCAAAATACGAGGTCTGAAATAAACCAGCTGTTCTAGGAAAGCGCAGCGCTCAAAGGACAAACTCCCTGGAGAATACTAGTCACTTAGCTGCAGTCTTTTCCGGTGCGCTGAAGGAATGCCTGGTGTCAGCTGGTACAGGAACGAAGAAAAGAATTGCCTCAAAAGTCCTGAATACGAGGATGTCAGAGGGGCTGGACTGCCAAGTCAGATGTTGAGATCAGGAAGCAAAACAAAGCCAAGCAGGGAGGCATGCTTCACTCTGCTATTTATAGCCAATCAGGAAAGCAGTTGAGATGAGTCACCACGCCCAATTAGAAGCACATGTCTACACCTGCTCACATTAGCAAACAAGCATTGCTAAAACAGCATTGATAAAACCATTTGTGTAACACAGCACATTATCTTTACTTAGAAACATGAAGGTTTAACCAAGAACAGAGATATGATTTAACTCTAGTCCCTGGGAATGCTGACAGATAATGCAGGAGGCACCTTGGAGATTCCTGACATCTCATCTCTAGGGCCTTTTCAAATGCAGTCAACAATTTGTCAACATTATTCCCCTCAGTGTACATGGGAACTATTCCATTGGGAAGCCTGGATTTAAACGTACCCCCTGGAACATCTCAGTACCTTCTTCATTGTTACTGCCACCATTTCTTTTCTCTTCTTCCCTTGCCCACTCCTTCTTCTCCAGCTCTAGCTTCTCCTTCTCTTTTGCCAAGACTTCCAACTGAGCCCATAGCTTTCTCTAGTCAAGGGACAGTATAGGTTCCCAAGTGGGGGAGCCCTTCCTCTCTCCCCTTGCTGGAAGTGTGAATCTAGCACTGGAATTGATAGACAGGGTGTCATCCTCCTTCTTCTGGTAGAGGTGGTTGGAGGGGTTACCTTCTACCTTCATTCTCTGGAACTGACTGTGCCCAGGCCTTAAGGGACCTAATCATCTCTGCCTTTCTGATCTTGCTACTATTAGGTAGCCCCTTGGACCTACAGTGGACCTAAGCTCAGCAACTTTGAATTTGTTCAGTTTAGTCAGATCAGCTCCAATGTGTCCCTTTTTTTTAAGTCACACAAACTTTAAAATCTGAAATAGAATAAATTTAGAAAAATCAAAAGAACGGATTACAAATCAGTTTTAGTCCAAATTTTACAAATTCTAAATCAACTTTTTTTCTATGTCAATTTAGCAGATTTTTACTGATCTTAACTCACTTTACTGTATGGTGTAATTCAAACACCAGTCCACATCCACCCTGCTGAAGACCAACATTTTGGAAGTTGGGTTATTAGTAGGGGTAAGTACACACCTACCACTAGCAAATGGGCCACCAACCCAATGTTAGGCCTAGTCAAGGTCCCAAAACATCAGCTCCTGGCTCAACCCCTGATAGCTTGGCAACAAGCAGACAGGCTTAACTTTAACTTAGGAGACAGGTATGTAAAGCCCTGAAGTACACAAATACAGTAAATAAGAAAGACACAACACACAATAAAAATCATACACAATTTATAAAAATAGGAAATATTTGTATTGTTCAAAGGACACCAAAGCAATAAAAATCCAATATAGGGAACTTGCAATGTGAATTTTTAAAGATTAAATACAAAAATGTGCTTTCTAATTTGAGGCCGACCACGGTGGGGCACTGCTGAGATACGCAGAGAGGGAGCCTTGGTAAAAGTTTTACCTTCTGACTTAGTCATTTTTCTGGATTTTTTTCTCTCGTCATTGGACGAGGCACCTCATTAGTGTGGGATGTGGTGCAACATCATCACCTTGAGTTTCTGCCAAGCCCCGGTCAACTCCTGGAAGTCTTGTCAGTGTGGAAAAGCTCCGGAGCTTCAGCGAGACAAACCTGAAACTTGGGCCTGCTTGTGGTTCATCAGTGGTGGCTTGACTCTTGTCGATGGTTCGGTCACCTTATAAAGCTTTTTTTACAAAAGTTCTCCAAACTTCTGGATATCCTTTTAGAAGTTCTCCTTTGGTTCTCAGAGTGTCCAAAACACAAATCCAAGGGCCTAGTAGCACTGAGATGGACCTTGGAAGTTTAGGACTTCAATTTCCACAGTGCACCTGGCTACATCCCTATATATCCTCTGGACGCATTTCAGGCCAGGTAGTTTTGTGACAGTTGGTGCAGGAAAGCACTGTTAACCTGTTGCTCTCAGGGAGTCCACTCCTTTGTACTTTTAGAAGCAAGACTAAGGGCCTGATTACAACTTTGGAGGAGGTGTTAATCCGTCCCAAATGTGACGGATATACCACCAGCCGTATTACGAGTTCCATAGGATATAATGGACTCGTAATACGGCTGGTGGTAAATCCGTCACTTTACCGTCACTTTTGGGACGGATAAACACCTCCTCCAAAGTTGTAATCAGGCCCTAAGTCCTTTGGGTTGCAAACCAGGGTTCCAGCGGGACAGTCCTTCTTCTTGTGGTTTCAGGCAGTAGTTCTGAATTGCACTGAGGCTCAGATATATTTATTCAATCATCTTGGGGGATAAACAGCGGGCACGACTGTCAAATGAGATGCAAGGTGCCACCCAAAAGCATGACAGCTTCCTCCAAAGTGTGATATTTTTTTGCCCCACAAAACACTGCACTTTAAAATCCAAGATGGGCTATTTCTCTCCAGAGGAGTAAGAACTGGCTAAACCAACTTACTAGTGTGGATTATTTTCATTAGCACTCCCCCTCCAGACGATCTGCAAATTCCATTCTTCCACCTACTATCCATCTGTGGAGTACAGGCTGAAAAGGTAAGCCTGGCTGGCATTAATTTTTGTTCTGTTGTCTTTGGAGATCAGTTTCATTTACCCAGCCAACTTCCTCATCTGGCCTCTGCAGTTGCAGAGCTCCCCCACCAGATAACTTCTTCTCTATGCAGGTCACTTATCACCTCATCAGAGCAGCCAGGGTAATCCTGTTAAGGCTGACCAATCAGGGGACGCCACAAGGACGATGAAATTTGGCTTACAGAAAAGAAAGTCCTATAACATCTCTTTGGTATTAGTCATGAAAAATGCAACACTGGCAAGTTGTTGGATGTATCATTAGCAATCTTTTGAGTCATTGAATGACACATTTAGAGCCTTCCTAGAAATATGTATGCTTATTTGAAGTATTCCAATTTTAGCCTACGGAGCTAAGTGTGAGAAAGGGCCTCTTTTTGCCTGGTTGGCCCCCCAGTTTTTGCCTGGAATATCATGTGGGTTCAAAATTGTAAGTACCCTGGGCTCCTGCTAAACAGGTTCCCATGGCCAGATCTCTTCTCCCCAAAACTGTACAATGTATTGGCACTTCAGCTACCCTTATAAGTCCCTAGTAAATGACACCCATTGTAACCAGGGCATGGGAACTGAAGAGGGCCCCCCAGAGCTGCAGCACTAATTGTGCCAGTCTGTGAGGCCCCACACCAACCTCATGCAAACTGCCATTGTAAGTGCATGACAAGGTGTAGTTAAAAGTTACAAACTTGAGATGTCTCTCACCAAGAGTGTCCGGTCTACTAACACTGAATGCACCATAGGTAAGTCACAATCTAGCAGGTCTGACAGCCCTAAGGCTGGCACACTATAATGCATGGGAGGGCATATGTTTGCATGAGCAGACATGCCCCTACTGTGTCTTTCCAAACCCTTAAGACATAGTAAGTGTAAAGGGAAGCCATAGCCACTACATGTGCTGGACACTGGTCATTACGAGTTCCCCATCTACATGATGGACTCTCTAAATGCAGGGCTGTTTGTTATCAAACTACTCAGAATAATAAACCCATACTGATGTATACCATGTTCCAAGAGGCACTTCAGAGGTGCCCCCTGTAAAACCTACCAGCCCTGGCATGGTTGGTGAGCTGTCTTTTACCAGCCTGCCACAACCTGCCACAAATCTGGACTACTGGAGCAGAGGTGTTACACCACCTCACCCTGGCAGGCACATAGGCCCACCAGTCAGCTTCAAAGCCTTTACCGCCTTTGAAATCTGACCTCTGACACTGCTGCTAGCAGCAGATGCCCTTCAAATGGTTTTCCCCCACTTTGAGTGGGAAAACATAGTCAGAGTATGAGGGGTGCCCCCTCCGAGCCTGTACCACTTCATAGGTGTGACAGGCGAGGTGACCACTCCACTTCATTTTCCTCCATCTTGGATTGCAGGAACAGAGCCTGTCAGGGTTAGGGATGTGACCTCTTCCTACAGGAAGTGGTCACATAGTGGGTTTAGCCACCCTAAGGTAAGTGGCCTATTGGCCACCACCAGGTATTCCCCTAAACACTCACTGAATGCAGTATTTACTGGGCATCCCTAGACCTACAGATCAGATTTGGTGGATACAAGAAGGTGAGTGACAAAGAAGACCCCCAGACTTGGGAACAGAAGTCCTGCTGCAAGAAGAAAAGGGTGCCATCCCTACCTGCTGTACCCAGGACCCTACAATCGCAGGTGAGGGGTCAACTGGACATTGGACCCTCAACATCAGATGTCCAGAAGAAAAGTCCACTCCGGACTCTCCAAGACGCAGAAGCAAGCACCAGTCAAGAAACTTCAGGACACCCAAGAACCCCCCACCAAAGGGTGGCCCTGCTGACCTGCAATCCACCCTCCAAGTGACCTGCACCAGGATTCAAAGGTTCCTTTACCCTCATTCCTTGGCTGACCTCTCTGCACTGCCCCTGGCCTCCCTGGTCCCTACATCAGAAAAAAAGCTGTGCTGTAGCGGTCCCCAACCGCTTGTGACCTCTATTCTCCAGCGGGATGTACCGGACATACCCTTAAGCCCTCTTGTGCATTGTGTTTCCAAGTGGTCCCCCTCTCCGTTCTGCACCAGCTCCAAGACTTTCAGCTGCTGCTCCAGCTTGAACCAGGAGCCGCCTGAACTTCTCCGGCTGGCCCACAGGACATCTCAATTACCTTGACCTAAAAACAGAAGGTGACACTTTTGAGAGCATTGCCTGATTTTAAATGCATTTTTAAAGTTTCTCCCACAGACACATATTTTGTGTAATTGCCCGCAAAAAGACTATTTTTGCTAAACTGTGAAAAATGATAACTTAAAAAGTACTTACCTGATTTTGATGTTCTTGGTGTTGCCCATTTTATAAAAATCCGAAGTATTTCTGTACGTTGGTCTTGAGTTGTTCTTTTGAATGTGTGTCTACATTTATTGATACTGTGAGTACAACAAATTCTTAGCACTTCTCCAAGAGCAGCCTAACTTCTCGACCTAGCTACCACTGAAAATGAAAGCATTAGTTGGCCTACTTAATACCTACTGGATACTAAGATTGGGTTGCTTGGACTCTCAGCACAATGCACATCATTTTGGTACACTATAGAGAGAGCCAGGCTCCTACATTTTGTGTTACAGCGGTGGGATACAAGACTTTGCATTTCATGATACCACTTTGTCACTAAGAGAGCACTAAGAGAGCACACAAATAAAAATGCCTGTGGTTGTATTTTTTGCAATTGGACTATTTCTTTTTTTTTTTTAATTAATTGCTAGGGCCCTGGTTAGATCCATAAAACAGTGATTAGAATTTAAAATGTCTTTACTACAGTTAGGCCTTAGAATAAGTTTTGAAAGTTTGCAAACGTTTAACAAAAAGTTACAACATTTTCCAACTTTAGTAATCAAAATGTCTGATGCAAAGAACCAATCTCAGGAGCTCGACCTGGCTCCTTCGATGGGATTGAAGTACTACCAACTAAGGGCTCTCTGCAAAGGATACCAAACCCACACTGGTGCTCATGCCACTACCGAAAAGCTTAGGAAGCTTGTGGCAGAATATGAGACTGCTAACGCAGTGCAAGAGGGAGAACAATCAGGTACTCAAGACAACTCAAATGAAGCTGAGGAGGAGGAGGTAGGATCCTCTGTCTCAGAAGTAGGACCCCATTCAGAGGAGGATGGGGCTTTAGCTATGCTTTAGAAGCTCAAAATTTGAAAATAGAGATAAAAAGAAGGGAGATGGGCCTATTACCCATCTCTGGTGGAAACATTCAAGTAATTAGGAAAAATAGAAGTCTTTTAACCTAAAACTCCCAAAAGGAGTTGTCCAACAGAGGGTGATGATATACCCATGTGGTTTTATGCAGAGAGCCTACATAAGCAGGGAAGTAGATAGAAGACATTGTGGCTTTCTGTTATGGAAGTGTTCTCAGGCAAGTGCAGGGAAAGGTTCCTGGCCTTGAATGAGGCAGATGCCAATTCCTATGACCTCAAGAAGGCTACCCTGATTGAGTACTTTGGGCTAACAACTGAAGAGTACAGAATTAGATTCAGGGAGACTAGAAAACCAG
Source organism: Pleurodeles waltl (assembly GCF_031143425.1). Lineage (NCBI taxonomy): Eukaryota > Metazoa > Chordata > Amphibia > Caudata > Salamandridae > Pleurodeles > Pleurodeles waltl. Next base: position 254,539,541 of record NC_090448.1, on the reverse strand, counting down.
AGTCAGTCCTCTGTAGAATTTGTGTACTATTCAGTAAAAATGCTAGGTAGTTGGTTAGAAGGTAACAAGGTACAAGATTGTGATGGGCTTTATAATTTACTTATAAAAGAGGAGCATCTTTTGAGTAATTGTTACAATGAGAAACTACATAATTTCCTGATAGACCTAGGCCCACTTTCTCCTCTAGAGGTGAGGAAGAAGGCAGATCACTATGTCAAAACAAGGGTGACCAAAACAACCAGTGGTGGGGGAGACCAAAAGAAAGAGGCCACAAATCCCCCCCACCCACCCCCCCAAGGGAAAGCTAGGAATCAAAATAAAAACTGAGTCTTCAACAGGCCCCCAAAAAGCTGTTCAGGAGGGCAGGCCCAGAGACTTCTCATAGGCTTTCATTCCAACAAGGCTTGGTGCCATAATTGCAAGAATAGAGGTCACCGAACTGGAGACCCTAGCTGTGAAAACAAGAAAACTGCCTCTAGTACACCTGCAGTAAATGCCGTTGCTAATCTCCAGATGGGATTACAGTGGTGGCCCCACAGAGGCAACATTAGTCACTCAGGGAGGGGTAGATCTAGTGTGTGCTGCCTGGACCATTAATATGCAAAATACAGGCAACACCCTTTGATTAATGGGTCTGAGGTGGAAGCCTTGAGGGACACATGGGCTAGTGTCACTTTGTTGGCCCAGCATCTAGTCCACTCAGATCAGTATGTGGTAGGGAAAACGTATCCTGTCACCAATGCTGACAATGTCACAAAAATCCACCTCATGGCTATATCTTTTGACTGAGGGGAGTAGCTGTACAGAAAGAAGTGGATGTGTCCTCATCCATCCCTGTAGCCTGTCTGCTTGGAACTGAATTGGAGCAATCTTCCTGGGCTGAAGTATAACTGAGGTCTCCCAAAATGGGGTTGTGCCAAGACAAGTGCACAGAGCAAACTCCAGAGAGAAAAAAAGGTGTTGAATCCTGAAAGAGTGGACCAACCCTCTAAGAGAAGAGGCAAGACGACTTGGGAACGAGCTTCTGAATAGATCAGAGGTCAGAACCTCTCTTCTCAGGAAGAGGACTTGTTATCCCCAGAGGGAACTGAGCCTGCAGAGCTTGGGCCTTATCACCCACCACTCTTAGGACCAGGGGGACCCTCCGGGGAGGATCTGTGCCAGGGACAGAGCACCTGTCCCACTCTTGAAGGCCTGAGTCATCAAGCTGCACAGAAAGAAAAAGGTAGTGTCAGTGGTACCATTAGGGGTTATTGGGAGGAAGGACTCCTGTTAACTGAGGCCAGATACCTCACACCTGGTGCAGCCAGGAGGGTGGTAAAGCCCCAGCAGCACAGAGAGTTAATTCTCTCTTTAGCCCATGGCATTCCCCTAGCTGGTCAAAACAAAACAAAAACAAAACCTAGAGCTGGCTAGTCAATCATTTTTACTGGCCTGGAATGTCTCAGAAGGTGAAAGACGTTTGTCAGTCCTGTGTCATCTTCTAAGCCAGTGGCAAGGCAGGAGGCCACCCAAAGACCCCCTTAATCCCACTACCTGTGGTTGGGGTGTCCTTTAAAAGGGCAGAGGTTGACATTATTGGCCCCCTGGCCCTCAAACGGCTTCAGGAAACAGGTACATTTTACTGGTAGTGAATCATGCCACTAAGTACCCTGAAGCCATTCCACTGAGGATCATCACTGCCCCTGCAGTTGCCAAGGCCATCCTAGGTATTTCTACCAGAGTTGGCTTCCCTAAGGAGGTAGTATCAGGCAGGGGGTCAATCTTCATGTCTGCATACTTAAAACACATGTGGAAGGAGCGTGGACTAACTTACAAGTTCACTACCGCATACCATCCACAGACCAATGAACTGGTTGAAAGTTTTAACAAGACATTGAAACACATGATTAGAGGACTCCCTGAAAAACTCAGGAGATGATTTGTCTCACTTCCATGTCTGCTATTTCACCTACAGGGAAGTGCCACCAAAGGGAGTAGGGTTTCCCCCTTTGAACCTTTGTTTGGGCATCCTGTTAGGGGATCACTAAGTCTTGTGAGGGAAGAATGGGAGAGACCACCTCTCAAAAAGCCTAAACAGGACATTGTGGACTATGTGCTTGGCCTACACTCAAGGATGGCTGAATACATGGAAAAAGCAAGTAAAAATCTTCAGGCCAGCCAGAGCTTCAAAAGCACTGGTATGACCACAAAGCTGCACTGGTGGAGTTCCAAAATTTGTGTTTTGGAACCTGTGGCTCCTAGGGCTCTCCAAGACAAGTGGTCTAGGCCCTCTCCCATACTTGAGAGAAAAAGGGAGGTCACCCACCTGGTTGACCTTGACAGTTGCAAAAATCCATAAAGGATTATATATAACAACCACTTGAAGCACTATTTTGATAGAGCTAATGTGACCATGCTCACAGTTACAGATGAGGGACAGGAAGAAAAGAGTGAACCTCCACCTGATCTCCTCTCCAGCAACTCACAAGATGGTTCTGTGGATGGAGTAGTCTTATCAGACACCCTCACAGGCCAACAGCAGGCTGCTTGCAGGCAAGTCCGCAACCAAAATGCTGATTTATCCTTTCTGACCCCTGGCTGGACTAACCGGTGACCCATGATGTGGACGGTGGTAACAGCTTGCCTGTCAAAAATAAAATCTACAGTCAGACCATGTCAGAAAGAGCATCCAAGTAGAAGTAAAAAAGATGCTGGACTTGGGTTTCATTGAACCCTCTGGGAGTCCCTGGGATAGACAGTAATTTTAGGCCACAAACCTCACTCCAAGAAAGAGAAAAGAGAAATTAGGTTTTGTGTGGACTACAGGGGCCTTAGCCCAGTCACAAAAACAGATGCACACCCAATCACAAGAGATGATGAGCTCATAGACAGATTAGGGGCAGCAAAATACCTCAGTACATTTGATCTTACATCTGAGTACTGGCAGATTGGATAGACCCCTGGAGCAAAAAATAAATCAGCATTCTTCACCCCAAGTTGGCATTATCAGTTTACTGTTATGTCCTGTAGACTAAAGAATGCCCCTGCTACCTTTCCGAGGTTGGTGAACCAAGTCCTGGCTGGGCTGAAATCCTTTAGTGCATCATATATAGATGATATTGCTGTCCCCAGCTCCACCTGCCAGTATCACCTGATCTACCTTGGAAAGGTCCTTGAGGCCCTGCAAAAGGCAAGCCTCACTATCAAGGCCAGAAGGTGCCAGATAGGGAAGAGAAAGATTGTACACTTGGGCCACCTGGTGGGTGGAGGCCAAGTTTAACCACTAGTGCCAAAGATCCAGACAATTCTGGCTTGGGAAGCTCCAACTACCCAGACCCAAGCCAAGGAATACCTTAGCTTGACTGGATAATATAGGAGGATTGTGAAGGATTATGGCACCATGGTGCCCGCCTCACAGAACTTACCTCCAAGAAAATGCCCAAAAAGATCAACTGGACAGTGGGTTGTCAAAAGGCCTTTGACACTCTGAGGGTTGCGATGTGCTCTGACACAGTCCTGAAAGCTCCAGATCACTCCAGGCAGTTCAATGTCCAAACAAACAACTCAGAATGTGGGAGAGGAGCAGTCCTAGCCCAGACCAATGATGAGGGACACAACCAGCCCCATGCACTTGTTCTCCACCAAATCCACCAGCCTCTTCATGGCGGTCAGACTGCCATGAAAGGTCTGGCAGAGAACACGTTTGTAATCAGTAGGATGGCAATGATTTCAGCGCTGTCCTGGCTGATCACAACCAATAACGCTGTCATCCCTTTGGGCTCAGAGATCCTGGCTGAGATGGCGGTACCCTGGGAGTCAAACTGCCAGGGTCATAATGTGGTGGTCAGACTGCTACAGCCTCAGTGGTCCGACGACCAACCTGAGTCTGGTGATCTTGAGACAGCCAGACTCGTAATCAGGCCCTATGTATCTACAATAGGGAAAATGAAATGTGCATTTGTTCCCTCACCAGGGCATATAAAAAACCTTTTAAAATGTCCCTGATGATAGTTACTTGGCACCCTACCCCTGGGGCACCTAGGGGGGATCTTAGGGTGAAATAAGTAAAAATAAGGTAGATTGCTACTTTGGAATTACCTTTAATTCCATAATCGAATTTGCACACATTTTACTTTTTAAAGACAGTCTGCAAGGAAGGGCTGCAAAAATGACAGCAGGCAACACTACAGTACACACTCAAGTGCAGGAAATCTACTGGGCCTCTAAACCTCTAAACCTCTCTGTCCTATTATATACTAGAGACTTATAGATAGTTTGAACCCCCTTGCCCTGTAATTTACTATGGACTTACAGGAGTCTGTTATTGCCAATTGTAATCGTACAACTTTATCATATATCACATTACCACATTACCATGTATATTTTGATCAGAGCACTGACCCTGGGCCTGGTCAGTTACCACCAGCATCAGTCAGAGAAAATGGTGGTGAACATGCTAAATGGAGGACTTTTCTCACATATACAATCATAATGTGACATTACTTTCTAATATTGTCTCTTTACAAGTATAACTGCCACAATCTTGTTTATTTTTATAAAAAAGTTGCAATTCATATTGTATGACTAAGATAGTATGTTTTACTTGAATACATCTGAAACATATATTTCTGGTTTACTTGTGTTTTGAATGTGCCTGTTCATGATGAAAGAGGGTTTGACTTCCACTAACTATCACTGCGAAATCTTAATGGACTCATATTTACCTAGAACACACATTGGATTTTCAGTCTCAAGTTGGCGTATTGACTAAGTTCTCTTGATGCTAGAGTGTTAGACCTGTCAGTCGTAAGTGGCTGTTGCTTGAGTACGGTTTCACCCATCTCAACCAGCAATCCAATTATTCACACAGAAGGTATAACAACCCATTTCTGTGCCATGTTCTGGTGAGAAATCCAGAAATCCCATCACTGTGATTCACTACAAGGCACCTAGTGGCAGTTCTCCTTTTAGGACTTTGCCCCCTTGTTTTCTGTCCAATTCCTATTACACAATTTCTATTCAACTATCATTCACTCTTGGTATAATAAGAACATCCTATCCAGCAACAGATTGAGACAGCAAGTGATGGCCGGTGCAGGCGTACAGAGGCACCTGAATCAGTCATTAGAGATTATCCAGGAGCAGTGAAATGCTCTGACATGGCCTCAGACCCTGAAATGCTTAGTGTCTCCCCTTCTGTGATGTGCTGAAGTGTCACACTTAAGAGTAGTCATTGGAACTTCAAGCTTTAGACCTGCAGTGCCTGTGGCTACATTTCAAAGAACCAGCCCTACCCTTATCAAAGTTATCACAGAGTTGGGAAAGGGCACAGTAAAAGAGCAGAGACAAATACCTTAAATCTGTGACTGCAGAAAGAAGCAGCAGGAGTTAAAATGAGACCTTGATAGATAGCCTGGTAAGTAAAAAATGTTTTTAAATGATGTGTGTGCATGTGTGAAAGTGTGCCCTTGAGAGAGATTGTGTATGTGTCAGCACATCTTTATGTCTGTGTGATGGGAGGGCAGGGTGTGTGGGGGTGTGAGTGTGTGTGTGAGTGGAAATGGGAGAGAGTCAGGGAAGAAGCAAGTCCAAGTGAATGGCAATGAGTGATAGGGAGAGTAAGTAAAAGTGAGAATGAATAAGAGTGAGGAAAATCACAGTAAGTGTATAGGGTACTGAGTCAGTCAAGTCTGAGTATTAGTGAGTCAGAGAATGAGAGAAACAGTTAGTCCGAGTGAGTCAGAGTGATATTGAGTCATAGTGAGTAAGGCTGGGTAGGTATGATTAAGTCAGAGTGATATTAGGTGAATCAAACTGAGTGGGCTTGAGTGAATAAGAGGGTAAGAATGAGAAGGCCCCCAAAACAGTTTGTAATGAAAGTTTGTCCCTAAGTGTTATGAGTGCTATGAGTACCGGCATGTTCACGTAGATGCCAAGTGATCTAAGAGTACCCTGTGGTTCTTGTTCCCTTTGAGTGGAGGGGTTACTCAGGTCTTCTGAAGGTTGGTGTGAGCCCTGCTAGGCCCATGGAATGTCTATTAGAGAATGACTTGGTGCACACTGCCTGAAAGGAACTGGAGCTCAGGTCACACCTGGGAATGTTAGGGCTGACTGAGTGGGTCTGTGTGACTACCAGGTCTATGGATTCCCAGGAGGGGTGTCAAGAAAGTCTAGAGTCTGGAATAATGGCCCAGACAGCTGCCAGAAAAGGGAAGGGCAAGGAGCATGGGCAGCCAGCCCCTGAATGTCCCTCAACACAGGTAGATGGGGCACCAAAAGAGGCACCCGGAGCCTACTGCGGAGAGCTTTGCCTCCCTTGGTACCCTGCTTCAACTTGCTGGATGGCAAGTAGAAGGGGGGCCCAACAGGGAAGAGTTCTGTACGGCACAAAATGAGTGCCCAACCCTAGGAAGCCTGAGGAGGCAAGCGGAAGCCAAGGTAGCTGGTGAAATATCCATGGATCACCTCATATGATGGGAGAATGATCTCCTGTATAGTGAGCCTAAGGTTCTTAGCATGGGGCAACTCATTTGTTGGTAGTTCCCTAGTGCTACAGGGCCTTCCTACTGGGGCTGGCTGATGAGACACCTTTGGCAGGACATCTGGAGCATGACAAGACCTTTGCCAGGCTTGCCTCCTACTTCTATTGGCCCCCAATAAGGACAGCTTCTGATACATTCTGTAGGATTTGTCTCACCTGCCAGGCTAGTGGAAAGACTGGGAAAAAGCTAAAAGCTTCCCTGACTCCCGTGCCTGTTGTTGGCACACCATTTGGGAAGGTGAGCATTGATATTATAGGACCAATGGGCCCCGAGATAGCCTTAGACAATAGGGATTTCCTAGTCTTGGTGGACCATGCCACTAGGTACCCGGAGGCAACCCATCTGCGGACTGCTAAAGCACCTGTCGTGGCCATGGCTCTAATGGGGATTTCCACCAGAGTGGGTTTCCCCAAGGAAGTGGTGTCAGACAGGGGCACTAACTTCATGGCCTTATACTTCAAGTTTATTTGAAGGAATATAAAGTTATCTGTAAATTCTTCACACCATACCATCCACAAACAATAGGCTTGTTGAAAGGTTCAACGAGCCCCTGTACCCATGGTTGCAGGCCTGCCTGAGCCCATGAAGGGAGTTGGATGTCCTCTTACCATGTCTGCTCTTTGCTTAAAGAGAGCTGCCATAGAAGGGAAGTGGGCTTTAGCTTATTTGAACTTCAGTATTGCCACCCTGTCAGGAGACCTCTCAGTCTGGTTAAAGAAGGGTGGGAGCAATCTCCCAAGAAACCCTTCAGGATGTGGTTAGATACATGGCAGCCCTCTAGAACCAGATGGCCAAGTTCTGGAGGAAGGCTTCCAAGAACCTGGAGGCTAACCAGGAGGCTATGAAGCACTGCTAAGACTGTATGGCTACCCCAGTGGAATTCCATCCTGGACAGAAAGTGTGGGTGATGGAGCCAGTGGGCACAGGGCTCTCCAGGATCACTGTATTGGACCATATGAGGTGGTGGAGAGGAAGGGAGAGCCCACCATCCTGGTAGACCTCAAGTCCCCAGGAATCCCTAAAGGGGGCTTCATCTCAAAAGCCTCAAATGCCACTCTGAGAGGCCTTAGGTCACCATGCTGGTGGTGATGGTTTGATGGTAAGGAAGAGGAGAGAGAACCACTTCCTGATCTCCTGTCATCCAAGTGGAAGGTGTCAACCTCTCCCCTAACCCCACAGTACCAGAGGGACAGTCACCGGTTACTGGGACAATTCTACCCCCTATTTTATGTCACATCTGGGCTTACACATTTGTGTACTCATGATGAAGATACTGGGGGCAGCCTGCCTGCCAAAAACAAAATGTGCGGCCTGTCTGACAAAGTGAGGGCCAGCATCAAAGCAGAAGTCACTTAGATGCTGCAATTGTGGGTCACTAAGCCCTCCAGCCCAGTGGTTCTATTATCAAAGGTAGCTCCACCGGACACAGCCCCAGAACACAGGTTCTGTGTTGACTACCGGGGAATCAGGTTAGTCACCAAGACTGATGCATACCCGTCCCCTGAGCTGATGAGCTTATTGGTTGATTAGGGACTGCCAAGTTCATGAGCACTTCTGATTTGACTTCAGGGCACTGGTAGATTTCTCTCATCAAGGGAAATAGAGAGGTCAGCTTTTTCTACCCCAAATGGCCACTTCTGATTCACAGGGATGCCAGTGAACTCAGGAATGCCTCTGCCACCTTCCAGAGGCTTGTGCACCAGGTCTTGACTGGCATGGATGCCTTCAGTGCTGCTTACTTAGATTATATAGCTGTTTTCACAGCACCTGGAATGGCCATCTATTTTACCTGCAGGTAGTGCTTCAGGCCCTGTAGCAGGCAGGCAGGCCTTATTATCAAGGTCAGTATGTGCCCGATAAAGCAGGGGTCTGTGGTGTACTTTAGACACCTGGTGAGAGGGGGTAAGATGCAGCCACTCCAGGTCAAAATAGAGACCATCCTGGCCTGGAAGCCCCTCAAAACACAAACAGAAGTGAGGGCCTTCCTGGGGCTCACTGGCTACTACAGGAGCTTTGTCAAGGGGTATGGCACCACTGGTGCCTTCTTGACTGAGCAGACTTCCAGGAAGCAGCCCAAGAACGAGATCTGTAAACAGCCCTGCCAGAAAGTGTTTAACTCCCTAAAACAAGCGGTGTGTACAGCCCCTGTGCTCAAGGCCCCTGACTTTTCCCAAGAGTTCAATGTTCAAACAGATGCCTCCGAGCATGGAATAGCAGCAGTTCTAAAACAGCTAAGTGAGGAGGTCCGAGATCACCTCTACGAAGCTACTTCCCTGGGAACAGAGGTGGAGTGCTATTGAGAGAGAAGCCTTTGTTGTGGTATGGGCACAGAAGTTGAGACCATACCTGCTTAGGACTCACTTACGGATTTGGGGAGACCACAGGCCCCTCAGGGGGCTAATGCAAATGAGGGGTGAAAGTACAAAATCATTGAAGTAGTCTGTTTCCCTACAGGGACTGAACTTCAACATGGCACTTGTCCTGGGTCAGACCACGGCAATGCTGATGGTCTACCCAGGTTTTTCCACCTTAATGAAGAGAACTCCCAAGGGTTTGGGTAGTTCTCTCTACTTTCAGATAGGGGGACATGTGTTAGGTCTGTCAGCCTTAGGGCAGTCTTCTTCCAGATATTTTGCCTCTCCTGCTCCATTTTTGCTGGAACTATTTTTTATTACCTTAGGACTCTGAGCTCTTTATCACTGCTCCAGTACTAAAGTTCATGTGCTCACTCTGTAAAACATGGTAATATTAGCCTATCCAAAATTTGAATATTGCTGGTAAACTCCACTATGGTGGCAGAGTTCATTGAGTGTGTAGTGTGGAGTTTGGTAAAAACTCTGCAAAACGCCAGGTCACGGGGTTCACCAGTGCCCAGCCGTAACAAAAGTAGTCAGAAAGCGAGTTACTAAGAAAGCCTATGTTTTGTACATCACAGTACAATCTGTGATTGGTTACAAAAAAGTCACCGGCCACAAAAATACCAGTCTACCTATCCCAAGGAAACAGGCACCAGTGCTGCACCAGAAAGACTGCCCCGCTGCCACAGAAGACTTGGTCAAACCATACATGAGCCTCCCCTGCAGGCTGTGCAGGCTGAGGTCTGCAAAGACGTTGTAGCAGAGGTGTGTGCATACAGGATAGCAACCAGAGAAATCCTGACTCACGAAGATGCTCTGCCTGGTGGAGAAAGACTAGAAAAGCACAGCATTGTACTGTGAGTGGTTCGCTGTGCTGGAGTTGCCTCCTGATGTTGTAAACAAAAGAAATAGGTTAGCACTCAGGACCTGACAGAACCCCGCAAGCTACCAAGAGCTGAGGTCAACAGTGTCAAGGTAATATCCATGTTATGCTAGAGAACACTGCAGGGACCCCCTGAAGCACCCTCTGCATTGGCAGATGATGGTGCTGTACCTTCCAGAGTTGATTTCAGCAAAATGCAAGGGTACGTGTGCTCGCTTATGTACCTGTACGTGCTTCTTGTAATGAAAGGCATGTTTCTGTTTATTCTGTATGTACCTGTTACTGCCACTTTGTTTGCAGTGGTATATTAGCAATAAATGTTGGCATACAGTGAGCATCCATGACATAACAATGTCCACAGTTGGATTAATGCTGGCTATATGATTAAAGGGCACTTCATGTGCCCAGGGCCTGTGAATTAAATGCTGCTATTGGGCCTACAGCACTAATTGTTCTGACCACTTAAGTAGCCCTTTAAACAAGTCTCAGACCTGCCATTGCATAGTGTGAGTATGCAGCATTGCATAGTGTGAGTATGCAGCTTTAACTGCCATGTCGACTTGGCATTTAAAACCCCTTGCCAAGCTTTATGCTCCCCTTTTCTTACACATCTCATCCCTAAGGTAGGCCCCAGATAGCCCATAGGGCAGGGTGTGGTGTAATTGAGAGGTAACATTACAAAAAAGCCCCAGCCCAAAGGAGCTTCCACAGGGTGGAAAAAAAAGATTTTTTTGTGTGATAAACCCTCACCCGCCAGGGTTACCCCTTGGTGGCATGCTTTCTCATTGCGTTTTCTCCCATTCTGCTGTGGAACGGGTCGTGCTACGACCATTGGAATACGTGGCAGCACTGTTGTAGTTTCATCAATGTGAATTTTGAGAGGGATAGGAGTGGTGTGGTCTTAGGTGAGTTAAAAACACCTGCCTCTGGGTGGTATTACTAATTTAATATGTCTCACAGGGGTGGTATGGCTAACAAATGGGCTTTGGAGGTGGGGTATATTATGTACCTTGCCTTTTGGTCGGTCTATATCTTTCAGAGTCTACCCCTAGACACCTCTTCAGGACCAAGGTTGACTCCCTAGTGTCACTCATTGATTAACTACAATTAGTGAAAGCATCAACATTAAATGCTCTGTGGTATGATGTGGATTACCTAACTAAAGTAAAGTAATACGCAATGGTATTGATGTCCTTCTGGAATACCTGTGAAAATGAAAGAATAAAGGTTGCTATTCGTATTACTTATGAGTGCCGTGCCTCTTCAACATCCACCCAACTCGTGGGAAAAGGCACTTGTGAATCACATAAAATAGACAAATACAGGACAGATAGAAACACACTTCAACACATGAGGCACCTCTAAGAAGTACACGTGGTGCATGCATGACCTACTTTTTAGTGTCTACACTTTCGCATCATAGATCCTCTGGGAGGGGTGTGTGCTTGTAGTCACACAATGAAAATATATGCAGGATATTAGACTCACCAGATGGCCGCTTCTGCTGCAAGTTGTAAAAAGAGGTAAGAGCAATTACTTCATCAAAGCGACACTCCCGTTTTCTGCCTAATGTTCACCTCCCCGGGATCTGAAACACCGTGGTTCACGTGGGAGTCCGTTTTTTATGCTCACTGCAGCTGCAGCATCTCAACTTGTTGAGGCGTATGGCACTAGAACACTAAACTTCTGAAATGGCAGTCTCTAGTGTGCTGAGGTAGGGCTGAGAGAGCCCCTTGCTTAGGTGTCCCTCAAATGTGCCTGTTTCAGTGCTGAAATCAAAAGATAAGGGGAAAGAAAGGGTGAAAAAAGGCTCTAATTTTTCAGGGGAGTGGGGTTTATATGACTACAGGTTTAAGACTAGTCACTGGTATAACTTAGCGCTGTGTCACGCCATCCTGTCTCTGATCACTTGTCTGGGGAGGGTGACCACTGGGCTTTGTGTATTCCCTCTAGACAGCCACACAAAATCGGAATTTAGATGTGACTTGATGGGCCCTGATGGGCCACACTGACAGGATAGGAGGAAGAAGTTGGCCACAACCTCACATTTGCACCTGAATAGGCAGTTGTTGGTCCACACAGAAAGGGCTAAATTGTCACTTCAGCCAGCTTGTAGCCAGGGCAGGAGGAGAAGGGAATTCCTTGCAATTCAAAGCCACTGTCTAGAAGCTTCTCTCACTTTTCAGAACCAGGGCACCAAAGTATAAATGCTGGACCTCAGACACCACCACTTCAGTACACTTCTGGACTGCTGTGCTGCTACAAGGACTAGCACTCTGCTGGACTCCTGCTTTGTGTGCTGACCTGCTCCCATCTTGTCTGGGAGTGAGAAGGACTGGACCTGCAACTCTTCAACCCAGAACCTGGAATGATTACATCTACAGCTGGACGCTGCCATCTGTGAGTCTGTCCTGCCAAGTGGTACCACCCCAGTCCTGGCCCCTTGGAATTGGACCTAAGATGTTTGCTGCTGCTAAAACAATGCATGGCTGCAGCTGCGTGGATCAGAACTGGTGCATCACCCATTCTGCATGGATTGGAACCAGCACATTGGCCCCCTTGTGTGGATCAAAGTCAGTGCATCGCCTTTCCAGCACGGATCAACCTCCGCGCATTGCCTGGTCAGTGCATTGCTGTGCCTCCCGTGGCTCCACCATCTAAGCAGAGCCCTTTTCCTGGTTCCTCTGAACTCCTGACCCCCGTCAGGAGCTCAAAGCCCTCCTCCACCCCAGGCTTCTGCCTGCGCCTCATCCCTGGTGTCTAGTGGGAGAGCTCTGCTTTCCTACTAGCCTGCCTTCTGCCTCTCTCCTCCTTTTGCTATGCTTTTCTCTGCTCTCTGCTCCACTACTGTCCCTTAGTGCTCCTTTTCCTTGTTTCTCTCTCACTCTGCTCTCTCTCTCTCACTTTCACTCTTCCCCTCTCCCTCTCTCCCCCGCTGCTGCTGCCCCTGCGGGCCGCACCCTTTCTTGTCCCGCCCCTTTTTGGCTCCGCCCCCTTTTCATGCCGTTTTTCATCCCCCTTTCTCCTCCCAGCTGTCCTCTTCTCCCCCCACCTCCCTACTTGATGGTGCCGTGCCGTAACCGCTCCCAGTGCTAAAACCCCTGGCTCCCACCCCCCCATCGCTGCTACGCACGTCTTCAATACAACGCCGCCACCCTCCGTGCCCTCAACACCGGCCGCTCTCCCGCCTGCCTTCAAGCCTCCCTGCAGACCACCGGCGGACCCTTCACCTGCCAGAACTCCGGTTCACCAGCCTTCGCACCAACGACACCAAGGCAGGATGCAATCATCTCAGATGTATCCTCCTCAACACCCACTCCGTCCACAAGCATGCAGTAGAGCTATGGAATCTATTCAACTCTGCATCCCCAGATGTTGCCTTCCTGACCGAGACCTGGATGAACCCCTCCTCAGCGCCTGACATTGCCATAGCCATCCCGGATGGCTACAAGATCACCCGCAGGGACCGCTTCAGCAAACCAGGAGGAGGCAACACCATCATCCACAAGAACACCCTCAGGATCACGACCAACACCTAGCCTAGCACCGCCGAACTCCTGCACTTCCAAGTCCACACTGACCCAAACACCACCTTTTGAGGGACCCTCATCTACAGGCCCCCTGGCCCACCACAGCAGTTCTCCCATCCACTTACTATATACTCCTCAGAGACTTAAACTTCCACCTCAAGAACACCAACAACAACAACACTGCCACCCTGCTCGACAACCTCTCCAATCTCAGCATCAAACAGCTCATCACGACACCAACCCACTCTGCAGGACACACACTTGACCCTATTTTCTCCGCCAGAAACCACGTCTCTTTCACCACACCACCGAACTCCACTGGACAGACCACTGCTGCATCCACTTCTCCTTCAAGAAACCCACAACACACCACCACCCACAACGGATCCCCCACCGCAGTTGGAACAAGGTCACTAAAGACCAACTTATCAAGACCCTCTCCCAGAACCCACCCATCGACACTACCGACACTGATGCAGCTACCCGCAACTTCAGGCAATGGGTCAACACCTGTGCCATTACTCTCACCCCAATCAAGAATCCCTCCAATAGACGCACCAACAGAAAGGCCTTCTGGTTTACCTCTGACCTCCACGAATCTAAGCAAAGCTGCCGAATACTCGAAAGAAAGTGGTGCCAAGATCAGACTCTGGACAACCACACAGCCTTCAAAAACGCCATCCGCAGACACCACCAACTCATCTGAGCCACCAAAAGAACCACCTTCAAAGACCGAAACAACAACAATGCACATAGCCACAAGGAGCTCTTTAAAGTCGTGAAGGAACTCTCCAACCCCAGCTCCAACGTCAATGACATTCCGCCATCCCAAGACCTCTGTGACTCCCTAGCCTCCTACTTCCACCATAAGATTGCAGACATCCATGACAGCTTCAGCACCCAGACCCCGGCAACCACCATCACCACAGTTTCACCTCCGACCAACCTCCTGCTCTCTGGACCCCCATTAACGACAACAACACCATCGAAATCATGAACACCATCCACTCCGGCTCTCCATCTGACCCCTGCCCTCACCACATCCTCAACAAAGAAAGCTCTGTCATCGCACCCCAACTAAGGAAGATCATCAACAGCTCCTTCGAGTCAGCCACCTTCCCAGAGAGCTGGAAACACGCCAAGATCAACGCCCTCCTCAAAAAACCAAAGGTGGATCCAAAGGACCTCAAGAATTTCCAGCCTATCTCCCTGCTTCCCTTCCCGGCAAAAGTCATCGAAAAGGCCATCAACAGACAAATAACCCGCTTCCTAGAGGAGAAACACACCCTGGACCCTTCCCAATCTGGATTCCAAAGCAACCACAGCACCGAAACCACCCTCATCGCTGCCACTGACGACACCAGAACCATATTGGACAGAGGCGAAACCGTGACCCTCATCCTCCTGGACCTCTCGGCTGCATTCAACATTGTCTGCCACCACACCCTACGCTCATGCCTCAGCAATGCTGGAATCCATGACAGAGCCCTGGACTGGGTCACCTCCTTTCTCACCGGCAGAATCCAGAGAGTCCGCCTCCCCCATTCTGCTCGGAGGCCATCGAAATCATCTGCGGGTTCGTCCCTCAGCCCGACCCTCTTCAACGTCTACATGGCCCCGCTCGCTAACATCGCTCGATCCCACAACCTCAACATCATCTCATACGCCGATGACACCCAGCTGATCCTCTCCCTCACCAAGGACTCCGCCAAGACCTATATCCACGAAGCAATGAAGGCCATCACTGAATGGATGAAGAGCAGCTGCCTCAAACTCAATTCAGACAAGACGGAAGTCCTTATCTTCAGCTCCACCCCTCCGCATGGGATGACTCCTAGTGGCCTGCCACTCTTGGAATTGCTCCGACTGCCACGGACTACACATGTAAATTAGGATTCATCTTGGACCCTTCACTATCTATAACCCAAAAAGTCAAGCCATCTCCTCCTCCTGCTTCAACACCCTCTGCATGCTCCGAAAGATCTACAAATGGATACCCACCGAAACCAGAAGAACAGTCACCCAAGCCCTCTTAAGCAGCAAACTGGACTACGGCAATGCCCTCTACGCAGGAACCTCAGCCAAACTCCAGAAGAGGCTGCAATGCATCCAGAACGCCTCTGCACGCCTCATCTTGGACATCCCCCACCACTGCCACATCACAGACCACCTGAAAAACCTGCACTGGCTCCCAGTCAGCAAGAGAATCACCTTCAAACTCCTCACCCATGCTCACACAGCACTGAACAACACCGGACCAGAATAGCTCAACAAATGACTCTCCTCTACACCCCGACCCGGCATCTCCGCTCCGCTGACCTCGCCCTCCCATTCATCCCATGCGTCCGCAGAACTACAACCGGCGGTAGATCATTTTCACACCTCGCCGCCAAAACGTGGAACACTCTTCCCACCCACCTGCGCCAGGCCAAAGCCCTCCTTACCATCAGGAAACTTCTCAAGACCTGGCTGTTCGAGCAGTAGCAGCACCTTCTCCCCCCACCTCCTCCCTCTCCCCTCCTCAGCGCATTGAGACCCTTGCGGGCGAGTAGTGCGCTTTACAAATCCCTAATTGATTGATTGATTGATTCAGAACCACTGCATCTTGGACCCCATGCATCGCCGCTGTTGTATAGAAAAAGTTGATGCATCTTCACTGCTGCGTGGGAAAGATCAAAGCGTTGTCTTCACTTTACGGATCAACTCTGATGCATTGCTTCAATTTGCTCACCCCATCGTTGACGCAACCTGGATTAATGTACTTTGTCAGCAGGCCCAACTGGGTCCTTGTAGTCAGTCAACCCTCAATAGTGGTCGGCCTGTGCTTTTGGCTTCGTCCAAGTCCAGCGTGACCAGAGAGCCCTGGTTGGTGCCTTTTGCTTCTAAGCACTTTGCTACAGTTTATTCTTTAAAATTCAAAACTCAAGTCCTACTTATTGGATTTTTGACAATTTTGTCTTGTTTTAGTTATTAAATCAAGATCTATTTTTATCACCAGGTATGAAATATTTTTATGTGGTGTTTTCACTGTTTTACTGTTTGAAGTGTAGCACAAATACAATCCACATTGCCTTTTAAGCTAAGCCTGACTGCTCTGAGCCAAGCTACCAGAGGATGAGCACAGTGTAATTTAGGGTGTGTTTGTGACTTATCCTAACAAGGATTGTATTTCCTACTTGGACAGGGTGCATACCTCTTCCAACCAGAAACACAATTTTTAACAGTAGCAATGGTACCACATGGCAAAATTGGCAAGATTTTATGGAACGTAACCAAGATCAACTGAAATCAATGCAAGAAATAATACATCCATCACACGAGTCCAAGTTTAGGTAGGTGGCTGCCACTTTCAATTTAAATACGATGCTATTTTAGCCTTAAGCTGTTTAAAATTTCTTCCAATAAAATGAAAGCTAGTGTAGAAATTGAATTCCCCTGTTGAAGGTGACAAACGAGCTTGCTGACGAATGTCTGTCTGAAGTGGATAAGCGTTTTGAATTTGTATTCTTCAATTATACATAGCTGCCAAGTTTTCCGGGGCCATGCGGGATGTGCTGGACTAGACCAGATTTATTTCTAGGACTTGTAGTCCTGTTTTATTCTAAATAGGGCTACAAGTATAAGATTTCAAAGAAACATATGGACAGGACAGCACACCATGTATGGACCATGGAAACTTGGCGTGGCTGACTCTACCTTTGAGTCTTCTGTGTTCTGTGTTCAGACGAAGTGGCACTAGCTTCCCCACTCTTTCTGCTAGACAGTAGCGATAGACCTCTGGGAACCCTGGACTTCTCTGGACTGGTTCTGGTTATGAGTGCCTTAGAAAAGGTACACCTGGCTCCTTCTGGACACATGCACCCTGCAAGAGGCTGAAGGCTTTAGGTGCTTGGGGAGCGAATTGACGGTGAGTGGTTTGCCTTGAGACCAAAGGGCGCTGCTGTATAAAAGACCCCTGGTCAACAGACTAAATTATGGCTGCACAGACAGACGGGTCAAAATTCTATAAGCCTGGCTTCAGGACAAAGAAGAAGTGTAAAGGTCTGAGGATGGATTAACAGCAATCAGCATAATAAAATGAGGGGCACCAGGGGCCCCTATAGGATGAATACATTTTTGAGGGGATGATAGGAAGATGGTGAATATCTACTTGCCTAGAAATCCTCAACCTAATGTGTTGTGTCGTACTGTATTCCTTTGTCCACTATGTATTAATTAGTGTGGGAAATTCTTCATTTCTCATAGCCTGCTGTGGGTCGGTCAACCAGGTTCTACTGCTTTAGTGCTGTATACATTTATTTAATAAATATGTATTACAATTCCATGCTTCTGAGTTAATGAATATGGAAATGTTTGAGAAAAAATATGTGAATTTGACACAACACATTTCCACAAAAAAAAGCATTACGTTAAGCTAAGGACAGACATGACGCAGTTTTTATGATCATATCAGTGGCTTCCTCTGACATAACGAAGGGAATGTTTAGTTAAGGAGCAATTACAAATATTACCAAAACAACGAGGTAATAAAGACCTCACAGGCACTACTACAAGTCCTCAGTGTAACACAGGGACGTGCAGAATTCGGCTGAAGACAGAGATTCGCGTGCATGCTTTAGAACAACTTTAAAAAGTTGAAACTTTAAGAATGTTCTTCTCTAACTCATCTGTTACCTGCTTTAGGCAGAGAAATGGGCAATAACTGGGATACAGTGAATGTTCTTTCGAATTCCTGCGCCAAAGACATATGTTCGATCGAAGCTATAGGCAAGACCGATTCTCTACCACACCCTCTGGAGTTGCCTATATATAAATCTTTAAAGAAAGCCTAAAAGTATGCAAAAACGGTCACCTAAGCAAGATATACACTATGGCGGTCATTCTGACTTTGACGGGCGGCGGAGGCGGGCCGCCAAAGTCCCGCCGGCAGAATACCGCTGCGCGGTCAAAAGACCGCCGCGGTAATTCTGAGTTTCCCGCTGGGCTGGCGGGCGACCGCCAGAAGGCCACCCGCCAGCCCAGCGGGAAACCCCCTTCCATGAGGATGCTGGCTCCGAATGGAGGCGGCGGAGGGGAAGGGGTGCGACGGGTGCAGTAGCACCGTCGCGATTTTCAGTGTCTGCTTGGCAGACACTGAAAATCTTGGTGGGGCCCTGTTAGGTAGCCCCTGCAGTGCCCATGCCGTTGGCATGGGCACTGCAGGGGCCCCCAGGGGCCGCTCGACACCCGTTACCGCCAGCCAGGTTCTGACGGTCAAAACCGCCAGAACCAGGCTGGCGGTAAGGGGGTCGGAATCCCCATGGCGACGCTGCTTGCAGCGCCGCCATGGAGGATTCCCTTGGGCAGCGGGAAACCGGCGGGACACCGCCGGTTTCCCGTATCTGACCGTGGCTGTACCGCTGCGGTCAGAATGCCCATGGGAGCACCGCCAGCCTGTTGGCGGTGCTCCCGCGGTCGTTGGCCCTGGCGGTCCATGACTGCCAGGGTCAGAATGACCCCCTATGTCCCACACCACTTCTTGAATTTTGGTAAATAGACAATAACTTAGGCAAACACGTGTTTCACCTATTTACATGTGTACGTCAGCTGTAAGTCTGAAAAAGTCCTAATTACTTTTCTAAAAGTCCTATGTATTTTGCCACTAAGCATTCCAGGACTATTACAACACAACTGCTAACGAAGCATTAGTTGGCTCCAGAATTACATTTATGTTCCTTGTGAATTCTAGCTGCCTGCAGCATTAAAACCCATCTTGATAAGCTGATCCTGGACATATTACTCTATTACTGACAGCCAGTGAGTATCTAATTGCCTTCGCTCATATCCTGGGGCCTGAGAAGTGTACTTTCATGGTAGATTAGGACTTACAGGACCACTCACCAAATGTATATGTGACCGCCCTGCTGGCTGTCATTTATAACGCATTGGTAGGATCCGTCGTCACAGTGTTTCCTGTCAATGAATTTTCCTATTTGGTGCAGTGCACCATGAGAGGATCGAGCCCTGTACAGAACAAATTTCTTATTTATTTTAAAAAGGATCACAAAATTAGATTTTGTTTTGGAAAGTAAAAAATGCAATTCTCCCTTTGCTATCGGAGTTTTTTTCCCATGGTGAATGGAGCATTTGACAGTTTTCACTGCCCCTTACCATCTGGATTTTCCTGGAGGTGACGATCAGTGAAAATTGAGCTGTAACTCTGTCCATCTAAAGTAAGTGGGTGGGAGTCAGGTCGGCCTCTGATGGCCCTTATTTCACAGGGCCGTTGGAGGGGAGTATTCATGGTGAAGACGGAGCAGTCTTTGCCATGCTTAACCCAAAGGTCCTCCCAAATTTAAATTTGTCAGAAAGACTGCATTCTTGGTGGTAGGGATACTCTGTAGCTGTTGCAACGGAGTATCCATACCACCAAAAAGTAAATTGGGCCCTAAGTCAGAAGGGAATACCTTTTGCCGAAGGTTAATCCAGTGGATGCATCTGACCTGCTTTCCATTGTGGTCAGTGTAAAATTTTACCTAGCTCCTTTTCTACCACATTTATCGACAATCATTGGCACTATATGCCTCTTTTCAGTACTTCTATTTAAAGCTTTAGAAATGCACATCTCTAGTTCATTCTATTGGATGTTTATCTTTTTAGAGTCATTCTGTTATTAAATTGTCTGATGGCTTTTGGAATTTTTATTGTTTAGCATTTTATCTTTATCACAGTTGTATTACTTAATAAATACATTGCATATTGTTTGTACCTACCTTTCTACTCTGTGCCATCTCCACAAGAGGGTTACCAGTGTTACAATGAAAGGATGAATGTTATTTTCCCGATTTCTCAATACGCCTATATTGTCAAATTTTAAACTGTAGAAGAAGGCATAGATAGATACACTAAACATTATTTTCTATGTTTTTAATTCAAAACAATTGATAAAAAGTAAACATCAAAGACATCAATGCACTGTACAAATGAGAAGTACAAAAATACAATACACAGATAGTATTGCAAAAATCCAGTTCTTCATTCAGGTCTTTGTCTATTCCAAATTTGCTAGCCAGGCAATAGCCTCTTGTATTTTTTGATTGACTCCACTGCTGAGTTTTTGAAGAATGAATCCAATAGTACGAAGGGACTTAAAAATATTAAATGTATCTTTCTTTGCACCTTCATCTCTAACATGAAAATATCAACATTCCAACTAATGAATCCCACCCAGTTTCTGTTGTACTTATGAAAACAAACCTCCCTTATCTTTGTTGAAGTGGCATCCAATATTATTAAATGCAGCAAATAAAAAAGACCTGATGATAGGTTTCACAGTTGGCCAAATGTACAATCATTAGAAAGCTATGAAAATTGCATTATTGGTTGAGTGGGGTGTGAGTCCTGGTCAAGCAGCAACCACAAACCTTGTCAGGGTAAGGCACAGGCACATTCCATATTAACCTGTGATCAGTCGTCTTGTAACTTGGCACAGAGTAGTTAGGCTTAACTTTAGAGACAATGAGTAAAGTATTTGTTCACCACTTCAAACAGTACACCAGGGATGATACCACACAAAAAGTTCCATCACCAGGTTAGAAAAATAGAACTTACTTTAATAAATAAAACAAGACCATAATGAGAAAAATCTAATCAGTAGAATTGGAGTTATGATTTTTTCAAATAATAAAGTGAAAAATAGTCGCTAAAAGCATAAAGCACAAACCAATGATACACGGTTGTGCTGGTTTGGGTCAAATTCAAACATTCAGGCTTACTGCGATGGAGCAGTGATCAGATACAGTCCCAGATCAATCCAGCTACAGTTTTACATTCTCAAGTTTTGTGCCAAGCTTCCTGTACGTGTTGGAGAGGGTTGGGGGAGCAAGGACAGCATTGCTAGCAGTGATCGGTGTAGCATAAAGAGCAGACTGGGTGTTGCAGATGGGCAGGCTAGAGCTTCGTGTTGTAGGTCCTCAGCAGGTGATCGATGCTTGCTGTGTGAAGAGACATGCTGGCAGCGGCTCGCACTGGTTTTCAGTGCCTGGGGCATGGTTCAGTGCGAACAGCCCGATTCGTGGTCATGAAACGCCAAAACATTGATTGAAAAAGCCTGTGTGCTACAAAAAGTATCCAAGACCCAAGATGCACCACTTGGCGGTCAGAGGCTCGCTACAGCTGGGTTCAGGAGCTGGTTGGGGAGCCTTTTATGTCCCTGAGGCTCAGATCAGAATGCCAGCAGACTAGCCCTTGGGGTCACCCTGTGGTCCAGGGTTCAAGATGAAGTTGCAAGCTGAGTTCTTCTTCCCCAGGCAAGAGGACAGCAGGCAGCAGATCATCACAGCAGGGCCACAGTTCCTTTAGAGCAGCAGTCCAGCAGGGTGGCAGTCTTTGTATCAGTACAGTACTCCTTCCTGGCAGAGTATCTACAGGTTCAGTATTGTACTGAAGACTTCAGGTCCAGTATTTATACCTAATTCTCCCTTTGAAGTGGTGGAGGAACTTTAGAGGTGTCCCTTTGAAGTTCCCAGGCATCCTGCCTTCCCTTCCCTGGCTTCTAAGCTAACTACAGGGTTTATGCAGCCCTTTGTGTGGAGGACATGACACAGCCTATTCAGGTGTAAGTGACGCTGTGTGCAGCTCCTCCCTCCCATTCTGTCAAGAATGGTCCATCCAGGCAAAGCAGAGTTCCCTATTGTGTGTTGTTGTCTAGAAGGAATGCACAAAGGTAAACTGTCAGCTACACCCAGTCTTGTGACCAGAGACAGTCTACAAGCACTAAATGGCTAAGGCAGGGAAGTGCCAAATTTTTTAAGTGGCATTTTCAGAATTGCAATTTAAAATTTGACTTTAAGCTAGGATTTTAGATTGCAATCGCAGAGACACCAAACACCCACCAAGAACCCATTTGAAAATTCCACTTATGAAAAGTGTTTCACTACCAGAGCCAGGTAAAACTTAAAAAGTACATGTCCTACTTTTTAAATACACTGCAACCTGCCCTCTGGGTTGTCCAGGGCCTATCCTAGGAGTTACCAATATGTAATAAAAGGAAAGGTTTTGGCCTGGCAAAATCTTGATTTTGCCTGGTTGAATAGGTAATTTCACACTGTATCTGTAGGCTCTGCAATGAGAGGCCTCAGACATGGTTGAAGGACTACTTAGGCGGAAGGCAAAATAAGTGCTACTGTCCCACTAGTGCATTTAATTTAAAAGCCCTGAGCACATGCAGGACCGCTTTACTAGGGACTTATAAGTTTATTAAATATGTCAATTGGGGATAAGTCAATATTACCATATTTTAAGGAGTGACCACATGCGCTTCAACACTGGTTATCAGTGGTAAAGTGTACAGAGTCCTAATGCCAGCAAAAACAAGATCAGGAAAAATGGAAGGAGGAAGGCAAAAGGTTTGTGGGGAGACCATACTAAGGCTGAAAGATCTAACAAAAGCCAATAAGGCTCAACTTTACAATGAGTGTGCTGAGTGTTGGACACAGCCCTCTCTGCATGGTCATCCTCAGATATTTTGCCTTCTGACTGCCATTTTTTCTGACTCCATTTTTGCTGGCTTCAGGATTTGGTGTACTCTACCACTGTTGACCAGTGCTAAAGTGCAGGTACTCTGTACTCCCAAACATGCTAACATTGTGTGGAAGGTCCTGCAGTACAGAATAAACAAGACGGAGATATCTAGGGAGATCCAAAAAAGGATTTGAACATTTTAATGATTTATGTATAGTAGTTCAATTCCTCAGATGGGCAATACTGTTCTTTCTCTCAGGTTCTCGTCCTTGGTTCTTCTTAAATTAATATTTGGTTGCTGCTTTCTCTTCTAGGTGTTGCTGGGCTCCCGGTTTCAACTCTCTCTCTCTCGGTCTCTCGCCAAGGTCCCGGAAAAACAAACAAGCAGGACACACGGTAAGTTGGGGTTTGGGATGTCGTTTTAGTCTAGGTAAGTAGGAAGGGTGGTTGAAGGAAAAGGAGTAGGGGTTGGTGTTTTAGGGAGATATGGGTTTAGGGTTTGAAATCCTTCAGAGTTTCAATAGTGGGTGGCGTGGTGAAGGGGTTCACACAGTGTATTGGTGCTCAGCCCAGCTGGTTCCACCCCCTCCCCCTCTACCACTTCCCACTATCTCTTTTCCTCCCCTCCCGTATTATCAAATAGCTGTTTCTTTTTAAAATTCGATTGTCCCTTCGGAAGGGACCGTACCTTGCCTAGCCACGACCCTCCTGGTTCGTGGCGGGAGTTGTTTTCCTCGTTCAGCGTTTCCGCCTTCTGGCTCGCTGGTACCTCTCTCTGCGCGATGTTTTTCTCGTTTTCGGGCTCCACTGTCGATTCGGTGTCTTCTCCGGTCGCCGGTTCCTCGCTCGATGCGTTCTCCTCCTCCTTCTCCCTAATGACTCTGTCTCTCGCGTCGTCCGTCGTCTTTTTCCCCGTCTCCATCCGGAAGTCCGCCTCTGGGAAGACGGCCGGCCCCCACGCGTCGCCATGGGAACGCGGCAAGGGGTCGGCCGAAGTGCGGAAACGCCGCCATTCTGCTGCCGCGGTAGACGAGGTTTCTGAGACCCGTCTACACTCCCCATCCCAAGAACGGGACTGGTAGAGGACCGTTGAGTCCGGACAGCGGGAAAGAAAGTCAGCAGGGCGTTGTCGGGTACCGGTGATGTGGTGGACCTGAAAGGTAAAAGGCTGGAGCTCAAGAAACCAGCGCAACACTCGTGAATTACTGTCCTTATGGCAGGCTAACCAGGTCAAAGGGGCATGGTCAGTATAAAGGACAAAAGACCTGCCGAGGAGGTAATACTGTAAGCATTCAATGGCCCATTTAATGTCTAGGCATTCCTTTTCAATAGCAGGATAATGAACTTCCCTCGGAAGGAGTTTACGGCTAATGTAGACGATAGGATGGTCAAGATCTAGTTCGTCTGGTTGGGCTAAGACTGCCCCAAGACCGACGTTGGAAGCGTCCGTGTAGAGGTGGAATGGTTTGGAAAAATCGGGACAGCGTAATATCGGTTCTGTTGTGAGGGCCTCTTTTAGTATCTGGAATCCTTGAGTCTGAGAGGTTGAGAAAGGGGGGAGTTTATTGGGAAACTGTTTCTTTAGGAGGTCAGTGAGGGGGGCTGCAATGGTGGAGTACTGGGGAATGAACCTACGATAGTACCCCACTAACCCCAAAAAGGAGCGGAGCTCTTTTTTTTTTCTTGGAAGAGGTATCTGTTTAATAGCTTCCACCTTGTCCTTTTGGGGTCGTAGAACTCCCATACCAATAACATATCCCAGATAAGAAATCTGTGTTTGTCCTAGTACACATTTTTTTGGATTGCCCTTAAGACCCACCTGCGCTAACGTGGAAAACACTAATTGTAGATGATGTAGATGCTCGGACCATGTTTTGCTAAAGACGACAATGTCGTCTAGGTATGCGGCTGTAAAGGCTTGTAAAGGACGTAGGATTTGATCCATTAGACGCTGAAACGTAGCAGGTGCTCAGTGAAGGCCAAAGGGAAGAACAGTAAATTGATATAATCCAGATGGGGTAGAAAAAGCTGTCTTCTCTTTGTCTGTTGGAGCTAGTGGGATCTGCCAATAGCCTTTCGTTAAGTCAAGGGTAGACATATACTTAGCGTCTCCTAATTTTTCCAATACGTCGTCTACTCGGGGAATAGGGTATGTGTCAAATAAAGAAATATCGTTCAGTCGTCGAAAATCAATACAAAACAAGATGGTCCCATCTGGTTTCGGCACTAGAACGACCTGAGAACACCAAGGGCTAGTGGAGGGTTCGATTACTTTCAATTCTAACATTTTCGTTATCTCTTCTTTGATAATATGTTTTCTGGCCTCTGGGATTCTATAGGGACGGAGACGTATTGTGCGACCCTCTGGAGTTCTGATATGGTGATGGATTAGAGTTGTCCGGCCAGGAGTCTCTGAAAAGAATTCGGAGTATCGTTGTATCAGAGTAATTAATTGGGTTTTGTTTTCCTTGGACAAGTTGTCATTGATACAGGGGCTTACGGATAGGTCTAGATGAGACATGGGGTATAGGTTAAGACCTAATTCCGAAGTTGGTGTTATGAGACATCCAGTAGCCGGGATGTTAGTGTTAGTCTCAGATTGTTCCCATTTTTTAAAGAGATTAATATGATAAATTTGAGTCGATTTTGGATGGTCATTAGTCTCAATCAGATAGGTGACAGGCGAGACTGCTTTTATTACCCTATAGGGAACTTGCCACTTAGCCAGCAATTTATGCTCAGATGTGGGCCGTAGTATTAGGACTTTATCATTGGGTTGGAGAACTCGTAGTTTGGTTCCCTGATCATACTGCTTTTTTGTGTTTCTTGAGCTTTCTCTAAATGTTGTCGTACATCCTCCCACACAGTTTGCAGTTGTGTTTTTAACCTATGGATGTATTCTAAAATGGGTTTTTCCTCACTATCCTCCTCCTCCCATAATTCAGCTGCCATATCAAGCAGGTTGCGAGGTTGACGGCCAAAGACCAATTCAAACGGACTATGGCCAGTGGAGGCCTGTTCGTGTGTCCTAATAGCATAAAGAACCAGGGGTAACTTCTGGTCCCAGTCTTTCCCAGAATCATTTATTGTTTTCCTTAACAGTGTTTTAATGGTACGGTTATATCGTTCCACTAACCCATCTGTCTGTGGATGATAAACTGCAGTTTTTATCTGGGATATCCCTAGTGTTTTGCATATCTGTTTCATCAGCCCTGATGCAAAAGGTGTACCTTGATCCGTAAGGATTTCCTGAGGGAAACCTACTCGGGAAAAGAAAGTTATCATGGCTTGTGCAACGGCTTTTGTAGTGGTGCTGGTAAGAGGGATCGCCTCGGGATATCTGGTAGCATAGTCTACCAGGACAAGTATATACGAATGACCCTTAGATGACGGTAAGAGGGGTCCAACCAGATCCATACCTCCTCTCCTAAAAGGAATGTCTATGATGGGTAAAGGTTGTAAAGGGGCTTTCCTCAATGTCCCTGCTTCCACTAGTTGACATCTGGGACATTGCGCACAATATCTTCGGATATGTGCATATACCCCAGGCCAATAAAATCGCCTCAACAAATATTCTTCGGTTTTCTCTCGGCCACAATGTCCACCTCCTGGTTGGTTATGGGCTAGGAAGAGGACTTGAGTCCGGTAGGGCTCTGGTACCACTAACTGTTTCTTTTCCCCGTTTGTAGTCCTTTTGACCCTATATAACAGATTATTCTGAACTAAGAAGTAAGGACCTACCTCCCCATTAGGTTAGCTTTTGGCATTATTCCAAGCGTGTATGAGGGTGGGGTCTTCCCGTTGACTCAGTCTAAAAGAGACTGGGACACTGTCAATACTAGCTACTCTTTTTTCTGGGGTACTCTCCTTTCTGTTTAGGTTATATTTTAGTTTTTCTTCCCTTTTTTCCTTCCGACTTAGTCTCTTTCAGTCAGGGGTCGCTTCGATGTCACTACCAACGAATGGGGCGTCCAACCACCAATCAGAAGTAGGGTCTACTCTTTTCGTTTGTTCTAAAAGATCAATGAATTTGGAATAATCAGTGCCAATAATACAGTCTTCTATTAAGTGATCCATTATGCCGATGGGAAGGAAATCATGATGTTTTCCCCATTCTATTTTAACCAAACCTAGAGGGTAGTCGGCTTTGTCTCCATGGATACAGCAGATGGAAACCCACTGACACGGAGTCGGACTAACGTCGTTTGACACATCTCTCCGTATCACCGACTGACTGCAACCGGAGTCAATCAAAGCGTCTATCTGGATTCCGTTTATCTTTATGTTTCGTTTGAAAGTAGTACTCCCCTTCCCTACACATAACACCCTGCCCCTAGTGACCCCTATTTCCATGGGTTCAACGCGGTCCTGTTTATGTGGACATCCTCGTGCGATGTGACCCCACTCGCTACAACTCAAGCACTGGGGTTGTTGTAGGGGGCTCTGTTCTCCACTTTGGGAGGGTCCGGGTTCCTCGACGGGTCGTCGGGGTGTATACTTAAGAGGTACTACAGTCAGTTTGCATGGATTCTTGGGCGTTAGTGTCTTAACGTCCACCGACCGGTGGTAGGCACAAGCAAGATCGACTGCCAGTTCCGTATCAACCTTAGGGTGTTGTCGTATCCAGTTACGAGTGTGTCCGGGAAGTGCGTCTAAGTACTGTTCCAAGATGATGGCTTTAATGACATCTTCACGGTCATTCCCTAATGGCCCCGACCACTTCAGACCTAAATCCTTGACCCGGAAGTAGAAGGTGCGGGGGTCTTCGTTCTGTCCCCATCTGACTTTCCGGAACTTCATTCGGTAGTACTCGGTGTCATGGCCCACTCTCTCGAGAATACTTTTCTTTATGTCCTTATATGGGGTAGTGCCCCCGGGGCTCGCGGCCTGATAGGCGGTTTGGAGGATACCTGTCAAAAGAGGGGCGATATATTGACCCCAGCAATCTACCAGCCATTGCGCTGAAGATGCTACCCTTTCGAAGTTCGTAAAAAACGAGTCTTGGTCCTCACCTTCTTGGTATTTTTGCAGTACCGAGCTGGGGATGTTTGGGTGTACCTTACTGGCTGCTATGGTGTCTGTCAGTTTTTGAAGAGCAGTCTCGTGTACCAGCTGGTTGTTCGCCATTATAGTGGCTTGGCTTTTCAGGGCTGCTTGGAGGGCTTCCCGGTCTTCCTTAGCCTCCCTTTGGTGTGCTTCCCAGACCAACTGCAAGTGGCGTTGACCCTCAGCCAGTTATTTTATCATGTCTTCCAATGTGGGTTTCTCTCCCATTATCCCGTACTTTCTGTACCGCCTAGCCAGTCAAATCCCACTTCTGACACCACTGTGGAAGGTCCTGCAGTACAGAATAAACAAAACGGAGATATCTAGGGAGATCCAAAAAAGGATTTGAACGTTTTATTGATTTATGTATAGTAGTTCAATTCCTCA
The DNA here is from genome assembly GCF_031143425.1 of Pleurodeles waltl. Taxonomy (NCBI): domain Eukaryota; kingdom Metazoa; phylum Chordata; class Amphibia; order Caudata; family Salamandridae; genus Pleurodeles; species Pleurodeles waltl. Next base: position 254,511,313 of record NC_090448.1, on the reverse strand, counting down.
GATGGGCAATACTGTTCTTTCTCTCAGGTTCTCGTCCTTGGTTCTTCTTAAATTAATATTTTGTTGCTGCTTTCTCTTCTAGGTGTTGCTGGGCTCCCGGTTTCAACTCTCTCTCTCTCGGTCTCTCGCCAAGGTCCTGGAAAAACAAACAAGCAGGACACACGGTAAGTGGGGGTTTGGGGATGTCGTTTTAGTCTAGGTTAGTAGGAAGGGTGGTTGAAGGAAAAGGAGTAGGGGTTGGTGTTTTAGGGGGATATGGGTTTAGGGTTTGAAATCCTTTAGAGTTTCAATAGTGGGTGACGTGGTGAAGGGGTTCACACAGTGTATTGGTGCTCAGCCCAGCTGGTTCCACCCCTCCCCCTCTACCACTTCCCACTATTTCTTTTCCTCCCCTCCCGTATTATCAAATAGCTGTTTCTTTTTAACATTCGATTGTCCCTTCAGAAGGGACCGTACCTTGCCTAGCCACGACCCTCCTGGGTCGTGGTGGGAGTTGTTTTCCTCGTTCAGCGTTTCCGCCTTCTGGCTCGCTGGTACCTCTCTCTGCGCAATGTTTTTCTCATTTTCGGGCTCCACTGTCGATGCGGTGTCTGCTCCGGTCGCCGGTTCCTCGCTCGACGCGTTCTCCTCCTCCTTCTCCCTAACGACGCCGTCTCTCGCGTCGTCTGTCGTCTTTTTCCCCGTTTCCATCCGAAAGTCCGCCTCTGGGAAGACGGCCGGCCCCCACTCCATGGGAACGCAGCAAGAGGTCGGCCGAAGTGCGGAACCGCCGCCATTCTGCTGCCGCGGTAGACGAGGTTTCCAAGACCCGTCTACACATTGGTTTGTTCACAATTGGCATATTTAATGTACTTGCAGGTCCCTTGTAATGTGCAATGTATGTGCCCAGTGCCTGTAGATTAAATGCTGCTAGTGGGCCTGCAGCACTTATTGTGCTATCCACTTAAAAAGCCCTTTAAGCCTGTCTCAGGCCTGGCACTACAGAGCCTGTGTGTGCAGTTTTAAACTGCCATTTTGATCTGGCAAGCATGCCCACTTGCCAGGCGCAAACCTTCCTTTTTGTTACATGTAAGTGACCCCTAAGGTAGGCCCTGGCCAGCCCCAAGTGCAGGGTGCAGTGTATTTAAAAAGTTGGACATGTACTGTTAAGTATAACAGGTCCTGGTAGTGAAAAACAATTAACTTACATTTTTACTACTGCACAGCCCATCACTCCAATAGGTTAACATTGGGGTGACATTGAAGCAACATTTAAGTGTAACATGGCAAAGATAGACATTTGGAGTTTGGTCACTTTGGACTCACATTTCGAAATGATAACTAATGGTGAAGTTAGATTTTAGATTGTAAGTTTTAAAATGTCACTTCTAGAAAGTTGGCATTTTCTTACTTTGACTGTTGTGTGCCTCTGCCACTCTCTGAATACATGTCTGGGGAGGTTGACAGATCAACTTTTTGCATTCCTTCTAGACAGCCACACACAAAGGGAGCTGGGGTATGACATTTGCATCCTGATGGCCCATCACCAGGCTACTGGGTCTTGGTAGGCTAGATGAGAGGGAGGAGCTGACACACCTGAAGAGGCTGCTGCACCTCTCCGCACACAAAGGGCTGCATAATCCTCTGTAGAGTATGTGGGCCAGGGAAGGAAGGACAGGGACCTTGTGCCCTTCAAAGGCCTCTCCTTGAAGTCTCTCTTACTTCAAAGGCTCAACTGGGTATTAGTACTGGACCCCAAACCACACCAAATCAGAACTTTGCTCAAACCAAGGTCATTTTGCCAGGAAGAAGAGTTGCTGTGCTGCAGAAGGGACTGCCACTTTGATAACTGTTTTTCTGGGTTGGCCTGCTGCCTGCTGATTGTTGTCCTGCAGGAGAATTGCCACTTCGCTAACTGCTTTGCTGTGTTGGCCTGCTGCCTGCTGTTTTTTGCCTGAGAATGAGAGGGACCTGACCGCTCACTCCCAGGCATCTTTGAACCCAAATTTCTCCAAGGACTTACTGGCGTGCATCCTGTTCTTGAAGTCTCAGGGACATCAAAGGCCTACTGCAACTTTGTTCCTGCTGCTGAACTCTGCCATTTGTTAGTCCTACTGTTGCCTGAGGTGGCAATCCAGTCCTCGTTCTTAGAGGTGGGTTTGCAGCTGTATTTCAGTGAAAATTGACACATCCAAGCTGCTGAGCAGCTCGACACTGATGTAGTGCCCTCTGACATGTTGCTGATTCGATGAGTACACAGGACCCGACTGCGAGGTTCGACAACAGCACAGCACTGATCCTCGGACATTGCTGCATGGCTCAACAACGATGCATTACATGCATCCCAAAGGAGTTCAATGCCAATGGGGCTCCCGACTGCAAAGTTCTACACCAAAGCTTCTACCCCACTGCATGAACCAGAACTGACGCATCGCCTTCACATCGCTCCTTGACGCTGATGCTTGATCCATCCAAGGTACTTGTTCAGTGGGCTCTGTATCAGAACTGTAGTTGGTCTTCCTTCCATCGCGGTCAGCCTGAACTTTGGATTTACTTCATCTAGCACAACTTCAAGTAACCTTTTAGCGCTATTGACTTTGAGGCACCATATTGCAATTTATTCTTTAAAAAGTCATTTGTCAGGATCTATATATTGGAGTTTTGTCATTTTGGTCTTATTTTAAACAGATAAATATTCTCTATTTTTCTAAATGGTTGTGTAGTCGATTTGTTATGTTTATTCGGCACATAGGCTCTCATTATGACATTGGTGGTAAGTCCCGCTTACCGCCATGCCGACTGCCGCCAACATACCACAACCGCAGCGGTATACCGCTACCCATATTATGACCCACACATAGAAATCCATCACTATACAGACACAAACACAAGTCCGCCAGCCCAAAGGTCAGTGATGGCGGTAGCAAAACCCACACCGTTACGCCAACAGAACTATGCCCACAGCATTGTGACCCACGAATCACCGCTGCAGACATTCAACCGTGCTAAACCATTGGCGGTACATACCGCCGCCCTCATAATACACACACAAATACAAAACAACACCACATTGGACAATTCAAACTACACACACCTGACACGCATACACACACCACACCCACACGCCCACCCCACTATAAAACACCCACCCACAATACCCACAACCCTTTATGACACAAAGAAATTGACAACTGAGAGAGAGACACACCAAGAGCACCCACAGAACCAGAGCCTCACAAAACCATCACCCATACACCATCCACGCACCTCACAGCACACACCCCAACACATCACCCGACACACCCTCACACACACCACACACATTACACCCATGGCACCACAAAGACACCCCAGTTTCTCAGAGGAGGAGCTAAGGGTCATGGTGGAGGAAATCATCCGGGTAGAGCCACAGCTATTCGGATCACTGGTGCAGCAGACATCTATTGCGAAGAAGATGGCGCTATAGAAGAGAATAATGGACAGGGTCAACGCCGTGGGACAGCACCCCAGAGCAAGGGATGACATCAGGAAGAGATGGGACAACCTACAGGGAAAGGTGTGTTCCGTGCTTGCAAGACACCAGATAGCAGTACAGAGGACTGGCGGTGGACCCCCACCTCCTCTCCCACAACTAACAACATGGGAGGAGCAAGTCTTGGCAACACTGCATCCTGAGGGACTGTCAGGATTAGGAGGACTGGACTCTGGTAAGTCAACTCTCTACTACTTTCAACCCCCCTACCTGCATGCCATCACATACCCCCACCCTTACCCTCACCCCATCACCCCACCACCTCATATACACCCGCCATCACAACCCATCCTTCCCAGTACCCAGCACTGCATGCACCACCAATGCATGGACATCACTCACAGCTCTGCATGGGCACCCATCACCACAGCATGCACACTAGAGAGAGCCACCTAGCCCAAAATAACTACTCACAAAAGGCAAAGCTGAAAGGGTACTCACAACCATACAGGGCAACACACCCATGCACAAGATGTCACACACAGAAACATTAACACTGCATTTACATCCCCACAGGTCCCACACCCAACGTCATCGGAGAGGATGTGCCAGCAACAACCAGTCACCCCCCCCAGAAGAGGTCCACAGTGATGACAGCAGCTCTGCTCGCCTGGATCTGGATGACCAACCTGGCCCATCTGGGGCCTCCAGATAGTCGGTCACTCAGGCATAATCCCAACCCACCACTGAGCCTCCCCCCTCTGGAAACACCACCACAGCACCCACCCAGCGGGCCCATGCCTCTGCCCCAGGAGACGTCAATCAGCAATGTGTCCACCACTACAGGGACCCCAGGCAACCCCACAAACAGAGAACGATCAGGGACTGTGGGTCAGTGGGCACACGGTTCAGGGGACAGGACAACAGGGAAGCTGGGAGGACTTCTGTGCAGCAGGGGGAGGACAGGCCCAGGGAAGCGACTCTCCATGAGGCACTCACCAACTCCTGGGAGCATACCACCATTCCCAGGAGACTATGGGCCAGATACTGGCCAAATTGTAGGAGACCCAGCGGCTGCAGGAGGGACAGTACCTGGGGATCAGGGAGGACCCGAGGGACATCCACACCACCCTGGTCACCATTGCAGGGGTGCTGGCAGACATGGCCAACACAATGAGAGAGGCAGTGGCACACCAATGGGCCCCTGACACTATCCACACCGATGAACAGCCCTCAACCGCCGCTATTGGACAGGAGGCCCTGCCACAGGAACAAAAGGCCACCAGCACCCCTCTCCCTGCAGAAGGAGAACCACCCCGCAAATGGTCCCTGCGATCCAGGCACAAGCCAGAGAACATTGCCAAGACCCCCGCCAGGAAAGAAGACCCTCCTGATTGTCACCCTTGTGTCCCACTCTGTCACCCTGTCCACCTTGAACTGCCATTGCTCCACTACCTATGCCCCCTTGGACAATGCACCTGTGAGACAAATAGACTGGACTCTATCCTGGACTCTCCTCCACCATCACCAAAGCCCACTGGACACCCCCATTACATTTTCAGCAATTAAATAAACACCCTTTGAAAAAATACAAGTATGTAGTATGTCAAATGATTTAAGTATGTATTCCTATAACAATCTGTAGACATTGCAAGTAGACTGTACAGTAATGTATGTCTAGGTATGACCTGTATTGTGCTGCACTCAATACACCAAGAGCCAGAGTAGGGCACAAATATCTGTGAAAAGACATGTCAAAGGGTACAGTAAGTGGCCATAGTAGTGGAAACTGCAGCCTGCCAGTGAAAATTTACTGCACAAAACTGCAATGGAAGGTGACGTTACAGTGTCTTACCTGTGTGTCACTGGAAGTACTGTCGAATGATAGATGTTCTGTTGTCCACATCCTCTTCCTCTGCCTCCTCCTCATCACTGTCCACAGGCTCCAACGCTGCCACAGGCCCATCTCCAGCCTCATCATCCTGCAGAAAAGGCACCTGGCGTCTCAAAGCAAGGTTGTGCAACATGCCACATGCCACGATGATCTGGCAGACCTTCTTGGGTGAGTAGCACAGGGAACAGATGGAGGCACCACAACCTGGCCTTCAGGAGGCCAAAGGTTCACTCTACAATTTGTCTTGTTCAATTATGTGCCTCATTGTAACGTTCCTCTGCCCTCACTGGGGTCAGTAGCCATGAGAGGTTGGGGTAACCAGAGTCTCCTGCAAATATTGAGGGATCCCTGTTAGCCAGACACTCACCCTTAGGGCCAAACCCGCACCCATATACCAACATACACTGGGTAGGGACCATGGGCTCACCTATTAGCCACACCCTGTGCCTCTGGACTTGAGCCATCACATATGGGATGCTGCTATTCCTCAGGATATTGGCATCATGCACAGACCCAGGATACTTTTCATTCACATGGGAGATGTACTGGTCTGCCAGGCACACCATCTGCACATCCATCGTGTGAAAGCTCTTTCGATTTCTGAACACCTGTTTATTTCTCCTAGAGAGGACAAAGGCAATATCTGTTCCATCAATTGCCTTGTTGCCATGAAGTCACCTTTCACTGTGGCCAAATACTCCACCTGGGGGAATACGATGTAGCTGCGCATGTGTTTCATCAAGGCAGACAACACTCTGGTCAGCACTATTGAGAACATTGGCTGGGGCATTCCTGCTGCCATGGCCACTGTCACTTGGAAAGAACCACTTGCCAAGAAATGAAGCACAGTTAGGACTTGCACAAGAGGGGGGATCCCAGTGTGCTGACGGATAGCTGTGATCAGATCTGGCTCCAATTGGGCACACAGCTCTTGGATTGTGGCCCTATCAGCTCTGTAGGTGAGGATAATGTGCCTGTCCTCCATTGTTGCCATGTCCACCAGAGACCTGTACACAGGGGGGGGTGTCTCCATCTCCTAATCATCCTCAGCGGTTGTAATCTAGGGCTCAAAACGATGAGCATCTGGTCAGTGTTCAACATTTTCTCAAAGTACAATGCATTGCATGTTGTGACAGAAACAGTATGTTGATGTTTAGTCCCAAAATGTGCTTATGTCTGCTGTGACACAGATAGGTGCGTGCCCCCCCCCCTGAAATGGCGGATGCCTGGCCTTTGTGGAGGGACAGGTGGAAATGAGGTAATGGCACTGGCGTTGTGCGCCGTTGCGGGAGGCAGTCGAGGACTCCTCATTGGTTATAATTGTGCCCTATGGGTTACAGTAGCCAATGGTGATGTATGCCGGCGGTGACGGTATGCACCTCCGGGGACATGACTTCAATTTTCTATCTGTTCTCTCACTTGCTACCTAACCTTCAGCAGGAGAGGACCTACACTGCAAGTGCTGCTGTGACCTGTGTCTGGAACCGTCCATGGCTTGAGTCACTGGGGAAAGGGACCCTGCCTTCTCCGCTGTGGAGTTGGAGAGACTGATGGATGGGGTCCTACCCCAGTACCGATTGCTTTATGCACCTCCAAACCAACAGGTGAGTACACTGTGTCCATGGTGTATGGGACATGAATGCATGGAGTGCTGTGTGTGAAGGCCTCGCGTAAGGGGGGGGGTGTGGTTGAGTGGTCCTGGGCAGCGTGCTGCATATACTGTATGGTGGGCAATGTATGTGCGTCAGGTATGCTGCCATTGGCATTAGGTATTACTGTCCATGGCCTAGCATTGTGACTGGTAGTGATTCGCCTAGTGCGTAGGGCTGTCCCCTGTCTGTTGTGTATGCCAATGGTGATGTTGTTGCTGGCATTGACCAAGTGTATCCTCTGTCTCTTCCCCCCTTTTTGTTTTGTCACCCTGTCCTTATGTGCATTAACATCATCTGGCGGAGGAGCAGAGGCACCGGTGACGGAGAGAGCTGCATCCCACATGGCCCTGGAGGCCGAATCCACCGACGCTGAGGGCACCAGTGGGACGGAGGGTGAGGGGAGCACCACTGCAGAGTCTGGAGAGGACACTTCAGACAGTAATACCTCCTCCGATGGAAGCTCCCTGGTGGTGGCAGACACCTCTGTGCCCACCCCAACTACAGGTACAGCCGCCACCCCCGTACCGCACCACCCTCCCAGCAGCCCCTCAGCGAGTTTCCCATGCCCCCTCACCAAGGAGGGTGGTCATCTCCTTTGCCCCAGGCACCTCAGGCCCTGCCCCAGTTAGCCCTGCTGCCCTGAGTGAGGAGGCTATTGACCTCCTGCGATCCATCTCTGTTGGGCAGTCAACCATAGTGAATGCCATCCAGGGGCTGGCAGGGCATTTGCAACAAACAAATGCATTCCTGGAGGGCATTCACTCTGGTGTGGTGGCCCAACAGAGATCATTCCAGGCTCTGGCCTCCTTCCTGATTGCAGCCATTGTTCCTGTCTCTAGCCTCCCCCCTCCAACTTCCTCTTCACAGTCCCATTCCCCTGTACCCCAACCTCTACCAAGCAAACAATCAGACTAGCATGCACCCAAGAAAACAAACAGGAGTGGCTCAGGCAAACACAAGCACCACACACCATCCCACAGGCACTCACACAAACACCATCCAGAATCAGACATACCAACATCCACTGCCTCCACTGTGTTCCCCTCCTCCTCCTTGTCCACCTCCCTCCCAGTAGCATCTCCACTCACACCTGCATGCACTACATCCTCATCCACTTCCACCATCACACCCATCAGTACACATCCCTCACTGGCAGTCACCCCCCCACAGCTGTGCCCCGTCTTCCCAAAGTACACAAACATAAGCACTCAGACATCCAACAGACATCCACCTCACAACAGCATCCAGCCCATTCAGGTCAGTAGGGGTGGGGGGGCCTTAATTTATTAGGTGCCTTGACCAATTGCCTGGACAGGCGCTACAGTGGCCTGCTCATTTATCTTTTCATCCTTGACAAAGGAGTGATTAGCCACTTTCCAAAATAATGTGCTCGACTTCTGACTATAAGCCTCAAGCAGATCCTCCCATAATTCTTTTTTAAGTTTCAACCTCCTATTTTTTAGCACCTCTCTTTATACAGCAGTCAGATGTGTTATCTCCCCCTATCCATTGGTTGCTTTTTAATGGAGAAAGAATGGCTTTTTTAACCTGTGCACAGTCATTCTTCAACCAATGACTGAAAGTCAAAGGAACCGACCTAACCAACTTGGTCAAGACCTCATTAATGTTCGTACAAATCTTGTCATAAACGGCTAAAATACTCTGTTTAGGGGCCTCATTATCCAGGCATATCTGACATTCCTTCGAACAGGATATGACTACACTGGTAAAAGAACTGCTCAGGAACTATACTACTCCACTTGAGACTGAGCCCCTGGTCTGTAGATCTGACTTGGGTTCCCCTGACACAAAATTCCAATTAAAGCTAGCAACATGTGGGTTGTGATCACTGAAAGCATTCCAGCTCACAGAAAAGGAGATCACGAGGGGAAACAATACAGCAGAAACATACATATAATCTATATTAGATCCTTTCCCATGACCCTCAAACATGGGGGCGAGATGGCCTTCTTGCAGACTCCTTTGGTTCAGGAGGTTGACCAGATTGTGCTCAGTTGAGAATACATTAATTATTTCCCTGTGTCACGTATGGCTTAGGTGGAATTGATCCTGAAAATCCCTAATCTCGCAGCCATCATCTTCATAAAAATAACACCCTTTTTAAGGGGGGAGATTAAAGTCACCAAGCACAATAAGTACTATACTGGAATGGAGGTACATTAAATGAAATCCATGTACATAAGCGCTCAGCATAGTCATAACATCCTCTGATTCTTTCCCATGAACCATATTATACATATTGACACATATAATCCCAGTGTTATTCTTAAATGTTAACAGTAACCCCAAAATATGGGGAGAACCTCCCACAAATTCTTCCATACTATGGGCTAGGTCTACCTTAACCAAAGTCAATGGACCACAACATGGCCTGCCACTTGATGACGGTAAGGCATTAGTTGAAAATGAAACATAACCAGCTACATGAAAACCACCAGTTAATGCCCAAGTTTCCTGCAGAGGAATAATATAAAAAGAGGTAAGCAGTTTCAACCACCCAGGGTCATCAAACTTTGCTCTTATACCTGCTATGTTCCAGGACATAATTATAAGTGTCCTGATGGGGACTGCTTCTTTATTACAACCCATATTATATATTTATATATATATATATATATATATATATATATATATATATATATATATATATATATATATATATATATATATATATATATATACATGAATCTGCCTCAAAATTGATTTTAAAAAAACAGGCACGGTCACTTACATTTGTTTTTCACTTAGCCCCTGGGTAGGCCAGGTCCCAGGAGCATGCTAATTAATAACATTTTAGTAGGAGGACGTACATGGCCACTACTTTACACTTAAGTGTGCCCGGTGATCAACACCCCCCCTGGTTTTAATTGTAGATTGGAGGGAGACCAGGTGGACACCCCCCTTCTTGTCCCACGAGGGCCCTGGGGTCCATCACCTCCCTGGGCCACAAACACAAAATAAAAGTGTAGGGGGGCTGCTGTGGCCCCCTCCCGGGCTGTTTTTGGCACCGGGGACCACCACCTCCCCAGGGCTGGCCATAAAGAAGAAATAAGGGGGCCACGCTGCCCTATTCCTGGAGCCACTAATGGTCCTGGGGAGCACCGTCCTGCAGGGCTGACTCCCTATCTCCGAAGGTGCCCACCCTTGAGAGAGAGCATTTAGCTTTCACTTGGCAGGAGATTTGACAGCTCCCACCAAGGGAGAGCAAACTGTAAGTTAACTCCATGCTGGCAGAAGCAGGAAAACTGCTTGCACTCACTGGGAGCAGACTTTTGGTCCTGCTCCCTGCATGCGGAGGCAGTGCTGACTCCTGCTGGGGGTAGGGAGCCAGAAGGGACCACAGAGGCATTGAGGCTCCCCCCGCTGTCCCCAGGAGACTTTGGTGGCTTGGCTAAGGCCAAATGTTGGAAATGACCCTTTCGGCAGGATTATCCCAAACATTTTTCCTTCCTCCTCCTCTTTTCTTATCTTGTTTTTGTTGGCTTTAGCACTCTGGGCACTTTACCCCTGCTAATCAGTACTAATAAGCATGTGCTTCTCCCCTAAAACATGTTAACATTGGTATATCCACAATTGGCATTTTTACTTTATTTATATGTCCCTTGTAAAATGGTATACCACATACCCAGGGCCTGTAAATTAATGTTGCTAGTGGGCCTACAGCACTGATTCTGCCATCCACACAAGTAGTCTTTCAAACATGTTTCAGGCATGCCATTGCAGGGCCTGTGTGTGGAGTTTCACTGCCACTTCAACTTGGAATTTAAATCCTCTTGCCAAGCCTTAAGCTCCAATTTTATCACATATCAGTCACCCCTAAGGTAGGCCCTAGATAGCCCATAGGAGTGGGTGCCATGTAAGTAAAAGGCAGGACATGTACTTTTAAGTTTTACATGTCCTGGTAATGAAAAATTCCCATTACTGTGAGGCCTACTCCTCTCATGGGCCAGCACTGAGACTTCCTCAATATATTTTTAAGTTGTAATTCTTGATCAGAAAGGAATAGCTATATCATGTTTCATGTCATTGAAATGGTAATGATAAATCCTCTTTACTGGTAAAGTCAGATTTATCATTACTATTTTAGAAATTACACTTTTAGAAAATGGCAATTTTTCTGCTCTCACTGATCTGGGTGCCTGACAGCCTGTCTCCAATACACCTCTTGACTGGGCTGGGTGACAGCTATAGTTATGCATTCCCTCCAGACAGCCACAACACAGGGCACTCAACTGTATCAGCATTCATCTGCATACTGATAGGTCTTCTCGGGCAGGGAGGATGGGAAGGGCTCACACCTACATTTCAAAGGGTAATGACCTGCACTCCACATACAGAGAGCTGATTACCCCCTGTTGAAAGTATGGGACCAGGGCTGGGATAAAAGGGGGACCTGTCACTTTAAGGAGCTGCTTTGAAGTCACCCCCACTTCAACGGCACATTGGGGTATAAGTACTGGGTCTCTAGCCGTACCAAATCAGAAAACATCTGGGCTTGGGAAGAACTCTACTGCAGTAAAGACTAGTGTGCTGTAAGGATTGCCACTTTGCCAAAACAGATACTTCCAATGGACTGCTTCTCTTCTTTGCTGAGCTTCCCTGCCGCCTGCTGATCTCTGCCCTGCTGAGGGCAAGGACTGGGCCAATCTTGCTGACCAGAGTGACTCCAATGGCTTCCTGGCTTGGACCCTGTGCTTCTGCAGTCTGAGATATATCAAAGACTGTCTGCAACTCTCCTGGTGCCCCTGGATTCTGCCATCTGTGAGTCCTAACCCTGCCTGAGGTGCCCCCTCCAGTCCTGGGCCTCAGAGCTGGGTTCTGCAGCTGATTTCTGCAAAAACCAATGCATCGCCTTGGGGTGAAATTCGGACACATCGCCCTCTCAACACTGATGCAGGGGTTGTTCAGCAGCAGTGGATTCACAACCTGTGCGGCTCAGCGACCATGATCTACATGGCTTGATGACGATGCATTGCATTCACTTCAGTGGAGCCCGACTGCATGGGAAATACCATCACATCAAACTTTGTAGTCAATGCTTTGCTTATCAAAGGTACTGTTTCAGTGGACCCTGTGTGGGGCCTCCAACGGGGTCAGCCTAAACTTTGGATTTGCACCAGTTCCTCGTGACCTCAAGTCACCTTTTGATTGTTAGTGACTTCTAGGCACTATTTTGGATTTAATCTTTAAAAATTGATATCTCGACTTCTACTGATAGAATGTCTGTCATTTTGGGCTTGTTTTATTCAGATAAATATTCTCTATTTATCTGAACCTCTGTGGAATCATTTTGTGGTTTTTTCATTGTGTTGCAAAAAATACTTTACACATTGCAGGTTTTTTATGAATATTATTACAGGAAATGTTACAGTGATATTATCAATGATATTATGAAAGATGTAATGAATGCTGTAATATCTGGAGTAAGTAGCAGTGCATGGAGAGGCACAAGTTATAGTTACCTTAGGGCATGAGTTATGGTTACTTGAAATAACTCTAACCTTAGGGCGACCGCCAGTAGGTAATATGTGTGTATACATATATATATATAAATATATAATATATATATAAATATATATATATATACATATATATATAAAAATACAAAAATGGAGGTGTACACTGCAAAAAATAATTATAACCACAAAGATTTTTTCCAACATCACTGGAGACTGAACACAAAATATTGCATGTGGATTGGTGAGTAAAAATAAAGAATGTGTGAAAATCACGTAATTATGCAAATAACACAAAATTACAAATAATTATGCAAAATGCGAATCCATCATTGTGCGTTACATTTTAGTGCCATATGCAACCTTTTCATCAATTTTTGTCACAAACATGCATTCAAAAAAGAGCACTGAGGACAACAGCCACTTTTGTTCTGGTGATCCTAGGGTGCAGGTAAAATGTTAGCGTGAATTGTGCCATGTGTAATTATGACTTCCACCTCCGACATGCACATTGTTGTCATCAGTAATAATTTGAGATGTTTCAGTGATGTTATCAGTGATGCCCTAGTACATGCAAGACTGATGTAATATATGAGTTTATGAGCAGTGCATGGTGAGAGCATGAGCTACAGTTTATTTAGTTAACTATACCTGGTGCATTTCGGGGTTTTGGAGTTGAAAATATTACATTTCAGTTTACAATTTTACCTATCTATGCACCACTTTAACCTTTGGTTTTCTCAGTGAATTTCTGGCGTTTTATTAATGTTAAAGTAAGTTATTATGACTGTAGCTAACAATAACTGCACCTAGCCTTTGCTTTTTTTCAGTGAATTTCTTTTTTTTTTTTTTAACCTAAAGTAATATTTTTATTCCATACCTAACTAAGCCTAATCCTCTCAGGGCATGGCTTTCGGTCATGCGCAGCATGGGGTTGGCTTTAGGGCCTGGTCTGTGATCAAGCACTGTGCCCAATCTGCTGACAGGTTGGTTGCAAAGTCTGGCCTTTTCCTGGCCCCAGCAGGTGGCCAACAAACTACTGCACACAGTCTTTTTCTGAGCTTGCATAGGTTTGGCCATAGGATTGGGCCAGTGCCCAGGCACTGTGCCCAACTCCATTCAGGCGGACAGCCTCCTGTTGCTGGCCAACCCCCATTGTCTTACAACGCCCCAGGGCCCTCTCTTTTTATTTAAACAACCAGTGCTTAGTTTGAGCTGGTGGAGGACACAACATTTATTTTTCGACATCAGCACTTATTTTTCTCAACAAATATTTTCCAACCACAATAGAAAGAAAAACATATAGATTAGAAAGATGGAAGAAGAGGAAGACGGCAAAACAGTCACAAATGAAGAAAGGAGTAACCTAACAAAGTGAGATAAAGGGAATGTCTGGTAGAGGTTTAAAGAGGCATAAGCTGGATTCAAGACTACCAGCCTAGATATTCTGAATAGAGCTTCAGGCATGAAATGTTTTATTTCACAAATTAAGCACTGGCAACTCTGCAGTATCACAATACTTTTACAAAATGACTCAGGGTGCTGCTCTGAGCAATTTGATAGTACCACAGTACCAACATGCTGCAATAAGAAATTTCTATTTTGACCCCGAGGTGGGGGGATTCCTGAGACCCACACATGAGCAAATGGGTAAGGTGCACAGCCCCTTTATTCCTTATTGTTATTTGTTTTCTATGACACAGTGGTCAAGTCTCCAAATCATAAAATGTATGTTGCAACTTTCTCTTTATGTAGCGGGCAGTCAATCATGTCAGGTATTTTGAGCTTGCAGTACTGCAGTACTCTGTTGTAGTACCACAAATATACCACAGCCTTCAAGTAGAATTTCTCAAAAACGAATGAACAGATTTCAACACAATCACAAAAAGCACACTTTCTGGGTCAATATCTGGATTTCTGTTAAATTTGGAATAATTCTGCTCAGCCATTTTGTCTCTAGCGTTGCCTAAAGTTGCTATGGGGAAATAGTTTTTGGGGTCCCCTTTTTTCTCCATAACCTGCTTGACCGATCACCCCAAAGCAATCCAAGAAGGAGTTGAGGTGAATAAACTTTTTTTCTGAAGATTCGTCAAACAGTGCCAAAGCTGTTAGCAAGCAAATAAATCCATTTCCCATGGAAACCTAGGGCCAGATGTAACAAAAAAGGCATTTGCGATTCGGTAATAGCGATTTTTAAGAAATCGCTATTTCTGATTCGCAAAATGTTATGTATCATATTTGCGATTCGGTAATAGCGATTTCTTAAAAATCGCAAATGCTATTACCGAATCGCAAATTGCGATACAGACTCCATTCGCACCTATGGGCCTGTAGGCCCATATTTGCAAATGTTTTGCATTTCCCAAATTGCAAATTCCTAACTGGAATTCACAATTTAGGAAATGCAAAACCCAAGGGTGCTGGGGGCCTAAGGCCCCCTCTGCTACACCCCAAAAAAATATTTCAGGACATGTAAGGTGCACACATGCCAAAAGGGCATGTGTGCGTTACATGTAAATTTTAAAAATGCATTTTTAAAATTTGTACATGGTTACCACCAAGTTCAACTTGGTGGTAATAGCGATTCCTTAATGCCCAATTCGCATTAAGGAATTGCTTGTTATATGTGGTTTAGAAATCGCAAATAAGGATTTCTTATTTAGAGAATCTCAATTTGGGATTCTCTAAACAGGCTTGCAAATTTAAGGAATCGCTACTTTAGCGACTCCTTAAATATGCGTTGCGAATGCCTTTCATAAACACTGAAAGGCATTTTTGCATTCGCAAACGGGCATTCACACCGTCTGCGAATGCAAAAAGGCTTGATACATCTGGCCCCTAGTCTTAACTATAACTTCACAGTGTAAGAACTTATTCTGTGCATTTGTTTAATCAAATTGGCTTACTTAACTTTCCGATAAAGCCAAGGTATATGGCTCATTTAAAGAAACAGTGGTGTGGAGGTTAAATGTCATAGGTAGGCAGCAGTGTCTATGTACAGGCCCTTCAAATATATGACAAAATTATGAGGTGCCGTTGTTCCCTGGCTGTAGCCATATATTTGCAGTAACTGTAATCGCATCACCTGAGGAATGTCCATGCCTACTATGGACCCTTTTTAATGTAACATTGGGGAAATGCCAGGGGGTCACCTGTAGGCCATGAAATGTTCATTACACCAGTGTTATGATTGTTATACAAAATTTCTGAAATTATTCCACTTTGCATAATAACATGTCGTTCGCTGTAAAAAATTTCACCAAACACACCAGTCTGCTTAAACATTTATTGTGAATACACGAAACAACAGAATGCCAGTGGGTGTTATTTTATTTATTTTTAACATATATTGTATTGGCATTTGGAATACAACATCAGTTTTAAACCATAGCACTGTCATATATCTCACAATATTATTGATCTTCATCGCCAATCTCTCCCAGCAGCCCCTGCCCAGCATAACCATTAGATGGCATGCTTGTTGTGGTCTTGAGGTGGGTCACATCAGGTCCAGAGCAAGCAAGGTCTTCACATAGTTGACCTCTGTATGGATTCCAGTCCTTCCAAAACTTGTTGCATTTTTGGGGTCAGCATCTACTTTCCTATACCACCTTTTCTGTCAACATACACCAGACCCTGTTTTGTTCCTAGGTGTCAACTTCAGGTATCTGTGCTGTGTCCCACTCTTTCAATATATTTCTTTTGGCCACCGCTAGCCCAGTGTCATCCATATTTTTTGCAGTCAGCCGGCCTCCGTTTCTCCCGTTTTTTTAAGCACACACCACTTTGTCAGAGACTGGCATGTCCCCACTCCTTACTTCCCCTATGCAAACTACCACTGCAAACCAGAAACCTTGCATTGCCAGGAATTCCCATAGGGTGTGGAAAAAGGCACCTATCCGCTCACACAAAGTTAGAACAAAACTCTAATTTCATGACTTTCAGTATCCACAAAGGGATTTATGAGTTATATCTTCACGACTGCAGAGGTTCTGCACTCAGGGTAGAATAGGGTGGAATTTCCACACTTGAGGCAGTATCTCCTCACTCGGAGTGGAACATTTGTACTCAGGACTGAAACTCCACACTTGTTGCGGAGTGAGTGTAATGTCATGCACCTGCAGACAATTATTGGAACTCATGCGCTACCGACCATATAAAAAGCAGCACAAATCTAAAGCTCTGGTTTTTCAACACACATGGGCCCTCATTCTGACCTTGGCGGTCTTTTCGCAAGACCGCCGAGTTACCGCCGCGGTAAAGACCGCCGACCGCGGCGGTATGCCGCTGCGCGTATTCCGACCGCTGGGAGCGTTCCGCCGGAATACCGCCAGCAGCCACACTGGCGGTCGGCGGGAAAGTGGAGACTGGTCAACCTCCACCGCCACGCCAGCAGAACACCGCCCCCAGAATTACGACCCACATTTCTGTGTGGCGGTCTTCTGTTGGCGGTCTTCTGTTGGCGGTCACGTCCCTATGGCTCCCGTCGCCTCCCGGAGGACCAACGCACAAGGTAAGTTGATCGTCCGTGAGGGGAGGGGGTGGGGGGGTGTTGTGTGATGTGGGCGTGCATGGGGGTGTGCGTGTGAGTGTGGAGAGGGGTGCTGCTGTGTCTATGGGTAATGTGTGCTGTTCGGCAGGTGCGCATGTCGGCATGTATGTGTGCGGGTATGTGTCCCCGTTGTGTATGTGTGTGTAGGGGGTGTGTATATGTGCATGTTGGGGGTGTGTGCATGTCGGGGTACATGTATGTACATGTCGGGGTGGGGGTGGGGAGGGGGTTCGTACCACCTCTGGGGGGTGGCAGGGGGGTGGAGGGTGTGGGGGGAGGACTCGGGTGGGTAGTGGGGGGTGGGGGAGACCCCTATCAGTGCCAGGGAAGGAATTCCCTGGCCCCGATAGTGCTTACCGCCATGGTTCGCACGGCGGTTCCCGCCCGCAAGAAACCGCGGCGGTAGGCAGGGTCATAATACCCTTGGCGGTCTTGGGACGACCGCGGGGCCGGAGTGCGCAAACTCCAGCCCCGCGGTCATGACCGCCGCGGCGGTCGGAGTGGAGAAGTAGCGGTCGGTCGCGGCGGGGACCGCCGCGGTCAGAATGCCATTTTTAATACCGCCGGTCTGTTCGCGGTCCGACCGCCGTCTCTCCGCCGACCGCCAGGGTCAGAATGAGGGCCATGGTGTTCTGGTTTTTCAGCACCCAAGGCACATGGTGATGGTGCTATACCATCACCATGCTACATATAAGGAAGAAGAAAAACTGCACCAAGGAGGAGACCAATATGATTGTGACCCTTGTAGTTAGGAACTATAAAAAACTGAATGGTATACCTCCGTATCTCAACAGTGCAACACAGAAGGCAACCCTATGGCAGCAGTTGGCTACTGCAGTCGCTGCATTGGGGAGGATGTCCAGTCTATTACGGACATCAAAAAGTAGTGGCAGGATGAGAGAGGGCAGGTGAAGATGAAGCTCACCAGGATAGCAGTGGCCAGAGGATATTCTGGAACCCGTCTCTATCTCACACCACATGAGAAGGATGTACTCTCCACCATGCACCCCAGCAGCTGCATGGGCTGCCTGTTAATGATAACCCAAATATGATGCCAAGTAATATGTGATTATTTAAACAATGAATTCAAGTGATAGATATGTTCAATACACTGGAAATGTGACTATGTAAGTCACTTCAAGTTTATGTAAATATTCCTTATAAATAAGACTTGCATTTAGTATCATTGTGTATCATTATGTATATTGTGCTATAAGTCCCAAAATCTTTTATGAAGGAAATATTAACTTTCAAATACCCATTCAGAAACAGTGGCCCATCACTGCTGGTGATTTCTGTGTGCACTGGTTTGTGGCACCAGAAAATGTACCTGGTTTAGTAACCATCACAGTTGTCTTGCAAATCCAAATGAGGAAATGTAACAAATGATGTACATAATCATTATCTGTTGGTATTGTCTATTGAGGTGTTTTTTTGTATTGCCACATACATCCAGAAGAGATTCACCCAGGGGAGCAGAGAGTACCTGCAGGGAGGCAACACCATGGGGCACATTAATCCATACCATCTGCACAAACTGGTACATCAATATGTCCAGAAAAGGGTCCCATTTCCTACACTGTGATCAGACAATCCATAGGTTCTTTACATAGAATCCATCAATAGCCTCAAATATGTGAACTGAACTAGGATATGTTGTTCATTGCACGTGTCAACTACAATGTAAACTAAATACACTCATATCATTTTAAGCCCTTTGACGTTGGCCAGAAAAACATCTACTACAATGATCTCTGCTCCGCTTATGGGTTTGATACATGGTCAGGAACCACATACTGGGAGGACGTGAGACCCTGGTAAGTACACTTAGAAATTACTTTATTAATGGCTCATAGTCTTAAATATAGGATGATATGTCAGCAGTATGTGGAAACTACAGGAAATCCCTCAGATGACTGACAGACAGATCTGTGTTTGGGACAGAACTGATCAATCTTGCCCCCTCATAAAGGAGACCCAACACAACTATCTGCACCACACCCCACCAGGTGGTGTGCTTGTGCAGGTTGTAGTATAGATGGCTATACTACAACCTGCACAAGCACACCACCTAGGTACACAAACACCACCCGCTGCACATGCCCCCACGCTCAGGGCAGTGGTTACACCATTGAGCTGGAAAGTAAACATTTGAAAAAGAAAATGACAAACATGAAAAAAATAGGACGTTCATTACATGAAGTTTCTGGCAGCCATTTTATGGTCATTCTGAGCCATCCTCAGTTTAAAGCAAGATCGTCTGCCATCCTGCTGCTCTGTTTAACTAACATGCCTACAAAATGGCTGAGGTAGTTGAGGACAAGGCACTCACTAGCAGTGAGACAGAATTGCACTTCCTAACTAAGTGTGTGCTTCATAAGTACTCTCAGCTTTATGGGGGTACAGAAGAACAGCTGAAATGTAGGGCAAACCAAAATCTGCCAAAATATTTAAGCACACTTCAGTGCAGTGATTGTTTTCCAGAGGCAGGAATAAAAGTGTTCTACAGGACTAAGGGGGTCATTATGACCCCGTCGGTCGGCGTTAATAAGGAGGAAAGAAATGTCAACAGGCTGGCGGTACTTTTCTCAATATCATGACATTGGCAATGTATCACACCTACTGTCACGGTGGTAACGACTGCTGGGCTGGAGACTTCACTCTCCAGCCCGGCGGCCATCACTTGCCTGCCTGCCTGCGGTATAATGACCCCGCCTACCGCCATGGTTTTCGTGGCATCCTTACAGCCACGAAAACCATGTCGGTAGGCACCATCAGTGACAGGGAATCCCTTCCCTGTCACTGATAGGGGCCTTCCCCGCCCCCTCCACAGGTTTCCCCCATCCGACCTTTCCTCTCCAGCCCCCCCTTCATGCACGCCCCTCCCTTCACACACGCTCACATGCATACACACACCAATTCCAACATTCATCCATGCATGCATACATCCATTCACACACACATCCATTCACACACACATCCACACACACACACTTACATACATACACACAGATGCACATTCACACAACTCAACATACAGGCCCTCACATATCCATACATGCACACACACACACACACACAACACGCAACACACACCTGCATACATGCACACACAGACATACACACACACCTCCCACCCGACTCCCCTGTCAGAGCACCCAACTTACCTGTAGTCAGGGGGCCCTCTGGCAGGAGATGGGATGGGGTGCTGTAAATCAAATGCTACTAGTGGGCCTGCAGCACTGGTTGTACCAACCACATAGTCGTTCTGTTAACATGGCTCAGACCTGCCACTGCAGTGTCTGTTTGTGCAGTTTAAACTGCCAATTCGACTTGGCAAGTGTACCCACTTGCCAGGCCTAATCCTTCCCTTTCCTTATATGTAAGACACCCCTAAGGTAGGCCCTAGGTAGCCCCATGGGCAGGGTGCAGTGTATGTTTAAAGAATGACATATACTAATGTATTTTATATCGAGAGAAAAATGGCCAGGGCACACCCGTATCGTAGATCCAGAAAATATTCAGGAATTGAGTAGATGTCCGATCCGGAAAGATGGTATATAGGGATTTATTGAACATAAAAGTTGGTAGTCAGAGTCCAAATCATAAAAAGTACGTTGTACAGTAAGTCCATGTATCCAGAACAGCCAGATGGTAATGAATGGTCAGAAATACAAACTGTTGACGACTAGTAACAAAAAGTCCATACAGCAAAACAGCCAACACGTGTTTCGTCTTCAAGACTTTGTCAAGGCTGTGAAAACATAGATGAACAAAATATACAAATCGATCAAGTAGACAATAAACAAGGAATAATCAAACATCTTACTCCTTTGTGAAAAGGTGGTGAAAGCGAACCGAGAATATGTAAACAAATGTTTAGTAATGTGACGTAGATTATAGGCAGGGATGCGCAAGGTCAATACGAAGAGAGATCAAACATGAAAGTGCCAAAACAAAGGTCCCGTGACCAGTAAATACGATTAAGTTTAGAGAGGAGGATAGCCGGATCAACCCAGGAGTGAGATAAACGGGCAAAATTCTGTGCGGTGAAAGGAAAAAGCGAAGGTGCACCTCAATGTGGAGAAAAGATAACTATAGCGTATATATGCTGAACTGTGTGTGGGAATTGATTAAAGTTAAAAATAAATGTAAGGTACCTTTGGATGTGCGTGGTGTATACCAAAATACGGTTGAAAGATCAAACATACTGATGGTGGTATTGGATCTCTAGGTCCAATCAGTAATCGTTGGAGAGATCAATGAAGGCCATGATAAGCTAAGGTAAAAAGAACAATAGAACAATTAGTGCCTAGTGGGTGATAGAAGAAAAGATATACTGTAGGCTTAAGTGGGAATGTCCCCATGTGTAAGGCATCAGGGGAAAACCAATATAAATGCCATTAAAGCTCGTCAGAGTAAAAGAACATTGCTGTGGAAAAAATCCTGGCATGCACGTGCATCTAAGGCGGAGCCTGCCAGAAATAAAGGCGGAGTTTGTCAAACTCTAATAATGGCCCTGGCAGTACTGGTCCCATTGTCATAGGCATCGAGGGAAGCACAATGGAAATGCTGAAGAAACGTGAGATGAAAAATGTTAAACATAAAAACGAGTCTTGTTATAGATCGAAGCTCGGCAAGTAAATAAACCTGAGCCAGAGTCAGCCTGACTGGCGCCCCTAATGTATTTTATATGTTCTAACAGTGAAATACTGCCAAGTTCGGTTTTCACTGTTGCAAGGCCTATCCCTCTCATAGGTTAACATGGGGGCTGCCTTCAAATATGATTAAAGCATAGATTCCCTTTGGGAGTGGATAGAAATGTGGAGTTTGGGGTCTCTGAACTCACAATTTAAAAATACATCTTTTAGTAATGTTGGTTTTAAGATTGTGTGTTTGAAAATGCCACATTTAGAAAGTGGGCATTTTCTTGCTTAAACTATTCTGTGACTCTGCCTGTTTGTGGATTCCCAGTCTGGGTCAGTTTGACAGTTGGGCTGTTTGCACCTCTCTCTAGACAGTGACACAAAGGGAGCTGGGGCGAAGCCTGCATATCCTCATGAGCCATCTGTGCTAGGAGGAAGAGGAGGAGTGGTCACTTATACCTGAAAGGGCTGTGCCTGCCCTCACACAATGTAGTCTCCAACCCCCGGGTGTGTGTCTGGGGCCTGGCCTGGGCAAGGCAGGATTTCACACACAAGAGACTTTCCTTTGAAGTAGGCCTACTTCAAAGGGAGAACTGGGTATAAGAAGGACACCCAAACCCCTGGAAATTAGATCACTTCTGGACATCAAGAGTAACCTCTGCCTGGAAAAAAGCTGAAGAGCTGAGAAGTGCTGCCCTTCCTGTGACTGTGCTTTGTTGAGCTATCCTGCAGTTGCTGCTTCTACCTGGTGAGAGGGGACAAAGACTGGACTTTGCTGTGCATTCCTGCTTGTGAAGAAATCTCCAAGGGCTTGTCCTGAGCTTGCCTCCTGCTGTTGAAGTCTGAGGGACATCAGAGACTTCACCTGCCAGCACCTGGACTCTCTGCTGAGATTCCTGCACAGCCAAGTGGTGCCCTATAGAGTTCCTGGGGCCTTGACATGTGAAGCTGGCAGACAAAGATTGAAAGTCCACGCACAGAACGGCATGCGGGAAAATTTCCGATGCAACCTCCGATACGCGGCTGAAGAAACAACGCACCGCCAGCTTCGCATTTAAATTGACGCTCTGCCTACAGCATGGATGGAACATTGCCGCAAGTGCCTGAGAAACGACGTGCCACACTGCTAACGGAGGCTGGTAACATAGCAACCCACACAGCACGGTTTTGCTGATACTGTGCGGCAGGATTTTCAACGCTTGCTTGGCACGGGAAAACAACGGAACTCCTGCCCAGACCCGAGTGCTTGTCCAGATCGACGCATCACTCTCCCGCGGAGAGGAAAAATGATGCACGCCGACCTGACCGGAGAAGGAGAAACGATGCACGTCTCACTTACGGTGAGAAATCGCCACATTGCTAACCTTTTTCGACACACACTCCCCCTTGCATGTTATTTTGACGCTACCCAGGTACTTTTCAATGCTAACAGTGTTTTTACTGTTTACAAAAGGATTTAAGACTCTTTTGCTTTTAAAATTAATAACTTGACTTGTGTATGTTGGATTTTTGTTTTTTTGGTCTTGTTTTGTTTCAATAAATATTTCCTATTTTTCTAAACCTCTGTTGTGTCATTTTGTAATGCTTTCACTGAGTTCCTGTGTGTGTTGGTACAAATACTTTACACCTAGACTCTGAGGTTAAGCCTGTCTGCTCGTACCAAGCTACCAAGGGGGTGAGCGGGGTTTAGCTAAGGGTGATTCTCCTTTACCCTGAGGGTCCTTGCTTGGACAGGGAGTAACCTGACTGCCAACCAAATACCCAATTTTTAACACAGCACATTACTTAAATGGAGACATGTATAGATCAACAGTCTTACCTGAGTGTCATTGGAAGTACTGCTGAATGATATGTGTCCTGTTGTCCACATCCTCCTTCTCTTCCTCCTCCTCACTGTCCTCAGTGTCCACTGCTGCCACAGGTGCATCCCTCCTGCAGATAGGGCACATGGCGTTGGAAGGCCCAATTGTGCAGCATGCAGCACACCACCACAATCTGGAAGACAGTCTCAGACGAGTAGCAAAGGGTTCCACCTGTCAAATGGAGGCACCAGAACCTGGCTTTCAGGAGATCAAAGGTTCATTCCACAACCCTCCGGATACGCGCAGGAGCATCATTGTACCAATTATCAGCCCCTGATCTCGGATTCCTGACAGGGGTCAACAACCAGGATAGGTTTGGGTAGCCGGAGTCACCTGGAAGAAGTGAGGGACACACATTAGCCATGCACAATGGCGTGGGATATGACTCCAGTAGGCATACACTGACATACATTGGATGGGAACTCAAGCTCACCTATGAGCCACACTCTGTGCCTCAGTAGTCGTGCCTTCACCCGTGGGACGGTGCTATTCCTCAAGATAAAGGCAACATACACAGATCAAGGATACTTGGCAGTGACGTGGGAGATGTACTGGACAGCAAGGCACACCATCTGGACTTTAGGTGAGTGGAAACTCTTCCTATTCCTGTACACCTGTTCATTCACCCTGGGAGTGACTAAGGCAATATGGGTCCCGTCAATGGCCCGATCACATGTGGTATGCGTCCCATTGCATAGAATTCACAGTAGACAAGTCATCAACCTGGGGGAATGTGATGTAGCTGCACATGTGTTTGATTATCTGAAAAAAGGGGAGAAAAAGACATATAGGGATGGCGCTCACAGTAATTACACCATTAGTAAATCATTAAACTAATGTTAACACGGTGCTCCTGGAAGGAGGGTCCACCCAACTCCTCCAAAAATTCTCCTAGGAGAATATCAGGGATCAACACAAATATTCCAAGGCATTACATGTACTTAGTGATAATAGTGTCCATATCACGAGTGTCCATAAAGTAACCAGCAGCTTAAGTCCAATTGTTCCTTTATTCACAAGTTCCAAATTAACAAGTCTTCAAAATACAGCCAAACGTTTTCCTGGTCCAGGACCCAAAATGCCAGTCTTGAGAATAGCGCCGCCAACACGTGTTTCGTCAAGCGAAAATGCTCGCAACGACTTCTTCAGGGCACATGATACAATTCTTTGTAAGTCTCTAACAGTCAAATTTAGGGTGACACTATCGAAAAAAAATCATCCAAGTTGCTGCTCCCCGTTTCTGGTTTCAAAGCGCCAAATGTGTCGATCCCCACTGCCGGCATATAACTCCGTCCCGTGTTCGGAATGAGAACTCAAATGTCATTGTTATGCTACGGCGTGTACGCCTCCATTGGACTAACATGTGTTTGAACAAGGCAGCCAGAAGCATTGCAAGCACATTCGAGAACATTGGCTGTGACATTCCTGCAGCCAAGCCCACGGTCACCTGGAAGAAACCAGTTGCCATTAAATGGAGAACTGACAGGACCTGCACAAGAGGGGGGATTACTGTGGTGCAAACGGACAGCAGGTAGCAGATCAGGCTCCAATTGTGCTCACAGCTCTGTGATTGTGGCCCTGTCAAGATGTTAGGTGAGTATGATGTGCCAGTCCTCCAGTGTAGCCAAGTCAACAATGGGGGCTGCACATGGGTGCATGCCTCCTCCTCCTATTCCGCTGCAGTGGTTGGTACCTAAGTGAGCCAAAAGTAAAATGGGTGTGATGACAGGACCTATGGACACAAAACATCAGAGTACACAGAGCATGTGTGCAAATGAAAAAGGGACCGAGGCGATCATGTATGTATGTAGGACAGTAGAATTTTCTAGGTGTGTACAGTCAAAACCAATGCCACACATGTTAATGCAATACATGAGTTCTAGCAGTAGGAAATGGCAACCGCCTGTCCTGTATGCAGGGACAGGTGGAAGTGACCTCACTCCGCCAGCGTTAGGCGCATGGCGGAAGGTGGTCTGCACCGCCGTGCAATTCCTCATTGGTTAACATGGGGCTCTATGGTGTGCGGGATGCAATAATGATCAACTCCGGCAGTAACAGTGTTCACCACCGCGCCCATGAACGCCATTTTCTTCCTACCACTTCACTTGATATCTGACTTTCATGGTGATACATCTCCACTACATGTGCTGCTGTGTCCTGTGTCTCGAACCTGTCATTGCCTGTGCAACAGGGGAAAGGGCCACAGCCTTCACATTGGAGGAGTTGGAGAGGCTCGTCGATGGGGTCCTACTCCTGTAAGTTCAGATGTATGAGCATCCAGACCAACAAGTGAGTACATCATGGGTACGTTACATGTGACATGGCTGCATGTAGATGTATGTGTGTGCTAGCAGTGTATCATTTGGGGGGTATGGCTGCAGGCAATGTAAATGCAGATGTATGTGTGTGCATGATGAGGGCCAAATGTAGTATGTAATCCATTCGTGAGACAGACTGGATTTTATGGTTCAGGGTGTCTTTCTGTCTGTGTTTCATCTGCAGGTCAGCGCCCATCAGACCAGGTCAGCGCCCATCAGAAGGGGTTGTGGCATGCCATCGCCAAGGACATGTGGACCTTTGGGGTTCATAGCCAGCCGAGCACTCACTGCAGAAGCGGTGGGAGGACCTGAGATGCTGGACCCGGAAGACTGCTGCGGCCCAGCTGGAGACGGCCTCCCAATGAGGGAGGGGTGCCCTTTGGAACCTGACCCCCCTAATGGCCTGCATACTGGCGGTGGCCACTCCTGAGTTGGATGGCCGCTTTAGGGCAGCACAGCAGCCACAAGGTGGTGAGTACAGTGTGTGGGGTATACAATATTGTTGCCTGGTATGGGTGCAGGGTTCTAGTGAGTGGATACCTTAATATGCCGGTTTAGACATTCCTGCATGGTCCTGCTTAGCTATGTAGGGTAGTATGCTTTTCAGGTATTGGTAGGTAGCTATCTTGCCATGGCTGACAAGACTTAGTTGTTCCCAGTAGGTGTGCAGATGGTGGTGTTTGGATTCATACCAGCTGTAGTACCTAGGCAATGGTTAATCACTGTGGTCCACACTGCCCAATCTTAGTCCCAGGGAGTGATTATGATGTGTATGCCATCTGTGCAGTTAGTGCTGTGATTGCCCATGTGCTCCCTTTCTTTCTCTCCCACCCTCTCTCCTTCTGTTATCCTGTCCATGTGTGCATTAGCATCATCTGGCGAAGGAGCAGGGGCACTGGCGAGTGAGGGAACTGCAGCCCACGGGACCCAGGAGGCAGAGTCCACGGACATCTAGGGGACAAGTGGGTTGGAGGGTGAGGGGGGCACTACAGGGTATATTGGAGCTGAAACAACTGACTCTGATTCCTCCTCTGATTGATGCTTCCTGGTGGTGGTGGACCCCTCTGGGACCACCCCAGCTACATGATCTACGGCCACCCCCGTACCAGCGCAGTCCTCCGAGTAGCCCCGCCACCAGTTGCTTGTGCCCGCTCACCCAGGAGGGTGGGTGTCTTCTTTGCCCCAGGCATCTCAGGCCCTGCCCCAGTCAGCCCTGCTGCCCTAAGTGAGGAGGCTATTGACCTCCTGAGATCCATCTCTGTAGGGCAGTCAACCATAGTGAATGCCATACAGGGGCTGGCATCCCAGATGCAGCAATGCAATGCCTTCCTGGAGGGCATTCACAGTGGCTTGGCAGCCCTAAAGAGATTATTTCAGGTTCTGGCCTCCTCTCTGATGGCAGCCAGTGTCCCTGTTTCCGTCCCCCTTCCAACTAACTGTTCCCAGTCCCTGTCTCCTCTCCCCAAACCATCCCACGCTCACATTCTGACAAGCATGCACACAAAACAACAGACAGGACTCGTACAGACTAACACAGGCACCACATTTCACTACAGAAGCACACACACAGCCAACACACACAACAAAAACAGCCACTGCCTCCACTGTCTCCCCTCCTCCTCCTCCTCCTACCTCACAGTCACATCTGCACTCACACCTGCATGCACTGCATCAACAGTCCCAGATCCTGCCACCTGGACAGCCTTGTCCACAGACACCACCACAATATCCATCCACGCGTCCTGTTTGTCTTCCCCCTCCCTGTCTGCCCCCTTCAAAGACACACAAACGCCCCCACTCAGACCCCCAACAGCCATCCACCTCACAAATGCTCACTGTCCATGCACCTGCACCCAAGTCCAGCACACCTCCTCCTCCTACAACCACTCCCTCTACCTCCTCTCCCATACCTCCTCCCACAACCTGCCCCATTGGTCCTAAGAAGCTTTTCCTTTCCTGCCTTGACCTATTCCATCCCTCTCCCTCTCCCCCACCCTGCCCGTAAGAAAAAAGTCCCACCCCCCAGCCCAGTACCTCCAGCACCAAATCGTGCCCTGTGCTCCCCCTGAAACTTAGCTGCCACTAAGGGGCACAAGAGTGGCACTCCATCCCCCCGTCCCAAGCCCACTCCTCTGCCCCCTAAATGGAAGGATAAGGACCCACCCCCTCCCAAACCCAAGCCCAAGGGCCTCTCCCCCAAGAAGAAGCCCCCCCAACTCCTGAGGTGCCTGCCTATTTCCAACATGATGCCCCTGCCCAGAGGAGTGCCGATGTTGTCAGGAGTCAAGTTGGGCCTGGGACGTTGTGTATAGTTTAAACTTTGGGCTGGCCAATGGCCCTGACTGTAAATATTCATATATTTATTTTTTGTATTTGAGCTCGTCATCCAACATGATTACAGTAGTTGGATCAGCGGTTTGTGTCATTGCTTTCTTTGCTCCTGGGTTCTGTTGCTGTCGTTTTACTCCACAGATTGTTCTGGGTGTGTGGTGTGTGTATGGTGTGTGTTGTGCATGTGTGTGTCACTCTCCCCTCCCTCCCTTGTGCGCTAGGTGGCTGTACTCACCATCATCATCTTCGTTGGAATTGGTGCTCCTGGTCAGCCATGGCGTGGGACAGCATCAGGAAGACTTCCAGTTATGGTTCCATGGTGCCCGCTGACTCCTCTATGTCCCTGAAGGTGAGGGTCTCCTTTTACCTTTTATATCATGTGTTTCTGCCATGCTTATGGTGGTGTTGCTACCGTTCCCGAAATCCTGGCCGTCTGCTATGTCATAATATGGTGGGCAGATCCTGGTCTTCTGCCTGCCTGGAGAGGGCTACCGCTGTGTTCAGTGGTCGTACTGCACTGGCGATTGGGGTGGTACATTGGCTGTCTATGGGAGGGATCACCACAATGGTCATAATTTGGCAGTCATTACCCCCAGCCTGGCAGCAGTACTACCGCCATCTCCGGTGTGGCAGTCAGCTAGCCGCCAATGTCATAATGACCACCTATATGTCCTTTAGACCTGGGTGTGATTCATCCAACATCACACATACAATACTATATACCTTGATTTGTGGCCAGACGCATGAAGGACTCTGTTTCTGAGCATAAACACCTGAGCATTGAAAATCCAGGAGAGTACACATGCACTTTTGTATCATGGTGTACATTTGAAAGACATATCGCTGCACTACCACCTGAGTGGCAGTACACACAATTATAAGAGATATTTTTAAACCAGAACATATATATGTTACATGTTACTAATCCTATACACAATACAAATACTTTCCAGTATGCATTAATTACTGTGCGAGTACAATCCATAAGAAGCATGGAGATAGAAAGAGTGTGTAGTATTTTAGTGTAGCATCATGAAAGCCATCATGTGACAATGTGGGAAAACATTTTGTTATAACCACTTCAGATTTTTATAACCCTAGCCGCCCTACGGGCCTGATTCACATAAGTAAACATACACTTTGTGTAAGTTCACTATTGTTTGCTATTCACAACAGAATGTTGTACTGGTATCTTTAAGAGTATGGAGTTTCCTCACATGAAAAGGTTTTTTCATGTGCAGCGACTCTGCAATCCTAACAACACTTATGGCAACTCTCTGTTTGAATAGCAAACAACTGTAAACTTACACAGAAATGTAATGTTACTTTTGCCCTATGTCAGAACCACAGCTAATGTGTCTCAAACACTGACATCAAATTGCTTTTGTAATTAATAGTACATAGTATTTTAAATTTTTGTATGTTGGGGTTTATACAATGTCCAGTGAGTGGATCATAAAGGGCCTGATTTAGATCTTGAACAATGGAATACTCTGTCACAAATGTGACGGATCTCCTATCTGCCATGTTACGATCCCCATGGGATATAATGGGATCATAATATTGCAGATGGGATATAAGTCATGTTTGTGATGGAGTAATCCCCTCCACTAAGATCTAAATCAAGCCCTAAGTTTCCAGCGCTGTCTGTCACCCCCATCTCACAAACGTGTGTAAGGTCCAATATCCAAAGTACAGTGTGCCACAGCAAGCATCATATAATCAATGGGAAAGGTGTGCTTGTTTGGCGTATGGGTATCTAAAAAATCTAAGGTTAACACCTAATTAAAAAATTGTCTGTTTCACATATACCCGCAGGTTTCACTCTTGCACACAGTGACAAAACTTAATGACTCCATGCATAGGCATCAATCCTTGATGATCCATCAAATAATGAAGCACTAGACCGCCGTTAGTTCTGGGGCGGGAACCACTGCCACGCAAAGCCAGATGGAAACAACCCAAATATAAGGAAACACTCACCGGAGGCTCACACAACATGCCGAAGGAGACATGGATAGAGAGTTGCAGATCCTGCCAGCCCTGCTCCTTGCCAAATACCTCCATGACCGAGACTGCTGACGAAGATGATGACGATAAGTTCTGCAGCCTACTGAACAAGGGAAGAACGGGCACAGTTACTTGTTTGAGGGGGCCTTGGTCTTGGCAGGTGTTCCTGTGCTATATCTGGGCCTGAGGGTCCATTTGGGTGCCTGGTGTTGGCCTGTACGGGTTGAGATGGATGTCCCCTGTGCGTCCTGAGAGGGTGGTACATGTGCAGTTGCTGCTGATGCTGCTGTTGTCCGGTCTGTATCCTGGCCTTTAGTAGGGGCTTCCTGGTCTGTGTGGGTCTCAGGCTGGTTTGGGACAAGGTGCAGCAGCGCACCTGCTATGCTTGCCATTGTTGCATTGTGCAGTTTCCACTACTCCATGGCCTCTTGGTGGTGTGCTAGCTGCATCATGGATACTATCTGGGCCAATCTGTCCTGGGTATGGTGATATGCTCCCAGGTACTCAGAGATCACATCCTGGGCTGCAGCATCCATCCTGTGGCCTAGCCCCCCGTGCCTGTGTACCCTGCACAGGTCTGGTGGTACCACTTGTACTGGGGCCATCGACTTCCTGCCTGTTGGTAGGGGGTGACTGTGGCCTCTGTCCATGTGTTCCACCGGTCTGTGGCCTGGATACACTGGTGTGGGGACGGTTGCCCTGGGCTGATGTTGTTGGCTGGGTGGTAGGGGTGTCAGTGGTATCCTGGGTGGGGCTGCTGGATGGTGACAGTCCAGAACTGTGTGAGGGGCCAGGGTGATCGTCAATGTCCAGGGTTCCAACCCCAGTGTCCTGGGAGGTGCCTCTGTCTCCCTGTGGGGCACTGCCACTCCTTGTCCTGTCCGTCAGGGAGGCATGGGTGGTGGTGCCTGTTGGGGGAATGGACATGTCTGTTACAATTGCATGATCGGATGGGGTGCACAGGACTGGGTGGTTTTTGTGCAGGTTTTCACACTTTGGGGACATGCAGGATGCTTTCGTGAGGTTAGCATTGCTTTTTGCTTAGGATGTGGAGGTGCATTATGGGTGCTGTAGGCCATTGTGATTCCTTGCAGGGGTGGGCGGCTGTGCACAGGGGGAGGGATGTGGGCCTGTTAGTGGGTTTGTGAGCATGCAGGGTGACTGGATGTAGTGATTGTGGCCTCGGTGGGGTTGTGGTCCTGGTGGTAGTTGGAGGGATGAGGTGGTGCATGCATTCCAGGTGTGATGGATATGGGGTAATTGTAGATGACTTACCCAAGTCCATTCCTCCAGTAAGTCCAGTGAGTCCCTCAGGGTGCAGGATGGCCAGTACCTTTTCCTCCAAGTCAGTGTAGTTTGGTGGTGTTGGTGGAGGTCCTCCCCCAGTCTTCTGAACTCCAATGTGGTGCCTGGATGCCATGGACCTGATCTTCCCACGTAGGTCGTTCCATCTCTGGCGGATGTCTTCCCTGGTGCGTGGATGGTGTACCACTGCATTGACCTTGTTGACTATTGTCTGCCATAGCTCCATCTTCCTGGCGATGGGTGTGTGCTGGACCTGTGCCCCGAATAATTGTGGCTCCACCTTCAGGATCTCATCCACCATGGTCCTTAGCTCCCTTTCTGTGAAGCATGGGTGTTTGGGAGGGTACCATGGTGAGTGTTGTGTATGGTGTCTTGTGTGGATCTAGGTGAGGGTGCTCTTGTGTGGTTGGGTGTATGTATCGTGCATTGTGGCATTCGGTGTCTGCTTCTGGGCTTCTCTCTATTAGTTGGCCTAATTTTGTTGCAAAGGATTGTGGGGTGTGTCTGTTTGTGTTTCATAGTGTTGTGGGTGTGTGTCAGGTGTGTAGGTTTCAAACTTGCCAATGTATGCATTTCTTGCTGTTGGGTCCACTTGCCACCCGTGCCGGTCTGTACCACCAATGGTCGTTTAGCTTTCACTGACTGCCGCAGTGATTTGTGCTTCGTTATTGGGAGGGCGGGGTGTTAGTGTGCTCGGCCGTGGTGGGGTGGGAGGTCCAGCATTTCCACCGACAAGGTCCTGGCGGTGACTAGTGGCAGAGAGATTTTTGTCAGATTCAGATTTTTAATGCATTATATGGCGGGTTTCTGTTCACTGCCAATGGCGGTCTTCTGTTCGCCGTTGCCATGGTGGTGGACAGTGTTTACTGCAGTGTTCATAATGAGGGCCAGAGTCCTTTGAGACTTTGCCAGCACTAATGACTGACATGGGCACAAAATCTGTATCAAGGCCTAAATTTTAACTCTTGAAAACATCTGTTGTTGACAAACATTATATATGGCTCATTGAGTAGTCTGAGGATGGGGTTTATGGGCTGAGTGTTAAATGTCCGTTAATCATCATTGACAAAAGACTGTGCAACCACATAAAGGCTGTAATTCAACTGGTGGCTCAAGAGAAAAAAGTGTCAACCAGCTGGTCATGCACCTGCCTACGCTGCTCTCTGTGTAGTACAGTGGCACAGTTCCCTGAATTCAGACCAAGGTGAGGGTTCAGAGGTATGTAAGACCTGGTATACTGCAATGTTGTGTAAGACACAACAGGCTACTATTATCTTGCACACAACTTCAGGGGAGCCCAGCAGCACACCACCTGTATGGTCAAGACATCTGAATTGTGACTTTAGAAGTAAAAAAGTATGCTCTATGATGGCTTGTGTGTGTATGTGTGCCCTAATGTACCTACACTGAGGGTCAGTGATTGCATGTCTGTATGGTGTGAGATGAGGGATGAGTGCATATGAAGCATCACCTGAGGAAGAAAATGTAGAAGTTTTGGTGCATGTACCTGTTGAATTTATAAAGTTACTAGTATATGAAACGGTACATGCAGTGTCTATTGGCATCATGTATGTTTCACAAGAAATATTAATTTGTGATGGATGTGTATATAAACAACTTTAAACATATACCAGCTTATCTGTTGCTTGAGTACTTACTCAGAAGCCACATGCTACCAAATTCTCCTGCTGCCAGTCACTGGGAAAGAGGTGACATGTGGAATAAGTAGCTGTCATGTGTACTACCTGGGAGCAATGCATGCACATTCGTAAAGCAGACACTGGAATCAAACACACCCTGCAAGTTGATTAAGTGTCAGTGGTGTCTGCTGTGGAAGATATGTGCATTGTGGCAAGGTGGCTGAAGTGCCACATGAGTGCAAACAATTGCACCAACCACACGTGGGAAGCAGGAAGAGATGAAGACATCACTGGCAAATCTTTCCCTTCCTGTCAGTGCATGTGACATATGTATGTAAAGATGTATTCTCCTATTTATGCAGCTAAGAACCTGACACAAGCATAGGGACTGGCTTTCTTGAGGAATGCCCACAATATCACTGGACACCGTTTGGAATGACCAAGTAGCAAAGAAATAGACAGTTGCTAGGATCTTGACATAGTCTGGGATTGCATTGCATGGGAGTGGCAGGTCACAGGCCCTCATTACAACCCTAGCGGTCAGTGTTAAAGTGGCCAACAGGCCGACGGTAAGAAAAATTGAATTACGACCATAGCGGAAACTGCCAACATAGACAGCCACTTTAACACTCTGACTGCCACGGCGGTAGCAACAAACACTGCAGCAGTAACAGGTGGAAGACAATGTACCGCCTACCCCATTACAACCGGCCCATCCGCCAGCTTTTCTGGGGAGGTACAAACGCCACCAAAAGCACGGCGGAAACAGAACACAGAACAGAAACCACTCACCTCTCGACACTGAACAAAGAAAAAGAACGCCATGGAGCTTGAACTACAGGCTTTACCAATGTTGGTGTATCTTCTCATCTACCAGGAGTACGAACGGCGGCGGCAACAACTACGGGGTACTGCACCTAGCACACAGGGAAGGAGGGAGGAAAAAGAGAGTCACACACAAACGCAACACCCCCACCCTCACCCCCAACACAATACACACAAACACATGCATCAACATTACATATACCCCCCATAACCCTCTGGAATAACGCAAGGACAAAAGGAATGGAGTCAAATGAGTGTCATATTATAAATAGTCAGATATACGTTTCAAAAACAGTATTTATAATATATACAATAAGTACATAAGACGGTACATTGTCCACTCAAAATATCCGTGGGCCACTGGGCCAAAAGGCATAGGCCAAGCCCACACTTGACTCCTGCCTCAATACGGAGAGAACACCGCAGGGGCATCAGGTCGAAAACACACAGGCACCACAGGGGGACGGGGGGCATCTCAGCCGGAAGATGATACAAAGCCACTGCTCCTGGCGGGGGCTCTATGCCCACAGCAATGTCCTGGGGAGTGCAAAGCCACAGTCTCTCAAGTCTTTCAAGTTGGTGGTTTGCCCACTACCTGGTCCTGGAGAGTGCAAGGCCACAGTCTCTCAAGTGGATGGTTTGCCCACTGCTTGCTCCTGGGGAGTGCAAAGCCACAGTCTCTCAAGTGGGTGACATGTTCCACTGGTTTTGGAGGGGACTTTGTGCCCAGTCTGCTTCACCCTGCCAAGGATAGGGTGAGTGTATGCCTTTCTCCACTGGTTCTGGAGGGAGCTCTGTGCCCAGTGATGCAACACTTGGGGGGTGGCAGTTCACAGTCCCTCACCTGGGTGTCTGAGCCATGAGATTTGCAGTGACCAGGATGCATGATAGTCCATGGAGGCAGGGCTAGAGTCCATCTGGCGGCGGTTACGGCTGCACAGTGGTGGTAGTGCCGGTGCTGGTTGGGGTGCTGCCAGTGGTGGAGGGAGGCTCCAGGCCTTCTCCTGCAGCCTTGGATGGCTGCCCACTGGGGCTGCCCCTGCTGCCAGAGGTGCTACTGTCAGCGGTGTAGGTGACGGTGCTTGCGGCGGGGCTTGCAGTGCTGCAGATGGTGGTGCTTACCACGGTGCAGGTGCTGCCAGTGGGGGGGGGAGGCTCCAGCCCTTCTCCTGAAGCCTCGGAC
Organism: Pleurodeles waltl; assembly: GCF_031143425.1. Lineage (NCBI taxonomy): Eukaryota > Metazoa > Chordata > Amphibia > Caudata > Salamandridae > Pleurodeles > Pleurodeles waltl. Next base: position 254,476,167 of record NC_090448.1, on the reverse strand, counting down.
GGCTGCCCACTGGGGCTGCTGCTGACAGTGGTGGTGCTTGCGGCGGTGCAGGTGGGGGTGCTTGCGGCGGGGATGCTGGCGGTGCTGGCTGCAGTGCTGTTAGCCACCAGCCCTTCTCCTGCAGCCTTGAACGGCTGAAGTGCCTTGCCTGTTGTTTGGTGCCCCTTCCTGATCTTGGCAGATGGTTGTGTCACCTTGGGTCTGGCAGCTGGGTGGTTGTGGCTCCTTCCCCTTGCTGGATGCTGTCCCCTTCTTCACTTTGCCAGGTGGCCGAATGGTTTTTGCCTTGGCAGGGCTTGGTGGCACACTGGCTGGCCTGACGGGTGTCCCCTTTGAGCCTCTGACAGCTGCAGGAACCACAGCGGATGTGGATTTGGTAGCTGAGGTGCTGGGCAGGGTTTTGGCCCTGGTCCGAACGGAAGGACGGGGTGGGAGGGGTAGGGACCAGGTCAATGTTTGCCAGGAAAAGCTTCTTAGGGACACTGGGGCGGGAAGAGGGAGAAGGTTTGGGAGTGGAGAAAGAGGGAGTGGTTGTAGGAGGTGGCTGTCTGCTGAGTTTGGGTGCAGGTGCATGGGCTGGATGCTGTTGTGAGGTGGATGGCTGTTGGGTGGGTCGGTGCTTGCATTTGTGTACTTTGAGAGGAGGGGTCACAGACACAGTGGGAGAGGACATAGGGTGCGTGTGCATGGATGTGGGGGTGGTGACTGCCAGTGAGGGGTGTGTAGTGATGGGCGTGCTGGTGATATAGGTAGTGGATGAGAATGTAGTGCATGCAGGTGTGAGTGGAGACACTACTGGGAGAGAGGTGGACGATGAGGAGGAGGGGGACATAGTGGAGGCAGTGGATGTTGGTGTGTCTGAATGGGGATGGTGCTTGTGTGAGTGCCTGTGAGATGAAGTGTGGTGCTTGTGCTTGCCTGAGCCACTTCTGTGTGTTGATTTGGGTGAATGCTGATCTGAAGGTGTGCTTGGGATAGACTGGGGTTGAAGGGATTGGGACTGGGTAGAGGAAGTTGGAGGGGGAGGCTAGAGACAGGGACAATGGCTGCCATCAGTGCGGAGGCCAGAGCCTGAAATGCTCTCTGTTTGGCCGCCACGCCAGAGTGAATGCCCTCCAGGTATGCGTTTGTTTGTTGCAAATGCCTCTCGACACTCTGGATGGCATTCAGAATGGTTGACTGCCCAACAGTGAGGGATCTCAGGAGGTCAATACCCTCCTCACTGAGGGCAGCAGGGCTGACTGGGGCAGGGCCTGAGGTGCCTGGGGTGAAGGAGATGCCCACATTCCTGGGTGAGCGGGCATGGGAAGCACGCTGAGGGGCTGCTGGGAGGGCAGTGCTGGTAGGGGGGTGGCAGCTGTACCTGTTGTTGGGGTGGGCACAGAGGTATCCGCCACTGCCAGGGAGCTTCCATCAGAGGAGGAGTCGCTGTCTGTGGTGTCCCCTCCTGTCTCAGTCGGGGTGCTCTGCCCGCCCACCGTCCCACTGGTGCCGTCACCATGGGTGGATTCGGCCTACTGGCCCATGTTGGATGCAGCTCCCTCCGTTGCCGGTGCCTTTGCTCCTCCGCCAGATGATGCTAATGCACACAAGGACAGGGTGACAAAACAAAAAGGGGGAAGAGACAGAGGATACACTTGGTCTATGCCAGCAACAAAACTACCGCTGGCGTACACAACACACAGGGAACAGCCCTATGCACTATTCCAGTTACAATGCTAGTCACCAGCCCATGGGGTACAATGCCTAATGCCATCAGCTGCACTCCTGAAACCAACAGGCCCCTGCCCAGTAATAGATGCCCACTAACACTATTGGTGTTGGAGTGCTTCAGAGACTGCCCAACAAGGTACCTACCCTGCCATGTTCGCCCTGGCCTAGGGGCACCCACAGTCCACATCCCCACCCAGGTAAAACCTAAACGTGCACAAAGTAATGAATCTGAATTTGTACTCACCCCCTTGTGGCTGCTGTGATGTCCTCAAGCGCCCATCCAAATCCGCATAGGCCACCACCAGGATGCAGTACATCAGGGTGTCAGGGTACGATGGGCACCCCTTCCTCGTTGGGAGGCCAGCCCCAGCTGGGCCTCCGCCGTCTGCCTTTCCCAGTGGCGCAGGTCCTTCCATTGTTTGCGACAGTGGGTGCTCCGCCTGTCAAAGACCCCCAGGGTCCGCACCTCCTTGGTGATGGCACGCCAAATACCTTTTTTCTGGTGGGCTCTGACCTGCAGGAAAAAGACAGCAGAAGAGGGAATTAGTTAACCGTCACACTCATGGCCCACCATATCCCTCCCATCCCCTGACGCACATACATTGACCACCATACATGGAGCACTCTGGCCAGGATGCCTCAGCCCCCCCTACATGTGGCCTACGAACAGAGCACTCCATCCATTCATGTCCCAACCATCATGCTCACAGTGTACTCACCTGTTTGTCTGGAGGACTGTAGAGTAAAGTGTACTGGGGTAGGACCCCATCCACCAGTCTCTTCAACTCCTCCGCAGTGAAGGCAGGGGCCCTTTCCCCAGACACATGAGCCATTGTCGCTTCCAGACACAGGTCACAGCAGCACTTGCAGTGTAGGTCCTCTCTTGTTGAAGGTCAGGTAGCAAGTAAGTGAATAGATAGAAAATGGCAGTCATGTCCGCGGCAGTGCGTACCGTCACCACCGGTATACATCGCCATTGGCTCCTGGAACCCATAGGGTCCAATGATAACCAATGCGAAGTTGCGTGGCGGTCATCGACAGCCTACCGCAACGGAGCACAACGCCAGCAGAATTACCTAATTTCCAGTTGTCCCTCCTCACAGGTCAGGCAGCCGCCATTTCAGGGGGGCACAGGCCATGGCACCTAACTGCGTCACAGCTGACATTGGCACAGAAACTGACTCTGGGATTCACATACTGGTTCTGTAAATGTAGAAATGCATCATTATTGCAATAGATGTGTGATAATGACCCTCTGCTCACCGTTTTCCTCCATAGGCTTCGACGCTGAGGATGAATATGAGATGTAGACATCCTTCAGTGTACAGACCCCTGGTGGACCTTGTGACAATGGAGGACAGACACATTATCCTAACCTACAGACTTGATCGGGCCACAATCCAAGAACTGTGTGCCCAATTGGAGCCAGACCTGATGTCAGTTACCGCCAGCCCACAGGTATCCCCCCTCTAGTGCAGGTCCTGCCAGTGCTCCATTTCCTGGCAAGTGGTTCCTTCCAAACAACAGTGGCAATGGCATCAGGGATGTCTCGGCCAATGTTCTCCAACGTGTTGACCAGAGCTGAAACACATGCACAGCTACATTGTATTCCCACAGGTGGAGGATTTGGCCACAGTGAAAGCTGACTTCTATGCCTTGGGACATATCCCCAACATCATTGGTGCCATTGATGGTACACATGTAGCATTTGCCCCCCCTCCCCTGGAGAAATGAACAAGTGTTCAGGAATAGGAAAAAACTATCACTCTATGAATGTGCAGATGGTGTGTTTGGCGGACCAGTACATCTCCCATGTGAATGCCAAGTATCCTGGCTCTGTGCATGACACCTTTATCTTGAGGAATAACAGCATCCCATATGTGATGTCTCAACTCCAGAGGCACCAGGTGTGGCAAATAGGTGAGCCCAAGGTCCCCAACCAATCTATGTTGGTGTCTGGGTATGGGGTTGTCCCTAAGGGTTAGTGTGTGTCTAACAGTTGTCCCTCGATGTTTTCAAGTGACTCTGATTACCCCAACCTCTCATGGCTACTGACCCCAGTGAGGAATGCCAGGACAAGGGCAGAGGAACGTTACAATGAGGCACATGGGTGAACAAGGAGGATAATTGAGCGGACCTTCGGCCTCCTGAAGGCCAGGTTCTGATGCCTCCATCTGACAAGTGGATCCCTATACTACGCACCCAAGAAGGTGTGCCAGATCATCGTTGCATGTTACATGTTGCACAACCGGGCCTGGAGACACCAGGTGCCTTTTCTGCAGGAGGAGGAGCCTGGAGATGGTCTTGTGGCAGCGATGGAGCCTGTGGACAGTGAGGAAGAGGAGGCAGAGGACGAAGATGTGGACAACAGGTGTAATATCATGCTGCAGTACTTCCAGTGACACACAGGGAACTCCTCTCTGGTGACATTGAGTAGGGGTCCTGTGGGGATGCAAATGCAGTGTAATTGTATCTGCGTGTGCCATCTTGTGCATGGGTGTGTTTCCCTGTATGGCTGTGATTGCCCTGTCAGCTTTGCCTTGTGTGCGTGGTGACTTTGTGGGCTAGGTGATTCGCTTTAATGGGCATGCAGTGGTGATGGGTGTCCATGCAGGTCTGTGATGGGGGTCCATGGATTGGTGTGGCATGCAGGGCTTGGTATTGGGGTGGGAGGGTTGTGATTGTGGGATATATGTGAGGTGGTGGAGTGATGGGCTGAGGGTAGGAGTTTGTGATGCCATGCAGGTAGGGTGGGGGATATAGTAGTAAAGATTTGGCTTACCAGAGTCCAGTCCTCCTGCTACTCCTGCAAGGCCTTCAGAATGCATGATTGCCAAGACTTGCTCCTCCCATGTTGTTAGTTGTGGGGAAGGAGGTGGGGGTCCACCGCCATTCCTCTGTACTGCCTTCCTCCGTAGGTTGTTCCACCTCTTCCTGATGTCATCCCTTGTTCTGGGGTGCTGTCCCACGGCGTTGACCCTGTCCACGATTCTCTGCCATAGCTCCATCTTCCTAGCAATGGACGTCTGCTGCACCTGTGATCCGAATAGCTGTGGCTCTACCCAGATGATTTCCTCCACCATGACCCTTAGCTCCTCCTCTGAAAACCTGGGGTGTCTTTGGGGTGCCATGGATGTGGTGTGAGTGATATGTGTGAGGATGTTTAGGGTGATGTGTAGGGTGCTGTGTTGGAGTGTGTGGTGTGAGGTGCATGGATGGTGCATGGGTGATGGTGTTCTGTGGCTCAGATTGAGTGGGTGCTCCTGGCTTGTGTCTCTCTCTGTTGGCAATCTTTTTTTTTCATTGAAAGGGTTGTGGGAAACGTGGGTGTGTGTTTTATAGTGGTGTGAGTGTGTGGGTATGGTGTGTGTATGGATGTAAGGTGTGTGTAGTTTGAATTGTCCAATGTGGTGTAGTTTTGTGAGTGTGTGTGTATTTTGAGCGCGGCGGTGTGTACCGCCAATGGTTTACCGCAGTTGAAAGACCACCACAGTGATTCGTGGGTCCTGATACTGTGGGCGTGTTCCTGTTGGAGTAACGGTGTGCGTTTTGCTATCGCCAGTTTTTCACTGACCTTTGGTGTGGCGGACTTGTGAGGGTGTCTGTATAGTGGTGGATTTCTCAGTTTGGGTCATAGTACCCGTAGCGGTATACCACCGCGGTTATGGTATTTTAGCCGCCGTCAGCACCGAGGTAGGCGCCATTTACCGCCAAGGTTGTAATGAGAGCCACAGAGTCAAGATCCCATTCCCACTCAGAAATCATCACTGTTAGAAACTGGGTTTCTAATTGGGAGAGGTATGCACCCTGTCAAAGTAGGGACCGCAATCCTAGTCAGGGTAAGTCAGAAACACAACCTAAATTTACCTGTGTTCACTCTCTGTTATCTTGGCATAGAGCAGTAAGGCTTAGCTTATGAGACAATCCATAAAATATTTGTGCAACACTTAAATTAAAGTAACACAGTGCCAAAAACACAAAATGACTCCACACCAGTTAAGAAAAATAGAGATTATGGGGGTCATTACAACATTGGTGGTAAAAGGCGCTTACCGCCGTGCAGAAGACCGCCAACACACCGCCGCAGCCGCGGAATTCCACCACGGTCATTATGACCCACTGCCCGGAATCCGCCAAAATTCAGACACCCACACAAGTCCGCCACACCAAAGGTCAGTGATAAACTGGCGAAAACAAAACCTCCACCGTCACGCCACAGAAATACACCCACACTATCACAACACACGAATCCACGCAGCAGTCTTTCAACCGCGGTATTTCATTGGCGGTACACACCGCTGCGCTCAAAATGCACACACTTTTACAAAATACAGCCACATTGGACAGTTCGAAATACACACACCTGATACACATACACACACCACTCCCACACACCAATACAATACAAAACACACACCCACATCACCCACAAACCCCTACGACCAAAATTCACGAACGAAGGCCAGAGAGAGACACCACCATCAACAATCTAGCATCCACAGGCACACAACACCATCACCCACACAACTTCCATGCACCTCACACAACACACCACTAAATATCACCACACTTATCACCACACACTCCAACCCACACATCACCTACACCATCCAATGGCACGGCAAAGACACCCCAGGTTCTCGGAGGAGGAGCTCAGGGTCATGGTGGAGGAAATCGTCCGGGTAGAGCCACAGCTATTCGGAGCACAGGTGCAGCACACCTCCATTGCAAGGAAGATGGAGCTATGGCGAAGAATAGTTGACAGGGTCAACGCAGTGGGACAACAGCCAAGAAATCGGGAGGACATCAGGAAAAGGTGGAACGACCTACGGGGGAAGGTGCGTTCCGTGGTCTCAAGACACCACCTGGCGGTTCAGCGGACTGGCGGCGGACCCCACCTCCTCCCCCACAACTAACAACATGGGAGGAGCAGGTCTTGGCGATTCTGCATCCTGAGGGCCTCGCAGAAGTTGGTGGAGGAATGGACTTTGGTAAGTCAAATCTTAACTATTACATTCCCCCCCTACCTGCATGCTATCACATACCCCCACCCTCGCCCTCACCCCTATCACTCCAACTCCTCACAAATGTACCAATATCACAAACCACACATCCCAACACCAAGCCCTGCATGCAACAACAACGCATGGACACCCATCACTAAAGCATGCCCACTGCACATACCCATACACCCCCTAAACCATCATCACACAAGCTCCCACACAGGAATGCCAGCACTTGGGTACACGGTCACCCACCCATTGCACACCATTACACACACAGATGCAATAATCATGCCTTTCCACCCCTGCAGGACCACTACCCAACGTCACCAGACAGGAGGGTCCAGACATGTCCACTCCACCCACAGAAGAGGCCCACAGTGATGACAGCACCTCTGTCCAACTGGATCTAGATGACCAGCCCGGAACATCGTGGGCCTCGGGACAGTCGGTTCCCCTCACACTGGCACAGGCCACCACAGACCTTCCCCCCTCTGAAAACACCAGCAGAGCACCCACCCAGCGTGCCCATACCTCCGTCCCCAGGACACATCAATCAGCTGTGTGTCCACCACTACAGGGAGCCCAGGATAACCCACCACCCCAACAACAACAGGGACCTGGGGGCAGTGGGCACATGGTCCAGGGGACCGAGGCACAGGAACACAGGGGAACTGGGAGGGCTGCCGTGCGACAGGGGGCGGACAGGCCAAGGGAATCCACTCTCCACGAGGCCCTCTCCTCCATCATGGGAGCATACCACCACTCCCAGGAGACGATGGCAACGGTCCTGGCCAAGGAAACCCAGCGCATGCAGGAAGAACGGTATTTGGGCTTCAGGGAGGAACTCAGAACCATCAGCTCCACCCTGGGCACCATCGTAGGGGTGCTGAAGGAAGTACTAAACACCAGGAGGGACACTGTGGCACTCCAAGGGGCCCCTGACACTAGCATGGACGATGAACTGCCCACCACCTCCGCTGGCGCTAGTGGACAGGACGCCCCGCCACAGGACCACCACACCAGCACCCCACCCCCTGCAGAGTGAGAACCACCCCGCAAACAGTCCCTGAGATCCAGGAACAAGACAGAGCACAATGCCAAGACACCCGCCAAGAAATGAGACCACCCTGATTGTCATCCCACTGTCCCACTTTGTCACCCCGTCCATATTTAAACTGACCCAGCTCCACTTCCTATGCCCATATGGGCAATGCACCTGTGAGAGTAATAGACTGGACTCTGCCATGGACACTCCTCCGCCATCACCCCTCACCATTTAACTTCCCCCTCAAATTATTTTGCATTTAAATAAACACACCTAAAGCACAAAATGATCTGGAGTCTGTCTGTGATTTCGAAATAGTGTATTTGCAATTACAGTGACAAAATGTTCTTGAAATAGTAATGTCAACATACCTATGTCACACAGCTCTAGTCCATGAGGAATCTAAGCAGATGACACACAGTGGGACCCACACCTCTGAAACCGTAAGGGAAAGTGACAACTCAGTGACAATATACTGGGTGAAAACGACAGACAGGATAGAGGTAGTAGTGTAAAAGTACATGTAGTAGGCAGGAATGTATTCTCACCTATGTTTCACTGGAAATATTGCTGGATCACTGATCCCTTGTTCTGCATGTCTTCTTCCTCTGCTTCCTCCTCATCACTGTCCACAGGCTCCACAGCTGCCACAACATCGCCATCTGGACCATCCTCCTGCAGAAAAGGCACCTGGCGTCGCAAAGCCAAGTTGTGAAGCATACAGCAGGCCACGATGATCTGGCACACCTTCTTTGGTGAGTGGAATAGGGATCCACCTGTCATATGCAGGCACCTGAACCTGGCCTTCAGTAGGCCGAAGGTCCGCTCGATCACCCTCTTAGGTAGCCCATGGGCCTCATTGTAGCGTTCCTCTGCCCTTGTCCTGGGATTCCTCACTGGGGTCAGTAGCCATGACAGGTTGGGGTAACCAGAGTCACCTGCAAATGGCGAGGGACAACTGTTAGACACACACTAACTCTTAGGGACATCCCCAGACAACCATTCCCACTGTCCTTCTTCCAGTGGCTCACCTAATAGCCACACATGGTGCCTCTGGAGTTGACCCATCACATAAGGGATACTGCTATTCCGCCGGATGTAGGCGTCATGCACTGAGCCAGGGAACATGGCATTCACATGGGAGATGTACTGGTCTGCCAAACATACCATCTGTACATTCATGGAATGATAACTGTTACGGTTTCTGTACACCTGTTCACTCCTGTGGGGGGGGACCAAAGCCACATGTGTCCCATCAATGGCACCTATGATGTTGGGGATATGTCCAAGGGCATAGAAGTCACCTTTCACTGTTGGCAAATCCTCCACCTGAGGGAAAACGATGTAGCTTCGCATGTGTTTCAGCAGGGCAGACAACACTCTGGACAATATGTTGGAAAACATAGGCTGGGACATCCCTGATGCTATGGCCACTGTTGTTTGAAAAGACCCACTTGCAAGGAAATGGAGTACTGATAGCACCTGCACTTGAGGGGGGATTCCTGTCGGATGGCGGATTGCTGACATCAGGTCTGGCTCCAACTGGGTACCCACCTTCTGGATTGTGGCACGATCAAACCTGTAGGTGATTATCAAATGTCGCTCCTCCATTGTCGACAGGTCCACCAGCGGTCGGTACACCGGAGGATTCCGCCATCTCCTCACATGTCCCAGCGGACGGTGCCTAGGAAGGACAACAGCGACCACAGAGTCAATCAACTCAGAGGTACGTACCCACAGTTTACACAGAACACCAATCTTACACAAAATGTGGCCTGTACGTGTGTTGAGACTAGGCCTAGGTATGTGTGACGCAGTTGGAAATTAGACCATGTGGGCCCCTGAAATGGCGGCTGCCTGACCTCTAAAGTGGGACAATGTGATGTGAGGTAACTGCGCTGGCGTTGTACACCGTCGCAGTAGGCGGTCGAAGACCGCGGCGCAATGCTGCATTGGTTAACATTGGACCCTATGGGTCCCAGGAGCCAATGACGATGTACGCCGGCGGTGATGGTACGTACCGCCGCAGACGTGAACGCCGCGGATGTGACCGCCATTTTCTATCACTTCAATCACTCGATACCTGATCTTCGACAGGAGAGGACCTACACTGCAAGTGCTGCTGTGACCTCGGTCTGGAAGAGACAATGGCTCGTGCATCTGGGGAAAGGGCCCCTGCCTTCACATCGGAGGAGTTGGAGAAGCTCGTCGATGGGGTCCTCCCCAGTACACACTACTGTACGGTCCTCCAGACTAACAGGTAAGTACACAGGGAGCATGTTGTATGGGCTATGCCTGTGTGGAGAGGGCTGGATGTAAGAAGGAAGGGGGCAGAGTTCTGCGTGCATGAAAGACGGTGGGTGCATGTGCCACATGGCAATGGTAGGGATGGGGGCCACTCACTTTGACGGTGCAGTTGGTAATGACTTCTCTTCTTTCCCTGTACATTTCATGTAGGTCAGCGCCCACCAGAAGAAAGATATTTGGCGTGCCATCGCCAAGGACGTCCGGACCCTGAGGGTCTACCACAGACAGAGCACCCACTGCTGGAAAAGATGGGAGGACATTCGAGGCTGGAGCAAGAAGACGGCGGAGGCTCAGCTGGGGATGGCCTCCCAACGTGGGAGGGGTGCCCATCTAACCATGACCCCCCCTGAGGTTCAGGATCCTGGCGGTGGCCTACCCGGAGTTGGATGGGCGCTTGAGGGCATCACAGCAGACACAAGGGGGTGAGTACACTATCATTCAGCTGACTTTCAACGTCTGGGTGGGGGAGGAGGGCTTTGGGTTTCCCTAGGCCGGGGCGAGTACCGTAGGCTAGGCCCCTCCGTAAGGCATGGCCCTGTGGCCCCCCACCCCACCTCTGTAGAGTGCCAAGTACAGCTATTCATGCCCCTGTGTCATCTATGTGCGCAGATGTCGTCCATAGCCTTGTAGGCTATTTCCTAGGAATTGCACTGTAGAGTTCAAGAGCGCGGCGTAGTGCAGGGGGCTTCTGTGTCTATCTTGTCCACCAACTGTAGGAGTAAGAAATGCACTCAACATGTCTTTCTTCTTTTCCCCCACCCCCTTTTTGTGGTCTCCCTGTTCTTGTGTGCATTAGCATCATCAGGCGGAGGAGCAGCGGCACCGGAGCACGAGGGAGCTGCATCCCACATGGCCATGGAGGGCCACACTTCAGACTCGGGCGAGGGGAGCTCCACGGCGGGGACAGGAGCTGACACCAGCGACACAGACTCGTCCTCTGATGGGAGCTCCCTTGTGGTGGCGGCAACATTTGTGGCCCCCGCAACTACAGGTACAGCCGCCACCCCCCCTACCAGCACCGCCCTCCCAGCAGCCCCTCAGCCTTCGCCCGTGCCCGCTCACCCAGGAGGGTGGGCATCACCTTTGCCCCAGGCACCTCAGGCCCTGCCCCAGTCACCCCTGCTGCCCTCAGTGAGGAGGCCATTGACCTCCTCAGGTCCCTCACTGTTGGGCAGTGTACCATTTTGAATGCCATCCAGGGTGTAGAAAGGCAGTTGCAACAAACAAATGCATTCATGGAGGGCATTCATTCTGGTCAGGTGGCCCTTCACCGAGCCTTTCAAACTCTGGCCTCAGCACTGATGGCAGCCATTGTCCCTGTGTCTAGCCTCCCCCCTCCATCTTCCTCCACCCAGACCCAATCCCCTCTACCTCTGCCTATCCCAAGCACACCATCAGACCTGCCTGCACAAACCTCACCACACAAGGGAAGCTCAGGCAAACATAAGCACCACACATCCCACAGGTACTCACGCAAGCATCACACACATGCAGACACACCAACATCCACTGCCTCCACTGTGTCCCCCTCCTCCTCGTCTCCCTCCTCCTTCCCAGTCTCGTCTACACACACACCTGCATGCACTACCTCTACAGCCACTACGTCCCTCACCAGCACACCCACCAGCACACCCCGCTCACGTGCAGTCACCACCCCACTACCATTCACACGTCCCCTGTGTCCTCTCCCAGTGTGTCTGTGACGCCCCCTCCCAAAATACACAAACGCAGGCACACACCCACCCAACAGCCATCCACCTCACGGCAGCCTCCAGCGCATGCACCTGCACCCAAAGTCACCAAACGTACACCTCCTACTACCACCACCTCTTCCTCCACTCCCAAACCCCCTCCAGCTACCCGTCCCAATGTGTCCCAAAAACTTTTCCTGTCCAGCCTTGACCTTTTTCCCACACCTCCCCCACCCCGTCCATCTCATAGGTCCCATACTAGCACCTCAGCCACAACATCTCCGGGACCAGTGGTGCCTGTAGTCACAGGTATGGGGAGTGCACCGTCCACCAGGACAGCCAGTGTGTCACGGAGCCACAGCACAGCCAGTCCCCCCCCCTGTGAAGCACCAGAAGTTGGCCAGTGCCCGGCGGGAGAGGGGGAAGACTCCAGCCACCCAAGCCGCTCCCAGGGGTCCCAGTGGGAGTGTGGACTCAGCTGTGACACCTCCCAAGGTGGGGAAGGGCCACAAGAAACCTGGCAAGTCTGGGAAGAGCAGCATGGCGGAGAAGACCGCCATCATCCCCGCTGCCCAGGAGGGCCCCGCCAGTCCCATCCCCGCTGCCCAGGAGGCCACTGCCAGCCCCATCCACGCTGCCCAGGAGGCCACCACCAGCCCCATCCATGCTGCCCAGGAGGCCACCTCCAGCCCCATCCCCGCTGCCTAGGAGGGCCCGCCAGCCACAGCCCAGCTGCCCAGGAGGGCCTCGCCAGCCACAGCCCAGCTGGGCCATGAAGGACCGCCAGCCCCAGCCCAGCTGGGCCATGAAGGACCGCCAGCACAAGACCCGCTGGGCCATGAAGGACCGCCAAATCAAGCCCTGCTGAACAGGGCAAGCACCGCTGAACAGGGCACCGCCAACTCAAGCACCGCTGAACAGGGCACCGCCAAATCAAGCACCGCTGAACAGGGCACAGCCAAATCAATCACCGCTGAACACGGCACCGCCAACTCAAGCACCGCTGAACAGGGCACCGCCAACTCAAGCACCGCTGAACAGGGCACCGCCAAATCAATCACCGCTGAACAGGGCACCAGCAAATCAAGAACCGCTGAACAGGGCAAGCACCGCTGAACAGGGCACCGCCAACTCAAGCACCGCTGAACAGGGCACTGCCAAATCAAGCACCGCTGAACAGGGCACCGCCAAATCAAGCACCGCTGAACAGGGCACCGCCAACTCAAGCACCGCTGAACAGGGCACCATCACGGGGTGAGTGATGCACTCTGGGCACCAGTCCCCCTCCAGAACCAGTGGAGGCATGCATCCACTACCTCTGTCCTTCACAGGATGAAGCACTCTGGGCACCAGTCCCCCTCCAGAACCAGTGGAGACATGCATCCACTACCTCTGTCCTTCACAGGATGAAGCACTCTGGGCACCAGTCACCCTCCAGAAACAGTGGAGACTGTTATCCACTTGAGAGACTGTGGCTTTGCACTCCCCAGGATACAGCAGTGGGCAACCCACCCACTGGAGAGACTTGAGAGACTGTGGCTTTGCACTCCCCAGGATACAGCAGTGGGCAACCCACCCACTGGAGAGACTTGAGAGACTGGCTTTGCACTCCCCAGGATACAGCAGTGGGCAATCTACCCACTGGAGAGACTTGAGAGACTGTGGCTTTGCACTCCCCAGGATACAGCAGTGGGCAACCCACCCACTGGAGAGACTTGAGAGACTGTGGCTTTGCACTCCCCAGGATACATCAATGGGCATGGAGCCCCCTTGTGGATCTGGTGTCGTGCACTCATCTGGCTGAGGTGCCCCCCCTTTCCTTCCCCCTGAGGTGCCTGTTGTATTTCTATCTGATGCCCCTGCAGTGTTCTCTCTGTTTTGATCTGGTATCGAGTGTGGGCCTCGCCCATGCATTTTGTGCCCAGTGGTCCACCGACTATGAATGGTGCAATACCTGGACTACTATTCTTGGTGTATATTTAGTTAATGGTGTATATATGTATATTTTGCCGTACTGCATTTTGATATATTACAATGATTACACTCATTTCCTTTTGTCTTTGCATTCTTCCAGTGGGGTTGGGGGGTGTAACTATAATGTCTAGATATGTTTTGGTGTGTGTGTTGTAGTGGGTGAGGGTGGGGGTGGGGGTGTTGCATGTGTGTGTCCCTGTTTTTTGCCTCCCCCCTCCCCTGTGTCATAGGTGCAGTACTCACTGTGGTCTTCGCCGCAGGCGTTGGTGCTCCTGGTACAGGAGCAGGAAGACTATCTCAGGTAGGATTTGGAGTTCCAGGTCCATGATGTCCCCGTTCCTCGTGGAGTGTGTAGAGGTGATCGTTTTCCCTTCGAAATCCTGTTTCCGCCGTGTTTTTATCCGCGGTGAATCCGCCCTGGAAAAGGTAGTGGATTGGCCTGTCATAATAGTGTGGGCGGTACATTGTCTCCCGCCTGTCTGTTGGCGGTGACCGCCGCGCTGTTTGTTTGTACCGCCGTGGTGGTCGGAGTGTTAAAGTGGCTGTCTTTGTTGGCGGTTTCCGCCACGGGCGTAATTCGAAAAATTTTACCACCGGCCTGTTGGCGGTCTTACAGCCGCTTTAACACCGTCCTCCAGAGTTGTAATGACCACCTAAATATCTAGTATAGCAAGATCAAATCAACAAAAATCCAATTAGTAGAACTCAAGGTACAAATGTTAATTAATAAACTGCAATACAGTGCTTAGAAATTAATTGGGCTAAAAGGTTACTGGAGGTTGGGCTAGAATGGGGTAAATCCAAAGTTAACGCTGACAGCGATGGAGGAAAAGCTGGCTTCAGGACCCATACATGATCCACTGAAAAGTACCTGGGATGGAGGGCTACATCGACATCAAGGAGGTGAACTGAAGGCTGATTGGCACCTCTTGGCAGGACAAAATTCACAGTTGGCAGAGTCCAGCAGCTGCAGCAGAGTTGAAGGAAGTCTCTGATGGCCCTGAGACTTTAAATAAGGAGGCAAGCCAGCAAGCCCTTGGAGTCACTTGGTTCTTGTGAGGATAAAGAGAGTTAAGTCCAGTCCTTCTCACTGGCCGTCCCTACTGGCACCATAGCAGTTATTTTTCCTGGCAGAATGTCCTAAAACCGAGAAGTGTATTGATATCTTGGGGTTTCAAGTTCAGTACTTATGCCAAGCCGAGCCTTTGAAGAGGAGGAGACTTCAAAGAGAAGCCTTTGAAGTACACAGGGTCCTTTCCTTCCCTGCCTCCACATACTCTACAGGCGGTTATACCCCTCTTTGTGTGGGGACAGGCACAGCCCTATTCAGGTGTGTCAGCTCCTCCCTCCCATCTAGCGCATGAAGGCTCATCAGCCTGGTGCTGGGACATCAGGATGCAAATGTCACACTTCCTTTGTGTACGACTGTCTAGAGAGAATGCACAATACCTAGCTGTCACCCACCTCAGATGCGTATTCAAATACAGGCAGAGGCACAGAATGGTTAAAGTCAGTAAATGCCAGCTTTCTAAAAGTGGCATTTTCAGACTTACAATTTAAAATCCGACTTCACCATAAGTTGTGATTTTAAATTGTGAGTCCAGTGATGCCAAACTTCACATTTCTATCTTGTCCCAAATGGAAGATACACTTAAAGGCTGTTTTAAGGTAACCACAATGTTAACCTATGGGATAGATAGGCCTTTCAGTAGTGAAACATGAATTTAATAGTTGTTCACTACCAGGACATGTTACAATTAAAAGTACATGTCCAACCTGTTTAAAGACACTGCACCCTGCCCTTCGGACTAACTGGGGCCTCCCGTAAAGGTGGATAAGCCAATATCACCAGGTTTTAGAGTACATAGCACCTGCACTTTAGCACTGGTTAGCAGCAGTAAAGTGCACAGAATCCTATGGTCAGCAAAAATGAAGTCAGAAAAACAGGAGGTCAGAAGGCAAAAGGTCAGGGGAAACCATGCTAAAAATGCCAGCTCTAACACATGTCCCCCCACCCAGGTGAAGGTGGGTACAGTTACCCAAACCCTTGGGAGTTCCCATCACTAAAGCAGAAGAACCTGGAGGGACCATCAGCTTTGTTGTGGTCTGCTCCAGGACAATGTTCTACCATGATGTCCATTCCCTGTAGAGAGATGGACCACCTCAACAGTTTGGGATTCTCACCCCTCTTCTGCATTAATCCTCTTAGGGGCCTGTGGTCTCTCTGAACCCCGAAGTGAAACAGGTATGGCTTTAGCTTCTTTAGTGCCAAGACCACAGCAAAGGCTTCCCTTTATTGAGTTTCACTTCTATTCCCCAGGGAGTAACCTCCTACTAATAAAAGCTACATGTTGATCCAGGCACTCTTCATTTAGCTGTGAGAGCACAGTCCCTATGCCATGGTCTGAGGCATCTGTCTGCACTACGAATCCTCAGGAGAAGTGGGGGCCTTGAGCACAGGTGCCGTGCACATGGCTTCCTTCAGAGTGTCAAAAGCTGTCTTCTACGCCTCTCTCATGATTACTTGACTTGGCTGCTCTTTAGAAGTCAGCTCTGTCAAGGGGGCAACACAGTGCCTTATCCTTTAATAAATCTCTTAACTTCTGTCAGGTCTTGGGGGTTCCCAAGCCAGAATGGCTTACATTTTACACCGTGCCACCTCCCACTTGGTGATCCTAGTTTAGGTCAACCGCAACAGAGGGCGGACTGGCTACAGGACCCGCGCTGTCAGCCAGATTAACTCCTTGGAATTGATGTGAAGCTCAAGAAGTCTACCTCTTTATATCTTCCACTACTGGATGCTATTATAGAACAGGCAATGGTTCCTGACAGAGACCTGGCCGAACCAATCCTCAGCCCAACATCCCTGATGGCTACAAGATCACCCACAGAGACCGCACTAAGAGACCGGGAGGAGGGATCGCCATTGTTCACAGGAACAGCATCAGAATCTCAACCAACACCAAAGACAACCTCAGCAGCGCCGAACACATGCACTTCCAAATCCACACCGACCCCAAGACCACCCTCAGGGGCACCCTCATCTACAGACCCCCCGGACTCCGACCTCAGTTCATTGACTCCATTGCTGACATCGCAATTTCCGAGTCGCAATCCCAGATGCAGAACGGTATCTCAGACACCATCTGCGACTCGCTATGGGGTTGCAAAGACCCACCTCATCAATATTCATGAGGTGGGTCGCATTTTGCGACCTCATAGCGAGTCCCTGCACTCACAAGGATGGTGGCCTGCTGAAGTCAGCAGACCTCCATGTCTGTGACTGCTTTTTAAATAAAGTAGTTTATTTTTTTCATTTGGTTTCGTTTTTTCAGAGTAGGCAGTGGTCCATAGGACCACTGCCTGCTCTGAAAAAATATTTTTGTCGACTTTCACAAAGGGCAAGGGGTCCCATGGGGACCCCATCCCTTTTGCGAATGAGTTACCACCAGTGTGACACTGGTGGTAACTGCAAGTTGCTTTGCGACCGCATTCGCGGTCACAAAGCAATTCTGAATTGCGATGCGAGTTGCAAATAGGAAGGGAACACCCCTTCCTATTTGCGAGTCGCATTCCCAAATTGCGAGTCGGTACCGACTCGCAATTTGGGAATGAGCATCGCGTTAGGCTGTTTGCATGTCGCAAACTGCGATTTTCGCAGTTTGCACCATGCAAACGGCTACCTACATCTGGCCCTACATTCTCCATAGGGACCTGAACTTCCACCTCAATAACACCAGTGACAGCAACTCAATCTCCCTGCTCGGCAACCTCGCCAACCTTGGACTCAATCAACTCGTCACATCTCCCACCCATTCCGCTGGACACACGCTCGACCCCATCTTCTCTGCCAGCAGACACATCACCTTCAGCCACACCACCGAACTCCACTGGACCGACCACTGCTGCATCCACTTTACCTTCAATAAACCCCCCACCCACTACCTCCCTCAACCGACCCCCTGCCGCAGCTAGAACAAGATCACCAACGACCGGCTGATCTCCGTCCTCGCCTGAGCGCCACCAACTGCCTCCACTGACGCCGACTCAGCCGCCCGCAACCTCAGGAAATGGATCGAAGACTGAGCCAACACTCTCGGCCCGCTCAAAAGACCCACTCACAACCACACCATCAGTAAGGCCACCTGGTTCACCACCGACCTCCGGACCTCCAAAGTAGGCCTGCCGAAAACTCAAGAGGTAGTGGTGCCAGGAAAAGACTACAACCACCCACACAGTCCTTAAGAACACCATCCGCAAGCACCACCAGCTTATCCGAGCCACCAAGAGATCCTCCTTCAAGGAACGCATCGATAACAATGCACACAACAGCAAACAGCTCTTCAACATTGTAAATAAACTTGCCAACCCCAGCTCCAGCTCCAACAACATCCTGCCTTTGCAAGACCTCTGCGACTCCCTCGCCACCTTCTTTCACGGCAAGATCACTGACATTCACGACAGCTTCAACAACATGACCTCACCAGCAGCCACAAACACCTCTGACTCATCGCCCCCAACCACACCAACCTTCTGCTCTCCTGGACACACGTCAACGATGACAACACCATCAAAGTAATGAACACCATCCATTCCGGCTCTCCATCTGACCCCTGCTCACACTACATCCACAACAGAGCAGGCTCCATCATCGCCTCCCAACTCCGTTTGATCATCAATCGCTCCTTCGAGACCACCACTTTCCTGGAAAACTCGAAGCACGCCAAGATCAACGCCTTACTCAAGAAACCCCAGGCGGACCCCAAGGACCTCAAAAACTACCGGCCCAGCTCCCATTACCTCCAAAGGTACTCGAGAAGATCGTCAACAGGCAACTGTCCCACCACCTGAAGGAAAACAACACTCTGGACCCATCTCAATCCGGCTTTCGCAGCAATCACAGCACAAGGCCGCCCTCATCGCTGAAACCAATGACATCCGGACCCTCCTGGACAAAGGCGAAAGAGCATCCCTCATCCTCATGGACCTATCGGTCGCCTTTGACACCGTCTGCCACCATACCCTGCGCACACGCCTCCATGACGCAGGGATCTGCAACAAGGCCCTGGACTGGATCACCTCCTTCCTCACCGACAGAACTTAGAGTGTCCGCCTCCCACTATTCCTATCTGAAGCCACCAAGACCATCTGCGGCGTTCCACAAGGCTCTTCCCTCAGCCCAATACTTTTCAACATCTACATGTCACAGCTCACCAAAATCATCCGATCTCACAAACTCAACATCATCTCTTATGCCGACGACACCCAGATGATCCTCTCCATCACCAAGGACCCCACCACGGCTAAAACCAACTTCCACGAGAGAATGACGGCTGTAGCCAACTGGATGAAGAACAGTCGACTGAAACTTAACTCAGATAAGACGGAGGTTCTCATCTTTGGCCCCACCCCCTCTGCGTGGGACGCCTCCTGGTGGCCGCCCTCACTGGGAGCTGCAGCAACGCCCATCATTCACGCCCGCAACCTAGGTTTCATCCTTGACTCATCGCTCTCCATGACCCAGCAAGTCAACGACGTTTCGACCTCCTGCTTCAACACCCTTTGCATGCTCTGCAAAATCTACAGGTGGATCCCCACCGAAACCAGAAGGACGGTTACCCAGGCCCTCATCAGCAGCAGACTGGTCTATGGCAATGCCCAGTACGCAAGAACCACAACAGCTCTTCAGAAAAGACTGCAATGAATACAGAACGACTCTGCACGCCTCATCCTCAACATCCCCTGCCACAGCCACATCACAGCCCACCTGAGAAACCTACACTGCTTCCCGTCAACAAAAGAATCACATTCAAACTCCTAACCCACGCCCACAAAGCACTCCACAACGCCGGACCAGCATACCTCAACAATCATCTCACCTTCTACCCCCCTGAACCGTCATCTCCGCTCCGCCTCTCACGTTGTCGTTTCCATTCCACGCATCCACAGGACAACATCCAATGGCAGATCCTTCTCCTACCTCGCCGCCAAGACCTGGAACACGCTCCCCATCCACCTATGACAGACCAAGGACCTACTGACCTTCAGGAGACTCCTCAAGCCCTGGCTGTTCGAGCAGTAGCAGCTCCCCCCTCAAAAGCACCTTGAGACCCTCACTGGTGAGTAGCGGCGCGCTCTACAAATACTATGATTGATTGACTGATTGATGGTAGTGATCAAGTGGGGGAAGAGGGGAAGAGGAGAAGGGAACAGCGGAAAGAGAGACCTGAAAGAAAGGCAAACCAGATTAAGAACTTCTGTCTTGCTAACATATACTTTATCACATGTCAGTGGTGCCCCCGGTACTATATATACCTGTAAAAGAAACAAAGGAAGACATATTTCTGAGACTCTTTGATTTGAGCAGATCAGCAGGTACATCTATAACAAGGGACACATGCCAAATGCAAATGAGACCATTATACTGTAGCTTTTCCTTATCAGGTTATTCTAATAAACAGGTCATTCTGGTAAACAACCCAGCACATACCTACGTACCTGTTGTTTTTTATTTTGCATGGATTGTTTCATGACTATGATCATGTCCCCTGTTAAGCGACATACAGAGTGACTAAACTATCAAGGAATGTGCCAAGGTGTAACATATACGATGAATAGCAAATGTTCTTAACCCCTTCGGCAGCGTGGACAAGCTGGTCTTGCCCCCTGCCACAGTCATTCAATCAATTAATCAGGGATTTGTAGAGCGCACTATTCACCCGTGAGGGTCACAAGGTGCTGAGGTGGGGAGGGGGGAGAAGATTGGGGGACCAGCTGCTACTGCCCGAATAGCCAGGTCTTGAGAAGTCACTGTGCGCCGAGGATGAGACCAACTTGTCCTGCACCCGACCAACGGGGAAGCACTAGCGCTCCCCCATTGGCCACCCACCCACCCACACCCCCCGGTCAGGGATTTCAGGGGAAGCACTTCCTCTGCCACCCCGGACCCTTGGATCCCTCTCAGTGACGTCTGATGACATCAGCAGGCGATTGCGAGCTGACCTCATGAGAGGTCGCCTCCATTGCGAAGAGAAACTAAAGCGTTTCCCTTCTGAGTGGGGGAAGGGATCGGTCGGAGAGGCATCGGAGGAAAGGAAAGGGTTTTCCTTTCCTCCGATGTCTCTCTAAGCAGTTCTGCAGCAGCATCGCTTAGCAACGGTGTTGAAGAAATGCCCACTAGACACCAGGGAGTTTGTCTTTTTCAAAGTGACATGAGTGGAGAGGTCCCTTAGGCAAGGGTCGCTCCCCTGGGGAGGCATTTTTTTCTAAGCCAATTTCTGCCTCCCTTGGGGGCAGATCAGACTATTTTAATTAGGCAAATCTGCCCCAAGGGGGGCAGAAGCCACTAGGCACCAGGGAGATATATATTTTTATTTTTTACACATGGGAAGTGAACCCTTGGACAATGGTCGCTCCCCTGGGGGTCAATTTTAATTTAGGCCATTTCTGCCCCCCTTGGGGGAAGATCGGCCTACTTTTATTAGGCAAATCTGCCCCCATTGGGGGCAGAATCCACTAGAATCCAGGGATTTTTTCTTTACGCCAATTTCATGCAAGGGGGTGCGACCCCTTAGGCAAGAGACGCTCGCCTGGGGGTAAATTTTTTTAAGGCCTTTTCTGCTCCTCTTGGGGCAGAGGGGCCTATTTTATTCAGGCCGATCTGCCCCCAAGGGGTAGAAACCACTAGACACCAGGAATTTTCTTTTATTCTTTTACAGAACGGGAGCAAACCCTTAGACAATGGTCGGTACTCCTGGGGAGCAATTTTAATTTAGCCCATGTCTTCCCCCCTTCGGGCAGATCGGCCTACTTTTATTAGGCTGATGTGCCCCCAAGGGGAGAAGAAACCACTAAACTCCAGGGATTTGTTTTTTTTAAAACTATTTTACATAAGGGGAGTGGCCCCTTAGGCAAGGGCCGTTCCCCATGGGGGTAAATTATTTTAGGCCAATTCTACCCCCCTTGAGGGCAGATCGGCCTAGGTCAGAAACCACTTAGGCACCAGGGATTGGTGTGTGTGTGTTTTGTTTGGGGGGCATTTCTGCCCCTTGGGGGCAGATCAGCCTATTTTTGTAAGGCCAATCTACCACCAAGGGAAGCAGAAAGTCCCCTAAACACTAGGAAATACTTTTTTTTTTTAAAAGAGGGTCGGGTATGGCCATACTCCCACCCTAAATAAATGGGGACAAAGTTGTTTTGCCCATCTGTGGGCAGATGGGGCAATTAAGCCCAATCCACTTCTTGGGGGGCAGAAAGCCTACTAAATGCTAGGGAATAAAAAATAAAAAAAGATAATAGTGGGGTAGTGGCTACCAACCAGTAGGGGCATGGTTAAGCCCCCCCCAACTGAAGGGGCAACAGTCTTTTAGCTCCCCCGCACACTAAAAGTTCTTATCCCAACGGCAAGCAAGAGGACATTTGTTTACTTTGGGTTTTGATTTTACATTTGGGCCATGACAGCTTGGCTAACTCTCCAAATCATCCCACTTGGAATGGTGAGGGCTGCACTTCTTGGACATTGGGAGGCTGCCATCTAGAAAAATCCACGAGGAAACCTAGACACATCTGAAAACTAAACATCTGGGTGAGTCCAGGGCGGTGTGCTTCACATGCACCCTCCACCATTTTCTTACCCACAATGCCCTGCAAACCTCCAACGTTGATTGAAATTACACACCTTCCCAACGTTTTTGTGACAGAACTTTCCAGAATCTGAAGGAATCCACAAAATTCCTATCACCCATCATTGTTGCATCTATACCACTAAAAATTCTGCCCCACTTGTCAGCCTAAAACTTTTCTTTTTCAAACTGCCCTTATGGACCCACTTTGGTTCCACCTCAATTTTTACATGTTTGTGGCTCTTCCCTGTCACAGACACTTGGCCCACCTACACAAGTGAGGTATTATTTGTATCAGGAGACTGAGGGGAGCATTGGGTGGTAGGAAATTTGTGCCAGTGCAGTGATCCCATACAGAAATGTGGGGAAAATCTGTTTTTTTTAGCTAAATTTGAGGTTTGCTCCCTCAGGTGTCTAGTTTTCAGAAATGTCTGGGCTTGGTAGGTTTCCCTAGATGGCTGCAGAGCCCAGGACCAAAAACGCAGGTGCCCCACCCTGCAAAAACAGGTAGTTCTGTAATTGCTAATTTTGATGTGGCCACGTAGTGTTTTGGGGCATTTCCTTTTACGGGCACTAGGCCTACCCACACAAGTGAGGTACCATATTTATCGGGACATGTGGGGGAATGCTAGGTAGAAGGGAGTTTATGGCTCCCCACAGATTCCAGAACTTTGCAGCACCGAAATGTGAGGAAAAAGTGTTTTTTGTCACATTTTGAGGTTTGCAAAGTATTCTGGGTAACAGAACCTGGTGAGATTGCCACAAGATACCCTATCCTGGATTCCCCTAGGTGTCTAGTTTTCAGAAATGCCCAGGTGTGCTAGTTTTCCCTATGTGTCGGATGAGCTAGAGGACACGATCCACAGATAGGCACTTTGCAAAAAACATGTCTATGTTGTGTTTTAGACCCTTCCCTGTCGTGGGCACTAGGCCTACCCACACAAGTGAGGTACCATTTTTATCGGGAGACTTGGGGGAATGCTGGCTGGAAGGACATTTGTGGCACCTCTTAGATTCTAGAACTTTCCATCACCGAAATGTGAGGAAAAAGTGATTTTGTTTGCTAAATTGTGAGGTTTGCAAAGGATTCTGGGTAACAGAACCTGGTGAGAGCATAACAGGTTACCCCATGCTGGGTTCCCCTAGGTGTCTATTTTTGAAAAATGCACAGGTTTGGTAGGTTTTCCTAGGTTCCTGCTGAGCTGGAAGCCAATATCCACAGCTAGGCACTTTCCAAAAAAGACATCAGTTTTCAATATAAAAATTTGATGTGTCCATGTTGTGTTCTGGGGCGTTTCCTGTCGCGGGCATTAGGCCTACCAGCACCAGTGAGGTGCCATTTTTATTGGAAGACTCTGGGAATTGCTAGGTGGAAGGAAGTTTGTGGCTCCTCTCAGAAGCTAGAACTCTGCAGCACTGAAATGGGAGCGAAAAGAGTTTGTTTAGATACATTTTGAGGTTTGCAAAGGATTCTGGGTGCCAGAACCAGTTGAGAGCCCCACAAGCCACCCCATTATGAATTTCCCTAGGTGCCTAGTTTTGAAAAATGTATAGGTTTATTAGTTTTCCCTAGGTGTAGGCTGAGCTAGAGGCCAAAATCCACAGCTAGGCACTTGGCAAAAAATGGGTCAGTTTTCTTTGGGACTGTGAAGTGTCCATGTTTTTTTGGGGGGGGCATTTCCTGTCGTGGGCACTAAGCCCACCCACACAAGTGAGGCACCATTTATATCTGGAGACTTGGGGAACACAGAATAGAAGAACAAGTGTTATTGCCCCTTGTCTTTCTCTACCTTTTTTCATTCCAAATGTAAGGCAGTGTGTAAAAAAGAAGTGTATTTAAACCACTGTTTCTCTACACCTTACCTTGTGCCCATTTTGGAAATACAAAGGTTTCCTTGATACCTATTTTTCACTCTTTTTATTTTACCAAATGACTTGCTTTATACCCGGCTTTCATGAAAACCCATTGCAAGGTGCAGCTCATTTATTGGCTCTGGGTACCTAGAGTTCTTGATGAACCTAAAAGCCCTAAATATCCTCGCAACCAGAAGAGTCCAGCAGACAAAACGGTATATTGCTTTCAAAAATTTGCCATAGCAGGAAAAAGTTACAGAAGAAAACGTGGACAGAAATGGCTGTTTTTCAGCTCAATTTCAATATTTTTTATATTTCAGCTGTTATTTTCTGTAAAGAAACTTGCAGGATCTACCTAAATGACCCCTTGCTGAATTCAGAATTTTGTCTACTGTTTTAGAAATGTTTAGCTGTCTGGGATTCACCATTGGTTTAACACCCATTTCTGTCACTAACTGGAAGGCGGCTGAAAGCACAAATAAATAGTAAAAAATGGGGTATGTCCCAGTAAAACGCCGAAATGGTGCTGAAAAATGTGGTTTTCCTATTCAAGTCTGCCTGTTTGAAAGCTGAGAAGGCTTTCTTCTGCAGCCCTTTTTTACCATTTTTCTGAAAAAAAAATTTTTTTTGCTGTATTTTGGCTAATTTCTTGGTCTCCTACAGGAGAACCCACAAACTCTGCGTACCTTTAGAATCCCTAGAATTTTGGGAAAAAAGGACTAAAAATTGGCCTGGATAGCTTGTGTGAACAAAAAGTTAAGAGGGCCTAAGTGTGAACTACCCCAATAGCCAAAAAAAGGCTCAGCAGCGAAGGGGTTAAGAAACCTTAAGTTGTAGAACTTTGTGTTCATCGCTGTTCTTTCAGCGTAGCCCACCCACGTCATAGCAAACGTGCTCAGCACTTACTCAATGTGGCAATGTTAAAAAAAATAGAGAGCCCATCCGCGTTGTGGGCACAAGCTTCCTAAAATGTCTAAATAGAGAGCCCACCTGTGATTAACGCACGTCAAGAAAGTCGTTAGCTGCACGTATTCCCAACACACAGAATTTCTAGAAGAACATCGCAGCTACAGAGTGGGCAACTAAAGTAGTGGTCCATGTGCACCCTTACCCCACCAAGACTCGGGAATTCAAGTGGTTTTAATGAGGCTTGCATCTCAGAACTGTCCTTTGCAAGATGCAGCTCTCCCGCTGCCGCCGATGAAACAACAACGAGCAGCTGGGAGGGGCTGCTTTTATAAATATGCACCTCCTAAACATGATGCTTACCTGTTAACAGCCTACAAAACAGCAGAGCATCATGGGAGATTACATTTTATTGCTCCCCCGGCACTATGGCCCATATTTATACTTTTTGACGCAAAACTGCGCTAACGCAGTTTTGCGTCAAAAAAATTAGCGCCGGCTAACGCCATTCTGAAGCGCCATGCGGGCGCCGTATTTATTGAATGACGTTAGCCGGCGTTAGCCGCCGGCGCCGTCTGGTGTGCGTTAAAAAAAACGACGTACACCAGGCAGCGCCGGCGTAGGGGGATATGGGGCTTGGGTGTCAAGAAATGTGGCAAGTCAGGTTGAGGCAATTTTTATCGCCTCAACCCGATTTGCGCCATTTTTTTTCACTCCCAACCCCCATAGAAATGACTCCTGTCTTAGCAAAGACAGGAGTCATGCCCCCTTGCCCAATGGCCATGCCCAGGGGACTTCTGTCCCCTGGGCATGGTCATTGGGCATAGTGGCATGTAGGGGGGCACAAATCAGGCCCCCCTATGCCACAAAAAAAAAAAAAAAACCCCTTACCTGAACTTACCTTAATGTCCCTGGGATGGGTCCCTGCAGCCTTGGGTGTCCTCCTGGGGTGGGCAAGGGGGACAGGGAGTGTCCCTGGGGGCATGGGAGGGCACCTCTGGGCTCCTTCAGAGCCCACAGGTCCCTTAACGCCTGCCTTTTGCAGGCGCTAAAAAACAGCGCAAAAGCGGCCGTACGTCATTTTTTTGGACCCGCCCACTCCCGGGCGTGAATTTTGCCCGCGAGTATAAATCCGACGCACATGCCTCGGAGTAGATTTTTTAGACGGGAACGCCTACCTTGCATATAATTAACGCAAAGTAGGTGGCCACTCTAAAAAATGACGCAAACTCCATGGACTTTGGCGCTAGACGCGTCTAACGCCAAAGTATAAATATGGAGTTAGTTTTGCGTCGGAATTGCGTAAAAAAAAACGACGCAATTCCGGCACAAACGGAGTATAAATATGCCCCTATATCCATAAACAATATGGAGAAAAAGGTCATAACAGACAGCAGGCTTACAAGTCCTCACCCTCGGAACAACAAAGGAGCAATACGGTGCAGCAGGAGCAATTCAGTGAGGTAATCATAAATAATTGTCTTTGGTTGACAGTCAGGTTACCCCCTGTTCAAGCAAGGACCCTCAATCTAGTCAGGATAAAAGAGAATCACCCTCAGCTAACCCCTGCTTGCCCCCTTGGTAGCTTGGTAGAGCAGTAGGCTTAACTTCAGAGTGCGAGGTGTAAAGTATTTGTAACAACACACACAGTAACTTAATGAAAACACTACAAAATGACACAACACAGTTTTAGAAAGTTATGAAATATTTATCTAAACAAAACAAGACCAAAACGACAAAAATCTGACATACACAAGTCAAGTTATGAATTTTTAAAGATTAAACTAAAAAATAGCGCTTAGTAACACAAAATGCTTCGATGAGGTGTTAACACGGTATCGTAACGGAGTTGTTCCCAGCAATCCGACACCAGCGGTGCCGGACACGGAGTTGTGTAGACTCCCAGGTACAGTACCTTGGTGAAGAAATGAAAACGAGCCAATGCGCGAAGTCGGGGACCGCGGCATCTGTGCTAAACATTGAATATGCGCACTTCGAGCTGCATCGGTCACGACGTGGTGCGGCGACTTCCACGGAATCGCAGACTTTGGCGGGGCTGCAGCGATGTCGGGCCTGTGAAGGTCATCGCATTCCAGCAAAGATCACGGAGTCGGGTGCAGGCAGCATCACCGGATTCAGCAGGGGTGTCGGTCCGTAGTCGTCCGAAGTCGATTTCCTTGGATTTCCACCAGCTTTCCTTTCAAGGGCTCAGGGACTGGATAGGGCACCACTTGTCAGAGCAGGAGTCTCTCCAGAGATGCCAGGTGCTGGCAGAGAGAAGTCTTTGCTGTCCCTGAGACTTCAAACAACAGGAGGCAAGTTCTAAATCAAGACCTTGGAGATTTCTTCACAAGAAGGAAGGCACACAAATGTCAAGTCTTTGCCCTCTTACTCTGGCAGAAGCAGCAACTGCAGGATAGCTCCACAAAGCACAGTGACAGGCAGGCCAGCACTTCTCCTCAGCTCTTCAGCTCTTCTCCAGGCAGAGGTTCCTCTTGATGTCCAGAAGTGATCTAAAGTCTGTGGTTTTGGGTGCCTTTCTTATACCCAATTTCTCCTTTGAAGTAGGCCTTATTCAAAGTAAAGTCTCTTTTGAATGTGAAATCCTGCCTGGCCCAGGCCAGGCCCTAGGCACTCACCAGGGGGTAGGAGACTCCATTGTGTGAGGACAGGCACAGCCCTTTCAGGTGTAAGTGACCACTCCTCCCCCCTAGCACTGATGGCTCATCAGGAAATGCAGACTACACCCCAACTCCTTTTGTGACACTGTCTAGTGTGAGGTGCAACCAGCCCAACTGTCACACTGACCCAGACAGGGAATCCACAAACAGGCAGAGTCACATAAATGGTATAAGCAAGAAAATGCTCACTTTATAAAAGTGGCATTTTCAAACACACAATCTTAAAATCAACTTTACTAAAAGATGTATTTTTAAATTGTGAGCTCAGAGACCCCAAACTCCACATTTCCATCCGCTCCCAAAGGGAATCTACACTTTAATCAGACTTAAAGGTAGCCCCCATGTTAACCTATGAGATGGACAGGCCTTGCAACAGTGAAAAACGAATTTAGCAATATTTCACTGTCAGGACATATAAAACGCACTTCTATATGTCCTACCTTAACCATACACTGCACCCTGCTCTTGGGGCTACCTAGGGCCTACCTTAGGGGTGCCTTACATGTAAGAAAAGTGAAGGTTTAGGACTGGCAAGTGGGTACACTTGCCAAGTCGAATTTACAGTTACAACTGCACACACAGACACTGCAGTGGCAGGTCTGAGACATGATTACAGAGCTACTTATGTGGGTGGCCCAACCAGTGCTGCAGGCCCACTAGTAGCATTTGATTTACAGGCCCTGGCACCTCTAGTGCACTTTACTAGGGACTTTCTAGTAAATCAAATATGTCAATCATGGATAACCCAATTACATACAATTTACACACAGAGCATATGCACTTTAGCACTGGTTAGCAGTGGTAAAGTGTTCAAAGTTCAAAAGCCAACAGCAACAGGTCAGAAAAAATAGGAGGCAGGAGGCAAAAAGATTGGGGATGACCCAGCCCAAACATGATGTCAATGTTCAGCTACTGTAGATGAGTAAATCAAGATTTCGCCTGTCACCAACTCACCTGGTTCCAAAAGTTGAGTTGTTGGACCTGTCCCTTTTTGCAAGGTCATGCCCAAACGTTTAGCCTCCTTCCTCCTACTTTTTCTGACCTCTTTCTGTTGGCTCTAGGTCTCTGAGTACCTAATCACTGCTGAATCAGTGATAAAGTGCAGGTGCTCTCCCTTCTAAGGTTGGTATGATTGGCTTACACCTAATTGGCACATTTAATTTACCTGTAAGTCCCTTGTACAGTAGTATGTCTATTCCCAGGGCCTATAAATTAAATGCTACTAGTCGGCCTACAGCACTGCTTGCGCCACCCACAGAAGTAGCTTTTCAAGCCTGTCTCTGGCCTGCTAGTGCCACATTGACTTGGCATCTACATGTACTTGACAGGCCTGGAACACCCCTTTTACTTCATATAAGTCACCCCTAACGTAGGCCCTACCTAGCCCTATGGGCAGGGTGCTATGTACGTAGAAGGCAGGACATGTGCCTGGTTGTGTGGCCTGTCTTGGTGGTCACTAACAGCCTATTTGGTTTCTCACTGCTGTGAGTGCTACCTTGCTCATGGAATTGCATTGGCAATGCCCTGCCTTATGTGTAGGGGGTATTGTCTGATCAATGAGGATTAGCATAGGCATTTTTGGTATGGCAGTAATGGTAGTGAGAAATGCTGCTTACTGGTGTAGATGGAGTTTTTATTACCATTATAGATATACCACTTCTAGAAAGTAAAGAAACCCAAATGATGGATGGAATGCAGAACCAATCAAACATTCACCCCCCAGTCACAGATCTGGGTTTATTCCATCGATTCTTTGCATGCCACCCAAGTTTGGACCCTGCCATATGCAAATCAGCCTTGGCCCTTTTCCCTATGGGAACAGTCCAGCCCAAATTGCCACGCCAGGTCCTCCCTGGACCTGAAACCAGCATCCTGGGACTGGTTTCAGGGTATCACCCTTCATTGGCCAGGCTAGCTTGAATCCAGTTGCATAGTGAGCCCGGGATCCACGTCCAGGCATACCCAGCGCACAAAGGGTGACAAAAGCAAAAAAAAACACAAATAATGGACAAAATGAGGAACCAAACAATCACCACCAATCACAGATCTTGGTTTAAAACATCAATTTATTTGCTCACCGTGCACCCCCATTTAGGACCCAACCATATGGAAATCAGTCTTGACCCTGTTCACCATGGGAGCAGTCCATCCAGAACTGCCAGGCCAGGACCTCCCTAGGCCGAAAACAAGCATCCTAGGACCGGTTTCAGGGTATCACCCTTCATCATCCAGGCTAGCTTGAATCCAGTGGCATAGTGAGCCCGGTATGCACGTCTGGGCATGCCCGGTCACTTAGGGTGACAAAAGCAAAGAAACACAAATGATGGACGGAATGCTGAACCAATCAAACATTCACCTCAGTCACAGATTTAGGTTTAATCCATCAATTCTTATGCTCACCATGCCACCCCAGATTGCACCCAGCCATATACAAATCAGTCCCCATGGGAACAGTCCAGCCCGATACACTGAAACAAAAAAAAGAGGCAATTACCATCAATGCATCAAATCCTTTATTCAGATTACAATACAATGCTTCAATATTTCACACTTATCAATTTCTTAATAATTTTAACAAGAGCAGATCAACCAGATACTCAAATGAAATCTTCTGGAACACTCGAAGAAGAATTTGAAGTACTGGTTATAGTTTAAGGCACTCCACAAGTAAACTCAGAACACAGGTTGGAGTTAATGACACTCCCACAATTGCACTCAGGACACAGATCAGAATCGGAAAGACTCACAAGGAAATAGGAAACCAGGTTGCTCCAGGCAGATAGGTTGGAAATTACAAAAACTCTCAAGGTATGTCAGTGACCAGGTTACTCTTGGAAATGGATTTCACTCAGAATTAGGTAAAAGTGGAACAAGACCATGGGCCCGATTCACAAAGGTTAACATAGACGTTTGGTCTAAACTTAGATCAAATGTCTAAGTTTACAATTTTGGGAATTCACAAAGGGCACTTAGGAGTGATATCTTTAGGTCCATACTTCGGTGAGATCTCCGCCCGAGTGCAAACCTAAAGATAATACCCGTAAGTACCCTTTGTGAGTTAGTCTAAGTTTAGACCAAATGTCTATGTTTACCTTTGTGAATCTGGCCCAATACCCAACACAGGGATGTAGTTACTGACACTCTCAAGGTTATACTCAATACATGAGCTAATTTAGAAATGAGACTACACACGAAACAAGATTATTCTGGGCACAAGGTTGGAGTTACTGACATTCTTAAGGTTGAACTCAATACATGGGCTAAACTCGGAAATTAGATTACACATGGAACAAGGTTATTCTCGTTAAAAGGTTGGAGTTACGGACATTTCCAAAAATTTACTCTGTACATTGACTAAACTCAGAAGCAAGGCCATACATGAAACAAGGTTACTTCTCGGCACCAGGTTTGAGTTACTGACACTTCCAAGGCTGTGCTTGAAACATGAATTGGAGTTAGAGTTACTCCCAAGGTATGCTAGAGACAAGGTTGCACTTGATATGTAGCTTGGATTTGTGGGCACGCCCAAGATATGCTGGAAAACATGATTACGCTTAGTAGGTAGGTTGGAGGTATGAAGTTAGTTCAGGAGACAGGCTCTAGTCCATGACCAACACAGTTCAAATCCAAGACCTGGAGAGAAGGTCCAGAGCCAGGATGAGCCAGTAGAAGACAAGCCTGCCAATACTACTAAAAATTAGTTTGCACTAACCTGGGGGCAAGTACTTAGCCTAGACTAGCACTTCAGCTGAAGTTTGAAGGAGGCAGGTGGGTCATTGAAAGAAGTTTAAGAAGAGGCAGTATCGTACCTCATTTAGGGAGACACTGGAGCCAATGCAGAAATATGGATCTTAGAGTCATCAGAAGAGACTTGGAAGAGTAGAGTTTCTGTATGTCTCAGAAGATGAGTCCAGGGATGAGGTTGCTCAGGTCTAAAACAATGAAGGTCTGGGCAACTCAGGAGATGAGTGCAGGGACAAACCTTGTTCTGGACTGGAACACAGTAAGAGCCTGGCAACTCAAGAGGTGAGTACAGGGAAGCTGCTTGTGCAGGACTTCACTGGCTCTGGTGCGGGTCCGGACACAGGTACGCGGCCAAGCACTCATGCAAGTTCAAAGGGGAGCATTTATACAGGAAGCCAAGAGTGCTCCAGAGGGGCACACAGCCCACTTGGAAGCATGGAATAATCACAAGAACCTGGGGAAAAGCATGAGTTACATAACAATGGAAATGGGCGCAACAGGTATAAGGTATAAACAGTAATTGACACTATAACAATTACAATGCAACCCAAATGCATGATGGTGCAACCCAATGGTTCACAGTGGAAACGTCACTATCCTAAATAGAAATGTGATATCTGCAGTGCAAACTAGCTAACACTTGCATAGAAACAAAACAGGAGGGTTGATTATTCAGACATCTCAGCAGAGGCTAGACCACAGAGAGAGCTCAGGCTGAGAGGCGCTACTAGGGAAACAAGCATGACTTGGAGTACTGAGGTTAGAGAGGCACCAGTGGTGAAGGGTGACATGAGCCTGCCAAGTAAAACCCACCACACAGGGGGCACAAGATAGAGTCATGACAGTTCTCGCAACACAAGAGCACACTTGGCATGGCTTGTCAGGGTGGCATGCACGAAACGAATGAACCAGGCTAGGGGCATGAATTTTACAAGCTGGTCCCCAAATTACCCTTAATAGGGTGTAAATCCAAGGGCCAGCTGTATAAATGATTTGCGAGTTGCAAGTCGGTCACAAACTGGTTAGCGAATACAAAAAGGGACGTACGCTATGTATGAAAGTAATTCGCTCACCTAAAACTGTAATGTGATCGAATTGCAACTCACAAAATTGTGTGAATGAAAATAGCGAGTCGGTATTGAGGAAGCACTAATATTGACTCACAAACTGGATGTATAAGTCAGTTGCAAATAGTCACTATTTGGCCCGTTTGCACATGCAATTTGCCACCAATATTCAAACCACGTGGTAAATGGGTGTAAACAATGAAAGCAGGTCCAGAATGCGCCAAGGCTGTCCACAATGGCTGCCCTGCACCTGATAGCAAGAAGGATGCACCTACTGGCTGCTCAGAGGAGGCAGAGACAAAAAATGATTTTTCGTGCCACACTGTCCCATTCCAATAAACAGAAGAGGAAATATATGACCAATACTGGCTAAGTAGCACAGTCATCCTGGATATCATAGATGTTTTAAAGCCACATTTAGAAAGCGCTTTTCTGTGCAGCAATTCCATACCCACCTGTGTACAGTTGTTGTGCTCATTAAACCTATTACCGGAAATCACAAAAAGAGGGACCGGGAGATTAGTAGTCCAGTGTACAGTCTCCCAAATGACATATAACAAATATAGAAGTACACTGTTCCAAAAAGAGAAGTGAGGGGAACCTTTATCTATAGGAGTAAGAGCCCTCAAGCATCACATTTGGATGCATGGTGTCATCATCGGGAAATACTCCTCGTTAGGCCGGTGTTGCAATGCCTAACGGGCTCCCCGGGGGGAGCTCTTAACCGTATTGCAGATGGAATTAAGTTGAAGTACTCACGCAATAATGGAGAGAGAAATGATAAAATTGGTTATCCATCTACTTATTATAATCATAAATTTTAATCAGTTGTGATAAGATGGAGACCAAGGTTAAAAGCACAGAGAGAGGCGAAGGGTGAGTAGTAATGCTCACGTACTCTCAGCATTTAAACGAGAGGAACTAACAAGTTGTTGTCCTACTTGATGAAGGGTCTACATGTTTCGCGTCTATTGGCCCAACAGGGTCGGCTGACGCTTCATCAGGACCAAGGATAACAAAAACTTCTCCAACAAAAATTAATTACCCTACTGGGGAAAAAGGATAGTCAAACAGTCACTTACTTTAGTGCGTCTGTTATGTCAAAAAGGTCGCCCATCCCCGGTTTTAGGAGAGAGCTCCTTGGGATCGCTAGTCAGAAGCTGGAACTGATGTTGATAATGCGTCGTTTGTAGGTTATTTTAACCTACCCTGCCGACCGCGTCCCGAAAAAACCTATTAGCCAGTGAAAGTTACCATGATGTGATAGCTATGGCAGAAGGGATGCCTCAAAGAGTGCTTACACGATTCTTCAGCAGATTCCTAGATGCCATGCTTAACTACATCCACCACTACATATAACTGCCCAGGAATGTGCAGGAAATACAAAGTACTAAACTGAAATTTTACAAGTTTACTAATTTCCTCCATGTCATAGGGTGCATAAATGGGACAAAATTTAAAAATACATCTTTTAGTAAAGTTGATTTTAGGATTCTGTGTTTGAAAATGCCACTTTTAGAAAGTGAGTATTTTCTTGCTTATACCATTTCTGCCTGTTTGTGGATTCCCTGTCTGGGTCAGTTTGACAGTTGGGCTGGTTCCATCTCACACTAGACAGTGACACAAAGGGAGCTGGGGTGTAGTCTGCATTTCCTGATGAGCCATCAGTGCTAGGAGGGAGGGGAGGAGTTATCACTCACACCTGAAAGGGCTGTGCCTGCCCTCACACAATGCAGTCTCCAACCCCCTGGTGAGTGTCTGGGGCCTGGCCTGGGCAAGGTAGGATTTCACAATCAAGAGAGACTTTGCTTTGAAGTAGGCCTACTTCAAAGGAGAACATGGGTATAAGAAGGGCACCCAACACCACAGACTTTAGAACACTTCTGGAAACCAAGAGGAACCTCTGTCTGGAGAAGAGCTGAAGAACTGAGGAAGAAGAGCTGCCTTGCCTGTGACTGTGCTTTGTGGACCTATCCTGCAGTTGCTGCTTCTGCCACAGTAAGAGGGCAAAGACTGGACTTTGTGTGCCTTCTATCTTGGGAAGATCTCCAAGGGCTTAATTTGGAGCTTGCCTCCTGTTGTTTGAAGTCTGAGGGACAGGAAAGTCTTCTTTCTGCCAGCACCTGGAGTCTCTGGAGAGACTCCTACTCTGCCAAGTGGTGCCCATCCAGTTCCTGGGACCCTGAAAGGAGAAGCTGGCACCCTAAGAGGAAGAAATCCACGCACAGAACACTGTGTGGGGAAAATATCCACACAACTCCGATCTGCGGCTGAAAAATCGATGCACTGCCGGCTTCGTGGCTGAAAATCGCCGCTCGTCTGCAACGCGACCCGAAGATTGACACTCGGGGCTGGAGAAACGGCGCACAGCATCGCTTACGGAGGCAGGTGAGATCGCAACCCACGCTGCATGGTTTTCGGATCATCGTGCAGCTGGATTTCCCACGCAAACACCGCTGGGCATGTAACAACGATGCAAGGCCTGCCCGGCCCGAGAGTGCTGACCGGATCGAAGCATCGCTCTCCTGCGGAGAGAAGAAACAATGCGCCTGACCCGACGAAAGGAGAAACGACACAAGGTTTCGCCCGTGAGTAAAATCAACGCATCACATGCCTTTTTTGAAGCACACTCGCCCAAGGGGGGTTATTTTTGATGCACCCAAGGTACATTTTCACGCTAACAGTGTTAGTGTGTGTTTAAAATTACATGAAGACTCTTTTTGCATTTTCAGTGAGAACTTGACTTTTGTATGTTGGATTTTTGTCATTTTGGTCTTGTTTTGTTTGGATAAATATTTCCTATTTTTCTAAACCTGTGTTGTGTAATTTTGTAGTGATTTCATTAAGTTACCTTGTGTGTTGGAACAAATACTATACACCTAGCACTGTAAATGTAAGCCTACTGCTCGTGCCAAGCTACCAAGGCGGTAAGCAGGAGTTAGCTGAGGATGATTCTCTTTTACCCTGACTAGAGTGAGGATCCTTGCTTGGACAGGGGGTAACCTGACTGCCAACCAAAGACCCCATTTCTAACACCGGAGGAATCACCACAGGAGAGGAAGACCACCCCGATCCATGTCTGACTAGCTGTGACTCAAGCTCCTACATCAAAGGGGTTTCGCTGCATATAATCCATGCAATCTTTTAACACTGCAGTTTCTATGCTGGAAGCTGCCATGCCATGGATGCTTTCAGTGCCTTGAACCCCTTCAGCACCATGAGTACATCATCCCAGGTGGCCATCCTGAGATCAACTTGTCTAGGAGGAGACTAATTTTGTTGGCTTGCTATTTTGTGGGTAAGATGAATTCCTCAGAAACAATTTGAAGCTCAAGAATTCCACCTCTTGTTATCTCCCACTGCTGGATACTGTTACACCACAGACAATGGTAGTGATCAAGCGAGGGAATGTCAAAATGCAGAGCCCACCCATGTTGTGAGTACAAGCTTAATCAAATGGCAAAATACGGAGCTGACTGGCAATTAACACGTCAAGAAAGTCATTGGCTGTGCATGTTTTCAAAACATTGAGGCCCATATTTATACTTTTTGACGCTAAACTGCGCTAACGCAGTTTAGCGTCAAAAAATGTTGCGCCGTCTAACGCCATTCTGAAGCGCCATGCGGGCGCCGTATTTATGGAATGGCGTTAGACGGCGCAATCAGACCGGCGCTGCCTGGTGTGCGTGGAAAAAAACCACGTAGACCAGGCAGCTCCGGCGTTGGGAAAAAATGACGTTAGGGCGTCTTAAAATGGCGCAAGTCAGGTTGACGCTAAAAAATCGTCGTAACCCGACTTGCGCCATTTTTTTTCGACGCCCATCCCCCATCAACATGACTCCTATCATTGTAAAGATAGGAGTCATGCCCCCTTGCCCAATGGCCATGCCCAGGGGACTTCTGTCCCCTGGGCATGGTCATTGGGCATAGTGGCATGTAGGGGGGCACAAATCAGGCCCCCCTATGCCAAAAAAAAATATTAAAAAAAAAAAAAAAATACTTACCTGAACTTACCTGAATGTCCCTGGGGTGGGTCCCTCCGTCCTTGGGTGTCCTCCTGGGGTGGGCAAGGGTGGCAGGGGGGGTCCCTGGGGGCAGGGGAGGGCACTCTGGGCTCATTTTGAGCCCACTTGTCCCTTAACGCCATGCCTGACCC
This sequence comes from Pleurodeles waltl, assembly GCF_031143425.1. NCBI lineage: Eukaryota > Metazoa > Chordata > Amphibia > Caudata > Salamandridae > Pleurodeles > Pleurodeles waltl. The sequence goes on along the minus strand of NC_090448.1, from coordinate 254,439,402 downwards.
AGGCGTTAAAAAGCGGCGCAAAAGCGCCGTTTTTGGCCACGCCCACTCCCGGGCGTCATTTTTGCCCGGGAGTATAAATACCACGTAAAGGCCTGGGAGTCATTTTTTAAGACGGGAACGCCTCCCTTGCATATCATTAACGCAAGGAAGGGGTTCACGCTAAAAAATGACGCCCACTCCGGGCACTTTGGCGCCCGAAGCGTCTAATGCCATAGTATAAATATGGCGTTAGTTTGCGTTAGTTTAGCGTCGAATTTGCGTCGGAAAAAACGACGCAAATTCGGCGCAACCAGAGTATAAATACGGCCCTGAATTTCTAGAAGAACGTCACAACTACAGAGCAGCCAACTAAAGTTGTGGTGCATGTGCACCCTTACTGCACCAAGGCTCAGGAACTCAAGAACTTCCAATCAGATTAGGATTTCAAACTGTCCTTCATAAGATGCAGTTCTCCCGCTACAGCTGATGAAACATTAACAAGCACTGAGCAGCTGAGAGGGCTGCTTTTATAGTGATGCCCCTCCCAAATGTGACACTTGCCCGTTGATGGCCTACAAAACAGCAAAGCATCATGGGAGATAAAGCTTTCTTACTACCAGACAATGGGGAGAATAAGGTCACAGCAGAGGGCATGCACACAAGTCCACACCTCAGGAACCGTAAAGAAGCATATCAGTGAGGCAGGAGCTATTCAGTGAGGCAAACAAAAATACAAACAGTTTTTCTGAGAGGAAAGTGGCAAAGCCATCCACGAGTGCACCCACATATTCCTTGGTTGCAATGTGATTGGACCAAGTGGTTTTTACCTGAGTTAGGCTGAAATAGTTCCATGGCGCAGACTGGAGCTTTGGCACAGAAGGGAGGCTGGCACATGCAGGGATGGCTGAAAAATAACTAGGAAGGAGAGCTGCATCGACATCAAGGAGGCGATACAAAGGCAATGCATCAGTTCTAAACTATGCAGTCCAGAAGACCTCATCAGCGAGCTGTGCAATCATTGAAGCTATGTCCTTGAAGTGTGGCGTCAAACCCCTTTTGATGAAAGCGATGCGTCATTGTCAAATCATGCAGTGAAGGCGATGCAAAGGCAATACACTGGGGCTGTTGGTGATACATTGATCCTGGTGACTCAGTCAGCAATGCACAATCCTCAACCTTATCTGCAGCAGTCATGCTTCGGCATCAAGGAAGGATGCAGGAGTTCCGATCAGCACAACAGCAACGATTTTCACAGAAAAGAAGCTGCACAGTCCATTTCCATGGGCCAGGACTGGATTCACACCTCTTGGCAGGACAGGATTCACAGTTGGCAGAGTCCAGCAGCTATAGCAGAGTTGGAGGACGTTTTTGTTGGCCGCGAGACATCAGAACAGGATGCAATTCAGCAAGCCCTTGGAGTCACTTGGTTCTTGTGAGGATGTAGAGAAATAAGTCCTGTCCTTTTCACTCCCAGGCAAGAGGCAGCAGGCCAACACAGCAAAGCAGTTCAGCAGAGTGGTAGTCCCTCCTAGCAGCACAGCAGTCGTTCTTCCTGGCAGAATGTCCTCAGGTGCAGAAGTATACTAATTTGGTGGGGTTGGAGGTCCAATACATATACTCAGTTGAGCCTTTGAAGTGGGGGAGACTTCAAAGAGACACCTCTGAAATGCACTGTAGTGAATCCTAGTTTGTTTTAATGGGATAACAGGAGTTAGCTTAGCCTTCGGTTAGCAGACTTGTGCACCCGTCACCTAGTGACTTTTAACCTACTTAGCTTGCTCTGTCTTAGAAGGTTTAATTATTTAATTCCTCTAAGATGGCTGCCTTGTTTATAGTAAGGCCACTTGTTATGCTTTACATTATCAATGCCACCTTGTTAAGGCATCAAGATCAAGTGACAAAGACAAACAAACAGTAGGTGTTCACACATAGGGACTTTCCCTCTCTATGCTTTTGAGGGAATTGTTTATATTAATTGCTGCCCCAAGCATGCCTGCTATCTATTGTTTGGGAACACACCTACATCAGGGGTCCAAGTAGATCTGTATGAATACACCACACTTTAGACAGATAATCAGAGGGATTCCGGCCAGAGGGCATCGCCACCATCGCTGATATTGATGCTGCACATCGTCTTGACCCTGACCCAGTCTTCGTGTCCCTGCGGAGTCTGAGATAGAGACCTCCTTCCAAGGTAACAAGGGTTGGGGGCTTCTGTCATGGACATGGCATTGGCAGATTAGGTTTAACATACCCAGCTCTCCTTTAGGTAGGAGGTTAGGCCTATCATGATAGGGTACTAGGACATACTACACACCTTACGTCTTTTCATTTTATTGCAAGATGGTGGGGGTCTTTGTAATAATGACTGTTGTCTTTACAATTCTGTTTCTTGCACAGTTCAATATTCCAATCATTGCAGCCCATGCAACATACCGCAGTTTGCAGTTGTGTTAAATACAAATTATTGAAACTTTACTGCATCTTCGTTATTGCCTGTGTTTGGTTGAGACATGATGTATCTATGAGAAAGGGGTAATCTCTTTTTAACCACGACACTCCCTGAGATGTCATACTCTTGAGTCCATGCGTAAAGGCTGCCACAAATCACCTTTTACTATTTGGGTTTTTGGTGAGGTGCTGCTAATGAGCCGGAAGGGTTGGGACGACAGCTGCAAATTGCTGTAGGATAGGCATAGTCACCTACAAACATAAGTACTGTCATCCTTAAACCAGCAGTCTTGCCTAGAGCAAGAGTCCAAACTACGACAGCACAAGTCCCTGCCCTTCCTTGGCTCCAGACGCTATACAGGGGGTTATGCAACTCTGTGTAGGGACAGGCACAGCCCTACCCAGGTGTAAGTGTCAGCTCCTCCTTCCCATCTAGCCCAGGAAGGCCCATCTGACACAATCTCACATTGTATATTTTCCACAGGGCCCAAGGACACAAAGCAAAATCTTCACCTCCCTATTGGTCAAAAGGGCCCAACAGGTTCAAAGCCACAATGCCACCAGTGGGGAAAAGGTGGAAGGGAGACAGAGAATACACAAAAATGCCAACGAAGGAGAATGCTATACTTCAATCTAGGATGCATCTCCTTGGTGTTCTTTCTGCAGTGAAAACAAAATAACATTAATATAATCAACTATGTGAAATCCTTCCTGTAAATCTTCCCTCTAATGTGCATGAGATAACTGCAGTGAGTACCTGTAGATTCCCCTTTTCCTGAATGTAAGATGATTAGACCAATTGGACACTGCAGGCAATGCTAAAAACACAAAGAATAATTATAAGGCATCATTCAATGCTTCTTATAATAATGTTTCACTCATATGCATATATGCATATATCTACTAAGACATACCGAGGTGTCTGATACTTTTTATTTCTACACTCATGAACAATGGCAGCGCTCTGTAAAATCAATAACTGAAGAAAAAAAACAATAACTCACAAAACACATTAAAAGTTAGTTTAATAAGTCCTTTCTTTTCCAGAGAATCCTGCTATCATATATCAGCACACAAATAGGAATAATATCTCTACAATAAGTTATTTGGTCTAATTCTAATGCTTTCTGTCCTATTGTTTTGCAGTTCACCATGTCACAGAGACTTCATATGCCCGCGGTGTGTGGAAAGTCCCCAAAGTCTTCTTAAGATTAGATAAGTATTTGTAACATCTTTATCGTGTCTTTAGCACAAAGTGCATTACCACAATTGTAATACAAGTCTTTGATGCTTGTTTGTTCCTCTTGCTATGTAGAGAAAGGTGAAAAAGTTCCCCAAAATGCCGAGGAGATCCAATGCCGAACACACCGCTCGCACATGGACCGCTAACGAGGATGTGGTATGCCAAGAAATATCAAGTAAGTGTCTCTGCTCCTTAAGGAACCGCTGACAAGAGCAAAGAACGGCAAGCAAGGAAACTGACATGTGTTCGGGTGAAAAAAGGAAGTGATGCTACACCAGGAAGACACAATGTAAGAACATGCCAACTTTCTAAAAGCAGAATTTTCAGACTTACAATTAAAAATCTGACTTCATCATCAGTTGTGATTTAAAATTGTAAGTCAAGTGACACCGAATTCCAAATTTCTGTCTTTTTCCAGTTGGAAGTTTCACTTAAAGGCTTTTTCTAGGTAATCCCAATGTTAACCAATCAGAGAGACAGGCCTTGCAATAGTTAAAAACAGAAGTAATAGTTTTTCACAACCAGGGCATGATAAACTTTAAAGTACATGTTCACATTTTTAAATCCACTGCACCCTGCCTTTGGGGCTACCTAGGTCCTATCTTAGTGTGGACTTACATGTTTAAAAAAGGAAGGCTTGGGTCTGGCAGTGGGTGAACTTGTCAGGTCAAAATGACAGTTTAAAACTGCACACGGAAGCTCTGCAGTGGCAGACCTGAGACATGTTTAAAGGGTTACTGTAGTGGGTGGCACAATCAGTGCTGAAGACCCAGTAGGAGCATTTAAGTTGTAGGCCTTGGGCACATATAGGGGGTCATTCCAACCCTGGCGTTCATCGACCGCCAGGGTGGATGACCACGGAAGCACCGCCAACAGGCTGGCGGTGCTTCCCTGCCCATTCTGACCGCAGCGGTAAAGCCGCGGTCAGAAAAGGGGATCCGGTGGTTTCCCGCCGGATATCCCCTGTCTGGGCTGAATCTCCATGGCGGCGCTGCTTGTGATTCCGACCCCCTTCCCGCCACCCTGTTTCTGGCGGTTTTTACCGCCAGGAACAGGATGGCGGGAACGGGTGTCGTGGGGCCCCTGGGGGCCCCAGCACTGCGCATGCCACTGGCATGGGCAGTGCAGGGGCCCCCTAACAGGGCCCCAGCATGATTTTTCGCGACGGGTGCAACTGCACCCGTCGCACCCCTGCAACACCACCGGCTCCATTCGGAGCCGGCTTCTATGTTGCAGGGCCTTTCCCGCTGGGCCGGCGGGCGCTCCTTTGGCGGAGCGCCTGCCGGGCCAGCGGGAAAGCCAGAATGGCCTCCGCCTTTTTTTTGACCGCGGAGCGGCCAAATAGGGGTGACCGCAGAATGACCCCCATAGTGCAGTTTACTAGGGGCTTACAAGTAATTTAAATATGCAAATTGCGGAATAGCCAATATCACCATGTTTAGAGTACAGGGCACATGCACTTTAGCACAGGTTCCTTTGCTAGCAAAAATGAAGTCAGAAAAACAGGAGGCCAGAAGGCAAAAGGTCGGGGTAAACCACACCAAGAATGCCAGGTCTACCAATTTCCAAGATTACATCAGGGGGAAAATGGAATCTGGAGCTGCCATCTTTGCTGGACATCCCAAAGAGGCTGATCCCTTGACTGAAGATCCTCTCTGCTCTGTCGCATAACAAGGGGCAACCCAACAAACACATTCAGCAACATGTTATAAGGTCTCAAAGGGTTTGTGTATGGCAGCTCCAAATTCATATATGCAGCCAGGCTGGGTTTGGCTAACAACTTTCAGCTGGAGCTAGGTCAGGGAATGGTAAGCACTGACACAGGTGTGTGCGGTGTTGGGGAGAAACGTAGAAATCTAATATTTGTTCATAGAATTAGGGTTGTATATTTCATTCAAAATTTGTATCTTTGTGGCAGACATTACATGACCCGTGACTATGGGTTAAATGTGTAACTCTAGAAGATATGTTTTTTAGTAGTTGTGATGTTTTCCACACTCTTGTAGTGGTGTGTGTTTTTGTCAGAACATTTACCACTGCAATACCCACCCTACACATTCACATATGTAACTGCCCAGTGCCTACATGTTGCTATTCTATATTTAAAGTGATGCATTTTGTCCCATGTTGGTTGTTCAACTAGATGTTTTGTGTTCTGCCCAGAGAACAGAGGTTTTGCACTGAGTGCGGAGCCTGGGCAGTCATAAAGATAAGATTTGTAAATCCCTTTGTGAATACCAAAAATTGAAAAGTTAGACTTTTGGTTTAATCTAACCTTTCTGAATCGGTCCTGTCTGTACTCAGCTTTCCCCATCTTAGTCAGATTTGTTCAGCGTGATAAGAAATGATAAAGGATCATTAGCTGGACTAGTCAAAACTCTGAGCGTATAGCTGCTTCTCTGGGAGATGCCAGAGCCTCCTCCCATTCACTGTCTTCCAATCCATCTAGGTCTCGCTCCCATTGCTGTCTTACATGTTTTAAGACATTTGCCATGTGGTCCAATATTTTTATATATGTTAGTGACATAGCCATTCGGGCATTAACTCAAATAATAACCTATCTTCTGACTGTGAGGATTCCAGCAGATAAGTTCCCCTGGGGAACACTACTCTAAATGGATGTCGGAGCTGTAGGTACATGTATGTCTCGGTGGGTGCCAGTTGGTATTCCTGCTGTCCTGTGGTGGGGCGTTCAGGAGGTTGTTTGCTGTCCTGAGGACTCGCAGACCCACACTGCTGTGATAGTGAAGGAGGGGCAGTCTCTGATTCCCCTACTACCTCCGGTGGCACGGGACGTTCAGGAAGCTGTTTGCTCCCCAGGGGAATGCCTGTCCCAGACTGCTGTACTACTGAAGGAGGGGCTGTGCCTGATTCCCTCACACCACATGCTTTGCAAGAGCTCTACCACCTCCCAAGGTACGGGGCATTCAAGAGGCTGCTGCCCATGGGACTAACTGTCCCAGACTGATGAGGGGTCATGCCTGATTCCCCCATGCAGCATGGTTTATAAGTGCCCCACCACCTCCCTCTGGACATTCAGGAGGCTGTTTGCTGCCCAGGTGACTCACCGTCCCAGACTGCATGCTATTGAGGGAGGGGCTGTGCCTGATTACCCTGTGCTGCATGCTTTATAAGGGCCCTACCACCTCCAGCAGTGTGGGACAAACGGGGCCACACTCAGGCTAAGAGCGGGCCCATCTTGTGCCCATCAGTGCCAGGCAGAGGCAGGGCAAACTGAAATCCCCCATACTCAGATGATAAACTCCTGGCCTCAGGTGACACAATCAACCCCATTCAATACTAGATTGGCATCCAATCATGAGACTCACTGTCTGGTCCAGAAAGAAGTTATTAGGGAGATGGGTGAGAGATACTGTGGCACGAAAATGACTTACTAAAGCTGCAGGTTATAGTGGTCATGGTTAGGCAAATATGATAATCCCTTAAATGACCCTCAACAATAGGAAGGCATCAAGGGAGATCCACATCAAAGAACAGTAGAAGGGAAATTGCACAATGCCCCTCGTACCTGGGATTCCGACCCCCAAATTCTCCACAAAATGGAGCAGGCCGAACAAGTGATGATCAGTATAAGAATGGGCAGTGCAGAATACACACGATTAATGTCCTGAAGATAAGACATATTAACAGGAAAGACGAGGACACTTTGAAAAATAAGGTTATCCACTGCATTAGGTATGATCATCAATGCTTGTCAGTTGTAAGTTCAGATATAGTTAGGGCTGAACACATATCCACCGGAACTGAAAACTTTGCTAATATAGCCCTGTTCCTTGGAGCTAAAAACTTAGTCTATAGTCTGATGGCCATGGATTTAAGAAAGAGTACACCCTCAGGTTCACTGATAAGATTCAAACTGAACAGACCAAATAGGGAAACAGACCGTATATTGGGAGCCTTACCAAAACCATCCAGCTGCCCTACCCCCAGCCATGCCCAGGGTAACCTTGAATCTTTAGATTGCCTAGTTAGAACACATCCTTTCAATAAACCTAGGGACAATCTACCACATGACACTTGGCAATTTACAATGAACAGTCAAGTGCCTAAAGAAAGTGATAGAGGGATTAACCACCTAGAGGATGTAAGGGGCACTAGGACTGAGCCCTATCCTAGTAGACAAATGGAGACACAACTAGTGTCCATGTCACTGGTTTCTTGGAACATAGCAGGTTAAAGCAAAAATTAGAGGACCCAGATTGGCAAGAATATAACGACCGGTTTCATCTTTGTTTGTTGTTCTTGGAACCGCCATATAAGTTAGGTTACTTAGAACATTTTGTGTTAAGGCATTACTCTCACCAAGAGGTAGATTGTAAGGAGGAATGATTATATGGGCTAAAATTTTGCTCAACATTTCCAAAGCTAAAACGCTTCTGGTCCAAAGTTCAATTATCATCAAAAAGCATCAAGCTGCCATATCCAAAGCAATCTCACTGGCCACTAAGGTCTACAATTATAAGCAGCAGCACTTTATGGGACAGAACTCTAGGGAGTGAGTAATCTAGGCATGCTCACTGTGGCTGAAAACAAAATTGTAAGGATGATGTTATGCCTTCCTAAGTGTATGCCCATGATGCCTTTGTATCACAATATAGATATTAAAAGAAAAGGACACTTAGCAGCCTTGAGACTTCTACTTTTTTGAGTAAAACTTTGGGTTACACAAGAATTTGCTTGTTAGAGGGAGGGACTAATGGGGCTCGATGGTCACATTACTTTCCCCTGGTTTTGTTATATTCAGACATGGTTCATCCAACGAGGCTTGGGTTGCTTCTAGAGTGATCGTAATTCACTGACCATTCATTCCAAAAAGCTTCTGAAGTAAACCTGCTAGGAATCTAGCTCTAGTAGCTTCCACCAAAACTCCAGACTGGGAATGGTCTCTGTAGAATTTTTAAGTACTAAACTGAATGCAGGCTTTGAATTCTTTATGGAGCATGTTCAGCCGCCATTAGTGAAAACACTCATAAATAAAGTTTTGATATGGCATTCTCCAGATTAAATTGTATACAGCTAGATGGTAACCTGATCTCTGCGTAGGCGGGGAAACTAACTGTACTTTATGCACTTCAAATGCTGAAGAGAATCTTATGTTCTTTAGCCCGGGTTACGTTAACTCCTGAAAAAATATGGATTATACCAATTTATTGCAATATAGGTATTAGGGTATACCTGGATGCACTGAGAGTTTCAATGCCCATGGTTTTTGACTCCAGCAGATATTTATTGGCTGTAGGACTAGTACGGAAGAAGGATTTGAAATTTTAATGTGTTGGCAGATTATAGTTTTACTCTTTATCTATTGTGTTTTTACTGTTCACAATTATGTGAAAATGGAATGATAGTGTTGTATGAATATTCTGCACTGACATATTTTGAAGTATTTTACTGTATGATGAACAAATTACATGCAAGCTTTTTATGGTTTAACCAAAATAAAAGGTATTTGAAATGTTGCAATATTACAGCTGTAGCTCAGATGAGGCAACAAAGTCAAGCTGAGACCAAACGTTCCCCACCAGGGAGATTTCAATGAAGTCACAGTTATCGAATCCTGGCAGGTTCCACAGTGAACCCATAATTTCAGTGTCCCATAGCTGAGCCACTTGGGTAACTACAGTCTACTACCCCAAAGCCCAGGTGGCAGTGCACCAAAGTCACACCACTTTTCCTGTGGCGTCCGGCCAATCACCAAGTCTGGTCCCTCTATAAACTCTATGAAGAGCATTTAGGTAGCCCTCTGGGTGCACTACCAACTAGCCATACAGAGCAATTGTCTGGGAGTAATGCCCAGTTATTTACAGTGGTCAACTGAATAGCCCAATAGTATTTATGGACATCAGGCAATCTAATACCTCCATCGAACCAGCCCCTTTGAGCTTATTTAAAGTAATGCATGCAGGGCCCTCATTCCAGAGCAACATGCAGACCTCCTCAATTGACTTGAGGTGAAATAAGGGGTGTTGTGGAATGAATATACAAAGTGCTGAAGGGGCATCATTTTATATAACAATGCCCCCCTAATAGCAAGAGTGGCAAAGTCTTCCAATGCTGCACATCTCTTCGTAACCTCTCTAGTAGCTGGGCTAAATTGTGCTGAAAAAAGAGGTCAGTGTCAGGAATGACATATATCCAAACATCGGAAGCCTGTGGTCGTCTGTCCCTTAAGGGAATATAGTAGGGATTTAGGCCAATTTCTAGTTTAGCCAGTGTGCTTGCCTAAAATGGTAATGACCTGCATGAGCCTATCCAGAGTTAGACCTCGGTTGTGATCTAGAGTAGTAGGTTGTCTGCATATAGGAATATTCTGTCATCTTATTGCCCCTCTCATTGCAAACCTCTTACTACTGAATCTTGGCAGATCCACTTTGCCAAGGGCTCCAGATCCAGGACAAAAATAAGGGGAGATAGAGGTGCAGCCCTGCCTACTGCCCCTGCGGAGTCCACATTTTCAGATTGCCCTCCATTGACTTTGACCTGCACCAGGGGTTTAGGGTAAAAAGTAGTACACATTCTGTGGAAAGGGAGCTAAAGCCCAGCGTGTTCATTACCTTGAAGATGTAGTCCCATTCCACTATGTTACAAGCCAATCTGGTGTCCAGTAATAACATCAGAGCTCATTCCTTTAAGTTGGCTTGTGTCATGGAGGTGTCTGATATTATAGGTCATGTTTTAGTGTGGCATAAATAAGGACTGATCCAGATGGATCAGGGATTGGATAACCTTAATCAGGTGTGTGGCCAACACTTTCCCAATATGTTTATCTCTGCATTTAATAGTGATATCAGCCTCTAGGAGCACAGTCTTTGGGGGGGCTTCTCTTCTTTGAGAATAACCACTATAGGAATGTCCTCCTTTTCACCCTGGTCACACCCAAACGATTTGGACAGAAACTGGTGGTTACTGATTCTTGGTAGTGCCCTTAGTAATGCTTACCAGTCCTAGGGCCAGTGCTCTTTCTAAAGTGGATATGCAAATTAGGCTAAATATAATTGGCAATATTAACCTACTTATAAGTCCCTAGCATATGCTAGGGCATGTAGATTTAGGGACCCAAGCATAGGTAGTGCACCCAACTCCTGAAGAAACTGACCAGTTGACCACTATCCAGTGGCCAAATTGGAGTTTGCGCCAAGTGCATTTTGGGAGTTGTAGTCCGCACCCTCAAGGAGCATCTCAGAGCTTCTGGAACCTTGGGGTGAGCTGTGGACAACAAAATAACCTTAAAGGAACATGTGGAAAAAGATCCAGAAGTTTGGAGAACTTTGGAGAACTTTTGGAAAAAAGCTCCATATAGGGACCGACCCGTCGCAGCAACTCTAGCCGCATTGCCTCAACCGGGACCCGGCCTGACTTGCAGGTTCGTCCCGGTGAAGAAAATCTCTGAAAAAGTGACTACGTCCGAACGTAGGAAGTTGACAGGGACCTCCCAGGCCATGTATCCGAAGAAGGCTCCAGGGACGTCGTATACGAGGAAGAGTTCCAGGAGGTCGGATTTGACTGGCGACTTGGTACCACTGAAGAAAATTGCCAGAAAAACAACAAAGTCCTAAGGTAAACTTTTGCCCGAGGCCTCCTGCGGGCTGTAGCCGAGCAGGGCTCCATTGCAGTCCGCCTAAAACTTTGACTTTGTCAAGGTCGAGGTGCGACCAGATGACTAGATGGTGCTATTCATTTCTAAGCGCCAAAAAGCATTCATTCTTTAAAAAAAATCAAGTCTCTTATTCCCTTTAATCCGATTTTATTCATTTTGGTGTCATTTCAAAGCTAAAAATATTTCCTATTTTTATAAATTGGTTCTGGATGTTTAAACTGTTTCCTGTGTTTTATTTAATGACTGTTCTGTGATATTTAAATGCTTTGTGCTTTGTCTCCTAAGTTAAGCCTTGTTGCTCATTACCAAACTACCAAGGGTTGAGCTGCGTTTAATTTATTGAGACCTGCCTGGACATAAGTGGAGGTTAGTGGCCTATTGTCATGGTTATGTTGTGCAGAAATGCTCCGGCATCATCTGACATTGTGTGTAGGGTCAGGGAGTAAAATCTTTCATAATAGTCCACAAATGCTTCAGCTATGTGGGTTCTCTCCCTTGCCAGTTCTCTTCCACCTGTCGTAACTTCGAGTACCCAATGCCTGGTTTGCTCTCTTTTGTCAAGGTGCCGTGCCAACAGTTTACTTGTCTTATTTCCCACCTCATAGAGGTAATGCTGAGTGGCTGAATGCAGAGCCCTACCAGCATCTGTCGCTAGGTCGTTGTACTGCTTTTGCCTAAGAGCTATGGTGTGTTTACCTTCTGGCCACTCTATTGTTGCAAGGAGGTGCTCCTGGGCTAGAATCTCTCATTCATATTCCTCCATCTTGGGCATCTTATCTTTCTTAAACCTCAAAATCAGGGAAATTGCCTGGCCTATGATTACTGTTTTGAAAGCTTCCCAGAGAGTCTGCGCCAAATCGACAGAGGGCAAGTTTTCTGTAAAGTAGAGTTCTGTCACATTGCTCAAACTCTTTCGTATCGTGTGTTGCTGCAGGTACCAGGGGTAGATAGGACGAACACCACTCCTGCCCTCACGGCACAACCCCAACACTACCCACAGTGGGGAATAATCTGATATCCCCTGTGCTAGGCATCAGACCTCTGTTAGCGGTGTGTAACCTGTTGGAAATGTGCTTTGAGGTATTCAATGCGGAATAGGCTGCCATGATCACCTGATGTATATTGTTGTTCCATGGAATTTTGTGTTTGCCTTATATCTGGTAGCCTAAGGGCCTTTGAAAATTCTGAGAATGTGCACTGGGTTGATCCCGCATGTCTGAGTGGTCAGAGGTCTTGCTACTCATCAAGCATCAAGTAGAAGTCCCCCCATGAGGAGACTCTCATATGGCAGCTGGTGATCATGGCTGGGAGCTCTGGAGGCACTTACAGATGGTGGGATGTATACTGAGCAGATATTGAGCAGCAGCCCCTCACTTTGCCATGATAGGGCCACATAGCTCCCCTGTACGTCTGTCCAGGTACACTGGACAGTCAATGGGAGTGATCTCTTCACTAAAATTCCCACCTCTCTTGAGCCCGGCGTACAGCTGGCATGGCCCACCATTTCATATCCCAATCTATTGAGAGTCCAATAAGTGTTGCCAATCCTGTGAGTTTCTTGTAGTAGAACCATATCTGGTGTGTGATGCTTAAGATATTGAAACACTACACCCTCTAAATTTTGTCCCAAGCCTGTTGACATTCCAGAATAATACTTTTACTGAGGCTTCTCCCATCAGTGTGTATGTATCACACCTCGGGCTGAGCCTCTAAGGGCCCAAAGGATGCTCCCTCTGATTTTAGGGCCCCAGTGGGTTGGCGAAGAAAGCCATACTTGGTAAGACAGAGTGATAGCGCATTCAGGAATAAAGAAAATGTAAAGCCAAATGAAAAACAGTTCCTTGCATATCCCCCCGCATCTCTGCATGGTGAACTCTGTACTGCCCACACCCAACCATTGCTGAGATCCTATCACCCCAATACCATGCTAATTACCTGGGGATGTATGAGCTCAGCTTAAGGGTACCCCCGCATCCTAATCCTCCTGAATGTCTTACTGTAAACCATAATCCATACATAGCTGCAAACACCTTCTGTTGGTTCAGTGCTCAGGCCTCCCATCCACGGTTAGTTTGCAAGCATTCTTAATGTCTGGTCTCTGCTTGGGCCACACTGGTGTATAGGCAGCTGCTTGATTCATCCCACATCATCAAACCCTTCCTCCTGTAGCTCTCCCAACACTGGGTCCCTGGTGGTCATCTTATGCGTCAGATGTTGGGGTCATCTCTCAGTGTCTGTTGCAGTTGTTTGGTCTGTGCCTGCCCTTTCAGGTCACCGCTGGTGGGGTCAGTTTCAATTCCCTTTTTCTCCTGCCAGCCTCCAACCCTCAAGTCAACTCCAAGAGTCCTTGGGGAACCCAAAATACCAAGTTTTCCCCACCACCACCACTCTCAGCTTGGCTAGGGAACATCATTGAGCACTTGATATCTTGCCGTCTCAGTGGTTTCTTCACTTCCTCGAAGCTGCAATAGAGTTGTTGGACTTGATGAGTAAAATCTGTTCAAAAGCTAATGGTTGCATTATCATATTTGAGTGGTGGGGAACGTCATGCCACCGAGAGGAAAACATCATGATCACTGTAGTTAAATATATGGCCAAAGGTGGCATGATGTGCCAAGCCCTGTCATAGCAGTGCCAAGGACACTGTTTGCATGCTCAGTGGAGAAGAAATTGGACAGTCCCTTCAGTACGAGCTTGCTGTGGAAGAGGTGTTCCAAGAAGAGGTCCTCACTTGGGCCTTCTGCCCTCTCTGGGAATTGCACCACCTAGATGTTTTTCTTCTTCTAGAGCAGCCCTCAAAATCTCCCAGGCTCGCTCCAATGATTGCAGCTTTCAATTGCATCTCATCCACTTGCTTTTGGAGGGTCTCTGTTTGACACCTGAAGGGCAGTGATTGAGCCTTATGCCTCCTTGACTTTCTCACCCATGTTGCAGAGGTTTGCCCTTATCAATATACCCTCTATGGTGACTGAGTCTATTTTTGTCTCCATGGAGCCCTGCACCACCTGTATAGGCTCTTAATGTCCCTGAGGGTGAGGGTGAGGGTTTCTCTGTCCTGGGGAGGAACTTCGTCTGATTTTCTCATTTTTGTTATTAGTGGTCTCCCCCGTTGCATTCCTGAGAAGGGGTTTACATGTCAAGTTTTGTTTGATGGACTGTCCGAGAGCCCTTGCCTCTTGCCATTTGGTGTGTTGATACATAAGTCGGCCACTCAGCCATGCCTTAGCGTTGTTCACCACCGCCTGACAAGGAATCTCTGGCATCTGAATTGCTCCTTGCAGTCTCTCAGGTTTCCCACTGCCAGGTGAGTGGTCTTCTATATCATCTGCAGACTTAAGCAAGTTCTATCGCCTCTCCTATGTCTCAGTATGGATCCCGTCACAGCCTTAGGATCGTCACAGTTCTAGAGGAAAACACTGGGGTGTGCTTCTGACGCCATGCAGTCGTTTGTGGTGTCTCTACTGCAGGGTCTGTGAGCCTTAGGTCTCTCCCACACACAGATCCACTTTGGGCATCATTTCTAATACTTCTGTCGATGGCTTCAGTCTTTGTTTCTGTAATCAGAGGTGCTGGCCCCAGTCTGTGCACTTCCAATGACAGTGCCCAGAGGCAGGCTTTCATCGAGGGGCCCACCAGTCGAACCAAGCACGAGCATGATCCCCGCTCTTCTGTGGCTTCAGGCGCCCACTCTTGCTCCCCACAGGATCACAAAGTCTATTTTAGGGGGATGGGAAAAAGGGTCCCACCTATAAAGCTGGGATCCCCAGGGTCTAACAAACCGACTCTCAACCCAAGTACAGCAGCATCATCCCATGTCCGAGGCTCACCTCTCTTCAGGTAGGAGCGGGGGGAGGTTTTTTGTGTGCCACAGCCCCTGGGTGTCAATCAGGATGCTGTAGTCTGACCAATTCTGAGGGTCCCACCCATGTGTAGCCCCCTTTTGCCTGCCACAATCGCAGCAGGGCTGCTCCTGAAGAACGTTTGGCCACCCATGTTGTATGGGCCACCTACAGCCATGCACCGCTCCTAGGCCCAGCATGGGCCTCTCGGTTCAATAACGGTCTCCTCCCAGCCCCAGGCACTCAGACTGCACCAGGGGGATAGGGAGGGATGGATGGTGGTTCTGGTGTTAGGGAAATCAGTCACGCAGAAGAGCCACTTCCACAAGCAGCCATCTTAATCCAAAACTGGCCACACCCTCAGTGGCTGTTACTCGTGGTTGTTTTGTTGAGATCAAACCTGTAACCAAATATTGATGCAAGGATGCATTTTATGCTAAAATATAACATGAAATGACATATTTGTATTTCATATACTTACACATAATTTCACATAATTTTGCTGAAATTTTGCGTAGTTTGCTTTCACACAAAATGATATGGAATTTTAGCAAAAATATGGATACTTACACCTAATTACATGAAAGAAAATCCGTAATTTTCACACATTCCTAGTCACCTCTTAGTCAAAATGGTAAATTGGTACACCTGCACTTTTTGGAGCCCAAGGGAAATATACTGGGTATTACAAAGATTGGCTTGGCAGGCTGACAGCTCCTCCCTATCTCCATGATGGTTAGTTCTAGACATCTATAACCTTAAAGGTAAGTGGGGGAGCGATCTTAGTATTTCTTCTAACCAGGTGTTAGACTCCTTCTAGACTCACCTAATCAAATTATGCTGCAGTTTCAATAATCTAAGCTATTTGTGCAGTGGATGCAAACACTTTTCTGTTAGAATAATGAATTCCACCCCCACTCAGTCAATTATTTTTCAGGCAGTAGACCATCTTGTGCATTGGTGTTTCATGTTGTTCTAGGATACATTTAGACGGGGTGGATCCCCTGTGAGGAATCCAATACATTCCAATATCCTATGTCCAGCACTCACTTGACCTTTATTCAAAGATTGCTTAACTATGGGATTTTTTTAGTGTCAGGAAAGTTTTTTTTTCCCAAGGCTCAAAGGATACATTTCTGCTTTAAATG
This sequence comes from Pleurodeles waltl, assembly GCF_031143425.1. Classification (NCBI taxonomy): domain Eukaryota; kingdom Metazoa; phylum Chordata; class Amphibia; order Caudata; family Salamandridae; genus Pleurodeles; species Pleurodeles waltl. Next base: position 254,423,124 of record NC_090448.1, on the reverse strand, counting down.
GCATTTTAGCAACCTTCTTTCATCAGCCAGAGAATTTAGTGGTATAGCGGTTGTTAATGAAGTGATATATGAGATCACTTGTAGTTAGATTACCCTGTGCCAACCTTAGGTATATGCCAGGAGTGTTTCTTTAGAGTAAGCCATAATTTGATATAAAAAATCTTTTTCATGGATTTCGAAGCAACATTTCAATATTTAAAACCTGTGGTCTGGTTTAAACATGCAGATAGTCCATCTGTCTTATTACATGTTCCTTAAATCCTAGAGCACTGTTAATACGGCAGACAGGATATCTGTCATGTTTGTGAGTATGTAACCTGCCTGCTAAACTCTAAATCAGGCACTAAATCACCAAATTTGCAAAATCATTGGTACAACCAAAACGGGCACCAGCTTTTTCCTTGATTGCCTCCCTGCCATTCTCAAGATCCAAATATATTTAACTGAAGAAATCTTCCTCTTCCTCTGCCAGGGCTGAAATGGATTACTACAAGGGATTGGAGCAGTAGAGGCGCTGCATACTGCTTCTTTGGGGTCCCATGGTGTGTCTTCTGGGCGTGAGCATCTACAATGTTAATAGAGGGAATTACAGAGCAACTCTCATAATGGGCTGACTTTTGCAGTCTTCTATGTTTTTCCTCCTATCCAAAAGGTAAGTTAGACTGTTTCAAATTTTAGTTGGATTTATGGACTTTGGGGACCTTCAATTTACTGTCAGAATATAACAGGGATCCAACCTCCAGGATTCTATTGCTTATTTCATATACAACAGAGTCTACGTTCAAATTTGTCCTGGTACCTCAGTAGAGGAGAGAGGGATTGCTCACACCCTTCTTCAATTCACTGTTCTCGTTGGTGTAGACTAGATATGTTACAGTTACTGGTATTGTGCAAAGTCAAGAGATTAGACTCGGCTCTAGCAAGCTACTGAAGGACCCACTGCAGATGCAAGCTATGAATGGCGCAATCTTGTGTTGGAGACATAATAGTCATGGCTGGCAGTGCTTAATTTGAGTGTACTCGCGGTCGTGACAAGAATTAATTTTCTTTGACACTGAGGATATGCAATAGACGGTTACTCTGGAATCTTGATATTATCGGTATGATGAGTGCAGATAAATGTATATGATGTCGGTTTTCATCCTGACTCTAGGACTTTTCACTTGATATTTAATCAGCCCTGAAGAAGTCCTTGGGGTAATTCCCCTGAGACGAAACACGTGTTGGCTGTTTGTTCAAGAACTGCATCAACAGTGTACCTGAGAGTTTGTTTGCTTCCACACATGAATTTGATGTATCCAACTGAGGAATTCTCATCACTAACACAGAGCATTCCATTAATAAAATTACAAAGACTGGAAAATTATATGAGGAACTGTACACTGATTTTTCCTTTGGACTTTCAGCAACGTTATGGAATATATGTAATGTTCATGGCATTTACCCCCTGTTTTTTCTCAGTTAGTTTGTTTACTTTTGTATGAGTGCCTCACGCATGTTTTTGATTTTTTATTGTTTACTTGGTAAACGTGTTAGGGGATTGGGTGTTGTCCCTTGTGAGTGCACATTCTTTATATACTCTGCCTTACTTACTCCTTGAGCGCTTTGTGTTTTTCCTTATACTCACACCCCATATTGTTTTCATAACTTAATTTGAACGAAGGTTGGCGGTATGGGGCACAAGCACTTATATTTGGTGGCCAGCACGTATTTATCTGCATCAGGCATTTAATGCGAGCAAAAGACACACATGGGAAAGACAGAGGAAGAGAAAGATGGAAACTGTAGTAAAGGAAGAAAGCAGAAAGCTGCAAGAGTGAGCTGAAGGGGCAGGGGCTGACTGCAAATAGATTAAAGAAGCCCTTGGTGGCTTTAGGATTAGCTGCCTCAGTATTCTGTGTCCTCACATTTCATTGCAGCAGCAGGGTGTTTCAGATGAGAGCTTGGGGCACCGGCACATTTTATTTAACAAATTAAGCACTAATGTTTGGTCGTGTTTAAATATTAATGACATCCCTTTCTTAGCTTGAATCACTGGGGGCGAGGAACTCTTGTGGAATGCAATAAAGCCCTCGAATTCTAGCGCTCACAGCCCGATGATGCAATTCCACAGTTGCCCTCTGAGTACCAGTTTCACGGAGATGAAGTGAGAGAGGAGGCAGAAAGGGAACAAAGTCATAGTCCTCGCACGGTAACATCTCAGATAGGAAGTGGGACTAATAATGAGCTACAGTATATAGCTAGTTGATGGCTTTGAGGTAATGACGTTTTAATGTTATAGACAGACTGACAGCTAACGTATAAATTATGAGGTGGTGATTGACAATACCGCTTTTGCGGTAATAGTATCTATGCATCTTCTAGTGCAGTCAGTGCTATATTTGTTCTTTCTTTATGACTAAGGTTATTTTTTCCTCACTTTTTATCAATAAAGACTACAAAAATTTAACTATGATGAGACAATATGATTTAAGCGTTACTTCGTGAAAGTGACTTGCTCTGAAGAGCATTATGCAATAAACACAGACTCCTGTCAAATGTGCTCTTTCTAGAGGCTCAGAGCACTTAACATGTTCAGATGTTAATACTAACACACAACCAGAGTCCCTCACTCACACACCATGCAGTGTAGGAAAATAACCATGCTCTTGTTACCCCTGTTGTGCCCATATTTGCTATTTACAGGCTGAACTACATTGCACAGCTTACCCACAATGTCCATCGAAGGGGCAAGTCAATAATTCCATTATAATTAGACTACAGAAGTGCAGCAGGGATTATTAAGAGAAACAACGGATATTTGTGCATAATGTGGCATGTGCACATTATATAAGCACAACAATGACATTTATTATAGAATTCGTTGTGTAAATGATGACACTTTGAGGGAATGCCTCGACACTTTGAGAATACTTTTCAGGTTCTCTTGAATGCACTTTTTAGGTTATATAATGGCACTTTTGGGACAAACGTTGACATTTTGTGGTCACGTCAAAGCATTTTATGGACATTAGAAAACATTTTTGGCAAGTGATAAATCTTTAAAACACGATCTCATTAAGGGTGCACGAAGGAATTTTCATGGGTATGAGACCTCACGTTTGGAGAAAAATGGCAATTCAGGAAGAAAGGAAGTCTCTTTGGGTGCATATAATAGCACTTGTAAAATATTTCACTATATTTTTTGAGGGATAGGGTGGCAATTTCTGAGAATATTGTGTCCCTCTCTAGGCATATGATAGTATGTGTGAGGCTTAAAATAATATCTTTGTGCAATTTAATATTGGGAAAGTAATGAGATTGGAGGGGGCATACACTGCCTTGTGTAGGATCATTGTAAACATTCAGGGCAAAGCATTACATATTAAATGCAGTTGATGGCATTTGTTGGGCATACAACTATTTTCAAGCAAAAGGCTGCACTTCTGGACATATGATTGTATTTTGTGGCATGTAGATACACGTCTTTCTCATATGATTGAATGTTTGAGGAATACAATGAAAATAAAGGCACCCTCTGCCGACCCCAGCGACCGCTAAAACTACACAACGATCATCTTGCTCCGCTTCCCATCCAAATTTCTCGAGAAAGCCATCAACCAACAGCTCACCGGCTACCTCAAATGGAACCACCTTCTTGACACCTCACAGTCAGGATTCTGGGCCAACCACAACATGGGGACTGCACTGATGACATCAGGACCCTCCTCGACTGAGGAGAATCAGCAACTCTCATCCAGAGTGTTTGATTCAGTTTCCCACCACACTCTCCTCAACAGACTCTACAACTAAGGCATTCAACAAAATGCCACCTGTTGGACCTGGCTTTTTGACGGGGACATCCCCAAACTTTTTGCCTCCTTCCTCCTATTTTTTCTGACCTGTTGTTGTTGGCTTTTGACCTCTGGGCACTTTACCACTGCTAACCAGTGCTAAAGTGCATATGCTCTCTGTGTAAATTGTACTACTGATTGGTTTATCCATGATTGACTATTTAATTTACTTGTAAGTCCCTGGCAGAGTGCACTACATGTGCCTAGGGCAGATAGATTAAATGCTACTAGTGGGCCTGCAGCACTGGTTGTGCCACCCACCTCAGTAGCCCCTTAACCCTGTCTCAAGCCTGCCATCGCAAGGCCTGTGTGTGCAGTTTCACTGCCACTTCGACTTGGCATTTAAAAGTACTTGCCAAGCCTAGAACTCCCCTTTTACTACATATAAGTCATCCCTAATGTGTGCCCTAGGTAACCCCTAGAGTAGGGTGCTGTGTAGGTAAAAGGCAGGACATGTATCTGTGTAGTTATATGTCCTGGTAGTGTAAAACTCCTAAATTCGTTTTTACACTACTGTGAGGCCTGCTCCTTTCATAGGCTAACATTGGGGCTGCCCTCATACACTGTTGAAGTGGCAGCTGCTGATCTGAAAGGAGCAGGAAGGTCATATTTAGTATGGCCAGGATTTAATATTACTATTCTAGAAATGCCACTTTTAGAAAGTGAGCATTTCTTTGCACTAAAATCTTGTTGTGCCCTTCAATCCACGTCTGGCTAGGTTTAGTTGACAGCTCCTTGTGCATTCACTCAGACACACCCCAAACACAGGGTACTCAGCCTCACTTGCATACATCTGCATTTTGAATGGGTCTTCCTGGGCTGGGAGGGTGGAGGGCCTGCCCTCACACAAAGGACTGCCACACCCCCTACTGGGACTCTGGCAGACAGGATTGAGCTGAAAGGGGGCTTGGTGCATTTCTTAGAGACTCTTTGAAGTCACCCCCACTTCAAAGGCACAACTTAGTATAAAACAGGGCCTCTGCCCTACCTCATCAGACACTTGCTGGAGAAGAAACCTGAACCAGAAACTACATCCTGCCAAGAAGAACTGCCTGGCTGCTCAAAGGACTCACCTGTCTGCTTTCTACAAAGGACTGCTGCCTTGCTGTTGCCCTGCTGCCTTGCTGCCTTGCTGAACTCTTGTCTGGCTGTGAAAGTGCTCTCCAAGGGCTTGGATAGAGCTTGCCTCCTGTTCCTTGAAGTCTCAGGGCCAAAAAGACTTCTCTCTTTTACTTGGACGCTCCGTGCGCCGAAAACTTCGACGCACAGCATGTTTTGCGGCGAGAAAAACGCCGCACTCCGACGCTGATCAACGCGACGCTCTGGGGACGATCGAAGATCCGACGCACGGCCTCGCAAGGACAACGCCGCCCGACCTCTAGAGGAGAAATCGACACGACGCCTGCCGTGAGATCGTAATTTCAACGCGCAGCCCCGCAGATCGAAGTCTAGAGGAGAAATCGACGCAACGCCTGCCGTCAGATCGTAATTTCGACGCGCAGCCCCGCAGACCGACGCGCAGCCGGAGATCAAGCAGGAAAATCCACGCACAGACCCGGGACATCTGGTAATCCCCGCGATCCACAGAAAGAGACTGTTCACGCGCCGGAAAACGACGCCGACTTCCCCGCGTGGAAAATAACGACGCAAGTCCGTGTGTGCTGAGGAGAAATCGACGCACACACCAGTTTTCCACGCACCTCTTCTCCTGTGGCCCTCTGAGGAGATTTTCCACCAGAAACCAGGTACTTGTGCTTGAAAGAGACTTTGTTTATATTCTAAAGACTTAAGACACTTTCTATCACTTTTCAGTGATATCTTTACAAATTCGTATTGCAACTTTGATCATTTTGACCTGAAGATACCCAGATAAATATTATATATTTTTCTAAATACTGTGTGGTGTATTTTTGTGGTGTTATGCTATGGTGTTGTATGATTTATTGCACAAATGCTTTACACATTGCCTTCTAAGTTAAGCCTGACTGCTCGTGCCAAGCTACCGGAGGGTGAGCACAGGCTGATTTTGGATTGTGTGTGACTTACCATGACTAGAGTGAGGGTTCTTGCTTGGACAGAGGGCAACCTGACTGCCAACCAAAAACCCCATTTCTAACATTGGTGATCAGCGGTGAGGATAGGACTTGTGTTTGTGCAGTGACATACAGTAGCTAAGTATTTCACTACCTACCCACAGTTGAAGGTCAACTTGATTTTTCATCTTTTTTTGCTTTTGGTTCTCTGATGTCCTCCTGGATATACTATTGATATTTGGGACTTTGGATTTTGGTTTTTGCTAGTAAGATCTTATCAGAATGGGATTGCTCACCTACTCACTCTTTGTGCCTACTGACCACCTCACTAAGGCTGACTTAAGGAGGCTTTGCAGAAAATGGGGCCTTCCTGTATCAAAGAAATCTACTAAGATGGAAATGCTACATGCCTACATAGTCTGGGAGGAAGAAAGATGGGCAGAGAGAGAGGCAGAAAAAAACCAAATGACTAAATACCCCTCAGATGAGGAGGGGGACTACTCAAATGAGGAGGATGACTACTCAGATGAGGAAAGAGATCCAGTGAGAGCAGAATGGCTCCGAGCTCGAGAGCGGTGGGTGGAAGAACTAGATGAGTTTCTTGAAAGGGCTGAGGCAGCGAGTCTCTTAGCCCTGGAGGAAGAAAAGATTGCAGCTCAAGAGCTGAGCTGTAAAGAGCTGAAACTGGAGGCCGGAAGGGCTGAGTCCAGTTCAGATGGTGGCAGCAAAAATCTTGCATCTAGTACTGCTGAAGAAGGGCACAAGCCCAGAGATGTGGTGCCCAACTTGAAGAAGGGAGTTGACACACCCCAGGCAGTTCAAGGGTATGAGGTAGTTCCCGTTATGCACAGGGTCCCTGAGAAGGATTGGGGAACTGGCACAGGGAGTCATATTCCTACTGGGGGGAGGGACACTTTACTGACTCTAGCAGAGAGTGACAGAGAAAAGGGTTCCCCCCTGGTGGACGTCCTGGATATAGAGTGTAGAGACATCCCAGAAGAGTATGGGTTGAGTGTCAGGGACAGACAGATACTGTCTCACCAGTCTCAGGAGGGTGAAGTAGAGTGCTTTTCCAAGGTTGAGTTACTGGGTGGTTGGGTGAAGGGTACTGTGGTTAATACATGTGAAGGGCAGAATGATGTAATTGCTGGAGAGCATATGTCTGGTCCTTATTTTCCAGAGCTACGCCAACACCAGGTGGAGTGTGAGTTCTCTGACCCCAGGGAACTTACAATGGAGGCAGACTTCTGGGTGAGTACCAGAGAGTCTGAAGAGGCATTTGGGGGTGCTCCTGAAGGGAGTGGTCTAGGTGGTTCCCAACCGAGTGAGGTGGGAAAGGATGGTAGTGTCCCAGGTAGGTCCCAGGTCCTAGAGGGTTCCATGAGGGAACACCAGGAGGGAAGCCTAGCCTGTGCCGTAGGGCCATCTTTTGAGGGAAGCCCCGTAGTGTCAGAAGAACTTGGGGGGGTGACTGTAGCCAGCATCCCAACAGTTCTGGTGTCTGGCAGTACCCCTCCTAGTGAGGGGGTGCAGAAGTCCAGACATAGGGTTGAGAGGGGGTTGCAGGCCCCAGTGGAGGACCTTGAGAGTCAGGGGACAGCTCTGAGAGCAGAGCCCCCCAGGAATGACCCAGGTGAAACCGTTTCTGGTTTGGGGGAAACCCAGACTCTGTCGGATGGGCAGAGGTCGGGAGACCTGCGCCAACCAGACTCTTGTGTGACCCTTGGGGACGGTATGTCCCTTGTGGGGGGTGAGAGTGCCCCCCAGGAAGTCCTGGCATGCCAGGCAAAGATTCAACCTCAGGGTGGTGACTCTAGGTTGGATACCCAGGTTCAGAGGTTAAACTCTGACCTGGTGGGAGGTAGATGTGCCTCCCAAGAAGTCCTGCTGTGCCAGGCAATTGTCCAACCTCAGGGTGTTGACTCTGGGTTGGATGACCAGGTTCAGAGGTTAAACTCTGACCTGGTGGGGGGTAGGTGTGCCCCCCAGAAAGTCCTGGCGTGCCAGGCAATTGCCCAACCTCAGGGTGGTGACCCTGGGTTGGGGAACCAGGCTCAGAGGTTAAACTCTAACCTGGTGGGAGGTAGGTGTGCCTCCCTGGAAGTCCTGGCGTGCCAGGCAATTGTTCAACTTCAGGGTGGTGACTCTGAGTTGAATGGCCAAGTTCAGAGGTTAAACTCTGACCTGGTGGAGGGTCAGTGTGCCCTCCAGGAAGTCCTGGCGTGCCAGGCAATTGTTCAACTTCAGGGTGGTGACTCTGAGTTGAATGGTCAGGTGCAGAGGTTAAACTCTGACCTGGTGGGGGGTAGGTGTGCCCCCCAGGAAGTCCTGGTTTGCCAGGCAGTGATCCAGTCTGAGGGTACAGACCCTGGGCTGGAAGACCAGGTTCAGGGTGTTCCCCCGGACCTGGAGGGAGGGGCTACTGATAACAGTGCCCCTACCATGTTGTCTTCTGAGGAGGCCACTCCTAGTTGGAGGGTGCTGGACCCCAGAAGGGAGGGCAGGGGGAGGGAAGCCTCACCCCGGGCCCTAGTCCAACCTGAAGGTACAGGCCCCAGGTTGGAGGGCCAGTTGCAGGTTAACAGCCCTGCACTGGTGGAGGAATGGTACAGGGCGACTTCTGTAAGCACCCTGACCATGTTGGACTCTGGGGGTACCGCTCCAGGAGGGAGGGTACAGAGCCCCAGAGGGGAGGACCAGGTTCAGGCTGTCATCCCTGACCTGGTGGAAGGGAGAGTGGTTAAAGGGTGCCCAGCACCTGGGGCTACCGCCCCCCACTCTCCACAGCCACAGTGGTTGGAGAGCTTTGAGAGGCCTGGGGCCTAGCTCTCATCCCTGGCAGCTGTCAGTAATCACTGTGGCTTGCTGTCCGGGTGGACAGAGTTATCCCTGGGGAGGGGACAAGTGTCACACCCCGGGGGTAGAGTGGGCAACACCACTGTGTTGGTCATGGTGGTACTATCCTGCTCCTGGGATACATCTGTGAGCAAAGTAAGGTTAGGTGCTGCACAGATGGGATCCGCAGGTAAGGAGAAAGGTTCCCCATGGGTTGGCTTAGTGGGCCCTGAGAGTATGGACAGAGTGATCCAATTGGAGTCAGGAAGGCGAAGAACTGGAGCATGCCCCTGCTGTTGTGGGCCTGGGTCCTTGTTCTGTCGCCTCAAACAGGGAAGTACATCAGGATAGTGATTGTTCTCCCCTGGCTTTAGGCTGGTAGGGGGTCATGTTGGACCTGGCTTTTTGACGGGGACATCCCCAAACTTTTTGCCTCCTTCCTCCTATTTTTTCTGACCTGTTGTTGTTGGCTTTTGACCTCTGGGCACTTTACCACTGCTAACCAGTGCTAAAGTGCATATGCTCTCTGTGTAAATTGTACTACTGATTGGTTTATCCATGATTGACTATTTAATTTACTTGTAAGTCCCTGGCAGAGTGCACTACATGTGCCTAGGGCAGGTAGATTAAATGCTACTAGTGGGCCTGCAGCACTGGTTGTGCCACCCACCTCAGTAGCCCCTTAACCCTGTCTCAGGCCTGCCATCGCAAGGCCTGTGTGTGCAGTTTCACTGCCACTTCGACTTGGCATTTAAAAGTACTTGCCAAGCCTAGAACTCCCCTTTTACTACATATAAGTCATCCCTAATGTGTGCCCTAGGTAACCCCTAGAGTAGGGTGCTGTGTAGGTAAAAGGAAGGACATGTACCTGTGTAGTTATATGTCCTGGTAGTGTAAAACTCCTAAATTCGTTTTTACACTACTGTGAGGCCTGCTCCTTTCATAGGCTAACATTGGGGCTGCCCTCATACACTGTTGAAGTGGCAGCTGCTGATCTGAAAGGAGCAGGAAGGTCATATTTAGTATGGCCAGAATGGTAATACAAAATCCTGCTGACTGGTGAAGTCGGATTTAATATTACTATTCTAGAAATGCCACTTTTAGAAAGTGAGCATTTCTTTGCACTAAAATCTTGTTGTGCCCTTCAATCCACGTCTGGCTAGGTTTAGTTGACAGCTCCTTGTGCATTCACTCAGACACACCCCAAACACAGGGTACTCAGCCTCACTTGCATACATCTGCATTTTGAATGGGTCTTCCTGGGCTGGGAGGGTGGAGGGCCTGCCCTCACACAAAGGACTGCCACACCCCCTACTGGGACTCTGGCAGACAGGATTGAGCTGAAAGGGGGCTTGGTGCATTTCTTAGAGACTCTTTGAAGTCACCCCCACTTCAAAGGCACAACTTAGTATAAAACAGGGCCTCTGCCCTACCTCATCAGACACTTGCTGGAGAAGAAACCTGAACCAGAAACGACATCCTGCCAAGAAGAACTGCCTGGCTGCTCAAAGGACTCACCTGTCTGCTTTCTACAAAGGACTGCTGCCTTGCTGTTGCCCTGCTGCCTTGCTGCCTTGCTGAACTCTTGTCTGGCTGTGAAAGTGCTCTCCAAGGGCTTGGATAGAGCTTGCCTCCTGTTTCTTGAAGTCTCAGGGCCAAAAAGACTTCTCTCTTTTACTTGGACGCTCCGTGCGCGAAAATTTCGACGCACAGCTTGTTTTGCGGCGAGAAAAACGCCGCACTCCGACGCTGATCAACGCGACGCTCTGGGGACGATCGAAGATCCGACGCACGGCCTCGCAAGGACAATGCCGCCCGACCTCTAGAGGAGAAATCGACGCGACGCCTGCCGTGAGATCGTAATTTCAACGCGCAGCCCCGCAGATCGAAGTCTAGAGGAGAAATCGACGCTACGCCTGCCGTCAGATCGTAATTTCGATGCGCAGCCCCGCAGACCGACGCGCAGCCGGAGAACAAGCAGGAAAATCCATGCACAGACCCGGGACATCTGGTAATCCCCGCGATCCACAGAAAAAGACTGTCCACGCGCCGGAAAACGAAGCCGACTTCCCCGCGTGGAAAATAACGACGCAAGTCCGTGTGTGCTGAGGAGAAATCGACGCACACACCAGTTTTCCACGCACCTCTTCTCCTGTGGCCCTCTGAGGAGATTTTCCACCAGAAACCAGGTACTTGTGCTTGAAAGAGACTTTGTTTATATTCTAAAGACTTAAGACACTTTCTATCACTTTTCAGTGATATCTTTACAAATTCGTATTGCAACTTTGATCATTTTGACCTGAAGATACCCAGATAAATATTATATATTTTTCTAAATACTGTGTGGTGTATTTTTGTGGTGTTATGCTATGGTGTTGTATGATTTATTGAACAAATGCTTTACACATTGCCTTCTAAGTTAAGCCTGACTGCTCGTGCCAAGCTACCGGAGGGTGAGCACAGGCTGATTTTGGATTGTGTGTGACTTACCCTGACTAGAGTGAGGGTTCTTGCTTGGACAGAGGGCAACCTGACTGCCAACCAAAAACCCCATTTCTAACACCACCTCTCAGGCCGCACACAGAAAATCCACCTTCCGCCCTTCAATTCTACACCCAAGAACATCACCTGAGGAATACTCCAAGGATCCTCCAGCAATCCAACCCTGTTCAGCATCTACATGACCCCTCTTGCAGACTTCGTCAGATCCTACGGACTCAATATAGTCTCCTATTCCAGTGACACCCAACTAATCCTCTCACTCACAGAAGACCCCTACAATGCCAAGCCAACTGATGCAACATCATGACCAATGTAACAACATGGATGAAAAATACCTGCCTCAAACTAAATACTTTTTTAAAAAAATTAAAAAGCACAGCGCTCCCTCAAGTGAGAGTGTAAAAATCAAATATAACATAGAAACCCAATAGAGTCTATACTCACTATACAAATGTAAAAGTAAAATCATTTACTTGAATCCAAGACAAATGTAGTGGGGAAACACACAGAAAATGACAAACAATATGTAAGAAGCAAACCAAAAGTACCCTGGCATTACAAATGTGACAGGGATTACAATTCAAACAATGAAGTCAAAGTAGTACAGTATCTTTGCTAGTTTTCACTTAGAACATTGTTCAATGAATGATCCAAAGTACTGCAGTCGATGACATTTCGATCCCTTAGTCCAATACTGGGATCAACATCAGGGCATAAAATCTATGCCTGAGAAGAAAAGGTTACAGAGCACACAATCCAATGCCTATTAAAGGAAGAATCGAGGAACGAGAAAAAGAAAACAAAATAGAGAAAGAAAAATGAGAAAAGAAAAATGAAAAAAATGAAAAAAAGAAAGAGAAAGAGACTAATATTAGTAGCATGTAGGAATAATCATTCAAGGATGCCACCCAGTGTCGGTACGCAAAGCAAACCGTGCACAAAACAACCAATAGGAAAAGCCGTGATGGAGAGTATCACTTGTCACAACCTGAACCCAGCATCAACTAAGCCACAGATGCATTCACAATGCGAGGGAGGTAGTGAAGAAGGAAAAAAAACAAGTAACTGTGTATCCCGTGATAAACTGGCAAGCAACATGTAATACAAGAAAAGTCATGCGTGGGGACCAATGTACATTAAAAATGCCAGAGTCCGGGCAAATGAGTGAGTTACAGTAATCAAACAGTCCAAGGTGTCTAGCGGTCAGTGCAACTCACATCAAATAAGGACAACCTTAATCAGAGGACCAGAAAATTGCGGCATCTTCGGTTATGCTAACACCTCCATAATGGTGGTGTGAGATCTGCATATAGCAGCAAACAGCACTATTAAATGCTGGCGTATATGAGCGCGTTTAAGGAATTGAGTGAGATCAAGGTGTTGAGCGGCCAATCCACCCAACCTCTGTCAATAAATTAGTGGAGCAGAAAATCCAGCATTACCAGGTATGTTCTCACTGCTATTAGGGCGGTATGAGGCCTGAATGCAAACAACAAATAACATGTAACTAAATAGCTCCTTATAACAATAATACGAAACATCCCACTTACACGCTAGCCACCTGGCACTGGCGTGTGCAAGCAAACCTGAGGTGTGAGTTGCCAAATGCAGGGAGAGCAATGTGACAAGGAAAATCACCCTCAGTGAGGCAACGTGCTGCATATTAAGGGAGCCAGCTGATGAGGGCGGTGCGTTTGGATCCTCCCAGATGGGAAACTAATTTCCAGTGGCCTAGTATCAGTAAAAGAAATCTTACAATAGTGGGGAGTGAGTGCATGCGTGAAAGGCCCAAAGGTAAAACCTAGTGGCCTAGGACATTGTGGTGGCCATAATTAAAAATAGCAGGGGTGCGCGCATGCATGAGAGGCCTAAAGATAAATGCTGACATTGTTAAATAGAAAAGAAGGAGGACGAAAGAAAGAGAAAATGTATGAATGAGAGTAAAATTGTACGGCACGTTAAACCAATTTTAGAAACACAATTAATATGTTGAAAGAGTGTGACATATGGGAAAACAAAAAGTGAAATACAGAGCAACAATTGCCAAGCACTGATCACTAAAGATGTTCCCAAAAACAATGATAAACAATAAAAAAATATAAAAAAATAAAATACTTGTTGTATACAAGTAATTACAATCTACACAAATTAGATAATATAGTGAAAATGCCACACACAAGTAAAGGGAAGGGACCAAACATCACAATATAAAAACTGAGCCAATAGCAACAAGAGGGCCTGCTTTGCCCCAACCAATATTATAATTACCATAATAATGTACGAATAATAATAATGTCCTACAGTACCAAGGGATAGTCCCGAGGCACACAGACAGGAATGGAATAAGCAAAGCAAACAAAGAAAACCAGAAGTCCAGTAAAAAATTCAGAACTTCTTAAAAATGTTTTGGGGAAAACCAGAAGTCCAGATGTGTTTATTTTTTGGTAAAGGGCCTGAATTACTATATTAGAGCAGTCCCATTCCTCCATCCTGTTCAAACCAGTATTGAGGTTATTGGTGCATATTATCCACTTCAGTTCCTCCTTATTCAGTAAAACATCAATTTTGTATCCCCTGGATGGGGGCATAACACTGTAATCACCTACCAGCGAAGATCGTTTTCACTGTGCTTCTACTCCAGGAAGAGTTTCACCAATGGTGCTGACCAGTTTACAACATAGGTGACTCCTGTGCTGACAAATCTGTATGCGTACCGTCTGTGTTGTTTGGTCGATGTAAATCATATTACACATAGATACAATTTTCTATATTACAATTTGAAAACTGATTTCCTATAATTTTGATATTATAATGTGCAAACTCTTTTGTCTCAATGGTAAACTGACATACACTACATTTTCCACACCTTGAATGTCCCACAATAGAGGGAAGTCCCCAGAGAGACAATAATGTAGAGCTGGGCTTAATAGTGGGTAAGTTTGCTCTCACCAAGTGGTCTTTTATATTTTTACGTCTACAGAAAGCAAAAAGAGGACGTTCAAATTTCAGTTCACCCACATTAAGGACTGGGCAATGTTTGCAAATTCATTTCTTTAATTCATTGAAGACAGGAAAGAAGGTAGCAACAAATACTAAGCACTCGTTGTTTATGTTGTTCTTAGGAGTAAGCAACACTTGTCTAGGACAATAGCAAGCCCGTTTAGTGGATTGCTTGACTAGTCTCCTGGGATAGCCCCTAGCATATAGTTTCTCTACTAAAACAGAGGCCTCCTTGAAAAAATCTTATCTGAAGAAACAGTTTCTCTGATTCTGGAGGAATTGGGAATATGGGAGAGAGTCCCTTAGAGCACGAGGGTGATTACCGTTGTATGTGAGAACAGTGATACGTTCAGTAGGGTTACGATACAGGGGTGTGACAAGTTTGACATCAGAGGCTTTGATTAATGATTTCAAGAAGGCAATCTCTGATCTACTTTGTGTAAGGGTGAACTTGAGACCCTTATTGTTATTATTCAGCCAATGACAAAAATCAATGAGGGTCTCTTCAAGGCCCTGCCATATCATAAACATGTCATCAATATACCTCTGTCGTGTAAGTTCTCATTATCCTAATGAGGCTGCTGGATTTGGGCAGTAGGATTGCATAGATTGTGGGGTACTAAGTACAATTCCACACCATGTGGCAAATGACGGCCTAATCTTGGTTTTCCGGCTAACTAGCAGTGCCTCATCTCTACCCAAGTACAGAGATGATTGTGGCAAGCGGGCGCATGACAAGAAAGACTCCGCAGGGGAATCGTGGTCAATCAGATCTCATCCCTTTCTCTCAGTTACATTAGTCTCACACAGGCAAAGACAAACAGAGGCAGAATATAGTTCAATAAGGGTTTATTGAAATAACTGTATCTTAGATAAAATGACATGTATTGCAATAACTAGGATGATAGTCACACAGGCAAAGACAAACAGAGGCAAAATATAGTTCAATAAGTGTTTATTGAAGTAACTGTATCTTAGATAAAATGGCATGTATTGCAATAACAAGGATGATAAAACACAATAAAAGCAAGATTGTGACTAGGAAATTGAAACCCAAAAACAGTCCCCCTACACTGTCACTAGGAGTGATATATAGTTCTCCTACCTAAGCTATGTTAGAGCACTGCATAATAAGCCCTAATCTGCCGTTCACGTTTCCCCCCGGGAAGACATCATCCCTCATACCTGAGTAAGGAAGCCTGTAGTCTAGAGAGGCACCGTTCCGAGGTAGGCCAGGGGTTCGGCAGTCTAAGAAAGCAGCTGTAGCGAGGCAATCAGCAATCAGCTTGCAGTTGTGGTCATCTGGCTGGAATCTCCCTCTAACGTGTATGGGATAAAGGAGTGTTTTTATAATAAAATGGTTGACATTCTAAGAAAGGGTCCCCACGTAGGAATATGCATGTTTCTGTGATTGTTGGAGACACAGCATACCACTTTTGCTGGCAACCCTATCTAACTGTAGCCTTGAGGAAAACACAAAGTGAAATGAATGTCCTGCTGGGAACTAAATGCTTTCGTAGGCGAAAGGACATTTAGATAGAGAAAATAAAACAACACCGCAAATGTGGCTATTGCTAGAAAAATAAAGTGATGCTGAATAAAAATGTAACTGGGCTAAAGTGCACAGCGACAGGCCTAGTTTGCTAAAATAACATGTCTAAAATATGGCTAAAATAGCTATACAACACCTCTTCCAAATAGTAATGTAGCTCTAAAATGGATTATGTTCTCAAAGAATACTTTTCACCTCTAGATTGGCCATAAAGAGTATAGCAACATTAGGGGCAAATACAGCCCCCATAGATGTCACCTTGATCTGTTAGTAGAACTGACCATCAAAATGAAAGAAATTACAAGAAAGGCTTATTTCAATAAGAAACACTGATAAAACAAAAGTCCAGATCTTCAGGAAAAACACCTGCATATGGGACCACAGCTGGTGGCCAGCAGAACTCAGACCAATGCCCTCTCCATAAGACCACGCATGAAACCTCGGCATCATCCTCAATTGCCAACTATCCATGAATCGACAAGTAAACTCAGTTGCCTCCTCCTGCTTCTACATCCTCCGTATGCTCTGCAGAATCTTCAAATGGATCCCTACCGACACCAGAAAGTCATTCATGCATGCCCTGGTCACCAGCCGCCTCAACTATGGCAACGTTCTCTATCCCAGAGTGTCTGCCCAGCTGTTTAAAAGACTCCAGACTCTACAGATTACCGCAGCTAGACTCATCCTCGACTTCCCCAAGTGCTCAAGCATTGCTCTACACCTCAGGAACTTCCACTAGCTCCCTGTCCATAAGAGATGCAAATTAAACTCCTTACACTCTTATAGAAGGCTTTCCACAGCCCAAGGCAATCCTACATCAACCATTGACTGAGCTTCTGTGTCCCAGAAAGACAACTATGCTCCACCTCGCTAAACTTTGCATGCACACCCCAAATCCATTGCAGCCTCGGCAGAGGCCTCTCCTTCTCCTACTCAGCAGACAAGTCCTGGAACAGCCTGCCACTCCATCTCCAAACAGCTCCCTTCCAGATGGACTTCAGAAAGAGATTCCAAAAGTGGCTTTCCAACAGAGACTCAGCACTCTCTGCGCCCAGATACCATTAGAGGTGCTAGTGCTGCGCGTTACAAATGCTATGAATGATTGATTAATTGTATGGTACATTGTAGCTATAAAATTACATTTAGGTGGAAGTGATGCAAGTAAGGAGTGTTAGAAATTGGGTCTCTAGTTGGCTGAAGTATGCACCCTATCCAAGTAGTGAATGCAATCCTAGTCAAGCTAAGCCAGTTACAATCTCTAAATCAACCTGTGCTCACCCATTGGAAGCTTAACTTAAGAGGCAATGCATAAAGTATTTGTGCAACACTTATGTACAATAATACAGTGAAAACACCACAAAAAGTATCCACACCAGTCTAGAAAAATTGAATATATTTATCTGAGTAAACTATTACCTGACTTAGGGGTGAATGATATGTAATAAAAAAGGAAGATTTGGGCCTGGCAAGTGGGTGCATTTTCCAGGTTGAAAATGCCAATTTAAAACTGCCCACAGAGGCTCTGCAGTGGCAGACCTGACACATGTTTACGGGGCTACATAACTGGGTGGCACAATCTGTGCTGCCTACTTGTGCTATTTATTTTACAGGCCCTGGGCACATGTAGAGCACTTGACTAGAAACTTACAAGTACATTAAACATGCCAATTGTGGAGAAGCCCATTTTACCTAATTTTAAGGAAGGAGAACAAGCACTTTAGCACTGGTTAGCAGTGGTAAAGTGCAAAGGTCCTAAAGCCAGCAAAAACAAGCTCAGATGCTGAGGAGGAGGAAGGCAAAATGGGGATGACCCTGCAGAAAGGGCCATTTCCAACAAGAAGCATGTGTGTGGCACAACACAGCACTTTCTGTGGTAAGAGATGTTGCTTTTGATTTATATGACATCCATTACTGGACAAATCACCTCAATTGTAAGATGGGCATTTTGGGAAAATCTTAGATTTTTCTCAGTAGTTGCATGTTTGCCTTCATGCATTAGGCATGGCCACAGTCAAAGGTGGGAGTTCATATTTGAAATGTCTATAAAAGTACATAGAGAGCACCAGACATTACTGTCTGGGTATTCCTTGTAGACACTGAAACTGAGCTGTAGCCAAAGCATTGTTAGGTACTATTTATAGAGCACAGTAGCAGGCTATACTGTTTTTGCCCCATTCAGTTGCTTCAAAAGAGCACACATTGCAGGCAGTGTTTGTCAGTTTTGAATGGTAAACACAGTTCATACCAGCAGCCATGAATTATGTGTTCCACTAAGATGCAGCAGGCCATGCCTGCAGCCAATGAGTGTAGAGCCTGTTCAAATCATCTGAACAGTACACAGATACACTGAATTTAAAATGTATACCATGTTGAATACGTGTGGCATTATAGAGAACACAGTGACAGGCTATATGCAAGCTTTCTCCTTGTATGTTCTAAACGTTGATTGAATCTGAAGATTGCATGTCACCTATGTGCAGCCACACACTGAAATGGAAAGGGCATGATTTACCTGCCTTTTTTGATGATGAAGAGTAACCTAGACCTGTCCTTTAACAATTGGTCCAGCACATGTTCAACACATGGGGAATTAGAATAGAATTTGGTTTACAATCGAAATATCCAGTCAATCCTGGGTTGGTCATGGAGGGAGAAGAACAAACACATACTTTCTTTTTAATAGACACATTGTCTGGATTCTTAATGTTGGTTATAATGGGTATGAATACTACTCCTAGACACCATAAAAGACCACAGGTGACTATGGAAACAGGTTGCAGAGAAAATCAATGCAGCTTCTGTGTACCTACAGGTGAGGGGCCTGATTCACAAAGATAAACGTACACTTTTGTGTAAGATTGCAATTGTGTATTATTCACAAATGTAATTCAGTGGTAGTAGCTTCACAACTGTGGAGTCTCTGCTCATAACAAGATAACACAATCCTATATTTTTATGTGTGGGGACTCTGCTTCCATAAAGTTACTGCTAGCAAAATACCTTTGTGAATAGCAAACAATCATAAACTGACACAAACGTTTACCTTTGTGAATCAGGTCAGAGGTGTAGTGATCTCAAGAGAAGGGTGTGTGTGATGGTTGTGCGTTATCACAGGAGACCCATGTGAAAGGAAGTGGATAAGCAAAACAAATGTACCTGTAGCCATAGTCAGAGAAGGTGCTTACCATCCTGGATGTTTTGGGGATTGCTGTCCCCAGTGGAAGAGTGGAGTGTGGAGGCACAGAGGAGAAATGAGGCAAGTAATCACAAACTGTATCAATATTCAAAGCATGTTAACTGCAGCTGATTGCAGGGGTGAATTGCATGAAATGATAGGCTGTGAAGGTTAACAGGCCATGGGTTGAGTGTAGAGCATGTGACATAAACAGTAAATTCTGCAGGCCAACACACCACCACTTGACAAATGCTCACAATGGAGAAAATATCCCACAAAATTGCATTGGGAGAAAGCAATAAGGCATGTATCAAAGTGTCCGTGGGATGAAACACTTCAGAAGGATCGTATGGAAGAGAATATTGTGACTGCTCATTGGAGCTGACATTTGGAAAACCTTGAAGGTGGAAGTAGGTGGGAAGGATGGTGCAGGGAGTCCATTGTAGGTTCTGTTGGAGATTTTGCGCTCCTGAATGAAAAATTTACATGCAAGTTGAAACAGATTTCTAGAGCATTCATGTGCCAAGTTATATTGCTACTCACAACGCACTAGTGAAACACAATTGAAGGTATGAAATCACAACTTCAGTACAAAGTCTTGGAATGAGGTAATAGTGCAGCAAAAAAGGCCTCATAGATGAAATAATATAATGAAGCAGCATCAAATCCTCTTAACCCACATGCATATCTCCATGTTTTGGCATATTTTGTGAGTGAAATTGGAGAGAACAGTGAAAGATTAGAAATCTTAACGTATGAGAATCAAAAGCAAACACATACCTACTTGTACTTTAATCACAAGGAGGGTGTGAGAGGAACTATACTTGACCTCCTGGAAGTGTCTTAGTCTTAAAATCAAAAAAGACTAATAGGCAGAAAAGGTGGATAGAAGGATATTAGCGACCCAGACTATCCCATTCAACACCACACCAGTTTTTAATCTTGCCAAAATAAACCGAAGAATAAAGGGAATTCCAGGGTACTGTGAAAGCAATTTTAAAATCAGTAACCTTTCCTTGGTGAACCCCTCCCTAGTTGTCCCTCACTTCTGTAATTGTGCTGCCTTATATTTAAGCATCGCAGAATGTCCCCAATACCCGAGTGTTTTGGGGAGGGCTCTATGATGAAGTATGTCATGAAACAATTGTTTGGTGAGTGAAAGCCCATTTAAATAAAAGATGTGCCTTTGGCCTATCAAGCCAATGGACCAATTCTGTATGTAGGGACGTACTCTCTTTTGCACACCTACATGATCATGTACAGTTCAGTGTTACACATCGCTAGTTGAAATTGATTCTCCCATGAAGAGTCAGATGCAGAGGAGGGCTTCTCAACTAAACATATGATTACACATGCAACAGCTGTTTCTTAAAGTTCACAGCAGTGTTCATCTTCAAAGACACAAATGGTGCAAAATTGACAGCCAGCAATGAAGTAGGAAATCACATAGCAGTGATCCAAAAAGGTATGTGCCCAGCATTGCTGTCACTTTTACAGCCACATCTCCTGCTATTTCTGCAGGCAATCTTTTTATCCCACTTCTACCACTCCATCCTTACATGCAATAGACATTACTGGAGCAATAGCAGCAGACAATACTGAAGGACCTGCTACAGACACTGTGGATCCACATGCAGCCCCTACAACTGAAGCATTACAGACACCTCTATGCTCACTCCCTTGTTAGTGGTAGAAGTCCCTGAGCATGTGTTGTCACAAACATCAGCCACTGAATTTTTTACCCTAGAGATGGAGGCTGGGGAAGTGGTTCCATGAAAACCATAGACACTGCCTCCCGCTTGGAGCCCACTTCACCCACCATTGGCATAAATAGCAAGTCCATCATATAAGACTTCTGACCACCTACTGAAGGTTCACTGCCACTAAATGAGCTAGGCCAAGTAGGAACTAGGCAAGGGCTTCCCTACTCTCTGGTTTTTCTGTGTGCAATTCCTTTCAAATGGTCAGATTGTTGTTGTGTACATGCATAGTTGTGTTAAGTCTCAAGACTTGTAAAGTAGTTTAAGTAATACACCGCTTAAAAGATAGAATATTTTTGTCACAAGTTCTTTATAAACACATGCCATTATTGAGTTGTGTAACTTTGCAAGTGAACGATCATGGTATAGGCCCAATGACGTTAGCACTGCCATCCCTTTGCTTTCTGACATCCCGGTTAGACCTCTTTACTGTCAGCAATGTATCCTGCATCCTCTTCCTCCTCAGGAATGGGTTGAAGTTGACTCACAGTTATATATTGGATCATGGTCTTGAAGTGTACAATGCAGCAAGCTATTTGACTTGTAATATGGCAACTGCTGTACTGGTTACATCTGACCCTTACTTTCAAAAGTTAAAATTTATGTTTTATGGTGTAACCTGCGTGGATGTGTATGCCTTTGTACATTTGTTCCTGCACATTCCCTGGTTGCTGCATCTGTGCTTAAGCTCTGTTAGCTTGCCACAAAAGCAGTCAAGCATAACTTAGAGGCAATGTGTACTTATGTGAGACACAAACAGTAATAAAGGGAAAACAAAGAGCAAGAAATGTCTGCACCAATTTAGACAAGTGGAGTAGAAGGTCATGTGGTCGTGCTAGTCTGTGGGAAGTAACACGTTCAGCCCTACTGCAATGGAGCACAGGCAGACCACAGGGATCAGGTTAGTTCAGCTCAAAATCCAGTGGAGTCCGAGCGCAGACGAGGAGGCCATATGGAGCAGGGAGAGGGTTGTGGATGGTCATTGCTGTAGCGCGAAGAGCAGGTGGGGCATCACGGATGTTTGTCACTATAGCACAAAGGTCCTGTCAAACATCGTGGGCGGTCAATGCTGGATCATAACATTCGTGCTCACTGCAGGATCTTGATGCTGTAGCACAAAGTGCAGTTCTTTCATTGCCAGTCATCACTGGCGGTCGCTGTGGCATGACTAGCCAGGTTTATGTCCCAGTATTTCTAAACTGAGGGTCACTCAGCTGACCTTTGGAGTCGCTTCAAGTATTCTGGGATGAAGGGAGCAGATCCACTCTTCCTTTTTTGATAGCAAGGTAGGCCTCGGGTAGCAGGGCAGTCCTCTGGCTGCAGACCCAACCTCCTTCTGTAGTGTCACCAGCTCCAGGAGTGGTCAGAAGAGTTGGTCTGAGGGTCTTATATTTATACAAGGAGCCACTTTTGATGTGGAAAAAACCTCTAGACTTCCCCCACATCTGGATCTGGAATTTCATTACTTCATCGGCCCTGTACCGGGGGGGGAGGGGGGTGACAATAGACTATTATGAAGTCCTTTGTGAGTATACTAAGACAGACCCTTCGAAATGAAAGTGAGGTAGATGACTCCCCTCCTCTCCTGACACCTAGAGCCTGATTATGAGTTTGAAAGACCCGTGTTGAGGAGACCCCCGTCGAGGTGGCGGTCTCCCCACCGGCCCTACTATGACTTTCCCACTGGGCTGACGGGTGGGAACCAAGGTTCCCGCCCATCAGCCCAGTGAGAACGGTGCGGCAGCATTGCTGTTGGATCATAGTAGTGCTGGCGACAATGCTGCTGCACGCAGGGGGCACCAGCACCCTCGAAATGAGCACTGTCTGCACAGCAGATAGAGAGCATTTTGAGGGTGCTGGGCAGGAGGACCCCTGCACTTTTTCTCCACCACCCTCTTTATGGTGGTTGATCTGTCATGACAAGGCTGGAGGAGAACAAGGTCGTAATCAGCAGGGCGGTACTGAATTCTGCCCTGGCTGATTACAAGCAGCACTGCCATCATCCTGTGTGGATCAAAGATCCTGGCAGGGATGACGGTAGGTTGGCAGACCTTCCCTGTAATGTGGCAGTCGTACTGCCATAATTTCGGCAGTCTGACCACCACCGCGAGTCTGGAGGTCTGTTGGCCGCCAGATCAGTAATAAGACCCTTAGTCTTGTGACCCAGGATACAGGCTGCAGGCAACAAATGATTAGGACAATAAAATGCCAGCTTTCTAAAAATGTAATTTACAGAATTGTGACTTAAAGGCCGACTTTAACAATAAAGAGGATTTAAAATTTATAATTCATTAGAGACAAAAAAATGACAATAAGGTAACCCAAAGTTATCATATGGTAAAGGTAGGTCATGCAACAGTGAAAAAAAGTTTGTGTTATTAACAACAGGACATGTAAAATTTAAAGGGACATGTCAGATGTTTTAATTCCAATGAACCCTGGACTGTTTAGGCCCTCCCCAAGGGGTGATTTATGTGTGTTAAAAATAGGCCTGGCAAAAGGTTTGTATTGCCAGGTGGAAATGGCAGTTTAAATCTGCACAGAAGATGCAATGGCAGGCCGAAGACATGTTTAAAAATGATACGTAAGTGGGTGGCATGATAGGTGCTGCAGGCCTACTAACAGCATTTAATTTATGAGCCCTGGATAAATGCAGTACCACTTTCCTATAGAGTTACAAGTAAATGAAATGTACCAATTAGGTATAAGTCAACCTTACCATGCTTAGAGAGCACAAGCAATTTACAACTGATTATTAGTGGTAAGGCACAGAGTCCTAAAAGCCAACAAAAACTGGTTCAGGAAACAGGAACAGTGAACGCAAAACATTTGTGGATAACCCTGTAGAGAGAACTAAGTCTGACACATAAATTTGGATATCTGAGTTATTTGGAATATTTTATTTAAGTTATGTTGATTTTCCAACTGCATTTTGTAAAGTAGGAGGCTTTCAGGTGCAAATACACCTCTTTTTTTGTGATGACAGTGTGTTGCAATTACCAGCTTTATTTATTAAATGCAATTATTTTCATGTGGGGTAATTATTACCATTTTCTACATGCAAGTTTTTATCACATGTGATAAATATTGACATTGATATTTACGACATAAGAAATGTATGATGTGCCATAAATCAGGCATACAGTTTCCTACTGGTAACTAAAACGACTCCCCTTTGCATGTGATATTTACTGAGCTGTGCCATGAAGTCACGCAGCCTTAGAGAGGAGTAAAGTAGCTAGCGCTAACAAGGATTTGTTATTAAGGGAGATTGACATTACTAACATACCTCCATTATTTTCCAGAGAGAGAACTCTAATAGGTTTTGGGTGTAGCCAACTTTATGTTTATTCTAATTAATCAAGTGAGGAGAAATCAACTTTGGGCTTGATTATGCAATGTTGTCCATTTGTCCCACCAGTCCAGCACTGCTTTGAGAGTGAAAGTAATCAGTTGAGGTTTACACGCCACAGATCAAGCACTAATTTCCTCCAGCAGAGAATCTGTACCATCCACTGCTTGGTGAGTCTTTATTCCCAAGCCTAGCAGGAAAAACAAAATGGCAATGGAGAATGCAACTTCATCTGAAACAAAAAATATTTCTCTTGTAACAAAAAAAAAATTATGCTGGTTCTCTGTTCGACATGTGAGTTTCAGCACTTAAGTTGCTAATGTATCACAAACCATTCTAGCCAATTGGGATCCCTGCTTGAGGCACTGAATGAGAAGAAGGACAACTCAGGCATCTTTTCCATCAATAACAATAGACCCCCCTGTTATGCAACATTTTCATGGATGTATTTGTGATCATAGATCAAGAAGGCAGACTATCCATGGCATTCAGATACTGTGAGTGACTGTCAGTGCTCGGTCTCTGGAGAGTGACTCTATCGCTCATGATGCTGCCTTATTGGGAACATAAGAAGCCACAGCTTTGGCAGAACCTTTACCGAGATGTTGTCCTATCACTCTTTTCACTCTTTTCTTAGGCTACGGTGAGCTTGAAACATGTCTAGGTCCCTTGCAGAAGCCCGATTAAGCACCCTCACACATCTTTAGGGGATTGCAGCCATCTTGAACCTTTCCAAATCTCACAAGATTAGGTGCGGCCAAGAGCGGCTCTGCTTCTCTATTAAAGGAAATTGCACCCCTCCTTTAACTGCAGATTATGGCGTCTCCACTCCAAAGAAGCAGCAAAGCTCCTCAAGCAAGAGAAAATACACTGACAATTGCAGGCCCATGATTCAGTCTTGCCAGGCTCAAAGATAAGCGTCGCCTAAGCATTGAGTAGATTACACTAGGATTTGGTACATTTAAACCTCATTATTTAGCGATTGATACTCTTGAAAGGAAAAATCACACACCGAGGGGAACAAAGGGATATTCAAACCTTAGTAGAGCATACCAAGATTTATTAAGCTTCAGTGTAAATTTGTTTTTAGAATAAACTATGTTAAAGACTGTTGGACTTTTTTGCTTATGCAGGGTCATCCCCAATCTTTTTGCCTCCTGCCTTCTATTTTTTCTGACCCGTTGCTGTTGGCTTTTGAACTCTGAGCACTTTACCACTGCTAACCAGTGCTAAAGTGCATATGCTCTCTGTGTAAATTGTATGTAATTGGTTTATCCATGATGGGCATATTTGATTTACCAGTAAGTCCCTAGTAAAGTGCACTAGAGGTGCCCAGGGCCTGTAAATCAAATGCTACTAGTGGGCCTGCAGCACTGGTTGTGCCACCCACATAAGTAGCTCTGTAATCATGTCTCAAACCTGCCACTGCAGTGTCTGTGTGTGCAGTTTTAATTGTAAATTCGACTTGTTCAAGTGTACCCACTTGCCAGGCTCAATCCTTCCATTCTCTTACATGTAAGGCACCCCTAAGGTAGGCCCTAGGTAGCCCCAAGGGCAGGGTGCAGTGTATGGTTAAGGTAGGACATATAGTAATGTGTTTTAGATGTCCTGACAGTAAAATATTGCTAAATGTGTTTTTCACTCTTGCAAGGCCTGCCCCTCTCATAGGTTAACATGGGGGCTACCTTTAAATCTGATTAAAGTGTAGATTCTCTTTGGGAGTGGATAGACATGTGGAGTTTGGGGTTTCTGAGTTCACAATTTAAAAATACATATTTTAGTAAAGTTGATTTTAAGATTGTGCATTTGAAAATGCCACTTTTAGAAAGTGAGCATTTTCTTGCTTATACCATTTCTGTGACTCTGCCTGTTTGTGGATTCCCCGTCTGGGTCGGTTTGACAGTTGGGCTGGTTGCACCTCACACTAGACAGTGACACAAAATGAGCTGGGGTGTAGTCTGCATTTCCTGATGAACCATCTGTGCTAGGAGGGAGGGGAGGAGTGGTCACTTACACCTGAAAGGGCTGTGCCTGTCCTCCCACAATGCAGTCTCAGACCCCCTGGTGAGTGTCTGGGGCCTGGCCTAGGCAAGGCAGGATTTCACATTCAAAAGAGACTTTGCTTTGAAGTAGGCCTACTTCCAAGGAGAAATTAGGTATAAGAGGGGCACCCAAAACCACAGACTTCAGAACACTTCTGGAAACAAGAGGAACCTTTGCCTGGAGAAGAGCTGAAGAGCTGAGGAAGAAGAGCTGACCTGCCTGTGACTGTGCTTTGTGGAGCTATCCTGCAGTTGCTGCTTCTGCTAGAGTAAGAGGGCAAAGACTGGACTTTGTGTGCCTTCCATCTTGTGAAGAAATCTCCAAGGGCTTGATTTAGAGCTTGCCTCCTGTTGTTTGAAGTCTCAGGGACAGCAAAAACTTCTCTCTGCCAGCACCTGGAGTCTCTGGAGAGACTCCTGCTCTGACAAGTGGTGCCCTATCCAGTCCCTGAAGCCTTGGAAGGAAAGCTGGTGGAAATTCAAGGAAATCGACTTCGGACGACTTCGGACCGACGCCGCTGCTGAATCCGGTGATGCCACCTGCAACCGACTCTGTGCTCTTCGCTGGAACGTGACGACCTTCGCAGTCCTGATGCCGCTGCAGCCCCGCTGAAGTCCGCGACTCCGTGAAAGTCGCTGCACCACGTCGTGACCGACACCGATCGAAGTGTGCGGATTTAACATTTTGCACAGACGCCGCGATACCCGACTTCGCACATCACCTTGTTTTCACTCTCCACCAAAGGTACTGTACTTGGGGGTCTACGCGATTCCGTGTCGGGTGCCGCTGGTGTCGGCTTGTTGGGAACGACTCCGTCACGTTGCTGTGTTAACACCTCATCGAAGCACTTTGTGTTTCTAAGCGCTATTTTTTAGTTTAATCTTTAAAAATTCAAAACTTGACTAGTGTATGTCGGATTTTTGTTGTTTTGGTCTTGTTTGGTTTAGATAAAATTGTCCTATTTTTCTAAACTGGTGTTGTGTCATTTTGTAGTGTTTTCATTAAGTTACTGTGTGTGTTGGTACAAATACTTTACACCTAGCACTCTGATGTTAAGCCTACTGCTCTGCCAAGCTACCAAGGTGGTAAGCAAGGGTTAGCTCAGGGTGATTCTCTTTTACCCTGACTAGAGTGAGGGTCCCTGCTTGAATAGGGGGTAACCTGACTGTCAACCAAAGAACCCATTTCTAACAAAGACAATTACACTTCTTAAGGATCAGTGTGGTTTTATCTATTGACAAGAAAACTGAGTTAAAGACTTCAGCGACATTCCTGAAAAGGTAAAAACATTAAAACTTTTATCAAACTTTGGAAATGGCTTAAGACTACAAAAATGTCAAGGTAAAGACTCAGTTTTTCTTGAACCCAAAAGGAATTTCTCCTAGGATTTTTCCAAAGGAGTCACTGGAACTCTTAATTCATTCAACATATGGTATCTTTACTTGTTTTGAACACCACACATACCAGACATCTACATGGACCATCATAATCTGCAGTTCCTAAAGTCTGCAAGAACCTTTAGCACCCACACAGCTGTCTCTATTTTTTGCTGACTAGCTCTTTAAAATCACGTTCTGGTCAGGAACCCTTAATTGAAAAGCAGACCTATCATCACACATCTAAGAAATAGACAGAGTCAGGTGCCAGGACCCATCATACAACCTGAATGATTTCCTGCACTTATTGCCACAATATAATTTGTCCAATAACTATTGCAGTTTGTTTCCAAGACTAAATTGGACAAGTGTGTTGCAGAAAAGGATTTTCCATCTCACCTTCAAGTGGTTCCCTTCAAAGGTACTGACAAACATTATTGGAAATGAGTTACAAAATACATTTTGACTTGGTGTCATGACATTACCAGATCACCCTGGGGGTGGGGGGTGGCTAATCTTTGAATGCTGTGTAAAGACATTAGAACTGTCCAATCGTATGTCAGCATGTTAAATATTTTGTAAACAATTTTTTGATTTGTATCCAAAGCAAAGCAGATCATCAGAAGCCACAAGGACTGCTGAAACCAATGCCCATCCCACAAAACACATGGTATACTCTAGCTCCAATTCTCCGTTGGTTCATGGATACAATGTTTTACTGGTTGTAGTAGATTACTCAACTAAAATGGCCAACTTCATTCCCATTAAAGGGATTACATTTGCTTCTAAACTAGCTATTCAAATCCTCAATAACATCGTTAAAATTCATGGCCTATCAACTAGAGTTGTCTCTGACTGGGAAACACAATTTACTTCTATGTTTTGGATAGCTCTTTGTAATCTGTTAGGAATTACATTCAAATTTTACACCAGTTGGTATCTGCAAACTGGTGATCTTGGTTGAATGGTATTAGGATAGCAGCATTTGCTTATAATGCCAGGTATACCTCCACTGGGTATTCACTAATCTTTGCCTTGTATGGATATCATACTCAAGCTCTACCATAATAACTACAAGATGGCCTTCTAATCAATGGCCCATGAATGATGGAGGATATTTTGCCGAACCTTCAGTAGTGGTCATCATAACGTAGCCAAAGCTCAAGAGGCCAACAAAATTCAGGCCAGCAAACATTGCTCTACAACTATCATCAGTCAATCATAGGCTAGGGTATGGGTTTCCTTCTGACACCTAGCTTTAAAAGGACCTCCTTTGAGACTATGACTTATATGCCCTTTCCCAGTAAATTAAATGATTGGCACTGCAGCAAGCAAGTCGATTTTGACCACTCACTATGCAAATATACCCATCTTTCATGTGCTGTTATTTTTGAAAACTCATCAATCTCTATGAGCAATCATGCCCATTTTACCAACTTTGAAACAAGATACCATGTCACATAAAATACAGGAAATTCTAGACTCTTGTATGTGGAAAATCAAATATGGTATCTGGGGGGCAGGGTATGGTACAGTTCAGAGGAAAAGTCATGGGAGGTGGCACCATATAATCATGTACCATTTTCTAAATGAAAATGTCATGGTTTACACCTCCATAAACTGTGGGGTAAGAAAGAGTAAAGTAGGGGGGAACTGTCGGGGCTCGGCCTCCAGAGAGTGTCTTTATGTCTCATGATGCTGACTTGGCACGAACCTTTGACACTATAGCCTCGAACATTTTCAGGGTCTTTGCCCCACTGCCCTTATCTCAAGCTGCAGTGTAGTGGCTAGATAAGCATTGTTGTGCCTCTCTGGGTGACGGCAGTCATCTTGAATCTTATCCAATCTCATGAGGTCAGAGCCAGTCTGAGCATGATTACCTCAAAAAAGGAGATTGCTCCCTGCCCTAACTGCAGCAGCAATAATCGAGCAACAAGAGACACGCTAAGAACTGCAGGCCCTAGCCAGGTTCTAAGCTAAACCTCACCTGAGGATATCCTAATCTTTAAAAATCCATATCTCTGGGTCCATTTATTGGATTTTTGTCATTTTGGTATCATTTTAAAGATAAAATATAATATATTTTTTATAAATTGGTGTTGGATTTTTATTGTGTTTTGTGTTTCACTTGCTTACTGTTTTGTTGATATTAAGGGCCAGATGTAGGAAGCCTTTTGCGCCTCGCAAATGGCAAAAAACGCAGTTTGAGAGGCGCAAAAGGCCTTACGCGATGCAGAGTCACATTTTGCGAGTCAGTACAGACTTGCAAAATGTGATTCCGACTCGCAAATAGGAAGGGGTGTTCCCTTCCTATTTGTGACCGCATCGCGATGTTGAGTTGCTTTGTGACCGCGAAAGCGGTCGCAAACCAACTCGCAGTTAACATCCACTTGAAGTGGATGGTAACTCATTCGCAAAAGGGAAGGGGTCCCCATGGGACCCCTTCCCCTTTGTGAATGCGACAAAAAAGAATTTTTCAGAGCAGGCAGTGGTCCTATGGACCACTGCCTACTCTGAAAAAAACAAAACTAAATGGTTTCGGTATTTTTTCTTTTTGCAGCTCGTTTTCCTTTAAGGAAAACGGGCTGCAAAAAGAAAAAAAAACTGCTTTATTTAAAAGCAGTCACAGACATGGTGGTCTGCTGTCTCCAGCAGGCCACCATCCCTGTGAGTGCCTAGACTCTCTATGGGGTCGCAAACTGCGACCCACCTCATTAATATTCATGAGGTGGGTCTTTGCGACCCCATAGCGAGTCTCAGAAGGTGTGTGAGACACCTTTCTGCATTTCATTTTGCGAGTTGCAAATTGCGAGTCGCTCGTACTCGCAATTTGCAACTCGCAAAATGAAATCTACCTACATCTGGCCCTAAATGCTTTACATACTGGTATTCTAAGCTAAGGCTTGTGACCAAGCTACCAAGGGTTGAGCAAGGATTAATTTACTGAGACCTAGACTGGACCTAGTGGGGGTTGTGGCCTATTGCTAAGTGTAGGTACCTACCTGCCCTTACTAATAATCCACTTTCCAACAATACCTGAGTGAAAAAACAAGTACAATAAACTCACTACAGGGAATTCAAACTGCCAAGTCAATAACACATTCCTTATTTTGTGTGCATTGGCTTAAGTACCGCTTGATAATATCCAATTACCTCTGGATGCAATGGATCAGTCACAGTGATTTGTATATGATGTGTTCTATATTGTGTAGCCAGGTGTAGTGGCCATAATGGGCTTATTTCGCTCCGTATTTTAATCCCTCGGTGCCCAGGACGAGCTGGTCTCACCCTCGGCCATGGCGCTCCGGTGCCATGGACGAGACTAGCTCGTCCTGCTAGGGTCGCTCGGGAGGAGCGCTAGCGCTCCCCCCCAGGGCCTGGCACCCCCTTCCCTGGGCAGGGATGGAAGAGGAATTGCTTCCCCTTCCACCCCCACCCCCCTGACTTCTCTGTGGCGTCTGATGACATCAGCGCGCAATTGCTCGCTGACCTCATCGGAAGCCTACCTCTCCACATGGGAAGCTCAGCTTCCAGCGCAGATCGGAAGAGAAATGCAAGAGCATTTCTCCTCCGATCATGTGGAGGGGGTGAGAGAGGAATGAAAGGAGAGGAAAAGCCTTTCCTCTCCTTTCATGTCTCTCTCAGCATTTCTGCTGCCCACTAGACATCAGGGAGTTTTTTGTTTTTTGTTTTATATCCATAAGGGGAGCGGCCCCTTGGGCAAGGGCCGCTCACTAAGCGGGGCAAATAATTTTTCGGCCATTTCTGCCCCCCGGGGCAGATTGGCCTGATATAATTAGGCCGATCTGCCCCAGGACACAAGGGATCTCTTTTTTTTGTGTGTTGTTTTTATATATGTGGGGAGTGACCCCTTAGGCAAGGGTCGCTCCCCTGAGGGCAAAATTATCTCTAGTCCATTTCTGCCACCCTTGGGGGCAGATCGTCCTATTTTTATTGGGTAAAATCTGCCACCAAGGGGGGCAGAAACCACTAGACACAAGGGATTTTCTTTTTTTGTCAGTTTCACGTGAGGGGAGCGACCCCTTAGGCAAGGGTCTCTCCCCTGGGGGGGCAAATTTGTTTTAGGCCATGTCTGCCCCCCTTGGGGGCAGATCGGCCTATTGTAATTAGGCCAATTTACCCCCAGGGGATGAAGAAACCTCTAGGAACAAGGGATCTTTTTTGTTTTTTGTTTTATTTGTTTATATGTGGGGAGCGACCCCTTAGGCAACAGTAGCACCCCTAGGGGAAAAATGAACTCTAGGCCATTTCTAGCCCCCTTGAGGCAGATCAGTCTATTTTTATTAGACTAATCTTCCCCCAAAGGGGGCAGGAAACCACTAGACACCAGGGATTTTTATTTCTTTATGTCAATTTCAACCAAGGGGAGCGTCCCCTTAGGCAAGGGTCATTCCCCTGGGGGGGGGGTATTTTCAGCCATTTCTGCCCCTTGGGGGCAGATCGGCCTATTTTTATTAGGCCAATCTGCCCCCACGGGGTGCAGAAACCACTAGGCACCAGAGATTTTTTTTGTGCCAATTTCACGCAAGAGGAGCCACCCTTTAGGCAAGGGTCACTCCCCTGGGAGCGCAAATTTATTTTAGGACATTTCTGCTCTCCTTGGGTCCAGATCTGCCTATTACTATTAGACCGATCTGCCCCCGGGAGGGCAAAATCCACTTAGGCACCAGGGATTGGTGTGTGTGTATGTATGTGTTTTGTTTGGGGGGCAGCCCCTTGGGCAAGGGTCGCTCACCAAGACGGTGCATTACTGTATGCCATACCTGCCCCTCTTGGGGGCAGATCGGCCTATTTTCGGAAGGCCCATCTGCCCCCAGGGGGGCAGAAAGCCCACCAGAGACTAGGGAAGATTTTTTTTTCAAAGAAGGAGGGTGGGGGCATGGCCATACCCCCAGTCCAAATAAATGGGGCCAAAGTTGTTCTGCCCACCGGTGGGCAGATGGGCAATTACCCCGATCCACTCCGTGGGGCGACAGAAATCCTACTACATGCCAGAGAATTAAAAAAACATAGTGGGGTGGTAGCTACCAACCAGTATGGGCATGGTTAGGCCCCCATCCCAACTGAAGGGGGTAATAGTCTTTCAGCTCTCCCCCACACACTAAAACATCTTAACCCACAGCAAGGAAGAGGACATTTGATTATTTTGGATTTTGGTTTTACATTTGGGCCATGAGAGCTTGTCTAACTCTAAAATTGGTCCACTTCGAATGGTGAGGGCTGCACTTTTTAAACTTTGGGACGCTGCCATGTAGAAAAATCCACAAGACCTAGATACATCTGAAAAGTAAACATCTGGGTGAGTCCAGGGTGGTGTGCTTCACATTCACCCCACACCATTTGCTTACTCACAATGCCCTGCAAACCCCCAACTTTACTGGAAATCTCACATTTTTCCCACATTTTTGGGATAGAACCTTCTGGAATCTGCAGGAATCCACAAAGTTCCTACCACCCAGCTTTGTCGCATCTATACCGATAAAACTTCTGCCCCACTTGTCAGCCTAAAAAGTTGTTTTTTGAAACTGCCCTTTTGGACCCGCTTTGGTTCTCTCTCAAGTTCGACATGTTTTTGGCTCTTCCCTGTCACAGGCACTTGGCCCACCCACACAAGTGCGGTATCATTTTTACCGGGAGACTGAGGGGGATGTTGGGTGGTTGGAAATTTGTCCTGGTGCGGTGATCCCACACAAAAATGTGGGAAAAATTGTATTTTGTGGCTAAATTTGAGGTTTGCTGAGGATTCTGGGTAAGAAATCACTGGGGGATCTACGGAAGTCACACCTCCCTGGATTCCCTAGGGTGTCTAGTTTTCAGAAATTTTGGGGTTTGGTAGGTTTCCCTATATGGCTGCTGAGCCCATGACCAAAAACACAAATGCCCCCGCAAAACAGGTAGTTTTGTACTTGATAATTTTGGTGTGTCCACGTAGTGTTTTGGGGCATTTCCTTTCACGGGCACTAGGGCTACCCACACAAGTGAGGTACCATTTTTATCAGGAGACTTTGGGGAATGCTGGGTAGAAGGAAATGTGTGTCTCCTCTTAGATTCCAGATCTTTGTATCACCAATATGTGAGGAAAAAGTGTTTTTTTGGCCACAATTTGTGGTTTGCAAAGGATTCTGGGTAACAGAACCTGGTGAGAGCCCCACAAGTCACCCCATCTTGAATTCCCCTAGGTGTCTAGTTTGTAAAAATGCACAGGTTTGGTAGATTTTCCTAGGTGCCCGCTGAGCTAGAGATCCAAATCCACTGCTAGGCACATTCCAAAAAACACATCAGTTTTCAATGGAAAAATGTGATGTGTCCATGTTGCGTTTCCTGTCGCAGGCATTATGCAAGTGAGGTACCATTTTTTTGGGAGTCATAGGGGAACACAGAATAGCAGAACAAGTGTTATAGCCCCTTTTCTTTCTCTACATTTTTTCCTTCCCAATGTAAGACAGTGTGTAAAAAAGACGACTATTTGAGAAATGACCTGTAATTCACATGATAGTATGGGGACCCTGGAATTCAGAGATGTGCAAATAACCACTGCTTCTCAACACCTTATCTTGTGCCCATTTTGGAAATACAACGGTTTCCTTGATACCTGTTTTTCAATCTTTATATTTCACCAAATGAAATGCTGTATACCAGGCATACAATGAAAACCCATTGCAAGGTGCAGCTCCTTTTTTGGCTTGGTGTACCTAGGGTTCTTGATAAACCTATAAGCCTCATATGTCCATGCAACTAGAAGAGTCCAGCAGATGTAACAGTATATTGCTTTCACAAATCTGACATTGCAGGAAAAAGCTACAGCGTAAAACGTGGAGAAAAATTGCTGTTTTTTTCACGTCAATTTCAATATTTGTTTATTTCAGCTGTTATTTTCTGTAGGAAAACCTTGTAAGATCTACATAAATGACCCTTTGCTGTATTTAGAATTGTATCTACTTTTCAGAAATGTTTAGCTGTCTGGGATCCAGCATCGGTTTCAAACTCATTTCTGTCACTAACTGGAAGGAGGCTAAAAGCACAACAAATAGTAAAAATGGGTTATGTTCCAGTAAAATGCCAAACTGTGTTGAAAAATGTGGTTTTCTGATTCAAGTCTGCCTATTCCTGAATGCTGACAAGATGCTGATTTTAGCACTGCAAACCCTTTGTTGATGCCATTTTCAGGGGAAAAAATCGCAAGCCTTTGGTAGCCTTTTTTCCCACTCAAAAAAAAAAAACACGAAATGTTTGCTGTATTTTGGCTAATTTCTTGCTCTCCTTCAGGAGAACCCACAAACTCCAGGCACCTCTAGAATCCCTAGGATGTTGGAAAAAGAAGGATGTAAATTTAGCGTGGGTAGCTTATGTGGACAAAATTTTATGAGGGCCTAAGCGCAAACTGCCCCAAGTAGCCAAAAAAAGGCCTGCCACCTGAGGGGGAAAAGGCCTGGCAGTTAAGGGGTTAAAGAGGCAAACAGGTATCTCAAATTGAAAAGAAAGGTCATGCAGGTGGGGCTCCGAAAATTATGCTGTAACCCTAAGGGGATCTTTCAGCTGGCCTTAAAAAACAACTGAGCATGAAAAGCAGGTTAAAATTAGTCCATTCAACCTAGGCAAATTTTCCTCATTAAAACGTCTCTGCAGCGTCTATACATCACGGTAATGGCCATGCCATACGTGAAAGGCAGCTGGAACGAATCCGAGGGGCTTGAAGCCAGCTGGGCATTGAGGAGGAAGAACCAGAGATGCTTATCCCACACCAATTTTCTCCTTGAGTATTGAAAAAGCGCAATTTCAAAGTCAAGAGCCGTTGCTTGCTAGCACAGCAATCACTCCTAGATAGCCCTTCCCTGCTTCTGCAGGTGTCTGACAAAATGCGATTTCATTTGTGCCATCTGCTGCAGCCGGGACCGCCGCCTGAACCCGCCTTCGCTGTCAATCGAACGGTCGTTCACAGCCGGGAAAATTCATTTGTTCACCTCTCCCAGGCTGCGGCAGATTAGAAAATTGTCTGAGCGTCTGAAATTAGAACAAAGGTTTAGCTGCAGGATTTTGCAGAAGCACTGAACTATACCTGCACGCAAGATTTCACGAGTAGGAGATCAAAGCCTTCACACGTAAAGTTAATGAGGAGAATTTTGAAATAAGGTAAATTTTATGCAACACTTGTCATCCTTATCAGACGTCCAGGGCACCCAGCAAGAAGCTTACTTTTATTTTATCTGTGGAAGGGAAAAGGCCTAAGCTTAAAGCTGACAGGCTGAATATAAATAAACCAAATCATTCTGGTGTCAGTTGGCAGCCACACATTATATAACTGTCACTAGGCTCTGTATTAGCTTTTTTGTGCAAAATGTGCTGTTTTTTATGAACTACCTGTAACAATCACAAAATTACACATTTTCATGCAAAATATAGCTCCTTGGTAATGATTCCGACCCTCCATGTGGTGTCCAACCAGTTCTTGATGCTTGGAAGTGATGCTAAAGATGCCCAAACAGCCAAAAACCTGAAACGTCACACTTCAACTTAAAAAGTGGTTTGAGAACTGACAGGAGGCTGGGACACACCCGCTTGTAATCCGCCTGAGGTGCATCACTGCTGGCCTGACTTTGAGGTAGCTCCTGCTACTTTACTCTCTGCAGTATTAAATAATATTCAGCGGGGTCTCTCAAGGAGAGTATCCGACACCATGGAGCCCTCAATGGCTAGAAGCTGCAGCTTTGTCCCGCTGGAGATTTTCAACTTCCAAAAAGTGACAAGGGAACACCGCTTTGGATTGTTCACAAATGTCAGTGGCCTGTTCTGTAATACCAGGACAGCAAAACACAGGAGCAAACATAAGTTGCACATGTGGGGAATGTTTTGTAATACGTAGTTGCTACACTCCATTTCTCTTCTTTTGTGTGAGATTAACACAAAGGAAATGCCCCTCTTTGCCAATAAAGTTATTTTTTTTCCGAATGATTATGCTTTGGAAATTTGCAAGCAGCTACTTTGCTTTAGAAAAAATGGTGTTGGGGCTATTCCTCCATTAGGGTGGAGGAGCGTCGCCACACCCCCAGCAGCAAAGGCAGCTGCAAAACCTTTAAAAAAAAAGATAATAAACTAAGTTTATCATTTTTTCTTTTATAGGGGAGGGGCCACGGCGGTGACAAGCAGTCTCCCCCTCAGAGCGCAAGTAAGTTTGGCGAGCCATCCCGGGACGGCGAAACACACATGTGCAGTAGGCTCTCTCCGGCCCAACAACACAGTTGCAGGGCTGGAGAGAGCATACACAGGCTCCCCGTCTGTCTGGGCACTCCCAGCCAATCCTGACGCTGCCCTGGCTGCGCCTAGATAGGCCGCAAGGCAGGCTGGGATCCTGTGCCTGCCTGCAGCAGAGGAGGGGTGCAGCGGCAGAGAAGATCAGAGTTTTTTTAATTTAATACATTTAGGGGGTCATTCTGACCCTGGCGGTAAATACCGCCAGGGCGGAGGTTGGCGGTAGCACCGCCAACAGGCTGGCGGTGCTCCGCCGGGCATTCTGACTGCAGCGGTACAGCCGCGGCCAGAAGCGGAAAGCCGGCGGTGTACCGGCGACTTTCCGCTGCCCATGGGAATCTGCCATGGCGGCGCAGCTTGCTGCGCCGCCATGGGGATTCTGACACCCCATACCGCCATCCTGTTCCTGGCGGTTCGCCCGCCAGGAACAGGATGGCGGTATGGGGTGTCGTGGGGCCTAATAAGAGGGCCCCACAAAGAATTTCAGTGTCTGCTTTGCAGACACTGAAATTCGCGACGGGTGCAACTGCACCCGTCGCACCTTCCCACTCCGCCGGCTCCATTCTGAGCTGGCTTCCTCGTGGGAAGGGTGTTTCCCGCTGGGCTGGCGGGCGGACTTTCGGCGGTCGCCCGCCAACCCAGTGGGAAACCCAGAATGACCGCCGTAGTCTTTTGACCGCGGTACCGTCTTCTGGCGGTTCCCGCTTGGCGGGCGGCGGGCCTTAATGCTTATTTCCCCCCAACACGCTGCTCCGCCCCTTCTGTGCCACATGAGCCACTCCTCAAATAGTGTGAGTGCCAGTGTTACTCTCTGAAAATAGGCATGGTAAACAGACTGATCAAAATGAAAGTAGTGGGATGAAAAATAAAATATTTAAGAGATAACTTATTTAATAGAACTATAGTAATTCAGTACACAATATGTGCTGTACAAACGTTAGTAGACTTTACTTATTTACTTGTTAGGTATCCTACTGCTTTTTTAAGAAAAAACAACAAAATTGACAATTTGCTTTCATACATTTAATTCCATTCATCTTGATCCAATTACTTTAAGATATAATTTGCAAGATTCCCATTATTTGACAAGGACTGAGGCTTGTTTTCGAGTCATTTATATTTCTCCATGTGCCCCAAAGTATGGTCCTTATTGGTGACTCGTTAGGGCAGTGTAAAGGTGATAGCCGCCAAAACAAATATTAACATACATGTACAAGCATTTTTACAGTGATGTATCACAAAATTAATACATTTTGTCAGGAACCTCTGGGTTGTGATTTTTTTTAATGGGTCACTTTCTTTTTAATGGTGTAAAAAATAATGTTTGGTTCGTAAGTCCATTAACATTCCAGCAGAAGGAAAATGAGGCAGAGATGCCCCCAAATGACCTCATTTAGTCTAATAGGAAATTCAGAGAGCATGGTGAACAGATGGTTGACTGAATTAAAGAGTGGAACGGCCTCCTGCTGGCTAGCTAATTTATTTATCTACAGGTACTGCTGCAACGCCGCCTGCTTGCATTGATAGCTATGACGTGAGTGTGCATCTCTCTACACAATAGAAAACAAGAGATGCTTAAGGCAGGCTTGAATCCATTACCAAAGAGGATAAAAAGTGGGAGTTCGAAATCCAAGCTGAACTGACAGCGAAAAACCTTGGCAGCTCTAAAGAACTTA
Organism: Pleurodeles waltl; assembly: GCF_031143425.1. Taxonomy (NCBI): domain Eukaryota; kingdom Metazoa; phylum Chordata; class Amphibia; order Caudata; family Salamandridae; genus Pleurodeles; species Pleurodeles waltl. The sequence goes on along the minus strand of NC_090448.1, from coordinate 254,384,720 downwards.
GCTGTGCCATTGCACTGTGCATCTATTTCCACTCCTCCAACAGAAAGATTTAAAATTCTATAGTTCCGAATTTTATAATCGACATATAGTACACAGCAGGTACATACATCTGAAAGTTAAAAGTATTGCATATTTCTAAGGCTAGGATGTAAAGTTTTGTGAACCTTAAATATGAGACATTAAGGAGAGATAATATTAATTCCTGGTCAGTATGAGTGCCCAAATCGTCTTGATAATTCAGACAGGGTCAGAAAACTGTTTAAGCCAATCTGATTTCCCAGTTCCCCATTGGAGATTCTTTGAAAATAAAAAATGTTTGAGGTGTCACATTTCTAATTAGGCCATAAGAACTCAAAAGCCAATATAGACCTCAGGATCTCTTGAAAATATTTAGGCAACTTGATACTCAGTATAATTCGATTTCGGTGAAATGGTGATAAGCAGTGAAGGATATTTCAGCATCTGGTAAGGTCTCATCAGTATGGTATGGAACTCCAGCGTTTGGTTTTCTACACCCTTGTTTCAAGTTTCAACTGAGAACTGAACATTGACACCTATATGATTGCTCGGCCACAGGTTAATGCTGCCCCTACTCACAATATGGACATTTTATGTTACTGAAAGGGATCCGTCCTCAGAAGGTTCTACATATCATTACTCCATTCCAAGAAGGTTTTGAATGAAATGTAAAGTTCATAGACTGCTTTATGCCGAGCTTTCCAGAACAATGTTGAAACATGGATCTACATTCCGGTGTTTCACGTACCCTCTAAAGAGATCTCCCTCTTACTGCAAGTTATAGGTGTACTTTTTTAAGGTATATATGCTTTAGAATAGAACCCTCAACTTTAAATATATATTGCTGATATTTTGTTACAAAACATATTTTACAAGCTATTGAAATGTAACCGTACTGCACTAGGCGATTTTGGAGTCCCCATCTGGGGCAGAAATAAGTGATTGGTGTGAGAAAGTGGATTATTAGTTGGGGTCGATGGTAGTCCAATAGACGTAATAATGTCACTATTCTTTTAAAGTCCAGTGAAGGTTTCAGTAATTTAAACCCAAGCTTCACCCTTGGTACCTATGGCACAAGGCATAGAGGATTAAGTTAAGAACATATATAAAGCATTTAGAGTACTAAAACAGTTAGAAATTCGAAGACTCCACACAATAAAAATCCCACTTCTATTTAGAAAAATAGAGAATAGTAAAATTAACAAAGTGCCACCAAAATTACAAAAATCCAATACGGAGAAGACTAGATATGAATTTTTAAAGTTTTAAAATAAAAATAGCAAAAACGATTGGGGCCTAGGTGCAATTTGAGGCTGACTGTAATCCCTGGTCTGGTACAACAAATAGATTGGCCCCACTACCTAGAAGTAAGAAACTTAAAAAAAAACAGCTTCTAAGGGCCACATTACGAGTCTGGCAGTCCCCAGATCGCCAGACTCAGGGTGGCAGATGGACCGCTGCACTTCTGGTGGTCTGACTGCCAGATTATGACCTTGGCGGTCAGACCACCAGGGGACTCCACCACCCCTAGGAACATAATTCTGGACAAGGTGGCGCAGGCAGAGTCGTGGTCAGCTGCGCTGATTATGAGACCTCTTTCTATCAGCCTTTTCATTGCAGGGTTCTCACCATAAAAAAGCTTGTGGAAAGGCAGTGCTGGGGACCACAGGCGGGGCCCATGCAATGCTCATGCCTATGGCAGTGTAAGAACAACTAAACAAATACCCGCCAGCTAAATGATAACAGTGCACATGACATTCCACCTGACATGCAGATACAGTTCCATGACCTGACAACGAGTAAACCAACATTTCTCAGACTATTCCTGATGTGTGATTACCCATATCTAAGTCCAGACAACACACATCCCACTGAAAAAGAAATGTACACATGATGTACACATGGTCCTACACGACTGCCATTACACTTGCAACATATCCCACAACAGCAACACCTGTATGACAAAAAGTATTTCAGCCAAACCATAAGATCTCGAAGTAAGAAGTGACCAAATACCATTTCCTGTCCAACCTCTCCACAGCAAGTAGGCTAATGTTATCAAGGGTTGTCCCACTCAACAACATCTGCCCCCAAGTAACCATTGTGACATGATGTACGTGGGTAAAACCATATGTTGCACGAGTATTGGTAGTCCATTTGCACTCATATGATGGACACTGCACATTGTCATAGGTTAGGAAAGCCTAAACACTTACCTCCTCTGAAACAAGGGCATTGGGATAATAGTGAATTGCCTACAGTTCAATGGCATGGAAATGCATAGTAAGGCCAAATATTAACAATCAGACAGCCATAGTTGGGTGTCCCTCCATTACAACCTTCACATACCCCCTAGCATGATAATGAAGGGACAATAGGAACCCCTCCACAAACCCATATGTGCAATCCTATACTGGCCGTATCAGTTGACTGATTGAGATGCCAGTTTCACATGGAGTCAATACCAGTACCAGGCCATAAGGTAACCAGGGCCTATACCAAATATGTCAAGCACTCAGTGGCTAATACATGTGATCTACACAAATAGGAGTGGTCTGAAACGATAGAGCTGCATATTCACATATTCAGATGTATGGACCCAGAAATACTAAATGGGTAGGATGAAACAGAAGCTTACATATATATATATATATATATATATTTATTTATTTATATGGCTGGGTGGAGTCCACACATGGCAATGTCATTTGTGCATTTCCACATGCAGTCATAGGTATACCTTGACAGATGTGATCTAAAATTACACATGGTCAACCCCTACATCAGATCACCATCTATTAGTCAGGCAATGTGAGTGCTATGTATTCCCACTAGTCAACATACATGCATCACCTACTAAATTGTTATGGCGGCTACAGTGTGACAGTAAACACCATACTGCCTGAGTCACGTATAAGGTGAAGTCGGTACTTACCCCCTTTTGGCTGCTGTGCTGCCCTCAAATGCCCATCTACCTCAGGGGAGGCCACTGCCAAAATGCAGACCATTAGGTGGATTCAGGGTCCAACATGCACCCCTCACTCATTGGGGGACATCCCCAGCTGGGCCTCAGAGATCTTTTGGCCCCAGCGTCTCAGGTCCTCCCACCTCTTTCTAAAATGGGTGATCTGCCAGCTATTGACACCCAGGGTCCGCACTGGCTTGGCGACAGCATGCCAAATCCCCTTCTTCTGATAGGTGTTGACCTGCATGGATGCCACAGACAAAAGGAGAAAGTCATGCACACATGCACCATACCAATGGGAGTGGTCAGCACACATTAGTCACAGCAAGTAGGCACACATACCCATCCTCTCTGCTCACACGGATTTACATTATGTCATTTGCATGCATCTACACCTTCACAAGTTCACATGCCCAATACAACGTCACACATAATACCTGTCGCACATGACTAGGGCATTGGACTCACCTGTGCCTCTGATGCCCCATATAGCTGTCCACACAGGGTAGTACCTCCTCCACTAGCTTCTCTAGCTCTTCCTGGGTGAAGGCAAGGGCTCTATCACTGGCAGGGAATGGCATGATGGTTCCCAGAAGCAGTGCACAGCAGCTCACGTTGTGGAGGTCTTGCTGGCAACAGTGTCAGGAGTCAAGTGAGCAATACTGCAGAAAATGGCGGTCATGGCCGCCAAGTCCAGGACCGTCACTGCCGGCGCTCACGGCCATTGGCCTCAGTCAGCAAAAGGCAGCAGTGTTAACCAATGACAAGTTGCACAGGGGTTTTGAGCACCTACCATCATGGTGACTTCCACCGGTGGACGTAGTTCACTTCCAACTGTCCACTACAATATGTCAGGCACCTGCCATTGTGGGCCCATGTCATCGATGGATGTGCTTACTTATCTGCGTCAATCACTTACTTCCCCAAAATGCTGTGTATCCGTATGTAGCACCATCATGGTTGAGCTACATATTATGCCAATATTGACAATATGATGTGTTGACGAAGTATATATGGTGAAAACTGGGTAAAGCTACTCTGAGGTACATAGGCCACAGGTAGATATTGGTAGAATCCACAACATATGTGTGAATAGTGCGGGACAGCTAAATCTTACACACATGGACACCAACATTAGTTCAATATGTACAATCCAATTTACATGTTAGCCAATGTGTAGCAATTAAGGTGATTTATGTGCATATCTATGAGCTGTACTGTATATGTCAGAAGTGCTATGCAGCCTCTACAGATTTTAGGTGTCAGGTGATATACAATGTGTTAACGATGTCTGCATACTGCAGAACTCATAGTATATTGTTTTCTCTCAACATAGTTATGCTGCCATGAGGAGAGTGAAACAACCACCAGTGTACCGTTCACTAGTACACCTGGAAACCATGGAGGAAAGACATGTCATCCAGACATATCGTCTGAATCGTCTACCATCATGGATCTTTGCACTCAGATGGAGCCAGATCTGATGCCTGCCATTCGTAATCCCTATTGCATATCTCCCATCATTCAAGTATTGTCAGTGCTACACCTCCTGGCCACAGGGTCATTTCAAAACACTGTTGCCTTAACAACAGGGATGTCTCAGCACATGTTCAGCCTAGTGTTGAAGGATGTACTGTGTGCATTGTTGATTCACCTGGACAGCTACATCAGGTTTCCCCCAAAAAGCGGATCTGGCCTATGTGAAAGCTGACTTTTATGAGATGGGACGCATTCCTCATGTGGTAGGAACCATTGATGGAATCCAAGTAGCCCTGACCCCTCCTAGTGCCAATAAACAGGTGTATAGGAACAGGAAGAACTACCACTCAATCAACGTACAGGTGGTGTGCCTGGCAGACCAGTACATCTCACAAGTCACAACCAAGTTTTGGGGGTCTGTGCATGATTCCTACGTCATGCAAAACAGCAATGTCCCACATCTGATGGCATGACTACAAACAGAGAGGGCCTGGCTGCTTGATAAGTTTGCATTATAGTGTGTGTTTGTGTGTTATGTCTCCTGTCATCACAATATGGTCAGTCGCAGGTACTATTTATGAGTTGTTCTAACATTGTGCTCACAGTGACTCAGGCTTTCCAAATCTTCCTTGGCTGTTGACACCAGTGAGATACCCAGCGACACTAGGGGAACTCTGTTACAATGAGGCCCACTGGAGGACAAGGCATGTAATTGAGCGAATATTTGGGCTCCTGAAGGCAAGATTCAGGTGCCTGGACCGATCTGGAGGTGCCATCCTCTACTCGCTCCACAAGGTATGCCAAATAATTGTTGCCTGCTGCATGCTCCACAATCTAGCCCTGAGACATCAGATACCATTGATAGCAGAGGAGGGGGAGGCAGCTGGACCAGTGGCTGGAAATGCTGATATGGCAAGTGATGAGGAGCCAGAGGAAAAGGGAACACGTGACTCTAGGGCACATATCATCAATCAGTACTTCCACTGACACAGGTATGTGACGTGGACCCTTTGATGCGTTGAATGTGCACAACTTGAAGTAGATGGTGGCAATTAAACCTCCTGACTTTATTCATAAGTGGGGGTGTCATGAGGTCCAATGCCTATGTGTGAGTTGTTGATGCAGACTGGTAGATTTTAAAGTGTACTGTACAATATAGTGTTCTATAGCATTTATTGTTATATCTGATCTTAACATACACTTCTGTAATGGACTACTCAGCATTGAGGTGTGTTTCTTGCATTCTCCTATCCTCTTTTCTTTCCACTCACTAAAATTGCCATTTAGTGTTTGGCTCTGCAACCTAGGCTTGAGGTATTCATTTCAGTAGCCTATGGTAATTGCTGACAGACATTAGAGGTGTACCTGACAGATAGCTTGTAAAATGGATATAATTACAGTGGGATGGTACCATGTTAGTACTTACTTCATACAAGTGGGATTTTGACTGCTTAGTCCTTTCCTATTAACAGTGGAGTCAGGGTGATGTGAAATGGTGTATTACGTGTCAGTTGAAGTTTGTGGCCCATGTGTGATGATTAGATCATAGCCTCTGGTTTCACAATGGGTGGGGTACTTTGTGATGACAATGGGACCTAGCTGTGTTAATAATCTGACATTGCTGTCCAAGGTGCAGGTGTAGGAAGCTGGCCTGGTGTGTGGTGGGCACCTATAGTATTGTCACCTTATACCAGGTCCAGATATCCCCTATTAGTGAGGTGTAGACTGTGTCTAGGAAGCCAGGGCTCTCCAGAGGTAGCTGTGGCTGAGCACCCAAGACTTATCCACAAGACATGCAAAGCTCATGCAATACCACTACAGTCACACATCACTTACACAAATGAAAGAACCACACAGTTTTACAAAAATAAAGGTAGTTTACTATGGTAACACAAATACTAAAATAGTGTGTAGGCAATACTCCACTAGGAGGTGAGTAAACACACTATTATATACACATTAGAAGTCAGTGACTGGCATAGAAATCAATAGCAAACAGTAAAACAATAGAAAATAGTGAGAGGACCAAACCATATACAAAGTAAGTGGAAAGCAAAAGGCAGTTCTCGACCAAAGGAAGTGGAAGCTTTAAAGGGGAGCTGGAGGAACTAGGAACCCCAAAAGGTAAGTACCAGGGTACCCCCCCAGCGACCAGGAGAGAGGAGGTAATTACATGGTTTTTCCCCAAACCTACAGGAGAACTTTGGAAAAGGACTGTGCAAGGCCCAAGCAAGACTGGATTAAACCAAAGGTGTTCCCTGACAGGAGAGGGCCTGCAAAAGAAGGGGACCAAGTCCAGTTTGAGTTGGAGTGTCTGGTTGGGGCAGGAGCCACTACCCACCCTTCTGTAGATGCAGGACCAGGTCGACGGTGGAGACAAGGCGTTAGCTGTGCAGCACAGGAGAAGAGTTATAGAAGTGATGCAGTCAATGTCCCACATTGGAAGAAGAGTTGCAGTTGGTCAGTGGTGTGAAAAAAACACCAACAAGCCTTGGCAAAGTCAAGAGTTGCAGATGAAGAATTGAAGAGCTGCTGGGGGCTAGGAAGATCCAGGTGGACTCAACCCAAGGAAGGGAGTCCCAGGTGACCCTCAGCAGTGAGAAGAGTCAGAAGATGAGGATGCAGCCCCCATAGGCAACTCACAGGCAGCAGGCAGAGGAGTCGCAGTGGGGCACACTCAGCACACCTGGAGAGGAGTCCTGTGTTGCTGGAGCAGCAGGCAGGAGACTGTGCTTTGAAGGGAAGAGTGCTGGAGGCCGGGGCTACACAGAGCCTGAAGATCCCTTGAAAGAAGAGCCAACAAGCCTTGGTAGCTGCAAGAGCTGTGGTGCACAGGGGTACTCTCCTGCAAGGAGAGGCAAGGGATTACCTTCTCCCAAGTGGGACAGCTGGTAGAGAGGACCAAGGGGACCACTCAGGACCACCACCCGTGATGAAGGATACATGCAGTTCTGGAGGTCAGAGGATCCACGTCATTGCGGATGGTGCCTGCAGATGCAGGGGAGTGACTTCTTCACTCCAAGAGAGATTCCTTCTTGCTTCTTGTACAGGCTATAGACTTGTCACCCTCAAAGGATGCACAGCCAGGGAAATATTGCAGTTGCTGGAAGTAGCCAGAGAAACAATGTGGCAAAGTGAAGTCGTCTCTGGAGTTGCAGAGTGTCCATCCCGGGAGGGTCCAGTTGCAGTGACCAGAAGATGAAGTAAGTGACGAAGAACAGTCCTGCTGGAATCTTGCATGTCGTATCTGAAGACCCACCATGGAGGGAGACTCTAAATAGCCCAGGAAGGGGGATTAGTCACCTAGCAGTGTGACCACCTATCAGGAGGGGACTGTGACATTACCTGCCTGACCTGGCCACTCAGATGCTCCCAGGGGCGTCTGCGCAGCTTGGATTCAAGATTGCAGAATCAAGTGGCCACCTTCAGGAGCTCTGGGCACCACACCTGGGGTGGTGATGGAGAGGGGAGTGGTTACTCCCCTTTCGTTTGACCAGTTTCACGCCAGAGCAGGGACCAACGGGTCCCTGGACTGGTGCAAAATGGTTTCTGCAAGAAGGGCACCAAATATGCCCTTTAAAGAATACCAGTGGCTTGGGGAGGCTACCTCTCCCAAGCCATGTAACACCTATTTCCAAAGGGAGAGGGTATTGTCTTCCTCTCCCAAAGAAAATCCTTTGTTTTGCCTTCCTCTGCTAGAGCATGCTAAGCAGCAGGAGAGCAGAAACCTGTCTGTGGGGTGGCAGCAGACAAGCTGCCTGGAAAACCCCAGAAGACTTGTAGGAGCAATGTTGGGGGTCCTTTAAAGAACCCCAGAGTGCATGGAATCATACAACCAATACTGGCAACAATATAGGGGTATGATTCCACCATGTTTGATACCAAACATGCCCAGGTTCGGAGTTGTCATTATGTAGCTGGACACAGGTGTCCAGTGCATGGACAAAATGGCTTCTCTGCACTTACAATGTCCAGGAAAATGGAGCTGGAGTTTGTAGGGGCACCTTCGCTCATGCAGGGGTGCCCTCACACACAATTACTTGCACCCTGTCCTCTGGGCAAGGAGGGCCTGCCATAGGGGTGACTTACAGTGACCTAGTGCAGTGACCTGTCGTGAAAGGGTGCATGCCCCTTTTCATGCAGGCTGCAATGGAAGGCCTGCAGACACATTTTGGATGGGCTCCCATGGGTGGCACAATACATGCTGCAGCCCATGGGGTTCATAGAGACATTGTATCTGTGAGGCACACAGTATTCTTTGAGCAGATTAGAAACAACAACAAGGCACAGGAAAGTGCTGCGAGAAAACATCAAGGACATCGCCTTTGTGTGGAGTCTCTTCCAGAAGTACACAATAGACTAACCTGAATGGACAGAGATAACATCGCTTAGCTCATTACAATATGTACGATGGAGCTGTGCCCATCCAGCTGACACCACTGTGGCAAATCCTGCATGAAAGTTCTGTCTGAAACACCTGTATCCATGCACTCTTCAAAGACAGCAAACAGGATGCCAGCTCAGTACCTGTGTGTGTCCCTGTCTGGTTGTGAAAGTGTCCTGCTTTTTCCCTACTAGGTGTCTGTCTCTGGGTTTGTTCTGAGTACAGTCCCTGCTTCAAAATTGATTTTATCGTTGGATGTGGGATAACTCTAGGATTACAATAGTATACTCCCCAATCACACCTCTAGCCCTCAGAGCCCTAGTTTACACACATGCAACCCTGAGGAGCTGTAATGCTTGGAATGGGCAGTTACTTCCCTGGCTGCTCCATTTATGGCTCCTTTGGTAAGCACTGAAAATAGCCTTCATATTTCCTCATCAAATTTTAAATGTGATTATCTTCAGTAATTGCACAAGGGAACGTTAGACTGATAGTGCCCCTTTTTCACATCTTCTTTCCCTCCCCTACTCCACAGATCCTGTTCCACACTGACTGCTGTAATTCTGTTTGAAAATGGTCGATGGTTCCAAAATGCTCCGGTAGTGGCAAAGACAAAAGTGGCAACTGGCTATCTTAAAAGTACAAGAAACATCATTTTTCAAAGTGGCTGCCACATTGCATGACTCAATGTGACTGCTTTGATTCATCACAACATAATTCAACTTAAAAATATGAAAACATTGTATTAATACCTTGACATGGACAATCATTTCTAAAACATTGGTTTCATATTTTCAATGTGGCTGGTCACCACTATCATCTTTACCAATGCTGGTGTAATTTACAAACATCCATCATTGGCTAAACCAATAGCGGAGGCCACAGAGATGGGTAAAGGGGAAACCAGTTCCCTTTGCCTATGCCTGTTTTAAAAAGAAATCTAAAAAAAAATAGACTTAAGATTTTTGTTCTAATATTTGTTTTCCATTATCAATCAGTGTAGCCTTGTAATTCTAAATTCATTTGGACTGATTGAGACTTGGCAGATTCTCAAAAACCTGACTGTCCTTATCCATAAAATACTTATGTTCATATCCTCTAACCTGTTGGATGATAGCTCTGCTGACAAATAGTCTTGGCTTCAGAATTCTTTACCTAGAATGACCCTGACACCCTGCTTTCCCTCCGTGTAAACATAGTTGACAACATTTTGTCCTTACTATGTAAGTTATACATTTTCCTCTTCAATCTAAATCTGGCAAGACTATCACATGTCCCAGGCTGTTTTGCCCCAGCAATCAGTGAAAATTAATTTCTGTCATGATGAGTCTGTAGACAGGTCTACAGGTCTTTGCTGTTGAAGTTTTTGTTGACCACAGTGGATTTCCCCTTTGTAGAATTGATGGCCTACTGAAGCAAATAATTAATGTTCATCATTCTTGCTTTTTGTTCTTGTTTCTTTTCATTCTGTCCATTCAGCTAGCTATTACCCCCACTGTAATGTTCCACACTGTGAATGCTGGTTACCAAGTAAGAAGTACCAAGTGGATGAATACAGAAATTGATAGCAGTCTAGTCAGAGTATAAACAACTTTGCAGATGTTTTAAAAATTGCTGCTAATTGAACCATCTCCAGAGACCTATGATTTAAATGGTGGGCACATACCATGCTGCTGATTAACTGCAGAGTCTACTTTTGTTGCATCGAAGCAGGTAACCTAACTTCTTTGAAGGAAGTGAAAGCCTGTGGGTTTTTTTAATTAGCAGCCTCAAAATAATCCCTACATATTCTGGACATCTCACACCATAGTAAAATGTGGCATAGCAGCATGTAGGCAAAGACTAAGAATAGTCTTCTAAAGGTTTCCACCTACACATGCCAATGTATGTCCACTGACAACTTTCTATTTATTATTGTGTAGTAGTTTCTTTCACTTAGGAAAAACAGCAGAAATGTCCTTTTTTTCTCCCTAGGGATCCATGAACTATAAGAGCCTTTAGGAGGTATGAATACAAACGTAGTTTCATTTCTAGGGAGAAGTGGGTACTCTGCCTAGTGCTGTGCCCCTCTTGCTTGTTGTTGCAGCACCAGATATTGAGGATCATTTGGGTACTGGCAGATGTAGAAACCAGGAGAAGAGATGAAATACATGAGGACTGGAAACAGTTGCCCCTTGAATTCCAGAGGCAGTATGTTTAGAGCTGGTGCCAAGCATAAGTAGAAGATGTGAGAGATATTAGCATTTGCCTAGTAATATACTTGCTTAAGGTCACGAGTAAGCCAGTACATTCCATAGTGCAGTATCTGTTAGAAATCAAGGGCCTGATTTATGAAAAGCTTGCTCCGCCTTACCATCATTTTTTGACGTAAAAGAGATGCAAATTTATAAAAAACAATTATATTTTGTAAATTTGGGCTACTTTTACGTCAAAAAATTACGTTAAGGTGGCGCAAACTGTTCATAAATCAGGCCCTAAGAGTCTGAAAATGAAATATGAATCTGGAAATATCAGTATTTCATCCTACTCAAACAAATTTTCACATCATCTATGTATTATCTCTTTAATGTAATCTCTCATGCAACCTTTCTGAATTTATGCAATCTCCATCTGAAAAAGTTACAAAAAAAACATGTGTGCACATTTGTGCAGGCAACGCTCTCTATGCGGGAACTACTGCCAAGCTCCAGAAAAAACTGCAACGTATACAGAACGCCTCCGCACGCCTCATCCTCAACATCCCACGCCGCAACCACATCGCATCCCACCTGAGAGATCTACACTGGCTCCCCGTCAACAACAGGACCACCTGTGAACTCCTCATCCACGCTCACAAAGTACTCCGCAATGCCGGCCCTGCCTACCTCAACGAGCGACTCACCTTCTACACTCCCAATCATCAACTCCGCTCCGCCAACCTTGCCCTCGCCACCGTTCCTCGCATCCACCTAACTACAGCTGGTGGCAGATTATTCCCCCACCTCGCCGCCAAGACCTGGATCTCTCTCCCCGCCCACCTACGACAAACCCAGGACCTGCTGACCTTCAGGAAACGCCTCAAGACCTGGCTGTTAGAGCAGTAGCAACTTCCCCACCCCTCAGCGCCTTGAGACCCTAGCAGGTGAGTAGCAAGCTCTACAAATGACTGATTGATTGATTGTGAACTCTAGTGGCACCTCCTCCGCTATGGTGCCTCAGCAGCATAAAATCATGTAAAATAAAATAATAATAAAGCAGTTTTATTATCATCTTATTTTATCATTTTATTTTACATGACAGAAACTGGAGCCGAGCCAAGTCTTGAGGGAAGGGCAAAGGCAAGCATGGAGGTCATTTGCAGTGTTGGGCACTGCAGGTGCGCATGACAGTTTGGCCAGCTGTCTTAGGACGGCCAAACTGTCATGCGCACTTAGATGTCTCCAGGCTGGTGCATGGAGAGAAGCTGGCACAGGGTCCCAGTCCCTCTTGGAGCATAAACCCAGCCAACTCCGCCAAATCCCGATGCTGCTCTCGTGCTGGGAAATAGTATTGCCAGCATGAAAGCAGCACCTGGATTGACGGAGAGGAGTCTGGGAGCCTGGGGGTCTGGGATCAGAAGAAGAGCTCTGAGCACCAAGGCGGCAGGCAGCGAGGTGACAAGTACGTTTTAATTTAAATTTATTTATTACTGCCCCACCACTTTTCCCTTCTGGCAGCCACCACCGTTGAATTTTATAGAAACAAGTGATTAAGAAAGTAAATATTCCCTCAAACCTCTCTGTAAACGTGTTCTTAACCCAAACAGGGTGACATTTGTCACAGTCCTTCTGAGATTACATGTCTGAGATTGGACATATTTGTAATCTTTTCTCAGTTTGTCATTTTGTAGAGGTATATATGCACAACTACATATCTGTAAACATTTTTCCCCTTTCCTTACCTCTGTTTTAGCCTCAATTGAAGTCTATGACATATATGACACCAATGTCCTCCTGCCACTCTGTAAAAAAAGGAATACCATTTTTTCATGTGCCAACACTTAAGGAAATCCATCCTTTCCACAAGAACCTCAAATCACCTGAATTATAGGTCATATGGGGGTTCAGAGGCCCATCAAATGTTTCCGAAATTGGGAGCAGAAACCTCTCCTTCCTCTAATCATAACAAGAAATCCCTTTGCCACTTGTTGCATGGTTTTGCTGTGAATGCTTTTTTTTGTATAAATAGATTATGTGGGAATTAGGGGAATGAATGTTGATAATTTTTGCATGACTGACATTCATAAAGGCGTGATTTGCCCTTGTTGGAATTGAATTAGCCTCTACATGGTAAAAGGACAATGAAACCCTGCTCATTGTTGGTAGATATGTATTTTTTTGTAATGATTATATCTTTTTAGGTGTTTTTACGTAAAATTGTTTTTTATTTGTTTTGGAACTATATTTAAATGTAAGTTGTTTGTAGGAGGTATTTTTTGTTTCTTCACTTTTTAAATTTTTTAATTTTTCAAATAAACCTTTTAATTATAATATTATATTTTAGGTTGGGGTTTACATGGATTTTAGATGAGTTGTGTTGTAAAATAATTTCTATAGTTGATTCATTTTTTAAATTGATTTTTACCTTTTAATATTTTTTAATCTAATTTTTGTAATGTTACATATTTCTTACATTTTTGGAGCTTCTTATAGATTTCAATGGGTAGTGTTTTCAAATTGCAGGACTTCATTATGAGTGTGGCAGCCCAAGGGGACATGGAAAGGCTGGTGGTGAGGATGTGCTGGATGCCACAGTGGGGTCCCTGCACTGCCCATGCCCTTGGCAGGGCTGTGCAGGACACCACCTGCCCAGCACCCACTGCCCAGCACCATCAGAATGCACACTATCTGCTTTGCTTTGTAAACAGTACACATTCTGAGGGTGCTGGTCGCCCACCTCTGTGCTACTAAAGAGCACTCAGCTCCTTTAAGGGAGCCAAGTGCTATCTCATAGCACTGCTCATGCCAATCTGACCAGTGGGAATGCTCTATTGAAATGTTCCCACCAGTCAGACCAGCGGGAACATTGTAATAGGGCAGGGAGACATCACCGTCATGGTGGTGATGTTCTCCCCACAGCTTTGGCCGTCCCGTGGTGGGGCTGCCAAAGTTGAAATGAGACCCATAGTCTTATATCTTGGGGGTGTTCCATTTTTTTACAGAAATGTTCTCAAGTAGTAATTTAACATTTTGAATAATATTTGTCTGGTTTTTATTTCATGTGGAATAGTATTATTAGGTTGTTTTGTCTTGTGGTGTGCGTTTTTAATTAATTTTCTACATTGTTTTTAAATAAAAATTCGAATTATAGCATTTTTGGTGTTATTTGGTGTTATTGAGTTTAAATGATTTTTGGTGGGCAATGTATTGAAATATTGTATTTTGGGCATATTTACTCATACTTTTAAATGTCTAATTTATTTAAATAAAAATAAATTAAAGTCAATTTTTGGGTTATTTGGTTTTATGGGGATTTCGGATAAGTAGTGTTTTATACTATTTGTAAAAGATATTTTATGTTTTATAACTGTTTTAAATTGATTTAAAATGAATCTTTTTTATTCATAACACTTTATATTGTGAGCTGTGGACTTTTATAGTGGTATTGGGTGGAGAATATTGGGTGGAGAATGTTTGAAGATATTCCCTTATATGGCTTAGCTCAGCGTGTGATTAGTAAATCTAACCTCCCCAGCTCAGAAAAGTCCAATAGTTTCCTTAATGTTACCTCGTTAGGAGATTGGATAATAAATATGACCCACCACTACCAGAGTACAATACTTTCCTCAGTCTTGCTTAGTTTGGAGTGGAAATGGTAAATCAACCCACACCCCAATTCTAACACTTTACCCAGTGTTCCTCGGTTTGGAGAGAGAGTTTAAAATGTAAATCACCCTTGCCCTGGAGTCCAACACATTTCCATTCTTGCTTAGTATGTAGGAGTGGGAATAGGAAGTACCCATCTCTCCATGGCCTCCTAGTCCAACTTTCCCCAATGTTGCTTGGTATGGAGGAGGAATAGTAAATCTGCCCCCCAGGTTACAACAGTTCCCATAATGTTATTTAGTTGGAGTAGGAATAGTACATTGGATGACCTTTCCTCATTCTCAGTTCATTTTCACATGTTTCGCTTTATAATTGCTTTATTATACATTGTTCATGTTAAAAAGAGAGGGTTTAGAGCAGAAATTTTTAAATATTTTAATTACAAAATTAAAATAAGGCATTCAAATTATATGCTACATTGACAAATATTTATTATACCTTTATATACTTCTTTATTTGTGATTAGTACATTTACACATTTCAGAAATAAAATAAATATTTCTATATATAGAATATATTTGCTATATATGTGTATATTTACTAAATACTTTCATTTGATACAATGTAGATGTGCATATATTGCATTATAAGTGTATTAAATAATAATGTATGTTTTTATAATGTAAGGTAAAAAATACAATTATTTCTATACGTTTTGTACCATTTCTTAGACATGTATAGCATCTTTTGAAATATACAACACCCTCAACCTCATTTTGATTTTTCTTATGTCATCTTAAGTACATTTCTAAATGCTATTAAACATAGCAATAAATAACCTTTCCCATATTTCAATACTTTTAGGAACAAAAATAGTTATACTTTTCCACATTTTCCCATTTTACGTGATTTTTTATATTTTTTATAAATTTCAACAGACTTTGTTAATGATTTTTAATAAATATACATATTCAACATACAATACCATAGTGCACAAGTCTTTTTTTTCATTTTCATTCAGATGTTATTTTTTTACTATGTACATTGCTTTCTAGTATTTCTTTTTTCACCAGTCACCAGAGATCGGCTTTGAGGACAATTTTGGTTTTTTGGTTTTGTTTAAAAGAAATGATTGCATATTTTTTTTTTTTTTTTTTTTTGGGATTTTGCTATGCTTGTTCTTTAAATGTATTTGTTTTAAGGGTATTTTAACTACATTGATTATTTTTTTCCTGAGATGTATTTTTATTATTTTTCAAACAAATGTAAGCTTTAAAATTTTTGGGGGGTTATCTTAATTTGGTTAAAGGCTGGTTTGGAGAAATGTTGAAGATGCCCTGCAACTATAAGTATTATTCTTGTTGTTAGTTTGAGGAAAATAATTTTGTATTGTGTCAAGGTATGAAATAGTAAATTTAATGTGATCTGTTTTCATGTTTTAATAATTGTTATATTTATTTAGTGTTTTTAATGCAGATATTAGCTAAGTGTTTTATGCATCTATTTTGTGTAATAATTCAATTTTTTTTTTTCTTACTTAAGATTTCACACATGTTTTGTATAGGGGTGGGCAAAATACTCCATTCTGTTGACGAAATTCTGCCATTCGCCACATGTCAGATTTTTTTCATGTGTGCTGCTCCTGGACAGTAAGTTGGCAATGCAAGTGCGATTTGGCATCCGCTAGCACGATTTTAGGTTCCTCAAAAGCCATCTGGTGAGATTTTTCTAATGCAGGCAGTAGCAACTGTTTGTGGTAAGAAGAATGCTGTTCGAGTAGAAAATCTTTGCATCACAGCAAAAATCAAATTGAGTAGCTCTGCCCTCTGGCACACCAAGTGGTGTTGTTTGCTCTGATTTTTCATCATGGAACGTGCATATGGCAGTAAATCACAGTGAAAGCAGCACAACCTGCCTATTTCTGAAATTTTGCTGAGTCAAATTCCACAAGTTCCACCCTCCCCTACTATTGTATTTGTTTGGATAGTTGTGGTTTAAGGCTTTGGGACAGGGAGTGTTGTATTCATAGCTCCTGATAGCCGTGGTCTTTCTGAAGAATTTCTATGAACTGGTAGAATAGTTGATGTCTTCTAATAGTCTGGGATATATTGTGCCAGCCTTCTACTGCATTGCTGATTTTTGCTCCTTTGTTTAGACTTCTCTTATATATATTTCAGCATTCTATGTAGAACATGGCTTGGTGTCTATGTCATGAGCAGACAGATAGCTAACGTAGGTATCCTCAAAATAAAAATTATCTTCATTATCCTTATGAATATATATTCTATTAAAAAGTCATAGGATATGGTCACTTCTGGATATGTCAAGAAGGGCAGAGGAAATATTTCTTTATGTAGGATATGGAATGTAGTTTTTGTTGAGTACTCTATGCTTGCAATAGATTTTTTTATGGTGGTGCATATGGCTCTGTTGGTGTGGGTATTCTTTGGCTGATTGGATTTACTCTTACTATTTTGTGTTTAATGTCAAATTTAGGGCCTGATTAAAAGTTTGGTGGTCAGACTGCCAGACAGCCATGTTGGCGGCCCTGAAAATACCGCTGCACCGGCAGTCCATAGCCTGCCGTATTACGATGCAAACTGGCAGAACCAACGCCTGCCAAGCAAAAAGGCATACCGCCAGCAGCGCAGCGGTCTGATATCTAGGCAGTCTGACCTCCAGCACCGTCAGTACCACAGCCAACCGCGGAGCCTATAACAAACACACAGTCGACGTGGCAGTCCCCTTGTGGTGGTGAGCCACTGGTGGTCAACCACTGCGGTCCACATTCAGCAAAGTAACCCACAAGTGCACATTGAATGAATTCAAAAACAACACAGCTGACACACATTTAGTCCACTGTACACACCTTCAAATCACACTATAAAACACACCCCTTCCTAGACCACAATCCTGTGCATCGCCACTGGAAGACAAATAACACTGACCACCATTTTTTAAATTTTCCATAGATTAGGCACCCCATTTTTCACCATCCCATTTAACACTGTTGTGTAGCCATCTTAGTGATAGCTCCATGCACGTTATTTTAACACATTAGGCTGCTGTGCACTTGTGACCTAGATATATTTTATTCGGTTTCACATTGTTATTTTTACAATAACCATTTATATGGTCTTGTTTTATTTTCTTCTATCTTACTGTTTTTGCCTAGCTCAGCACTCTGTTCTCAAATAAGACATTCTTGATCACTCTGTGCTTTGATCAAGGCTACAGTTCGGTACATTGCCGTTGAACGTGGTAGTTTAGTCTCCAACATTCATAAAAAATACACATCCTTACGTAGGGACATTTTCTCAGAACATCAGCTGTGTTATTATAAAAACACTTCCTTGTCCTATTACATGTTAGAGTGTGATTCCAGCCAGGGAACCACGACTGTATGCTGATTGCTGAATGCTTCGCTACAGATGCTAATGCAGACTACAGGCTTTTGCTCAGGTATGAGGGTTGATGTCTTCCCGGGGGAATCTGAAAGGCAGAATTAGAGCTTAACATGCTGTGCTCAAATTATAACTTAGATAGGAAATAGTCCATCGATCATAGTGACAATATATAGCGTTGTTTTTATGCTTCACTCTTCTCGTCACAATTCTAATACTGTCATATTGTGTCGTCCCGGTTATTGCAGCTCACGCTTTGCTATCTAAGATGCAGTTGTTTTATTAAACTCATTATTGAAACATATACTGCCTCTGTTTGTCGTTTATATATTAGACTGAATTATAAATGAGAGAACCGGATGCGACCTGAGTGACCACGACTTCCCTGAGAAGCCTAGTATGTCATGCGCTCGGCTGCCCAATCATCCCTATCCTCTGGTAGAGATGAGGCACTGCTATTTAGCCGGAGCAAAACCCGGATTTAGGGCAAGAGGTGTCAACTGCAGTGGGTTAGACTCAGTCTCCCACACCGTGGACGATTCTGCTGCTTGAAATCCAGTAGTCTCATTAGAATAAAGCGAGCCTACGTGACAACACCTTGGACACACTTTTGTCCACTCACTCCCTATTGCACTTCCCCTGTTAATTAAGTACCTGGCACCTACTTTAATTTTCCACCATGTCACATCCCAAAAATCCCTGTTTTTCTGGAGATGAGTTGAGAGTCGTGGTGGATGGCATCATAAGAGTAGAGCCACAATTTTTTGGAGCCCAAGTCCAGCATACTCCTCTCAGTAAGAAAATGGAAATGTGGCAAAGGATCGGCAACTGAGTGAATGCTTTAAACACCACCTTGCACACAAAGGCGGGCATTAGGAGGAGCTAGACAGACCTGAGAGGCAAGGTGCGTTCCCTAGCCTCCATGCAACTGATGGAGGCTAACAAGACTATCAGTGGCCCTTCTAGTGCTACATTAATACTCTTTCCCTGGGGAGAAAAGGTCTTGGCCATCCTGCATCCTGAGGGCTTGACAAGAATACCTGGGGGAGTCAAGTCTGGTAAGTGACCACACAAAAACTGTCACAAAACAGCAATGTCCTGCATGCTCACAGCTAAGGTTTTGCCACTGTGTTGTTCATGTACTTCACCAACATTGAGTATTAAGAGTATCTGAGATGTAACACTGTCAATGAATATGGTTGGACACAACAGCACAGCTACCAAGGCCCATCACATGGCATAAGTCGAAATGGTGCCTGTAAGTCTTTCAATATAAAAAAGATTTCCGGGGCTCCTGGTATGTCTCAACATTTAAATGTATGATCAAACCTAAATGCGGTCTGCCTACAGATATGTAAGACCCAATATTTCTCTAGTGTGAAGTAGTGGGAGTGACCTGACTACAACTCACAGGAGGCCCAGTGTCTGTAATTCTAACCAACAGCCCAGTAGTGACTTGCCCATATACTGCTGTTTGTTAGCTCTCAGTTGAAGTGTACTTACCTGGGCGAATACCATTTGTCAAGTGTGGGAGGTAGAGGGAGTGACCTGACTGCAACTCCCAGGAGGCCATGTGTCTGTAATTCCAATCACCAGCCCAGTGATTACTTGGCCATATACCCCTGTTTCTTAACTATCAATTAAAGTGTACTCACCTGGGAGGATACCATTTGTCAAGTGTGGGAAGTAGAGGGAGTGAGCTGACTGCAACTCTAGGAGGCCCTGTGTCTGTAATCCCAACCACCAGCCCAGTGGTCACTTGCCCATATACGCCTGTTTGTTAAGTCTCAATTGAAGTGTACTCATAAGGGAGGATACCATTTGTCAAGTGGGGGAAGTAGAGGGAGTGACCTGACTGCAACTCCTAGGACGCCCTGTGTCTGTAATTCCAACCACCAGCCCAGTGGTCACTTGCTCATATTCCCTGTTTGTTAAGTCTCAATTAAAGTGTACTCATCTGGGAGGATACCATTTGTCAAGTGTGGGAAGTAGAGGCAGTAAACTGACTGCAACTTCCAAGAGTATCTGTGTCTCTAATCCCAACCACCAGCCAGTGTTCACTTGCCCATATTCTCCTGTTTGTTAAATCTCAAATGAAGTGTACTTATCTGTAAGTGAGCAATATACAGATCATGCTCAACTCAGAGATGTGTCTGTCTGCCTATCTCCATCTTGACTTGCTACCTCAAGATTGAACTATTGAGGACAAGAATGACGCCTTACCAAGTGAGTACACCAAGTATTCCTAAGGTCTTAACCTCTTCTGTGCCTTGGACGAGATCATCTCGTCCAAGGCTACAGTTCCCCTGTGCCTTGGACGAGATCATCTCGTCCATGGCACAGGGTGACTTGGGGGCGCGCTAGCGCGCCCCCCCGTGCACCCTCCCCCCCCAAGTCGGGGATGGAAGGGGAAGACCATCCCCTTCCACCCGACCCCCCCACCCCCCCCTGTGACGTCAGCGCTGATTTGTCACAGGGGCCTCCCTAGTCGCGCTGGAAGCATTTCTCTTTCAATCACTGGGGAGGCCCGGAGGGGCTTCAAAGGGAAGGAAAAGTATTTCCTTCCCTTTGAAGTCTCTCCGAGGGTTTCAAAAGCCGGATTGCTTGCAATCCGGCTTTTGAAACCCCACTAGACACCAGGGATTTTTTTTATTTTTATTGTTATTGACAAAAGGGAGCAACCCCTTGGGCAAGGGTCGCTCCCAGGGGGGGCATATTTTCGGGAAGGCCTTTTCTGCCCCCCCTGGGGGCAGATCGGCCTATTATTAGGCCTTTTCTGCCCCCAGGGAGGGCAGAAACCTCTAGGCACCAGGGACCATTTTTTTTTTATTATTTTATTTTATGTTTCATTTTTTTTTTTTGGTGGGGAGCGACCCCTTAGGCAAGGGTCGCTCCCCTTTGGGGAAAATTATATTTTGGCCATTTCTGCCCCCCTTGGGGGCCGATTGGCATATTTTGATGAGGCCAATCTGCCCCCAAGGGGGGTAGAAACCACTAGACACCAGGGAGTTTTTTCTTTGCGTGAATTTCACGCAAAGGGAGCGACCCCTTAGGCAAGGGTCGCTCCCTGGGGGGAGGGCAATTTATTTTAGGCCATTTCTGCCCCCAGGGGGGGGAGAATCCTCTAGGCACCAGGGCAAATGTTTTTTTTTTTTTTTGTTTGTTTGTTTGTTTGTTTTTTTAGAGATGGGGAGCAACCCATCAGGCAAGGGTCGCTCCCCTGGGGGGCAAATTGTATTTAGACCATTTCTGCCCCACTGGGGGCAGATTGGCCGATTTTAGGTCAATCTGCCCCCAAGGGGGCAGAAACCACTAAGCACCTGGGATTTGTTTTTTGGCGCCAATGTCACGCAGGGGGAGCGACCCCGTAGGCAAGGGTCGCTCCCCTGCGGGGCAAATTGTATTTAGACCATTTCTGCCCCCCTGGGGGCAGATTGGCCGATTCTAGGTTAATCTGCCCCCAAGGGGGCAGAAACCACTAGGCACCTGGGATTTGTTTTTTGGCGCCAATCTCACGCAGGGGGAGCGACCCCGTAGGCAAGAGTCGCTCCCGGGGGGGGGGGGGAATTTATTTTAGGCCATTGGGGGCAGATCGGCCTATTATTAGGCCGAACTGCCCCCAGGGGGGGGCAGAACCCTCTAGGCACCAGGGCAAATGTTTTTTTGTTTTTTTGTTTGTTTGTTTGTTTGTTTTTTAGAGATGGGAAGTGACCCATCAGGCAAGGGTCGCTCCCCTTGGGGGGCAAATTGTATTTAGGCCATTTCTGCCCCACTGGGGGCAGATTGGCCGATTTTAGGCCAATCTGCCCCCAAGGGGGCAGAAACCACTAAGCACCTGGGATTTGTTTTTTGGTGCCAATGTCACGCAGGGGGAGCGACCCCGTAGGCAAGGGTCGCTCCCGGGGGGGGTGGGGGCTGGGGGGGGGATTTATTTTAGGCCATTTCTGCCCCCCCTGGGGGCAGATCGGCCTATTATTAGGCCGAACTGCCCCCGGGGGGGGGGGCAGAACCCTCAGGGCACCAGGGCAAATGTTTTTGTTGTGTTTTTTTTTTTTGTTTGTTTGTTTTTTTCGAGATGGGGAGCGACCCATCAGGCAAGGGTTGCTCCCCTGGGTGGCAAATTGTATTTAGGCCATTTCTGCCCCCCTTGGGGGCAGATTGGCCGATTTTAGGTCAATCTGCCCGCAAGGGGGCAGAAACCACTAGGCACCTGGGATTTGTTTTTTGGCGCCAATGTCACGCAGGGGGAGCGACCCCGTAGGCAGGGGTTGTTCCCGGGCAGGGGGGGCTTGGGGAGTTGGGGGGGGTCAAATTTATTTTAGGGCATTTCTGCCCCCCCCCTCCCGGGGCCGGCTGAGCTAGAGGCCAGACTCCACAGGTAGGCACTTTGCAAAAAACACCTCTGTTTTCTGTGAAAAAATATGTTCTGTCCACGTTGTGTTTTGGGCCATTTCCTTTCGTGGGCGCTAGGCCTACCCACAGAAGTGAGGTATCATTTTTATCGGGAGACGTGGGGGAACGCTGGGTGGAAGGAAATTTGTGGCTCCTCTCAGATTCCTGAACTTTCTGCCACAGAAATGTGAGGAACATGTGTTTTTTTAGCCAAATTTTGAGATTTGCAAAGGATTCTGGGTAACAGAACCTGGTCCGAGACCCGCAAGTCACCCCTCCTTGAATTTCCCTAGGTCTCTAGTTTTCAGAAATGCACAGGTTTGGTAGGTTTCCCTAATTGCCGGCTGAGCTGGAGGCCAAAATCTACAGGTAGGCACTTCGCAAAAAACACCTCTGTTTTCTTCCAAAAATTTTGATGTGTCCACGTTGTGCTTTGGGGCGTTTCCTGTCTCAGGCGCTAGGCCTACCCACACAAGTGAGGTATCATTTTTATCGGGAGACTTGGGGGAACGCTGGGTGGAAGGAAATTTGTGGCTCCTCTCAGATTCCCGAACTTTCTGCCACAGAAATGTGATGTGTTTTTTTAGCCAAATTTTGAGGTTTGCAAAGGATTCTGGGTAACAGAACCTGGTCCGAGCCCAGCAAGTCACCCCTCCTGGGATTCCCCTAGGTCTCTAGTTTTCAGAAATGCACAGGTTTGGTAGGTTTCCCTAGGTGCCGGCTGAGCTAGAGGCCAAAATCTACAGGTAGGCACTTCGCAAAAAACACCTCTGTTTTCTTCCAAAAATTTGGATGTGTCCACGTTGCGCTTTGGGGCGTTTCCTGTCGAGGGCGCTAGGCCTACCCACACAAGTGAGGTATCATTTTTATCGGGAGACTTGGGGGAACGCTGGGTGGAAGGAAATTTGTGGCTCCTCTCAGATTCCCGAACTTTCTGCCACAGAAATGTGATGTGTTTTTTTAGCCAAATTTTGAGGTTTGCAAAGGATTCTGGGTAACAGAACCTGGTCCGAGCCCAGCAAGTCACCCCTCCTTGGATTCCCCTAGGTCTCTAGTTTTCAGAAATGCACAGGTTTGGTAGGTTTCCCTAGGTGCCGGCTGAGCTAGAGGCCAAAATCTACAGGTAGGCACTTCGCAAAAAACACCTCTGTTTTCTTCCAAAAATTTGGATGTGTCCACGTTGCGCTTTGGGGCGTTTCCTGTCGCGGGCGCTAGGCCTACCCACACAAGTGAGGTATCATTTTTATCAGGAGACTTGGGGGAACGCTGGGTGGAAGGAAATTTGTGGCTCCTCTCAGATTCCCGAACTTTCTGCCACAGAAATGTGAGGAACATGTGTTTTTTTAGCCAAATTTTGAGGTTTGCAAAGGATTCTGGGTAACAGAACCTGGTCCGAGCCCCGCAAGTCACCCCTCCTTGGATTCCCCTAGGTCTCTAGTTTTCAGAAATGCACAGGTTTGGTAGGTTTCCCTAGGTGCCGACTGAGCTAGAGGCCAAAATCTACAGATAGGCACTTCGCAAAAAACACCTCTGTTTTCTTCCAAAAATTTGGATGTGTCCACGTTGCGCTTTGGGGCGTTTCCTGTCGCGGGCGCTAGGCCTACCCGCACAAGTGAGGTATCATTTTTATCGGGAGACTTGGGGGAACGCTGGGTGGAAGGAAATTTGTGGCTCCTCTCAGATTCCAGAACTTTCTGCCACAGAAATGTGAGGAACATGTGTTTTTTTAGCCAAATTTTTAGGTTTGCAAAGGATTCTGGGTAACAGAACCGGGTCCGAGCCCCGCAAGTCACCCCTCCTTGGATTCCCCTAGGTCTCTAGTTTTCAGAAATGCACAGGTTTGGTAGGTTTCCCTAGGTGCCGGCTGAGCTGGAGGCCAAAATCTACAGGTAGGCACTTCGCAAAAAACACCTCTGTTTTCTTCCAAAAATTTTGATGTGTCCAAGTTGTGCTTTGGTGCGTTTCCTGTCGCGGGCGCTAGGCCTACCCACACAAGTGAGGTATCATTTTTATCGGGAGACTTGGGGGAACGCTGGGTGGAAGGAAATTTGTGGCTCCTCTCAGATTCCCGAACTTTCTGCCACAGAAATGTGAGGAACATGTGTTTTTTTAGCCAAATTTTGAGGTTTGCAAAGGATTCTGCGTAACAGAACCTGGTCCGAGCCCAGCAAGTCACCCCTCCTTGGATTCCCCTAGGTCGCTAGTTTTCAGAAATGCACAGGTTTCGTATGTTTCCCAAGGTGCCGGCTGAGCTAGAGGCCAAAATCTACAGGTAGGCACTTCGCAAAAAACACCTCTGTTTTCTTCCAAAAATTTGGATGTGTCCACGTTGTGTTTTGGGGCGTTTCCTGTTGCGGGCGCTAGGCCTACCGACACAAGTGAGGTATCATTTTTATCGGGAGACTTGGGGGAACATAGATTAGCAAAACAAGTGTTATTGCCCCTTGTCTTTCTCTACATGTTTTCCTTCCAAATATAGGAGAGTGTGTAAAAAAGACGTCTATTTGAGAAATGCCCTGTAATTCTCATGCTAGTATGGTCACCCCGGAATTCAGAGATGTGCAAATAACCACTGCTCCTCAACACCTTATCTTGTGCCCTTTTTGGAAATACAAAGGTTTTCTTGATAGCAATTTTTTACTCTTTATATTTCAGCAAATGAATTGCTGTATACCCGGTATAGAATGAAAACGCACTGCAGGGTGCAGCTCATTTATTGGCTCTGGGTTCCTCGGGTTCTTGATGAACCTACAAGCCCTATATATCCCCGCAACCAGAGGAGTCCAGCAGACGTAACGGTATATTGCATTCGATAATCTGACATTGCAGGGAAAAGTTACAGAGTAAAACGTAGAGAAAAATGTATGTTTTTTTCACCTCAATTTCAATATTTTTCTTTTTTCAGTTGTTATTTTCTGTAGGAAACCCTTGTAGGATCTACACAAATGACCCCTTGCTGAATTCAGAATTTTGTCTACTTTTTAGAAATGTTTCTGGGATCCAGCATTGTTTTCATGCCCATTTCTGTCACTGAATGGAAGGAGGCTGAAAGCACAAAAAATTGCAAAAATGGGGTATGTCCCAGTAAAATGCCAAAATTGTGTTCAAAAATTGGGTTGTCTGATTCAAGTCTGCCTGTTCCTGAAAGCTGGGAAGCTGCTGAGTTTAGCACCGCAAACCCTTTGTTGATGCCATTTTCAGGGGAAAAACCACAAGCCTTCTTCTGCAGCCACTTTTTCCAATTTTTTTGAAAAAAACGATATTTTCCCTTTATTTTGGCCAATTTCTTGGCCTCCTTCAGGGGAACCCACAAAGTCTGGGTACCTCTAGAATCCCTAGGATGTTGGAACAAAAGGACGCAAATTTGGCTTGGTTAGCTTATGTGGACAAAAAGTTATGAGGGCCTAAGCCCGAACTGCCCCAAATAGGCAAAAAAAGGACTGGCACAGGAGGGGGAAAAGGCCTGGCAGCGAAGGGGTTAAGCTGCATCACCAGATTGGTAGCGACAGCAAACACATTGACTCAGCACTGCACACATGATGACGGCAGTTATGTATACTGCAAAGTTCTGGGTTTGCCTACGTCTCACTCAACTAGACCTCCAAATGGTCAACTGTGTTGGCTTTACTGTTGGTAAGATGTCATTTTCATTTCATTTCATCATCCAAAGTGCATCTGATCTGCACATCTCATGTGCTGCTTGAGTCTAATAGTTCAGGCACGCTTCACACGTCATGTCAAATAGTCCAATTCCATGGTAACATGGCACAGTAACTTAGGAATGTCCAATGTCTCTTCTCATTGTAACACAAAAACTTTGTACGTAGATGTCACACTTCAACCAGTAACAATGAATTTCCTTATCAACAGATAAAGCTGGTGCTGGGCACACAGAGTCCACCAAACAGACACCCACTACCTCCTTGGATGAAGCCCTCAGTGATGACAACACTCCTGGAATTGTGGACGTGGCAGATGGTCCTGGCCCATCCAGGTAACCTGGTCAGATGGTAACAATGAGTCTTACTGTGGCCACAACATCACCTCTCATCCCAGTTGTATCAACATCCCAGCCAACAATGCACCCCCCAACCTGTGTACCTAGCAGAGTTTCAACCATTTTGTGCCACCCAGTCTTGAATCCTGAGGTGCAACTCAAGACTCCTGACACTGAAGTTCTAGGACCCAGTTGGAGAGGCCACCCTGTGCCAGGGGCACAAGCTTATGTGGGTAGGGTATGTGGGAGGGATGCTGTGGGTAAGCGGAGTGAGGCCACTGGAGCTTTTGTCGGCCATGACACTATCAGCCTTGTCTTCGGGGGTCTATCAGGAGTCCTAAGGTGTGATGTGTTGACTAAAATGAAGCAGCTTCAGAGTGTCATAAATGAAACAATGGATGTCCATAATGACAACATGGTACCGTAACATGGTTGCTGAGTGAAATCACCACCAACCTGAGCAGGGATTTCACCCCCCACCATCTACCCCTTCCTGTGTGGCAATGATATCACACCCAGGTACATCTGTGGCAGCCACAGGAAGGGAGGTCCTGCACAACCACCTACAGACACCCCTGCATCTGCAGTAGCTGATCCCCCCCACTCACAAGTGGGGAAGTCCAGCAAAGAATCCAGCATGAGCGGACCACAAGACACCCTCCACTACCAGCAAAAAAACTCTTCCTTAATGTCCTCCTTTGTGTGTCACTCATACACTCTGGACTGATCCTGAACCACATTCCATTTCCGATGGGAGCAATACTCTGGACCTTGGACTTCCAATGTTGTGGCATCTACTTCAATGATTTTGTTCACCATGACTGACCCCCCCACTTTGCATTTTTGTTTCTTGCTGTCACAAATAGTTTTCTATGTAGTAGCATTGCAATAAATTCACTCATCACAAACTCAATGACTGCTGTCTTAAATTTCACATTTAGCCATGTCAATATGTCAGACCATATGAACCATAGGATGATGATCCAGGGTACTTGTGCAAGCGGGATATGTTGTATGCACAGGGTATCCAGCTCAGGATTACAACCACTCCACAGGAACACATACATATAAGTGTCTTGCCAAAGAAAACATTTTATTACATTGTTCAACGCCTAGGCTGTCAATTTTACTACACATTGCAAATCATACATGATTGAATCATACTGGGTAAATAAGCACATTTAAAGGTACAGACCTCCAGGATATGGAAGGAAGAGTTTTATCATTCCAGTAGAAAAGGCAAATATTTAAGTGGGTGATGTCATCAGCTGGAGCCATATCACCTGTAACGCAAAAGTAATCCAACATCATATACTACAAGACTCAGACAGATTACAGCATATGAGTTTCTAATCACAGGGTCATTACAATCCAGTACATCTGCATCGGGTGGCATGACACAAACAAATGTCAGTGATATGCCACAGGCACTTTGGCCTAAAATGATGAAACACATCAACAGGTACATACAGTTGTCACAAAAAAGAGTGTTCAGCCAATGTGAAGGGAAAATAACATAAGTTTGGGCTAGGGCTGACCACATGATGACACACATGATGCATCAGGGCCACCACACGACAAGGAACAAGTCCAATGGAGTCTTCTGCACTTCCATCCTATCACTATGCAAACTGTCTTGGCACAGGTCTTCTACACCCAAAGTCTGTGACCTACATTTCCAAGAACAATCCATGTCCACTTAAATATATATCCAAGCAGCATCACACACCTGCCAATGTCACAGTTCTGAAATGCCCACATGAAGATGTCATGGTGAAGGTACCTGAACAAAGAACAAAACTTGGAGCATAGGTATGAAATCATACATATGACACAAGTCACATAGCAAGCATCTGGAGAACAAAGTACATACAGTAAATCTGACAAAAACAAAGCAACATCATCAAGATATGGATGTGTCAAAAGCTACCTCATCAAACACCTTTTGGCAGATTTTGCTTGAGGATTAGCTCTTTTACTATTAATAAGTATTAACTCCACACATTATCACAACTACAGATCATTGGCCAGTCAAAGTCACAATAACTCATGACATACTTACACTCATGAGAAGAGGCTGTTGATGAGATTTCTTCGCAAGTCAGCTCTTTCCTCTTCACCACTATCATCTTCATTTGGCATTTCAGGATTCTCACCCAGTGGCACCGCAGGCTCCCCTTCCTCTGGGATGTAAGAGATATTCCTTTGTAGGGCGATGTTGTGGAGCATGCAGCATGCCACAGTGATCTGGCACCCTTTCCAAGGGGAGTAGAGGAGGGCTACCCCAGTCCTATCCAGACAGTGAAATCTGCCCTTCAGGAGCTCAAAATCCTGTCCACTGCCATTGTTCTTCCATAGGCCTCATTGAAGCAGACCTCCCCTGGTTTAGCTGGATTATTCAGCTACTCCAATAACAAAGGACGTCTCCTGTTTAGGAATGAGACATAAGTGCAACAGTTAGTCACTCACTTCATGATTGTAGCACCTGACATTGCACATACAATGCACACACAAAATCAGGACAGATGTTACTTAGCAACCAGCCAGGCCCTCTCTGGTTGTAGTTGTGACATTAGCTGGGGTATGGTGCTGTTCCGTATTACAAAGGAATCATGGGCTAAACCTGGGAACCAGGCACAGATGTTTGAGATGTAGAGATCCGAAAAGCAGACAACTTGCACGTTGATAGAGTGGAAGTGTTTTTAATTTGCGATAGGCTTGTTCTCTGGCCTGTGGTGGCACCAAGGCAGCATTGTGCTGTCAATGGCTCCTACTGTATGTGGAGGCAAGCAAAACCATAGAAGTCAGCCTTTACATTGGCTAAATCCTCATGTCTGGGGAACCTGATATAGCTGTCACTGTTTTTCATCATTGCTGATGGCACATCTCTTAACACAACACTGAACATAGGTTGTGACATACCACCAGATAGGGCCACTGTATATTGGAAGGACCCTGTGGCCATGAAATGTAATACTGCCATGAGTTGAACAATGGGTAGTATGCATGTTGTATTAGTGTTTTCAGGCATCAGATCTGGCTCCAACTGATGACATAAATCCACAATTATTTGCCTACTCAGATGGTACTGTTTGATGATGTGATGTTCTTTCATGGTTTAAAGGTCTGACAATGAATGGTACACTGGAGGATGTTGCCTCCTCCCTCTCCCAGGGTGCCTCTTTGTGAAAATACATGAGTTGGAGCATTAGTCACTGTGTCAACACTAACATACATGAGGTATAGCAATAAAATCATGTGACCAAGCATTTCTGACTGGAAAAACATTACACCCAGTAATCATCACAGCTGTCAACCAAACAAGAGTCAAATGTGACCCCTACAGTTGTCAAAACGTTGTGTCCACAACATGGATTTGGGCAGTACCCAACTACCTGCTGCTCAAATGTCACTCAAAATTTAACAGTCTGTTCTGACCACCAAAAATATTGTCAGCGGCGGTGGACAGTGCTCTGCCGTAATATGCCATCTGTGCCCAGCAACACACTACTTTGTGTAGTAGAACCTATACAATAAGGCCTCTTTAGAATGTTTGTGATGATCCAACACATATATTGGCGTTGTAATGCATTTATCAAGGCTCATTACGGTATTTCCACTGGCATGTGGCTCAAACGAGTCTCCAGTGGCAAGACTTGGCCTGAAGGCCTTTGTCCATTGACTACATTAGGGGTGGGTACACCGATCCGAAGGGGATTTGGAGAGCCATCGCCCAGAAGGTGCGGACCCAGGGGGTCCACAGCTAGCAAAGCACCCACTGTTGGAAGAGGTGGGAGGACCTGAGACCCTGGGCCTGTAAGATCACAGAGGTCCAGCTGGGGCTCTCCTCCCAATGTGTGTGGGGCACACAGCTGAGCCTGACCCCTCCTAATTGCCCACATTCTGTCTGTGGCCTACCCTAAATGATTAGGGATGGGCCATGTTTGACACACAAGATGAGTAATTGTTTGTGTAGGTATGGAAGGTGATGCCTACTGACGAGCCTTGCCTATTAGCCGAGTGACCTAGGACACAACCGAGTACGTTCCACTTTAACCAATTAACTCTCCAGGGCCAACACATGACTGAGTACAGTAATAAATTAGGTCACGTTGTTTGTTGTTGTTGGTATAATTTGTACACAACACTCTTCAGTGTGACAGGTCAAACAACATGAAATAATATATCACTGTCCTCAGCTATGTGTCTGCCCAAGTGAGTTTATTGCCATCTGTCCTCCATAGGCCACTAGTGTTCAGTGTGTCAAGAGTGCCGGTGCCTCGCTACTGTCTCTCATGTGAAGGTGGCCATCATACATGTGACAGAGCATACATTGCTCTTTGGGTGCAGTCACAGAGCAAATTTTTCTATTGGTAAGTACCGAATGCCCATTGACATGATTTTGGCAACATCACTTTTGCGATCATTGTTTGTGCCTAAATGTTAGCAAGTCTGCATTTTACTTTTGCCATATCATTTAATTTTCACTGCTGTTTCTTACACGGTCTTCTTGTCTTCATGAGATGATGTTTGGATTCATTCACTTATGTGTGCATGCCGACATGTGTTTGGAACCGGACATATGTTATGGGGCTACAGTTCATGTAGTGCCACAGAAAGGAGTGTGTCACCACTGATTGGTGGCTCACACATACCCTCACCCATCATTGCATGTAATTTGGCATGTGCAACTGCAGTAGCAATGAAGGGCATGATAGGAAGGACTTTTGTTTTTACCCGCATGTGCATTTCCTTACCATTGATGTAGAATCATGTGGCAAAGTGCTTTGCACTTGTTAAATAAGGAAGGTTTGTTACCTAGGTGCTGACATGACTTCAGGGAGTAACTTGCAGTAATGTTGGACTCATATGTATTTGTGTACAACCATTAATCCAAGAGAATCTGTGTTTGCATGACAAAAAGAGACAGTGATATGGCTTTCCATTGATCAAAATATTAGGGATCTTCCACAAGTACGTTAGAATCCCTGGCCCTCTACAACATTCAAAGGACTACTGGCTTCTACTGACACAATTAGGTATTGCCAGGAGTACCAATCAAGAGAGGTGTTATCCGTGGAGTTAGCTGATTCATTGTGGTGTGGATTTTGTAGACAAATCTCGCTGACATTTTGCCTAACTTGTTTCCAGTGTACATTTCTGTGCAAGATGTGTTATCTATCTGAGCAACATTAGTACACCCTCCATGAGTCCATTTAGACAAGGTACTCATAGAGAAGTGACCACTGTTAATCTGTTTCCAGTGTAAAGTGGCTGTTTCCATGTCACCTTATTCCGGCTACTGTACTTCTGTTAGCAACATGGCTGGAATATTTGGTTATCATTTCTTCATGATGTGGTATTGGGTATATGAATACTATCTGGATGCATGACCTGTGATCTGTGTAAATGAACTTGGCATTGCCCTACTATTGTGTGACAACAGGTAACTGAGGGATGTTACATGAGGCAAACCATTGAAGGTGATAAAGTCTCCTACTTGTTCTATGGGTACTGTGATTGCACAACTTCACCCATGCAATTGGAGTTGTCTGTGATTTAGAGTTTCCTGTGGGCAACTGTTGACACTTCAAGTACCATGCATGCATGTGGTGCTGCAAATGTTGGAGCCACTTTGCGGGAGCTTGTGTCTGGGGGCCACTGTATGTTATGGTAATATTTGCAAATTACAGCTATTGTTCAAGTGTGATCAGGAACATGAAGTGACCCTAATTGTCTTTGTAATTTCAACATCATCCCAGGCAAGCAGAGGCGACAGGATGGAACCAAGTGGGGAAGCACTGGCCACGGTACCTCAAGTAATGAGACAACCAACATGGAGGGACCCATGTGGCACATAGGGTGAGGGGAGTGCCATGGGGGACATAGGATCAGCGTCATCATCTTTAGTGATGGGGGACTCATCAGTACCTGCTCATGTTCCATTCATGTCCACCAACCCCAGTTCCATTTCCTCCTTCCCTTTTGCTCCTCACCCAGTTGGCTGTGTCTGATTACCCAATAGGGTGGGTGTCTCCTTTACCTCAGCATCTCACCCCCTTCCCTATTACCCCTGCTGCCCCGAGTGAGGAGGCTATTGGCCTCCTGAGGAGTATCTCTCTGGCTCATACTGCCATACTGAAAACCATCCAGGTGCAGGTCAGCTAGCTCCAGCAGATGGTTGTGTACCTGGAAGGCATTCATACTGCCATGTATAGCTTACAGAGATATTTTTCGGCTCTGGCCTCCTGGCTGAAGATAGCCATCCACCCCCCACAATCCGCCGCCCACCACCTACCTCTTCCCCATCCAATCTTCCTTTTCCCCTACCTGTCCCAAGCACACAGACACATCCACACGCACTCAACTCAACGCACACAGGCAGCACCCATAAACACAAGCACAAGGCACACCAGCATGCATGCACTCAACAGTCACTCACACACACCACAACACCTACTGTTGGACTTTTTTGCTTATGCAGGGTCATCCCCAATCTTTTTGCCTCCTGCCTCCTATTTTGTCTGACCTGTTGCTGTTGGATTTTGAACTCTGAGCACTTTGCCACTGCTAACCAGTGCTAAAGTGCAGATGCTCTCTGTGTAAATTGTAATGTTGATTGGTTTATTCATGATTGGCATATTTGATTTACTAGTAAGTCCCTAGTAAGGTGCACTAGAGGTGCCAGGGCCTGTAAATCAAATGTTACTAGTGGGCCTGCAGCACTGGTTGTGGCACCCACATAGGTAGCTCTGTAATCATGTCTCAGACCTGCCACTGCAGTGTCTGGGTGTGCAGTTTTAACTGTAAATTCGACTTGGCCAGTGTTCCCACTTGCCAGGCCTAAACCTTCCCTTTTCTTACATGTAAGGCACCCCTAAGGTAGGCCCTAGGTAGCCCCAAGGGCAGGGTGCAGTGTATGGTTAAGGTGGGACATATAGTGATGTGTTTTATATGTCCTGATAGTGAAATATTGCTAAATTCGTTTTTCGCTGTTGCAAGGCCTGTCCCTCTCATAGGTTAACATGGGGGCTACCTTTAAATCAGATTAAAGTGTAGATTCCTTTTGGGAGCGGATGGACACTTGGAGTTTGGGGTCTCTGAGCTCACAATTTAAAAATACATCTTTTAGTAAAGTTGATTTTAAGCATTTTCTTGCTTATACCATTTCTGTGACTCTGCCTGTTTGTGGATTCCCTGTCTGGGTCAGTTTGACAGTTGAGCTGGTTGCACCTCACACTAGACAGTGACACAAAAGGAGCTGGGGTGTAGTCTGCATTTATTGATGAGCCATCTGTGCTAAGAGGGAGGGGAGGAGTGGTCACTTACACCTGAAAGGGCTGTGCCTGGCCTCACACAATGCAGTCTCTGACCCCCTGGTGAGTGTCTGGGGCCTGGCCTGGGTAAGGCAGGATTTCACATTCAAAAGAGACTTTACTTTGAAGTAGGCCTACTTCAAAGGGGAAATTGGGTATAAGAAAGGCACCCAAAACCGCAGACTTTAGAACACTTCTGGAAACAAGAGGAACCTCTGCCTGGAGAAGAGCTGAAGAGCCGAGGAGAAGTGCTGCCCTGCGTGTGATTGTGCTTTGTGGAGCTATCCTGCCATTGCTGCTTCTGCCAGAGTAAGAGGGCAAAGACTGGACTTTGTGTGCCTTCCATCTTGTGAAGAAATCTCCAAGGGCTTGATTTAGAGATTGCCTCCTGTTGTTTGAAGTCTCAGCGACAGCAAAGACTTCTCTCTGCCAGCCCCCTTGAGTCTCTGGAGAGACTCCTGCTCTGACAAGTGGTGCCCTATCCAGTCCCTGGGCCCTTGAAAGGAAAGCTGGTGGAAATCCAGGGAAATCAACTTCGGACGACTTCGGACCGATGCTGTTGCTGAATCCGGTGACGCCACCTGCAACCGACTCCGTGATCTTCGCTGGAACGCAACCACCTTTGAAGGTCCAACGCCGTTACAGCCTCGCTGAAGTCAGTGACTCCGTGGAAGTCGCCGACCCACGTCATGACTGACGCCGCTCGAAGTGCGCCTATTCAACGTTTCGCACAGACGCCGCGATCCCCGACTTGTTTTCACTCTTCACCAAAGGTACTGTAATTGGGGGTCTACGTGACTCCGTGTCCAGCGCTGCTGGTGTCGGCTTGTTGGGAACAACTCCGTCACAACGCCGTGTTAACACGTCATCAAAGTATTTTGTGTTTCTAAGCGCTATTTTTTAGTTTAATCTTTAAAAATTCATAACTTGACTTGTGTATGTCGGATTTTTGTCGGTTTGGTCTTGTTTTGTTTAGATAAATATTTCCTATTTTTCTAAACTGGTGTTGTGTCATTTTGTAGTGTTTTCATTAAGTTACTGTGTGTGTTGGTACAAATACTTTACACCTAGCACTCTGAAGTTAAGCCTACTGCTCTGCCAAGCTACCAAGGGGGTAAGCAGAGGTTAGCTGAGGGTGATTCTCTTTTACCCTGACTAGAGTGAGGGTCCTTGCTTGAACAGGTGGTAACCTGACTGTCAACCAAAGACCCCATTTCTAACACCTACCATTCCCACAGACAGCCCCCTCACCTCCACCGACCCACACACTACAACCACAATACTCACAGGCACCACCCCAAAGCCCACTGACACATCCACTACACCCACCATACTCCCAAACATCACCTCAATACCCACAGACCGACACAAACCCGGCACACCATACCCCCAGACACCACACCAATACCCACAAACACAGCCACTACTCACTCCATACCCCCAAACAGCACCACATCCACCATACCCCCAGACACAACTCCAATGCGCACACATACAGCCACCACATCCAACATACCCCCAAATACCACTCCAACACCCACAAACACAGCCACCACATCCACCATGCCCCCAGATACCACCCCAACACACACACAGACAGGCACCACTCCAACATCACCTAGCACTTCCACCTCACAACCCCCAAGAAACACAAATGCACACACTCAAACACGCAAACGACACCCCCAAACCCAAGCATACCTCAGACACACAAGCGCACCAGCAGCATCAACACCCAGAGGCAAGACCTCCCAAACCCAAATCCTTTCAGCAGACGATACCTGTTTTCCCAAGGAAATTTTATTTTTACTTGCCCTTACACTTGTGATCACTACCCCCTCCCAATACAAGAGAACCTCACCCACATCCCAACTCATCCCTTTCTCATCCAAGGTCTACCCTGTCACAGCGGCCCTTCCCCTGCAAGCACCCATACCCCTCCGACCCCGAAGAAGAAGTCTGCCCCTCCAAAGGGGAAGACCATCCCTCCTAAGAAGAAGACCGACCACCCCTTCCAAATCCGACCCCACCCAACCCAAGAATGATCCCTCAGGGGCCTGCATGCCCACTTGATGCCCCTTCCTATGGAGGTTCTGTGGCAGTAATCGAAGCCAAGCTGGTTCACAGTACTGTGATGGTCTTACTTATGGACTGGCCAATGGCCTTTGACCTTCATCAAGGTGTTGTTTTTTGCCCTGCCATTACTTTTCTACTTTTTTTGTTGTTACCTGAGTAATTTGTGTTTTGTGCCTACAGTTGTGTGTGTTTCACCCTTATTGCTGCTCCATTTGCTATGGTTGGCAAGACCTTTCTGTGTATGCAGTGCGGGTGTCAACCAGGACAAGAGTAGATGTTCACTGGATAGATATGTGGATAGTAATCCAGTTGGGGTCATTGCACTGTGTTTGGTTTGATATGGTACCTATTCCATCTTGGCTTGCCAATTTGAACATGTATTTTTTTAGATTTGTCCCCCTGATGTAGATTGGACATTCTTCTCATGGCTGCAAGCTAGAGATCTGTTTGTCCACACATGGAGGTTGTTCATTTGTGCTACCTTCCTTTACATTTGACTGACCATGTGTCCATTTTGTGTTCAATTTGATGTGTACCTTCCAGCTACTTCATATACATGTGTGACCAATGCTGTTGCTGTTGTATTTGCTTTCTTAACTCACACTTACACAATTGAACTTATACAATTTGCAGATTGGAATGTCACTTGGTTGTACTATTGGTTGTCCCAGAGATATATGAACTGCCAGTTCTTGTGCAAATGGTGTTTTAGGGGCATTAGCAAAGTGAAATGTGTCCCAGAGCAGCATCCTTCCTGGAGTGCCCCTGATGCCACCATCCCTTTTGTGCAGGTATTGTTTACATTGCAAGCTTTGGATATTTGTGTCACAAAATATTATGCATCCCATTGACCTTCCATTGTGTTGCAATGTTGGTGATATGTGTTTGTCCATCACAGGGAAGATTCATGGAAGGTGTGTTTGGGTTAAATTACACATCCATTCATATGTTTCTTCAATGTCTTAACAGGCCATGGAAGGTGAGCAATGTGAGGGTGTCTGTTTAAATATGTGTGCTGTTGATGTGATGTTGCTATTGTGTGACGCAATGTTCTGTATCTGTCACTGTCCCTGAAACTGGGATTTACAGACATGTATTTTTGTGGAGTGTGGCACTGTAGTATCAGTGACCGACCCAAAGGGGGCGTAATGTGGCTGTGTATGGGTCATTCTTTGTGAATGACTCCGACCTGGGACACAAAAAAGTGCAGATGGTCCTTGTAGCATAACCCACATACCAGATGGATTAGGGCATGTTGATCGGTTATTGAGTTTTTGAACATGGGTAGGTGTGTGGTCCTACCTTCAGTTGCATCCACGGCGGTGTGGATTTGGTGTGCCATCTATGAGCATCGCGAAAACAAAAGATGATGGACAGAATGTGGAGCAAATCAAACATTCACCCCTAGTCACAGATCTGGGTTTAATCCATCAGTTTTTTTTGCCTGCCTTGCCATTCCAGTTTGGACCAAGCCAGATTCAAATCAGTCTTAACCCTGTTCCCTATGGGAAAAGTCCAGCCCAAATTGCCAGGCCAGGTCCTCCCTGAGCCAGAAACAAGCATCCTGGGACCGGTTTCAGGATATCACCCTTCATCAGCCATGCTAGCATGAATCTGGTGACATAACATGCATGGGACCCACGTCTGGGCATACCCTTCACACTTCGGGCAACCAATGCAAAAACAAAAGATGATGGATGGAATGCAGAGCAAATCAAACATTCACCCCCAGTCACAGATCTAGGTTTAATCCATCAGTTTTTTTTTTGCCTGCCATGCCATGAGCAGCAGCAGGATGTGTAGTATGTGTTTGATGGGGTCCATGGGATCACAGGATGTGTGACGCTGCCTGTAGGTGAGTTCTTGCCTTTTATGCCTCTGTTTCTACCAGCTAGGACATGGTGGTTGGACCACCACAGACACATTGGCAGAAGTTAACATCATAATCTGTCTGGTGGAAACACTGGCCCCAATGGCCTCATAGGCATATCATGCCACTGCGTCAGTCTGCGCTGCCAGGCTGTGCCGGCGGGCCTTTCTCTGGCTATGCCTCTTATTCGCCTACAAGAAAATATCACAGAATGGAGTAGGGCTCAGTCTCTTTAAACTTCTTTTTGGGCAACCAGTGAGAGTCTTGCTCACCTTAGACAGTGAAGGGTGAGAAGGAACTTCTGAGTCACCCTGGAAGGAGGTGGCGGACTATGTGGTTCGGAACAGGAAGCAGCCAGTACAATACACAATCTAAGTGAAGAAAATCTTTGTTTTGAGTCAAGAGTTGATGCAGGAATGGTACGACCAGAAAGTGACACTGACTGTATCTGGTGGATGTAGGAGACACATAGGAATCCAGGAAGTTATTTTAAGTGAATAGGTGAAGATGTGGAAACTATACCATTAGAGAGAATTTACAGTGTATATCTTAGCAATGGCAGAGGAGGTTGAGGAAGACAGTGAACCACTCCTCTACCTGTTGCACAGTGATTAGAAGGATGTTCTGTAAAAACTGTAAAGCTTGGCTTTGACTTTGAACCAGAATAGACTTTGTAAGAAGAGTGTAGAGGCATGTGGATGTTTTCCCCATCTCTTCTACTGACACCAGAGTTAACCCTGGCCTGTATGTATGGTCTAAATACAGGGGATAGCTTGCCAGTGAAGGGCAAGGTATATATGATGTCAGGCTGAGTCATATAGTGCATAATGGAATAGATTGCTAAAATGTTGGACATGGGAGTGATTGAGTGCTCCAATAGACCATGGGCTGGCCCACTGGAGTTGTTTCCCTAAGCAAAGTTTGAAGAACCTATGTCTTTGCATGGACTTTACAGCCCTCAATGAGGTGGCCAAGAAAAATGCATGCCCAATGCCTCAAGCTGATGAGTTGTCGGACAATTTGGGGCTATCTGCTTCTTGATTATCCTTGATCTGACCAGTTGCTATGGTTAGATTACATTGGCACTTAGACTAACATAGAAGACCAAGGGGGTCATTATGAACACAGCGGTAAACACCGCCGTGTTCATGCTGGCGGTCTTTCCATAGACCGCCAGCCCCCTTGAGACCCCACCGGCCGCATTGCGAACATTTGTCTGGGTCGGCGGGCGGAAACATTGTTTCTGCCCACCGGCCCAGCAGAATGCAGGGCCAGGATATTGCTGACGGCTTCACGTGGAACCGTCGTCAATGCCTCAGTGCGGCGGGTGCAGCAGCACCCGTCACGCAGATCACTTCCCGTAAATCGGGCACTGACCTGCGCAGCGGGGCATTGCACAGTGGCCCCTGTACTGCCCATGCCCTGTGCATGGGCAGTGCAGGGGCCCCCAGGTTGGCCCCGGAGCACCCCTTCCGCCATCCTTTCCCTGGGGGGGGAACCTACCAGGGAAAGGCTGGGGCAAACATGGTACATTATCAGCATAATGTAATCCGCCATCGTCAGGCTGTCTGTTGGCGGTAGCCTGGCGGTGGTGGAGGACCGCCACAGGCGGCCCTCCCTGTGTTTATTATATGGCTGTTCAGACCGCCTTCCCGGTGGCGGTCTTTTCTGCCGCCACCGGCATGGCGGTCTGAACCAATGGGTTCATAGTGAGCCCCTAAGTTCTTAATGCTGTAATACCTGTATCAGTTTAAGGTCATGTCTTTTAGGTGCAAGAATTCCAATACCACTTTTCGGTACATGGTCAACTGTGTTCAATCATGGTTGGAGATGTTCTGTGTTGCCTAACTTTACAACACTGGCATACTTACCAATTTATGGGAGGATCACCTGAACCACCTGAAACAGATCTGTCTGTGGAATACCAAAATCCAGACTATGCTGAATCGGGAGATCTCCTCAACCCCAACATAAGTGAGTGACTTCCTAGAACTCACAGGCTGATACAGGGAATTTGTGGCCAACTATGGGACAATAGTTGTGCCCTTGACATCCCTCTCCTTAGCGAAGAAGCCTAAGAAAGTACTTAAATTACTTTAAGGCTATGCTGTGCCACACACCTGTGCTGAAAGCTCCTGATTTGCTCAACTCTTCATTATGAAGACTGACCCCTCTGATAAGGCAGTTGCAGCACACCTGGCTCAGCCTAATGATAGGGACAAATAGCATACAGTGGTATTTATAAGTCTCTGATGCTTCCTATGGAACAGGACAGGCTGGCATTGAGAAGTCTTGCTGTTGTTTGGACCCTGAGGAGGTGTTGGTCTTAATTGTCTGCCGTTTGAGGTTCAGACTTATCATAAGCCACTCAAGTAGTTGATGACAATGATGGGAGAAAATCCCAAGTGGCCAAGATGGTCTATTTCTCTACAATATGTAAATTCACAGTGAAACACAATGCCGGACTGTGGCATGGGAAAGCAATGGGCATGGGAAAGCAAACGGACATTCCCACCCCTTCTACTGAACCTCTCACCAAGCTTCTCCATTGGTGGAGTAAGGTTCTAGGTAGTCGCATGGGGAGGGCTGTCTGTTGAGACGGAAATGTCCTCTGTATTGAAAATGTGTGTGCATTCCCCTATTCACAGTGGCCCAGCTGCATCTTATATCTATTATCCTGGCTTTTTTGCCCAACTCACATGGCCATCCACGATGTGTGCTGATGCATAGGCCTGTACTTAAACTCCGAGGTCCAGAGCCTGCTTTTGAGACCTGGAGGCATGTACTAAGTTTTTTCCTCTAACTGAAACTGGACTACATCCTTGGTGTCAACATTAAGTGGTGGTGGAAGCAAACCATTTGTATAATTCTAGTACTGAACAGAATGTTAGCTCTGATTCAACAGGTGTTTGTCAAGCTCTGCTTGTATGAGGCAACCAGATCTTTGCTCTGACATCCTGTGTGTACGTCATTTACATGTTCTGTAAAGTATACATGGTAGTATGAGTCTTAAGTGGATGTGAGTATAGGATTTCTCAGACCGATGGGATCCATTTTGAATTTGCCACTGCTTTACATGCCACAAGACAGGCTGTGGTACAGCCTCCCAAGGTAGTGAAAATGTATTGATTGCATGCCTGAGCCAATGGGCGTAACATTATACACAGAGGTTTAGGGGGCTAGAGATGGGACTGCTTTCAGAAATTCTATGGTAATCTTGTTAGCCGGGGTTGCTGATCAGTCCTTCCTGAGCACTGTATTTTTGAGTTCAAAGTCAACAAATAGAAGAAAGTCAACAAATTTTGATGTTGAAGGTAAGAAAGATGATTCTAGGCAGGGTCTGCCCCTTTAGTCTCTCCCTGAGTGCTAATTCAAAACGGTTGATGATTGCCAGATACAGGGGTTACATACATAATTGTGCTGATGCTTAGGGACTCCTATATGTCACTACCTGCCTTGAGAGCCATCGCTGTTTACAAATAGTGTGTCTGCATTGCAGAAACGGAGGCAGATATTTTTCCTAACACTGTTTCAGGGTATACCAATGAGGATGTCCCTTTTAATAAATGTGTTTGCTCTGTATGGTTACATGAAAGCCATGAATAATCCATCCATCCATCCTATCTAGCCAACATGTTTTGGCCTTCTGCATCACACAAAGACTCAACAATGTTTGTCAGGGCTGCCAGTATCCCTGCCTAAACTTACAGCCAGTCCCTGCATTAAAGTGAGGTGTTGAGATTGTCATACCTGACCAGTAATGTTGTGAATAAACCCTTGACATGGGTCAGTCTTATATCCTGGACATGGTGAGAGGGTGCTTCCCTGTAGTCATGCACTCCTTAAGAGAAGGTACCACAGGTGACCAACCAGTTCCTCATCTGTTCATCTGTCCAAGACTATTTATCAGTAACTCTAGACTAACATTGGAGTCTACCTCTGTAGTACTTATCTACAGTGGTGTGCATGGGTTACAATTGAGGAAGCATGCCACAAATGGTAACCTATTCAAATTATGTTGAATTCCTCTAATTACCTAAGGGTAAAAGAAACATTACTCCTCAGGTGTAAAGGTCTCACACATGTTGTGTTTCATTTGTTTGTAAGAAGGATGTTCTTAGATTAGTAACCTCTCAGGTTCTCTCTGTTCATGCATTGCAGAAAGAACACAGAATTTAGAAAGATACTACCCCAAACATGTTTATCGACACTGCCATTGGGATCAAAATCCCCTCTCTAGGAAGTGCATATACAAATGGGACTCAGCTACCCCACCTGATTCCAGTTAAAAATTCTTCAAGATCAAGGAAAGGAGTGTTCTGCAGAGACTCAAATAACTGCTGCAATCTAGGGCTGTTCACTGTCAGACCCCCAGTCTCCCACAAAGGAGGGAACAACACCTGACGCCTGTGCATTTTTCTGAAATTGCAATTAGTGTATGTGTGACCTGGGATGCTGCCTAACCTCCTGAGAAGAGGGAGAGTTTGTTGGGCCAAAAGAAGCTGACTTCTCAAGGAAGGAGGTGCCCAGCTGGTTAGCCTATCAGAGGAGCAGTGCAGAGGAGCAGACTATAGCCCTCATTTCAACTTTGGCGGGCGGCAAGCGCCGCCCACCAATTTGAAACCGCTGCGCGGCCGCCAATGCGACAGCATTCCTGCGGTGTGTATTTGGAGATCCCCGCTGGGCCGGCGGGCGGAAACCTAGTTTCCTGCCCTCCGGCCCAGCGGGGATCTCGGCCGTAACACGGGAGCCGGCTCCAAATGGAGCCAGCGGTGTTGCGGTGGTGCGATGGGTGCAGTTGCACCCGTCACGCTTCTCACTGTCTGCTATGCAGACAGTGAAAAGATCCATGGGGCCGTGGCAGGGGGCCCCGCGACTCCACTTTCCGCCAGCATTTTCTTGGCGGTTCATACCGCCATGAAAAGGCTGGCGGGAGGGGGACTCGTAATCCCCTGGGCAGCGCTGCAAGCAGTCCTGCCCTGGGGGATTACAACCACCGGGACCAATGTGGCGGGAAACCGCTGGTCCCGGCGGTGCGACCGTGGCGCTTCTGCCGCGGTCGGAATCCCATGTGAAGCCACGGTTGTAATGAGGGCCTATATGTGGGAGAGTAATAGGAGTTCACCTGAGTCTGCCCAAAAGTCTCTTTGTCTCTTGCAGCATTTCTGTGTTTAATCAATGTGTGCTGAACCAGCTCACAGCCCCTGTCCAATTTGCAAGCTCCACCGACTGCCACTAGAGGAGGAAAACAGACTCTTACTCACTCTACATTCTATGCACCATGACTAGGGACACACACCTTGGTCCAGAGAACAGAAGCCATCCTCTAGGAGTGCCTGTCTGCTTATTTGGATCAACCTTCTCCCGAGCTGCTCACCCTGCATTTAGCCCTATGTGAACCTAAGGATCTGGGGCCACTTGGGCGAGTTGCTGCACCCATCATCTCAGGTGAAGCTATCACCACTTCTCTGCATTGACTGTGACCTCTAATGCAGATTTATATGGGATCCATACTTCAACAATAAACCTGCATACAGATAACTGTCTGGTAAAGGAGATATGGGTCACAGAAACCAGGGAAGCTAGCTGCTCATCTGCAACTATGAAAATCCAGCACCTGTGCTTAACTCTACTGATCTCTGTGTATATATAATCCCATAGCAGACGTAGTATGGAACTCTGTGGTGAATAACTTTCTTGTTTGTATTATATTATTTTGGTATGATTCAAACACTTGACAAAATGACTGAGCTGCACAATGAACCATTGTGTCTCTTGTTTGTGTCTGTTTGTTGTAGGTCTCTTTCTTCTTCCATATCTCACTGAGAAGCCATTTACTGCTCATCCTCACTACCCTGGGAGTCAAGTGCAGAAGACAAGACCTTAGCCCAGTTTGCAAA
This sequence comes from Pleurodeles waltl, assembly GCF_031143425.1. Classification (NCBI taxonomy): domain Eukaryota; kingdom Metazoa; phylum Chordata; class Amphibia; order Caudata; family Salamandridae; genus Pleurodeles; species Pleurodeles waltl. Next base: position 254,341,136 of record NC_090448.1, on the reverse strand, counting down.
ACCATGCTAGGAAGGAGACCAGTACGCCAGAAGGGAATGACCCACAACCCAGTAGCCCCTGCCTGCCCAGTGGATCCCAAACAAGACCTGACACCCATCTTTACATAGTGGACCATGATCATTTTATTAAATTAAGACTGATAATGTGGGATATAATTGTCAGGACTATGGCCACCCAAATGTGAGCTGCCAGCCTGCATTACTTTCACTTCTCTGATGTCAGATCAGTGAGAAAAAAGGGATCTGTGAAACCAGAGCTCTGGCCTTTGGTGCTCTGCTGCATCTTGCTTTCCCTTGGTACCCAGGGGAGGCAGTAGAATGTCCACCTCCTCCTTTCTGTCATGTATCTCAAAAGATCTGAGTGATCAGCAAAATGTGTATGATACTATCAAACTCTGTCTCCCTTCTCAGCTGTGTCTCTGGAACTATTGTGGAATATAATTCAGTGCTGTTGCAAGAATGAACTGACTTTCATTTTTCACATTGAAGGCAGACAGCATGACACTCAACCACAGCTCATAGGCAGGCATGGGGGGGTAGGGTGACATATGTATTTTAAAAATATTTGATGTAGTGTGCTTCAGAGGTTTTGGGCAGAGCGTGGAAAAATTAATAGTACGTTTTTTTTATTTTTCGTAAGGGGAGGAGAGGATGTTGCTGAGGGTGATATTGAGACAGTGGCAGGAAGCCTGATAATCTGCTTTTATTTTAGAAAAAGAAGGCATAATGGACAGCGAGGCATGGTGGTGTAGAATTGTAGGACAGCAGGTCTGTATATGTGTGACAGATAGAATGGGAAAGGAGGATAGAGGAGGTGAGAGAGTATTCTGAAAGGCCTTGCTGTGATCCATCCACATGAATTATTTTTCCCCACAGGAATGATATAAGGGAATATCTTACAAGATAGGAATGCAGAGGATTACATAACAATTGTAGGAGGTTAGCTATCAATTAGGTGTAGTTTTCCACCTTTGATTGTCAGGTCCCATCACAGACGGTGAATAAAGTTCCTGGTATTTACAGACACCCAGCTTTAAGTCTACACCCTTTAATTATTTAATGGGAATGTTGTATTTTTATTCTGTGATTTTTGTATTGCTGTATATTGATATCCAGTTTCCTTTTCCATAAAATTAACTATATCTAACTGAATAAAGTGTTACCTATTTCAAAATTGAAAACTCTTTGAGCCATATGTATGAACACATTTTCCCATTGCCACATAATGGGAAAAACCCTTTGATACATCTGGCCCTTTATCCCTCTTCTGTTCCTGCCCAGCCATGAACGTCCTTAAAACACTCCCCTGCTGCCTTTCCTTCTACTTTCTGTAACTCCCTCCAGCTCCTCACTTGAGGATGCCTGGCACCTGAGCTTACCATTCTCGCACCATAATTGCAAACCCCTCTTTTGTACATTGCTTCTTTGCTTTGTAATTAGTTTCACACTGTGTAAATTGCATAATACATTCATGCACTGTAATTCTGCCAAACTCAAATAGGATACAGTGCTCTTAGTTAAAATCATTACTGCAATTTAAATAATTGAATTTATGTACATTATTTAATGGGCCTGATTCGACAAATTTTGCTGTGGCTTACTCTTGTATTGCTCCTGAATTACTTTTGAATTTCAGAAGTATGTCAGTAGCACTCTGATTTTACTCCTGTGGTTCAGGACTTTGAGCTTCAAAGTTTAGAGTGACTGGAAAATCTTACAAAATCCAGAGAGATGTCTAAGGGCCTCATTAGGAGTTTGGGGGTCGGACAAGCCGACAGCCAAAATCGCGTGGTCATACCGGTGGCTTCTCCCCCAAGCGTATTATAATGTTCCCACAAGGCTAACCGGCGGCAACAGCGCTACGATATTGGCCTCGGCTCCTTTAAGGGAGTAGAGGCCAATACCACAGCACACCAGCACCATCGGAATGCGTACTGTCTGCACTGCAGACAGTGCACATTCTGATGGTGAAGGGCAGGGGGAGCCCTGCAAAGGCCATGCCATTGGCATGGGCAGTGCAGCCCCCGTGGCCCCTGACACTGGCTTTCCACCAACCTTTCCACGGTGGGGTCCCCGCCATCAAAAGGTTGGTAGAAAGCTGAGTTTTAATCAGCCAGGTGGCGCTGTGTTCAGCGCCTCACTGACTGAGTGCAACTCTGACTGATGACCCGCCGTCATGAACCATGTAACTGGTGGGGACGGCGGTCCACTGGTACATCCACCCACCAGGGTTGTAATGTGGCAGCCATACCACTACAGTTGCAGCACTCCAACCATCACTTGGACCGCCAGCCTTGTAATGAGGCCCTAAATGTTGGACCTTATTCACAAAGGTAAACATAACTTTTATGTAAGTTTACAATGTTTTTCAGTTCACAAAGCAATTTTACAAGTATTATCTTTAAGACTGTCTACTTTTTTTATGTGCAAAGAGCGGAGACTCCGCAGTCATAAAATACTTTTCGTAAAGTTACTTTGGGAACTGTAAAAAATCATAAACTTACACAAAATTGTAAGCTTATCTTGAATCAGACTCATGGAAGGCAATCCACCAGCTGAATTTCTGCTACAAATATGTTCCTTTGGTGCTGACATTTTGACAAAGGATTCTACTTTGTATTTAGCAATTCGTCCAAAATTGGAAGATTTTCAGGTCCTTCCAAACACCGTATGTGACCTCAAGTCGGGAGTACTGCATGTGTGAGTATCAACATCTCACAGCACAATCTTTGTGATTTGGGCCCCATATCTTTCACCATCTTTGTGACTCTATGACTACAAGTTTCCTTAATCTGTGTTTGTTACACATATTTGAATATACATAGTAGTATTTGTGCAGCATACCTCAACTGAGAAACAACAGATCTAAAAAAAAGAGAGGGCAGCCCAACATTACAGTTTGAATCATTTACATTTGAGACTCAACGGTCTCTTTGTTGTGAGTGAGAGTCAATATCATCTACCTAATACTGGATACCGTGCTAAGGGCCTCATTTACAAGGCCATTGTGCCACTGTTGCGTCATTTTTTTTTACACAACTGTGGCACAAGCAGTACTTTACACTGCTCCACATTTAAAAACTGACGCATTGGCCCCATTGTGTCAGTTTGTAAAGCCTTGTGTCACATTATACCTGCACCAGTTAAAATGTATGCAAGGTAGGCGTTCCCTTGGGAGAAGCTAAGCAGAACTGACGCAGTAAAATTTACAACATTTCACTGCTTTGCTCTGTGACTTCACTGCATCAGAATTTTAACACCTGCTCAGAGCAAGGGTTAAACTGATTCAGGGCTTTTCTCTATGGAAGCCTTACTCACATTGCTGAAGTAGAATAATTTTTTTGACGCTAGTCCAGCAAGGCAACAGTTTAGCACCACGGATGCGTCAGAATTTCTGACGCATTTGTGAAAATGAGCACTATGGAGCTCTCTATTGTAAATGCAGCGCATCCAAGGTATTGTTAGGGGGCCATAGGACAGCACAAGAAATCTGACGCATCTGAGCCAATGTGTCAGGTCTTTGGTTAGCAGTTAGGTTTCCCCCTGTCCAAGCAAGGACTCCCACTCTAGGGAGAAACACACCCGGTTAACCCCCGCTCACCCTCTTGGTAGCTTGGCACAAGCAGATAGGGTTAATTCAGAGACAATGTGTATTTGTACCAACAGACACAGTAATACAGTAACACTACAAAATGACTCAACACCAGGTTAGAAAAATAGCCAATATTTATCTGAAAATAAAACAAGACCAAAACGACAAAAATCCAACATACATGAGTCAAGTTATGGATTTTTAAAGATTAGATAAGAAAATAGAGTTTAGAAACACAAATGCTTCCATTAGGTGAGATCATGGCGTCATGAAGGAGTCGTTCCCAACAATCCGATGCCAATGGCACAATCATGGAGTACAGAACCCTGGGTACAGTACCTTGTGATAATGTGGAAACAAGCAGGTGCACTTAGTCGGGGATTCAAGGCGGTGTCGATGTTCGGTGCTGGGAATGAAGGAGTGGAAACGCCGGGTCCTTGCTGCGGAGTGGTGGAGGTGAGGTGGAATCTGTGCGAAACGTTGGAACTGCGCACTTCTGGCAGGTGCAATGTCTGGCAATCACGACATGGTGTAACGGCTTCCATGAAGTCACGAACTTCAGTGAGGCTGCAGTGGCGTTGGGCCTGCAGCATCGTCGGACTCCAGCGAGGACTACGGCTTCGGTTGCAGGCGGAGTCACAGGATTCAGCAGCTTCTTTGAATCTTCTTGATTTTCCACCAGCTTCTTCTTTCAAGGGCCCAGGGACTGGATTAGGCACCACTTGGCAGGGCAGGAGTCTCAACAGAGAGTCCAGGTGCTGGCAGAGGAAGTCTTTGATGGCCCTGAGACTTCAGAACAGGGGGCAAGCTCAGTCAAAGCCCTTGGAGATTCTTCTCAAGCAGGAATATACCACAAAGTCCAGTATTTGTCCCCTTCCTCAGGCAGAAGCAGCAACTGTAGAATAGCCCACAAAGGGCAGTCACAGGCAGGGATAGCACTTCTCCTCAGCTCTTCAGCTCTTCTCCTTGGCAGAGGTTCCTCTTGAATCCAAGAGTGATCTAAAGTCTGGGGTTTTTGGTCCACTACTTACACCCCTTTCTGCCTTTGAAGTTGCCCAACTTCAAAGAAAAGTCTCTGTTATTTACAGGATCCTGCCTTGCCCATGCTAGGCCCCAGACACACACCAGAGGGTTGGAGACAGCATTGTGTGAGGGTAGGCACAGCCCATTCAGGTGTAAGTGACCACTCCTCACTCCACTCCAGCCCAGATGGCTCATCAGGATAGGGAGGCTACACCCCAGCTCTCTTTGTGTCAGTGTCTAGAGAAGATTCACAGACAGCCCAACTGTCTGTCTGACCCAGATAAGGAATCCACAAACAGGCAGAGTCACAGAATGGTTAAACCAAGAAAATGCCTACTTTCTAAAAGTGGCATTTTCAAACTAACAATCTAAAAAACTTCACTAAAATATGTATTTCTAAATTGTGAGTTCAGAGACCCCGAACTCCCCATTTCTATCTGCTCTTAAAGGAAAACTGCACGTTAAGAATATTTAAAGGCAGCCCCCATGTTAACCTCTGAGAGAAATAGGCCTTGCAACAGCGAAAACCGAATTTGGCAGTATTTCACTGTTAGGTCATGTAAAACACATCAGTACATGTCCCACCTTTATCATACACAGAATCCTGCCCATGGGCTACCTAGGGCCTACATTAGGGGTGCCTTACATGTAAAAACTGCAGGTCTGATCAATGTTTACAGGGTTACACATGTGGGTGACACAATCAGTGCTGCATGCCCACTAGTAGAATTTGATTTACAGGCCCTAGGCACCTCTAGTGCACATTACTAGGGACTTACTAGTAAATCAAATATGCCAATTATGGAAAAGCCAATTAGACATACAATTCCACCTAGGGAGCACTTGCACTTTAGCACTGGTCATCAGTGGGAAAGTGCTCATAGTAACAAAAACAGCAAAAACAGAGTCGGGCACACAGTAACAACCTTGGAAGCAGAAGCAAAAGGTTAGGGGAGACCACACCAGGATGCCAGGTCTAACAGTGCACCATGGAGCTCTGTATTGCAAATACAGCGCATCCAAGGTTTCGTTAGGGGGCCATAGGACAGCGCAAGAAATCTGACATATCTGAGCCAATCCGTCAGATTCTTGAAAATTAGGCCCTGAGAGTTAGTTGCAGTATGAGCAGATATTTATCAGCTTTAACATAACTGCATTCACAAAGTTATTTGGCCTCCTACACGAACCTTAGATGTGCAACTGATGTCAAGATAACCTTCTTGATTCACTTAATGAGAAGGCAAATATGTTCACAGATGCTTGTTTGTGGACATTTCATCTTGAGTCCACCTACAAAAGTTGTTGAACACAATATACTTGAAGCTGTGTTACTGTACTATTCACAACCGTCTTTTATACAGTGTTGTACTCACAAATCTTCTGAGATGCAGTCCTGTTTGGAATAAGAGTAACCTCTGTTTTGGTTTGGAAAGGAGGGAAAAGACCTCAATTGATGTGGTGTAAGAAAAGTGATTTCTCCGGAGGAAAATGTTTTTCTTGTGGAGAAATAAAAAAGTTTTTTAATGTAAATGCACTTTAGCATAACATTTTCGCCTGCAGAATTGTAAACCAGTACAATTTTGTGTATGTAACTATTTACAAATACGAGTTTTCATAAGACTCTGCAACAAATGCAAGATGCTGATAGCTGATATGCTGGCACTAAGAGACAGATTTACAAGAAAGTGGTGCATCAGCTTTGATGCGCCACTTTTCTTGCCCTCCACAACAACACCATGTGTGCGCTGTACTCGCAATACGGTGCACCATGGAACTCGTTTCCACAATAGCGTCATAATTTATGTTGCTATTGTGGCGCATTGCTGGATTAGCACCATAAATTATGGCACAAGTGCAGCAAAGCACTGAGGAGGCCCATAGGCTACTATGGCTCTGTCACTTTAATGCCTGCCCCGAGCAGGCATTAAAAATGTCAGAAAAAATGTTGCAGTGAAATCTTGTAGATTTCACAGCGCCATTTTTTGCAACCTCCCTGCATGGGAACGCCCCCCTTGCATACATTATACCTGGCACAGGCATAATGTGAAGCAAGGGATTACCAAGTGGGGCAATGCGCCACTTTGTAAATATGGCGCATGAGAATAGTATCCTTAACGCTACTTTAGCATAAAAAATGATGTTAGTGCGGCACTAAGAGAGTGAGTACACATAATGGCACAAAGGTAGGGGGCACATACCCAGTGCCCTATTCTTAAATATGCTGCAATTAATCAGGTGAATAGTTCACTTTTACAACTACATTCTAATTCTCCATCTATTAGCAAACAAATGGGAACATGTAGCCAGTGTATGTTTGGTGGCTTTAGAACTGTAATGAAAAATCCTCTCTTCTGATAAAGTCAGATTTTAAATTACAGTTTTGAAAATGGAACTTTCAGGAAGTTGGCTTTTTTTATCCTGAGCCATTAAGTACATATAGCCTGTCTCTGGGTCACATGACTGACTGTAGCTCATAGTTGGGCTTTGTGTGTTCCTCCTAAACAGCCTCACACAATAGAAGGCTTAGGTGTGCATGGATCCATGGTAAGATGGAAGGGAGAAGCTGGCAAGATTACCCAGGAAACCTGTGCACTTCAAAGGGAAACCTCTAAAAGCTTCTCCCACTTCAAAGGAGGCACCTGATATAAATGTTAAACCTCGGGCACCAACTCTCCAGTGCACTTCTGCACCTGTGGGAACTCTGCCAAGAAGAAGTCTGCTGTGCGCCTGAAATAACTGCCACTTTGCTGGACTACTGCCTTGCTAGACTGCTGTTTTTCTGGGTTTCTGTTCTGCTACCCTCTTGCCTTTCTGTCAAAGGGATTGGACCTGCACCTGAACCCAGGACATCCCAGAGAGACTCCAAGGGGTAGTCTGCTGGCTTCCTGTTTAGAACCACTTGGACATAACAGGCTCCTAACCACCTAAACCAGCACCCAGATCTAGCTGGAGCCAGCTCCTGCCTTCATGTGGTGCCCCTCCATTTTTGGAGCCTTTCTGTGGCTGCGGTGGAGATGAATTAAAATCTTGGGACTCTTTGCAAATGCAAACAGGCTAGTTGGTACCAAAACCTTGACGCTTGCAATGCAAGCCAACGTGAACTTCGATCAATCAGACCCTTCGTGCTACAGCATTGACCGCTTGTGAGGAGCACCACCGCGAAGCACCAGCCTGACAATGTGCAACAACTACTAGATCTTTGGGTTACAACAACGCCAATCCTCAATGCCAGACCTGCTCTTTGAGCTCCATAGACAACCATCCTTGATGGTTCCTGGCTTCTCGCAGCCCCCTGCACCATGAATATGACTCTTTGCGCTGGACTGAGAAGGTAACTTTTCAGTGGGATTAAACTGGTCCCCTGGTCATAGAAGCTATGATCTCCAGATCCTCATTAAGTGAGGATATAGGACTGTAGCTGGTGCAATCTATTGGGCCCTTGTTATCTTTAGGGAGAAGAACAATGGTGGCCTTGTTAAATATAGCTTCAAATAGCCCTGTTGCTCTGATTCTCCACACCACCAGGTCAAGTGAGGAACCATGAGATCCTTTCCCATCTTGTAGTATTTCACCGGGAACCCCTCCTCAGCTCCTCACCTGGGGACTTACACATTGGGATGATCGATATGGCTCTGAACACATCTTCCTACATGAACTCGCCTGATAATAGGGCCTGTCCTCCATCGGATTATACAGAGAGGTGTAAAATAACCAGGATTAGGGGCCAGATGTAGCAAAGGTTTTTACCCATTCTGTGTCTATGGGAAAAAGTGTTCGTACATATGGCCCTAGATCCCTCATGACAGGGATGGCAAGATGGAATTGGCCTGGTTCAACTGGGCGGCCAAGAGACAACTCACCTTTTCTCTGTAATCATACCACCACTATTGCACCTTAACCAAGGCTTTCCCCTTTGTTGTGGTAAATTATGATTTCAGGTGTATTTTTGTGAGCTCCAGTTGTTTTAGAAGTGTCAGAGAGGGGGATGCTGTGTACTGTGCAGTGCGGATATGAACCCTGGATTCTAGAAGACGAAGAGCCGCAGGGCCTCGCGTTTGGCCATAGAAGAGTCAGCAATCATGTTGCCATATAGTTGCCTTATTGGCAGCCCACAACCCCAGTGAGAGTCTACCAAGCCCACTCAGACAGATAGGATGCAGTGAGAGTATGCAGTTGGTCTTTACCCTCAGACGAGCTGTAGGGGAATGCCCTAATTTGTCCCCTGCTTGGGGTGGCACCATTCGCCCTATGTATAGGCCCAATAAAATTGAGCTGTGGTCTGCTAAACCTGCTTTTAAGATGTTGCAGTGGGAGCTGCCCATGGAACAGTTAGCAGTCTATACAAGATTGGTTCCATTGAGGGTAAGAGAGATATATGTATTTCCAGTTGTCAGGTGAAGCACACACCAGTCATCCACCAACACATGATCTTCTACAAGTTGTTTTGCATTATCATTTGTGCATGTTCCCATGCCCTGTTGTGCCCAAGATTGGATCCAGTGCTCAGTTCCAATCACTACCCAACATCACAGGTGTCTTATAAAAAAGGGGAAAAGAAGTCACAAGAGTTACACCAGAAAGTGAGTAGACAGAGCCTACAATGGTAGTCTTGTCTATGATCAGAAGTGTGTCCAATACCCAGTGACCCCTCCTCATTAGCCCAAGCTTTATGAGATCTGCATGGGAGGCCCTTCTCTAAAAGATGACCACACTGCATTTCTTCGAGTAATTACTTGAGGGGTGGCCTCCCCTTGATCATTGACTGATCTCCTACTGCTAATGACCATGCACATCCAGTGCCATTTCAGCTTGGATGATCAGTCCAGTATAGATGGGTCTCCTGCAACAAAGCAATATCTGCATGCTTTAAAATAAGGTTGTGCAGGATCTACTTACATTTATTGTAATTAGACCTCCCATTAACATTCATGGAGATCATTATCAAATGTGTGGGTGACATGTAAAAGTGTACAGAACAGAGAGAGCAGAAAATGTGACTAATGGAAAGACTGGGGAGAGACAACAGGGGACCCAAGGAGAGGAGGGGAATGAGGAGTGAGTCACCGAACAAAGGGAATAAAGAAAAAATAGAGGATGTAAACCCCAGAGGCATAGCTCCTTTAAACATTAGGGCCCATATTTATACTTTTTTAGCGCCGCATTTGCGCCGCTTTTTAACGCAAAAGCGGCGCAAACTTTCAAAATCCAATTGTATTTTGTAAGTTTGCGCCGCTTTTGCGTTAAAAAGCGGCGCAAATGCGGTGCTAAAAAAGTATAAATATGGGCCTAGGTTTTGCACAAGACACCCATCTCATCCATAGGAAGAATTAAATATAAGGACTGAAGTTATGGCTGCAGGGTCCTCAGTCACACATTGCCATACAATTCTGCTGGTGGGTGTAAGTCCTGAGTAGCTTAGTTGGAGGGTCATGTGGTAGCCGTGAATAAAGTAGGGCCCCATCTACAGTTCCACAGGACAGGCAAGAGACAACTCAAACCACTCGTCTCCCAGGTCTGTGATAAGTCAGATTAGAGTGCCCACTGTGCACTGGTAACCAAGCAGGAGATAGGTAGACAAACCAGGCAGGGTGCACTGGGAGAGTGAAGAACGGGTGAGGAGGGGGGCATGGGACAAGAGGGCAACCCAGCATAAACAGAAGGTAATGTGGAAGGAAAACAACATGTTAGGCATAGCAATCACCACACAGTGAACAGTAACAAAGGGATGCCACGATAGGATATGTCTTTCCTCTTCTTCTTACATCACTTGATACCTGCTTCAGAGGAGATCTTGATTTTTGTATGTCTCTGTCTTTGAACAGCGCCTCCATCACTTGGTGCAGGCCAGGTGGATCTGTTTCTCTCCTCGGCATTCCTCCCAAATACAAATGACTGAGCTGGAGTCTAGATGGCTCCTGGGAGGGAGTCCCTCTGGTACAGAGGTGTCAGCTGAATGCTATATCATAGAGTCCCCTATGGTTTCCAGAAACAGTTCACCATCCCATGGATCAGTAAACTCCTGCATCTTCCCATCCACCATCACCACCATCCTTGCAAGATTCACCAGGCCATGACAGCTTTGCACTTTAGATGATGCAGAGGGCTAGGAACCTCTTGCACTTTGCAGTGGTAGCAGTGGAAGAGTCAGTGGAAAAGGAGGGTCAATTGCCATCCATACAAACAGGGTCAGAAAGCTTCTTGCCTACCAAGAGGACAGCTCTAGTGTGTTTGTGGTGGAGGGCACAGCCTATAATTGGTCGAAGGGCATTGAACTGAGAGGCTCAATGAGACTGGACCTGGCCATATCTCTGAAATTCCAGGGGTTCATGCAGTCGAAGATGGAAGAGATGGATCATGGATGTTAGGTAGCCCAGCATGTCAGTCTGTACTGCCCCCTTCGTAATCCTGTAAATCTAAAAGTTATCACTCCGTGCTCTGTCTTCCAGGTCCGTTTCTTTATGATGTAGAAGTTCAGTACCTCACTCCAAGTCTGGTAGTTAATTGTACTCAGATTCTACCTCATCCAGTCTATGATCCACTTTATCCAGGTATGGAGGACATCTCTTGCCAAATGGATTTCAACTCTGAAGTGAGACATTTCATCTCTGCCTCCAAAATGGAAAGAGTGGTGCCAATGGGTGAAAGCTCTTTGAAGAGTGCATCCATATTGCTGTCAGAGGAGGCCATGGAGGTAGGTTTCTAAGAAGATTGAGAGCATTATACAGCCAAAGAGAAAAGTGGTGACTCAAGCTCTAGCCATCTACCCAATGGAAGTATGCTCCTGGGAGAGTCCATATACAAACAGGCATGATTGGGGGTCACATTGCCTCTACCACTCCCTACCCTGTGTGCACCAATCAGCAGGACAGCATAACAGAAAGTACTCATACCTTTTTAAACAGGCAATGCAAGGGTTGAGAGCAGGGATTAAAAAGACCCAGATGGGGCTTTCTAGGTTGCAGCAATAATAGGCAGAGTATCAATGTGCTTCATTCAATGGTCGGGCCCACCCAGCATCAGAGGAAAGCTCACAGTTGGGAGCCCCATGTGGGGCCTCCAAAGGCCAAGTCAGTTTGATGGTGGTGGTGGTGGAGTTCACCGCAGGGCCTTAGCATTGATGCTGGCTCGTAATCAAGCCGGCGCAAATGTGGCGGTGCGGCAGGTGCACCAGTAATGCTCCCCAGGCCATAGAAGAACTGTAGGGGCATGTGGGACTGGCCTCACAAAGCGGCACTACAAAGTACCTGGCCCTCTTCACTCATCTGTTGATGCCGGGTGTGACTCCATGCAGCAGCCAGGAGACAGGAGACAGGAGCAAATGCCTGATGCTGAGCAAGTCCAGGGGTAGTGCTGAAGGGACAGGTCTCTGTCAGAGTAAGGGCACAGTCGTGGGTCCTGCACTTCTCTAGATGCCGCATCCCACCCAAGCACCCATGTCTGGCGTGAAGCAGTCCTTCAGGGTAGCGGAGCAGGCAGCATATGCTCCAAAGAAGAAGGCGAACATCTGTGAGCCCTCCAGACAGGTATACCGGAACCGTCACAGAGCTCTAACAGGGAACAGCCATCTTGGTCAGCTCCAAAATCCATCTCCTACCCAGAACCTTTCAATGAGTAAATCAGACTTATTTAAAAAAAAAATGAAAATAAGATCCCTTGTCTCTAAGTTCTCTTTGAACTCAGTTCATATTTCTCACTTATGCATGGAAAATGATATAAACTTTGCATTCAAACCTTTTTTTGAACCGCAAAGTGGGCCAACACATTTTTGCATAAAAAAAATGTCACAATGTTGGAAGATCCTCAAACTATAGGGTTTGTTTTTTGTTAAAAAACCCAGTGCTATTAGTAGAATGTCATGTAGTGGTCAGAAACATGCAAAGCAAAGGAGGCAAGCACACCATTTTGTGGCTTTTTAACAACCGTTTGCAATGCCTATCCCCGTATCTTTTCAAAACAAAGGTAAGGGAGGCCCTGGGATAGGACCTGCCTTCCAGGAGGGAAGGTAGATCTTTCCTTGATGACAGAGGAAGAAAGGGGTACATTTTTCGATAACAGTAAAGAGTATACACCTACACCTACAATTACTGAGAAGGAATCTTTTTATTTTCTATATATAACCCTCACCCCCTCTAGTAGTGGCGTGTTTTATCATTGGGTAAGCCTGGCCCCCAAAAGCCAGGGTGGGCCCCACTGCATTTCACACAGCTCTTTATATATTGTTTTGTGATCGGGGAAACTAAATGTAATAAACGCCTCATCCAATCCTTGCTGAGCACAGTGGTCATCCAGATGCTGCATCACCACACATTGTGGCCTATGCCAGTCAAAGCCTAATATAGAATGTGCTTACTCTCGGCCAGAAAATGCGAGTCTGTCTGTGGTGTGGGCTTCCAATCACTTTTGTGTATTCCTCTGTGTAAAATGATTCACCATCATCAAGGACCACCAGGAGTTGCTTACAGTTTTTGGGAACCCGAAAGCTAAGATGTCCCTTCGCATAGACCGGTGAGGGTTAAGCCTCCAAAAAAATTACTATGAAATTAGAAGGAGCAAAACCCAGCAGACTATTTTTCCTGAGTGACACTGTATCATCACAGTTCGACTTCCAAGACAGCTGAAGCATATCTCAACTTCTTACTGAACTCCAGCTCAAGAGCAGTTTTATCTGTGTAACAAATTATTGCTGCATCCAACGCAATCAAATAACTGATTACCACACAATCATGGAGGAGAAAGACTAAGCCCATGTCTGATGATGTTGAATTTAAAAAAATAAAGAATGTGCAGGATGAGTTAGGAGTCACCCGAGAAGGCGTAATACTGAGAGGCTCGAGAAGTGTCATTCCTGGAAGCCTCAGACAGTGGGTAATTGCGCTGGCCAATGAAGGACACCATGGTGTTGTGGTCACTTAAAGGGCACTAAAAAATGGAGTGTGGTTCCCTCAGCTAGATACGAAAGTTGAGAAAGAGCAAAAGGCATGCCACATTTGCAACTGTCTATCACCCGAAGTGATGCTACACCCACTAACAATGTCTGATGTTCCTGCCCATGCCTACAAGATATTTGCAGTTGTCTTTTTGTGGGCCTTTAGGAAATGGACACCATCTCATGGCAGTCATTGACAAATATTCACTGTTTACGTTAGTCGGAGACCTGTTCTAATAACCCATGAAAAAGTCATAGAATTACTTGATAACATTTTTGCAACATGGGGCATCCTCAAAACTCTTAAATCTGATAATGGCACACCCTTTAACAGCAAGGAGTTCAAGGAGTTCCTTGCTTGACTCAACCTCAAACACCAAAAGAATACACTTCTCCGGCCCCAAGCCAATGGTGTAATCAAACAATTCATAGGCACTCTCAAGAGAGTCATTCAACGACCGTCAATGGATTGAATCAATTTGAACCAAGCCATGTGCCAGGTCCTCTAGGCTTAACAATCAACTCCTCACTCCACAAATGATGATAGTACTGCCACCTTGTTAATTGAGAGAGCTATCAGAATGAAACTACCTCAATGGACCCCAGATCGATTAGTGAGCACTGACAAGATTCGAGTCACCGCTGCAGCTCGGAAAAGAAAAATGAAAATGTGCACAGACTAGCATTGTCAAGTTCAAGAGACAGTTTTTGACAAAGGAAACTGGACATTGGTGAAGCAGAAATGGAAAACAGACACTCCTTTTGCTACTGATCCATTACAGGTTGTGTCATGCAAAGGACGTACGGTAACAGCACATCGTCCTGGACAATCCACCACTCATTGGCAGGAATGAAGACTCATAAACAGATGAAGTAACATTTCTCAATAGATGAACCGTATTAAGTCTCATCAGCGTGAATTCAAATAGTGATTATGAGCATTGTTGTCTGAGATCCTTACCATTATATGAGTTGTACGGACCCTGTTTGACTTTTGTATTTAAGATGATGTGGAGATTAATCACACATTAATTTGCTTTTCTACTATGATGAATATATGAGAATTATGTCTGTTTTGAGAGAAGATTTTTGATTTATTAATTATGTTTTTGAGATATGTAGATATTTGTTATTTTTTGTGATTCCGGTGTCTTTATGTTGTCTATATGTTTGTTGAATGTTCTACATGTTTTTAGTCGTATATGGTATTTGTCTCTATATTTGAATATTTGTTGTGTGTTAGGATTTGGTTTAGGGGGAGTTTCTTGTACCATTTTTGATTAAATATTTTGTATGACTTAGAAGATTTATGCATATTTATTTATGGTTTGATTATTAAAAAAATTAAAAATAAAAACACTTTATATATCATTTAAGGTTTTCTGCACTAGATTAAGTTGTCTTTTCATGTTAATAGGAGAGAGATATACCTTTTACTTATTGTTCAATCCACCACTCATGACATATCAAATTTCAAAAACCTAAAGGTACACTAGTCGAATCCTGAAACTGCAAAGGAAAAGACCAAGCCAGCCAGTCCGGTTTAAGAGAATGAGCCTAAGATGCCATTGCTTAATCAGGGTGAACCGCAATCATCTCAAACCACCTGAGATGGCAGACAAATGTGAGAGCAACTTGCCTCAAGTAAATGTGATTTTGGTGATGTTTACCTCTTTTTGGGCCAGATGTATCATCTAACCCTTTTGCGATTTGGTAATAGCGATTTTTTATAAATCGCTATTTCTGATTCGCAAGATGGTATGTATCATATTTGCGATTCGGTAATAGCGATTTCTTGAAAATCACAAGTGCTATTACCGAATTGCAAATTGTGATACAGACCCCATTCGCACCTATGGGCCTGTAGGCCCGTATTAACGATTTTTTAGCATTTCCCAAATTGCGAATTCCTAACTGGAATTCGCAATTTAGGAAATGCAAAACCCCAGGGTGCTGGGGGCCTAAGGCCCCCTCTGCTGCACCCCAAAAAAATATTTTAGGACATGTAAGGTGCACACATGCCAAAGGGGCATGTGTGCGTTACATGTCAATTTTAAAAATGCATTTTTAAAATTTGCACATGGTTACCACCAAGTTTTACTTGGTGGTAATTGCGATTCCTTAATGCCCAATTCGCATTAATGAAAAGTTTCATACATGTGCTTAAGAAATCGCAAATAAGGATTCCTTATTTGCGATTTCTTATTTAGAGATTCACAATTTGCGATTCTCCAAACAGGTTGCAAATTTAAGGAATCGCTATTTTAGTGTTTCCTTAAAATTGCATTGCCAATACCTTTCATACATACTGAAAGGCACTTTTGCATTCACAAACGGGCATTTGCATCGTTTGCAAATGCAAAAAGGCTTGATACATGTGGCTCTTTATTTAAAAAGGTCTGAGATGTAGCATCTTGAATGGATGTGCACTAGAGCCCTCATAATTCTGGGCAGACTCTGAACAGGAAGTACGCAGTGGATGAGAGGTGTTAAGGTGTGGCTAACAGAAAGTACGTAAATGTATGCTGTCATATCATGATTGACACATTTGCTATTGATATTTGGAGATATTTTAGGGTGAGGAGAAGGGAGGCATGGAATAAGATCCAGCCTTATTCTTTTCTGAGTATCTTCATTACAGTACTCCAGGGAGAGCTTTACCAGATGCAATGAATCAGCTTGTCTAGCTGCTTAGTATACTTGTAAATGTGATCTACTGTCACATGCCACCTTCAGCCATCCTAGAGTTGCCTCACTCCTGTTTTAACAACGAGATAGTCAGAACATAAGGTTGATTCTGAGGAGACACAAGTACTTTTTAATTTTTAATTAAATGTTACTCTATTTTTCTAATTTGGTTTAGGTTGTTTATTGCTTAATGTTTTGACTTAATTCATATTTTGGCACTAGATAAATACTCTACATATTGCCTTAAGTTTAACCTGTCCGCTCTGTACCACAGTTAGTTACAAAGGGTTTGAGCGAAGGTTAATTTAGCAACTTTGACGTTGCACCAAATACAAGAGTTGTGATTAGCACTTGCCAAATTATAATCTAATTTCTTACAACATATGTATCTGTTAAGAGGACCGTTTTTTAGTCAGATGGCTCTGTGGTTCTGTTTTGTATACATAATAAACTAGCACCACAACACTGCCTTGTTTTACATGTACTTGAGAGAGCGTAGTATAAATATCATATATTATAGACGTGAAACACTTACATTTGGCAAAGCAATATTAATAAATAATAATTAAAATGCATTAATAAACGTGAAGATTTACTCATTTATGAACACTAATGTTGAATAATAATAATAATAATAAGATATATGCATTATTACAATCAAAACTGTATTCATTAAAACGTGTATGTCTTAAGTTAGCATGAGTTGCGAACTAGCCGTGTAACTCTCATTTAAAGCTTATTTTTCCTGCTTTTTCTGTGTGCGGACTCGCAAATGACTATGACCCAGCTATTGTTCTTTCTGTATTAATTTGAAACATGAAGAAATCTTCCCATCCGCATGCTAGCAGTTTTTAGTATAAAAGATATGTGCTTCGAAACAGTAATGGACACTCTCAAGGACGATGAGACGAGGGGAAAAGAACTCCTGACCCGAGACGTGTGCCAAGATGGTGAAGTAACCCCCGACGTACCACCTACGAAAAATGCTGATTATGAAGACCAATTGAAAGACAATTCAATATCAAGAAATAACAAATGCATTACTTAATGAATAATTTGATTGGTTACCAATGATGGGGTGTAGTTAATAACCAATAGAATTTTAGGGGAATGTATTATGGAAAAAGGGATAAAAACTCATGACACAAGAGACGAAGTTCAGTTAGGAAGGGATGACATCAATTGCATCCAGAAACTCTGTCACTCTATTTGGTGATTTGAGACTTAGACAAAATTATCATAGCCCATAACCAACCCTATTATACTTTCCTCCATATGAGGAGAGTGTCCCTTGATTCCATTTAGATAGATTGACGGTGAACCATCTGATGTCCTGAAGACGAAGACTGATCTTGTATGCTGACTTAACTCGAGGAGGGTAATTATTAATGCTAACAGAATCTATATGCCTTTCTTTCTAGGTACCAACTGCTGTATGTTTAATTAGGTATCTTAGTTAGATGTTTTCCAAATTGATGTTCTAAATTGTTTTGCATGAAGCCCAACATGCTAATGCTAATCTGAGGTTAGATGAGGTATTCATTTGACGGACGGAACTGACGTGACTGACATGTAGCTATGCTGAACTGATATTCTGTTGTTTATCATGCACTATGGTCTATTCTCTTCTAACATATCTATTCTATGATTCTGATCATCGCATTGTTGAAAGTTCATCATGATTGCCACTTTGTGATTATGCTTTTATGCTTCTTGGTTTTAAGAATAATACGTTTATTATTAGATTGTAATCAATAGGGAATAAAATTCACAAATTCTTCTTTCGAGGTGTGGTTATTTGAGTCAGAAAACAAATGAATGCGTCGAAGATTCTTTAATGGTTTTTGTGAAATATATGTTGATGGTTGGTAATTTCGTCTTACGGAGACTCACCACTGGGTCAAAAGGTTCATCGACCTAAAACGAGTCCTGATGTGTATAATTTAACATAGACGGACGCGTTAGCATACTCTTATAAATAAATATACAGATACATAAATAAAAAAATGAGATTTGTAAGAAGTAAAATGTCTCTTCTTAATGGCTCCTTCATGAACGTTAGGGTAGGGAATAGTCTCATAGATATCCTGATCATGCAAAGAGAAATATTATCTGTGGGGCTGTTACTTTTTGCAGAGCATCCATGGCTAGCATCTGTTCACTGCAGTGTTCAGTGACACAAACTTGCACTCTGGTGAATAGCTAAATGCACTCGTTTGCAGCTAGGATAAGCCCAGAGGCTTACTTAACTGATTTTTGAAAGCTAACCAGATTAATTTCCAAAAAGTGTGGGTCTCATGGCATCTTCATTGGAACATACAGCTTTTAAGGGATAGACATACTAAGGGACAGATGTATCAAGAAAGCCGTCTGCGAATCGCAAATAGCGATTTATAAGAAATCGCTATTTCCGAGTCGCAATATGCTATGTAACATATTTGCGAATCAGAATTAGCGACTTCTTTAAAAATTGCAATTTGTGTTTTGCGAGGCCCAAATACCGAATCACAATTTGCGATTACGCAATTTGCGATTCGGTAATTGAAAATCGCAAATTACGAGAACGCACACCTGGCAGAGCCTGATGACATCACAAGCAGGAAGTGAGTCATCCCAGGCAGTTTGCAGGTGCCACACCCAAAGGAGCACTTAGAGAGAGACAGCCCAGCCACAGTGAGCAAGTATGTGAACAAGGCAGGACTGCACATCACCATGGACACCTCTTCACAGGGAAGAGAGAAGGGAGAGAGGAAAAGGAAACTCACATTTAGTTAGCAGGAACTGGAGGTGCTCACTGAGGAGGTAGTGAGGTGCCATGACTGTCTGTTTATAAAAAAGCTCACTCCAGGTCCCTGAGAGTGAAAAGCGCAGACTCTGGGCAGACATTCTGACAAAAATCTGTGCTGTGGGAGTTGCGCAGCGCTCTGTGGAGGAGATAAAGAAGTGGTGGTACAACCTGCGTTCCTGTGCCAAGGAGAGGGTGGCAAGACGACTGCAGGAGGCAAGGAGTACAGGAGGCGGCCCACCCACCGAGACACCCTCCACCCCGATGGAAGACCTGGTGGAGTCAACACTCCTCCCAGAAGCTGTCAGTGGGGTCACTGACATCGACACATCCGGCACACCAAGCACCTGTAAAGGTAAGTGCAATATTGAAATGTAACCCCATATGTGTATGTACAAATGCCCCTAAGGAATTAGCAAGTAGTGCAAAGAATGGTGATAAGTAGTCCATTCCACATCTTAGAAGCAGCACAACAATGCCTTATGGTAGTGGTAGTGTACAACCCAGAGCTGAAAGTAGCACATAGAATGTAATGAGGCTGAGCGACACCCAGAAGAACAAAACACCCACAACATAGTGATATGATGTAACAGTACATTTATTACCATTGTGTAACCTTTAGTGAAACATACATAACTGACATGCTGCACATTGTCGTTGCAGGTGGCCCAGGCCCAGCAGCATCTGCAAGTGCCGTTGTGGGGATACTGAAACCCACCCAGCATCTGACTCAAACACCAGTGAGTCACAGAATATAGCGCCTATCAGACGCAGGGCTAGGGCTGTACCGCTACCCGAATTGAGCCAGGACTCTGACGACATGCGGGATGACGGCCACACACCTTCCCCAGATGGCAGATGCACTGGTATGCAGGAGTCCCAGCCCCAGCATAGCACAACACCCCGCAGGAGGCCTTTGTATGCAGGTGCACAGCATATTGAACCAGGAGAGGAGCCATCAGTCTTTGGTGGCCTGGAATCTGCTATGTTGAAATAGCAGCGCCTGAAAAACAGGAACATATCAGCTTTACAAAGGCAGATGCAGGCACACAATGCAAACAAGGGGGGGGGGGTTGCATCAGCAGTTGGAGTGCCTAAATTCCAACCTCACTAAAATGCATGAGGGACAGATCCAAGCTTCTGAGAACACCAGGGAGCGGACAATTGCAGTGAGGGAACTGTGCACAGAGCTGCGGCACGACAAAGTCAGCCACCGCAGGCAGGAGAGGTATTTTATGGGCATGTTCGGTGGTTTCTGTCACTCGGTCAATCGCCTCGCTACTTCAACAGCCCTCATATTGCAGCATGCTGTGGCCGCACAGGTTGAGGCAGCGCACAGCAGTTGGGATGTGGCACAGGGACTGGTGCAGATCACTACTGCTTTGCTGGACAATATGCTGGGTAACCGCCCGCTACACCCAGTGAACTGGGACTAGGGGACACAGAGGACACATCTAGCCTCAGAGGCTTAGCAGTGCCCACCACTGATGCTAGGCGTCGCAGTGCCAGGCACAGCACTGCCACTGAGGCTGACAACAGAGGTGCCAGTAAGGCCACTGCGCACTCGAGTGGCTTGTGTGGCCGTAGATAGTGACTGTAATGGCCACAGGGGACTGTTTCCGTATTGTGTTATACAGTAAACTATGATTCAATAGTGAGATACTGTTACCTGTTTTTTTTAAGACACATATTTTTTTTTTCTGCTAGTGAAACATATGTTAGCTGATGTTAAGGTAATAAATATTCTAACCACCAGTATACCTGTCAGTGAAGTAGTGTTGTCATTACTTACATCTGAAATGGTTGTGCATGATGTCAGCACGCCTTTGCCTGCCCTCTGCTGCACTGGTCCTATCTGCTGGCTCTAGGGGGGGTATGGGATCATCATCCTCATCTGAGTCTGAATCAGATATTTAGACAGGTATGCCCCTGGTGGTAGCTATATTGTGCAAGATCGCACGTGTTGCCACTATTCTACATGTAGTCTCCGGGCTGTACTGTAGTGCACCTCCACTTTTGTGGATGCACCTGAAGCGACTCTTCAGCAGGCCAAAGGTGCGCTCCACCACATTGCGGGTTGCCCTGTGTGCTGCATTGTATCTCCGTTCTGCTGGTGTTGTAGGATTTAGGTAGGGCATCATCATGTAGGTGCGCACAGCGTAGACACTGTCTCCTGGAAGGAACAGAGGGTATAATGAGTAAGTGAGCCATCTGACGTCACAACAGTATCAATGCGCCAGTGTACAGAGGGACAATACCTAGTAGACATCCTTCACCAAACTCCCCAGCTTGCAGTCTTGTGTGAATGCCGCTGTGGCGAAAGATGTATGAATCATGTGTGCTCCCTGGGTACCAGGCCACGAGATCAGTTATGATGTAGGCGGCATTGCATATCACCTGTATATTCATTGAATGTTGGTATTTAGGGTTGCGGTACACTTACTCTGTGGCCAATGGTGGACAGATTGCAACATGTGTCCATCTATGGCACCTAGGACATGGGGGAACTGTGCTATCTGGTAGAAATCTATTTTTGTCTGCTGTATTTCCTGTAGGGTGTGGGGGAATCTGATGTGCTGGTGTATCCTACTCAGCATGGCGTTGATTAATGCATTTAAAAATCTAGAGAGGGCACTCTGTGATACACCTCCAGCTGCTGCTATGACCCCTTGATAGCTTCCTGAGGCAAGTAGGTGCAGGGAGCATAATACCTGCACATGGGTGGGTATTCTATAAGTCCTATGTGTAGTGCGCTGCAGTATGGGTTGTAGCTCAGCTATCAGGTCAAGTATCATGGCTGAGTTCAACCTGTACTTCTCATATATTTCCTCCTCAGTCTGGTCAAAAAGTGTAATGCGCACTCTGAAAATGTGCTCCTGTCTCCTCCTCCCTCCCCTCAAACCTGCCAGGATTCTCATTCTCCTCACCATGACATAGAGTGCAGCCATTGTGGAAAAGAGTCTGAGGCATTCTGGGCCTCTTTATATAGGTTGCACCTGGTTACCACCTGGATTCACTTAGTGGTATTATGCATGTGCAAAAGGCCATTCTGCGAAAAATCGCAATTTGCAATTTTTGGATGCATCGAACTGCGACTTGGTTTTGTGAGGCGCATTTAGCGTCTCGCAATTTCCAACTTGAAATACCGAATCGCTAATTGCGATTCGGTATTTCATGTCGCAAATTGCGAGTCGCAAAATGCGACACGCAAAACCAGGTTGCAACGCTAAAAATCGCTATTTTTGTGATTCCTTATTTTTGGTCTGCGAATGCCTTTCATGCATCGCAGACCACATTTTTGCATTTGCAAACTGCCAAATTTTGAGATTTGCACCGTTTGCGAATGCAATTTCGTTTGATACATCTGCCTGTAAGAACTTTTCACAAAACACTGGTCTCAGTTTGTAACCAGGACTTCTGTGACTGGTGTGGTAATTTGCGAACCAACCTATGTACTAATAGTTTAGTTCACAAATTCCTTATGGGTCTTAACTCTACCTACCTCATGAAAATTAATGAGGTGGGTTGCAAATTGTGACCCTCTAAGAATTGCAGCCATCACATGAATGATGGCCTGCTGAGGTCAGCTGACCACATTCCTGTGATTGCTTTTAAATAAATAATTTTTTTAATGAAATGCAAACCACTTTTCTTAAAGGAAATCAGGATGCATTTAAAAAAACATAAAAAGTTTAAGTTATTTTTTTTAAGACTAAGCAGTGGAATCACTCCTTTCTCTTAAAAAATGTTGTTCTCAACATTCACAAAGGGGATGGGGTCTCTTGGGAACCTCTTCCAGTTTGCTAACCGCTTACCACCTCCCTTGAGGAGGTGGTAAAAGATTCATATATTATGACCGGAATTCGGTTGTAGAATTTGAATACATACCAATCTGATTCAGCATTTGGAAGAGACGCCCTAAACATGCCCCTTCCAAATACATGATCAATATTTGCTGTGAATATAAATGTGATTAGGTAAGATGTTACCAAATTGCAAATCAGTTTTATACAAAAGAAAATGCCTTTTTGCATTCACAAACAGCCCACATCTGATCCTTATTTACTTGCTATTGCAAGAGGCTTGTGTTGTGTCCATCATGTTGTAATATGCATTAGTATTTTTGTGTTCTTTGGACATTATATCCACATACAGGCAAAATTGCCCCAATTTCTTGACGCAGGGACAGGGCAAATACAGTGAGATCCATATTTAACATAGTATGCTTCTTAGGTCCAGATGTATCAAAATGTTCTTTTGCAATTCCTAAATAGCGACTCCATAGAAATCAATTTCCTAATAGCGATTTCTACAAAGGAGGAATCGCTATTAGGAAATCACAATTAGTTAATCCCATTGCATTTGTTTCAATGGGCTGGTTGTTTATTTCTCAAATAGCGATGTCCTATTAGGAGATGTGAAACCAAAGATGGCTATGGGCAGTAGGCCCCCCGTGATGCACTCCAAAAACAGTGGTGCACATGTAGAGCACACATATGCCCATGGGCATGTGTGTGCTCTGTTACATTTAAAAGTAAGAAAATGTTGGTGCCTTTTTTAAATTGCAGATGATTAGCATTGACTTGGACTTGATGTTAATTGCATTTCCTAAATGCCCATTTTGCAAGTAGGAAATGCTTTGCACATGTGCTTTGGAAATTGCAAATAGGAAATCCCAATTTACGATTTGCTATTTCGGAATAGCAACATTTGATTTCTACTAGATAGAAACCACATTTTGCGATCCCTAAAGGACTTTCTCCATCTCAAAAGCCTATTGAACATTTCTTAACAGCCTAAAGTAGTGAATCAGACTGTTAAGAAATGCTAAATGGCTCTGTACATCTGGCCCTAAGTGTACAGCTATAGAAAGGTCATAGACCATCATGAGTCTCCAATGATGCTCCCCATAGTCTTGAACATTGATTATTGTGGGCATTTAAATCCCTCAATGTGGCCAGCTGACCAACCAGGGCAGAAGAGGCTATGGACGCTGGCCCCCTTACAATTGATGGTCATGTAGGCAGGTATCTCTGTGCCTTGAGTGGAACATCCAGGGAATCAACGCCATTGACGGTACTGAACACTGGACTTTGCTTGTCAGGCACTATTTTTATTATGGGTTCTCTGCAAAATTATTTTGTATTCATGGATCAAATTTTCAAATAAGTAGGGGCGGGAGTCCCCTGAAATTGGGGTATTGTTTGATGCTCCTGCCCAGGAAGTAGTGCCACATATGTTGTTCCAACACAAGAAAATCTAGGGACAACTGCAATGTTCTAAATTGGTTGGATGAATGCAGCTATTACTCTCAATCCAGTGGTAGACAGCTACTCAGCGTTTCTAATTACACAATCTTTTGAGGTTCTTCTGTTTGAAATTCTGCAGTTTCCCCAACCCCTAATTGGGTGGAGGAACTGTGAGCTTGGTTCAGTAGGAACATTACTAATTTATGGTGGTGATCCCACTATGCCAAACTCTAAATGACCCCCTCTGATTTGCATAGCAACGTTAAGAGCAAGTTCAACCACATTTGACTTCAGAAAATGGAAACTTGTTAACACTTCTAAAGGGATACCCTTAAAAGTGAAATTCTTAATTGTTTTGTACTTTTAGCGTCACACTTTGCATTATTGTTAACTTAAAGCTATTTATTGTCACAATATGTGTAAGAGGCTGCCAAGAAAGATTGTGGTTCACCTGGAAGAAAATCCCTCATAGTTAAGATTGTTTATTTCAACACATGAATTAAGCATCATAAACAAATGTAAAAATTTGAAACAGCTAGTTCATACTCCCAATCATATATGTTATAGGCACAATGAGATGGTCAGTTCTTTCGTGCCAGCCTCAAATCCGCCTTCTGCTTCCTCAAGGACTATAACTGGATCAAATATCTGCTCAATCCAAAGACAATAGCTTCTTGCATGTTTGATTTTTTGATCCATTTTGCAAATTGGTATCTCCTGAGTCCCAGATTCAAAAAGTTTGGGCAGTTCCATTTTCTTCTCATAAGTAAATAAGCAGGGCAAAATAAGACAAAGGCCCTCATCATGACATTGGCGGTAAATCCAGCTTACTGCTACGCTGATGCCTGACAACATACCGCCGCGGTGGCAGATAACTGTTCAGCATATTACAACACACACTCACCAAACCAACAGAATACAGCCACATACAGAAATCCGCCAGCCCAAAGGTCAGTGCCAAAGTGTCAGTCCCAGCACTCATACCGTTACACCAACAGAACAACGCCAACCAAATCATGACCCACGAATCACCATGGCGGACATTCAACAGTGGTAAACCATTGGCGGCACACACTGCCGGGCTCAGAATGGACACCCAAATACTAAACACAACATTTGCCAATTCAAACAACACACACCTGACACCCATACACACACTACACACACCCACTCACCACTATAAAACACCCACCCACATTACCCACAACCCTTTACAAATACAAATCATTGCCACCAGACAGACATCAAGACCACTGCGACAAATACACACGCCCATACATCCCTCATGCACCCCACTATGAACATCCAATCATACCTCCCAACACTCACACACATCACACAACACCCCTGGCCCCAAAAAGGCACTCCTGTTTCACAGATGAGGAGTGTTGAGTCATGGTGGAGGAAATAGTCAGGATAGAGCCACAGCTGTTTGGAGCACAGGTACAGCAGGTATCCATTGCACGGAAGATGGAGCTATGGCGGAGAATCGTGGGCAGGGTGAACGCCATGGGACAACATCTAAGAACAAGGGATGACATCAGGAAGAGGTGGAATGACCTACGAGGGAAAGTACGTTCAGTGGAAGCAAGTTACCAGTTCGCCATCCAGAGGACTGACAGTGGACCACAATCTCCTCCCCCACAGCTCACAGAATGGAAGGAGCAAGTCTTGGCATTACTGCATCCTGAGGGACTCACTGGAGTAGCCGGAGAACTGGACACTGGTAAGTCAACATTTAAACCTTATCACCCCCCCATACCTGCATACCATCTCACACCCTCTACCTCACTCCCATCACTCCACTCCATCCCACACACTGCAACAACGCAGATGACTAACCCCAATACCAAGCCCTGCATGCCATACAAATGCATGGAGAGCCCTCCCAGCCCTGCATGGACACCCATCACCAAAGCATGCACAGCATAGGGGAACTAACAATCCCACAATACATCACCATACACAATCAAAGGTGGCAGGGCAAAAGCAACCATAGAGGGGAAGATAGGGATGTACAACATGTCACAGGCATAAAGCATAATACATCACTTACATCCCCATAGGGCCCCAACCAATCTCAGTGGAGAGGAGGTGCCACGACTATCCAGTCCCCCAACAGAAGATGCCCACAGTGATGACAGTAACTCTGGACTCCAGGATCTGGATCAACAACCTGGCCCATCAGGGACCACTGGACAGTCGGTCACCCCAGCCCACTCACAGTCCACCACAGAGCCTCCCACATCAGTTACCAACACCACAGCACCCACCCAGCATACCCACACCTCTGTACCCAGGACACGTCAATCAGCAGTGTGCCCACCTGTTCAGGGACCCCAGTCCACACCTCATACCCAGGACAATCAGGGACCTGGGGTCAGTGGGCACACCATTCAGGGGACAAGGGCACAGGGCTACAGGGACACTGGGAGGACCGCCCTGTGCCAGGGGGAGGACAGGCCCAGGGAACCGACTCTCCAGGAGGCACTCACCAATGTCCTGGGTGCCTACCAACAATCCCAGGACACAATGGGCTTGATCCTGAACAACATGCAGGAGAAAAAGCAACTGCAGGAGAAACACCATTAGGAGATCAGGGAGGACTTGCAGACCCTCAACAACACCATGATCTCCATAGCAGGGGTGCTGGCAGATATGGCCAACATCATGAGGGAATGGACAGCGCAGCAGCGGGCCCCTGCTACTAGCCAGTCTATTGACCAGCCCTCCACTTCCGCTGCAGCTAGTAGACAGGCAGCCCACCACAGGACCCACAAGCCACCAGCACCCCTCCCCCTGCAGAAGGTGAACCACTCCCCAAACGTTCCCTGGAAACCAGACAGAAGCCAGAGACACTTGCCAAGACCAAGACCACCTCCAGGAAATGAGACTCTCCTGATTGTCCCCCTTGTGTTCCAACCTGTCACCTTGTCCACTTTGAACTGACATTGCTCCCCTTCCTATGGCCCCTTGGACACTGGACCTGTGCTACAAACTGACTTGAACAATAGCCTGGACTTTCCTCCACCATCACCCCATTCCATTGCACTGTACCCTCAATTATAGAGCACTACAATAAACAACCTTGAACACCATTTGAGTAACACTGTTTTATGTGTCTTATATGTGCATTTGTGGGAACAGTCACATCGAGTGTAAATGATCTGAAAACTGTGATAGCGAACAAATAATGACCTGGAACAGTCTGTAGTGATCACATAAGGTAATGTTGTTATTTCACCAACATCCGGAAAATCAGAAGCCGTAGGTGACAGTAAGTTGAGATGCAATGGAAGTGAATGCCATCATGCTACAGGCACACAGATAAATCAATAGTCAGAGTAATGGTCAGTTCCACTGTCTCACCTGTTTGTCATTGGAAGTATTGTTGTATAACTGATGTTCTGTTGTCCTCATCCTCATCCTCTGCCTCCTCATCCTCATCCTCATTGTCATCAGGGTCCACTGCTGCCACAGGGTCATCTCCAGTCCCCTCCTCCTGCACAAAAGGCACATGTCGTCTGATGGCCAGGTTGTGCAACATGCAGCATGCCACTACTATCCGGCAGACCTTTCTGGATGAATAGCACAGGGATCTACATGTCAGATGGAGGCAACTGAACCTGCCCATCAGGAGGCTGAAGGCCCACTCGATTATTCTTCTGGTTCGCCCATGTGCCTCATTATAACGGTCCTCAGCCCCTGTCCTGGCATTCCTCAAAGTGGTCAGCAGCCACAATAGGTTTGGGTAGCCAGAGTTACCTGCAAGTATTGAAGGACAACATTTAACCTTACATAATCCTATGGGGAGAACACTTGAAGGAATACACTGACATACAGCAGGTGGGGGATCTGGCTCACCTATTAGCCACACCCTGTGCCTCTGTAGTTGGGCCATCACATTTGGGATGCTTCTATTCCTCAGGACGAAGTAGTCATGCACTGACCCAGGATACTTGGCAGTGACGTGGGAGATGTACTAGTCTGCCAGGCAAACCATTTGCACATTTAGTGAGTTGAAACTCTTTCGATTCCTGAACACCTGTTCATTCTGGCAGGGGGTGGATTAACGCAATATGTGTACCGTCAATCGCACCAGTTATATTGGGGATATGGTCCATTGCATAGAATCCTGCTTTACAGTGGCCAAATCTTCCACCTGGAGGAAAGCAATCTAGCTGCACATGTGTTTCACCAGGGCAGACAAGACCCTTGCCAGCACAATAGAAAACATTGGCCGCGACATTCCAGTGGCCAAGCCAATTGTCACTTGGTA
This sequence comes from Pleurodeles waltl, assembly GCF_031143425.1. NCBI lineage: Eukaryota > Metazoa > Chordata > Amphibia > Caudata > Salamandridae > Pleurodeles > Pleurodeles waltl. The sequence goes on along the minus strand of NC_090448.1, from coordinate 254,312,594 downwards.
AGAACCAGTTGCCAGGAAATGGAGCACTGGTAGAACTTGCACAAGAGGGGGGATCCCAGTGGGATGGCGGATAGCTGATATCAGGTCAGTCTCCAATTCAGCACACAGCTCTGTGATTGTGGCCCTGTCCAGTCTATAGGTGAGTGTAATGTGCCTGTCCTCCAGTGTAGCCAAGTCCACAAGTGGTCTGTACATGGGGGTTGGTCTTCTCCTCCCATTCCTCTACAGCGGTAGGTATCTAAGGGTCACAAGAGTAAGTAGGCTGTAACAATTTGAACAATGGAACCACAACCTCAGTGTACATGTTGCATTTATGTGATGGGACAGTGGTAATGACATGTATTTGCAAATTTAGGCAGTGACGCAGTAAAAGTTAATCTGATGGTTGTCCATCTCCATGACATGCGACCGCCTGTCCTGTATGTAGGGACAGGTGGAAGTGAGGTAACTCTGCCGACATTGGGCGTCATGGCAGAAGGCGGCCTTGCACCGCTGTGAAATTCCTCATTGAATAATATGGGGCTTTATGGAATATAGTGGCCAATGGGGATATGCTCCGGCGGTGATGGTGTACACTGTGGCGGATGTGACCGCCATTTTCTATCTCAATCCTCACTTGTTTCCTGGCCTTCAACAGGAGAACACCTACACTGTGTGTGCTGCTGTGACCTGTGTCTGGAACCTACCATTGGCCTGTGTGACCAGGGTAAGGACCACTGCCTTCACTGTGGAGGAGTTGGAGCGACTGGTGGATGGGGTCTTACCCCAGTATGGACTGCTGTATGGGCCTCCAGACCAACAGGTGAGTACACCTTGGGCACGATGCATGTGGGAAGTGTCAGGGAGACCAGATCCTTGGGGTATGCGCACTTTCCCAACATGTCCACCACCAGACAGCTCCTAGACTCTGATAGAATAATCACAGAGACTGAGAGAGTCTAAGCGGGGGAAAAGAGGATTAGGATGGGAACAGCTGGGAAGGAGACCTGTAGGAAACAAAAGGTTAAACACACACAATATCAAGATTATATCACATTAATCTTTACTAGACTATGATTCTATGCATTGTCATGCTGTAACAATGGACAACTTAAGCATGGACTAAATAACTAGGCCTCAAAACGTCTGGTTACCTGGGAAGGAATCAAGAATGATTAATACAATTTCTCAAATGAATCTATTAAAGGAAAGTTACACAGTGACTAGGAACACAAGACCCCTCTAGAATTATGTTTTCAAAATCAAACATGGTCTTTTTGCATGAGGACAAGAAAATAATCTGAACGTTTTCTGGAACACAATAGGAGTTGTATTAAGGGACTTATTATGCACATATAATGTAACATCTTGAATTTTAACTCTTAGTCTTAAATGCAGAAACATGAATTGCGCACATTGATGATTTCAACAAGAATATGCAAATGCCATGAAATGATCGCGCACATTGCTAGTGATCTGAAGCATCAAGTTTTTAATTGCGGGAATGAATCGCGCGTCTAGCCGATTCGAATGCCACCTTGTAAATGCCAAGAAATAGATGTGCACAATGAGCATCAAGAGTTAAACACAAGGAATGAATCGCGCATCTTGCCGATTCGAATGCCACCATGTAAATGCCATGAAATGCTCGTGCACAATGAATATCAAGAGTTAAACACGAGAAATGAATTGCGCGTCTTGCCGATTCAAATGCCACCATATAACTGCCAAGAAATGGTAGCGCGCAATGAATATCAAGAGTTAAACACGAGAAATGAATTGCGCGTCTTGCCGATTCAAATGCCACCATGTAACTGCCAAGAAATGGTAACGCACAATGGATATCAAGAGTTAAACACGAGAAATGAATTGCGCGTCTTGGTGATTCGAATGCCACCATGTAACTGCCAAGAAATGGTAGCACACAATGAATATCAAGAGTTAAACACGAGAAATTAATTGCGCGTCTTGCCGATTCGAATGCCACCATGTAACTGCCAAGAAATGGTAGCGCACAATGACTATCAAGAGTTAAACACGAGAAATGAATTGCGCGTCTTGCCGATTCAAATGCCACCATGTAACTGCCAAGAAATGGTAGCGCACAACCACACGCACAATGTAAATTCTCTCAAAATGAAAATTAGGCCCAAGAACTCGAATGCTTTCAAAAACGGGATCGAGGGCCCAGCCCGGCTTCCGTCTTACCGCCCTGATCAAGGATCACCAATACAAGGAAGGGCAAGGCCTGGAAGATCAAAGTAGGCCTCCGGAACAGGAGCTCAGGAAGTTGCTGCTGCTCTGCACCGGGACCTCTGAATAGTGAGCACGTGGAGCTGGGCTGGCTCCCTTACATAGAGTCTGGCCCAGCCCACAAACCACACCCAGTCATGCTGCAGAGAAAGCTTCTAGAAGGCCCTGGAAAGTGACCACACCCTGACACACTCTGAAAACCTGCAGCAATACATTGCAAATGAACAGTATTTATAAGCACCTTGAATATAAGTCTTCAGGATTAAACTCTGCAATGCAAAAGGTTAAACAACAGCATATCAGCATAATGCATGAATTACGTTATCTCATAAGTGCTAGGTTTTTGCATTCCAGTCGCCCGTAGAGCGCGCACTGCCCTGATGTTGACAGGGAGGAGGCATGGAGATGTGTGTCAAGCATCGTGTCATGGGGTGGTGATGTAATGTGGTGGTGTACATGGTATGCACCAGCCAATGTCTGTGCCAATGGTGAAGGAAACAGAATTGGTGGGCCATATGTGTGACAGGCTGGATTGTATGTGTAATGGTGTCCTCCCATTTGTATTGCCTCTGCAGGTCAGCGCCCATCAAAAGATGAGATTATGGCATGCCATTGCCAAGGATGTGTGGACCCTGGGGGTCTATGGCAGGCAGAGCACCCGCTGTCAGAAACGGTGGGAGGACCGGAGATGCTGGGCACGGAAGACCTCAAAGGCCCAGCTGGGGATGGCCTCCCAACGACTAAGGGGTACCCATCAGGACCTGACCCCCCTGATGGCCTGCATACTGGCGGTGGCCAACCCAGAGCTGGATGGGCGCTTGAGGGCATCACAGCAGCCACAAGGGAGTGAGTACAGTGGGCATTACTACATTAATTGGTAGGTGGCATGGATCCGGGTGGTGGGTGTCAGTTAGTGGGTGCCACTTAATGCCAGGCCAGACATTGCAGCGTGACACAGCTCCAGGGTAATGGTTGAAAAGGAAAAGAAGGTAACCTAGCTAGGTTGCATTCCATGTCAGACAGGGCTTAGTGGGTCCCAGGAGGTGTGCAGTTGGCGGTGTTTGGCCCTCATCTTGCTGTGGCATCTAGCCAAATCAATGGCAGTGCAATGCCTAGTGCTCAATCCTGATCCCTGTGTGTGACGATGCTGTGTATGCCATCAGTGGTGTTGGTGCAGTAACTTTATCTTCTGTCATCCTGTCCAGGTGTACATTAGCATCATCTGGCATAGGAGCAGGGGCACCAGTGACAGAGGGAGCTGTATCCCACAGGACCCAGGAGGCAGAGTCCACTGACGCCAAGGGAACCAGTGGGACAAAGGGCGATGGGAGCATCACAGCTGAGACAGGAAGTGACAACAGATACCTCCTCGATGGAAGCTCCCTGGTGGTGGTGGACATCTCTTTGACCACCCCAGCTGCAGGTACAGCTGCCACCCCCGTACCAGCACCACCCTCCCAGTAGCCCCTCAGCGAATTGCCTGTGCCCACTTACCCAGGAGGGTGGGCATCTCCTTTGCCCCAGGCACCTTAGGCCTTGTCCCAGTGAGCACTGCTGCCCTGAGTGAGGAGGCTATCGAACTCCTGAGATCCATCTCTGTAGGGAGGGCAGTCAACCATTGGGAGTGCCATCCAGGGACCGGGATCCCAGATGCAGCAATGCAATGCATTCCTGGAGTGCATCCACGGTGGATTGGCGGCCCAACAGAGATCGATTCATCCATTGTCCCTGTCCCTACCATTCCCCCTCTACCACTTCCCAGTCCCAGTCTCCTCAACCCCAACCCATCCCATGCACACATACAGACGAGCATGCACACAAGACAACACACAAGAGTAGCACAGTCAAACACAGGCACCACACTTCAACACATAGGCACTCACACAAACACCAGACAGTTGCAGACACAACCACATCCATTGCCTCCACTGTCTCCCCCTCCTCCTCCACCTTCCTCACAGTCACGTCCACACTCACACCTGCATGCACTGCTCCAACAGCCACCAGCAGCATCACCACACCAAGCAGCACACACACCTCACTAGCAGACACCTCCACAACATCCATGCATGCGTCCCCTGTGTCCTCTCCAACCCTGTGTGTCCCCCCTCCTGAAGCTCACAAACCCAAGCACTCAGAAACCCAACAGCACACTCCCCAGGCACCTACACCCAAGTCCAGCAGACGTACTCCTCCAACAACCACTCCTTCAACCTCTACTCCCATCCCTCCTCCCTCTTCCCGCCCCACCTTCCCTAAAAAACTTTTCCTTGCCCACCTTGATCTCTTCCCTCTCCATCGCCCCAGTCCTGCCCATAAGCGCAGGGTTCCAATGACCCAGCCCAGCACCTCAGCCAAACAATCCACGCAGACAGTGGAGGCACCTTCTAATCATGGAAGCAAGACAATGATGGTTCCCACTCCACCAGCCAGGAAGGGTAAGGATCCCACAGCCACTGTCATGAAGGGGAAGAAGCCCTCAACTCCTGCCATGATGGGGAAGGAGGCCGCACCTCCTGCCATGAAGGAGAAGAAGCCCTCAACACCTGCCATGAAGGGGAAGAAGCCCTCGACTCCTGTCATAAAGGAGAAGGAACCCACACCTCCTGCCATGAAGGTGAAGAAATCCTCGATGTCTGCCATGAAGCGGAAGAAGCCCTCGACTCCAGCAGAGGCTGGCAGGATGACACCACCACCACCACCAGTGGTCACGGAGCCCTCACCTCCAGCTGAGGCCATGCAGCCCACTCCTCCTGCAGAGTCTGCACTTCACCCGCTGAGACAGTGTAGCCCTCACCTCCAGCAGAGGCTGCCCAGGAGGCACCTTCACCTGCTGACATAGTGCAGCCCTCACCTCTAGCAGAGGGTTATGTGACTGCTGTGCAAGGAGCCCCCACCTGAGTGACTGTGGCCTTGCACTCCCCAGCACAGAGAAAGGGGCATGGAGCCCCCTCCAGAACCAGTAGGATAGTCACCCACCTGAGAGACTGTGGCCTTGCACTCCCCAGCACACAGAAATGGGCATGGAGCCCACTCCAGAACCAGTGGGAAAGTCACCCACCTGAGAGACTGTGGCCTTGCACTCCCCAGCACAGAGAAATTGGCATGGAGCCCCCTCCAGAACCAGTGGGAAAAGTCCAGATTTTGACTGAGGTGACCCCCACACTCCTTCCCCCTGAGGTGCCTGCCCACTTACAAAATGATGCCCCTGCAGTGTTCTGTGCAGTTGATGTCAGGAGACAAGTTGGGCATTGGACTGTGCCCGGTGGCTATGTGAGCCCTTTGTACTTTGGACTGGGCATTGGCCCTTTGTGGACAATTGTACATATCATGTTCATGTGGTGGCTTTTCCCTTGCTAATACATTTTCAGAACTTCCAAAATCTGGTCTATGTTTTATTGTGCCGTGTGTCAATGGTGATTGGTGTATGTGTGCAACTGGTTGTGTGTATGTTCTGTGTGTGTATGACAGGTGTGTGTTGTGCGTGTGTGTGTCACTCTCGTTTTCCTCCCTCCCTCCCTTGTGTGCTAGGCGGCTGTACTCACATTCATCGTCTTTGTCGGCATTGGTGTTCCAGGTGGAGCAAGGCGTAGAAGAGCATCAGTAAGACTTGCAGTTCCGGTTCCATGGCGGTGGCGGAGTTCTCTGTGTACTTTTGTTTTCTGTGTTCTGTTTCTGCCAGGCTTTTGATGGCGTCGGCACTGCCCCAGAAATCCTTGCGGTTTCTTGTGTCATAATATGGTGAGCGGTACTTTGTCTTCCGCCTGGCTGTTGTTGGCGACCGCCGTGGTCAGTGGTGTTCACGCCCTGGTGGATGGTGTGGTACATTGGCTGTCTATGGGAGTTCTCACCGCCATGGTCATAATTTGTCTGTAATACCGCTGGCCTGTTGGCGGTATTTCCGCCACTTTATCACTCACCGCCAATGTCATAATGAGTGTAAGAAGTTGGCTCTGTATATACTATCTCAAAGTAAGAGAAAGTGTGCACAGAGTCCAAAGGTTCCCCTTAGAGGTAAGATAGTGGCAAAATCTGATAATTCTAATGCTCTATTTTGTGGTAGTGTGGTCGAGCAGTAGGCTTATCAGAGGGTAGTGTTCAGCATTTGTTGTACACACACAGGCAATAAATGAGGAACACACACTCAAAGACTTAACTCTAGGCCAATAGTTTTTATATAGAAAAATATCCTTTTTCAATTTATTTTTAGAACCGCAAGTTCAAGATTTGAAGTAAATACATAAAGTACAAGGTACGTCACACAGGTAAGTTAGGAACTTTGAATTAAAGCAATCTCATGTACAGTTTTTCTTAAAATGGCAATACACTATTTTAAAAGTAGACACAATGCAAAAATCAACAGTTCCTGGGGGAGGTAAGTTTTGGTTAGATTGTGAGGTAAGTAAGACACTTACAAGTCTCAGTTCCTGGGCATAGACTGCGCACCTTTGGGGGATCAGGGCAACCCCAAAGTTACCACACCAGCAGCGCAGGGCCAGTCAGGTGCAGAGGTCAAAGTGGTGCCCAAAACACATAGGCGCCTATGAGAACAGGGGTGCTCCGTTTCCGTTCTGCCAGCAGATAAGCACCTGCGTCCTCGGGGGGCAGACCAGTGGGGGGGGTTTGTAGAGCACTGGGGGGTACACATGTAGGCACACAAAACACACCCTCAGCGGCACAGGGGCGGCCGGGTGCAGTGAGCAAAGCAGGCGTCGAGTTTTGAATAGGAATCAATAGAGAGACCCGGGGGTCTCTCTGGCGGTGCAGGCAGGGTATTGGATGACTTCTCAGGCCAGCCACCAACTGGGCTAGGCTGAGGGTCGCCTGGTGGTCACTCCTGCACTGAGGTTCAGTTCCGTCTGATCTTTGGGGCTGCGGTGTGGTGCTTGATCCAGGCATCGGGTCCCTTGTTACAGGCAGTCGCGGTCAAGGGGAGCCTCTGGATTCTCTCTTCTTGCGTCACTGTGGTGGTCCAGGGGGGTCGTCTCGGGCTACTCACGAGGTCGCAGTCGCCTGGGAGTCCTCCCTGTGGTGGTTGTTCTCTGGATCTCGAGCCAGGGGCGTCAGGTGCAGAGGGTGAATTCTCACGCGTCCGGCGGGAAGAGTGAAGTTCTTTAAAGTTGCAAGAAAGTTACAAAGTTGTTGTTGAAATTGAGCAGAGCCGTTGCTCACAGGAGTTTCTTGGTCCTTTGGTCCAGGGCAGTCCTCTGAGGCTTCAGAGGTCACTGGTCCCTCTCGGATGCGCTGCTGGTTGCAGGTTTTCGAGTCAGGAGACAGGCCGGTAGGGCTGGGGCCAAAGCAGTTGTTGTCTTCCGTCTTCTCTGCAAGGCTTGTAGGTCAGTAGTCCTTCTTCTTTCTTCAGGTTGCAGGAATCTTATTTTCTGGTTTTTGGGTGTCCCTAAATACTACATTTAGGGGTGTCTTTAGGTCTGGGGGGGCAGTAGCCATTGGCTACTGTCCTGGAGGGTGGCTACACCCTCTTTGTGCCTCCTCCCTGAGGTGAGGGGGGCACATCCCTAATCCTGTTAGGGCAATCCTCCAAACTTAAGATGGAGGATTTCTAAAGGCAGAGGTCTCCTCAGCTCAGGACACCTTAGGGGCTGTCCTGACTGGTGGGTGACTCCTCCTTGTTTTTCTCATTATCTCCTGCAGCCTTGCTGCCAAAAGTGGGGCAGTGGCCGGAGGGGCAGGCATCTCCACTAGCTGGGATGCCCTGTGGCACTGTAACAAAAAGGGTGAGCCATTGAGGCTCACCGCCAGGTGTTATAGGGCCAGATGGATGAAAAGTTTTTGCACTCACAAACGGTGCGAATCGCAAAAATCGGCCGTTTGCGAGTGCAAAAACGTGGTCTGCGATGCATGAAAGGCATTCGCAGACCAAAAATAAGAAATCGCAAAAATTGCGATTTTTTGCGGTGCGACAGGGTTTTGCGAGTCGCATTTTGTGATTCGGTATTTCCAGTAGGAAATTGCGAGGTGCAAAATCCAAATCGCAAAGAGATGCATCAAAAAATCGCAATTAGCGAATTTTCGCAGAATGGCATTTTGCACATGCAAAATACCACTAAGTGAAACCAGGTGGTAACCAGGAGCAACCTATATAAAGAGGCCAAGAATGCCTCAGACTCTCTACCACAATGGCTGCACTCTACGTCATGGCGAGGAGGATGAGGATCCTGGCAGGTTTGAGGAGAGGGAGGAGGAGACAGGAGCGCATTTTCAGAGTGCGCATTACACTTTTTGACCTGACAGAGGAAGAAATATATGAGAGGTATAGGTTGAACTCAGCCATGATACTTGACCTGATAGCTGAGCTACAACCCATACTGCAGTGCAGAACACTAAGGACACATAGTATCCCCACCCATGTGCAGGTATTATGCTCCTTACACCTACTCGCCTCAGGGAGCTATCAAGGGGTTATAGCAGCGGCTGGGGGGGTCTCACAGAGCACCCTCTCCAGATTCTTCAATGCATTTATCAATGCCATGCTAAGCAAACTCCAACAGTACATCCGATTCCCCCACACCCCACAGGAAATACAGCAGACACAAATTGACTTTTATCAGATAGCACAGTTCCCCCACGTCCTAGGTGCCATAGATGGCACACATGTGGCAATATGTCCACCTTCTGTCACAGAGTATGTGTACCGAAACCGTAAACACCAACATTCCATGAATATACAGGTGATATGCAATGCCTCCTACATCATAAATGATCTTGTGGCCAGGTACCCAGGGAGCACACATGATTCATACATCTTTTGCCACAGCGGCATTCACACAAGACTTCTAGCTGGGGAGTTTGGTGAAGGATATCTACTAGGTAATGTCACTCTTTACAATGGCGCATAGATAACAAACCCTTTTCAGATGGCTGAGGTACTCATCAAACCTTCTGTCCCTTTCAGGAGACAGTGCCTATGCAGTGCACACCTACATGATGACGCCCTACCTCAATTCCACCACACCGGCAGAACGTAGATACAATGCAGCACACAGGGCAACCCGCAACGTGGTGGAGCGCACATTTGGCCTCCTGAAGAGTCGCTTCCATTGCCTCCACAAGAGTGGAGGGGCACTACAGTACAGTCCAGAAACCACATGTAGAATAGTGGCTACTTGTGCAATCTTGCACAATATAGCTACAACCAGGGGCATACCTATAGAAATCAGTGACACTGAATCAGATGAGGATGACGATCCCATACCACCTCTACAGCCAGCAGACAGGACCAGTGCAGCAGAGGGACGGCAAAGGCGTGCTGACATCACACACAACTATTTCAGACGTGAGTATGTATAACAAAACTCCACTGACAACTGTACCTGTAGTGATAGAAATATTTATTACCTTACGCCAGGTTATTAATTGTGATGAAAGAAGTAAAAAGGTGAATGTGAAAAACGAAAATAAACAAATTAACTGAGTCCCACACTATTACTTCATAGTGGGGACACCATAGTCAATGCGGCAAGAGTCACTTCCTCCTCCCTCGCACTCCACTGGGGTGCCCAGTTGACTCACTGGCACCCAGAATGTCACCCTCAGCGGCAGTGCTGCGCCTGGCACTGCGCCGTCTGGTGTCTGAAGCAGGTACTTGCACACTACTGAGGCTCGAAGTGTCCTCCGTGTCCCCCAAGGCAACCTCACTGGGAGTGGCCGACCTCTGTCTCATTACTAGTTCTATCACATTGGTGATTTGGACAAGGCCCTGGACCACATCCCTGCTGGTGTGTGCAGCCTCAACCTGGGCCGCCACAGCACGACGAGCGATGAGGGCGGTAGAGTTGTCCATCCGATTTGAGGACCTGCAGTAGTTCGCAAACATGGTTCGGAAACGGTGATCCTGTATGCGTCGACTCACTCTTTCGTGTCGCAGCTCCTCACACAGGTCACGCACTGCACTGGTCAGCTCCCTAGTGTCCTGGGAGGCCTGCACCTGTCCCTCACGCAGCTGGTTGATATTTTCGTTCAGGGTGTCAATTCTCCGATGCAGGCCAACCATGTGTCTGTTGTGGACTCTAAGGTTCCTGTCCAGACTCAGTATTCTCCTGTTTTGCAGGCGCTGTTGCTGCAACATAGCAGCCTCAAGTCCACCAAACAGGGATGTACCCTCAGCTGCCTCCTGCAGTTGCTGCTGGGACACTGTGGCACTTCTACGTTGCGCTGAATGACCCCTGTCCTCTGGTATCTGGCAGCGCCTCTCGGGTGCAGATGGTGTGCCTGGCCCCTCCTGCTGCACATCGGAGTCACCACTGAGGTCTGGAAGTGGCAATGGCCTGGGCCTGCGGCGCACAGTTGAGACATTGATGGACCCACTAGTGTTGGTGTCAGAGGGCAGCTGTGTGTTCGTCTCCCCTACACACGCAATTTCTGTGGCTGCTGTGCCAGGCCCACCTGCAACAACAATATGCAGCATGTCAGTTCTGTATGTTACAATCTCTGTCCAGAAATGGCAATAAAGCTATAGGTACTGCTCTACATGGTGTAGTGTGTGTTGTGTTACCTTGGGTGTCACTATGCTTGCTTACATTATCATGCCACTGTCTGTACTAATTTGTGGACCACAACTCCCATAATTCATTGTTGTGCTGCTACTAAGATGTGGAGTGGACTACTTCACACACTACTTCACATTACATGCTAATTCCTAAGGGGCTTTAATGCATGCACATATTGGGTTCACACGACAACATTGCACTTACCTTGGCTGGTACTTGGTTGAGCGGAGGTGTCTATATCTGTCACTGCTTCCGGTAGGAGTGTTGATTCCACCAGGTCCTCCAGTGGTGTGGCAGGTGGCTCGGTTGGTGGTCCTCATCCTGTGCTCCTGGCCTCTGCAAGTGGCCTTGCCACCCTCTCCTTTGCCCGGGACCGCAGGTCATACCAGCGTTTCTTGATTTCTTCAATGGAGCGCTGTGCCACTCCAATTGCGCAGATTTTACTTTGGATCTCAAGCTAAAGTCTTCTCTTCTCACTCTCTGGAGGGATGATTTGCCAAACAGGCGGTCATGACTCCTCACCACCTCTTTTGTTAAGACCTCCAGCTCCTGCTCACTGAACTTCAGTTTGCGCTTCCTCTCCTGCTTCTCAGATCCTGGACCTTGGGGCTCCATTGTGGCTCAGGTGATGCTGCTCCTTCAGAGTGCTGCTCAATGTGGCTGGGCTGCTCTCACTCAGGATGCTGGTTTGGGTGTGGCACCTGTAACTGCCTGGGATGACTCATTTCCTGCTGGTGATGTCATCAGGCTCCTCCAGGTGTGCATTCTCGAACTTTCTCGCATTTTGCGATTTTTTACCGAATGCAAATTGCGATTCGGTAAATGGGCCTTGCTAACCACAAATTGCGATTTTTAAGAAATCGCTAATTCCGAATCGCAATTTTGTTACATGGCCAATTGCGACTCGGAAATAGCGATTTCTTAAAAATCGCATTTTGCGATTCGCAGACCCCAGTTTTCATACATCTGGCCCATAGTTCCTGCAGGGGGAGGTGAGAAGCACCTTCACCCAGTGCAGACTTTGTTCCTGGCCACAGAGTGACAAAGGCACTCTCCCCGTGTGGCCAGCAACTCGCCTGGTCGTGGCAAGCTGGCAGACTGTGACCTTGCACTCCAAAACATCTGCATCACAGGGCGCAATGCCCCCTCCAGAACCAGTGGAAGAAGGCATCCACTCAGCCCTTCCTTGCCAGGATGAAGCACACTGGGCACAAGGCCTCCTCCAGAACCAGTGGAGAAGCCATCCACTTGAGAGACTGTTGCTTTGCACTCCCCAGGACCAATCAGTGGGCAAGCCACCCACTTGAGAGACTGTGGCCTTGAACGCCTGAGGACCGATCAGTGGGCAAACAACCCACTTGAGAGACTGTGGCTTTGTACTCCCCAGGAGCAAGCAGTGGGCAAACCACCCACTTGAGAGACTGCAGCTTTGCACTCCCCCAGAGCAAGCAGTGGGCAAACCACCCACTTGAGAGACTGTGGCCTTGCACTCCCCAGGACCAAGCAGTGGGAAAACCATCCATTTGAGACACTGTGGCTTTCCACTCCCCAGTAGCAAGCAGTGGGAAAATCACCCACTTGAGAGACTGTGTCCTTGCACTCCCCAGGACCAAGCAGTGGAAAAGCTGGCAGATGGGCAGGTTGTAATGCAGTGGGCGGTCATTGTGAACTTGCATGGATCCGCAGTACCCCATTCGTAAATCGACACATTGCTCTCTTGCGAGGGATAAAAATTATGCATCGCCGAACCTGACTAGAGTGAGGGTCCTTGCTTAGACAGTGGGTAACCTGACTGCCAACCAAAGATCCCATTTCTAACAGAAATACATTGTGGCTAGTTTTAGAAGCCATTGGCATCCCACATAATTTGCTGGAAATTGAAATCCGATTATACAAGGATAACTATGCTCAAGTCCACGGGGGAGGTAATGGAGAGCTGACTGGCTGGACTGATATTCATAGAGAGTAAGCAGTCATATGCCCTGGCATCCACTTTATTCAAACTTTACATAAATGACTTAATCGAACACCTTATGGACACCATGAACGATCCCTCCAAACTTGATGGCTGCACAATACCTGCCCTGCTATTTGCTGATAATACGTGATTAAAATTAAAAATCCCAATAGGACTGCAAAACTCATTCAGTAAGTCTTCAGAATGTTGCAAAGAGCAGGGCTTGGAGATAAACACCTGTAAAGCAAAGGTTTTATGCTAATGTGGCCAAACAAGGCCAAAATTGCTGCACCATATTTACAAAGTGGCACAATACATGTATTACGCCACTTTGTAACCGCTTGTGCCAGATTATGTCTGCGCCAGGCATAATGTATGCAAGAGAGGTGTTCGTCGTTAGGGGGACCACAAAAATGTCACAGGGGAATCTAAGAGATTTCACTGCGTCATTTTTTGTGGTTATTTTTATTGCCTGCACAGAGCAGGCACTAAAAGGGTGCACACCATTGCTTTCATTGTGCCTCTATGTACTGTGCAGGATTTGCAACACAATTTTGACTCTAATCATACACAGTACATCAATAGTGTGAAAAATGTTGCCCTATTTCCCCTACCCTGTGCCTTGGTGCACAGTATATTAAATACAGCGCACACATGGTGGCAGGAGGGGGACGCTAAGGGGGCACAAGAAAAGTGGCGCTGCACTGAATGCAGCACCACTTTTCTTCAATCAGGCCTAAAGTACTTGATTTTTAATCTCCACAAATCCTATAGGAGAAATGAGCGACGAGGACAGTGCTAGAAAGGGTCAATAGCTTTGAATATCTAGGTGTAAAGATTTTGCACACACTATCCTGGATGCCTCATATTACTAAACAGGAATTGATTGTGAAGCACAAGACAGCTGATGTGTTAAAAATGAATACAGCAGCTTTGCGGTCATTCTGTTTAAAGGTTCAAGAAGCAGCATTATACAGAGCTGAGATTTGGTGCATGTGGAATGTCAATGTATTGACTGTTAAGGAGAACAATTTGTTAGATCTCTCCTTAATTTGCCAGCAAGTAACCATACACTTCCCCTTTGTATGGAGTTAGGTCTTATGAGGATCGCAAATAAAGTGAATCTGTGATCACTTTTGTTTTGGCTGAGGCTCTGGCATTCTGCAGAGCTAGCTTCTTACAGAAGTATTTTAGCTGAGCTTATCGAAATGGATAAATTGAAAGTGTTTGTTACCTTGACTAAAATATGTGAAAATGATTATGTATACCCTGGGTTTGCAAGCATACTGGGAGGATCCCAGAAACATAGATGCTAGATCAATTATTTGTTGAAAGCTAAATATTGTCCGTGGATAACAGAAAATTGGATTTTAGACTTGGAGGAAACAGGACTAAGAGATGGTTTTCTGAACTTTAAGTCGATTTAGAAATAAATCGAGCCCTACTTGGACAATGTTCTTTCACTAAAAATGTACCATTGTTCGCACAATTGGTACAACCCTGGCATTCAGACAAGTCCCTTGTAAATAGTACCCCTGGTACCAAGGGCCTTGATGCCAAGGAAGGTCTCTAAGGGCTGCAGCATGTCTTATGCCATCCTGGGGACTCCTCACTCAGCACATGCACACTGCCTCACAGCTTGTGTGTGCTGGTGGAAAGAAAATGACTAAGTTGACATGGCACTCCCCTCAGAGCACCATGCCAACCTCACACTGCCTGTGGCATAGGTAAGTCACCCCTCTAGCAGGCCTCACAGCCTAAGGCAGGGTGCACTATACCACAGGTGAGGGAATATGTGCATGAGCACTATGCCCTTACTATGTCTAAGCAAAACCTTACACATTGTAAGTACAGGGTAGCCATAAGAGTATATGATCTGGGAGTTTGTCAAACACGACACAGTCCATAATGGCTGCACTGATATCTGGGAAGTTTGATATCAAACTGCTCAGCACAATAAATACACACTGATGCCAGTGTGGAATGTATTGTAAAATGCACCCAGAGGGCATCTTAAAGACGCCCCCTGAATACCAATCCGACTTCTAGTGTTAAGCTGACCAGTTTGGTCCTGGGTGTCACAACAACAGCTTTTACAGGGGCCAGGATGCACTGCAGCCCATGTAGTCAGCACTACACACTGCTCTCCGGCAGTGACGGCTGCTCAGTGTATGCCAGTTGTGCTGCAGGTGGCGGTGCAGGCAGTGGTGGTGGTAGCCTCCAGGCATTCACTTGCAGCCTCAGACGGCTGCCCACTGGGGCTGCTGCAGCTGGCAGTGGTGCTGCTGGCGGTGGGGCAGGTGGCGGTGCTGCCCACGGTGCAGGTGGCAGTGCTGGCCATGGTGCAGGTGAGGGTGCTGGCAATGTTGGTGGTAGCCTCCAGGCCTTCACCCGCAGCCTCGGACGGCTGCCCACTGGGGGTGCTACTGCTGGCAGTGGTGCTGGCCACGGTGCAGGTGGCGGTGCTGGCAGTTGTGGTGGTAGCCTCCAGGCCTTTACCTGTAGACTCCGACGGCTGGGGTGCCATAGCTGGTGTTATATGCCCCTTCCTGCCTTTGGCAGATGGTGGTGCCTCCTTGCTTCTGCCAGCTGGAGTCTTTGACTTGGCCTTGCTGGCTGGTTGTGCCTCCTTCCCCTTGCTGGATGCTGTCCCATTCTTGCTCTTGCCAGGTGGCGGACCCTTCTTGGCCTTGGCATGTGTTGGTGGAACACTGGCTGGGCTGACGGGTGCCTCCTTGGAGCCTCTCACAGCTGCAGAAACCACAGTGGCTATGGACTGGGTCGATGAGGTGCTGGGCTGGGTTCTGTGGCCCGAACTGAAGGATGGGGGAGGGTTAGGGAATAGGCCAATGGTGTGGGGGAAAAGCTTCTTAGGGACCCTGGGGCGGGAAGAGGGAGAAGTTTGGGAGTGGAGGAAAAGGGAGTGGTTGTAGGAGGTGTCAGTCTGCTGTGTTTGGGTGCAGGTGCATGGGCTGGATGCTGTTGTGAGGTGGATGCCTGTTGTGTGTGTGTGTGCTTGCGTTTGTGTACTTTGGGAGGAGGGGGTCACAGACACAGTGGGAGAGGACACAAGGGACATGTGCATGGATATGGGGATGGTGATTGCCAGTGAGGGGCGTGTAGTGATAGGCGTGCTGGTGATGAAGGATGTAGTGCATGCAGGCGTGAGTGGAGACACTACTGGAAGGGGTGGGCGAGGAGGAGGAGGGGGACACAGTGGAGGCAGTGGATGTTGTTGTGTCTGCTTGAGGATGGTGCTTGTGTGAGTGCCTGTGAGATGAAGTGTGGTGCTTGTGTTTGCCTGAGCAACTTCTATGTGTTGATTTGGGTGATTGCTGGTCTGAAGGTGTGCTTGGGATAGGCTGGGGTTGAGGGGATTGGGACTGGGTAGAGGAAGTTTGAGGGGGGAGGCTGGAGACAGGGACAATGGCTGCCATCAGTGCGGAGGCCAGAGCCTGGAATGCTCTATGTTGGGCCGCCACGCCAGAGTGAATGCCCTCCAGGTATGCATTTGTTTGTTGCAAATGCCCTGCAACACCCTGGATGGCATTCAGTATGGTTGACTGCCCAACAGTGAGGGATCTCAGGAGGTCAATAGCCTCCTCACTGAGGACAGCAGAGCTGATTGGGGCAGGGCCTGAGGTGCCTGGGACGAAGGAAATGCCCACTCTCCTGGGTGAGCGGGCACGGGAAACATGCTGAGGGGCCGCTCGGAGTGCGGAGCTGGTACGGGGGGTGGAGGCTGTGCCTGTTGTTGGGGTGGGCACAGAGGTGTCCGCCACTGCCAGAGAGCTTCCATCGGAGGAGGAGTCGCTGTTGGTAGTGTCCCCTCGAGTCTCCGTCGTGGTGCTCACCTCGCCCTCCATTCCACTGGTGCCCTTACTGTCGGTGGATTCTGCCTCCAGGCCCATGTGGGATGCAGCTGCCTTCGTCCCCGGTGCCTCTGCTCCTCCGCCAGATGATGCTAATGCACACAAGGATAGGGTGACAAAGCAAGAAGGGGGGGAGAGACAGAGGATACACTTGGTCAATGCCAGCAACAACACTACCGTTTGCGTACACAACACACAGGGATCAGCCCTTTGCACTAGGCCATGCACTACCATTTACAATGCTAGTCACCAGCCCTTGGGGTATAATGCCTAACGCCATTAGCAGCACACCTGAAACCTACAGGACCCTGCCCAGTAGTAGATGCCCACTAACACAATTAGGGTTGGAGTGCTTCAGAGCCTGCCCAACATGGGACCAACCTTGCCATGTTCGCCCTGGCCTAGGGGCACCCACAACCCACATCCCCCACAAAGGTGAAACCTTAACATGTGCAAAGTCATGATTCTGAATATGTACTCACCCCTTTGTGGCTACTGTGATGCCTTCAAGCGCCCATCCAACGCCGGATAGGCCACCGCCAGGATGCGGATCATCAGGGGAGTCAGGGTACGACGTCTTCCTTGCCCAGTGGCACAGGTCCTCCCAACATTTGCGCAGTGGATGCTCCACCTGTCAAAGACCCCCAGGGTCTGCACCTCCTTGGCGATGGCACGCCAAATATCCTTCTTCTGATGGGCGCTGACCTGCAGAAAAATATGCATAGAAAAAGGTACGAGTCATACCATCCGGCCTGTTACACTCATGGCCCACCATATACCTCTCATCCCCTTACGCACAGACATTGACCACCAGACATGCAGCACTCTGCCCAGGACCCCTCAGACCCCCCCGCACGAGGCTTACACACACAGCAATCCATACATTCATGGCCCACACATCATGCTCACAGTGTACTCACCTGTTTGTCTGGAGGACCATAGAGTAAAGTGTACTGGGGTAGGACCCCATCCACCAGTCTCTTCAACTCCTCTGAAGTGAAGGCAGGGGCCCTTTCCCCAGACACCCGAGCCATTGTTGCTTCCAGACACAGGTCACAGCAGCACTTGCAGTGTAGGTCCTCTCCTGTTGAAGGTCAGGTAACAAGTGAGTGAACAGATAGAAAATGGTGGTCATGTCCGCGGCGGTGAGTATCATCACCGCCGGCGTACATCGCCATTAGCTCCTGGAACCAATTGGGCCCAATAATAACCAATGCGAAGTTGCACGGCAGTCGTTGACCGTCGACCGCAACGGCGCACAAAGTCAGCAGAATTACCTCATTTACAGCCTGGCAGTGCCGTATGTGGATTAAGAACACTCTCTCTGCTGGCTTTTGCATGGCGGTTTGACTGCAATGCAAAGGCTGGCAGAGACGGGGTGCCAGGGGCCCCATGGGGGCCTGTGCACTGCCAATTCACTTGGCAGGGGCCCCCATGGACAGCCCCATCACGCTTTTCACTGCCCGAATTATGGGCAGTGAAAAGCATGACAGGTGCTGTTGCACTCGACGCACCACACTGTCGCTGCTGGCTCGATTACGAGCCAGCGTCAATGTTGTGACCTGTTTCCCTCTAGGCCAGTGGGCAGAAACACTGTTTCCGGCCCTCTGGCCCATCGGAATATTCGTAACAAGGCCAGCGGGCGGAAAACCGGAGTTTGTTGGGCAGCCTAACTCAAAATGAAGGCCCGAATGTGGCTCTCAGTTCAATAAATGCCACATGCAAATGTTGTTTTTGTAGAATCACATATTTCCAATGCAGCAATATGAAACCAAAGACTTGGTCAATCGGTTCAATTTTTGCTTAAGTCTGGAAGGCAATGTCAGATGAAAGACATTTATTTCAATATGTGTGCAGCACATGAATCCTAACAACAGAGTTTTGAGACTATTTTACTAATAGTTAATGTAAACATAAAACACAACACAGGGTGATCTATAAAGTCTAACATGTGATTAATGCAAAATAGTCAGTATGCAGGCAAACATAATACAGGCAATTGCCATTTCAACAGACCAGAGCTTCAACCCATAATCAGTTATAGCATATAATATTAAAGTCCCTACATTCAGTGAACATTTTTTTTCAGCTTGTCTTAATACGAGTGGAAGGAAGTGCACCTGATCGAGACTGCAACTGACTGATACTAATAAGTAGGTGCCTGCATCTTCTCAAGAGAAAGAATGTAAAAAACCTTGACAAACTGATAATGAAGGCACAGCAAGTGCAGAAAATGTGTAATAGTACAACAACAAATAAAATGGCTGTGGTGCATTGGAAGTGCATGTAACCTAGTAATCATACTAGAGCTTTAGTGGTCTGTGGGCTTATATAAAATGGCACAGTAATTCAGTAGTAAAATATGTAAGTACAAGTTAAGGCATACATGAGCATTAGCATTTGTGCAATGAGTGTAATGAGGTTAACTTGTGAAATCCAGTAAATCAATTTTCTAATTCTGTACTGTGCAATTTCAGAGTCTAAATATTTTGATCACTGTGACGAATTATGTAGTGTCTATGTACCTTACCAGTGGTTTAGATACTGTCATTTGTTCTAATCTGTGGTTGTAGATGGAAACCAAGGAAATAAAAAAAAACCTAGCCTCTCTGATATGGCAATAACATGAGGATACATCCAACACGGTTTGTTTCAGGCATGACAGACAGTTGTTAGAAATTAGATTCCTGGTTGGCAGAGGTATGCACCTTGTCCAAGCAGGAATTATAGTCCTAGTTAGGGTAGGTCAGATACACACCATTAATTGACCTGTGCTCACCCTCTGGTAGCTTGGCACAGAGCAGGCAGGCTTAACTTAAGAGGCAATGTGTAAAGCATTTGGGCAACACTTTATACAGTAACACAGGGAAAACACCACAAAAAGACTCCACACCATGTTAGGAAAATAGATTATATTTTCTTGAATAAACCAAGACCAAAACAGCACAAATCCAGTAAGTAGAGGGCGAGATATGATTTTTTAAAAGAATAAACTTAATTGTAGAGCTTAGAACCATAACACGCCAAACAGGACTATTTGGTCTTGCTAAACTGAGTCCAATTTAAAAAGTCAGGCTGACCACGATGGAGAATGGGTCAGATAATGGGACCAGCCATGGCCCACTGAAACAGTACCTTGGTTCGGCTTTGCAACTACGCAGAGAACAAGATGCAAGGAGGATAGGGAGGCAATACATTAGCCCTGATCCCAAAGATGTAGCCAATGTGTTGGCTCTGAGCTGCATAAAATCGAAGATGCATCTGGAAGAGAGACAATGCATTGCACAGTCAGCAATGCGGTGTCCTCGACCCTCACAGCAGTGGTGATGTGCCAGTGCCAACAGCGATGTGGTGTCCTCTATCCTGGCAGCAACTGGGATGCATCTGCATCATTGGGGATGCACTGGTTCTGATCGACGCAACAGAGTTAATGCCCAGGTTCTGGCAGTTGAAGCACTTTATGCCCTCTTCCAAGGGCCCGGGACTGGACTGATACCACTTGGCAGGGCAAGATTTGCAGAAAGCAAAGTCTAGGTGCTGTTGCGGGATGAAGAGAAGTCTTTGATGTAACTTAGACTTTAGAAGAACAGGAGGCAAGCCAGCAACCCCTGGAGTCACTTTGGTTCTGGGTTGAAGAGATACAGGTCCAGTTCTTCCCACTGCCAGGCAAGGAGGGCAGCAGGTCATCACAGCAGAGCCAGAGTCCAGCAGAGTTGCATTCCTTTCAGCAGCACAGCAGTCTTTCTTCCTAGCAGAGTATCCACAGGTCCAGAAGTGTACTGAGTGATCGGGTTAGAGGTCCAGTACTTATATCCAGTTGTTCCTTTGATGTAAGGGTGACTACAAAGAAGGGTCTTTGAAGTACACAGAGGTCCTTTCTTCCTACCCTGACTCCAGACTCACTACAGGGGGTACTGCAACTCGTTGTATTGGACAGGACACTGCCTAATCAGGTGCAAGTATCAGTTCCTCTCTCCCATCCTGCCTAGGATGGACCATCAGGATGTTGCTGGCCCATCACTCACACCTATGCTCCCTTTGTGTGTGGCTGTCTAGAGGGAATGTACAAAGTCCAGCTGTCACCCAGCCCAGACGTCTATTGGAGACAAGCTGCAAGCACACAGGGCTAAGAGCAGGAAAATTACAACTTTCTAAAGGTGGCATTTTCAAATGTAACAATAATCTAACTTTAAAATTAAAGAGGATTTATTATTACTATTCCATAGGTACTATATATGACATATCTACTCCTTCTTGATTAGGAATTACAGCTCATTAAATGTAATAAGCAATTGCCAATGTTAACCTATGAGAGGGGTAGGCCTCACAGTAGTGAAAAATGAATTGGGGGTTCACTTCCATAACATGGTAAACTTAAAAGCACATGTCTTACCTTTTAGTTACATAGCACCCTGACCCATTGACTACCTGAAGCCTACATTATGGGTCACTTTTTATGTCAAGTCAACATGACAGTGTAATTGAACATACAGGCTTTACAATGGCAAGCCTGCGACATGCTTAAGGGCTACTTGAGTGGGTGGCACAAGCAGTGCTGCAGTCCCACTAGTAGCATTTAACTTACAGGCTCTGGGCACATTGAGTGTACTTTACTAGAGACGTATAATTAAATATACCAATCGTCGATGTACCAATCCAACCGTGTCTAGAGACAACACATGCACTTTAGCACTGGTCAGCAGTGGTAAAGTGCTGAGAGTCTTAAGGTCAACAAAAAGAGCAAAAAGGTGAGGCAAACAGACAAAAGTTTGGGGAAAGACCACCCTAAGGCTGTCAGATCTAACAAGAGTGTACAGACCAAATTAGCGTTGATAAGAGGGGTAAGACAGGGTTGCTTTCTAGCACTCTTATTTTACTTACTGTTTATATAAATGGTCTGGAGAAACATCTATTTGGTAAAGGGAAAGATATGCCAGAACTAGGGACATGTCCCGTACCTGTTTTACAGTACAGGGACAACATTGTCCTCTTATAATGGTAAATCGGCTTCAAATTTTGTTGGATGGATTTATCCATTTTATGGGGAAATTAGATCTCAATACCAATTTAACTAAATCCTTCATTTGACATACGGACCTAAAACCACCAAGGTCAGAACTCATCTTATTTGAAGTGTAGGGAGAGTAACACAGTTTTTGTATGTAGGCCTTTCATTTGCACCCTTTTTCGCATTTGCGCACTATACGACCACATCAATTTCTTAAATCCACAGAAACTGTATTTAGATTTGTCTCCAAATTGAGTCAAAAGCCAATTTAGGCAAATGTAAAAATGTAAAAGAGTAAATGCATTTGAATTGGTCTTTATGGAGCAGAGGTTTGGGGGTACTCAAACCCAGACTCTCCAGAAGGTTGAGAATAATTTTGTACATTGACTTTTGTCAGTCCCAAAACTTTGCCTTAACTCTGCGTGCCTTTCTGAGATTGATTATTGAGCACTGTATGAAAACATGTAAGCAATTTCTTAGCTCTCACACATTAAGCAGTCTTTCACTTCCCTGTGCATGCCTGAGTTGTTTGAAAATCAAAAATACAATGATGGTACAACTAACTCCAGAGTGAAATATTTGTTTTTTAAAATATTGTATCATGAGAGCATAAGCAAGGAAATGTCTAGTTAGTCATAATACATCACTCAATGTTATTAGCAGGAATTGAGCCCTAGGTAATTTAATGAGGAATGCTCAGTTTAGGGCCTGGGTACCATATACTAGGGACTTACATGGAGGTACTAGTATACTAATGGGGTCATTACAACCCTGGCGGACGGTGTTAAAGGTGCGGTAATACCGCAAACAGGCTGGCGGGCAAAAAAAGGGAATTATGACCCTGGCGGAAACCGCCAACGAAGACAGCTACTTTAACACACCGCCCGCTACGGCGGTACAGACAAGCAGCGCGGCGGTCACCGCCAACAGACAGGCGGAAGACAATGTACCGCCCATAGTATCACAACCTACCAATCCGCCACCTTTTCCAGGGCGGAGTCACCGTGGATAAAAACACGGCGGAAACAGTTACTGCAATGGGAAAACGCTCACCTGAACACATCCCACGAGGAAGGAGGACTCCATGGAGCCGGAATTACAAATCCTACCGGCCCTTGTATTCCTACTCATCTACGAAGAGCAACGCCGGCGACGACAACGGTGAGTACTGCACCTACGACATAGGGGAGAGGGGAGGCAAAAGTTAGGGGGACACACACGAAACACCCCCACCCCCACCCTCGCATATTACAACACACACACCAATGCATTCACAAAAATCACAGTAACAACCCACAACCCCCCCTGAAGAATGCAAAGACAAAACGAAATCAGTTCAAACATTGTAATGTATCAATATACATGTCTCAAAAATATACAGATATATTATAAAATCATTCAAAAGTATATACATTACAAGAAGTAGTGCAGATATGCACATATCAATGTCCGTGCACCACTAGTCCAAAAATGCATGGGCGAGGCCCAAAAAAGATACCTGTCCACAATCGGAGAGAACACTGCTGGGCATCAGATAGAAATACAACAGGCACCTCAGGGGGAAGGAAAGGTGGGGCACCTCAGCCAGATGAGTGCAAAGCCAGATCCACGACGGGGCTCCATGCCCATTGATGTATCCTGGGGAGTGCAAAGCTACAGTCTCTCAAGTCTCTACAGTGGGTGGCTTGCCCACTGTACCATCCTGGGGAGTGCAAACCCACAGTCTCTCAAGTCTCTACAGTGGGTGGCTTGCCCACTGTACCATCCTGGGGAGTGCAAAGCCACAGTTTCGGAAGTAGATAACAGCCTCCACTGGCTCTGGAGGGGGACTGGTGCCCAAACTGGATTAGTCTCCCGTGAAAGTTCCTGTCCCGTCACTGTCCCAGCTGCACATGGGATAACGATGCTTGATGTGGCGGCCTTTTCATTCTTCCCCGGAGCATGCCCTGTTCAGCGGTGCTTTGCCATGGCGGTTCTGGACTGTTCAGCGGTGCTTTGCCATGGCAGTTCTAGACTGTTCAGCGGTGCTTTGCCATGGCGGTTCTAGACTGTTCAGCGGTGCTTTGCCATGGCGGTTCTTGACTGTTCAGCGGTGCTTTGCCATGGTGGTTCTGGACTGTTCAGCGGTGCTTTGCCATGGCGGTTCTAGACTGTTCAGCGGTGCTTTGCCATGGCGGTTCTAGACTGTTCAGCGGTGCTTTGCCATGGCGGTTCTTGACTGGGCATTGGTGTGTGGCATGACGTTCCCTGGACTGGGCATTGGTGTGTGGCATGACGTTCCCTCATTGCCCAGCGGGGCTGTGGCAGCCAGCGCCCTCCTGGGCACTGACTCCGGCGGTGGTCTCCTGACCAGTGACGATACTTGGGCCCTCCTGGGCACTGACTCCGGCGGTGGCGGTGGTCTCCTGACCAGTTACGATACTTGGGCCTTCCTGGGCAATGACTCCGGCGGTGTTCTCCTGACCAGTGACGATATTGAGCCCTCCTGGGCAATGACTCCGGCGGTGGTCTCCTGACCAGTGACGATACTTGGGCCCTCCTGGGCAATGACTCTGGTGGTGGTCTCCTGACCAGTGACGATACTTGGGCCCTCCTGGGCAATGACTCTGGCGGTGGTCTCGTGACCAGTGACGATACTTGGGCCCTCCTGGGCACTGACTCCGGCGGTGGCGGTGGTCTCCTGACCAGTGACAATACTTGGGCCCTCCTGGGCACTGACTCCGGTTGTGGCGGTGGTCTCCTGACCAGTGACGATACTTGGGCCCTCCTGGGCACTGACTCCGGCGGTGGTCTCCTGACCAGTGACGATACTTGGGCCCTCCTGGGCAATGACTTTGGCGGTGGTCTCCGGACCAGTGACGATACTTGGGCCCTCCTGGGCAATGACTCTGGAGGTGGTCTCCGGACCAGTGATGACGGTGCTGGCGGTGGCATCCCGACCGCTGGGAAGGATGCCGCCCTTCTCCACCGTGATGCTCACACCAGGCTGTGCAGACTTCCTCTGGCCCTTCCCCACCTTTGGAGGAGTCACAGCTGACTCTGCAATCCCCCTGGGACCCCTGTGAGTTGTTTTGCCTCCAGGAGTCTTCACAGGGTCCCGTCGGCCACTTTCCAATTTCAGAGCCTTTACAGGGGGTGGGCTGCCAGTGCCTTGGCTCCGGGTCACACTGCCTGTCCTGGTGGCCGGTGCACTCCACACACCTTGAACAGGCACCACTGGTATTGGAGGCTTTTTGGCTGAGGCGCTACGACGGGACTGATGAATTGGAGGGGGGGGTGGGGGCAAAAAGGTCAACTTTACAGAGGGAAAGTTTCTGACGAACACTGGGATGGGTAGTTTGAGGGGGCCTGGGAGTGGAGGGAGAGGAGGTGGTTGTAGGAGGTGTCACTTTAGGTGTTTTGGGTGCAGGTGCAGGTACTGGAGGCTGTCGTGAGGTGGATGGATGTTGGGTGTGTGGGTGCCCGCGTTTGCGTACTTTGGGAGGGGGCGTCACAGACACACTGGGAGAGGACACAGGGGACGTGTAAATGGGAGTGGAGGTGGTGATTGCAGGTGAGCGGGGTGTGGTGCTGGGTGTTCTGGTGTGACACCTGGTGCCTGTAGATGTAGTGCATGCAGGTGAGAGTGTAGACGAGACTGGGAGGGAGGAGGGAGACGACGAGGAAGGCCTGCATTACGGAGGGGTCTAGTCTACGTATTTCTGCCTGGCCTAGGTACACTCACAGGCCTCCTTGCCCACCCAGACCCCTCCACTGTGCACAAAGTCCGCAGAATGAGAGAGTACTCACCCCCTTGTGTCTGCTGTGATGCACTCAAGCGCCCATCCAACCCAGTGTAGGCCACCGCCAGGATCCTGAACATCAGGGGGGTCATGGGGCGACGGGCACCCCTCCCACGTTGGGAGGCCATCCCCAGCTGAGCCTCCGCCGTCTTCTTGCTCCAGCGGCGAATGTCCTCCCATCTTTTACGGCAGTGGGTGCCCCGTCTCTGGTGGACCCCCAGGGTCCAGACGTCCTTGGCGATGGCACGCCAAATGTCCTTCTTCTGGTGGGCGCTGACCTACATGACATGCACAAGGGAAGAAGAGAAGTCATTACCAACTGCACCGTCGATGTGAGTGGCTCCCCTCCCTACTCTAACCATGTGGCCCATTCATTCACATGCATTCATGGTCCCTGAACTCTGCCCCCTTCCCTCTTACAACCAGCCCTCTCCACCCAGGCCTAGCCCATACAACGTGCTCCCTGTGTACTAACCTGTCGGTCAGGAGGACCGTAGAGTAGTGTGTACTGGGGGAGGACCCCGTCTACCAGTTTCTCCAACTCCTGAGCAGTGAAGGCAGGGGCCCTTTCCCCAGACGCAGCAGCCATTGTCTCTTCCAGACCGAGGTCACAGCAGCACTTGCAGTGTAGGTCCTCTCCTGTCGAAGATCAGGTATCTAGTGATTGAACAGATAGAAAATGGCGGTGTCGTCCGCGACGGTGACGTCCGCAGTGGTGCGTATCATCAAAGCCGGCGCACCTGTTCATTGGCTCCTGGGACCCATAGGGTCCTATGTTAACCAATGCAGCATTGGGCTGCGGTCTACGCCCGCCTACCGCAACGGTGTGCAACGCCAACGCAGTTACCCCACAATCCCATTATCCCAGTTTAGAGGTCAGGCAGCTCTGCCCCCCCCCCCCCCCCTCCCAGGAGTGAACAGGTGTACAGGAACAGGAAGAGTTATCATTCCATGAATGTACAGATGGGATGTTTGGCAGACCAGTACATCTCCCAGGTTAATGCTATGTTCCCTGGCTCAGTGCATGACGCCTACATCCTGCGGAATAGCAGGATCCCTGATATGATGGGCCAACTCCAGAGGCACTGTGTGTGGCTATTAGGGGACTCTGGTTACCCCAACCTGTCCTGGCTATTGACCCCAGTCAGGAATCCCAGTACCAGGGCAGAGGAACGCTACAATGAGGCCCATGGGCAGACTAGGAGGGTGATCGAACGCACCTTCGGCCTCCTTAAGGCCAGGTTCAGGTGCCTCCATATGACAGGTGGTTCCCTATTCTACTCACCGAAGAAGGTGTGCCAGATCATCATCGCCTGCTCGATGCTTCACAATCTTGCTTTGCGACACCAGGTGCCTTTTCTGCAGGAGGATGGTCCAGATGACGGTGTTGTGGCAGCTGTGGAGCCTGTGGACAGTGATGAGGAGGAAGCTGAGGAAGAAGACAACGACAACAGGGAGTCAGTCATACAGCAATATTTCCAGTGACACACAGGTGAGAACATTTTCATTTTTACCATTACATTCACTGTCACACGTCTTCCTCTATCCCGTGTGTAATTTCATGGGATTATTTGGTAACTGAGTTGTTTCTTTCCATTACGGTTTCACAGGTGTGGTTACCAACGTGTGTCATCTGCATGCATCCTTCAAGGACTTGTGATGTGTGACATTGGTATGTTGCCTTTACAACTAAAAACGCATTTTGACACTGTCTTTGATAATACATTTTACCAAATCATAGACTGACTCCAGATTGTTTTGTGGTTCAAGGGTGTTTATTTAAGTGCTCAAAAATGGAGGGGGGTTGTAAAATGGTGATGGGTGATGGCGGAGGAATGTCCATGGCAGAGTCCAGTCTATTAGTCTCACAGGTGCACTGCCCATATGGCCATAGGAAGTGGAGATGGGGCAGTTTAAGTATGGACAGGGTAACAAAGTGGGACAGTGGGGGGACAATCCGGGTGGTCTCATTTCCTGGCGGGGGTCTTGCCATCTTGCTCTGTCCTGTTCCTGGATCTCAGGGACCGCTTGCATGGTGGTGTCCGTCTGCAGGGGGTGGGGTGCTGGTGTGGTGGACCTGTGGCAGGGCGTCCTGTCCACTAGCGCCAGCGGAGGTGGTGGGCAGTTCATCGTCCATGCTAGTGTCAGGGGCCCCTTGGAGTGCCACGGTGTCCCTCATGGTCTGCTGTATGTCCTTCAGCACTCCTACGATGGTGCCCAAGGCAGAGCTGATGGTCCTGAGCTCCTCCCTGAACCCCAAATACTGTTCCTCCTGCAGGCGCTGGGTCTCCTGAAACTTGACCAGGAACGTCGCCATCGTCTCCTGGGAGTGGTGGTATGCTCCCATGATGGAGGAGAGGGCCTCGTGGAGAGTGGGTTCCCTTGGCCTGTCCGCCCCCTGTCGCACAGCAGCCCTCCCAGTTCCCCTGTGTTCCTGTGCCTCCGTCCACTGGACCGTGTGCCCACTACCACTGCCCCCAGGTCCCTGTTGTTGTTGGGGTGGTGGGTTATCCTGGGTTCCCTGTAGTGGTGGAGACACAGCTGATTGACCTGTCCTGGGTACGGAGGTTTGAGCGCCCTGGGTGGGTGCTGTACTGGTGTTACCAGAGGGTGGAAGGTCAGTGTTGGGCTGTGCCTGTGCAAGGGGAACCGACTGTCCCGAGGCCCACGATGGTCCGGGCTGGTCATCAGGCTCCAGTAGGGCAGAGCTGCTATCGTCACTGTGGGCCTCTTCTGTGGGTGGAGTGGAGATGTCTGGACCCTCCGGTGTGGTGACGGTCCTTCGTGATCCTGCAGGGGCATAAGAGCATGATTATTGCATGTGTGTGTGTGATGGTGTGCAATGGGTGGGTGTGCGTGTACCCCAGTGCAAGCATTCCTGTGTGGGGGCTTGTGTGATGATGGTTAGGGGGTTGTTATGGGTATGTGCAGTGGGCATGCTTTGGTGAGGGGTGAGCATGCTTAGTTGTGTCATGCAGGGCTTGGTGTTGGGATGTGTGGTTTGTGTTATTAGTACATTAGTGAGGAGTTGGAGTGATAGTGGAGCGGGTGAGGGTGGGGGAGTGTGATAGCATGCAGGTAGGGTGGGGGATCTGATAGTTAAGATTTGACTTACCAGTGTCCATTCCTCCACCGACTCCTCCAAGGCCCTCTGGATGCATGATGGTCAAGACTTGCTCCTCCCATGTTGTTAGTTGTGGAGGAGGAGGTAGGGGTCCGCCACCAGTCCGCTGAACTGCAATGTTGTGCCTGGAGACCGTTGAACGCACCTTCCCCCGTAGGTCGTTCCACCTCTTCCTGATGTCCTCCCGATTTCTTGGGTGCTGTCCCACAGCGTTGACCCTGTCCACTATTCTGCACCATAGCTCCATCTTCCTGGCTATGGATGTGTGCTGCACCTGTGAGCCAAATAGCTGTGGCTCAATGTTGTAATGACCCCCTAAATGTGTTGTCTAAGCAACCACGTTACCAAGTGTGAAGTGAGAGAGCATAATCACTTGGGTCCTGGTTAGCAGGATCCCAGTGAACACAGTCAAACACACTGACAACAGGTAGAAAATGGGGGTAACCATGCCAAGAAAGAGGGTACTTTCCTACACCCCCCGCAAATGAAGGACAATAAGGCTAACCGTGTCCTGTTGAGTCTACATTGTCTAAGTGGAAATATCTGGAGAGCCCATCTGCATTGGAGTGGTTACTCCCAGGTCAATGTTCCACTGTATAGTCCATTCCCTATACGGATATGGATCACTTTAACAGTTTGTGATTTTCACCTTTCATCTGTTTACACCAAAGATGGGGCTTGTGGTCTGTTTGAACAAGGAAGTGAGTACCAAACTGGTATGGCCTCAGCTTCTTTAAGGCCCAGACCACAGCAAAAGCCTACCTTTCTATGGATGACCAACGCTTTTCCCTGGGGGTCAATCTTCTGCTTATAAAAGCTACAGGTTCGTCCTGGCCCTCAGTGTTAAGTTGAGATATCACTGCCCCAACCCCTACTTCAGAAGCATCTGTCTGAAGTATGAACTGCTTGGAGTAGTCAGGGCTTCTTAGAATAAGTGCAGAGCACATGGCCTGTTTAAGATCCTCAAACGTGTTTTGACAGCTAGCTGTGATAAAACATTCTTGGGCATTCTCTTTGAGGTGAGGTCCTTAAGAGGGGCTACAATGGAGTCATAGTTCCTATTAAACATACTGTAATACCCAGTGAGGCCTAAAAAGGCTCTCATCTGAGTTGGAGTAGTTTGGAGATCCAATCCAAAATTGTTTGGATTTTCCCCTATAGTGGTTGAATCTGGCCTCCACCTACAAGGTGGCCCATATATACAAACTTCCCCTGCCCTATCTGCCACTTAGAGGCCTTGATAGTGAGGCCTGCTTTCTACAGGTCCTCCAAAACATTCCACTGGTGGACCAGGTGATCCTCCCAAGTGAAGCTAACAACAGTTATATCGTCTAGATAACCTGCACTATAGGCTTCCAATCCTTGGAGGACTGTATTCACCAGCCTCTGAAATGTGGCAGGTGATATTTCAGACCAAAGAGTATCACAGTAAAGTGATAATGCCCTCCAATGGTTGAAAATGCTGTCTTTGGTTTAGTATCTTCTGATAATTTGACCTGCCAGTATACTGCAGTCAAATTAAATGTGCTTAGATACTTAGCAGATGCCATGGTATCTATTACCTCATCTGCCCTAGGGATAGGATGAGCATCTGTCTCTGTGACAGTGTTGAGCCCTCTATAGTCACCACATAACCTCATTTCTCTTTTCCCATTCTGAGAGTGAGGTTTTGGGACCAACACAATTGGGCGAGCCCACTGTCTGTCAGAGTGCTCAATGACTCCTAGGTCTAACATATTTTATACTTCTGCTTTGATGCCGTCTCTAACATGGTCATGTTGCCTATAGATTTTGCTTTTTTTGGCCAAACTGTTCCCTGTATCAATGGTGTGTTCACACCATGTTGTTTGACCAGGTGTTAGAGAGAACAGTTCTGACAACTGTCCTAGGAGATTCCTGCAGTCTTTTTTCTAGGACTTAGAAAGGCAATCAGCAAGGACTACCCCATCAATTGAGCCATCAACCACAGTGTTGGGAAAGAGTTCAGGGAGAGGGTCACTCTCTTCTTCCTGTCCCTCCTCAGTGGCCATGAGCAGGGTCATATCAGACCTGTCATAGTAGGGCTTCAGGCAGTTCACATGAAGCACCCTAAGGCGGCTTCTGGGAGTGCGTAGGTCCACCAAGTAGGTGACTGTAGGAAAGTACCATCTTGCCTGGCATGTTACCCCCATTTTTCACTGTATATATGTTGTTTTAGTTGTATGTGTCACTGGGACCCTGGTAACCCAGGGTCCCAGTGCTCATAAGTGTGCCTGAATGTGTTACCTGTGTAGTGACTAACTGTCTCACTGAGGCTCTGCTAATCAGAACCTCAGTGGTTATGCTCTCTCATTTCTTTCCAAATTGTCACTGACAGGCTAGTGACCATTTTTACCAATTTACATTGGCTTACTGGAACACCCTTATAATTCCCTAGTATATGGTACTGAGGTACCCAGGGTATTGGGGTTCCAGGAGATCCCTATGGGCTGCAGCATTTCTTTTGCCACCCATAGGGAGCTCTGACAATTCTTACACAGGCCTGCCACTGCAGCCTGAGTGAAATAACGTCCACGTTATTTCACAGCCATTTTACACTGCACTTAAGTAACTTATAAGTCACCTATATGTCTAACCTTTACCTGGTAAAGGTTAGGTGCAAAGTTACTTAGTGTGAGGGCACCCTGGCACTAGCCAAGGTGCCCCCACATTGTTCAGAGCCAATTCACTGAACTTTGTGAGTGCTGGGACACCATTACACGCGTGCACTACATATAGGTCACTACCTATATGTAGCTTCACCATGGTAACTCCGAATATGGCCATGTAACATGTCTATGATCATGGAATTGCCCCCTTTATGCCATCCTGGCATTGTTGGTACAATTCTATGATCCCAGTGGTCTGTAGCACAGACCCTGGTACTGCCAGACTGCCCTTCCTGGGGTTTCACTGCAGCTGCTGCTGCTGCCAACCCCTCAGACAGGCAGCTGCCCTCCTGGGGTCCAGCCAGGCCTGGCCCAGGATGGCAGAACAAAGAACTTCCTCTGAGAGAGGGTGTGACACCCTCTCCCTTTGGAAAATGGTGTGAAGGCAGGGGAGGAGTAGCCTCCCCCAGCCTCTGGAAATGCTTTGTTGGGCACAGATGTGCCCAATTCTGCATAAGCCAGTCTACACCGGTTCAGGGACCCCTTAGCCCCTGCTCTGGCGCGAAACTGGACAAAGGAAAGGGGAGTGACCACTCCCCTGACCTGCACCTCCCCTGGGAGGTGTCCAGAGCTCCTCCAGTGTGCTCCAGACCTCTGCCATCTTGGAAACAGAGGTGCTGCTGGCCCACTGGACTGCTCTGAGTGGCCAGTGCCACCAGGTGACGTCAGAGACTCCTTGTGATAGGCTCCTTCAGGTGTTAGTAGCCTTTCCTCTCTCCTAGGTAGCCAAACCCTCTTTTCTGGCTATTTAGGGTCTCTGTCTCTGGGGAAACTTCAGATAACGAATGCATGAGCTCAGCCGAGTTCCTCTGCATCTCCCTCTTCACCTTCTGATAAGGAATCGACCGCTGACCGCGCTGGAAGCCTGCAAACCTGCAACATAGTAGCAAAGACGACTACTGCAACTCTGTAACGCTGATCCTGCCGCCTTCTCGACTGTTTTCCTGCTTGTGCATGCTGTGGGGGTAGCCTGCCTCCTCTCTGCACCAGAAGCTCCGAAGAAATCTCCCGTGGGTCGACGGAATCTTCACCCTGCAACCGCAGGCACCAAAAAGCTGCATTACCGGTCCCTTGGGTCTTGGTGGAGGTAAGTCCTTGCCTCACCTCGCTGGGCTGCATTGCTGGGAACCGCGACTTTGCAAGCTACTCCGGCCCCTGTGCACTTCCGGCGGAAATCCTTCGTGCACAGCCAAGCCTGGGTCCACGGCACTCTAACCTGCATTGCACGACTTTCTAAGTTGGTCTCCGGCGACGTGGGACTCCTTTGTGCAACTTCGGCAAGCACTGTTTCACGCATCCTCGTAGTGCCTGTTTCTGGCACTTCTCCGGGTGCTACCTGCTTCAGTGAGGGCTCTTTGTCTTGCTCGACGTCCCCTCTCTCTGCAGGTCCAATTTGCGACCTCCTGGTCCCTCCTGGGCCCCAGCAGCATCCAAAAACGCAAAACGCACGATTTGCGTGTAGCAAGGCTTGTTGGCATCCGTCCGGCGGGAAAACACTTCTGCACGACTCTCCAAGGCGTGGGGGATCCATCCTCCAAAGGGGAAGTCTCTAGCCCTTGTCGTTCCTGCAGTATTCACAGTTCTTCAGCCTAGTAAGAGCTTCTTTGCACCAACCGCTGGCATTTCTTGGGCATCTGCCCATCTCCGAGCTGCTTGTGACTTTTGGACTTGGTCCCCTTGTTCCACAGGTACCCTCAGTCAGGAATCCATCGTTGTTGCATTGCTGATTTGTGTTTTCCTTGCATTCTCCCTCTAACACGACTATTTTGTCCTTAGGGGAACTTTAGTGCACTTTGCACTCACTTTTCAGGGTCTTGGGGAGGGTTATTTTTCTAACTCTCACTATTTTCTGATAGTCCCAGCGACCCTCTACAAGGTCACATAGGTTTGGGGTCCATTCGTGGTTCGCATTCCACTTCTGGAGTATATGGTTTGTGTTGCCCCTATCCCTATGTTTCCCCATTGCATCCTATTGTAACTATACATTGTTTGCACTGTTTTCTAAGACTATACTGCATATTTTTGCTATTGTGTATATATATCTTGTGTATATTTCCTATCCTCTCACTGAGGGTACACTCTAAGATACTTTGGCATATTGTCATAAAAATAAAGTACCTTTATTTTTAGTATAACTGTGTATTGTGTTTTCTTATGATATTGTGCATATGACACTAAGTGGTACTGTAGTAGCTTCACACGTCTCCTAGTTCAGCCTAAGCTGCTCTGCTAAGCTACCATTATCTATCAGCCTAAGCTGCTAGACACCCTATACACTAATAAGGGATAACTGGGCCTGGTGCAAGGTGCAAGTACCCCTTGGTACTCACTACAAGCCAGTCCAGCCTCCTACAGTGACCTCACCCTTCTTTTCCACTACTGTGTGGGGACCACTCCACTTGTCCTGGGATGCACTCAGAGCCACAGGCTCCAGGACCCTAACCTCCTGCCCTGCCTGGTAAAAAGTCAGAACAGCCTTCTGGTCATGCCACTGCTTCTACAGTTCCTGACTGGCCTGAAGGTTTTTAGTGGCCTTTTTCATGTACTCAGCCATCCTTGATCTGAGGTCACGTACATAGTCCACTATGTCCTGTTTAGGGGTTTTGAAAGGTTGCTCCCAGCTCTCCCTTACAAGAGCAAGAGTACCCCTAACAGGGTGCCCAAACAGAAGTACAAGGGGCTGCAGCACACTCCCTTCTGAGGGACCTCCGTGTAGGCAAAACGGAAGTATAGCAGTAGGTTATCCCATATCCTCCTGAGTTTATCAGAGTCCCCTCATCATGCCTTTGAGAAATTTCTTAAATCACTCTACAAAGCCATTGTTTTGGGGTGTTGAGGGTGAACTTGTAAGTGACACCACATTCATTCCACATTGCCTTTAGGTATGCAGACGTGAAGTTGGTACCTCTGTCTGATATCACCTCTTTAGGAAAGCCCACCCTTGAGAAAAGTCCCAGGAGGACATTTGCCACTGCAGGAGCTGTAGTGGTCCTTATAGAATAAATCTGTTCCCAGAGGCTGTGGGTGAGTCTAGGGAGCCAACTATATTCACCACAACCCTCTCAAAGGGAACTCTAACTACTGGAAGTGAAATTAAGTTGGCCTTTGGATGCCACCTATCTTGCCTTTGGCTTGACAGGTGACACAGGAGTGTCAAAACTCTTTAGTGTCCTCTGACATGAGGGGCCAGTGAAAGTCAGGGACAAGTCTGTCCCAGGTCTTACTTTGCCCCAGGTGACCTGCCAGGGGACTGTCATGTGCCAGAGTCAACAAACATTCTCTGTACTGCAGAGGTACTACCAATCTCCTGGTGGCACCAAGTTTGGGCCCCCTTGGCTCTGAATACAAGAGGTTGTCTTCACAGTGCACCTTGTGAGTGCCATTGACATCCCCTGCCTCTTGGAGGACAGCTTGCTGCTTCTAGCCCTCCAGTGTAGGACACGTATTTTGTGCCATACTGAATTCCTCTCTGGCAGGCTTCACTGCACCTACGAGCTCAGCTGTTTCAGCTTTCAGCTTCTCAGGTGTAGGTTCTGCCAAAGGAGTAGATTCCTCCTCCTCAAAGGGGGAATCTTCACTAGAGAATGGGGTAGGGGCACCTTTTTGGTCTTTCAACCCTGGGGTTTTGTAAGTTCTTGGCCGATTGTTCCAGGCTCCAAGTTTCCTTGATCTTTTTGCCTCTTGGCCTGTGCTCTGGTGAGGGCAAATATGTGCCCTTGGATGCCTAGCATTGCTGCACGGGCCTCTAACACCACTGCAGCCCAAGCTGAAGTCTCCAAGTTGTTCCCTAGTAGACACTCTACAGGTAGGTCTGTGGACACAACTTTCTTTGCATCAGAAACTCCCGAGCTGAGATCAACAACTGACATGGGGTGGCATACAGTGTTGTTATGAGCATCAGTCACTTGGTACTGGTGATCAAGTAGGTGTTTCTCAGGGGACACCAATTTTTCAGTCACCACAGTGACACTGGCACCTGTGTCCCTGTAGGCCTCTGCCTAAACACCATTTACCAAGGACTGCTGTCTGTACTTATCCATATTAAGGGGACATGCAGCAAAGGTGGCAAGATCAATGCCCCCATCAGAGACTAGAATAGCCTCTGTTGGCTCCCTTACTAAACCAGCCCTCACCACACTTCCTAAAGTGAGCCCAGCTACACCCTTGGAATGATTATTGCCAACAGACCCACTACTACTGTTCGTACTAGGGGCACTAGAAGTAGAAGTGGGGTTTCTAGTGGTGGGTGGCTTGATGTCTATCTTAGGGCCTTTGGTTTTACTATATAGCACCAAGGCTTTTCAACATGGGAGGAAGAGGAAGATGTTTTAGACCTACCCCCTGAAGAGGTTTGAGGTCCTGATGAAGACTCCTAACTTTTATCTTTGTCCTCACCATTGTCCTGAGACTTACCTGCTTCCTTTTTCTTGTTGTCACCCCCTGTATGAGCTTTTCTGCTCACCCTAGTTCTGACCCATTTGTCTGCCTTCTTTCCCAGTTCTTGGGGAGAGGCCAGATCTGAGTCAACCAAGTATTGGTGCAACAAATCAGAAACACAGTTATTCAAAATATGTTCTCTCAAGATAAGATTGTATAAGCCCTGATAGTCACTGACTTTGCTGCCATGTAACCAGCCTTCCAAATCTTTAGCAGAACAGTCTACAAAGTCTACCCAATCTTGGGAGGACTCTTTCCTGGTCTCCCTGAACTCGAGTCTATATTGCTCAGTGGTGAGACCAAATCCATCTAAGAGTTCAGATTTCAAAACTTCATAGTTGTCAGTATCTTCTTCCCTTACAGTGAGAGATCGATCTCTCTCCTTGTCAGAGAAGGAGAGCCACAGGATACCAGCCCACTGTCTCCGAGGGACCCTTTGCACCTTACAGGCCCCCTTCAGAGCAGTGAACCACTTGCAAATGTCATCCCCCACCTTGTAGAGGAACAACTTTGTTTAGGTTTATGGAGTCAAAAGAGTCATCCCTGACCCTAGGCTGCCTGAAACTAAAGCTGCTGCCACCATGGGGTGCTAACCCCAAACCCTGTCCCTCTCTCCCCACTGCCAAGGCCTCCCTATCTAGGGATAGCTGTTGCTGCTGCAGCCTCAGCTTGGCCTCCTCCAGTCTCAGCTGTCTAAGTTCCCTATCTAGGGAATCTTCCCCTGGAGTTGAGCATTGTGTCCCTCAAATTCCGTGGTGACATGAGAGTGAGCAGAGGAGGATCTGTTCCTATTTCTGGCCACCCTCTCAACTAACCCTCTGGGCACAAAGGAGACCCTGCTGGTATAGCTTCCCTTGCTATTACCTGAAGTGCACCCTGCTAGGCTAGGGGGTTTACTAGGGACTCTGTGATCCTCTGAGGGACCCTGCTGAGCCTCCTCAGTGTCCATGTCCCGTCTTTCTAACACTAGGGGGCTAGAGTCTGCATCTTCCTCCCCCTCCTCCTGGCTACGAGCATGGTCCTGGTCATCCCGGAGGAGCAGTCCCAGAAGCAGACTCTTGCTATGGTTCCTCCCTGCCTTCAGTTTTCTCTCAGCACACATCTCCCTTAGTTCACAGAAGGTCAGGTTCTCATAGGGTGAATCCATAGCCTGAGATGTGTACTCTGCTAAAGACATGTTGTGTTGTTAGGGTGGTGTAAGTGTACCTAACTACCCTAACTCCTAGGCGGTTATTATGAACACGGCGGGAAACACCGCATTGCTGCCGCCAACAGAGGAGTGATCGTCAAATAATGAACCAACTGAAACACAGGCATCCTGAGAACCACCCACTGCCAGTAGAGGAGTGCTGACAATGATGGCAGAGGCTGCCCACAGGCCGACGGAAAGGCCCCACCCGCCCATCAAATAATGAATCACTAGAATGGCGTCAGTTCCTGGGCGGAAAGCACCGCCACACAAAGCCAGGCAGTGGGTGCTCTACCGGTTGTAGACCCCCAGGGTCTGCACCTCCTTGGCAATGGCATGCCAAAGTACCCTCTTGTGGTGGGCGCTGACCTAAAAGGGACACACAGAAAGGTAAGACAAAGGTCAGGCACTTGGCAAACATATACAGCTGGCTATACGTCCACTATGGGATGGAAAGTACAAACAGACTAACAGCACATACGCACGCAGCATGTCAGGAACCATGGCCCATCCAGGGTCAGAGGTGCACACATATCTGCTGCCAACCCCATCCATCACACACAACCATTGCCCACAATCCCCCTTCTCACCTGTACCTCTGGCCGTCCGTAGAGCTTGGCGTATAGGGGCAGGACCCCGTCCACGAGCCTCTCCAATTCCTCTTGGGTGAAGGCCGGGGCCCGTTCCCATGCACCACACGCCACTTCCATGACCAGAGGCAGGACACAGCAGTACACTCAGTGGAGTATCTGCGTGCACGAGGTCAGGGAGTCAAGTGAAGTTGAGGTGACAACTTCGCGTACGCACCGCGGCAGTGTGCACCGTCACCGCCGGCGGGGATCATGATACAATAGGATTCCCCATTGACACCCATGTTAACCAATGACTGTGTGCACGGCGGTAAACACTGCCTTATGCTGTTACGTCAACCACTAGCGTTGTGAGGTCACTTCCACCACGACAGTTCTGGATTATAGGGGGCAGACATTTTGCAAATAACTACACATTTATAATGCTGCCATCTGCACAATGCAGGCCCTAATGTTCACCAAATACACATATGCATTAGACCATTAACAATACCACACCTTACAAACCCTGAACAATAATTCCGGCAAATCGTAATCAGCATGCCATCCCTACTGAAGTACAAGTTCTCTCTGCACTCGATTTCCTGGCCACAGGCTCATTTCAAGTGACATTAGGCATGGGTGCTGGATTTTCACAGCCAATGTTCAGCATGATACTGACAAGATTTCTGAATGCATTTGTACGACACCTGCAATCCTAAGTGAGGTTTCCCCAAAGTACTGACCTCCCTGCCATCAAGTCAGAATTCTATGCCTTTGCCAACATACCCCATGTGATAGGTGCCATCGATAGCACCCGCATACCTATAATCCCCCCAAGAGTCAGTGAACAGGTGTACAGAAACAGGAAGAACTTTCACTCCATGAACATTCAATTGGTATATACTGCAGACTAGTACATCTCACATGTGAATGCCATGTTCCATGGTTCAGTCCATGATTCCTTTGTGCTGAGGAACAGTAGTGTGCCACACAACATGGAACAACCACAAAAGAACAGAGGGTGGATCATAGGTAGGTGTTTCTGTCACTAACTGCCACCTAGCAGACAGCAAGGCTGTCTGCCTGTGAGGCTTGTCAATTGCAGTTGTGTTTTGCACCTCTTTCTAGGTGATTCTGGTTATCCCAACTTGTGTTGGCTCCTGAAACCAGTGAGGAATCCTGGGACAGATGCAGAGAGGAATTACAATGAGGCCCATGGACGTACTAGGAGGGTGACAGAGCTCACAATAGGTCTCCTGAAGGCTAGATTTCATTGTTTACATATCTCTGGTAGTTCCCTGGCCTATGGGCCTGAAAAGGTGTGTAGAATAGTGGTGGCCTTCTGCTTGCTGCACAACGTGGCAGTGAGAAATTCTTTCCCCCTCTTGGAGGTGGAGGGTGCTGTATATCCAGACCAGCTTTCTCAGAGAGGGGACAAGAGTGATGGTGATAATGAAGAAGGGGAAGATGTAAATTCCCGGACCCAACTGATACAACTCTACTTCCAGTAACTATGTGGGACTAAGGGCTGAGATTGGTGTCTGTGAAACATACTGTCAGTGTGCCCTGTCATCTAGGCGGGGTTTGATGTACTAATTGCAACTGTGTCCAGGTCTGCATAGGGCAGAATACAATTTTGTGTTTTTTCTTCTAACCATATTTAGGCACAACAACATGTAATGCAAGTGGGTAATTTCATGCTACACAGGTACAAATAAAGTAGTTATCAGCCAGTTGCATCCATACTTCACTTTGTTCACACATTATGACAGGTGACAGTGTTACAGGTGTGATATGTGTTTTATTTGGTGCAGGGATTGAGTCGTGCAAATTACAGTGATGGCAGTTGGTCATGGGTGGTTATCCTAAATGCCATCATGGTTGTAGCCTTGTTGTAAGTATTGGTAGGTTCATCAATGCTTACATGAGTTCTTATTTCTTGTTAGCACTGTTTGGTGGTTGTATGTGTGGGATAGTTGTTGGAAAGATTGTTGCAGAGTCACTTCTTTGAGGGGGCCTTGTTCTTGGCAGTGTTCCTATCCCATATCTTGGCCGGAGGGTCCATTTGGGTGCCTGTTGTTGACCTATAGGGGATGAGATGGTTGTTCCCTGTGTTTCCTCTGAGGGTAGTTTGTGTGAAGTTGATGCTGATGCTCTCATTGTC
Organism: Pleurodeles waltl; assembly: GCF_031143425.1. Lineage (NCBI taxonomy): Eukaryota > Metazoa > Chordata > Amphibia > Caudata > Salamandridae > Pleurodeles > Pleurodeles waltl. Next base: position 254,273,063 of record NC_090448.1, on the reverse strand, counting down.
TGGTCTGTCTCCTGTGCTGTAGTGGGGGCTTCCCGTACTGTGGAGGCCTCAGGCTGGGTTTGTACAAGCTGCAGCAGCGCACCTGCTATGCTGGCCATTGTGGCATTGTGCATTTTCCACTGCTCCATGGCCTCTTGGTGGTGTGCTAGCTGCATCCTCTGACTCTGCTCCAGGGTGGATACTATCCGGGCCAATCTGTGATGGGTATGCTGGTAGGCCCCCAGGACCTCAGAGATCACGTCCTGGGCTGCAGCATCTATTCTGTGGCCTCCCCGCTGGCCCACTGATGCCCTCCCACTGGGCCTAGCCCCCTGTGCCTGTGTCCCCTGCACAGGTCTGGCAGTGCCACTTGTACTGGGGCCATCGTCTTCCTGCCTGTTGGTAGGGGGTGACTGTGGCCTCTGTACTTGTGTTCCACCAGTCTTTGGCCTGGATACACTGGTGTGTGAACGGTTGCCCTGGGCTGATGTTCTTACCTGGGTGGTAGGGATGTCAGTGGTATCCTGGGAGGGGCTGCTGGATGGTGACAGTCCAGGACTGTGTGAGGGGCCAGCCTGCTCATCAGTGTCCAGGGTTCCATCCCCAGTGTCCTGTGAGGTGCCTCTGTCTCCCTGGGGGGCACTGGCACTCCTTGTCCTGTCCGTCAGGGTGGCATGGGTGGTGGTGCCTGTTGGAGGAAATGGACATGTCTGTTACATTTTTATGGTCGGATGGGGTGCAGAGGCCTAGGCGGGTTTGTGCAGCTTACATACTTTGGGACAATGCTGGATGCTTTAATGGGGTTAACATTGCTTTTAGCTTAGGATGTGGAGGTGCATTGTGGGTGTTAGAGGCCATTGTATTTCCTTGCAGGGGTGGGGGGCTGTGTACAGGGGGAGGGATGTGGGCCTGTTAGTGGGTTTGTGTGCATGCAGAGGTTTTAGGGGATTGGGACTGGGAAGAGAAAGTTGGAGGTGAGAGGCTAGAGACAGGGACAATGGCTGCCATCAGTGAGTTGGCCAGAGCCCCTAAAACCCAGCCAATACCAAGCACACCTTCAGACCAGCATGCACTCAAATCAACACACAGAAGTGGCTCATGCAAACACAAGCATCCCACAGGCACTCACACAAGCACCATCCAGATGCATACACACCAACATCCACTGCCTCCACTGTGTCCCCCTCCTCCTCGTCCACCTCCCTCCAATTAGCATCTCCACTGACACCTGCATGCACTACATCCTCATCCACTACCTCCATCACCAGCACGCCTATCACTACACGCCCCTCTCTGGCAGTCACCACCCCCACATCCATGCACACGTCCCCTGTGTCCTCTCCCACTGTGTCTGTGCCCCCTCCTCCCAATGTACACAAACGCAAGCACTCAGACACCCAACAGCCATCCACCTCATAACAGCATCCAGCCCATGCACCTGCACCCAAACACAGCAGACAGACACCTCCTACAACCACTCCCTCTTCCTCCACTCCCAAACCTTCACCCTCTTCCAGCCCCCGTGTCCCTAAAAGGCTTTTCCTCCCCACCCTTGACCTATTCCCTGCTCCTCCCCTCCCCTCCATCCTTCACATCGGGCCAGGATGGGCAGAACCTAGGCCAGCACCTCAGCCACCCAATCCACGGCCACTGCAGTTGCTGCAGCTACTGCAGGTGTGAGAGGCTCCATGGAGGCATGCGTCAGCACTGCCAGGGTGCCTGCACCACCTGCCTAGGGTAAGAAGGGACCACCAGCTAGCAAGGGCAAGAAGGCATCACCAGCTAGCAAGGGCAAGGAGGCACCTCCAGCTAGCAAGGGCAAAAATGGACCACCAGCTAGCAAGGGCAGGAACGGAACACCAGCTGCCAAGGGGAAGGAGGCACCACCAGCTGCCAAGGGCAACGATTCACCACCAGCTGCCAAGGGCAAGGGCAAAGGGCCTGCCTCTGCAGGCAGGAGGGACAGGAGGCCTGGTGCTGTGACAGGATCTGAGCCCCCACCACCAACCATGGCCCTTCAGCCCTCCGAGGCTGCAGGGGAAGGGCTGGAGCCTTCCCCCACCATTGACAGCACCGCCACCAGCCCTGCAACTGCCACCCCTGAGCAGCCGTCACCGCCGGCGAGCAGTGTGTAGTCATGCCTACATGGGCTGTAGTGTGTCCTGGCCCCTGCAACAACTATAGGTGTGACACCCAGGTGAGAGACTGTGACCTTGCACTATCCAGGATCTCCATCGCTGGGCACAAGGCCCCCTCCAGAACCAGTGGAAGAAGACATCCACTCACCCCATCCTTGCCAGAATGTAGCACACTGGGCACAAGGCCCCCTCCAGAACCAGTGGAAGAAGGCATCCACTCACCCCCTCCTTGCCAGGATGAGGCACACTGGGCACAAGGCCCCCTCCAGAACCAGTGGAAGAAGGCATCCACTCACCCCCTCCTTGCCAGGATGAAGCACAATGGGCACAAGGCCCCCTCCAGAACCAGTGGAGGAGCCATCCACTTGAGAGACTGTGGCTTTGCACTCCCCAGGACCAAGCAGTGGGCAAACCACCCACTAGAAAGACTGTGGCCTTTCACTCCCCAGGACCAAGCAGTGGGCAAACCACCCACTTGAGAGACTTTGGCTTTGCACTCCCCAAGACCAAGCAGTGGGCAACCCACCCACTTAAGAGACTGTGGCTTTGCACTCCCCAGGACATAGCAGAGGGCATGTAGCCCCGTCCCGGAGTAGTGGTGTTGTACCATCTTCCGGCTGAGGTGCCCCCCGTTCCCCTTCCCCTTGAGGTGCCTGTGTATCTTCGACCTGATGCCCCAGCAGTGTTCTCTCCGTATTGAGGCAGGAGTCAAGTGTGGCCTTTGCCTATGTGTTATGGCCCTGTGGGCCATGGACATTTTGGGCTGGGCAGTGTCCCTCCGTTTGTATATATTGTAAATACTGTTTTGTGCTTTAAGGGCGTATTTATCTAAATGTATATTATTACACTGACTTTACTCACATCCTTTTGTCCTTGTGTTATTCCTGACGGTTACGGGGTAGATATGTAATGCTGTTGCATCTGTTTGTGTGTATGGTGTTGGGGGTGGGGATGGGGGTGTTGCATGTTGTGTGTGTATGTCACTCTCTTTTTCCTCCCCCCCTCCTTTGTGTGCTAGGTGCGGTACTCACCGTGGTCGTCTTTGCTGCTATTCGTTTTCCTGGAGTAGGAGGAGGTATACCAGCATGGGGAAGATCTGCAGTTCGGGCTCCATGGTGTCGTGGTTCTTCCTTGAGTGTCGAGGGGTGAGTCGTTTCCCTTCTGTGTACTGTTTCTGCCGTGCTTTTGATGGCATTGGTACCGCTGCGGAAAAGGTGGCGGATTGGCCTCTCTTAATACAGTGGGCGGTACATTGTCTTCCGCCTGGCTGTTGGCGGTTACTGCTGCGGTGCTTGTTGCTACCGCCATGGCAGTCAGTGTGTTAAAGTGGCTGTCTGTGTTGGCGGTTTCTGCTGTGGTCAAAATTACATTTTTATTACCGCCGGCCTGTTGGCTGTATTACCGCCGCTTTATCACCGAGCTCCAGGGTTGTAATAAGGGCCATAGTGCCTAAAATTGCAAAGTCCCAATCAGGATTATCAGGTCTTCCTAGACCGGGTCGAAGTAAAAAGCTAAGGCCAACCATGAGGTAATGCTGGTCAGAAACAGGAATTAAGTTTGGCCCAGTGGGAAGGTTTACCTTCTAACTTAGAAGATTTTTTGGAGAAAAGTCCACTTTGATGGGTTGCTGACGGGTCGGGTTTCAGGTTGAATTCGAAGGAGGATTTGACCACTGCATCCAGGTGAAATACAGGTCCTTGGTGTGAGCTTCGACTCTGGGGGGAAACTTGGCATGGTCAGTGTCGACGGCAAAGAATACTCCTAGGGAAAAAAGTCCATAATCTGTACCACAGTGGTTTTATTGGAAATTGGACGCTATTTGAAGTTAGTCTCAGCAAAGTACATCTATGTGCAGACAGAACAGAAACTTTTTCTGGAACTTTAAATCCTTTTAACATGGGTAGCAGGCTAGTTTAACCAACCAGTGATTTGACATCAGTGGTTGTGGCTTTGGCATTGTTCCAAATCTCAAGTGTCCATTGTTACATGTTTTAGGGTCAGAGAAGTAAATCTAACACCATCTAAGGGTTCAGGGCCTTGTGGGTAACATATTTAGATTAGGACTCACTCTCCAACAAGCCACCAGTAGTGTCCAGGGAAAATCCAGTTGCAACTGGTCAGTTAGCATCCTTGAAAAAGTAGGTATCTTGCAGCCTTCGTGGCCCAGTAGCCTAATATGAGGTCAGCAAACTCACGCTCAGAGTCCACTTCTTTGTCCTAGATAAAAGTGGAAGCAGGTCTAACCCTTGGGTCTCTCACCACAGTTCTAGAACAGGTGAAGCCCTTCTTCTCTCTTCCCAGCTCCAGATCCATTCTGAAGAAAGTACCCAGGGGTGCCACATTTATGCCTGATACTAGCTTGTGGATGACAGAGACTCTCCCTCACCAATAGGGAAAGTTTTCCCAGAGGCAACCCTACCCACTTTGACATAACTTTCTGTGGGGTGTCCCCTAAACAGTTCCACAATGCACTGTTCTTCCAAAGTCCAACATTGCAGCACCTTTTTCCTCCTCTTGTCAGAGCTTTGAGCTCACACCTGAGGTGTTTCTAGGGAAATTAGACACTCCCCTTGCAAACATATTTGGAAACAGTTTGTCCCCTCTCAGACTGGTGCTATTATAACTCATGGAAAGATCGGCCCAGATGTGATTTGCTTTTGCCTGAGACTGGGGATGCCCTTGTGAAGCTTACAATTGGTGGGCATATCCCTCAGGTCATCCTATGTTTATGAACTTATAAAACAATAAAAGTAAAAGGTGTAAATCTGGGATTTTAACCAATTTGACAAGTTGTTAGGGGTCAGAACATATGCCCTGGGACCTGGTCAGAAAGGTCTCAGTGTACAGAGTCCAAAAAACATCAGTATCAGTCCAAACCAAAAAATTGAGTTGATCATGGAAAAGAGGCACTTTCTTACAGGGGTACTATAATATGATAATGGACCCAAGAAAAGACAGACCAGTTTCCTCTGTACATTTGCAGAGTTTTGCTAATTGGAGGGGATATTAGGGCCTAGTGGAAGTTTGGAGGGAAATGCATCCAAAAGGTCTGGAGTATTCATTCTATTGTGCAGTTCACAATATACATACATGACTTGACATGTTTCTGATGAGACTGGGGGTAACATAGCAATTGTGGACACTCAGGCCCATATTTAAGAAAAAGTGGCGCATCAGAGCCCTCCTACCGGCACCTAACCACACCATGCTTTTGATATATTTATAATATGGCACACAATGGTAGTCGTTAGCACAATAGCGTCAACATTTTTGATGCTATTGTGGTGCTTTACTGTACTAGTGTTAAAAATGTTGAATCTTGTGTAGCAAAGTGCTAGGAGGCCCATAGGTTTCTATGAGAGCATCATTTTAATGCCTGCTCTGAGCATGTGTTAAAAATTATGCCAAAAATGGTGCCGTGAAATATGTTAAATTTCACTGCACCATTTCTGCTGGCCTCCTAGCACTGGAATGCCCCCTTGCATACATTATGTCTAGCGCAGGCATAATGTGGCGCAACGAGTTACAAAGTGGCATAATGCATGCATTGAGCCACTTTGTAATTATGTTGTGGGGAAAAAGCCACTGTAGCACCACCTTAGCATAAAAAAAAAAATTACACTGTGGAGGTGCTAAGGTGGAGATAGGGGCTCTTAAATATGCTGAGTAGTTCCTAGCCAGCACTATTTTGGATGATTACCCACTTTTATTAATGATAATCCTGGTCCAGATCAGGCCATTGATTCCCACATGGGCGCGGCAGGTTTAGGCAGAGCTTTTCATGTTTCACGCAGAAGTGGTTGCTGGTACTTACCATGTTTGGGGTACGAAGGTGCTGATGAACCAAATATTAGTGAAAAAGGAAGAGCTCAAGCAAATGGAAAAAATGACTGCCTGTGATACAGCAGCACATGAAACTCTGTAAAACAGAATTAACAAAATTGAATGTGCACTTGGGCCCAGTACAATATAAAGAATAGGTAGCTAAACTACATTCTGAGAGGGAAAGGCCTGGTAGATTACTGGCTTGGTTGGTACAATTAGAAATAGAAATAAAGAAAATATGTGCTATACGTACGCAAGCAGGTGAAATATTAACCACTGAGATGGGAATAAATGCAGTATTTTCCAAAATACTATGTACAATTGAACTGAATTTCACCTCAGTGGATGCTGTGATGTGCCATGTTTTTGGAGGAAGTGTCCACGCCTTTTCTTAATGTACAGCAGCAGAAGGAGAGTCTGGATGAGTAATGTTATACTATGTTATGTTGTGTTATGTTATGACATGCTATGTCAATATGTATGGAACATTAATTACTCATGTGGTTCCCCGGGTGCCTGTACAGGTATGAAGATGTGAGGTCCCCTCAGTGTTTATTTTAAGAGCCAGATCTTCAGCCTCTTGTGGAACTCAATAAGTGAGGAAGAGGTTCTGATGTTTTGAGGGAGGTTCTTCTATGAAAAAAGCGACCTCCCGACTTGCTTTTGTGGATGTTTTGAGTGAGGGTGAGGAAGAGCATAGGTGTCCTGTGGACTGGTGAAAGTGTATGCAGTTGTTCAGGTATGCTGGTCCTGTATTGTGTAGAGCTTTGAATGTATATGTGAGTAGTTTGAATTGTCTGTGCTTGTGAATGGGAAACTTGCTTGTGAATGGGAAACTAGTGAAGCTTTTTGAGGTACGGGATGATGTGAGTGCAGCATTGGAGGTTGAGTATAAGTCTTGTGGCTCCGTTATCTATGGTCTGGAGTCTGTGTAGCAGTTGTTTGGAAATTCAGACATAGAGAGTGTTGCCATAGTCGAGGCTGCTGATGATGAGTGATTGCAAGACGGTCCGTCTGGTGTTCTGTGGCAGCCACTTGAAGATCTTTTGCAGCATGAGAAGGATGTGGAAGCAGGAAATGCTCACGGTACTGACTTGTGCTATCATGTTTCGCTTGATGTCAAGGATGATACCTAAATTTCTTGCACGGCCTGTTGGTTTGGATGTTTATCCTAGTTCTGACAGAGACCAGATGAAATTGCATGGCGAGGACTTGATATCAAACACCAGTAGTTCCATCTTGTCAGAGTTAAGTCTCAGGTAGTTGGTTCACATCCAATCTGCTACCATGGTCATGCAGTGGGTGCAGTTGTCTGTGGTGGTGGTTGTCTTATCCCTCAGAGAGAGGATCAGTTGGGTGTCATCAGCATAGGGGATGACAGTAATGTCTTGTGATGAAAAGATTTTGGTGAGTGGGACTCAGCATATCTGCTCTAACTATAGCTGAGATCAGAACTGCAATTGACCAGCTGGCTAAAGGTTAGAAACTTTGTACTGACAGGCTCATGATGGAATTTTACTGTAGGCATAGGGCTAATCCAACTCGGACATTTTTAGCAGTTTAGTTAGATGTACTAGACAGGGGTGTTCTTGCAGAATCCATTGGAACAGCCATGGTGATGGTGCTGCTGAAACCAGGGAAAGGCTCATTTGAGGTCGTATTGTGTAGATTGTTGTAACTCTTGAACTCGGAACACAAAATATTGAGTAAGGTACTGACAAATGAAAGTCATGGTATACTAAGGTCAAGGCTGATTTATTCCTGAATGGAATATAAATATGAACATGCACTGTCTCTTTTAAATGTTAGCACGAACACCCAGATTGGGCACATACCCCATAGAGGGTCTCTTTTCACATTAAAAAGGCCTTCAATCCTCTCTTATGGTTCATTTTATTCAAAGTCCTAGAGAAATTGGGGATTGGGTCCTATTTTTCATTAATGGACAGGCTTGCAGCACTCGGAACTGGTTGCAAGCATGATAATAGAGGTGTAATTTTAGATAGATGGCAAGTGTTCAGAGGGATAAGACAAGGTTTCCAGCTACTGACACTATTATTTGCTTTCACTAAATAAAATGATGGATGGAGTGTTGAAACTTTTCAAACACTCACCTCCAGTCACAGATCTGGGTTCAATCCATCATTATTTTGCTTGCCATGTAACTCGAGTTTGGACCCATCCATATGCAAATCGGTCTTGACCATGTTCCATATGGGAACAATCCAGCCTGAACTGTTAAGCCATGTTCTCTCTAGACCGGAAATAAGCACCCTGAGACTGGTTTCAGGGTATCACCCCTCATCAGCCAGGCTAGCTTGAATCTTGTGGCGCCGAAGAAGGGGACCCACATCTGGGCATACCCTGGCCCCTTAGGGTGAACATAGCAACACCACAAAATAAAATAATGGACAGGGTGTTAAAACTTTTCAAACACTCATCCCCAGTCACAGATCAGGGTTTAATCCATTGTTATTTTGCTTGCCACTCACCACAGTTTAGACCAAGCCCTATGAAAATCACCCTTGACCCTTCTCCCCATGGGAACAGTCCAGCCCGAACTGCCAAGCCAGGTCCTCCATGGACAAGCGCCCTGGGACCGTTTATGTGGTATCTCCCCTCATCAGCCTGGTTAGCTTGAATCCGGTGGTGCAGCAACCAAGGGACCCATGTCTGGGCATATCCTGGCCAAGTAGGGCGAGCATAAGGAGTGTGGAACAATGTTTTTGAGTACATTATGAAGGTCTCAAGAAACCCTCATTTTCGATTTACTGAGGTAATAAAGGCACGCAGGCTGGGGCAAACATATATCATATGGTGTGGGAACTTTATATATACAAGAATATTGGAAGGAGGTTTTACTAATGATTAAAGAGGTTTCGGAAATAAAGATTCTCCAGGATCCTCTACAATGCTTACTGGGGACAAAGAGAATGAAGGCCAATAGACAAAAGTATATATTTATAGACTTGGCCCTCTTCGTTGCTGAACATAGTATGCCAATGGTGTGGAAGGCGTGTATTCTACCTCAACTGAAAAAGTTGGTATACAATGTTGTTAAATAGACTGGGCTGAATTGACTTTTTTGGCAGCCCTCTGTCACAGGAACACTAGCATTTTCTGTACAGATATCTAGGATGTAATTCTATTGGCACAAGGGCCAAAACTGACAATCAACCACTCTGAAGTTCTTTCAAGTTCTATCTTAGACCAACAATGAGAAAAAGGCTGCTTTTCAATTGGATTGTAATTTATCATACTAGTTGCCATTATTTTGGTTGTTTAGAAACACCTGTAAAATGTGAAGCATTCAACTGGGGCAATGCCTGGCTATTTGCAGGATTGAGGGAGTGGTTTGGAGTTGTTGTTAATGTCTGTATTTGCATGAGCAGGAAATAAGAGCATGAAATACTTCACAATGTCTGTGGATCTGTACAGATAATGCCACATGCTGTTTGATAGCAATTAAATGAATAAAGAAAGGTTATCAAATAATTAGTTCAGAAATTTAGGAATGGTAGAAGGGCAGAAGGGCAGAGTATACACCTTTGCTGAAGCTTTTGTAATTCTGGAAAAGAATGAGATTTAAGATACTATCAAACACACAGGATTTGGACACAGAAGAGTCTGGCTCAAAGTCTACAGAGACCAATTCATATGAGAAAATTCAATTTACTCCAGTGCAATGCAGTCGTACCTGTTGGGAAATGCTAGATCTGACAGCCTTAGGGTGGTCATCCCCCAACTTTTTGCCTGCCTCCCTCCACTTTTCTGACAATGTTTTTGCTTGTTTTAGGACTCTGCACACTTTACCACTGCTTACCAGTGCTACAGTGCCTATGCTCTCTCCTCTAAACATGATAACATTGGTTCATTCCCAATTGGCATATTTGATTTACTTGTACATCCCTAGTAAAGTGCACTACATGCCCCGAGGGCCTGTAAATTGAATGCTACTAGTGGGCCTGTAGCACTGGTTGTGCCACCCACATAAGTAGCCCCTTAACCATGTCTCAGGCCTGCCATTGCAAGGCCTGTGTGTGCAGATTTATTGCCACTTCGACTTGGCATTTAAAAGTACTTCTCAAACCTTAAACTCCCCTTTTTCTACATATATGTCACCCCTAAGGTAGGCCCTAGGTAACCTATAGGGCAGGGTGCTATGTAGGTAAGAGGCAGAACATGTACATTTGTGTTTTATATGTCCTGGTTGGAAAACTCCTAAATTCATTTTCCACTACTGTGAGGCCTGCTCCTTTCATAGGATAGCATTAGGGCTACCTTCATATACTGTTTGAGTGGTAGATTCTGATCAGAAAGGCATAAACAGGTCATATTTAGTATGGTCAGAATGGTAATAGAAAATAAGCATTTCTCTGTACTTAAAATCCATCTGTGCCTTACAGCCTGTCTCCAATCCACGTCTGGGCTGGGCTGGTTGACAGCTCCCTTCTGCATTTCACCCAGACAACCACAAACACAGGATACTCAGTCACACCTGCACTCATCTGCATACTGAGTGATATCTCAACTTGTGCTTGATGAATCTTTATTGTTTTGACCTTAATCTAACCAGATAAATATCTATTTTTCTAAATCTGTTCGGTGTATTTTTGTGGTGTTTTCACTGTGTTACTGTATGATTTATTGCACAAATACTTTACACATTACCTTCTAAGTTAAGCCTGACTGCTCAGTGCCAAGCTACCCGAGGGTGGGCACAGGATAATTTGGATTGTGAGTGACCTACCCTGACTAGGATTGTGGTCCCTATTTGGACAAGGGTATATACCTTTTTCAACTAGAGACCCCATCTCTAACAGGAAACCTGCTACATAACCAAGAATAACACTGTGAGTGTATACTGATTTCACCAGTCTGTTCAGAGAAGTGGTGCGACCAAGGTGTCCAAACACCCCACTAACTGAGGATGTCATCCAAGCAGACTGACGAATGGCTCCAGCTCTCATAGGACAAACAAATGTAGCACTCTATTATGGTAGGTATAGAAAGTCTAAGGTTCACAAGGTATTCTTGTTTAAGAAGTGTTTCTATTGGTGCAAAAACCTAATCAGGAGAGCAATTATGGCTAGTACAGATTTCGTCCCATCAGACTTCGTCAAGGCTAGTTTAGGAAGTTTTGAATATTGTGATAAGAGATAGCAAATGTAGAAAAGGGAGGTTAGAAGTGACTCCAAGTAGAGAGTGTCATGTGGTCCACTGGCTAAATAGAGTAGATTTTCTAGATCAGTGTCCATGGCAGCAATGTCACTCAAATAGGGTAGGAGAAGCATATTACTTGTGTTCAAACCAGTAAATTAATATATGTAGTCCCAAATTCAATAGCTTCTGTTTCTCCAGAAAGTAAGACACTTGCAAGATTAGGGCTATAAATTGCCCATTAGGCCTATGTGCATTCCGCATCTCGCGTGTGGTTGCTATGTGCCAGCATGGAAATTTGCTTTTTGTACCATGTCTTAAACAAGAAGAACTTGTGCACTATTGGAATTTTTTAATACCTAAGATAATACAGTGCTCCATAGCTTAAATTGTTTATTTCAATATTCTCCAGTAAGATCCACAACTTCAATGCAAACAAAAAGGACAACAGTAAGGAGAAGGGGGTCAAAATATAACTCAGAGGAAAGAGGAGAAAAAACAGCAAGAAACATAACAGCACCAAGATGCATGTCAAATGAGACCAGACAAATCAATGAACTAGGCAGTGCCTTTGGCATGATAGATAAAACTATCATCAATTTGTCCAATCATACCTAAACAGAGATCAAAGCCAGTGTTGGAAACTCAGGGCTTACTTTTCATCCCAAGAAGCAATATGACTATACCAAAAACCAGAGTGTGTATGTAGGAATTCATTTGAAAAATAAAGTTGCCCATAAAACTGCTTTTAAGTCACATAAATAGAAATGAGGAGATAAGTGAGGGCCACTAACTTAAAATTAATCATACTAAACAATTGGGTTCATTGTATGAATTATATTATGTTACTGATTCTGCTATTAAAGAAGATGAATTACCTAAAGGGTTAGATAACATAAATGATTGCTGGAGAAATAGTGGGTTCACTTGAAAATCTAGGCATGTGTTGAATACTCTTTATGACACTATTGTCACTTCCTGTGAGTCTCTAAGGTGTGACTGAAAGGGCTATTTAGGAAAACATCTATATTTTATAAGCATAATCTTACACTAAGTCAGAAAACAACTATTGAATCCCTGTATATGAATGATTAGATGATAATAAAGCCATCTGGCAATGGAAGTAATGAAGGCTTGTGCGGAGACTTTGCCTCAGCTGGGGAGTACTACACAATAAGAGTGCATATAAAGCAAAAAATACAGTAGTTGTTGAAGGTAATGATCACTAAATATGTGAATTGTAAAGATTAAGTTAAAATGTGGCAGTAGTGTTTCTATATTCAATAGTATCCCAAGTGGCCTACTGTTTATTTATTACCTAAAGAGCACATAAATGTTACCAAGACTCTCGAGATGCACATCATCTTCTCAGATGACTGAGATGTAATTACTTTTTGTCATCTCATGTTTCTGGCTTTCTATCAAATGTACAGCATAGCACAGCATTTGGAGAAAACTATCTGATATCCCATGGAAAAGAGTACTTAATAATTTCTCTTAACATTAAAGGGACTATTTACAAAGGAAAAATTACCTCCACTGGTGGAAGCGGATGGTCAAAGGCCTGGGTTCTGTGGAAGTTTGGAAATGGCCATGAGTTTGTAGGTTTTTGAGCATTCTTAAACTCCTCACTGGTACGTTTCCACCCTATAAATAGGGAGAGATTTACTCCAACCAAGGATTGGAGTGACTGCCCTTCCAGGATTGCAAGGGGAACAAATCAGTCCAGATTTGCTTGTGTGTCAATGAAGGGCTCCTGCTTGGGGGAAATGCATTTGCATTTGCACAGAAGGCTCCAATATTGTTGCAGAGATCTGAGTTATAGAGCACTCAGGGGGACCAGGAACCTTTACTAAATTGCACTGGACGCTCTCAGAAATATTCCTGGAAATCTTCTCCTAGTCCAGTTTTCCAGGTGTACTTCTGGGAATCTTTGTGAGTAAAATAAACAGTGAATTTGCACCCCAGCATAGGTGTATTTATATTACTGCAGATTTATTCAATTTATTTGCTTTATAGAGCCCTATGTCTTTATTAGGATACAATCCTAATATGTCATATGGGCATACACTAATTTTTTAAGGGTCAGATTTATTCACTTAAGGAAACATGCAATCAAGATTCTACACTTAACTAAATTCTCTTTTGTTCACAACAGGTTTTATTCTTGAATATACTATAAAACTAAATCATGGGCACAGCAATGGGTGCCTGATTTGCACACAGCTATGCCAATATTTTAATGGGTGACAGGAGGAGTAGATAGTGTGGACTGTAATGAATCAACCATTTACTCAATATGTGACCATGTGGTTATGAAGTACAGGTGATTTATTCATTATCTGGACTGGAGGTGAAATGTTAGCTAAATATACAAAATATGCAGTGGATTCTAAAAGGATATGGAAGATTTTAGGCAAGCATTGCAGTAGCTTACAAACAGATAATTTACTACCTAAAAAATATAGCATCATCTGTGAATAACGCATCAAAGGTCATGGACTGTTAGTAATATCCCAGTCAAAAGTTAATTAAAGAACGGTGTGCCTAGAATTACACTTTTAAAGTCCTGGAAAAGACAGTGGATGCTAATCGGTGCCTGCACAGTTCTGACTAATACCATCCATCATTGCTAGGCATACTGAGCCTCAGATCTGGGTTTAAGTGCAAACCTTGTGTATTTTTTTAAAGTTTGAATTTACTATAAGGACAGGTACTGAAACACAACTTGGCCTTCTCCTAAAAATAAAATGTAACATGTTTATATAATTTTAAAAGCTCTAATGTGAATAGTGCCTTTATACGTCAAAGCAAATTCGGAACTTTGGATAATTTCAGCTTTAGTTTACAGTTCTTGGGGGGGCGTGAATCTGTGAAAGTGTCTATGAACTTTGAACCAGAAAGGGGACCTACACTTGTTCCACAATTTTAGAATTCATGAACCAGGCCTGTGTTCATCATCATTTGAGGGAACCAAAGTTGGTCTGCTAGATTTAGTGTTCATGAAACCAGCAGGTATTTACAAACTTTGAGGGGACTCAAACTCTGTCCATGAGGTTTTGTGTTTACAAACCTACCTGAGGGCTTCTGAAGTTTGGCAATAACAACAGAATAACAACAGATTCTAAGAATTGCAAGCCCAGTGTGCTGATCCAATTATTTTTCTTTAATTTCAAACCCAGACACGATCCCTGTGGGATTGGCCGCCAGCTCTTGGTCTGCTCAACTTGCCCCTCACACTCTATTTTTTCTCCATCCCAAGCACTGTGCATGACTGTGGGGAATGATGCCCAGTTACCACCTACCATTACTAGGTTTTAAGTTGGCAAATCCTGGTTTACGTCTGCAATCGAATTACAGATGATGGGAGAATAAGCTCTGTCAACAGAATTTTTTTAATATTGGTGCGTGGACCACATAAATACAAAACTTAAGGCACTAATGTTGAGATTTGTTATGTGGAATTATTCCCTCACAAGTACTAAGCAAACCACATATATGTATATAGACATTTTCGTTTTAACTGTATTCTTAACTAATTCTCTATTATATATTTAACTTTACAGTAATATTCTATGCAAAATATTTTTATCCGTAATAAATTTACAAAACGTTTCATGTTTCAATACTACAACTAATTTCAGTAAAATTGAATTTAACCCATCCGAACATGCACAACACCTTTTTAATACCCCAAATTATCATATACCATTTAACTAATTAACACCAAACCATGCTAGGAACAACTCCGAGTACAGTTCTACTGTCATGCCAAGTTTGACATATTTCTCATATTTCTATTTAGTAGAGTGTGCTATAGTACTGTGTATCCTCGACCTTGGGCCCTCAGTGAAACCCCCCTAGATTTTTCCAGAGGTCTTAGGATCCTGTGAATCCTGAAAAAAAGCTAAAACTCTAATTAAGGCATGTAGTTATCCAAAGCTAATGGCTGTATTCAGTAGGGTTTGTGTAGCTGAGTGTGTTGGGTTGGGATTTATGCTCAGTGTCCAGCACCAGGCCAGGCCCTGTGGCAATCCTGGGTCGTGCATTGTAATGAGCTGCAGAACACTAGGGTTTGGCTGCTTGTGAAAGGCATGGCACAGGCTCGAAGGGCAGGCCCTTCAGTCAAACTCAACTGCATCCGTCTGAAGGGCTTTCTCTGTGAGGTTTTGGACACACTTGGCAGGTTGAGTGCTGGAGCCATTCCCCACTACACACTGTAGAATGCTGTGGTCTGTGGGAGCTGACCACCTTATAGCGAGTTCACATGGCTGAAGACAGTGCACTGCAGAAATTGGCAGCTCACAGCAGTTTGGGTGTGGGGCCTGCAGTTGGCAGTCAATAGGATGTTAGACAGAAGGAACAGTTAGAAATGATATAGGATTTAAAAAAATACACTGAAAAAACAAAGGTTAAAATCACTTCAGGGTTAGATTTGGTTATAAGACACCAGCATACTTTTAATAAAACCACTGAAACTCTTTAAACACAGTCAAAGTATAGTTATGGTTACAAAACAAAAACTAAAAAACACAGAAATTCAGCAGCTTTGGTTAGGCATCTTAACCATAGTTCATGCCGCTGCCATGTTCTACTTATGACCTTACATATGACTTACAAAAATAATGAAAATGTATCAGAGAATTTCAGTGGCTTAAATTATAAAGTCATCTTAACAGTTGAAAAGCTGTGTTTGATTTGCCTATAACATTAGCACCTTTAAATTAATTTGTACAAAACTTTACAGATGTTTAGAATGTTTAGCTTGCACATATTTTTGAATTTGTACAACTCTGTCAGAGAGAGTATGGCACAGCTTAAATGTGAAAGGGGGGGGCAAAAATGTACCCATTTGAATTTGCTAATAACGGTGGCATCCTTTGGTGAATTCAGATGGAATGTGAAAAATATTTAGCATGGATAGTTTAACCTGGTTATGGCAATTTTCATGCAGATCCATCCAGAGAATGGTCAAAGTTAAAAGAGATCTAAAAAACATTGGCATGTGCTAATAACTGTGGTGGTTTAATGAACTTGCATGAAATGTGAGAGGTTTTTAGAAAAAGAATCCTAGATAAAGAATTTTAATTTTCATGCAGATTCACAAGGGGAGGGCAAAATTAAAGGGAAAGGTAAAAAATCATTGATTTGCTAATAACTATGTGTCACGACTCACGTGCTGCTTGCGCCTGGAATCTGCAGATCTCGTGGCGTGGATCTTGAGTGTTCGGCTTTGGCCCAAAAAGGGGCGACTCTTTCTGGTAGCCACGGTGCTGTAGGCAATGGAAACGCCAAGAACAGACCGTGACCTTCAGAAAATAGCGCCAGAGGGAAAAAAACCCTTCCAAAAAAGGGGATAAAACCTCCAACAGAATGACTCCTGAAAACAAGAACAAAAGAACAGGAATCAAAAAGAACTGAATTCAAATAGCACAGAATTGGCGAATTCCAGAACCAAAAGGCAAGGAAATCAGGAGCGAAGACACCATCTGAACAGAAAGTGTTGCAGCGCAAAGAAGAGAAGAAAACACGGCCCTTAAATACCAAAAAACAGGAAGTGACCCACAGGAAGAAAAAAGGACACCATCTTAGATAGGGAAAAGTAGATAGAACAGAATAGAGTAGAAACCATAGAGACTAGGGAATGAGGAATGCTGGGAAGAAAAGGGTAACCTGGGAAGGGGGAAAAGACATAAAGGAAAGTGCAGCAAAAACCCAAGAAAGAAGAAAGAAGAAAAAGAAGAAACAAGAACAGGTAAGAGGGGTCAGGAGACCCCAAAAATGCGGAGGGAGAGAGCAGTGCGAGGCCCCATGTAAGGTCTGGGGCCTCGTAAAGTACAGGAAAGGCTCGGGGCGCGCCGCGTCTTAGAAACGCGATGCGCGGCCCGAGCAGAACGCCCGGCTTGTGCCAAACACTCGGCTCGCACCACGCAGTGCGGCGCGACACTATGGTACAGTTTTTGGGATGTGTGCAATATTTAGCAGACCTGTATAATGTTTTACTAACTGCAAACATATTGGGTTTCATACAAGTCTGATAAGTGGGGGCATAGTAAAAAAGCAGGGGTCAAATATTGCTAAATTGTTCGTAGCATAGGTGCTGTTTATTGTATTTACATTTTGAAAGCAGTTAGCAAATTAATCATAGAGCAGAGCTTTCTTGTTTCTAGGAGATGCACAAAACGGGGTTGGACAGAGTTAAGGGGGAATCAAAAAATCTTTGATTTGCTAATTTGCTAATAACACTGGTGCTATTTTAGTGAATGTTTATTTTAAGGAACTATGAAGTCATAGAGCATAAATAGGAACTCAAATGTCTAAGAAGCAATGGACCAGCTTCTATTTAGCATTTTCAGAAAAAAATAATGGTTAAGAAGTTATGTAAGAGATCATGTCAGAACAATGTGTAATTTATCTCTTGACAGATACAATAATGTGAAATATGTGTATATGTTTTTGCAATTATTACTTGTGATACCAGTGACTATCCTGTTAGCACACCAACAATAAATAACCTGATCCTACCTGTGAGAGTAAACACATACCATAGTTTTCTAAATCATTGCTTTAGAAAAATCCTACCAGGGATTTGTCACATACCTGTCCATAGTAATCTGCTAAACTTCTTGTTAGGAAGATACACTCTTTTCAGACAAAAAAATCAGTAGAACAACACCAACAGCAAAATCCAGTAAATTTGTGGTACACTGAGAATGTCACACCTTTTTTCCCCTCTCCTTTCCCAAACCCTTCCCCTTGTTTCTCTTACTGCTTGTTGCCTTCATGTTTAATTGTTGGGTGGCATGCAGAGATAAAGAGGCTCGAAACAGATATCATGTTACTGTGCACATCAAAGATACAGCTTAGTACAAGTGTTTAGACACCATCACACTCTCCAAACACCCACTATGTATAAACAGCAGTAAACAGGTTCTACCTTTTGATCCAAAAATACAATGTGAAGTTAAGTTGTGCTCATTGCACCTTTGTGTGTGCTTAAAACATTTCTGAAATTCACTTACAAATAAAATTAAACATCATTCAAAGTTGCAAAGTAAAAGCAAAGCCCTCTAAAATGTCCAGTGTATGGTTAGCTTTAGAAAGCATACCTGCTGGCAAACTGTAACTCAGACACCGAATGGAATACTGGGCACAGTTGTGGTGGCTGCTAGTAGTGAATTAGACAATGTGGACCTGGCTATCAGCCAGACCCTGCAGCCAAGGATCGGTAAGCACGACCTAAGGCTGTGAACAGAAGGAGCTGGTTTCTGTGGCAGTCGGGGAAAAGGCCTTTTACCAGGCTGTTTGACTACATCTTGGATGTGGTAAATAAACGCAACTGAAATGTGCTGAATAAATGAAGTTAAAGTGAAATTCTAGTTAGCTCTGTGTAGGAGTCTGGCCTGGTGTGTGGTGGGTACCTGTGGAACTTACATGTTATACCAGGTCCAGTTATCCCTTATTAGTATAGTGTCGGCAGTGTCTAGAAGCCAGGCTATCTAGAGGTAGCTGTGGATGAGCAGCCAAGGCTTATCTAGGAGACATGCAAAGCTCATGCAATACCACTGTAGTCACACAGTACTCACACACATGAAAGAAAATACTCAGTGTTACAAAGATAAAGGTACTTTATTTTGGTGACACAAATACCAAAAATACCATAGAGATTATACTCCATTAGGAGGTAAGTAATACACAAATTATATACACTAGTATGCATAAATAGGCATAAAAACAGTTAGAAAACAGTGCAATAAGTGAAAATCACAATAGTTAGAATTGGCCCTAGGGGGAGCACAAACCATATACTAAGAAAGTGGAATACAAAAGTCGGTCCCCTACCTAGGAAACTGTAGTGTGTAGAGGGGAGCTGGGAGTACTAGAATACCCCAAAGGTAAGTATCACAACCCCCTCCAGTGACCAGGAAAGCAGGAGTAAATCACAGTACCTTTCCCAGAACACAAACAGAAATGAGAAGAAGAATTATGCAAAACCCAGAAGAGACTGCACAACACCAACAGCAAATTCCTGGACAAGAAGACCTGTGGAAGGAGGGGACCAAGTCCAAGAAGCACAGAAGTCTCCACGAAGAGCAGGAGCCCCTGCTAACCCGGATGAAGGTGCAAAAGGAGAACCACCAGTGAAGAAGAAAAGTCAGCACTGCACACAAGAAGACAAAGGTTCCTGGAGGGTGCAAGTGATGTCCCACGCCGGATGGAGGATTGCACTCAGGTTTGGTTCGTCGGAGTCCACCAACAAGCCTTGGCACACACAAAGCTTGGGTTAGCGGAAAATTGTGCTGCCCAGGGCCAGGAAGGACCAGGTGGACTCTACCAAGAAGGGGAAGTCAGAGGGGACCCTCAGCAACTCAGAGAGCACAAAGAAGACCAGGCAACACACAATCCACAGCAGGGGTCAAGAAAGTTGCAAAAGAGGCCCTTGCAGCACTATGAAAAAGGCTCCCATGCAGCTGGCAAACCACTCAGGAAGCTGTGCGTGACAGGATAGAGTACTGGGGGCAGGAGCTACAATATGCATGAAGGACTTGGAGGAAGGATGCCAACAAGCCTTTGCAGCTGCAAAAGACGCAGCGCCACTCTGATGAGGAGCAAGCCCTATGATGAAGCATGACATCCAATTGGATGTGGGAGGGCATTTGCTTCTAGATAGAGGAGTGCCTGGTGGACTTACTTTTCTTTTCAGGAACAGTGTATTCTTGTGTATTCCTTTTAACCGATGACCTAGGGGTGAAGATTGTGAGACCTCATACTCCAGAAAGGACAGCTATGGGGGATATAAGAACTTCATTAACTTAAAAGAGGCTAAGGTGATCTCAGGCCATTCATAGTTAAGTGCAAAGAGAGACCTCAAGAAGGGAGGCCTTCTATTCCTTAGGCTGTTTGTCATCAGCCTGATACCAGGCAAGTGTGAGGGGGCGGCAGTACCAAAATCAGTTTAGTGTACCTGAAAAGAAGGGGACTGCTCATTTTCTTAAATACACCCTTGGCTGGCACACCATCTCCCATCAGGGGCAGAAAGATTCTGCCATGTTGTATTTGCCTCAAGATAGTTTACTGCAAGATAGTTTGCAGTAAGGAAAACAGGATGTTCTACGAAAGTCGGTCTTTTGTAGGTTTTCGGGCGCTGCATGAGCCATCTACCACCACTGGCTAGCGAATTCTACAAAAGTGGCACCTCAGTCATAGCTTATCAGAACATTTTCTAGTCCTGTAGAAGAACATAAGAGGATTGCATCATCTGTTTGAGATGTGTTATAGACATGAAGTGCTGGACCTGCTCCTTCTTGTACCCAGGACTAAGAAGTAAACTCCAAGGATTAGTTGCCTGACCACCTGTCTGATTGTTGGGACAAAACAAGCTGCAAGAGGCCATTTTCCTGAAGAGCCAATCTGACCACTAGCAACTGACCTGAACTTGACTAGGCTGGTGGTCTGTGTCAGCCCTACATCCTAAGTGTTATTGCTAAGGTCCAGGGAGCCTTAAAACTGACAAGAGGGGCTTTCCAAAAAGTCTGAAAAGTTGAAGGAAACTCTGAAAAGTTGGGACTTCCAAGAACTTCGGACTATCAGCAGAAACTCTTGACAAAATTGTCCAATTTCAAAAGGGCTGCATCAGATACAGCTTTAGACTTGCACCAATGGAGGATTTTGAGGTTCATAAAAAAACTGAGGGCCTGATTTCGAGTTTTGCAAATGTGACAGATATACAGTCCACCATACAACAGATGAAGATCGTAATATGGCGGACGGGATATCCGTCACATTTGTGCCAAAGTAACCTGTTTGCCAAACTCTAAATCAGGCCCTAAATCCAAGGGCAGAAATTATGACAGAGTGAAGGTGTGAAAAGTATCTGCCTGACACAAGGACTTCGTCTTCGGAGAAATTTTGATTTCTTCCACTCAGAGCTTTCCCTGCCACACCAATGTTTTCAGCAGGACCTCATCCAGTAGCTAGATGCTTCAACAGGTCTTCAGTGGCTACAGCCTGCAACATTGCCCCACTCAAGAATTTTGACTTATATTTCAGAGACTAAGGAGCTTATTTACAAGCCCCTCGCACCGCAAGTTTGTCATGTTTTATATTGGGAAAAGAGATGCACCTGTGGTGGAAGGGGCTTGTAAATAAGCCCCTCAGAGCCCAATTTATAGTTTAGAGAGAAGGATACTCCATCTCAATTGTGATGGAATAACCTGTCTGACAAAATGAAGGTCTGCCCACCTCCTTTACAATTGCACAGACCTTCAGTATGTTGACAGTGGAAAGTAGTACAGGTTTGCAGCCGACATGCACCTCCAACCTCCAACTGCCCAACAGAGTAAGGGACATTGGAGGTTTGGTCATTTGCCCACCCACCCACTATGAGATTTCCCTTTTCAAAATAAAAAAATTGAGAGTTTGTCACACAGCTTCATCATGTTGATGGAGCAGTCCAACTTTCAATGCATTTACAGGATCTGCTGTGACAACAGTTTCTGTAAATGCAAGTGATGTCCTCTAGACTAGCAGACATCTCAAAATTTGACAGTGGGTACTCCCTCAGGTCAACAGATTACTTTACTCTGTCCCCCTGATGGTGTAAATACTCATCTGCCAAACTCTAAATCAGGCCCTTAGTCAGAAGGTACAATCTTTGACAGACGAACCAGCTTGGTGAATTCAACATGCACTCTATTGCAGTTGGCTTAAAATCATGCCTAGACTCCCAACAACCAGGAACAGTGAGTCTTACTCTTTCTGGTGTACCTACGGCTACCCAAATGAACAAGTAACACACTTGCTCACTTTGGTTTTAATACCATAACATATGTTTAATAAACATGCTTGAAGTATAGTTGGTTAGGAATTAAAATTGAAAAACACAAAAATTAGTATCACCTCCACAACCCTTAACTAGACCAAAAGCCATGCAGCCACAACTCAGACAAGAATGCAATGCTTATGATCTCTAACTATTTACACCAATAAGAAACAATACCTAAAAACACCGCACAATTAAAGACAATGGGAGATATTACAACTTGGAGGAAGTGACGGATATACCACCAGCCGTATTACGAGTCCATTATATCCTATGGAACTCGTAATACGGCTGGTGGTATATCCGTCACATTTGGGACGGATTAACACCTCCTCTAAAGTTGTAATAACCCCCAATGTACCAATAAATAATTCTACATTCATAGGCGTCTCTTTCAAAATGTTAAAGGTAACATTAAGTGTAACCTCATCTGTAATATTTTTGCAACATTTATCATTGAACCCATTACATTAAGGTTGACAGCATGACAAATGCACTTGATATAAGAATTATGGTTTGCATGGCTGTTGTGCAAGATTGCGGACCTAAACAAACTTGTACATTTCAAGCTTTTTTTGTTTTAATTTGCAACTGTAACTTTCTGCCAGCTGTGAATTTAACTGTATATAAATAAACATATATTTAATTTATAAGTTGGTTACAGGGGCAGTGATAGCACCTCTTTAGTTAAGATTAGGTTAGCGTTTTTAATGAAAAGGCATATTTTTGTTTTCCTAATAACTTTGGCAACATCTGTCAAATCTTCATGAAACTTTACAAAAGAGGTAAAGTTTCTTTAGGTATTTCATGGAGCATATTGTGCTAATCTGTGAAGCGGGGACATGAAAATAGGGCATTGGCCCAAAAGTGTAATTTCCCATTTTAGATCCCATAGGAAACGTTGCTCCTCTATGAAGAAAAATACTGAAAGGAATTTCACTAAACCTGACATGTAAATAGAACTTCAAACAAGGAAGAGACTTTGCTTGGTTTGGGGTAAATCTGTTAAGATGTTTTTGAAAAATAGTATTTAAGATGTGGTCCCATCTGGGTATGAAAAGGTTAAGTTTTGAAGTTGTCTTGGCTGTTAATTAAGGGTGCCTCTGAGGAATTCTGACCTTGTCAAGGAGTCACAAATCTAATTACAAAATTAAAGACACCACTAGAAGGTGTAGCTTTTTCTCCTGTGGGACACAGTGGATTTACAAATCCGGCTGAGGACTGGTAAATATATCATGTTCTGCCTGGCTGGCCATTATGGAAGAACATTCTGATGCAGCCAACACCCGTACAGTGCACTAGCACCATGTTGGGAACAGAAAAAAGGTACATGCATAAGGTAAAGGGTGAACCCACTCCCTGACCTCAGGAGCAGTTGGATCCCCAAAGGGACACCACAGGTATATAATAAATATTATAACAAATATATCCATCTTGGGATTTATGATTCACAGCTGAATTTCTGAACTCTGGACCCACCCTGGAAGGGACCGAGGGAGAGTTCCAGATTTGAAAATCCAGCTAATGTCCATGAATCATGTAAAAACAGTTAGAAAAAAGTATTCAATGCTCCACTGCTATGATTGGCCAATGGCCACATGGGTACGTTGTCCTTTCAAGCTTTGTTGGGTGCAGGGCCTGGCCACAGTCAAGCACCTGTTGCCAAAGTCTACTGTGCACAGCCAAAGGCGTTGCGCAGCAGAATTGGCCACACTCTGGAAGTGGGATACCTGGCCTTGTTGCCTGCTGCCATCCCTAAATATGCATGGCCAAACTGTTTGCAGAGGGAGTTGACCCATGATCAAAATCATTGAAAAAAGCAAAGATTAAAATGAAATTATGGTTAGCTCTGGTTATTTCTGTATGGTTAAATGGAAACTTGAAAATTCACCTTAAAAACCACAGTTAAAGTATAGTTGTTATTACAAAATACGGCTAATAAACCACTTAAATTCACAAGTTATGGTTAGGATCACTATCTATAAAGTGCACAACAGCTATGTAAATCATTATTAGCGCACCAAATTAAGTTTTTATGATCTCACGATATCTATGGTAATAAACAACAAATAACACACAAAAAGTGATGGGTGGAATGTTTGCAATGTGTCTAACCACTGGCAATCGCTCGAGCAGCTCTGCAACCCATCATTCTTTTGCCCACTATATCACCGAAAGTTGGACGAGGCATATGGAAATCAGCCTTGTCCCTGCTCCAATAGGATCAGACCAGCCGGCTCTGCCAGGCCAGGTCCTCCATGAACCAGAACACAAGCAACCCAAGACCAGTTACTTTCTGATTACAGCTCATAAGTTAGGTGTAACTTGGATCCAGTGGGGCTAGGAATATGGGACCAACGTCTGGGCACGCTGTGCTACTGAGGGCATTACATCAAATACAAAAAAGATGATGAGATTAATGCTTCCATTGTCTACCCATCAACCCATCGTTGTTTTTCCCACCATGCCAACTCAGTTTGGACCAATGCAGCCTGTGCAAATCAGTCTTGATCTTGCTCCAGTAGGAACAGTTCAGCCAGAACTGCCAGGCCAATTCCTCCCAGAACCGCAGCATAAGCAACCCCAGCCTGATTTCACCCAGATTGGGTATTGTGATCTGTCTATTATTCGGTCAAACTGTCTATCTACCTATCTATCTATCTACTCAACACTCCCTATCTATCTTTGCAAGTCTCTCACCTTACCTCTCTTTCCAACCCTCTCGATTAATAATAACGGTTTAGAAAAACATTACAAAAAAGGCATTAGTAAAGGCAAATGGCTGGAAGACAGTGCCAGACAGATTTACTTTTTATGCCTATTGTGAGCAAATATCTTTTAATTTTGCTAAACCTATTTTTATACGATAATTACTTATGGAGTTTCAGCCAGACTTCATCCAATAGGATATTATTGTGTCAATTACGTTTTCTTCCAGTCACATGAAAAATGCATCAGCGGACAATGGGGCAGCCCTTCAGCCACTGGCTAACTTCACAATGAGTGATGCCATGCTTCTCTTTCACAGGGAGCACAAACACACACAAAGTAGTTCCCTTTAACACCAGAGACTCCTATGCTTTTTTAAGACCAAAAGAGTAATTTTGCGTTTAGACAGTTTTTTTTTTAGACTGGTGAAGGCCTGGCAAGTTCCCCAGCAATAAAGTTTTCCAAAAACCATAACAGAACAAAATTAGAATTGACAAAGCCAGAAGGCTGGCAGCCTTGGCTTTTCCAATGTTTGTTTTTTCTTGTGACAGCAAACGATTCTCTCTCTGTTTGTGTCCATTAAAAGCTTTTTAAGCGCTAGCGAAAACGTTTCCATACATTAATTTAATGAACGCTTTAATTGATATGCCATTTGCTTTGGACGGGACAACGAAAAAGATTTGAAGTTGCATGCATAATCAATGTGAATATTATTATAAAACTAAAATAAGCAACATTTACTTTTCTGTCACTTTGGAAAAAGCAATCGTTTCCCGTGCAAATGAGAGATTTACCCGGCAGAGTCAATATTATAATTAGGGAAGGCTTTAATTAAAATTCCATAAGTAGATGTCGAATCCTATAAAGAATCCAAGTAATTTAATGTGCTCCAAGGCCAAACAATTTCCTTCTGTTTGCTCTCATAATATGATGCATGCATCCTATTATGAAAGATACAAAATATGGTTATATTTGCATACATCAATCGGAAACTGCAGACGTCTTCTTCTATCTTTTTTGGTAAATTCTGAGCCGTATTACACCTGGCTCATCCCTTAGAGATTGTCAACTAAAATATTTGGAATGTGTTTAAAAAATCCTGGTTCATATTCTATTCTCCGTCATTTATTTCACTTCCACCAGCTCCCCTCGCCATTATCATTTCCCTCCAATTGCTCACCATGTGTTGCTAAGCAACAACAACATGCCTAATCTGCATGCTCCAGGACTTTCGGAAGAAAAGAAAAGACTCCAAGGGCATAATATGCGAAGAAAAATAGCAAACTATTTGTAGTTCTCAATGTCTTTCATGCTACATTAAATCCCCCAAGTCTTTACTGAGTCAGGCAGCGCTATCCTTGATGATCTGAAGAATGCATCGACTGAGTCTTTTAGAAACAGCTTGAGTAGTATCAGCTAATGAAGGAAAATTGTTTTACAGCTGAAGGAACACGACTGTTTTCGAACAAGTGGCAGTAGATGGATTGTGTATCTGTCGTTGGTTTCTTTCAATCATATTTTGTGATGAAGTGCTAAGAACGTTCATGTTATGTATCAACATTTGCGGTGAAACGATTATTAAATGTGATTCACAGTAATAGGGCACATATTTTGGGCATGACGATGTGTGGAAATCAGGTTGATGGGAAATAACTAGCGCTACTCCTCCACACATGGGAAGCGTGTTTTTGTGCGTAGTTTATTTGCATTATTTAAAAATCATCCGCCCCTAAGATTACCCATGTACAATTTGGACAGCGCATCTGACTTCATATGTTATTAGCTGTACACAAGGTGGTTTGTTTTAAGCGTGTGTGATCTCAAGTAAATCCGAACAATTAGGTTTCGGCGTTTTGCATTTTACGCGTACTTATTATTATGCTTCTGCTTACACTTTTTACTAGTACTTAATTTGTCCCCCCCAAAAAATAAGGAAGGCCAGGGGTCTTCTTAATAATCACTGCAGGCTGTACCACCCTTTGCCTCTGCCAGAGAGGCCAGTGAGAGTGCCATCTCAACTACTAACCATCGTACTCTTACAAGTGTGACAATAAGGCTATTCCAGGCTACCCAAAGCTATGAGAATGGCGTGGGCAGCAGGTATAGTTAATTTTTAACATCTATTGAATTATCAAACAGTGTTGTTGCGCCCACCTCAAAATTAAGCTGACTTGTACTAGGTAGTGATAACGCGTCCAGCCCTTATAAATTACCTGTACCTGGACACGTTGGAGGTCGGTGAATCTTTTAACCGAGTCGGGCTCTCCTCATCCTCAATAGTCGAGTCACTCAGATCAATAATCAATAACTGTTGTAATCGGTAATCAGTACTCAATTAATAGATCAATATAATACATCAGAAATCAATAACAGTTGGTATTTCGGCGCACCATGACCTTGCAGTCATGAATAACCACACCAGTTTATTAAAAGTTAGTGAATTTATTTCCCTATATTAACAAAGCTAGCACGATATATATATGTCTCAAGACCAATTGATATATGTATATGAACATTACTAGCTGTCCATAACGGCGGAAGAAACGCAATCTACGTAAAATCTGGATAATGATACACTCTGTTATAGCAATGCAAATCACCAATGTGACTAACTGTATTTGACTAATTGCATACATTCGGTCAGCATAACAAGATTTAAATTCTTCATGATACATTGAACGAATACCTCGACTAACCTCTAATTAGCATTGGCATGTGGGACTTCATGCAAAACGAATTTAGTCAACACAAATTTGGAAAACTTCTAGCTAGGACTCTATCAAAATAGCAGTTGGTACCTAGAAGGAAAAACACAATGCATAATACATTTATCCTTTCATATTTACCAAATAATATCAGCATTCAAGAAAAGTCTTCGTCCTTCAGGTACCGGTTGATCTGCATGGGGCAAATTTCAAAGGGGCAAAGTTAAGGGCAAGTTTCCTTGCAGCGGCAAGGAGAATGGGGCAAAGTTACTGCATGGGCAAGACGGGGGCAAATCAAAGTTAAAGTCTCTAGGGTGAGAATTCTTAAAGTCTCTTTCTCTCAGATAGAGAAAAAGGCATCAGGGTGTCGTCCAAAATGGAGTCTGGCATCAAGCTTCAAACTGGCATCGAGGAAAATGGCTGACTTCTCTTTGTCCGGTGGGTTTAAGTAAGAAACATTCCAAATTCTCTAGGGTCTTCCATTGGAGGGTTCATAGGTTGGCTTCAAATTGTCCAATCAAAAATTGTCTTTTACTAGCACCCATTTATGCATACACTGTCCTTGGAGCCTTGGAACACAAATTGTATCATGGTTTGCCAATTATTTTACTATCTGTACCTTCATTGTCCGCACCTGCAGAGACTGACCTTGTATCAAAGGGGATGTAACCGGCCTAGCACGAAACCTTGGAGATAAGTGTACCAGCCAGTTTCTACTGGAAAAATACAACTTCAAGCAAGAATATATGTTTCATTAGTTCAAGGAAAAAAATCACGCAGTTAGAATTTGAAACCAAGCAACTAGGCCAAAGCCTGTACTAAATTTAAGCTAAGCAAAACAGTTTTCAAACAAGAAATCATGGCATACATTTGCAATTATGACGGATTACTACATTTTTAATACTTCATGATTAATAAAGCTCGTTTAGAATGATGGCGAACTACCCCGAGGGCATATTTTCCCCCGTACATTATTTCTTTTACTAACATCGCTCTATATTATATGTATTGATTACGCGGTGTGCATGGATATATGTCGGACCTTCTTTTTCTGCGTCATCAATCCCTCCTCTGATGACTAATTATGTCATCACATCAAATCTACCCACAAATTTTATTCCATTAAAATTCTGTATAGTAATTTGGCACTTCAGTCAATTCCCTTTTTCTTTTAGTCCCTTTTGACTTCTCCCTATATATTTCCACCATTTTGTTCTCGATTTTCTCTTCTCTTTTTCTTTTGTTCCTTGCTTTTAACATTTTGAAAGCTTTCCATGTTCCCCAAGAGCCTAATAAACAAATTAATATTATCAATATTCCCTTTACTATTTTTAGTAACAATCCGTTCCAAACGTTGCTGAGCCAATTTCCCACGGAAGCAAATCCCTTTCCAACTTTCTCCCAAACTCCGGGTTCTTTCAATTCCTTTAAATCTACACTTTCTTTAGTTAAATTTGTAAGCATCGTTCTAATTTTTCCACTGTTGTCTGGTATATATGTACAACAGTGACGCGTGCCAAGCATTTTGCAAACGCCGCCATCCTTTGCTAAAAGAATGTCTAAGGCAAGCCGATTTTGAAGAGTCATAGCTCTTTCTGCAGCGAGTTCAGCATCCATCAGGATTATAGCTCCTGAAAACTTTGTCAGCATGTTATCCACAATAGTAGACAACTTTCGTATTTTGATTGAATTCAATATGACTCCTACTGAAGGAATCAATGCTCCAAATATATCTCCTACCACACCAGAAGCTGTCTCCCTTTTCTGAACACGATGTGATTCAGACAGCCTTGGAAATTTCTTTAAGTCGTCTAGTTGGTAAACCTTTGGGAACACTATTCCCAAATAACACCTTCCATACCATCCTTTAGGAAGACGATAATAGGCGTTGAGTCCACAAATATAATATACTCCAGGAATAACTGGGTCTTGTCCATTCAGCATGAATGTCCACCTAGATTGAAATGCATATGTATGTTTACATTCACTCGTTCCCACAAAAACTGTGTCATAATATGATGCAAATCTATGTATACAAAATCTTCCTACATGCAATGTATCTAAAGCTATTTTCCCTTGTGTCTTTTTTGCAGCAAAAGCATAATTATCTACAGACGTCCTTTCGTGTAATTCCCTCTCTAATTTCTCCTTCATTTCATTCTTCCTATCATCAGTGCGGTCTAAAAATTCTATTTCTACTGGTGAAAGCAAGCATGTAAGGTTCTCTCTATGTGCGTGAGCTGTGTGAAAAGGTGACATCGGTTCAAAGAATTCCCTCATTAATTTGGCATAATAATCTCGAGCTATCTTACTTAAATGCCCTATTATGGGGACATATGCGAAAGTAACATCGTAATTAGTATAGAAATAATGAATGTCCTTTTGAGCATAAAATCTGGAAGCTACTATACTACATGTAATTCCATACGTAAGAGGCATGCTGTGATACGTTACCCCCTCCACTACTGAGTTAGGTATTTGTGTACACACATAACAATCTTTCGCATCCATGGTCTCAACATACTCACTCAGTAAGCGATAGAAAACGTTAGATGAAAGTTCCTTCTTATCATGCAAGTGTCTCTCGTCTTGCTCGAGTCTCTTCAGAGCTGTTAGTTCAGTAACGATAATAGGTTTAGAAGTAGAAGCATCATTCGTCTCACTCTCACTTTTACCATGCATTCCAAGAACTATTGCTACGATTATTAGTATGCATGCTGTTATTAAGCCTATACACATGTATTTACAATACTTCATTTTACGCCCCTGTGTAGTGAAGCTAGTCATGATCTGTATAGAATCAGAAAGTTGAAGACACTTTATCAAAGCGTGTTTGCAGGTATTTACAAAGCTGAACGAGTTCAATGTTCACACAGTTTCTTTAGCAGCTTAGGGGGTGATTCTGATTCTGGCGGGCGGCGGAGGCCGCCCGCCAGAATTCCGCCCCCATTATACCGCTCCGCGGTCAGAAGACCGCGGAGGGTATTATGAGTTTTTCCCTGGGCTGGCGGGCGGTCTCCAAAAGACCGCCCGCCAGCCCAGGGAAAAACTCCCTTCCCACGAGGATGCCGGCTCGTAATCGAGCCGGCGGAGTGGGAAAGTGCGACGGGTGCAGTGGCACCCGTCGCGTATTTCAGTGTCTGCAAGGCAGACACTGAAATACTTTGCGGGGCCCTCTTACGGGGGCCCATGCCATTGGCATGGGCACGGCAGGGGCCCCCAGGGGCCCCGCAACCCCCCCTACCGCCATCCTGTTCATGGCGGCTTTCCCGCCATGAACAGGATGGCGGTAGGGGGGGTCAGAATCCTCATGGCTGCGGAGCGCGCTCCGCAGCCATGGAGGATTCAAACGAGCAGCGGAAAGTCAGCGGGAGACCGCTGATTTTCCGCTTCTGACCGCGGCTGAACCGCCGCGGTCAGAATGCTCGTTGGAGCACCGCCAGCCTGTTGGCGGTGCTCCCGTGGTCGGTGGCCCTGGCGGCCACCGGCCGCCAGGGTCAGAATGACCCCCTTAGTCTCTTATCGGTTAGCAGCGTTGTCTCAAAATCGGTTTCAAAGTCAATCAAGTTAGCAATGTCTTAGCCGGTTGAAAAGTCAATCAAGTTAGCAATGTCAAGTTAGCAATGTCTTAGCCGGTTGAAAAATCAATCAAGTGATCAATGGTTTCAATCAACAGAGTCCATAAAGTTTTTACTTCCAAAATGAAGTTCTGCCTCTTCGTTCTCAAGACTGAGGGATACGAATTCGTCTGACCAATCGTTATTGGCTACGTACGCCCACTCCGGACCGGAATACCTCCTGCTTGGTATCCTTTTTCTTTTTAATTTTGCATCTCTCTTTGCTTCTTTCTCACTGGTACTTTCCTCTTTGGCCAAGTCCTTTTCTTCACTTGGTGTTGGTACTACAACAGACACTTCCTTTCTTTTCTCTTTCACTCTTGGCCCTTCACTGTTGTTCAACGTTTCTCTAGTTCTTAGTTTTACTGGCGATATGCTTGGTCTTCTTTTTGCACTGTGTCCACTTGATGGACCTGCAATCTCTTCTGAAGGAGTTTGAGCAGTTCTGTTCTGTTCTGCCTTGTCCCCTCCTTCTGGGGAGTCAATCAGGTTTTCCTTTTCTTTTTCTGTATCGTCTGCTTCTGGGAAAGCCCTCCTCTGATCAGGCTCTCCTGCTTCTTCACCTCTTTCGAGCCCTTTGTCACCGTTACTTTCTTCAGGCTCTTTGTCACTTTCAGCTGCTTCAGGCTCTTTGTTACCTTCAGCTGCTTCGTCGCTGTCTGAGGCTCCTCCTTGGTCTTCCCCAAGTGAATCAGTTGCTTCGTCCTCAGAGAATATTTCTCCCTCCTCTATTTCTGCCTGTTCGCTTCTAGTTATGTTTCGCTCTGCCTCAGCGCTTGGTACTTTGTTATCAGGTACTGGTAACTTCAGCGCTTCAACTTCCTCATCTGTGGGACACAACACCCTCTTTGTGTGACTGGCGTGAATCCAGTTGGGAACTCCCGCACACTTCACAGCGGTGGTAGTCGTCAAAATCACTTGGAAAGGTCCTTTCCAACAGGGCTCCAAACACGACTTCTTCACGTGCTTCTTTATCACGACCCAGTCACCTGCTTTCAGGGCGTGTCCTGGACCTTGGATCGGTGGCAAGGTGGTTGCCTCCACCTGGTGAGAGAAAGATCGAACCACATCAGCTAGACCTTTGCAGTAGTCTAACACCATATCATCTGTAATATTCAAAAGCGTATTTGCAGGAACTGCTGGAAGTCTCATAGCTCTGCCCATGAGAATCTCGTGTGGGGTCAGTCCAGTCTTTCTGTCAGGGGTGTTTCTCAATGACATTAGTACCAAAGGCAATGCGTCAGGCCATTTCAAGTTTGTTGATGCGCATATTTTCGCCATTCTTGATTTCAATGTGCCATTCATTTGCTCCACTAAACCGGATGCTTCAGGGCGGTAGCTACAATGCAGCTTTTGCTCAATGTTCAGTGCTGCACAAAGCAATTTTATTACTTCATTATTGAAGTGACTTCCCCTATCTGATTCTAAAGAGATCGGGAATCCGAAATGTGGTATTAACTCTCTCAAGAGTAGTTTTGCAACTGTGAGACTGTCATTTCTGCGTGTAGGGTATGCTTCAATCCAGTGACTAAAAATGCACACAACCACCAACACATACTTCAAGCCTCCATGCACAGGCATCTCAATGAAGTCCATTTGCATCCTGCTGAATGGACCCCCTGCCCTTCCAATGTGGCTCAAATTTACTACGGTTCCCTTCCCCGTGTTCATCTGTTGGCTAATGACGCAACGGTGGCAAACTGCTTCAGCAACTTGACGGAATTTGGGGTTAAACCAATCAGTTTTAAACAACCTAATCATGGCATCCCTCCCAAGATGAGCTTGTCCATGGTAAAATCTGGCTATCTGTGTCAAAAGGCTATTTGGAAGAACGAATTTCCCTTCACTTGAAACCCACAATTCATCTAGTCTCTTTACACATTGTGATTTGGTCCACGAAAGTTTCTCATCCTCACTGACATCATTCTGTAAGGATTTCAATTCGTCCATCGTATCTATCACCTTTAGAGCAAATATTTCGCTTGGTTCGAGTTCTGGTTCACTTGTCAAATTCCATTCATCCCTAAGCAATATACAGTTCAATGCGCAAAACCTTGCGACTTGATCCGCATATCCATTTCCCAGAGAAACATAATCTTGTCCCTTCGAATGTGCACTGCATTTTACCACTGCTACTTCTCCTGGTAGTTGGATGGCATGTAACAATTCTTTTATTCTTTCGCCATTTTTCACTGGCGATCCTGAAGAGGTCATGAAGCCTCTCTGTGACCACAATTGTCCGAAATCATGCACTATTCCAAACCCGTACTGGCTGTCAGTGTAAATGGTAACTTTCATCAATGCAGAGAGTTGGCAAGCTCTAGTAAGGGCTACCAATTCTGCTACTTGTGCAGAGTAAACTCCTTGAAGCCAAGATGCTTCCAAAACACCTGTTACCGTGCATACAGCGTACCCTGCTTTCAATACACCCAGTGCATCTCTTAAACATGAACCATCGATAAAAATAATTTGATCATTTTCTTCCAATCGGGTATCTTTGATATCAGGTCTTGGTTTGGTGCAAAATTCAGTCACCTGAAGACAGTCGTGCTCGATGTCTTCAGCGTTCTCAATTTCAGCATTTTCACTGGGAAACAAGGTTGCTGGATTCAACGTAGTGCACCTTTTCAGCTGCACATTAGGTGATCCCAGAATTATTGTTTCGTACCTTGTGAGTCTAGCACCAGTCATGTGCTGTGTTCGGGAACGTGTCAAAAGTATCTCGACTGAGTGAGGGACCATGACTGTTAAAGGGTGTCCCATCACTATTCCTTCACTCTGAGTGAGGCTGATACCAACTGCGGCTACGGCGCGCAAGCACCCTGGCAGTGCTGCTGCGACCGGATCCAAAGTAGCTGAAAAATATGCTACTGGTCTGTTTACGCCACCATGGGCTTGGGTCAAGACAGACAAGGAACATGCATCACGTTCATGACAAAACAATGTGAAAGGCTTTGTGTAGTCAGGCATACCTAAAGCTGGAGCCCTGCACATGCATTCTTTCAATTCAATAAAAGCATCCATCTCTTCTCCTTTCAGTTCAATTTCATCCAATGCATCCTTCTGAGTCAGTTTCAGCAAAGGTTTTGCTAGGGTTGAGAAGTTGGGAATCCATTGGCGACAGTAACTCACCATTCCCAAAAACTTCCTCACCTCCCTCCTCGTCTTTGGGGGACTCATTTGAAGTACACTTGTTATTCTTTCCTTCATTATTCTCCGTGACCCTTTCTCTATTTGGTGACCCAAATATTTCACTTTCTTCTGACAGAACTGTAATTTTGAAGGCGACACCTTGTGTCCATTTCTTCCCAAATGGTTCAATAGGGCAATGGTGTCGGCTGTGCAGTCACTTTCTGTCTTGGATGCAATCAGTAAGTCATCAATGTACTGTACTAGGGTTGACTCGAATGGCAATTCTAACGCTTCCAAGTCTTTCTTTAGAATCTGATTGAAAATTGACGGTGACTCCGAAAACCCTTGAGGAATTCGACACCAACTGTAAACTCTGTCTAAGAATTTGAAACAAAAGAGAAATTGGCTGTCCTCATGAAGAGGCACCGAAAAGAATGCTTGTGACAAGTCGATGACTGAGAACCACTCGGCATTGCAGGGGACTTGAAACATTATCACAGCTGGATTTGGTACTACAGGGCAGCATTTAATTATTATGTCATTTATTTTCCTCAAGTCCTGCACAATTCGGACCTTTCCACTTGGCTTTATTAGTCCCATAATTGGTGAATTACATGGACTGCTTAACACTTCTTTCAGTACTCCCTGCTTTACAAACTCATCAATGAGTTGGGCGACTTTCATGAGGGTGTCTTGTGCCATATGGTACTGTGGGGTCTGGGGAAAGGTTACATTGGGTTTTACAGTCACTTTCACTGGTTCCACTCCTTTCACCAATCCCACCTCTTTTCCTGTCATATCCCACACTTCTTTTCCGACTGTTTCCTGTAACTCAGCTGGAATATCTGCTTCAGTGATCATCGGAAAAAGGGTAATCAGAGGATACTCTTCATCGACAGTCTCCATCTCATCCCCTTCTACACTGTCCTCTTCTTCCCCATCACTGCTCGTCTGAATTCTAATTCCATCGTTCGAACACATAATCGAACATCCCAATTTGCACAATAGGTCTCTCCCTAACAGTGATATCGGGCTTGAGTCACATACCACAAAATTATGTGACCCTTGATAGTTACCAATTCTGACTTGTACTGGATCTGTGATTGGGTTCGTCAGGTACCTGTTTGCTACTCCCACTACTTGAACTGTTCTCACTGAAAGTGGCAGATTTGGCACTTCAATGCTCCTAACAGTTGAACGTGTAGCTCCTGTGTCAACCAAGAATGAAACGCAATGACCCATAACTCTTCCCTCCACATACGGACCCTTTTGATCAACTTCCAAAGATGCTGCAAGCACACAATTTCCCTCCTCATCTGAACTTCCACTCTCCCATACATCGTTTATTCCATTCTTGCTGTGTAGTGGGAATTGGTGTACTGTGTCATTTTGACTCATTCCCTGACCCGTGACCTGTTGAGGAAGCATTGCTTGCTGCTGATTCATTGGCGCTAAGGGTATTTGCATTTGCTGATTAGGTACCATAGGAAACTGCTGTTGCATTGGCTGCAATTGTGTCATTTGCACACGAGGCATTTGCACCTGTTGCGGTTGCATGGGTTGTAGACCCTGCATCTGGTTTATATTGTTTTGAAAATTTGGGTTCGGACCTCTCAGTTTCGGTCCTCTCATAGTCTGAAATGCATTGACATCATTGTTTTGCTGACCTACACCTTCCTGCACCATCATTGGGCACTCCCGTTTCCAATGCCCGACGATTCCGCATGTGTGACATGGCATCACCCTTTTCATTGCCTGTATACCATTTGGAATCATAACGGTATTCAAATCAGGACCATTATTCACAAACCCTCCTCGGCCTCTGCCTCTCATCTGCGGCTGAAACATAGCATTTCCCTGTTGCTGCTGCTGCGGCATCTGTTGTTGAAAACCTTGCAAACCTTGTAAACCTGTCTGAGCTGCTCTGAGCTGCATCACCATCACCTTCTCCTTCAATCTTTTCTGCTTTGTCTCAATCTCATCACTGCAGTATTTTGCATAATTCAACACTTCATCAATCGACTTTGACTGCCAACAAATCAAATGCGATTTAATCATCTGGCTAATTTCGGGTCTCAGCCCTTCCACAAACCTGAACACAAAATGGAGCATGTCTTTTGGCTCAATCGTTTCCGTGCCACTATAATTTTTTAACGCTTTCAACAACCTCTCATAATACGCGTGTATAGATTCTTTAACCTCTTGAGCGGTCCAGTCAATCCTTTGCCAATCCACATTTTTCGACGCAACCTTGGTTTTCAAGTGCTCGATCACCTTATGGTATAAACTCATTACCATAGGTGATGGCGCACCTGTGTCCCTATCTCGCTCTGGTTCACTCGTTGGCCAACCTACAGCCCTTTTACAATCTTCCCACAAATCTGCCGGAACCACAATTTCAAATAAGGTATTCAGGTCTTCCCAGAGACACTTCGCGAGTTTCACAAATCTATCCGTTTGTTGATACCACTCAATCGGCTTCTCTCTTAATTTGGGAAAGTCATCCGTAAAGGATTGAATATCGCACCTGTGCCATGGTACATGCACAAGTTTTCCCCCTGCTGTCTCTCTCATTGGTAGCATGGTTATCAGATCGTCATTCTGTTGTTTTTTCTCACTTCGTTCTGAAGTATTTTCCTTCTTTCTATCCTTTTTCTTGACCCACCTGCTTTCCCACTTGTCTAAACCTCTCCAAACCTGTGCACTCTGCAGTATCTCTTTAAGGTGTGTTTTCATCCCTGCGGATCTCATGTGTTCAAAATCTTTTGTCTCGAAGTCTAACCTGTAACTTCTGCTCAGGTGTTGGTCTTACCTATATCGATCTCGTTTCTGTCTGCAATTTCTTGTAACTTCTTATGTATGTTGCTCACTTCTCTTGTAATCCTAGGGCACATGTAACTTAGTTCTTCCTCTGTGTATGATTCTAATCTGTTCAAACCCATTGTTCCCTCTACCAGTTCATCTGCCTCCATACCCAACCTTATCTTATTCAGCTATTCTTCTCCCTTCCCACTAGATGTACTCTGTGGGGAATTCAGGCTGTTGAACCATTGTGTTAACTGTTGCGCGTTCAGTCCCATCAGTGTAGCAGTTACATCAACTGCCACTGACGGCTTCTGTAATGTTTCAGTCTGTGAAGTTAGCGGTACTAATAGTGGTGGATGTGACCTTACCACGGTTGACGGAGCACAAATTGGAATTGGACTGAATTCCGACAAGGACCCAGATCCATTTGGCAATGCCGCTATCAGAGTTGTCTCTGGAGTGGTTTCTATGCATCTCCTCCCTGTCCCATTCTGTATCATTAACCCTTGGTCACTGGTGCTTGAATTTGCCTGTATGTACAGTGGTACTGGTGGACCTACAGTGATAGGTAGAGATATTGCGTCTGGGTTGTGTCTGTTCCCCGAATTCTCTGGCATGTTAATCCCCACATTGTGGTTCATCATTGCTGGCATACCTAAATGGCTTTCTACTACTCGCACTTCTTGTGTCTGCTTTTGGGGCATCGAGAACTGTGTTGATTCAGCTTGAATCAATGTCGGTCTCTGATAGTTTTGTCCTCCTTGCGCCATTGAATCGGAAGTCATTCCCACATTATGCTCATCGCAACAGTGCCTTTGAACCTGCGGCTGATAGTTATCAGCAGGTTTCAATGTTGGCACGTCTGGGTACATTCTCTGAATCCGTGGTATTCGTGGTGAGAAAGGCATGTCAGAGCTGCTCGGCCTCTGAGATATTCTCAAATTTGGTGTTACATTACCCTGTATTGGTTCTGGAGGGGCAGTACTAATGCTTGAGCCTTTTTCGCTTTCCACACATGGCGGTGGGCGATCATTCAGCAATTGTATAATGAACTCCTCATCATCTGACTCGTCTCCCCTTTTCGACTTTCTATTGCTCTCTCCCTCTCTGGACTGACTCCTGTTTGTCTTACAGGTGGCTTTCCTTCCTTCCTTCCGTCTCCGCTTCCTCGGCAATCGCTGGAAACAATTTAATTCCCTGCAATACGTCTGATCTCCAAACCTTTTGTGTGCTGTCCCATCTAGCATCCGCTAGTGTCTTTTCTACTTTTCTTATTCTTGTCTCAAATTTCTTTTGTTGTTGGTTTCTAGCTATTAGCTCCCAAATTGCTAATGCCTCAAACTGTGCTGGCCTTGGGGGTACTTTCATGTCGTATAGCGCAAATCTCAGATTTTCTAAAACCCTTAAATTAAACAACCCGTGGATAGGGAACGCTACACTTCCATGTTTCTCTGTTAATTTGCACCATTGTTTTAACCATAGACATGGCGCTACACCCTTTTCTTCAATGACGATGTAAGCTGGTGTACCCTCAGGCGGTGTTTCTTCTCCTACATTTGCTTTAATATAAACGTCTCCCCTCATGGCACTCTTAAATGCTTTGAAAAATGTCATCTTTCCGTCTTTTGTTTTTCTAAAATATGTAATCAATAAGTGACTTTAATTCCCGGAATACTCTTCGCTTGCCTTTCCCCTTCCGATTGCGCTTCACGGACTGCGTCCAATCCGTGCGCGACCCTTCTCACCAACCGACCTATCCCAGCGCGGCTCCTAGTGACGTCACACTCACACACTGCGGCTGACAAAGTCCCGCGGCTTGTCCTCTTTTCATTCGGCTTCACTCATAAACTGATTTCTGCAATATAACGCGAGCACTTAACCAAAAGAATAAAACAGATCTGTCGGTTTACTACAGGAAAGGTAATACAATCGCTTAGGAAACCTTAGGGATTTTTCACTAGCCTCAGCAGTTATTCCATCTTTCTCGGTTTCCCACTTTCGCAAGCAAAATTTGACCCGCAAACTTTACTCTCAACTGATCAATGAACTATTCTAGTGCACTTTAGAATTCGTCAAATCTCAAAGTCGAAATTTTCTTTCACTCTGCAACATTCATACCGACTTGTTGACCACGCCCGATCAACCTATTAAACCGACCAGATCACAACATCAAATAAGTGTCACATACACTTTTCAACATACGCCGGAGTCTCTTGACCTCGCAGGGCCCGTCTCAACATCAACAACCACGTGGACAATTTTTCTGCTCAAAGCGCTACACACACGTGAAGTTCGACGACTTCCCTACTCTCATACCTTTGGAGGAACACTCCTCTAATATCTTTTAACTCCTTAAATCCTCACAGACTTCTCAATTAATCTGCGGCGATAAGCTGTGCAAGCGCGAAACCCTAACTTCACTCATACCGTCACTAGAAATGCTGAGACCATTCTCATACCTCCATGTTCCTCATTCGCAAGCTCCGAGATCCCGGGAAAGTCATTGGGGACTTAGGGCATCATCATCTCTCCAACTTGTTTTATCAAAGAAAATTCTAACCTGACTCTGTCTATTGTTCGGATGGGGTCCCAAAGGGCGAAACCATCAATCTCTGCTACCATCTACTGATAACGCGTCCAGCCCTTATAAATTACCTGTACCTGGACACGTTGGAGGTCGGTGAATCTTTTAACCGAGTCGGGCTCTCCTCATCCTCAATAGTCGAGTCACTCAGATCAATAATCAATAACTGTTGTAATCGGTAATCAGTACTCAATTAATAGATCAATATAATACATCAGAAATCAATAACAGTTGGTATTTCGGCGCACCATGACCTTGCAGTCATGAATAACCACACCAGTTTATTAAAAGTTAGTGAATTTATTTCCCTATATTAACAAAGCTAGCACGATATATATATGTCTCAAGACCAATTGATATATGTATATGAACATTACTAGCTGTCCATAACGGCGGAAGAAACGCAATCTACGTAAAATCTGGATAATGATACACTCTGTTATAGCAATGCAAATCACCAATGTGACTAACTGTATTTGACTAATTGCATACATTCGGTCAGCATAACAAGATTTAAATTCTTCATGATACATTGAACGAATACCTCGACTAACCTCTAATTAGCATTGGCATGTGGGACTTCATGCAAAACGAATTTAGTCAACACAAATTTGGAAAACTTCTAGCTAGGACCCTATCAAAATAGCAGTTGGTACCTAGAAGGAAAAACACAATGCATAATACATTTATCCTTTCATATTTACCAAATACAATCAGCATTCAAGAAAAGTCTTCGTCCTTCAGGTACCGGTTGATCTGCATGGGGCAAATTTCAAAGGGGCAAAGTTAAGGGCAAGTTTCCTTGCAGCGGCAAGGAGAATGGGGCAAAGTTACTGCATGGGCAAGACGGGGGCAAATCAAAGTTAAAGTCTCTAGGGTGAGAATTCTTAAAGTCTCTTTCTCTCAGATAGAGAAAAAGGCATCAGGGTGTCGTCCAAAATGGAGTCTGGCATCAGGCTTCAAACTGGCATCGAGGAAAATGTCTGACTTCTCTTTGTCCGGTGGGTTTAAGTAAGAAACATTCCAAATTCTGTAGGGTCTTCCATTGGAGGGTTCATAGGTTGGCTTCAAATTGTCCAATCAAAAATTGTCTTTTACTAGCGCCCATTTATGCATACACTGTCCTTGGAGCCTTGGAACACAAATTGTATCATGGTTTGCCAATTATTTTACTATCTGTACCTTCATTGTCCGCACCTGCAGAGACTGACCTTGTATCAAAGGGGATGTAACCGGCCTAGCACGAAACCTTGGAGATAAGTGTACCAGCCAGTTTCTACTGGAAAAATACAACTTCAAGCAAGAATATATGTTTCATTAGTTCAAGGAAAAAAATCACGCAGTTAGAATTTGAAACCAAGCAACTAGGCCAAAGACTGTACTAAATTTAAGCTAAGCAAAACAGTTTTCAAAAAGAAATCATGGCATACATTTGCAATTATGACGGATTACTACATTTTTAATACTTCATGATTAATAAAGCTCGTTTAGAATGATGGCGAACTACCCCAAGGGCACATTTTCCCCCGTACATTATTTCTTTTACTAACATCGCTCTATATTATATGTATTGATTACGCGGTGTGCATGGATATATGTCGGACCTTCTTTTTCTGCGTCATCAGTAGTACCAGTGTTGAGAATTAAGAGCCAGCGTCAAGCACCGGAAACCACTAGGTCAACTTAAGCACTGATTTCCCCATACTTTGTTTTCTGCTGGAGAGTGGTCAAGCATAAAATGTATTTTGTGAACTTCATATGTGCTTTAGATGCATGTGGATCCCAGTAAAGTTCACCATTTGACAAGAGAAACAATTTGGAAAATACACTGAGCAGGTAACTTGCCTGAATTTTGTACACACATCCATACCTCCAAGTAGAATGTTTATGCTACAATACGCTGTTTAATAAAAGTAACTTTCCTGAAAATTGCTTCTATTATAGGTGCAACAATGTTCCCAAATTAGCTTACTCCTACCTGTTAAACTTTGGGCTCTTCATTTGATATACTTTGTTTTTGATGATGGTCCATAACTACAATATTATTAACAAAATCAAATTTGTAACCCATTCCTCCATGCAGATCAATAAACCATCAGCATTTTCAGCTGCACAGCTACACTTCCTTTACACACCCACTATCATACTATCTATTCAGTAGTCCCATGAAAAGAACTCTCTTCCTCTTTGAAAAGTGATGTGACAGACATTACACGTTTACTGAATGAATTGTAGAGTGCCTCTTTAATTAAAGCTATAGCTTCCTAAAGTCTGCTCAATACATTAATTCATATCACAGGCTTTCCAGCGATCACAACTTTTTAAAAGTGATTTAGATGTTGCTGAGTGTTCTCTGTTTTTGATTAGTGAGAGGGCAAACTGAAAAGGAGACTCAAAAAACACAAGTCCATTATATGGCACTTGAACCCTAGGGCATCTCTAAATCTGCACTTCAAGCCACTCAAATATTCACTAGCCCAATTAATAGTCTGGATACTGGACATACTACACAGAGATTGTTTTGTGAGACACAATTAGATTCCTATTACCTAGAAATAACGTTTTGGGTACACAAATGAAAGACTTAGGAATCAGATGGAATTATTGAAAGGATTGATTGTAACTATTATAGTTAATAAGTCCATTAGGATTGTTCTGACATGCCATTGTCTTGGTTTGGAAACCCATGAAAGAAAAAAAGGCTTTGGCTGATAACCCTATTGCCACAACTCTATATTACCTTTCTAATATCCTAATTCTTTTCCGATTGGTGTGTGAACCCTTTTTTAAGATGTATATTTATGCCCTTA
Source organism: Pleurodeles waltl (assembly GCF_031143425.1). Classification (NCBI taxonomy): domain Eukaryota; kingdom Metazoa; phylum Chordata; class Amphibia; order Caudata; family Salamandridae; genus Pleurodeles; species Pleurodeles waltl. The sequence goes on along the minus strand of NC_090448.1, from coordinate 254,230,777 downwards.
TTTATTGGATTCTTTTGAGAGATTCATTATACTTTCCACTGTTTTCATTTACATATGTTAACTATTAAGACTCCACTGTTGCCTCAGTGGGAAGACCCTTTTGACAGATACGCTGACAACTCACTGTCAGTTAGAAGATTTTCTCACCACACGCCGCGTCCTGTGACATTTCAGTCGTAAGCTGAAATAGCTAAAGTGGCTCTTACTTGTCTTGCCTCATTAACCAAAGCATGTAGCTCTTTTCCTCTTAGGATGACTCACTTGTTATGAGAGTTGTGTGTACATGTCACATGGAAATGACATGTACACATGATGCACACATGGACCTACACGACCGCCATTACAATGACAACATATCCCACTACAACAAAAGGCTGCTTTAGAAATAATGGTACAACTAAACCATTTCATCTTGTTCTCATAAGTCATTCAAAACTTAATTCTGTCCAACTTGCCCACCTCAGCTAGGCCAAGGGTGGCAATGATTGTCCCACTTCATATGATGTGCCCCCAAATAACCATTGAGACATGCAAAAGAATAAAGCAACAACCAGGGCACTCAAATGTAAAAAATAAGTCCATCCAATTCCAGTTACCGGAGAAGAATTTAATTCTTATGTAAACAGAAGATTGAATAATGTTCATAAGGTAAATGAGTCCATATAAAATAAACAGCAGAGGTGGGGGTTTCGTGACAACTTCACAACGTTACCATGCGTTCGTACGGATGTCAGTAATTCCCGTTTTCCTTATTCAGGACGGGCTACTATTCAGGAGTTTTTGAACCGCGGTCCGATCAATTCCGGGCTACTAGCCGTGTTTGACGACATTAATATACCCCCACACGGCGATCTTTGTTATTTGGACTTAGTACAATCACGTTCTTGTTATTCGATCAGAATTATTTTTTCTGGACAACTTTCCTTATCGTCTACCAGAGGATTTAAGCCTTGAAAAAGTCCAATAGGATGAAACACGTGTTGGCTGTTTTCTGCTGTTTATTTTATATGGACTCATTTACCTTATGAACATTATTCAATCTTCTGTTTACATAAGAATTAAATTCTTCTCCGGCAACTGGAATTGGATGGACTTATTTTTTACATTTGAGTGCCCTGGTTGTTGCTTTATTCTTTTGCATTTTGTATCTACAGCACACTACATAGTTGGTTCTGTTTGTTCCACCTCTGCTCGTGTGTACCCCCGAAACCCGTGGTGGTTGGGTTTCACACCAGGATTGCACCACGTCTTACTTGCTTACGGATACGTTCAAAACTTTCAATTGTTTAGTTTCAGATGTGCAACGTTAGCATTAACCACTTCCCTTTTGTAAAGTAACGTTGAATTTTCAACCATTGAGACATGATGTAAGCAGCACCTAACCAATATTGCACTGTAATTGTTAGGACATTGGCACACATAGCATTCACATAGCATATTTCCAAAGGCTAGCTCTGCCTAGGCACTTACCACCCGTAGAACAAAGTAATTGGGTTAAAGGTGAAATGCACATATGTCCACCTCATGGAAATGCATGATCAGTCCAAATAGACAATATCAGACACCCAAATTAGAATCTCCTTCCGTTGCTACATTCACATACCCCATAGAATGAAGATGAAGGGACAATGAAGATACAACTACAAACCCAAATATACTGTACTATTCAGGCCATATCTGTGGTGTAAATGAGATGACTGCCTCACACGAAGTCTATACCTGTACCAGTACTAGTACCAGACATTAATAGTCCCGGTACCAAAAAAAGTGAGTCACCCAGTAGCAAATACAGTTGATCAGCACAGATGGGAGTGGACAGACACCTTAGAGCCACTAACACTCATATACTGATGGTTGCACCAGGGTATATTCAAAGGGTAGGGTTATACACCAGCTCACATCCATAGAAATGGCAGGGTGGCGTCACACATGTGACATTGTCATTTGAGCATCTCCACATGCAGTGATAGAGATGACTTGATACAGGTAATATATACGTACACATAGCAAACCAAATCTACATCTAATACGCAGCCAAGCGGGGAACTACTGATTTCCACTAGTCTACATACATGTAGCACCTACCCCATTGCCACATAAGCTACAGTGAGAGAGCAAACACCATACAACCAAAGCCAAGTACCAGGATACAGTCAGTGCTTACCCCTCCGTGACTGCTGTGCTGCCCTCAAATGACCATCCACCTCATGGTAGGTCAAGACCAAAATGTGGGCCATTGGGGGAGGGTCAGGGTCCGATGGGCACCCCTCACTCCAGAGGATATTCTCAGCTTGGCCTCCATGGTCTTCCAGGCCCAGCTTCTCAGGTCCTCCCGCCATTTATGACAATGAGTGCTCCACCAGCTGTGGATCTGCAATTGCTTGGCAATGGAACAGCAGATCCCCCTCTTCTGATGGGTGTTTACCTGCATGGATAGCACAGACAAAAGGAGAAAATCATGTACACATGCACCATACCAAGAGGAGTGGACACTAGAGATCTGTCATAGCACGTGCCCACACATACCCATCCTCTCTCCTCACACAGCTTCACTATGTGCCATCTGTATGCATTTACTCCCTCCCCAATACACATGCCCAATTCAACATCACACTCAACCCCTATCACACGTGGCTGGGGCATTGGACTCACCTCCTCCTCTGGTGCCCCATATAGCTGTCCATGAAGGGGTAAGAACTCCTCCACCAGCTTCTCCAGCTCTTCCTGGGAGAAGGCAGGGTCCCTATCGCCTGCAGGATGTGGCATGATGGCTCCCAGAGGCAGTACACAGCAGCTCACGTCATGGTGGTCTTGCTAGCAACAATGTCAGGTGTCAAGTGAGCAAGGCTGCAGAAAATGGCAGTTACGGCTGTGGCGTAAAGGACCTTCACCGCCGGCGGTCATTGCATTGGCCCCAATCTACCAAAGGCAGCAATGTTAACCAATGACAAGTTGCACGGGGGTTGCGATCACCTACTGCCATGACAGCTTCCGCCAGGCTGAATTAGGTCACTTCCAACTGTCCACTACGGTAGGGCAGGCACCTGCAATTTTGTGCACATGTAATCTATGGATGTGCCTAATTAAGTGCGTCAGACACTTATCAGCGCAAATATCAGTGTAACCCAAAGTTGTGCCATCATGGTATTGCAACATAATGTCACAATATTGACACAATGATGTGTTGAGACTGTATATATGTTGATAGCTCTGTTAAGCTCCTCGGAGGTACATAAGCAGCATGTATATATATATATATATATATATATATATATATATATATAACAGAAAAGCTGCAGCGTCTTAGCCTCACCACGGCAGACGGAGATGGGGTCGTGACCCACAATATATAAAAAACAAACATCCGCAACGCTCGGGGACTAAAATGTCGGCGCCCCGAGCGTCAATAGATGAGTCTCCATCACTACAGAGAGTTGAAATACAAGCATTTATTAGCGATGTCCCAACACGTTTCGGAAATAAAATGTCCCTGTTCAAGGGTAATTGACCCGTTCGTTTCATCAAATTTAAATACACCAAGTGCATATTGCCGTATTCAAACAAAGTTGAAGTAGGATTGACATGTGACTTCTTCCGATTTCTAACACAAAATGTGTCGGCCATTTTGAAGTGGCTAAAACAAATATGAATACATACAAATCAATTTATAAACAAAAAGCAAAGCTATTATTTAACACTTTACAGTCAAAAAATGATATATTTCAATTGATATTCTTCTCGTCAATACCATGTTACTTTTCAACCTGTATCGTTATATCCCCATTTTAGATATTCTTAAAATACTGTAAATAATTATATATATTTGTACTATCAAAATACGGGGATTATATATTGATAAGCCCACGCTGATTCCAGTGATGGATTTATCAATATATGCACCCAGAGGGTACATTAGAGGTGCCCCCTGAAAACCTACCTGCCTCTGGTGTGCTTGCTGACTGGTTTCTGCCAGCCTGCAACCCGAGATATGGTTTTGGCCCTCTTGGGTGAGAGCCTTCTGCTTTCAGGTGGCCAAGAACAAAAGCCTGTCTGGGAAGAGGATATAACACCCCCTACCACAGGATGGCCTGCTGATTAGCCTTCCTAAGGCAGCAAGCCTCAAAGGGCTGCCCCCTTTGAATTGCAAATCTGGCTTCCCTCACAAGAGAGGAAGACATCCCCTTGTCCACAGCCCACTTAGCAACTGGACAGGTGGGGAAATTAGCTAGTCAGGTAGGCGTGACACCTCCAGGCTAGTACCACCTCTAAGGTGAACTACTGTGAGGTGGCCATCTTTGTGATGGCATACCTTGGAATTCTGGGACAGAGTTATGCCCACTTCCCACAGGAAGTGTCCATATAGGGGATGTAGTGACCCCAAGGGTCAGGAGCCCATTGGCTTCTACCCTACACACCCCTAATGCCCCTAAATTCAGTATTTATGGGAACCCCTCGCACCAGACAAGCAGACTCAGGAAGACCAAGGACACTAACAGCTGCAAAAGCGGAAGAAGAGAAAATAAGCACCCAACCTGGTGCCAACCCCGCCAGCCTGTCTGTATTCCTTCTCAAAATCTGCACCAAAGTTGACTCGTCCTGCAGCTGTGACTCCAGAAACCCAGGAAGACTGCCAGCCTTCGAAAAGACTCAAGACCTCCCTTGAACAGCGGACCTGTTCTCCAACAAACTTAAAAGAAGGGACTCTGAGGCCTCCGGAACCAAAAAACCTGACACCTACGTCCCCACTGACCCACGTTGAAGTAGACCACCGGTGCCAACAAGGTTCCCCAACCCTCCAGAGTCTGAATCCATCATGGTTTCTCCCCTCCTGGATTCCCTGACGATGTCTACAGCCTCTGCACTCAGCCCCCTGCTACTGCTCCGGAAAGGAAAACCCACACCTAAAGACACCACTGCACCCGTTGCCCCAGAGCTATGGAGAAGAGGACCAAAGATGCCTACCTGTGTCTGAGCATCATCAGACCTCATCCCCGCTGTTGGTTCAGCCCAACTGGCCTCCTGGCCAGAGCCTGGAGCCTCTTCTCGCAGTGACCGATCTCCATTGAAACACATTGCACACCCGACGACCCTGCACCCGGCCACCCCACAATGCCGCTGCTGGTGTACTGCTGATGCTGCCTTGGGCCTTGCCCACTACTCTCCTTAACCTGCTGTGATTTGTCTTGTAAGTTGCTGTACTCTACCTGTTTGCAGAACTTGTTTTTCCTCCCATAGGATAACTCAGAAATTGCACTGTCTACTTTTTAAAGTGAAAAGCATTCCTATTTAAAAATGTACTTATATGAAAAAAAAATCTCTGATGCTTGATCATATATAAAGATACTTGCTATTTTTATAAATTGGTGTGATTCTCGTTTTTGAGCCAGGTGTCTCATTTATTGAATATTGTGTGTATTTGTGGATGTCTTGCACTCTTTTGTGTTAAGCCGAAGGCTGCTCGACCACACTACCTTCAAATAGAGCCCTTTGAGATTGCATAGCAAGCCCTGTCCATTTATTGGGGAACCCCTGGACCCTTTACAAAGTAATGCCATACCACATAAAGGGCAGCTACCTACAGCTATTATGAGCAATGGGTTGTCTCCCAGTGGAATGTCAGAGTGTGACACCAAGCTGCAGTTACTTAAATGACACTGTGTGTGAATCTGTTTCTAAACACACAAATACTTACCACCTGTACATGGGATGTGTGAGGCATGTGAGGCCATAACACTGTTCCAGTAACCCACACATATGTTGCTCATTGAACATGACAATGTGAGCACCCTAATATGATAAACTCACTGCTCACACTGAAGAGATTCTACAGTACATACATTTGCATGGTTGTACTTATAATAGCCATATACATGTGTGCATGCTCCTCATGAATTAGCGTCATACCTATGCCACACAAGGATGCACAAAGCCAATCCAATACCCTGAATGTCAGTAAGCAAGAAATGCAAGGGCTCCTTGTCTGGGCCCTGTGTCAAATGTGTTGAGTGCACGTGCAACTACACATTACAACTATTGTATATTTTACACACATATTTTTGCATAAGAGCCAGACCATGGAACCAATGTAACATCTCTCCTGGACAGGAGGACACCGGAGATTTATGGAGATGAAACTTTGAAAGAGAATAACCAAAGTAAGCTGCATGAAGTGGCATACTTAGCAAGTGGTCAATGCCACTGATGCTCTGACGATGGAGGTACTCCAGGTAGGTAAGGATACAATTGCACAACAGTGCAAAGGTGTGTGAGGTAGTGCCAGGCATCAGTGTGTGTCCTAGAGCAGCCAGGGATCAGCAATCTGGAGTGACCAAAATATCCAAACTATACCTGCCTTATCACACACAGAGTGCTACAGTAGGAGACAACCTGTGCTGTGTTGGAATGGAAAATAGTGCATACTCAATGCATATATGAGGTAGACAGCAGTTGTCCATAGGCCTCAGACAATGCAACATGTACCTTCAAAGACTGCAGGTCAATAGCTACATCATGTACTCAACTCAAATTAATCAATGGCAAAAACTCTAAAATATCAAAAGATGATGAACAAACCTGTGAAAGTATAAAACATGTATTCCTATAAAAACTGTCTAAACAATCTACCCCTATGTAACCTACACTAACTAACCTTAACACTACCTTACACTATCCTAACTACCTACAAGTACCTATACTACACTCCCTAACTGTAACACTAGCCTAAATTATCTTAACTTATCTTAAACTACCTAAAGTACTATACTCAAATGACAAGTTAAACATCAACTCCTCACCCCCTTAATGCAAATAGATCTGTACAATAGACACAGCAACTACACCTAAACATATACTACATATACATGTAAACCTAAACAAATAGATTTTTTGGTATTTTTGTTTATATATATATATATATATATATATATATATATATATATTAAACAATACACATCAACCTTCACCCACTTAAAAACTTAGTAGTATAAAAATTAGGCTTAAAAACAACTACCTACTAAAATATCTATTAATAACACCTTACTCCACAATACCTATTATAATCCCTAACAAACACTATGCCTAATAACAAGGAAATATAAACAACAGAATTAGAAATGGAAAGGAAACACCCAGAGGGAAAGTCTTATATTAGTGACCAAACCTGCAACATGGCCTCCTGCACAGTTACCATGAGTTCACGCAGGCTAGCCGTCGCTATGTGGCAGAAGTGCCATTAGGGATCTTTCCTCAAAGCAAATGTTTTTTCTTTGACAGCTGTCATGTTATCTAGGGAAGTAAAGGAAACACATTTTATCTCAAGTTGTATATCTACATGATGTGTGGGAAACTAAGCTGACATTGTTATACAATCATGTGGCATCCAGAACAACACCAAAATTTTAGATAGAGATATGGACGCCATACCTTCAGTACAAAGATATCTCCTAATCGATCAAGGCAAACTGAGTCAAGTGTGGTCAGTGTAGGAGTACAGTATAGAAATGTAGTCACAGTATGATTACAACCATATCATTCGGAATAGTGAGTCACACTCATGATGACATGTTGATAGGAAATTGGACACAAGGTTCAGATATTGAAACTTTTGGTGTTTGTTTTGCATCATGCAATTGAGCTGAAACTTGCCCATCAACATATGTGAAAGTTGATAAGGTAAGCCAGTCCTAGTGGTGTGCCTCTGCATTGCTTACCTTATCTGGACATACCCTAGGGAGCGCACATTGCTGACTTTCCTTACTCAGTGTCAGGAAGCCAATACATGGATGGAGGGTTGTTGGCTTCCTCCTGCATTGCATACTGGGGTTCATTTCACTAATTTACACTCAGGTGAATACACTGAAATCTGACATATAGCTTCTGGTATACACGTGTAACAACACCACAATGACATTCACTTAAACATATTTCTGTACACTCAGTCTCCCAGGGCTGAATTCATAAGAGCACCAGATGCATAAGACAATGCATCTATCTAGAGTCTGTGTATCCAGGCTGGAGCACTCATCTGTCCAAGAACTTTGTGGCTTTTAATGCACGGACCCTGGCACCATGACGCCAGTTTAACTTACCCCACCTGTAGGTAAACAGTGTAATGGGCTGTATGCTGCTAACACAGTACATTCCTGCATATGAACTTTTACACAATGAGGCAACATTACTTTATACCTTGCTTTGAATGAATGCCACACAGAAAGGGAACATAGGGGATATACGGGGCATGAGTTCGACATTTCAATGCCAAACAATGTGCAGATAGTGCATTTGCCCAGCTGGCCACACCATGCCGATGAGACTGAATCCATGCTTTGAGGCTACTTGTGCGCCATAGTTTTAAAAACAATTACATTTTCATAATGTGCTCCAAAATATACAGATTTCACAGAGATGTGAAGGCTGACATCCAGTTAAGACCTGTTAAGCAATATGACCAGAACCCTGCCATGTGTACATCCACACTCACAATGTGCATCAGTCAGGCATTCTGGGAATGATGTGTACAACAACATGGTTACCTAGAGTAGCATGCCTACATCCCTACAGCCTCCAGGGCATTAGTGTAAATGTTGATCTGTCCCTCCATTTCACATAGTGAAACTGAGGGAGGCTCCAGTACCCCTGGGGCTGGATTACAATAGCCATACCTCAGGGTAATTTAAGTGAATGAAGATTTCTAAGTCCTTTTTTTATATATAGTTTATTGGCATTTAAACAATACATCCATGTAATGTTCATTGGCCAGCAATAGGTACCACCATATGTCAGACAACCATAGCAGCCAAGCAATCACAGTTACATCAACATTGTTGGCAACAGGAAAAAAAAATACATTACAAAGTAGGACTGTCAACATCAGGACAGTGCGCACTCTATGGGCGACAAGAATGAAAAAACCCAGCCTTTATGAAAGAGCATAATTCATGCATTGTATTTATATGCAGTATATTAATCTTTTGCATTACAGACTTTAACCTTGAAAAGCACTATTAATGATGTTTACAATAATTGCTCATTTGCAAGTTATTGCTGCAGGCTTAATGAGTGTGTTAGGGTGTGGTCCCTTTCTAGGACCTTCTAGAAGCTTTCTCTGCAGCATGACTGAGTGTGATTTGTGGGCTGGGCCAGACTCTATATAAGGGAGCCAGCCCAGCTCCACGTGCTCACTATTCAGAGGTCCCGATGCAGAGCAGCAGCAACTTCCTGAGCTCCTGTTCCGGAGGCCTACCTTGATGTTCCAGGCCTGCCCCGCATTATATTGGTCATCCTTGAGCAGGGTGGTAAGGAGGGGGTCGGGCTGGATTTTCTGTGAAGATGCTGAATTCAAAACGTGACATTCTTTGTGCATATTAAGTCCCCAGTACAATTCCTATTGTTTTCCAGGGAATATTACAGATTGCCTATTGGCCTCATGTAAAAATGCAATGTTTGTTCTGAAACATTATCCTAGAAGGTTCTTGTATTCCTAGACAGTATGTGACATTTCATGAAAAGCTCATATGAAACATTGTATTAACCATTCTTGATTTTTTACAGGTACCCAGAGTTCTTGAAGTCTAGTTATAGTCACTTCTTAGGTTATCCATGGTTACAGTATGAGAACGCTTAGAACCCTAGTCTAGTGAAAGTCAATGTGATATTATCTTGATATCGTGTTGTTTAACCTTTTGCTTCCTACAGGTCTCCTTCCCAGCTGTTCCCTACCTAATCCCCTTTTCCCCCACTTGGACTCTCTCAGGCTCTGTGATATTTCTATCAGAGTTTTGGAGCTGTCTAGTGGTGGACATGTTGGGAACGTGCGCAGGCCCCGCAGATCTGGTCTCCCTGACAAGGACAATGTGATGCATCAGTGAAGCAATTCAATAGTGCAATTTGGGCCATTGCGTCCCGCCCAGCAGAAGAGTAGCCATCATTATATCCCAACTGAAATGATAATAAAGCTTCTCATACTTCTGGCTGGAGTTGCCATCGGGCTGTATGTGCAGGGGTGGATTAGTGCACAACAGATGTAACCTATAAGTGTACCATGGGATCGATGGGATGTGAATGGGTGGAGACGGCATATGGGCCACCCAACAGCATGACATGGCGCTTGCAGCGCTGCCTGGACGTGTATGTTCTCCTATCCCTCAGTGACGATGGATGACAACAATTCCTCCCTACCTAGTCCATCTGTCTAAAGGGTTGGTGGGTTCAATTTATCAGACAATTTGAGGACATAATTGTGTCCCAGAGCATGGCGGCTCCTTCGCCTCCTTGCTGCTGCTGGTTGTATGCCACAGTGTCTGCCTTGACCAGAGCCCATCTATAGACTAACTAAAGCCAGCAATGAACTTTAGGTGGCTATGTGGCCTTCCAGGTCATGGCAATCAATCGCTTGAACAAGACTAAAGTGATGTCTACCATTCTTAAGTAGTATTTAGAGTATTTGGTGCAGAGTATAGAGTACAGAGTCTTCCCTATGTCCCACTCCGTGTGTGAGGAAGCACTGCATTCCTTGGTGTATTCTCGGTTCATCCCTTCCCGCCAACTACATGTCTCTGCATTGTATGTGAGGAAGAGGTCAGCTCCAAGCCCCTGGAGGTCTTGTAGGTCCTGGAAGGAGTGTAAGGTGCCATCACTATACAAATCACCCATATGGGCTACCCCTCCTGCCATGGTTCAGAATCATGCACCACAGTAGGGCTCTTGTGGTGGGCACACTCCACAGCAGCATCTGCAGTGCATAGTGGACCTGATCTCATGGGGCGGCATGAATCTATTCCAAACTAGTTTGGCTAGGTGTGCAAGTCTACCCAATCCCCCAGCCAGACACCTGGACGTGAGCAGCCAATCCAGAACAGTCATGCCACCTAGTTCTGCCAGCTAGCCTCCAGCTAGCCATTTCATAGGTTATCACAGTTGTGCGACTGCAAAATATAAATTGAGATCTGATACCTGCAGACCACCTTCCACTATTGGGTGCTGAAGCATGTAAATCGAGACCCGTTTCCGGGCGGGGACCCCCACTAAGTCCGATTCCAGCCCTCTCGGTCCTTAAAAAAGGATCTAGTAGGTATTACTGGCAGCATCTCAAAAAAGTATAAGAGTCCATGGAGAACAAGCATCTTGGCAATTGATGTGTGTACCAAAGACAATAGGGGCAGGTGCATCCAAAAATGTAGGGATGGCTGTATCGAAGTCAGGGCCCTCCTACGATTCCCGTTTTAAGAGGTTTCTGTCCTTATGATATATGCTCACTCCCAGGGAGTGGCAGGTCTTAAAACTACAAGGGAACCGACAGAGCTTCTGAGTATCTTGGTCACCCTACTCCATCCAGCGCAGGGGAAAAATATAAGATTTTGTCCCAACTCACCCTAAGGCCCGCTATGTAACCAAAGTGATCCAGAAGATCATGGAGAGAAGGCAGTTTATGCACATTATCTTGTAGGTACATTAGCACAACATCAACTTGTAGGGAAATAGTGTGCCATTCCACACCCATTTGTATGCCCCAATCAGGGTCCCTAGTATGTAGCACAGCCACCAGTGGCTCCATGGCCAGCACATTAATTATGGGTGAGAGAGAGAAGCCCTGACAGGTCCTCCTTCCTATGGCGATTTGGCGTGATGTTTCACATCCAATTTGTACCCTCACCCTCGGTTCCATGTATAACAACATGACTCATCCGAGGAACTCTGTACCCATCCCAATGGCCTCCAACACCCAGATCAGATACGACCAACCAAGAGTAATCTAAGGAGGCCACCACTGGGAGGTCAGCCGTCCCTTTCACTACACCCATAATGTTACACATATACTGCATGGTATAGTAAGTGGCTTGCTGGGGAATAAACCTGCACTGATCAGGGTGGGCTAACAAGCTAAGCATAGGGAGCAGCCTGGTGGCAGTCACCTTGATTAATATCATATAATCAATATTTGGAGTTTAGAGAGGGCAGTAAGAGCTCACCTCAAGTGGTTCTCTGCCAGATTTCATCAGCACCACTATGAGAGCCTCTCGAAGAGACTCAAGGAGTGTGACCCACTGATGGGCCTCTTGCTAGACCTCCAACAACATTGGGGCAAGGGTGGCTCTAAACGCCACATAGAATATCACAGGGAACCCAACTGTGCCAGGGGTCTTGCCTTGTGCCAGTTAAATCTCTTCCAACTGCAGGGGGTGCTCCAATTCTAACAGTTTGGGGAGAACTAACCCAGGTAGGTAATCCCTTATACTGCCTTGGAAGGGCTCTGGTGGGAGAGAGTATAGCTCCTTTTAATACAGGACAAACACTTTCTTAATATTCATCTGGGTGCTAACTATGCGAACCATGGATTCATGTATTGTGTCTATCCACATATTGTGTCTATCACTGTTCTGGAGATTTCCGATTGCAGCAACCTCGCCAGTACACACCAGGTTTATCGCCATCTGCATGCTGGCAGGCCAGATAGACTTTGTAGTCTGGCTGCTTAATCGATTTGCCTGCTTGCGGTTTTGACATCAGAGTTTTGTCAAGCGCAGTTGAGTGTCAAATATGGTCACTACCTTACTTCCTGCACTCCTTAGATGCAATTGCAGGTCCACCATGGTGCTAAAAAGAGAAGATCTCATCCCCAGGACATGCTTGTACTGTGCCCCCTCATAACCACTTTCATTGCATCTCACTCCATTCCCTAGGTCCCCACTGTTCCGTCATTTTCCTCAAAGTATTGAAAAAGATGTGTGTCAATGGCTTCCCTGTACCCCATATCTCACAAGGCATCTGTCCCAGCATAATAGTGGTAGTAGGTACCGGCAGCCTGTTGGAGGTAATACCTCCACTATTCCACCAACTGCCAGGGTTGTAATGAGGGCCTTTAGATCACTTTTACAGTGATATCTCAACATTTACTTATTGCATTTTAATCGTTTTGACCTGCATCTTATCAGATAAATATTATATATAGTGACAGTAAGGTCAGAGAGATTTCCAGTCAGTAATTAATTTGACAAGATTTCAGCTATGATGTACTTGTTTGCGTACATAGTATGTCAGGCCCTTACATTGTTTATTATAAATTTACATGTCCAGTTGCTTATTAAAAGTTACCATTGTTTGTCATATTACTTGGATGTTTCAATTGTAAATGGTCATCATTCATGGATTATACTTACCATGGCAAGTTGTCTACATGTCCTTCGACTTACACATAGGAATGAAACAGTGGGACTATTTTGTATAAAGGCCTAATTATTTTTTGAAGTGTGACTTGGTCCAGCAGACCTGTACTGTGACGTTTATGTCAGTTAATGTATGTATGTGTAATATCTATTTAAAAAAATCTGTTCTTATTGGCCTTGACTCTTACAGCATTTCATAATCATTTGTATGTACATTTGTTAGTTTATAGTGCACTGTGATACACAGCCATCATCACAATGTGACCTAGGTTTATTCTTACTCTATGGCATCCATATTGACCTATGTGAGCAATGTGTGTCAATGTTTTTGATTAGGTGAGATGCTGAAAATATAGGCAACTAGTGGCATGTATGTAGTCGTCTATTATATTGATGGAGAATGTCTTTTGTAACTTATTATGAATGTGGATAATGTGACTTTGAATGTTGGAATGGCTCATGTATACCTGCCATTCTCTCTTTTACTGTGATTCATGTACCTAGATTACACATTGTTCCTTTGTTTGATCCAACACTTTCAGTGCAAGACAATCATTGGTATTTAATGGCCCATTCACATTTGTGGTCCTAAGAAAATCATCAGGCAATTGATGTACTGCCACATGTGGAGCAGATACTTTGAATGTAAATATTTTTCCAAGACAATTTAGGTATCCAAAGATTTACATATAATTTCACCTTGATGCACAATCACACACACACATCCCACAAAATGTAGAGGTTGTTTCTTTCATGTTGGCTTCTAAAGCATTGTACTGCCTATGGTTTTCAATTTGCCGAGACTTCAATTACTCTACTTGTGATTCTGCCAGCTCACACAGTATGACAGGTCACAACACCTAGCACTGTGTATTTTAATATCCTTCCATTTCTGAATCTGTGAGGTAATCACACATTTAGACACCATTGGCTACATGTCTTTGATCATTGACTACCACTAGGTGCACATAACACACAATCCAAACACAAACGCACAGATGGGTGTTCAGTCATTCATCTACATTTATGTGAACTATTGAATAATCTGCTATCCTTACCAATGTGTAGTCCATGCCCTTAGCAGCCATTCATAAAGTGCTCATTGATGAGACTGTGGCAGAATATGTAGGTGTCATTGGCATTTCCAGAGTATTTTGCCATAATGTTGATGAAGAGCCCCCGATGGCTCACTCTTGCCTGGACATTGACAGAATACTGATGTTTATAGTTCCTGTAGAGGTGTGCTGTGTTTGCAGGGGGCACAAATTGCACCTATGTGTAGTCTATGGCACCAAGCACATGGGGGAATCCTGCTATGTTGTAGAACCCTTGCTTGGTCTTCAGTTGCTGCCATTAGTGTTGGGGAATAGTAGGTACTGGGAGGTCAGTTTGAATATGGCATCCAAGACAGATGGGAGAAAGACAGATAATGCCGAAATAGTGATTAGTGACTGCTTTTGTTGTGTAACTTAAAAAATGATGCAATATTGGGAATGCGTAATTTAATAAATGTGACTTAATGCTTGGCCATCGTTGCATCATAAATCGTGCTGCAACACCGGTGCAAGCCTCTTATAGGTAAGTTCCTATATATTTGCAATATTATTATAATCCACAGATCCCAAAACAACCACATTCATAAGTAAGGAAAAGCCCTCCTAAAAAGGAAAGCTCCTTATAACTTACTTGGGCTATACCTATTGCAAGGAACATAGCACTAATGAAAGGAAACATTAGAAATGTACAAAGTATTACTCCATTATTGCAGAGTGACTGTCATACTAATATAGTATAGAATGTAAGAGAACACAACCACTGTCACAGTACTAGGTCCTCCGACTTACAGGAACCATATTAGATGACATAGGGGGTCATTCTGACCCTGGCGGTAATTACCGCCATGGCGGAGGTCGGCGGTAGCACCGCCAACAGGCTGGCGGTGCACCGCTGGGCATTCTGACCGCGGCGGTTCAGCCGTGGCCAGAAACGGAAAGTCGGCGGTGTACCGCCGACTTCCCGCTGCCCTTGAGAATCCTCCATGGCGGCGGAGCGCGCTCCGCCGCCATGGGGATTCTGACACCCATTACCGCCATCCTGTTCCTGGCGGGTCTCCCGCCAGGAACAGGATGGCGGTAGGGGGTGCCGCGGGGCCCCTGGGCACTGCCGGGGCCCCCGTAAGAGGGCCCCACGAAGAATTTCAGTGTCTCCATTCTGAGCCGGCGTCCTCGTGGGAAGGGTGTTTCCCGCTGGGCTGGCGGGCGGACTTTCGGCGGTCGCCCGCCAGCCCAGTGCGAAACCCAGAATGACCGCCGCGGTCTTTTGACCGCGGTACGGTCTTCTGGCGGTTCCCGCTCACCCCCATAATGCCTCATCTTCATGAGTAAGTAATAGAACAATTACATGCAATAGCTTACTTTAAAAGACTAATAAACATAACAACCAGGAAAACAATAAGGGCACCAAGAATGTGCAAAAAGAAAGATATCTCTGATCAATTAAAGCTCAATTACACTAATCACTATTTTGACGTATCTATATCAAAATAATGAAATATGAATAATAATTTTTCAGCTGCTAACAAATTACTAACCCTTACCTGAAATAAAAAATGGATGATGGACTGGACTTTTAAATCATGCTTTAAAATTAAAGTTCACCTAATTTAAGCACTACTCCCTAACAGAGTTTGTTACCAAGAACTGCAAACAGTAGTCACAGAAAAAAAACAATGAATAGTCCTGGCCTATGTGCCAACTGCAGAAGTGATGCTCAAAAATGACAAAAGCTATCTGAACTACTAGTCTATTTCAAATACCTTACATTCAACAGTTGCACAACTCAGGTCACAGGTAACAACTCAAGTTTGAAATTTCCTGGTGCAAGGTGTTCAAGAGTAAATTTTTCTAAGTAGTGAAAACAAAAAATCTGTAGAAATGTTGCACAATTTGTTTCAATGAGCCACACAATATTCTATCAATTTATATAGATATTTAAAAAAAGAACAAAGCTGCCAGGGATTAAGAATAATTAATTCCATGGCACAGCAAATACCCAAAGTATCAGAGCAAACAGCTCAGATGAATGATTTGCTAGCTAGCAAACTCCTCCTTGTTCATGGCAATCAATGACTGCACGTTCTTGAATCTAGAGCAAGTGTAGTACTAAAAGAATCACCCACAAGATAAAAACCAATACACTGCATTAACAAATGAAATCAAATAAACAAGGCAGGATTTTGTTTCTAAATACAAAAAATAATCACCCCCATACCCTGCAAGTTGTGTTTTTTTCTGTCCATGACCACCAGAATATTCCTAGTGGTGATTAACAGGAGAAAAAACTATCACAAAACTGGCTTTACTTTAATGGTGCTTACTCTATCAGTCAGTCAGAGTAAACTTCAATCAAAGAAGCCAGCTTTCCTCCAAAAGGAAAATTTAAGATCTGACCATCTCTAAATGAGGCAGGCAGACCGGGAGTTTGGTGGGCAGGGTACTTCATCATGTTTGGAATGGAGTACTTTTTGAAACAATTTCTACCCTACTCCACTCGCTACACTTGTAACATTTGATTTTTACACCACCTGAATAGCTTATGCACTCATATAGCAGTATTACACAATAACTGAATATGCCTACAGCATTAGCCAAAGTGTTTATCATGTTCAAGTAAAGTCACATAGGCTGAAGGTTATTAACTAGCCTCTCACTCTCTCAGTCAAGATAAAAACACCTGATATCCAGATGCATACTATTAAAAGAGAATGCAGGGGCACACATAGTTATAGAGGATTTCTTACAGAAGACAAGGCATTCACGGCAGTCCATGGACAGCAAAAAATGACAGTTGTCATGTGTCATGTCCTCTAGGAAAGGACATTGTTATAAATGTAGGCCAGAAGTCTAGCTGGACCGGATAGAAGTGAGATGCCAGGAACTTCCTGGGAGGAGACAGGAAGCACTGGTTTTCCCTCTCTCCACACCGATGAAAGCGGAGGGAAGATGGCATGTGGAGAGTAGCTCCACATCAGTAGGCCACATATATGAGCTGAGGAATTAATAAAGATGAGTTCATAGCCTTACACTAGATGCTGTCTTTTATGCAGAGCGTTATGCTTGCCAGTGTTGTGAAGAAAAATCAGTCTAGACCAAAACAACTGGCAACGAGCAGGGGATTGAAGATAATGCCTGCAGACAACGGAGGAAGGTATCACAAGGACATACCAGCGCTAACGAAGCACAAATTACCTGCAGCTAGCATGCAGAGTTAAAGAAAAGCAGGAATTCTTAGAGCTACAAGCCATGTATGCTTCAACCGAGTGGTGGCTATTTTGAAGTCAAGCAAGGTGAGGGACAGCCCATTGAAGTCTATGAGGGAGTGGCATCTTGAAGTCAGGCTTCCTGAGAACAACCCACTAAAATCAATGAAGCAGCCATATTGGAATCAGGCAATCCAGGAATAACTCATTGATGCCTACTAAGACCGATATGCTAAGGCCAGACACCAAGCCAGGTTGGCTTCTGTAAGGAATACATGTAGCTGAGGGGCATCAAAGTCAAAACAGCTTCAGGAGGAAAGGGTGATGCTGTCAGAAAAACACAACAGTCACCTTTGAGTGAGCTCTCTCAGAATCAAAAGAAAAGCAACATTAGCAGGATAAGCAACAAAGTGAGGTGTGTCTGAAATCAACATGCCAATAAAACCAAAAAGACAACTAGCACACAAGATCCCTACCTAAGAGGACTGACAAATAATACATAACAAAGTGCACACACAACAAACACCATAGCGAGCAGTCTTGTAGCATCATCATACTATCACATTCCACCATTGTGCCGGTGGGAAAAGGAACACAAAACACTAACCCCTGCATTGAAGTGCCACCCCCAGTGACACAGACCGGCACTCAGAGGTTCAGTCCCAAATGTAACTGATGGCTTGAGACACTGCATCAATTTCTTGCAGCAGCCGGTGAGCGAAGAGACAAATAACAGCTGCAACTACTACTTTCTGGTGGAGCTTGAAAGCGGATACCTAATCAGGACCTTTTCAACAAAGGATGCAGAGACGTATGAAAAACTCAAGAAGAGACTACATGCCAATTTCAACACAAAGACAGATGTGGACCTCATCTTCAATCCAGCATGCCAGGAACCAGGTGAATCCTTATCAAATGTCATTACAAGGTTACAGAGTCTGGTACAATACTATGATTTCAATGTATTCACAAATGAGGATGCAGTTCGACACCAGACAAAAAGCACAAGATCCTGCAAAAGCAGCTCTCACTAAAGGAAATCATCAGTGGGGCTGAAGTAGGAGAGCGGATCAAAGCAAGAGAATTTCACCTCAATGTAAGAAGGAAAGACAAGAGAAATGAAATGTTTCCCAAGTCAGTAAGTAATGCCACAAGAGACCGAAAGAGAGAGAAAGAGTAAGGGCACGACAGACCAGAGACAAGATCTCACAATAGACGACGTGACATGAAATAGTCAGATTTAACAATACAACTGGCAGAGGAGGATGCTAAATGAAAGTCCTGGACAATCTGAGATCATGACAGGCAAACTGAAAAAAATTCAATGAGCTCTGTGTCAAACTTCCCAGACTATTCCGAAGAAGCATCAAACAGAGGGACCGATCACACAAATGGCACAGATGAAAGCCTGCCCAACAAACGAGAAGAAAATACAAACTACAGAAGATTGGGAAATTTACCTAGACTCCATGAACCAGTATACAAACACACCTGAGACACACACTTTCAGAAGGAGAAAACTGAGAGGTGACAGTTAACATCACTGGGAGGGACAGAGGCAAAATGCCCTGCAGCCAAACTAGAGAACAAAACACTCATTTATCAAGTGACTCCCCCGGTGCAAGAGCACATAAGACGCTTCAAGAGATGAACCCAAAAGGAACATTCCAAAGATATCTCTGACTCAAGGCACAGTTCATCATAGACCATCACCTCAAGAGACTCACCAGTCAGAACACAGTCAAAATAATTTCCTCAAAGGAAACCACAAGAAGGCTTGCCTCACTCAGGTCATGTGGCCGGGCGAGATCAAGAAAATCCCCATGCCATCAATCACTCAAATGCTTAGTGGAATCGGAGAACTTTCTCCCCAATCAGAGCAATGCATCATATGCCGATGACTCAAAACAATTACCTACCCTACAACACAACCTGTCACACCAGTTATATTCATATCAAGACGTGAACGTTACACCTTCACCTAAGACAGGGGCAGCCCTGCTGACTGAAAGAACTCACAGAAAATGTACACACATATGGGCAATTATCCAGAAATGTTGGGGAAATGCTGTCTCATCCCTCAGTAGGAAAGGCTAAGACATGTTAGCAGTGACATGTCATTTTTAAGGGAAGGGGTATGAGAAAAGAACATACAGATAATTTGTCTGAAAACAAAAGACTTCAACAGTAGCCATATCAAAACTAAATCAGACCAAACACTTACAATAAAATAGTCTTTATTATTGTAGTGAATCCTAGTTTGTTTTAGCGGGATAACAGGAGTTAGCTTAGCCATAGGCTTGTAAACTCGTGCCCCCGTCACCCAGTGACTTTTAACCTACTTAGCGTGCTCTGTCATAGTCCATTTAATTATTTATTTCCTTTAAAATGGCGGCCTTGTTTATAGTTAGGCCACTTGTTATGGGTTCTATTATCAGTGTCATTGCGCCAAGGCGTCAAGATCAAGCACGAAAGACAAACATACAGTAGGCATTCACACTTAGGGATTTTCCCTCTCTATACTTTCGAGGGATTGTTGATATTAATTGCCGTCCCAAGCATGCCTGTTATCTATTGTTATGAATAACACTTATGTCAGGGGACCTTGTAGATCTGTATAAATACAACACACTTTTAGACAGATAATCAGAGGGATTCCGCCCAGAGGGCATCGCCACCATCGCTGATACCGATGCTGCAGTCATCTTGACACTGATCCAGTCTTCGTGTCCCTGCGGTGTCTGAGATAGAGACCTCATTCCAAGGTAACGAGGGTTGGGGGCTCCTCTCATGGACACGGTTTTGGCAGATTAGGTTTAACGAACCCAGCTCTTCCTTTTTAGGTAGGAGGTTAGACCTACTCTCCTTAGGGTATTAGGGCTTATTCCATCTTTTACATATACATATATTTCTTTCATATATTGCATAATGGTGGGGGTCTTTATAACAATGACTCTCCTCTTTACAATACTGTTGCTTGGTATATTCATTATCCTAATCATTGCAGTTCATGCAACTTATCACAAATTGCAGTTATGTTGAATAAAAACTATTATAACTTTACTGCATCTGTGTTATTGCCTTTGTTTGTATGAGACATAATAAATCTGTGAGAAAAGGGTAATTTCCGTTTAACCAAGACAACCCTGAGATATTGTATTTTGAGTCCATGCGTAAGCGACTGCTCCAAATCACCTTTTACTGTTGTGTTTTTGGTGAGGTACTGCTAGTAAGCCGGTAAGGTTTGGACAACAGTTACAAATAGTTGTAGGAAGAGACTTAGGGGGTCATTCTGACTCCCGCCGGCCGCGGTATCCGCGGTGCCGGCGGAAGCCGCCAGAATACCGCTGCGCGGTCAGAAGACCGCAGCGGTTATTCTGGGTTTCCCGCTGGGCTGGCGGGCGACCGCCAGAAGGCCGCCCGCCAGCCCAGCGGGAAACACCCTTCCACAAGGATGCCGGCTCCGAATGGAGCCGGCGGAGTGGAAGGGGTGCGACGGGTGCAGTTGCACCCGTCGCGATTTTCCGAAAATCATGGTGGGGCCCTCTTACGGGGGCCCCTGCAGTGCCCATGCCATTGGCATGGGCACTGCAGGGGCCCCCAGGGGCCCCACGACACCCCAGACCGCCATCCTGTTCCTGGCGGCCAAAGCCGCCAGGAACAGGATGGCGGTATGGGGGTCGGAATCCCCATGGCGGCGCAGCAAGCTGCGCTGCCATGGAGGATTCCCCAGGGCAGCGGAAAACCGGCGGTACACCGCTGGTTTTCCGTTTCTGACCGCGGCTGTACCGCCACGGTCAGAATGCCCTTGGGAGCACCGCCAGCCTGTTGGCGGTGCTCCCGCGGTCCCCGGCCAAAATGACCGCCTTAGTCACCTACAAACAAAAGTACTGTCATCCTGAGACCAGCAGTCTTGCTCAGAGCAAGAGTCCAAACTAGAAAACCATACTTGGGTTAAACTAGATTTGGCACCATCCTTCTTTCAAAATATTATTTTGTGTTAAATGCATAGACAGCTTACTATCATACCTGGTGCTTTCTGATAACGCTAAATATATATATATATATATATATATATATAGATATAGATATTTATTTTTTGCAAAATACAGTGCACAGTCTAACAATCATACAATGGCACCAAAAGGATTTTAATTCTGTTATAGTGCTCAGGGCCCTGGGTGTGTTGCAATATTGTGACAGCTGAATTTTTATTCATAGAAAAATAGTAAGGACTATAAGCCAGAGATCACAATATCATGCAAGGTACAGTTTTCATAAGCCAACTCTTCAGGTTCATACTGTTGATAGAAGCAAATGTGAATCAGCCTCTACTGAGTTGTAAATTTGCTCTTCCACTTTCTGGTAACTTTACTACTTTTGGCTATTCACCATTTACTACTTTTGGCTATTCATCATTTAATACTTTCGTCTATCCACTATTTCCGAATTTAAAATGACTGCAAAGAGCAGACTTATGTGCCCTACCCAGCAAAGCTACAGGATAGAGCCAAATTATGAATGTTTTATGTTACTGCTTGTAAAATTGCGCACGTAGGCTGAGACTTATGTCACCAGAGCTCTATGGTAAAGTATAGGTAAAAAGTAAAAACCTTTATTACATTTTAAAATATTTTGTAAAAAGATTTTAATATTAAATATTAATGTTAAATAATTATACATATCATACTTTTAAAACCTATAACAAAGATGTATTTTAAAAAAGATCCATTCTATAGTAAATTGCTTATTTACATTTTCTTGTATTAAAAATTATTAAAAGTTATGTGTAGATGACATTTATTCAATTTTTTTTTTTCTAACAAGTTAAAAGCTACATTTATTTTTAAATTAAAGTTTAAAAATTTTAAAATGAAGTATACTTTGCTATTAAAATAGATATAATACTGTTAACAATAAATACAATTGTAGTATTTTTTAACACAGAGGTCAGACTCCTCCTCAAGAAACCATCCACCTACCCCAGCAAACTAAAAAACTACTGCCCCATCTTTCTTATCCCCTTCCCCGCCAAAGTCCTCAAGAAGGCTATCAACCGCAAACTCACCAAACACCTGAAGAAAAATAACCTGCTGGACTCCCCCCAGTCCGGCTTCTGCACCAACCACAGCACCAAGACTGGCCTGATTGCTGCCACTGATATCTAAGAACCCTCCTTGACCAGGGCAAAACAGCAGCCTTGATTCTCCTTGGCCTCTCAACAGTTTCCGGCACCATATCACACCACACACTCATCAAGAACCTCCATCACATTGTGATCCAAGGAGACGCCCTCAAATGGATCACATAATTCCTCAAAGGACAAACCCAGAGAATCCATCTACCATCCTTCACCACATAACCCAAAAGCACCATCTGAGGTGTCCCTCAAGGGTCACCACTCAGCCCTACCCTGTTCAACACATACATGATGCCACTAGCCAACATCATCAGAACCCATGACATCAACATTATATCCTACACAGACGACATCCTCTCACTCTCAGAAGATCCCTCCGCCACTCGGACCAACTTCCACAACTGCATGATGAGTGTCGCTGAATGGATGAAGATCAATTGCCTGAAGCTCAACAGAGACAAGACTGAAGTGCTGATCTTTGAGAACAAAACCTCTTCATGGAACGACATTTGGTGTCCCTCGGAACTCAGACTCACGTTCACCCCTACAGACCACACCTGCAACCTCAGCATCATCCTGGACAGCCAACTCACCAAGAAATGTCAGATCAATGCAATCTCCTCGGTCTGCTTCCACACCCTCCGCATTCTCCAAAAGATATTCAGATGGCTCCCCATCAACAGCACGAAAACCATCACTCAAGCCATTGTTACCAGCCAGCTGGACTAGGGTAACACGCTCTGTGCAGGAATCATCAACTAACACCTCTAGAGACTCCAGACCATTCAGAATGCAGCCCAAATACTCATCCTCAACCTCCCCAAGTAGACCCACATCATCCCCCACCTCAGGAAGCTCCCACTGCCTCTCCATCCAGAAAAGATGCCACTTCAAGATGCAGACTCAATCCTCCCAGGCCCTCCATGACCTAGGACCAGCAAACACCCACTGCCCCTTGAACTTCTACCAACCCTCCAGACACCGGCACTCCTCCTCCCCCGCACACATTCCTCACATCTGCCAAAGCTACAGTGGAGGACAATCCTACTCCTACCTCGCCACTAAGTCCTGAACCGAACTCCACCTCTGAACAGCATCCTCCTTGCAGGAATTCAGAAAGGGACTCAAGGCATGGCTCTTCAACTGAGCCCAGCAAGAACTCAGTGTTTGGGTACCCTCTCAGGCCACGCTCTACAAATCCTGATTGATTGATTGATTAAAAGTTGAAATAAGTTCATTCATTTTGACATTATTTCCTATGGGGCCCCTGCCTCCAATATTTCTTGTGGAAAGTTGTTGCATTTCCAGTGGTTAGCCAAGTGTGGTGCTCAACTTACTTCAGGTCTGAGTTGGAGTACACTTACGGGTGGCTTTGAAATTTTTGGACTGTAGTAACTACAGAAGTGCAGTTTGTGAATTGCAATGGGATTACTCTTTTGTGGATTATTGTTTATCCTTTGTTAACCCCCTCCTTGTCCCTCTCTTAAACCAATCTATAGAAATATATTCCACATTTTACAGCCATGCCACCAGTCCCTCTCACATTTTCTACAGAAATGTATGGATATGTGCCTGGAATTTTCTGAAATCAGGGTGACATCACAGCACAGAAAAGATAAGAGAGGCAGAGATCTACTCATGTAGGTTTGTAAATAGCATTTAGTAGTATGTGAGTACTACAAAGTATAATTTGTGAATATGACCTATATATTTTATTGCTGCATTTTTTTATTTATTGTAAAGTATCAATGGTCCAAAGTTCCCTTCCTATTGAATGCCAGATTAGGAGAAGTAATTGAGTGGGAACCCAAGATTTAAGGGGTATGAACCATAACCCCTTTCGTAAAGTAATACAACACAAGTAAAGGAGCGAGAACCCACATTCATCAGTTGAGTGTATATAGTCTTTATTTAGAACTTCATGAATCCAATTTGGTGCAGAGGACGACCATTGTGGTAAAATAAATCCAATGAGTACAAAGAGTGTAGAACAGATTGCAACAGCCGACACGTGTTTCACCCCCTACGGTAGTTCCACCTGGGGCTTTTTCAAGGCAATGTAGTATTCATAGTCATTCATCACATCATCATGGTCATTAGTCCGAATACCTAGTATCAAGATGGCGTCCGAATAAGACGTGCTCTCGGCAATTTACTGCCGTTCTCCTCGGGAATCTTTTCATAGCTTTTTAGAATGCATTGTTAGCTGTGCATTAGGGGAGGGGTGGTGGGACGCCCGAGCTTAGCTCTGCACACTGCAGAAAGGTCCCGTAATTCCAGATTATTATCATGTATGTGTTTCACTCCCATTTCCATGTCACTTTGTTTTCCAATGTCAAATTCCACACGATGCAGCGTTTTGGCTGTTTGTAAAACAATCGAAGACATTTTTTTGTGCACTTTATTAGTTTAATCGTACTAGTAAAGTGCAAAAAGATTTTCTTTGTTTGATTTACAATTGGGCAACACGCTTAATTTAAATCCACAGCTAATCTTTCAATTTGATTCCACTGTCTGATCATGATGGGAAACAACAAGCCCAGCACTGCATGGTTAACTTAATAATTTAGGAAGTGGACTACTTTACAAGCAACACCCTAGTTAAGCATAATGACACATATCAAGTCTTGCAAAAGTGACACACCATAGCTATAAGAATTCAGTGAAGTCATTACATTTTTACCTCTTTTATGTTTTTTTAAACCTTAACGACTGTGCTGAGTGCCAGAGCCACTGCTTACTTTCAGACTGCCGGGCCAAGACTGTAAAGTAAGGTCAGGTGAGATCAGGAGCTGAGAAGTTTGAGACTTCTCTCCACCACTCTTCCTACACAATGCTGTTACTGGCGCTGCACACGAAGGGAGGAGAGCAAGGATAGGCATGGCCAATCAATTCATAGCTTCATAATAAAGCTTGATTGACCATTGCTCTGTGGAGCTGATTCTCAGCTCCCCGTACTGCCTCATATAGGACCATTAGACAGGAAGCCTAGTAACCTCTTGTAATAAGCCAATCCAGGTGCTGCTCTTTTTTTGATAAAACATGAAAGTAATGGTAGGATTGGCGAGGTCAAACCAACCGAGCGCCCATTAGGTTTCTTGGGGGCTACGGATGTGATCCCCTCCCCAGCTCCCTAATTGCACAGGGTGAGAGGCCTCACTAGACTCTAGTGCTCGTGCTGGGCTGGCCATGAAAAAGGTAACAGGCCAACCTGACATGCGCACTTGTGAGTGCCATGCAATCCCATTGCCTGGCTGCCCACTGCATATTGTAGTAGTACTAGTGCATGGAGTGCTGACGTCAATGTTAAGGCCCAGTCCCGTCTGCTCTACCTCTAATAACCTTGCTCTCCTGCTGCAGCCAGGCCCGCCATGGCTGAAAAAAATGCCGTGGCCAGAAAAAAATATGTAAAATGTCTTTTATATTTCAGAAAGGGGCTAAGGGGAGCACTACTAGGGCTGAGGAGGTCAACATAAATAGGAGGCCAATGCCCCAATAGAGAAACCACCGTTGTTCAGAAGTTAGCACTGCTGAGTTGTTAGAGTGGTGACAATGGGGCTACCAACTTTCAGTTACTACCAGTAAAAACAACAATTCAATACATGTAAAAGTTAATAAAAACATTTCCAACTTTTTAATACTATGCACCCCGCCTTTAGGACTCAGTAGGCCTGCCTTAATGGTGACTTATAAAAATTAAAAAGGATGGTTTAGACTCGTGTTGGAGGCGGCATGTTCTTTTTGGCTGAGGAGAGGCCCTAGCCAGGTAGAATCTACCACTCACGTCAAGCGTGGGTGATTCCATTCACTGCATAATCTGTGCTCACCCTTGGATAGCTTATCATTGAGCAGCCAGGCTTATCACAGAGGCAATGTGTAACACATTAGCACAGCACTCTTGCACAATAAATACATTGAGCATCACAAAGGAGACTTCTCACGAGATGTATGTAACGAAAGTTTGTATTCCACACACACATTATTAAACACAACATGAACATCATGTAATTCTGGGCATAAATCACATCCAGAAATATCACTAGCAGTACTAGGCCCAATTGTATGAAAAACAATATTAGCAATATGTTCACTTGGGAAAAATTCTGCCTTCCCTCCCAGACCCCTCATGCTGTTTAAAATGTTGTCAGCATGAGACCCACCCCAGCAAGTATCCCAATTCAGTATCACACAGTTCTAGGGTACACCCGGTTCACAACGTTAGTAGCAATGTGTACACACAGATAATTCCAACACTTTTCAATAGCTCCACGGCCTAGGCCGCACAGGTAATATCCAATGTCAACAGTGATAGTCTTTTGGCAAGGAAACACGTGTACGGAAACAGTGCTGTACCGTGTAGTCAATCACAGGCAGTCACTCCTACACACTCACTCCACACCGATACGCGGTGCCTTGGATATCAGGCCAACTCAAATACCACGCACTTGCACACATTCGCTCTCAGCACACTAATGTGGCGCACTGATATCCGGCAGGTCAGTTGTCACTGTACTCATAGACCCCGTGGGCCCAAACCCTTCTCCACCCTCCAACCAACCCCTACTACCCCACCAGACTAGCTGGAGATGAAAGGAGCCTTTCCCCTGGTACTTGACTGATCGTGGCCAGTGCAGCCAGACCACCGCCCGCCCTATTAGGAGTTCACCACAGGGCCGTGGACGAAAACAGTGTTTCTGCCCGCTGGACCTGCAGTTAACAGGGCCTTAACATTGACGCCGGCTCATAATCGAGCCGGCGCCAATGTGGCAGTGCGGCGGGTGCAGTAGTACCCGTCACACTTTCCACTGCCCATGATTCGGGCAGTGGAAAGTGCAACGAGGCTGTACATGGTGGCCACAGCACTGCCCATGCAAGTGCCTGGGCAGAGCAGGGGCCCCCATAGAGCCTTAGGCAACCCCTTTCCTCCAGCTTTTGCATGGCAGGGCTACCACCATGCAAAAGCTGGCAGAAAGGGGACTCGTAATCCCCAGGGCAGCACTGCCCTGGCAGATTACAACCACCAAGACCCACAGGCTGTTGACTGGTGGCAACTTGGTGGTGCCGGCGGTCCGACCCTGGCGCTTTTGCCACGGTCATATTGTTGAGGTCAGACCTCTACTTTGGCGGCAGTCCGACGGCAACCGTGGCCCTGGCGGTCTGGTGACCGCCAGGGTCATAATGAGGCCAAAAGTGTCACTAGTTCTATGCCTCCCTAGAATGGGGGACTGTAGGAAAGTACCATCTTGCCTGGCATGTTACCCCCATTTATACTGTATGTATGTTTGTTTTTGCCTATGTGTCACTGGGATCCTGCTAGTCAGGACCCCAGTGCTCATAAAGTATGCCCTGTATGTGTTCCCTGTGTTGTGCCTAACTGTATCACTGAGGCTCTGCTAACCAGAACCTCAGTGTTTATGCTCTCTCTGCTTTTAAAATTGTCATTGCAGGCTAGTGACTAATTTTACCAATTCTCATTGGCACACTGGTGCACGCTTATAATTCCCTTGTATATGGTGCCTAGGTACCCAGGATATTGGGGTTCCAGGAGATCCCTATAGGCTGCAGCATTTCTTTTGCCACCCATAGGGAGCTCAGACAATTCTTACACAGGACTGCCACTGCAGCCTGAGTGAAATAACGTCTGTGTTATTTCACAGCCATTTTACACTGCACTTAAGTAACTTATAAGTCACCTATATGTCTAACCCTCACTTAGTGAAGATTAGGTGCAAAGTTACTTAGTATGTGGGCACCCTGGCACTAGCCAAGGTGCCCCCACATTGTTCAGGGCAAATTCACCGTACTTTGTGAGTGTGGGGACACCATTACATGCATGCGCTCCATATAGGTCAATAGCTATATGTAGCGTCACCATGGTAACGCCGAACATGACCATGTAACATGTCTAGCATCATGGAATTGTGACCCCAATACCAGGACAAGTCCATGCATCCCCAGGTCTCCAGCACAGAGCCTGGGTACTACCAAACTAACTTTCCGAGGTCTCCACTGCAGCTACTGCTGCTGCCAACCTCTCAGAGAGGTTTCTGCCCCCCTGGGGCTTGGGCAGCCTGGTCCCAGGAAGGCAGAACAAAGAATTTCCTCTGAGAGAGGGTGTTACACCCTCTCCCTTTGGAAATAGGTGTGAAGGGCTGGGGAGGAGCAGCCTCCCCACCCTCTGGAAATGCTTTGATAGGCACAGATGGTGCCCTCTCTGCATAAGCCAGTCTTCACCGGTTCAGGGATCCCCCAGCCCTGCTCTGGCGTGAAACTGGACAAAGGAAAGGGGAGTGACCACTCTCCTGACCAGCAGCTCCCAGGGGAGGTGCCCAGAGCTCCTCCAGTGTGTCCCAGACATCTGCCATCTTGGATGCAGAGGTGTGAGGGCACAATGGACAGCTCTGAGTGGCCAGTGCCAGCGGGTGACGTCAGAGACCCCTCCTGATAGGTGCTTACCTTTCTCAGTAGCCAATCCTCCTCTGTGGGCTATTTAGGGTCTCTCCTGTGGGCTATTCCTCAGATAACGAATGCAAGAGCTCACCAGAGTTCCTCTGCACTTCCCTCTTCGACTTCTGCCAAGGATCGACCACTGACTGCTTCAGGACGCCTGCATAATCGCAACAAAGTAGCAAGAAGACTACCAGCAACATTGTAGCACCTCATCCTGCCGGCTTTCTCGACTGTTTCCTGGTGGTACATGGTCTGAGGGCTGTCTGCCTTCACCCTGCACTGGAAGCCAAGAAGAAATCTCCTGTGGGTCGACAGAATCTTCCCCCTGCCAACGCAGGCACCAAACTTCTGCATCACCGGTCTTCTGGGTCCCCTCGCATCCTGACGAGCGTGGTCCCTGGAACACGGGAGCTGGGTCCAAGTGTCTCCCACAGTCCAGTGGCCCTTCTGTTCAAATTTGGTGGAAGTAAGTCCTTGCCTCTCCACGCCAGACAGTAATCCTGTGTACTGCATGAACTGCAGCTGCTCGGGCTTCTGTGCACTTTTGCAAGACTTCCTTCATGCACAGCCTAGCCCATGTCCCCAGCACTCCGTCCTGCGTTGCCCAACTCGCTGAGTTGTACTCCGACGTCGTGGGACCCTCCTTTGTAACTCTGAAGTGACTGCTGTCCTCAGATCTTCTAAGTTCCTGTTCCAGTACTTCTGCAGGTGCTGCCTGCTTTTGCGGGGGCTTTCTGAGTTGCTGAGCACCTCCTCTCTCTCCTCTTCCAAGGGGCAATCTCCTGGTCCTTCCTGGGCCCCAGCAACACCCAAAATCCTCAACCAAACCTCTTGCAGCTAGCAAGACTTGTTTGGAGTCTTTCTGCGTGGAAACAAGTCTGCATCCTCCAGCACGCCGTGGGACATCTTCTGACCAAAGGAGAGGTTCCTGGCACCTCCTGTTGTGCAGAATCTTTGGCTTCTTCCACCCAGAGGCAGCCCTTTTGCACCTTCATCCGGGGTTTAGTGGGCTCCTGCCCCCCCCTGGACACTTGCATGACTCTTGGACTTGGTCCCCTTCCTTTACAGGTCCTCAGGTCCAGGAACCCGTCTTCAGTGTTTTGGAGTCAGTTGTTGTCCTTGCAGAATCCCCTATCTCGACTTTACTGTCTTTCTGGGGTAGTAGGGTAACTTTACTCCTACTTTTCAGGGTCTTGGGGTGGGGTATCTTGGACACCCTTAGTGTTTTCTTACACTCCCAGTGACCCTCTACACACTACACTAGGCCTGGAGTCCATTCGTGGTTCGCATTCCACTTTTGGAGTATATGGTTTGTTTTGCACCAAGTCCTATTTCTCCCTAATGCATTCTATTGTGATTCTACATTGTTTGCACTACTTTTCTAACTGTTACTTACCTGATTTTTGGTTTGTGTGCATATAATTTGTGTATATTACTTACCTCCTAAGGGAGGGTATCCTCTGAGATACTTTTGGCATATTGTCACTAAAATAAAGTACCTTTATTTTTAATAACTCTGAGTATTGTGTTTTCTTGTGATATAGTGCTATATGATATAAGTGGTATAGTAGGAGCTTTGCATGTCTCTTAGTTCAGCCTAAGCTGCTCTGCTATAGCTACCTCTATCAGCCTAAACTGCTAGAACACCTCTATTCTACTAATAAGGGATAACTGGACCTGGCACAAGGTGTAAGTACCACAAGGTACCCACTACAAGCCAGGCCAGCCTCCTACAGGGACAACGTCTGGGGCATGATGACCTGAGTCGCACCAGATGATTCCGATTACCCACAATGAACACGAAAAGAGACCAATCCGTACCTCCCTGGAATGAGGCACAATGTCTGGTGCACACTGACTTGAGTCACATCAGTCAATTCTGCTTGCACATGGAAAGTTACCAATACTATACCTCCCTGGAATGAGGCATAACGTCTGGTGCGCGATGACTTGAGTCACACCAGACAATTACGATCATGCACAGGAAGTTACCGATGCTCGTACCTCTCCGGAATGAGGTACAACTTCTAGTGCGTGATCACTTGAGTCACACCAGACAATTTCAAACACACAAGAATAGTTACCAACCTCTCCACCTGCCTGGAATGAGGCACAACCTCTAGTGCGCGATGACTTGAGTCACACCCGTCAATTCCAGCCACGCACAAAAGATGCAAGTTCAGCAATGCCACATGAGGTAAAATGTGGTACTGCTCTGGGTACCCCCCCACATCCAAGGGTCAAAATCTGTGAATCGGACAGCACATGCAATGAGCGTGCAGTCTGCATGTGGCATGAGAGAAATGCAGCACGATCAACAAAGTGGGCCAGGCGGAGTCCCACAACCGGAGAATCCGCTCACAACCATCAAGGCACTAATGCGTGTCGTAGCCCGACAATGCAAGGCCACATTCCTTGAATGCAAGCAATACTTTGAAGGCTTTGCACCAGGCAATCCGGACTCCAGGCACAATACTTAGTACCACACTTGTGCCACTGCTACCAGGTGGAATCCGGCAGACGATGTAGAGGCTTAGGACGGCACTGCTCTCCAGATGACACAGGTAGAAAGTGTGGATCCCCTGCAGGAGGTCACTGATGTCCCTGAGAACTCCACTAAGAACAGGGAGCAAGCCAACAAGCCCTTTGTGAGCAAACTTCAGAGTGCCTCACAGCAGCAGGCAGTCTGCCCTGGCCAGCCACGATGCAGAAAGAGTGCGCAGTCCCTTCCAAGGGCAGTACATACTCCTGTGCAGATTCCTCTAGCAGTGTGCACCATGTAGTCCGGGAACACTGGACCCACAACCTTGCAAGTGTATCTCTAGTTTGCTGCAGTGGGGTATCAGTAGCTATAATGTAGTTTGCCTTTGAAGTTAGGGGCAGCTCAGAGGGATCCACAGATGTCTCCCCTAAATTTTAGTTCTGTCTGCCATGGGGTCGTGGAATGCAGATCTTAATCTTTAGTGAGGCTATGATCTGGCCCTGAGAGGCCAAGTGCCAGAACTTCTCCCTCCAATCTATCCAGCCAGGCCCTCAGAGGTCTGTCATTCCAGTTGTGTCTCCAAGGTTTATAGCTGTTACTGGGGAATGCACAGATGTTCTCCCTAGCCTTCAGTGTGGAATAGAGTTGAATTTCAAAAGGCACACAAAGCATTTTATAGCAGAGAAATGCCCACTTTCTACAAGTAACATTTCTCAGTGATTATTGACAAAACCACCTTTAACATAAGAAAGGGTTTGTCAGGACGATTGCAATGATAGGAAACATTATAAGGCTGCTACGCTGCAATCCACTATTGCAGTTAGGAGTAATAGTAAACTTTCCCAATGCTAACCTATGGGCAGAACAATCCTCATTGGAAGTGAAAACATACATGGGTGGTCTTCACTCCCTGGGCACGTGTGCCTGGCGCACACACAAGCCTGCAGGGGCAGGCTGGACACAAGTTTAAAAACACCTAAAGGTGTAAATGCAAAAACACCCTTGCGCAAATGCGCGCACACTGGCCTACAGTGGCAGGCTCAGCAAATGGTAAACCACCATTGGGTACGTGCGCACACAGTGGCCTACGATGGCAGGTTCAGTACATGATAAAACCACATTGTGCAAGTGCGCACACACTGGTGAGCACCACTTCCTAACATATGTAGAAAAGACGCATGCGCTCTCCTACTGCACTTACAGGTGGAAAGTGTCCAGGGCCCAAAGGCTACTAAGAGAGAATCAGCAAACCCTACTGGAAGAGCTAACATCCTATGTAGGGGGTTCTTCCCTACCAGGGCATGGAACACCCTCATGTACCTGCCCTGCCCTCTGCCTACCACCAGCTCTGCCCATCAGTGGGTGCGCTAGGGGTAGCATAAAGCCTTCTCAGTGTTAGCCACGGAGTGGGAAATGCCTCCCCTAGCACAAGTGTAACTGTGCCTCTACAGGCCTGCATTGACAGGCCTAACACATGTTTGACAGGCTATTCTGATGAGTGGCACAATCAGTGCAGTGTCCCACCAGTAGCCAGGGCTGTACCCACCCCAGGTATGTGGTGTACCTTTTTACAAGGCACTCCTGGGCACAGCACCTCAACCAACCGCATAAGCGCCCCTTCTTGGCATGTGTAGGAAGGGCACAAGCACTTTCCCACTGTAGTACCATGGAAAAGTGCCCAGAGTCCTAAGGCCATGCAAAGACAGTCAGCACAAAAAATGGGAGGAAAAAGCTAAACGTTTCAAGGAAATCCCCTAAGAAGAGCCATGACCAACAGCTTGCATTACTGTAACTGGCTACGTTGGGTTAGCAGATTAACAATCAGTTTGCCAGCCAGCAATGGCAGGTTAGGAGTCAGCCTTTACTTTGTTACAATTGGGTGGCACAATACATGGGGCAGAAAATTAGAGACACTTTAATGTACAGGCCCTGGGTGCCCCTGGTACCATAAACAAGTGACTTAAAGGTAAATTAATTTCTGATAATTGTGGGTAAGCCAAGTAGGCATACATGGTTTAGGGTCAGAGCACTGGCACTGAGGCCTGTTGGTACAACTCAATGCATCTTCAGAGTTGAAAAACCAGCAGCATCTGTCCAAAAACGTGGTGCTGATCATGCAGAAAGTGGAATTTCCTTACAGTCCTCAACAATCAAGAGGTAAGCAACAAAAACAGATGGTAGGAAATATTCAGTGTTTGTTGATTTGGAAAGTCTCATAATATTTATTTGTCTCTCTTTCACTTGTGATGAGATTCAAACATTGGTTCTGAGGAGATCGTTGGCTCCTCTTAGTGCCATTCCAAACCAGTGTCTCTGGTGTCATTTTTCTACCCCCATTTTTCCCCCATGGACAATTGGGGACATCAACTACATTTCTTTTAGGCAATTACAATTTTACCCTTAAGTCCACACAAAAAACAGCTTATTTTGTTCATTCATCTTCCTCCAGATCTTCCTTCCTGCATTATCCACCCCAACACCTTTCTTTGCATGTGGCAAGACCAAGCCTCTAGCTTTGAAAGCACAGAGTGAATACGGCAGAAAGGAAGGATTCTGGGAGAAAACGAGTAATTGTGTACTGGATATACCTGAGAAAATAATGTCCCTGAACACCAAGAGGGTATTCTAAGGTGACCGAGAATATTTTCAAGGGAGAGAGAGATCATTAGCATAGACTCAAGACAAGTACCCAACGATGGCCTAGTGGATTGAGAACCTTCTAAATGAGAGGTGTGCTCATCTCTCTCTCTCCTTCACTTGCTCACTCCTTTCCCTTTTCAACTGCCTAGCTGCTTATGTTGCAACTTCAACATTGTCTGTGCAGCTAGTAGTTTGGAAGAGGGTTGGAATTCAGAATCTTGTGAATCCACATTGCTTCTGCAAGACACATCAGCCATACTTAGGTTAGTGCTTGACTTAAACAGCAGACCCAGTGCAGGCTTCTAGGGACTAGATTTCTCTCCAGTCAGGGTTTCTGCAGGTTTCAGTCCTCTTTGGTCAGCTAACTCCTCCTGAAGCAAAGAGTTGTTTTGCTTTTAGCATCCCTGAAGAAGTCAAAGAGTATGCCAACCACTTGACCGCTGGAGAGAAAATTTCAGGCTCTGGGTTGCAAAAGGAGTCAGATGTCCTTGAGTTATCTCCTACTAGCAGGAGTCATGAGTCTCTTTTCTTCCATCAGGGGGATATTTTTCAGCTGAAGTCTTCCTGTCAATGACAGTCTCCTTTCTCAAGATCTTCATAAAGATATTTATATCCACCTCCAGGCACCTCTAACTCACAATACTGTAACAGCACTGACGATTAGAGTGGCCAGGTTTGGGGTATCAACAGTGGAATGGGGGATCTGAAAAGGAAAAGGTTAAGTGAAGACTGGAGTACATAAGCATGCAATCGCCCAGTATCTCCAGAAATGCTCTGAATTCTGCAAGAGGCATGCTTGATCCTAGACTGTAAACTCCCAAGCCAGTGTTTAATCTCTTATGAAGGATTAGGCATACATTTAGCAGAAAGGATTAATGCTCACCTCACACTCAAAGTCATGCCTAATATACCATATAAAGAATCCAAACACAAAAAAGTTTAATTCACTGTGCTGCACTTTCAAGTAATCCATGCCATTGTGCTGCTTTCAAGGATTAACACCAGTTAAGTGTAAACTATAGCATTAACGCAAAGTAGGTGTCCACGCTAAAAAATGACGCAAACTCCATGGACTTTGGCGCTAGACGCGTCTAACGCCAAAGTATAAATATGGAGTTAGTTTTGCGTCGGAATTGCGTAAAAAAAAAACGACGCAATTCCGGCGCAAACAGAGTATAAATATGCCCCTAAATATACTGCTGAAAGTTATTGATTCACTGGCATTGAGTATTAAGGCTTACCGAGACGACCTGACTGGTCTTACCAGAATCACTCACGCTGTATGAAGGCTCCCGCAAGAACCACAACAACGTATCTGGATGGCTGCCTAGAAGCAGGGACATCGGACGTTCAAGACGGCGGAGGACTAGTGAGCGCTCCCCCAAGGGTGGGGCCACTCTTTTATGCTCAGCCACATTGAAGATGTCGACCAACTGGGGCAGCTGGTAAATGGAGTCTGGAGCAGGAAACCAGCCTGAAAAGAAACAGTGCATGTTTAAACACACAATCACAGGCGGCTATTACAGCACAACCAGCAGCGCACTGAACAAACAACTCCATGAGTCTTGCCACAATGGAGGCAGTATTATGCACCCTACAACAGGGAGAGAATAACCTGGGGCCAAGGGACCTACCAGACCATGGGGATGGCACACCTGTGGTGCTTGTGGTGTTTGAGACAGGACCTAGAGTGCACACCACCACAATACTGACGCTTCAAATGTCCAGGAATGTTCTGAGGAGGTCGCGGTTAATTTTTAGTCTTATCCTCTGCATTAGCCAGTGACTGGAGAATTTTCTTGCCGAATCCTGACAATTTTCTTGCCCTGTATCCACCTTCTTTTGCAGCACTTTGTGTTCCCCTTACTGTAAAATAAATCAGAATTCACAAATTCAAGATGACAAACCCTTGCTGGAGTTGCAGCTTAGGAGGTCTCTGGGAATAAATCGTAGCACATCATATCAGCTGCATTTGAGATCACCAAGTCAAAAGGAGAAG
The DNA here is from genome assembly GCF_031143425.1 of Pleurodeles waltl. Lineage (NCBI taxonomy): Eukaryota > Metazoa > Chordata > Amphibia > Caudata > Salamandridae > Pleurodeles > Pleurodeles waltl. The sequence continues at coordinate 254,194,648 of NC_090448.1, read as the reverse complement.
TGTTAAGGCTGTCCTGTCCTTTTTCTGCTAAGTGTCAGATGTCCATCTCGGGTTGTTAATCCCTGCTAAAAGACCAGTGATTGACAACACTTCGGCCTGGCTATTTTCCTCTGGTGGGCAGTTATCAACTCTAGCCAGGAGTGTGTATTGGCACCTAAAAGTCTGATGATTGGCAATACTTGTTTTCAGTGATTTATGGCTTTGAAAGACCAAAGAACATATTAACAAAGTTACTTTTCCACTAACAATATTACAAATCTGGTTTCACTGTTAACTCGAATGCTGAAAAATGAGATGAAATTACTGAATTGCGTTTCTGACACAATCACAATCGAAGTGTAAAATGCATATTTTAAAGAAATAACCATTTATTAATGTATTTCTGACTTCTACTGAAACTTCACAAATACGGGTTAAAACAACACATATTTCAGCAGCATACAAATTAATACGGATATAAAAAATTAAAAACACTATGATAGAGAGAGTGGAGTGGATCGATAATAAAATGGCTTGCTTTACTGACCTAACATACTACTGAGAAACCCTAATCGCGCCATATGCAGAGTTCGACAAGCAAATAAGATACGATTCATAGCTTGAAAATCATTTTGACATTGTCAACAAGAGTAATAGGGGAACTTTGTTCTCCTGCTTACATAAACTACATTGTAATTCCAGGTCCTCAGTTTTTAATACAATAAAAGCAACGTAATCAGTGCTCTTCTAGTGAAATTAAATATTTGTGTCTGCTTATAAAAATGCTGTCTCCACGGGATGGAAGTGTTTTACAGTATGAAATATCAGAGAAGAAATTTGCTGTGGCTGCGTCTTATTAAAACTGGTAGCAGTAAAGTCCAAGGGTTTGGGTGTTTTATCTAGATGATCAAGAATAAAAAAAAAACAACACAAAGCCAACATGACTGGATAGAGGTTGTGGAAACTTTTACCATACACGGTAATTACCAGGTGCGAAAAAAATCTGCGTTATTAAATTCTGACCCGTGCACAAACGGAGGGGTTTGCACCACGGTCAGAAAACATTGGGCCACTCCTAACAAGGGCCTTAAACTAGCTATTTGACTGAGGTGATGAGTGCAGCTATGGAGCTTGTTGGTGTGATGCATAATACATGATGACTTATTTAATGGAGTACTTTTAAATAAACCAATGATTTTAGAATGTAACGTGTTTCGTCTTAAAATAATGACACGTTGATTGTACTGCTCATTCAGTGCACAATGTACTTTGTCAGCGCTCGGGCATTCAACAGAACAGATATTCACATCACTTCTTTGCCTGATGAGTTTCCATACTTGCTATACTGTCACACGATTGTATCCCAGAACCGGCGGCGCTATTCTCTTTACTTTGTGGAAATTGCAAATGAGGCCAAAAATATGTGTGCCAAATACGCATTTTATGAAAGAATTCTAGGGAGAGCTTGATGACAAATGCAAATCCTAATCTACAAATATACATGTCAGCCACAAAAGCTCAGGCAGTGAAAGCCCTTGTTGGCGAACAGAAAGTGCTGAGCTGTGTTTATTCGCACACCAACACAAAACTGCCCTATTTGCTTAGACCGAGATAACAATGCCTTGGGTGATTTGAGGGCCTCCGCTCTATTTTATTCTTTTCAGTGCAGATGAAGCATGAGCATCTCTCTGCCTGAATGCATTAATTTCCTGTCGGTTATTGATTGCATCTTCCAATTACAGCATACGTGTGTAGAGCATGACCTGCACACAGCGAGACATTGTTAAACATGAATTCACTTTCCTTCTCGGAAACGGTATCGCTTAACATTTCGGCATTCGGCCATTCGGCCATTCGTTTTCCTACTTGCAAATGATTGCTCAAAGTCTGGCGTTTTGTACAATGGGCAAGATAAACATATTGGCCATTTTGCTTTGTTCTAATTACGAATAGGCAAGGCGCAAAGCTGCTAATTACAAGCGCACACAAGAGGCGAGCTGTGTTCTCGTCTGATTTGAGATGCGGGCGAATGCTTCACTGTTTTTCTTTATGTGGCTGGTTTCTAGGACTGTTGGTGCGAGTCATGCTTTGTGGAGCTTTAATGATATATGTTTCAATGGAGGGCTATCAACAGAGATCACATAAACGACGTTTCTGCTATAAAACGTATTTCCTTGCACCGGCTCTCTCCAAAGCATCCCCGCAGGCCAATAAGCAGTTTTCACCATGGACATTCTCCTGGCAAGATGTTTTCCAAAAAGATGTCTTGTGTGGTGGGGGAAGCACGGAAGCGTTCCTTGAAGATGTAAAACTGTTTTATAAGGGTCTTAAGGGGGGGAGGGGGTTTGCCTCCCACTCGCCAGCAGCAGCAGCTGCAAACGTTTTCCACAAAAATGATAGTAAACTTTCACAAACATATCCAGCCAGCTCCTATACAATGGAGGGGCAGCCATCATCCACTTTAAACATATCTCCCTTCTAGCAAGCAAAATAGCAAAAACATGAAATTCCTATTATTTCTAGACCACCCTACCGAATCACTGGGTTTGCCCAAAATAATTAGGCGGAGACTTACAGTCAGTTCCTTTCCTACCATCTGTGATAGCGCACCCACCACTTCCAACCAAAAGGAAATAACTCCTGGGCACTCCATGAACATATGAACATCTGGGGCCTTTGGAGCTCCACATTTAAAACACTTCACCACTTCCCCTTTCTTTATCTTCGTAAGTTTCGCTGGGGTGATATAGGCTCTATGAATCACATATAGATGGTTCTTCCTCAACGGGGAGGCCTTAACTACCTCAAAATATATTCTGATGGATTCTTGCCACCCCTAAACTAGATCTTAAGGTGGGCAGCCCTGATCAGAGGAGGAAAAAAAGGAAATTATGGGCTCCGCTTTTGGAATGGGCCCCCTCCCCTCACCCCTGTAGGGGCACATTGTCCGATGATGTAAATCCTCCCCCCTTCTTACATCTGGGCCAGCCACTGGGGGTTCCTCAGGTGGGCTGAGCAGGTGATACAGGGTCCTCCTTGGGCAGTATGTTCCACCTTTGGTTTTGGATACAAGTGAGAACTTGCTGGAATAAGGTGTGACTTATCGGTGAGGTGTATGAGGACAATAAAAAAAAAAGATAGGAAACTTTGTTTATTATCGTTTTTGGGGAAAAGGGGCGGGAGTGCTCAGCTCTCCCCCTCAGAGCGCATGTATGTTTGGTCGGCCGTCTCGGGCTGGCCAAACACACATGCGCACAGGGCTCTTTGGTGTTGCTGGGCTGGAGAGAGCCTGCACAAGCACATGCTTCCAGTCTGCCTGGTGTGCCCTGGGTGCTCCCACCCAATCCTGACACTGCTCTAAGCAGTGTCAGGATTGGTGTAGGGCAGGCTGGAGCCTGTGCCTGCAGGCAGAGGTGAGGAACATCGCGGTTCTTCAGGCAGCGGTGGCCCAAGTAAGTTTTGTGATTTTTTATTTTTTATTTAATCCTCTCTCCTCTGTCCCTCCCGCGCGCTGCGGTAAAATGCCACTTTACCCAGCTGCATAAGGAAAACAACCTTCCTACTTGGTGCCTCAAACAGCCTTCGTTGTACTCTAGCAATCCTCTTTCTTTTTCAAATTTCCTAGGCTTGCCGGTCCTTTCACAGGCTTAAGCTGCTCTTTGTAATTAAGGATTACTGCACTCTGGCGCAGCTGTTCTGACTCCCAGTTTAAAATTATCATACTTTTAAACCATATTTCAACTAGTACTCAACATATTATGTATTTGTGACCTTTCTTTTCCTAGGGTGTGGATCCTGAATATTGAAGCAGAATAGCGAGGGAGGCAAATATGGAGGACAAAATCCAAAATATCGAAAGGTTAGGAAGTATGGCTTTTCAATATCTAACTTCAGATATAGGCACCCTGAAGGTATATGTATTTTAAAGGTACATAGATGTGCAGTTAGGAATACTAAATTTGCAATTCCTCTATATATACTTACCTTTCGATGTTTTGGTCTTCAATATTTTATCCACAATATTCTTGTATTCAATATTTATTGCCTCAGTAAGGCCTAGATATTCAGTAGTACAATCTTTCCTTGTTAATTCAAGCACTTCTTCCTCTTCTGTTCTGCTTCCCATTGAAAGAGACTGCATGGGCCTTCCTTTGGTGCATGTCTGCAGTTTGTGAGCCAGTGGTTTACTGGTGTGTATAGAGGATTTACCAGAATTTGCTGGCTGGTGCATGAACAAGAGGGAATGAAAAGCACAATGGATAGATCATACAAGTATTAATGGGTTTTGTGCTTGATGCCATTTTGGATAGTTCACCAATGTTAATTTGATTCAAACAGGCAATGTGCATACAGTGTCATAAAGCAGGTCAAGTGTGCTGGCGTTTAAAGTTTTTAACAAGGTTTTTTGACTTTCATTTTTTGATTGTGCAGGTGCCAAGCCTCATACAGTAAGCTGCTTGTGCAAAATATTATTTTCTCAGATTTCTCAGACAAAAGTTGGATCATTGTTGGTTTAGTATGAGGGAGGCAAGAGTTATTTCGTTATCTTAAAAATGTGTTGTCGATTGGACCCATCTATACTTACATTGGACAGCCTTGCAATTTCTGATATAGCTGGCATGGCTATTTATGAAATGTGTGGCAGACTGTAGTACTGCATGACCAGAGGTTATGGTGTTGCTTTCTAGTTAGACGTGAAGACATACAAGCCTAGCAACATCAAGTGCTACAAACATTCTTGCTTACATGGGAGCTAAACTGTTCTTTTATGCTTGGATTAATGAATGCCAATTGTGGCAATCATTTAGACAGAAAACAAATTATGTATTTTATAGCTCTAAGCGAGCTATTACAAAAGAGGACTAAGCATACGCAAATTAGCTTTACCTTACTCCAATATAATGAATCCTCCCCAAATTACCAGATCATGTCCCTTCTGCATGAGAATACAAACCACCTCATGTTACTTTCAGCCTTGTTGGACCTCATCAGTAGGGTATGATTGAGTTAGTATGGCCCAGCCAGCAAGTAGAATGTCTAGGTATTTCCACACCACGTACGATGTCTTGGACACAAAAAAGTGATGGTTGGAAATGCTGAAGTTGTTTGAACCAGACTTATTTGCATCTAAAGTAAAATAGTCTTTCGCTCACCGCAGATGCATATTGGGGGATTTACCAATTTTAAACGTTGGCTGTCCATAACAAAGGAATGCATAATCTAATGAGGAAGTTGTGTTTACCAAAATGACTTGCTCTTTATTTTGACAAATTGGAGCAATAGCAGATGACAAGCTCACCATCTCAATAGCGTCTTGGCATACCCTCTACCAATAGACAGATTTGAAGAAGAGCAAAAAAGAACAAACATTGGAAAAGCAAATAGGTCTCATCAGGCAAATCGGCTGTGTCGATTGCTACGCAAGCACTGGTGAAGGTAATCGGGCAGCAAGCCGCTATACCACTATCTTTAATTTTTCTTCTATACTTGCACCATTCAAAAATGACTGTCAGGTTTGCATATAAACACCATGTTTCAGCACAAAGTGACACCATTTTGGAATGGTAAAAGCATTAAAAATATACCATTCCAGCCACATTTACAAGCTACACTATGGCCATCTTGGAATTAAAAAAGTACCAACTCAAGATAGCCACCTCTCACTATTGCCTTTCCAAATGTGTTTGCAATAATCAGAGGGTGGAAATATACTACAGCTGGGAGGATGAATGGATGACAAAAGCAGGGGGTTCATAGGGCCTGGAAGGGGAGTGCAAAAGGAGGGATGTTAGACCTGGCATCCTTGGTGTGGTTCACCTCTAACATTTGCCTTCAACCTTCCTGTTTGCTGACTTTTGCTGGCCTTAGGACTCTTCGCATTTCACTGTTGCTAACCAGTGCTAAAGTGCTTGTGATCTCTCCTTAAAGCTCCTTGGTAAGGTTGGCTTCTACCCAATCAGCATATTTAATTTATTTGTGAGCCCTTAGCAAAGTGGCACTAAATGTACACAGGGACTGTAAATTAAATGCTAATAGTGGGCCTGGAGCACTGACTGTGCCACCCACTTAAGTAGCAATTAACTTTTAAACTGCCATTTCAACCTGTCAAAATATACGTTTTTCCAGGCCCAACCCTTCATTTTTAACACATATGTCACCCATGAGCAGGCCCTAGACTGCCCAGAAGGCTTTGTGCAGTGTATTTAAAACATTGGACATGTATTTTCAAGTTTTACATGTTATGGTAGTGGAAACTTTGAAATTAGTTTTTCACTACTGTAAGGCCTGCCTCTCCCATAGGATAACATTGGAGTTACCGTGTTACATTTCATAAGTGTAATTTCCAAATGGGAACAGGTAACAAGTTTATGTTAGGTGTCTTTGGAATTGTAAATCCTAACTTATGGTGAAGTCAGTTTTTAAATTACAATTTTGGAAATGGCACTTTTAGAAAGTTGCCATTTTCCCACCTTAGCCATTTGGCGCCTACAGTCCGTCTCTGGGTCACATGACAGGGTGTAGTTGAAAGTTGGGCTTTGTATTCCTCTCAGAGAGCCCACACAAAAGGGGCCTAAGGTGTGCCTGGATGGGCCATTACTGGGAGGGTGTGAGGGAAGGAGCTGGAACCAGCACCACTTACGCTTTCATGGGCTGTGTTCTGCCTCCACACAAAGGGTTGCATACCTCAGAAGTTAGTCTGGAGCCAGGGCCAGGAAGGAAGGGCAACTGGGCATTTCAACAACACAATTGATTATAAATACTGGACCTCAGATGCCACCACTTCAATACACATCTGGACCTGTGGATACTCTGCCAGGAAGAAGGACTGCTGTACTGCTGAAAGACTACCACTCTGCTGGACTGCTGCCCTGCTGGATTACTGCTGGACTGCTGCCTTGCTTTTCTGACCTGCTGCCTGCTGCCCTCTTGCCTTGGTGAGAAGGACTGGAGCTACATCTCTTGAACTCAGGACTTCAGAGTGACTCAAAGGGCTGGTTGGCTGGCCTCCTGATCTGAAGTCTCAGGGACACAACAGGTTTCCCACAACCTTGTAACCTGGACTCTGCCATCTGTGAATGTACCCTGTCAAGTGGTGCCACCCCATTCCTGGACACTAGGAAGTTGGCCTAAGTTGCTCTGTAGTCTCTGTGGATCCAGCAAAACTGACGTATCTCCTCTGCTGTGCGGCACAACCCTGAGCAGAACCAATGTGTGGCCGCTACTGCATAGTTCTGAACCACCACAAAGACCAACATCCATCCTAGCCCGTCGCTATATTGGGCCCGCTGCTGTGTGCCACATCCCTGACACAGGCCCTAGCATTTCTCATTGAGGGCAGTCTCGACGGTGACACCAGACTCTGTATCTCAGCATCTCAGCCCCTTGGAACCAATACATCGCCCTGACTGCACGATGCATCCTCAATGCCATACTTAGCATTGCAAGCCCTCATCAATGGGAACCTCAATTATGATGCAGGACTTTGCACAGCAGCCTTGCTGCATCTGAGAACTGACTCATCGATTTGACTGTGTGACCCACCTTCAACGCAAACCCTTACATTGCTCCGCAAACCAGGACTTGTAGTACTCTGTTCCATCATGAGGACCTCTAGAACCCATGTTGGTCACCCCTGTTTTAGCTTTGTTTTAGTGTTCATATTTTATTCAATTTAGTAAGGCAGCTTTTAGCAATGATTTTTATCAGTTGGCTTTTAATCTCGGTAAGCGAGGATTGAGCTGCTTCTTTAGTTAGCCTTTACATGATATATAATCAGTACTTCTGTCCAAGGCTAAAGAACACTCTACACAATATGCTGGTTTGTGTTGCCCGTTCAAGAGACACTTTCTACCACCTAGACATAGCATTACATTGGAACTGTACATTCAACATGGTATGGTTTAGTATATAAATTGTCTCCTGACCCAGAAGGGGCAGAGGGCAATCTGACCACAACTCTCCTGGGACGCATGCTGTGTGACATGCAGCTCGGCTTGTGCTGATTTAACAGCCTCTTGTGGGGATTGCCATCTACATCACTGACTAATTCCTGACATTGTTTCCAGGTATGGGCTTGAGGATAATCACTTAAATCAGGCCAGGCAGAGGGGTACACCTTCTATTGTCTCAGCATAGATATAAGCTTAGGTAGGAACCTCTAGAACATCTAGAACCACATGCAACATGGTTGGTTTGTTTAACTCTTTGTACCATGTTTGTAATGATGATTATCTTGCTTTTGTTTTGTCTGCCTAATTATCGCAGCTCACTCTCTATATGCCAGATTGCGATTGTTCCAACAAATGTATTGAAAACCTATCTAGCATCTTTTTTGTCTCGCCTTGGCATAGATGAGTAAGAACATGAAAATGGGTAAGATCTGTTTCCACCGATCACTGGGCAGTCAGAGTGTCAAGTTCAGGTTGTCATAATCACATTTTACCCTGCTTGGTTGGGCTTCAGGTAAGGCAGAGTGAGCTAGCAAGGAGTGAGGCCAACATAGTGTGGATCTACTCAGTTTCCCACAGCCATCCGAAACACGCAGTCCTATTACTATAAGAGGAACCAGATAGCTTGGCACCACCAACATATAAGGTCAGCTACTTATTTGACATATCTCCTGAGTAGTTTTCTCTTGTATGCCTAAGGTACCCTATTCACCTTTATATGACGATGTCCATGGTGTTGGGAAATAACCTTCTCAGCAGTTTAGGTAGCCGCTGTATTTGTCTGTAGGTTGTTCAAGCTTAAACATTTCAAATGAAACCCCACTTAGGCTCCAATTACGAGTCTGGCGGTCCTAGGACCGCCAGACTCGTGGTGGCAGTCAGGCTTCTGCGGCTGTGGCAGTCCAATCACCACAATACGAGGCTGGAGGCCTAGATCCCAACAGAATGATGGCGGGGCTGCTTGTAATCACACAGAGTGGCGCTGAACTCAGCGCCGCCCTGCTGATTACAGCCTTGTTATCCATCAGCCTTTTCATGGTGGTTCCACTGCCATGAAAAGGCTGACAGAGAAAAAGTGCTGGGGGCCACAGGGGTCCCCATGCCCAGCACCCTTGAAATGCACACTTTCTGCTATTCCGACAGTGCGCATTTCAAGGGTGCTGGTTCCCCCTGCATGTGGCAGAAGTACCCCCGGCTGTATTATGAGCCGACGACAATGCTGCCGCGTGTCTCCCACTGGGCTGACTGTGAAACTTTGGGTTCCACTGGTCAACCCAGTGGGAAAGTCGTAATGGGGCCTGCGGGGAGGTCGCCAGCACCACAGTGATCTCCCCGTCTGGAGTTTGGCGGATGGATATTTCCATCCGCCAAACTCATAATCAGCCCTTTAGTGTTTCCTTCTCTGAATTCCATATTTTAAAATGGCTAATCCAATAGTAATTCCAGAAAATTGTAAACATGCTGTCACACAACATTTACTTCTCAAAGGGCTACCTAATGGGGTCGAGATGTTACGTCTGTGGCAGTGGCACACAATGCGTACAAAAGCAAAACATTTTATTCATGCGTCAATTTTCCTGCAGTCAATGCCAACACAAATACATTTGATACATACACAGCAGCACATATTCCACAACAACACAGATCTGACAACTATTCAGAGATACCTATGTTATACCAGGAACATACTAATTGGTTCCAAGGCACCCGACCACACATTGGTGAACACGTTAGTTTGGGTCCATTCAGTAATGACAGGGCCACGTGGCCAGTTCTAGCTGCTATACCCTATATCCAAATATACATGATTTAGCAGCAGCCAATCTGTACCCATTATACAATAATCTCATTAGATTAAATATACTTTTAACACAATTTGTTATGCAAACATTGATTACTGCCCAGTGACTATTAATACTTTTATGGGTGAAGAACGTAAAGTGCCCACAGGAGAAAATTCTGGTTCAGATTGCTCAAAAAACAAATCAGTTGGAAGCAGTGTTTTCCTATATGAGACCTCAGGATAAACATAGAATTCTCACAATGTGCTTGCCACTTAGGATGGTACCCTCTATGGATGAGTGTGCTATTTGGAGCACAGTTTTGCTGCAATATATACCATTACTTATGGTACACCATCTCTTGCAGTTTTAGCAGTGGTGCTAGGACAAATACAAATTGGATACGGGGCTGCCCCTGCCCTGGACTTGGCATGAAATTACTTGCCAATTTTGCCACAATATTAGAGGACAGTGAATGTCGAACGAGCATCAGCGGTACGGACCGCCACAGCCAACAATGGGACCCGCCAACAATAAATGCACACTTTGGCAAGTTCGAAAATCACACACCTGACACACATCCACAACACTATAAAACACACACATACACACCCCACAATCCTTTGCAACTCAAATAGCACTACAGATATTGACAACACAACACGCATAGACTAAACACATTGTTGGGCAGCTATTTTAGTTATAGCTCCATGCACGTATTTTAGCAGAACTAGGCCTTCCGCTAGGCACTTTAACCTAGATATATTTTATTCAGCTTTGTTTATTATTTTAACAATAGCCACATTTGCGGGCTTGTTTTATTTCTCTCTATCTAGCTGTTTTCTGCTAAGGTCAGTGCTGTGTTCTTAAACAAGCAGTCTGTGCTTCTCTTAAGGCTGCAGTGAGATAGGTTGCCGGTAAAACGTGGTAATGCTTTGCTCTGGTATTCAGAGAAACATACACATCCTTACGCAGGGACATTTTCTTAGAACATCAGCTGTTTTATTATAAAAACACTTCCCTGTCCCATACAAGCTAGAGGGAGATTCCAGCCAGATGACAACGACTGTGTGCTGATTGCTGAATGCCTCACTATAGCTACTTATGTAGACTCCAGGCCTTTGCTCAGGTATGGGGGATGATGTCTTCCCAGGAGAACCTGAAGGTCAGAACTAGAGCTGAATATGCTGTGCTCTAATATAGCCTAGGTAGGAATTAGTCTATTGACTTTAGTGACAACATGGTAGCTTTATTTCTATGCTTTACTCTCCTTGTCACAATTTTAATCCTGTCATGCTTTATCATCTTGGTTATTGCACTACATGTTTTATTATCTAAGATGCAGTTGCTTAATTAAAACCTAATTGAAACATACATTGTCTCTGTTCGTAATTGTATATGTGTGACCAATGTAACTGAAAGAAAAGGATGAGATCCGAGTGAGCACGATTTCCCTGAGGAATCAATTGTGTCATGTGCTCGGCTGCCCAATAATCCCTGATCATGGGTAGAGATGAGGCACTGCTAGTTAGCTGGAGCAAAACCCGGATTGGGGCAAAAGGTGTCACCTGTAGTGGGTTATACTCAGCCCCCCACACCATAGGTGATTCTGTCGCTTAAATCCAGTAGTCTCATTAGAATAATGAGAGCCTACACAACATGGCGCAGCCAAAGTTTGGTCAGGCTCTCATTTTTGGGTCCTCCTGAGTATCTCTGTCTCACTACATACAAAAACACCTTGGTCCTATATACGGAGACGTCCGTGGTATTGAGGATTTCCTCCTCAGCTAAAGTAGGGAGTTCCTAACTAACGCTGTAGGTTGTTCAAGCTTGAACCCTAAAGGATAATCCCCATTTGGTGTGCCTATCGCTTAACAAAATTACCATGTATCATGACAAATCCGCAACAGGTAGCAATAGCAGTTACTATGAAACCACCCCTTTCTGCACATATATTGGCACATGGCCTAATGACCCAGGGGGGTCCAGTCACATTTGTTGTTGAGGCTCAGGCAGCCTATAGGACAGAACCTTTATATTATTGGGTCACATTTCCAGCAGTTGATGGGAGCATAAATACATTTCATCATTACACACCTGCAAACATACCTGCACAATATAGAGCAAATGCATATCTAGAAATACCTTAATCTTATTAAGCACATAATAATTGGCTTGATAGTGCCCTACCCCACACAATTTTACATGTTAGGTTAAGTCCTCTAAGTAATGAAGGTCCTACCTGACCTTTATTGGCCATTTATACACCTCACCCTGCTGCAGTGAACGGTAGCTGAGGTCCACCACTTATACGCTGAGCTGACGGAAATATATAGAAGATTAGCACAGTTTGTAATGCAAACATTAATCACAAACCCACCACGTGCTGCTCCGGTGCAACCACATGCAGTAACGCCAGGCATTAACCCTGCACATTCAATCAAGGGTAAAGTACCAGCCAAACAAGAAGGAATTCAGTTTTGATTAGCTCAAAAAATAAATGTGCTGGAAGCAGTATTTTCCCATACATGACCTAGGAAAAACATAGAATATTAATGATGTGCTTGCCATTTGGAATGGTTCCCACAGTAGACAACTGTAATACATGGGGCATGGTATTTGCCACACTCTACACTACGGCACACATTACACCGACAATTGCCAATTTACTGGAAGTGTTTAAACGAATTAAAGATAAATATGGGCCTGCCAAGGCCCTGGACTTGGGGATGCAATTAATGGGCAATTTCGTCACAGTCTCCTCAATTATATTCAGTAACCTTAAAGGGGAAGCGGTTTCACTAGCAGTGTGCATGCGGTTCTGGGACGTTCCTCCACAGGATCAAGAATGTGAGCTGCCAAAGATTATCACGGAGACTAACTCTAGTATTGGTCCAGATAGTCTGAGGGCCAGACCAAGAAAACCACAATTTCAAGGTAAATCTAATAACGTTTCTATCAAGCAAGTTTCTGAGGGTAACAAGAAACGCTGGGATAAAAAACAACAAACACCTAAAAAAAGAGAAAGGAGAATCTCCACATACGGAGACCCCATAGAATAGATAAGATATCAGAAATAGAGAGAATATAAGAATGCCTGACAGATATCAATATACAGATACACGCCAATCTCGTTCCCTTTCAGGACTCATAAGAAAAACGCAGTGAGAGAGGTGGGCGGTCAGAGCGAAGAACTGAGTACATGAAACCGAGATAGGAATCACAACGATCAACAGAAGTTTCTGTTAAAAAAAGAAGAGAACCTTCCCGAACAAAAACCCCAATTCAAAAAGAAAAAAGTGGCAGCAATTGCAGTTCGACATGCCACTCTAAAAGAGGGCTCTCTTGAAGAACAAGAAGTGGGCACTAGCGATATTAGACAACACGGCAGAGGTCACAATAGTTCGCTGGAATCTTCTAGAGCATCTGGAGGTGAAAGCAACTGATGACTTCTCACAAGTAGAAACCGGGGACATGCGGGTCTCCACGCCTGATAGGTTGTATAAAGTAATGCTGCAGTTAGAAGGAGACATAGAGCGCACAATAGACACAATCTTTTGGGATCGCGTCGTAAACCTATATGATATTTTGTTGGCCGAACAGGATTGGACACCTGAATTTGCCCGTACTTGCCCATATTGGGAAGATGTTATCAAACCTTCTTTCTCGCTCCTTGTTCCAGAGGAGCTCCCTGAATCCTACACCTTTGATTGGGCATTGGCGTTATATCACAACCACATAGGATGGGCTAAAGATTCCCCCACCATGTAATACCTATTAAAAATAAACCCCAACCTCAACCCCAATATTCAATAAAACATGATGCTAAAGCACCCGTAAGGGAAATCCTCACACAACTTGCGTACCAGGGCGTAATCAAACCCTGTGTCTCACCAATGAATAATCCCTTATTCCCAGTAGCTAAACCAGACCATTCGTACAGAATAGTCTTAGACTACAGACATTTAAACAGTCATACATGCACTTATGCTATACAAAACTCACATAGCACGGCACTTATGAACAACATGGTGGGCAAAAAATACAAAACAACACTGGATATTTCCAATGGTTTCTTCTGCCAAAATATAGCGCCTGAGAGTAGAGACTTAACACTTTTCAGTGCACTAGGCTCCCAGAACAAATTCTGTCATGTACCCCAGGGGTACAAGAACAGTTCAGGATTGTTTACATCTTGTGTAACTCTAATATTGTACGACATTGACCCTGAAGCATTGTCCTATGTAGATGATATCTATCTCATGGATGATGATTTGCTGCAACATTTAAGATGGGTGGCCCGCTTTGTTGTGGGATTTGCTGAGATTGGCTACAAATTTAATTTAAAAAAAACTAAATTAGCCTTCCTTAGTGTCCTGTTTCTGGGATATGAGCTATCAAGTGAAGGAAAGAGCCTAGTGCCACAATTCTTGGAAAAATGCTCACAGTTACAACCTCCAAATACCATTAAAAAACTCAAGTCCCTATTGGGTTTCCTTAATTTTAGCAGAACTTGCATTCCTGATTATGCGTCACGCATTAAACCCTTATATGACTTAATACATCCTGACTTTTCAAGTTAATTTTGAACTGTCGAACATACACACATTCTCAGAGCTTTGCAAACAGACATGATTGCAGCACAACACTTACAAACAAGGGACAACAAAACACAGCTGGTCATCAGAGTAATTGCTGGTGCCATTCCTTTCACCTACGTAACTTTCAATGCGGGTGAGACTGTCATGATAGCATACAAATCACATTTGTACTCAGCAGCAGAACAGCGTTTTGCTCCCACTAAGAAAATTCTCACTGCTGTTCAGATGGCTGTCATTAAACAAAGACCTGTAGCCCAAGGCAAACACATTATTGTCATCTCTCCAATTCCAGCCCTTGAGGCTGTTACCAAAGCCAGCATTCCAAACGCTAAAGTATTACATCCATGTTGGATTCAATGGGCAATGTCTTTGACAGCCACTGATGTAGACTACATTTTTGACCCAAAATAACAGATTCAATAATTTTTGCAATATGAATTAGAATACCCACTTCCTGCAAATACATCACCTATTGATCAAAATCAAAGAGTCATGTACACCGATGAATCAGCACAACCTGCAGTAGGCACAAAACGTCAATACTCCTCTGCTTGCGCAGTCGTAAGTGGCTACATGGAGGATAATAAATTCTGTCCCCAGCATACATACACACAAATGCTAGGGGATTGCACAGCACAATTAGCAGAGCTAAAGGCTCTAGTAATGGCACAGGAATACACGGATCCTGCACAGTTAACACTGATTGTCTGTGATTTGTTCTATAGTGTCCAGTCCTTCAATGAATTCCCGCAATCCTGGTGCCAGAATGGGTTCAGAGATTCCTAAGGGAACACCATCAAACACAGAATTCTGTGGGGAAAGTAGCGGATCTGAAGGAAATGCTACCAAACGTCCATGGTGATTAGTTGTCATCCAGTTGGCGGTGTCGAGGAGAGCAGCGTGTAGGTTGCTTTTGGCGGTGATGGGGTTGCGGGTGAGGTAGAGGATGAGTTGAGTGTCGTCTGCGTAGGAGAGGATAGTGATTCCATGTGGTCGGAGGATGTTGGCTAGGGGGATCATGTGAATGTTGAAGAGTGTGGGGCTGAGGGAGGACCCTTGGGGGACTCCGCAGATGATCTTGGTAGTCGTGGATTGTAAAGGTGGAAGGTGGACTCTTGGGTCCAGTCGGTGAGGAAGGAGGTGAGCCAGTCTAAGGCTTTGTGGCGAATTCCTGTGTTGTGGAGGAGTGTGCGGAGTGTGTAGTGGAGGACAGTGTCAAAGGCTGCGGAGAGGTCTAGGAGGATGAGTGCAACGGTATTGCCTTTGTCGACTTTGGTCCTGATGTCGTCAGTGCATGCGATGAGGGCGGTTTCTGTGCCATGGTTCTTGAGGAACCCGGATTGTGAGGGGTCAGGAGTGTTGTTTTCTTTGAGAAAGTGGGATAGGCGGGCGTTGACTAGTTTCTCGGAAACCTTGGCGGGGAAAGGGAGGAGGGAGACTGGGCAACAGTTAGAGAGGACCTCCGGGTCGGCTTTGTTTTTTTTAGGAGAGCAGTGATTTCTGCGTGCTTCCAGGGGTCTGGGTAAGGTGGCGGAGTCGAAAGAGGAGTTGATTATGTCACGGAGTATGGGGGCGATAGTTGGGCTGGCTTTGTTGTAGATGCTATGAGGACAGGGGTTGGAGGGGGATCCAGAGTGGATGGAGTTCATGTTTTTTTCGGTTTCTTCGTGTGTGGTGGGGGCCCAGGTGGTGAGTGTGGTGGGGGGGTCATGAGTGGGGTTTGAGTTGGGTGAGTGAGGGGTGTGTGTGGTGGTTGTGTGTGGTATGGAGCTGTTGTGGATGTGCAGGATTTTGTGGTGGAAGTGGTTGGAGAGGGCGTCACATTGGGGCTGTGTGTGTGGGGTCTATGTTGCTGGCTTTGGGTTTGGCTAGCTCTTTAATGATGGTGAAGAATTCTTTGCTGTTTTGGGAGTTGTTGTCAAGGCGTGTCTTGTAGTGATCTCTTTTGGTGGTGCGTATGAGTTGGTGATGGGTTTGAATGGTAGTTTTGAGGGTGGTGAAGTTGGTTGTAGAGGGTTCTTGTCGCCATATTTTCTCCGCTTGGCGGCATTTGGACTTGGAGTCTTGGAGTTCGGGTGAACCATGGGGCGTTCTTGATGTTGCGGGTGGCGATGTGTTTTCTGAGGGGGGCTAATGTGTCTGCGCAGGTAGTGATCCATTTAGAGAGGTTGTGTGCTCCTGCGTTGGGGTCGTTGGTGTGGGGGGGAGGTTGAGAGCCAGTTGGGAGTTCAGGCGTTCTGTGGGGATCTTGTCGCACATGCGGTAGGGTGTGGTGTGTTGATGGTGGTGTGTGGGGGGTTTGGTGAAGGAGAAGTGGACGCAGTGGTGGTCAGTCCAGTGGAGTTCGGTGGTGTGGGTGTAAGCTGTGTGTTGGCTTGAGGTGAAAATTGCATCAAGCGTGTGTCCTGCTGAGTGGGTGGTGCGGTGACCAGTTGTTTGAGTCCGAGGTTGGTGAGGTTGTCTATGAGGGAGGTTGAGTTGTGGTCTTGAAGGTTCTCCAAGTGAAAGTTGAAATCACCGAGGAGGATGTAGTCTGTGGAGGTGAGGGCGTGCGAGCTGATGGTGGAGGCAATGGTGTTGCAGAAGGTGGGGCGTGGTCCTGGTGGTCTGTAGATTAGTGTACCTCTGAGGGTGGAGTTGTTGTTAATGTGGATTAGGAAGTGAATGTGTTCTGTGTTGTCGATAGTGTCTTGGGAGCTGGTGGTGACTTTGATGGTGTCCCTGTGTAGGATGGTGATGCTACCACCTGGCCTGTTGAGGTGGTCTTTGCGTTGGAGTTTGTATCCCTTGGGGGTGGCGATGGCTATGTTGGGTTCCCCAGGAGGGGTTGGTCTAGTTTTCCTTGAGGAAGGCGATGTCAGGTGAGTGTGATTTGATGAGGTCCCAGAGTTCTAAGGCATGTTTGTGAAGGGAGCGGGTGTTGAGGAGCAGGTAGTTGAGGTGGTTGTGGTGGGTGGTGTTGGTGTTAGTGTGGTGCATGAGGGTGTTGTTGCGGGTAGTGTTCTGGTTGTGGGGTGGTGTGGGGTGGTGTGCGGCGGGGCTGGTTGGTGGGGGTGGGGAGGGAGCAGGTGAGTATTGCGTTGGGGGTGTTGTGTTTGTTGTTGAAGGGGTCGCTATGGTTGGTGTGTGGTGTGAGAGATGAGGAGCAGGAGAAATGACAGGTGTAGCAGGTGAATGGGCCATGAGTGTGTGTGGGGCTAGAAAGGGTGCAGGTGGGGCGAGGGCCTGGGTTGACTGAGGGGAGGGTGAGGGGGGAGTAAATTTGTCTGAGGAGGCCAGGGGGACTGGCGCTGGGTGCGGTCTTGCACGGACGGGCGCAGACGCTGCCATAAATGGGGAGGAGGGAGTGGCAGCTGGGAAGAGGGAGGGCTGGGCGAATAGGAAGGCTGGGGGGAGGGGCCGCGGGGACGCAGCAGCAGGAGTTTTAAAAAAGAAAACGGGCACAGAGGAGGTAGGGGAGGGGAGAGGGGCCGCGGGGACGCAGCGGCAGGGGTATTAAAAAAGAAAACGGACGGAGAGGAGGTGGGGGAGGGGCTGCAGGGACGCAGCGGCAGGGGTTTTAAAAAAGAAAACGGATGGAGAGGAGGTGGGGGAGGGGGTAGGGGGGAGGGGCCACAGGGACAAAGCAGCAGGGGTTTTAAAAAAGAAAACGGATGGAGAGGAGTTGGGGGAGGGGCCGCAGGGACTCAGTGGCAGGGGTTTTAAAAAAGAAAACAGAAGGAGAGGAGGTGGGGGAGGGGGGAGGGGCCGCGGGAACACGGCGGCAGGGATTTAAAAAAAGAAAATGGACGGAGAGGAGGTGGGGGGGAGGGGCCGCGGGGATACAGCGGCAGGGGGTTTTAGAAAAGAAAAAGATGCAACCGGCAAAGTGGAGGCGACGCGGGCAGCCTTTTATATTTGCTTAAAAGTCTTTTTTAACTTGTCATCATTGACATTTCTTAATTATATCCTAGGTTAGATGTTTTATGTACAATTAGCCTTGGAACCACCTTTAAACCAGCTAGGGAATGGTGTTGTGTAGCCATTTTAGTTATAGCTCAAATGCATGTATTTTAGCAGAACTAGGCCTGTCGCTGTGCACTTTAACCTAGATATATTTTATTCAGCTTTGTTTAAGTATTTTAACAATAGTCACATTTGCGGGCTTGTTTTATTTCTCTCTATCTAGCTGTTCTCTGTTTAAGCCAGCACTTTGTTCTTAAACAAGCACTCTGTGCTTCTCTCAAGGCTGCAGTGAGATAGGTTGCCGGTAAAACGTGGTAACGCTTTGTCTCTGGTATCATTACATAGGGACATTTTCTCAGAACATCAACTGTTTCATTATAAAAACACTACCCTTTCCCATACACATTAGAGGGACATTCTAGCAGATGACCACGACTCTATGCTGATTGTTGAATGCCTTGCTAGAGATGCTTATGCAGACTCCAGGCCTTTGCTCAGGTATGGGGGATGATGTCTTCCCATGAGAACCTGAAGGGCAGAACTAGAGCTTAACATGCTTTGCTCTAATATAGCCTAGGTAGTAGTTAGTCTATTGACTTTAGTGACAACATGGTAGCATTAATTCTATGCTTTACTCTCCTTGTCACAATTTTAATCCTGTCATGCTTTATCATCTTGGTTATTGCAGTACATGCTTTATTATCCAAGATGCAGTTGCTTCATTAAAACCTTATTGAAACATACACTGCCTCTGTTTGTCATTGTTAATGTGAGACCAATATAACTGAGAGAAACGGATGAGATCTGAGTGACCACGATTTTACTGCGAAATCAATTGTGTCATGCACTTAGCTGCCCAATCATCCCTGCTCTTGGGTAGAGATGAAGCACTGCTAGTTAGCCGTAGCAAAAAGCAGATTGGGGCGACAGGTGTCACCTGAAGTGGGTTAGACTCAGTCCCCCACACCACAGGCGATTCTGCCGCTCAAATCCAGTAGTCTCATTAGAATAATGAAAGTCTACGCGACAACACCGTCACACAAGTCACACACCCAACCACGCAACAGCAACCTCACCAATACATCTACAACACACCACCCACAGCATACACCATGGCATCCCCCTAAGCAGCCCGCTTCACACACAGGGAGCTAAGGACCATGGTGGATGAAATACTCAGGGTCGAGCCACACCTATCCGGGGCACAGGTGCAGCATACACCCATGGCTAGGAAGATAGTGCTATGGCAGATGATTGTGAACAGAGTCAACGCTGTGAAAACCATCCACACACAAGGGAGGACATCAGGAAGAGATGAGTGACCTGCGCGGGAAGGTTCGGTCCATGGCATCCAGGCACAATTTCACAGTACAGAAGACTGGTGGTGCTCCCCAATGTCATCCCCTCGAATACACTGACTGGGAGGAGAAGGTTGTGGCTATCCTGCACCCGGAGGGCCTCATCGGACTCAATGGAGGACTGGACTTCAGTAAGTCAACTACAATACCTTAACAGTCACCCCAACTGTAATGCATGTATCACCCCATCCCTCTCACTAACACCAGGACCCCATCCCCTACCCAGTCCACAAGACCCACTTACTCATATCCAAGTCACCTGCATGCCCACTATCCCCCATACAAATCACCATCCAGTTCCCTGTGCACAGTCACCAACCTCTGCATGGAATCCCAGTGGCACTACAGCACCCACAATGCACGTCCACCCCCCCAAAAAATGCAGCTAAATGTACATGAAGGGACCTTGCATGCCACTACATGGGAATTTAACCATCAATTATTGCCGACCAGTGCTGCAACTGGCTAAACAGTACAGGACACCTATATCTCTATTCTCTCACACACAGGCACCACCACCCATGCCACTCGGACAGAGACATCATGGAGTGCCAGTCCTCCACCTGAAGATGGAGGCCCCACTCAGGAGAGTGCAGAGGGATGTCTGGACACAGAGGATATCCCTGGCCCATCCCACACCCCTGGACAGTCAACCTCCGGAAGCCCCACCCAGGACACGACTGACACCCCTACCACTCAGCCATCAACATCATCTCTGGCCAAACGACCCCACACCAGTGTCACTAGGCCACAGACTGGCTGCCCACATGTACGAAGGCCAGAGTCTCCACCCACCAACAGGCAGGAAGATGAAGGGCCAACTGCAAGTGGGACTGCCAGACCTGTGCAGGGGACACAGGCACAGGGGGCTAAGGCAAGTGGGAGGGCATCAGTGTCCCAGGGGGTGGCCAAAGGATGGATGCAGCAGCCAAGGAGGTGATATCTGAGGTCCTGGGAGCATACCACCATTCCCAGGACAGGATGGACAAGATCCTGGCCACCTTGGAGCAGAATCAGAGGCTGCAGTTAGTACACCACCAGGAGGCCATGGAGCAATGGAAACAGCTCAATGTCACCATGGCCTCCATTACAGGGGTGCTGCAGTGCCAGTACCACAGGCAGCCTGAGTCCTCCACCCACCTGCAGGCCCCTACCACTAGCCTGGACACTGCCCTGCCATCTACATCTGCAGCATCCACTGGACTGGTGGCACTGCCAGAGGACACACAGGACATCAGCACCCCTACCCATGCATTCAAGCTGCACATTTGCAAACGTGCCCTCAGACCCAGATATGCCACTGAAACACCAGCCAAGACCAAGCCCAGCGCCAGGAAGTGACCCTGCCCTGAACTGTCTTCCTTGTGTGCCTCCGTGCTACCTCGTTGACATGCCACTGCCATTTCATCATCTTCCAATGGACCCATGGACAACACCCCTGTGCCACCAACAGCTGATCATATGTACGTGAGTATGTTGTTCACCTTGTGCCCACTCCCTTTCACTGTCGTAACACTCAGGTTTATTTTGACATTAAATAAATACACCTGTCCACTCAAAATATATATCCTTAAACAATCTGAGAGAGCAATTGGGATTTATTATCCAGTTACCATCATAATGCCACTTTTATTGCAGGAGAGGATCCAACACATTGTAGTGTCTGAAGTATGTCACACTGTACATACCATTGCGTGCACTGGCATCTGCCACTGCAGTCATGATTTTGCATTTTCACTGACAAAGGAAACCACAGTACTTATAACATGAGTCAGACTGAAACAATGCAGTGAAGACATCAGCATCATAGAACAGTACCTGAGAGACACTGGAAGTATAGCCGGATTAGCTGGGTCCTGGAGTTGATATCTTCCCCTCTTCTTCCTCACCATCACTCTCATCCCTCATCTGAGGTTGCAGGGCTGGTTGGAGAGCACCCTCCTCTTCCAGAAGTGGGATAGCTTTCCTTAAAGCCAATTTGTGCAGCATGCAGCAGACCACCACTATTTTACACACCTTGTCAGGGACATAGCACAGGGATCCTCCAGAGAGTTGGAGGCAACAAAATCTTGCTTTGAGGAGTCCTATAGTGCGCTCTAATACCCTCCTAGTACGACCATGGGCCTCATTATAATTCCTCTCTGCATCTGTCCTGGGATTCCTCACAGGTGTAAGGAGCCATTCCATGTTAAAGTAGCCAGAATCACCTGCAAAAGAAGGCGAAAGAGGACTTGAACACACACATTTCACTTGCATACATCCTGCCTGTCAGCTATGTAACTGATCCAGTGTCATATACAATCACCTATGAGCCATGCTCTGCCCCCTGTAGTTGTCCCATCACGTGTGGCGCACTGCTGTTTCTCAGGACAAATGAATCATGGACTGATCCTGGGAACCTTGCATTGACATGTGAAATGTACTGATCAGCAGTACACACCAATTGGACATTCATGGAGTGATAGTTTTTACGATTCCAATACACCTGTTCATTCACTCTTGGGAGTATGAGGGCTATGTGGGTTCCATCAATGGCACCAAAAACATTGCGGATATTAGCAAACGCATAGAATCCAGACTTGATGGCGGTGAGATCAGCCCTATGGGGAAACTGGACATAAGTGTGTAAGTGTTGAACGAATGCTTCCAGGAAACTCGACAGGATGTGGCTGAACATTGGCTGAGAAAGCAAAATGGCAGCCTCCTGCAATCCAGGTGTTGTAGTGTGGAAGTGACTTCATTCTGCTGGTGTTAGTTGTCATGGCGGCAGGCGGTGTTCACCGCCGTGCACCTGATCATTGGATTACATGGTTGTCAATGGGGAATCTTGGCCAATCATGATCGCCATGATCGTGGTATCTACCGCCATTTTGACAGACATTTGACTCCTGCATTACGTGAAGGGTAGAACGTCACTGTGTGTGCTGCTGTGTCCTGACTCTGATCCCTGAGATGGCGTGTGTGACAGGGGAATGGGCCCTGGCTTTCACCGGGGAGGAGCTTGAGAAGCTGGTGGACAGGTTCCTACCCCTGTATGCGAAGTTGTATGGGCGACCAGAGGAGCAGGTGAGTTGCTATCTGTCCTCCTTAAATGTGTGTGATTGTGGCAGATGTCTGTATGCATTTTTGTTCACTCTGTGAATGCTCAGCCATAGTGTGTCTGGCACTTTCTGCATGTTGTTTGTTTATATTCAAGTTTCCATGCACCATGTCTGTATGAACGGGCATGGCATTTGTGTATGGGGCACCCACACTGACGGCTGTTCTTTACTCTGTGTGTCCCATGCATGTCAGGGCCCATCAGAAGAGGGGCCTGTGGCAAGCCATCGCCAAGGAAGTGCGGACCCTGGGGGTCTACAAACGGCAGAGCACCCACTGCAGGAAGTGGTGGAAGGACCAGAGGCGCTGGGCCAGGAAGACCGGAGAGGCCCAGCTGGGGAAGGCCTCCCAAGGAAGAAGGGGTGCCCTTTGGACCCTGACCACCCCTAATGGCCCGCATGCTGGCGATGGCCTATCTGGATTTGGATGGGCGCTTCAAGGCAGCACAGCAGCCACAAGGGGGTGGGTACCAACACCGTTGTGATGCCACTATGATGGGTGTAGTTATGTGCTATAGGTTGCATGCATTGTGGTGCTAGGCACTTCGACAGGTGTGTCCCTGCAGTCCTGCCCCCCTCCACGTCCATGGGATAGTGTCATAGCTAGTTTTGGCAGGGTCTGTAGGCCTGTGAGATGTCCCATTTTTGTAATATGGTATAAATTGTGGCCTCATGAACTTGTAGATGTATTGGCTCGGTATAGTCTCTCATGGGTTCACTCCACAAAGTGTATCAGAGTTGTATTTCAGGATGGTAATGCAGTGTATTCTGGGGTCATGCCTACTAGTCAGGGGTACATTCATAACTTGTGTTGTGTCTCTTGAGGGTTCGTGTCTGACCTCGGTGGGGGTGTATGTGTCCCAAAATGTCCCTATTTTGAGGATTTGACATACTTTTTTTCTTGTTTTGTTCCCCCACCCCTGTGCTTTTGTGTCTCTGTGTACATTAGCATCATCTGGCGAGGGATCTGAGGCACCAGCGAGTGCGGATGCAGCAGCCCACGGTTCCAAGGAGGCAGAGTCGACCGATGCCAAGGGGACCAGTGGGTTGGAGGGCTAGAGGAGTACTACGTGGGAGGCAACTACCACTGGAGATAGTGACTCTGACACCTCCTCATTCTTTGTCATCTCCCACCACCTCGATACCATCACCGCTCTTCCAGTTGCTCCCCACCGAGTTGCCCGTGCCCGCTCACCCAGGAGAGTGGGTGTCTCCTTCGCCCCAGGCACCTCATCCCCTGCCCCAGTCAGCCCTGCTGCCCTCACAGAGGAGGCTATTGACCTCCTGAGGACCATCTCTGTAGGGCAGACAACCATTGTGAATGCCATCCAGAGGCTATCATCCCAGATGCAGCAATGCAATCCATACCTGGAAGGCACTGACGGTGCCATGTCTGGCCTACAGAGATCTTTTCAAGCTCTAGCCTCGTCTTTGATGGCAGCCAGTGTCCCTGGTCTTTCCGTCCCCCCACCCACCACCTCTACCCCTTCCAGCACCCCACTCCCTTCACCCACCCCAACCACACATACAGACAGCCATGTACACACGGATCAACACACAAGAAGAACACTGAAAAACATAATCACCACACTTCCCACCACACTTCCCACCACAGGCATGCACACACCCAACATACAAAAGCACAGACAACAAAATCCACCTCCTCCACTGTATCAGCCTCCCCCTCCTCCCTGTCTGTCACCTCACCATGCACACCCACATGCACTGCACCCTCAGTCACTGCTGCTGCTCCCATTCTTGCAGTCATCACAACAGCTGACATCCTGTCATGCACCCCAGACACCACACCTGCACTCACCATGTCTACAGAAACAGACACTTGACGCACACTCACCAGACCTGCAGACACCACACAACATCCATCTACACTGGCAGCCTGCCTTCTCCTACTGTGTCTCCTCCCAAAAGACTCAAATGTTCACACACATCCACATCACACACATAAGCATACTAAACAGGCACCTGCATTCACATCCAGCACACGTACACCTCATACAACCACTCCCTCAACCTCCACTCCCAGACCTGGCTCCAGATCCCTTCCAACTGCACCTAAGAAGCATTTCCTCTCCCGTGTTGACCTATTTGAACCCACTGGCCCACCCCGTCTTGTCACTAAACATTCCCATGACCTTGCCCAGTCCACTCATTCTGCTCCAGTCTGCCCTTCACATTCCTGTGCTCATTTCCCAGGAAGGAAGAAGCCACAGGTCCCTCTGCCACCCCCGGTCCAGGCCCACTCCCCCTCCTTCCAAGGGAAAGCCCAAACCCCCTCCACCTCCTAAACCTAAGCCCAAGACCCCCCCTTCAAGACCTGAATCCCCACCCTGCCACCCACTGCCCCTGTTCCCTGAGGTGCCTGGCTGCCCCATTGATGCCCCTTTCCAGTGGAGTTTCCTTTACACATGTAGGGGTCATGATTGGGCTATATTTGCCCTTTAAGGACTTTCCCTTCCTGTTGTTTATTGAAATTAAATTTTAGTGCCCAGCAGTGCTGTTAGCTCAATATTGACCCGGTGTGCAGCGTTTCACTGTGGGGGTGTGGTGTGCACAGGTGTGTGCATTGGTGCATGGTATTTGTTGACTTGTGTCTGGTAAGTACATCTTGTTATGGTATGTATGGCTTGGGATGGTGGGAGCGGTTGGGAGTGCGTTGCAGGTTGGGTGGGGTGGGTGTGTAACTGTGCCCTTTCTTCCCATGTGTACTAGGCTGCAATACTTACCGTCATCAGTCACGGTCCTGAATGAATATCGCAAGGAGAAGCACTGGCATTATTTACAACTCTCACTCCATGTCTGTGTCGGCGTGTTCTGTGTACCTCCGGTGAGTGTTACCTTTTACATTGTTCCTTTCCTCCATGCTTTGCCTGGCGGTGGCTCCCACCCCGGAACTTATGGCATTGTGGTGTTTTATTATTTGGTGGGTGGGTAGGACCTTTCCGCCGGCCTGGGGGTGGCCTCCTCCATCGTCAGCGGGACTACAAAATGGCAGTGTGTGGATGGACCGCTATTTGTTTCTCATTGGCTTCATTATTAGGCGGTCCGGACAGCCAGCCTGCTGGTGGTAGTTACAGTCACTGCAGGCAGTACGGTGTTTCCTGAGATGTTCATAGTAACCACCTTAATCTCTTCAATCCTCCTCTATCTGACTCATCCAACCCTCACTTTTCTGCATCCCATAAGTGTGTAGCTTTATGTTTGTGTATTTTACATTTTTGTAATTTGTTTTGTGTTTTTCATTACTTTTGATACTTTTTTGTTTTTCCACTTACATCTTTAGTTTTCACTTTCTTCCTTCCTTTTCCTATTTCTTCAACCACCCAGCACCATGGCAGAATCAATCAATCAATCTATCAATCAGGAATTTGTAAAGCGCACTACTTACCAGCGAGGGTCTCGAGGCGCTGAGTTGGGGGTTGGGAGGTGCTGCTACTGCTCAAACAGCCAGGTCTTGAGAAGTTTCCTGAAAGTACGGAGGTATTTGGTCTGACGCAGGAGGGTGGGAAGAGTCTTCCACGTCTTGGCTGCGAGGAGAGAGAATGATCTGCTGCAGGATGTAGTTCTGTGGACAAGTGGGATGGTTGTGAGGGCAAGGTCCGCGGAGCGGAGATGATGGGTCGGGTTGTAGAAGGAGAGCGGTCTGTTGAGGTATTCTGGTCCAGTGTTGTGCAGTACTTGTTGACTGAAAGTCAGTGCAGGTCTCTCAGATGGCCTGTGATGTGGCTGTGGCAGAGGATGTCCAGGATGAGGCGTGCAGAGGTGTTCTGGATTCGTTGCAGCCTCTTCTGGAGCGTGGCCACGGTTCCTGAGAAGAGGGCATTGCTGTAGTCCAGTCTGCTGCTTACGAGGGCTTGGGTGACTGCTCTTCTGGTTTTGATGGGGATCCATTTGTAGATCTTTTGGAGCATGCAGAGGGTGTTGAAGCAGGAGGAGGAGACGGCATTTACTTGCTGGGTCATAGATAATGAGGAATCCAAGATAAATCCTGGGTTGCGTGCGTGATTGGTGGGAGTCGGAGCAGCTCCGAGAGTGGCGGTCCCCCAGGAGTCATCCCATGCAGAGTGGATAGAGCCGAAGATGAGGACTTCCTTCTTGTCGGAATTGAGTTTAAGGCAGCTGTTCTTCATCCATTCGGCAATAGCCTTCATTCCTTTCTGGAGGTTGGTCTTGGAGGAGTCCTTGGTAAGGGAGAGGATCAGCTGCACGTCATCAGAGTATGAGATGATGTTTAGGTTGTGGGATTGGGCGGTGTTGGCGAGCAGTGCCATTTTGATGTTGAAGAGGGTTGGGCTGAGGGACAAACCCTGGGGTACGCCATACATTATTTTGGTGGCCTCCGAGCAGAATGGGGGAGGTGGACTCTCTGGGTTCTGCTGTGGGAAAGGAGGTAACCCAGTCCAGGGCTCTGTTGCGGATTCCTGCATTGCTGAGGCGTGACCTTAGGGTGTAGTGGCAGACGGTGTCAAACGTGGCTGAGAGGTCCAGGAGGATGAGGGCCACGGTTTCGCTGTTGTCCAGTATGGTTCTGATGTCGTCGGTGGTGGCACTGACGGCAGTTTCGGTACTGTGGCTGCTGCGGAATCCGGATTGGGAAGGACCAGGGTGTAGTTCTCCTCGAGGAAGCGGGTTAGTTGTCTGTTGACAACCTTCGCAATGACTTTTGCCGGGAAGGGGAGCAGAGAGATAGGTTGGAAGTACTTGAGGTCCTTTGGTCCGCCTTAGGTTTTTTGAGGATGGTGTTGTTCTTGGTGTGTTTTCAGCTCTCCAGGAAAGTGGCGGACTCGAAGGAGCAGTTGATGATCTTCTGTAGTTGGGGTGCAATGACGAAGCTTGCTTTGTTAAGGATGTGGTGAGGGCAGGAGTCAGATGGAGAGCCGGAGTGGACGGTGTTCATGATTTTGATGATGTCATTGTCGTTGACGGGGTCCAGGAGAGCAGGAGGTTGGTCGGAGGTGAATCTGTAGTGTTGGTGGTTGCGGGGGGGTCTGTGCGCTGAAGCTGGCGTGAATGTCTGCAATCTTGAGGTGAAAGTAGGAGGCTACGGAGTCGCAGAGGTCTTGAGATGGTGGTTTGTCGTTGGTGTTGGAGCTGGGATTGGAGAGTTTCTTCACGATGTTGAAGAGCTCCTTGTGGCTGTGTGCACTGTTGTTCATTCGGTCTTTGAAAGCGGTTCTTTTGGCAATTTGCATGAGTTGGTGGTGTCTGCGGATGGCGTTTTTGAAGGCTGTGTGGTTGCCCAGAGTCTGATCTTGGCGCCACTTTCTTTCAAGTCTACGGCAGGTTTGTTTAGATTCATGGAGGTCGGTGGTAAACCACACGGCCTTTGCATCAGTGCATCTGTTGGAGGGATTCTTGTTCAGGGCGAGAGTATTGGCACAGTTGTTGATCCATTGCCTGAAGTTGTTGGCAGCTGCGTCGGTGTCGGTGGTGTCAATGGGTTGGTTCCGGGAGAGGGTCGCGATAAGTTGGTCTTTGGTGACCTTGTTCCAACTGCAGTTGGGGATCCGTTGTGGGTGGTTGTGTGTTGTGGGTTTCTTGAAGGAGAAGTGGATGCAGCGGTGATCTGTCCAGTGGAGTTTGTTGGTATTGTTGAAGGAGATGTGATTGCTGGCGGAGAAAATAGGGTCGAGTGTGAGTCCTGTGGAGTCGGTCGGTGTTGTGACGAGCTGCTTGAGGCTGAGGTTGGAGAGGTTGTCGAGCAGGGTGGTGGTGTTGTTGCTGTTGGTGTTCTCGAGGTGGAAGTTGAAGTTTTCTGAGGAGTAGGTAGTCAGTGGATGCAAGAGCGTGCGTGCTGATGATGTTTGTAATGGAGTCACTGAACCGCTGTCGTGGGCCAGGGGGCCTGTAGACCAGGGTCCTTCAAAGGGTGGTGTTTGGGTCAGTGTGGATTTGGAAGTGCAGGAGTTAGGCGGTGTTGAGGGTGTCCTCAGTGTTGGTCGTGATCCTTAGGGTGTTCTTGTGGATGATGGCGATACCTCCTCCTGGTTTGCTGGAGCAGTCCCTGCGGGTGATCTTGTAGCCATCCGGGATGGCTATGGCAATGACAGGTGCTGAGCAGGGGTTCAGCTGGTCTCGGTCAGGAAGGTGACGTCTGGGGAGGCAGAGTCGAGTAGATTTCACAGCTCTACTACATGTTCGTGGATGGAGCGGGTGTTGAGGAGGATACACCTGAGATGGTTGCGTCCTGCTTTGGTGGGTGGGTCACTGGCGTGGAGCCTGGTGAAGGTGCAGTTCCGGCAGGAGAAGGGTCCGTGGGTGGTCTGCGAGGAGGCTTGAAGGCAGGTGGGAGAGCGGCTGGTGTTGAGGGCGCGGAGGGTGGCGTCATCGTAGTGAAGACGTGCATGGCGGCGGTGGGGGGGACAAGAGCCAGGGGTTATGGCGATGGGTGCGGTCCAGGCTCAGGCAGGAGCAGATAGGCTGCTTTTGGTGTGCGTTCGGCGTGCCAGCGGCGTGGCGCACAGCGGCCGCCATTAAGTAGGGAGGTGGGGGGAGGAGAGGTCAGCAGGGAGGCGGGAGTGGGGGCGAAAAATTTCGTGAAAAAGGGGGCGTCCGCGGGAGTAGCAGCGGCGGGAGTGTAGTGCGAGAGAGAGAGGAGGGGGTAGGGCCGCCGGGGCAGCAGCGGCGGGGGAGAGAGAAAGGGGAGAGAGTGAAGTGAGTGAGAGATAGCTGAGTGAGAGAAAAATGGGGAAGAGTGTTACACGAAGCAAAAGGAGCACAAAAAGGGACAGACACAGAAGTGAAAGCAGAACAGAGAGCAAAGGAGAAAAAAGGGGGAGAGAAGCCGAGGGCAGCCTAGTAGGAAAGCAGAGCTCTCCCACTAAACACCAGGGATGAAGCGCGGGCAGAAGCCTGTGTGTGGAGGAGGGCCTCGAACTTCTCACAGGGGATCGGAGTTCAGAGGAGCGAGGGATGAGGGCTCCACTTACCAGGTGGAGCCACGGGAGGCAGAGCAGTGCACTGACCAGAATAGTGTGAGAGGGGCGAAAGAAGGAGTGGTAGTGCCAGTGCAGCTGCACACCTTGAGGCCATCAGCGCAGCCAAGGAGTGCAGCCTTGTGCCATTTTTTTAGAGGCAGAGGTGGCAGCACTTGTTTTTTGTGCAGTACCACCTCTCCCACATGCTGGCAGCAGGTTGCAGGCCTGGGAGTGTCTGCACCCTGCAGGAGTGTCAACTGCTGTGGGGTGGGTGCGCTTGTGTGTGTGTGTCAGCACACTGAGGTCCAGTGCACCCAGCAGCAAGTGGTCCAGGTATTGGAGCTCAGTGAGTAATTATTTGTTGTGTTCTACAATGCTATTTTTTTCAGATACCATGCTGCTCACATTCAGAGGTAAGTTAAGTGTTAAGCTTACGTTACAATGAATATTATGTGATCCAGTTTGAGCTAGCCAGGTGTTTGGTGCAGACTCCTCTGTCCTGTCACTAAGGTAGTGGTAGAAGTAGTAAGTAATATCAATGGGTTAGAATTCTCTATGACTTTCATTATGTAGCTCATACAGTCACAATCACAATCTCCCTTTGCTTTGAAAAAAGAGACTGAGTTGGCCAATCAAAGGTGTTAGAGAAGCAAAGATCATTCATTGCAATGCACTAGTAATTCCAAATGTAGTTTAGGAAATTTGGAATAGGGCTTAGGTTTTGGAAATTAAGAATAGGTCAACTCGATAATAGTAATTTAGGAAATCTGATTTAGAAAAGTACAATGTTACTGCATTTGCCTTCCCCTGTCAAACATTTTTTGGGGAGATTAACTGTAGCACTAATCTTTTTTTATCTTCTTTATTTCTTACCTCAGCACCCAAAGGCAACAAGAAGGCAAGTTCAAAAGGCGGTCAGGAAGACAGAGGTACCACAACCAGTGCCGCAGCTGGTGGATATGCTGTCCCCAGTAAGTCCACATATTATATTATTGTTATTTCCCTAACTTTTATCTCATTCCACTTAGAATAATTTTCCTTTTTACTGTGCCTGTCTCCATTTTTCCCTACTCATCTTCATTCTGTCTAAGGTTTGTTAAATTCCTGTTATTAATACATTATCCTTTTTTTCTATATTTCATGTTTTTGGAGCTGACATCCTCCTGTCAGAACTAGTCTGTAGCTTTCTTCTGTTTTGTTAGTAAGCTTTTCCTCTCCCCTTATATATATTGTGGACTGGTACTGTAAGAATCTGAGAACGGATTTTAGGACATGTAGTCTACCAGGAAGATTGCATGCCCAAGTAAGCTTTTCTACGCATGTTTGTTTTGAAGGCTTTCTTTTTCTTGCTCATGCTCAAACAGTAAAATGAGAGAGTGGCCATGGTCATGGTGAACCCTCGCAACGTTGTGTTGTTGGTATTATCACTCCCTTATACAGTAGTATACCAAACCAGCAGTTTGAATGACAGTGCAGCATTGCTGGAAGGTAGTATGAGGATGGTCCCATTACATTTGCCAATCAAGACCTCACCATATGTCCTTCATTGACCAATTATACCACACCTTCATTGTGCTTCAGTGACTTAGCTCTGCCCCATTCAATTAAGAAACATTAGTGATTGGCTTGACGTGGCTACCTGGCTAACATGTATAACCAACAAAATCCCTAAAGTGAAAGATAGAAATAGACAGAACTGTAGTGATCTATTGAGGTTTGTATTTTGTTGAATTTGTTCTAAAAAATAATAAGTGGAAGCGTAGCTGTCATCTAAAAGTGTGCAATGTTTCTAACAGCTGCACTGACCACCAGTGGCAGCACCAGTGTGCCAGATGGTGTTGCACTTGGAGGGGGAGAACCAGTGGCAGCAGGGACAGGAGTTGGTAAGTCACATTGCTTGCTTGTTGACAATTACTAGTATACTCACTGCGAGGGAGTCGTAACACCCCCGCTTTAGCAGCGTCAGTGAGTGTTGAGTACATATTGGCTTCTTCTATCTGCAACTCAGCACACAAAAGCTCCTAATGAATGCCTCAAATGATGGAAAAAGGAAAGAAGGACAGACGGTTAAAAGAAAGGATGGGTGAAATGGTATTTGAATGAGAGGATGTGTAGGTGGGTGAAAGGATGCGTAGGTGGGTGATAGAAGATGTATTCGTGGGTGAAAGGATGAATGAAAGAGTATATGGATGAAAGGCTGCCTGGGTGGGTGAAGAGTGGATAGGTAAAAGGATGATTGGGTAGGTTAAAGGATGGGTGGATGGGTAAGGATGCATGGGTAAGTAGATGTATGGGTGAAAGGATGGTTGAAAGGGTTGATAGGTGAATGGATCGATGGCTGGATATATGAATGGATGGATTTGATTGGTGAAAAACTGGATGAGAGAATGTAAAGCCTAAATGATGGGTATCAAAGGGTGAACAGAACAATGAAAGGATGCATGGATAAGGACTTGTATGAAGAAAGAAGGGCGGTCTTCTGGAGAGGGATATATTCACCTATTTTGCTTGCTTTGCTTGATTATCAAAGTTTTAGTGCAAAGTGGGGGTATTTTAATTTTCTGTCTACTCCCTTAACTCACTTTGTTTGTAAAGCAAAGTAGACATGTATCCTCCCACCTATCATCATTCATTACCTCCCTGTCCATGGCATTTTGGCCCTCATTCCGACCCTGGCGGTCGGTGATAAAGTGGCAGTAGTACCGCCAACAGGCCGTTGGTAACTACCGCCAAATTATGACATGGCGGAAGATCTCCGATAGACAGCCAGTGTACCACACCGACTGCCGGGGTGGAAACAACAGCCACCACTGCGGTAGCTGCCTACAGCCAGGCGGAAGTCAATGTTCCGCCCACCATATTAAGACCCTGCAATACGCCACCTTTTCCGCGGCGGTACCAATGACATCAAAACCTTGGCGGAAACTGAGCTCAGGAGGGAAAAGACTCACCATTGGAGATACAGGGAACAACCACGCTGCCATGGAACCTGAACTGCATGTCTTCCTGATGATCTTCTATGTTTTGCTCCACCATGACCACCAAATCCGGCGAAGATGACGATGGTGAGTACAGCTGCCTAGCACACAAGGGGGGGGAGGAAAATGACAGTGACACACACAAGCACAACACACACTCCACACACACACCATACACACAACCAGCTGCATTACAAAAACAATGTTACCCCGTAAATCAACTGAATAGTGCAAGGACAAAAAGATTTTGCAAAAGTGAATGTAATGAGAGCAACACAGTATGAAAAATAAGTTAGGCAAGATAATAGCTATATACATATGTACAGAAAAAGGGACACAGCCCAGTCCACAATTTACGTAGGCCACATGGCCACAGGCCAAAGTCCAAGGTCACACATGTCACCTGCTTCAACACGGAGAGAACACTGCAGGGGCATCAGTTGGTAAATAGGCAGGCACCTTAGGGGGACAGGGACGGGGGGGGCACCTCAGCAGGGAGATGTAACAAGGCCACTGGATCTGGAGTGGGCAATATGCCCTGTGCTTGATCCTGGGGAGTGATGGGCCACAGTCTCTCAGGTGGGTGTCATACCCACTAATTCTGGAGGGGGCAACCTACCCTGTGCTTGATTCTGGGGAGTGATGGGCCACAGTCTCTCAGGTGGGTGTCATACCCACTGGTTCTGGAGGGGGCAACCTACCCTGTGCTTGATCCTGGGGAGTGCAAGGTCACGGTCTCTCAGGTAGGTGCCTTGCTCACTGGTTTTAGAGGGGGCAGGCTGCATAGCAGCCCATGGAGGCAGGATTACATACCTTCCACCGGCGGTGATGGCTGCACAGTGGTGGTGCTGTTGGTGGGGGGAGGCTCCTGCCCATCCCCTGCAACCGTGGACAGCTGCAAAGTGGTGGTGGTGCTGCTGGTGGGAGGAGGCTCCTGCCCATCCCCTGCAACCTCGGACGGCTGCACAGTAGTGGTGTTGCTGGTGGGGTGACGCTTCTGCCCATCCCCTGCAACCTCGGACGTCTGAACAGTAGTGGTGCTGCTGGTGGAGTGACACTCCTGCTCATCCCCTAAAACCTCAAACGGCTGCACAGTGTGGTGCTGTTGGTGGGGGGAGGCTCCTGCCCATCCCCTGCAACCTCGGATGGCTGCACAGTGGTCGTGCTGCTGGTAGGGAGAGCATCCTGCCCATCCCCTGCAACCTCAGGCGGCTGCACAACCATGTTTGGTGGTGGGGGCTCCGTCACAGTTCCTGGCCCAGGCCCCTTGGTCTTCATGCCTGCTGGTGTAGGCTCCTTGGTCTTCCTGCCTGCTGGGGCAGGCTACTTTCCCTTCTTGCCTGCTGGGGAAGGCTCTTTGGTCTTCCTGCCTGCTGGTGCTGGCTCCTTTCCTTTCTTGCCTACTGGGGCAGCCTCTTTGGTCTTCATGCCTGCTGGTGCAGGCTCCTTTCCCCTTAGGATGGATGATGCAGGCTCTTTCCCCTTCAGGGCATGTGGCCTGGATCCCTTTCCACCACAAATGGGTGCGACTGGGCCCGTGGACTGTGTGGCTAAGGTGCTTGGCTGGGTTCTTCCTAACCTGTCCATACGTTCAGGACAGGGGGGAGTAGCAGGGAAGAGGTCAATTGTGGATAGGAACTGTTTTTAGGGACATTGGGGCCGGAAGAGGGAGAAGGAATGGGAGTGGAGGATGAGGGATTGGTCGTTGGAGGTGTCTGCTGCTTTTGGGTGTAGGTGCATGGGGTGTATGCTGTTGTGAGGTGGATGGCTGTTGGGTGTCTGAGTGCTTGCATTTGCGTATTTTAGGAGGGGGGACAGACACAGTGGGAGAGGACACAGGGGACGTGTGCATGGCTGTTGTGGAGGTGTCTGCCAGTGAGGTGTATGTTCTGCTTGGTGTGGTGATGCTGGTAGTGGATGATGATGTAGTGCATACAGGTGTGAGTGTGAAAGGAACTGGGTGGGAGGTGGAGGAGGAGAAGTCTGCAACTGGATGGTGTTTGTGTGAGTGCCTGTGGGATGAAGTGTGGTGCTTGTGTTTGCCTGTGAAACTCTTGGGTGTTGTCTTGTGTGCAAGCTCATCTGTATGTGTGCTTGGGATGGGTTGGGGTTGTGAGGAATGGGACTGGACAGTGGAAGTTGGAGGGGGGACGGTAGCAACAGGGACAAATGGCTGCCATCAGAGAGGAGGCCAGAGCCTGAACCCATCTCTATTGGGCCGCCAATCCAGTGTGAATGCCCTCCAGGAATGCTTCAGATTGTTGCATCTGGGCTGTCAGCCCCTGGATGACATTCACAATGGTTGCCCACCCTCCTGGGTGAGCGGGCACAGGCAACTCAATGAGGGACTGCTGGGAGGGCAGTGCTGGTACGGGGGTGGCGGCTGTACCTGTAGCTGGGATGGTCACAGAAGTGTCTGTCACTACCAGGGAGCTTCCATCGGAGGAGGTATCTGTGTCAAAACTGTCCCCTCCAGTCTCCGCTGTGGTGCTCCCCTCGCCCTCCGCCCCACTGGTGCCCTCAGCGTCGGTGGACTCTGCCTCCTGGGTCCTGTGGGATGCAGCTCCCTCCGTCACCGGTGCCTCTGCTCCTCCACCAGATTATGCTAATGCACATAAGGACAGGATGACAAAACAAAAACGGGGGGAGAAAGAGACAAAGGATACACTTGGTCAATGGCTGCACCAACACCACAGTTGGCATACACAGCAACCTCACACACAGGCAACAGCCCTACACATTATGCCATAGCACTACCAGAAAAATATTTTGTGGCACAGGCATGGGGAGGAGCACACACCGCCAACTGCTGCACACCTGGGACCCACGCAGCCCTGACCAGTAGTGGATGCCTATAAGCTAGGTTGCAAGATTTTCCCTTCTGAACTCTAGCCACCAGGGGACGTATGTTGCAATGTCAGGCCTGGCCTAGGGGCACCCAAATCCCTCACATCCCCCACCCGGACACCACCCTACCATGTGTAGGTTGTAATGATGGGCACTGGACTCACCCACTTGTGGCTGCTGTGATGCTCTCAAGCACCTATCCAGCTCAGGATTGGCCATCAGGGGGGTCAGGGTTCGACGGGTACCCCTTCCTCGCTGGGAGACTATCCCCAGCTGGGCCTCCACCGTCTTCCGTGCCCAGCGTCTCAGGTCTTCCCACCGTTTGCGACAGTGGGTGCTCCGCCTGCAATAGACCCCAGGGTCTGCACCTCCTTGACGATGGCATGCCATATACCCTTCTTTTGATGGGCGCTGACCTGCAGAGGCAATAGACACAGGAAAATAGATTTAGACAAACAGTCCTGCCTGTTAAACATATGGCCCACCATACTCGTTTCCATCACCATTTACACACACATGGCCAAGCACACAACCTGTACGCTACCCAGAAGACATCCACCCAGCGCCCTTACACGAGGCCTTCACACACACAACTCCATGCATTCATGCCACATGCATTGTGGCCACAGTGTACTCACCTGTTGGTCTGGAGGCCCATACAGCAGTCCGTACTGGGGTAGGACCCCATACACCAGTCTCTCCAAGTCCTCCAAAGTGAAGGCTGGGGCTCTTTCCCTGGTCACACGGGCCGTGGTAGGTTCCAGACAAAGGTCACATTAGCACATCCAGTGTAGGTCCTCTCCTATGGAAGGTGAGGTAGCAAGTGAGGAATCAGATAGAAAATGGAGGTCACGTCCGCGGCGGGGCATACCGTCACCCCCGGCATTGATCACCATTGGCCACTGTACCCCATAGGGCCCAATTATAACCAATGAGGAGTTGCATGTTGGTTCCTGACCGTCTCCCGCAACAGTGCACAACAGCAGCAGAATTACGTCACATCCACCTGTCCCTCCACAAAGGACAGGCGGACGCCATTTCAGGGTGGGGGCAGGCCCTGGAATAATGCTGCTTCACAGGAGATATTAGAACATACTGGACAAATCACAATGACCCCTTACAAGTTTACAGGAAGCAAAGTTCTGTTGTAGCTCCATTGTTCAGTTTGTAACCGGCTCCTCACTCTTGTGTCTCTTAGATTGCTACCGCTGTGGATGAATAGGAGATGGAGACAAACCCCCGTGTACAGACCCCTGGTGGACTTGGCAACACTGAAGGACAGGCTCATTATCCTAACCTATAGACTGGACAGGGCCACAATCACAGAGCTGAGTGCCCAATTGGAGCCTGACCTGATATCTGCCATCCGTCACCCCACTGGGATCCCCCCTCTTGTGCAAGTGCTATCTGTACTCCATTTCCTGGCAACTGGTTCTTTCGAAGTGACAGTGGGCTTGGCAGCAGGAATGTCACAGCCAATGTTCTCAATAGTGCTGACAAGAGTGTTGTCTGCCCTGATTAAACACATGTGCAGCTACATTGCTTTCCCCCAGGTTGAATATTTGGCCCCAGTGAAGGCCAAGTTCTATGCAATGGGACATATCCCCAACATAATTGGGGCGATTGATGGAACACATATTGCATTTGTTCCCCCACGCCAGAATGAACAGGTATTCAGGAATCAGAAGAGTTTCCACTCTATGAATGTAGAGATGGTGTGCCTTGCAGACCAGTACATCTCCCCCTCATCTTGCTGTGGCATGTAGCCATATCAATGGCAGTGCAATGCAGAGTGCTCAATCCTGATCCCTGTGTGTGACGGTGCTGTTTATGCCAACTGTAGTGTCAGTGCTGTAATTGACCCAGTGTTCCCTTTCTCTCTCTCCCCCCTTTTTTCTTCTGTTATCCTGTCCATGTGTGCATTAGCATCATCTGGCAGGAACAGGTTCACCGGCGACAGAGGGAGCTGCATCCTACAGGACCCAGGAGGCAGAGTCCACCAAAGCCGATGGAACCAGTGGGACGGAGGTCGAGGGGAGCACCACTGTTGAGACTGGAGGTGACAACACAGACTCAGATACTTCCTCCGATGGAAGCTCCTTGGTGGTGGTCGACACCTCTGTGACCACCCCAGCTACAGGTACAGCTACCACCCCCGTACCAGCACTGTCCTCCCAGTAGCCCCTCAGCGAATTGCCTGTGCCCGCTCACTTAGGAGGGTGGGCATCTCCTTCACCCCAGGTACTTCAGGCCCTGCCCCAGTGTGCCCTGCTGCCCTGAGTGAGGAGGCTATTAACCTCCTGAGATCCATCTCTGTAGGGCAGTCAACCATTGTGGATGCCATCCAGGGGCTGGCATCACAGATGCAGCAATGCAATGCATTCCTGGAGGGCATCCACGGTGGATTGGCGGCCCAATAGAGATCGATTCAGGCTCTGGCCTCCTCTCTGATGGCAGCAATTGTCCCTGTTCCTAGCGTCCCCCCTACAACTACCACTTCCCAGTCCCAGTCTCCTCAACCCCAACCCATCCCATGCACGCATATAGACGAGCATGCACACAAGACATCACACTAGAGTGGCACAGTCAAACACAGGCACCACACTTCAGCCCACAAGCACTCATGCAAACACCAGAAAATTGCACACACAACCACATCCACTGCCTCCACTGTCTCCCCTTCCTCCTCCTCCTCCACCTCCCTCACAGTCATGTCCACAATCACACCTGCATGCACTGCTTCAACATCCACCAGAAGCATCACCACATCAAGCAGTACACACACTTCACTTGCAGACACCTCCACAACATCCATCCATGCTTCCCCTGTGTTCTCTTCAACCCTGTCTGTCCCCCCCAAAGGACACAAACGAAGGCATTCAGACACCCAACAGCCATCCACCTCACATCAGCACACCGCCCATGCACCTGCACCCAAGTCCAGGAGAAGTACTCCTCCAACAACCACTCCCTTAACCTCCACTCCAATCCCTCCTCCCTCATCCTGCCCCACCGTCCCTAAGAAGCTTTTCCTTGCCCAACTTGACCTCTTCCATCTCTCTTCCTCCCAGCATCCTGCCCGTAAGAGCAGGATCCCAACGAACCCGCCAGCACCTCAGCCAAACAGTCCATGGGGACAGTGGAAGCACCTCCTAATCGTGGAGGCAAGGCAGTGAATGATCCTACTCCACCAGCCAGAAAGAGGAAGAATCCCACTCCACCAGCCAGGAAGGGTAAGGATCCCACTCCACCGGCCAGGAAGGGGAAGGATCCCTCACCAACAGCCAGGAAGGGGAAGATCCCACTCCAACAGCCAGGACAGAGAAGAAGCCCTCGCCTCCTGCTATGAAAGTAAAGAAGCCCTCACCTCCAACTGCCACAAAGAAGCCCTCGCCTCCAATGGAGGCTGCCCAGGAGGCACCTTCCACAGCTGAGACACAGCAGACCTCACCTCCAGCAGAGACTGCCCAGAAGGCACCTTCCACAGCTGAGACACAGCAGCCCTCACCTCCTGCAGAGGCTGCCTGGGAGGCACCTTCCACAAGCTGAGATACAGCAGCCCTCACCTCCTGCAGTGGCTGCCGAGGAGGCACCTTCCACAGCTGAGACACAGCAGCCCTCATCTCCAGCAGAGGCTGGCAGGGTATCACCTCCACCACCAGTGGTCACAGAGCCGTCACCTCCAGCTGAGACGGTGCCGCCCTCTCCTCCAGCAGCAGACATGTAGGCCACCCTCAAGGGATTGCTGTGCAAGGAGCCCCTTCCAGAAGTAGTGGGCGAGTTCCCCACCTGAGAGACTGT
Source organism: Pleurodeles waltl (assembly GCF_031143425.1). NCBI lineage: Eukaryota > Metazoa > Chordata > Amphibia > Caudata > Salamandridae > Pleurodeles > Pleurodeles waltl. The sequence continues at coordinate 254,155,376 of NC_090448.1, read as the reverse complement.
GACCTTGCACTCCCCAGCAAAGGAAAATGGGCATAGAGCCCCCTCCAGAACCAGTCGGCGAGTTCCCCACCTGAGAGACTGTGACCTTGCGCTCCCCAGCAAAGCAAAATGGGCATGGAGCCCCCTCTAGAAGCAGTGGGCGAGTTCCTAACTTCGGCTGAGGTGCCCCCATGCCCTCCCCCGTGAGGTGCCTGCCCACTTCCATAATGATGCCCCTGTACAGTTCAGTGAGGATGTCATCAGTTGAGCCTTGGACTGTGCCCTGTGGCCATGTGAGCCCTTAGTACTTTGGACTGGGCATTGGCCCTTTGTGGACAATTGTACATATCTGGTTCATGTGGTGGCTTTTGCCTTGCTGATACATTTTCAGTACTTCCAAAATCTAGTCCTTGTTTTATTATACTGTGTGTCCTGTGCCATTAGTTTATGTCTGCAGCTGGTTGTGTGTATGGTGTTTGTGTGTCTGGTGTGTGTTGTGAGTGTGTGTGTCACTCTCCTTTTCCTCCCTCCCTCCCCTGTGTGCTAGACGGCTGTACTAACCATCGTCACAACATCGGCATTGGTGTTCCAGGTGGAGCATGGCATAGAAAAGCATCGGGAAGACTTGCAGTTTGCGTTCCATGGCGACGTTGTTCTTCTCTGTGTCTCTGATGGTGAGTCTTTGCTCTTCTGTGCAATGTTTCAGGCCAGGCTTTTGATGGCATTGGTTCCGTCCCTGAAATATTGGCAGATTGCAATGTCCTGATAAGGTGGGTGATACCTTGTCTTCCGCCTTGCTGTTGTTGGCTACCGCTATGGTGAGTGGTGTTAAAGCCCTGGGGGATAGTGTGGTACATTGGCTGTCAATGGGAGTTTTACTTTTTTACTGCTGCCTTTGAGTGTAGCCTGTTTTTTAAATCTGCTTAAAAAAGTGTATACCAGTTAGTTATATACTTGTTCTACCACCCTCTGTAACTGTGTTGACCACAGGGGATTGTAATTGCCTATATTGCCTACAACAGCCTAGCTAAACACAACCAGCATCTTCAGTATATGATAGTTACTAACTAAACTAGTTCACTTCATTCCATAGTTCTCTTACCTGAATAGATGAAGTGAGGTCTGCTACCTCTCCTAGGGCCAGATGTAGCAATAAAGGATTTTGCGAATCGGAAATTGCGAGTCTGTGCGACTCGCAATTTCCGATTCGCAAAATCATATGCAGAATGGTGTCTCAGACACCTTCTTCGAATCGCAAGGGGGTCGCAAAGACCCACCTCATTAGTATTAATGAGGTGGGTCGCAATTTGCGACCCCCTTGCGTTTCCCTGCACTCACAGGTATGGTGGCCTGCTGGAGACAGCAGACCTCCATGTCTCTGACTGCTTTTTCAATAAAGCAGTTTTTTTTTTTTTTTGTATTGCAGCCTGTTTTCCTTAAAGGAAAACGAGTTGCAATACAAAGTAAAAAATTAAACCATTTGGTTTCGTTTTTTCAGAGTAGGCAGTGGTCCATTGGACCACTGCCTGCTCTGAAAAAACATTTTTTGCAACATTCACAAAGGGGAAGGGGTCCCATGGGGACTCCTTCCCTTTTGCAAATGAGTTAGCACCCACTTCAAGTGGGTGCTAACTGCGAATTGCTTTGCGACCGTGTTCGCGGTCACAAAGCAATTCGGCATTGCGGTGCGAATCGAAAATAGGAAGGGAACACCCCTTCCTATTTGCGAGTAACATTCCCATTTTGCGAGTCGGTATCGACTCGCAGAATGGGAATGGGAATGTGCATCGCAATGGCTGTTTTGCATGGCGCAAACTGCGAATTTCGCAGTTTGCGCCATGCAAAACGGTTTGTACATCTGGCCCCTAGTCTTCTAGCTGCAAGGTTTCCCAAGATGCCATCTTAGAGTGGTGATAGTAGTAACAGAGAAGGAAATAAATCTCGAGAGGTCCCACTGCCACTTAGGTGAACTCTAACTATAGGATTAATCAAAGGATTCACCATAACAGGCAACTAGATTGAAAGAAAACACAGAGTTAGTGGGATACATTATTTATATCATAACTTTAGAAAGACTGAGACCAGACTACCATCATGACACAACAGAGAACACCTGATATTATAACAAAAACTAGCAATAGTAACTTCCCGTGAGCAATGGGGAGCTAATTTTTAATTAAAAATAAACTTACAAAATCCTTGAGTCAGGAGAAGTGAACTCAGAGTCAGGAGTGGAAATGGTTAAGTGTTTGTGTAACACAACACAAGGCCTGAATGATGATGTTGATGAATGATGTGTGGGTGGGTAAATGGGGCCGGTATGATTTGTTGCTCAGGTAATAGAAGATCCTGCAGTGAGTTGTTATTACTTTCACCACATCCGTCCCACCAAGTGTGTCATCCATTTATGGTGTAAGATTAAGTCACTCCTCAATAAATCACACAGCACGGGGGAATAGGAGTTCAATGAATGGATGGGAAAGGGGATTTGGGAAAAGGTGTGACAAAGACAAACACTACACAATAGCAATATCCATCAAGGCAATGAGCAGCACAACAACATCAACCTGTTGTGGAAGGAAATGAAGGAATGAGTATGACACAGTTCAGTTTAATGCATTGCAAACAGCCCTTCATTCCCAGAGACCCAAGTTATTATGTTAAATGTTCTGTTATCTAGGTTTGAAAAATACAAATTATGAAGGAGTGAAGTGATCCCACATTGTTCTAAAAAATGATTGTTAAAAGAAAAATTATACTGTTTAGCCAAGTTGCGTAGGAATCACCATCACTCTTGGATACCTGGATGATCCAGTCCAGCCAGTAAGCAGGAATGTTGAGATTTTACCTTTTGTTTGTGTAGGAGAGGTGAAGGCCTGCAGATTGTAAAACAGATGAAGTATTGTAGAATCAAGCATAAGGGCAGAAGGAAGGTAAGCTTCATGAGGAGTGTACCAAGAAAACACAGAGCAAGAACATAGGAGAAATTTCACATTTGAGCCAGCAGTGCAGCATATACACTAAGCAACATTTCCCAAATCAAACCACCTCTCTCCAGTCCGCAGAGCTGAGTACTAGGCCTCAGAGTCCTCATCATCATGGTTTCCTTTTGAAGTCGATAACTTCCTTCTTCTGGCTGCTGAGGTAGTCCCTCCCTGATGCCTTCCATCCTCCTCCTGACTCAGAGTGGCTCCGTCTCACTCTCAAACCCGTAGACCCGTAGTGTACTGTTGTTAAAGAACAGGTAGAGAAACAGGATTGGAGTATTTTGTATAGATGTGTGTTTGTTACCTGAAGTGACTGGTCTGGTCTCTGGAAAACCAAAAACAAAGGGTGGATTGGACCCCAAAGGCAAATTTAGCTAAGTTTGAAAGGGCAAATCACCATCAGGAAAATGATCACCCATCAGACCCAAAACATTGCAAATCTTCAAAATCAAGTTTACAAATTAGTTAAACACCCTTCCTACTGCCTGCCACCACATCAATCATCAGTCATTGATTACAATCACTCAATAATATTTCATCACTCATTGGTGCAATAGTTACCTCTTCCAATCCACGCCCAGTTATAAGTACACAGTTGTATTTCCTCTTTAATGAAAGCAACACTTTTTAATTTACCAGTCTTGTAATCAGTGATCTTCATGGTCAGCATTCCTAGGTGATGAAAAAAGGGATTGACATGGGAGGGAAGCAGGCATTGTCTCCAATGCCCTGGAGGGAATGGGGAGACATTTTTACTGCACACTGGTCCAACGCCAATCCAGCATACATCTAAAATGGTGGGCAGCATGAATGAGACACAAACATATTGTTCCACTGCCTATAACATTTTTTTGGCAAGGAAAGAAGTTTGATGCTAAATAATTAAAAAGTATTATGGTGGCATATTCAGTGAAGATGGGTTCTTCCTCAAACTCAGGTGGTTCACCCAAGAAGTTGGTAAGCTGACACACTTGACTCTGACCAATCATCCTACTCCTTCTGTGCAGATTCAGGAACAGTGTACTTGTCTGGTGTGAAATGATGGTTACTTTTGATCATGTTCAATCTCCCCACATTTTGAGACAATAGACTGCTTCTTCCCACTGTTACAACTACACCAGCTGTACTGAAAACACACTCAGCAGACACACTGTCTACCAAACAAGCCAGATACTTTATTGCCAGCTGCTGACCACTGGCCATTGGCACATCTTTGTATACCAATAGACCAATGTGTTTTGATCCACATAGGCCTCTTTTGGGACATCCAGATACTCCAGGAACATCCTCTCAATGGTCATAGGTGCTGCCACTTGCTTCATCCCTTTGCCTTTGCCTCTTCACTAGACTTACGACCTGCCACTTGCAACCAAGCAAATGCAGAGGTTGGGGCCAATTCTTCTGTTCCTGTAACTGTGGTTGGTGCCAGTGTTCTTGTTACTGGAGTTGGCTGCTGTGAGACAAGACTGACCTCTCTGGAAGTTGAAGGAGGCACTCTGCCCGGAAGTAGGACTCTAGTCATTTCCAGCCATTCTTCTTTCATGTCTCCCGCTTGCACAACAACCCACCTCTTGTATTTTGAAACATCCCCTTTAGGAAAAGGAATGAAAATGGACAGAATTTGCTTGTATTGTGGACCAAGTAGTGTGGCACAGATGTACTCTTTGGGCACAGACGTACTCTTTAGACAGCATGATGTAATTGTGCAGCCCTGTATTAACAGCCAAGTGAAGGATAAAGCTCTCTCAACCAAAGCATGCGCTTCTGCGTTTTCATTCATACATGCGAGTGTGAGCATTTCAGACACCTTTTTAAACTGTTCCTGTAGCAGATGCAACAACAAATTAGCTTGGCACATCATACTGATCTCCTTGCTAGCTTCCCATTTGAAAACCTCAAAAGGGAGTAGCATCTGTGTCAGGCATTTGATTAGGCCCCATTTGTCCGCATCCATGGTCATACGTTTCCCAATTGCATCCCCTCCTTCTTCTTCCTCATCACCTCCCAGCATGATTAGAGCTGATGATTCTCCACTCTCCTCACTTTCACCACCATCACATGCAGCAATTGTTTAGGATGCTCCTCCCACCAGATTGCAGGATGTTTGACCTCCATTACTATAGTGTGAAGCTGGCTTACCTTGACAAACACTTGTGTAGCAAATGGAGCATTTTGCAATATTATCCTCCTGCTAGCTAATCATAAAAAGTCCCAAATTGGGGAGGAGAACTTGCTTAATGTGCCAGTGTCAGTGCCTCAAGAAGTACTGGAGGTAGATGGGTGTGCAATTGACTACCTCTCTGCAGTGGGTACGTCAACTGAGGTAGGGGTTAATGCAGGTTTCAGCAGGTGCCTTAGAAATATGAGAGCTGCCGCTGGCGGTGATACCTGTGCCGCATCCCTCAAAGCAGGTGGAATATGAGGGATAATGTTGGTTTTCGCTGTGCCAGCTTCCATAACAATGACTGGCTCATCATAATCCTCATCATCCCCTTCCATAATTCTAAGGCTTTTAGGAACTTTTCTTTTCCCTTGCCTCTCCTGGTGTCTCTCAGACTCTGCCAGGTCCAATCCATGTCCAGATCATCACCAGAAGAGGTGCATGGAGAAGATGGTGGAGTACCCTTCCTTTTTCTTGCTGGAGATCTGGGAGCCAATGACTTTAACAGAGGAGTTTGTTGCTCAGCATGAAGCTCAATCTCCTATTCTGCCCCAACTTCAGGAAGATCTACTATTGCTGGTTGTGGCTGCTGTCCACTTTGCTCTGTTTCCTGAAACAATTGGGTACTACTTTGCAAAAGGGACAAAACCAATTCAACATCACTACTTGCCGGATTTGCCATGTTTGCAGTGGCTGTCTCTCTGCCAGACATGGGCTTGGGCTTAGGTTGGGGTGGTGCTATTGATACGGGAGTGCTGCTCCCAGCTTCCCCACCAGAGGCCGGTGCAGCAGGCAGAAGTCCCTGGAAAAATGCTGTGGTCGGTGTGCCAGTGATAGAAAGCTGCTTCTTCTCACTGGCCCCTTTCTTGATAGGACCTTTCTATGAGGCCGTCTTAAAGCTGGCAGTTGCTGCACAAGCGGAAGAGATTGGAGGTCTGACATCAGGTGGTTTTGTACAGGTCTTTTGTCCGGCAGTACTGTGGGTAATGTCTCTTTTCTTGTGCGCCTGAAAGCAAACAAGCAAGAAAAACATTTAGTGAAACGTTGCAGTTTGAATTAGTACAGTCAAAGTAAATATAATTTGGTGTGGTTGGTTACTTAAGTTATTATAATAAATAATTAACAACAATATATCTATTCATTTCAAAGTCAAACCACACCACCACAAAATAAAATTTCAGTTCCAATTAAGATAAAAAAATACAGATGAAACTTTTTGCTTTATGTGCACCGATTCTAAAAGAGATACCTGTGGTAGTCTGGGAGCTACATGGGAAGATGGAATAATCCTTAAAAAATGAAGGCTGATGGGTGCCTATTGCAGAGAAGGGGGTCCAGGGGGAAATGGAATAATCCCTAAAAAATGGACGATGCTGGTGTGTGAGTAATGCACCTACTATGGCTGGCAAGGGTCCAGGAGAAAATGGAATGATACCTAAAATAAATAAATGCTGTTGTGTGACTGTGTACCTGTGGCAGTCACGGTGTGGATGGCTCATAGGTGGAGGGAAAATGAATACAATTTTTTTTTAAAGAAATGAAAAAAAAAGAAGAAGAAACTACAAGAAACTATAATTAAAAATGGAAATACTAAATAAAATTGGAAAACAAAATTAAATTAAAAAAATAAAATAAGACATTAAAACAAAGACATAAAAAAATTAAAATTAATTGCTGATTATTGTAGCACAGAAGTATGACAAAATGTATTGGGAGGCAAGGAGGTAAAGGTGAAAAATGCAAAAAAATTCATGTAGTATAAAGCACTGATTATCAGACTCATATTCATAATGTAGATATAAAACAATGATCCTCAAGCATATTATTAAACTTATATCAGAGAAACGTATAAAAAATAAACAAAAACAAAAAGCCATATAAATCTCTCCAGAAAATGGCTTTGAAAACTGGCTACATGGTCAACCAACAACAGCGAGCAAGGAGCCATGGAGAACAAAGACATATGCAAGCCTATGGCAAAGGACACTGGCTGGCCACACAGAATGGCCTCCGGCCACATGGTAAAACCAACAACACACAAGCAAGGATGCATGGACAACAAAGAGTACATGCAGGTCTATAACAAAGCACACTGACTTGCTACACAAAATGGCCTCCGGCCACATGGTTATACAACAACAGTGAGCAAGGAGGCATGGAGAACAAAGAACACATGCAAGCCTATGGCAAAAGCACACTTACTGGCTGCACAAAATGGCCTTTGGCCACATGGTCAAACAACAACAGCGAGCAAGGAGGCATGGAGAAAAAAGAACACATGCAAGCCTATGGCAGAGCACACTGGCTGGCTACACAGAATGCCCTCCATCCACATGGTCAAACCAACAACAGAGAGCAAGAAGGCATGGAGAACAAAGAATACATGCAAGCCTATGGCAAAAGCACACTAGCTGGCTACACAAAATGGCATCTGGCCACATGATAAAACCAACAACAGCAAGCAAGGAGGCATGAAGAACAAAGAACACATGTAAGCCTATGGCAAAAGCACATTGGCGGGTTACACAAAATGGCCACAAGCCTCATGGTGAACCAACAAGCATTACACAAAACAGTCTCTGGCCACATGGCATGGACAACAAAGACAAATGGTGTCCTATGGCAAAAACACTCACACACACACTGGCCAGACAAAGGAGGCAAGGTAACATTGAAGAAAACACTACCATTAACTCAGCAATGCCAAACCTGAAAATTAAGTGAGCTATAAAAAAATATACAGCACACATCCTCCTTTGGCATCACATATTACCCCACATATATATTTTTTTTGCAGGAAAAAATTTGAAACACAAACAATAACCCACATTTTAAATTTAATCCAATGTCATCTCTGCCCTAAATTATGTTTTAAATAAAACACCATATACCACTGAAACAGCTCTTTCATGCACTAATGACTAGTACTGGGCCTCCTGGCTGGATGGCCCTTTGGCAGACTAGGCCACTCAGTGAAATAAATGAATACTGCAAATGTAAGAATCATGGAGAAAAGATACTGATCCGTGACACATTTTTCCTTTACAAAAGGTGAAAAATAAAATGTAAAAAAATAACTAGGCCCCTACTGAAATTACAGGCCAACCACCACAAAGAAATTGGAAAATCAAATTGAAGTACAAAGAAATACTGGTGCATGCTCTATCAAACAAACAACACCCTTATCCCACATTTTGTTTAATTTACTTGTGTGATATCACAAAAACAAATTCCTTAAATCAAATGGTATATATTCAAAAGACAAAGAGAGTGATCCTTCTACCTTGAAATCCAAGTGAAAAGTGACCTGGGGATGGACAAAGCACTGGGAGGTGTCTGCTGGACAGGAACAGGAAGTTGGAGTATCTGAGGTACTTCCCTCCTGTTAGAAAAAAGAAAAGAAGTCTTCTCTTATTAAAAACAACTGGAACGGTCCATTGGAGTAAAAAATCCACTCAAAAACATCTGTTCAAGTAGATTTAGCTATTTCTTGAGTATAAGATCTGCTTGAGGTGCAGCTACGGTCGCTCAGCATCACCAGAGGCACTATAAAGGCATAGCAGTAGCCAGAAGCTGCGCTAGTGGATGCTAAATCTTGCAAGTGCTCGCAAGTAGCCTCATAGTATCTTGGTGCTTGTCAGCGCATGCCAAAATCAATTCTCACATGCGCTAATGTAAACAAATTCAGCTGTACGTCAGATGGCTGAATTTAGGGAACTCCACATTACTCCGCATTGCGCAGAGTGCCCAAATTCCGCAAAATCTGCATGTGGAGTGAATTTTGCCGCCCACCTAACATGTAATACTCATAAGGTCAGGCTCCGCAAGTGCAACCACAATACCCCAAAAAACATGAAGCAAAAGCTCCTGTGAAGGGGATTCTCTCACAGCTTGAATGCCAGGGGGTGTTTTAACTCTCTGTATCGTTTATGACCAATTCTTTATTAATACTTTTAGATTATAGACATTTAAATAGTCATACACACATATTTGCAATACAAAATTCACACAGTACAGCACTAGTGAACAAATTTGTCTGCAAAATTTACAAACCAACCTGTGATATTGCCAATGGTTTTTTTGCCAAAATTTAAGGCCCAATTACAACTATGGTGGGCACTGTTCCATTGTCAAGTTTTCGTAGGTCCGACTGCCGCCACCTCAGCAGTTCGACTCCCCAATTATTTATTGGGCAGTGAAATCTGCCTCAGGACCACCAAGGAAATTAGTGCTACCTCAGCAGCGGCAGTGATGGTAGAGCCTGTATATGGAGGGGGTCCCCACCAGCACACCACCTGTCTAATTACAACCTGCCTTTCTGCTGACCTGACTCTGGCAGGGAGCCATCATGCAACAGTTGGCAGAAAAGCAGGTTAGGAGCCACATTGATGGGACCATGCCAATTGTGTCATTCTTGAATGTGAGTTGTCACTCACATTTGCAACCCCCAGAGGTGGTGGGTCATGTGCACGCACTGTGTCACTTGCTAACAATAGTGCAAGGACGCAAGTTCCCTGGACTAAATGCTGGCACCGCATTATGGCCTGGCATTGGCTTCAGGCTGTTACTAGAGGAACAGCATGCATCCACCATCACTGTGGCGCCAACACACCACCAGCCCTGATGGAAGTCAGATTGTAATGGTTGAGAAGGCACCGGCTTGGTGACTTGTTTTTGGCTACTGTGGGCTGGTGGTGTGCCCTTCATAGTCGTAATCGAGTCCATAGTGTCTCAAAGCCAGGATCTAACCACTCTTTCCACATTCAGCTCTCAGGACTGGTTTGCTGACTCCCAAAGGGTATAGGAACAGCCCAGAGCTGTTCTCTGCCAGTGTAACATCAAGGATCCAGAAGCATTGTCCTATGTCAATGAAATATATCTGACATATGATGACTTAAATAAATATTTGGCCTGAGTAGATTGTATTGTTTTGGGTTCACTGAACATGGCTACAGATTCAACTTTAAGAAACAAATATTGTCTTCTCAGTGTACTATTCTTGTGATTCAAGCTTTTAAGTGAGGCAAAGAGTCTGGCCCCACACTTCCTTGTGAAGTGGGCACTAGAACAACCAATAAACACAATTAAAAAAACTACAATCCTTGTTATGATTTATCAATTTTGGCAGAGCATACATACAAGATTATGCCCAACGCATAAAACCACTTTAAGATTTAATTCGCCAAGATTTTTCAAACACACATTGGACACCAGAACACACTCAAATACTTAGATCACTACAGACTGACATACTTAAATACAACAGTTACACACATGTGAAAATAAAACAAACTTAGACATTGGGATAATTCTGGATGCCATTAGTTTCACTTAAGTCATATTTAATGAAGGTGTCACAGTGCAAATTACATATGAATCACATTTATATTCCAATGCTGAAATGCGTTTTGCATCCACTGAAAAAATACTGACTGCAGTTCAGACGGCTGTCATTAAGGAAAGACCACAGGCTCAGAGGATGTCACCTCAGTTCTAGCCTTAGAGGCTGGTGCAAAGGCTAGCATTCCAAATGCAATAGCCTTCTATTCATGATGGGTAAAATGGGCCACTCCCTTGATCACCACTGATGTAGACTTAGGACCTGATATAGAGTTCAGCGAAGGATTGCTTTGTCACAAACGTGACGGGTATCCCATCTGCCATATCATGCTTTCCATAGGAAACAATGGAATCAGAATATGGTAGATGGGATATCCGTCATGTTTCTGACAGAGTAACCCCGTCTGCCAAACTCTTAATTAGGCTATATGTCTTTGACCCGAAATTGCACACTCAAGATTTTCTCCAGTACGAACTGGAGTAACCCATGGCAGATAACATCATGCCCCTGGATCAGTATAACTATATTATTTACACTGATGGATCTGCTCAACATGCTGTAGGTACTAAATCAATACTCTGCAGCTTGCTCAATTGTTTATAGAGTAATAAGGGATAGAGATTTCCACCCTCAACAAATATTTGTGCAGTCCCTGTGAGATTGCACTGCACAACTAGATGAACTAAAATCATGAATTTTAGCACTGGAATATGCGGATCCAGAATCCCCTACACTTATAGTGTGTGATTCGTATTATTGTGTTCATTGTTTCAATGAAAATGTGCATTACTGGTGCCTCAAAGGATTCAGAGACTACAAAGAAGCACTATCAAGTAAAGAGCTTTGGGGAAAAGTATTTGAACTCAAATAGAGAAATCACAAGCTCATGTAATATATACATTGGACCATCAATGTGTTGGAATACACATTGTAGGGAATTCACTAGCTGATGAAGCAGCCGAATCTGCAGTCATTATTGCAACTGTAGCTGTGACTACTCGTTCCAATTAGAAGGTGGATAAAGGAATACTGGCTGCCGTAAACCCCTCGGCTGATGGCACCCCCTTACTAAATGCATATCCAGTAAAATATTCCTATCATCTAAGTGCCCCAAACATTCCTCATGTAATTATTCCAGGGGTGGTTGATCATGTGATACCCAACCAAGTCCGCAGGCTAGAACTAATTCAAGCAGTGCATGAGGGTGTTGCTTCTGCCCATGCTGGTGTGGCGTCTACAATTTCCTTGTTACTAAAACACTATTGGTGGCATGGTCTGTACAAACAGACAAAATAGTGTGGTCCTCATTATGACATTGGCAGTAAATCCCACTTACCGCCACATTGACTGCCCCCAACATTCTGCCACCACGGTAGTTATCCGCTTACCATATCATGACACACACATAGCAATCCGTCACTATACAGCCACACACACAAGTCTGCGAGCCTAAAGGTCAGTGATAAACTGGCGTTAGCAAAACCCACACCATTACACCAACAGAACCACACCAACAACATTATGACCTACAAATCACCACGGCGGACATTCAATGGCTGTAAACCATTGGTGGTACATACCTCTGCGCTCAAAATACACACACAAACCAACACCACATTGGTCAATTCAAACTACACACACCTGACACACATACACACACCACACCCACACCAATATAAAACACACACCCTCATACGACTACAAACAATTGCCAACAGAGAGTGACAGCAAGAGCACTCACATAACCAGATCCACATATCACCATCACCTATACACCACCCATGCACTTTAAATCACACACCCCTACACATCACCCTACATACCCTCACCCACACCACTCACACTACACCCATGGCACCACAACGACACTCAAGATTCTCTGAGGAGGAGCTAAGGGTCATGGTGGAGGAAATCATCCGGGTGGAGCCACAGCTATTTGGATCACAGGTGCAGCAGATATCCATTGCTAGGAAGATGGAGCTATGGTGGAGGATTGTGGACAGGCTCAATGCCTTGGGACAGCACCCAAGAACAGGGATGACATCAGGAAGAGGTGGAACGACCCAGGGGGAAGGTTCTTTCCATTGCGGCAAGACACCAACTTGCTGTACAGAGGACTGGCGGTGGACCCCCACTTCCTCCCTGACAACTAACTATATGGGAGGAGCAAGTCTTGGCAATCATGCATCCTGAGGGCCTGGCAGGAGTAGAAGGAGGAATCAACTCTGGTAAGTCAACTCTATAATACTATCCCCCTCTAACTGCATGCCATCACATACCCCCACCCCACCCTCACTCCACCACCTCCCGCACACCCCACCATCACAACTCACTCATCCCAATGCCAAGCCCAGCCTGCACCGCCAATGCATGGACACCACCTGCATTGATACCTATCACTAAAGCATGCACACTAGAGACAATCATCTAGCCCACCAAACAACAACTCACACAAGGCAAAGCTGCCAGGGTAATAACAAACTTAGAGGGCAACCCACCCTAGCACAATATGTCACACACAGAAACAATAACACTGCATTTACATCCCTACAGGTATCCCAGCCAATGTCTCCAGAGAAGAGGTGCCAGCAAAATCCAGTCCCCCACAGAAGAGGCCAACTGTGATCACAGCAGCTCTGCTCTCCTAGGTCTGGATGACCAACCTAGCCCATCAGGGACCTCCGGACAGTTGGTTACCCAGTCACAGTGTCACACTACCACAGAGCCTCCCCCCTCAGGAAGCACCACCACAGCACCCACCCAGCGGACCTATACCTCTGTCCCCAGTACACGTCAATCAGCAGTGTGTCCACCACTACAAGGACCCCCAGGGGACACCACAAACCCAGGACATTAATGACCTGGGGTCAGTGGCAGTGGGCACACGGTTCAGCGGACAGAGGCACAGGACAACAGGGAAACTGGGAGGACTTCTGTGTACCGGAGGAGGACAGGCCCAGGGAACCAACTCTCCAGGAGGCACTCACTGTGATCCTGGGGGCATGCCAACATTCCCAGGATACGCTGGGCCAGATCCTGGACAAGTTGCAGGAGAACATGCGGCTGCAGAAGGGACAGTACCTGGGGATAAGGGAGGACTTGACGTCCATTAACACCACCCTGTTCTCTATTGCAGGGGTGCTGGCAGACATGGCCAACAGTATGAGGGAGGCAGTGTAACACCAGCGGGCCCTTGCCACTAGCCAAACGACTGAACAGCCCTCCATTTCCGCTGCTGCTAGTGGACAGAAGGCCCCGCCACAGGACCAACAAGCCACCAGCACCACTCCCCCTGCAGAAGGAGAACCAACCCCGCAAACGTTCCCTGTGATCCAGGCAGAAACCAGAGACTATTGCCAAGACCCCCGCCAGGAAATGAGACTCTCCTGATTGTCATCCTTGTGTCCCACTCTGTCACCCTGTCAACCTTGAACTGCCATTGCTTCCCTTCCTATGCCCCCTTGGACATTGCACCTGTGCCACAAATAGACTGGACTCTAACCTGGACTTTCCTCCATCATCCACCCAGCCCATTGCACTTCCCCCTTTTCATCAAAGCACTACAATAAACACACTATAAAAAACTATTGATTATATCAAATGATTTAAGTATGTATACGTGTCACAAGGTTTAAACATTGCAATACATTTAAACATTGCAATTCAACTGTACAGTAGTGCTTACCTAGGAAAGACCTGTATTTGGCTGCAGTGTACATACCAGGAGCAATAGTGGGGCACCAATATCTGCAAAAAGAGATGCCAAAGGGTAGAGTGAGAGGGCATAGAAGTTGGAATTCACAGCCTGCCAGTGACAATGTCAAACATTAAACTGTCAATCAAATGTGAAGTTACACTGTCCTACCTTTGTGTCATTGGAAGTATTGACGAATCACTGCACTTCTGTTGTCGTCATCTTCATCCTCTGCCTCCTCATCTTCACTGTCCACAGGGTCCACTACTGCCACACGGCCTTCTCCAGCCTTCTCCTCCTGCAGAAAAGGCACATGGCATCTCAAGGCAAGGTTGTGCAACATACAGCATGCCACAATGATCTGGCAGACCTTCTTGGGTGAGGAGCACATGGCTCCATCTGTTAGATGGAGGCACCGAAACCTGGCCTTCAGGAGGCCAAATGTACATTCAATTATCCATCGTGTTCGCCCATGTACCTCATTGTAACGTTCCTCTGCCCTTGTTCTGGGATTTCTCACAGGGTCACTAGCCATGAGAGGTTGGGATAACCAGAGTCACCTGCAAACATCGAGGGACAACTGTTAGCCACACACTAACCCTTGTGGCCCACACCATACCCATACACCAACATTCACTGGGTGGGAAGCAGGGCTCACCTATTAGCCACACCCTGTGCCTCTGGAGTTTGGCCATCACATTTCGGATGCTGCTATTCCTCAGGATAAAGGCATCATGCACTGATCCAGGATACTTAGCAGTGACATGGGAGATGTACTGGTCCGTCAAACACACCATCTGCACATTCATCGAGTGAAAACTTTTTCAATTTCTGAAGATCTGTTCATTTTGCCGGGGGGGGACAAATGCAATATGTGTTCAATCAATAGCCCCAATAATGTTGGGGATATGTCCCTTTGCATAGAAGTCAGCCTTCACCGTGGACAAATCTTCCACCTGGGGGAAAACAATGTAGCTGCACATGTGTTTAATCAGGGCAGACAATACTCTGCTCAGCACTATTGAGAACATTGGCTGTGACATTCCTGCTGCCAAGCCCACTGTCACTTGGAAAGAACCAGTAGCCAAGAAATGGAGCACAGATAGCACTTCCACAAAAGGGGGGATCCCAGTGGGGTAACAGAGAGCAGATATCAGGTCAGGCTCCAATTGAGCACACAGCTCTGTGATTGTGGCCCTGTCAAGTCTGTAGGTGAGGATGATGTGCTTGTCCTCCATTGTTGCCAAGTCCACCAGGGGTCTGTACACGGGGGGATGTCTCCAACCCCTAGTCATCTGCAGGATTTGCAACCTATGGGGCAAAAGAGTGAGGAGCCAGTCATAATCTGTACATTGTAACCACTACAGTTCAATGCATGATGTAATTTTTACAATTTATTGGTGTCTTGAATGTACAATTGTGAACTGTGACGCAGATAGGATCCATGGCCTGCCCCCCCCCCCCGAAATGGCATCCGCCTGTCCTGTATGTAGGGACAGGTGGGAGTGAGGTAACTCCGCCGACGTTGTGCGCTATTGCCGGATGTGGTTGGGAACCTCCGTGCAACTCCTCATTGGTTATCATTGTGCCCTATGGGGTACAGTGGCCAATGGTGATGTACACTGGCGGTGACGGTATGCACTGCTGTGGATGTCACCGCCATTTTCTAACTGTTCACTCACTTGCTACCTGACCTTTAACAGGAGAGGACCTACACTGCATGTGCTGCTGTGACCTGTGTCTGGAACCTCAAAAGAATGATGGACGGAGTGCTGACAATGCAAACACTCACCCCCAGTCACAGATCTGGGTTTAATCCATCGTTTTTTTGCTGCCCATGCCATTCCAGTTTGGACCCAGCCATATGCAAATCAGTCTTGACCCTGTTCCCCATGAGAACAGTCCAGCCCGAACTGCCAGGCCAGGCCTTCCCTGGACTGGAAACAAGCATCCTGGGGCCGGTTTCGGGGTTTCACCCCTCATCAGCCAGGCTAGCTTGAATCCACTGGCATGGGAAGCACGGGACCCACGTCTGGGCATACCCTTCCCACTTAGGGCGACATTAGAAACACAAAAGAATGTGACTGGGGTGAATGTTTGATTGGTTCCGCATTCCGTCCATCCAGTTACGCTATCCCACAGCGTTTTTGTTTTGCTGTGTCTGGAACCTACCATGGCTCGTGTGACTGGGGAAAGGGCCCCTGCCTTCACCTCGGCGGAGTTGGAGAGACTGGTGGATGGGGTCCTACACCAGTACCGACTGCTGTAATGGCCTCTAGAACAACAGGTGAGTACACTGTGAGCACGATACATACGGCATGAATGCATGGAGTAGTGTATAAAGGCCTCATGTGGGGTGGGGGTTCGTGGATGGGCCCTGGGTAGCGTGCAGTATGTATGCTGAGCCATGTCTGTGCGTAAGGGGATGGGAAGGGATATGGTGGGCCATGAGTGTAACAGGCAGGACGGTCTGACTAATACCTTTCCCTTTGTAAATTTCCTCTGCAGGTCAGCACCCATCAAAAGAAGGGTATATGGCGTGCCATCATCAAGGACATGCGGACACTGGGGGTCTACGGCAGGCGAAGCACCCACTGTTGGAAAACGGTGGGAGGACCTGAGACTCTGGGCATGGAAGATGGCTGAGGACCAGCTGGGGATGGCCTCCCAACGAGGAAGGGGTGCCCGTCGAACCCTGATCCCCTTGATGGCCCACATACTGGCGGTGGCCTATCTAGAGCTGGATGGGCACTTGGGGGCATTACAGCAGCAACAAGGGGGTGCCCATCATTACTACCTATGCCTGGTGGGGTGGTATCTGGGTGGGGGATGTGTGCTTGTGGGTGCCCCTAGGCAAGGCCTGACATTGCAGAGTAGGTCCCATGTTGGACAGGGTTCTGATGTGAAATTCCTTCTACCTAGCTAGTAGGCATACACTGGGCAGGGCTGTGTGGGTCCCAGGTAAGCTGCAGTTGGAGGTATGTGTCCCTTCCCATGACTTGGTGACTAGCATTGTTACAGGTAGTGCCTTGCCTAGTGCATAGGGCTGTTCCCTGACTGTGTGAGTATGTTGTGTACACCAACGGTGGTGTTGGTGCAGCCATTGACTAAGTGTATCCTTTGTCTCTCCTTCCCTTTTTGTTTTGTCACCCTGTCCTTATGTGCATTAGCATCATCTGGCGGAGGAGCAGAGGCACCGGGGATGGAGGGAGCTGCATCCCACAGGACCCAGGAGGCAGATTCCATCGACGGTGAGGGCACCAGTGGGATGGAGGGTGAGGGGAGCATCATGGCGGAAACTGGAGGAGACAGTTCAGACACAGATACCTCCTCCGATAGAAGCTCCCTGGTGGTGGTGGACACCTCTGTGCCCACCCCATCTACAGGTACAGCCGCCACCCCTGTACCAGCACCACCCTCCCAGCAGCCCCTCAGTGAGTTGCCCGTGCCCGCTCACCCAGGGGGGTGGGCATCTCCTTCGCCCCAGGCACCTCAGGCCCTTCCCCAGTGAGCCCTGAGATCCATCTCTGTTGGGCAGTCAACAATTATGAATGCCATCCAGGGGCTGGCAGACCAAATGCAACAGTCCAATGCATTTCTGGAGGGCATTGACACTGGCTTGGCGGCCCAACAGAAATCAATCCAGGCTCTGGCCTCCTCTCCTCCTACAACCACTCCCTCTTCCTGCCCAATGTCCCTAAGAAGCTTTTCCTCTCCACCGTTGACCTCTTCCCTACCCCTCCTCCCCTCCATCCTTCACGTCAAGCCGGGGTGGTTAAAACCCAGGCAAGCGCCTCAGCCACCCAATTCACGGAGCCTCGACCACAGCAACTCATGGTGGGAAAGGATCTCGGGCACCAGGCAGCCACACTGAAATTGCGCCTGCCCCAAGTGCTGCCAGGAAGGGCAAGGAGCCACCACCATCTGCTGCAAGGAAGGGCAAGGTGCCACCCCCATCTGCTGAAAGGAAGGGCAAGGTGCCACCCCCCAGCTTCTGAAAGGAAGGGCAAGGAGCAATCCCCAGCTGCTGCCAAAAGGAGCAAGGAGCCATCCCCAGCTGCTGCCAAAAGGATCAAGGAGCCATCCCCAGCTGCTGCCAGGAAGGGCAAGGGGCCTGCACCAGCAGACAGAAAGGATATGGTGACTGGTGCTGGGACTCAGTTAGAGCTCACACCACCATCCATGGTGGTGCATCCGTCCGAGGCTGTAGGGGATGGGCTGGAGCCTCCTCCCACCACAACCACCAGCTCTAGCTCCGCCACTAGCACCACCACCAGCAGCAGCACCAGTGGACAGCCATCTGAGGCTACAGGGGAGGGGCAGGAGCCTCCCCCCACCACTACCACCAGTTCCACAACCAGCTCCACTACCAGCACCACCACCAGCAGCAGCAGCACCAGTGGGCAGCCATCCGAGGTTGCAGGGGATGGGCTAGAGCATCCCCCCACCACTACCACCAGCTCCACCACCAGCTCCGCCACCAGCACCACAACCAGCAGCAGCAGCACCAGTGGGTAGCTGTCCGAGGCTGCAGGGGATGGGCTGGAGCTTGCCCTCACAACCATTTGCAGCAGCAGCACCACCACCACTGCCACCACTGGGCAGCCGTCACCACCGGCGGACATGCTGTAGACTTGCCTTCATAGGCTGTTGTGCGTCCTGCCCCCTGCAAATCCTGTGGGTATGACACCCAGCTGAGAGACTGTGACCTTGCACTCCCCAAGATATACATCACAGGGCACGATGCCCCCTCCAGAACCAGTGGACAAGCCATCTACTCACCCCATCCTCCCAGGATGAAGATCACAGGGCATGATGCTCCCTTCAGAACCAGTGGAGAAGTCATCCACTCACCCCATCCTCCCCAGGATGACGATCACTGGGCACGATGCCCCCTCAAGAACCTGTGGGCAAGTCACCCACTTGAGAGACTGTGGCCTTGCACTCCCCAGGAAAGAGTAATGGGCATGTTACCCCCTTCAGAGCCAGTGGGCTAGTCACCCACTTGAGAGACTGTGGCCTTGCACTCTCCAACACAGAGTAATGGGCATGTTGTCCCCTCCAGGACCAGTGGTGTTGTTCCATCTGCCGGCTGAGGTGCCCACCCCCTGTTCCCGTCCCCCTAAGGTGCCTGCCTATTTTTGACCTGATGCCCCTGCGGTGTTCTCTCCATGTTGTTGCAGGAATCAAGTGGGGCCTTGGACTTTGTAATGTGGCCCTGTGCCCACAAACATTGAGGACTGGGCAGTGCCCCTTCATTTGTACATATGTATATACTTTTGATTTGGATGCACGTATTAATACTATATTTATTTTTTTATACTCACTTTGATCTATTGGTGTTGTCCTTGCATTATTCCTGAGGGGTACGGGGTAAATATGTTATGTTACTGCATCTGCTTCTGTGTATGGTTTTGGGGGTGGGGGTGTTGCGTGTTGCGTGTGTGTGTCCTCACCCCTCCCCTGTGTGCTAGGCGGCTGTACTCACGTGGTCGTCTTCGCCGTCATTGGTGTTTGTGGTGGAGCGGGACGTAGAACAGCATTGGGAATATGTGCAGCTTGGGCTCCATGGTGGCGTAGTTCTTCCCTGAGTCTCCACAGGTGAGTTGTTTCCCTTCTCTGCAGTGTTTCCACTAGGCTTTTGATGTCGTTGGTACCGCCCCAGAAAAGGTCTCATAATACAGTGGGCGGAACATTGACTTCTGCCTGGCTGTAGGCGGCTACCGCCGTGGTGCCTGTTAATTCTGCCCTGGCGGTCGGTGTGTTAAAGTGGCTGTCTGTCTGAGCTGTTTCTGCCATGTTCATGATTTGGCTGTATTTACCGCCAGCCTGTTGGTGGTATTACTGCCGCTTTATCACCGACTGCCAGGGTTGTAAGGAGGGCCTTTATCTTTAGTTGTGACATTTGCCAGCAAATTAAGGCTCCACCATTTAGTGCCCTTCACAGACAACCCTTCTTAGGGCCAGATGTACGAAAATGCAATTTAGCATTTCTTAAAAATACCTATTTAAGAAATGCAAAATGCAATGTACTAAGATACCGATTTCCTAATAGCGATTCCTACAAAGTAGGAATCGCTATTAGGAAATCATTATTAAGAAATCCCATTGCGTTTGAGTCAATGGGCCAGTTTTGCATTTCCTAAATAGCGATTTCTTAATAGGAAATCGCTATTTGGGAAATGCAAAACCAAGGATGGCAATGGGCAAAGACCCTCTTTGGTGCACCCCAAAAATAGGGGTGCACCTGTAGAGCACACATATGCCTAAGGGGCGCGTGTGTGCTCTATTGCAATTTAAAACAGCACTTTGGTGTGTGTTAGACTTGGCATCCTTGGCGTGGTCTCCCCTAACTTTTTGCCTCTGTTTCCCAGGGTGTTGATGTGTACAAATACATTCTACGTTCCACAGATTCTTGCTCCAGATTCCCTTGGGTGTGACCGCAATGATCGTTTGACGCTCACACTGTTGTTAAAGATTTGTCAGTCTTCATCTGGACATATGCAGTAGCTGCATTCCACTCAGAACAGGGCCCTGCTTTGCTTCCAAAGCACACAGGGATACCTTGGGAATGCTAGGTGTAGCTGGTCATTTTAATTGTGCCTATCATCCTGATGGAAATTCGATAGTGGAGAGAAAGAACCAAGACTTCAAGCAGTACCTAATTATGTTCAGGTCAGATTTAGAACCATCACCTTTATGGAGTCCAAGGAGCATTAAATAATCTGCCTAGAAGCTCTTTTGGCAGCCATACCCCATATGAAGTCATGTTTAGCATCCCTGTGTATGTCCTAGATCTTGATGGTCACAACAAAGTGGCGGCAGAAACCCCTTTTGACATAAATGAACATCTCACGGTCTTACAGGAGCTCCAAGACTTCCGAGATGAGCGTTCTACTACACATGCCACTGCTATGGGAATGGGGGATACACCAGCATCCACATGTTGAATTCTAAAAGTTGGGTATCTAGTCCTAGAAAAGATTGTGATGAGAAATGAATTTGGTCCATTATGCCATCCACCAGTGGCTCTCCTTGGAATTCAAGGCACCAGAACTGTCATCTTGCCACTGCTTACTGGTTGTAAAAAAAACATTGTCTCCATTGATCCAGGCAAATTGCATCATGTGGCCAATCCTACAGAGTAAGCCTCAATGATTACTGGGTAGTTCCTTACCTACTCTCACTACCATACAGGAAATACCTCTTGAAACATTAAACAGCACAGAAAATTTTCTCCTAGGCTGGGGAGGGCAGAGAATGACATTTTGTTGATTCCAATTACTGCTACAAGCACCAGAAGTGTACCAGATGCAAGTCTACAGTCTTATACTACTTCTCAAAACAACAGAGTTGTTTATGATGACCCGCTTTTCAAGGCACCTACCAGTTCCCTTTCACCTGCAACAGCTCCTGTCTTCACGTAGACTGCTTCTGGGTACTTTGTTGACATTGATGACTTCTCTTCAGGTTCAACCACTACTTCTCTTCATGGTATATGTAAACTTTTTCCCTGGCCTAAACACACTTTTCTGATCCGTCCATGGTCCTATTTGTGGATTATGTTCACCTTGCTGGCTCTTTTCTTGTGGAATGGATTTCTGATTGTCATTTACTTGCTTATAATTGGGCATTATCTTTCTGAACGCTCTGCTGTTGAACTGGTTGATAATGTATTGTAGCCTCATATGTCTTCCCACCAAGAAAGAAAAGACTTGTTCTTATTGAACATTTCTGCGGTTCCACTTTCTTAATGGGAATGTTTGGGATAAGGTTCATATGATACATTTGGTCCTACAACAACTATTCAAATTCCATATGTTTTAAAAATGTCTATGGATGATATCATTAAACCTTCGGTTATGTCTGATAATTGGGAAGCGAAAACAGTTGATCAATGCTTTCTGAGCTCCAATACTATACTGTATTTGAGAGTGAAGATATGTACATGAAGTCTGCAAATTATGAAGAAAGGTTTTGCTATCAATATTATGCACACCATTACTACATAGAGCTAGTACCCCATGTACAATTTTTCATTACACTTAATGGGAACACTGTCCAACTCCACCAGGGGAGAGTTCTGAAACATATTTAGACACAGTGACTTATTTTTCTGGTCATGATACAATTGATCGTGCATCATATTATTTCATATTGCCAGCAACAAAAGTGGGAAAGATTATGTTGACCACTACTTAATTAATTTATTCAAATTCATTCATTTCCCAATACACCATCAAAGGCTATGAATATTGTAAAGAAATTTTTTTTGATTTAAAATCAGTTTGGGGAACAAAAGTTGCCAAGGACAGTGCATGGATGCCTTATTTAAAGCATGCCTGATTCCATTACAGATGATTTTTCGTAATGACACTATTCAGCAGAAAACTTGCCTAGGTTTAGAAAAAATTTAAGACATGAGTGTGCCCAGCACTCCTTTAACTGCAAAATTTGACAATTGGAAAAGTTCACTAAATTACACCGAAGATCAGTTCAATGGAATAGTCAGAAATGGTACATTTAATTCTACACTTTCAGGTCCCAAAAGGTGGTTATTGTGGTCAGTGTACACAAATGGCTGTCATGCACATTTTGCAAACCCTACACATGGTTTAAAGCAAGCAGGCCTGACCCTTATTATATCGAGACACAACATTCAGGGATTGTCACTACATACAGCGTAGGGAAGTTATGTTAGCAATGGTTGCAACATTCCACATTGACAGCTGTAAAAGGACATCCCTCCCTCCTCTCTGATAAAATTAATTTGCAAGATTTCTTTTTAGGTCCTAGACCACCACGCACCAAATTAATTTTGTAAGCAATATGCAATGAAATATGGAAGCTTTCTCAAATGGAAGCTGCTTCTCGTTTAAGGCAAACAGACCAGGCAAATTTACGAAAAGCATTAGCCATCGTCGATAATGGGATGAATCCATTGTCCACTCACATTTACACACTTAACAACAGTGTGTCATTTGCAATTGATATTGTACAACATGACATGTCATTTTTACAATATGGACAGATTTAGCTTAGATCCATAATCCAGCTGAGTAACACATTGCAGGTTCAGAAATCAAACTGTGTGCCTTAGAAGCACGTGAAATTGAAATTTATTCTTGCCCTTCAAATTAACATGCAAACAACAGATAATGGCAATGAAGGATGCAACCTACACAATGCTGAACATAGAGAAGTTGGAAAAGTTGCCTTTCACAGTGACTGAAATACCGTCAGCAGTGTTGTTAGTAAATGGAGTAATCTCCCTGCCACTATCAGCATTTCAATTCACATTGTGTTTGAAACATTTTCTGAAGGTAGGTTTGAAGCTTCAGGAGAGAGTTTTATACAGGGGTGTGGAATATGGCTTTCCATTACAAATGTATGAGTGGGGAAAATAAAGTGGTTCTACTGGTTATAGAGCCTGTGTTCCACTCTCTTTGGTACCCTTTCAAGTGTGCACTAGATGTCTGTCTTGCACAGCAATTGGTAATATCTATGGACATGGATCTTGTGATGTTCATGTCGAGGGTTAATTCCTGGAGTTGTTCTATAAATTTATGGTTGTTTCAAGATCCCTTTTATGAGCCATCCTAAGTGAATATGGACGCTACGGCTCCAAGTATGTTTTCCCCTGGCTCAACAATTGTGGGCCCTGTGCAGGATGCAACATACTCAGTGAAGGCTAAAGCTTTGGCTCATGTCTGTTCCTCCAATTTGCTCACTGAGGCTTTATTGGTTCTGTTGTCTGCAGATTGTGGCTCCTCCAATTACTTTTTAATTCAGCCTTTGTTTTAAGCAAAGTGATTATTTTTAATTGGACCATTTTTTACTGTTTGCTCTGCTTGTCGGTGTGAACATTTTATTGTCTTTAGGATTTTAGACATTTTTATTGCTCCTAGTATTTTAGATGGATTTTTAGAATCTGTCTTCTATAACTGGCAAGGGAAGGGTGACGTGAGGACCTCTAGGGCTCGGGTTGGTCACCCCTGTTTTTGCTTCATCTTAATGTTCATATTTTATTCATTTTAATATGATTTGTACTATTTTTTACTTATTTTTTTATCAACTGGCTTTTATTCTCAGAAAGTGAGGAACAGGCAGCTTCTTTAGTTAGCCTTTTCACAACATATAATCAATGTTTTCTGTTCAAGGCTAAAGAACTGTACATGATATGCTGGTTCGTGTTACCTATTCAGGAGACAACTTCTACCACTTAGACATAGCATTACATCAGAACAGTACCTCCGACATGGTATGGTTTATTATATAAATGGTCCTCTGACCCAGAAGGGGCAAAGGGCAATCCGACTATGACAATCATGGGATTTTGACATGCTTTTTGACATGCAGCTTGGCTTGTGCTAATCTACCAGCCTCCTGAAGGGATTACCCTACATCACCGACTAACTCCTGACACGGTTTCCATGTATGTGGTTGGAGCTAATCCCATAGATCAGGCCAGACAGAGGGGAACATCCACCATGCTCTCAACATAGATATAGGGTTAGGTAGGAAGCTCTAGAACATCTAGAACCACATACACCATGGTTGGATTGTTTATCTTCTTTGCCATGTTCATAATGCTGATTACCTTGCTTTGTTTTGTCTGCCTAATTATCGCATCTCACTCTTTATATTCAGATTGTGATTATTTCAATAAATGTATTGAAAATCTATCTTGCATCTTTTTTGTCTCGCCTTGGCATGCATGAATAAGAACACAAAAAGGGCTAACACACATCTTCCCTGAGGAATTTAAGGGTCATGGTCAAGATGTCATAATCACCTTGCACCCCGGTTGGTTTAGGGTCCAGGTGAGGCACTGTGAGCTAGCCAGGAGTAAGGATGACAGTTACTAATGGTATGGATGGACTCAATCTGCCACACTTTGCTGTTCTTCCATCCTAAACATCCTAAACATGCAGTCTTATTACTTTAGTAGGAACCACATAACACTTCAACTGGCCTATTTGGGTCCAGAGTAGCTGGCCCATCCTCCATCGCAGTTGGCCTGAGCTTGTGACTTTGTTCTGGTTCAGTACAACCGGATATTCAATATACCAAAATCTTTAAAACTGAAGATCTCCGGTTCTACTGATTAGAGGTTTTGGTTATTTTGGTCTTGTTTTATTTATTAAAAATTGCTTTATTTTTCTAGACTAGTGTGGAATTTGTTTGTGGTGTGTTTTAACTGTGTTTCTGTTTGAAGTGTTGCACAAGTACTTAATGCATTGCCTCTGCGTTATGCCTGACTGCTCTGTGCCACAGGTTAATTTGGGGTAGGCATGTGCCTCAACCTGACAAGGATTGTGGTTGCTGCTTAACCAGGGCTCACACCCCAGTCGAGCAACAACCCAATTTCTTCTAAGTGGCCTCAGTGCGATGGGCAAGACGGGGAGGCGCAGGCAGTGGTGAGAGCTCACATAAACCCAGCAGATAGTACAGCATTAAGAACATTGTAAATATAAATACAGGGTGCGGAGCCAATATGGCGGACGGATAGGTCTCAGGATGGCGCCTCTCTGTCCCACCACCCCTGGGGGGCACCACCAGCACACCCACTGTGTCCCCAGAGATCGGGACACACCTCGCCGCAAAACAGGTGCGCACGAGGAGCGCCTCACCTGACCTGGGACCACGAAGAGCCAGGGCCGCGGCCTCGCATTGCTAAAAGATGGCGGCGCCCGTCACCTGATAGTGGAGCAGCAGACCTGGCAGCCCATACGAGAAGGCCCATGGATGTGGGGGCCGGCAACCGGAGGTCAGTGGTTGGCCGGAGAGGCCAAGGAGGCGAGCTGCGCAACTGGTGCACCAGTCCAGGTGCATTCGGAGTTGAGGCACGACCGGAGCGGGGCCCGCTGAGAAACCCAAACAGTGGGATCAGCCGACGGTGAGGCCTGGAGACCCGGCGGCCGGCGCGGTCGGGCAGGGTCAGCCCAACCTGGCGCCGCCATTGTAATGCCCGACTGGGGTGCCGGGGACAGGGGGGGCCTGGGGCCTGCCCGGGTGAGGAGTTGTGCCTGCTGAGCGGCGGAGCTACGTGCCAGGTGTTAGGGATGAGCCTCAGGAGCGGCATTGGAGGAGGGGCCCCTGCGGGGTGAAGGAGAGGGGCCTGAGACGCTTGACACCTTGGAGACCCTCAGGAGACCGGCTGAGGGCTGCGTGTCTGCAGAGATTTCCTGAGCCCTGCTGTTGGCTCCCACCTGGCGGCTGGTGGCAGAGCGGGGAGCTGAGTCCTGGAATGAGGGCCGGAAAAGCTCTGGTCAGAATCGGAGGCCGGGAGCCCATTTGGCGGACCCCTTGGGCACTGCATAGCCAGCAGACGCACAGGCAGTTTGGCCCTGTATGCCGACCGCAGCTGAATCAGGGCCTGTGGAGCTGGGAGGGAGACACTCGGTGGATTCGGCTTGCCCCCTGCCCGGAAGAGAATGGTATGATGCTTGACAAGCCGTGCGTGAGGGACCCGGGACAATGGTGACAATGCGAGGGAAAAATGACAGATCCGTCAAGGACATGCTAACCAAGCCACAGGGTGGCAAGGTGGAGGGGAAGACCCCTGGATCTGGCCAGCTTATAGACAAGGAGGCAGGGGAGGACGAGGGGGCTCCTGTTACTAGGTGCTTCTTAGAAGGCCTCATTGAATTGTTTTGAGACGACATTCAGGCTGTGAAGAGGGACCTTTCGCAGAACTTGAAGGTAATGTGCCAGGAGCTAAAAGAGGTAGGCGAAAGAGTGGCGTCTCTGGAGGAGCATGAAAACACCACAGGGGAGGAGGTGAACAGCTACAGCAGGAAATTCTCTAGCTTCAAGACCACAAACAGAGCTCTAAGCGCACGCAGAAGACCTTGAGAACCGGTCGAGGAGCAATAATATTCACATTCGAGGGGCACCTACTGGGGCCGAAGAGGAGGACATACTTTCATTTGTGCAGGCCCTATTCCATCAAATGCTGGAGTCCGCTGAGAGGGAGGTACGCATCAATAGGGTCCACAGGGTGGGCCCACTAAGGCCGTCTCAAGCTCCACCAGCCGATATTCTGGCCTGAATCCACGACGTCCCTCTGAAGGAACACATCCTCCGAGCAGCTAGAGAGCAACATCCTTAGAATTTTCGTGGGAATGCTTTGATCCTTTACCAGGATTTGGCCTCCATCACCCTCCACAAGCGGTGAGACTTTCGACCGATAACATCCCACCTACGAGACCATAAAGTTCTCTACTCCTGCGGGCACCCCTTCCGGCTTATATTCAGATGGGAGGGTAAACTACACCAAATGCGTTCACTGAAAGAAGCCTACAAAGTCCTCCAGATGGATGACCCCCAGGGCAGATGTCAC
Organism: Pleurodeles waltl; assembly: GCF_031143425.1. Classification (NCBI taxonomy): domain Eukaryota; kingdom Metazoa; phylum Chordata; class Amphibia; order Caudata; family Salamandridae; genus Pleurodeles; species Pleurodeles waltl. The sequence goes on along the minus strand of NC_090448.1, from coordinate 254,127,869 downwards.
CTACTATGGAACACAGGGGCAAGAGGCTTGCACAGTGGCAGACCATTCTGCATGGCGGATCCAGGCTGGACAAGGAGACTATAGGGGGTCATTCTGACCCCGGCCGGCGGCGGAAGCCGCCGGCCTGGCTGGAACCGCCAGAATACCTCTGCGCGGTCAAAAGACCGCTGCGGCTATTCTGGGTTTCCCGCTGGGCTGGCGGGCGACCGCCAGAAGGCCGCCCGCCAGCCCAGCGGGAAACACCCTTCCATGAGGATGCCGGCTCCGAATGGAGCCGGCGGAGTGGAAGGGGTGCGACGGGTGCAGTTGCACCCGTCGCGATTTTCAGTGTTTGCATGGCAGACACTGAAAATCTTGGTGGGGCCCTGTTACGGGGGCCCCTGCAGTGCTTATGCCATTGGCATGGGCACTGCAGGGGCCCCAAGGGACCCACGACACCCCATACCGCCATCCTGTGCCTGGCGGCCAAAACCGCCAGGAACAGGATGGCGGTATGGGGGTCGGAATCCCCATGGCGGCGCAGCAAGCTGTGCGGCCATGGAGGATTCCCCAGGGCAGCGGAAAACCGGCAGTACACCGCCGGTTTTCCGTTTCTGACCGCGGCTGTACCGCCGCGGTCAGAATGCCCAAGGGAGCACCGCCAGCCTGTTGGCGGTGCTCCCGCGGTCGTTGGCCCTGGCGGATTTTACCGCCAGGGTCAGAATGACCCCCTATAGTGTCTGAAAGGAGAGCGGTCCTGGAGTCACTCAGCGGGGATAGGTAGATGGCCGCTCAAGACATGGTTTGATGTCTGTGGGCCTACCAGCTAAAGTAATAGTTTCAGGCGTGGGGCACCCACAGTACTTCTGACTGACTAGGGCACAGGCTTCTTGGACTTGGTCGGAATGACCCCCTTAATGTCAAGGGGTTGAATAATCCAATCAAGCACAGAGCGATCATCTCATACCTCGAGAACTCAGGCATGGACATATGTCTCCTCCAGGAGACTCGCCAAGTTCCTCCGGACCAGCATAGGATGCAGTCTAGAGCCTTTCCCATACAACACCTCTCCTCCGGTGGGAGAAAAGTAGCGGGGTCCCACTCCTGGTGTCATGCTCTTTCAGGGGGAAGGTGGGTGACAAGATTGCTGAGATGCGGGGACGTCTTCTGGCTTACAGGATCCACATTGGAGGGACCCAAGGCCCAAATGGTAGTGGCGTCTATCTATGCCCCCAATGAGGGTCAAGAAAAGTTCATTCTCGTGTCCCACGCAGAGGTAATGACTAACCAAGATTGACAATTGCTTCTTGGGGGAGACTTCAATATAGTTTTACATCAGGAGTGGGACAGATCCGCCTCACGATACAGAGGGACAGGGGACATGCACCCGAGGGGCATGGAGGGTTTAGAGGGGTGGGGGCTTAGAGATCTGTGGAGGGAAAGACACCCCAACACTAGGGATTACACCTTTTACTCACACGCTCAGAAGACCTACGCACGCATAGACTTTTTCCTGGGCACCAAGGAAATCGAACAGAGGGTGGGGGACATAGGAATAGTTCCATGTGCACTATCGGACCACGCAGCGGTTACCCTCACACTTAATATCCCCCTTGGTTGTGCGGGCCCCACCCTTTGTGGCAGAGATCCACACTCCTGATGAGGCCAGAGGTGGTCGCCCAGATCTCCAAAGCTATTTCCACTTACTTGGAATTTAATGATCCGGCCGACACCCCGCTGCCCCTTCTGTGGGATGCACTGAAGGTGGTGATTAGAGGAGAGTTCATAGGGATATCCGCAGCGGATAACAAAATCAGATGTGAGAAATGATCCCACCTACAGCAGCAGATGACGGAGCTTGAAACAATACACAAGAGGACGGGGAGCCCGAGGGTCTGGAGACAAACTCAATGCAGCTCCGCTATAGCTTGCGGCGATCGACATGGACACAGCAGAATACGTGGCTCTCCATTTGTGACACTATTACTATGTGGGCAGCAATAGAAGTGGCCACCGCTTGGCCTCTAGACTTAGGGTTCAGCACCAGCGGGCAGCGGTGATATCAATTAGACTCCCAGGAGGACCAGTGGTCACAAGCGACGCACAGATCGTTTTGGCCTTCCGTGATTTCTTCCGGGACCTGTAGTCGGCACAGCAGACTGACCTGGGGCCTCCCTCCATTAGCTTGAACAGGCCCGCACGACTAAACTGATGCCGGAGGAGGCTGCCCCTCTTGAGGCTCCCATCTGCCTGGAAGAGGTCATTTCGGCAATAGCCCAACTTGAGGCCTCGAAGTTCCCTGGCAGGATGGATTCCCAGGAGCCTCTTACAAGACGTTTTGTTCTAGCTTGGCTCCCATCTTGACCCGACTCTTTAACAACATCAAGGGGCCGGGGGACTTGCTGCCATCTATGCTGGACGCGGCCATAGTGGTCATCCCGAAACCCAGGAAGGACCCAGAGGAGTGTGGCTCCTACTGACCTATATCGCTACTAAATGTTGATTTCAAGCTCCTTATGGGCATCCTCGCGGCCCCTCTGAACCCGCTGATGCCTGGCCTGGTGGATCCCGACCAGGCGGGCTTTATCCCGGGGCGACAATGTGGAGACAACAAGAAACATCTATTGCACATGGTGGACAAGGCACAGCGTGCACGGCGGAATTCAATGCTGCTCAGCATAGACACAGAGAAGGCATTCAACCGTGTCCAGTGGTCACACCTCCATCCAATGCTTGGACACTTTGGCCTGGGGACTCAATTTTGAGCCTGGATAGAAGGGGCCTACAGCAAGCCGAGGGCCTCAGTCAGGGTCAATGGGATGTCGTCCACCCCCTTCTCGGTGGGCCACGGGACCCATAAGGGGTGCCTGCTGTCCCCCCTGCTCCCCACTCTATATATAGAACCTTTTGCGCAGAGAGTGAGGGATAGGCCGGAGATTACTGGGGTCAGATCTGGAGCGAAGCGTACATGATCACACTCTTCGCCGATGACCTTGTGGTGACACTCGACGACCCGGGGAGGGCTCTTCCGGTCTGGGCTCTTCCGGTCTTTCTAGAGGAGGTGGAGGCTTTCGGTGTGGTATTGGGCTTCTGGGCAAATCTTTTGAAGTCTCAGGCACTTGATCTTGCGCTCCAGAGGGAGACGTTGAATGAGCTGAGGCAACGCCATCCCTTTGGATGGGAGGATGACTCCATCCCTTACCTAGGTCTCTGGATAGCCCAAACAAGACTGCCTCTATCAATTACCGGCTCCTCCTGTGGGTGATCAGAGCCGACCTCACAGAGTGGAGATGTTACCCCATCTTGTGAATTGGCAGAATAGCAGCCGTCAAAATGTCGATCCTCCCCAAGGCCCTCTTCCTTTTTCAAACGCTGCCGGAAGAGCCTCCGCACAGAACCCTACAGACACTGCAGAGAGAAATCCATCACTTTATATGGGGGGGTAAGAGGCCTAGAATGGCTGGCACCCTGGCGAGTCAGGCCCTGGTGAGGGGGGCCTGGGAGTCCCAGCTGTACAACAGTATTATAGGGCCATGCAGCTAAGATACCTGGTGGAGTGGTCCAAATCGGAATCGGACAAGTGCTGGCTATTCATGGATCGGGAGGTGGCAGGTGCTCCTTTGTGAGGGATCTCATTCCTCCAGTGCCCTCAAAGGCTAGGGGGTTTATACTCATCCCCCACTACCAGTTACTATGAAGGTGTGGGACCAGGCAAATCGTTTGGGCGGTCTGACCTCCTTTCTGTCCCCATTGATGCCAATAGATTGGAACCCAGATTTCTCCCCGGGCCTTGACTGTCACACCTACCGGGACTGGGCATCCTCTGGTCAACGTTCTGTTGGTCACCTGTTCGACGAGCGGGTCATACTTTCTTTCGAAGACCTTAGAAGGTCCCAGTTTCTCCCCGAAACAGAGAGAATGTGCTACCTCCAGATTCGGCCCTGGGTGATGCACCCCTCTTGTAGGGAGAAGGTCTGCCGCCCCCTCACACAGCACGGAAAATGGCTGCTGACCAGGAAAACATATAAACACATTATATCTGAATTGTATGATCTACTACAGCACGCAGTCCCGATTCCTAGCATCCTGGGCCAGGCTCGTTGGGAGACAGAGCTGGGGAGATCCCTGACACTGGAGGATTGGGAGTCGATTCACTACAGGGCACACCACACAGCACGCTGCATTGCAAGCGTGGAGACTGCGATAAAGATAGTCACTTACTGGTATTTCACCCCGGTACGACTCCACCAAATTGACAGCATCGTTCACTCCTCTGCTGGAGGAGATGCAATACTATAAGCACTTTGACCCACTTACTATGGGAGTGTCCGAGGCTGTCTGGGTACTGGGAGGAGGTCCTACACAACATCAATACTCACATGAACACTCAACTTCCACGCTTCCTGGCCTATGTCCTATTGGGTCTTCCGAAACCCCTAACGTTCCTGCTCAAGTCTATATGGTGCCAACAGAGAGGCCTGGCGTTGGAGGCAGCTCTCCAAAATATACTGACTCACTGGGGAACGTCTCAGATTCCTACACAGCTGGAGTGGTTACAGAGGCTTTGGCTGATTATGGGGATGGGGAGGATCACCTCGTCCCTTTCATCGCACAGGGACTCCTATAGAGAGCTATGGCACCCATTTCTGACTTTGCTTTCCGGTGAGTTTAGGGAATTGACATGCCCTAGATATCTGCGACTTCTTTGTGTACAAGAATCGGAGTCTCTTTGACGCGTGAGGGGGGGCAGGGTCCTCGTAGTTCCATTATCTATCCCACAGCCACGTCTACAGGCTAGCATTCCTGGGGGGAGGGGTGGGTGTGGGTCAGTTAAGGGGGGGAACCGGTCTGTTGCCTTTTTTCTCATTGGGGAATTTTGGGTGCTGCAACACCCTCCTGTGTCTTTATTCCTTCTTTCCCCTTTTCTGTTTCTTTAAGTCGAAATCTTCAATAAAGAAATCTGAACAATAAAATATAAATACAAAGCGGTCACAAGCCAAGGAAATAGAAAAGCTGTGAATGTAATTAACACAAACAATGATGTAGTGTTTCAGCTTATGCCCTCCTCTCACCTCTCTGTAGGTCCCTGTGAAACTCTGCTCCAACCCAAAAAGGAAGCAAATACTTTACTAATCTTACTTTTTAAAGAAACACATCAACGAGATCTTAATGGTCTGAAGCATATTATTGACCTGAATAGGATAAACTAGAAGCTGATGAAATTGACAGAGCATGCACTGAAATGAACACAGGCTGATTAAAACCGTCATAAAACATGTAATTTGCAGAGCTTTAGGGCCCCCTTATAGGCATGATGACAGAAAACACTGGTGGCACACACATTAAATCTAGGGATGAACAAAGTGTGCTGAACTTGCTTTTGCGTAACAACCTGAAATATCTGGGTAATTACATGAAATGCAAATCTGGCAGGTAGCACTATGATTTAGCACAAAATGCATCCTGACATCCATTTTGAATGGGAGGACACATTTCACACAAATAAATAGCACCAAAAACATCTAGTGCCAATAGCAACATCAGCTTGCATTCTGGTCACTCTTTTTGTTTGCACTCTAGAATTATATAATTACACAATGTGGCATAATCTCAGGAATTTCAGGTAATAAGAGTAAAGTAAAATTCCTGATATTATACAAATTAGGCTGGCATAATTTAAATTTCACCCACACTTAAATCTCAGTTGGTACAAAATTGCATTTGTATTAATTACTTATCAACGTATTCATCTAATTTACCTTTGGCATACCCCTAGCTTGTCACATACTTTACCTCCATGTGCTCATCATTGCACAATTTAAGATGATATTTATTCACAACCTTTAGCACAATGAACCTTCCAATTAAAATGTCAAAAAACTGTATGGAGCAAATAACACAGAATCAGTCACTTATAAGCAAAAATGGTCACACCCACTTCCTGCAATCCTCTCTGCGAGCCGACTAATGACTGTAAAGCAAACCACACATCGGTTCCTCATGACACGCCTTGTAGCCATAGCAACCTAGGAGCCTTGATTCTAAAGCCCATGCCTGGCAGTTAACTCTAAAGTAGTGCTTGGCAAAAGAAAAAAACATAATAAACAGGCCTCTAGAGCCTGGAAACAACTACCTGGTGAAATTAAAGCCATAAGTGTTTCTTGCCAACACAATAAAGCTCATCTTTTAGGGGAACACATGAGATGTCTGTTTGCTAATTGGCAACTTCACTGTGACATCCTTCATGTTAGATTCTTTATAGTACTATATGTGTGTTTATTAATTGTCTAATAAATTATGTATGCACTTATTTGGTACAGTTGCAATCTTGTGCTCATTCGTGACCCATAATCACATTCACAATGCAACATTTCAATCAACGTGATGGTGGCCCAATCTTCCCGTGCGTGCCCTACAGAATATGGCCACTCACGCATTCCTGTGTTATTCCCCAATGCTACATGGCATCCCTTTTAAGCATCACATAATTGTGTATTAAACGTAATGGCTGCCCCCTGAGTGTATCCACAGTTTCCTGGGAAAGGGGTGTTTGGTGAATTACTCACTAATTCACTGTCCAGTCTGTTTTTTCTCATAAAAAGGAAAATAACTTTTATACACACAGTACTAAATACCACACACAAATTAACAAATATATTCAAAATGCCAGGGGGAATCACCCGTGGTGACAGCCTCTAAAAGACTTCACAAACAGCACTGGATGCAAAAGAAATACCATTTAAACTGATCACCCTGCAGCAGAGGAACCTCAAACAGTCTATGCACTGCCAGCCTTGAACCCCAAAAACACAAGACCCTCATGAACCTAACACAACATGAGTGTGGCATTGACTACACGTCAGGCCTACTGGGTTTAGTAGGGTGCTACCACAATAATTCAAACTGAACAAAAAACCCGTAACACAACACAACCAATATTAAATACCCTCCATTATAGCAACAATTATTCACATTAAACAATGAACACAATGATTCAGGGTCAATAACACCCATTTTTTACAAAATGCAGTCTGTTTTCTGCCTTTATCTTGGGTGTAAAGCAACCATAGGCATGGTAATAAAAGCCCATGCACCCTAGAACATTCAAACTAAAGCCCCAACAAGTGTTTGAAGCCTCCTAGGGTCCCCACTTTACACCCCAAGAGATGTAGAGTAGTCTTTTAAACTGAAAAGGGTGCCCACATAGATTGTTAGGGAAGCTCCTGCTCCTCTCAGTGGCCCCAGCACAATTAAGTTATTCTGCAAATACTGCTGGCACTGTTGGCCTGTTGTACTACCTTTGATGTGACTGCAGACTATGCTATTCCTCGTTCCCTTTTTTGTCAACAATGAATGCACTTTTTAATGTGAGCTTGCCATCTTGGGTAGCGCGGCTCCAAGCAGGCCAGCTGCAACATTAATTGTGGGGGACACGAGGGAGCCTCACAGCCCTTGTGGAATTCCCCATCTCTGGACCCTTTGTGGTCTTCCCCAGCTTCCATGGGGTGATGGCAACTGTTCTTCTCCCACTTAGTGAGCCACAGTGTGGGAGGGAACGTGATGCCTATGTGCACCTCACTCTCCCCAGAAAAGGTCATGGGAAGTGGGGACTGGCAAACAGTGGTGCTCCCAGGGCATTGCTCTGCTCGGGGCCCTTGATGGGTAGAGTGTGACTTTGCTCTTAGACACACCAATACCGCCTGGGCACTTTGGCCCTCATTACAACCCTGGCGGTCAAAGACCACCAGGGCTGTTTTGGAGGTTGTACCGCCAGCAGGCTGGCGATGCAAACTCGCGGATTACGACCACAGCGGAAGTGCCGCGGTCGCACCGCCGGGTCCGGCAGTTTACCGCCATGGTTGTCCCAGCGGTTTTAATCTGCCAGGGCAGCGCTGCTTGCAGCGCTGCCAAGGGCATTACGAGTCCCCTTCCCGCCAGCCTTTCCATGGCGGTAGGAACCGCCATGGAAAGGCTGGTGGGAAGGGGAGTCTCGGGCCCCTGGGGGCCCCTGCACTGCCCATGCACTTGGCGTGGGCAGTGCAGGGGCCCCCAGGCACAGCCCCCACACTTTGGAGCCGGCTCGCACGTTGCTGCCCACATCCCCGCTGGGCCGGCGGGCGGAAACTCTGTTTCAGCCCGCCGGCCCAGCAGGGATGTCAGAATGGGCACAGCGGGAGTGCGGCCGCATTGGCGGCCGCACAGGGGTTACAACTTGGCGGGAGGCGGTTGCCGTCTGCCAATTTTGTAATGAGGCTCTTAATCTCCCCAAAGGAATGAAATAGAACATGGGAGGGCCAAACTCCCAGCAAGATCCCCTTTGGGCACTGATGGACCCCTAGGAAAAGCATGAAGCTATGCTCCTGGTTTTAGAGTCCTCCAGGGGTCTCCTGCCTTCTTTGGGATAGTTTTGAATGAAAGTTGACACATAAGAGTTTTCTTCACCCAGCGACACTGAAGATCTACCAGGCATACTTCCCTATAAGATGGAGGCTTTTGCAGGGGGATTGAATTTGGGGAGTCCTGAAAAAGTAGAATAAAATAAAATAATAAAAAGCAAGGCATAATGGCAATGTGTGTGGGCCTACTGCTTTTTAAGTAGATCTCATCCATAGAATGCTGTGAGTTGATACCAAAGCTGGTGTACAAGTCTGCTAGCTAATGCATGAAGCCAGCTCAACCATAGTAGTCAGTGGATGTTCAAATGTCCTTTTCTTTATATTTATGCATATATGTGTATGTGGGTATAGTATGATGACAATACCTCTTGCCAGACGGCTGAAGCAATCCGTAGGCGATATGTAAAACTAGAGGCAAAAGGCTTTCTCTATCTATGCACCCAGGATCGAGGACAGCAAGTATCCTCCAGACCCACCCAACCCTGTTCCAATTTAAGATAGAGCTGAAGACCACCTCTTCACAAAACATTTTTTCACAATGCAGTAGCAGTCCACTTCTACTCCCAGAATACTGCTACCTTTCTAGTCACTCATTAACTGCATTTTTCATTCTAATGAGTTCTGCTGCCTTTTGGCTAGATTCACACTGAAAGGGTTCTTTTCCATATTAAATGCTATTCGTTTTTTCAACATTACCCCCTGGTCCTTTCCACCCCCAGTATTCTTTGTCTATTTGGGGTAGTTTACGCTAACGGCTCCATATCTATTTTTCCACATAAGGTATCCACGCCAAATTTGTGTCCTTTTTTTCCACTATCCTGGGGATTCTGAGGAAGTACTAATGGTTTGTGGATACTCTTGGAGGGGACTAAGAAAATAGTCAAAATATAGTTAAATATAAAGTGGCTGTTTTTCTAAAAAAGTCATCAACAGTTTTCTGTGCTAAATTGACTAGTTTCTCAACCTTCAGGAGAATGCAGAGCTGAATAAAAAAATTACCAGAGGTTTTGTCATTTTTCAAAGAGGTAGCCCATTTTTCCTATTTTCTGTGCTCTCAAAGTACTTCAATTTTGTGGCCAAAATCAGCGTGAAACCCCTGATTGATCGAGGGAGCTACAGATTTCTGGAATTCAAAATTTAGCAAGGGGTCATATGTGTGGATCCATCAAGTTTTTTCCAAAGAACCTAACTGTTGAAATAAAGAAATATTGAAAATGAGTAAGAAAAAATAGCCATTTGTGACAACTTTTTAATCTGTAAAGTTTTGTCACAAAGGCCTATTTAGAAAAGCAATACACCATTATGTACCCTAGACTCTTCTGGTTGCGGAAATGTATAGGATCCAAAGTACTCGGAGTCAACAACTGAGCTGCACCATGCAATGTGTTTTTCATTGTGTACAGAGTACAAACCAATTCTTGTGGAGAAATATGTGGAGTGAAAAATGGGTATCAAGGTAACCTGTGAATTTCTAAAACGGGAACAAGATATGGAGTTTAGGAGCGGTGGTTAGTTGTATATTTTGTAATTTGTGGGTCCCAATACTAGCATATGATTTAGAGGGTATTTTTCTAAATGACTTCCTTCTTAACCTCTTCTGTGCCTTGGACGAGATGATCTCGTCCAAGGCTACAGTTCCCCTGTGCCTTGGACGAGATCATCTCGTCCATGGCACAGGGGAACTTGGGGGCGCGCTAGCGCGCCCCCCGTGCACCCCCCTCCCCCCCCCCAAGTCGGGGATGGAAGGGGAAGACCTTCCCCTTCCACCCCCGACCCCCCCCCACCCCCCCTGTGACGTCAGCGCGCGCGCGCGCGCTGATGTGTCACAGGGGCCTCCCTCGTCGCGCTGGAAGCTCTGCTTCCAGCGCGATTGAAAAAGAAATGCAAAAGCATTTCTTTTTCAATCACTTGGGAGGCCCGGAGGGGCTTCAAAGGGAAGGAAAAGTATTTCCTTCCCTTTGAAGTCCCTCCGAGGGTTTCAAAAGCCGGATTGCTTGCAATCCGGTTTTTGAAACCCCACTAGACACCAGGGATTTTTTTTTTTTCGTAGAAATTGACAAAAGGGAGCGACCCCTTGGGCAAGGGTCGCTCCCAGGGGGGGCATTTTTTTGAAAAGGCCTTTTCTGCCCCCCCTGGGGGCAGATCGGCCTTATTAGGCCGATCTGCCCCCAGGGGGGGCAGAAACCTCTAGGCACCAGGGACCTCTTTTTTTTTTTTTTTTCATTTTTTTTTTATTGAGGTGGGGAGCGACCCCTTAGGCAAGGGTCGTTCCCCTTGGGGGAAAATTATATTTTGGCCATTTCTGCCCCCCTTGGGGGCAGATTGGCCTATTTTGATGAGGCCAATCTGCCCCCAAGGGGGGTAGAAACCACTAGACACCAGGGATTTTTTTTTATTTTTATGGTTATTGACAAAAGGGAGCGACCCCTTGGGCAAGGGTCGCTCCCAGGGGGGCATATTTTCGGGAAGGCCTTTTCTGCCCCCCCTGGGGGCAGATCGGCCTACTATTAGGCCGATCTGCCCCCAGGGGGGGCAGAAACCTCTAGGCACCAGGGACCATTTTTTTTTTTTTTTTTCATTTTTTTTTTTTTGGTGGGGAGTGACCCCTTAGGCAAGGGTCGCTCCCCTTGGGGGAAAATTATATTTTGCCCATTTCTGCCCCCCTTGGGGGCAGATTGGCCTATTTTGATGAGGCCAATCTGCCCCCAAGGGGGGTAGAAACCACTAGACACCAGGGAGTTTTTTCTTTGCGTGAATTTCACGCAAAGGGAGCGACCACTTAGGCAAGGGTCGCTCCCTGGGGGGGAGGGGAATTTATTTTAGGCCATTTCTGCCCCCCCTGGGGGCAGATCGGCCTATTATTAGGCCGATCTGCCCCCAGGGGGGGAAGAAACCTCTAGGCGCCAGGGCAAATTTTTTTTTTGTGTTTTTTTTTTTGGTTCTTTTTTAGAGATGGGGAGCGACCCATCAGGCAAGGGTCGCTCCCCTGGGGGGCAAATTGTATTTAGACCATTTCTGCCCCCCTGGGGGCAGATTGGCCAATTTTAGGTCAATCTGCCCCCAAGGGGGCAGAAACCACTAGGCACCGGGGATTTGTTTTTTGGCGCCAATGTCACGCAGGGGGAGCGACCCCGTAGGCAAGGGTCGCTCCCGGGGGGGGGGGGGTGGGGGTTGGGGGGGCAAATTTATTTTAGGCCATTTCTGCCCCCCCGGGGGACAGATCGGCCTATTATTAGGCCGAACTGCCCCCGGGGGGGGGGGCAGAACACTCTAGGCACCAGGGCAATTTTTTTTTTGTGTTTTTTTTTTTTTGTTGTTTCTTTTTTTAGAGATGGGGAGCGACAAATTAGGCAAGGGTCGCACCCCTGGGGGGGCAAATTATATTTAGACCATTTCTGCCCCCCTGGGGGCAGATTGGCCAATTTTAGGTCAATCTGCCCCCAAGGGGGCAGAAACCACTAGGCACCGGGGATTTGTTTTTTGGCGCCAATCTCACGCAGGGGGAGCGACCCCGTAGGCAAGGGTCGCTCCCGGGGGGGGGGTTGGGGGGGCAAATTTATTTTAGGCCATTTCTGCCCCCCCGGGGGACAGATCGGCCTATTATTAGGCCGAACTGCCCCCGGGGGGGGGGCAGAACACTCTAGGCGCCAGGGCAATTTTTTTTTTGTGTTTTTTTTTTTTGTTGTTTCTTTTTTTAGAGATGGGGAGCGACCCATCAGGCAAGGGTCGCTCCCCTGGGGGGGCAAATTGTATTTAGACCATTTCTGCCCCCCTGGGGGCAGATTGGCCAATTTTAGGTCAATCTGCCCCCAAGGGGGCAGAAATCACTAGGCACCGGGGATTTGTTTTTTGGCGCCAATGTCATGCAGGGGGAGCGACCCCGTAGGCAAGGGTCGCTCCCGGGGGGGGTGGGGGTTGGGGGTTGGGGGGCAAATTTATTTTAGGCCATTTCTGCCCCCCCGGGGGACAGATCGGCCTATTATTAGGCCGAACTGCCCCGGGGGGGGGGGGGGGGGCAGAACACTCTAGGCACCAGGGCAATTTTTTTTTTGTGTTTTTTTTTTTTTGTTGTTTCTTTTTTTAGAGATGGGGAGCGACCCATCAGGCAAGGGTCGCTCCCCTGGGGGGGCAAATTGTATTTAGACCATTTCTGCCCCCCTGGGGGCAGATTGGCCAATTTTAGGTCAATCTGCCCCCAAGGGGGCAGAAACCACTAGGCACCGGGGATTTGTTTTTTGGCGCCAATGTCACGCAGGGGGAGCGACCCTGTAGGCAAGGGTCGCTCCCGGGGAGGGGGGTGGGGGGGGCAAATTTATTTTAGGCCATTTCTGCCCCCCCGGGGGACAGATCGGCCTATTATTAGGCCGAACTGCCCCCGGTGGGGGGGGGGGGGCGCAGAACACTCTAGGCACCAGGGCAATTTTTTTTTTGTGTTTTTTTTTTTTTGTTGTTTCTTTTTTTAGAGATGGGGAGCGACCCATCAGGCAAGGGTCGCTCCCCTGGGGGGGCAAATTGTATTTAGACCATTTCTGCCCCCCTGGGGGCAGATTGGCCAATTTTAGGTCAATCTGCCCCCAAGGGGGCAGAAACCACTAGGCACCGGGGATTTGTTTTTTGGCGCCAATGTCACGCAGGGGGAGCGACCCCGTAGGCAAGGGTCGCTCCCGGGGGGGGGGATGGGGGTTGGGGGGGCAAATTTATTTTAGGACATTTCTGCCCCCCCGGGGGACAGATCGGCCTATTATTAGGCCGAACTGCCCCCGGGGGGGGGGGGGGCAGAACACTCTAGGCACCAGGGCAATTTTTTTTTTGTGTTTTTTTTTTTTTGTTGTTTCTTTTTTTAGAGATGGGGAGCGACCCATCAGGCAAGGGTCGCTCCCCTGGGGGGGCAAATTGTATTTAGACCATTTCTGCCCCCCTGGGGGCAGATTTGTCAATTTTAGGTCAATCTGCCCCCAAGGGGACAGAAACCACTAGGCACCGGGGATTTGTTTTTTGGCGCCAATGTCACGCAGGGGGAGCGACCCCGTAGGCAAGGGTCGCTCCCGGGGGGGGGGGTGGGTGTTGGGGGGGCAAATTTATTTTAGGCCATTTCTGCCCCCCCGGGGGGCAGATCGGCCTATTATTAGGCCGATCTGCCCCCCGGGGGGGGGGGGGGCCAGAAACCTCTAGGCGCCAGGGGAATTTTTCATTTTTTTCTTTTTTTTTTCTTTGTTTTTTTTTTTTTAGAGATGGGGAGCGACCCATCAGGCAAAAGTCGCTCCCCTGAGGGACAAATTGTATTTAGGCCATTTCTGCCCCCCTTGGGGGCAGATTGGCTGATTTTAGGTCAACCTGCCCCCAAGGGGGCAGAAACCACTAGGCACCGGGGATTTGTTTTTTGGTGCCAATGTCACGCAGGGGGAGCGACCCCGTAGGCAAGGGTCGCTCCCGACGGGGGAGGGTGGGGGTTGGGGGGGCAAATTTATTTTAGGGCATTTCTGCCCCCCCCCCCCCCTGGGGCCGGCTGAGCTACAGGCCAAACACCACAGGTAGGCACCTTGCAAAAAACACCTCTGTTTTCTGTGAAAAATATGTTGTGTCCACGTTGTGTTTTGGGCCATTTCCTTTTGTGGGCGCTAGGCCTACCCACAGAAGTGATGTACCATTTTTATCGAGAGACTTAGGGGAACGCTGGGTGGAAGGAAATTTGTGGCTCCTCTCAGATTCCAGAACTTTCTGTCACCGAAATGAGAGGAAAAAGTGTTTTTTGGGCCAAATTTTGATGTTTGCAAAGGATTCTGGGTAACATAACCTGGTCAGAGCCCCGCAAGTCACCCCATCTTGGATTCCCCTGGGTTTCTAGTTTTCAAAAATGCACTGGTTTGCTAGGTTTCCTCAGGTGTCGGCTGAGCTACAGGCCAAAATCCACAGGTAGGCACTGCTTTTTATAAAAAAATGTGATGTGTCCACGTTGTGTTTTGGGCCCTTTACTTTCGTGGGCGCTAGTCCTACCCACACAAGTGAGGTATCATTTTTATCGGGAGACTTGGGGGAACGCTGGGTAGAAGGAAATTTGTGGCTCCTCTCAGATTCCAGAACTTTCTGCCACAGAAATGTGAGTAACATGTGTATTTTTAGCCAAATTTTGAGGTTTGCAAAGGATTCTGGGTAACAGAACCTGGTCCGAGCCCCGCAAGTCACCCCTCCTTGGATTCCCCTAGGTCTCTAGTTTTCAGAAATGCACAGGTTTGGTAGGTTTCCCTAGGTGCCGGCTGAGCTAGAGGCCAAAATCTACAGGTAGGCACTTCGCAAAAAACACCTCTGTTTTTTTCCAAAATTTAGGATGTGTCCACGTTGCGCTTTGGGGTGTTTCCTGTCGCCGGCGCTAGGCCTACCCACGCAAGTGAGGTATCATTTTTATCGGGAGACTTGGGGGAACGCTGGGTGGAAGGAAATTTGTAGCTCCTCTCAGATTCCAGAACTTTCTGCCACAGAAATGTGAGGGACATGTGTTTTTTTAGCCAAATTTTGAGGTTTGCAAAGGATTCTGGGTAACAGAACCTGGTCCGAGCCCCGCAAGTCACCCCTCCTTGGATTCCCCTAGGTCTCTAGTTTTCAGAAATGCACAGGTTTGGTAGGTTTCCCTAGGTGCCGGCTGAGCTAGAGGCCAAAATCTACAGGTAGGCACTTCGCAAAAAACACCTCTGTTTTTTTCCAAAATTTAGGATGTGTCCACATTGCGCTTTGGGGTGTTTCCTGTCGCCGGCGCTAGGCCTACCCACGCAAGTGAGGTATCATTTTTATCGGGAGACTTGGGGGAACGCTGGGTGGAAGGAAATTTGTAGCTCCTCTCAGATTCCAGAACTTTCTGCCACAGAAATTTGAGGGACAAGTGTTTTTTTAGCCAAATTTTGAGGTTTGCAAAGGATTCAGGGTAACAGAACCTGGTCCGAGCCACACAAGTCACCCCTCCTTGGATTCCCCTAGGTCTCTAGTTTTCAGAAATGTACAGGTTTGGTAGGTTTCCCTAGGTGGCGGCTGAGCTAGAGGCCAAAATCTCCAGGTAGTCACTTTGCTAAAAACAGCTCTGTTTTCTGTGATGTGTCCACGTTGTGTTTTGGGGCATATCCTGTCGCGGGCGCTAGGCCTACCCACACAAGTGAGGTATCATTTTTATCGGGAGACGTGGGGGAACGCTGGGTGGAAGGAAATTTGTGGCTCCTCTCAGATTCCAGAACTTTCTGCCACAGAAATGTGAGGAACATGTGTTTTTTTAGCCAAATTTTGAGGTTTGCAAAGGATTCTGGGTAACAGAACCTGGTCCGAGCCACACAAGTCACCCCTCCTTGGATTCCCCTAGGTCTCTAGTTTTCAGAAATGCACAGGTTTGGTAGGTTTCCCTAGGTGCCGGCTGAGCTAGAGGCCAAAATCTACAGGTAGTCACTTTGCTAAAAACAGCTCTGTTTTCTGTGATATGTCCACGTTGTGTTTTGGGGCATATCCTGTCGTGGGCGCTAGGCCTACCCACACAAGTGAGGTATCATTTTTATCGGGAGGCGTGGGGGAACGCTGGGTGGAAGGAAATTTGTGGCTCCTCTCAGATTCCAGAACTTTCTGCCACAGAAATGTGAGGAACATGTGTTTTTTTAGCCAAATTTTGAGATTTGCAAAGGATTCTGGGTAACAGAACCTGGTCCGAGCCCCGCAAGTCACCCCTCCTTGGATTCCCCTAGGTCTCTAGTTTTCAGAAATGCACAGGTTTGGTAGGTTTCCCTAGGTGGCGGCTGAGCTAGAGGCCAAAATCTACAGGTAGTCACTTTGCTAAAAACAGCTCTGTTTTCTGTGATATGTCCACGTTGTGTTTTGGGGCATATCCTGTCGCGGGCGCTAGGCCTACCCACACAAGTGAGGTATCATTTTTATCGGGAGACGTGGGGGAACGCTGGGTGGAAGGAAATTTGTGGCTCCTCTCAGATTCCAGAACTTTCTGCCACAGAAATGTGAGGAACATGTGTTTTTTTAGCCAAATTTTGAGGTTTGCAAAGGATTCTGGGTAACAGAACCTGGTCCGAGCCCCGCAAGTCACCCCTCCTTGGATTCCCCTAGGTCTCTAGTTTTCAGAAATGCACAGGTTTGGTAGGTTTCCCTAGGTGCCGGCTGAGCTAGAGGCCAAAATCTACAGGTAGTCACTTTGCTAAAAACAGCTCTGTTTTCTGTGATATGTCCACGTTGTGTTTTGGGGCATATCCTGTCGTGGGCGCTAGGCCTACCCACACAAGTGAGGTATCATTTTTATCGGGAGACGTGGGGGAACGCTGGGTGGAAGGAAATTTGTGGCTCCTCTCAGATTCCAGAACTTTCTGCCACAGAAATGTGAGGAACATGTGTTTTTTTAGCCAAATTTTGAGATTTGCAAAGGATTCTGGGTAACAGAACCTGGTCCGAGCCCCGCAAGTCACCCCTCCTTGGATTCCCCTAGGTCTCTAGTTTTCAGAAATGCACAGGTTTGGTAGGTTTCCCTAGGTGGCGGCTGAGCTAGAGGCCAAAATCTACAGGTAGTCACTTTGCTAAAAACAGCTCTGTTTTCTGTGATATGTCCACGTTGTGTTTTGGGGCATATCCTGTCGCGGGCGCTAGGCCTACCCACACAAGTGAGGTATCATTTTTATCGGGAGACGTGGGGGAACGCTGGGTGGAAGGAAATTTGTGGCTCCTCTCAGATTCCAGAACTTTCTGCCACAGAAATGTGAGGAACATGTGTTTTTTTAGCCAAATTTTGAGGTTTGCAAAGGATTCTGGGTAACAGAACCTGGTCCGAGCCCCGCAAGTCACCCCTCCTTGGATTCCCCTAGGTCTCTAGTTTTCAGAAATGCACAGGTTTGGTAGGTTTCCCTAGGTGGCGGCTGAGCTAGAGGCCAAAATCTACAGGTAGTCACTTTGCTAAAAACAGCTCTGTTTTCTGTGATATGTCCACGTTGTGTTTTGGGGCATATCCTGTCGCGGGCGCTAGGCCTACCCACACAAGTGAGGTATCATTTTTATCGGGAGACGTGGGGGAACGCTGGGTGGAAGGAAATTTGTGGCTCCTCTCAGATTCCAGAACTTTCTGCCACAGAAATGTGAGGAACATGTGTTTTTTTAGCCAAATTTTGAGATTTGCAAAGGATTCTGGGTAACAGAACCTGGTCCGAGCCCCGCAAGTCACCCCTCCTTGGATTCCCCTAGGTCTCTAGTTTTCAGAAATGCACAGGTTTGGTAGGTTTCCCTAGGTGGCGGCTGAGCTAGAGGCCAAAATCTACAGGTAGTCACTTTGCTAAAAACAGCTCTGTTTTCTGTGATATGTCCACGTTGTGTTTTGGGGCATATCCTGTCGCGGGCGCTAGGCCTACCCACACAAGTGAGGTATCATTTTTATCGGGAGACGTGGGGGAACGCTGGGTGGAAGGAAATTTGTGGCTCCTCTCAGATTCCAGAACTTTCTGCCACAGAAATGTGAGGAACATGTGTTTTTTTAGCCAAATTTTGAGGTTTGCAATGGATTCTGGGTAACAGAACCTGGTCCGAGCCACACAAGTCACCCCTCCTTGGATTCCCCTAGGTCTCTAGTTTTCAGAAATGCACAGGTTTGGTAGGTTTCCCTAGGTGACGGGTGAGCTAGAGGCCAAAATCTACAGGTAGTCACTTTGCTAAAAACAGCTCTGTTTTCTGTGATGTGTCCACGTTGTGTTTTGGGGCATATCCTGTTGCGGGTGCTAGGCCTACCCACACAAGTGAGGTATCATTTTTATCGGGAGACGTGGGGGAACGCTGGGTGGAAGGAAATTTGTGGCTCCTCTCAGATTCCAGAACTTTCTGCCACAGAAATGTGAGGAACATGTGTTTTTTTAGCCAAATTTTGAGGTTTGCAAAGGATTCTGGGTAACAGAACCTGGTCCGAGCCACACAAGTCACCCCTCCTTGGATTCCCCTAGGTCTCTAGTTTTCAGAAATGCACAGGTTTGGTAGGTTTCCCTAGGTGGCGGCTGAGCTAGAGGCCAAAATCTACAGGTAGTCACTTTGCTAAAAACAGCTCTGTTTTCTGTGATGTGTCCACGTTGTGTTTTGGGGCATATCCTGTCGCGGGTGCTAGGCCTACCCACACAAGTGAGGTACCATTTTTATCGGGAGACTTGGGGGAACATAGATTAGCAAAACAAGTACTATTGCCCCTTGTCTTTCTCTACATTTTTTCCTTCCAAATATAGGAGTGTGTGTAAAAAAGACATCTATTTGAGAAATTCCCTGTAATTCACGTGCTACTATGGTCACCCCGGAATTCAGAGATGTGCAAATAACCACTGCTCCTCAACACCTTATCTTGGGCCCTTTTTGGAAATGCAAAGGTTTTCTTGATAGCAATTTTTTACTCCTTATATTTCAGCAAATGAATTGCTGTATACCCGGTATAGAATGAAAACGCACTGCAGGGTGCAGCTCATTTATTGGCTCTGGGTTCCTCGGGTTCTTGATGAACCTACAAACCCTATATATCCCCACAACCAGAGGAGTCCAGCAGACGTAACGGTATATTGCTTTCGATAATCTGACATTGCAGGGAAAAGTTACAGAGTAAAACGTAGAGAAAAATTGATGGTTTTTTCACCTCAATTTCAATATTTTTCTTTTTCAGCTGTTATTTTCTGTAGGAAACCCTTGTAGGATCTACACAAATGACCCCTTGCTGAATTCAGAATTTTGTCTACTTTTCAGAAATGTTTAGGTTTCTGGGATCCAGCATTGGTTTCATGACCATTCCTGTCACTGACTGGAAGGAGACTGAAAGCACAAAAAATTGCACAAATGGGGTATGCCCCAGTAAAATGCCAAAATTGTGTTGAAAAATTGGGTTTTCGGATTCAAGTCTGCCTGTTCCTGAAAGCTGGGAAGCTGCTGAGTTTAGCACCGCAGACCCTTTGTTGATGCCATTTTCAGGGGAAAAACCACAAGCCTTCTTCTGCAGCCCCTTTTTCCAATTTTTTTGAAAAAAACGAAATTTTCACTGTATTTTGGCCAATTTCTTGGCCTCCTTCAGGGGAACCCACAAAGTCTGGGTACCTTTAGAATCCCTAGGATGTTGGAAAAAAAGGACGCAAATTTGGCTTGGTTAGCTTATGTGGACAAAAAGTTATGAGGGCCTAAGCGCGAACTGCCCCAAATAGGCAAAAAAGGGCCTGGCACAGGAGGGGGAAAAGGCCTGGCAGCGAAGGGGTTAAACATTGACTTACATTTGGAAGGCACAAATGCAGTGAAATCCAATTGGTAATAACAAATGTTGTACTATTCTGTTCTCCCACGTCTTTTAAAAAAATAGCACCTCACTAGTGTGGGTAGGCCTAGCGCCCACAACTGGAAATGGGGGCCAAAACAAAACATGGATGCATCACATATTTCCACTGAAAATGAACTTTTTTTCTATTGTGGGTTTTGGGCCCTAGTTCAGCTGGTACCTGGGGAAACCTAGCAAATTTGTATGTTTTTGAAACTAGATACCTCGGGCTATCCAGTGTGGGTTTACTTGCTTGGGTATCACAAGTTTAGTTCAGCTGGTACCTAGGGAAACCTAGTCAACCTGTAGGGTTTTAAAACTAGACACCTATGGCAATCCAGTGTGGGGTTACTTGCTTGGGTCTCACAGGTTTTTTAAACTCCAGGATAACTTGCAAACCTCAAACTTTGCGTGAAAAAAAGCACATTTTCCTCACAGTTTTTGTGATGGGAGTTCTGGAATCTGCAGGGAGCCACAAATGTCCTTCGACCAAGCATTTCCTTAAGTCTCCTGATAAAAATAGTAAGTCATTAATGTTTTAAGCTTTGTGCCCGCAACAGGAAATAGACCAAAACTCAGCATGGATACATCACAATTTACCTCTCAAAACTGACTCGTTTTTGCAAAGTGAGTAAGTGTAGTTTTTGGGCCCTAGCTCAAACAACACCTAGGGAAACCTAGCAATCTTGCACATTTCTGAAAACTATGCAAATAGGGAAGTCATTTGGTGTGTGACTTGTATGGCTCTCACCAGGTTTATTTAGCCAGAATCCTTTGCAAACCTCAAACTTTGACTAAAATAAAAGTCCTACTTTTTCTATGATGGAAAGTGGTGGAATATGTGGGGAACCACAAACGTCCTTCCACCCAGCATTCTCGTAAGTCTCCCAATATTAATGGTACCTCACTTGTGTGGGTAGGCCTATTGCCAACCTATTTCATAGGCCTAGAAAACCTTCACATTTCTGAAAATTAAACACTCAGTGGAGTCCAGGAGTGCATGCCTTGTGTGGCTCTCACTGGGTAAATATTGAAATATCCTTATTCTATGTTGCTTCATTGCCATGATCCCTTTTAGCTGTTTTACTTCACTCCCAGCTTTTCTTGTCACCCCCTCCTTCCCCTTTCATTGGAAAATTCCTAAAGCAGTTATGCAGGCTAGTGTCATTCTGTCAACATTCCAAGTGCCATCCTTATCACTGACTGGGCTGTGATGGTGAGAATAAATACCTACAAGACTTTTTCCTGCTTCTGGTTTTCAATATAACACTGGTGACAATTACAAGCTGTGTGGGGATAGCACCACCATCACCCCCATTTACTGTACTCAGTCAAGAACTTTCAAAAGTAATCTTTTTGACTCTAGGAATTAGGTCAGTAATGCTATTACCTAGCCTGTACTCCCTACTTGCTACTCATAACTGCGTCCTAACTCTATTAAGCACATTATCAGCATTATAGTTCCAGATTGTTGAATTTGTGCAAGTGAGACACAAATACACCAGCCGCAGATTGAATCGAACCATGTCCTCCTCACTACACCAGTGCATTGGGCAGTATGCACTCTGAAAGCCGGGCGTCTGTGAGGAACCATGCTTAGGCTGCATATGCTGAACTGAGCAATGAGAAGCACAAACTATTAAGAGTTGAAGCACAGATTACACTGAGCATAGTTCTGATTCCAGCCAATGTATTGAACAGTATGCATTTTAAAAGCGGGGCATCTGTGAGGAATGACACCTAGGCCGCAGATGCTGAACAGAAAAACGAGCAGAACAAACTGACGAAGATAAAAAAATGCTAGCTATTGCGTCAAGAATTTTCTATTTTATTAAGGGCATGGAGGCGAGGATTATGCTTTCTCTTATTAAGAAAATAACAGCAGCCAATCAACATTAAAATCACAGAAAACTACCTTTCTCAATATCACTTGTAGTCCATATCATGCTCGATCCTAGGCCTGCTCTCAGTATAAATGTCTCCTCAACCTCAGTCCTTCCTCTTTCTTTCCAACAAAATAACATGTCAACCCAAATCGCCACAAGACCCAAACGATGGACTCTGAACTTCAGTCTCTGGCTGAATCTAGAACAACAACGTTGTCTTGTCTGTGAACTTCCGAGTCATTCATGCTCCCTTATTGCCCGATCCCAAGAATAAAGGAAACATGCTAATTGAGTTGGACTGATCACAAGCAGGTATAAGAAGAAACCACATCGGAAACACAACATGCACATTGATCAAACAGTAAAATATACATTATAAAAACAGAAATGTTCAGAATCATCACATTGTAGAGAAATTATGATATGGGTGGGATAATCCTTGCCTCCATGTCCTTAATGGAATTGAATATTCTTGACACAATAGCTAGAACATGTTTTATTCTATGTCAGGAGCGGAGGCTTTGGATTATGCTAGTTCAAAGCTGATCCACCACTGGAGACGCCACATCCACAATAGGCTTATGATAAAAAACCTTGAAAGTAGAGTCAGAAGACCAATCTGCAGCGGCCATGACATCTTCTAAATGAGAGCCCTCTCCAAAGGACTTAGATGCCATAGCCCCACACACAGAAAGTGCTCCAAATCTAGTAGTATTTATCCCAGCCTCCCCTCACAACCATTTGACCCATCTGGCTAATGTGGTTGAGGAAACTGGTGCAAAAGGACTTTGCGGGGAGATGAGTAATTACCCCATGCATCTCTACAAATCTCCTGAGTACAATCCTCACAGGCCTTCAAATATTTAAAAACACACAACTTCTGGTTATGGGGAAAAGCTGGATATGAAATGCACCTAGTTGCCGTCTTTGTACATCTGGAAATAGTGAAAGAAACTCCTGAAGGAGTAAATACGCTACCTACTAAGTACAGAGCGTGCACAGCAGACACACATCGACAGGAAATGACACAAAGAAGCACCGTGAGTTTGGCTGACAATTGTTTTTGAGAGAAGTCCTCGTCACACAGCCAGGCTCTCAAGAAACATAAAATGACATCTATATCCCATAAATTAACATATTTGGGTTGAGGAGGTCTGACCATTTGGATGCCCCGTGAAAGTTTACAAAATATAGGATGTTCACCCAATACCTTGCCCTCTAAATGAGAATGACTTGCTGAAACAGCGGATCTGAAATGATTAATGGTCCTGTACGCTAAACCTTGAGATGCCAAACCTGAAAGAAAATTGATAATCATACAACTGCGGGCCTACGTGGGATCAAAACTTTGTTCACCACAGCAACACACCCATCATCTCCAGGAAGCCTCATAGCGCTTATGGGTGGAGGGAGCCCAAGACTGGGATAAGAAGAACATTGCATCTTTTGAAACTCCAGGCACTTGCCAATGTCACCTGAAAGTCTCCATGCCATGAGTGACAAGTGTCCCTGCAATATCAATGGATGAGGAAGACCCTATAGATCTAGGAGGAGGGATGGGAGTGGGACCGGAGGAGCACACAATAGCGACATCACTACTGGAAACCACGTTTTCCAGAGAAGAGTCACCAAAATGATCTCCACCGCCTGTCTCTTCACCTGAAAGAGTACTCTCTGAATCATGAAAAACAATGGGAAGGCATAAAGAAGACCCAGGGACCAATCCTTGAGAAAAGCATCTGATCCCAGGGATAGGGGATCTGGTCTCTAACTGTGAAACCATGGAAACTGAGCATTGAGCAATGAAGCAAAAAGTTCTATCAAGCACTCGCCCCACTGTCTCATTAGATTTTGCAATACAGACTGGTGGTGTTTCCAATTGCTGCCATCCCTCAAGAAATGAGAGTTCCCGTCTACCACCACATTTGAACGTTCTGGAATGTACTCCACTGTCACTGATATCTGATGTTCGAGGCAAATGTACCAAACCTCCTTGGCAATCTCTACCAGAATGCGTGATCTGGTAGCTCCTAGGCGATTTTTGTATGTCACCACCAATGTGTTGTCCATACGTAACAGTATGCAACAACTGGCCTTGTGGGGAGAGAGAGACAGTGAATCGCAAAGGCACCCGCTGAAAGCTCCAAACAATAGATATGAAGGCTCGATTCCTCCGAGGACCACTGGCCCTCCATCTCCATAGGTCTGCATCGAGCACCACAGCCCCATTGGCTAGCGTCTGACTCTATCATTATTTCCAGGGAAAATGCAGAAATGGCTTTGCCATTCCCCACATCCATGTGGTTCAGCCACCAGATTATCTCCAATCTGGCCTTGTCTGATAGCAGAACCTGTTCTGAATTAAACAGCCCCATGCGAACATGAAGGCTCTTTAGACGTTGAAGGGCCCAATAGTGAAGGGGGTCCAGAAAAATCACCTGGGTAGAAAAGGCTAAAAGCCCCACCAGAAGAGCAAGGGTTTTCACTGATATAGTCGGAGAGAGGTAAGGGCTCTCCTCAAATCTTTCTTGATTGAAGTACACTTCCCTAGAGGTAATTTCAACTGAGCCCTCATGGAATCCACTTGAAAACGTAAGAATTTTATGGATTGAGAGGGGCTCATGACCAACTTGTCTGAGTTTATCAGAAAACCCAGATCTTGAATAATCTGGATAGTCCAGGATAGATGCAATAGAATCAACTCTTTGTTTTGGGTCATGGTCAGAATGCTGTTGAGATAGATGATGAGGCATATGCCCCTTTTCTGAAGGAATTGCACCACTGGCCGCAGCAGTTTGGTGAAACACGAAGGGGCCAAGGACAGACCAAAGGGAAGAATTGTGAACTCGTACCATTGGTCTCACCAACAAAATTGAAGAAAACGACGATGAGAACGAAAATTGGCACTGTTAAATAGGCATCATTGAGCTCTAACCGTACAAGCCAATCTCCTTCTTGTAATAAATATCTTAGAAGAGGGGTTAACCTCCATTTTGAAATGGCGGTACAAAATCCAAGAGTTGAACATCTTTAGATTGAGGACAAAGCGAGAACCCCCACCTTTTTTCTGCACCAAAACTATTGTGCTGGTTAACCCTGCCGGGTGGGGAACAGTTTTGACTATCACCTGTTTGCGAAGAAGCGAGCCAATTTCGTCATTTATGAAACTGCTCTCCTTTTGGGAAAAAAGAAGCTGAAGGGGAAGAAGCTCCTGCTTTGGAGGGGAGTAGAATTCCAATCTGTAACCCTGGACCAGTTGCAAGATACATGGAACTTGAGAAATGCGTTCCCAAGCTGAAGATGCCTTTTTAATCTCCCCCCCAGAATAATTCTGAAAAGGGAATTACTTTCACCCTATGCTGTGGTGTCTGTTGTATTGAAGCCACCTTGACTTCCGCCACTGCAGGGATGACCACAACCTCTTCTGGTCTGAGAGGGATAGAATCCAGATGCAGCTTGGTAATTGCCTTGACCCCTCTGGGGATATCCTGTTGAGGCCTGGTAGAAGCCTTGTCCTGGCGCTCGGCCTCAATAGCATCCTACCTTGGTGAAAAGGCCTCCAATGAACATCTTCTTCATAGATGTCTGGGCCTTATCAAGAGTTGAGAAGGTGGCCACATACTTTCCAAAATCCTTCACAAATTTGTCTCCTAATAAATAACATACCATTCACCCAGGTTTCTGGTTCTGAAGGGGTAAATTTGGACAGTTTAGGATCGATCTGCATCAGAAAGGATTTTGCCGCTCTGTGGACATAACACAGCTGGCATTAGCTAATAGACAAATTGCTCTCACTGCCCATTCTAAAATTGCTTCAGGATCCAACTGTGAGCTGGATTCTTTTGCCTGCATCGCCAGCTCAAGGATCCTAGTGATAGGACCTAAGATGTCGAGAAGTTTGTCTTGACAACCTCTCCAAGCTCAATCTAATCCCTTCTTTGGGTTTTTAGCAAATGTTTTGAGGAACGTGGACATGCTGGGGTCTAGTTCCAGAGTATCAGCCACTTTGCCTAACAGGGAGGGGTGGAGACATTCCGAGCACAAGGTAGTATTCATGTCCCTGTCAAACCTCTTTTGCAACCTCTCCTGCACAAAATGTGCTACTTCCACACCTGGAACCCACTCCGTGGATGGTGGGTGTATAATATTTTCTGCATTGAAAAATACATTTTTTTAACTATTGCCTCTTCAATGGTATGGTGGGTCTTACATTTGCATTTGGCTGGTTTCTTGGGCTCATCCAGCCCTTGCTCAGAATTGGAAGGGTGAGGAGGAGTGGGCTCCCTCTGTATGTGGCGAAGAAGGGACTGAGAAGACCCCAGAAGAATCTAAGGAGGCCATGTGTCTGTATTTGTGGTCTTTAAAGACCGATGTTGCCATTTGTGCAAAAATGTCAGCTGAGGACGTAGGCCCCGCTCAGGATCCTGGGGAAAGGCCCACATCAGAAGCCTGACTGTCCCTAGTCAGTGTCTCGGCTGGGGGTCTCCCCACCAACTCTTGTTGTCCAAACCTCACCAGAGGCTGAGTAGAGGACTTTAGGGCTTTTATAAGAGCCTGATTAACAGAGTCCCGTACATGGTTGCTCAGGTGCTGCAATAGTATCTCCTCCATCTGGTGTTCATAAGGCACATCAGTCATCACTTGAAAATATTTGTCCTCCTCTGCGTAATCCTCCATGCTGGTTAAGCAAGAGGATATGAGGGAGTTCAGGGTGGGGGGTGGAATAGCCCCAGCAGGTCAAATAAGGAAAAACTCCTATGTCGGACCAAATAAATGTGGAGCAAGCACCTGCAAGAAATTCCCCTAGGGCAAAGGCCTAAATCATTTTTGGGCAAATCAGGCATTCCAGAGGATGCCAACCATGTGGAGATGTGCAGTACTGTACTCGAGCCAGTCTCCAAGACTTTTTAAAAGTTGGAGACTGCCTTGAGTGCATCTGCGCACATTGACATAAAAAGAGGACTTAGGGCCAGATGTAGGTAGATTTCCTTTTGCGAGTTGCAAATTGTGAGTCCCAGCGACTCGCAATTTGCAACTCGCAAAAGGAAATGCAGAAAGGTGTCTCAGACACCTTCTGCGACTCGCTATGGAGTTGCAAAGACCCACTTCATAAATATTTATGAGGTGGGTCGCAGTTTGCGACCCCATAGCGAGTCTAGGCACTCACGGGGATGGTGGCCTGCTGGAGACAGCAGACCACCATGTCCGTGACTGCTTTTGAATGAAGCATTTTTTTTTTTTTTTTTTTGCAGCCCGTTTTCCTTAAAGGACCACTGCCTGCTCTGAAAAAATTATTTTGTTTGCATTCACAAAGGGGAAGGGGTCCCATGGGGACCCCTTCCCGTTTGCAAATGAGTTACCATCCACTTCAAGTGGATGGTAACTGCGAGTTGATTTGCGACCGCTTTCGCGGTCACAAATCAACTCTACATCGTGATGCGGTCGCAAATAGGAAGGGCACACCCCTTCCTATTTGCGAGTTGGACACACATTTTACGAGTCGGTACCGACTCGCAAAATGTGTTTCTGCATCGCGTGAGGCCTTTTGCGCCTCGCAAACGGCGTTTTTCGCCATTTGCGATGCGCAAAAGGCTTCCTACATCTGGCCCTTTGCCCTCTACACTGAAGTGCTCACCTATCTTCTCTGAGGAACAGAGGCAAGAAAATGCAAAGCACTCAATGCGGGCACTCCGTCCAACAAAAGACACTGCCGACACTCAGAGTCGAACACAGACCGATTGGAGAAGTGAATTGATCGGTTCAAGCACAAACACAACACCGTCAGTGAAAGAAGGCAGTCCTCCAAGGCAAAGCTCTGAGCAATCCCCGCTCCCACTCCACGGCTGGGAGTGATTTGAATATTTGATAAAGACAATATAAAAACAATATATTATCACAACAGGCATGTAAATAGGAAAAAACTTATCTCTGGCTCCAAGCAGCAAAGAAACAGGAAGGACTGAGGTTGCAGAGACAATTGGCAGCAGTAGGACTGGACGGAGGACCTTGGCTGGGTGCTCTGTAGCATGAATGGAAGCCTCTGCTTGATCTCTCCAATCTGGCACTGCGAGACGGCCGGCCAAACATACATGCGCACATCCCTGTCACGGAGGTGGCCTTGCCCCTTTTGCAGGAAAAACATAATAAACATAGTTTATTATGTTTTCACTGTAAAGGTTTTGCAGCTGCTGGCGGGAGGGTGATGCTCCTCCGCCATAGCTGAGGAGCCGCCCCTGCCAGTAGGAATCATAAAAACAACGCTAATAGAACAGTGTATTTCTCCAACAGGAAGCAACTGTGACTAATGCACTGCATGTTTTTAGAAAGGAAAAAATATATTTTGTATTTTTTTTAATTGTTTTTATCTCATTATTTACTAGTAACTTCTTGAATTTATATATAAACTATGGCAGCAGCTAATGTGCCCCAGCCTCCACCATTTCTGAATGAAGAAGGTTAACCCATTCTTCTTTGGAAACAGTGAACAAAGTTATTTGAGTCATATTTGATCGCTATTAGAGGAGAAGAATTGGCAAGTTACGCAAACATATTAAGTACTGAATGATACAAAGTATATGAGAATATATCCAATTTTGAAGATGAACAAGTAAAAGATGACGGATATGTATGAAACTACTTTTAATAGACTAAAGGAACATTTCAGAAAGAAAATATATGTAGTCTTGGAAAGACACAAATTATTTAAGAAGGTCCAGGGTAGGGCAAGGCAAAGAAGGTTATGTCATATATTGCTGCCCTCAAAGGATTGACTAAATACCTGTGACTTTGGCACTTTGACAGAACCATTGATCTGTGACCAACTAGTCAGATGCACCAACAATCCAAGGGTAGAAGGAAAACTTTTTGCACACAATCTTGAGCTAAAACAGTCAATTGATGTAGAGGTAGGAACAGAACATACTGCTGAATGCATGAAAGAAATGAAGACAAACACTCAAAAATAGTTAGCTACTGTAGGAGTGAATACTATCAAGAAACTGGAAAATCCTACCTGTAACAAAACAGATGACCTTTCCAAACAACTTACTATAAATGAAAAGAATTTATGTTATCATATGGAAGCATAGGACACCTTGCAAATTTCATACACTGTCAAGCGCAAACCTCCATCTGTAGAAGATGTGGGTAAAAAAGGACATTTTTTTCAGAGTGTGTAGGAACCTACAAGCTAAATAAATACATATGATAGGAAACTAATGCCCAAAAAGAAAGTAGGATATATTTCAAGTGACTGAAGATAATAAGAATGTAAAGCCACATGTACGATCGCAAAATTTTGAAGGTTTCTATTTGCAACTTTTTGCGACTTACAATTAATAACTTGCAAAATGCGATGTACAACAGTGTCTCAGGCACTTTGCAATTATCAAATGGGGCGCAAAGGAGCTGCCTCATCAATATTCATGAGGCAGGTTGCAATTTGTGACCCATTGGAATGGCCTATGGTCAGGAGAATGGTGGCCTGCTGGGGTTAGCAGACCACAATGTCTGTGATTGCTTTTTAAATAAAGCAACTTTTTTTTAATGTAGCCTGTTTCCCTAAAGGAAAACGGGATGCATTTCAAAAACGAAAATGAAATGTTGGACCACTGCCTGCTCTTAAAAAAATGTTGGAGCCCACATTCACAAAGGGGAAGGGATTCTGTGGGGACTCCTCCTTGGTTGAGAATGGGTTACTACCTCCTTCACGGAGTCAGTAAAGTATGAATATTTTGCAACCGCATTCCAGTCGTAAAACATCAATACATGTCCCTGTGACTTGCTATTAGGAAGGGACACGCTTAACACAGCCATTCCAAATACCGAATTTCAAACCCTATTTTGTGAGTCTGTAATAGGTTACTGACTCACAAAACAGGGTTAGCACATGTAAAAAGGCTTTTTAGCGGTCACAAATGACTCAGTTCACTGTTTGCATGCACTAAAACTTTTGTACATATGGTCTGTAAAATTTCCATCCTGTGAGATATTTTTAGATAGTGAACCAGTGACTGCTTTTGCTGACTCTTGCTCCCCATACACGTTATTAGATAGCAATGTATTTGACAAGATGCTCCCTAATAGTTATGATTTATTGGAACCACCCAATATTAAACCTGGGAGTTACATTGGGTATTTGATACCACTGGAAGGAATTATGAAAATGCATATTAATTTTAAAGGTAGAAGTGTTGGTGAGAAGGTGTATATCACTAGCAAAGGGTCGAACCTTCTTGGATGAAAACATTAAAAAGATTTGGGAATTAAGTTGGACCCTAACAACCCTGATCCAGTTCTCCTAGTGAACGCCACCATCTGTGGGAAAAAACTGGTGTGGTTGAAGAGCTACCAACACCATATTAGGCTCAAATCCAATGCCAAACCCATTGTAAACAAAGTCAGGCCTATTCCACACCTTTTGCATGCACCACTCAAAGAAGAATGAAATAACCTGTTGGAACTAAATGTGATCAAATCAATAGAATGTTCAGAGTGGTTGGCTTTCATCATTATAGCTCATACATCCATTAAGGAGCACATTAGACTTTGTTTGGATCTAAGAGATGTAAACTCTGATATATGTGTAGACCGGCACCCCTCGCCCTGCATTCATAAGATTCCAACACATGATGCTTCTATTTCAGTGCCCTAAATCTATCTGCAGTGTATCATTAGGCAGAATTGAACCACCCCTTTTAGACACCTGAAAGCATCTGCTTTCCAAGGAATAATGCAACATCTTTTGCAGGGCATCTCTAAAACTATTTGCTTCCAAGAGAACATTTTGATTTTTGGTACCACTGAAGTGGAACATAAGACCAAACTTAAGGAAGTGTTGCAAAAACAGAGAGATGCTAAATTAACCATAAAAAGATAAAAATGTTGTATTGGAGTAATATCTGTGGAGTATTGTGGTCACACAATATCCCAGGAAGGAATTATACCTAAATTAGACTCAATAGAATCAGTTAAGGAAGCACCTGCTCCCACTAGTAAGGAAAAACTAAAGTCATTTGTAGGGTTTACTGACTTCTACTCTAAATTTGTTCATAGTTTAGCAACCACAGTAGATCCCCTATGGAATCCACATAAAAAAATCTACTTTGATTGGTTTGATAACTGTCAAGAGGCTAAGATTACGTCAACCATAGTGTTTGACCCAAACAAACCTACCCAACTCACCACCAATGCCAGCAATAGAGGACTAAGGACCATCCTTATACGAAAGGTAAATGGAACCAAATACAAAGTAGCCTTTGCACGGAGAGCTCTGAAAGGAGCTAAAAGTAACTATTTGGTGGTAGAGAAAGAAGCTTTAGACTTCTTCTGGACAGTCATGCCCTTTGCACGTATCACAAACCATTTATTTATGCATTTGCTACAAAAGGCTAGGAGAGACATACACCAAGAATTTCTCGGTGGATACTGGGTTTGAATGGTGTAATTTCAGGATACAGTATTGCCTGAACCACAAAACAATGTTGCTGAATACCTCTCCTGCAATCCCCTGAGAGGTGGTGTTGATGACTTGGAAGACATTCTTGAAGATGTTGTCCTAGAAGTAAGATTACTTAGTCTTAGTCTCGATGAGTGGGAACTATGTATGGCTAAGCATGAAGAAATTAAAACTCTTCTTCCATATATCCATGGAGGGTGGCCTGAAAGCAAACATAAATTACCTGACCTCTTAACCAAATATTGGGAGGTGAGATTAGAGTTAAACAATTCTAGGAAGTGTGTGTGCAGAAGGGATAAGATTATTTCTCCACAAGAAATGAGACAATGAATCAAAGATTTGGCCCACAAAGGTAATCTTGGCCAAAGTCTGTAAAAACAAAATATGTTCTGACTACTGGTGGCCCTATACGGACACCATGATTGAAATAAGGTAAAAAAGTGTATAGAATGTGATAACAGTGAAAAAACCCTTAGCAAAAGGAAGGAAACCCTGGCTGTTTACCGTTGAGGTTCTGAATGAACCATGGGTCCAATTAGCACTGGATATTATTGGACCAATCAATTAAAAATCATTAAGAGAATGTTTTGTGCTTGTTCTTGTAAACTACTACACATGTTGGGTGGTGGCCAAGTGTGTGCACAACGGTACTAATCAGTTTTCTAATAAACACATTATTTGAGGAAGGGGTCCCTTAGACCCTAACGTTGTACAGTTTACATCCCTTCACATGCAAGAATGTATTCGAGATTTATCTATTAAACACCTGAAAACAGCCCTGTGTTTCCCAAGAGCGAATGGCATGGTGAAACTAATGAGTTGTATGATAAAAGAATATATGCAGAGAGAGGAGATGAAGCATTTTCCTATTTCAAAAATTCTCCAAGAGACTATGGGGGTCATTCTGACCCTGGCGGCCAGTGGCCGCCAGGGCCACCGACCACGGGAGCACCGCCAACAGGCTGGCGGTGCTCCCACGAGCATTCTGACTGCGGCGGTTCAGCCGCGGTCAGAAGCGGAAAGTCGGCGGTCCCCCGCCGACTTTCCGCTGCTCGGGGGAATCCTCCATGGTGGCGGAGCGTGCTCCGCCGCCATGGGGATTCTGACACCCCCTACCGCCATCCTGTTCATGGCGGGAAACCCGCCATGAACAGGATGGCGGTAGGGGGTGAGGCGGGGCCCCTGGGGGCTCCTGCAGTGCCCATGCCAATGGCATGGGCACTGCAGGGGCCCCCGTAAGAGGGCCCCAAAAAGTATTTCAGTGTCTGCTTTGCAGACACTGAAATAAGCGACGGGTGCAACTGCACCCGTCGCACCCCTGCAACTACGCCGGCTCAATTCTGAGCCGGCGTCCTCGTCGCAGGGGCATTTCCTCTGGGCCGGCGGGCGCTCGTTTGGAGAGCGCCCGCCGGCCCAGAGGAAATGTTTGAATGGCCGGCGCGGTCTTTTGACCGCGGTGCGGTCATTTGGCGGCGGTACCTTGGCGGACGGCCTCCGCCGTCCGCCAAGGTTAAAATCACCCCCTATATGGGCATATTGTACTACTCCTAATAGTGTTATGGGTATATCACTAATTGTCTCACTGAACAGAAGGGACCCAAGAACCAAATTGATAACCTGCAGGCTGATCGTCATTATAATGTGAAAAAGAAACTGTTAGGCTCCTCAGGAAGCAGTCTGAGTTTAAAATAAAAGAAAGGAATTCCTTTGGTGCAGAGTACCAGAGGGGCCTTTAAATACTTACTAAGTATCGATCAATAGCTGACAGACACACTGGAGAGGTAGACACCCGTACTTAAAGAGTTAACATGTATACACACAAATGCTATACACTTTGTGATATTTACATTTACATCGGCTATAGTTAATGTAGGCCTGTGTTTGATGATTTTGAATATGTAAACCTTTTTAGCCCTTAATAAACTTTTATAGTGTGAAAACCTAACCACTCCCTGTCTTCCTTGTGGAGCCTAAAGTGCTTCACGTTTTTAGAATGCATAGATTTGATGGCTATGCTCTTATTTCATGTCACATGTGCATTTTATTTCTTTACGAAGCAGAAGTACAAATTGACAAACATAATGTGTCATTGCTTTCTTTCTCTTGTGAATTTTTTTCCCATATATGATAAATGTAGAATGTCCTAATTATTATTTACAACACTATACCTGCAGCGTAAAGATCGGTCCAATGTATCTTGTTTTGTTGCAGATAACTGTATGTATGAAGGACACTTAGAGACGCTGTATTGTGAAGGATTCAGAGAAAAAATGAGCTCGAAATTGGATCTTCATGCTTTAACCTGAATGGGGAATTCTATGGAAACCTTGTGTACGTGTAGCGTATGTTAGAATTTTGTGAGTTAAGCAAATGCAGAGTAGGCTACAGTGCAGAAATGCTTGAGGAACTCTTTCCAGACATGCCTTGTCCACTTTTGAGACAGCTCAGAGCAGAATAGGACACTTTATTTATGGGAGAATTAAATTCACTTAACTGTTATATCGAAACAACTCTCTAATAGTTTGCCTTCTTATTGAAAACTTAACCACTCTCTGCCTTCCTTGTGGAGCCTAAAGTGAATCACATTATTTAAATGCATTGATTTGATGACTAGCCTCACTTGTGGATTTCAGTTCACTTAGATAGCGCTATATGGGACTCAATTTTGGCTAAGGAAAAGCACTAAGGCACCAGCCTTCCATCGGAAAGCCCATCTGCCGTGGGTTTTTCATCGGAAATCCCACCCGTCTGCCTGGACCACAGAGGACACAGAACACCATCATTGCCAGACTCGAAAGTAAGCCCCTGTATTACTTGTGTACGTTGGTTGGTCACTTCACATTAGCTCAGGACTGCTGCAAGAATATACATGTCAGTAATATTTTTTTAAAAAAATCTTGTGACATGCTTTTGTCTGCAAAACATATATATGAGACATTAATGGGGGGACACCGATATATGACACATATTGATCACATACACAATAATTTTTTGGATGTAAGTATTCACTACCAAATGAATGTTTGCATCGCAATAAAAATAACACCACAATTGTAAACTATGACCATGTGTGCACTTTGCAGTCAGACTTGTAAGTGTTAAATTGTGCTCCCAGTTGTGTACGAGTCAGTATGTGTATGTGTGTGTGTGTGTGAGTGGATTGGCTGGTTGAGGCAGAGGGAACTGGAGTGGGTGATGTGGTTGTGTCTCTATGTGTGCCACTTGCATGTGGGTCTGTTTGTTGTGTTTGTTTGGTGGTGTGTTGTGTTGCTGTGTTGTTGTGTTATGGCTGTTGACGTGATGTGTGTAGTTGTGATTTTGTGTGTGTGTTTCTGTATATGAGTGTGTCATTGTGTTGGTAGTTGTGGTTGTGTTTCAAGTGGTTGTTTTATCAATAGTGTGTGTATGTCGTGTTTTAGGATGTATGACATAGTATATTTTCTGCATGTATGTGTTGTGATGAAATGACAATGGATCATGGTGTGTATGTAGTGTGCTGTGTAATGTGTAATAGGTGGACATATATGGCTAATTTCCATGGTGTGAGTGTTACTTGCATTGTTGCTCTGGCCACTGCCATTATACAAATGTACATTGGCTCCGTCTACGGTCTTCCCCCATCAGAAATCTGCCGCCAGAACAACACCTGCAGGACTGTGACATCTAAATATGTTTGTCAGGAGCCTGCCTCCTGAGTCAAAGTCTAGGACTTTAACCTTAAGACCACAAGTAATTTTGTACAGGTTGGCTACAAACAGAACTACGGCATGCAACTCAAAAAGTAATGCCAATGACATGCCATAGGTGAGTGTACGGTGCCAGTTACATCAATTACTGAAAGGGATGAAAGGATCGGGATAGAAAAAGATAGAGGGACAAGCTATTTTTTTAATTTTGGGGCATGAAACACTTTGAACATAAAAAATATTTTCCCATAATAAAACAAAAAAAAATTACCTTATACTTTGAAGCTACTTATAATTAAGTAAATGCATAACCATTGAGACACATGAACTTAAACACTTAACCTCAAAAGATGGAGGGCCTCATTACGAGTTTGACGGTCATTCAGCAAGACTGCCGCGGTGGCGGCCGCCAAAAGACCGCCATGTTGGCAGTCATCCAACTGCCATATTACGACCCACACTATGAAGTCTGAAAAAAATCAGCCAAGGTCGGGAAAAAGGTGGTTCTGCCACCAGCACCGCCAGCCTGAAACAAATCGCCCACTGGATTATGGCCCACAAATCACCACATCGGTTCTTCCATGGCAGAAAAGCATTGGCGGTGCGAGCCGCCGCAGTGAGAAACCACCACTGAAAGAACACAACACCACATCGGACAGTATCATACCCCACACATCCACACACCTGACACACCTACATATACAACTATATAACACACACCCACACAACCCACAAGCCTTTGCAACAAAACCACAATACTGAGAAAGAGAGACCAGGCACATACATAGGGAAAACACCCTAACACAGTAGGCACACACACATCACACTTATCACACACTAGCTAATCGAACACAATATATACATAACCAGCACACACATACCACGACAACCATCCACCCCTCACAATGGACCAAAAACACCCCATCAGTCACCCAACATTACACCCTTTCATACACAACACCCCCCACACCGTCAACACAATCACAACCATGTCCTCACAAAAGCACCCACGATTCACCGATGATGAGTTGAGGGTCATGGTGGATGAAATTGTCAGGGGAGAGCCACAACTGTTTGGAGCACAGGTCCAACAAACATCAATTGCTAGAAAAATGGAGTTATGGCAGAGAATAGTCGACAGGGTTGATTCAGTGGGCAGTCATGCACGCACAAGGGACAACATCAGGAAGAGGTGGAACGACCTGCAGGGGAAAGTGCGTTCTATGACAGCGAGACACCAGATAGCTGTGCAGAAGACTGGTGGTGGGCCCTCCCCCACCCTCACAGTTCACATCTTGTGAGGAAAAGGTCTTGGATATACTACATCCTGAGGGCCTGACTGGAATACCTGGAGGATTGGAGTCTGGTAAATACCCACAACATCAATGTCACACAATTATCACGTCCTGCATGCTTCCTCACCACCCAAATATCTCCTAATTCACTGAATGTCCCACTACACCTACCTGCCAATCACCCAATGCCCCTCTCCTGCATGCCACCACTCCACAAAGCCCTACTGCCCACCCAGTCCTTGGCAAGGGCACGGATACCACAGGCTAATCCTATTACCACGACTGCCACAATGCACCACCCCATTAATGCAAAAACCTGCAATGTGCACATCACGTCACATTTCATGCCTGTATGAGTATTGTACTAACATACAAACTAGAATGTATGACTGAGGACCAGTACATGGCAATGAAAGCAATGCAATGGCACACCACAATGGCAACCAAGGCAAAACACAGCTACAGCTCAGCGACAATTCCAAATGGACACTGATCCCCAAGCCTGTAATGGACTGACCATGGGTTGGAAAGTAAGATGCTAGACTCCATGCACATGCACAAAATACAGAGACAGGACAGGAATATTATCCTTGCATACCCACATACTGTATTCCCAATAGGACACCATGGTTCAATGTGCAGCTATATTGTGTGACAACTACCAAGCCTGACTACTCACTAGGTAGCAGAGTCGAATAGTCATGTCAAGTATCAGATAGTAACGGATCCTATCAGCAGTGCCATATGTACAAATCATTGATGGCAGCACCCAACATGGAGGATTGTACTGTCACATACTTGTATGTACTACCAAGCAATGCTGTGCAGCATCTGTCATTGTCATTGCAGAGAAACATGGTAAGTCACTGTCTTCATCTCACAAAGAGGGAACCAAACACTCTTTCTTAACTGTACTCTGTGTCTTACTCCATCCACAGGTAACCCTGCCATTGCCACCATGGAGAAGATACCAGACGCTGCCAGCCCTTCTCATGGTGAAGGCCCCAGTGAGGACAACATACCTAGATATCTGGACAGTGATGACCTACCTGACCCATAAGGGACACCTGATCAGTCGACGACTCCCACCCTCTCCCCACCACTGTTGCTCCGATATCATATCCAAGCAAGTGCACCCAAACCTGTGTCCCAAGGACTGTTCAATCTATTTTGTGCCCCACAGTACAGGAACCTGATGTGGACCGTCACACCCCAAACAATGATGGTCCTGCTAGCACTGGAAGTGGGCACACCGTACCAGTGGCGCAGGCACCTGGGGCAGGGGGCATGGGAGGGATGCTGTGGGCCAGAGGATGAGGTACCCAGGGGACTCCACTGACCAGGATACCATCTCCCAAGTCCTGGGAGCATACCAAACTTCCGAGGACAGGGTGAGCCAGATCATCACCATGTTGGGGGAATATGAAAGGCTGCAAAGGGAATATTCCAGGAGGTCATGCAGCACACAATGTCATCATGGCCTCCACAGCAGGGGTGCTGAGGGACATGACCTGCACCCTGCGTGGTTTAGCAACCCACCATCAGGCCCCTTCTACTAGCAACATGACATTTGCCCCCTCTACATCAGCGGCAGCTAGTAGAACGGAGGTCCTGCCAGGGGAACCCCAAGCCTCAGACACCCCTCCCTCTGTAGTTGAAGAACCCCCTTGAAATGTGCACGTCCATCCAGACATCCAGCTGGAACAGATGTCAAGACCAAGCCCAGTGCTAGGAAGTGAGCCTCTCCTGCTTTGTTACCCTTGTGTTCCACTGATATACCTTGTTGACTATTATGAGACAGAACTCCATTTTCCCATTGTACAAGGACACAAGACCTGTGTGACCAAATGTTGTAGCAGCTACTCTGATCAATCCATCTACCAGGACTCCATTCATCACCTGTCTGTTATGCTGTTCACATTTAGTTCACTTGTCACAAAACATAAATGCACAATAAATCATTTATGGACAGAGCTACTGCATATGTGCGTTTAATGATACAACAACAATTGTCCTACCCAACTGTGGTAAGGTCATGCCCCCTGATTCGAACTGGCAGTGTAATGGCCATCAGACGGAGGCTCCCTCAGCAGGACACATATGACAAATGTAATGTCACTGGATGGATGTCAGAGAGTGAGGTCGAAATCCACAGTCACACCAGGGTCTAGTCCATTCCACCATCTACAATTAGATCAAGACAGAGAGTACCATCATGATGGAAAGCATGATGACATAGTAAGCACATGTGCAGGTAATCGACTACGTGCCTATTGTAGTATACCTCCAGTTCATAGGCACCCTGATTGGAACTATACAGCACCAGGCTCAGGCCCTTCATAAGATCCATTTAACAGGTTATCTCTCATGTACACCTCTCAGAACTGTACTCAATCACCATTGACTACTGACAATGTATACCTCAAGCCTTAGGTAGCAGATCCACAGATGAAATCCACATCCAGTGGGTGGGAGGAGATGGCAATAGGAGAATGCAGGGAATCCAGCTCAAAACTGGTCAGTCCATGAGATAAGTGATAGTTAGAATCAGTTGCTACAACACATGTTAGAGGGCGACTACTAATACATCTTACAATCTACCTATCTGCTTCCACAACTCACACATAGACATTGGACATTATTCCTCCATCACATATGCTAAAGGTCAGGAGGTGTAATGTCAGCTGTCGACTTCTGACTGTACACTGACAAGACTTGAAAAGGCCCACCTCACATACCTGTATGTCACTGGATATACTGATTGATGAGCTCAGTCCTACAGCCAGCTTGCTCTTCATCACTTTCCATATCACCATGTGCAGCCACAGGTACAGCTACCTCACCTCTACCTCACCGTCATCAGCTAGAATTGATATTCCACACCTCAGGGCTAGATTGTGAGGCATGCAGCAGGCAACAATGATTTGGCAAACCTTGTAGGGTGAGTAGAGGAGGGCACATCCAGATAGGTCCAGGCACCTGAATATTGCTTTCAGAAGGCTGAATATTTGTTCGATTACACGCCTTGTCCTCCCATGGGCCTCATTGAAACTGAGTTCCCCTTACATGGCTGGGTACCTCACAGGTGACAGCAGCCAATGGAGGTTTGGATAGCCAGAGTCACCTGTGGACATAATGGTAGAACTTTTTAAATTCAAGGTTCAGCGAGTGGGCGGATTGTGATGACAGGTGACATTACATAAAATAACACATTACAATGCATATTTACCAACGAGCCAGGCCCGCTCTATGTGTAGTTGTGCCATCATGTGTGAGACATTGCTGTTCTGAATAATGTAGGAGTCATGCACTGATCCAGGAAACTTGGGTGTCACGTGGGAGATGTACTGGTCTGCCAGACACACCACCTGCACGTTGATAGAGTGGTAGTTCTACCTTTTCATATACACCTGTTCTTTGCCACTGGGAGGGACTAGTGATACATGGGTGCTATCAATGGCCGCAACCACATGAGAAATCCATCCCATCTGATAAAAGTCAGCCTTCACTTAGGCCATATCTGCTCTTTTGGGAAACCTGATGTAGCTGTCCAGGTGTTTCAAGAAAGCACACAGTACATTCCTCAGCACCAGTATGAACATGGGCTAAGACATCCCTGCTGTTAAGCCAACAGTATTCTGGATCCATGATGGTCTGGTGAGTCAGACGATAGGTCTGGATGACAGGCCTGTACTCCATGGTTGCCAGGTCTACTAGTGGACAGTATACTGGTGGTGTCTTATTTCCCTCATGGCAGGATATCTATGTTGAGAGGAGAGAATGTACAATAAGTCATGCAGCAGGCATACATCAGCAGCACATGGTATAGAAGCAGACACCGAACATGTGTAGGGGATGCATAGCAGTGCTGACATAAACATTAGAGAGACCATAGAAATGCACATCATACAATGTCATTGCAATACATTGGCTGAAATGTAAGTCAGATGGGACATGACACATAGGTATAAGAAAATGTGTGGGTGACTGTGCAGTTCTGCACTGATCACACAAATGTAATTGAATCAATCTATAGGTATCCGAGCTCTGTGTACCTCAGAGTACCTACACAGAACTATCCACATATATACAGGCTCGACTTGTCATATTCTCATGATTGGCCCATGATGTAGCACAATCATGAAGCCACAACATTAGGTGACACAGATATCTGGACGATTAGGTGTCAGACGCACTTATTTAAGCACATGCATCGAGTACATGTGCCCAAAATGGCAGGCACCTGACCCACTCTCCTGAACAGTTGGAAGTGACCTAAGTCTGCCAGCGGAAGTCATCATGGCGGTAGGCAGTCGCAACCGCTGGGCAACTTGTCATCGGTTAACATTGCTGCCTATGGCAGACTGGGGCAATGATGATGACCGCCGGTGTAGCGGTCCTGTACGTGGCAGCCGTGACCACCATTTTCTGCAGTCTTGCTCACTTGACTCCTCACAATTTTTCTAGCAAGACCTCCACTACATGAGCTGCAGTGTCCTGCCTCAGGGAGCCATCATGCCACGTCCTGCAGGTGAGAGGGCCCCTGCCTTCACACAGGAAGAGCTGAAGAAACTGGTGGAGAAGGTCCTACTCCTGTATGGACAGCTTTATGGGGCACCAGAGGAATAGGTGAGTCCAATGGCCCAGCCATGTCTGCTTGGTGTTGTGTGTGACAGTGAGTCGGCCATGTGAACTGTAGTTGAAGTAGATGCTGCATGTGGCATACCGTACAGGCGTGTGTGCTGAGAGGATGGGTATGTGTGTTCACTTGCTGTTATAGTTGTGTAGTGTCAACTCTTTTTGGTATGGGGCATGTGTACATGACTTTCTCCTTTTTTCAGTGTCATCCATGCAGGTGAATGCCCATCAGAAGAAGGGGATCTGGCATGCCATCATCAAGCAAGTGTGGACACTGGGGGTCCACTGTCGGCGGAGTTACCATTGTCGGAAACAATGGGAGGACCTGAGATGCTGGGCCCAGAAGACCGCAGGGGCAGAGCTTGGAATGTCCTCCCAATGAAGGATGTGTGCCCGTTGGACCCCCACTAATAGCCTGCATTTTGGCTGTGGCCGATCCTGAGGTGGATGGGTGTTTGAGGGCAACACAGAAGCCACAAGGGGTTAGGTACTGACTGTGTCCTGGTACTTGGCTCTGGTTGTATGGTGGTTGCTGTCTCACTGTAGCTTCTGTGACAATGTAATAGGTGACAACTGTTTGTAGACTTGTGGGAATCAGTTGGTGCCACCTTGCAAGTGTATGAGATGTGGATTTGGCATCATGGTTAGCTATGTGTAAGTTTTGGACTCATGTATCAAGACATCGTTCTGACTGCATGTGGAGATGCTCAAATGTCAATGCCACATGTGTTGCCTCTTCCTGCCATTCCTGTGGATCTGAGCTGGTGTTTCACTATCTCCATTGACTCAAACCTGGTCCATCCATCTGCATATGAATGTTAGCAGCTCTAAGGTGTCTGACTAGTCCCATCTGTGCTGATCGCCTGTTGAATCAACTGGGTGACTCACTTATTTGGTACAGGTTCCAAACATAACTATTACTGGTACAAGTAAGGACTCCATGTGAGGCTGTGATCTCATTTACATCACAGATATGGCCTGTGTAGGCTAGTACATATCTGTGTTTGTTGTTATAACCCCACTGTGCATTCATCTCCATTCTATGGGGTATGTGAAGGTTGCAACAAAAGGACATTCTACTTTGGGTGTCTGATTTGTGTATTCTGACTCATCGTGCTTTTCCATGTGATTGACATTTGGGCATTTCATCTCTGTCCCAATGGATTGGTTCTAGAGGAGGTAAGTGCCTTGGCAGAGGTAGCCTTTTACACTATGCTATGTCAATGCTATGTGTGGCAATGCCCTACCAATTGCTTGGAATACTTGATTATATGCTGCCTACATCATGTCTCAATGGTTACTTGGAGGCACAACATATGAAGTGGGACAATCTTTGCTACCCTTGGCCTAGCTGATGTGTTCAGTCTGGTGAGGATTAGTTATTGCATCATGTATGTGATCATGAACCAATGGTTTTGTTGCTCCACTATTTCTAAAGCAGGTATTTGTTGTAATGGCAATTGTTCTATATGTACTGGTAATAGTTAGGTCCATGTGTACATGTCATTTCCGTATGCAATTTGTGTAGACTGGAGTTAGGTATAGGTAATCAAATGTCAGGTATGGTGTTACTGATGTTGATTTACTAATGTTGTCAAGTCCTGGAATTGTAACTACATGTCAGGTGGAATTGTAGGTGGCCTGAAGTGTAGTTGTTGTGGCACTGCACTCAGTGATTGTCAATGGATGTATCATGTGTGCTATGTAGGCCACTGTACGTACACATGCATTTGTGCACTGATGTGGTGTATCTGTGTTTTGTGTGTGCAGATATTCCTCTGTGAATGTTTGAATGTCATGCAATGCCTGTACTTTAGAGATGTATTCTACACATCAGTTGTCACCTGTATGGGAGCCCATGACTTTCTCCTTGTTGTGGCTTCATCAGTTCACGTACCCATCTACCCATATATGTATGGGAGTTAGCCAGCAATGTGATATGTATGGTAGGTGCTGTGTGATCAATGAATAGGGTCTTCTATAATATTAAGGGACATTACTAATTGAAATGGACTGGTCAGATGTTTTTTCAGGACATGCATGATGTGTTGTAATCAGTCACCTGCTCTTCTCATAGGTGTTAGGAGTATGGAGAGATATGATTTGGAATATGCTTGATATACCTACTTCTGGCAGGGCATGAGTAGCATGCTGACATGGATTTACAGTTGTTCAATTGGATTATTCCAGTCATGCTAACTTACTTGGAAACTGATGTGGGTGTGAGGGATCACATAAAGTGGTGGACAGTTTTAACATGTTGTGACAAGATGTAGGATATGTGTAATGCCAACAGAGATAGCCTAGCCTGGAGATGTTGACCTACAGTTGTGCATGTTTATATGTGTATGTAAGGAATATGATAACCCTTTCTGTCCCGCTCTGTCTCTCTCTCGCTCTTTCTCTATTTGTGTGTATCAGCATCGGCAGGTGAAGGAGATGTGGCACAGGCAAGTGAGGATGCTGCTGGCCACAGGACCCAAAGTGCTGTGACCACCGAAAGCGAGAGACCCAGTGCCCCGGAGGGCGAGGGGACTGCCACGAGAGAGACTGGATCTTCTGCCTCATCATCTTCAGAATCCTCCTCCGGTGGACACTTCCTGGCGGTGGCGGGCCCATCTGGGACACTCCACTTACTACCACCGCATTCCCTGTAGCTCCCTACCCAGTTGTCTGTGCCTGCTCAAACAGAAGGATGGGCGTCTCCTTCGCCGCAGGCTCCTCTGCCCCAGTCAGCCCTGCTGCGCTCAGTGAGGAGGCTAATGACTTCCTGAGGTCCATCTCTGTGGGTCGGTCGACCATGTTGAGTCCAAAAGAGCAATGCGTTCCTGGAGGGAATTCACAGTGCACTGGCTGGCCTACAGAGATCCTTTCAGGCTCTAGCCTCTGCACTGACGGCAACCAGTCACCCTTTGTCTTCCCTCCCCCTCCATCTTCCTCTTCCCAATCCCACACCCCTTTTCCCCGTCCCAGCCAGACCACACAAACAGACAAGCATGCATCTACCTCACAGCCAAGGGTTCTGCAGACAAATATGAGCACCACAACACCCACCACTGGCATGCACACAAACAACACTCTTCTGCAGACACATGAACACCCACTACCTGCACAGACTCCCCCATCACTCCCACTTCACAGACTCTACACTGGACCACACTGACATTCACCTACACAGCCACAACTCCAATCCTAGCCCCAGTCAGCACAATAGCAGACCCACAGACACCACAACCACAGACACACCCACATGCAGCATATCCACCATACCTGCAGTCACCACCCCAACAGACAGTCACGCATGTAGCATGGCAACTCCCAGCTCCTCCACCCCCTCCTTCCAAAACACATAAATGCCCACACTAACCCAACAGACGCCCACCACACAAGCATTCATCGCACACACATGCATCCAAGACACCTTTTACAAGCATTCCCTCTCCCTCCACTCATAAACCCTTTTGCCATGACCGTCCATGTGTGTCGAAGATGTCTTTCCTATCCCACCCATGTGGCCCCCAATGGATCAGATCCTCCCAAGTCCAGCCCTACCACCTCCAAGTCCTCCCCTGCTACTAGCCATGCCCCTCCCCGCCAAGAAGTCGACCCCTTAAAAGTGTTCCCAGCCCTCCCCTAAGCCACGTCCCAAGCCCAAACCCAAGGACCCCCTCCCAAACCTATGTCCAAACCCCCCTCACCCACCACCTAATCCCTGAGGTGCCTGTCTGCCCCCTTTATGCCACTACCAGTGGAGGTAATTGACTGGCCTAAAGGCTATACTGTATTGTACATAGATCTTTATTTATATATATTTATTTATTTATATACATACATCTGGGCCGACTAGTTTTTGGTCCGAACGTTACAACTTTGGGTGTCATTACGGCATTGGCGGGCAGCGGTAACCGACGTGCGGCTGCCAATGCGGCCGCACTCCCGCCGCCCCCATCACGACATCCCTGCTGGGCTGGCGGGGATGAGGCCGCAACATAGGAGCCGGCTCCTAATGGAGCCGGCGGTGTTGCGGCCGTGCGACGGGTGCAGTTGCACCCGTTGCGCTTTTCACTGTCTGCTATGCAGACAGTGAAAAGCTGGCCGGGGCCCTGTTAGGGGGCCCCAGCACACCCCTTACCGCCAGCCTCTTCCTGGCGGTGCAAACCGCCAGAAACAGGCTGGCGGTAGGGATGTCATAATCCCCAGGGCAGCGCTGCTTGCGGATTACATCCGCCGGGGCCATTGTGGCGGTC
Source organism: Pleurodeles waltl (assembly GCF_031143425.1). Taxonomy (NCBI): domain Eukaryota; kingdom Metazoa; phylum Chordata; class Amphibia; order Caudata; family Salamandridae; genus Pleurodeles; species Pleurodeles waltl. Next base: position 254,082,998 of record NC_090448.1, on the reverse strand, counting down.
AAAATACGCCGGGAGGCACCGCCAGCCTGTTGGCGGTGCTCTCGTCGTTTTGGCCCTGCGGTTATAATACCGCCAGGGTCATAATGACCACCTTTGTCCTGCTTTTCATACCTCATGGCTGTTATGGTCTTGCCTGCTTTGTTTTGTGTGTGACTGTGTTTTGTGTGTGTGGTAGTTGCGCTACCAGTTGTGTCTGGGATGCTTGTGTGGGAGTGTGTTTTTCATTTGTCCCGCATTGATAGATGGGTTTTTGTGTTGGGCATGTATGTGTTCAGGACATTCATTATGTTGATATTTTGTGTATTGAAAGTGTTGGCATTTGTTATTTGGAGTGTGGTGTGTCCTTGTGTAGTTGTACTGTGTGCATGCGTGTGTGTGGTGATTATTATGTCAGAACCAGAGTGTGGTGTTTTTGCGTAGTGTGATGTTTGCCTCACTGTATAGCTGTGTGATTGTATGTATTTGTACAATGGTGTTGCTACGTTGTGTTGTTTGTATGTATTGTCAGGTATGTGTGTGTGTCGTGGAGTGTTGACGATGCGTATGTGGTGTCGCAGTTGTGTAGTTTGCTGCTGTTGTTGTGTTTGACAGTGCTGGTGCAGCTTGTCAGCTGATGTGTTTTGGTGGTGTGTGTTGGCTGTGGTGTGTGTACTGAGTCTGTGCGTGTGTGTATGTGGCTGTGTGTGAATGTGCGTGTCAGTGTTGGAGTACGTGTAGGTTTTGCCATCGCCACCCAGACCAGATGTGTATGTTGTGTGAGCGTCGCAACCTTGGCATTATACGACAGTGACAGGTAAGTATGTGTACTCACAGTTGCTGTTGTTGTTGTTGCTGGTTCCAGAGTCATTGGGAGAGCATGAGCAGCGGGAAGACTCTAGATGAGGTTCCATGGAGGTTACAGACAAGTATTGGTTCCTGAAAGTGTGTGTCTCCATTTATACTGTTGGATTCCACCAGTATTTCCATGATGGTGTCACCGCAGCGGAAGCCTTGGCGGTGTGCAACTTCGTAATCTGTCTGGCGGAACCATGGTCTCCGCTGGCCTAAAGGTGCTAAATGTTCATAATTTGGCAGTCTTCTCCGTCAGCCTGTTGGCGGTATGACTGCCACTGCCAACATAGTGGTCATGGAACCGCCAAACTTGTAAAAACCCCTATAGTCTATGGCCTTAATGTTAAGTTCACAAATGACTCTACATTCCCCCTAGCATTCATCTGTTTCAGGAGGGGCCAGGACTGGGAGAACATCTTACAAAGCATCAGTAGCTTCCCCCAGTGCAAGGAGTCCTCACAACGATTTCCCGTGCCCGCATTGCTGCATATTGAATTAGTAACCCTGCGGGGGTGGGAGTACGTCTCGCAGCATTTCCCTGTTGTAGGCGGGGTCAGGACTGGGAGAATGCGCTACAAAGCACAGGTTTTTTTCCTGCAGCACCAGGTGCATGTGGGACGTGCACATCATGCATCTGGACGTGTGCCTGGCAGAAGACCAGGTCAAGACCGAGCCCGTCATTGCCCGTCATCACCTATAGGAGCCGGGCCATTTCTCTGACTTCTGAGTTAAGAGGTCCTGAGTGAGTCTACCTTAATAATTTCTTTTATGACAGTCCATTGTTTTGATTGTGCTAATTATTGGGAATTGTAAGATGCCCCCCAGTGTTTCCAAGCCTCACACCAATACATCTTTGGATGGGTTTCTGCAATGTGCTGTGGGTTTTCTCAACAAGGAGATTACGCTTATCTTGGGTAAATTGGCTAGGTAAAGATGTGAAAACAATTAACTTCAACAGGCCTTTTGCTGTTGTAAGAGCCTTGCCTCTATTGGGCACCCACACGCTAGCAGCCTTTAAGCCTCTATTATCGCTCTTCCCTTGGGTTTCTTCTAGTGACTTCTGCCAGTAGACTGTGTTCCACAGCTCACCCAGAGACAGATTCCAAGGCAGCATGTACTGAAACAGGATGGACTTCATGCAGTCCCTTACCAGGTAGAAGTCTCCAAAAGATATGCCACCCTAACCTCGCTTGATGCTTGTGATTGCCTGGTCGGACATGAGTTCATGGGTGGAGTATTTCAGTGAGGGATGTCTACAGTGAACCAGTGTTCAAATTTGTGTATGGTCCTAAGTAAATATACCATCACCCGCCCTGGTTCCCTCCATTTAGCGTTCATGGGTCTTACCTCTGCTTTTGACCGGGTAAATAGAGACAAACTTTGACAGAATATGTTATCCTTCTGGGTGGACTGGGACACTGTCCTCTTTCTAAGAGACCTTCACACTAACAGTAAGGCAGAGGTAAAATACGCTAAAGATCTCAGCTGCACGTGCTGCATTCATATCAATAAAGAAGGGCTGTATCTGGCCCCCATTATTATTCAGTCTGTATGTTAATAAACTGCAGCAGGTCCTGATTGCTACCAATGCAGATTTTCCTCAGGTGGTGCCCCGTCATCTACCAGTTCTCTTATATGTGCATAATGCAGTCATTATGGCTAAAACTGCTAGGGGTCTGCAGTCCCGACTGAACTTGTTTGCTTCCTTTATGGAGGACTTGGATTTATCAGTTAATGTTTAAAAATCCTTTGTGATGGTAGTCTGCCATTGTTCTACCAAAACGAGCAAGTTCTACTGGGGGACCTGCATTCTACCTAAGACTAGAGTGTTTTTGTATCTGGGCATGTTATTTGACTCCTCTCTGATCTGGAGTCCCTTGGTGAGTAGGAAACAGGAGGAATTTACACATGCTAACACTGTTGTCTTTAATTTTGCTTCAAGGTTAGACAAAAGACCTATAAGGGCATAATTGCAGGTTTATAGTGCCAAATATGTTTCTACTCTGGTTTATAAGAGTGAAGTTTGGGGGTAAGTCAAACAGGCCCCACTGCAAACAGTTGCAAATGATTTTCTGAGTCAGCTCTTATGTGTTCCACAAAGTGTCCCTACCTTTTCAATGCATAAGGAACTGGATGTTGATTACATAACTGATGTTATGGATTTCGTCCTCTTTCTCTCTGGTTAAGCATTTGGCCAAGGCAAGGACAAAACTGAATAAGGAGATCTCAAAGGACTGTTTGTCTCTTGACCGCTAACAACATATTTGATGCTCAAGCATATTTGGGATACCTTACAGAGCCAAGGCAGGGTTGAACTCTTTAATAACACAGAGAGAATAGTTAGGGCTGATCGCACATTGTTAAAGGAACACTTTATGCAGGAGAGGTCCATGGCCAGAGAATAGGCAGCCTTACAGATGCCCTATGCCCGTAGACACATTCTGTTAAAATCAGTCCCAACTATGGAGCCTTATCACTCAAATGAAAGGAGCACGTATTATTGTTTCCTGTTTTCTAGGATTAGGATGAATTTGCTATACTACTTGCTAGCTTTTCCCCGGGGCAGGAGTAGGGCCCACATACTTGATCCTTGTGGCTGTGGGAACATGTCTCCATAGGATACTTTGCACTTTATGATGCTCTGTCCTTTTTATGTGGTCCCAAGGAAGGCTTACATTATCCCGGTACTAAAATGGGTGAACTTTTTTCAAGTTCATCCTGCCCTCATGTATCTTCAACTGCTTCTGGGAGACATCATCCTTCATGTAAGTAGCTTTTTGAGAGACACAATAAGACTGGGAAACAGCTGTGTTTAGTGGTGACATACCTTCGTAGTGAGGCATGTCTTTATGAATGTTTTCCTCAAGCACAATCTCTTTTATTTATTTTGATATGGCCGTTGCTTTCGATCTTAATCTTTTATTATGTATGTTTTTAACTGCACTATTTTGCACATCTTTTATATTTTGTTTTTACCTCATGAACTGTTTTTTGATGTTGTTTTTATGGTTTGATCAAAAACCGAATAAAGCTTCTCTCGATTTGATTTGATTTGATTTGATGTGATTTGATTTAATTGTATTTTATTTTATTTTATTTGATTTGAATGGGATGGAATGAGGTGGAGAGGGGGAGACAGAGCAGAGGAGGGGAGAAGTTGTTTTTATCTTTGGTGCATGATATCATTAAAATAGATATTTTCAGGCACACTACCATTAAATACTATTAGCACATGAAGAAAATGAAAACCGATTTTTCTTTACACATTGAACATTTTTGGAATTGACCACTAACTTTGCCTGGACTCAAACCCTTAACTGTCAGAGTGAGTGTCTAAAATCTTAACAATTTGTTCACAAGTGAGTCTTCAATAAAGTAGATCAAAATACAACTATGAAATTCAACCCAAAACGACCGTTACTTCAATTACCGAAGGTGATGGAGACAGATAGGAAGACGTTGTTTCTATGTTTGGGGCAGCATATACTTGAAATCACAAATGGCAAACAGGCAGCCATGAAAACGTATTTTCCTAAACAATAAAAGTTAAAATATTTTTTTCACTGTATGCTTTGAAGCTGCTCATAAATTTAGTAAATACAAGTTCATTTGTAAAACCTCAGCTCAGTCATGGGCAGCTATGACTCAGAGCAGTCAGTCTTTATCAAAGAAACTATTGTAAAGAATTGGAAGTACAAAGACAGATAAATGAGTAGACTGTGCAACACAATAAAAACCCAGTACCAATTTATGAAAAATTGGGATGTATGCTTGACTTTTCAATGCACACCTCAACAACAAAAATCCACTGAAGAGTTCCGGAGATGTCAATATTAAAAGAAACAATAAATCACAGCTTTTTGCTTAGCGCAATAAATAATAAAATCTACTGTAACTCTATGTTTAAGGTTAGCCAAAAGATATAAGTTGAAAATGGCTATAAGGGCACACTTGTGGTGGCCAACACCATCAGGGAGCCAGTCATATTATTATTAGTTGGAATTTATAAAGCGCATGGCTACCCAATCAAAGCCTTCGCAGCATTACATCACAGCCCTGGCATTTGGAGAATGCCCAATTGTTGATCAATACAATACAATACAATATTTTATTATCATGGTTTGGAACTCCTAAGAGATCCACATGAGTAATGATACAAAGTCATATTAATTTACCATAAAAAAACATGATACACTTTTCTAAGAAGGGAAAGACATCTAAACACATATTAAAATAACACACTTTTAAAACACCAAAAATCTAAATAGCTGCAAAAAAGATTGATTTTTTAAAAAAATCTTGTAATAAAATCTTTCATGAGGGGGGTATAAAAGAAATCTAGGGCCTCTCTATGAGATCTAATATTGATCCGCAGAAAAAGGCGTTTCAACCATATTTTCCATGGTATGGCTAAAGCAGGACAGACAAATAAAATGTGTTTAAAATTCTGTACCCCACCTTGGCACAAGTCGCAGGAGTTAGTAGAGCCATTCCACTTAGAAATAAGATCTCTCAGGGGTATTCTATTAAATCTAATCAGAATACAAAATTGCCTCACCCCATGTGCTAGATTCCAGGTCAAATAGGGTTGCACCACTTTCATACTTACAGAGTTGGTTAACATCTCAAGACCTTTTCTATGGCGACACGCACCCAGGTCACTCAAAATACATTTGGACGATGTTGCTTCCTTCAGCATTTTTTTTAGAAATACATAGGGTATCGAAGGACAGAGGTCCGAGTCCATTTCTAAGAGCCCAATAGGCTTGATGTAGTTTTCTGAAAAACCTGGATTTTTCTCTCAAGTCGTTGAAGGTTTCTCACCGTAAATTCCTCGCTATGCATAAGGCTATGTGCCCTTCTTATCACTGCCGCAAGACCTTGCACAAAGATGTTCTTAATGTCATATTCAAGTCGTAATGCTGCCCCTGGGGCTGCATGAATACAGGAGGCCATGCGTATTAGAATACGGCCTTCTATCTTGTCAAGAAAATCCCATTTGTTTATGTCTATGCATTCAATCATGTATAAGAGAGTCGCTGGAATCTTGATCTGGTAGGCAGATAATAAGTGAAAGAAGTGATGTTTACCATTTGCATTATCAAAGGCCGCCAAACCTTGGGCATGTGAAATAGCCTTGTTAATGTTATGGCACATGTGCCTTTGCTCATTTATTGAAGCCGAAAAGATCTTACCCAAAAACTGGTAAGAATCTTGTTGTTCCAGGTTGTATTGACCTACAACCCAAAGGGAAGAGGATTTCCCTCTGCTTATTTTCCCGGAGAAGCATACCACCTGAGACTTTGCTGTATTGATTTTTAGGTAGTGCTCCTCCGAATAAATATTTAGGGCGGCCAAGCGTCGATTTAGGCCTTTTGGGGTAAGATCATACACCACTGTGTCATCCGCATATAACAAGCACACGATTGGCTGGCCCCCATCCACAGGGGCATTGCCAGAAGTGCTCCTAAGACTTATGGGAAGGTCATGAATATAAATGGAGAAAAGAAATGGGGCCAGTAAACTGTCCTGTTTTAGGCCATTTTTGGTTGCAACCTTTGAAGACAATCCCTGCTCTCCACCCATTAGGATTTTACACCAGGTCGATGAGTGCAGGGCAATCACCAATCACAGGAGACAAGGAGGGACCCCTAAATCTTGGAGTTTCTTCCACAGTATTCCCTACTATACGCCAAATGCTGTGGAATAATTGATAAATGCTGCATACAGTGCACCTCCCATAGTCTGGACGTAATTATCAATTATAGTTTTCATGATAAGGATGTTATCTAAGGTATTATGGGCCTTTCTAAAGCCTGCCTGTTCCAGTGGTAGAATACCATTTTCCTCAACCCAATCAGTTAATTGCAGTAAGATGCTTTTCGCAAATATCTTTCAAGTTGCTTCTAATAGAGCTATTTGTCGGTAATTTGACAGTACTGTTCTGTCTCCCTTTTTATGTAAAGGAAGTATTATACTACCTGTCCATGATTCCGGGATATTGCCTTGGGCATAACAGGAGCCAAATACAGGTTGAAGTGGTTTTGCCCAAAGCAAAGGCTCCCTCTTAATTAGAGTCATCGGAACCTCGTCGGGCCCATAGCGCCCGAAGATCGCATTGAAGTTATAATCCCCTCTATTTCTGCCACAGTTGGAGCTCCCATATTATCCATTTCTCCCCCTCCGTTTGAAACTATCACCTTTCTCCCAGGGTCAGCGCCCTGGTTTTCAGCGTAAAGGTCTTAAATATACAACTTCCAATCTTCCTCTGCTATCGGGGGGCAGCTAAGGTTTTACAGTTTCCCCACCCCTCTGAGATGTTAGCCCAACATTTTCTGAAGTTTCTCCTTATGGCTGCTTCCCTCAATGCAATCCACTTATGGTCCTCTTTATTTCTTCGGATTGCCAGTTTCAGCCGCGATCTTCTTCTCTTGAGTTTTATTATCCTATTCATTTCCTTAGTCTTGAGCTCCATTTGTCGCCTTACTAGCTTATTTATTACTCTGTTCAAATTCAAGATAGGAAGCTGAGTTTTTTTCACTCTAATTATAATAAACTCATACTGCTTACACGAAGTGATGTATTTTATTAAGTTGGAAAAATGAGTTAAAACGTCTTTCCCCCAAACCTCCATATTTCCCACTATATTTTCCAGATATGGCTTGATCTAAATTATTTTAGCTGTCGTCCAAGACATTTTCCTATTTTTTTCATTCATTCTAAGGTTTGCGCCTTCTATAGTCCATGAATCTGTGGCCCGAAGCTTCAAATTCAAAATAAGCCTTAAGATCTTGTGGTCACTATATACGGTGTCTGATATTACTATAGCCTCAGCTTTTTGAGCGGTGTTGTACAAAGTACAAATTTAGGGGCATATTTATACTCTGCTTGCGCCGGATTTGTGTCTTTTTTTTACGCAAATTCGGCTCAAACCTAACACCATATTTACACTTTGACGATCGACCCCGCAAATGTCAAAATTTCGCTGTGTGCGGCATTTTCTGCATGCGTGAAACCACCTTGCGTTAATGACATGCAAGGTAGGTGTTCCCGTCCAAAAAATGATTTAAACACCCGTGCGCCATATTTATCCAACCACGCAAAAATGGCGCACGGCTGGGAGGCGGAGGCGACAAATGGCTCACAGCCCAATTTGCGTCAAAAATTAACACCTGGATCAGGGCAGGCATTAAAATGGGGCAAACACACAAGTACTTAAGGAAAACACACAGAAGCAACATCAGAGCTCCAAAAGGAAGACATGGAGGTGCTATTCATCCAGCATGCACAAAGACACAGAACACAGGACCAACAGCAGCAGCTTCCACCACTCCAGCAGGGACCCCAAAGGCAACGCAGAAGGCAGGAGAGGATATTCTGGACCATGACATCATCCAGATGTACAGACTAAACTGGCAAGTCATACAGCAGCTGCTGCGCAACATTGAGCCACAGCTGGCACCCAGCTTGCAGACACCCCATATCATTCCACCAGAGGCCAAGCTGCTAGCTGTCGTCCACATGTTGGCAAGTGGCTCTTTTCAAACCACTGGTGCCCTGATTGCCAAGATCTCACAGTCCTCATTCTCTGCCTTCTTACCTAAGGTACTGGATGCCATCATCTCCATCACACTCCGCCACATCAGCTTCCCCAACACACAGCTGAAGCAGCAGGAGACCAAACAGGGCTTCTACCAAATCAACAGCTTCCCACACGTGCTTGGTGCCATTGACTGCACACATATATGGATTGTGCCACCTGCTGCAACCGAGCATCTATACCACAACAGAAAGCACACACACTCCATCAATGTGCAGGCCATTGTGGATCACCGGGATTGATCACCAACATTGTGGCAAAGTATCCTGGGAGTGTACATGATTCATTCATCTTCCGCCACTGCACCATCAATCAACACTTCCAGGATGGACGATATGTAAATGGCCTACTTGTTGGTAAGTACAGAAACCCAGTAATTTACACACAGCACAGCAACCCTGTAGGACATACAACACATACACCACTACATGGACTCATGGTCAGGAAGACACTGAGGTTGTGACACTGCTAGTCATGTTTGATATCCTGACCCAATGGGATACACACCTATGGACAAATGACAGATGCAAATAACAACATATGCCACTCCAGAGCCACAAGTAACCAATTTAAAACCACACAGTGACAATGACATGGCCTTAACTGGCAGTACAACGTGGAAGATAAATCTTACAATATCACATCAATAACACTCAATCACACACCCTTCCAATCAATACGTACTGTGTAAGGGGTGTATAATGTGGTTCGCTGCAGGTAAAACACCATGAGACACATAGCATGATGATGAAGACTCCAATGAAGGTGACATGGAAGCATTGAGGCATTACCAACATCTCACATCACTCCTGGGGTGACATTGCCCACTAGCAATAAGGAAGTAGACTGTGCTAAGAACACTTATTGATGTGACATTATTGCAAAGTGCACATTGCTACACAAACGGATTGATACAATTACACATACATACAAAAGATGTACAGGCATATGGACCTTCTGACACTTAAACCTTCACCCCCACAACCAAGTTACCCAGCTTACCTGGACCAGGTTCAGTAGTGTAGGTATACGTTTGCACATGAGCCAACTCGGTGAGGGCACAAAAATAGGTTTGCATAGAACATAGGCCATGTAGTGCAACCGTGTTACCACCACAGTGGAACCGATTCTTTGTATGGAAGTATCATGTCACCTCCAGTGAAGACACGTGGACACTTCTTTCACATGACATAATGCATGGGAGATACACAATGTACTGCAAGTTTACAAATATACCGCTGATATCCGTGCAATCAGCCAAGCACCAGTTTAGATAAAGAAACAACCCAATGCTGATAGAACATCCCAGAAGCCGAGGATCCCACACAAGAACACAAACACAGATGAGTCACAGACGACACAAGATAACAACTGCCATGCAAAGTTATAATCAAGGTGCAAGCAACATCCAAATATTTACACTCATTTTCTCTTTCAGCTGATCGGGGGTATGGGATCCAGCCATGGATCATGACCCCATTTGCAAACCCAAGCACACCATCAGAGCGTGCCTATAATGAGGCACATCGGAGGACACGCACCATAGTCGAGAGGACTTTTGGCATCCTGAAGTCAAGATTCAGGTGCCTCGACATCACCGGAAGCAGCCTCCTATACTCCCCAGAAATGGTCTGCAAGATCATTTTGACCTGTGCCATCCTGCACAACATTTGTGTAAGGGGGAACATTCCCCTCTATAAACCAGACCCACAAATGGCTGTAGAGGAGGAAGAGGAGGACGTTGTCCATCAAACTTGAGGGGGACCATCCAAACACAGCTGTAGGATTGCGTCGGAGACAACACATTGTTCAAAACTTCGTTTAACTATAGTCACTATCACCACTTTCTTACCATATGTCATTAAACACCTCACTTCATCACTCAATCATGGTCTGTGTAATTATTTATGCATCACATGATACCTAGGAATCATAATCATAGTTTAGCCTCATGGAGCACTACAGAAATACAGATTAGGATACTGAAAAAGCCACATCACATTTGATGGGTATGAATGTACACCCAACGTCACACACAGTGGAAATGACAAATGTCCTGTCTATTTCACATGTGAAGGTCAAAATCAGAGGATTACATCTCTGAGACACATCCATGTTGCCAACATGGGCCATTGCAGCACATGACACACAACTAAGGCACCATCAAATATAAGGTTAAATAGTGTTTAATACATGAGGCAGTGGATGTGCTATTGCATTGGTAACAGGAATGTATGATCACACCCTTGGCAGCAGTAAGTGTGACATCAGCTATCTCTGCAAGGAGCATGTATGACAAGAGGTCCATCTAAGCTGAAAATGGATAGCACGAGTGCCCCAGGTATGACAAGCATTGCTTACAAGAGATAACCTTCATCTACACTCACCCAGACTCCCATTCTGACTCCTGTGTGCTTCCCTCTTTAGTATGGCATGCCATAGTCATAGTTCATCTGTCTGCATGAACTTCGGGTCCGATATTGCACTGCTTGTTAGTTGGTAGGACCTGTAATCACCTGTCCATTGTTTCCCATGTGACAGGTACTGTTGGCCCTTTGAACGTGATTCACACCTACAGGACTTGTGAGAGACTGAAGCTGCATACACCTGTGAGCACTTCCATGCAGACCAGCCATTTGAACCTGCACTGCTATTGCTGCTGCCTGGAAATGCTTAGAAGCTGCCATTTTATGAATATCCTTGTTGTGCATTACCGTATAAATCACTTGTGCAACACAGGCCTTGGGGTATTGTGTAATGTTGCAGCCCACAGCACAAATAAAGTTTTTAGTTCACACAGTGTTGTTGCAGTTTTTCCCAGTCAGAGTCTGCTCACTATGTATTTGCCTTGTTCATGTTTGTTCCTGACAAAGCCTGCATCCTGTTATCAAATCAAATCAAATCATTAACATTTATAAAGCGCGCTACTCACCCGTGCGGGTCTCAAGGCGCTAGGAGGGAAAGGGGGGGTTATCGCTGCTCGAACAGCCAAGTCTTTAGGAGTCTCCGGAAAGCGGAGTGGTCCTGGGTGGTCCTGAGGCTGGTGGGGAGGGAGTTCCAGGTCTTGGCCGCCAGGAAGGAGAAAGATCTCCCACCCGCCGTGGAGCGGCGGGTGCGAGGGACGGCAGCAAGTGCGAGGCCAGCGGAGCGGAGGGGGCGGGTGGGGACGTAGAAGCTGAGGCGTCTGTTGAGGTATTCCGGTCCCTTGTTGTGGAGGGCTTTGTGTGCGTGGGTGAAAAGACGGAAGGTGATCCTTTTGCTGACTGGGAGCCAATGCAGGTGTCTCAGGTGTGCGGAGATGTGGCTGTTGCGGGGTACGTAGAGGATGAGGCGGGCCGAGGCGTTTTGGATGCGTTGCAGGCGGTTTTGGAGTTTGGCGGTGGTCCCGGCGTAGAGGGTGTTGCCGTAGTCCAGGCGACTCGTGACAAGGGCGTGGGTCACGGTTTTTCTAGTGTCGGCGGGGATCCAGCGGAAGATCTTGCGGAGCGTGCGGAGAGTGAGGAAGCAGGCGGAGGACACGGCGTTGACTTGCTTGGTCATGGTGAGAAGAGGGTCCAAGATGAAGCCGAGGTTGCGGGCGTGGTCTGCGGGGGTCGGTGCGGTGCCGAGGGCCGTGGGCCACCAGGAGTCGTCCCAGGCGGACGGGGTGTTGCCGAGGATGAGGACTTCCGTTTTTTCAGAGTTCAGCTTTAGGCGGCTGAGCCTCATCCAATCTGCGACGTCCTTCATACCCTCTTGTAGGTTGGTCTTGGCGCTGGCGGGGTCCTTGGTGAGGGAGAGTACAAGTTGGGTGTCGTCGGCGTAGGAGGTGATGATGATGTCGTGCTTGCGTACGATGTCGGCGAGGGGGCTCATGTAGACATTGAAGAGTGTCGGGCTGAGCGATGAGCCTTGAGGTACGCCGCAGATGATCTTGGTGGGTTCTGAGCGAAACGGAGGGAGGTAAACTCTTTGGGAGCAGTTAGCGAGGAAGGAGGCGATCCAGTCCAGGGCCTGGCCTTGGATCCCGGTGGAGCGTAGGCGGGTGATTAGGGTGCGGTGACAGACGGTGTCAAAGGCAGCCGAGAGGTCGAGGAGAATGAGGGCGACTGTTTCACCGTTGTCCATCAGGGTTCTGATGTCGTCTGTGACTGAGATGAGGGCGGTTTCCGTGCTGTGGTTGGTTCGGAATCCGGTTTGTGAAGGGTCGAGCAGGTTGTTGTCTTCCAGGAAGGTGGTCAGCTGTTTGTTGACGGTCTTTTCTATTACCTTGGCTGGGAAAGGTAGAAGAGAGATGGGGCGGAAGTTTTTCAGGTCGCTTGGGTCAGCCGTAGGTTTCTTTAGTAGGGCGTTGACTTCAGCGTGCTTCCAGCATTCGGGGAAGGTAGCAGAAGAAAAAGAAGAGTTGATGACGGTCTGGAGGTGCGGGGCGATGATGTCGTCGGCTTTGTTAAAGATGAAGTGCGGGCAGGGGTCCGAAGGGGCGCCGGAGTGGATAGAGTTCATGATGGATTTGGTTTCTTCCGTGTTGATGTGGGTCCAGTTGTTGAGGGTGATGTCCGGGGAAGCGGGTTCAGTGGTGTATGGTTGGGTCTGGTGTCCGAAGCTGTCGTGGAGGTCGCTGATCTTGCGATGGAAGAAAGTGGCGAGGGATTCGCACAAATCCTGTGAGGGCGTGACGGCGTTGGCGCTGGCGCTGGGGTTGGAGAACTCTTTGACGATGCTGAAGAGTTCTCTGCTGTTGTGGCTGTTTTTGTCTAGTCCGTCGGTGAAAAAGTTCCTTTTGGCAGTGCGGATCAGGTGGTGGTGTTCGCGTGTAGCGTTCTTGAGGGCGGTCATGTTGTCAGCGGTGTGGTCCTTGCGCCAGGCCTTCTCAAGGGCACGACAAGTTTTCTTTGATTCTTTGAGGGTGTCAGAGAACCAGAGAGGTTTTTTGGTGTTGGTCTGTCGATGCGTGCGTTTGAGGGGAGCAAGGTTGTCAGCGCAGTTGGAGATCCAGTTTGTGAGGTTGAGAGCTGCGTCGTTGGGGTCGGTGGTGAGGGTGGGTTGGTTGGCGGCGAGAGCGGAGAAGAGTTGCTCTTCAGGGATCTTGTTCCACTGTCGACGAGGGATGGGTTGAGTGCGGAGGTGGGAGGTCTCGCGTCGGAATGTGAAGTGGACGCAGCTGTGGTCGGTCCAGTGTAGAGCAGAGGTGTGGCTGAAGAAGACGTGTTTGCTGGCGGAGAAGATAGGGTCGAGCGTGTGTCCGGCGATGTGGGTGGCGGTGTTCACCAGTTGTTTGAGGCCGAGGTTGGCGAGGTTGGCGAGCAGGGTGGTGGTGTTGGGGTCGTTGTTTTGTTCCAGATGGAAGTTGAGGTCGCCTAGGAGGATGTAGTCCGGTGAGGCGAGGGCGTGCGGGGAGATGAAGTCGGCGATAGCGTCGCTGAAAGAGGCGCGAGGTCCGGGAGGACGGTAGACGAGGGATCCTCTGAGGGTGGTCCTTGGGTCGGTGCGAATCTGAAAATGCAGGTGTTCAGCGGCGAGGGGGGGGTCTTCGGTGGAGGTGGTGACGCTGATGGAGTCTTTGAAGATGATGGCGACACCTCCTCCTACTTGGTTGGTGCGGTCTTTTCTGGAGATCTTGTAGCCTTCGGGGATGGCGGGTAGCGATGTCTGGAGCAGAGGAGGCGTTCATCCATGTCTCCGTGATGAAGGCGACGTCCGGGGCTGTGGAGTCCAGGAGGTCCCAAAGTTCAACGGCGTGCTTGTGGACGGAACAAGCGTTGACCAGGATGCACTTGAGGTGGTTGATGGCGCGTGGGCTTGTGGTCGTGGTAGTTGCGTGGTGGAAGATGCGTTTGCAGGAGTTGCAGGCGAAGGGTCCATGGGTGCGTTTGGGGTGAGCTAGGAAGCAGGTTTTGGAGCGCCCTGGGTTGAGGGCGTGGAGGGTGGTGGGGTCGTAGCGGATCAGCGGGGCTTGGGGGAGCTGGGGACCAGGGGTCGTGGCGCTGGGCGCGGGCCAGGCGCGGACGGGCGCAGACGGGCTTGCCTCTGGCGCGCCTCCGGCGCGCCAGCGGCGTGCCCGCTGCGCGCGCCCGCTGCGCAGTCGCGCAGCGGCCGCCATAAGAGGTAGGAGGGGGGGGGGAGGGGTCAGCTGGGGGCGAATGGGAGCTGGGGGGCGGGGGCGTGCAGGAGGTCGCGGCGGGAAAGCGCGAGGGAGGGAGGGGGGACAGGTAGAGTGAGAGGAGCTGGGGGAGGGGGTTTAGGGTGGAGGAGGGTGAGTGTTAGGAGGTTTGGAGATTAGGGAGAGAGATAGGAGTAGGGTTGTGAAGATAGGGGAGGGGGGGTTGTAGAGGTGGGTGAGGGAGAGAGGTAGAGTGAGAGGATAGGGAGATAGGTAGTAGAGGGGGTGGCGGGAGGGGGGGAGAGATAGAGAAATAGATAGAGAAAATAGATAGAGAAGTCGATAGATAGGGAAATAGATAGATAGACAGATAGGTAGGTAGGAGGAGGTGGAGAGTGGGGGAGTTAGATAGTGAGATAGGGAGCTAGAGAGATAGGAAGATAGGAGGAGTGAGGGAGGTAGATAGCGAACGGGTTAGCTAGGGGTGAGAGAGGGGGAGGCGAGTGAGGGAGGGGGATGAGGAAGGAGCAGGAGGGCAGGCTCGGGGGAAGAAGACGGAGGAGGTAGAAGAGCCGAAGACAGGAGAACAGAAGACAGAAGAACAGAAGACCGGAAGAGCAGAAGAACAGAAGACAGAAGCACAGAAGATCGGAAGAGCAGAAGAACAGAGAAGAACAGAGAAGAACACAGAAGAACACAGAAGAACACAGAAGAACACAGAAGAACACAGAAGAACCGAGAAGAACCGAGAAGAACCGAGAAGAAGAACACAGAAGCACAGAGAAGAACAGAGAAGAAGAACACAGAAGACCGGAAGAACACAGAAGAACAGAAGGGAAGAACAGAAGAACAGAAGGGAAGAACAGAAGAACACAGAAGAAGATTGCAGAGGGGGAGCGAGGAGGAAGAGACAGAGAGGAGGAAAAGAAGCAGGAGCAGGAGAGAAGGTGAGTGGCGCGGGGCAGGGCGAGGGGCTGGGAGGAGGGGGGTACTTACAGTTAGGTGGGTATCAGGAACACAGGAACTCGGGAACTTGGAGGAGCTGCAGCGGCAGGGGGAGCGACCTACCCTTGGGTCAAGGGTCGCTACCACTGTCGCGCAGCGGCCGCCATAAGAGGTAGGAGGGGGGGGAGGGGTCAGCTGGGGGCGAATGGGAGCTGGGGGGCGGGGGCGTGCAGGAGGTCGCGGCGGGAAAGCGCGAGGGAGGGGGGGGACAGGTAGAGTGAGAGGAGCTGGGGGAGGGGGTTTAGGGTGGAGGAGGGTGAGTGTTAGGAGGTTTGGAGATTAGGGAGAGAGATAGGAGTAGGGTTGTGAAGATAGGGGAGGGGGGGTTGTAGAGGTGGGTGAGGGAGAGAGGTAGAGTGAGAGGATAGGGAGATAGGTAGTAGAGGGGGTGGCGGGAGGGGGGGAGAGATAGAGAAATAGATAGAGAAAATAGATAGAGAAGTCGATAGATAGGGAAATAGATAGATAGACAGATAGGTAGGTAGGAGGAGGTGGAGAGTGGGGGAGTTAGATAGTGAGATAGGGAGCTAGAGAGATAGGAAGATAGGAGGAGTGAGGGAGGTAGATAGCGAACGGGTTAGCTAGGGGTGAGAGAGGGGGAGGCGAGTGAGGGAGGGGGATGAGGAAGGAGCAGGAGGGCAGGCTCGGGGGAAGAAGACGGAGGAGGTAGAAGAGCCGAAGACAGGAGAACAGAAGACAGAAGAACAGAAGACCGGAAGAGCAGAAGAACAGAAGACAGAAGCACAGAAGATCGGAAGAGCAGAAGAACAGAGAAGAACAGAGAAGAACACAGAAGAACACAGAAGAACACAGAAGAACACAGAAGAACCGAGAAGAAGAACACAGAAGCACAGAGAAGAACAGAGAAGAAGAACACAGAAGACCGGAAGAACACAGAAGAACAGAAGGGAAGAACAGAAGAACAGAAGGGAAGAACAGAAGAACACAGAAGAAGATTGCAGAGGGGGAGCGAGGAGGAAGAGACAGAGAGGAGGAAAAGAAGCAGGAGCAGGAGAGAAGGTGAGTGGCGCGGGGCAGGGCGAGGGGCTGGGAGGAGGGGGGTACTTACAGTTAGGTGGGTCTCAGGAACACAGGAACTCGGGAACTTGGAGGAGCTGCAGCGGCAGGGGGAGCGACCTACCCTTGGGTCAAGGGTCGCTACCACTGTCGCGCAGCGGCCGCCATAAGAGGTAGGAGGGGGGGGGAGGGGTCAGCTGGGGGCGAATGGGAGCTGGGGGGCGGGGGCGTGCAGGAGGTCACGGCGGGAAAGCGCGAGGGAGGGGGGGGGACAGGTAGAGTGAGAGGAGCTGGGGGAGGGGGTTTAGGGTGGAGGAGGGTGAGTGTTAGGAGGTTTGGAGATTAGGGAGAGAGATAGGAGTAGGGTTGTGAAGATAGGGGAGGGGGGGTTGTAGAGGTGGGTGAGGGAGAGAGGTAGAGTGAGAGGATAGGGAGATAGGTAGTAGAGGGGGTGGCGGGAGGGGGGGAGAGATAGAGAAATAGATAGAGAAAATAGATAGAGAAGTCGATAGATAGGGAAATAGATAGATAGACAGATAGGTAGGTAGGAGGAGGTGGAGAGTGGGGGAGTTAGATAGTGAGATAGGGAGCTAGAGAGATAGGAAGATAGGAGGAGTGAGGGAGGTAGATAGCGAACGGGTTAGCTAGGGGTGAGAGAGGGGGAGGCGAGTGAGGGAGGGGGATGAGGAAGGAGCAGGAGGGCAGGCTCGGGGGAAGAAGACGGAGGAGGTAGAAGAGCCGAAGACAGGAGAACAGAAGACAGAAGAACAGAAGACCGGAAGAGCAGAAGAGCAGAAGAGCAGAAGAACAGAAGATCGGAAGAGCAGAAGAACAGAGAAGAACAGAGAAGAACAGAGAAGAACACAGAAGAACAGAGAAGAACACAGAAGAACACAGAAGAACACAGAAGAACACAGAAGAAGAACACAGAAGCACAGAGAAGAACAGAGAAGAAGAACACAGAAGACCGGAAGAACACAGAAGAACAGAAGGGAAGAACAGAAGAACAGAAGGGAAGAACAGAAGAACACAGAAGAAGATTGCAGAGGGGGAGCGAGGAGGAAGAGACAGAGAGGAGGAAAAGAAGCAGGAGCAGGAGAGAAGGTGAGTGGCGCGGGGCAGGGCGAGGGGCTGGGAGGAGGGGGGTACTTACAGTTAGGTGGGTCTCAGGAACACAGGAACTCGGGAACTTGGAGGAGCTGCAGCGGCAGGGGGAGCGACCTACCCTTGGGTCAAGGGTCGCTACCACTGTCGCACAGCGGCCGCCATAAGAGGTAGGACGGGGGGGGGGAAAGGTCAGCTGGGGGCGAATGGGAGCTGGGGGGCGGGGGCGTGCAGGAGGTCGCGGCGGGAAAGCGCGAGGGAGGGGGGGGACAGGTAGAGTGAGAGGAGCTGGGGGAGGGGGTTTAGGGTGGAGGAGGGTGAGTGTTAGGAGGTTTGGAGATTAGGGAGAGAGATAGGAGTAGGGTTGTGAAGATAGGGGAGGGGGGGTTGTAGAGGTGGGTGAGGGAGAGAGGTAGAGTGAGAGGATAGGGAGATAGGTAGTAGAGGGGGTGGCGGGAGGGGGGGAGAGATAGAGAAATAGATAGAGAAAATAGATAGAGAAGTCGATAGATAGGGAAATAGATAGATAGACAGATAGGTAGGTAGGAGGAGGTGGAGAGTGGGGGAGTTAGATAGTGAGATAGGGAGCTAGAGAGATAGGAAGATAGGAGGAGTGAGGGAGGTAGATAGCGAACGGGTTAGCTAGGGGTGAGAGAGGGGGAGGCGAGTGAGGGAGGGGGATGAGGAAGGAGCAGGAGGGCAGGCTCGGGGGAAGAAGACGGAGGAGGTAGAAGAGCCGAAGACAGGAGAACAGAAGAACAGAAGACCGGAAGAGCAGAAGAACAGAAGACAGAAGCACAGAAGATCGGAAGAGCAGAAGAACAGAGAAGAACAGAGAAGAACAGAGAAGAACACAGAAGAACACAGAAGAACCGAGAAGAAGAACACAGAAGCACAGAGAAGAACAGAGAAGAAGAACACAGAAGACCGGAAGAACACAGAAGAACAGAAGGGAAGAACAGAAGAACAGAAGGGAAGAACAGAAGAACACAGAAGAAGATTGCAGAGGGGGAGCGAGGAGGAAGAGACAGAGAGGAGGAAAAGAAGCAGGAGCAGGAGAGAAGGTGAGTGGCGCGGGGCAGGGCGAGGGGCTGGGAGGAGGGGGGTACTTACAGTTAGGTGGGTCTCAGGAACACAGGAACTCGGGAACTTGGAGGAGCTGCAGCGGCAGGGGGAGCGACCTACCCTTGGTACCCTTAGCCTGACTGGTTCCTGTCTTTGCGTTACCTTAGAGGTTCCCTGTGGCTACAGTTGTCTCATAGTTGCTTTCCATGCCCTCTCTTTCCTCATGGGGTATTGTGTCTGGTAGGTCTACGATGAATCCTCAAATAGATTGTATAGTGTAATCAGTTTACTTATCGTATCATGGTCTGGGACATGTATTCAAATAGCCTAATCCAGCCCCCATCCCTTGTATGGGTTTCATGTATTCATGAGTGACGAACAGTGACTGTGTACTATGGCTATATATGCATGGATTTGGTAGGGTGCCTCCAGCACAACAAAGCAGGGTTGCTAATGTGTATGAAAGGACAAAACATGTTTGTGCCCTGACGGTCCACACAGAGATTCACATTGGCCACAACCTAGTGATGGTGCTTGTGTGGTGACTAGTTGTGAGATGAATCAGCACAGAGGCACTGATGTTCCCTGTTGCAGTGGGAATTTTGTAGGCCACCCTGTGTACAAATGTTGTGATGAAACCTGGCTGTTTCATATTACTGATCCAGAACGTTTGTGAGCACACCAAGGTTGCACTGTTATCAGCCTCATAAAAGTTCTGCAGTACCATAGCTGGACTATCCCCATGTGTGTCGTCAATTTCTCTTTGGCTTTTGGTCAATTCTGCTTTGAAGGATACTCTGTTAATGCAGGGAATGGCTCCACAGACTCATGACTAGACCTGCACGTAACTGTGACAACATGGAGGCCAATACAGACACAGGGTCCACATGGCCACACACTTGACCTGGACACCTTTGTGTAATGAACCACTAGAAATATGTAAACACATGCAGCATGGTCTGCTGGTCCTCCACTGCCACAGGAGAAACATAGGTCATTTATATAACTAAAACTGTGGTGTAACATTACATTTTGGATTGGTTTTGGGACTCTGTGTCACAAACACTGTAACTACCCAGCATGTTCAAATGCCTGAGTCATGGGTAGTATACAAACAGGTGGCCAGGAAGTGGTATCCAACATTCCAGTACATGTGATGGCTTAGCCTTGTAACATTGCCATTATCAACCGTCCTCTATCTATCCTGTGCATAGTTTGTCATGGGAGATGTTTGGTCCCCAAAGTCAGGGAAGTTCACACAGCATTAGATGCTACGGGTATGACAAACACATATTCTGACTGATGTACCACACTGAATAGCATCTGATGGTTATCCACATTTACAACACATGCACACAATCACATTAATGAAAACACATCATGTGACGTTCACAAATAGGCACAACAACAATTGAAATAGCCAATTCACAGACATAAACACACAGGCAATGAGTGAATGTATTAAGTTGCGTAGCCTTGCTATCCTCTATTGACGCACCACCTGCTCAAACTTGGGAATACCAATTTATATTCCAAATGTTTGGGTTGCTGTTGCATCGGTTAAGAGTGCTCATCCGGCACAACAACATGAGTATTATGGTCCGCAGTAGTGTGGTCTGCCACATGTACCTAAACACTGGAACACACAATGCAGGCACTAACAGCCTATCTCTGTACAGTTACAGCTTTCATGTACATTAATAATGAGAGAAATGACACAAACACAGAAAAAGACAAATATTTTTATGCAAACGCATCAAAAAAGACGCATATGTCTCAAATGTTGCCGCATATGCGTTGAAAAATGACGCTCACAGCCATTATACATCCACTGGTCCCTAGCGGTAATTCCTACACTGTACTCCATGAAATTGGTTATCAATGGAAAATATATGGACATTTGCGGGGTAATTTTGAAGCTTTTGCGTCAACAAATTTTGACGCATAGCCCGTAAGTGTCATAAAGTTTTAATGCATCATAGTAAAAATGAGTCAGGAAATGATGTAATAGGATATACTGTTTACAGAAATGGTACAGTGGGTGCACTATTACTTTCACTTTGCAGTCTGTGATTCTTCTAGACTGTGTGGCTGTGCTGAGAGTTGTGTCTGTCCAAATTGTGCTTTTGTCTCCTGTGTGCCATTCTATTTGTCACTGTTGTTTTTTGTAATTGTCTCAGTTATTCAGTGTAAGTGTGTTTTTGTCATTTTTGGTGTCTAATTTTGTCTTTGTACTGTTGGGAATGTGTAGTGGGTATTGTTAGTTGGGGTATTGTTGGGGTGTTGGTGGGTTACTTAAGTTTCATTTTCCTCCCTCCTTTCCCTGTATTTTCCTCTGTACCCCTTCCTATACCTATTATTTCTGTCATGTTTGATAGACCATGTCTAGGGAGAATAGGTGAGGAGGAGCTGGGGGCATTCATTTGGCTGGTGTGCCACTTCCTCCCCCTGATCTTAGAGACTGGTGGCAGGGTGATATAGGGGTATCACACGGAGGCGAGGAGGCTCAGATGGTCCAAGGTGCTGGACCATCTGAAGAGAATTTTCAACACACAGCACAACGACCACCAACTCAAGCATTGATGGCCTGACCTTGTTGCCAGAGAGCTGCTCGACCACCTGGGTGTGGTGATTGGTGACCCTGTTGGTGAGTACAATTCAGACTAATGTGCACATTTAAATGCTCTGTAGTGACAGTAGCAGGTTTGTTGACATGCTGCATGCAATGTTTATGGACATGTGGAATGCAAGTTAAATACATAGTGGCTCTGATTTATATAATATTTGCTACACATTACCATAATTTGTTGATGCAAAAGCTGCACAAACTTACAAAACATAACTTCATCTTGTCAATTATAGATGCTTCGACCGCAATGGATGATGATAATGCTGCTCAAACTTATGTTTCATTCATTGTCTGTGAGTGTACCAGGAAAGAGATGTATTTCACAAGCTTAAGCAAGGAATGAATGTAGTCCCCAATTATTTGGAATACATGTCTGAACTGTATTCCAGGCCATACGTAGAAAGTTCTTCCTAATCTCTGGTAATATCTTAGGCTGATACTTTGACTTGGTTTGTGCAGAACTTAAATTAGAGATGGATGCCAAACTAATGCACACGGGATAATATCTAAATGTTTGGAGCTACTTTCCATAGCTGTAGTGTTAAACACGAAGCAAATGCTACAAATTGAAGATAAAAAATATATCTGGCTCTCTGTTCATTGTTCCTGTGTGTTTTAATTTGCCTTGGGCACATTTGCTGGAACAGAGCTGATGCATTTGCCATCTGTGTCACATTATAGCCATGCAATTCTCCTAAGTTATTGAGTCATCATGGGATACCTGAACCTGGTGAATGCATGGTCACAAATTATTGCTTGCATTATGTTGGGCAAGGGACCCCTGACCACTTCCATCATACATTTAAAGTGACAAAATAGTTTGCTAATTTACGTTTGGTACACCCCTGCTGATCTAGTGCAGCATATGTACAATAGCTATCTTCCCACTATGAAGGCTATCACAGACATGGGTGTATGCTAAGATCAGCAGACCAGCATTCCTGTGACTGCTTCCATTCCCAAGGTGCATACAAATTGAGACCTACCTCATCAAGATTGCCACAGTAGTACATTTGCTAAACCATGTTTCAATTATGGGACAGTGTCAGTTTGTTGAATACCCGCAGATCACCTAACTTGGCTAATGTAAGATGATGAATGTGGCCAACTGTGAATTCTAATACCCGATATAGATGCACAGGGCAATGAGTGACACATTTCAGGTGCAATGACTACACCTGTGCCCATGCATTCTGTCATGGATGATCAAAATAGACACTGTCAGCATATATTTCTTTGTTGTTTTGATTTAGATAAATGGCCAATCCGTGTTTAGTGTAAGATTGTCATCAAGTAACACACAGGATCCCTGCCATCATGGTGTCATAGGGGGCATATCTGGCTCTGGGTACACTGGCATTGTGACATACGTAACCTACAGACAACAAATAGCCCACATTTAATGGACCATAGAAAGCATAATAATTCATGAGCTAAACTCAACCCACATGAGCATCACATAGTAACTGTCCCTTGATGCACAAGCCACAATACCTGAGTGACTGGTATTGCAGTGCACCAGGAATGTGGCTTTGCATGTCTCTCATAACAACAAAAGAAGAAATGGAGTATCCTCTATAAATTAATCTGCAACCAATTGAGTAATCAGGTTTGTCACCACACGATTGTTAGGGCCACTGCATGTGTGCATATGTGTGTGTATAACTCACTGGAGTGACAGGGTCAATACATGGTTGCAGTGGTATGTCAGTTGGGGTGTCTGCATGCCTGAAGGGCTGATCTATCAGATATAATGTCACACACAGTAATTTTTTTGTTCCAACTGTTGCAGACATTGACCACATTTCACCCTTCCATTTTTACAGGTGGACCAGTCCCCTACACAATTGGAGAAGTGGCTCGATTTATGGACCCAGACATATCCAGTAAGTGTTGATATGTTAGTTCTGTGTTGTGTTTGCAGCTGTTGTGTGATTGACTACTGTGTGGCGGACACATAGCAAGGTATGATGTGCTGGCACATGATCTGATATGTGACTTGACTGGAGTTTGACTTTTTTTTCTCCATATTTGAGTTGGACAGTCAATGGCGTAGAGTCATAATGTGGGAATGTAGTGCAGCGCTGTAGGCATGGGCAGGTGAACAGGGTGACATTTGTTGCTACATTTATTGTAATGAAAATCTGGGAGGTAGACATTTTCATGATTTAGTCAACAAGTCATACCCTGAATCACACAGAGCAGGGATTCCGAAGTATTATCCACAGACTTGAGCATCCCTGTAAACTAATGAACATGTAGAACTGCATGTTTGACTTCCTAGCAGCATCTAGCACCACATGTTGTGCTATGTTTCTGTGGCACTTGAGTAGAATGTCATAGGTGTGCATGCAGCTCAAGCCCAGATGGGTGTTTGCATCTATGTGCTTGTTTTTGGAAAGGTATTATTGATATCAAATGATGTGGACAATTATCCGCAATTAGGAACATAAATGTGGATGTGATTGTCCAATGTTTGTGTCTATCCTAGTTGGACACCCTCCTTACCTGTGGTGGACTGAGTAAAACCATGGACAACTGTCCACAGCTTCCTGGCTGTCCTTGATGTTTGAAAGTATGTGTTGCATGTCCATCACCCCCTGAGGCACAGGGTTAGGGTTATGAAATATGTGTACCTAGGTGTGAGAATCCCAGTGTAGAACACAGACTAGTAATTCAAAAATGAATTTGTTCCAACCTAGGATACCCCCTCATGATTAGCAACTGCATACCATCCTGGCAATTCCATTTACAAATCACAGATCTTGTGGCCCTTGATTGTCATCCAGAAGATAGTCATTAGTTGGCCTGTTACATGTGGAGTACTTGCAGCATTTGTTATGTGACTAATGGCAGAACAATGATGCATGGATCATTTAAGTAGGTACACACCTTTTTGAGCATTTGCTGTGCTGTTAGATAGGAGATGTGTAGGCTGCCTTGGCACGTACTTCCTCAGGGACAATCTGTGATCTGTACTGTGATTTGGCCTGTTTAAGCTAATTTTTAGGAATTGTTTGAATATCATCAGTAGCTATATCACACAATGATGTAACTAATGTTTGGCTTTATCTTTTTTCACAGCTGCCAACATGGTTGCCAATCAGATCTGAGAATTCCAGAGGAGGGTGATGCGTTACCACCATATTCTGCATGTGGAGTCTGGGTTCCGCCACATGGCACGGCCATGAGTGAGCCACAGGGGTCTGGATGGCATTTGCCCAAGGGGGCCCATCCGTGTCCACAACAGCCTCCACCACCAGCACCACCGCTCCGACCTAAGTGGCACTAAGGATGACAGCCACCACTGCAAGTCCCTCAACATCATCTGTTCCTGGACCACTGACAGCAGCCCCTGCACCTCCCCATCCAAGCATGA
Source organism: Pleurodeles waltl (assembly GCF_031143425.1). Lineage (NCBI taxonomy): Eukaryota > Metazoa > Chordata > Amphibia > Caudata > Salamandridae > Pleurodeles > Pleurodeles waltl. Next base: position 254,058,286 of record NC_090448.1, on the reverse strand, counting down.
CACCGGCACCAGCACAACCCTCCACTAGTGGCACACAGACCACCCCTGCTGCAGACATTGACATTGCGGAATTTATGAACATGCGATGTGACATGCAACGGATGTGGAGCAGGATGGACAGGCTGCAGCAGGAGGTGTCCGACAACAGCAGAAGACTGCGTGGGATAAAAAAGATCCTGCGGATGGCAAACTTGTAACTGTTGGACCCTCAGCCATGATTCCCTCCCTTCTCTTTCCTGGTTCTTATATTTAGTGGGTTTAAGAAGCTTAGTGTTAGGTAAAATAATCTGTTAGTTTAGTTAGTATAAGTGAGTTGGGGTGGAGGGTATGATATTTTTACATGTGTTTTTTTGTGGGTGGGTGGGTGGACTTTGATGTTGGGGTTTTTGTGTATAAAAAAATAAGAAAATACAAAAAAAAAAAATATATATCAAAAAATATATAATTGTTTAGGATAGGATAGTATGTATTTAGGTTAGTATATGTTGTCCTCCAGGTGTCCCGTCATGTAAGGGGAGTGAAGGGTTGATGTTTAGAGTGTTTAGTTAAATGTGATAAGTAAGTTTACCTTAGGGTAGTTAGGGCCAGTTGTGGGTAATGTGTAGTTAGGATAGGTTAGCTTAGTTAAGGTGTTTCCCCTGGTTTTAGTATCCTTTTTTACTGTTAAATAAATATTCAGGTACTCCTTTACAGTATGTGTCACATGCTTGGGGATCAGGGCCTTGGCATGGGTGAACAGTGTCAAATTAGTATTTGCATTTGTGTTCCATCCTGCATCCAAATCCCAATTGAGCTGTCACATTTGCAGCTACACCAAAGCTACTTCTCTATGCATCTGCCATCCATTGCACCCACTATTCAAGGTTACTATGGTTCCCAATGTGTGGTTAAGCTTGGATATATGTTTTCAATTTGTCATACTTTGAGACCAGATTTGGAATCTTGGGCACTGTGGTACATCAGCCTGCTGCCTGATGTTCATGTGAACCCTGATAAGGTGAATAATGGCATAATCTTATGTAGTATAGTATAGTATACATAACTCACACCTATCATTTCTTACATTGTACTGCCAGGTTACATATTTGTCCATACACTCGTACACATTCATTCCTGCTGTATGGTGTGTGTGTGTGATGAAAGTTTGGAGTCAGATGTCACATACCTAAAGATTGTCTAGAAGGAAAATTTGAACACATTGATTTTCTGCTTAAACATCCCTTGACGCACACTTATTCTGTCCAACACAGCATTATACTGTTATTTTTCTATTTACTTCAGAAATAACCCTCAGGAAGGGCAGATGATGGTACAATCCAGACATCATTGCATAGTTATCAGCCCACAATCTTTCAAGGCAATTGTGTTGATATTCTATGGCCATTGACATGTGACATTCATCACTAATCTCCTACACGGTTGATGTGTCACATTGCACAGAGACAAAGTGGTTGTGTAAGTGCTATTTATTTTAAAGTGATGTAGTGCAATACTTACATAGTCCAGGATTGTGAGTCCATTAGTGTGACGCATTCTATTGTGATACTACACAAGTGCAAAGGGACCTGTCATTGGACATGCTGGGGTGAAGTGGCATACAGTGCAGAGGAACATGAATTGCCAATGAGGTAGTGAGAGACAATCACAGAGCATAGTGTCAAGGTAAACAGTGGGCTGGAGAACGGTGCATGTGAGCAGCTGTTGCAAGACGGGCATGTTAAGAAGCACAGGACCTTGGATATAAGTGCCCATTTGGCATGGACTTGTGCTACCGGGTACTCTTACGGGTGAAGGTGATCTGTTCCACGTCTTCATCTTCTGATGTGTATGTCATCTCCTCTGCCCTTGGTGGTGGTGGGTTTGAAGGGGCAACACACACTTCAGTGTTTGAAGACATGGAGTCAGAAATCCCGGTAGCTGCCAACTGTGGGGCTATTAAGGGCAGTACTGCAGCAAGGAGGAGCTGCTGGTTCTTAAGTATAGCAGCAACATCACTGTGGTAGGCAGCTAGGTCGGCCCTGAGGGGGTCAATATTGCATTTGTGAACACAGTGAAATGTTTGGTGTGTGAGGTGTTGTGGCAACTCCGTTACTGCTGTGCTGATTTTCTTCACACTTTGTTGAAGTTCTTGCAAGATAGATGTTCGCCCTTGCATGGCTGCTGCCTGTTCTGCAGATGACATCATGCACAAATGCACCCTCTCTAGGCTGGCTGCCATATTTTGCATCCCCACCTGCACCTCCTTGGCCAGCTCTCGCTGTACTCCAACTACAGTCCTCTCAAAGCTGGTGCCAGTGTTGTCAGAGTCCTCAGCTGGGTTGGAGCTGGCAGGTCATACAATTGGAGTGGTGGGTGGGTCCTCTGTGATGGCTGCTACTTCTGTGCTGCTCCTTGTGACTGAAGGTGGGGTCTGGAGGGTTCCAAGGATATCTTGGAGGGTCTGCTGGCTGATGTTTGTCAGCTCGTCATCCATGTCATCAGGGATGTCCAGGACAGGCATATCCCCAGCGAAACCATCGTCCTATGCAATGAGATATTGTACAATTAGGGCCAGATGTACGTAACGTTTTGCATGGCGCAAACTGCGAAATTCGCAGTTTGCGCCATGCAAAATGTGCATCGCGATGCACATTCCCATTTTGCGAGTCGGTAACTTAGTTACCGACTCGCAAAATGGGAATGTGACTCGCAAATAGGAAGGGGTGTTCCCCTTCCTATTTGTGATTCACATTGCGATGCAGAATTGCTTTGTGACCGCGAACGCGGTGGCAAAGCAATTCGCAGTTAGCACCCATGTGAAGTGGGTGCTAACCCATTCGCAAAAGGGAAGGGGTCTCCATGGGATCCCTTCCCCTTTGTGAATGGCTCTAAAAATATTTTTTCAGAGCAGGCAGTGGTCCTATGGACCACTGCCTGCTCTGAAAAAATTTAACCAAATGGTTTCATTTTCTCGAGTGTATTGCAACTTGTTTTCCTTTAAGGAAAACGGGCTGCAAAACCCTTTACTTACTACATCTGGCCCCAAGTGTGTCTGTGTTGTGGCATTTGTAATGTGACGTGCCTGACTTCCTATTAGTTGCACATTGTGAACTTGGTTCCTGTTCATTGTTCCTGTCATTAATATTAGCATTCTCCTAGGCCTATGCCCCACCTGCATGTCACATGTAGTGTAGGCAGTTTGGGGAAATGCCTGTGTCACATCATCTAGGTGTAGGTTCTTCCCAAATTGTATGTTGCCACCTTATTGTCCTACTCAACCCTCCATCTACTTCCATTATCATGGTGTGGCCTTGCACTGGCTGCGGGTGTTCTGATGGCACTTGTACCACACTTAACAATCTGGAACTAACCCAGTCTCTGATATTTCACATCCACCTACATGTTGCTGAGACCTAGCATATACTATGTATTGCTTTGGCATGGCATGATACGGGTGTCAGCATTGGTAGTGTGTACTGCTGATGTTGGGAAATGTGTGCTACATTGGATTGCAATGATGGTCCTAGCAGTGTTCCATTTCCTCTTATGACTGTGCGGGTGTGTTCGCCTTTATACACACATATGTCCTCCCCTTCAATGCAGTTGTCTTTGCACTATGACACTTGAGATGTTGCATGGTGGCATTGCAGATATTGTGACCCAGGCACAGGGTAGACCCTGACATATGCAGCATGGGTATGGCATTTCTGCTGTGTACCTCATAATGTTAAATATGATACCTGATGTTTGTTGCGCCTATGGACATGGGCATTTGACAGGATTTGCACATTTATATTCATTACAGGGGATTGATAACATTGTCATCCTGAACCGTCTAATTTGAGTGTGTTTGATCCAGGGGCAGATAACAGCCATTAGCTACTTGACCTGCACACACAGCAGAGGTGGTAGTGGCAACTGTTGTCAATGGAAAATACTACTTGCGGATATGGCCTGCGACTGGAAATTGAGGCATAGTTCATGTACCAACACTTCCAGGTGTCGTGTGACAGCAGGCCAGTTTTACGTTGTACCCTACCCTCCTGAACTGGCTTTGCTTTTCAAACAGCCTTGCCATGGCAGAGTACCCCCATGCAAAGGTTGTTGATGTAGTGTTGTGCTGTGCCCCAGGTTTCCCCTGCACAGCCCATGCCCCCATGCCGTGCCCCTTTGCCCTTTCCAGTACCTGATTATCATGGCTTACATTCATTGTGTAGTAGCTATGTCCCCCCTGTTTGCAGTTTACAATTAGGTATTTTAGTTCCCCATGCCACTTACCCTACATCTGTGTTGATTCATGGTAGTCTGCACTGTCCTGTCCTTGAATCCCTGTGACGATCTCCTCAGGGATGATGGCTGCCACCATATCCTCCATGTGGTCCAGGGCCTCCTGCGGTGCTGGACTCCCACCTCCAGTCTGCAGTGCTGCCTTTCTGTTCCTGGCCATCTTTTCCTTGGTCCTGCTCTTGCAGTCATGCCAGCGTTTCTTGCACTCAGTGACTGTTCTCCGTACTTCTGCCACACTGTTGATCTTATCGACAATTTGTTGCCAAATTGCCTCTCTCTTACCAATTGGCAATTTAGAGGTGACAAATAGTTGGTGCTGGTGTTCCGTCACCTCTTTCACCAGGATTTCATGCTCCTCTGCATTGAACCGACACTTCCTTTTCTTCTTTTCCCTCTCCAGGGTCTTGTGTGGGTCCTCCTGGCTGGTTCCTGGTCAGTTGTCATCTTCCTGGGGTCTCTCATAGCTTCTGGAATCCATTTTGGGGCTCCTTTACACATTTAGCTGTGTTTGCGCCGCTTTTTTACGCTATTGAGTCAAAAAATGGCACGTATCCAGTTTGCGATGTCATAAACCGGATGAAAGTCATTTTTGACGCATTAACGTTGTTTTTCTTTACGACATGGCGCATTGGTTTGAGTAAAAAAAAAATGACTCTAACCAGTGGTTTGCGCCGCCGTGCGTCAAAGTATAAATTTGACGCCCGGATGGCACAATGAAATTTTTGACGCAAAACTGTGTCAGCGCAGTTTTGGCTCAAAAAGTATAAATATGGCCCTTTGTCTATAATGGAGTTATTCTTAGCGGACGTATGTGTGGAGGCTGCGGGTGAATCCAAACTAAAGCGCCAATTCAGAATAATACAACTGCAGGACCTTCGACCTTTCAAAAAGATTTTGTTGATCCTAAAATAGATACTTAAAAAAGCCAGGTTTTAAACTGTTTATAGAAGAGTGAGAGAAATCAACATGCTCTCAACTCAGGGGAGAGAGTATTCCACAGCCTTGGACCTATGAAGTTAAAAGGCACAGCCTCCTTCCCTCATCCTCTTAACTCAGAGAACTGCAGCTAAATCCGTTTACTTGAATGCAAAGATCGAGGAGGTGTATAAAATGACACCAAAGATCTTACGTAGGGTGGACCAGAATATGACATACATTTATGTACATAGCAGAGTGCTTTAAATATCACTTGACGCTCGATTGGAAGCTAGTGCAACTCACACAGCAAGCAGGCCATAGGATGAAACTTGGGGGATGTAATAGAAGTCTGGTGGCATTTTGCACCACTTGGAGTCTCTTAAAAATATATTTTGGAACACGCAGGTAGAGAATAGTTCTGTAATCAAGCCATAACATGTCTAGGTCTGAATAACCTTTCTCTGGGCCGAAAATGGAAGGCCACCTAAAATCTTTCCAAGCCATTTAAGTATACCAAAGCAGGTCACTGACACGTTGGTGATTTGGTGGCTCATAGACATGTTGCAATCCAGCCATACTCTAAGATTCTTCATTACTGGGACTGGAGTTGGTAGGGTGCCCATTACATCTGCCCTTACATGTTACCCCCAGAGATGTGACCATTGCCGAACAGTAGGACCTCAGTCTTTTCTCCATTTAGTTTCAGCAAATTTGAATTCATCCAGATACACACTTGATTGAGGCAGTTCTTCAAGTCCTCTGCACTGTGCTTCTCCTGAGAGGACAGGGAGACCACAATCTGCGCATTGTCTGCATAAGACAAGAGAGTAAGGCTATACGATTCTTCAATATCTGCAAGTGACCTTACATACATGTTAAAAAGCGTTTGGTCGCAGGGTAGAGCCCTCAGGGACCCCAGATGGTAGATACTGCAGTACTGAGTGATGTTGATGTGTGTTCACTTGAAAGACACGATCCTTAAGAAAAGAACTCAGCCACGAAAGAGCAAGATCCTACACCCTCATGGTCTCATGTCTCTGCAGAAGAGTGTAGTGGTTTACCTTATCGAACACTGAATTAAGATTTAGCAGATCAGAGCTGCTGAGACCCATTGTCAAGCTGTTGCCATAGATACTCTGTTATGGCCAACATGGCAGGTTCTGTATTATGCTCCTCTCTGAAACCAGATTGTAAAGAGTGAAACAGGCCATTTATTTCCAGATAGGCTGTGAGTTACTTATTTACATCCTTCTCTTATGCTTTGGACAGAATAGGCAGAAGAGAGATAGGCTTTTAATTTCCCCAACTGGATGGATCCAAGATAGGGTTTTTTAAGTAAAGGCTTAACCATGGCATGCATCCACATACTAGGAAATGTGCCCTCTGAACATTAGATGTGTGAGAAGGTCTAGAGAGGAAGATTTCAATTTACCAAATACTAAAGGAGGGCAAGGATCAAGTGGTGAACCAGATTTAATAAAGGAAAGTTAGCAGTTTAGAGTTGCAGAGTCCAAAAGCTGAAAGAATCTAAGCAAATAGGTCCTATTAAGAATAAAAGACCAGCAGACTGCCTCAACAAGTTATAGCAGTCTCTCTGCTGTCACCTTGTGAAAGTGGAGGATAGCTTTACTCCACCCACTAGGCCATCTTTGACATTACTTGGAAGTAGGTCGAGGAGAGACTCCCTTTCCTCTTCTTCCATACCATCTGTCATCAGGAGCATAGTCATGTCTGCCCATTCATGGTGTAGTTTAAGTCTGTTGACATGTATCACACTATGTGGGTGCTTTGAGGTGCCTAAGTCCAGCAGCTAGGTGACTACCCCTTTCTTTTACAAGACTGAAATAAATCCTATCCACTTATCTCGGAGAGCTCTGGGAGCCACAGGCTCTACAACCCACACCAACTGACCTGCTTTATATGCCACCAAAGTAGACCTTATGGTCATATCACTACTTGATAAACTCCTATCTGTTCTCCAAATTCTGTCTGCCTTTTTCATCTACTCAGGAATTCTAGAGCAAAGGCCCAGTACATAGTCCACTATATTCTGTCGTTGTTCCTTGATGGGCTTCTACTATCCCTCTCTCACCATACCTTCTTACAGAGTGACCAGGCAAGAATTCTAACGGGTTAAAGATAATTTTTGTGGCACTTCCCTGTATGCAAAAAGTATGCATGGAAGAAGAAGATCCCTTCTCCATCTGTGCTTTCTGGTAATCTCATAATCATGTCTTTCATGGTCTTAAACTTCTTAACTAGGCCATTATCTTGAGTGTGATAGAGGTGATGAACTGGTAGGTAACACCACATTCATCCCACATAACTTTGCCTCCTTGCTAGAATCGACTCCCTGGTGCATGTCAAAAGGAATGGCCATGATCGCGGGTGTGCTGGCACGTGTCCCTCAGAACCTTGACCTTAGTCTCATTGATCTTTGGACACTACCTTTACTTCTCCAGACTTGAAGGCCAGGTGGTCAATTTGGCAATTTCCATCCCAGTCACTGATACTAGGGTGATCTCAGTAAATCTCTTGGAATTCTCAAGGACAACTTGCAACCCCATCCCTACACTCTCAATGTCATTGAAATGCCCATCAGTGGGTGGTGTATTGGTGCACACAGACTCTCTTCTTTTGTGTCCTGGCAGTCATAATACACCCCAGCCTTCCAAGGGTCATAATTATTTTCCAGGAACCCCCCTCCATGGACGGAGATGGAACTTGGGCGTCCCCCACTTGGACATTTTTGGGGGATCTTTTAAGAACTCTTACTTTTTATCCTTGTTGCCCATCTCTTCACACTAAGGAGAGGGTCTGACCCCTTCTCTTGTGATCACTTCCATGTAACTGTTGGGGTTCTATAGTGCTCCTTTTTGTGCCCCCCCATAGGCAAACATTCAACTTGGAAGAAGAACTTACCATCTCCTTCTGCATTTTTCTGGTAAACCCATAACTATGCTGTAGGAAAATGGCTCATTGTTACAGATACCTCCCACTTTTTTCCTGATATTGATGCTGACTTGACTGAGAAGTGTGCTAGGACCTTGCTAACCAGACCCCAACACCAGCGTTCTTTCACAAAAAATGCACCATTGTTTCCACAATTGGCACACCCCTGGCACACAGATAAGTCCCTTGTAAAAGGTACCAGTGGTACCAAAGGCCCTGTGACCATGGAAGGTCCCTAAGGGATGCAGCATGTGTTGTGCCACCTTATCCGACCCCTCACCTAACACAGGCACACTGCCATTACAAATTGTGTGTGTTGGTGGGGAGAAAAAGGCAAAGTTGACATGGCACCCCCCTCAGGATGCCATGCACACAAATACTGCCTGTGGCATAGGTAAGTCACCCTTGTAGCAGGCCTTAAATCCCTAAGGCAGGGTGCACTATACCACAGGTGAGGGCATAGCTGCATGAGCAATATGCCCCTACAGTGTCTAAGCCTATTCTTAGACATTGTAAGTACATGGTGGTCATATTAAGTATAAGGTCCGGGAGTTTGTCAGAACGAACTCCACAGTTCCATAATGGCTACACTGAACACTGGGAAGTTTCGTATCAAAAATCAGAATAATAAACCCACCCTGATGCCAGTGAAAAATGCACACAGAGGGCATCTTAGAGATGCCCCCTATATTTTATCCAATCCTTCAGTGTGAGACGAGTTTCTGACCCCTTGGGGTGAGAGTCTTTGTGCTCTCTGGGGCCGGAAACAAAGCCTGCACTGGGTGGAGGTGCTTCACACCTCCCCCCTGCAGGAACTGTAACACCTAGAAGTGAGCCTCAAAGGCTCAGGCTTCGTGTTACAATGCCCAAGGGCACTCCAGCTAGTGGAGATGCCCCCCCCCCCCAGACCCAGACCCCACTTTTGGTGGGAAGTCCGGGGAGATAATGAGAAAAATAAGGAGTCACGCCCTCAGCCAGGACCACCCCTAAGGTGACCAGAACTGATGTGACCCCCTACTTAGAAAATCCTCCATCTTGGTTTGGAGGATTTAGCCCAGTAGGAATAGGGATGTGCCCCTCTCACCAAAGGGAGGAGGCACAAGGAGGGTGTAGCCACCCTCTGGGACAGTAGCCATTGGCTACTGCCCTCCAACCCAAATACTCCCCTAAATTTAGTATTTAGGGGTGACCCTGAACCCAGGAAATCAGATGCCTGATGGCCAAGAAGAAGGACTGCTGACCTGAAAACTCCGCAGAGAAGACAGAGATGACAATTGCTTTGGCCCCAGCCCTACCGGCCTGTCTCCAGATTCAAAGAACCTGCAACAGCGATGCATCCAGGGGGACCAGTGACCTCTGCCGAATTAGAGGACTGCCCTGCAACCCAAAGGACCAAGAAACTCCTGTGGACAGCGGCTCTGTCTAAACAACAAAGAAGAAACCATCTTTAAAGGGACTCCAGCCTCACTCTTGAAGCGTGAGTCCCTAACACTCTGCACCCGATGCCCCCGGCTTGTGTCCAGAGAAACCAACACATCAGCGAGGACCCCCAGGTGACTCCCACAACATGGCCACTCAGAGACGACCTCCCTGCACCCCCACGGCGAAGTCTGCAGAGAGAATCAAGAGGCTCCCCCTGACCGCGATTGCCCGGTAACAAAGAACCAAACGCCTGGAAGAAGCACTGCACCCGCAGCCCCCAGGCCAGAGTGGAACCAACTACTGGTGCAGGAGTGACCATCAGGCAGCCCTCATCTTTGCCCAGTCAGTGGCTGGCCCGAGAAGCCCCCCTGTGCCCTGCCTGCATCACCAGAGTGACCCCCTGGTCCCTCCGTTGATTACAATAGAAAACCTGATGTTGTGTTTGCACACTGCACCCGGCTGCCCTTGTGCCGCTGAGGGTGTATTTTGTGTGCCTGTTTGGGACCCCCCCAGTGCTCTACAAAACCCCCCTGGTCTGCTTCCCCGAGGACGCAGGTACTTACCTGCTAGCAGACTGGAACCAGAGCACCTTAGTCTCCATAGACCCCTATGTTATTTGGGCACCTGTTTGACCTCTGCACCTTACCGGCCCTGTGTTGCTGGTGACGGGTATATTGGGTTGACTTGAACCCCCAACGGTGTACTGCCTATGCCCCGGAGATTGAACTTGTAAGTGCTTTACTTACCTGCTAAACTAACTTGTACTTACCTCCCCCAGGAACTGTTGAATTTTGAAGTGTCTACTTTTAAATAGCTTATTGCAATTTTCTGCTAAACTGTGTACACTACTGTTTTGATTCAAAGTTCTATACTTACCTATACCAAGTACCTTACAATTTATGTATTTACTTAAGTTCTGAATCTTGTGGTTCTAAAATAAATTAAGAAAATAATATTTTTCTATAGAAAAACCTATTGGCCTGGAGTTAATTCTTTGAGTGTGTGTTTATATGTATTGCCTGGGTGTGTACAACAAATGCTTAACACTACCCTTTGATAAGCCTACTGCTCCTTCACAATACCACAAATAGAGCATTAGTATTATCTATTATTGCCACTATCAACCTCTAAAGGGAACCCCTGGACTCTGTGCACTCTAACTCTCACTTTAATTTAGTATACACAAAGCCAGCCTACTGCATATGCTTTCGATGGCCTTGTTGAACCTTTCAACTAGACCCTGAAGAGGTTCCAGATTCATTTTTTGGGATACTCTCCATCAGACATTGTGGGTATATTAGTGCACACCCATGCATATGCTGCCTTGCTCAGCTCACAGAGGTGAGACAGCTTTGAATCTACTTGATGCTGGTCTAACTTCTATGTAGGACAATTAGTGAATATGCACTCTTAAACTACCAAATTATAGAGGCCATCATATGTGCCTACCTTGTTACCCTTACTCCACCCATCCAGTGTTTTTACTGAAGCATCTACAGAGTTCACCCATGTCTGTTGTGCCTACCGTGTGTGTTTCTGAACTTGTGTCTGTATTCCTCAGGGGTTAATCAGAACAATTCATCAAGTGCTGGATTCATCCATGGATAAACCTCTGCCACCTCATTCTCTAGAATCAGAAGCCTATTTCTCCTCACCACTGGAACTAGTTCCCACAACAAGGAACCCAGTGCTGAGCACCCACCTTTCCCACCTTAATAGCTTTCTCATAGGATGTCTCCCTCTACAAAATTAGGAACAATGCCGTTGGACAACTTTGAATCTTGGGTACCACTGCAGTTACCACACTCACTCTTTCATTGCCACCATTCTGAACTGCAGGCCCTCCTGAAGGGACATTACCTTTTCCTACTGGGCCAATCTCCTTTCCTCCAAAGCAAGGAGGCTCATCTGAGCCACGAGATCTCCATGCCCCCTCTTACTTCCAGTGAGCTCCTCTAACTTCTAGTAATTGAAGGAACCCTTGCTCAAATGTAGGGGGAAGTGTATCATTGTCTTCCCCATCTTCCTCTTGAATGACATTCCTGCCATCATCCTCTTACACATTGTCCGAGTGTAATTTTGTTCTCAAAAAGGACTTGGGCTCTGTGAGCCTCTTCCCAGTCCCTGAGTTGTTTCTCTAGGCCCTTTTTCTTGGCTAAGGACCCTAAGATGATCTACATGTTCGTGCTCAAACTCTCAAATTGTTGCTTTTGAGTGTGGGCAAGATGACCTAGTCGATTTCCTTGTCTAGTGAAAAATGTACTTTTTAGTGACTTTTAGAAACTTCCAAAAGATTTTCAAACTTAAAAACGTTTCAAAACGTTTTCATTTTTTTATGGAATGGTAATGCAAAACACAAGTTCTGGATCCCATTGTTAGTCACCAGTGTGAGGAAAATAGTTTGTTATATGGTGTGATTGTGCAACCTAACTATTTAATAAAGTCACAATACTGAATCAAATCCAGTTGGGTTCATTTGTAAAACCCCAGCTTAGTCATGGGCAGCTGTGGCTCTGAATAGACTGGTTTTATCAAATGAACCAGTGTAAAGCACTGCAGAGGACCATGACAGCTGAATAAAAAGAAAATGTAACACAATAAAAATCTAGCACAAGTTCATAGGTATAGGTGTGTCGTTATCTTTGAATAGACACCTCTGCGACAAAAATCCACCAAGGGCTTCCAGAGGTATGCATTTTAAAAGAAACAATAAATAAAAGCTTTTCACTTAGATCAATCAATCATTGTAATTTTCTGCGACTTGCTGTTTAGGATTAGCCACAAAATATAACTTGAAAATGGCTAGAAGGGAACTATTGCAGCAACCATCTCCATCAGGGAGCCAGTCATAGGGACCAATTAGGGCAAGTTGAATCGTTACCTTACAAGAAAAGCAACATCCAGTCCATTTCTAGGATCTCTGGGCTAACTGATATAAGACTCAATGGAGTGATCCTAGTGAAAGAGATAAGGGATGCTGAAGATGTTCAAGGACACTGAGGATACTGAGCCGGTGTCAGGGATCTTTCTGTGGCCACCCTTTGGTCCTCAAACATGCATGGGTGGCATTGATTTTCTGAAGTTCAGCACTAAACCAGGTGTGACTCGTCTTCTGGTGCCCAGTTACAGCAAAACCAGGGCATCCATTTAACTTACGGTAACTTCCATACTGCATTCTGATGACTCTCCTGGGTACGGCAGACTTGGATGCAACTTCTGAGGTTCTGTAAAACTGCATTCTTATAACTCGCCTGGGTACAGTAAACTCAGGTGCAATGTTTGAGAGTGGAGACTTGGGCTTCCAGGCTGCACTTTGGTGTCAAGCTGCAGAAAGGCTTCTTGGTACTGAGCTCTCAGGGGTGTAGGCCTCTCAGCTGTTATGACCCTGTGGCTGTAGCAGGTGCTGAAAAAAGTTTAATTGCTAACAAAGTGCCCTATTTAAATGATATGCAAAATATACTTTGATAATTTAAATATTCTACATGTAATAATTGTAGTAGGTAACCATACTTAAATATTATAGGCCTTATGTGGAAATGAAATATGGGCTCTTAACTTAGCATAACTGACGGTGCTATATTAAATGAGAAAATACATCAAGATTGAAAGGCCTGTTTTCACATTGAATATTTGTTGTGCAAGATGTTTTCTTCTCTTTGCTACAGATGTTGCTTTTTCAGAAGCTACTATCAGCTAATGAATAGACACATGTTTTGTATTAGACAACTGATAGCGAAGTTCTCACTGTAAAAAATGCAGACATCAGGCAGTCTGATTCATGGAAATAAGTTTGTGGAAAACAAGAATGATATACGGCAACATTCAAGGACTCATGTCCTGGGGAGAAGTTGGGGAGTAAACCTACTCTGAGGAGTGTGCTGAAATCCAATTTGTCATCAGAAAGAGGAGTAGGCATGTGTCAATATAGAACTTGTGTATTTATATTGGTATGTGTTCCTAGACTAGATCCCCAGACCCAGAGGAGACCTGACTAAAGACTAGACTTGACTCCCCTTGCTTTCCTCAAGATGAGAGATACCAATTCCTTTCCTCGACTCTCTGAGAGGAGACTCTACATTGAGTTTCTAAGGCTTCTTAACATGAGAGGTCTTAGTGTATTTCTTGGTCTGCTGTTATTTTAGATGAGAACACTTCACAGCTTTTTGCACTGAAGCTTCATGCTTATGCTTTAATTTCTCTCATCAGACCTCTTTATGGGTATCTGAACTGACACCTTTTCCCTTCTCAAATGTAGATATGATTAAATTTAGGATAGGGAGTATGTTTATGGAACAAGTGTGTTGCATTATTATTGTATTGTCTGCTTTGTTAACTAATATATTGATTCATTTCATTATAAAATATCAATTAATGGATTATGTTAACTTTTAATGATGATACTTTGAGAATAATACTTTAATAAAAGATGAATAACTAAAAGATTTGAAAATAAAACCCTTTACCTCACACTAACTCTCCTTATTAACTAAACAAAAGATGTAATCATTGATAATTCTTTGATGTTGATTACAGCTCTCTATTTCTCTGTTGACATCAAAGAACCAAATGACCTGTACACAGGGTTTGAATTAATGAATGTTCTAGGTGATTAAGGTGCAGAGTAAACTCTGAAGTCCAGCGGAGGTAGCGGGAGGATGGTTCATGTCATGAGAAAAGAGCTGTAAAAAGTAGCCCTATTCTAGAAATGCCCATCTCCTTCAGCCCAAAGCCTGAACTTGAAGACTGACAGAGTTGCAGTTTCAAAGGCTGTTGCATTGGTGGAGGTATAAGTATAGATAGGGCTATACGTCGCAATTGTCTTTGTTGAGATTTTGTTCTTTTACTGAGGTTATGTTTTGAGTGTTGAAAACAGTGGTGTTTAAAGACTAAGGTGGTCATTATGACATTGGTGGTGACTGTTAAAGTGGCGGTAATACAGCCAACAGGCTGGCGGTAATTACCGTCAAATTATGACCATGACGGTGATAACTCCCACAGACAGCCAATGTACCACAACAACCACCAGGGTGTTAACACCAGTGACCACGGCGGTAGCCACCTACAGCAAGGCAAAAGCCAAGGTACCGCCCACCACATTATGATATAGCAAACCGCCAGGATTTCCGGGCGGTATCAACTCCATCAAAAGCCTGGCGGAAACACAGTTCAGAAAATGAAAGACTCACCATCAGGGACACAGAGAAGACCACTGCCACTATGGAACCAGAACTACAAGTCTTCTCAATGCTCTTCTACGCCAAGCTCCACCTGGAACAACAACGCCAGCAAAGACGACGAAGGTGAGTACAGCTGTCTAGCAGACAAGGGAGGGAGGAAAAGGAGAGTGACACAAACATGCACAACGCACACCATTCACACACACACCATACACATAACCAGGTGCAGAGGAAAAACAATGTCACAGGACACACGTCATAATAATGCAAGGACAACAGTTAGGCAGTACTGATATTGTAATTGTATGCCAACAGCCACCATATTGTCCATATGACAATAAATACTTGATTCACTGTTCCGAAAGGGCCAATGGCCAGTCCAAAGTTCAAAAGGCCCACATGGCCACAGGGCACAGTCCAAGGCCCAACTCATTCCCTGACGTAATCCGTCCTACACTGCGCAGGGGCATGATGTTGTGAATGGCCAGGAACCTCAGGGGGAGGGGGCGGGGGGCACCTCAGCTGACGTGGGTAATTTGCCCATTGGTTGTGGGGGGCTCCATGCCCTTTACATTTAACTGGGGAGTGCAAGTTCACAGTCATTAAATGGCGGGACTTTCCCACTGGTTCTGGAGGGGGCTCTGTGTACAACAGTCCATTGGAGGGTGGCCTACATGCCCTCTGCTGGTGGTGAGGGATGCTGTTTTCCACCTAGAGGTGAGGGCTGTTGTGTCTCAACTGGAGGTGAGGGCTGCTGTTTTCCAGCTGGAGGTGAGGGCTGCTGTGTCCCAACTGGAGGTGAGGGATGCTGTTTTCCAGCTGGAGGTGAGGACTGCTGTGTCCTAGCTGGAGGAGAGGGCAGCTGTGTCCCAGCTGGAGGTGTGGCCTCCTTGCGCACTGCTGTTGGAGGGGGCCTCTTGCCTCTCTTGGTTGGTGGAGTGGGAACCTTCCCTTTCCTTGGTGGTGTAGTGGGATCCTTCTCTCTCTTGAGTGGTGGAGTAGGATCCTTCCCTCTCTTGGGTGATGGAGTGGGATCCTTCCCTCTCTTGGGTGGTGGAGTGGGATCCTTCCCGCTGTTGGGTGGTGGATAGGATCCTTTCCTGCCTCCACGACTAGGAGGTGCCTCCACTGTCCCCGTGGACTGTTTGGCTGAGGTGCTGGGTCACAATGACCCTGCTCTTACGGGCAGGACGGGGGGAGGGGGAGGGAAGAGGTCAAGTTGGGTGAGGAAAAGCTTCTTAGGGAAGGTGGGATGAGGGATGAGGGATTGGAGTGGAGGTTGAGGGAGTGTTGTTGGATGTGTATGTCTGCTGACTTTGGGTGCAGGTGCATGGGCAGTGTGCTAATATGAGGTGGATGGCTGTTGGGTGTCTATGTGTGTGTGTTTGTGTCTCTTAGGAGGGGGCAGACAGGGTGGGAGAGGACACAGGGGATGCGAGGATTGATGTTGTGGTGGTGTCTGCAAATGAGTTGTATGTGCTGCTTGGTGTGGTGATGTTGGTAGTGACTGTTGATGCAGGTCATGCAGGTGTGAGTGCGGATGTGACAGTGAGGGTGGAGGAGGAGTGGGGAGACAGTGGAGGCAGTAGATGTTATTGTGTGTGCAACTGTCTATTGTTTGTGTGAGTGCTTGTGGCCTGAAGTGTGCTGCCTGTGTTTGTCTGTGCCACTCTTGTGTGATGTTTTGTGTGCATGCTTGTCTGAATGTGTGCATGGGATAAGTTGGGGTTGAGACGATTGGGACTGGGAAGTGGTAGTTGGAGGGGGGATGGTTTGAACAGGGACAATGGCTGCCATCAGAGAGGAGGCCAGAGCCTGGAACGATCTCTGTTGGGCTGCCAATACACTATGAATGCCCTCCAGGAATGCATTTCATTGCTGCAACTGGGATGCCAGCCCCTGGATGGCATTCACAATGGTTGACTGCCCTACAGAGATGGAACTAAGGAGGTCAATAGCCTCCTGTTAGGGTTTGTGCACAGCAAAGAGCATGTCCCCTCTCACTGCACTAGTGGGTTCTGTAACAGCTCCCTTATAAACTTACTATTGAAAGCCTTTCTTGTTATCTCACCTTCCCCCCCCCCTAGGCTTCTGTGTATGTTGTTTAATATGCCTTGCTTTTACCAAGGCTTCTTTAAAACACTCCTCTCTAGGCCATGTGTTAATTTAACTCATTTGCATAATAACTGAAACTCTGCACACCTTTCAAGAACATGTGCAGCATGTGAGGACCACACCCAGCTCTTCAAACCACACCCAGCTCTGCACACCTTTCAAGAACATGTGAAGCATGTGAGGACCACACCCAGCCCTGTCTATAAAAGGCAGCCCTCGAGCCTCGCCCAATGCTTGTGCTCGTCTACCTCCCGCTTACCTGAGGACAGATCCCTCGGCGCTGGCACTCCTGCTCTCTACAGACTTTCATTGGCTTCAAATGGGCGCAGCTGCTGGCTCTTCCTTCTTCCGGTTTCCGGTTCCTCCTTGCCTCAGCCTCTCTCCTACAAGCAACCTGCAAAAGTGAAAGAAGACAAGGTTAGACTGATCAGTATCTCTTGCCAGCAACAAGTAAGTGCAAAACTTTTATTACCTGAAAGAACTTTGACAACAATTTCTGGATTCGTGTATAGACAATTTGAAACAAGATACCTTCCACGAACATTGTGATTCAAACTCTTTGTTACAACAATACTTTGCGGAACTTTGTGAAGCAAACATTTTTTTATGGAACTTTTAAGAATCGAACCGTGGAAACCATTAACAGCAAGGCAAACAGTAAATCAAGGACTTGCACAAATTACATGCTGTATTTTGACGTAAAAGTACAGTATTTGTTTTATAAAAGATTCTGGAAATATGGGAAAAGTGAGTCTGCTATTGGCAATTTAGGCTTTAGTTATATTAAGATGAATGTTTGATATTGATAATTCTGATAACGGTATTTGTTTAATGTTTTAGAAGCTTTAGAGTAATAGAAAGCACATCCCAGAGCAGTAACACATTCCAAACCTGGAAACTAGAGACCAGGATCCAAGAGGTACTTTTAGAAGAAAATTTCTAATAAATAAGGAGATAGTCAGGAACCCAGTTAGGAATAGGATGTACTTATCTGTTCTTTGTTTATTTTTCATTAGGCACCAGTTTCTACCGAAGTCAGATAGGGCCCCAGATTTGTGCAGCACTTCAACAGTGGAAACGCAAGAACGCTGTTGTCTCTTTATTTTATTTTATCCACTTCCCCCCTTCCCTTGAGCTTCTGTTCTTAGTGCACTGTTTTAAAAACTAGTGTGCTGGAACAAGCAGTTTCAGGGTGGGGTCGCATTGTCTTCAACCTCCATCAGAACTGAACAAGGACTCAGGTGAGCTGGGCTTTGACACCTCCTCATTCAGAGCAGCAGGGCTGACTAGGGCAGGGCCTGGGGACGAAGGAGTTGCCGATCCTCCTGGGTGATTGGGCACAGGAAACGCGGTGAGGGGCTGCTGGGAGGGCAGTGCTGGTATGGGGGTGTCAGCTGTACCTGTAGCTGGGGTGACTCCTGTGGTGTCCGCCATGACCAAGGAGCTTCCATCGGAGAAGGTATCTGAGTCAGTGTTGTCACCTCCTGTCTCTGCAGTGGTGCTCCCCTCGCCCTACGTCCCACTGGTACCTTCGGTGTCAGTGGGATGCAGCTTGCTCTGTCACTGGTGCCCCTGCTCCTCCGCCAGATGATGCTAATGCACACATGGACAGGATAACAAAAGAAAAAAGGGGGGGAGACACACAGGGATCAGGATTGGGCACCATGCATCGCACTGGCATTACATTTACTAGGTACCACAGCAAGATGTGAGCAAAACGCTGCCAACTTCACCCCTCCTAGGAGTCACTAAGCCCTGTCTGACATGGAATGCAACCTAGCCAGGTTACCAGAGTTAGCAATACAACCATTACCCTTGAGCTGGATCACGCTGCGTTCTCTGAGTTGGCAGTAAGGGGCACCCACTAACTGACACCCACCACCAGGTTCCCATGCCACATCCAATCACAGTTGTAACGCACACTGTACTCACCCCCTTGTGGCTGCTGTGATGCCCTCAAGCACCCATCCAGCTCTGGTTATGCCACCGCCAGTATGCAGGCCATCAGTGGGGTCAGGCTCCAATGGGCACCGTGCCCTCGTTGGAAGGCCATCCCCAGCTGGGCCTCCGCAGACTTCCGGACCCAGCGTCTCATGTCCTCCCACCTCTTCCTAAGGTGGGTGCTCTGCCTGCTGTAGATCCCCATGGTCCGCACGTCCTTGGCGATGCATGCCACAATCCCTTCTTCTGATGGGCGCTGAACTGCCAAGGAAACACAGACAGAAGGACACCATTAACCAACCAATCCAGCCGGTTACAAATATGGCCCACAAATTCCCTTCCATCCAATTGGCACACACATCACCCAGCGCCCACCATGTTCACCACCACCAGACATACGATCCCCCCAAATGACACGATGCCTGCACACACATCTCCATTCAACCTTCTCAATGCCTTCTGCCCAAGTTGTACTCATCTGTTGGTCTGGAGGCCCATACAGCAGTCCATACTGGGGTAGGACTCCATCCACCAAGTGCTCCAACTCCTCCGAAGTGAAGGCAGGGGCCCTTTCCCCGGTCACATGAGCCATGGCAGGATCCAGACACAGGTCACAGCAGTACACACAGTGTAGGTGTTGTCCTGTGGAAAGTCAGGAAACAAGTGAGGTTATAGGCACAAAATGGTGGTCACGTGCGCAGAGGTATACACCGTCACTGCCCCCGGTGATCCCCATTGGCCACTGTACTCCATAGAGCCCCATGTTATCCAAAGAGGAACAGCACGGCAGTGCAAGACCGCCTTCCGCCATGACTCCCAATGTCGGTGGAGTTAGCTCACTTCCACCTGTCCCTACATACAGGACAGGCGGTCGCCATTTTATGGTGGTGGACAATATTCACATAATCGAGAACTGTGTCATATCTATTTTTTGCAACTACATTGCCATTATCAATGTCCCATCATGTTACTACTCTATGTACACTGAGGTGGTGGTTCCATTGTTCAAATTGTGACAGCCTACTCACTCTTGTGTCCCTTGAATACCTATGACTGGGGAGGAATCGGAGAAGGAGGCAACACCCCATGTACAGACCCCTTGTGTACTTGGCTGCCCTGGAAGACAGGCACATAATACTCACCTATAGACTGGACAGGGCCACAATCACAGAGCTGTGTGCTCACTTGGAGCCTGATCTGATATCTGATATCCGTCAACCCACTGAGATCCCCCTCTTGTGCAGGTTCTATCTGTGCTCCACTCCTTGGCAACTGGCTTTTTACAAGTGACAGTGATCTTGGCAGCAGGAATGTCACAGCAGTGTTCTCAATTGTGTTGGCAAGGGTTTTGTCTGCCCTGGTGAAACACATGTGCAGCTACATTGCTTTCCCCCAGGTGGAAGATTTGGCCACTGTGAAGGCTGGATCATATGCAATGGGACATATACCCAACATTATCGGGACGATTGACAGTACACATGTTGCATTTGTCTCCCCCGCCAGAATGAACAAGTGTTCAGGAATCAAAAGAATTTCCACTCACTCAATGTGCAAATGGTGTGCCTGGCTGACCAGTACATCTCCTGCGTCACTGCCAAGTATCCTGGGTCGGTGCATGATGCTTATGTCCTGAGGAGTAGCAGCATCCCAAATGTGATGGCATAAGTACAGAGGCACAGGGTGTGGTTAATTGGTGAGCCTGACTCCCCACCCAATGTATGTCAGTGTATGCCTTCTGGTGTTGACCCTATACCATTGTTTAAGGCTAATGTTTGTCCCTCAATACTTGCAAGTGACTCTGGCTACCCAAACGTATCGTGGCTCCTGACCCCTGTGAGGAATGCCAGGACAGGAGGTGAGGATCGTTATAATGATGCACATGGGCGAGCTAAGGAGAATTATTGAAAGGACCTTCAGCCTCCTGAAGGCCAGGTTCAGATGCGTCCATCTGACAGGTGGATCCCTGTGCTACTTACACGAGAAGGTCTGCCAGATAGTAGTGGCATGCTGCATGTTGCACAACCTGGCCCTCAGACAACATGTGCCTTATCTGCGGGAGGAGGAGACTGGAAATGCCCCTGAGGCAGCAGTGGACCCTGAGGACAGTGAGGATGAGGAGGCAGAGGATGAGGATGTGGACAACAGACCATCAGTTATACGTCAATACTTCCAATGACACACAGGTGAGACAGAGGAACTGACCATTCCTCTGATTAATGATGTTTTCTGTGTGGCCGTAGCAGGATGGCATTCACTTCTTTTGCATCTCTACTTACTGTCCCCTATGGCTTTTCATTTTGCAGATGTTGGTGATATGACATAAGTATACTGATGTGATGACTACAGACAGATACAAGTCATAACATTTATATTATCAGATCATTTGCACATGATGTGACTGTTTCCATATATGCACATTTTGATCACATAAAACACTTTCACTTACGTCGTGTTCAAGGGTGTTTATTGTAATGCAAATTATTGATTATAAAGTGCAATGGAATGGGGTGATGGTTGAGGAAAGCCCAGGGTATTGTTCCAGTCTGTTTGTAGCACAGTTACAGTTTCCAAGGGACCATAGGAAGGGGAGCAGTGGCAGTTCAACGTAGACAAGGTGACACAGTAGAACAGAAGGGGGACATTCAGGAGGGTCTCAACTTCCTGGCGGTGTTCTTGGTCTTGGCAGGTGTCTCTGGCTTCTGTCTGGCTGGCAGGGAACTTTTGCGGGGTGGTTCTGGTGGCCTGTGGGTCCTGTGGCAGGGTCTCCTGCCCACTAGCTGCAGCCGAAGTGGTGGGCTGGTCAGTAGATTGGCTAGTGGTAGGGGCCAATGGTGTGCTGTCCATTCCTACATGATGTTGGCCATATCTGCCAGCACCTCTGCCATGGAGACCATGGTTTTGTTGAGGGCCTGCAAATCCTCCCAGATCTCCTGATGGTGTACCTCCTGCAGCCACTTGTTCTCCTGCATGTTGGTAAGGATGTGGCCCATCTTGTCCTGGGATTGTTGGTAAGCCCCCAGGACATTAGTGAGTGCCTCCCGGAGAGTTGGTTCCCTGGGCCTGACGCACAGCGTCCCTGTTCCCCTGTGCCTCTGTCCCCTGATTGGTGTGCCCACTGCCACTGACCCCAGGTCCCTGATTGTCTTGGGGGTGAGGTGTGGACTGGGGTCCCTGTACAGGTGGGCACACTGCTGATTGACGTGTCCTGAGGACAGAGGTGTGGGGACGTTGGGTGGGTGCTGTGGTGTTGGATACTGATGGAGGAGGCTCTGTGGTGGGCTGTGAGTGGGGTGGGGTGGCCGACTGACCAGTGGTCCCTGATGGGCCAGGTAGTTCATCCAGATCCTGATCTAGTGTCATCACTGGGGGCACCTGTGGGGATGCAAGTGATATATTATACTTCATGCCTGTGACATATTGTACATCCCTTGCTTCCCCTCTATTGTTCCTGTTGCCCTGCCACCTTTGTTTGTGTATGGTGATTGATTGTGGGATTGTTAGTTCTCCATGCTGTGCATGCTTTGGTGATGGGTGTCCATGCAGGGAGGGGAGGGCTGTCCATGCATTGGTATGGCATGCAGGGCTTGGCATTGGGGTTAGTCAGATGTGTAGGTGCAGTGTGTGGGATGGAGTAGAGTGATGGGGTGAGATGGCATGCAGGTATGGGGGGTGATAAGTGGTAAATATTGACTCACCAGTGTCCAGTCCTCCAGCAACTCCAGTGAGTACCTCGGGATGCAGTATTGCCAAGAGTTGCTCCTCCCATGCTGTGAGCTGTGGGGGAGGAGGTCCACCACCAGTCCTCTGGATGGCAAGCTGGTGCCTTGCTGCCATGGAACGTACCTTCCCCCGTAGGTTGTTCCACCTCTTCCTGATGTCATCCCTTGTTTTTGGATGCTGTCCCATGGCGTTCACCCTTTCCACGATTATCCACCATAGCTGGGGCCCATAGGGGCAATGGATATTTGCTGTACCTGTGCTCCAAACAGCAGTTGCTCTTCCCTGACTATTTCCTCAACCATGACCCACAACTCCTCAACAGTGCCTTAGTGGGGACATGGATATTGTGTGGAGTGTGTTGTGCAGAGGGTGTTAAGTGCTGTGGTGAGGTATGGGATTTGGGGTGCGTGATTGAAGGATGGGTGATTGTGGTGTGTGTGTGTGTAGTTGTCTCAGTGGTCTTTGTGTTAGTCTTGTGGCACTTTTTGGTATTCGTAAAGTGTGGTATGTAATGTGAGTGTGTGTTTTATAGTGCTGTCAGTGTGTGGGTGTGGTGTGTGTATGAGTGTCAGGTGTGTGTTTCTGATATTGGCCAACGTTGTTTTGTTTTGTGTTGTGTGCTCCGGTGTGTACCACCAATGGTTTACCGCCATTGAATGTCTGCCGTGGCGATTTGTGGGTCATAATGTGGTGGGCATTGTTGTGTTGACGTAATGGTGTGGGTGTTCGTACCGTCACTTTAGCACTGACCTTTGGGCTGATGGATTTGTGTATGTGGCAGTATTCTTTCGGTTTGGTTTGTGTTTGTGTCATAATATGGCGAGCAGATATTCGTCACCGCAGCGGTATTTTGGAGGCCGTCACCATGGCGGTAAGCGGAATTTACTGCAAATGACATAATGAGGGCCTAGATGTTGAGCAGTTGTGTTGTGTAGCCATTTTAAGAATAGCTCCATGCACGTTAGTTTAATACACTAGGCCGCTGTGCACCTTGACCTAGATATATTTTATTCAGCTTCGCACTGTTATTTTAACAATAACCAGTTTTACGGTCTTGTTTTAATTTCTTCTATCAAACTGTTTTGCTTGGTTCAGCACTGTGTACTCAAACAACGCATTGTTGATCACCCTGTGCTTCAGTCAAGGCTACAGTCTTGTACATTGCCAGTAAACATGGTAGAAGTTTAGTCTCCAACATTCGAAGAAAATACACATCCTTACGTAGGGACATTTTCTTAGAACATCTGCTGTGTTAGTTATAAAAACACTTTCTAGTCCTAGTACACGTCAAGAGGGAGATTCCAGCCAGGGAACCACAACTGTATGCTGAATGCTCCGCTGCAGATGCTGACGCAGATCACAGGCCTTTGCTCAGGTATGAGGGTTGATGTCCTCAGGGGGAAACTGAAAGGCAGGAATAGAGCTTCACATGCTGTGCAAGAAATATGATTTAGATAGGGAATAGTCCATCTATTCTAGTGGCACTATGATAGCATTATTCTTATGCTTCACTCTCATCTTTACTATTTTAATATTGTTGTGTTGTGTAGTTCTGGTTATTGCAGCTCACGCTTTGCTATCCAAAATGCAGTCATTTTATTAAACCAATCTTCAAAATGTATGCTGCCTTTATTGTCATTTATATATGAGACCGCACTGTGTATGAGAGAACTGGTTGTGACTTGAGTGACCACGACTTCCCTGAGAAGTACCAATATGTCATGCGCTCGGCTGCCCAATCGTCTCTGTCTCTTGGGAGAGATGAGGCACTGCTAGTTAAACGGAGCAAAGCCCGGATTTGGAGCGACAAGTGTCATCCACCGTGGGTCAGACTCAGTCCCCCACACTTTGTACAATCTTGCTGCTCAAAATCCAGTAGTCTCATTAGAATAATGAGAGCCTACGCGACAGTTAAACTATTGGACTCAAAGTCGTCTAAGATCCTGGGCTAAATAGAAATAAACAGTTGAGTTTGTTATAATATTTGCCTGCTAATTTTGGGTGTGGATTCCTGAGGTACCTTTGAACTGCACAATTGAGATAGGGACTATAATAATTGCTGTAAGTATACTAATATTGATTGGTGTTGGTGAAGCCTATCACGCAAAGAGGAACTTACTCTGTGTATTCATGTATGTATAAGGTGTAATAGACAAAGTGTTAGAACTTGATTTCTGATTGGTTTCTTGGGGGAATGAATTACGTTGGATTCTTTAGAGGGGCAGACAAAACATATTTGTTTATTGTGCTTGCTCAAAGTTGTAGAATTTTGTGTACTACAAAATTTTGAAGGTGGGTTAATCTCTTCAAGTAGTGAGGAGTTGCGTCACAGTGTAATGCGCTGGGATTGGTTGATTGATATGAAAAGCCATGCTGAGATTGGTTCTTGCTAAGTCAGCAAGAAGTAAACTGTGCTGGGTTGTGAAGGAAAGGACTGGCATATGGAATCATGAGCTTCTCTCTGAATCTGAATCGGAATTTGATTACTGAATATTTATCTTTGAATCTTTTGAAAGCTGTTAAACCAGTCTGAATTACAGTAAATCCCGATACGGTTTTTCCCAAGAATGGCACCTTAGAATTTAATACCAGAGACAATGGCAGGAGAACACCAATGATTGAAAATGTGTTAAAACAAGGGATTTTAAAACACGTTGTCAGAAGTCCATGCAATTCACTTATTATGGGTTTGTAGAAGCCCAATGAGAAATACAGAATTGTACAGGAGCTTCGAAATATTAACAACATAGTTGTTCAATGTTATCCTGTGTTACTGAATCCAGCAACAATACTTTTTCAGATTCCTTGCACTGCAAATTGGTTTACAGTTGTGGGTCTCTGTCAAGACTTCTCTATTCCGTTGGACAAGGACAGTCAATTTCTATTCTCATTCGTGCTTAGAGATAGAGTTGCGGAATAGTGCCAAGTTCCACAAAGGTATCCAGACAGTCCGTCAATCTTTGATCAGACTTTGAAAATAAATCTCAAGACTCTGCAAATGCCTTGCAATTCAGTTCTCGTACAGTACATTAATGATTTGCTTGTGGCATCAAGTACACAAGAAGCATGCAAACAAGATACAGTTGCTCTATTGAACTATTTAGCTGAGAATGGACATGAGGTGTTTCCAAGTAAATCACAATATTGTCAAAATGAAGTTCAATATTTGGGAAATATTATTTTGAAGGGAACGAGAAAGGTGTCACAGGAAATGGTTGAAACCATCCTAAAGATAAAACCACAAAGAACTCAGAAAGAGGTCAAGATTTTATTGGGAACGGTTGGCTACTGTAGACAGTAGATACCAAACTTTTCATTTGTGGTCAAGCCTTTACAAAGGCTTATGCACAAAAATGTTCCTGACTGAGGGACGACTACAATGATTGATTGAATGCTTTCCTAGAGCTGAGAGAAAGTGTCTGTCATGCCCTGGCAATAGGTATGCCTGATTACAGTAAAATGTTTACATTAATTTTCTCTTTCTGATTACTCAGATGCATGGAGATTCACAAAGCCCTTGGCATATATTTTGATTATTCTTGGCCCAGTTGCCGCAGGATTGCTATCTGTCTTAAAGTGGTTGTGTAGTTGTTGTCAGTATTGAGAGATGTGAGAGCATAGTGATGGACCATCTTTTTATAGTGATGGTCCCTAACTATGTAGAGATTTTGATGACTGAAACAAAAAATAGTATTTGACAAACAGTAGACTTTCAAAATATGAACAACAGATGCGTGCAGCTGAAAAGGTTGTGTTAAAAAGATGTTTCATGCTGAATCCAGCTACTTTGTTGCATTGACTGAAAATGAAATTGGTGGAGATGAGATTGAACATGACTGTCTAGATTTTATGGATTTATGCACCAAGCCAAGACCAGACATACTAGATGAACCTCTCGATGAGCCCGATTTTGCAATCTTTGTGGATGACTCATGTTTAAGAGACACTGAGGGACCTTTGAGAGCAACTCATGCAGTCTGCACATTTCAAAAAGTTCTAGAAGCTACATTGCTTTGAGGTATTACCTCTGCACAAGTGGCAGAATTGATTTCCCTTACGAGAGCATGTTGCCTTTTAGCACAAATGAGATGACTATATTTACAGATATAGATATATATGTGAAAGAAGTTTAAATGCTTTGCAATTTCTGCAGGAAATTGGAAATTGGAGAAGTTAAGTGTGCAGATCACAGACCGGCAACTATTATGTCACTGTTAGAAATCGATATGCAGATTAAGTTGTCTGGTATAGTGCCCTTGTGGGGAGCACATTTAAAGGAAAATATGCAAATGAATCTCATGAGGACACAGCCATTTCGATGTTGTTGTCAGTGGCTGATACGCAGGAGGAGATCAAAAGGTTGCTGGAAGAAATTTCAGATCCACAACAGCAAAGTTGGACCACAGCAGGATGTATTAAGGATACAAATGACATTTGGGTTTTAGCTGATGGAAGACCAGTGTTGCCAGACAGTTTGTTGTTTCCCATGACACAACGTTTCCGTGGTCCCGTAGAAATGGGAAGGGATGCAATGGCTAAGCGGTTTAGACAGAATTTGTTCAATCGCTGGTTCAGAGTTCTAGCAGAAGAGCTGTGCCACAGATGTGTAATATGTCAACAGATGAATTAAGGTAAGAGAACACCTGCAGCCATGAGTCACACAGAAAGATTAGGTGGACCTTTTAATAGAATTATGTTGAATGAAGAATGAAGTTGAGATGCCTATTTGCAACAAGCTGAGATACTTCCTGGTTATAGTGTGCACTTTCTCTCGATAGGTGGAAGCCTGCCCAACACAGAGAAATGACAGTCTCATTGTAGCTAAACTGTGGTTGCATGCGCTCATACCAATGTTTGGAGGTTCAGATTTCTGGTTTCTCTGGAGAAACTCCTTAGCTTATGTCAGAAACTCTAATAGTTGATAAGAGATAGTAAAAAAGGGCTGGCGATTGGCCACTTGTCAGGAGGGGTCCTTCTCCCAGATTATTTTACAAGATACTGCCGGAGATGCTCTTGGCTGCTGCCAGTGCACCAAGAAGATGTTGCATCTCACCTGATGCGGATAACGAGCTGAGCCCACGAGGAAGAACACTGCTTTGGCGTGTGATTTGTTTTTGCAGGGAACATTGCCTTCACATCTCTGATAACCACAGCTTTTGCTGTCAACAAGGTATTCGGTGCATTGCTTCCCCCTAAGAAAATCTAGATTGCAAGTTCTACTCTCTACGCTATCCTAAAGGAGCTCATTGAAGTAGGTTCTAAGGTGGTGGGCATTTAGCGGATATTTTAATGTTAGAAATGTTCATTTTGTTCTCTTTGTTCGCAACATGCATTCTTGTCATTGTTATGATATACGCTGTGGTTATTTTAGATGTGCTGAGAAACAGGCTCAACCATGTTGCTATGAATGCTTTTAGTTAAAAGTATTTATTTTTCATAGCGTCATTTGCTTGTGTGATATTGTGAAGAGAGAAATAGGTTTGTTTTTGGTACCACAGTGTCCTAGTGTCCCATATCTATGTATAGAGAGTGATAGTAACCCAAAAGCAATGATTCTACTTCAATAATGTATTGGGTGAGGTTCTGCAGGGCTACAATAACTGTCTTTCACATTCAGCGTTGGTGCATTGGTGCATTGAACCAAGTCCTTAGAATTCTGTGTTTTCAAGTGGAGCAGAGACCACACTGCAGCTATCATCCTAAGGCTTCATGAATAGTGGAGCAGATAAATGGTATGCTAAAATATCAGTTGGCCAGAGTGTGTGCATCTACCACACTGGATGGGAAGATGAGTTATCATTTGTTCTGATGAGTCTTTGAAATACTTCTGCCAGGAGAACAGGATTATCACCTCATGAAATCCTCATGGGCCAAGCAATAATACTGCCTGCTGTACTTGCAAATGTACATATGAACATCACAGGTGACTTGATACTTGATTACCATGAATGGAACTAGGCCTTAATACTTCAATGGTATTTAGGAGAGTCCATTACAGGTGAAATGAATCAACCAAGTGGCAAAAAAGGAGGAGATACAACTTAAGGACATTTTGTTCTGATTCTCATAATTGACTAACTCTATATTGGATATCGACATGGACTTATTTGTTGGACGCCTCTCACTCAAAATACCAGAAGGGACAGGAGAAGAAGGATTTATTGGCAAGTCATGTGGATAAAGATTGTGTTTTTGCTGTAAATGTTAAATTGGCAACATAAAAATATTTAGTGCATTAACTACTTTTGCTTGATTTACACATATACAATAAGGATTGAATGTCTTATTGTAGTCAACTTGATGACTGCATAATCAATCCCCATCTTTCACCACTTTTGTACTTGGTTGTGTATAGCCTAGGTGGTTGGCGTTATATGGACGAACCCCTTATTTGTAGTTTGATATTCAATTACTGCAATGGATTAGCTGATGTGGTGTGTTCAGTTTCTCACCAGGTTAGCGTTGTCACTTCCAATTCATATCAGGAGCAGTGCCAAGACCTTGGTCCTGGTGAGTAAGATTTTATGAAGAAGCACATGTGAAAGTCCTGTTTGGATTCAAGGTGGAAAGACTCCAACCAAGTTATCCTAATTACAAACACTGATGTCAAATGTGTTGGGATGTCTAACTGGGTACATACATTGCACACTCAGAAAGTAAGGTACCCATACAAAGAAACAGTGTTATTTAAACCAAGTCAGAGACCACCTGTGACAGCACATCCAGAAGGACAAGCAAGGGGAGAAGAACATCAAGATCTCACACCAATACAAGTTCCTGAAATATTGGAAAGTGGTGTGGAATTGAGAGCTCAAAATAAATAGTACCGCCAGAGCACTCAAACGATCCAGCTGAAGGAAAGAGTGTGAGAAGAGGAAGGCCCATATTGAGATTTGAATGGCTAAGTGGAAGGAGGAAATTAAGATCAAGTATGTCAGTTGAATGTATACCACAAACTATCATCGGAGAAACATAATAGAATGGTATAGGTTAAACAGAACAGTAGACACCAAGGAGATCTAAGAGAACAAGAGCACCTTGTTGGAGGTATTTAGGGGGTTATTCTAACTTTGGAGGAGTGTTAATCCATCCCAAAAGTGACGGTAAAGTGACGGATATACCACCAGCCGTATTACGAGTTCCATAGGATATAATGGACTCGTAATACGGCTGGTGGTAAATCCGTCACTTTTCCGTCACTTTTGGGACGGATTAACACCTCCTCCAAAGTTAGAATAACCCCCTTAGTGCCTGAATGGACCTACTATGCACAAAGAGAGTCAAATCTTTCAAATCAAGGTTCAGGTGAATTGAGTTCAGAGCTGCTGAAACCTCCATGAAATGCCACTCTGACAAACAGCATTGATTAATTACGAAATATTCAAAACAAATATTACAATCAAGTATTTAGCAAAAGATTGTTAATTGAACCTGATACTGAAAGCAAACGTGAACAACAAATGCTGTACTATGCATAAAAGTTTAAAGTGAAAGCGACGGAAGTAAATGAAACTGATAATAAAAGAATTATTAATTGTAAAATAAAAAGAATTAAGAAGATTCCCTAGGGCAAAGGTTGAGTTGAAGAGTAGGGATAACACATTTAGAAGAAGATGGAGTAGGGCTAGGGATGACTCATGAAGATTACTGTACATAAGCTGAATTAAATAAATGCTAATCAATCTTCAAAGCTTTTGCTTATTTGCACAAGTAGAAGTTAAAGTGGAATATTGAACCTGCCTGCTGCTATATTCTACTCATGGTCTGACTGTAGACAAACATGTTCCTTTAACAAAGGTGTATGTAGGTCCATTGTAGATGCTATACTGATAGTTATAGTAATAGTGATCACAACACTTTTAGTCGAAATTATTTTATACCAGAAATAGAGAAACCTGTGTTTACACCCACTACCCATCTTCAGATGAGATAAAACTGAAAGCTTCATTTGAAAAGTATGCAAACAAAGAGTTTTTGACTAATGTTTATAGTTGACTAGTTAGGGAAGGCACTCAGGCTTTAGAAGCAAAAGACTGTTAGGTGCACTCACATTTTCCTTCTTCAGCCACAGAGGAGGTGACCTATCATCATTAGGGGTTAATGGAACTTGTAGAGTTACCTAAAAACTCTGCAAAATACTGCAGAGTTCGCCGAGCGGCGGAATTTGGTATGTCGCACTGCTCGCACTGATTTTTAGTGCCAGGAACTTGTCCTGCACTGTACAAAGAGTGTGAACCGCACCATGCGGTGTGCCACAGGGTGCTACTTCTTTTTCCCGCACAAGTAGATTCTCTACTCGTGCAGCAGCTTTCTCAACACTAGCAGCAGCTTTCTCAATGCAAGTGGTAGCAATCTGCCGTGACCGTCTGCAGTGAGACATCTCTCTGAGAGCAGGTCTAGTGCTCGGTTTTCTCATCTGCGCTCACCAACTCAATGTTGGCAAACCACACAGGAGAAAAAACATGGCGGTCAGCTGAGTTTTTCTGGATCTCCATGCCACAAGCAGAGGGTGGATGGGCAAAACTCCAGGAACTCCGCAGGAGGAGCTGAGTCTACCGCCCACCCGTAATCACCATATCCTACTATCATATGCATTTACATGTAGTATTTTGCTGAGCTTATTTTGTAGAAAGGAACGCATTGAATATTATATTTCCAACTATGACATGATTCTTTCAAAAGTCCCATTCCAGAAAATATTGAATCCTCATCCGCAGACATAGGACCAGGAAATTGCATGGTGTTTCATCAGATCACCCACAGTTATATACACTTTAAGGCATAATAAATTAATTTGACATGTTTAATGAGCCCAATAGAGAATACATTCATTTTAACATTAGAAGAGAAAAGAGCTTACATTTTCTGAAGTAAAAATAAAGAAGAAGATGTTTTGAAAAATGTTTAGGAAAAAGAAGATGAATAAAAAAAAAAAATATGGTATTCCCAAAACTGAAATTAGATTGATGACAAAAAGGGAAATTATGTTTTTACAAAAGAAGAAATCCTCTTAAAATTAGTTATTTAGCTTTGTTGTTCCCCCAAACGTACCATGTAAATGAAATATATGTTTTGACAATGACATCCTCACACAGTCATAGGTGTAGTGTTTATACTGGAACAGAATTTGTGGGAGAAATTTTTGTAGCAATCACACCAAACTCAGGGGTAGTTTTGAAGGAAGAGAAAAGTTATCAACAGTGGTGGATACATTGGCAACTAGTACATCTGGTGCTTTGCTTGCTCTTAACACAGAAATAGTGGCTATTAGATCAATGGTTTTGTAAGATCAATTAGATCTAGATGTTTTGCTGGCAGAAAAAGGTGCTGTTTGCAAGATGTTGAAAGCTTAACATTGTTGCACATATATCCCAGAAGAAAGCAAAAAGGTAAAAGAACATTTCTACCCCAAAACTGAATTAACACCATTAGAAACTGCTAGAGTCTTAAGAAATGTAGGTAAAGGAGCTTCTGCTACTGGTAACTGGTGTGCAACAGTAGGAGGATGTCCTTTTAGAGTCATTCTGAAACCTGAACTAGTCATAGAAGAGTGTTTAATAACTTTATATGCTTTATATAGAGGATGCAGATGCTATTTAACAAAGTGAAAGAACAGAGAAAGAAACAGAAGAATAAGAGAAGAATTAGAAATGGAAGAGACAAAGAATAGTAAAAAAAGTTGAAATGATTAGAGAAGCAGAAAATTGAAAAGGATGACTCAACAGAGAGTGAGAGTGCACTCTAAAGATTAATTTGTGTTCATCGGGGGGAAACCGCTGACTGCTGAAGAAAGTTTTAATAGCTCACAAAATGCTTTATTAAGATGATGTGCAAAACATATGTAAGTATGAAACGTGCTAAATGAAAAATTGTAGTACATAACCATATTTAAACATTATAGGCTTAACATGATAATGAAATATGGACTCTAAACTTAGCAAAACGTATGGAACCATATTAAATGAGAAAATACAACAATATTGAAAGGCCTATTTTCACATTGAATAGTTGAGTACAATATGTTTTCTTCTCTTTGCTGTTTTGGAAGATACTGTTAGCTAGTGAATAGACACTTGTTTCGCATATGACAGCTGATACCGAGGTCCTTACTGAAAAAGATTCAGATTACAGGAACGATGATTCATGGGAAGAAGTTTGTGTAAAACAAAAATGAGGTACCATAAAATTCAAGGACTCAAGGATGACAGATGATTGTGTTCTAGTGAGAAGAATGGAGTAAATCTGTTTCCAGGAGCGGGCTGAAATCCTATTGGTCACCATGAAGAAGAAAAAGCAGAAATGTTTCAACTTATAATACGTGTATTGTTATTGGTGCATGTTCCTAGATTACATCCCCAGGCCCAGAGGAGACCTGACTAGAGACAAAACCTGATCCTAATTTCTTTCCTTAGTGGGAAATATCCAAATTCCTTTACTCAACTCTCCGAGAGGAGACTCTTCATTGAGTTTCTTAGGGTTCTCTACATGAGGTCTTAGTTTATTTCTTGGTCTGTGTCACAAGATACCCTCCCGCCCTCACTCCTTATCTGATGCTAAGATGCGAGGGCCCTCCATGAGCCTTCCATCTACTGACCTGAAAGCAAAAGCAAAAACAAAGTAGTTTACAGAAACATGGGCGATTACTCTGAATGTTTTTTCACAGGACCAAACAAAGGGAGAAGTGCTGAACCTTGTCCTGGAAGAGGAAGAGGAATGCAGGTCACAAGGAAAAGAGGACTAAAACAGAGAAAGGAGGTGGATAGCGGAAAATTAGGAAAAAGGAGAAACACCAAGAGCTTTGATTTAATCTTTATGGAACATGCTTGTTGCATTATTATTGTATTGACTACATT
Organism: Pleurodeles waltl; assembly: GCF_031143425.1. Lineage (NCBI taxonomy): Eukaryota > Metazoa > Chordata > Amphibia > Caudata > Salamandridae > Pleurodeles > Pleurodeles waltl. The sequence continues at coordinate 254,024,922 of NC_090448.1, read as the reverse complement.
AATAACTAAAATATTTATTTATATCATTATAAAATATTGATTGATGGATTAGATGTTAGATGGATTATATTAACTTTTAATGATGATACTTTGAGAGTAATACCTAGTTAAAAGATGAATAATTTAAAGATTTGAAAATAAAAACCTTTAACTTACACTGAACAAAAGATTCAATAACTGGTAATGCTTTTATGTTGATTATAGCTCTCTACTTTTCTATTCACATCAAAATGCATACAACCTGTACCCTGGGTTTGAATTAATAAATATTCTAGGTGTTTGAGTTGTAGTGAAAGCCCTGTGCTCCAGCATAGGGAGTCAGCCTACGGACTCTTAGAATCACCTTCTATGTCTGGGGCCTGGGGACGACTTTTCCTCAAGGAAGACACCACTGGCACAGCCCTTTCTTTGCTGTCCCAAGATCTACAGGTTCAGTTCAGCCGATAACAGTCTCTTTTTTTGCTGGGTCCAGAGAACAGCAGAGCAGTTCTTCTTTGGTCTTCTTTCCAGTACAGACATGATCTAAGGTCTGGGTGCCAGGTGCTCTCACTGTGACCTTAGAGGGATGTGGTGACTTACTAGCCAATAGGCTACTGTAAAGAAATGCCTGCATTGATCACTCCCAATGTTTTGGACTGATGCTGCTGGTTTTTTGGCAAAGAGTGCAGTGAAGCCTGCCAACCACACCTCAGTGCTAGTGTTCTTACCTATTTCAAAACATATGTTGAACTGGTTCTCCAAGGAAAAAGAAATTGCCAACAGCTCTCCTCCACTCTCTGAAATGTTAGCCTGTACGATGAAACAAAGGAACAGCCTCTTTTGTGTGGGACTACCATTTTCCCTTCTATGATGACTTCCTCTCCTTTAGGGCTCACACTGTGTTTTGCCATCCTGTGAGGAGGATGTCACACCTATTCCCTCATCAAGCACTTTGTGTTCCCTTATTGAGAGTTGGTCACACCTCTCCCCAGGAGGGCAGAAGGCTGTTTCAGGGACAGTAGCTTGTGTGTAATCATAATCAGTCACTAGACATTTTGGGTAACAAAGAGGTTTTTACTTTCAGGACATGTGAAGTTACTGAAATACACGCCCATCTTTTTAATATAATGAACCTTGCCTTCAGGGTTCAGTAGACCACCCATAGGGTTAACTTATAAAAAATAAAAAACTAAGGTTTGGGCTTTGCCATTAACTTAAATGATAAAAGGCCTGATTTAGATCTTGGTGGCTACAGTCCTGCCACTCATTCTCCATTAGATTTTTCATCTGCCGCCTTGGTGGTCTGCCCATTTAATTTCGATGTTGGCGATCCCATGGATGAAAGACCGCCAATGAACCACCGTTGCCACAATGAATCTCCACCCGCATCCACTGCGCCAAAGGCAAAAGCAGTTGGCGGTGGGGCACCAGACACTTTTACCACTGAATCAATCACAACATTACTGCCTGCTGATGTAACTGTGGTGGCCACACCTCCACACCTGAGTTGGGGAACCGGGAATGCTAAAAGCATGAAACTTACTTTTTCGGAGTTTTCTGATTTCCTGCTGCCATGAAACCGATCATACAAGTCCTGCCATTGCTGCTGCTCCTAGACCAAGATGAAAATCAACCCAGTCATTGCCAGAACAGAAGGTAAGTCAATGTATTACCTGTCATCCTCAACATTGTTGGTGTATATTAGCACTGTCATTTTGCATTTGTACAATATATTTGGAAGCGATAGTACAATGATGTGCACTGTATATGTCTGTAGTGTTGTCATTTGATACATATAAAAATACACACCTCAATATATTAATAACATCCACCAATCTGGTACTAACAGCCCTTATGGCAATGGACACCTACACAAAAAGTCACAACAATCCCAAATTGAAATGTGTCCATACAGGTGCATGCCATTATTTACTCAAAACTACTATAACCTTTACATAAACAGGACACATTGTTGGAACAACATAAAACCAATAAAGAGTAGCAAATGCACTACACAATCTTACAAGTGAGTGTGCACAGAATGTACATCTAATGTTAGTTTAAACTCCAAACGTGTCAGAGATGTATGAAGGTCACATGTCCCCTTGGTATGTGTCAAAAATTAAATGTGTTTTAACTCTAAAATGTAATTTACCCTGTGTAATGCATATGTGTATATTAGTAACACATCATGTTAAAATAAACACTCAGGCATGCTCCAGGCAAAATAAGAGAAATATTTTCAATTTTTGTATAAGTACCCAGCAACATGATGAATGTTTTCCCCAAAAATAACATGACCATCACATAAGGACAACATAAATACATGCATCAAAAAATGTCCGAAAAATAAAACCTGTACTTTTCACTATCAGAAATTAGGGTAAGTGCATGGCACACACATAAGCAGAAATTACATTATCAGCAAACAATTAGTAACAATTACAAAAATAATGCCAGGACAATGTCCGTCATGGACTGTTCTATCTACTATGTGGTCAACTTCTGCTGACAGCCGTCAGATAGCCACTGCCTGATTGCAAGGTCAAGCACCAACCATTTTAGGGCGTAAAGGTACATATTTTTAAGGGGAAATAGCCATTACCATATGGCTGTAACCATGGACATCCTTAACCACACATGCACATTAACCACACATGGCCTTAACAACACATTTGTACAATGCATAAGCCTTTATCAAGCATGCCTTTAATAAATTAAGTTGTAAAGGCATGCATAGTAAGGGCATATACGTGATTGTGGTGGTTAGGGCATGTGTGTGTGGTAAAGGTGTGGAAAAGGTCATCAGTGTTGTTAGAAAAAACAGAAAGACCTGTCTGTTTCCTCTTTCTGACCTGCCTACCTGCCTGGAGAGCTTCCTTGTCATGTGGAGAGTGAGGTAAGGATGGGGTGGATTTAGGGCTTTGTGGGGTTAGGCCTTAGGGCTTGTATGGGGGCGGTGTTGGGGCTCAGGGTGTGGGTAAGTTTTTAGAAGGGTTGGGGGCGGGGAAGGGGTCCCGCTGAGGGTCAGGATTTAGAGCTTGGGGCGGGGTATAGGTTTAGTGTTGGGGCAAGGGAGCAGCGTTAGGGCTCAGGGCGGGTTTGTTTTTTTAAAAGGGTTGGAGGTCGGGGCAGGGTCAAACTGGGGGTCAGGTTTTAGAGTTTGGGGTGGGGGTATAGGTTTAGTGTAGGGGCAGTGGGAGGCAGTGTTAGGGCTCAGGGAGGGGTGTGTGTATTTATTTTTTAAAAAGGGTTAGGTATGGGGCAGCAGAGGATAGTTTTAGGGCTTGGGGTGGGAGCAGTCTTAGGGCTCAAGACGGGTGGGTATTTTTTTTTTAAAGGGTTGGTGTCGGGGAGGGGGTCACGTTGGCATCAGGTTTTAGGGCTTCAGCCAACGGTTTTCGGCCTTAGCACTTGGGAGGCAGTTTTAGGGTTCAGGGCAGGGGTCGATTTTCTTAAAATGGGCTTTGGGCGGGTGGGGCAGATATCCGTTTTTAGTGTTTAGGGAAGGGGCCAGGGAAAACCTCAAGCACATATATGCATTTAACAAACAAGCTTTTACAACAGAATGCGTTGTAATAGCATGCATGGTAAGCACATATTAGTTGTTTGAAATGCATGGTTAAGGTAATGCAGGGTAATGGCATTCGTGTTGTAACACATTTGCGTTGTTCCATCATACAACCATTTTAAATTGTTGTGTGTCACCAGCACTCAAAAAGGTGGCTACTTTGTATACCAATGTCAGATAAGTCAGACACTGTTTTTGCCAAAATATGACACATTAAAAAGTGAAACATTACTGTGTTTGACATCGATAGTGCAGCAGTGCATTTTAAACTTTGGTTGACAAAAAAAGTAAAAACGACAAAAATAATAATGTGCAAATAATACATTTCAAATGTATTATTTACACACTATTTGTAACAAATGTCAGACATATAAAAACATTGAGATTTGAAGTTGTAAAAATGTTTTTAAATGATGTGGTCATATATGACACACTGAGATCACTAATCTAACCAAGATATAAGATGTGTGTTGATTGGGAAGTACTGCGTGACAATTTTAAGTGATAGCCTGTTTTCTTTACATGCAGACATGTGAACCCAGGGATGAGTAGAAGAAGGCATCCTCAAGTCTTCAGACAGTTTCCAGACGCTGCCACCATGGAGGAAAGGTACATAATGAAGAAATTCAGATTAAATAGACAAACTATACTGGATGTATGCCATCAGACAGAGCATGATCTCCAGCCTCACAACAGGAATACAACAGCAATAACACCAGTAGTGAAACTTTTCAATGTGGCAGTATTGTGAGGCATGTCACAGTTAACTTTCAGTGGTGTGTTACAAGACGTCCTTGCTTCAATGATGAGACACATCAATAGCTTCCTCCAGTTTCCAAAGACATCAGGATTTGGTCAATGTGAAGGGAGATTTTTATGCTTTGGGTGGCCTACCTTATGGGGTTGGAGAAATTGATGGCACACATATTGCCTTGGTGCCACAACATGCCAGGGAACAGGTCTACCGCATTCAGAAGTACTTTCACTCCATCAATGTGCAGGTTGCCTGCTCACTGGATTTGCACATCTCAAGTGTGTGTGCCCGCTTTCCAGGGTCAGCTCATGATTCCTTTGCACTACGGAACAGCACCATACCCCTGCAAAGGTCACAACTTGGACATGTGAGAACCAAGGCTTGAGGATCATTTGCTTTAATCCTAGTTTAAGAATGTACAATGGCTTGATGTGATTTTATTCTATCAATTTATTGCTTCCACATAGGAGACTTAGGTGGTCATTACAACACTTGCAGTCGGTGTTAAAGCGGCGGTAAGACCGCCAACAGGACGGCGGTAAAAAAATGGAATTACGACCATGGCGGAAACCGCCAACAAAGACAGCCACTTTAACACTCGGACTACCACGGCGGTAGAAACAAACAGCTTGGCGATCACCGCCAACAGACAGCTGGAGGCCATTGTACCGCCCACAGTATCACAACCTACCAATCCGCCACCTTTCCCAGGGCAGATTCACAGCGAACAAAAACACAGCGGAAACATGACTTCGAAGGGAAAACGCTCACCTCTACACACCCCACGAGGAATCCGGACCCCATGGAACCCGAACTCCACATCCTGCCAGACCTTATCTTCTTGCTCCTCTACCAGGAGCACGAACGCTGGCGGCGAAGACCACGGTGAGAACTGCACCTACGACACAGGGGAGGGGGAAGGAGGGAGGGGAAAAACAGGGACACACACACGCAACACCCCCACCCCACCCTCACCCATGACAACAAACACACCAATACAGCATGATACATAACAGTTACACACCCAAGAAATGAGTGTAACCATTGTAATATATTAAAATCCAGCACACAAAAATATATATATACACTATAAACAAAATATACACCAAGAATAGTAGCCCAGGTAGTGCTCCATTGAAGTCAGTGGAACACTGGGCCCACACAGTATGGGTGAGGCCCACACTCAATCCCCGAAATGACTTAGAGAACACTGCAGGGGCATCAGATAGCAATAAAACAGGCACCTCAGGGGGAAGGGAAAGGGGGCACCTCAGCCGGTTGAGTGCATGACGCCAAATCCACGAGGGGGCCACATGCCCACTGTTCCATCCTGGGGAGTGCAAAGCCACAGTCTCTCAAGTCTCTACAGTGGGTGGGTTGCCCACTTTTCCATCCTGGGGAGTGCAAAGCCACAGTCTCTCAAGTCTCTACAGTGGGTGGTTTGCCTACTGTTCCATCCTGGGGAGTGCAAAGCCACAGTCTCTCAAGTCTCTACAGTGGGTGGTTTGCCCACTGTTCCATCCTGAGGAGTGCAAAGCCACAGTCTCTCAAGTCTCTACAGTGGGTGGGTTGCCCACTGTTCCATCCTGGGGAGTGCAAAGCCACAGTCTCTCAAGTGGATAACAGTCTCCACTGGTTCTGGAGGGGGCTTTATGCCCAGAGTGCTTCATCCTGCCAAGGACAGAGGTAGTGGATGTTTTTCTCCACTGGTTCTGGAGGGGGCTTTGTGCCCAGAGTGCTTCATCCTGCCAAGGACAGAGGTAGTGGATGTTTTTCTCCACTGGTTCCGAAGGGGGCTTTGTGCCAAGAGTGCTTCATCCTGCTTGTGACGGACTCAGTAGCGTCAGTGCCCTTGGCGATCATGGGCCAGGGGTGCTTGTTGCGGAGGTGTCATTGGCAGCAGTGCTTGTTGTGGCGGTGCCCTGTTCACCGGTGCTTGTGGCGGCGGTGCCCTGTTCACCGGTGCTTGTGGCGGAGGGGTCCTTTGCAGTGACTCAGCTGCTGGCGGTACTGTCTGGCCCAGCGGGGCTGGCGCTGGCGGTCCTTCATGGCCCAGCAGGGCTGGTGCTGGTGGTCCTGTCTGGCCCAGTGGGGCTGGTGCTGGCGGTCCTTCATGGCCCAGCGGGGCTGGTGCTGGTGGTCCTGCCTGGCCCAGCGGGGCTGGTGCTGGCGGTCTTGTCTGGCCCAGCGGGGCTGGTGCTGGCGGTCTTGTCTGGCCCAGCGGGGCTGGTGCTGGCGGTCCTTTATGGCCCAGCGGGGCTGGTGCTGGCAGTCCTGTCTGGCCCAGCGGGCTGGTGCTGGCAGTCCTGTCTGGCCCAGCGGGGCTGGTGCTGGCGGTCCTGTCCTGGGCAGCAGGGCTGGTGCTGGCAGTGGCCTCCTGGGCAGCAGGGCTGGTGCTGGCAGTGGCCTCCTGGGAAGCGGGGATGATGGTGGTGGCCTCCTGGGCAGCGGGGATGATGGCGGTGGCCTCCTGGGCAGCGGGGATGATGGCGGTGGGGATGATGGCGGTGGCCTCCTGGGCAGCGGGGATGATGGCGGTGGCCTCCTGGGCAGCAGGGCTGGTGCTGGCGGTGGCCTCCTGGGCAGCGGGGATGATGGCGGTGGCCTCCTGGGCAGCGGGGATGATGGCGGTGGCCTCCTGGGCAGCAGGGCTGGTGCTGGCCTCCTGGGCAGGGGGAATGATGGCGTGGCCTCCTGGGCAGCGGGGATGATGGCGGTCTTCTCCGCCCTGCTGCTCTTCCCAGACTTGCTGACTTTCTTGTGGCTGTTCCCCACCTTGGAAGGTGTCGCAGCTGACTCCACACTCCCACCTGTACCCCTGGGAGCGGCTTTGGTGGCTGGAGTCCTCCCACTCTCCCGCCGGGCACTGGCCAACTTTTAATGCTTGACAGGTGGGGGACTGTCCGTGCTGTGGCTCCGTGCCACACTGGCTGCCCTGGTGGCCGGTGCACTCCACATTCCGATGACTACAGGCACCACTGGTCCCAGAGATGTTGTGGCTGAGGTGCTAGGTTGGGACCTGGAGAGTCGGGCCCTAGGAGACAGACGGGGTGGGGGAGGTGAGGGAAAGAGGTCAAGGTTGGACAGGAAAAGTTTCTTGGGAACACTGGGATGGGTAGCTGGAGGGGGTTTGGGAGTGGAGTAAGAGGTTGTGGTTGTAGAAGGTGTTCATTTGGTGACTTTGGGTGAAGGTGCATGTGCTGGAGGTTGTCGTGAGGTGGATGGCTGTTGGGTGGGTGTGTGCCTGTGTTTGTGTATCTTGGGAGGTGGCGTCACAGACACACTGGGAAAGGACACAGGGGACATGTGAATGGTAGTGGGGGTGGTGACTGCACGTGAGCGGGTGTGCTGGTGATGGAAGTAGTCACTGTAGATGTAGTGCATGCAGGTGTGAGTGTAGACGAGACTGGGAGGGAGGAGGGAGACGAGGAGGAGGGGGACACAGTGGAGGCAGTGGATGTTGGTGTGTCTGCATGTGTGTGATGCTTGCGTGAGTGCCTGTGGGATGTGTGGTGCTTATGTTTGCCAGAGCTTCCCTTGTCTGTTGACGTGTGTGCATGCTGGTCTGAAGGTGTGCTTGGGATAGGCTGAGGTAGAGGGGATTGGGTCTGGGTGGAGGAAGTTGGAGGAGGGGAGGCTAGAGACAGGGACAATAGCTGCCATCAGTGCTGAGGCCAGAGTCTGAAAAGCTCGCTGAAGGGCCGCCTGACCAGAATGAATGCCCTCCAGGAATGCATTAGTTTGTTGCAAGTGCCTTTCTACACCCTGGATGGCATTCAAAATGGTAGACTGCCCACAGTGAGGGACCTGAGGAGGTCAATGGCCTCCTCACTGAGGGCAGCAGGGGTGATTGGGGCAGGGCCTGAGGGTCCTAGGGTGAAGGTGATGCCCACCCTCCTGGGTGAACGGGCACGGGGCAAAGGCTGAGGGGCTGCTGGGAGGGCGGTGCTGGTAGGGGGGGTGGCGGCTGTACCTGTAGATGCGGGGGCACAGATGTTGCCGCCACCACAAGAGAGCTCCCATCAGAGGTGAGTCCGTGTCACTGGTGTCAGCTCCTGTCCCAGCCTTGGAGCTCCCCTCGCCCTCCGTCCCACTGGTGATCTCAGAGTCCGTTGTCTCGCCCTTCAGGGCCATGTGGGATGCAGCTCCCTCCTGCTCTGGTGCCACTGCTCCTCCGCCTGATGATGCTAATGCACACAAGAACAGGGAGACCACAAAAAGGGGGGGGACAGAAGAAAGACATGTTGATTGCATGCATTACTGCTACCGTTGGCGGACACGAAAGACACAGAAGCCCCCTGCACTACGCCGCGCACTTGCGCTCCACTGTTCAATCCAAGGGACATGGCCTACAAGGCAATGGCCGACATCTGCACACATGGATGACACAGGAGCCTGACTAGGTGTACTTGCCACTGTACACAGGTGGGGTGGGGTTCCACAGGGTCTGCCAGAACAAGGGGACCTAACTAGCACACTCGCCCTGGCCTAGGGAAACCCACAGCCCACCTCCCCCACCCAGACACCTCCACTGCGTGCAAAATCAGCAGAATGAGAGTGTACTCACCCCCTTGTGGCTGCTGTGATGCCCTCAAGTGCCCATCTTACTCCGAGTACGCCACCGCCAGGATCCTGAACATCAGGGGGGCATGTTGCGACGGGCACCCCTCCCACGTTGGGAAGCCATTCCCAGCTGGGCCTCCACCGTCTTCTTGCTCCAGCGGCGAATGTCCTCCCATCTCTTACGGCAGTGGGTGCTCCGTCTGTGGTAGACCCCCAGGGTCCAGACGTCCTTGGCGATGGCACGCCAAATATCCTTTTCTGGTGGGCGCTGACCTACAGGAATTGTACAGGGGGAAAAGAAAAGTTATTACCAACTGCACCATCACAGTCATTGGCCCCCATCCCTACCCTTGCCATGTGGCACATTCACTCACCGTCGTTTCATGCACGCCTCAATCTCCCCCCCCATCTTACATCCACCCCACTCCACACAGGCATAGCCCATACAGCATGCTCCCAGTGTACTTACCTGTTTGTCTGGAGGACCGTAGAGTAGCGTGTACTGGGGGAGGACCCCATCCACGAGTTTCTACAACTCCTCCGATGTGAAGGCAGGGGCCCTTTCCCCAGACGCACGAGCCATTGTCTCTTCCAGACCGAGGTCACAGCAGCACTTGCAGTATAAGTCCTCTCCTGTCGAAGATCAGGTATCGAGTGATTGAACAGATAGAAAATGGCAGTCACGTCCGCGGCGGTGCGTACCGTCACCGCAGGCGTACATCCTCATTGGCTCCTGGGACCCATAGGGTCCAATGTTAACAAATGCAGAATTGCGCCACAGTCTTCGACCGCCTGCCACGACGGTGTATAGCGCCAGCGCAGTTACCTCACATCCCATTTTCCCACTTTACAGGTCAGGCATCCGCCATTTCAGGGGCCCACATGGCTGTATTTTTAACTGCGTCACACATAACTAGGCCTTGCCTCAACACTCATACAGGCCAAATTTCGGATTAGGATTCGTGTTCTGTGTAAGCTGTGGGTACGTACCTCTGAGTTGGTTGACTCTGTGCTCGCTGTTGTCCTTCATAGGCACCGTCTGCTGGGACATGTGAGGAGATGGCAGCATCCTCTGGTGTACAGACCACTGGTGGACCTGTCGACAATAGAGGAAAGACATGTGATCATCACCTACAGGCTTGATCGTGCCACAATCCTGGAACTGTGTGCCCAGTTGGAGCCATACCTGATGTCAGCTATCCGCCATCCCACAGGGATCCCCCTCAAGTGCAGGTGCTGTCAGTACTCCATTTCCTTGCAAGTGGGTCATTTCAAACAACAGTGGCCTTAGCATCAGGGATGTCCCAGCCTATGTTTTCCAATGTGTTGTCCAGAGTGTTGTCTGCCCTGCTGAAACACATGTGGAGCTACATGGTTTTCCCTCAGGTGGAGGATTTGCCTACAGTGAAAGGTGACTTCTATGCCCTGGGACATATCCCCAACATCATAGGCGCCATTGATGGGACCCATGTGGCTTTGGTACCCCCCGCAGGAGTGAACAGGTGTACAGAAATGGGAACAGTTATCATTCCATGAATGTGCAGATGGTGTGTTTGGCAAACCAGTACATCTCCCATGTGAATGCCAAATTCCCTGGCTCAGTGCATGACGCTTACATCCTGCGGAATAGCAGCATCCCTTATGTGATGGGTCAACTCCAGAGGCACTGTGTGTGGCTATTAGGTGAGCACCTGGAAGCAAGTCAGTGGGAATGGTTGTCTGTGTCTGGGATATCCCTACAGGTTAGTGTGTGTCTAACCGTTGTCCCTCGCCATTTTCAGGTGACTCTGGCTACCCCAACCTGTCATGGCTACTGACCACAGTGAGGAATCCCAGGACAAGGGCAGAGGAACGCTACAATGTGGCCCATAGGTGAACGCGGTGGATAATAGAGTGGACCTTCGGCCTCCTGAAGGCCAGGTTCAGGTGCCTCCATGTGACAGGTGGATCCCTATTCTACTCACCAAAGAAGGTGTGCCAGATCATTGTGGCCTGCTGTATGCTTCACAACTTAGCTTTGCGACGACAGGTGCCTTTTCTGCAGGATGATGGTCCAGATGGCGGTGTTATTGCAGCTGTGGAGCCTGTGGACAGTCAAGATGAGGAAGCAGAAGAAGAGGACATCGACAACAGGAACTCGGTGATCCTGCAATATTTCCAGTGCTACACAGGTAAGAATACAAACCTGCATACTACATGTATTTTAACACTACTACCTGTCAACTGTCTGTCCTTTTCACCCAGTGTATGGTCACTGAGTTGTCACTTACCCTTACGATTTCACAGATGTGGGTCCCACTTTGTGACATCTGCTTTGTTTCCTCATGGACTAGAGCTGTGTGACATAGGTATGTTGACATTACATTTGAAAGAGCATTTTGACACTGTAATTGCTAATACACTATTTCGAAATCTCAGACTGACTCCAGATTGTTTTGTGCTTCAAGGGTGTTTATTTAAGTGCTCAATATTGGAGGGGGTTGTAAAATGGTGAGGGGTGATGGTGGAGGAATGTCCATGGCAGAGTCCAGTCTATTAGTCTCACAGGTGCATTGCCCAAATGGGCATAGAAAGTGGAGCTGGGGCAGTTTGAGGATGGACAGCGTGACAAAGTGGGACAGAAGGATGACATTCAGGGTGGTCTCATTTCTTGGCGGGGGTCTTGGCATCATTCTCTGTCTTTGTCCTGGATCTCAGGGATCGTTTGCATGGTGGTTCTCCCTCTGCAGTGGGTGAGGTGCTGGTTTGGTGGTCCTATGGCGGGCATCCCGTCCACTAGCGCTGGTAGTTCATCATCCAGGCTAGTGTCAGGGGCCCCTTGTTGTGCCACAGTGTCCCTCCTGGTGTTGAGTACTTCCTTCAGCACCCCTACAATGGTGCCCAGGGTGGAATTGATGGATTTGAGTTCCTCCCTGAAGCCCAATACTGTTCCTCCTGCAGGCGCTGGGTCTCCTGGAACTTGGCCAGTACCGTTGCCATCGTCTCCTGGGAGTGGTGGTAGGCTCCCATGATGTTGGAGAGGGCCTCGTGGAGAGTGGGTTCCCTTGGCCTGTCCTCCCCCTGTCGCTCAGCAGCCCTCCTAGTTCCCCTGTTTCCCTGGCCCTCTGTCCCCTGAACCGTGTGCCCACTACCACTGCCCCCAGGTCCCTGTTGTTGTTGGGGTGGTGAGTTAGCCTGGGTTCCCTGTAGTGGTGGACACACTGCGGATTGACGTGTCCTGGGGACAGAGGTATGGGCCCGCTGGGTGGGTGCTGTGCTGGTGTTTCCAGAGTGGGGAAGCTCTGTGGTGGCCTGTGACTGTGCGAGGGGAACCGACTGTCCAGAGGTCTCTGATGGGCCGGGATGGTCATCTAGATCCAGTTGAACAGAGCTGCTGTCATCACTGTGGGCCTCTTCAGTTGGTGGTGTGGACATGTGTGGACCCTCCTGTCCGCTGACGTTGGGTAGGGGTCCTGCAGGGGTATAAAAGGATGTTTATTACATCTGTGTGTGCTATGGTGTGCAATAGGTGGGTGACCGTGTACCCTAGTGCTTGCATTCCTGTGTGGGACCTTGTGTGATGGTGGTTTAGGGGTGTGTATGGGTATGGGTATGTGCAGTGGCCATGCTTTGGTGATGGGTGTCCATGCTTTGTTGTTGCATGCAGGGCTTGGTGTTAGGATATGTGGTTTGTGATGTTGGAACAGTTGTGAGAAGTTGGAGTGATGGGGGTGAGGGTGGGGGTATGTGATACCATGCAAGTAGGGTGGGGGATGTAATAGTTAAGAATTGACTTACCAGAGTCCATTCCTCCATCTACTCCTGCGAGGCCCTCAGGATGCAGAATCGCCAAGACTTGCTCCTCCCATGTTGTTAGTTGTGGGGGAGGAGGTGGGGGTCTGCCGCCAGTCCGCTGAACTGCAAGGTGGTGTCTTGAGACCATGGAACGCACCTTCCCCCGTAGGTCGTTCCACCTCTTCCTGATGTCATCCCTATTTCTTGGGTGCTGTCCCACTGCGTTGACCCTGTCTACTATTCTTCACCATAGCTCCATCTTCCTAGCTATGGAGGTGTGCTGCACCTGTGATCCGAATAGCTGTGGCTCCACCCGGTCGATTTCCTCCACCATGACCCTGAACTCCTCCTCAGAGAACCTGGGGTGTCTTTGCCGTGCCATGGGGTGGTGTGGACGATGTGTGGGGTGGTGTGTGTAGTGATAAGTGGGGTGATATTTAGTGGTGTGTTGTTTCAGGTGCGTGGAAGTTCTGTGGGTGATGGTATTGTGTGCATGTGGATGCTTGGTAGTTGTTTGTGGTGTCTCTCTCTTGCCTTCTCTTGGTAATTCTGGTCGTAGGGGTTTGTGGGTGATGTGGGTGTGTTTTTTATATTGTAATGGGTGTGTGGGAGTGGTGTGTGTATGTGTATCAGGTGTGTGTAATTCGATTTGTCCAATGTGGTAGTGTTTTGTAAATGTGTGTGTATTTTGAGCGCAGCGGTGTGTACTGCCAATGGAATACCGCGGTTGACAGACCGCCGCGTGGATTCGTGGGTCGTGATAGTGAGGGCGTATTTCTGTTGGCGTGACGATGGAGGTTTTGTTTTCGCCAGTTTATCACTGATCTTTGATGTGGCGGACTTGTGTGGGTGTCTGAATTTTTGCGGATTCCGAGCTGTGGGTCATAATAGCTGTGGCGGATTTGCGCAGCCGCGGCGGTGTGTTGGCAGTCTTCTGCAAGGCGGTAAGCAGCTTTTACCGCCAATGTTGTAATGACTGCCTTGGGGTATCCTTACTGACCATGGTTCTTGGCACAGCTGTTAAATCCAACAATGGCAGGGGAAGTCTGCTTCAATGGAAGAACAAGAAGGCCAGTGTAGCAGGCTTTGGGCTCCGGAAGGCTGGATTTTGGTGTCTGGACAAGATCGTGGAGCCCTCCTCTACTCACTTGATAAGATGTGCCAAATCATGGTTGCCTGCTGCATGCAGCACAACGTCACTCTGAGACGGAATATCCCAATCATCGCAGAGGGTGGAGAACATGAAGAGCTTCCGGGTGAGGATGTTGAAATGCCCAATGAAGATGACAGTGTTGAAGAGGAAGGAATTGGCCTATGTCAAAATATTATTGATCACTTCTTCACCTGAGTGTAAGTGCACCTGTTATATCTTGTGACATGTCAAATGACAATCTATTCTATGTACTTTTATTTTCATTGTACTGCTCCTGACAAGCTATGGAATGTAGAATGTAACCGGAGGGAGGATTCCAGGAGTGGGAGAGAGAGGACAGTTGATGAAGGCTGCGGTCAGGGGTCCTTGTTTGGTGACTTAATAAACAGCTTCAACATATTTCCAAGGAGTGCCTTTTACTTATTTGGAAAAGCACCCTTACATATTGTAACATCCAATGTCTGAACAACTTGTGACATACTGAACATATCAGTCTGTGATGGTAATTTATCAGAAATGATCAGTTCAGGAAAGTCCATGGCAAAGATGTCTGTAGATCAAAGTTTCACTACATTGACTACTGTGTTTATCGACAGATTATCTTTGTCTGTGCTAAGTATATGTGTCCTCCTAACTTAGAATTTGAGTCAAATTCCATATGTGAAATCATTACTTTTCCCTTGATATTCTTTTTTTAGGATCCTTACCCATGTCTTCTTCATTTGGACAGTTAAAAGTTGTGACATTTGCGGTGATAGGTTGCTGTTGGAAAGTACAAAGGGAACATAGTTTGATCCTGGGACAGACACCCACTTTGGATGGACAGATTGTATAAAGAGGCAATTTGTACTGTGACTGAATGGAAGTTCTTGCGATTATATTAGACCTGTTTTCTGTTGGATTTTGTCACCAAGGCAATATGTGCTGTTTACCTTGCTCTAACAACATGTATATGCCACATCATAGCATACTGGTATCCCTTTACATTGGCTAAATCTTCAATTTCTGTTCAGTGTAGGAAGCTGTTGAAAGAATGTTTTGTAGCACACTGCTGAATGGGCTGAATGGTGATGTGACATTGCACCAGATACTGCCACAGTGTCCTGAAATAGGCATGTGGCCCCAATTGTTGTTATTGCCTATTAGTGTTATTGATGTAGGATTCCTATTGTGAGACGGAATGTCTGCCTCCAGCTGCTGTCATGTGTCAATAATACTGTTCCTATTTAATTTGGTTTATGAAGTATTCCCTTTTTCCATGGTGTTAAGGGTCTGGAGTGCCAACTTCTAAATGGCACAGACTGTTTGGGTTCTCCATGGTTTGTGAAAATAAGCTTTGATTTTGTCAAAAACTTGTTACCTACAAATGTATGACACCAATACATTGTGATTCATTGTTTCTTTTTCCTTATTTTTTAAATGCGAAACACATAACCACATTGGTATCTATTATTTGTTTTTTAATCATATTGTTTGACAAGTTTAAACAATGATGGTTTACAGAAGACATAGAAAAGGAATTATCACAATAAATACTACACCAGTATTTAACTTTGTTTTATGTGCATTTATTTTGAAAAAAATGGGTGCAATATCTTTGAAACCAGAATGAAAAAGAACAAGAGTAAAAAACTAAAGTCGATCACAGTAGATTAACTATATTTGTTGAGCACAATTCGTTTGAAGTCCAACATACAAAATACAACTCTCCTCTAAAAAGTTAAATGAGTCCATAAAATAGTACACAGAGTGAATGATAGAGACACACTGGAGGAAATTAGGTACAGCATCTCTTGGAGGTGGTGATGAAAGTTTTTCCATCCTCCCCTGGTGTTCTGGATGAACCTTCCTTCCTTGGAGGGTGCACAGATGCAGGGACTGGGGTGGGTGGAGCAGTTTACTGTTGTGACAGGGCCTCTCAGTCTGTGGCTGAGGAAAGTGTGTTTTGTCCTGATGTTGAAGTACCAATGATAGGGATAAATGGCCTACTTAGGAAAAGCCCTGCACATATGATGATAAATGTCAAACATCACCATGGTCAAGGATCACAAATTGGAGTTGTGATTCTGCAGCTCAACAACATGCACCTGCTTTATGTTCTGGATCTCTGTTAGGACCTGGCCCTGTATGCCTTGGGACTGTTGTAGTGCTCCCAAGACTCAGTCAATGGTGGCCTGGGTGACAATGATGCTGTGGCTTCAGTTTTCTGGCCCACTGATTCCCTCCCATGACCCCTTCCCTCACTACTCTGTGCCCTTGAGGCAGTGTGGCCCATCCCACGGGGTCCTGGCAGAACCGGAGGCGGTGGTGGTTGTTCAACAGTAGCCAGGACTGGGGGGCACAAAATGGGAGTTGTATCCTCTGGACACAGGAAATGGAGGTATCCATTGGCTGAGTTGTTGTAGCAGCTGGGGTGGGAGGTGGAGGTATGGGCTGAGTGCGATTTACTGGGACTGCCTGCCCAGGCAGAGCAGATGGACCAGGCAACCCCTCATCTTCAGGACTTGCAGGAGTGGTGCCTAACTGAAGGCTTGATCCTTGTCTCAAGTGGGGGGTGTCTTCAGTTGCAGATAGTGGTCCACTGGCTCTGGGTGTTGGACCTAATATGAATTACAAAAGAATAGCATTAAAGGTCTGTACTGTACCTCCAATGTGTCTCCAGTCACAAATAAAGCAACCTAAAAAAAGAAATGTTAAGAATAATGAAATGTTCAGGCCTTTGTGTGATTTTTAATTTTTTACTCATGCAGGTCGAGGTACACATATACAAACTTCAGTAACGATGATGGAGAGTTGACTTGAAATGTAAAATTGTATTCATTGGATTAACTGGCATTGTTCATCATATGAACACTGCAAAGTAAATTGTATATCAATACTACTTATAACCGTGCATGCCACAGAACATGATTGGAAACCTTTGAATCCACAAGATATGATTTATGCAAGCAAGTAGATCAATTTAATTTAGTGACAAGAAGGTGACAACATACTGGATCGACAAAGCAGATGACTTTTTAATACATACCATGAAATGGTGATTGTCAATTACATTTTTTTTTTAAAGTGAGTAACTCATACCTATATAAATTACTACAGTGAAAATCAACACACATTTACAATGTGTATACACATATGTTTATAACGTGAGTAGATTAAGATACCACTTACAAGCAATATACTTTAATGAGCACATGGATGGAGTTTGGAACCTGTTTTGTGAAGTACAACCTACATTGATATAAAGCAAGGGACTAGGCAAATGGAAGGTGTGATACATGGAGAGCAGGACACAATCTGACAATACATATTGTTCATTGTTAAGTAGGTAGAAAAAACCAAGATGCTACTAATTAGGACAACACAAGATATTTTTCGTAACTGAAGTTGAAAATATATTTATTTTGATAAGGGTCTAGAAACATTCAGAACATCTAAGTTAAGGGCAAGGACTCCATTTGTGATTGATGAGACATACACAGGTATAAAGTAACATCCTCCACTGCACCAGGGATTCCTGTTAAGCCTTCAGGATGTAGGATCTGCAAGACCTTCTACTCCAAGGGAAAGACTTGCAATGGGAGGCTGGGACTACCAGTCCTCTGGGCCTCCAGGTGATGCTTGGAGGCCAGAGAATGGACTCTCCCCCGTAGGTCATTCCACCCCTTCCTAATTTCCTCCTGTGTGCGCAGATTGTTAGCTACAGAATTCACTTAGTTGACTATGCTGTCCCACATTTGCCTTTACTGAAATATGGTAGTATGGTAATATTCTAGGCCTCCAGGTGACGCTTGGAGGCCAGGGAATGGACTCTCCCCCAAATGTCATTCCACATCTTCCCAGTTTCCTCCTGTGTGTGCAGATAGTTAGCTACAGCGTTCACTTACTTTACTATTTTCTCTCACATTAGCCTTTTCTGAGATGTGGTAGTATTTTATACTTACGCTCCAAACAATTGTGTATCTACTCAAATGATTTCATCAACCATGAATGTCAACTCTCCCTCTGTAAAACATGAGTTCCTCCTCTCTGCCATAGTGATAAAAAAAATACACTAGTGCACCTAAAGTGATTTGAAAAATAATGAAAAAGTAAAAAAAACAGAGGGAGAATTAAAATAAATATATATGGCTGTTCAGTGGCAAGGTCATCCTCAGATTGGTGATCAGCAGTGGAATGGCAAAGGATCATGGTCTCGAATAGTGTGTGTTTTATAGTGTGTTTTGCAGGTGTTCACAATTGTCACATTTACATCAGGTGTGGGCTGCTAACATCCATCCAATAGCCACAGCAATAGTACAATTCTGCGCGGATCCTGCAAGGGACTCCTGCGGTCATGGAAATGCCACTGGTACACCACCAGCATGACTGTGATATCTAAATATGATCAGTACAGTGATGCTGTCCTGAAGGCGAAGAAGCAATACTCGCCAACCTTGGAGTCCCCTGCATCAGTTGCAGGATACAGCTAGCATGATGGAGTACACTCCGTCAACGCAGTCGGTGGTTGAACAGCCATAGAACTAAACACAACAGTCTGGAACAACGTCAGCTTGACAGGATATTTGGGAATGCCGCTGCAGTGGGATGGTGGTATTACCGTCAAGATCTAAATCTTGCCCAAACTTGGGTTAGCAGTTTAGAACTGCTCTCTCAGCCAGTAATGGCAGTCTGGAAGTAATGTTTTGCATTGTCACACTTGTGGTAGCACAATACGTGCTGCAGTCCAGTAGGGACATATTAACTTACAGACATTGGGTAATCCTGATACCATATAGTAAGGACCTAAAAGTAAGTTAACCTAGTCCAATTGTGGTTGAGCATTGACTTCTATGGAGATTCGTCCATAGGACCTGGAACTGGACGGTAGACTGCATAAACTATGAGGTAACTGTTAAACAGAGCCTGACTGGACCCTATGACTGGTTCCTTGTCGGAGTAGGTTCCCACAAGAGTGCCCATATCGCTCCATTCAAGTCCCTAGTTGCGGCTAACTCTAAACCACAGATTGCAGTAGATTACAAAGATTTATTGTGTGTAGAGAAAAGCTATAGTATATGAAAATTAACACCTCCGGAATCCTCATGTGGATTTTTGTCAACAGTAGTCAATATAAAGATAAAAATACAACCTATTTTCATAAATTGGTGTCAGATTTTTATTGCGTTGTGTTATCTTCTTATTCAACTGTTTTGATTCTTCTTAATCCTTTACACTTGTTCCTTTGATAAAGCCTGACTTCCTGCCTGCTCTGAGCCTAATCTAACCAGGACTGAGCTAGGGTGAACCCAATCTTGGGTTGCTTGTGTCTATGTTTAGAGAGGGCCTGGTTTGGCAGTTTGAGTTAGACAGTTACTATTGGAGCAGGACCACAACTGATTTGCATATGGTTGGGTCTAATCTGAGATAGCATGGTGGGCAAACAAATGATGGGTTGGAATGCTACCCCAAGTGATTGCTAGTAGTTAGACTTATTGCAAGCATCCTCCTATCACCTTTTGTATGTTTCAAAAACTGTTAGTCATCAGGAAAAATTGTTATTTTTTGCTTTGCACGTTTAACCTATTTTGATTTTACAATTTGCTTGAACAGGACTGAATCTCTTAATCTTTATAGTGAGAGTGTACCCTTTAACCATAAAGCCACGAGTGACTCCTAATTACAGATGATCAAGACAGAACTGTTGTGGGGGTCATTCCAACCCTGGCGGTCGGTGATAAAGCGGCGGCCAACCCGCCAACAGGCAGGCGGTCCAAAAAAAGGAATTCTGACCCTGGTGGGAACCGCCAACACAGGCCGCTACTGTAACACTCCGACCGCCATGGCGGGACAGACAAACAGCGCGGCGGTCACCGCCAACAGGCAGGCGGCAGACAATGTACCGCCCACCCTATCACAACCCACCAATCCGCCACCTTTTCCGGGGCGGGAGCCCCGCCGATAAAAACACGGGGGAAACAGACTACGAACGGGAAAACGCTCACCTATACACACTCCACGAGGAAGGAGGACAGCATGGAACCCGAATTACACATCCTACCAGCTATTGTCTACCTGCTCATCTACCAGGAGTACGAACGCCGGCGTAGACGACAACGGTGAGTACTGCACCTACGACACAGGCGAGGGGGAGGAGGAAAGCTTACGGGCACACACATGAGCCATACACCCACCCCCCCACCACAAATACCTACACCCCAATGCCGAGCAACAAGTCAGAGTGACACCACACAAACCCCCCGGAATAATGCAAAGACACAATTAAAATGATCTATAAAATATATGTATAAATAGCTCCATTGAAGGTATGGGAAATATGCCATATAAAAGATACAAAAATAAGGAATGAACATATTCAACAATATATACATAGGCAAAAAGTCCTGCACATTCCGTCAAAGTTCCATAGTCCGTGGGCCAATGTGCACAAACACATGGGCAAAGCCCACACAGGAGACCAGATACCATTGGAGAGAACACTGCAGGGGCATCAGATGATAAAACTAAGAGCACCTCAGGGGGAAGGGAAGGGGGGGCACCTCAGCCACATGAGTCCACGACGCCAGATCCACGAGGGGCCTCCATGCCCACTGTCCCATCCTGGGGAGTGCAAAGCCACAGTCTCACAAGTCCCTACAGTGGGTGGCTTGCCCACTGTACCATCCTGGGGAGTGCAAAGCCACAGTCTCACAAGTCCCTACAGTGGGTGGCTTGCCCACTGTACCATCCTGGGGAGTGCAAAGCCACAGTCTCTCAAGTCTCTACAGTGGGTGGCTTGCCCACTGGACCATCCTGGGAAGTGCCAAGCCACAGTCCATCAGATGGATTACCGACTCCACTGTTAATGGAGGAGGCATGGTGCCCAGAGTGCTTCCTGAAGCCCTGCTCGACACAGAACCAGCACTGTCAATGGGCCAGCGGTGCTTGAGATGAAGGGCCCAGCGGAGCGGTGCTTGACAGGAAGGGCCCAGCGGAGCGGTGCTTGAGACGGCGGGGCCCAGCGGAGCGGTGCTTGACAGGAAGGGCCCAGCGGAGCGGCGCTTGACAGGAAGGGCCCAGCGGAGCGGTGCTTGAGATGAAGGGCCCAGCGGAGCGGTGCTTGACAGGAAGGGCCCAGCGGAGCGGCGCTTGACAGGAAGGGCCCAGTGGAGCGGTGCTTGAGACGGCGGGGCCCAGCGGAGCGGTGCTTGACAGGAAGGGCCCAGCGGAGCGGTGCTTGAGATGGCGGGGCCCAGCGGAGCGGTGCTTAAGACGGCGGGGCCCAGCGGAGCGGTGCTTGAGACGGCGGGGCCCAGCGGAGCGGTGCTTGAGATGAAGGGCCCAGCGGAGCGGTGCTTGACAGGAAGGGCCCAGCGGAGTGGTGCTTGAGATGGCGGGGCCCAGCGGAGCGGTGCTTGACAGGAAGGGCCCAGCGGAGCAGCGCTTGACAGGAAGGGCCCAGCGGAGCGGTGCTTGAGACGGCGGGGCCCAGCGGAGCGGTGCTTGACAGGAAGGGCCCAGCGGAGCGGTGCTTGAGATGAAGGGCGCAGCGGAGCGGTGCTTGACAGGAAGGCCCCAGCGGTGCGGCGCTTGACAGGAAGGGCCCAGCGGAGCGGTACTTGAGACGGCGGGGCCCAGCGGTGCTTGACAGGAAGGGCCCAGCGGAGCGGTGCTTGACAGGAAGGGCCCAGCGGAGCGGTGCTTGAGATGAAGGGCCCAGCGGAGCGGTGGCTGAGATGAAGGGCCCAGCGGAGCGGTGCTTGAGATGGCGGGGCCCAGCGGAGCGGTGCTGGAGACGGCGGGGCCCAGCGGAGCGGTGCTTGAGACGGCAGGGCCCAGCGGAGCGGTGCTTGACAGGAAGGGCCCAGCGGAGCGGTGCTTGAGATGAAGGGCCCAGCGGAGCGGTGCTTTACAGGAAGGGCCCAGCGGAGCAGTGCTTGACAGGAAGGGCCTAGCGGAGCGGTGCTTGAGATGAAGGGCCCATGTTCAGCGGTGCTCCTCCCGGCGGGGCCCTGTTCAGCGGTGCTCCTCCCGGCGGGGCCCTGTTCAGCGGTGCTCCTCCCGGCGGGGCCCGTTCAGCGGTTCTTGTCCCGGCGGGTCCCTGTTCAGCGGTGCTCCTCCCGGCGGGGCCCTGTTCAGCGCTGCTCCTCCCGGCGGGGCCCTGTTCAGCGGTGCTCCTCCCGGCGGGCCCGTTCAGCGGTTCTTGTCCCGGCGGGGCCCTGTTCAGCGGTGCTCCTCCCGGCGGGGCCCTGTTCAGCGGTGCTCCTCCCGGCGGGCCCTGTTCAGCGGTGCTCCTCCCGGCGAGGCCCTGTTCAGCGGTGCTCCTCCCGGCGGGGCCCGTTCAGCGGTTCTTGTCCCGGCAGGGCCCTGTTCAGCGGTGCTCCTCCCGGCGGGGCCCTGTTCAGCGGTGCTTGTCCTGTGTCTCTAGGGAGCCAGACCTGGGCAAGACTTCCCGCTCATTCACCATCCGAACTTGCGGTCGCGGCGCCCTCCTGTGATGGAGTCCTGGGCCCGTGGGTGTCCTCCATCACACCCGTAATGGGGCTGGTGGGGCCCTCCTGGGCAGCTCGCCTGCTGCCTGATTTCTCCGCCCTGCTGCCCTTGCCCTCCTTCGCTGAAGCTCTGTTGCCCTTGCCTCCCTTGGATGATGTGGCAGGTGACGGGGCAAGGCTACTGTCCTTGGTGGCAGCCGTCTCAGGCTTGTCGCGCCGGGCCTTTTTCTTTTTTGTCCTCTTCCCAGGGGGTGGGCTGGCTGTCCCCTTGCTGCTGGCCGATGTTCCTGCCCTAGGATCTGGTGGACTCCAATAGCCCTGCACTTTGGTCACAGTAGATGCAGGGCTGATGGTGGCTGAGGTGCTTTTTTTACTCTTACCAGATGGAGGGGGTGGGTCAGTGATTGGAACGAGCTCAAGGTTGGAAAGGAAAAGGACTTTGGAAGGACAGGGACGGGTAAGTGTAGTGCGTTTGGGAGTGGAGGAAGAGGATGTGGTTGTAGGAGAGTCAAGTGTGCTGTCTTTGAGTGCAGGTGCTTGTGACGGAGGCTGTCGTGAGGTGGATGGCTGTTGGGTGGGTGGCTGCCTGCGTTTGTGTGCTTTGGAAGAGGGGGTGACAGACACACTGGGAGAGGACACAGGGGACTTGTAAATGGCAGTGGGGGTGGTGACTGCACGTGTGCGGACTGTAATGGAGGGTGTGCTGGTGATGGAAGTACTGGTTGATGGTGGTGTGCATGCAGGTGTGAGTGGTACGTCACAGGGAGAGAGGAGGGAGATGAGGAGGTGGGGGACACAGAGGTGGTAGTGACTGTTGGCATGTCTGCATCTGGATGTTGCTTGTGTGAATGCTTGTGTGATCTGTGGTGCTTATGTCTGGATGAGCTGCCCTTGGGTGTAGAGGTGTGTGCAGGCTGGTCTGATGGTGTGGATGGGATAGGCAGAGGAACAGGAGACTGGGACTGGGTGGAGGGAGTCAGAAGAGGGAGGCTGGAGACAGGGACAATGGATGCCATCAGTGCTGAGGCCAGAGCGTTGAACGATCGCTGATGGGCAGCCTGACCCGAATGAATGCCCTCCAGGTATGCATTGCTCCGATGCACCTCCCTTTCTACACCCTGGATGGCATTCAAAAGGGTAGACTGCCCAACAATGAGTGTCCTGAGGAGGTCAATGACCTCCTCACTGAGGGCAGCAGGGGTAACTGGGGCAGGGCCTGAGGTGCCTGGGGCGAAGGAGATGCCCGCCTTCCTGGGCGAGCGGGCACAGAGCGAAGGCTGAGGGTCTGCTGGGAGGGTGGGGCTGGTGCGCTGGGTGGCGGCTGTACCTGTTGTGTGCGGTGGGCACGGATGTTGCCGCCACCGCTAGGGAGCTCCCTTCCGAGGACGTGTCGGTGTCGCTGACGTCTCCACGGGTCCCCGTTGTGGAGCTCCACTCGCCCTCCGTCTCACTGGTGTACTCGGAGTCTGTTGTATGGCCCTCCGGGGCCATGTGAGATGCAGCTCCCTCGTGCGCCGATGCCACTTCTCCTCCGCCTGATGATGCTAATGCACACATGAACAGGAAGACAAAGAAGATGGGGGGGGAGAAATGAAGACAGGTTGAGTGCATGCATTGGCAACACCGTTGTCGGAGAGGACAGACACAGAAGCCCCCTGAACTAGGCCGCGCAATGGGGGTACACTACTCAGTTATTGTGACTAGGCCTACAGGTCTATGGACGACAAATGCACACATGGGTGAGGCCGGACCATGGATAGCTGTACTTGGCACCCTACAGAGGTGGGGGGCGGGGGCACAGGGCCGTGTCTAACGGAGGGGCCTAGCCTACAGAATGCGCCCTGGCCTGGAGATAGCCACAGCCCTCCTCCCCCACCCAGACACCTTCACTGCACGCAAAGATAGCAGAATGTGCTGATACTCACCCACTTGTGTCTGCTGTGATGTCCTCACGCGCCCATCCAAATCGGGGTAGGCCACCGCCAGGATCCGGGACATCAGGGGGGTCAATTGGCGGCTGGCACCCCTCCTACGTTGGGAGGCCATCCCCAGCAGAGACTTGGCGGTCTTTCTGGTCCCGCGGCGGATGTCCTCCCACCTCTTTCGGCAGTGGGTGCCCTGTCTGTTGTGGACCCCCAGGGCCCGGACGTCCTTGGCGATGGCACGCCAAATGTCGATCTTCAGATGGGCGCTGACCTATGTGACATGTACAGGGTGGTAAAGGAAATCGCATCAGTTTTCTGCCTGGTCAATGTGAGTGGCCCCCCCCTCCCCAACCTTGCCATGTGGCACATGCTCTCATCTTTCGTGCGTTCCACTCCTCATTCGCTCCCCTCCCCTCCCCACCATCTTACATACACCCCACTCAACACAGGCATAGCCCATTCAACGTGCACCCTGTGTACTAACCTGTTGGTCTGGAGGACCGTCGAGTAGCGCATACTGGGGGAGGACCCCATCAACAAGTTTCTCCAATTCTTCGGAAGTGAAGGCAGGGGCCCTTTCCCCAGTCGCAGCAGCCATTGTATCTCCCAGACCGAGGTCACAGCAGCACTTGCAGTATAGGTCCTCTCCTGTGGAGGATCAGGTCTCGAGTGATTAATCAGATAGAAAATGGCAGTCACGACCGCGGCCGTGCGTACCGCGGCCGTGCGTACCGCGACCACCGGCGCACATCGTCATTGGCTCCTGAGAGCCATAGGGTTCAATGTTAACCAATGCTGCTTTGCGCCGCGGTCTTTGACCGCCTACCGCCACGGTGTGCCACGACAGCGCAGTGACCTCACATCCCACTGTCACACTTCACAGGTCAGGCAGCCGCCATTTCAGGGGCCCACATGGCATGATTTCTACTGCGTCACACAGGCCTAGGCCTTGCATTGCCACTCATACAAGCCATTCAATGCATAGCGATTCGTGTACTGTGCAAGCTGTGTGAACGAACCTGTGGGTTGCTTGACTCTGTGCTCCATGTTGTCCTTCCTAGGCACCGTCCGCTGGGACTTGCGAGGAGAAGGATGAAGCCTCCCGTGTACCGACCGCTGGTGGACCTGTCGACAATGGAAGAACGACATATCATACTTACATACCGGCTTGACAGAGCAACTATACATGAACTATGTGCCCAGCTGGAGCCAGACCTGATGTCCCCCATCCGCCAACCCACAGGGATTCCCCCTCTGGTGCAGGTTCTGTCAGTACTCCATTTTTTGGCAAGTGGGTCTTTTCAGACAACAGTGGCCATATCATCTGGGATGTCTCAGCCTATGTTTTCTAAGGTTTTGTCCAGAGTGTTGTCTGCCCTGATGAAATACATGCGGAGCTACATTATTTTCCCTGAGGTGGGCGAATTGGCTACAGTGAAGGGTGATTTCTATGCCCTTGGACTTATCCCCAACATCATTGGTGCCATTGATGGGACCCATGTGGTTTTGGTTCCCCCCAAAGAAAATGAGCAGGTGTACCGAAACAGAAAAAGTTATCATTCGATGAATGTCCAGGTGGTCTGTTTGGCTGACCAGTACATCTCCCATGTAAATGCCAAGTTCCCTGGGTCAGTGCATGACGCGTATGTCATGCGAAATAGCAGCATACCTTATGTGATGGAACAGCTACAGAGACACCGTGTGTGGCTAATTGGTGACTCTGGTTACCCCAACTTGTCGTGGCTACTGACCCCAGTGAGGAATCCCCGGACCAGGGCAGAGGAACGGTACAATGAGGCCCATGGGCGATCTAGGAGGATCATAGAAAGGACCTTCGGGGTCCTGAAGGCCAGGTTTTGGTGCCTGCATATGACAGGGGGATCCCTCATGTACTCACCAAAGAAGGTGTGCCAGATCATCGTGGCCTGCTGTATGCTTCACAATCTTGCATTGCGACGCCAGGTGCCTTTTCTGCAGGAGGATGGTCCAGATGGTGGTGTTGTAGCAGCTGTGGAGCCTGTGGAGAGTGAAGAGGAGGAAGACGACGGGGACGACACGGACAACAGGGAGACAGTCATACAACAATACTTTCAGTAGCACACAGGTAAGAATCAGCCACCCCATTTTACATTTACTTAAGGCCCTTTCCCTTCCCTTTTCAGAGCTGTATGACCCACTGCCTGACTTCAGCTTTGTTTGCCCATGGACTAAAGCTTATTGAAATTGGTATGTTGTCATCACAAAGTGACTGGACATTATTGCACCGTTATGTGTAATACATTTGTTAAGAATACAAGCAGACTCCTGTTTTTTTAAGTGGAATAAGTTATTTATTTTAAGTGCTACATATAGGTACATGATTGGGAAACGGTTATGGGTGGGGGTGGAGTAATGTCCATGGCAGAGTCCAGTTCTCAGTCGCACAGGTGCATTGTCCATATGCCTGGGGAAGGATGGAGCAGGGGCAGTTCAAGGTTGGACAGGGTGACAATGTGGGACAGTGGGATGACATCAGGGGGTATCTTAGGCTGGCGGGGGTCTTGCAATCCTACTCTGTCTTCTTGTGAGATCTCAGGTTCCGCTTGCGGGGTGGTTCTTCTTCTGCAGGAGGTGGGGTTCTGGTGGCCTGTCGTTGTGTGGGGGCCTCCTGTCCACTAGCGCCGGCGGAGGTGGTAGGCTGTTCCTGGCCTGGGCTAGTGACAGGGGCCCTTTGGGGTGCCACATGGTCCCGCAATGTGGTGACGATCTGGGTAAGGGCCACGACGATGGTCCCCATTGCGGAACCGATGTTCCTCAGTTCCTCCCTGAACCCCATGTACTGTTCCTCCTGCAGTTCCTGGATCTCCTGGAACCGGGCCAGTACCGTCGCCATCGTCTCCTGGGAGCAGTGGTATGCTCCCATGATGGAGGAGAGGGCTTCTTGGAGAGTCGGTCCCCCGGGCCTGTCCCCCCCCTGTCGCTCAGCAGCCCTCCCAGTTCCCCTGTGTTCCTGGGCCTCTGTCCCCTGGACGGTGTGCCCACTACCACTACCCCCAGGTCCCTGTTGTTGTTGGGGTGGTGGGTCAACCTGGGTGCCCTGTAGTGGTGGACACACTGCTGATTTACGTGTCCTGGAGACAGAGGCATGGGCCCGCTGGGTGGGAGCTGTGCTGATGTTCCCAGAGGGGGTTGGGTCTGGTGTAGCCTGTGGCTGTCTGTGGGGAACCGACTGTCCAGAGGTCCCCGATGGGCCGGGCTGGTCGTCTGGCTCTAGGGAGACAGAGCTGCTGTCATCGCTGGAGGCCTCTTCTGGGGGTGGGATGGACATCTCTGGACCCTCCGTGGCGGTGTGGTGGCGTTCGGGTCCTGCAGGGGTATAAAGGTATGGTTATTGCTTCTGTGTGTGGTATTTCGTGTGATGGGTGGGTGTCCGTGTACCCATGTGCAGGCATTTCCTTGTGGGGGCTTTTGTGAGTGTGGCTTGTGGGGGTGATGTGTGTGTGCAGTGGGCATGATTTGGTGATGGGTGTCCATGCTTTGTGGTCGCATGCAGGGCTTGGTGTTGGGATGGGTGGGTTGTGATGGTGAGCCTTTTGCTAGGGGTTGGTGTGATGGGGGAGGGGGTGGGCGTGGGGGTATGATTTGGCATGCAGGTGGGGTGGGGGTGGGAAGCAGTAGTGAAGATTTGCCTTACCAGAGTCCATTCCTCTGCCTACTCCTGCGAGGCCCTCAGGATGCAGGATGTGCAAGACTTCCTCCTCCCACGCGGTAAATTCTGGGGGAGTAGGTGGGGGTCCGCCGCCAGTCTTCTGCACCGCAATGTTGTGCCTTGATACCATGGAACGCACCTTCCCCCGTAGGTCGTTCCATCTCTTCCTGATGTCCTCCCGATTGCGTGGATGCTGTCCCATCGCGTTAACCCTGTCCACTATCCTTTGCCATAGCTCCATCTTCCTGGCAATTGTGGTGTGCTGCACCTGTGCCCCGAAGAGCTGGGGCTCTACACGGACTATTTCCTCCACCATGACCCTGAGTTCGTAGTCACTGAACCTGGGGTGTCTTTGGGGTGCCATGGGGTGGTGTGGTTGAGGTGTGGGGTGGCGTTTGTGGTGATGAGTGTGGTGCGTGTGGTGGTGTGTGGTGTTTGGTGCGTGGATTCTGTGAGGGTGATGGTGTTGTGTGCCTCTGTGTTGTGGGATTGTCTATTCTGTGCTCTCTCTCTAGCCTTCGTCAATGATTTCGGGTCGTAGGGGCTTGTGGGTGATGTGGGTGTGTGTTTTATATTGTGTTGGGTGTGTGGGAGTGGTGTTAGTATGTGTATCAGGTGTGTGTATTTCAAACTGACAAATGTGGCTGAGTTTTCTATGTGTGTGTGTATTTTGACCGCGGCGGTGTGTACCGCCAATGGAATACCGCGTTTGAAAGACCGCCGCGTGGATTTGTGGGTCGGAATGGTATGGGCGTATTTCTTTTGGCGTGACGGTGGAGGTTTGGTCTTCGCCATTTTTTCGCTGAGCTTTGGTGTGGCGGACTTTTGTGGATGTCGGGTTTTTGGCGGTTTGCCAGTTGCGGGTGCCTTACATGTAAGAAAAGGGAAGGTTTAGGCCTGGCAAGTGTGTACACTTGCCAAGTCGAATTTACAGTGTAAAAATACACTTACAGACAATGCAGTGGCAGGTCTGAGACATGATTACAGGGTTACTTGTGTTGGTGGCACAATCAGTGCTGCAGGCCCACTAGTAACATTTGATTTACAGGCCCTGGGCACCTCTAGTGCACTTTACTAAGGACTTAACAGTAAAACAAATATGCCAATCATGGAGAACCAATTACGTACACATTTTAAACAGGAGCACTTGCACTTTAGCACTGGTTAGCAGTGGTAAAGTGCCCAGAGTAACAAAAACAGTAAAATCAGAGTCCAGCACACATCAACAACCTGGGGAACAGAGGCAAAATGTTAAGGGAGACCACGCCAAGGATGAAAAGTCTAACAGGCATGATGGAAGGAGGGGAAGGGAAGAGGTCAAGACAGGAAAGGAAAAGCTTCTTAAGGACAATGGGATGGGATGTGGGAGGAGGGATGGGAGTGGAGTTAGAGGGAGTGGTTGTAGGAGGAGGAGGAGGTGTGCTGGACTTTGGTGCAGGTGTATGGACAGTGTGTGAGTGTGAGGTGGATGGCTGTTGGGGGTCAGAGTGTGAGCATGTGTGTGTTACTAGAGGGCAGGCAGACAGGGTGGGAGGACAAACATGACGTATGGATGGATGTTGTCTGCAAGTGAGGTGGGTGTGCTGCATGTGGTGGTGGTGGCCGCGCAAGTGGTGTGTGGGGTGCATGTCTGCGGGTCTGCTGTTGTGGTGATTTTGGGCAAGGCAGTGCAGGTGTCATGATCTGGGAATATTGATGGAGTGCATGCAGGTGTGAGTGATGATGTGACTGTGAGGGAGGAGGAGGAGCGGGAGACAGTGGAGGCAGTGAATGATGTTGTGTGTGCATCTGTGTGTTGGCTGTGTGAGTGCTTGTGGACTGAAGTGTGCTGCCTGTGTTTGTCTGTGTCAGTCTTGTATGTTGTTTTGGGTGCATGCTTGGCAGAATGTGTGCATGGGATGGGTTGGGGTAAGGAGAATGGGCAGTGTTAGTGGTAGTAGGAGTGGGGACAGATGAAACAGGGACACTGGCTGCCATCAGTGAAGAGGCCAGAGCCTAAAACGATCTCTGTAGGGGTGCCATCCTACCGTGGATGCCCTCCAGGAAGACATTTCAATGCTGCATCTGGGATGCCAGCCCCTGGATGGCATTCACAATGGTTGACTGCCCTACAGAGATGGATCTCAGGAGGTCAATAGCCTCCTCACTGAGGGCAGCAGGGCCCTGAGGTGCCTGGGTTGAAGGAGATGCCTACCCTCCTGGGTGAACGGCAATTCGGTGGGGGGCTACTGGGAGTGCGGTGCTGGCATGGGGGGTGGCGGTAGAATCTGTAGCTGGGGTGGTCGCAGAGAAGTCCACCACGACCAGGAAGCTCCCATCGGAGGACGATTCAGAGTCAGTGGTGTCACCTCCTGTCTCCACTTTGGTGCTCCCCTCACCCTCCATCCCACTGGTTCCCTGAGCATCGGTGAACTCTGCCTCCTAGGTCTTGTGGGCTGCAGCTTTCTTACTCGCTGGTGCCCCTGTTCCTTCGCCAGATGATGCTAATGCACACATGGACAGGATGACAAAAGGAGAGAGAGGGGGGAGAGAGAGAAAGGGAGCACAGGGTCAATCTCAGCACCCACAGCACAGATGGCAGACACATCACTGTCACACACTGAGACTGAGAATGTGCAAAATGGACCACACGGGCATACCACTGGGTATGTACCACAGCAGGTAGAAGCCAAACCCTGCCAGCCACACACCAACTGGGACCAGCTAAGCCCTGCCTGACATGGGACGTCACCTACCTACCTTTCAAGACGAGGCCACTCACCTGATAAGCAGGATGTCTGCAGGGGCGATGGTATGCCCCCGACCTCCTGGAACACCTTTCAGCACTTCCTGGTGGACACAGAAACCCCGACAGGTGTCCCAAAAGGAAAGGGGGAGTGGAAGAGAAAGAGACAAAACACTGCCACGTCTTGCCGGTCCAGCCAGGCACCCTGTATCATCGGGGAGCAGGTCGTTGTTGACAGAGTGATAGTAGAGTTAGTGCACTCAACTTCCTTGAAAGTGAATCTCTCTTTCTGATATGGGCACGAGAGCGATAGAAGAACACCGGGATGCTCCAGCACTTTTCTTGGATAATAATAACTGTTGGCACAATTACTAACAGTGCATTACCAAAAACCCAAACTGAGTACCCTAACAATAAGTACTGTGACACTAGGGCTGGCTTCACAGAGATTCACTGTTGCACACTACAATTAGAACTGTGGTTGCACTTAACATGCACAAGAAAGACAAACAAGGGCATTAATTATATCACGTATAACTTTCCTGCATGCTTAGGGTTAAACTAAAAGGAACAAAAACAACCCAAGAAATGCAAATGTCCACTCTGGGTTTAAACAGTTAGGGTGGCACAGTTTGGTTTGGTTTCACTGTGTGTGTGAAAAACCCTTCAAAAGCAAATTCCTCAAATCTGAAACACAGGCATGAATGACACAATTTAAATCCAAGAGTTATGCTATTAGAGAAAGAAAAGTCACGTAAATGCTCTTTTAAAATTGCACTGTCACTTTTTGTAGTACTTGAGCTCAAGCAGATTTCCTGAAGCATATTTAGGAAAGTAACTACAATAATAATGTAGAATGTTCAGAAATGCATGTGTCTCTTCAAGATAAGCACTCTGCCAAAATACGACGTCTGAAATACACCAGCTGTTCTAGGAAAGCGCGGCGCTCAAAGAACAAACTCCCTGGAGAATACTAGTAATTTAGCTGCAGTGTTTTCTGGAGTGCTGGAGGAATGCCTGGTGTCAGCTTGTACAGGAACGAAGAAAAGAATTGACTCAAAAGTCCTGAATGCGAGGATGGACAGCAGGGGCTGGACTGCCAAATCAGATGCTGAGATCAGGAAGCAAAACAAAGCCAAGCAGGGAGGTTTGCTTCACTCTGCTATTTATAGCCAATCAGGAAAGCAGTTGAGTTTCCACATGTGGATGAGTCACCACACCCAATTAGAAGCACATGTCCACACCACACCCAATTAGAAGCACATGTCTACACCTGCTCACATTAGCAAACAAGTATTGGTAAAACAAGCATTGATAAAACCAATTGTGTAACACAGCACATTATGTTTACTTTGAAACATGAAGGTTTAACCAAGAACAGAGATATCGTTTAATCCTAATTCCTGGAGATGTTGACAGCTAACTCAGGAGGCACCTTGGGGATTCCTGACACTACCTATCTAATACATGGTTTCCACCCTATTATTCTGAGCTGGACCACGCATCAATATCTGAACTGGCATATTGGGGCATCCACTGACTAGTACCCTGCACCCAAATCCCATGCCAGCCAACAGAGATGGTAGACATACACACTGTACTCACCCCCTTGTGGCTGCTGTTATGCCCTCAAGCACCCATCCAGCTATGGGTAGGCCACTGCCAGTATGCGGACCATCAGGGGGGTCAGGTTCCAACGGGCACCCCTCCTTCATTGGGAGGCCATCCCCAGCTGGGCCACTGAGGTCTTCCAGGCCCAGCGTCTCAGGTCCTCCCACTGTTTCCTGCAGTGGGCGCTCTGCCTGCTATAGACCCCCAGGGACTGCACGTCTAGCATGCCACAATCCCTTCTTCTAATGGGCGCTGACCTGCAGAGGAAACATGGAAGGCGGTACTTCATGAACCTGACAATCCAGCCTGTCATACATATGGCCCACAAAAAGCACCTCCCCTCATCAGGCACACCCATGACCCGTACTCCTGCATTGATGCTGCCACCAGCCATTCCCCCCACCTGACACACTGCCAGAACACCCACACATCTCCATGTACTCATGTTGCATGCAACGTACCCATGGTGTACTCCCCTGTTGGTTTGGAGGCCCATACAACTGGCCATACTCGGGTAGGACCGCATCCACGAGGCACTCCAACTCCTCCGACGTGAAGGCTGGGGCCCTTTCCACTGTAGCATGAGCCATGACAGGTTCCATACACGGGTCACAGCAGCACACGCAGTGGAGATGTCGTTCTGTGGAAAGTTAGGAATCAAGTGAAGTGTTAGAAAGGAAATGGCGGTCACGTCCGCGGTGGTGAACAACGTTACCGCCAGCGCTGATCATCCTTGGTTCCCATACTCCATGAAGGGTGCTGTGTTAGCCAATGAAGAATTGCACAGCAGTGTAGACCGCCATCCGACCATGACGCCATCCGTGTGAGGTCACTTCCACCTGTTCCTGAATACAGGACAGGCGGGTGCCATTTTCTAATGCTGGTAAACATGTACAGATTAACAAGTGTGTCATTGTAGTTGAATGTACTCACCTACACAGTTTCAGTGTCCAACATACAAACATGCTGTTGTGGTGTAAATACGCCAACACAAGCTTCAAAGGAATAACGTAGTTTATTCAAGAGCTCTTCCAAACGCGATGCTCTCTCTTTCCGGATCAGCAAGCCAACTGTCGGGAAAGCGAACGCTGCACCGCGTTCTACAAGTTTGGCTCGAGGCTAAGCATGTAAGCAGCCACGAGCCACATCACAACATATCCCTCTCCGTTAACAACACTAAGGAGAGTAGAAAACCCAATACAAATAAAACGCCTAATATAAACAATACATAAGAGAACCAACAAAATAACAATACAAAACAACATTACAACCAGGAAATCAAGGTTAATTATACTAAAAAAAAACACATAAAGAAATAAAGGCACTAAGTTACATAATCATTCAAAAATGGGGGTGGCCTTCTAACCCTAGAAATCCTTTCCTTCATATCACTAGAGGATGTACCCATAGTGCTCGTAGCAACACCACCCCCATCCTGAACACGCTCACCCTCCTGATTTCTACAAGGTCCTACAACATCTTCACCCCTCATCAGCAACAATCATCACTGCTCAACTCGTTCTTCCCAGACCAATCTGAAGCAAATTTAGCGACCCGTATGAAACTCCAGCGCTGACCATTATCAAGCAACACATGCCACCTGTAAACATTTTGAACTTTGAAAGGACCTAAAAACTTGCAGACCCCTTTTTTTAATTCTTCCTGACTTGATTTTCACCCAATCACCCGGCTTAATCTTCGCTTCATTGCACACTGTCTCACTTACATGCTCACCCTCATACTCACCACATCCTTTGACCAATTTCTCCATCCATGAAGTTTTGAGTTTACCCACCGGTTTCCTGCCTCTCATGATTTCAAATGGTACTCACCCAGAAACAAGATTCTCCGTGGACCGATGCGCCCATACCATATCTGAAATCACCAATTCAACATCCAAGCCGTTAACAACAGCCAATTGTAGCCCACCTTTAATCATACGGTTAGCCCTTTCAACAATTCCATTAACACGAGGATTGTACAACGCTGAACGCATATGCTTCACACCACATGCGTCCAGAAACACTTTCATCTCATAAGACGTCAACTGCGTACCATTATCAGTGATCAACACTACAGGAAACCCTTCCTCAGTAAAAATCTCCCTCAAAACACTTATGGTCGCAGCAGTCGTAACTTCTGACATAAACTTGATAATGAGCCATTTGGAATGTACATCCACCATAACCAGTGCAAAACTCTTACCTCTGCCTGCACCAGCCAAAGGTCCAATAAAATCCATGCACACACTATGCCACGGCCTACCTGGGTCAGCTATATTACCCCCATCAGACTGTCTTCCCACTTTTAAAGTTTTCTCACTTCTTAGACACACCGAACACCTCTCAACCCATCTCACAACATAATCATCCATCCCAGGCCACTAAAACTCCATTCTCAATCTCCTCTTGGTAATTGTTTGTCGCAGGTGACCCTCATGCGCAATATCAAACAATTTTTTCTGTACACCTCCTGGTGGGACAATCTTCTCTCCACCAATATTATCCTCCCATCAACCTCTGAGAGTTCATCTAACACCTTGTTGAACGGCCGTACCAACACAGGAAGAGTGCTGTCTCTTCTGCCGCCCTTTTTTACCAACTCAATGACCCTCTCTAAAATCACATCATCCTTCATTGCCATATCCCATTCTGTTTCATTCACTACTCCTTTACTCCATTGCGTAACTTCACACACCGATGCTACCGCACCGTCGCACTCACTCTCTAGTACATTCACTTTATCCACCGTTTGCCAATCAAGACCCAAACGAGAAAGACAATCAGCCTGCACATTCTTCCACCCAGGAATGAACTCAACATTGTAATCATATTCTTGTAGACGTGAAGCTAATCTTACCAGTCTCGCTGACCCCTTACCAGTCCCACCAGGTGACAAAATTTTAAGCAAAGGCTTATGATCAGTACGCAACGTGATGTTACTACCCCATACATATGAGCGAATGTATTCCACACCCCAT
Source organism: Pleurodeles waltl (assembly GCF_031143425.1). Taxonomy (NCBI): domain Eukaryota; kingdom Metazoa; phylum Chordata; class Amphibia; order Caudata; family Salamandridae; genus Pleurodeles; species Pleurodeles waltl. The sequence continues at coordinate 253,989,728 of NC_090448.1, read as the reverse complement.
GCTGCAGCTAAAGTCTCACGTTCAATAACTGCATAACATCTGTCTGCAGCTGTTAACGTGCGAGAAGCAAAGGCAACAGTTTTCTCAACAGATCGGTGCCACTGTGACAAGACCGCATTAATGCCCAGTGCGCTTGCGTCAACAGTAACAATGTTTTTTTTTCCTTGTGTCAAAAGATACTAAGACACCCACACCACACACCTCATCTTTGATCAATTGGAAACATTGACTCTGTGCCATTCACCACTCAAAACTTGCTCCCTTGCGTAAGAGCACCTTTAAACATTCAGTTTTGCTGGCAAAGTCTTCGACAAACTTGGAGTAATATTCGACAAGCCCCAAAAATGACCGTAATTGGGTCTTTGTCCTTAGGAGCTGGCGCTGACCTGATGGCATTAAGTAAGTCTTTTTTTGGTTTAACACCCTCCTGCGATATCGAATGTCCAAGATACTCCACCTCCTTCATCAAAAACTGACACTTTTCTTGACGTAATGTCAACCCAGACTCCAAAAGTCTGTCCAACACCCTCTTCAATGTGATATTATGATTTTCAATAGTATTGCCAAAAACAAGAATGTCATCTTGAAAAAAGAGTACATTTTCCAAACCTTTAAAAATATGACTCATCATCCTCTGAAATACACTGGCAGCAGATGCCAATCCAAAAGGCATCCGGGTAAACTGGTACGTGCCCTCCATAGTGATGAAAGCAGTAAGAGCCTTAGATGACGGATGAAGTCTTATTTGATGATAAGCGTGCTTGAGGTCCAACTTAGAAAAGTATTTGGCATCTTTCATCAGTAAGATCAACTCATTGATGTTAGGCAAAGGAAAATTGTCAGTTGAGAGGTTTTGGTTCAAATCTCTCAGGTCGACACAGAGTCTCAAATTTCCATCCTTTTTTTTTTAAACGACAACAGGTGACAACCATTCTGAGGCCTCCACAGGTTCGATGACACCGCTGTCAAGCATTTCATTTAGAAGTTCCTCAACTCCACCCCTTATTGACACCAGTACATTTCTGACTTTGTGCTGAACCGGAACAACACCCGGTTTCAATTTAATTTCATGCATATAGTTTCTTAACTCCCCCATTTCATCTCTACGCACCTCCCTGGCACCTTCCAGGATATTACCTACTGAAACATCATCAATAACAGTAACTTGGCTATGAGCACATGGATTGATGACAATGCACAGATCATATTGATGTTGCCAACCCAAAATTGGTTGTCCAGATTCTGCCACATAGACTTTGCCTACCACCTTACTTCCCTTAAATCTTATTTCTGTGAACATGTATCCAATGATATCTATTTGTTCACCATGATAGCCCCCAGGATTAATGTCTTTCGGCAACAATCTGGTTGACGGCCACTTCTGAAGGAACAAATCCTTATGAACAATGGTATAAAGTGAACCAGAATCTATCATCAAATTTACAGGCACATTCTCTACAATAAATTCAGCTTTAGGCCTCTGCATCCTCTTCACTCGTACTGCAGCATTATCAAACTCAGACACACAAAGCACCCTCTCTAGCTTGTCATTCATGGATGTACTACCACCAGCATCTGCAACAGTGGCCACTTTCCCTTTAACATGTTCCCTCTCTCTACACATTCTCGCAAAGTGCCCTTTGTGTCCACACCACCGACACTCTTTCCCTTGTGCAAAAATTTTTTGAATTCTGAAGTGTGAAATTTACTACCACACTTGCCACATACCCTGCTATTAATCTTGCTATAATTGAAGGATGTGTTGACAAGTTTGTCACGCAGCGATTTATTCAGAACCGCAACATCACCCTCAACCAATGACACCTCCTCAATTTCCTTCACCCCTCTCCTGTCCATCTGCTTCATACACAGCTCTGACTCTTCTACAACTTTTGCGATTTCTATGGCATCTTTCAATTTCAGATCTTTCGCTGCCCACAACCTTTCTTGCATCTTCTTGCTCCTACACTGTACTATGAGTTGGTCTCTAATTAATTCCTCAGTCATCGCTCCAAACCTACATTTAACAGAAAGTTCTCTTAAACGAGCAACAAATTCATCAATAGATTCGCCCTCTCTCTGAGGTTGCATGTAAAATGTATACCTTTGCATGACCACATTTTCTACTTTAGCAGACCTTACTTCCAATCTCCGCCTAGCTTCCAAAAAAACATCATCTAGGGACTGCCCATCCTGATCAACTGCCTTTGGAAGGTATTTGAAAACATGTTGTCCCTCATTACCCAAGGAACTAAGTAAAATAGCTTTCTTCCTGTTGGAAGAGAACCCCAAGCCATCTAAAGCTTCTAGGTAATTGTCAAAAATATCAATCCACTCTTCCCACGGTATTGGTGGATTCCCAGGTTGAGTTAAGAACAGAGGTGGCGAATGTATTGCAGAGGTTGTGATCTCCATAGTCTTGACGCAAACACAAACACAAGAAATGAATCAAATGTTCTGAGTGTCCAATAAGGTGATAAATACCAAAATGCCAAAGTAAACAATGTTACTAAAAAACAGATGCATCTATCACCATCACAATGAAGAAGAAATGGAATAATGTCATTAACAGCGACCAAAGAAAGATCCAGGTGTGCCCATCACCGTAATAGGCACCTTCATTAAAATCCTGTTGATACATTAGCCATCCACACAGCAGACATGCACTGGACACGATTTCCAATCAACGTCTTCTAGCGCTTGTAAATAGCTAGAGTAGGCGTTCACCAAATGTTACTCATGTGCCATTAGACCTAATGAGAATTATCCCAACTTCCCAAGATGGCCGCCGGAAACGTGAATCACGTACACTTGACGTTGAACCAGCAACGCTCACACCAAGGTACTGCTAAGAAACTGGACCCAGAGACAACTGCGCAGATGGACGTAAATAAAATGCGGCTCATCCGACAATGTGCACCAAACAAAAGTGTAGCAATCAGGTTGTGACCAGCGATGAAGTGTGAATGAGCGCCTTGCCGATGATGTCCTTAAATGTCTCTACAGACTGCTCTTACTGTGGGTCCCATGCATCTGCGTTGGAAGAGGTGAGTCGCTTGCTGACCATCGTCGCCATAAAAATGTTGTGGGGTGAATACGCCAACACAAGCTTCAAAGGAATAACGTAGTTTATTCAAGAGCTCTTCCAAACGCGATGCTCTCTCTTTCCCGATCAGCAAGCCAACTGTCGGGAAAGCGAACGCCGCACCGCGTTCTACAAGTTTGGCTCGAGGCTAAGCATGTAAGCAGCCATGAGCCACATCACAACACATGCTCTGTGTACACTGCAGTAGTGTGTTCATGGTTCCTGTTGACACTCCTTTTCTACAGTTGGGTCCCTTAGGTACCAACCACTGCAAAGTAATAGGAGGAGGCAAACACCCATGTACATACCCCTTGTGGACTTGGCTACACTGGAGGAATGGCACATCATACTCACCTATCGTCTGGATAAGGCCACAGTCACAGATCTGTGTGCACAATTGGAGCCTAATCTGCTACCTGCTATCCGTAGCACCACAGCAATCTCCCCTCTTGTGCAAGTACTCTCAGTGCTCCAATTCCTGGCAACAGGCTCCTTCCAGATGACAGTGGGTTCGGCTGCAGGGATGTCACAGCCAATGTTCTCTATTGTTCTTGCAAGGGTTTTGTCTGCCTTGCTCAAACACATGTGCAGCTACATCGCATTCCCCTAGGTAGATGACTTACCCACTGTGAAGGCTGGATTCTATGCAATGGGGCATATACCTCATGTAATTGGGGCCATTGAATGGACCCATATTGCCTTAGTCCCCCCCCAGGGCCAATGAACAAGTGTACATGAATCGGAAGAGTTTCCACTCATTCAATGTCCAGATGGTTTGCCTAGCTGACCAGTACATTGCCCACATCACTGCCAAGTGTCCAAGGTCGGTGCAAGATCCCTTTGTCCTGAGGAATATCAGTGTCCCACAGATGATGGCACAACTACAGAAGCACAGAGTGTGGATAATAGGTGGGCCTGTGTCCCCATCCAGTGTTTGTAAGTGTATGCCTTCAGGAGTCATGGCCCATGCCATTGAGTTGGGCTAATGTGTTTTTCTTACTTTTTGGAGGTGATTCCGACTACCCAAACCTGTCCTGGCTCATGATCCCTGTTAGGAATCCGAGAACAGGGGTTGAAAATAGGTATAATGATGCCCATGGGTGTACCAGGAGGATTGTCGAAAGGACATTTGGTCTCCTGAAGGCTAGGGTCAGGTGCCTCCATCTGCAGGTGGATCCTTATGCTACTCCCCAGAGAAAGTCTGCAGAATCGTTGTTGTGTGCTACATGCTGCTCAATTTGGCCCTCAGATTGAATGTACCCTATCTGCAGGAGGAAGGGGGTGACAACGCAGCTGTGGCAGCAGTGGACACTGAGGACACTGAGGAGGAAGAGGAGGAGGATTTGGACAACAGGTCACATTTTATCCAGCAGTACTTCCAATGACACTCAGGTAAGACTGTTGAACTAAGCAATACTACATTTAAGTGTTGTACTGTGTGACTGCAGCATGATGCCAGTCATTCCCTTTGCATCCCACCTGACCGTATATTTCTTTATTGCAGATGTTGGTGTTGTTCCAACAGTGTACTGATGTGATGTGTACAGACTGCTGAGACACATTTGTTGGATGGGTCAACATGTTACTGGACATTTACACAGGACCATGCAGTTCATTACAGTTTGTTACATTGTACATTACCTGTGGATAAAGCACTATTACACAAGTTGTGTGCAAGGATGTTTATTGAAAAAAGTTCTACAATGGGAAGAGCCTTAGAGTGGGGTGATGGTTGGGAATAGTGCAGTCTATTTGTATCACAGGTCCAGTGTCCAAGGAGCCATAGGAAGGAGAGCAATCGATGTTCAAAGTGGACAAGGTGGCACAGTGGAACACAATGGGGACATTCAGGAGGAGCTCATTTCCTGGCGGTGGTCTTGGTCTTGGTAAGTGTCTCTGGTGTCTGTCTGGGTTGCAGGGAAAGTTTGTGGGGTGGTTCACCTTCTGAAAGGGGAGGGGTGCTGGTGGCCTGTGGGTCCTGTGACAGGGCCTCCTGTCCACAAGCGGCAGCAGATGTGGAGGGATGGTCAGTTGACTGGCTAGTAGAAGGGGCCCTCTGGTGTGATGTGTACTCCATCATGATGTTGGCCACATCACCCAGCACTCCTGCTATGGAGACCATGGTGGTGTTGAGGGCCTGCAATTCTTGCCTGCTCTCCTGGTGGTGTTCTTCCTGCAGCCGCTGGTTCTTCTGCATGATGTCTATCACCTGACCCATCTTGTCCTGGGATTGTTGGTAAGCCCCCAGGACATTGCTGAGTGCCTCCTGGACAGTCAATTCCCTGGGCCTGTCCTCCCCCTGGTGCACACCTATTCTCTGAGTGTCCCTGGGACCCTGTGCCGGTGTCCCCTGAACGATGTGTCCACTGCCACTGACCCCAGGACCCTGAATGTCTTGCCAGTGAGGTGTGGACAGGGGTCCCTGTACAGGTGGGCACATTGCTGATTGACGTGTCCTGGGGACAGAGGTCTGTGGATGTTGGGTGGCTGCTGTGGTGTTGGATACTGAGGGGGGAGGCTCTATGGTGGACCTGGTGTGAGCTGGGATATCCGACTGACCAGGGGTCCCTGATGGGCGTGGGAGTTTATCCAGATCCAGAACTCCAGAGTTGCTGTCATCACTGGGGACATCTTCTGGTGGGGGACAGGGTAGCATGACACCTCCTCGCTGCTGAGAGTGTCTGGGGCACCTGTGTGGATGTAAGTAGTGCATTCTGGTACATGTCTGTGACATGTTCTGCATTCCTAGCTTCCCCTACATCATTGCTGGAGCCCTGTCACCTTTGTTTGTTTATGGTGATGTATTGTGGGATTGTTAGTTCTCCATGCTGTGCATGCATTGGCAGTGGGTGTACATGCAGGGCTTGAAGGGATATGCATGCAGTGGGTATGGCATGCATGGCTTGGCATTTGGGTTAGTGAATTGTGGTGGTACACTGTGTGGGATACAATGGGGTGATGGGTTTCAGGGTCAGGGGTGGTGGTGGCATACAGGTATGGGGGGATAGGTAGTAACATTGACTCATCTGTGTCCAGTCCTCTGGCAACTCCAGTGAGTCCCTCAGGATGCAGGATTGCCAAGACATGCTCCTCCCATGCTGTCAGCTGTGGGGGAAGAGGTGCGGGTCCACCGCCAGTCCTTTGGATGGCAAGCTGGTGCCTTGGTGCTACAGAATGTACATTCCCCAGTAGGTCGTTCCACCTCTTCCTGATCTCGTCCCTTGTTCGTGGATGCTGTCCCACGGTATTCACCCGGTCCACGATCTTCCGCCATAGCTCCCTCTTCCTGGTAATGGATGTTTGCTGGATCTGTGCTCCAAACAGCTGTGGCTCTACCATGACTATTTCCTCAACCATGATCCACAACTCCTCATCAGTGAAACAGGGGTGTCTTTGTGGGGACATGGGTGTTGTGTGGTGTGTGGTGTGTTTGTTGTGCAGAGGGTGTAGAGTAACGTGGTGGGGTGTGGGGTGTGAGGTGTGTGGCGCATGATGAATGAATGGGTGGTTGTGGTGTGTTTGAAGTTGTCTCCGGGATTTGTGTGGCTAGCTTTTGCGGTCTTGTCATGTTAGCAAAGGCTTGTGGGTGATGTGGGCATGTATTTTATAGTGCTGTTGGTTGGTGGGTGTGGTGTGGGTATTTGTGTCAGGTGTGGGTTTTTCGTTCCGGCCAATGTTGTCTGGTTTTGTCTTTGGGTGGCCTTGTCTGCCGCAGCGGTGTTCACCGCCAATGGTTTCCCATCGTTGAATGTCTGCTGCAATGATTGGTGGGGCATTATTTGGAGGGCGTAGTGTTGGTGGCATAACGTTATGGGTGGTAGTTCCGACAGTTTATCACGTTCAGTGGGTCTGGTGGAATTGTGGTTGTGGCTGTTTTCTGTCATTTTTGTATGTATGTGTCATTATGTGGCAGACGGATGTCCGTCTCCTCAGAAGTATGCTGGCAGCAGTCAGCACGGTGGTATTCAATATTTACCGCCAAGGTCATAATGAGGGCCCTACTCTTTAAACCTGTTTAACAAACGTATATTTACTCACGGTTATACACACATATATATATATGTGTGTGTGTGTGTATATATATATATATATATATATATATATATATATACATGTGTGTGTATATATATATATATATGTATATGTGTGTGTGTGTGTGTATATATGCATTTGTGTATTTATATGTGTCTGCTCATGCATGTTATTCTGTACTTAACATGTTCATAGGTCATTTCATAGCTCCTAGATAAGTTGTTATATTAGATACTTATGAATCCCTGCTCTCGTTTTTAATATCACACTGATCAAATGTTTTACTATCATAAGCATTTTCCTATTACAAAATTGAGGAAAGATAAATAAATGTTAGAAAACTACACTTATTAATTACCTTCAAATATTACAAATCTTGAAAGTCTGTGTTTATACAATGCTACTTTTCTTCTCATATCATTATACCCATTATTATATTCCTTGAACATATCTCCCCTTACTATGTATTCACACATCTATTTATTTCTCTAGTCCTACTGTAGTAGAGAAACAATTTAATAAAAATAAATAAAATAAAACATATACATAAAATTCAAATTATACATAGGTAAATTAAAGTAAAAAGATAATAACAATAATGAATACATTAATTAAAGAAAAAAAAAGGGGAAAAATGTATATATATATATATATATATATATGTAGATATATAAATAAATTATATAAATAAAATTATAATTTAAATGTACTCTCTTGCAAGCTTTACTTTGTCTACCCATCACCATATGTCATGTCTCTATCAATCTATCCTCCATCCCCACTCTGACTACTACTTTCATTTCCAAAATAACACTGCCTAAGCTCTTCCCTCCTCTTCCACATCTAGCTCAACCAAACCTTAGTTTTCTACCATTATCTCCCAAATAACCCTACTAAATTCTCCCTCATTTGTCTCACCTTTGACTCATCTAAAATCCCTCCTGCTACTATGATCTCTCTAACCCTTTCCACAGACTCTTACCTCCTCCATTTCTCCTTTACTCATCCCATGCCTCATCCTAGTACTATAAACTCCCAATTAACACTTCTGGATTCTTCCCTCTTCTATCTCTCCATTACTCTAGTCAATCCAACTAACAAACTCACATATCCTCCGCTCAAATTAACTAATAATAATACAATAACTGGATTCATATTTCCCTATACTAATCCACCACTAATTTCTCTTGGGTTCCGGAGTACCATGCTGCTTGCCAAAAAGTGCTATGACGCCTCATCAGGGCTATGGCGATATAAATACTATTACAATACAATACAATACACTAAACCATCCACATATTCACTCACACATACTCACACGCACTCACTCACACATACCCACACTCATTCAGGCACGAATACACACAAACATCCAAACATGCATATTCACACACATACACACTGACATGCAGACACACACTCACTTCAACATACATACATGCATTCACTCACACTCATACGAGCACACATATAGCATACACACTCAGTCGCATTCACACACACAAATTCATACACAAATGCAGACACCACACACTCACACACAACATCCCCCCACCCCACCATCCCCTCCCCTGTCGGACAATCACTTTACCTGTTCCGAGGAGAAGGTCATCCAGCAGGGAATGGGAAGGGGCGCTGCTACCGCTGGCAGCAGAACACCGCCAGTCCGTATTAATGGTCATAATATCGCTGGCGGCGTCCTACTGGCGGGGCGGTGCAGGTGGTAGCAAAGCCAATTGCCACCCCCCACCAGCATGGCTACTGCTGGATATCCACCCAAAGTGTGGCGGAAATCCGGCAGTAACCATAAATTGGCAGGCAGTCTTCTGGCGCCCATGGCTTTGGCGGTCTCGCTCATAGACCGCCAAAGTTTTAATGAGAGCCTATTTTTTTTGCATCAAATCTCTTTATAATTTATCATTCAACTGACCAGTAAGAGATCAGGAATCAAACCCTAAACCTTAATAGAAAGAGCTTAAGATCTAAACACTATGAATCTTCATGAGAGTTTCTCAAAACATTCCTATGACGCACGTCCCAATTACACAGGTCAATGAGTGCACAGTGACAAACGCATGATTTACACATGGATGGACTACTCCATTGTCCACTTCCACATAACATGCCCTCAAACCACCTCTTCGGAGTCTTGCAACACCCCAAGTCAATGCTGGAAGGAAACTACAGAAACTGAATTGCTCAACACCCTCCAACTAAACTACCCAGACCCCACCAACAATCTCATCAACGACACAAACAACTGGATCGTCACCTGTGCCAATACCCTAGTTCTCCTGAAAAACACCAAACTCAAAAGATCCAACAAACAAGCTAGCTGGTACAATGCTGACCTTAGAGAGAATCCAAGCGAGAATGCAAACATCTCGAAAGAAAATGGAGAATCACCCAAGCAACTACCGCAAGAAGTACCTACAAGGCCACACAGACACTATCACCATCAAATAAAAAAGACAAGAAAAAGATCCTGACACAAAGAATCAGCTATAGCTACAACAGCAAATAACGTTTTGCCATCATCAAGGAATTCACCAAACCAAAAGCTGCAACCCAAACCATCACTCCTTCACAAGAACTCTGCAACAACCTCTCTGACTTCTTCCTTGGAAAAATCACCAAGATTTACAGCAACTTTAGATCCCAGCCACACCCCGCCAACCTTCCCAGCCTGCTACCCTCATCAGTCAAAGAGTACCAACTGACAGCATGGAACCCTATATCCATAGAGGACACTTGCAATAAAATGGGCAGTCCACTCAGGGTCTCCCACTGCCCCCTGCCCCCACTACATCTACATCCTGGGAACAGCCACAATCAGCGCTGCCGTCACTATCTGTTGGACCTGGCTTTTTGACAGGGTCATCCCAAAACTTTTTGCCTCCTTCCTCCTATTTTGTCTGACCTGTTGTTGTTGGCTTTTGAAATCTGGGCACTTTACCACTGCTAACCAGTGGTAAAGTGCATAGGCTCTCTGTATAAATTGTACTGTTGATTGGAATATCCATGATTGGCTATTTGATTTACTTGTAAGACCCTAGTAGGGTGCACTATATGTGCCTAGGGCCTGTCGATTAACTGCTACTAGTGGGTCTGCAGCACTGGTTGTGCCACCCACTTCAGTAGCCCCTTAACCTTGTCTCAGGCCTGCCATTGCAAGGCCTGTGTGTGCAGTTTCACTGCCACTTCGACTTGCATTTAAAAGTACTTGCCAAGCCTAAAACTCCCCTTTTTCTACATATAAGTCACCCCTCATGTGTGCCCTAGGTAACCCCTAGAGCAGGGTGCGGTGTGGGTAAAAGGCAGGACATGTACCTGTGTAGTTTATATGTCCTGGTAGTGTAAACCTCCTAAATTCATTTTTACTGTGAGGCCTGCTCCCTTCATAGGCTAAAATTGGGGCTGCCCTTATACATTGTTGAAGTGGCAGCTGCTGATCTGAAAGGAACAGGAAGGTCATATTTAGTATGGCCAGAATGGTAATACAAAATCCTGCTGACTGATGAAGTCGGATTTAATATTACTATTCTAGAAATGGCACTTTTAGAAAGTGAGCATTTCTTTGCACTTAAATCTTTCTGTGCCTTACAATCCATGTCTGGCTATGTTTAGTTGACAGCTCCTTGTGCATTCACTCAGACACACCCCAAACACAGGGTACTCAGCCTCACTTGCATACATCTGCATTTGGAATGGGTCTTCCTGGGCTGGGAGGGTGGAGGGCCTGCCCTCACACAAAGAACTGCCACACCCCCTACTGGGACCCTGGCAGACAGGATTGAACTGAAAGGGGACCTGGTGCATTTCTTAGCCACTCTTTGAAGTCACCCCCACTTGAAAGGTACAATTTAGTATAAAACAGGGCCTCTGCCCTACCTCATCAGACACTTGCTGGAGAAGAAACCTGAACCAGAAACTACATCCTGCCAAGAAGAACTGCCTGGCTGCTCAAAGGACTCACCTGTCAGCTTTCTATAAAGGGCTGCTGCCTTGCTGTTGGCCTGCTGCCTTGCTGAACTCTTGTCTGGCTGTAAAAGTGCTCTCCAAGGGCTTGGATAGAGCTTGCCTCCTGTTCCCTGAAGTCTCAGGACCAAAAAGACTTCTCTTTTTCATTTGGAATCTTCGTGCGCCAAACATTTCGACGCACAGCTTGCTCGGTGGCGAGAGTTACGGGGCGACCGGAACTTCAACGCACGGCCTCGCATGGACAACGCCGCCCGACTTCCAGAGGGGAAATCGACGCGACGCCTGCCGTGAGAAAGAAAATTCCACGCACAGCCTCCCGGAACGACGCACAGCCGGAAAACAAGCCGAAGAATCCACGCACAGACCCTGGGACACCTGGTAATCCCGCGATCCATAGAAGGAGACGGTCCGCATGCCGGAAAACGACGCACGTCTTCCCCGAGTGAAAAATAATGACGCAAGTCCGTGTGTGAAGGGGCGTAACCGACGCACACACCATTTTTCCACGCATCTACTCTTCTGTGGCCCTCTGCGGAGATTTTCCTCTCCAAACCAGGTACTTTGTGCTTGAAAGAGACTTTGTTTACTTTTTAAAGACTTAAGACACTTTTGCGGTCATTACAACATTGGTGGTAAAAGCCGCTTACCGCCGTGCAGAAGACCGCCAACACACCGGCGCTGCCGCGGAATTCCGCCACAGCTATTATGACCCACATCTCTTAATCCGCCAAAATTCAGACACCCACACAAGTCCGCCACACCAAAGGTCAGTGATAAACTGGTGAAAACAAATCCTCCATAGTCACGCCAACAGAAATACGCCCACACTATCACGACACACGAATCCACGTGGCGGTCTTTCATCCACGGTATTCAATTGGTGGTACACACCGCCGCGCTCAAAATACACACACTCTTACAAAACATCCCCACATTGGACAATTCAAAATACACACACCTGAGACACATATACACACCACTCCCACTAGCACACCACACACCAATATAAAACACACACCCACATCACCCACAAACCCTTACAACAAAAAATTCGGAAAGAAGGCCAGAGAGAGACACCACCAGCAAGAACAACAGCATCCACAGGCACACAACACCATCACCCACACAACTTCCACGCACCTTACACAACACACCACTACATATCACCACACTTATCACCACACACTCCACCCCACACATCACCTACACCACCCCATGGCACGGCAAAGACACCCCAGGTTCTCGGAGGAGGAGCTCTGGGTCATGGTGGAGGAAATCGTCCGGGTAGAGCCACAGCTATTCAAATCCCAGGTGTAGCACACCTCAATTGCAAGGAAGATGGAGCTATGGCGAAGAATAGTGGACAGGGTCAACGCAGTGGGACAACACCCAAGAAATCGGGAGGACATCGGGAAAAGGTGGAACGACCTACGGGGAAGGTGCGTTCCGTGGTCTCAAGACACCACCTGGCGGTTCAGCGGACTGGTGGCGGACCCCCAACTCCTCCCCCACAACTAACAACATGGGAGGAGCAGGTCTTGGCGATTCTGCATCCTGAGGGCCTCGCAGTAGTAGGTGGAGGAATGGACTCTGGTAAGCCAAATCTTAACTATTTCATCCCCCACCCTACCTGCATGCCAGCACATACCCCCACCCTCACCCTCACTCCATCACTCTAACTCCTCACAAATGTTCCAACATCACAAACCACACATCCTAACACCAAGCCCTGCATGCAACAACAAAGCATGGACACCCATCACTAAAGCATGCCCACTGCACATACCCATACACCCCCCTAAACCACCATCACACAAGCTCCCACACAGGAATGTTAGCACTGGGGTACACGCTCATCCACCCATTGCACACCATTACACACACAGATTTAACAAACATCCTTTTATACCCCTGCAGGACCACTACCCAACGTCACCGGACAGGAGGGTCCACACATGTCCACACCACCAACAGAAGAGGCCCACAGTGATGACAGCACCTCTGTCCAACTGGATCTAGATGACCAGCCCGGACCATCGGGGACCTCTGGACAGTCGGTTCCCCTCACACAGGCACAGGCCACCACAGACCTTCCCCCCTCTGGAAACACCAGCACAGCACCCACCCAGCGTGCCCATACCTCCGTCCCCAGGACACATCAATCAGCTGTGTGTCCACCACTACAGGGAACCCAGGATAACCCACCACCCAAACAACAACAGGGACCTGGGGGCAGTGGCAGTGGGCACACGGTCCAGGGGATGAAGGCACTGGAACACAGGGGAACTGGGAGGGCTGCCGTGCGACAGGGGGCGGACAGGCCAAGGGAACCCACTCTCCACAAGGCCCTCTCCTCCATCATGGGAGCATACCACTACTCCCAGGAGACGATGGCAACGGTACTGGCCAAGTTTCAGGAGACCCAGCGCATGCAGGAGAAACAGTGTATGGGCTTCAGGGAGGAACTCAGAGCCATCAGCTCCACCCTGGGCACCATCGTAGGGGTGCTGAAGGAAGTACTCAACACCAGGAGGGACACTGTGGCACTACAAGGGGCCCCTGACACTAGCATGGACGATGAACTGCCCACCACCTCCGCCGGCGCTAGTGGACAGGACGCCCCACCACAGGACCACCACACCAGCACCCCACCCCCTGCAGAGGGAGAAGCACCCCGCAAACGGTCCCTGAGATCCAGGAACAAGACAGAGAATGATGCCAAGACCCCCGCCAAGAAATGAGACCACCCTGATTGTCATCCTACTGTCCCACTTTGTCACCCTGTCCATAATTAAACTTCCCCAGCTCCACTTCCTATGCCCATATGGGCAATGCACCTGTGAGACTAATAGACTGGACTCTGCCATGGACACTCCTCCGCCATCACCCCTCACCATTTCACTACCCCCTCCAACATTTTGCATTTAAATAAAAACACCTAAAGCACAAAATGATCTGGAGTCTGTCTGTGATTTTGAAATAGTGTATTAGCAATTACAGTGACAAAATGTTTTTTAAATAGTAATGTCAACATACCTATGTCACACAACTCTAGTCCATGAGGAATCTAAGCAGATGTCACACAGTGGGACGCACATCTGTGAAACCATAAGGAAAAGTGACAAATCAGTGACTATACACTGGGTGAAAACGACAGACAGGAGAGAGGTAGTAGTGTAAAAGTACATGTAGTAGGCAGGATTGTATTCTTACCTGTGTTTCGCTGGAAATATTTCTGGATCACTGAGTCCCTGTTGTGCATGTCTTCTTCCTCTGCTTCCTCCTCATCACTGTCCACAGGCTCCACAGCTGCCACAACACCGCCATCTGGACCATCCTCCTGCAGAAAAGGCACCTTGCGTCGCAAAGCCAAGTTGTGAAGCATACAGCAGGCCAGGATGATCTGGCACACCTTCTTTGGTGAGTAGGATAGGGATCCACCTGTCATATGGAGGCACCTGAACCTGGCCTTCAGGAGGCCGAAGGTCCACTCGATCACCCTCCTAGTTCGCCCATGGGCCTCATTGTAGCGTTCCTGTGCCCTGGTCCTGGGATTCCCCACTGGGGTCAGTAGCCATGACAGGTTGGGGTAACCAGAGTCACTTGCAAATGGTGAGGGGCAACTGTTAGACACACACTAACCTGGAGGGATAACCCCAGACCCAGACAACCATTCCCACTGACTTGCTTCCAGGTGCTCACCTAATAACCACACACGGTGCCTCTGGAGTTGACCCATCACAAAAGGGATGCTGCTATTCCACAGGATGTAGGCGTCATGCACTGAGCCAGGGAACATGGCATTGACATGGGAGATGTACTGGTCTGCCAAACATACCATCTGTACATTCATAGAATGATAACTCTTCCGGTTTCTGTACACCTGTTCACTCCTGTGGGGGGGACCAATGTCCCTGGGCATAGAAATCACCTTTCACCGTAGGCAAATCCTCCACCTGAGGGAAAACGATGTAGCTCCGCATGTGTTTCAGAAGGGCAGACAACACTCTGGACAATACGTTGGAAAACATAGGCTGGGACATCCCTGATGCCATGGCCACGGTTGTTTGAAAAGAGCCACTTGCAAGGAAATGGAGCACTGACATCACCTGCACTTGAGGGGGGATTCCTGTGGGATGGCGGATTGCTGACATCAGGTCTGGCTCTAACTGGGTACACAGTTCCTGGATTGTGACACGGTCAAGCCTGTAGGTGATTATCAAATGTCGCTCCTCCATTGTCGACAGGTCCACCAACGGTCGGTACACCGGAGGATGCCGCCATCTCCTCACATGTCCCAGCGGACGGTTCCTATGAAGGACAAACAGCAAGCACAGAGTCAAACAACTCAGAGGTACGTACCCACAGTTTACACAGAACACCAATCATACACAAAAGGTGGCCTGTATGTGTGTTGAGACTAGGCCTAGGCATGTGTGACACAGTTGGAAATGAAGCCATGTGGGCCCCTTAAGTGGCGGCTGCCTGACCTGTAAAGTGGGACAATGGGATGTGAGGTAACTGCGCTGGCGTTGTACACCATCGCGGTAGGCGGTCGAAGACCGCGGCGCAATGCTGCATTGGTTAACATTGGACCCTATGGGTCCCAGGAGCCAATGACGATGTACGCCGGCTGTGACGGTCCGCCCCGCCGTGGACGTGACTGCCATTTTCTATCTGTTCAATCACTCGATACCTGATCTTCGACAGGAGACGATCTACAATGCAAGTGCTGTTGTGACCTCGGTCTGGAAGAGACAATGGCTCGAGTGTCTGGGGGAAGGGCCCCTGCCTTCCCTTCGGAGGAGTTGGTGAAGCTCGTGGATGGGGTCCTCCCCCAGTACATGCTACTCTACGGTCCTCCAGACAAACAGGTAAGTACACAGGGAGCATGTTGTATGGGCTATGCCTGTGTGGAGAGGGCTGGATGTAAGAAGGAAGGGGGCAGAGTGCTGCGTGCATGAAAGACAGTGAATGCATGTGCCACATGCCAAGGGTAGGGATGGGGGCCAATCACTTTGACGGTGCAGTTGGTAATGACTTCTCTTCTTCCCCTGTACATTTCATGTAGGTCAGCGCCCACCAGAAGAAAGATATTTGGCGTGCCATCGCCAAGGACGTCCGGACCCTGGGGGTCTACCAGAGACGGAGCACCCACTGCCGGAAAAGATGGGAGGACATTCGCCGCTGGAGCAAGAAGATGGCAGAGGCTCAGCTGGGGATGGCCTCCCAATGTGGGAGGGATGCCCGTCGCACCATGACCCCCCTGGTGTTCAGGATCCTGGCGGTGGCCTACCTGGAGTTGGATGGGCGCTTGAGGGCATCACAGCAGACACAAGGGGGTGAGAACACTCTCATTCTGCTGACTTTGCGCGCAGTGGAGTTGTCTGGGTGGGGGAGGAGGGTTGTGGGTTTCTCAAGGCCAGGGAGAATTCCGTAGGCAAGGCCCCTCCGTAAGGCAGGCCATGTGGCACCCCAGCCCACCTCTGTAGAGTGTCAAGTACAGCTATTCATGCCCCTGTGTCATCTATGTGTGCAGATGTCGTCCATAGCCTTGTAGGCCATTTCCCAGGAATTGAACAGTGGAGCCCAAGAGCGCGGCGTAGTGCAGGGGGATTCTGCGTCTGTCTTGTCCGCCAACGGTAGCGGTAATCCATGCACTCAACATGTTTTTCTTCTGTCGTTCCCCTCCCCCCTTTTTTTGGTCTCACTGTTCTTGTGTGCATTAACATCATCAGGCGGAGGAGCAGTGGCACCGGAGCATGAGGGAGCTGCATCCCACATGGCCCTGGAGGGCGAGACTATGGACTCGGAATTCACCAGTGGGACGGAGGGCGATGGGAGCTTCACGGCGGGGACAGGAGCTGACACCAGCGACACGGACACGTCCTCTGATGGGAGCTCCCTTGTGGTGGCGGCAACATCTGTGCCCCCCGCATCTACAGGTACAGCTGCCACCCCCCCTACCAGCACCGCCCTCCCAGCAGCCCCTCAGCCTTCGCCCAGTGCCCGCTCACCCAGGAGGGTTGGCATCACCTTCGCCCCAGGCACCTCAGGCCCTGCCCCAGTCACCCCTGCTGCCCTCAGTGAGGAGGCCATTGACCTCCTCAGGTCCCTCACTGTTGGGCAGTCTACCATTTTGAATGCCATCCAGGGTGTAGAAAGGCAGTTGCAACAAACTAATGCATTCCTGGAGGGCATTCATTCTGGTCAGGCGGCCCTTCACCGAGCTTTTCAAACTCTTGCCTCAGCACTGATGGCAGCCATTGTCCCCGTCTCTAGCCTCCCCCCTCCAACTTCCTCCACCCAGGCAAAATCCTCTGTACCTCCGCCTATCCCAAGCACACCCACAGACCAGCATGCACACACATCAACACACAGGGGAAGCTCAGGCAAACATAAGCACAACACATCCCACAGGCACTCACGCAAGCAACACACACATGCAGTCACACCAACATCCACTTCCTCCACTGTGTCCCCCTCCTAGTTGTCTCCCTCCTCCCTCCTCCCTCCCAGTCTCGTCTACACTCATACCTGCGTGCACTACCTCTACCGCCACTACGTCCCTCACCAGCACACCCACCAGCACACCCCACTCACGTGCACTCACCACCCCCACTACCATTCACACGTCCCCTGTGTCCTCACCCAGTGTGTCTGTGATGCCCCCTCCCAAGATACAGAAACGCAGCCACACACCCACCCAACAGCCATCCACATCACGACAGCCTCCAGCGCATGCACCTGCACCCAAAGTCATCAAACGTACACCTCCTACTACCACCACCTCTTCCTCCACTCCCAAACCCACTCCAGCTACCCGTCCCAGTGTGTCTAAAAAATATTTCATGTCCAGCCTTGACCTTTTTCCCACACCTCCCCCACCCCGTCCATCTCATAGGTCCCGAACTAGCACCTCAGCCACAACATCTCCGGGACCATTGGTGCCTGTAGTCACGAGTATGTGGAGTGCACCGGCCACCAGGACAGCCAGTGTGGCACGGAGCCACAGCACAGCCAGTCCCCCACCTGTGAAGCATCAGAAGTTGGCCAGTGCCATGCGGGAGAGGGGGAAGACTCCAGCCACCTAAGCCACTCCCAGGGGTCCCAGTGGGAGTGTGGAGTCAGCTGTGACACCTCCCAAGGTGGGGAAGGGCCACAAGAAACCTGGCTGGGAAGAGCTGCATGGCGGAGAAGACCGCCATCATCCCCGCTGTCCAGGAGGGCCCCGCCAGCCCCAGCCCAGCTGCCCAGAAAGGCCCCGCCAGCCCCTGCCCAGCTGCCCAGGAGGGCCCCGCCAGCCCCAGCCCAGCTGCCCAGGAGGGCCCCGCCGCCAGCACAAGCCCCGCTGGGCTATGAACGACCACCAGCACAAGCCCCGCTGGGCCATGAAGGACCGCCAGCACAAGCCCCGCTGGGCCATGAAGGACCACCAGCACAAGCACCGCTGAACAGGGCACCGCCAACTCAAGCACTGCTGAACAGGGCACCGCCAACTCAAGCACCGCTGAACAGGGCACCGCCAACTCAAGCATCGCTAGCCCATAAGCGGCAGGGGCACTGACGCAACTGGGTCCATCACGGGATGAGTGATGCATTCTGGGCACCAGTCCCCCTCCAGAACCAATGGAGAGATCCATCCACTACCTCTGTCCTTCACAGGATGAAGCACTCTGGGCACCAGTCCCCCTCCAGAACCAGTGGAGACATCCATCCACTACCTCTGTCCTTCACAGGATGAAGCACTCTGGGCACCAGTCCCACTCCAGAACCAGTGGAGACATCCATCCACTACCTCTGTCCTTCACAGGATGAAGCACTCTGGGCACCAGTCCCCTTCCAGAACCAGTGGAGACTGTTAGCCACTTGAGAGACTGTGACTTTGCACTCCCCAGGATGTTACAGTGGGCAAGCCACCCACTGTAGAGACTTGAGAGACTGTGGCTTTGCACTCCCCAGGATTGAACAGTGGGCAACCCACCCACTGTAGAGACTTGAGAGACTGTGGCTTTGCACTCCCCAGGATTGAACAGTGGGCAAGCCACCCACTGTAGAGACTTGAGAGACTGGGGCTTTGCACTCCCCAGGATTGAACAGTGGGCATTGAGCCCCCTCATGAATCTGGCGTCGTGAACCCATCCGGCTGAGGTGCTCCCCCTTTCCTTCCCCCTGAGGTGCCTGTTGTATTTCTATCTGATGCCCCTGCAGTGTTCTCTCTGTTTTGATCGGGTATCGAGTGTGGCCCTCGCCCATGCATTTTGGGCCCAGTGGTCCACGGACTATAAATGGTGCAATACCTGGACTTGTATTATTGGTGTATATATTTGTTTATAGTGTATATATATTTTGGAGTACTGGATTTTAATGGATTACAATCGTTACAATTATTTCCTTTTGTCTTTGCATTCTTCCGGGGGGCTTGAGGGGTGTAACTGTAATGTATCAACATGTATTGGTGTGTGTATTGTAGTGGGTGAGGGTGGGGGTGTTGCGTGTTTGTGTCACTCTTTTTTCCCTCCCTCCTCCCCTGTGTCGTAGGTGCAGTACTCACCGTGGTCTTCGCCGCCAGCGTTCGTGCTCCTGGTAGAGGAGCAGGAAGACTATTGCAGGTAGAATTTGGAGTTCCGGTTCCATGGTGTCCTCGTTCCTCGTGGGGTGTGTAGAGGTGAGTGTTTTCCCTTCGAAATTCCTGTTTCCGCTGTGTTTTTATCCGTGGTGAATCCGCCCCGGAAAAGGTGGCGGATTGGTCTGCCATAATAGTGTGGGCGGTACATTGTCTCCCTCCTGTCTGTTGGCGGTGACCGCTGCGTTGTTTATTTGTACCGCCGTGGCGGTCTGAGTGTTAAAGTGGCTGTCTTTGTTGGTGGTTTCCGCCACGGTCGTAATTGCAATTTTTTTACCGTCGGCCTGTTGGCGGTCTTACCGTCTGCCAGGGTTGTAATGACCACCTTTATATCACTTTTTAGTGATATCTTTACAAATTCATATTGCATCTTTGATCGTTTTGACCTGCAAATACCCAGATAAATATTATATATTTTTCTAAACACTGTGTGGTGTATTTTATTTTTGTGGTGCTATATTATGTTATTGTATGATTAATTGCACAAATGCTTTACACATTGCCTTCTAAGTTAAGCTTGACTGCTCGTGCCAAGCTACCAGAGGGTGGGCACAGGATAATTTGGATTGTGTGTGACTTACCCTGACTAGAGTGAGGGTTCTTGCTTGGACAGAGGGTAACCTGACTGCCAACCAAAACCCCCATTTCTTACACTATCATAATCAACACCTCCAGCAAATAGCCACCTTCCCTGATAGCTGGAATCATGCCAAAGTCACTGCCTTCCTTAAAAAAAACTTTGGTTGACCCTGGAATCAACATCATCTCCAACGTTGATGACACCCAGCTCATTTTTTCCCTTTGCGATAACACCATCAACACCAAGACAAACTTCAAACAATGCATGACAAGCATGGCCAATTGGATAACACACAGGCCCTTGCCCCCACCATATCTACATCCTGAGAAGAGCGATGATCAGCATTGCACTTACTTTCATCATCAACACCACCCTGAAACAGCTACCTGACCAGATAGCTGGAAACATGCCAAAGTCACTGACCTCCTCAAAAAACCCTTAACCAACCCAGAAGTACTCAGCAACTACAATCCCATCTCGCTGCTCCCCTTCCCAGCCAAAAACATGGAGAAGACACCATCACCACCTAGACAAACTTCAAACAATGATTGATGAGGATGGCTAATTGAATGAAAGAAAATTGCCTCAAGCTCAACATCAACAAAACTGAAATGTGCCGATCTTCCAGAATAGGAGCTCACCTTGGGACTTCACCTGGTAGCTTGCTGATCTTGGACCCACACCCATTTCGCCTGATCATGCTAGGAAGATACGTTTCATCCTGGACAGCAACCTCACTATAAAGTTCCAGGGCAATGCTGTTACCGGCTCATGCTTCCACATCCTCTGCATGTTATGAAAAATCTTGAAGTGGGCCTCACCGGATATCAGATGCACCATTATGAATGCCCCAATCACAAGCAGATCGTATTGCGGCAAAGTACTCTATGCTGACATCCCAGCCCATTTTCTTCAAACCATCCACAATGCCGCCGCCAGACTCATCCTCGACTGCCTGCGCTGAATCCACACCACTCCTCAAAGAGTTCCACTGTGTCCCCATGCTGCAGTGCTGCCAGTTCAAACTTCTCACACATGACTTCATGTTGCTACACAACACAGGACCAGCATGCCTCAATCAGAGGCTTCACTTCCACCAATCCACTAGGCAACTTTGCTCAGCAATACTCTCACTCGCACACACACCCTGCATCACAGAAGCAGAACGTGAGGCCAATCATTCTCCTACCAAGTTGCCAAATCCTGGAGTGAACTCAAATCAACACATTAGGGCCTCCTCCTCCTCACTTTTTGAACTATGCCAGAATCTGAAAACCTGGCTATGTAATTAGTCTTCTTGCAAGATCATTGAGACTCCCTCAGTGGCGGCTAGCTCGTATTTACAATGAGGGGGGGTGGGAAGGGGATACAATAAGAATATATTTTTTTTTAAACCACTTAACTGGCGACAATCTTCTCTCCTCACATCGTCTCTCCCAGTTCTGACGCGTAACGGTCTCATGCTGGTAACCAACATGAAACCAGCATCAGGATTGGTGGAAGGGTTCTCTCTCCGCACTCACAAGAAAGCGGGAGGCCTGTGCTTTCTCTAACCCAGCTGTCTTAAGACAGTTGCGTTAGAGACGTTTAAAGTGTGCATGTCAGTCTGGCCATCACAAGATGGCCAGCCAAAGGGACATGGGCACTTTAAACAAGTGCACAGCTTCTTGCTGCCACTTGGCAGCAATTGCCCCTCCCCGTCCTAAAACTCGGTTCAGGGTGGAGTGCTGAAAAATAAAATGGTAATAAACATAGTTTATTGCCATTTTAGTTTTCAGTTATGGGTGGATTTTTTGGGCTGGGCGATGCTCCTCTGCCCGTGTGCAGGGGCCGCCCTTGAACTTCCTGTAGTCAGACCCCACATACCCTCAATCACCACTCTTTGCCTGGATACCTTCATGGTGATGAGTAGCGTTCTACAAATCCAGCCCTCTACACTACATTACACTGGGATGGACTGAGGGGGAAAGAGAGGGAGACGTTCTTTTTATATGTGCCATACGATGTACTTAGAAGATATTTTCAAGCACAGAGACATGAAAATTGGTTTTCCCGTCACCAAAACGAAAATCATTTTTCACTTTATACATTCAACCTCCATGTAATTGACCAAAAACATGTCGACTGAGACACCAGAATTAGGTCACTTTTGACACTTTACTAGGTTGCATCAGAACATAATTCTGATATTTGCCCCAAAACATGTCAATGTTGTGCCATTGATGAGTGTACAGTGACAGCAACATCTTTTATAAAATGGGAAGGAAGAAGGGTAGGGGGAGAGATAGAAGTTGTTTTTATCTGTCTACCATGATATACTTGAAACAGATATTTTAGACACGCTCCTTTGAAAAAGTATTTGCCTATCAATAAAAACGAAAATGTATTTTGAATTTATGCTTTGAAATACTTTCGAAGTGTGTAAGCATAATAATGTCTATTGTTATTTATTGATTAGGATCTTTTTGACTGGAGGTGCATTTTTTCTGGCATTTATTGTGCCAATCAAACATGGGCACACAGTCCTGCTTGGCTATAGATCCAGGATACCCCTAATGTTTGTGACAATACTCCAGGTGGGAAGGGGAGTCTTATAGCTTTCCAGAGGCTCCCAGCATACTCACAAAGGCTTCCTGAGGGGAACATAAATCTGCAACTTAAAACACTGCCTTCTCTAGACATGTTAAATACAGGGGCGGCTCCTCTATAAGGCCGGAGGAGCGTCGCCCTGCCGCCAGCAGCAGCAGCTTCAAACCTTTTCCCCAAAAACAATAATAAACTGTGTTTATTATCATTTTCGGGGAAAAGGTGTGGGGCCCCAGGGGTGAATAACACAGTTGCCAGACTGGAGAGAGCTGCACAGGGTCCCGGTCAGCCTGGGACTGCCCTGGCTGGTGGCTCCCAGCCAATCGTCAGGTTTGGCCACAAGGCAGGCTGGGATTCTATGTCTGCAGCAAGACGAAGGAGCGGAGTGCGGTCGAGGAGCGAGGTAAGAGTTTTAAAAAAAAATATTTTTTATAATGTAAAGTTTCTCCCCCCCACCCGCGCTCTGCCCTGTCCCTTCTGCAAGCCACAAGCCGCGACTGGTTAAATAATGTCCTTTGTTTTATTACAGCATGTTCTTAGGCCAAATTTGAATGTTGCAATTCTGTTCACTGGAAGCTATTTGTAATTAAAATAACAGGGACTCCCAAAACTAACAAATGAGTAAATATAAACAGTTTGTTGGCTGTGCCCTTGAGTGGCTTTCCATTAAACTAAACCATTAAAGTGCTGAACAAGAAATATTAACATTGTATTTATGCATGAACAGTGCATGCGGAGCACATTGTAAAGAATATTTTAGTTTTTATGCCAAAAACATAGACTTTCACCATACCTTTATGGCTTTGAGTTTAAAATATGACACGAAATCATCCCCAACATAGTTTACAGGTTTCATCACTGTACTGCAATATCTACATTTATTGCAACTGTTATCTTATTGGAATTTGTGTAGGGCACACTGCTATTGTTGTGACCTTGTAGCACTGTTTTTAATATAACAAGTGTGAGCTGGTGACACCTAGTGTGACACTTGCCTGTGGCCTCCAGTTCCGGCCTGTTCCAGTCCAATCCAGTGACACCGCTGCTGCCCAGGTTTTTTCGCCTGGGTTTTTTCACTCATCATTCTTCCCATCAACAGATGCCTCGCCCATCACAGGACGTACTTAGTGCAGTCTGCAGTGCAACCATGCAGCGGACATGTGCAGCGGCATGCTGCTGGTGCACTAAAGGTCACCAAAGGCGAGCCCATCTGCCCTGTCTGTGCCTGGATTGCACCCAGTGTCACGTTCTCTGGCGCTCCTTCACCTCGAATACACACCATTGCCAAACTCTACACCCTTGACCCCGAATACCACAGCAAACACTGCCACCACACCAACCCACGCGCCATGTTAGGACCTTTCACCTGCACCTATTGCCACTTCACCTGCCAAAGCACACACACCACAGACACCACCTGAACAAAAACACCTACTTGCATGTGCCCTCCTCAACACACGCTCACTTTGCAAATAAATACCGAGGTCTGGAACCTCATCTCCACCCTCACACCCAATGTCCTCTTCCTTACAGAGACGTGGCTCAACCCTACTTCTGCACCTGACATCCCCACGCCAATACCTGAAGGATACAAGATCACCCACTCTGAAGGCATCAAGAAGCCTGGTGGAGGCATCACCAACATACACAAGGAATCCATCCAATGCACCACCACAAATGAGGACAGCACCCCAGCCTTTGAAACACCTCAAATTTCAACTTCAAACAAACAACAAAACCACCATCAGGGGAACACCATGCCTATGGTCCTCCAGGACCATGTCCACCCTTCTGCAACTTCATCAATGACTTCATCGTCCCCCTCACCAAAGACTCCAACAACTACATTTGCCTCTGAAACCTCCACTTCCATCTCGATTACCACAATCACATCAACAATACCAATCTCCTTGACAGCATGAACAACATCAGACTCACCCAATTCATCCCTCACCCCACCCACACTGCAAGTCACATGCTAGACCCCATCTTCAACTCTAGTGACCACATCAGGTAAAACCACTCCATGGAACTTACCTGGACTGAACACTCCATTGTCCACTTCAATAGCACCAGCTCTCAGACCTCCACCACCAGCCTGCCCAACGCCCTTGAACACAGCAACATCAAAGTCTCAAATGACACATAGATCAATGTCCTCAACACTACCCACCCCATCTCCTCCAAGCCTTCAGAAGATCCACCAAGAAGGCCATCTGGTACACGGCAGACCTCAGAACTGCTAAACAACACTGTAAACAACTGGAAAAGAGATGGAGCACCAGCAAGGACACAACCGACAAGACTGCCTTCAAGACAGTCCTCAATTTGTGGCACAGACAGTTGAGAGAATTGAAGAAAACAGCCATAGCCTCACACATTGAATCAAGCTACAATAACAGCAAAGAACTCTTCACCATCGTCAAAGAATTCTCCAACCCCTCAGCTGCAACAAACAACATCAACTACTCACAGGAACTCAATGATAACCTTGAAAACTTATTTCGCAACAGAATCAACAACATCTACAGAAATTTCAAACCCTAGCCCAAGGCCATTGACTACTTCAAGAAACACGATGACCCTGCTATCACCACAGACATCCCACTAACGGAATGGAGCCGCTTGCCCCACAGGACACCGCCTCCATCATGAACTCGGTCCACTCAGGAGCCACAACCGACCCATGCCCTCATCACATCTCCAACCTAGATGAAGCCAGAAAAAGCCACATACTCACCACCTTGTTCAGTACCTCATTTGCTACAACACCTTCCCCGAGAACTGGAAACACGCAGAAGTCAGTGCCCTACTAAAGAAACCATTTGCAGACCCCAGTGAACTCCTCAACTACCAATTGTACTCCCTGGTCCTGTTCCCAACTTAAGTATTGGAAAAAGCCATCCTTCACCCCTTTACCTCTGAATCCAAGGAAATCATCTGTGAAGTACCCCAAGGATCCTGGCTCAGCCCCAGCCTTTTCGGCACTTACATGACACCTCTGGCCAGCATCGCCAAAACCCACGGACTCAACATCATGTCCTATGCCAACAACACACAACTCATTCTCTCCTTCTCCTAAGACACCACCAGCACCAAGACCAACTTCCACAACTGCATGACAGACGCCACCAACTTGATGAAGGAAAACTGCTTTAAGCTCAACATGGACAAGATAGAGGTATGGATTTTCAGAACCAAAAGCTCCCCATGGGATACATCCTGGTGGCCCTCAGAATTCAGACCTGTTCCTAACTCTTTTGACCACACCAGGAACCTATGCTTCATTCTGAACACCGCTGAGAACAAAAAGAGCATTGGGATAATGTATACAAACCTGAATGCTATCACCGAGCAAGCAGCGTTCGGCGTTGTATAGCATATGACAAATAATACAACTAAAGCTCAAAGCCAGAATGTCTTTTCTCAGCTAATGCAAAGGTGAGGGTGCCTTTGAGCATAACAGAAAGTCTGGATTTTAGCATTATGATCCACCAGCAGACTTTAAAGCAAATTATCACCTGTTCGCTGGTTTATATGGGAATAAGAACATTAACATTTTCTATATCATCGGGTATATTTGCTGTGGTTGGTTTATTGTGTGTTTCGCTTTAGCTGCCCTGGATAATGGGTTATTTCTTTTCTGAAATGCATATCAACTGCATCACTGATTTAACTGATTGCCTACAAAAGTACAATTTAATCGATAGATCTACTAATGCGTGCATTTATGTAACGACCGTTTTTAGTCGATATTTTGCACGAGTTTTAGGCAGACTACCACGCATATTTTTTCATTTTCTGCTTGAAAATCTGTCCAAACAATCACTGCATTCTCTCCTCAACGTCTTAGCCTGACCTTTTGTTGCAATATGAAGCAGCCCTTAGGCCAACACAAGTATGAAATAAATGGACTGTGTTAAATTCGATGGCTTGCTGGACTTCTAGCCTCAAACCGTTACTGCTGATTTAATTCTTGGTGACCCTTTCTACTGCTCCGAAATTTCTCTGCGTGAAAATCTATTCCTTTAGTATAAAATGCTAGTTTCCTGATTCTATACTTCACCTATCTTTCGTTCTGATTTCTCTAAGGAATATTTAATGTCTGCTATTCATAGATTCGCATTAGCCGAATGTCAGCGGAAGCGACATCATAAACCCTCTGGACACTGGTAAACGTGCATAGGTCATTTCTTACCCTACTCTAAGCACAAAAGCCTCCTATTTCGGTGCTGGTAGGCGGACAAGAAGCGGAAGCTACGAAATTAAACATACCTCTTACATCTTTGTTACTTGACTAATGACATCGGGAGTGGATACAAAAAAAAGTCAGTTGTAGAATCTACTACCCTAACTGTATCCTAGCTGCAACCAAAACACTTTTGTCAAGTGTGTATGTTATTTGTACGAACCTCTTCTGTATGACTTGCAAGAGTTTTCGTAGAATGTGCAAGAAGACTAGGTCTTATTCCTGGGTATGTTTTCAAGCGAATGTATTTGACTTGCTTACATTTCCAAAGCACCAAGTGTGCCAAATAATCTGGGAGACATGGTGCATGCTGTTTGCCTCGAAGTAGGCGCAACATACCTTGTTCTTCACCAAGACTTGCCTTGTGCATATCTTGATTAAGACACCACTGAACAATCCCTGAAGACCGTGACACAGGTGACGTTTATAACAATCGATGCTTAGTATCTGTAACAGAACTATTGTTTTCACACCAAAAACATCTAGTTGTTCTTTCACCAGATGGCAAAGAAGACACCACCAGGGGTAGTCATAAGTGGGGCATATGGGACAAAGATGCAGGATACATAACAGGTAAACTGCGGGTCATGGATAAGGCATACCTCCACAATGGACTTAAAGCGGACAGAGTCAATTTGGCTATCTTTAGACTAGGCCATCTTTTCCCTTTGATGGAATGGCCACAAATAGTATTGGCCCTAGACTCCCTGGGGTTGGAGGTAAACTAGATCATTCTTGCCACATAGGTCTTGGTGAGGAAGGCCACCAGGTTCTGGGTCATGTTGATTGTTCACTAGGCATGCTGTTATGGGGCCCATTTCCAAATCACAGATGGTGTTGTAATCGAAGGCTAGTGGTGTAGTAAGAGATGGCAAACAATATATGTGATCTAACTTCGGGAAGGACACACTGCTTAATTTGTAAATAAAAATGTGCAGGTGCCCAAAGCTCTCCTCTGAAACACGCCACTGCTGTCATTAAATGTGGGAGCATGGTGCATTGAGGTAGTGCAATACTGAAGCCATCTCTGGCCTCTTTAATCCATTTACAGTCACTCCCTGCCCCTTCAGCTCACTCATGCAGTGTTCTGCTTTCTACTTCTATGATGGTTTTCCGTTTGTGTCTTCCTCTGTCTTTCGCCTAGGGATCATATTTGATAATTCTTTAACTTTTGACCATCAGGTAAATCTTACCATCAATACTTGCTAGTGGATTTTAAAAACCCTTATGAAAATGTTACCCTATCTACAGAAGGAAGTCAGAATTTCGGTGATCCTGGCTCTAGTGATCTACCAAACTGGAATACAGTAGTTGCAATGTTTTGATGTTGAACATCAAAAAAAGGGTCTCTTCATAAACTGCAATTGATTCAGAACATAGTCGCCACTTGGTACTGGACCTTCCGCGCTCAGCTTCAGCCAGGGGCATCTTGAGGTAGTTGCACTGGTTACCGGTTGAGAAGCGCATTATGTTTAAGGCCCTCTGCCTTGTTCAAAAGGCACTTCAGTCCGAAGGCTCCAAATACCTCTGCTCTTCACTACAATGGCATTTGCCTTGCTGATTGCTTCGATCATCTGGTCATCATCTGGTCTCTGTCCCCAGCAACCAGAACACGAAGTGGGGAGACAAACTCTTTTCAGTGGCAGCAGCCAATCTTTGGAACACTCTTCCGCCTTCTTTTAGGAAAGAAGACACTTTTATGTCTTTCCAGAAGCAGCTAAAGACCTGTCTCTTTCCTAACTAACCTTTTAATTTTCTAGACAGTTGTCTGTTACTCTGGTTTTCACCTCACTCAGTCTCACTTCTCTCCACTTAGCGCTTCAATGCCATGGCCGGAATGCGCTTTACAAATAAAATTACAATACAATACCGTGTGCTCGTAGTAAATGTGTGCCGGCCCTCAAAAATAAGTGCAGGCACCAGACACCACCGGCTCAAATTAAGCACTGGAAGGACATCTCATTGAAAGATACTTCTTCTTTAGGTTGTGACGAAGGTTCATAAAACACATGGCTCAGAGAACTGTCAGATCCTGCTTTTGAGGTAATTACTAT
Organism: Pleurodeles waltl; assembly: GCF_031143425.1. Classification (NCBI taxonomy): domain Eukaryota; kingdom Metazoa; phylum Chordata; class Amphibia; order Caudata; family Salamandridae; genus Pleurodeles; species Pleurodeles waltl. The sequence continues at coordinate 253,960,535 of NC_090448.1, read as the reverse complement.
GCACTAAGTTGAAGTCCCTTGATTTAGAGATGCAAGAACAAGCCATGCCATGTAAACATGTACACCTCCGTGTTGTTAATTCATCTTTCTGCATTATATTTCCTCTCAATTTTCTGGGACACCTGCTCAAATTTGGTGAAGAGAGACTGAATCAGTCACATCCCGGCACAAACCTATAAAGAGCAGAGAATAAAGTACAAAACGCTTGCACTTCATCATTGCTCCTCTGCATCACTTAGTGGAACCAAGATTGTGTGGCTGGCTCACTTAGATCTGTCACCCAGCTGGAAAATATTACAAGTACAAATGTTTAATGGTGTAACATGAATAACGTTTGCGCGAGTGAACATGGAAGCGATGTATTTGCATTTTACATATAAAGAAATTTGACACAGATAAATTGATCTACTTTTCTCAGGTTAGCGAGCCAGTCTCGGGCTCTATTGTGAGGGTTAGGTAAAGGGAACTGCCGGGTGCCTCTTATCAAAAGGCTCAGACATGCACACTTCGCCTAGGTCACTGTATTCTTTGACTTTGACACAAGGCCCTGCAATGTGCAGACAGCAAGCCCTGGCGCCATAACTGTCTCTTACCCAACAAACACCACCTCCTCAACACATTGTCCTCATTCTGCACCAGCCATGCACATCTTTATTCTCACTCCATTGTGACTTATTTCCTCATAAGAACATGGTACCTCACACATTGTGCTTGCCTACCTCACCGTGCTAATGCCTCCTTCATCCAGACATATATTAAAGCATACATGCACCCATCCATTACTGCACTCACTCATCCAACCATTCATACACTCAATCACTCATCCATCCATGTACTCCACTCAAATATTCCCAGTCACCCATCTACCCAATCCACAGAAAACTAGCCAGTCAATGAAGGTGCACTTTCATATATATAAATAGTACACATATTAGTTTCGTCAATGCGTGCTTCACATATCACCTGAGTCTTTACACCATTCATGAAAATTATTGCATACAATGTGAAACTCGAAAGAAGTAGCGGGCTGGTCTGTATATTTGTTAGCGACTGGCTAAGCGATAGATTTGTGCAAGCATAATTACCCAGAAGTACAGCTTACCTCAGTTACGTGTTAATCTATTCCTTTTATTTTCATTAGTGTCAAGCAGGCACTGGAAGGCAGAAACAAAATGTATTTGTACAGAAAGAATTTCAATCAGGCATTTCTTGTCAAGTTTCACGACCCATTCTAAAGAGCGGCTGTACGATGGTGACATATTTCTATTTTCAGACACGGGTCCTAACCATTTTATTACTCTCATGAATTACATGGAAACAATTGCCAACAAGTAAAATGTGCAGACACAGCCATCTCGGCACTGTAAACGTATTAAAAAAAAAACATCACTTAACTCGAGTGAGAGCAAATAAGGCATTCAACATACCAGTAACAATAATAACATTCAAATGCATTTTAATCTTTCATAATTTTCTTACATTTTGTATCTTCTGGACCATATTTAATTTGAAATCAGTAATAAGAAAATGAGTAAAAATATGCCTAATGCACGCTGACCTTTCATTTAACAAATGAGTGCATTTACCAGTAACATTTAGCGCTTGCTTCAATTAACCAAAACATTCGAAAACAATCAATTACTGACTTAATTCTAACAGGTTAGTGATTGAATGGGCACGGACACTGACGTATTCTGTCATCAAGTAAAAGTTTATTTCTGTGAGGAGAGGCCAATGATCGATTAGGTATTGATGCCAATCTTTCTTCTTCCTTAAATGTAACTTCAACAGCTAAAGATCTAAATAGTAAAGGGGCATGACACCTGAAAATTAACAACCATTCTTCATTTGTCTTTTTATACCCTTTCTTTACGGTGTTCCAGCTTGTGTGCGGTCTGATCGGACCTGTGTAGCATGTGACTCTATGCGGATGTGTTTCACGTTTCTTGGTCTTTGTGTGTAAGTGACTGCACGTCTGGTGGGAGATGTGCAAGGGTAGGTCCCTGACCAATGGTGTTTGTTTGCCTTCTGCGATAGGTGTGGGGGCCGTAGTCGTGTTTGTGTGCCGCCAGGCGGCCGCCCATGCAGCCGGAAACCCGCCAGCTGTATTTGGACATCCCCGCTGGGCCGTAACATTGCAGCCGGCTCCTAATGGATCCGGCGGCAATGTGGCCGTTCGGCGGGTGCAGCAGCACACGTCACGCTCTTCACTGTCTGCCAGGCAGACAGTGAAAATCGTGACAGTGCTGTGCCTGGGGGCCTCTGCACTGCCCATGCTAAGTGCATGGCCCACGAGGTGCTACCGCGGCGCTACCGCTGCAGTCAAAATATGGCAAATTGTACCGCCAACCTGTTGACGGTACGATCGCCAATTCAACCCTGGCAGTCTTTGACCGCCAGGGTTGTATTGAGGGCCATAATTTTTAAATAGGAACAAGCAATAATGCAATTAGAATGATTTTCTGCATTGTGTTAGAAATTGAATTTCTGATTGACCGGGCTTTAAACCTTAGTTGAGAAGTAAAAAAATTCTAGTCCAGGTAAGTGTCAGGCAAACCCTCAATTGACCTGTGCTCCCCCCCACCCCCCAGTTGCGTTCAGACTTAACCTAAAGGCAATGTATAAAATATTTGTGCAACTCTTCAAATAGTAAAACAGTGAAAACACCACAAAAAGATTCCACTCCAGTTTATAAATAAAACAAGACCAAAATGCTAAAAATCTTATAACTCGAACTTGAGTTAGGAATTTTTTTATCAATAAACTGTAAAATAGCGCTTATAAACCAAAAGGGTCAACCGGGGATATCTAGTCGCACCGTTCCAGGACAAACTCAAAAGTTCAGGACAACCGCGATGGAGTGTTGACTGGCTACAAGGACCCATTTGGACCTGCTGAACAAAAGTACCTCAAATCCAGGCTGTGAAGCGATGAGTCCCTTCCGACCTATGCAGTAGAGGAGATGTGTCACTTTTTCCAATGCAGCAGCAATGATCCGTCGGGTCTGAGGCTGCAGTGCGAGATCCTGCTGGTCAATGTTGAGGAGCTGAGGTGCAGTGGAGGCAATGCGTCAGTACTGATGAGCACAGAGGCTGTGAGGCAGAGTTTCTCTGGCATCATTGAGGCTGCCATCGATGAGGAAGCGAGGACCTTGCACTGAGAAAAACATCCATTGCTGGTTCCGAGGTCAATGTGCTAGTGTCAAGATGCAAGATACAGTGGCGATGACATCCTGGTTGCGCCGGTTCTGACCCATGCAGTACATTTTCTCCACACAGCTGCAGCAGTGTGATAGCTCTGCCCCCACAGCAGAGGATGTGTTGGTTCCACTGGAGTAGGCACCTAAGGCCTATTTCCAAGGGTACAGGACTGGGGTGGCACCACCTGGCCTGGCAGACTCACAGATGGCAGAGTCCAGGTGCAAAAGCAGAGAAGTTAGAAGTCTGTTTTGTCCCTGAGGCTTCAAATTAGGAGGACAGTTGACTTGCCCTTGGAGTCACTCTAGGTTCAAGTAATACAGGAACAGTCCTTCTTACTCAGGCAGGGGACCAGCAGGCAGCAGGGTAGTAGAGCAAGGCAGAAGTCCAGCAAAGCAACAGTCCATCAGAGTGCCAGTCCTTCATTGCACAGCAGTCCTTGTTCCTGGCAGTTTATTCACAGGTACAGAAGTGTACTGAATTGGTGATGTCAGAGGTCCAGTACTTATACTCAGTTGGGCCTTTGAAGTACGGGAGACTTTGAAGACAGGCCTTTGAAGTGTACAGAGGTCCTGTCCTTCCTTCCATGGCTCCAAACACACTACAGGAGGGTATGCAGTCTTTGTGTGGGGACAGGACACAGCCTATTCAGGTGTAAGTGGGGATGGGTCCTGCTGCTTCATCTAATCCTCCCAGGATGGCCCATCAAGTCACACCTAATCTCCCATTGTGTGTGGCTGTCAAGAGGAATACACAAAACCCAACTATCACCCACACCAGACAAGTAATCAGAGACAGGCGCAAGGCACCAAATGGCTAAAGTCGGAAAATGCCAACTTTCTAAACGTGGCATTTCCAGAATTGCAATTTCAAATCTGACTGTACCATAAGCTGTGATTTTTTATTGTGATTCCAGAACAACCAAACTCGAAAAGTTTATCTCTTCCAGATTGTGAATTACACTTATAAGGTGTAATAAGGTAACCCCATTGTAGTATATGGTAGATATAGGTTTGCAGTAATGAAAAACAATTTTGGGAGTTTTTCAGTACTAGGGCTTGCAAAACCCAAAAGTACATGTCCTGCCATTTAAATACATTGCACCCATCCGTCTGGGTTGTTGAAAGCCTACCTTAGTGATGACATATGTATGAAAAGGTTAGGTTTTGGCATGGCAAAGAGTAACTTTGCCAGGTCAATATGAAAGTGTAAAACTGTCAATACAGGATCTGCAATAGCAAGCCTGAGACATAGTTAAAGTGCTACTTATATGGGTAGCACAATTAGCGCTGCAGGCCCACAAATAACATTTCATTTACAGGCCCTGGGCACATACCATGTACTGTACTATGGACTTCCTAGTAAATCAAATATGCCAGTCATGGAGAAACCAATCATCAACACATTTTAGACTGAGAGCATATGCACTTTAGCACTGCTAATGAAAGCTACCAGTTGGCCCCCTTCATTCAACTGTGCTAAGACTGCCACTGTGCAATGGTCGTACTGGGACTAGTCAGGAGCCTTGAGTACAAGTGCTGTACACATGGCCTTCTTGAGGGCTTCATAGGCTTTCTTAAAAGCCCCTGTCCAGATCATTAATCTGGGCTGCTTCTTCAAAGTCAGCTCTGTCAAAGGGGCCACAATGGTGTTATAACCCTTACCAAAGCTCCTATAATACCATGTGAGGCCCAGGAAGGCCATCACTTCTGTCGGTGCTGTAAGGGGTTCCAGGCCATGATAGTCTCAATCTTGGCCTGGAGGGTCTGCACCTTGCCACTACTTACCCTGTGACCCAGGTACTCCACAGAACCCTGCCCAAACTGGCACCTACTGGCCTTGATAGTCAGACCTGCCTGTTGCAGTGAGGTGTTATAGGTGTTGGTCTCAGATGGAACTGTAGTCAGCAATGCCATCTAGGTAGGCTGCACTGAATGCCTCCTTTCGAGCCAGGACCCTGGTAACCAACCTCTGGAAGGTGGCAGGGACATTCTTTAAACCAAAGAACATCACCCGAAAGTAAAAGTGCCCCACTGGGATAAAGAATGCTGACCTCTTTTTCTTCCCCTCTGTCAGAGCAATCTGTCAGTACTACGATGTCAAATCAAAAGTACTGAAGACTTTGTCAGCACCCAGCCGGTCAATTAGTTTTTGAGCTCAAGAGAAGGGGTGTGTCCCCATTTTGGTTATGGAATTGAGTCCCTTGTAGACCACACAAAATCAGAGTTCTGGGACAGTCTTTGGTACCAACATGACAGGGGTATGCCAGGGGTTACTAGAGGGCTCATTGCCCTAATGCAAGTATTCTAGAGACCTCTTCCATAACACTGGCCCTCACCTTATCTGGCAACCAGTAAATTTTATTCTTTACAGGGTGGCTGTCTCCTGTGTCAATGTCACGAATGCACAGGTGTGTGAGTCCAGAGGTGAGAAAGAACAGAGAGGTGATCTGTCCCAGTAACTGTTAACAATTGCTCTGCTGTTCTGGGGTCAGAGAAGAAGAGAGGCTCTCAACTTCCGCTGACCCATAATGGTCCTGTGCAGGGAGGAGGTAAGGGAGAGGTTCACTCTCCTCTGCCACCCCCTCATCTGTCACAAGGAGCATGCTCACTTCAGACCTCTTAAAGAGAGGCTTCAATTGGCTAGCATGGAGCAAACATAGGGGGTTTCTAGAGGTCTGGAGACCCTCCAAGTAGCTGGACTCCACTTTTTACTACTTCACTTCCTATGGGAAGGTCCAGCAGTCCTGGAGAGCTCTGGGCTCTTCAGGCATCATAACCCATACCTTCTGGCCAGGCTGAAACTCAACCAGAGTGACCTTCTGGTCATACCAGACTTTCATGACTTCTTGGCTGACCTCAAGGTTACTTTATAACTTCTTCAACAAGGGGTGCATCTGGTTGTGGAGGGCCAGCGTGTAGCTGACCATGTCCTGGGAGGTTTCCTGGGAGCTTGCCCCCACCCCTCTGTGACAAGGCTTAGAGATCCCTTAACAGGGTGGCCAGAAAGGAGTTAAAAGGGACTGAAACCTACTCCTTTCTTTGGCACCTCCCTGTAGGCGAAGAGAAGGCATGGCTAGAGGACATCCCACTTACACATCATGGGTTCAAGTAGACCCATAATCAGGCCCTTCAAGATTTTGTTGAATCTCTCCACAAGACCATTGGAGTAGGGCTGATAGGGCGCAGTGAACTTGTAGGTTACACCACACATCTCACATGGACTTCATATACACGGATGTGAAGTTAGTACCTCTGTCAAACACTACCTCCTTTGGAAAGCCCACAAGCATAAAGATCCCCATCAGAGGTCTAGCCACCACAGGTGCAGATAATGACCTCAGAGGGATAGTCTTTCTGTAGCAATATACCATGAAGACGAGGACAAATCTGTTGCCTGAGACTGTCTTAGGGTCCAAGGGACCAATGATGTCAATGCCTACTTTTTCAAAGGGGCGGCCTGTGACTGGTAATGGGATCAGGGAAGCTTTTAGCTTTTTCCTGTTTTCCCACTAGCCTGGTATGTAGGACAGGACCTGCAGAATGCATCTAAGGCTCTCCTGATTTAGGGCCAATGGTAGTGGGAGACAAGCCTTGCGAAGGTCTTGTCTTGCCCCAGATCTCCTGCCAGAGGTATGTCATGAGCCAAACCCAGTAGGAAGTCCCTGTAACACTGGGGACCATCAGAACATGGGCTGCTCCAATACCAGGAGCCTTAGGCACGCTATATAGGAAATCATTCTCCCTGTAGATTAGGTGATCCCCAGAGGCTTCACCTGCTGCATGGGCTGAGGCATGCCACCACAAGCACTATAGGGTGGGGCACTCTTTCTGCACTTTGTAGAATTCCTCCTCCTCAGGGACGCAGTCAACCTTCACCTTGGGAACTTTCCTTGGCAGTTGTCTGGGCCATAGATCCAGGCTCCAGAGGACCTTGACTCCCTTCCTGGGCAGCCATTGACCATGTGCTCAAACAGACCCAATCAGGCAATCCCAAGTGAGACCTGAGCTATACCTCCATCCATACAGCGTGCTCCAAATCATTGCCTAGCGAACAATCTATTGGCATGCCAGGGCTCACAGAAACTTTCAGAGAACCTGAGCCCCCCCACACACACTCAAACGGAACCTTTCTGCCCTGGCTCCAGGAGAAATACAGGGGGGAATGGAGCATTTTGTGTGGGGGCAGGACATGGCCTATTGAGGTGTAAGTGTGGCTGGGTCCAGCTGCTCCCTCCCATCCCCCCAGGATGGCCCATCAGGGCATTGTGTGGCTGTCTAGAGGGAATACACAAAACCCAGCTGTTACCCACCCCAGACAAGTGATCAGAGAAGAGCAGCAGGCATCAAATGGCTAAAGCCAGAAAATGGCAACTTTCTAAAAGTGTCATCTCTAGAATTGCAATTTAAAATCAGATTTCACTGCAAGTTGTGATTTTAAAATCTCGTTCCAGAGACACCAAACTCGAAAGGTTTATCTCTTCCAGATTGTGAATTACACTTATACTGTGTAATAAATTAATCCCAATTTGAACCCATGGGAGGGATCTGCCTTTCAGTAATGAAAAACAACTTTGGAGGTTTTTCACTGCCAGGGCACATACAACCTTAAAGTGCATGTACTGCCTTTTAAATACATTGCACCCTGCCCTCTGGGTTGTTAAGGGTCTACCTTAGGGGACACATATGTAGAAAAATCCTGAAAAAAGGGTTACTTTGCCAGGTCGACATAGCAGAATAAAACTGCACATACAGGCTCTGCAATGGCAGGCCTGAGACATGGTTATGGGGCTACATACAATAAGTGCTGCAGGCTGTTAGACCTGACAGCCTTAGGGTGGTCTCCCCCAACTTTTTGCCTGCCTCCCTCATTTTTCTCACCCTTTTTTGCTGGTTTTAGGACTCTGCACACTTTACCACTGCTGTCCAGTGCTAAAGTGCATGTGCTCTCTTCCCTAAACATGGTAACATTAGTTCCTATCCAATTGACATATTTAATTTACATGTAAGCCCCTAGTAAAGTGCACTACACATGCCCAGGGCCTGTCAATTAAATTCTATTAGTAGACCTGCAGAACTCATTGTGCCACCCACATAAGTAGCCCTTTATCCATGGCTCAGGCCTGCCATTGCAAGGCCTGTGTGCGCAGATTCACTGCCACCTCGACTTGACATTTAAAACTACTTGCCAAGCCTTAAACTCTCTTTTTTCTACATATAAGGCACCCTTTAGGTAGGACCTAGGTAACCCACAGGGCAGAGTGCTATGTAAGTAAAAGGCAGGACATCTACCTATGTGTTTTACATGTCCCAGTCGTCAAAAACTCATAGATTCATTTTCCATTATTGTGAGGCCTGCTCCTCTCATAGATTAGCAATAGAACTGCCCTCATAAACGTTTAAGTGGTAAATTTCGATCTGGAAGGAGTAGCCCTGTCATGTTTGGTATTACCTGAATGGTAGTAGAAAATCCTGCTTACTGTTGAGGTTAGATTTAATATTACTATTTTAGAAATGCCACTTTTAGAAACTGGGCATTTCAGTGCACTTACTGTCATCTGTGCCTTACAACCTGTCTCCAATCCATGTCTGGTCTGTGCTGGTTGACGGCTCCCATTGTGCATTCCACCCAAACAACCATAAACACAGGGCTCTCAGTCACATCAGCATTCATCTGCATACTGAATGGGTCTTCCTGGGCAGGAAGGATGGAGGGGCTCCCTCTTACACTTCACAGGCCAGTGGCCTGCCCCACACAAAGGACTGATAACCCCCAACAGGGATCCTGCCAGACAGGACTGGGCTGAAAGGGGAACTTGTGCACTTCAAAACCACTATTTGAAGTTTACCCCACTTCAAAGGCATTTTAGGGTATATAAAGTAGGTCTCTGACCCCACCAAATCGAACACTCCTGGACCTTCACCTGGACTCTGTCAGAGAGACTTCCTGGCTGCCCAAAGGACTTATCTGGACTGCTTTGCTGAAGGACTGCTCTCCTATTTGTTGCCCTGCTGCCTGGTACTCCTGACTCTGCTGGAAGGACTCTGCCTTCCTCCTAAAGTGCTCTCCAAAGGCTTGGATTGAGCTTGCCTCCTGTTTCTGAAGTCTCAGGGCCAACAAAGACTTCACCTCTTCAAGAAATCCTCGTGCATCAGAAAATCAATGCAACAGCTGCAGAAGTCGATGCAGCACCTGCATCGTGGCTGAAAAATTGCAACACCACCAAACAAAATGGCACAGCACCTGCCTTGCAGCTGAAATTTCACCGCATCGTTGACCGAATCAACATAGCACCTGCTCCCTCTCTCAGCGAGTCAAGGATTTTCAACGCATCACCCCTGGGCATCAAAATATCCCTGCATTGCAGTAAGGAACCAAGACTGCGCTCTTGGAAATAGACATATCACCTTGCAGCGTGAAAAGAAATAACACATCGCCTGTGCCATGCCAAAAAAATTCAATGCAACACCTTATTTTCCCATGCATCTCCTCCTCTGTGGTCCCATTTTTGATGCATCCCAGAAAGAATCAACAACTGTTTCTTAAGGATTGAGACTCTTTTCAATCTTTAAAAAGTGATATTTCAACTTATGCGTATTGGATTATTGTTGTTTTGACCTTATTTTTTCAGATAAATGTTATGTATTTTTCTAAATCTGTGTGGTGCATTTCTGTGGTGTTTTCACAGTGTTATGGTATGAGTTATTGCACAAATACTTTATACATTGCCTGTTAAGTTAAGCCTGCCTGCTCTATGCCAAGCTACCAGAGGGTGAGCAGAGGATAATTTAGGTTGTGTTGTGACTTACCCTGACTAGGGTTGTGGTCCCTATTAGAACAAGAGTGTATACCTCTGCCAACTAGAGATCTTAGTTTCTAACATATAGATCTTCAAAAAACAAATGTAACAGGGACATTATAGTTAGGCTCACATTTTAAATGAACAAAACAATAGAAATTCACCAGTTATATTTAGAGTTATCTCAAGTAACTATAACTTGTGCCTTAAGGTAAGGCTATCTGGAACCACAAAGGAACCATTAAGGGCTCCCCCAGCTCCAACATGATGTCATAAATGGTTGAATTGTTTGTTTGATTGAGTTTTTTTAAATATAATTTGTAAAAGGTTAGCATGTACTTAGGTCAAATGCTGCAACCTAGCCTCATCGTTATAAACAGTTATGAAGGGGCTTTAAATACCCCTAGATCATCACGTCCAGTCATTCTAATACTATCCAGGGGGTTCAGTAAATAAAGAGGAAGTAGAGCACCTCTGAAGTAGTTTTAAATAGTAGTAGTTGTAGTTCTGTAGAGCAGATGCCTGAATTTATGTGTATTTTCTCTCCCATTCCCGCATGCTCCACCCCTGATGTTGGTCTGCACGGGATGTAGCAGCAGGCCCAAAGATTAAACATGCCACGATAAGTGGATGAGGGCTCTTTTTAAGAACGGCGCGTTTCATCACCAGGGCCTTCTGACTCGATTGGGGTCAGGCTTGTTCCTCCTTTTCCTCGTTGTGTGTGTATACTGAAACAATCACTCATTCACTGTGTGACACATGGCTCACCCCTAATTATCGGGAGGAGCTGTCAGAACCTAACTTAATCACTTGGCAATGTGACAGGCAGGAATGTGACCTGCACTTATCCCCTTTTGGCTGCTGTGCTGCCTTCAAACGCCCATCAAGCGCTGGATAGGCCATCACTAGAATGCAGGCCATTAGTGGAGTCATGGTCTGACGGGCACCTCACCCACATTGGAAGGACATCCCCAGCTGGACCTCAGTGATCTTCTGGGCCCAGCGCCTCAGGTCCTCTCACCTTTTCCTGCAGTGGAGGCTCTGCCAGCTGCGGACTCCAAGGGTCCACACCTCTAGGGTGTTGGCTCTCCAAAATCCCTTTGTTTGATGGCCTTTCATCTACATGGATGCAGAAGACAAATCAAGAGTTCATGATCACAAGTGTCATCAGAAATGGATGAGTCACATACATGTTAGTAACATCAAGCTAGGATGTTCCTATTTGTCAATAGTCCCCACGTGTGACACATAAAAGCCAATGATTACAGGGACATGACTACAGACATACATTTTTCCATCTGCAGACTAACCCTCTACCCTGCTCAGGGTCTACAATAACTAAGAAAGCGTACTGACATCAGGTAACCAATGCTCTAGCAACCTGTACTGTGATGCGAGCCACTATGATACACATCACACATATGTGGCTTCTGAAGGGTAAAGTCCTTAGGCATGAATGGACCAACACATTCACATTCTATAAGAAAAAATTGCTGCTTACAGTCCCTACAGGCAACTGCCAGAGTATAAACTCAAACATCACACATGAGTCACAATGAAGGGGCAGGCATGGTGGGTACAAAGAGTGTTTTCCATGTCCTTGCGTGGACATGTGCAGTAACAACTGCAGACTCATGTCACTTTAGGGGTTGGGATTCTGTGGTATGTACCTGTACCACAGAACACTCCTTTAGAAATATGTGTCCATCCTATAGAGATGGCATCCAGCAAACAAAGGCATGCGCTGTACAGTTTCTACTATGTGACCAAGCTACTGAGGCACATTAATAGCCTCCCAGAAATCAACATACTGTACTATGGGACTGTCATTTGTGCAATAAGCTTGTACAGGACAAATATGACCTGTGGGAAGGTGACAACAGAGCTATGGGAGTATGGGACCTGTAATGAGTCAAACACATACATTGCCAATGATGCTAAGTGCACATATGGCTTAGATTAATGACTTACCTCCGTACCTATTCCTAATCTGCTCAATGGAATGAGACATTCTGGGCAGGATTTGCCACCAGAGTCTCATATTTGCCACATGACAGGATTTTCTGTGGTACAGGGAGTGGGCACAGTTGCATAGCCACAGTGACTCTACCCAGCATAGACTAGGTCCCATACCGGGAGATCCATGTGACAGACCCTGGTCTCTGCATGCTGAATTGTCAGAACCTACTTGACCCTCCATTTCCATCACTTCCATGCATGACAGTACATCATGTAGCCAACAGCAATTTGGCATGTGGTGTGTGGCCACCTGAAGGGCAGAGTGAGTCATGATATGCCAACCATACAACAGGTTAGCAAGGACAGATGTGTTCAGAAATCTGTGGCACCATGCACAATAGTCACATTACTCTCAACTGACTCGAACAACACGCACACTCAGCTCATGCTGTTATGCACAAACATGTTGTTGGACATGAACAGCATTCATGAGGAAATAGATGTCAGTGGATGGCAGTAGTGTCTCCTCATTTATGTATGTGCATACAGCACAAGGAGGACCTAGGAGCCAATAAAACCTCATACAACACAATGTGATTGAATTTAACATATGGCACTGGCCACCAATACCTGCACATTATCCCTCCCATTGACGCCACAAAGACTGCAACAGGCGCATGAGTAGTCTAACTGACACGCATGGCCACATTCTAGCTTGTGAGGAGGGAAAGGATGGTTAGGTATAGAGAATATTGTGCACAGGAGAGACTTACCTGCTCTTCTGGGTAACCATAGCGCTGTTCATACAGGGGTAGAACCTCAGTCCCTAGCCTCTCCAACTCCTCTAGAGAGAAGGCAGGGGCCCTATCACCTGCTGAAAGTGGCATGATAGCTCCCAGAGGTGGTACACAGCAGCTCAGGTTGTGGAGGTATTGCTGGCAGCAGTGGCAGGAGTCAAGTGAATGCATCTGCACAACATGGCGGTCATGTCCATTACACATGCAGTCGTCACCACTGGTGTACACAGCCATTGCCCCGCAACCGACACTGACAACAACGTTAGCCTATAGCTGTGTTCGCCGCAGTTGCAACCGCCTACTGCCATGATGACTTCCGCTGGCGGTTCCTAATGTCCAGTGGAGTAGGTCAGGCAGCTGCCATTTTGACTTCCTGAAATGCTTTACTGGGCTTTATAAACTATGTCACACCTCCGAAAATGTATTTTTGGCCACACAGACAAGCTTATCCTGTCTTGTCATGTAGGTCTACTACTCAAACACCATTTATGTTAGTGTCAGGACACAGATGGCACTTAACAGTGTGGCACAGTTCACCACCGGTGACGGTCATCTTGGCAGTAGGGATATTGACTCACATCTTGAGGGGCAATTGTGTTGCAAATCTTTGAGTTAGGTCCATATACATGTTGTGGACACGTGTTGAAAACCATGTGGGTCACAGGTGACCTTTGTGTTATTTTCAGCTGGGATATGTGCTGGTTTCTAAACCTATCGATTCAGAAATGCCTTGGCACATGATATCATTAACATGCCTAATGTATGCTGCTGTGGACAGACTGACTAATGTTAGAAATCATGTCTTGTCATACATAGGTGCCCAGGGAGAGGAAGGATGCAACAACCTCCTTTCAACCATTCACTGCCAGACCTTCAGACCATGGAAGAATGCCACATTATCCGTCTTTACCATCTGAATAGGCACACAATAGTAGACTTATGTTGTCAGTTGGAGCCAGATCTGATGTCAGCTATTAGTTATCCAGCCAGCATACCACCCATTGGACAAGTCATGTCAGTATTGCACTTCCTGGTCACAGGATCCTTCGAACATACAGTGGCCCTGACCAAACCTATGTTCAGTCTGGTATTGAAGGATGTCCTCTCAGCAGTGTTGGTACACCTGGACAGCTGTATCCAGTTTCCCTGCTGTGAGGATTCAGCCCTTGTGAAGTCTGACTTTTATGGTTTTGCACGCATCCCACATGTGGTGGGGGCCATTGATGGCACATATGTTGGCTTGGCCCCACTGCAAGCCAAAAAACAAGCATACCACAACAGAAAGAACTTCCATTTTATCAATGTGCAAGTTGCAGGCTTGGCAAATCTCTACGTTACACAGGTTTGTGCCCGTTATTCTGGTTCAGTCCATGATTTCTTCATAATGCAGAACAGCAACGTATCCCAGCTGATGTTGCAACTGTACCCAGCGAGGGTCTGGCTGATTGGTAAGTCACATCTGTCCTGAGTGCGTGTGCTTGTTCAATGTCTGGTGCTACAATCATGAAGAGAGTGACTCATTTTTACACATATGTCCCATGCCCTAACAGGAGACTCCACATATGCAAGCCATCCTTGGTTGTTGACTCCACTAAGGAATCCAGCTATGCCAGGGAATGTCTGCTTCAATAAGGCAAATGGAAGAACAAGGTGGGTAGTAGAGCAGGCTTTTGGGCTCCTGAAGGCCGCATTCCACTGTCCTGACCGGACTGGTGGAGCCCTCTTCTACTCACCCGGGAAAGTGTGTCAGATCACTGTGGCATTCTGCATGCTCCACAACATCGTCCAGCAGCAGAATATCCTGTGCATCCCAGAGGAGGGGCAGCCTGCAGTGTCACCGGGTGTGAATCCTGAAATGCCGAATGAGGAGGGCAGTGATGAAGAGGAAGGAGCTGACTTGTGGGAAGATCTTATCAACAGCTTCTTTGCCTGAGTGTAAGTATGTCATGTGATGTCATCACTGTGACTGTACAATGTACTGTAGGTCTGAGAATGTGTAGAGCTGCGTGGTTTGGAATCAGTTAGGGAGCTGATACTCTGCAAAATTCATGCAAAGGGTACTTGATAAGTTAGCCTTTGACATATCCCCACCTTGATGATGCTGCTTTGTTTCTGACAATCTCATTGCAATGTTTTTCCATTTTGAGATGTTTGCTATGTGATTTGTGTAATTTGTATGTTTTCAAGTCCATACTCCTTGTTTTGTCGATGTACAGGTACCTTCACCATGACATTCTCATGTGGGCATTTTAGAGTTGTGATATTGGAAGGTATCCGATGCCTAGGAAATGGACGTGAATTGTCTAAGGTAATGTAGGTTAGAGATTCGGGGTGTATGAGACCTGTGCCAAGACAGCCTGAACAGTATTTGGGTGGAAGGTCTGAAGTGCACATTATACTTGTTGAGTGTGCTGCATTGGGCCAAGTGCATCCTGTGTGCCATCACGTGGGCATGAAATCTGTAGTCATAAACTGTGAACAAGGCATCCACCCTTCACATTGGCTAAACACTCTTTTTGCATGACCTGTATGTTTTATCATTGCAGGCCACAATGCCTGTGCTACAACACTGACATATGTTTGTGTGATTCCACCAGATGCATGGCCATTGGATAATGATGGGCCTGTGGTCATGGACTGTTGTACTGCCCTCTGTCTTTACCTGGGTTTATGTGATGGTGGATTACTCTAGTGTGGTATGTGATAAGGCTCAAGCTGGTGACACCATCCACTTTTTGATTTGCCTATTCTACAGAACAATGTCTGACAGAGTCCTTCCTTCCGTGGTCTGGGGGCTGTGCCTTGGTATGTATACCATGAGTCAAGATGAGTCAGCCATTCTCAGCTATGACAGTCCAGACATTTCACATCCTATGTGTTGTACAGTAGAATAAAATATTCGGTGTGACCATACACTTGCTGCAATGTATTTGTGTGTATTGGTAGTAATCCTTAGCAGGACACTATACCTGTACCATATCCCTCCTTGCATTAGTACCTTGTGTCTTTCTCATTTGTTTCACATGGTCTTACATCTCTACATAGCAAAATGCGGAACAGAAGCAAGCAGACAATTACTTTGTGACAGGTGAATTTATTGGAAATTTTTGCAGAACATAAATTGGGGTATGATGGAACAGAAAAGTGAAGGGGTCAGTCATGGTGGTTGAAATAATTGGAGTAGATGCCACAACATTGGAAGTCCAAAGTCCAATGTACTCTTCCCATTGGAAATGGAAGGTGGTTTGGAACAGTCAACAGAGTAAATATGTGGCACACAAAGAAGATCATTTTTGAAGAGGCCACTTGCTGACAGTGGTGGGTGTCTTGCCATCCACACCTCCTGGGATCTTAGCTGGATATCCTTGCATGCATGGGGGGTGAGATGGGATCTGCTGCTGTATGTCTGGGGTGGGTTCTTCCTCTGACAGGGCCTCCTTTCCAGCGACTGGCACTGATGATGGGCCTGGTGTAGATGCGCCGAAGGAAGAAGTCGAGAGTTGTTGTCGATCCCTTCTCAGAGAAGTGCTAATGTCCCTCTGAACCCCTGTTAGGGAGGCCAAGTTGGTATTGTGAGCCTCCCACTGTTCACACATTTCTCGATGGAAGTCTCTCTGAAGCTGCTTCATCTACCGGAGTTCAGAAAGTATCTGGCCCATCACTCCTAGGGACTTCTTATAGACCCCCAAGGCATGGCTGATGGCATCCTGGCCAAGATCATCCCCAGTGGCCTCACCTCACTGGCCCACAGCATCCCTCTCATGCACCCTACCCCCACGACAGTGTCCCCTTGCCACAGGGTGCCCTCTCCCACTGGTCCCTTGACCATCATTGTCAGAGGTGTTGTGGTGTGAATCAGGATCCAGGACTGGGGGCACAAGATGGTTGACGCTGTCCTAGGGACACTGCTTGGGGGGCACATGGTTTCCCATGATCTGGAGGCAACAGGGCTGAGAAGTGTTGATATGGCTACAGTGAGGCTCACTGCTGATGTTTGACCAGGTTGCCCAGATGGACCAGAACCGTACCCCATGTCCAGATGTCCAGGAGTGTCTTCATCACTGAGGGCTTCATCCACAGCGATAGTGGTAGTCTCTTCAGTGACCTCTGTGTGACCATTGGCAGCTTGATGTGTGGATGTGAAAGCTACTTTGTTACTGGTTGTATTGTGACCTATACCTCCAAAACATTACAGTGACATTTCTCAAAGACCTTGTACAAGTTTGATTTGCGGGTAATCCCATTGTGACAAGCACACATGGTATTGGTTGTATTGACATAAGATTTCTGGAGCATGCCAGATCTCCTTGCCTGAAACATCTGCTAAGATGAGCAAAACATTGTGCCTTTGGGATTGGCCTGAGAATGTCATCATGCCACCAGTGCAGGCTAAAAAGTGGCTAGGTAAGCTAGGTTGTTGGCCCATTTTGAGGCCTAGTAGAATGTAATGCAGGCAGACCCAGGAGTTTGTTGTATAGGTGACAGGGGTCATCATGTGTTCACTGCAGTGCTAATGTGTCTGCTGCAAATACCATTCTGGTAAAGCATCTTGGGGCCTTTGGGATAATTGTTTTGCACACTAGGTAAGGTGTCCTTCCTGGTCTCAATACTTACATCTTGGGTTAGCAGGTCAAGATGGAGCTAGGTAGCCCGAAACATCTCAGAGTTGGGCATGATCTGTATCGTGGTCAATTCCTGGATGAGTAAACCTCAAAGCTGACTTAGCAGGCAAGGGATTTTGTTCAAGTGACCACTAGTGTAGTGTTTTGAGTTGGGAAAACAGTGCCTCCTGGGAGTTACAGTCATGCCACTTTATCCATTGCACACACTTGACAATTTCCCTTCTCCCAGGTACGTGGAGTTCAATTCATAGTTCTCTACTAGATTGATTTGGATAAGTGAAACAGGTTTTGTTGTTGGAGTTAAGTAAACAGGGTCAATTTGGGATTTGCATTCTGGTCACTCCCTCTACTTCCGATCATTTTCCATATGGTATCCTCCCAGGGGAGTGACCTTCAACTGGGATTTCACAGAAATGGCTATTTCGGCAAATGGACTCTTGGCTTGTGTCTGGAGTGAGTGATACAGAGCCTCCTTACCTTAGCAGTAAGGTCACTCCCTCTACTACAAACACTTTACAAATGTTATCCTCACATCTGATTAAACTTGTGTTGTGATTTAACAAACTGGGCTTTTTGATCTAATGGACACTGTTCTGGTGTTTGGAGTGTTTGGAGTCAGTGAAACAGAGACTTCTGTGAGGTTGCAGTCAGGTTGTTCTATATACTTCACACACATGACCAATGTCATCCCCCCAGGTGAGTAAACTTCATTTATGAGTTGAGAAACAGGGGCCTTTGGACAAAGGAACACAATGCTGGTGTTTGGGGTTATAGAAACAGTGCCTCTTGGGATTTGCAGTCATGTCACTCCGTCTACTACACAAACCAAACACAGGCCATCCCTCCAGATGAGTAAACTTAATTCAGGAGATACCCAACAAGGGTATTTAGAGAGGAATACATTATTCTGGTGGTTGGGGTAACAGTATCAGAGCCTCCTGGGATTTGCATTCATGTCAGTCCCTTTACTACATATACCATCCATATATTGTCCCCGAGGTGAGTACACTAAATTGTCAGAAGAGAAACAGAGGTATTTGGACAAGGGAACACTATGCTGGTGTTTGAGGTTATGGAAACAGTGCCTCCTGGGATTTGTAGTCATGTCACTCCATCTGTTACACACACTATACATATGTCAACCCCCCAGGTGAGTAAACTTCATTCAGGAGTTCCCAAACAAGGGTATTTTGAGAGGAGGACACTTTGGTGGTGGTTGGGGTAACAGTATCAGAGCCTCCTGGGATTAGCATTCATGTCAGTCCCTTTACTATGCTCACCATCCATATGTTGTCCTCCCAGGTGAGTACACTTCATTTGTGAGTTGAGAAATAGGGGTATTTGGACAAGGGAACACTATGCTGGTGTTTGGGGTTATAGAAACAGTGCCTCCCGGGATTTGCAGTCATATCACTCTCTCTGCTACACACACTATACATATAGTATCCCCAGGTGAGTAAACCTTATTCTGGAGTTACCAAATTTTGGAGAGGAGGACACTGTGCTGGTGGTTGGGTAACAGTATCACAGCCTCCTGGGATTTGCATTCATGTCAGTACCATTACTACAAACAACATCCATATGTTGTCCCCCCCAAAGGTGAGTTCACTTCATTTGTGAGTTGATGGGCAGGTAAATACTGTGCTGCTGTATGGAGTTACAGAATCTGTGCTAATTGGGCTTTGCAGTCATCTCACTCTCTCTACTACACACATATGACAAATAGTATACTCCTAGGTGAGTAATCTTAATTTGAGAGTTCACTAACAGGTGTATTTGGACAAGTGACCACTGGGATGGTGTTTGGTTTTGGAGAAACAGGAGCTATTGGGCTTTACAGTCATATCACTCCCTCTACTTCCAAACAGTTAGCCCATGGTATCTTCCCGTGTGAGTACACTTCAATTGTGAGTTCACAAACCAGAGTATTTGGAGACTAGGACACTGTGCTGGTGACTGGAGTCATTATAACAGTGGCTCCTGGGAGTTGTAGTCATGTAAGTCTCTTTACTACATACACCTGACACATGTTATCCTCCCAGGTAAGTACACTCCAATTGGGAGTTAATAAACAAGGGTATTTGGTGAAGGAATCACTGGGCTAATGGTCTGGGTAAAAGTAACAGTGCCTCCTGGGAGTTGTAGTCATGTAACTCCCTGTACTACACACACTATACAAATGTTCCCTCCAGATGAGAACACTTCACTTGTGAGTGGCCAAACATGGGTCTTTGGACAGGTCAACACTGGGATGCTGAGTGGAGTGACAGTAAAAGTGGAAAAAGGTGAGCTTTGGGCATGCATGACATAGCATTTTGGTGGCATTTTTAGTGTTGTGACTTATCAGACTCTACTCCCCAGCTATTCCAGTCAAGCCCTCAGGGTGCAGGATAGCCAATACCTTCCCCTTCCAGGGATAGAGTCCACCGTAAGCCTTCTTAGCCTTCAGCTGGTGCCCGGAGACCAGGGAAAGGAATTTGCCCTTGAGGTCTTTCCACCTCTCCCTGATGTCCTCTTTTATGTACAGGGTGTTGCCTACAGCATTGAATCTGTTGACTATCCTGTCCCACATTTCCATTTTCCTACTGAGAAGGGTATGCTGGACTTGTGCTCCAAACAATTATAGCTCTTCTCTTATGACTTCCTCCACCATGACTCTCACCTCATCCTCAGAAAAACAGGGATTTTTGGAATATGACACAGTGGAAAAGAAATATGACAGTGACCTACTAAAGAGGGGAGGAGCAAAAGGGTCTGACTAGACAAAATTGTGTGCTGGGTGTGAAAAGAGATGGTGAGAAAAAAGTGGTGCCTAGTATCTGTGCTGTATAGTAAATATTTGTTCTGGCTTCAGTGTGTTGCAGTGTAAACACAATGGATTGTGGTGTGTAAACGGGTGTGCTTTATTATGCCCTTTGCAGGTGTGTCCAGTGTGACAATGTGTGTCAGCTGTGCTGTGTTCAAATCCATTCATTGTCCCATTGTGTATTACTTTGCTGACTGCGAACCGCCGTGGCTTGAATTTGCATTGGCTGACCACCATGTGTGTCCACCACTGCGACTTTGGACTTGTAATGCAGTCAATGGTGTATAGCGGTGCTGTCAGTGCTGGAGATCGGGCCACCTATTACCAGGCCTCCATGCTACTGGTGTCTCTGACTTTTTTGGTTGGCAGTCGGTGGTCCCACCTGTATAGCTCATAATAGGGCGGTATGAAAGACCACCAACATGGCGGTCTTTTCAGGACCACCAACATGGCAGTCTGACTGCCCGACTGCCAAACTCGTAATGAGGCCCTTTGTGTCAACAAATGTTTTTGCACATTATTGTGTTACTAAACTGCCCTATGCGAGAGCCAGACCTATTGATTTTGTCAATGTTTGTTTTTGTAGCTGTTGCTTCACATAGCAAGACCTCCTCTTTCATGCAGGTGTATCTAATACGGGACACTATTTTCAGCATTTAACCTCTTGCCCACAGTCCCATATTAGAGGAGTCTAAGACTCTTTTATTTCAGATACTTTGGGTGTGTTCCATGTAGTGCTTGACGCACTAAAATCAACATTTAAGCTGATATCTGTGCTTCATAGGCAGTTAATGTAGCACTGTTGTATACCTGACATTATTCATCAAGCATGTAGAGAATACGTTTGAAATTAATGCTTGATCATGGCATTACAATAATCTTTTTCTGATAAGGTTGTGGACTTCTTCTCTGTAGCTAAGTGTATCCATTCCATTCTGTAAGTAAGAAGAACTCTGTTGGGATAGTTTAGGCATGTGCATTTCTGCAAACCAGACTTGTCTAGGAAGTCAGCACAGGAGGGTGCCAACCTAAGGCAGCAGATCAGCATGCTGTAAGTAGGTGAGTCATCAAGGCGTTAAAGGGGTGTTAGCTCAGTATGCTGTACATGAGCGCGGTATTAGAAAACTGACTATCATGTTTGGGAAAATCTGGGTGCTGAAGATGAAGGAGGAGCAGGGTCATCAAGGTGGTTATTGGTGGTTATTATGTTGCCGAAAAGGTCTGAAGGACATTAAAGTGATGAAGGAGATATCTTTTTATTATGATGGTGATCAGAGAGCTGAACATAGTTGGAGCTTCTGGCGAGGGAGGCAGTTAATTGATAGAAATTGGTTTAGTGCAAATGGATACTGAAGAGCATTTTTTAAGGATTCTGAAGGGGGTTTGACTCACAGAAGGGAATGGAAGGTGAGTGGAGGGACGTGCGCGTTCTGAAGTGGTAGTAGCAATATTAAATAGGGGTAGAAATAATCTCTGTGCTGAGGGAGGTGAAGGCAGGTATCACTGTGCGTAAAGAAAATCTTGAGCGTAACACTGTTAACAGGCATTGTGTGTGCCATTAATCCATCATAATTGCTTCACACATGTGCCCCACAAGTGACACATGAGGAATGCATTTTATATGCATGTGCACAGGTGATTTCTGTGTGTGCGTGTGGGTGTTTGTATACATGTGTGTTCTTGCTATTTGTGCATATTTACCTCCAGGAACTGGATGAATTACTCACACATTGATCTTTTTACTTGCCAAGATCAGGATTTGGCTTGATTACTTTCTAAACATATGGTCTTTCTTCACATTTAAATATCACTATTAGAAATGGGATCTCTAGTTGGCACTCAGCTTGCACCCTGTCCAAGTAGGGACCCTCACTCGAGTCAGGTAAGGGAGATACACAGCTCAGATAACCCCTGCTGACCCCCTTGGTATCTTGGCACAAGCAGTCAGGCTTATCTCAGAGGCAGTGTGTAAAGTATTTGTACAAACACACAGAGTAACACAGTGAAAACACCTCAATACGACTCCACACCAGTTTAGAAAAATAGCCAGTATTTATCTAAACCAAACAAGACGAAAACAACAAATATAAAAAATGCACAAGCGAAGATAAACATTTTCAAAGATGAAACTTCAATATAGCGCTTTGAAAGAATATAGCTCCAACTGTGGCTATCACAACGTAATTGACGGAATAATTCCAAACAACGCGACACCACTCTCAAGGAGGGTGGCACTGGCCACGGAGTCGCTCAGATCCCCAGGTACAGTACCTTTGGTAATCGAGGAAACAAGCTGGAGCATGGAGTAAGGGAAGTGAGGCGTCGCTGGACCCGGTGCAGCGTCGGGCCCTTATTACAGAGCAGGGGAGGTGATGCGGCTTCGGGGTGAGGCACCAGTTCCTGACAATCCGACGTGGTTGATGAATCCGGCAGGTCAACATGCGTTGGGCGACCTCACAGGGTCGCAGTCACACCACAGGGCTACAGACACCTCGGCGGAGTTGAGTGTCATGGACCTTGATTACACGGCACTCAGGACTCATGGAGTTGTGGGACTTCAGCGAGGATGCAGTGGCATCTGGCCTGCGGTTTCAGTTGGGGTCATTGCACCCCAGCGGGGACCATGGCTTTGTGTTGCAGGCAGTGGTGCAAAGTTGTGCAGCGGTGCCGGTTCTGGAGTCCTCCTGAGTCGGTGTGCCTGAATCTTCTTGTTTCTCACCAGAACTCACTTCCAAGGGCCCAGGATCCGAATTGTCACCACTTGGCAAGTCAGGGTTTTCAGCAGGAGTACCCAGGTGCTGGCAGGTGAAGTCTTTGATGTCCCTAAGGCTTCTTAACAGGAGGCAAGCTCAATCCAAGCCCTTGGAGAAACAACCCTAGCAGGCTTTCAGAAAGCAAAGGCAAGTCCTTTTCCTCTTAAGGCAGACAGAGAGGCAGCAGGCCAGTACAGCAAAGCAACAGGCAGAGTGGCAGGTCCTCCTCAAGCATCAAGTGCTTCTCCTTGGCAGAGGTTCCACTTGATCCAGAAGTAATCTGAAAGTCTGTGATTTTGGGTCCATCACATATACTCATTTCTGCCTTTGAAGTAGGCAGACTTTAAAGGAAAGTCTCTGTTGTTCACAAAATCCTGCCTGGCCCAGGCCTGGCACCAGACACGCTCCAGAGAGTTGGAGACTGCTTGTGTGAGGACAGGCACAGTCCTTTCAGGTGCAGGTGTCAGCTCCTCCCTCCCCACTCTATCCCAGCAAGATTCATCAGTATATGCAGAACCAGAACCTAAGGTAGGCTACCAAGGGCCTACCTTAGGGGTGACATACCTGTAGTGAGAGGGAAGGTTTGGACCTGGCAAGTGGGTACACATGTCAGGTCGAATTGGTAGTGTACAGCTGCACACACAGACACTGCAATGGCAAGTCTGAGACGTTTACAGGGCTACTCATGTGGGTGGCACAATCAGTGCCGAAGGCCAACTAGTAGCACATGATTTACTGGCCTTGGAGACATATACTGCACCTTACTAGGGACTTACCAGTAAATCAAAAATGCCAATCATGGATAAACCAATCACCACTACAATTTAGACAGAGAGCGTAGGCACTTTAGCACTGGTTAGCAGTGGTAAAGTGTCCAGAGTTCTAAAGCCAGCAAAAACAGATAAGAAAAAGTAGGAGGAAGGCGGCAAAAAGTTTGGGGATGACCCTGCAGAAAGGACCTGTTCCAACAATGAATATTATTGCAAGTACTCCGATTTGTGTTCAGTGGGAATCAAGCAGTAAGCCTCCACATCCATCTTTGTCCCCAATTGTAGATCCACTTATTGGCATAAGATTACTTTTGTTTTTGTGGTGTTGGTTTTCATTTGAAAGGGTGCTTACCCAATTACATCTGACATCTTGGTTTTATTAATTAGCTTCAATTATTCTGTCCATATTCAAAACATTAGAGTCAATGCGTAATACCTTAAGAACACAGATTTACCAACATTAACAAAAATAATCGTACTAGGAAAAGGAAGCACATATTACTAACCTATTAACTAGTTACATCTAACCTTAGGTTTGGAGCGCTGTGCTACTTTTCACTAAGCACTTCAATGCCTCATCAGGGGTAGTAAGTGATATATAATTACAATTCAGAATTACAATTACTTTTCTCTTCGCTATTTCTAAAATGTGCCTGAGTGATCCGAGTAGAAAACCTGTTATCGTAGTGTGCTAGCAATGAATTAATGGAGTAATAATTAGCATACTGTGCTTCAGCACTTCAGTGCATGTATCTCACTTTACAAAATAAAAGATGCATATTTTTTGCCTTTGCTAGTGCTCTGTGCCCCATTATTTTGTCAATAGCCATTTTGTATGTGGATTAATTAATCTGCTCATCTACGACCAAAGGTATGGGCGCCATCTGTGCAATGGTTGGTTTGTAAGCGGTTTTCAGCCTCCCACCAATCTGCATAGATGCTCTCCTGCAGGAGCTTTGGACTAAAGCAAATGGCACTTCTCTTGCAGACGCGCATTTTAATGGAGCGCTATCTAGCATTGTCACGGACACATGCGGTGTTGTCCACTAAAGATTTACCAACCCCTGCATGCATGTTCATTTAGTTAACACTAATCCTTTTAACCATTTTCTGCTAATCAAGTATGCTTTTGTTTATCTTCCGTTCCCTCTAATGGTCCTTGGAAGCTACATTTTATACTACATTTTCGAATCAATTATGCTTCATGTTCACTACAATGCTCCCGCCATTATCATTTAATCTAATCAAACTAGCAATGCTTTATGAGCTGTAAAATCCTCCATAGCATTTAAATCTACTTGCTTTAAATGGTTTTCGACGGAGTCCTTGCAGGAAGAATGCAAACTGTAACGATCTCATTAGCTTAATCTAGTTTACACGATGTGTTTGCAAATTGTGTTCATATGGCACTTCAGCAGGTTTTGTAAAAAAAAAAAAAGTAAGTTTAAGAACCCTCCATAATTATTTTTCAGTAGCCGAAGGGCCCCTCATACCCAATCACCCATGGTATTAGCAGTGTCCGCCAAAACAGTGGGACTGTCTTGAAAGATGAAATATACATGTCTTTGTTAAGGAAAATCAAAAATATAAATCGGAATAAATGTGATTTAACATAAACCTTCTCAGGAATGGTTCTAGAGACACAGATTAAGTCAGCTTTTTTTGAGTTGTTGCAGGTGTGGCTGATTGAGCGCAAATTAGAAAATATTCCCCACCCCATTTCCAAACTGTTAGTATCAATGTGGGCCTCTGGTAAGAAAACCAATCATCCTACCACCGCTTACTATCGCCTATAAGCTTATTTTATCTACCTACGTAGGATGCAGTAGGAAGAATCTCATAATGCTGGTTGGTGCGCTAACCAGCTCAAGAAAGGGAGAATTTGGAGAAACACGCATTATGATTTGTTTACTTAGCTGTCACTCAGAGGTAAAACTGGTGAGGGTGTAGATCATCTGCACAGTGCATTACTTGTAAAATAATGTGCTCATGACCAAAGCGCTCCTCAGACACCAGTGAACGGTGGTATAAAAGGTCAGCATGCTTGATACTGAGGGTGTATACTGGGACTAAAGAGGCCACTTCAGGCCTCTTTAATCCCAGTGGCGGCTGGTAATTTTAGGAGGGAGGGGGGCGGGCGGTAAGCACACTCACACTCATTCATCCACACACACACGCACATCCATTCACAACACTCATCAACATTCAATCATACACGCACGCAACAAACATGAATTCAAAAAACACACACACACTTACCTTCAGCTCGGAGGTCCCAGGAGGTTTTGGGACTGCTGCCTTCCCTCACTGGTTAGGTCAGCCAATGAGGGAAGGCACCAGTCCCAACTTCGTGAGAGAGTGGGATAGGTCAGTGAGACTTCTGACCCCACCACACTCTGTGACGAGGTGTCACTGATTGAAATTCGCCCTGGGTGCTACAGGGCTTAAACCTGAAGCGCCCAGGTCGAAGTCAATTGGTGACGCTTCCCCTCATCACTGAGGGGGAGGGCCTCGAGGCACCTTTGCTGAGCTGAGGAGGTCACTTCCATAGAAGCTATGTCTTCTTCAGCCCAGCAAACTTCAACTCAGGCAGCCAGGAGCTTGCACAAATCGTGCATGTCTAGCTCCTGGCTGCCTGATCTGAACATGAAGAGTGTCTGTCAGGCTGACCTTTGCTCAGCCTGACAGACCCTCTTCATGGGGGGCAAAAGGTGGGAGGGGGTGGCCCCTCTGCCCTTAAGGACCATCCATGGCTGTTTAATCCACAACCAGACACTCCCTACCCTGTTATCTCACTATTACAGGTTTTTGCTTTCTCCCTTTGTGGCAGTTTTGCTGTCTTTCTTGTCCTCCAGCTTTCTGCTTTGTGTGGTTTTTTTTTCCCTCTCTTGATCTCTAGAAATGTCTGATGAGGAAAATAAGTGCATTTTCCAAAAAATAAGTGCTGGTGGCCTCCACCAGCAACCATCGGCTCAAATAAAGCTCTGGATCAGCACAGGACAAGAATCACTGAAAAACAAGGGATTTACCAGAAAATTCAAATACTCTCCACTTTGAACCAAAGCTCTGATGGCAACAAGGGGCATATTTATCAAGGATTTGCATCACCCTTGCATCACGCGTGAGAGCACAAGGGTGATGCAAAGCCTAATGTGACACTTACCAAACTCAGCTGCAGTGCAACCTGTCCCCCACCCTTCCTGGACCCCATTCAAACAACCCTATTGATATTTCTGATTGAGGGCAGTCTCAGAGGCCCCTTGCCACATTCTGCCAGAGGGTGCCATAAATAGGTGCTATGCCACTCGGTCTTCTGTAAGATCTGCAAGGCTTTTTATTAAAACAAGCCAGCCTACTTTTCCCCAAAACTTATATCTATATTCAGCTCACTTATCATTAGTGCTTGCATTGTTCCCCCAGTGATTCAGTAATCCATTTAAAGCATGAATTTTAAATTCTATGGAGGCCTTTTAGAGCTCATAAGGCATGGTTAGTTTGATCATAGTGAACAATAATGGCAGGAACATTGCAGGAAACAAAAAGCATGTTTGATTTGGAAATTTAGTATAAAATGCAGTTTTAAATAGAACTGAAGAAAAGGAAAGCTTCCAATTGGAAGAACATGGCAAAAAGTGTGAAGCTTGAAATTCTTAAGTCCCAGATGGAAGGCGCATGGCAACACACCTCCATATGTGTTGAGATGAAAGCTTCCTTCACCATGGGCTTGAAAAACCCTCATTCATTGCAGGAATGGCCTTTGATCTTCATTCTTTCCCACTTTCATTTAGTGCAAGGACTGGTAGTGGCTTTATCACGTTTTCTAGCTTATCAATACCTCCATTTATGTACTTTTTTTGTTCATATTTCTTTATTAATATTTTGCATCAACAGGTTGACAATAATCAAGACAGTGACATATAGTACGAGACAGGGATATTCAACAGAGTACACAATTGTCCTCTTTGAATAAATACAAGTGATGCATGATAAGTCAAATAGTGAACATGCCATTATATGTTAGAGATATCCAGTCTAATTATGTCTATAGGTCCATTTGCTTTGGAGTATTATAAAACATTGCTCAGTGAGCTTCATCAAATCATCAAAAGATAACCAGGTACATTTGAGTTGCATGATACATTTTGTCAGTATAATGGATGAAGCACAAACACATCTTCATCTAGTTCGACAGTCTCTCAATGGGTGAGTACCCCATTTGTAGCAGTTTGGGAGCGGCATTAAGGGAATTTGTCTAGTGTCATGTTACAAAGAATCCTTATTCATTGACAGCCACCATTCTGCTGAGAAATCTCATGAATTGTTACTCCCCATCATAAAGGTCATACATCTGACTTGGCTTCCATTCATTCAATGAGCCCATTCCATTTGTTATACTTTCCCTCTCCTCCCCCACCCACCACATGCCTGATCTGGCTACAATTTCTGCTTTTGGCCATTTCAATTAATCAGCCTTCCGTGTTGTCATTGAGGGGCCACCACAGACTTCTAAGCCACGGCCATCCTGCGCTTAGCTAAAACTAAGGCCAGACTCACCAGTCTGTAGACAAGTTTCTTTTTTTTGGGTATAGCTCTTACATCTGGGCATCTAGGCACTGAATGAAATCAAGGAGGAAGACACAATTTATGAGTTCCTCCATGTACCAGAGCACATCCTCCCAGTACCAGGTTTTCACTGGAAATTGCCATAACATGTAAAAGGAAGTCTGCTACCAGTTCTTCACAGCCTGGACATGGGGACAGTCTCGGAAAACATTTGTCCCACCCTTTCTGGTGTAAGGTATTTGTTGTGAATTATATGAAATTGTGTGAAGTGGAGTCTGGCATTCATTGATACCCAAGGGTGTGCACCTCGGGTGGGAGCAGGAGTAGACCCTCAGGGGTGGCAGTCCCCAAGGCCAACTATAGCTCCATGAGGAGGGTTGTACGACCCCCCTCCAGCATTTCATTTTAGCCCTGGGGAGGTGGTGGTCCCCAGAGCTAGGGGTCCGCGACTTACCCCCTTCATTAACTTACTTGAGACCTGGGAAGGTGACAGTCCCCAGGGCACATGGGAGCCGAACAGCCCTCCATACATTACAATCATTGCCCCAGGGAGGTGGTGGTGCCAGGGGCTGTGAACCCCCATTCATATCGGACCCCCATGCACATTTTTGCAAGTTTCTCCCGGGGAGGTGGTGGTCCCTTGGGAGTGGAAGGCCATGTGGCCTCTGCATACTTTATATGCAAACCCCTGGTAAGATGGTGGTCCCCTAGGCTTCAGTAAGCCCTTGGAAGTGGGGGCCTTGTGCCCCTTCCTTAAAAAAATATGTCTCCGGGAGCTGGCCTTACCAGCGGCAAAAACAAAAGCAGGCCCAGGAGACCATGCTTGTTTTTTTTTAAATCACAGCAAAATTCACATTTTTCATGAAGGTTTTAAACAAAAAAATGTTTTTTAGCCTTGGGGGGTTCCCGGGGGACCCCTGCACCAAGGCTTGGGAACAAGGTAACAGTACCCTGCCCCTTTTTCTTTGTTATTGTTTTAGACTTATTTGAAGCCGAGTCTCAAAATGGCTGCCAACACTTCTTGGTTGAAGTGTTGGCAGTCAAACAGAGCTCTGCACAAGATTGGGAGCATTAACAAATCCTTCACGTCTCTAGGTATACAAATTTGGTTTTCCTTTAATTTTGCTTAAACTACTGAACAGATCTACATCCAATAATAAAGAGCATAATGTGCATACCATTCTGCCAAATTTGGTTTAATTCCAACCTGTGGTTCAGGCTGTAGTTGTGTCCAAAACTCTTATGGGAATTAACATAGGCAATGCACTTTTTTGACTCCCCTTTTTTCAGCCCCCAATTGACAGATCACCTGAACACATCCCATGTGCAAAAAGATTTTTGGGCACACTTAATTTAGAAAATGTTGTGAAGATTAGTCAAACGGTGCTAAAGATGTAGGCAAGTCAAAAAACGATTTTCCTATGGAAACTAAGTCCTAATTATAACTAACTACTGGTGACTGACAGTAGGATACATATATATATATATATATATATATATATATATATATATATATATATACTACTGGTGGTCGCCAGTAGGTTGTTATAGTTAGAACCATGTTTCCATAGATAAAGCATTTTTTGACTTGCCTATATCTTTGGCACCGTTTGACCAATCTTCAAATTCTCCAAAAAAAAGTACCCCTGGGGATTTTTGTTGTGCACAGAAAGTTTCGGAATGATCCATCAAGCAGGGGCTGAGAGAAAGGGGGGGGGGTCAAAAAAGTTTCATTTCCCATGTTAATTACCATAGGACCTTTGAACACGACTACAGCTCGAACCACTGGACGGAATTACACCAAATTTGACAGAAAGATAGCTTTTGGTATGCTGATTGTGCTTTTAGGGTATTTGGTGTAAATCTGTTCAGTAGTTTACAAGAAACTAACGAAAATCCAAAATTGTATATCTCCGGCCATGAATAAATCGCAAATATTCAAAACATTTCACAAATGTGGGTGCAAATAGAAGCACTGTATTGGCTGGCCACAACCTGACTAGAAAGTTGCGGCTGCTATTTTATGTTATGAGAGAGGGTCCCTGGGGCTGAAAATAGAAATAATACAAGGGGTCAGGGTGGAGGTACCCTGACCCCAGAGGTGTGATTTAGAAGTAGTTTTGGGTCAAATTATGGGTTTAAAATGATTTTTCTTCATCATGCATGATATTCACGAATATCCTTGAATATTCTGGGATATTCTAGGATATTTCTGAATGCTCAAGGGTATTCTCGAATATTTGAGAATATGCAAAAAAAAATACAAAAAAATTCACAGACTAATTGATTATTTCATACATACACTGAGAGACTCGTGCACCCACTCAGACACTCATGCACCCACTCAGACCCACTCATAGACGTACAGACCCACTTTCAGACTCACTCAGGCACACACCCACCTATCCACTAATAGAGACAGGTCCTGTGGCCAACCCCCGCTGTGCACGGCCAAAGGCAAGGGGTTGGGTGGTTATGAGGGCTTGGCTGCAGGCCCTGTGGCCAACCCCCACCGTGCATGGGATGGTGGTTGGATTAACGAATAGTAATTAAAATTATTTTACTTTAAAAAACAACATAGAAATGCAGTGAAATGACCAAAGGTTACAGGGACGTTATAGTTAGGTTCTTAATTTACTCTTACAAAACCACAGAAATTCAGCAGTCGTAGTTAGAGTTATTTCAAGCAACTATAACTTGTGCCCTAAAGTAACATTAACTCACGCCTAAGCCATGCACATCTAATTTTGCCACAAATTATATAATTGATGACATCTTTCATGGCATCTTTGATATTACCACTGCAACATTTGCAATAAAATTATTGATAATAAAACTGTGTATGATGAGTGCACAAGTTAGAGTTACCTTAGGGTGGCAGTTATAGTTACTTGAAATAACTATAACTGCTGAATTTCTATGGTTTTGTTCGAGTAAATTCAGAATCTAACTTTAACAACACTGTAACCTTTGTTTTTTTTCAGTGAATATATATATATATAACACACACACATATATATGTATCTTCAAGGTACATGGATCTAGAGTTTGGAATAGTACATTTATACTTCTCTATGTGCACTTATGTTTCAATATTTTGTCTCTCAATATTCTGTCCACAATATTCTTATAGATCAATATTCCGGGTGTTGTTATTCAGTAGCACAACCCTTTATGGTGTAGCACCAGAGTATCATTGTCAGAAGATCATTTTACATAACTATTTGTCCTAAATATAGCTAACAAAAATATCTCCCATTGTAGTTAACAATAGAACTCCACACCCAATATGCTGATATTTCTGTAAACGATATTTAGGACTCAACATTTATGTCAGACAATATTTCTAAAATCGATAAACTGACATACAACCACTAGCCACTATTGCTATGTATCGTACTCAATTGTGCGTCTATGTTAAATCACCGCTCAGTCAACATCTATATCTAGAATAAAATATTATATTGTGGAAAATCCTTTAGATGACAATGCGCAAGCCTTCCCTTAGGAAGTGAAGAGGAATCATTTAAAATGAAAAAAAAAAAATCACTGAAAGCCAAATATATAATATGAGATTAAAAAACACTAACCATGCAGAAAACGCTGTGTGAATCACTGATTCATCAAGCTGAGTTCAAATTGGAGACAGTTTAAATGGATTCATCTGCTGAATGAAATGCAGGATATACTTTAAAATTTTGCTACAAAATGTTCACTGCTCGGGAATAAACCTCTATGGCGATAAAGGTGCTTTCATACTTCCTCCAGTGTCTGGAGGATTATTATAAAGACTCTTTTGACTTTGGCCTTAAGTGCTGCTTTTCTTCCTAAGAGAATCAAATAGCATGCAACCCTGACTTAGGTAAGTTTAAGGGACGAAAGAACGGATACTAACGGCATAAACATACTTAAGCTCCAGTTCTCTAACAAGTACTGCTCATAATGACTTTCATATTCGTCGTTCGTTTTGTATTCACATTGCATCAGAAGCCACAGGTTAAGTAGAAACTCCAGTCCCTCTTGGTTATCACTTATCCTGAATTCATTGGTGTTCTTGCCTGTTCCCAACAAAATACATAGGCTTCTTCACATGACAGTACCACAGTGTGCGTGTTTCGGAGAGATAAAAGATGTGAAAGACACTATTGTTCCCAATTGTGTGTGAGGTAGCACTTGAACCTTATGATCCTGAATCTCTGGAACGAAAGGGATGTGTCTCTCCATGTGACCCTCAACCCTGGAAGACAGAAGTTCTCTAGATTTGTTTTACTGACCAGCAGTACAGCAATCAGCATGTCCCTGTCAGACACCCAATCACATTTCTCCTTAGCTATGATGTTCTAACCGGAAGTAAAAACTGGTCCTTGGACTGGGGAAGGAGAAGGGTGCTCAAAGTAACACCATCTGGATAAATTCCGGTTGATCATTGTGCCCCTTGAAACGTGATTGCAATTTTTCCGCAAAGCCTTCTGTGACAATCAGAAGAACTAGTCATTTGTCATGAAGGTTTTGATTCATGATGGAAAACTTCAGCAAGCATGGGATAAGGCCAGCTTCTACGGCATAATATCAAGGCGAAAAATATTGAGACACAAAAATATTGTCTAAAATATATAAAGAGCCCTAGTTTCGACATTCTATACATATAGCACAACAATGCAAATATCGATAACAAAAATATAGCATTAGAATATAGGAAATTTATAAAATAACAAAAAAATACAAAATGTCGAGAGAACCTAAGAACAAATGAAACATGATCTAAACACTGAAAACAAAAGTATCTTAAAGTAAAATATTGTGAAAATTGAAGTAAAATATGTATACCTATATACCTTATTTTAAACATCTTAAACATATTTTAATACAAGTACCTTTAGACTAAAATAAAAACCTTAACAAGTGTTTTCACAGAACGTTTAAACATTAAAAAATTCCAGTAACTAACTCTGTAAACAATTAAATTAAGAATTATCAAAAGTTAGCAAATGGAAACATGTTCCCAAATGACATGCACTATAAATATGAAATTACAATATTCCATTACCTTCTGTTGAGAAAGCCACCACTGCTGGAAAGCCTCACTATCTGACTGAAGCTACAGACAAAAGGTTTACAACACACATAAATAAAAATCACCAAATTGCTCAATTAAAATATAATTAAATCTAGAGGTAAAAATGCTCTAAAATATTTTCTTACAAGGAATAAACTAACAATTATTAAATGAAAAACGATATCTCTGAAATACAGATATAAAAACTTTAAAAAAATAAACAATGCAAAAAGAAGACAGAACCATGAAAATATGTAAAAGCAATATTCCAACAAAGAACCAACTGTAAGCTTAATAAATAACATTACAAAATTAATATAAACATATTATTTCAATTAAGAATAACCCATGAATAATAATGTAACAAATAAATACATTTATAGTAACATACCATTTTGGTTTTGAAATAGTAAAATTGAAAATTGCAAATAGCTAAATGTATACTACACATGGCCAATGCCATGATGCAAATGTCCAGTTTAAAGGCACTGCTACTAAACAAGCAAAGTGTAACCTATAAAGCAATATTTACACTAATAAAACAAAAAACAAAATCCACAAAAAACTATTACTAATTTTTAACAATGTTAAAGGTTTGCCACACACAGCAATACAAGTGTGTTACTATCATTTTAATAAAAGTATATGGCGACCTCTAGACAAATCTACAAAAATCTACACTTAGCATAGACTATCCTTGTAGAATATTGAATTATTAAATAGGGGGAGTGAATAATCACGGCCCTTGTGAGTTTCAACCATTAAAGACATTAAATTAACATGAGCTTAGCTCTCTTGCTGCTGTGGCACTGAGCAGATAGATTAACTTAGCTCACTGTGTAAAGTACATACAATTAGTATTCAAGCAGCAACAAACAGGAATAAAGTCAAAATATAAAAGTAATAAAGGTGAGGTGCAAAACAATAAATATCCCAAACCAAATGAAACAAAATGGAGTCAAATTTAGTAAATAAGATGAGACCAAAATGACAAAAAATCCAATAAGAGGAACCCTAAATATGATTATTTAAATGCTTTAAGTAAAATTAGTCAAGAAGCACAAAGTGCCAAAGATAGTCAGTGTCTGTGGTAGAAGTTCACCTGAGCTCAGTTTGAAGCTGACCGTGATGGAGCATGGGTACACCATCAAGGTTCGTCCTGGTCAAAGATTTTACTTTCTGACTTAGGCCCTGATTTAGAACATGGCGAATTGGCTATTCTGTCACAACGGTGATGGATGTACCATCTGCTAAAATATCAATCCCATAAGCTACAGTGGGATTTAGATTTCAGCGGACGGGATATTCGTCACTGTTGTGATGATGTAACCCATCTGCCCAGTTCTAAATCAGGCCCTTAGTTCTTTAAGTCAGAATCCAATACAGCAGTACATTTCTAAAGCTCCACAGGACCTCAGGCAATGCACTTAGAGAATTACAGGGTGTGAGGCAGAGGCCAGCGGAAGGGTCCAGTACAGTTCCATTTGTCATTGGTCAGCCCAGTATTTGCAGAAAGTGGCATCTTATAGCTTGTTGTGTCCCAGTATCTTTAACAGGAGGACAGAGTTATTGCCCTTGGAATTCAATTCTTTGTCCTTAATACAAGAGGAGGTAGGTTCAGTTCTTAGTGGTTCCTCTCAAATCACATACAGCAGGTCCAGCCCTCTTTTGTTAGTGATAACTTTGGATTGGGAGCAGATAGAAAAATATTGTTTGCACTCAAATTAAGTGTAATTTAGATCCCTCTTCAACTGTAAAGTCAGGTTTTAAGTCACAATTCTGAAAATACCACATTTAGATAGTTTACATTTTTTGTTCTAACCATTTGTACTTTCTGCTAGTATCCTGAGTCACATGACGATGAATGCCTCTGCTGTTGGGTTTTGTGTATTTTTTCAAGGCACAAAAGAGGACAAGGTGTGGGGATAATTGGCCATCTTCCCAGGATGACTATGGAGGCAGAGCTGTGCCTTGCCCCACTTACACTTCAAAGGGCTTGCCTCCAGCATAGACAAAGGAGCCTGAACCCGACACTAGTCATTTGTCACCCAGATCTGATTGAACCTTGACAGGGGAAGGGAAGAACCTTCCAGGACCAGATGTGGGGCTACTATAGAGAACCCCCTCACTTCAAAGGCTGGCACGAGTTATAAATATCAGACTTCCAGACACATTCTTCGGTGCACTCGTTGACCTGTGGACATTACAGAAGAATTACTGTCTTGCCACCCAGAGGACTGCCTGCTGTTTGAGGACTGTCTTGCTCTAGGAGAAGAAAGAATGTCTGAGCTACAGAGATATGAGCCCCTGAGGCCTCCCTGCAACAGCCCAACTGACCTGCTGCACTGCACTGGACCTTCAGGCCTTGGTTAGCTTAGACGAAAGGTGAAATCCTGACTTTTTGGGCTCTTCCCAACTGTGAACAGGCCCATTCATGCTGAGTCTCTGCTGCCCATGACGGCCTTTAACGTGAAGCTCCACTGAACCCTACTGTTCATGCTACAGTGACCGCCAGTGATGAACGTCAACGCTAGATCCACATTTCATGTTACAGCAACAACAGCCTACAGTGACTGCCACCACGAAGCTCCAGCAATGGCCATCTGTGATACCTGATTGGATCTTCGTGCTACAGCAACTACCATCTGCAACGGCAGGCCAGGCCTGCTCTTCGCACTATAGTGACCACCATCCACAAGTCTCACCCTGCTCCTCGCAGCCCCCTTTTTTGTAAAGAGTAGGAACTCTCCGCACCTGAATTTGAGAAGGTACTTTTTTCAGCAGGACTAACCTGGTCCACATATCCAGCCCTCACTCAATTCAGTCAGCCTGAACTTGTAACTTTCCACCGGTCTAGCATGACCAGATGACCGTGAGTTGTGATTTGTGCCTATAGGCGCTATATCTACCTAAATCTTCAAAACTGCATATATGCAGTTTTACGCATCGTATTTTTCTTGTTTTGGTATCCTTTTATTTATGAAAAATATTCTATCTTTCTAAATTGGTTTCAGAGTTTTTTTGTGTTGTGTTTTTACTTTAATACTGTTTGAGTGCTGTATAAACACATTACACTTTGCCTCTAAATTAAGCCTGACCACTTTGTGCCAAGCTATCAGAGGGTTAAACAAAGGTTAATTTAATAACTTTTGTTGTTCACTCTGTTAAGGATTGTGTGCTTTGCATAAGTGGGGCTCACACCCTCCTCAACCAATAGCCCAATTTCTTACATCATCTCATCACCAATAGAGAGAATTTACAAACACAAGCCCAGATTCAGAACTTGAACAGTATGTGTGGGCCCTCTTTCAATCTCACTTACAGAGCTCAAAAGACACAACTATTAAAGTTTAAACAGCAACCAATCCAAACCAAATTGGCACCAGATGTTTTGACATGATCTTTAGGAAGAAATAGGAAATCCTAAAAGCGACAAGAAAAAAAAACTTCATATTATTCAGAAGGTCCACAGTTTATCTTTTCTAAGACTCCTCAGCCATACTATTGAGAAAAAGAAAGTAATTGACAATAGCATCCAACTTTCTGAGAGTCAAACAGATACAATATACTTGGAGGATTCTGTTTAAGACTGCTCTTTTGGCTTTACAATAAACTAATCTCAATCTCTTCCAGGGAGGAAGCATGCATCAAACACCCATAGTGAGACATTTTAGCTTTGTACTCATGTCCCTAGCCAAAACAGGCCTGTTCTCAATAGTGATTTACTGAGTTTCTTATTTGATTGTTGAGTTCTGTGTCTCTGCCTTCACACTATCTCCCTGAGAAGCCTTTGGGTGCTTGCTAGCCTGAGAGTGAAGTGCAGGCAGAATGTACTCGTCCAGTCTGCAGAGCTATAGCAGGAGACACCATAGAACATCCATTGCAAACAAACCCAGTCACGCTAATTGTTGCCCAGTAGCCCCATCCTGCCATGGTGGCCCCAAACAGGACCTTACACTTGTTTTTCCACAAGGAAGCATGGGACTGTAGGCTGAGCTTTACCTAACCTTTCTGAGTTCCTATTAACACTCTTTTTATGCTGTAATGGTGGACCCTAGAAATGAAGGACAGTGAGTTTTTTTGTGAACCACATGCAAATAGGTACCATATATGATCTATGAATATAAACAGGGATGTCATTTAGAGGTCACCAGAGGATGCAGCTGTGACCTCTGGCCTGCCCCTTGTGACCCCTGGTGCTACCCTCGCAACCCCTACCCTCAGAGGTGGAAAAATAAGTGCCAGGAACACTGGGGCAGCTCGTCCATTGAGGCTCCACTTTCCTTGTTTTATGTCATTTGTTATTATACTAATAGTGAATAACATTATATTATTCCCTATTAGTGTATTAAAAAGGAATACAGTTAGCTGGAATATGACCCTCCCTGGCAGCAGTGGTAGGTATCAAATGCTTTTAAATGTATGTTGTGTGCATGCTTGCAGATGAGAGTGTTTATGTGATAGACACTGTGTGTATGTGTGAATGTGTGTGTATGTTTAGGCATGTGTGTGAGTGAAATTAAAAGTTATATGGCTTGTGATGTCACTTAGGCTACCAATAGCATTTTGGTGAATTGAAGTCCACGCATATAAACCTAACTTGATCAAAGAACCTTTGAAGGGAAGGGAACATTAATTAACGCAACACATTAGGGAAACCAGCCATACTTTCTAACACCAATCACACTGTTCACAGGTAATCATGCTTGCGCTTACAACACAGTCATTTAGGATGTTGAAAATAATATTAACAATGAGATGTTCTTTTGCCAAGAGTTTAAAGGGCATGCAAGTACCCCAAGAGAGAGTAGAACGGAAAGGGTTGTGTTGGCTACACCTCTTTATAAAGGAGTGATGTGCTTTTAGGTGGGTAGACAACTATAGGTGAACATAATGATAATGCTAAGGAAACTATTTCCTTTTGTCCAGGAGACATAATTTTTCTTCAGTAAAACACTTCAGCAGTTTAAATGTGTGTCCTATTTTAACCCTGGGATCTTCCTAAATTGCACAGAATAGTGCCTTTCAAAAACACAGCAAGTACAAAGAGGCCTTGTAATTCATTCTTGTCTGTGGTGTCTCCTCATGTCTAGAGAAGATCATTAACAGAATTCATGGTTAGGAATGTACGTAACTAAACAACATTCTCAGCATTGTTTGTAACATTACTTCAAAATGGTCTTATATGCAACAGCAGCTGCTGAAAATCTCAAAGGGAGGGGTGGAGGGAAGGGGACGGGGAAAGAAACAAAAATAGTTATAAAAAATAAACGTACCTTTTCCTGCTGCCATTAGTTGCCTCACTCCTCTTCTGATGGTGTTGGTCTCCCAGCAGTCGTGTGACACCAGCACAGGCTCCCCCACGCAATCCTGGTGCTGCTCTCATGCTATAGCTGGCATGAGAGCAGCACCAGGATTGGTCTGAGAGGCTTGGTATGCCGCTCAGACACTGCATGGTGAGTCTGAGCGGTTTCTCCAACCCGACTGTGCAACACAGCCGGGTTGGAGAAACCTAAGTTTGCATGTCAGTTTGGTCGGCCTGAGACGACCAGCCAAACTGACATGCGCACTTAGTCCACTGACTCTACTCCCCCTTCTCCCACCTCTCATTGACCAGCCACACCCCTCCCTGCACCTGCTGGCTGAGACAACTGCTGAAAAATAAAACAATGACAAAACATCATTTTAAGTTTCAGCTACTGGCTCTT
Source organism: Pleurodeles waltl (assembly GCF_031143425.1). NCBI lineage: Eukaryota > Metazoa > Chordata > Amphibia > Caudata > Salamandridae > Pleurodeles > Pleurodeles waltl. Next base: position 253,921,505 of record NC_090448.1, on the reverse strand, counting down.
AGCCGGGTGGGGATGCTCCTTTGCCATTGCAAAGGAGCTGCCCCTACTTATATGTCAGAAAAAACATTTTGCCAAAGAGGAGAAAGATATTCCCTGCACCTCCTTCTAAATGCACTTGAAGGCTGCTTGTAAAAACTACAGGAAGAAGGCAAATTGGTCTGTTTTTACAGTGAAACGATTCCGTACATTGCTCATAGAGATGTATTTTAGGTATACTTGTGTGGCCATAATGCCAGCAATTATGTTAGTTGTTAAAGCTTTACTCTTTTGTAGAGCAACAGTGTTTTGAGTAGTAGCATACTACCATAGAGGGTGGTAGTATGGTGAGTGTGGTGCTGTATGTTTGGGAGTCCAAAGCAATGGATAAATATGTGGTTTTCTAAGTTTGCCGTATGGTGAAGGAAAGCTCTGCAAAGCTGGAGATTAGTTGTATGGTATTGAGAAATCGAAGTGCAGTGCTTTTAGGTGGTGGTGCTGTTGTGATGATGGCAATAATTTGTTGAGTATGTTACTTTAGTGTCATGGCTTGTTGTTATGAGGCATTGGATAGTAGTGCAGCCCTGGAAGGTGGCAGTAACATTGGTCTGTCATTGGGTCTTAATGCAGTGATGTAGGTATTAGATTTTGCTGATTATTATGATATGTGTTGTGATAGTCGTGTTACTGGAAAGCGTGATGTATGATTGATGGTTGTGGTATAGTAATGCTGAGCAGAGGTAAAGTAGTGCTGGGGTAGCTGGGGTAGTAATGTGATGAGATTAGATGAAAGTGTGATGATGAGAGTCTTAAGTCAGTGGTGGTGGCATGATGTATGGAGACAGAGATGTTTACTATGTATTTTGTATTGCATGACAGTTGTATGGAGGTTTTGGCGTAAGTATGTCTTTGGAATTGTAATGTATTTAAGGGTGGCAGTGTTGGAATTGCAGTGCAGTGATGTGACTTTCTAGTGCAGTGGAGAGAGTGGTTGTGGGTTGTAGTAGTGCACTGCTCGGGAAATGGTGTTCAAGTTTTATAATGCAGTTGTAATAGTTGATCATGGGGTGCTGCGATATGTAGTTCTGTCATGAGATCATTGAGGTAGTGCATTTGTATGGCATTTTTGTTTCTTACTGCAAAGTAATAACACAGTATTGGGGTGGTAGTGTGGTGTTGGCAGTTGCGAGTTGAGAGAGTATTGATGGAGAATGGAGTCCATACTGGTGTTGTAGTCTACTACATGGATAGTAGGGTGGAAAAGGAGTAGCATAGTGTTTTTTATGTGTTAATTTAGTGGCATTAGAGGGATTGTAGGGATGGTTTAGTAACTATAAGTTGGCTGGGAGGTGCTGAAAGTCTAGTGCTCTCATGTGAATGTTCCATAGTGAGATGTTAGTGTGTTGGTAAGAAATGGTGGTACAGTGCTGAAGTGTGATGTTGTGGTGTGTTCCAGTGGTGCTGAGGCAAAAGTAGTTCAGTGGTGGAATGACAGTCTGCTGCTGTAGGGTAGTAATAATGTTGTGTGGTGTTGTAGTAAAGTGGTAGCAATTATGCAGTGATTGGAAATGCTACATACTGTAGGCTGGAAAAAAACTAGTGCAGGGATTTGTGGGGTAGAAGTGCCATGCTGAAATAGTGCCATGGTGTGTGGGTTGAAGTGTAGTATTACGGTGATTAAATGTGTAGGAATTCTATATTTTTTAATATTTTTGATTTATTTACTTCAGCTAACTGTATTTTGACCACTGGAATGGTGGGCCTCCTAAAATGCAACAAATGACATACACCTTTTCCTGAAACCATAAAACAGTTTTTGCATGTATTTACTAGATTGTTGTGAGCCAGACGTCAATGTTGTCACAGAAAGTGCAAGATACAAAAAAGTCAAATGAAAGCCTGCAAAGGAAGTTGGATGCACTTCATTTGGACAAACAACTGCAATTGTTGAACACATGCTAGGCCCCTGTGTGAAACACGAACGGCAAAATAATTTTTGCATTGAACACTCAAGTACATCATCTGCCGTTGTGAGATTAAACGTTATGCACAGCTGATTGGAGTGTAAATGTGAAAAGGAAATGTATATTCTGCTTGCAACCAAGAAACCAAAGAATGCTTAGCTACCATTATTTTTATTTAATAGCAACATCCAGTTGAAATCTTGTAAAAGTCACATTTGGTCTTAAAAAGTACTTTATATTACCCTTTAAAAGGACACATCTAGAAAGGCAATTTGGATTATTAATTAAATAAAATCGACGTACATTCTTTAATTTTATATAATGATTTTATAATATATATTTAGCTGCACATATTTACATATATACATGCACAAACACACAATTTTACTGGATGCAACTCCACTGTACGGCACTCCACTCTATTCTATTCCACTCTATTCAAATCAACTGTATTTCACTCCACTGTATGCTGGAGTATTCCAATATCTGCCACTCCACCGTATGCCACTGCTCTCAATGCCACTCTAGTGTACCATGCTTCACTGTACACCACTACATTTAAGCCACACCACTCTATGCCACTTTATTCTAGGGCACTCCCATCTACACCACTGCACTCCTCACAACTCTCCTCTATGCTACTCCACTCTATGTTGTTCCACTGTACGCAACTCCAATCTCCCCACTACAATCTGTGCTATTCCACTCCTTGCCAGTCCACTGCACACCTCTGCACTCTACACCACTACACATATTGCCACTCTACTCTATGCCACTACACTATTCGCTACTCTGTTCTATACCACTATCGTGTATGCTACTCTACCCTATGCCACAACACTCTACACTGACGCTGTGCACACCCCCACTCTACTCCACTCCATTGTATGGTATTCCACTCTACCCCGTTCTAGTGTATGCCACTCCAGTGTATACCACTCAAGTGTACCCCTCTTCACTATACACTCCTACAGTGTACACCACTTCACTCTATGCTACTCTACTCTATGCCACATTACTGTGTGCCACTCCACTCTACTCCTCTCCATTCTATGCTATTAAACCGCATGCAGGTCCATTCTATGCCACTCCACTATCTTGTATTCTACTCTACTCCACTCTGCTGTATTCTACTCCAGTCCATGCAACTTCACGGTATGCCTCTCAACAGTATGGTACTCTAGTATATACAATTCCACTCCATGCCACTCCACTGCATCACCACTTCAGTCTATGGTATCCCTAAGTATGCCACTTTTCTGTAACACAGTTCCACTGCATGCCACTCTGCTCAATGCTACTCCATTGTAAGCCACTGAAGTGTATGATACGCCACTGTACAATACTCCACTGTATACCAGTCACTGTATTACACTCTGCGCTATTTCATGGAACCACATTCTACTCTACACCACTCCACTCTACACTATTACACTGTACTCAACTCTACAGTATGTTTTTCCACGCTACCCCACTCCACTGTATGCCACTGCAGTCAATGGTACTCCAGCCTATGGAAATAAACTGTTCGCAACTCCACTCCATGCCACTCCACGGTTTAGTATACCACTCTACTCCACTCCACTCCACTACACGCCACTGCAGTCTACACGACTCCACTGTACACCACTCAACTCTACACTAGTTAACTATAAGCTGTTCCACTCTATGCTACTACACTTATCGTACCAACACTCTACGCTATACTATTGTATGCCACTCCACTCTAGGACACTCCAGTATTTGCCATGCCACTGTATGCCACTCCACTAGACAGTAATCCACTCTACGCCACTCAAGTGTATGCCACTCCAGTGTATACCACTCCACTGCATATTACTCCACTGTAAGGTACTGCACTATATGTTATTCAACTGTACCCCGCTCCACTGTATTCCAGTCTACTCAATGCTATTCCACTGTAATCCACTGTATGCCACTTACTCTATGACAGTCCACTGTATGAAACTGTACTACACTATATAATACTACAGGAGAGGCCACTCCACTCCTCTCTATGACACACCACTTCAATATATGTTACATCACCAAACTGTATGACAATCTCCACTATTTTACTCTACAAAATTCCTCACAAGTACACTCCACTGAACGACAGTCTACTTCACCCTATGCCACTCTCACTTCAACACCGTACTCCACTCTATAAAAGTCTATGACACCCTATTCTACTGTACTACATGCCACTCCACTGTACAATATGCTGCTCCACTCTACAATACTCTACTCCACTATATGACAGACCATGCCACTACACTGTGTATGACTTAACACCACTGTCTGCTACCCCACTCCACTGTATGGCACTTCCCTGTATTCCAATTTACAATACACCACTCTGCCACACTAAAGTCTATGACACACTTCTCCATTGTACTGAAAGACACTCCACTGAATAACACACTAATAAATTACAGTGAATACTACAGACATTTTTATTAAAAAATAAAAGCCATTGAAATTCATGGAAAAAAACAAAGGTTAGCTATAAGAAAGAAAAACTTTATTTCAGATTCTGGCATAGCAGTTGTTTGATGGTACCATGGAATGGTATGGTGAAGGGTGTCAAAAAAATCCTCTGAAAGCAATTGTCAGCCCTCTTCCTTGGATAGACTTGGGACTGCTGTGGTGCCCAGTGTCATTTTAAAGGCAGGCTTGCCCTGCTTGCTGCTTTTAAACTAAAGTTATATGCAACTTTGACTTTGGAACTAAAAGTACTTCCAAAGTCTTAAACTATCTTATTTTTACATATTCCAAAGGTGTGCCCTATGTGTCCCTAGGATTGGGTGCCATCTAACTATAAGCAGGGACCTTATAAAAATTGTTTTATAGGCCCTTGTGAGGCACAATGGCCAAATTAATTTTTCCCTCACTGTAGTGAATGGCATCCATAGGTTAAATTGGGGAAACTTTATTTTAATTGCCAAAGTCCCTATTGAGTTTGGTATCAAATTAATTGTTACAATAAATCTCACAACTTGCCATTGCTGGATTTCACACAACTAGTTCAGGTAAAGAGTTTTAAAACTCTACCTGAAAGTTGCCAACTGCAGCTCTGTAGTGCCCTTCTCTGATTGGCCAGGCTGCCTCGATGAGGTGTGAAGTGGCCTGGGCTTAACATGAAGGATGTGCCTGGGGGAGGAGAACTGCCTCAGCAGATGGTGAAACAGGATGGGGAGAGCAGCCAAACTGTTCTTCAAAGGCAGGAAAGGATATTTAGAGCAGCTCAGGACCTCCCCCATTTCCTGTAACCCCAGACAATTAGGTGCCCTCTTTATTAGATTAGGAGAAGGGCAGGAGAGGGGTGTGTTTATGATTTTTAGCCACACCAGTGGGTAGGCTCAGCCAGATCTAACCTTCAAATATCAGTTTCATCCATGTTAGATTTTTGAAGAATGTTGCTCCCTGGGATTGATATTTGCCACATTTTTAGGAAGTGGTCATGCAAGGGGGAAGCGGCTTGCCTTGGACAGTCGCCACCACTGCTTTTCACCCCAGGAGCAAGGATAAATGGCAGAGCTGCACCCACACCTTAGATCCCTACAAGGAAGAACATCAGAAGAAGAAGAACTGCCCTTCTGGACCCCTGGCCTGCACTTGGACACTGCACTCTGAAGAACTGCACCAGCTGCACACTTGGGCTTCTCCACTAAAAGGACTTTGCCTGGCTTCACCTGGTTCAAGAAGGGACTCCCTGCTTGCTACAGGTGAAAAACAGCTAACCAGAGTCCCCTGCATCAAATCCTGAAAAAACTGACCAACTGACCGTTGTCCAGTGAATTGATCATTTTGGAGTTTGAGCCAGGTGCATTCTGGGAGTTAGAGTCCTAACCCTCAAGGAGAATCTCAGATATTCTGGAACATTGGGGTGGGCTGTGGACTCCTAGGACTCCTAAAGGACCTTCAAAGACGTTCTGGAAGAAAATCCTGAAGTTTGGAGAAGTTTGGAGAACGTTTGGAAAAAAGCTCCATATAGGAACCGAAACGCTGTTGAGAGTCAAGCCACCTTATGTCGACTGTGACCTGGCCTGACTTGCAAGTTCGTCCCACTGAAAAGTTCCGGAGCCCCAGACTTCCAGGATTTCACAGGAGGCTTCTGGAAAGGCAATCCGACAATGTTGAATCAACATCGGCTTGCTGTGAAGGATCCGAAGTCAGAGAGAAAAAGCTCCAAGAAAGAGACTAAGTCCAAAGGTAAAAAGTTGACTGGGACTTCCCACGCAGTGTATCTGAGGAGGGCTTCAGGGACGTCGAATCAAGATTCAGCTTTGTCCCGGATGAAGATTTTCGTCCTGAAAATTTGCCTACGTCGGAACGTAGAAATCTTCACCGAAGTCTCCTGCGATGGACATCTGAAGAGGACTCCAGGGAGGTCGGATCGGATTTGTGACTTCATCCTGCTGAAGTAAATATTCAACAAAACAACTGAGTTCGAAGGTAAACTTCTGACCAAGGCCTCCCGCTTGCTGTAGCCGAGAAGAGCTCCATCGCGGTCGGCCAGAAACTTTGACTTTCCCCCGGTCGAGGTGCGACTAGATGACCAAACTGGCGCTTTCAGTTTCCATGCTCTAGAAAACACTAAGGGCCAGATGTAGTAAAAATCTGGATTGTTACTCGCAAATCGCGAGTCAGACCGCAAGGGGGTCGCAAATGCCCACCCCAATAATATTAATGAGGTGGATCGCAATTTGCGACCCCCTTGCGAGTGGTGGCACTCACAGGGATGGTGGCCTGCTGGAGACAGCAGACCACCATGTCTGTGACTGCTTTTAAATAAACCAGTTTCTTTTTTTTTTTGTAATGCAGCCTGTTTTCCTTAAAGGAAACGAGATGCATTACAAAACTAAAAAAGGAAACATTTTCGTTTCATTTTTTCAGAGCAGCTCTGAAAAAATGTTTTTCATGCCATGGGACCCCTTCCTTTTTGCAAACGGGTTACCACCAGTGTGACACTGGTGGTAACTGCGATTGCTTTGAAACCGCGTTCGTGGTCACAAAACAATACAGTATCGAGCCCCTTCCTAATTGCGACTCTCAGTCGCGTTTTGCGAGTCAGTAACCAAGTTACCAACTCTCAAAACGGGGATTGAGTATCACGATGTGCTTTTTGCATGTCGCAAACAGTGAAATTCACTGTTTGCGACGTGCAAAAAGTTTGGAACATCTGGCCCTAATTCTTTAAAATTCAAATCTCCAGTTCCCCTTATCCAATTTTGTTTGTTTTGGTGTCAAATTAAAGATAACAATATGTCCTATTTTTATAAATTGGTTTTGGACTTTTAAACTGTTTTCTGTGTTTTATTTTATTACTGTTTTGTGATACTTGAATGCTTTCCACACTTTGTCTCCATTGTTAAGCATTGCAGTTCAAATCCAATCTACCAAGGATTGAGTTGGGGTTAATTTATTGAGACCTAACTGAACCTAGTGGGGGTTAATGGCCTATTGCTAAGTGTAGGTACTTACCAGTAATCCTCTTTCCAACAATAGTAAGTCAAGAAAAAAATAATTAATGTGAAGTCAGAGCTCTCCAGCCCGATCTGGCCAGAAGCATTACAAACATGCTAAAAAGTACAGTGGGGTATTGCATGGAGTGCAACAGCTCCCCCAACACCCCACCAGAAATCACTTTTTACAAGTAACCCTACATTTACTGTGCCATATAGAACATAACTTAAGAAAATGTTGATGGCGTTCCAAAGCATTTCCAGAGTTGGAGATTTTCTCTTTGACTCAGATTTACAGGGCAATTTTCTTGTTGGCTTTAAATCTATATTATGTGGTCAAGGAGAGTAAAAAGAATACTGTGCCATAGTTTCCTACTGTTGCCATAGAGCTCAGCCACTATCCCTTGGAGTCAACCTGGGGTCTGGGTTCAAAAGACGCAGGTCCAGTCCTTCTCACCCAGGTAAGAGGGCATTAGGCAGGGAGTCAACATAACAGGGCAGCAGTTGCTTTAAAGCAGCAGTACAGCAGATTGGCAGTCCTTTCAGTAGCATAGCTAGCATTCCTTCTCCCTGGCAGAGTAGCCTCAGGTCCGGAAGTGTACTGAAGAGCTGGTGTCTAAGGTCCAGTATTCATACCCAGTTGTGCCTTTGAAATGAGGAGAAGCTTTAAGAGATTTCCACCCCTTTAAGGTGTCGGTCATCCCCTTCTTCTCTGTCCAAGCCCCAGTTTGACTGGGTCACAATAGACTAGTGACTAGCCCTTTGTGAGAGTGCTTGGGCAAAGTCTTTGTGATGTGAAAGTGTGGTAGATGACAGATTACCACTCATTAACTCAGAGAGGCTCATCCTGCCAACACCTATTTTCCCTTTGTCTCTGTGTCTGGGAGCAATACACAAGGATCAACTGCCAGCTACACCTAGTCAAGTGACCCAGGAACAGGTTGCAGGCACCAAGTGGTTAGGACAAGAAAATGGCAACTTTCTAAAAGTGACATTTTGAAGACTCTGATAAAAAATCTGACTTTTCAACTAAAGAGGGTTTTTATTACAATTCTTTAGACACCAAACTCAACCTGTCTATCTTGACCCATTTGGAAATTATAGCTTATCAAACATAATAAGGTAATTCCATTGTGAGAGATAAGCCTTTGAAGTAGTGAAAACCTAATTTAAGAAATGTTCAATACCAGGACATATGAAACATAAAGGTGCATATCAAACCTTCTAATCACACTGCACCCTGCCCTGTGGGCTGTAAGGACCTACCATCAGGGTGACTTATATGTATTAAAAAAGGACAGTTTGGGCCTGGCAAAGGGTTATTTTACAAGGTTGAAATGGCAGTTTAAAACTAAACGCACAGGCTGCAATGGCAGGCCTGAGACATATTTAAAGACATATTTAAAGTGCTACTTAAGTGTGTGGCATAAACAGGTCCATATTTATGCTTTTTTAGCGCCCCATTTGTGCCGCTTTTTGATGCAAAAACGTCTCAAACTTACAAATTACAATTGTATTTTGCAAGTTTGTGCTGCTTTTGCGTCAAAAAATGATGCAAATGCGGGGCTAAAAAGTATAAATATGGGCCTCAGTGTTTAATTTAAATGCTCTGAGCGAAGGTAGTGGCACCATACTAGGGATTTACAAGTAACTTAAATATGCCAATTGGGTGTAAGCCAATCTTACCATGTTTGAAGGAGAGAGCATAAGCGCTTTAGCCCCAATTAGTAGTTATAAAGTGTGCAGAGTCCTAAACCCAGCAAAAACAAAGTCAGTGACACAGGAGGTCTGAAGGCTAAAGGTTTGGGGATGACCCTACAAAAAAGGGCCAAGTCCATCAGCTTGCCTCTGGTGTATCGATGTGGCGTCCCCTTGCCAAAGCCAGCAGGCTTGTCTTCAATAGAAAGATATGGCTCCCCTTTAACAAAGACGATAGACTTGTCTTGTGTGCTCATGTATTTCTGTCTTGACAAAGCCAATAGGCTTGCCTTTTTATTTTGATGAATTCATCCTTTGGCAAAGCCAGTAGGCCTGCCTTCTTTAAAATGCCAGCATCTTAACCTGTGAATAATACACACAGCCCTCACTGTGTTTAGTTGTCTTGGCGGACAGGTCACTCCTATGTCAAACCCTACTACATACAGCCTTTGCCCTGCTGACAGGCCAGTTTCTCACCAAACACTACTATGCACATCTTTTACTCTACACCCTAGTGGAAAGGATAGACTCACAACAAGCTATGCTATGTACAGCTTTTGTCTTATTCAGGGGTCTATGTGGATAAGATAGTCTCTTTCCAAACCCCACTATGTACAATCTTAGCCATGAACACAGGTCATTGCGGAGAGGCAAGTCCCTCACCTAACTCTACTATGCACAGCCCTCACTATGTACAGAGGTTGTTGCTGAGGTGCGAGCCCCTCAACAAACTCTAATATGCATAGTTGTAGCACTGTACAGAGGTCATTATAGGGAGGTCAGTCCCTCACCAATGCCAGCTACGGACAGCCTTTGCGCTGAACAGAGGACGTTGTGAGAGGCAAGTCCCTTACCAAATTCTACTAATCACAGTCTCTGCCTTGTACAAAGGTTGTCACAGAGAGGCCAGTCCCTCACCAAGTGCAACTACACACAGCCTCTATACTGCAAAGAGAACTTGGAAGATAGCCAAGTCCATTGCCAAACCAACTATACGCTGCCTTTGCTCTCTGCAGAGGTCAGAGAGGAGAGCCCAGTCCCTCAACAAATCCTACTAAGCAGAGATTTCACCCTGTACAGCGGTCTTTGTATAGAGACCACTCCCTCAACAAACCCTACTATGCACTGATTTCGCCCTGTAAAGAGTTAATCACAGAGAGGTCAGTCCCTCACTAAGGCCTTCTGTGTACAGAAATTGCCATTCACAGTGGTCTTTTGTGGAGAGGCCAGCCCCTCACCAAACTCTATTGTGCATGGACTTCCCCCACTACAGTGGTCTTTGTGGAGAGACCAGTCCCTCAAAATACACAAGCTTCCTTGCATAGACAAGTCCAGGGTACATACCGTTGAGTATTGTAATAATATCTTACTTTACATTATGAAACCCTAGAAATTATTTGAAAAAAAAAAGGTTAAAGTGGCATTATATTAACATGGTACTCATATCATATCCGGCCTAGCATTACAAACATTTAGAAATTAATTGACAAAGTTAATGGTTAAGCAACAATATATAGTTAGGTTCAAAACACTGAAATTGACCAGCTATACTTACCGGAGCTAACCATAATTCATGCCCACACTATGCACTGCTTTTTAACTTGCATGTTACTTCACTCATGATATGTTCAACTGCATTTTTGATGGCATCACTGATGGCATCGTCCGCCATACTGTTGTTTAAATTTACTGAACAAACCAGTACAGCCTTTGAAATATATAAATAAGTACTTCATGGAACAGAATCATATAAAGCATAAGTTACATAAAGATATGTGCCTATATTAAATAATTAGACTGTAACCCAGTGCCTCTAGATGCACAAGCCCTATTAAATCGCCAAGCCCCTAATACGCACATTGTTTGCAATGTCCACAAAATTTAACAGAAAGTCCTCTGCCTTCACTGAAGGTCCTTTAGGTAGTCATGTCTTTACTATGGGCACCACTCTCCTTGTATAAACATCTTCATGGAGAGACCACTCTGTCCAGACACCCAAAGCCTCTTTAGAGTGGCAAGCTTGTTGTAAAACGTTTCACATATTACCAGTAAAAAATAAATACAACATTTGCTGAGATGCATCTTACTTAATTCCTTTCAGTGTGATTAGAATGACAGTTTGGTGCTTATATACCAAACTTTCATACCAAATGGATGATGCCATCAGTGATGTCATCAATGATGGCATTTGGGATGTCATCAGTGATGTCATCTTTGATGTCATTGAGCATGTCATGAGTGACGTAATAGGTGTTGGCTTAAGCAGTGCATGGGAAGGGTGCATGTTACAGTTAGCTCAGATAGCTATAGCTAGTGAATTTCAGTGTTTTTTTGTTTACAATTGTGTGTTTCAAGTGCCATTTTCACCTAACTATAAGGTTACTTTACCCTTTGTTTTTTTCACTGAAGATAGATAGATAGCTAGATAGATTGATAGATGTTTTATGTTTGCACTTTTGCACTGAATGGAGGGATGATGATGTCTACCTTCACTCAGATAATTGCGTTAAAAGGACGGTGAGGCCTCGCCCATCTAGGTACCACGGTGATAAATAAATCCTGAATTTAAAAAAAAAAAGTCTTTATTCCTCTTGGGACTGTAAAATGAGGGCCATTATTTAGGCCTCTCACAGCTTGGCTTTGTTTATGATTCTGAATATTGTTAAATGTTAAATGTTGACTATATGTAGGAGGGGTCTTTTTGGTGCCTGTATTTTATAAACGCATAAATGGTGTTATGAGATAATAAATATTGCTTACTAGATTATGCCTTTTTGTTTGTGATTGCAATTGACAGTTATCCTCTTTGTGATTAGCAACCCCAGCCACGTGAGCAACTTGGTAACCCCCTTCTTTATGTATAGCTCCATTTTTATCGTTCCTGGAATGCATTTGATCTATAAATACACCGGGCTATATTTCTGCATTCGTCTTTCTCATTGACGCTACCATTTGGGCCTTTTTTTGTGTGCATTTGCTATCATATCTCCCTTGGACATATTCTCCGTAATGGAAGTGGCTGAGTCTGATTTGAACCCTAAGAAAGCCTAGCATGAGTGTGTCACACATCACTGACACCATCTGCCAGGGCACGAAAAGGGTCCTGATCTGAACAGCCGTGAGACCATGGAAAAGGCAGCAAATAAAAAATGCAGATATGTGCCTGTGTCATACGTGTCAAAACCGCCCTTCAATTTACTGCTATGCACATGGATGTCTTTCCGAAATCTTTATAGAATATGCATCCTCATATCCCATGTTTAAAAAAGCTCTAACCAGTTTAGTATATTTTCATCGCTATTGTAATCTGTTCCCCAAACTCTACTCCTAAAACCATGAGTGTACAAACCACGATCTATGTAGCTAGTTTCCTCTTTAATTTCTGGGGTCTTAAGTACGTGTAGTTGTAATGTGTGTGTTTAAATCGAATGCTCTTAGGGACCTTTGGTACAAAAGGAACATTTCTCACTCTTTGTATTCTAGTTCACTACCACGGCGAGTTTCCAATTTATAGTGGGTTTGTTTAGATTGAATTTCATGATTGTACTCAGGGTTCTATAGAACGGTGCCTCCTGCTTGCAGGCCAGCTCCCACCATAATAAATTGTAAAATACCACGCTGGGCGGTCCTTTGTTTGAGTTTCCAATGTGCTATTGTACCATATGTTAAAAACTGGTTAGGGTTAATTCATATTATTTACCTGTGTATCAGTGGTACTTTGGGGGACCCACCCAGTTACAGGCTAATAACCTTTATTGAGGTTGAGGCTAAGGGCCGTATTTATACTGCCCTAGAGCCGCAGGAGCGTCACTTTTTGTGACACTCCTGTGGCGCTAAGCACAGCGCCACCATTTAAATACTGCCCCTTCCCATGCAGCACTGTGTGTGGAAGGGGCTTGCAATGGGTGTTGCTGTGGGCGTGCCACAGCAACACCCATTCCATTTATACGCTGCCCCATACTTATGAAATCACGTAAACCTGAGGCAGCGCCAAAATCTAACACCATCCTCAAGGGTGGCGTTAGCAGGGCGCAACGAGGAGGAATACTTTTATTTTTATATTTTGCCACACGGATAGAAAAAGCTAAATGCGGGTAATGATTGTTCATGTGCTGGAAGGTGTCCCTCCCTGCACATAAACAATCATTTGAAAATGATGCTTTGGCACTTCTGTGTGTGCTGCACTGTGCAGCACACACAGAAGTGCCAAAGCGCCATTAGTGATTGAGTGCAGAAAGGGACACCTTCCCGCACATAAACAATCACACCCCTCAACATAGACATCCTAGCACAATGGTGCAAGGATGCCTGCGTTGGTGCTGGCAGCTAAATTTAGCACTAGGGCAGGGGGGAACGCAGGGGTGCGCTGTATTCAGTTAAATACGCCGCATCCCTGCACTTCTAAAGTGACGCACCGAGTTGCACCACCTTCCAATAAATCTGGCCCTCTAATTCTTTGCCAGTCTGGGTAGAGCAACAGGGCCTCATCCACTTCAATAAAATATCCTTTTGTTCTGGCAGTGGCACCTTCACAAATCTTGTTTTGTCCATCCTGAGGGAGGATGCGTGCCGCAAAACATAAGTATGCTGAACCTATTTTGTTGACCTAAAGTCGGCGTTCGATAAAGTCTCAATTATAACTCAAACTGAAAAATTGGAGAATACTTCCTCCCTTCAAAGTGCAATCAAATTTATTTTGATACTAAGACCTGGGTCATAATATAACTGGGTGACAGTACTTCAATGTAAAGAAGAATCCAAACATCAGATGGCCTAAAACAAAGCTGTGTGCAAGCACCCTTATTATTTGACCTTTACATGGCAGACCTTAATGAAGTCTTGTACAAGGCTAATACACACACCCCGTGTTTGGTGCTCAATCCACTTACAAGCTTAGCTGACAGTATGTAGACCATATTGTCCTATTAAGTCAAAGCCCAATAGGTCTGCAAATAGTTATAACTTCATTAGCTGGCTCCTTAAACAATCAGGGCTTTGAAATAAACATCAAAAAAACCAAAGTTTTGGTCTTTGGTCTAAAATGCAGGATAAAGAAAAAGTGCTTAGAAGGGCTCCTTAATAAAGGACCGAGTAGCCTTCGGCAGACTTTGTAGATTCATTTCACATTTCAAATCAACAAAATAGAATGCAAGATCTTTCTTAATTGCTTTTGAATCCCTTTTCAATAGACTACAGGACTTATTATTATATCTAATTCTTGACATAAGCTGTAGCAAATTTATCACCAACACATTGCTATAGAGCTGAATTTCTGACGGAAATATGCCATGTTGTTGAATATTCAGATTCACTTGGGGCGCTAGCTACAAGAATTCTAATTTTGCAATTCCTAAAAAGCGATTCCATAGAATCGCTATTCAGGAAATGCAGAATTATATGTATGAAATATCTGATTTTCTAATTGTGATTCCTACGGAGGCCTGTTTGGCATTTCCAAAATAGTGATTCCTAATGGGAAATCACTAATTTGGAAATGCTAAACTAAGGATGGCTATGGGCGTAAGGCCCCAAGTGATGCACCCCAAAAATAGTGGTGCACATGTGAAGCACACATATGCCCTAGGGGCATGTGTGAGCTCTACTGCACTTTTTAAAAAACATCTTTGGGTGCTTTTTCTAAATTGCACAAGGTTACCATCTGACCGGATCCGGTGGTAATTTACATTTAGGAAATGCTTCATAAATGAGCTTAGGAAATCACAAATAGGTAATCCCTATTAGCCATTTCCTATTTAGGGAAATTCAGATTGCGTTTGCTACTAGGTAGGGATTGCAATCTGCAACCGCTTTAAGGGCTTTGTACATATGAAAAGTCCATTTAGCATTTCTTAACAACCCAAATACCAATTTGGTCTGTTAAGAAGTGCTAAGTGGCTTTGTACATCTGTGACAAAGTTTTCAAAAGCAAGTGATAGCCCGCCAAGGAACTTTCATTAAAACTTGTAAAAAGATGCAGGAATTACCACCAAATTCTCTTAGCAGCTTGGTATCGGCAGAAATAACCACGGGAAGCAAACATAATCCATAGTCAGCCTATTTAGCAGAGCCCTTGTCCAAACTTAACCTTAACGATCCATGGGGAAGGTCAATTCATTTAAACTCTTAAAAAACCCAATAAAGTGGTAAAGAGACTTTCGCTTTTGCAAGTCAAGGATCAAAGAGCAAAAAAAGGATTGTCCCGGATGATGATAAATTCTTTCAGCAAACCAAGTCAATGACAATACTTGAAAACCAACTACTCAGCACACATTAAACTTAAATTTCCCTCACATAGACTGGCAATCTATCAAAAAAGGGTCTTACTCCCAGTGGCAGCTCCTCCGCTATGGTGGAGGAGCGTTGCTCTGCTGCCAGAAGCAGACAACGAAGGGATAATGAACTCTGTTTATTATCCTTTCGTTGTGAAAGGGGTGGGGCCATGGGGTGACGAGCACCAAGGGAAGTGCACTGTGCACTCCCCTCAGAGCACACATGTGTTTGGCCGGCTGTCCCGGGATGGCCAAACACACATGCACAGTGTGCTCTCTCCAGCCGGCACTGTGTTGCTGGGCTGGAGAGGGCCTGCACGGACCACTGCATACTCTGAAAAAATTAAAACAAAACTTTAAGGAAAACAGACTGTGATTTATAAAAAATCTACTTTATTGAAAAGCAGTCACAGGCATGGAGGTCTTCTGTCTCTAGCCGTGAACCATCCCTGTGAGTGCTGGCCATTCCCAATGGGGTTGCAAATTGAGACCTACTTCATGAATATTTATGAGGTAGGCCATTTGTGACCCCATTGGGAATCGCAAACAGTGTGCTTCACACGGTTGTACATTTTGTTTTGAGACTCGCAATTTGCGATTCCCAAACGGAATGCATAGACATTACAAATGTGCAGTTGATAAACCAATTGCCTGTTTACACAGTGCACAGTGTAGCCCATAGACAATTTAGCACTTTGTTGGGTTTATCACTGTTTTGTGTCAAAGTCTACGAATTGCTGATTTTATTTTTTTATGAAAACTATTGTTTATTAGTTGTAATAGTTTTAAATAACGGTAAATAAAATCTAGTTCCTCACTATCAGTGTATCTAATGTTTGGAATTTTCCGTCTTCTTATCAGTCCTCTAATGTAGTAAGTCCTACAGCTGATCATTTGGACATTTGCTGAAGTTGAAAAGCTGCCTTTAGCAAGAACCTCAACCAGTGGCACTGTTGTTGCACATAATTGAATGTGCAGGGTTTTCTTCACACAGCATCTCAAACACCTCAGGGCCATTCGGAGAAACCGGGGGCTTCAATCTGGTGTCCTGCTTCCCTCCCGTAAGCAATGTTATCTGCACCCCTGACTGCACGTACCTGTCCCACTTCCTCCAAGTATTTGCCTTCCAGATATTTAGCAATACACTATAGCTGTACTGCCAGGTATTATAGTTCATAATGTAGCACACTAAGGGCTCCCCAATCTATAGGTGATTTGAATATGTTTAAGGAGACTATGGGCCTCATTAGGAGTTTGGTGGTCCGAGGACCATCATGTTGGGGGTGGCGGTCATACAGCCAACAGGCTGGGGGAGAAGACTGGCAATTATGACTGTATTCCCAGAAGAATACAGTCAATGCACAGCTGGCATCGCCACATCGGTCAGACCGCCATGGACGTTCGGAAGGCACCTGCAGGGCGGCGGAGTGCATGTCTCCGCCGGACAGTTTACGAGGTTGCACACCGCCAAGGTTTCTGCCACGGTGGAACCACCACACAAACACAGGTGGAAATGAATTGCATAAAAGGAGACACTCACCTTCATGGAGCCAAGGATCCAGAACTAGACGTTATCCCACTCCTCCTACTCGCCCAGAGGCTCTGGAACCAATGCCGAAGACAAAGACAACAACTTGAAGTACACACACTTACCTGTCACTCTTGTAGATTGCCAGTTTGAATGCTCACACAACATACTATCAGGAACTGGGCGCAAGGGTGACACACATGAAACTTCACACTGCTGCACACACATACGCAGTACACAGTCTACGGCCACCACACAACACATGTCAAAAACACACACCAACTCCCGGAAACACAGCACAGGCCCAGTCACACACAATAATACACAACACCACAACACCACAACCGCAACACCATCAATGCACCCACAATAGACATGCACAATAGACAAGCACAAACACCTACAATAGACAGTGACAAATCACACATACAACACAACGTACCACCAACAGGGAATGAACACACACAATCACACAACCATACAACACAGCTATAGACATACACAGCAAACACGCAGCACATCATATCTGACATACCATGTACCAAACTCAGACACAGTCAAAGCACACAGATACACAAACCTGCAACAAACACATGTCAACACAAAAAACACTCAATACCATGACAAAATGTCCCCAACATACACATGCCCATCAGACAACACACACCCATCAATGGGTGACAAAAGCACTGCACACAACCTCACATGCTGTCCAGACAAAACAGGTAGCACACAAATACTCACAAACAATGTCAGCCATTAACAAATCTGCCCTAAGAAAAGAAATGCAGGACAAATATGTAACGTCGAAACCAACAACTGATTTGGTCCAAATATGTATTAAAAATTAGATATGTAAATGAAATGTCCAAGGCCATAGGCCAGTACAAAATAAAATTATGCAACATTCACACAATGCACATCGGTGTGCCCCGAACTTGACTCCTGACTGCCAAGTATCCTCCACAGGTAGGAGCATCAAGGGGGCAGGCACGCACCTCAGGGATTATTGGGGGACTGAAGGGCAGAGGTCTGGGACTAGGCTTGGGAGGGTGTCCTTTGGGATTGGGCTCGGGGTGTGTTTCGGTCGAGTCTCAGGAAAGGGTTGGGCTCTCTTGGAGGGGCAGACTTGTTGGTGGGGGAGGGGCATGTGTACTTGCAGGGGGGGTAGAGAAGAGATTTGGAAGTGGAAGGGACAGGCCTGGTGAGGGAAACGGAGTGTTTAGGGGTCTCACGGGTGGAGGAGGAGTAGGGAAAAGATCAAAACATGTAAAGAAGGTTTTCTTTGACATATGGGGATGGTCATCAGAAGGGGATTGTATGTGGAGGGTGAGGGAGTGATTGTCTGATATGTATGTGTGGGTGTTGTGGGAGGAATGCTGGTGGGTGGTGGTTGTCTTTTCTGTGGGTGGGT
The DNA here is from genome assembly GCF_031143425.1 of Pleurodeles waltl. NCBI lineage: Eukaryota > Metazoa > Chordata > Amphibia > Caudata > Salamandridae > Pleurodeles > Pleurodeles waltl. The sequence continues at coordinate 253,903,188 of NC_090448.1, read as the reverse complement.
GAGTGTGTTTATGTGTACGGGACTGAGGGGGAGAGGTGCTGGGGCTGCAATGGTGGATGGGTGACTGTCTGTTGGTGTGGTGACTGCCGGTATGGTGGATGTATTGCATGTAGGACTGTCAGTGGTTGCGGTGTCTGAAGGTCTGGTAACTGGGGTGGAAGTCTGAGGGTCTGCTGTTGTGCTGACTGTGGGTAGGATAGGTGTAGTGGCTGGATCTGTGAATATTGGTGTGGTGTCTGCAGGTATGTCAGGTGTAGTGTCAGTAGTGATGGGGGTGTTAGGGGTGTCAGGGCAGGTTATGACTGTTGCTGTGTCTGTATCTGTATGTTGCTTGTGTGTATGCCGGTGGTGTGTCTTGTGCCACCTATGTTTCTCTGAGCCACCCTTGAATGTTGAGGTGGATGTATGCCATTCTGTCTGTGTGCTTTGGCTGGGTCAGGGAAGGCGGGTTTTGGTTTGGGAAGAGGAAGGTGGAGAGAGGATGGTAGACAAAGAGTGACTGCCTGCCATCAGTGTGGAGGCCAGAGCCTGAAAGGATTTCTGTAGGCCAGCCAGTGCACCTTGAATTCCCTCCAGGAACGCATTACTCTGTTGGACTTGAGTTGCTGGTCCCTGGATGGCATTCAGAGATGGACCCCAGGAAGACAATAGCCTCCTCACTGAGGCCAGTAGGTCTAACAGGGGCTGGGGCAGAGGAGCCTGCGGCAAAGGAGACCCCTGGGTGAGCAGGCACGGCCTACTGGGTGGGGATCTACAGTGATGGTGGTGGTAGAAAGGGGGTAGCGGATAGAGATGGTGCTGTTTTGGTACCAGATGGGTCCACCACTGCCAGGGAATGTTCACTGGAGGAGGACTCTGAAGATGAAGAACTGGATCCTGTCTTTCCCGTGGCATTCCCCTCACCCTCCATGCCACTGGGTCCTTCTGTGTTCATGGCATCATGACTTGAGGTCCCATGGCCAGCAGCTTCCCCACTCGGCTGTGCCCCGTCTCCTTTGCCTGACGATGCTGATGCTGGGAAGCAGAAAGAGAGGCACGGTCAATGTTAGAAAGGGGGGTCTTTGGTTGGCAGTCAGGTTACCCCCTGTCCAAGCAAGGACCCTCACACTATTCAGAGCAAAGGAGAAACACACCTGGATAACCCCCACTCTCCCTCTTAGTAGCTTGGCACGAGCAGGCAGGCTTAACTCAGAAGCAATGTAAAAAGTATTTTTACCAGCACACACAGTAATACAGTGAAAATACTACAAAATGGACACCACAGCAGTTTAGAAAAATAGGTCATATTTATCTAAATCAAACAAGACAGGAACGTCAAAAATCCAACATACACAAGTTAAAATATGATTTTTCAAAATGATAAGAGTCTTACTCCACAGAAAACAATGGAAGCGATGATTTTGCACAAAGTACCTGTTTAGCATAAAAAATAAAGCCGAATAGGCAAGCATGCATTAGAAAGGGAAGCAATGCATTGATTCCTTCCTCGCAAGGGAGGCCGTGCATCATTTCTTCGCCAGTCAGGTCGGCGATGCATCATTTTTCCCCCTCGCAAGAGAGTGACGTGTCGATTTCTGAACTGGGCACCTCGGATCCACGCAGAGGGACGATGTGTGGAAAATCTTGTCGCATTGTGTTAGAAAACTGCTCTGGGTGGGGTTTGAGTCATTATCAGCAGCAACAAGTGGGTGTTTCTTGCCGTTTCTCCAGCTGCGATGCAGTTAGAGAGTCAATTTTAGTTGCAAAGCCGGTGGTGCATCGTTTATCAGCCACATTGCAGATGGTGCATCAAAATTTCCCCACACGGTGTTCTGTGCGTGGATTTTCAGCTCTTGTCTGCCAACGTCACCTTTCAAGGGCCTAGGCACTGGATAGGACACCACTTGGCAGGGCAGGAGTCTCAGCAGAGAGTCCAGATGTTAGCAGAGGAAGTCTTTGATGGCCCTGAGACTTCAAAACAGGAGGCAAGCTCAGTCCAAGCCCTTGGAGATTCTTCACTAGGAGCGATATACCACAAAGACCAGTCTTTGTTCCCTTACACAGGCAGAAGCAGCAACTGCAGGATAGCCCGACAAAGCACAGTCACAGGCAGGGCCAGCACTCCTCCTCAGCTCTTCAGCTTTTCTCCTTGGCAGAGGTTACTCTTGGTTCCAGAAGTGATCTTGAAGTAATCTAAAGTCAGGGGTTTTGGGTCCACTACGTATACCTCTTTCTGCCTTTGCAGTGGGCATAGTTCAAATGAAAGTCTCTTTTGTTCACACACAGACACAGACACACACCAGGGAGTTGGAGCCTTCATTGTGAGAGGGCAGGCACAGCCCATTCAAGTGTAAGTGACCATTCCTCCCTCCACTCTACCACAGATGGCTCATTAGGATATGCAGGCTACACCTCAGCTCCTTTTGTCTCACTGTCTAGAGGGGATTCACAAACAGCCCAACTGTCAAACTGACCGAGACAGGGAAATCCATAAACAGGCAGAGTCACAGAATGGTTAAAGCAAGAAAATGCTTACTTTCTAAAAGTGGCATTTTCAAACTAACAATCTAAAAACCAACTTCACTAAAAGATGTATTTTTGTGTGTGCAGAGACCCCAAACTCCATATTTCTATCTGCTATCAAAGGGAACCTGCACTTTAAAGTTATTTAAAGGCAGCCCCCATCTTAACCTATGAGAGAGATAGGCCTTGCAACACTGAAGGCTGGATTTAGAAGTATTTCACTGTTAGGACATGTAACCCTCATCAGTATTTGTCCCACCTTTAACATACACTGTACCCTGCTCATGGGACTACCTGGGGTCTGCCTTCAGGGTACCTTACATGTATAAAAAGGGAAGGGTTAGACCTGGCAAGTGGGTACACTTGCCAAGTCGATTTGGCAGTTTAAAACTGCACACACAGACACTGCAGTGGCAGGTCCGAGCCATGTTTTCAGGGCAACTAATGTGGGTGGCACAACCAGTGCTGCAAGCCCACTGATAGCATTTGATTTACAGGCCCTGGGAATCTCCAGTCCACTTTACTAGGGACTCACTAGTAAATCAAATATGCCAACCATGGATAAACCAATCAACAATTTAATTGACACAGAGAGCACATGCACTTTAGCACTGGTTAGCAGTGGTAAAGTGCCCAGAGTAGTAAAGCCAACAAAAACAGGTTAAAAAAAAAGGACGAAGGAGACAAAAATGTTTAGGGATGACCCTGCAGAAAGGGCCATTTCCAACAGTCATCACATTCTTTTCAAACACTTACATCACACTGTAATGTACACATCAATCGCATTATAACCACTTGTACTACACCCCCAGGTAGTGCCAAAATCATGTCATAACTAGATACTACCTAAGCCCCTACATTACAACTATGTCACACACCAGCTAAGCCACTTATCGCACACCTACTGTACCATCATATCAGCAGAGCAATCACAATAACCATTCTATGACAACCACTTGTACTACACCCCCAAGTAGAACCAGGTCAGTGACAAAATCATGTCATAGCTAGATACTACCTACACCCCTACATTACAACAATGTCACACACCAGCTAAGCCACGTAACGCACACATATTATACTATCATATCAGTAGAGCAATCACAATAATCTTTCTATGACAACTTGACCTGCCAACATGAATCTGAGTCCCTATCCACAGCAACATAGTCAACCAACAACAAAGCAATGGGAAATAGTGGTCACATTCAATTCTACATGTCACATTCACATATTCCACGCATACCTACATTTGTAACAGACGTCATGTACCAGGAAAGGACCCACATCATGTGCCAAACACAATACAGCATGTTGCATACATGCCAAAACCATATCATGTCACAGAGTCCACACCCTTCACCATTGACATTAGCAAATATGCAACAACTACACCAGCCATTTAAGAAATTGGAGTATGATAGAATCTAAACATATGTCCACAAAACAGGACCAATAGTCATGTAGGAAAGGATGATACATACTTTGTGGAACTACTCATCTAAGTCATCTTCCACCGGGAAGCAAAATCATGTACATTTATGGGGCCAATGTAGCCCACTGGATTTAGCCACAGACAAGGACAGGTATCATACCATCACCTCACATACAATGTACACCTGGCTTGTGCATGAAGGCCACATTCAGTACAATTAATCATGATGATTGGTAACATCAATGGCCCATTATTCAAGTGACCACATCGTTAACCACACTTCAGACATGAGCAATCTTACACCTGAACATGACCATTGTATAGTCACAACACACCTCCGAAATTAACATGATAGAGATATACAACTTGGGGCAAGCCAAATGACTGACTACACATACCATTCCAACAACATGTGAAGTTCAAATGCCACATTCGCAACACAATTCAGTCAGTACTAACTCTAGGGTTCCATACCAAGAGCCATCAAAACATGTCCACAATGGCAAAAGTAAGTATGTTGAAGTTGCACCATAATGTTGATATGTACATAATGTACACATGAGGGTGACAAATACTAGTTCAGATTGTACCAATTACCAAGATGTAGTGGCTTATTTAGCATGCCCACAACACACTGCAATAGGAAATAGCTGTGTAGCCACTTACCATCCAAAGACTATGGCCCATATTTAAACTTTTTGACGCAAAACTGCGCTAACGCAGTTTTGCGCCAAAAAAATTAGCGCCGGCTAACGTCATTCTGAAGCACCATGCAGGCGCAGTATTTATTCAATGACGTTAGCCGGCGTTAGCCGCCGGCGCTGTCTGGTGTGCGTTAAAAAAAACGACGTACACCAGGCAGCGCCGGCGTAGGGGGAAAATGGCGTATGGGCGTCCACAAATGGTGCAAGTCAGGCTGAGGCAAAAAAATCGCCACAACCCGATTTGCGCCATTTTTTTACGACGCCCATCCCCCATTGAAATGACTCCTGTCTTAGCAAAGACAGGAGTCATGCCCCCTTGCCCAATGGCCAGGCCCAGGGGACTTCTGTCCCCTGGGCATGGTCATTGTGCATAGTGGCATGTAGGGGGTCACAAATCAGGCCCCCCTATGCCACAAAAAAAAAAAAAAAAAAATACTTACCTGGACTTACCTTAATGTCCCTGGGGTGGGTCCCTCCATCCTTGGGTGTCCTCCTGGGGTGGGCAAGGGTGGCAGGGGGTGTCCCTGGGGGCAGGGGAGGGCACCTCTGGGCTCATTCTGAGCCCACATGTCCCTTAACGCCTGCCCTGACCCAGGCGCTAAAATCCGGCGCAAATGCGGGTTTTTTAGACCCGCCCACTCCCGGGCGTAATTTTTGCCCGGGAGTATAAATACGATGCGTATGCATCGCAGTCATTTTTTAAGACGGGAACGCCTACCTTGCATATCATTAACGCAAGGAAGGTGTTCACGCAAAAAAATTACGCTAACTCCATGAACTTTGGCGCTAGACGCGTCTAACGCCAAAGTATAAATATGGAGTTAGTTTTGCGTCTAATTTGTGCCGAAAAAAACGACGCAAATTCGGCGCAAACGGAGTATAAATATGCCCCTATGTCCCTGTTACTAATATTCTGAACACTGATATGGCTTGCACTAAGAGTCTAGCAATACCACCATGGTTTGGTACATGCAGGATGTTCATTCTGAGGAAACATCACACGCGCCAATGTTTAGTCCTCACTTACCAATGGGGACACCTCCTAACAGATCTGAGTAAGTGCAGCAAGTGTAGTATGTGAAATATCAGATTTAGATCACAGCTTCACAATAAGTTGACAAACATTGGAAACCACAGGAATATTAGGCATCTACCCAAGTTGTCTGATTCAATGTTGCACATAGAGATGGTTCAAGGGACATTTGAATGGACAGAGGGCAAATATCAGGATAACTTGCCATCAGGATGTTGGGAGTGTGGATCTATAGATGATAAGGAACAACCAGCAGGGTACTAAGAGAAGTATAGTGGTACACATATGACAGAGTTACATGTGCATCATCATATGCTACTGTACAGAAGGGATGACATAGGTGAGTAATATTTCCCCATACACAACACATTGTGCACAGCTATGTACCAATATACACTACACATATAGGTTTACCTAGGACATAGGTTACCGTTTGCACTTACCACATTGTCACGGCTTAGGGTTTTTCACATCATACACTGACCTTGCAGAGGAATATAAGTGAGTTTAGTCAGTACTCACCCCCTTGTGGCTTCTGTGCTGTCCTCAATCACCCATCCAACTCAGGGTAGGCCACTGCCAAAATGTGGGGCATTGGGGGGGGGGTCACGGTCCAACAGGCACCACTTCGGCCTAGGAAGGACATCCGCAGCTGGGCCTCAGTGGTCTTACTGGCACAGTGTCTCAGGTCCTCCCACCGCTTTCAACAGTGGATGCTCCTCTGCCACACTTTCTTGGCAATGTCATGCCAGATTCTCTTTTTCTGATAGGTGTTGACCTGCATGGACCACACAGACAAGAGGAGAAAGTCATGTATACATGCTCCATTCACACACAAGTAGGCTGAACAATCAAGTTAGTGCAATTTGCCATACATACCATTCCTCAAACTCAAGATCTTTTGCAAGTCACCCTCTGCAGTCAGGCCATGTGTGAAGTAGAGCGAGGTATACACCATGCATATACAGTAACAGGTTTTGGCTAGAAACATGGGACCAGACCACAAGTATGCCCTTTAACCCCTTTGCTGCAAGGCCTTTTCCCCCTCCTGTGGCAGGCCTTTTTTTGCCTATTTGGAATAGTTCTCGCTTAGGCCCTCATAACTTTTTGTCCACATAAGCTACCGAAGCCAAATTTGCATCCTTTTTTTCCAACATCCTAGGGATTCTAGAGGTACCCAGACTTTGTGGGTTCCCCTGAAAGAGGCCAAGAAATTAGCCAAAATTCAGTGAAAATTTCGTTTATTTTAAAAAAATGAGGAAAAAGGGCTGCAGAAGAAGGCTTGTGGTTTTTTCCCCTGAAAACGGCATCAACAAAGGATTTGTGTTGCTAAAATCACCAGCTTCCCAGCTTTCAGGAACAGGCAGACTTGAATCAGAAAACCCAATTTTTCAACACAATTTTGGCATTTTACTGGGACATACCCCATTTTTACAATTTTATGTGCTTTCAGCTTCCTTCCAGTCAGTGACAGAAATGGGTGTGAAACCAATGCTGGATCCCAGAAACCTAAACATTTCTGAAAAGAAGACACAATTCTGAATTCAGCAATGGGTAATTTGTGTAGATCCTACAAGAGTTTCCTGCAGAACATAACAACTGAAATAAAAAAATATTGAAATTGAAGTGAAAAAACCAGCCATTTTTCTCTATATTTTACTCTGTAACTTTTTCCTGCAATGTCAGATTTTTTAAAGCAATATACTGTTACGTCTGCTAGACTCTTCTGGTTGTGGGGATATATAGGTCTTGTAGGTTCATCAAGAACCCTAGGCACCCAGAGCCAATAAATGAGCTGCACCTTGCAGTGGGTTTTCAATCTATACCGGGTATACAGCAATTTATTTGCTGAACTATGAAGAGTCAAAAATAGGTATCAAGAAAACCTTTGTATTTCCAAAATGGGCACAAGATAGGGTGTTGAGGTGCAGTGGTTATTTGCACATCTCTGAATTCTGGGGTGCCCATACTAGACTGTGAATTACAGGGCATTTCTCTAATAGATGTCTTTTTTACACACTGTCTTATATTTGGAAGGAACAAATGTCGAGAAAGACAAGGGGCAATAACACTTGTTTTGCTATTCTATATTCCCCCAAGTCTCCAGATAAAAAGGGTACCTCACTTGTGTAGGTAGGCCTAGTGCCCGCGACAGGAAATGCCCCAAAACACAAAGTTGACACATCACATTTTCTCAAAGAAAACAGAGGAGTTTTTTGCTAAGTGCCTACCTGTGGATTTTGGCCTCTAGCTCAGCCGCCACCTAGGGAAACCTACCAAACCTGTGCATTTTTTAAAACTAGAGACCTAGGGGAATCCAAGATGGGGTGACCTGTTGAGCTCTCACCAGGTTCTGTTACCTAGAATCCTTTGCAAACCTCAAAATGTGGCTAAAAAAACACTTTTTTCCTCACATTTCGGTGACAGAAAGCTCTGGAATCTGAGAGGAGCCACAAATTTCCTTCCACCCAGCATTCCCCCAAGTCTCCCGATAAAAATGATACATCACTTGTGTAGGTGGGCCAAGTGTTTGTGACAGGGAAGAGCCAAAAACACGTCAACATTGAGGGGGAACCAAAGTGGGTCCAAAAGGGCAGTTTGAAAAAAAACATTTTTAGGCTAACAAGTGCAGCAGAACTTTTATCGGTATAGATGAGACAATGCTGGGTGGTAGGAATTTTGTGGATTACTGCAGATTCCGGAAGGTTCCATCACAAAACTGTGGGAAAAATCTGTGCTTTCCAGCAAAGTTCCACGTTTGCAGGACATTGTGGGTAAGGAAATGGTGCGGGGTGCATGTGAAGCACACCACCCTGGAATCAACTAGATGTTTAGTTTTCAGATGTGTCTAGGTCTTGTGGATTTTTCTACATGGCAGCGTCCCAAAGTAAAAAAAAGTGCAGCCCTCACCATTCCAAGTAGGATGATTTTGAGAGTTACCAAGCTCTCATGGCCCAAATGTAAAACAAAAAACAAAAATAATCAAATGTCCTCTTGCTTGCCATGGGATAAGATGTTTTAGTGTGCAGGGGAGAGGTAAAGACTGTTAGCCCCTTCAGTTCGGGTGGGGGCATAACCAGGCCCATACTGGTTGGTAGCCACCACCCCACTATTTTCTTTCATTTTTTTTTATTCCCTGGCATCTAGTAGACTTTCTGTCCCCCGGGGTGTGGATCGGGGGTAATTGCACAATCTGCCCACTGGTGGGCAGAACAACTTTGGCCGCATTTATTTGGGGTGCGGGTATGGCCATACCCCCAACCTCTTATTTTGAAAAAGAAATCTTCCCTGGTCTCTGGTGGGCTTTCTGCCTCCCTTGGGGGCAGATGGGCCTGCCAAAATAGACCAGTCTGCCCCCAAGTGGGGCAGTTATGGCCAACAGTAATGTGCCCCCATGGGGAGAGACCCTTTCCCAAGGGGCTGCCCCATCCAAACAAAACACACACAAACACACACACCAATCCATGGGGTCTAGAGGTTTCTGCCCCAAAGGGGGCAGATTGGCCTTACAAAAATAGGCTGATCTGGCCTAAAAACAATTTGCCCCCCAGGGGAGCGACCCTTGTCTAATGGGTTGCTCCCCATACATAAAAACATAAAGTAAATAAAAATATATATATATCCCTGGTGTCTAGAGGTTTCTGCCCCTCCCGGGGGCAGAAATGGCCTAATAATAATTTGCCCCCCGGTAGCGACCCTTGCCTAAGAGGTCGCTCCCCGAACATAAAAAAATAAAGGTTAAAAAAAAAAATGTGCCCTGATGTCTAGTGGTTTTCTGCCCCCCCCCCCCAGGGGCAGATCGGCCTGATAATATGAGGCCGATCTGCCCCCAGGGGGCAGAAATGGCCTAGAAATAATTTGCCCCCGAGGAGGGGCCGTTGCCCAAGGGGCCGTCCCCTTACTTGAAATAGCCCACACAAAAAAATATTCCCTGGTGTCTAGTGGTTTCTGCCCCCCCCCCCGGGGGCAGATCACAAGGCCGATCTGGCCCCGTGGGGGAAGAAATGGCCTAATAATAATTTCCCCCGCCCGGAGCGACCCTTGCCCAAGCGGTCGCTCCCCAAACATACAAAAAAACAAAAACAAAATTAAGAGCATTTATCCTGGTGTCTAGTGGATTTCTGCCCCTCCTGAGGGCAGAGCGGCCTAATATTATTAGGTCGATCTGCCCCCAGGGGGGCAGAAATTACCTAGAAATAATTAGCCCCCCGAGGAGCAGCCCTTGCCCAAGGGGCTGCTCCCCTTACTTCAAATAGCCCTCAAAAATATATATTCCCTGCTGTCTAGTGGTGTCTGCCCCCCCTGGGGGCAGATCGCAAGGCCGATCTGCCCCCGAGGGGGCAGAAATGCCCTAATAATAATTTGCCCCCCCGGAGCGACCCTTGCCCAAGGGGTCGCTCCCCAAACATACAAAAAATAAAAAAAATAAAAAGAACATTTTCCCTGGTGTCTAGTGGATTTCTGCAAGCCCCCCCTACCCCCCGGGGGCAGATCGGCCTAATAATTTTAGGCCGATCTGCCCCCAGGGTGGGGGACAAACAGCCAAAAACAAATTGCCCCCCTGGAGAGCGGCCCTTGGCCAAGGGACCGGTCTCCTTATTTAGTAAATAAAATAAAAAAATCCCTGTTGTCTAGTGGTTTCTTCCCCCCTTGGGGGCAGACTGGCCTAATAAAAATAGGCAGAAATGGCCTAGAAAACTTTTTGCCCCCAGGGGAGCGACCCTTGCCTAAGGGGTCGCTCACCACAAATAAAAAAACAAAAAAACTAACAAAAAAAATAATCCCTGGTGTCTAATGGAGTTTCTGCCCCCCCTGGGGCAGATCGGCCTAATTGTATTAGGCTGATCAGCCCCCAGGGGGTGCAGAAACAGTCAAATAACCAGTTGCCCCCCTGGAGAGTGGCCCTTGCCCAAGGGGCCGCTCTCCTTATTGAAATGAAAAAAAAAAAATCCCTGGTGTCTAGTGCCATTTCTGCTGCCCGATTGCGATGCAATCAGAGAGGCCGGAGGGAAGGCCTCTGATGAGGTCAGCGCGCGAAAGCGCGCTGACGTCATCAGACGCCACAGGGGGGTTACGCGGGTACGGGGGTGGAAGGGGAAGCGATTCCCCTTCCATCCCTGCCTGGGGGAGGAGTGTGCCTGGCCATCGGGGGGAGCGCAAGCGCTCCCCCCGGGGGCCCATAGCAAGACGAGGTGGTCTCGTCCTCGACACCGGGGAACCGTGCAGAGGACAAGACCACCTCATCCAGGGCACACAACTGGTTAAATGGTATATCTCACTAACTATTTGTAACAGCAACATTGTTGTAAATTTTTTAATGTATATATGTGGATCAGGGTACATACATCACACATTACTTACTATGTATCAGGCCTAACAGTCTTCCTATACACATGTTTATATAACCATCTTCCCACACATGTTGGCTCAATACTTTACTCATGCATCTTTGATCTATCTCATCATACACTCTACCTTTCACCCAGTGGTGTTACATTGGACTAACCTGCTCAACTGGTGCACTATATAGCTGTTTATTCAGGGGTAGGACCTCCTCCACAAGCTTGGCCAGCTCTTCAGGAGAGAAGGCAGGGGCCCTATCACCTGCAGGATGTGGCATGATTGCTCCCAGAGGCAGTACACAGCAGCTCAGCTTGTGGAGGTCTTGCTGATAGCAGTGTCAGGAGTCAAGTAAGAGATTGTGCAGAAGATGGTGGTCATGGCCACCACATACAGGACCGTCAATACCAGCGAACATCGCTATTGGCCCAAGTCCGCCAAAGGCAGGAATGTGTTCCAATGGCATTGTCCACAGCGGTCGCAACCGCCTACCGCCATGATGACTTCCACCAGCGGAGTCAGGTCCCTTCCTTATGTCTAGTACAGTAAGTCAGGCAGCTTTCATTTTAGGGCTCTAATATGCATGATGAAGTACTGAAAGTTGTGTCATTTACAGAAACCTCATATCTATGACAATGTGTGAAGTGCAGGCTTACTGTTTACAAGTGTAAATGTGCATGTAACTAGTATAGAAAGTGAAATGATGTATTTTGGGTTAGGTACATGAAACAGTATTGTCACCATACTAATGACAATCGGAAGATGGCATGGGTGCAAAAGTATATCTGTGACATGTCTACAAGGTTGATGTGACTTTCACTGTCAGTGACATGTATCACCATGCAGAGTACATGCAACGGTTTAGGGGATTTAATTCCGTAAATAATTTGGCTGGCTGTGTGCTGAATAGCACATATTCACGGTTTCATGTGACATGATTTCAATATGTGTGTGACGTTGTTGTGATCATAGTTATGATGGATGGTTTGAGTCATTCACATTCATTCTAGTGTTTTCCCACATAGTTACCCAGGACTGAGGAGAGCAAGACAACCTCCAGTGTACCGCCCACTGGCAGACCTGAAGACCATGGAGGCGGGACATGTAATCCAAATATAACATCTGGATAGGCAAACAATTTATGGATCTTTGTTGTCAGTTGGAGCCAGATCTGATGCCTGCTGTTCACAATCCCAATAGCATACCTGCTATCATTCAAGTCATGTCAGTGCTGCACTTCATAGCCACTGGGTCCTTTCAGAATACAGTGGCCCTTACTGCAGGGATATCTCAGCCCATGCTCAGTCTGGTTTAGAAGGCTGTACTGTCTGCATTGTTAAAACACTTGGACAGCTACATCAGATTTCCCCAACGTGAGGATCTGGCCAATGTGAAGGCAGATTTCTATGCTTTGGGACACAGTCCACATATGGTTGGAGCCATAGATGGCACCTATGTAGCTTTGGTTCCCCCAAGTGCAAATGAATAGGTATATAGGAACAGGAAAAACTTTCACCCCATAAACATCCAAGTGATCTGTTTGACTGACCTCTACATTTCACAAGTTTGTGCAAGGTTTCCAGCATCGGTCCATGATTCCTTCATCATGCGGAATAGCAATATCCCACTCCTGATGGCACAACTATACACAGAGAGGGCCTGGCTGGTTGGTAAGTCATGTATGTCATGTGTGTCTGTCCCTTTTTCATGCTACCATATATCTGGATGTCCAAATTTAAAGTTTGGATTGTTGTTACTATACCTTACAGGGGGCTCTGGCAACCCAAACTGTCCTTGGATATTGACACCAGTGAGGTACCAACCACGCAAGGGGACGTCCTCTTCAATGAGTCCCATGGAAGGATAAGGCGTGTTGTGGAGCGGACTTTTGGGCTCCTGAAGGCAAGATTTTGCTGCATAGATAAATCTGGAGGAGCACTCTTCTACTCACCCTACAAGGTCTGTCAAATACTTGGTGCCTGCTGCATGCTCCACCACCTTGATCTGAGTTGTAATGATACCATTTATACCAGATGAGGGTAAGCCTGCAGATCCTGTGGATGGGAATGCAGATATGCCAAGTGAGGATGAGCATGATGAGGATGAAGCTGGGGACATCAGGGGAGAGGTCATCAATCAGTACTTCAACTGACTGAAGGTATATGATGTGATGTTACTAATGAGAGTCCATGGGGCATTGTTGATGAAATGCATGCCATGTAACGTGCGGCTTGCCACCATCAGTGTGGTCTCAAGTGGCTCCAAAGCTCCTGACTCTGGTATGCATGCTGTATGTTCCTTCAAGTTACGTACAAAACTGTAATGCACATGGTATATTGATCAGCAAATGCACAGTCAATGTAACTTTAGTAGTTATGCATAGACACTATGATGTTTGTGTCCCACTCTGGCCTAAACCTTATGTTTGTCAATCACAGAGTTGCAGATTTGCTGTTTGCCTCATCCTTCTTTGACATTGTCAGACAGTGTCACAGGCAGATGGTATTTGCAGAGTGACATGAATAGTGGACAAGGATTTGACCAGGTACTGTTTTGCATCAGATTTGTGGTGTGTGAATTCTATACCCAACTGTCAGGTCAGTGGTTTGGAAGTGTCTTTTCCACAAACTAGACTTGTTTTGTATTGGGCATGGCTCATATGGTGGCATGTGTGGGTTTATTAGTGTCTGACACATGTAACAATGTGATATCCAGGCCTTTCACCATCATTATGGTTTGTATTGTATGCGACCTAGCTTGTGCATAGCTGTCAGTGTGTTTCCTCATTGCAGACCAATGTGCATGTTTCTAAAGGAGGACATAGGTGAGTGGCAAGCCTCCAGATACCTGACAATGGTAAGGGGAAAGTTCTATGACTGGGAGCTTAATTCTGACCTCTGTATGTTTGATGGGGGTGTGGTGATTTGGAAGGATGAGGTATGGGTATGTTATAAGGCTTTAGCTGAAGGTACATTGAACCGATCTGTCTGCCTCCTGGGATGGTGATAGACTGACATGTCCCTAACCTCTGTAATCTGTGGGTTGGTAGTGTATGACATCTGTGCTGAAACACTGAATTCCACAGCATTACTTCACAATGTGCTGATTGCCATTCTCCTAATAAATATGTGGAGATGTACAACATAGGTGCCTTGTTTAATGTTTATGTTACAAAACCAATGCAATGTGTATCCTGGTTGTCCTGTACATGTGTGATGACCATTACAGAGGTAAACCACTGGAAAGGAAAATATTGGTACAATAGGTTTCATACATGTCAATTGTTTATGCTTGATACATCACACTTACACAGGATCTGTGATTAAGTGGAATTTATTGGAGAGAGAACAACAAAATGAGTGAATTGAAAAGAAAATGAAGGGTCCATTCATTGTGGATGAAATCATCAGGGTAGCTGCCACATCATTTGGAAACACAAGCCCTGTGACCTTGCACTATAGGAAATTGAGTTAGGTGTCAGAACAGTCAAGAGGGTGTATCAGTCACACACAAGGGGAACCAATCAGGAGAGGTTCACTTCCTGGCAGTGGGTTTGGTCTTGGCATCCGCTCCTCATGGATGTCTGGGTGGGCATCCACGTTTGCAAAGGGGGTTCTTCTACTACAGAGGGTGGGGTGTCTGAGGTGTTCCCTTCCCCTGGCAGGGCCTCAATTCCACTAGCAGCCACAGATGTTGAGGGGCCTGGCGTCTCATGGCTAGTGGAAGAGGCCTGATGTTGGGTGACAAAGCTACTCAGGGTAGTGTTCATGTCCCTCAGCACCCCAGCAATGGAAGCCTGTATAGCATTTTTTGTCTGCTACTGCTGCATGGCTTCCTAGTGGTTGTCACCCTGTAGCTGTCTGATCTCCCCCATCATGGTCAGTACCTCGCCCATCATGCCTTGGGAGTTTTGGTAGGCTCCCAAGTCTTGGGAGATGGTCTTCTGGTCAGTTGAGTCTCTTGGAGTCCCCATCCTCTGGACCACACCTTCCCTCCCACGCACCCTACCCCCACGTCCATGTGCCCCTGGCTCAGTGTGCCCACTCTCACTGGTGGCAGGACCATCATTGTCAGGGGTGACACGAGGAGACTCAGGTACCTGTACTTGGGGCGCATGATGGAAGACATTGTCCTTGGGACACAGGTTTGGGGGCAAATAGTTGCTTGATGTAGTTCAACAGGGCTGAGAGGAGTTGTTGTGGGCAGGGTGAGGCTGACATTTATTGGCTGACCAGGTGTCCCTGATGGGCCACCTTCGTGCTCAGTGTCCAGTCATCCAGGGCTGTTTTCCTCACTGGGGCCTTCATCCAGAGGGATAGTGTATGTCTCTGGTATCCTTTCCATGTTAGGGGTGGGAAGGTTACCTGTCTGAGAAGTGGAACACACAGTTGGTGTATGTTATACAACAAGTGATGTTTCAATTATACAACTAAACATGGTACATGAGATGCACACACTGCCTTTACATGATCACCTGACATGGCAATGACAGCTGCTACTTAATCTGGGTTAGTACAATGTGGGACACAGCGATTTGAAATTGCATACAGCAGGCTCCATGCTCTTGGAGAAGGCTGGTGTTTAAATGGATGCAAATAGCCTTACATTGTGTCTGAGTGTAGACATGACAATGTACATTTTTCTCCTAGTATGGTGAACGGCATCATTGAGCCAACTAGTATCAGAACAATGCATAATGAACGGTGTCAGAGCTAGCACACAAAATTGGTGTTACAATTTGGCCTGGCCCTCTGTCTGGACGTACTGCAAGTGCATGAAGTTGGCCATTTATGTCCCCCCCCCAGGTGAGTACATGACATTATTAGGGATGTTTTCTCTGAGTCCAGTTTAGAATGGGCCTCAGCTCTAGCTATGATTTGCTTGTAATGGTATTGGTAGTGGACCATTTGCATAGCTGACATTGCCTGGACCATTCAGCTTGGTTTGCTTTGAAAGTTAGTTTCCCATACAAGACATTTCACATTTAACACACAGTTCTGGTTTTGTTAATGTTATAGCAGTGCCTTCTGGGAGATGTAGTGCTTTCAGTGCCCTTCTCAAACACTGTGGCCCAAGGTGAGTTTACTTGACATGTGGCATGGCAGTGCGGGTATTTTCAGATTTGGACAGGGGGTGGTGGGGGGTTTATCAATAGGGTGGGGAAAGGTGATGAGTGAGCATGAAAGACATGACTGTTTGGTGACATGGATGTTGTTGTTGCTTACCCGACTTGACTCCCCCACGTATTACTGTCAGGCCTTCAGGATGCAGGATGTCCATGACCTTCTCCTCCCATGATGTGAACTGGGGGGGGGAGGTGGGGGCCCACCACCTGTTTTGAGGACTGCCAGCTGGTGCCTGGATGCTATGGAACATAACTTTCCCCTGAGGAACATTCCACCTCTTCCTGATGTCTTCCCTTGTGCATGGGTAAATGTCTACTACTTTCACCCTGTTGATTATCCTTTGCCATAACTCAGGTTTCCGGGATATTTTTGTTTGCTGGACCTGTGCTCTAAATAGATTTGGCTCATCCCTGACAATTTGTCCACCATGACCCTCAATCCATCATCAGTGAAACATCAGTGTTTTTGTGGGGACATTGTAGTGGTGCTAAAGATTGGTGGGATAACGAATAGAAGGATGAATGATGTTTGTGATGAGGTATGGGTGCTGTGATGTGAGTGGGTGATCGTTGTTGTGTATTGTGTGTGTTTGTAAATTGTTTGTTGTGTCTGTTGTGAAAATGTGGGATGTATCCTGAGTATAATGTGTAGAGGTGCCTATTGTTGGTTTCGTTAGTTTGTTAGGTTTTTCCTACTCTCTGGCTGTGAGTGGTGTTAATTATGCTCCTTTAGACACTATTAACAACTGTGTGTTCTGATTGCAAAGGATTGTGGGTTGTGTAAGGGGTGTGTTTTATAGTGCAGTGTGTCAGTGTGTCGGTGTGTGAATGTGTGTCAGGTGTGAGATATTCGAACTGTCCAATGTGGAGTGGTGTTCTGAGTGATGTGAGTTCAGACTGCTGCGGGTCGCACTGCCAATGGTTTACCGTCGTGGAAGAACCGCTCTCTTGATTTGTGAGTTGCAATTTGATCTGTAGATTTTTGCCGGGCTGCCTTTTTTCTGCCAGCATGTGTCCTGGCAGTTTTGAGGAATTGGCTGTTTGTTGACTGTCTGAGCTGTGTATCTCATGGCAGTCTTTTGGCGACCGCTACCGCAGAGGTCTTACTGTCAGACCGCAAAACTTGTAATGAGGCCCTATGTGTGTGACCATCTCATATACAGACTCTAATTAGCCAGTCCATTGTATGAATCAACCAACCAGGATTCAGACTGGCAGGTTTGCAAATAAGTAAAGGGGTCTTTGCAAGGTTATCAATTTGCTTAGGGCACGTTGGGCCATGAGTGATAATTTAAGTGACCTTCCACACTTTCCTTTAGGAACCTTAATGTAGCTCCCAGATTCCCTTCTGTGAGATCCTCCTCTTTGAGATAAATATTTACTCCCAAGTATATAAGTGTGTAGTGCCCAGGTGATATATGGGGGTCCACTGGAAATATAATGCCAACAAGTCTTAGAGGAGTTACTCTTTAAATCCAACATTCTGCAAAATTTCTTCAGGAGTCAGACAGTCCAGGCCCACTCCACAATCCCTCAAGTACAGTAATAGGTAATTTGCTTAGAGACAAAATGTACCAATCACTCAAGGGCATACCTTTAGGCTGCCCCTCAGTTCTCTTAATTGCAAAAAGTGGTTTCAATGATGCCGCAAAAAGTAGTGGGGACAGCAGGCACCCCGTCTTCTACCCTTAGAAAATTTGGTATTAATTAGAAACGTGCCAACCCATTCACACACTCACCACCAGTTCTAAGTATAGTAGTGTGATCCACATAACCCAGCTGACATTTCCATTCTGTATATCACAGTTGTAGGCTATTCCCAATGTAGCTTAAATCAGTAAAGAAAACTAACATACTACGCTGCATCTCCAGTGGTGTTTCCTCAAGAATTCTGTAAAGTTTCTGCATAATAATAAATGTATTGCATGTGAGTATGAAACTCTTCTGTTGTTTATGGATTAAGATGGGTAAATTAGGGTAGAGCCTTTTGGCCAGAATTTCATTAAGAATGTTGCAAACCAAATTAAGAATAGATGGCCTTCTGTATGAGGCCCCATCGCATGTGTCTATTCCAGGTTTGGGTAACAATACAAATAATGCAGCTGTAGTTATTAAAAGTAGTTTACCCAAGTCTAGTGCTGCTGAATAGGTTTTAGCAACCTGTTGAACCGGGACAGATGCATGTACCTGGTAAAATTCAGCAGGTAAGTCATCAGTGCCCGGTGTCTCGCCAATAGCTAAACCATTACATATTCCTCTGATCTCATTTTCACTAAGCCCCCAGTAATTCTCTGGTCTCATCGGACACTTGCTGAGAGGTTACTCTGTCAAGCTAGGCCTCAATGATGTCTCATGTGGCAACTTTTAATTGTGATCACCTCCTGACCCCTAAGCCTATGTGGTGCGGTTTCAAAGGGACCCTTCCCGATGTTAGAAATAAAAACATGAACATTTTGTTGCAGGAAACATGGATCCACTGGCTGGATTTTTGGTACCCAGCAAGGCTGTGGATCCGCAGATGAAAAGATAATTAACAATAAAAGATAGAAGGGTTTGTTCATAGACCAGCCTTGCGCAGGTTGGTTGACTGCTCGTTGAGAGTTGGTCACAAGGTCTGGCTGAAGTAAAAGCCCTATTGCTGTACACAGTGTAGGAGTTGGCTGCATATGAGAGGTTGTCCTCAGATCACCTATGAAGGGTGAGTGCAGAACCTGCCCTTGCACAGCATGGGAATTAGTTGCCTATGGGGCGTTGGGCACAGGGCTTGCCCGGACGTTTGTTAAAATCATACTGTGTGTTGAAATGTTTCTAAGTGGTCACCCCTTCATGATACATTCTTAAACCATGTGTAATTCTCAGAAACTTGAAGAATGTGCCACATCTATATGTGAACACCTTATCAACTTTCACTTAACATAGAATTGATCAATAGCTCCGTATGATAGTTTTTTCACAGGGACTTGTGGCCAGACGTACAGATGGATATTCTTTTCTGAAAACAACGTTTGACTTTTCTCACAAACGTTGGCAACAAGCTTTGCCATTAAGGTAGTCCCTTAATGGCAAACATGCCTTTGCCACTCACACCAGGTCCGTTTATCAGTACAGCTTGCACCCATATACTTATTGATAAGTAAACCATGCAGCATATGACCTGCATTATGCACAGCCACACCTAGCTCCAGGGCAGGTATGTCTATTATATGCACCAACAGTTGCATTTCTGTTTGCCTCTGCATTAATGTAGAGTAAGAATGGGTGAAATTTAAATTACATCACATAATTTGTATAATTCCTCATTATGCATGTCAAGCGAAATTACTAAAATAATGCCATTAGTGTAATTGTTTGCCTTTTGCAGTAAAAATATACTACAAATATACCATTTGTAGTAAAAATGTACAGCTAGTGTACAGCAACAACAGAATGCGAGTGGCTGTTCCTCATGTTCTTCATAGTGCTTTTCATTTTTGCACTTTTATTTTGTTTGAAATGCGTTCTTGCATCAAAAACTTGACATGAGGATGCATTTGGCACTAAAAAATAGTGCTGTATGACAGATTTTCATTTCGCTTCGTTTTGTGTAATTTCAAATAACTTTTCCAAAATGTTATACAGTTATACTGAAGTAAATTATGCTTCTGTAGACACTATTAACAACTGTGTATTTTTAAATGATGTAAGGGTGTATGGAGAAATGTGAATAAGAGTATCATGGATGCTGTAATCGCTATGTAATCAATTATGCAATTTGTGATATCATCAGTGATGCCACAACTGATTAATTTAACATGTCACAAGTGATGCAATATGTGAGGTCATAAGCACAGCATGGGGACGCAAGTTGAAGATAATTCAGTAAATTACAATTTACAAATTTCAGTGGGTTCCAGTTTATAAACGTTAGCTTTTTACTAATTTCAACAGCTAAATATAAAGCCCAACATTATGACACTGGTGGTAAATCCCACTTACTGCCACGGTGATGGCCGCCAACATACCGCCGCGGTGGCAAATATATCCGTTCGGCATATTATGACACACACCAATCTGACAGAATGCAGCCGCATACACAAATCCGCCAGCCCAAAGGTCAGTGCTAAACTGGCTGTCTCAACACCCATACCGTTACACTAATAAAACAATGCCCATCACATTATGACCCATGAATCACGACAGCGGACATTCAACAGTGGTAAACCATTGGCGGTACATACCGCCGCGCTCAGAATGGGCACCCACATACAAAACAACACTACATTGGCCAATACTAAAAACACACACCTGACATTCATACACACACCACACCCACACCACTATAAAACACACACCCACATTACCCACAACCCTTTACAACTACAAATCATTGCCACAAGACTGGCACCAAGACCACTGCGACAACTAGACACATACCACTTAGACCCATACATCCCTCACGCACCCCACATCACACGCCCCACCCCATTACTCAACACACTCTCACCAACACACACCACACAACACCCATGTCCCAACAAAGGCACCCCCGTTTCATGGATGAGGAGTTAAGGGACATGGTGGAGGAAATTGTCAGTGTAGAGCCACAGCTGTTTGGAGCACAGGTACAGCATATATCCATTGCAAGCGAGATGGAGCTACGGAGCAGAATCATGGACAGGGTGAACACCGTGGGACAGCATCCAAGAACAAGGTATGACATCAGGAAGAGGTGGAACGATCTATGGGAAAAGGGACATTCCATAGCAGGAAGGCACCAGCTCGCCATACAGAGAACTGGCGGTGGACCCCCACTTCCTCCCCCACAGCTCACAGCATGGGAGGAGCAAGTCTTGGCAATACTTCACCCTGAGGGGCTCACTGGAGTAGCAGGAGGACTGGACACTGGTAAGTCAACAATTACCACTTATCACCTCCCATACCTGCATGCCACCTTACACCCTCACCCTCACTCCCATCACTCCACTCCATCCCACATACTGCACCACCTACACATATGACCAACCACAATGCCAAGCCCTGCATGCTATACCAATGCCCTGCATGACACCCATCACAAAAGAATGCACAGCATGGGGAAACTAACAATCACACAATACATCACCATACTCAAGCAAAAGGTGGCAGGGCATCACCAACGATAGAGGGGAAGCCAGGGATGTACAATATGTCACACACATGAAGCATAATACATCACTTACATCCCCACAGGTACCCCATCCAATGTCAGCGAAGAGGAGGTACCATGACTATCCAGTCCCTCAGCAGTAGATGCCCCCAGTGATGACAGTAACTCTGGACTTCTGGATCTGGATGACCTACCTGGCCCATCAGGGACCACTGGACAGCCGGTCACCCAATCCCACTCACAGTCCACCACAGAGCTTCCCCCTTCAGTATCCAACACCACAGCACCCACCCAGCATGCCCACACCTCTGTCCCCAGGATACGTCAATCAGCAGTGTGCCTACCTGTACAGGGAGCCCAGGGCACACTTCATACCCAAGACAATCAGGGACCTGGGGTCAGTGGCAGTGTGCACACTGTTCAGGAGACAGAAGCATAGGCCAACAGGGACACTGGGAGGCCTGCTGTGCGCCAGGGGGAGGACAGGACCAAAGAATCGACTCTCCAGGAGGCACTCTCCAAGATCAGAACAGGCGCAGGACGGACAGTATCAGGGGATCAGGGAGGACCTGCAGGTTAATAACACCACCCTGATCTCCGTAGCGAGGGTGCTGGCATACATGCCCAACATCATGAGGGAGGCAACGGCACACCAGCGGGTCCCTACCACTAGCCAGTCCATAGACCAGCCCTCCACTTCAACTGTAGCTAGTGGGCTGGTGGCCCCGCCACAGGACCCACAGGCCTTCAGCACCCCTACCCCTGCAGAAGGTAAACTACTCTGCAAACGTTCCCTGCCACCCAGACAGAAGCCAGAGACACTTGTCAAGACCCCTGCCAGCAAATGAGACTCTCCTGATTGTCCCCCTTGTGTACCACTCAGTCACCTTGGCGACTTTGAACTGCTGTTGCTCCCCTTCGTATGGCCCCTTGGACACTGCACCTGTGCTGCAAACAGACTGGAACAATACCCTGGACTTTCCTCCATCATCACCCCATTCCATTGCACTTTCCACTCAATTTCTTAGCCCTACAATAAACACCCTTGAACACAACTTGACTACTAGTATTTTATTTATTGAAAATGTGTATTTGTGGAAACAGTCACATCTAGTGCAAATGAACTGTACACTGTGAGAGCATAGAAATAATGAGCTGTAGCTGGCTGTAGTCAGCACATCAGTACAAAGTTGTTATATCACCAACATCTGTAAAATGACAAACCATAGGTGACAGTAAGTTGAGATGCAAAGGAAGTTAATGCCATCATTCTTGCTACAGCCATACAGAATACACCAATAGTCATTGTAATGTGCAGTTGCACTGTCTCACCTGTGTGTCATTGGAAGTACTAACAGATTACTGATGTTCTGTTGACCTCATCCTGATCCTCAATCTCTTCATCCTCACTGTCATCAGGGTTTACAGCTGCCACAGGGGCATATCCAGTCTCCTCCTCCTGCAGAAAAGGTACATGGCATCTGAGGGCAAGGCTGTGCAACATACAGCATGCCACTACTATCTGGCAGACCTTCTTGGGTGAGTAGCACAGGGATCCACCAGGGTCTGGTTTGCCCATGTGCCTCATTATAACGTTTCTCAGCCCCTGTCCTGCCGTTCCTCACAGGGGTTAGCAGCCATGATAGGTTTGGTTAGCCAGAGTCACCTGCAAGTATTGAGGGAGCACATTTAGCCTCACACAACACTATAGGGTTAACACCAGAAGGGATACACTTAAATACAGTTTGTGGGGGCCAAGGCTCACCTATTAGCCACACCCTGTGCCTCTGTAATTTGGCCATCACATTTGGGATGCTGCTATTCCTCAGAACAAAGGCATCATGCACGGACCCAGGATACTTAGCATTGACACAGGAGATGTACTGGTGCGCCAGGCACACCATCTGCACATTCAATGAGCAGAAACTCTTACAATTCCCTGAACACCTGTTCATTCTGGCAGAGGAGGGAGGGGGGCAAACGCAATATGTGTACCGTCAATTTCCCCAATAACTTTGGGGATATGTCCCATTGCATAGAATCCGGCCTTCACAGTGGCTTATTCTTCCACCTGGGGGAAAGAAATGTAGCTGCACATGTGTTTTACCAGGGCAGACAACACTCTTGACAGCACAATTGAGAACAATGGCTGTGACATTGCTGCTGCCAAGCCCACTGTCACTTGGAAAGAACCAGTTGCCAAGAAATGGAGCACTGATAGCACTTACGCAAGAGGGGGGATCCCAGTCGGATGACAGATAGATGAGATCAGGTCTGGCTCCAATTGGGCACACAGCTCTGTGATTGTGGCCCTGTCCAGTCTATAGGTGAGGATAATGTGCCTGTCCTCCAGTGTAGCTAAGTCCACAAGGGGTCTGTACTCAGGGGTATGTCTCCACTTCCTATTCATCCGCAGTGGTAGGTATCAAAGGAACACAAGAGTGAGTAGGCTGTCACAATTGGAACAATGAAACCACAACTTGGTGCACTTATATAATGGGAGAGTGTTAATGGTGAGGTATGTGACAATCTAACCTGTGACACAGTTTATGTCGATTTGACTGTTTTCCCGGGAAACATCCTTTTTTACGACTTTTTTATTACGAAAGTCGTGGTTAACGAAAGCGCAACAACGCTTTCTTTAACCACGACTTCGTTTTTTTGTGCCTTAACTACGTATGTTCTGAACAACGAACATGCGTGGTTAAGGTACAAAGAAGGGAGTTGGTGAAGGAGGACGACGCAGGTGACAAGGGGTTGACTAAGGTAAGTAGTGGGTTTAGGTTTTGGGGAGGGGGTGGGGGGTCAGGGGGTTTTAGGTTTTGGGGTGGGGTTGGGGGGATGGGGCATTTTTGGGGAGGGGTGGGGGGTCAGGTGGTTTTAGGTTTTGGGGTGGGGTTGGGGGGATGGGGCGTTTTTGGTTTTGGGGAGGGGGTGGGGGGTCAGGGGGTTTTAGGTTTTGGGGTGGGGTTGGGGGGATGGGGCGTTTTTGGTTTTGGGGAGGGGGTGGGGGGTCAGGGGGTTTTAGGTTTTGGGGTGGGGTTGGGGGGATGGGGCGTTTTTGGTTTTGGGGAGGGGGTGGGGGTCAGGTGGTTTTAGGTTTTGGGGTGGGGTGGGGTTGGGGGATGGGGCGTTTTTGTTTTTGGGGAGGGGGTGAGGGGTCAGGGTGTTTTAGGTTTTGGGGTGGGGTTGGAGGGGTGGGGCGTTTTTGGTTTTGGGGAGGGAGTGGGGGGTCAGGGGGTTTTAGGTTTTGGGGTGGGGTTGGGGGGGTGGTGCGTTTTTGGTTTTGGGGAGGGGGTGGGGGTTCAGGGGGTTTTAGGTTTTGGGGTGGGGCATTTTTGGTTTTGGGGAGGAGGTGGGGGGTCAGGGGGTTTTAGGTTTTGGGGTGGGGTTGGGGAGGTGGGGCCTTTTTTGGTTTTGGGGAGGGGGGTCAGGGGGTGTTAGGTTTTGGGGTGGGGTTGGGGGGAGGGATGTATGGTGAATGGTGCCTATTAGTAATGGTTTTATCAGGAATGCCTTTACAACGAAATTTCGTTAAGGCATTCGTGGTAAAATCATTAGTAGTAAGGACGAGGTCGGTGTTCCGACCTCGTTGTTAAGGTTAGTAGTTGTTTTTAATTTGGTGTTCCGTTGTATAATCTGTTTTCCCCCCGAAATGACAACCGCCTGTCCTGTATGTAGGGACAAGTGGAAGTGAGGTAATTCCGCCGACGTTGGGCATCGTGGCTGAAGGTGGTCTTGCACTGCCATGCAATTCCTCATAGATAATATGGGCCTCTGTGGAATACAGTGGCTAATGGGGACCAGTGCCGGCAGTAATGGTGTACACCGCTGCAGATGTGGCTGCCATTTTCTATCTGATTCCTCACTTGTTTCCCGACCTTCAACAGGAGAACACCTACACTGTGTGTGCTGCTATGTCTGGAACCCACCATGGCCCGTGTGAGCCGGGAAAGGGCCCCTGCCTTCACTTCGGAGGAGTTGTAGCGACTGGTGGATGGGGTCCTACCCCAGTACTGACTGCTGTATGGGCCTCCAGACCAATTAGGTGAGTACACATTGGGCACGATGCATGTGGGAAGGATGCATGGGGATGAGTGTGCAAGCATTGTGTCATCAGGGGTGGGGGAATGTCTTGTGGTGGTGTACATGGTGTGGGCCGGGCGATGTGTGCACCAATGGTGATGGAAACGGGTATGGTGGGCCATTTGTGTGACAGCCTGAACTGTCTGTTTAATGGTGTTCTCCTGTCTGTATTGCCTCTGCAGGTCAGCGCCCATCAAAAGAAGGGATTATGGCATGCCATTGCCAAGGACGTGCAGACCCTGGGGGTCCATGGCAGTGGGAGGACCTGAGACTCTGGGCACGGAAGACCACAGAGGTCCAGCTGGGGATGGCCTCCCATCGAGGAAGGGGTGCCCGTCGAACTGACCTCAATGATGGCCCGCACACTGGCAGAGGCCTACCCTGAGTTGAATGGGCTCTTGAGGGAATCACAGCAGCCACAAGGGGGTGAGTACAGTGGGTATCATTACACATTTTGGCTGGTGGGGTGTGATCCAGGTGGTGGATGTGAGTTAGTGGGTGACCCTAAGGCCAGGCCAGACATTGCAGCATGGGTCATCTCTAGGGTAATGGGTGTATATCAAATACAGGTAACCTAGCTTGTTAGCAGTCCATTTCAGGCAGGGCATCATGGGTCCCAGGAGGGGTGCAGTTGGCGGTGTGTGGCCCTCATCTTGCCTTAGCATCTAGACATATCGGTGGCAGTGTGATGCATAGTGCTTAAGCCTGTTACCTGTGTGTTACGGTAATGTGTATGCCAACTGTGGTGTTGGTGAAGTCATTGACCCAGTGTTTCCTTTGTCTCTCTCCCCCCTTTTTTGTTCTGTCATCCTGTCCTTGTGTGCATTAGCATCATCTGGTGGAGGAGCAGGGGCACCGGTGAAGAGAGAGCTGCATTCCACAGGACCCAGGAGGCAGAGTCCACCGACGCCGAGGGAACCAGTGGGAAGGAGGTCGAGGGGAGCACCATGGCGGAGACAGGAGGTGACAACACAGACTCAGATACCTCCTCTGATGGAAGCTACCTGGTGGGGGCGGACACCTCTGTGACCACCCCAGCTACAGGTACAGCCGCCACCCCTGTACCAGCACCGCCCTCCCAGTAATGCCTCAGCGAGTTGCCCTTGCCCGCTCACACAGGAGGGTGGGCATCTCCTTTGCCCCAGGCACCTCAGGTCCTACCCCAGTGAGCACTGCTGCCCTTAGTGAGGAGGCTATTGACCTACTGAGATCTCTGTAGGGCCATCAACAATTGTGAATGCCATCCAGAGGCTGGCATCCCAGATGCAGCAATGCAATGCATTTCTGAAATGCATTCACGGTGGATTGGCGGCTCAACAGAGATCTATTCAGGGTCTGGCCTCCTCTCTGATGGCAGCCATTGTCCCTGTTTCTACTGTCCCTCTTCCAACTACCACTTCCCAGTTCCATTCTCCTCAACCCGAACCCATCCCAGGCACACATACTGACGAGCATGCATACAAGACAACACCCAAGAGTGGCACAGACAAACACAAGCACCATACTTTATCCCACAAGCACTCATGCAAACACCAGACAGCTCCAGTCATGACAACCTTCACTACCTCCACTGTCTCCCTCTCCTCCTCCTCTTCCACGTCCTTCCCAGTCACGTCCACACTCAAACCTGCATGCACTACATCAACATCCACCACCACCAGCATCACCACACCAAGCAGCACACAAACCTCACTAGCAGACACCTCCACAACATCCATGCACGCGTCCCCTGTGTCCTCTACTACCCTGTCTGCCCCCCCAAAGGACACAAACACAAGCACTCACACACCAAATAGCTATCCACCTCACATCAGCATACAGCCCATGCACCTGCACCCAAATCCAGCAGACATACACCTCCTACACCTACTCCCTCAACCTCCACTCCCATTATTCTTCCCTCCTCCCGCCCCACAGTCCCTAAGAAGCTTTTTCTTGCCCAACTTGAGCTTTTCCCTCCCCCTCCTCCCCATCCTGCCTGTAAGAGCAGGGTCCCAACGACGCAGCCTAGCACCACAACCTAAAGGTCCACGGGGACAGTGGTGGCACCACCTAGTCGTGGTGGGAAGGATACCACACCTCCAGCCAAAAGGGGAAGGAGTCTGCATCTCCAGGCAAGAAGGGGAAGGAGCTTGCACCTCCAGGAAAAAAGGGAAGAAGCCCTCGACTCCTGCCTGGAAGGCTAAGGACCACGTAGAACCTGCCATGAAGTGGAAGAGGCCATCAACCCCTGCCAGGAAGGGTAAGGAATCCATGCCCCATAGGGAGAGGACGAAGCCCTCTACTCCAGCGGAGGCTGTCAGGGTGACACCTCCACCACCACCAGCAGTCACGGGGCACCCACCGCCAGCTGAGGAAGTACCGCCATCTCCACCTGAAGAGGCTACTCAGGGGGCACCTCCATCTGCCACCACACCTCAGCCATCACAACCTGCAGAGGCTGCCCAGGAGGCATCACCATCTGCCACCACACTGCAGCCATCACTACCTGCAGAGGCTGCCCAGGAGGCATCACCATCTGCCACCACAAGGGGCAAGTGACCCACTCCAGAGACTGTGAACTTGCGCTCCAAAGGACAGAGTAATGGGCATGGAGCCCCCTCTAGAACTAGTGGGAAAGTCACCCACTCCAAAGACTGTGGCCTTGCACTCCCCAGGACAGAGTAGATGGCATGGAGCCCCCTCCAG
This sequence comes from Pleurodeles waltl, assembly GCF_031143425.1. Classification (NCBI taxonomy): domain Eukaryota; kingdom Metazoa; phylum Chordata; class Amphibia; order Caudata; family Salamandridae; genus Pleurodeles; species Pleurodeles waltl. The sequence goes on along the minus strand of NC_090448.1, from coordinate 253,875,150 downwards.
AACCAGTGGGAAAGTCACCCACTCCAGAGACTGTGGCCTTGCACTCCCCCAGGACAGGGTAATGGGCATGGAGCCCCCTCCAGAACCAGTACGCTTGTTCCCGACTCCAGCTGAGGTGCCCCCAAACCCCTGAGGTGCCTTCCCACTTGCAAACTGATGCCCCTGCAGTGTTCTAACCGGATGAAGTCAGGATTTGATTTGGGCCTTGGACTGTGCCCTGTGGCCATGTGGGCCCTTTGAACATTGGACTGGGTAGTGTCCCTTTGTGTACATGTCTACATATCTGTTTCATGGACAATTCAATTATTTATTAGCTGTTGATATTAATACATTCACCTTTGTGCATTCCTGTTGTCCTTGCATTATTCTGCCGTGTATTGGGTGCAAATTGTTTTTCGTGTGCAGCTGGACTTGTGAATGGTGTGTGTGTGTCAGATGTGTGTTGTGCGTGTGTGTGTCACTCTCATTTCCTCCCTCCCTCCCTTTTGTGCTAGGCGGCTGTACTTACCGTCATCGTCTTTGTCGACGTTGGTGTTCCAGGTGGAGCATAATGTAGAAGATCATTGGGAAAACTTGCAGTTTGGGTTCCATGGTGGCGTTGTTCTTCCCTGTGTCTCCGATGGTGAGTCTTCAGTGATGTATTTCCGCCAGGCTTTTTATGGCGTTGGTACCACCCCGTTAACCGTGGCAGTTTCCTGTGTCATGCTATGGTGGGCAGTACTTTTTCTCCCACCTGGCTGTTGGCAGCTACCGCCGTAGTGAGTGTTGTTTCCGCCCTGGTGGTTGGTGTGGTACATTGGCTGTCTTTGGGAGTTATCACCACCATGGTCATAATTTGGTGGTAATTACCGCCAGCTTGTTGGTGGAATTACCACCACTTTATCACTCACCGCCAGGGTCATAATGAGGGCCAATGTCACTTTAACCATTGTTTTTTCAGTAAATTATATATATAAACATATGCTTTATTGATGAGAATAATTTCAAAAGCTGAATTTTAAGTTATTGCATATGACACCCAACAACTGGTATGTCATGCTGAAGTCGACCTGTTCACCCACTGCCTCACAGACAACCTCGGTGGTCCTGATTTCTTGGCAGGCTAAATATTTTTCCCTCAACATTTCACAACATTGCATCTTTAAATTATCAACTAATTTGCCTTGCTTCCTGTTTAATCAGGGGCTACAGTTGAGGAAGTTAAAAATTTAAAGGTAACTTGACTTTTTTCTATTTTGTGAAATTCAAATTCATTTTGTAATAAAACAATCCAGTCAGCAGTGTATTATCCTAAGGGTGTTTTGCCTGCAACTAACCACTCATGGCAGGCACCATCTTGTTTGAAAAGTGATGCGGTCGTACAATTATTACTTGTATTCCAATTAGACTGGTTTCTTAGAGAAACATATACAGAAACGCAATCTGAGCTTTTAAAACACTGTCTTTTTTGTATTCTGATCTCTGGGTTTTGGACCTGTACTGTTAATGAGTCTCCCTAATAGAGTTTAACCTATTGTAAGCTTCCGTTAGAATCAATTTGAACTGAAACTCTTCACCTGCTGTGTTCTTCTGAGGTTAAGGGTTTGTGCACAAGTAGACTCTGGAAGAGGAACTGCTTGTCTTAATCCAGGCGAATCCTCCTCATGGACAACTCTGCACTATGGCATTATAATACAATTGGTAATCCAAGAAGAAATTCCCACTTTATACTTGGCAACAATTTATAATCTTTGATGTTTAAAGAGTTTATAAACTTTGGGTAAAGTGTAACTAAAAATACCAGTCTTTGGCAGGAAGTAGTAAAGCAATTGATGTTTTTTTTCCTATAAATGTCTGTCACTTACTCATAACCATGGTAAGATTTATGCAATATAGTTTGGTTAAGTATTTATGAATTAACGCATACTTCCTTGATCCGACTTTACTTAATAGAATTCGTGATTTGAGGTACACACTTTTCAAGATTTGTTTTGCATTTCAGAACTCTAAGTGGACCAATAGTAGGAGAGCATACATTTCACATAATTAGCTTTTTTAACTTGCTTCTTTTTTAGGCAAGGGCACACTAAATTATGTATGATAAATGACCTATAATGCCATCATGTTACACTATATTTTTGCATGAAACGCATCTTTGCATCAATTTGTGGTGTGAGGACACATTTAAATAAAAGCACAGTGAACAACAGCTGCTCACGTTCTCTTCTTGTGCATTTGCTGTAAATTTTTAGAGCAAATGGCACATTCACAGTAAATTTTAACCTCAAATGCCTCATAATTACATGAAGTGGCTTAATGGGTTAATTTTAGGAATTTTGAAAAAACAGCATAATGCAATATCCCTAATAATGCACAAATTACAACATTGCAATTTAAATTTTGCTGAGGGCAATAAAGTTTTACAGCCACCGGGCTACTTCCTGAAAGTGCCTAATAAGGGTGAAGAGATGATGTGGCTTCCTCCCACATCAATCCACATTTATTTTTAAATCACTGCACTAGAAATGACATGTGGTATAATTTTATTTTATTTGAGGAGAAGGAGAATAACAGAAGACAAGGGATAGATCAGTTTGTTGATCAACCCCTGTCGGCAGATGGAGTACACAATCTGCACATGTACCTTGGACTTTTGTTGTAGTGTGCAGCAAGAGCTTGTGGCACAAGATTACCACTTCCCGCTCGGGAATCATAGATGGTAGGCTTTCCTGGGGAACCTGAAGGAACTACTGTGCACTGCTTCTCTTGGTTAATGTCCTTGAAATGCTGCATAGAAATGCACCCTGCAGGTGGTTGAGAGGGATGGGTACTTGGGGAGTGCAAGTAAAGTTTAAAGCAGCACAGCAAGTAAATTTTAATTAGTAAAATTATACCAACACAATTTAAATCCAATCACCAGAACCAGAGATAGGAGTATTTAAGGTTTTAAGTGAAAATAGCGCCGACAAGCACAAGCCACCACTCACAGTTATATGGTCACGCAAGACCGGGGGAAAGTCACAAGTTCAGGCCATCCACAATGGAGTGCGCGTCAGATAAAGGGACCAGGTTGGTCCTGCTGAAGAGTTACTTTCTTAAGTCCTCCACCAAGGTGGTGCATTTCACATTGGCAGGGGAAAAGAGGAGGAGGTAGTCATTGAAAGGAGTTTCACTGACAGTTCTTGCTTTAGAGTGAAAAACCAATTGTCATTGAAGCTTTGCATTGGTTCTTCATTGCAGACAGACACTGTTGGCATGAAATGCAGGTCTTGTGTTGTCAGTCATTGTGGATGGTTGCTGTTGCTATGACAAGCAGGTCCCAATAAAACTTTGTGTTGGCAGTCATCGCAGGTGGTTGATTCTCAGCATCAAGAGGTCACTTTGCAGTCATGAGGAACCCAAAACTTTTGTTTCTCCTGGAGGAGCTGTCACTGATGCCAGCCAAGGGTCCTGGACCCCGGGGGCCACCTCTTGGGTATCAGGAGTCAACCAGCAGAGGCTAGTGGCAGGGCTGAGGCAGGCCCAAACAGGTCCATTGGGTGCTGATCAGCTGGAAAATTGTAGGGATGCCTCTGGAAGTTTGTTGTGTCCCTGTAACTCATTAGGAGATTAGCCAACTGATCCTTGGAATCACTCTGGGTAGTCTGGGTACAAGGAAAGCAGGACCAAATGTCCTTCCTCAGACAGCAGGGCACTTCTTCTTCAGAATCTCCCACAGGTCCAGGGGTGTTTTGATGACAGGTTCCCGAGGTCCCACTTTTATACCTTGTTCTAACCTTTGAGTGGGAGAGTTCCCTGACCCACCCCCAAAACTGGTTCTGGTCAATTATTGCCCTCTGCCTGGTCCTCACTCCAAACTGTCTAGTGACAAAGGAAATGGCAGGCTTGGTGTCAGGTTAATTTGTGGGTGCTGCACACCGGGCCCTTTGAAATGTAATCAGGGCAGGGTACAGCTACTCCCCAGTGATCTTATGTGGGAGATCCTCTCCCCTCACACGTAAGCTTCCTTTGTTTCACTGTCTGGAAACATTACACAACCACAAGAGCAGAGCCATTTACAGTCATGTGACCCAAGAGATTGGCTGAAAGACTGTTTCAGCAGGAAAATGCCAATTTCCTAAAACTGCCATTTTCAAAACTTAAAATCCGACTTTACTGAAGGGTTTAAATTACAATTCTGTTAAGTGTAAACATAATTTCTCTACCTGCTCCTAATCTGAATTTAGCACTTACTAAATGTAATAAAGTAACCCAATGTTAGTCTATAGAACAAATATGCTTTACAACAGTGAAAACTGACTTTAGGAGTTTTTCACTGCCAGTATATGCAAAACTGAAACAGACATGTCCCACTTTTCAAACTCAATGCACCTTGCAGTATGAGCATTGAGGTCCTACCTTAGGAGTGGCATACATTTTAGAAAGTAAGGTTGAGTTCTACAAAAAGGTTTATTTTATTAATGATATGGCGGTTTGAAATGGTACTAAAGCCTGCAGTGACAGGACTGAGTCATGTTTCACAGTGCTACTTTAATGGGTGGCACACTGAGTGTTTCTGCCCACAAGTTCTATTGCTATTTGTAGGCAACTCAATAAAAACAGCCTCTTAAATGCATCATATGTAAATGCATTCAGCATCACACAGCAAGTCATGTTTCCTTAATGCTCACACTCAGGACTCTGTACACAAGGGGTCTTCCCAGCCAACCAAAGACATGATTCACCCTCTATATTTGGAGTAGTGAAAAGTGCTCTGTTACAATTGGTGGAGCCTCCACAGGTTGCAGCACTGATAACCATTGACCCAGCGGACCGTGTACCACAGGACCACTGGATCATAATGAAGGTCACCCTACATTGTTGAGGGCATAAGTACCAATAGATCATTCTCACTGTACTTGTCTGCCATGTGAGAGGTGGTAGAAACAGGCAGGGGAAATGTTAAATAGCCTCACCGTAGAGATAAAAAACTCTGTGCCATGCGGACAATTCATTCTTTACACAGAGAAACCAAATCTTGCTTTTGGAATTTGTTTACACTGAACAAAACATTTTTGCAGAGTTGGGTGCTTTTTTAAGCTTCAAAAGGATCTGCATATGTGAGAAATCATCAATAAGACTAGGCCAAGATCTGCATATGTCAGAAATCATCAATACGACTAGGCCAAGATTCAATATGACAGCCAAAGAGGACTGGGCCAATTAAGAGTCAGCAAGAGAGACTATGGCTGAAGGGAGGTTTGGTGCCCCAGTCAATGATATTAGGGGCTCCACAGAGAATCTGATTAAGGTACTTTCAAGGCAGTTAGGAACACATTCTAGACACATGAAGATTTCTGGGCCAAATGGGGAGAAGAGTCAGAATAAGAAGCCATGTTTCCAGAATATGTTTGCCTGGCAGGAATGGTTGATGATTGTTAGCCCTGGTATCCTTGGTGTGGTTTTCCTCTAACCTTTTGCCTTCAGACCTCCTGTTTTGGCTGACTTTGTTTCTGCTAGCCTTATGACTCTGGGCACTTTGTCACTGTTAACTAGTGCTAAAGTACTTGTGCTCTCTACTCTAAATGTAGTGGAATTGTCTAAAGCCAAATTGGCATATTCAATTTACCTGTAAGTCTCCCTAGTAAAGTGGCACTACATGTGCCTAGGGCTGTAAATTAAATACTACTAGTGGACCTGCAGCTCTGGTTGTGCAATCCACTTAAGTAGCTCTTTAAACATGCATCAGGCCTGCCATTGCAGAGCCTGTGTATGCAGTTGAAATGCAATTTTCACCTAGCAAAATAAACCTTTTTGCTAGACCCAAAGATTCCTTTTCTATAAGTCACCCCTAGGATAGACAAGGGACATCCCAGAGGACAGTATGCATTGTATCTAAAAGGTAGGACATGTACATCTAAGTTGTACTTGTTCCTGTAGTGAAATACTCCTAAATTCATTTTTCACTACTGCAAGGCCTATCCCTCACATGGGATTACATTGGAGTTGCCTTATTACATAAGTCAGTGTCCAAACAGGAAGAAATAACCAGTTCATGTTTGGTGTCTCAGGAATCACAATTTAAAATCCTGACTTATGCGAAATCAGGGTTTAAATTCCGATTCTGAAAATGCCACTTTAAGAAAGTAAAAACAGCAGATGATGGACGGAATGTGGAACAAATCAAACATTCATCCCCAGTCACAGATCTGGGTTTAATCCATCAGTTTTTTTTCGCCATGCCATTCCAGATTGGACCCAGCCGTATGCAAATCATTTTTGACCTTGCTCCCCATGGAAACAGTCCAGCCCGAACTGCCAGGCCCTCCCTAGACCAGAAATAAGCACCATGGGGCCGTTTTTTGGTTATCACCCCTCATCAGCCAGGCTAACTTGAATCTGGTGGCATAGCGATCACAAGATCCACATGTGGGCATATCCTTCCCACTTAGGGCGACAAAAGCAAAAACAACAGATGATGGACAGAATGCGGAACAAATCAAGCATTCACCCCCAGTCATAGATCTGGGTTTAATCCAGGGGACAAAATGCATTTTTCCCACTAATTTTTCAATGGGAAATTTGAACAGCGATACCGCAAAAACAGTTGAATGAAATGGCACCAAATTTGTGTAAATCTATTCAGGAGTTTCTGAAAAATTAAGGTTAAAAAACTGCATATCTGGACAGATGGGTTTGTGAGAGGCAAATAGAGAGATCTGATTGGCCATAGGGGGCTCTTTTACCATAGGCCATCTTGCTCCTGTGGCAGCTCACACTGTAACTGGCTGGCTGAACCATGAAGAGAAAAATTACAGTCGCCATTTCAAGACATGGGGACTAGGTCGCTGTGTGATGAAAAGGAAGAAATAATTAAATATGTAGGGCCAGGGATAGCCTACCATGACCCCGTGGACCATGTTGGGGATGCCTGATGAGGGACCCCCCCCGGGCCCAAAGTAAAAAAAAAGATGGGTGCGTTCCTACAGTCCCACTGAGTTTACACACAGGGCCTCACTGGCTCCTGCGGGACACTCACATATTTAAATAATGTTTAAAAAACATCAACCTAGGGGACATAGAAATAAGTTTAAAAACTAACACTGAACCCCTACCACCTTAATCCTACAATTTAAGGAACTGAACTAACAAAGAGCAAAACTGCCCTGCTACATACAAAAGGTAATAAAAATAAAGTAGAAGCAGTATCGTCTGATACAGATCTCCTATGTCAGGTGATGATAAACTATGACTTAATTCTTTTGGCACCTGTATACAATAATTGATTTTGTAATTGTAATTGTTTTGTTGGGGGTTACTAATCACAGCTCGCTGTGAGTTACTTTTCATGTAACAGTAATAACCTCTGTATTTGGCTTACAATGCCCACATCTGCTATGCAACATAGATTGAAAAAGACAAGGGAAAAGTTACAGCTGAATGTATAAAAAAGGAGATTGATAGACAGAAGAAAGGAAAATGATTGATCCTGAGTGCCTACTTCACCTTATGTAAAATGTATCTACCAACTGAGGGATAAAGAAAGGCACTAAATCTAGCAGAAGAAACTATTTTGATAATAACGTAAGGTTCTTTATCTACTGAAGGATAGAATAGGTGTCATGTAATAAAAATAGATTGGGATGGATATGACAGGCTTTTATGCGACCACTAAGTGACTCAAAGGGACGTAAAGTGGTTCAAATTACTTGATATGGTATTTACTTTTCAGCAAAAACATTTTTGTGCTGTAAAGGAGCTAATTTTGTAGCTCAAATAGGGCTTTGCACTGCTGTATGCTACTTTGCACTAAGGGGATGTTCCAGCAGTACTACATGGGTGTTCCAGTGCAACCCCCCCATTTGTTAAGACAAGCCCTATCTTCTGAATTTGTTACACTAGGCTTTGCCTGAAAATAACACCTCATTGAGGCAGTCAAAAAGTAGTAGAAATGGTTTTATTTGTCATTAAATTTCACATATTGCTTCTGAGCTGCACTATACAGTGCACATCCATTTATAGGCATAGGGCTTGTTTTGGAAGGGCATCCTTCCTGTATAAAAAACTATGCTAGACAACATTCACTTACCTTTGCACTATTATGCAAATGTGTGTGATTGTTTGTGTGTGGATGTGTGGGCATGTATAAGACATGCTGTGAGAACCAGATCGGTCCTCACAGTGTGGGTGAACCCTGACAGACTCAAACAAAATCTTTGTGGTGACCAGTGCATTAGGAGGACCAGTCCTTACAGTGTGTCTAGGTATTTTCAAGCAGGTGTATCAAAAAACTAAAAGTGCAGTTATATTTGCCTCGATCCGCTTTAAGACATACCCCTGTATCAAAGCACACATGGAGTTAGAATAGTTAATACACACTTCATTACGGTCAATGGGTGGTCCTCATGTGTGTGTGTGGTGCTTTACAGCACTAAGCAGTGCCAGTGAAGGGAAATATTAGCAGCAGGGCATGTTTAGTAATACTGCTCTGCACCTCTCTCTCTTCAATGCAGTGCAGAAACTTTGGTTGCTAGACTGCATTGCACTATTTTATGTATATTTTCCCAGTGTGCCCATAGTGCCATAATTGAGCCAACATAATCCACCAGTGTCCTGTCAGTTGAAAAATACCATTGGGAATCACCAGTCCTATCATGTCTGAAGAAGAAAGATCTGTGGGAAAATAACTTCCACAAGGAGCCTCTTCTTGTGGCCAATGAAAAACAAAACTCAAATAAATGTAATTTAATTTTATTAGAAATATTTAACATTGTTTGTAAAAAAATAATCTAGTCATGGCCACAGGCATGTAAAATGTTGAAAAGTGGGCCAGGAAACATGATATACCTCTAGACAACGGATGCTATTTCTTTGATATTAGGTCTAGTGATGGACTAAACACAATCAGTGGTCTCCCTTTGCTCCAAATAAATGCAAATTCATTAATTGTGTAACATGTACAATTGCTTTAAGGCTGCAGTTGTGTTCTAAATATCATCCAGCTTCTCATGAGTGTCCAAGGACTTTCTCCTGTGAAGGCTGAATTAAAGTTATGATAACCACAATCTAGTTCCATAACACTATGATATTTTTTCAGATATATTTTGTGGAACCATTGGCCTATCTTCTGCTGCTACAAAAGAATCTGTGTTTGTACCATAGTCTTGGGTCCCAGATCTGTAGCTCCTTTTGTTTATGTATACTATTTAAACAAAAACAAAAAGATGATATTTCAACAATACCTCAACTACAGCCTATACAACTCTTCCTCGTCACACTATCTACATCTCTGACCGTGGCAACAATGTTTTTAGTATCTGTAAAGGGCACAAAATGTCAACATGTGATTGTATGTGGGGCTTTGAACAAGTGCCCATATACGTTTCAGTTTCTTGTGCTGCTAATACAGGAAGCAGCACAAAAGAGTGACGGAAGGAGTGCTGAAACATTTCAGAAACTCACCTCCAGTCACAGATCTTGGTTTAATTCATAGTTCTTTTGCTCACCGTGCCTCCCCAGTTTAGACCCAGGCATATGCAAATCAATCTTTGCCCTGTTTCCCATGGGAACAGTCCAGTCTGAACTGCCACGCCAGGTCCTACCTGGACCGGAAACAAGCACCCTGGAACCGGTTTCATGGTATCACCCTTCATCAGCCATGCTAGCTTGAATCCAGTGGCACAGAGAGCATGGGATCCACATCTGGGCATACCTTTTCCACTTAGGGTGACTTTAGCAACAAAAAAGCTAGCCTGGCTGAGGAGGGCTGATACTCCAAAACTGGTCCCAGGATGCTTGTTTCTGGTCCAGGGAGGACCTGGTCTGGCGGTTTGGGCTGGACTGTTACCATTGTGCTAAATGTTTCTCCAAGTCAGAAACACATTTGCTAAAATTTAAGTTGTTCATGATAGTGACCATATTATTGGTGAGTGTGCTGATTTGATGAAAATCAGGCAGATTAAAAGGTTTTCATCACATTGTTGAACTAAAAACTAACACTATTCCTGTAAAATGCATAGATTCAGATTTTCAAAAGTGTCACGTAATGCAGCGCAGCAACCAAAGATGCCAAGCTGCTTTGTGTGAAAAGGAGACAAAATGAAAGAGCTATGTAAAGACATATGACACTCTCTGTCTCTCACCCTAGCTTCTGGTGCACAGTCAGGCTGTTGAGCGACACTCACATACTTTAAACCATAGTGCAACGGTGTGTTCATGAGTCTAGCATAGATTTTGTACTGGAAGGCTACCCTTCTATAAAGAAATACTATGCTTAGACTAATGTTAAAACGTTTCCCAGTTCAGATGTGAGCTATACAGTGCTGCACACATGTGAAGTGGTAAAAATTAGAAGGAGAATCATACCTTCTTTCTAATGCCTGCTTCAAAGTGGTGTTATTATTTGGAGCATAACCCTGTCTGTTATTGTTAAGAGAGAGCGTTTGTTTGTCTAAAACCATGGGTAGTAGCATGTGAATGCTAATATAGCGCCCATAGAAGGCTCAGTTGACGCAGACTAATGGAAAGAAGTGCTCAGCGCTGTTTTGTGTTACTTTGAGGGAACTTTCCAGCAAAAAACTAATTTTGCACTCGAAAGTAAATAAAAAAGAACATTTTGTGTAGTTTTGCAGCACAAAAGTACAAAATATTTGTTAAATTGTGTAATTTACTCTTGTCGGCAAAACATGTCTGCAATGTACTAAAAAGTACCAAGTTAACATAGAACCAATTGAGTCTTCACTCTGACTTTTGCCAGTTGTCATCAAATGTGAAAAATGGAAAGATAAACTTTATATAGCGCTTAGATCTCTAACTAAGAATATTCAGATAGACTGGGCATAGGTTGTCAGTGTTTTAGATTTATGACATGCATACCATTAAATTGAATTAGAAAATACTGCTGTGACTACTCTGATTTTATCACACTAGATGTTACATTTAGATTCAAAAGGTTTTTTCTCTGTGTTTCAGCACCTAATGCATCAACTGTTTGGAGAAATGGACGGAGTAAAAGCATTCCAAGACTACATCGAAATGTATGGAGCCAAAGAGATTGAACATTACAACACCGTACTTAAGCCTTAGCAATTTTAAAAGAAAAGGGGTTGACCTTATAGAAAGAGAAGAGTATTTTCAGGTAAAAAGAAACAGAATATCTAGATGCAACTCATGTCTTTGTGTAGATTTTACTGTACATTTATGAAAATAAAATTCTACAAAACAGAAGTCTTAATACAAAATATATTTTAAAATATCTTTTTGTGTAGTAGGTGTTAAAACAAGACTGTCGAAAGAATAAAATTGTACTGGTTCCTCTAAGGCTTTAAAGTATTAATTAAATAAAATGGCAAGGGATTTAATGACACTATATATTTGCCTCAAAAAACATTCAAACTTCTGAATGTATTACCCTGTCATTGAGAAAGAAGCTTTTGCCTGCACTTGGGCAGGGGAAATATACAGACAATTTATATAAGGCAATATATTTGTGTTACTAATAAACCAGAAACTCTTAGTACAAATACTTTCAAGTGAACAAAAGGTTAACTGCTCAGCACATTTGTTGTTTCTTGCATCACTCATAAATAAATATCTATATGCATTCAATATCAAATGAAATCTATAGAGAAAGGTACTGAACAATTTACAAAATATCCTCAAGTCTTGAACCATGAGAAAGTTGAGGGATCTCATAGATTGGCAATAAGAGAATAACAAAACTAGAGTGGAAATGGAAAAGTGAGATTTATTCAAGAAGGTGTCTGCTCATTCTAAAGGCATTCCCATTTTAACTAAGAAATGTTGACCCTGAACCTGATATTCACATGATCAAGCACTACTCACTTCTTAAAACGTAAGCTGTGCAGAAGATTTAACACATTTTGAATCTCAAACTATAGATTCTGTGATTTGGGGAGAACCTCCAAAAAGTAATAAAAATACATAAACTTTATGCTGCCTAAGTTTACAGCAGCAATGACCAAAGGAAGGCCGGAACACTTAAGTATGCCTGAAATTTTCATATAACTAACAAAAGAGGGGCTTTGGTTTGGTAATTCGATCCCTTAAATGTGACTTCAATTAGTATGAGCCAAGTTTTTCAGTACGTGAATTATGTGCATAGAGAAATTACTGCAAATGGGTGGAACATGACGATCAGCTAAGAGTGTCAGTTGGGAGCTCCCAGACCCTGGGAAAAAGGAACACTATGCTTATGGGAGAGAAGTGAATAATTAAGCAAACAAACAGAGACCCTACTTACTAGTTCTCACTTGTTCGTCTTCCAGGCGTTCTCTTCCTCCCGCTCGTGGTGGAGTTGAGAGATAGTGTGTAAGCGCAGATCGGAGGAGACTGGTGTCATAGAGCTGGGCTAGGGGCAGAGGCGGCACTGAAACTCTGCCGGGATCGGCATGCCTTGGCAGGCATTTGCTTCTGGGGCATCACAGGCAGCATTAGAAGCTCTGGAACAAGTAGAGAGATGCTGCCTTCAGATCGGACAGTAGCTGCGGTGGCAGAGCAGCACTTCCGGCTCTTTGAAGAGCAGCATATGACATCAGCAAAAGGTCGGGCAGTGAAAGGAGAGACCCACAGGCATCTTCCCACGCGGACAGTCACCAGTCAAAGGCCCACAGATAAAGGCCACTTCCTGGCTGAGCTGGGGGTAAGGGCCATGGAGAAGAGGTCTAGTGAATCTCCTATCACAAGCTACTCCCTAAGGGACAAAAAGGCAAAGGCTGATGACGCAGGGTTTTTTGCTCCCCCACCAGACTCCAAGGATGTGCTCGCCCCACACGTAGGGCGTGGGGGCCTTAGGAAGGCATTAGACTCACTTCCTAAAATTCCCACTGCTGTCCATATACCAGATCCAAAAATAGAACAGTGGAAGGTAATTTTATGACATTGGAGGGAAAGAGGGTCAGAACCTCAGAACACATGAAGATTACTCCATCGTTACATCACTTCTTTAAAGTTCAATAAAAGAAGAAAAAGGACTGTGCTCATATTACCAAGTCATTCTATTGCCGCATAGTAGACCCTGCCATGCAGGATAACAGAAAGATTAGTTCCACCAGGGGAGAGGATAGAGGGAGCAGTCTTAGAGTTCACTAATAGGTTCCAGCCCTAACACAAGGAGCAGCAGCTCCCCAGCTGGACTTACAGGGGACTCCCCCTCAGACTTCTATCCTTCCACCTCTGGAGAGTGACTAGACATGCAGAAGCTTCTGATAATGGTAGCAGGGAAAAGAAGAGGAAAATGTGCGATTTCAGAGAAAAATCAAGAGAAGACTAAGGAAGATTAAAAGAAGATTAAGTAGACATGTGAGGATATGGCAGCATGAATGAATGCACTGATGGATAGAGTGAAAGCAATGTAAGCTTCAGTGGATGAATTAAATAGGCGAGACACCTAAACCATGGTAAATACAGAACTTAAAGTCGAATGAAAAGGATCTTCAAGAGAAAATTGAAAATTCAGAAAACAATATGAGAAGGAATAACATTAGAGTCCTGAGGGGGGTGATTCTAACCCTGGCGGTCGGTGATAAAGCGGCGGCCAACCCGCCAACAGGCCGGCGGTCGAAAAAATGGAATTCTGACCCTGGCGGGAACCGCCAACACAGCCCGCCACATTAACACTCCGACCGCCGCGGCGGTGCAGACAAACAGCGTGGCGGTCACGGCCAACAGGCAGGCGGCAGACAATGTACCGCCCACACTATCACAACTCACCAATCCGCCACCTTTTCCGGGGCGGGAGCCCCGCCGATAAAAACACAGCGGAAACAGACTACGAACGGGAAAACGCGCACCAAAACACACTCCACGAGGAAGGAGGACAGCATGGAACCCGAATTAAACATCCTACCTGCTCTCGTCTACCTTCTCATATACCACGAGTACGAACTCCGGCGCAGACGACAACGGTGAGTACTGCACCTACGACACACGGGAGGGGGGAGGAGGGAAGCTTACAGCACACACATATGCGACCCCCACCCCCCCAAACTATGTACACACTAATGCAGAGCAACAATGCACAGTGACACCACCCAAACCCCCCTTAAGAATGCAAAGACAGAAATAAATATTTATAAAAAATAGACTCTGATATGGAGCGATCAACTATGCAAAATATCCATAACAAAATGATACTATGTACACTGCCATGGAGAACCGAGGCAATTAGTCCTGTACATGAAAGTTAAATGGAACAGTCCGTGGGCTACAGTGTAGCGACACAAGGGCAAAGCCCACACAGGAGACCCGAGTCCTTTGGAGAGAACACTGCAGGGGCATCTGATGAAAAAATTACAGGCACCTCAGGGGGAAGGGAAGGGGGAGGCACCACAGCCACATGAGTCCACGACGCCAGATCCACGAAGGGGCCACCATGCCCATTGATGTATCCTGGGGAGTGCAAAGCCACAGTCTCTCAAGTCTCTACAGTGGGTGGGTTGCCCCCTTCACCATCCTGGGGAGTGCAAAGCCACAGTCTCTCAAGTCTCTACAGTGGGTGGGTAGCCCACTTCACCATCCTGGGGAGTGCAAAGCCACAGTCTCTCAAGTCTCTACAGTAGGTGGCTTGCCCACTTCACCATCCTGGGGAGTGCAAAGCCACAGTCCATCTGGTGGATGACAGTGTCCACTGCTCAAGGAGGAGGCATGGTGGGCACAGTGAACCATAAACAGTGCTTGAGAGGAAGGGCCCAGCGGAGCGGTGCTTGAGACGGCGGGGCCCAGCGGAGCGGTGCTTGAGACGGCGGGGCCCAGCGGAGCGGTGCTTGAGAGGAAGGGCCCAGCGGAGCGGTGCTTGAGACGGCGGGGCCCAGCGGAGCGGTGCTTGACAGGAAGGGCCCAGCGGAGCGGTGCTTGACAGGAAGGGCCCAGCGGAGCGGTGCTTGAGAGGAAGGGCCCAGCGGAGCGGTGCTTGAGACGGCGGGGCCCAGCGGAGCGGTGCTTGACAGGAAGGGCCCAGCGGAGCGGTGCTTGAGAGGAAGGGCCCAGCGGAGCAGTGCTTGACAGGAAGGGCCCAGCGGAGCGGTGCTTGAGAGGAAGGGCCCAGCGGAGCGGTGCTTGAGACGGCAGGGCCCAGCGGAGCGGTGCTTGACAGGAAGGGCCCAGCGGAGCGGTGCTTGAGAGGAAGGGGCCAGCGGAGCGGTGCTTGACAGGAAGGGCCCAGCGGAGCGGTGCTTGAGAGGAAGGGCCCAGCGGAGCGGTGCTTGACAGGAAGGGCCCAGCGGAGCGGTGCTTGAGACGGCGGGGCCCAGCGGAGCGGTGCTTTAGACGGCTGGGCCCAGCGGAGCGGTGCTTGAGAGGAAGGGCCCAGCGGAGCGGTGCTTGACAGGAAGGGCCCAGCGGAGCGGTGCTTGAGACGGCGGGGCCCAGCGGAGCGGTGCTTGAGACGGCGGGGCCCAGCGGAGCGGTGCTTGAGAGGAAGGGCCCAGCGGAGCGGTGCTTGAGACGACGGGGCCCAGCGGAGCGGTGCTTGAGAGGAAGGGCCCAGCGGAGCGGTGCTTGAGACGGCGGGGCCCAGCGGAGCGGTGCTTGACAGGAAGGGCCCAGCGGAGCGGTGCTTGAGACGGCGGGGCCCAGCGGAGCGGTGCTTGAGAGGAAGGGCCCAGTGGAGCGGTGCTTGAGACGGCGGGGCCCAGCGGAGCGGTGCTTGAGAGGAAGGGACCAGCGGAGCGGTGCTTGAGACGGCGGGGCCCAGCGGAGCGGTGCTTGACAGGAAGGGCCCAGCGGAGCGGTGCTTGAGAGGAAGGGCCCAGCGGAGCGGTGCTTGAGAGGAAGGGCCCAGCGGAGCGGTGCTTGAGACGGCGGGGCGCAGCGGAGCAGTGCTTGACAGGAAGGGCCCAGCGGAGCGGTGCTTGAGAGGAAGGGCCCAGCGGAGCGGTGCTTGAGACGGCGGGGCCCAGCGGAGCGGTGCTCTTCTGCACGACGGGGCCCTGTTCAGCGGTGCCTATCTTCACGGCGGGCAGTGTTCAGCGGTGCTCTTCTCCACGGCGGGCCCTGTTCAGCGGTGCTCTTCTCCACGGCGGGCCCTGTTCAGCGGTGCTCTTCTGCACGGTGGGGCCCTGTTCAGCGGTGCCTATCTTCACGGCGGGCCCTGTTCAGCGGTGCCTATCTTCACGGCGGGCCCTGTTCAGCGGTGCCTATCTTCACGGCGGGCCCTGTTCAGCGGTGCTCTTCTCCATGGCGGGCCCTGTTCAGCGGTGCTCTTCTCCACGGCGGGCCCTGTTCAGCGGTGCTCTTCTCCACTGCGGGCCCTGTTCAGCGGTGCTCTTCTGCACGGCGGGGCCCTGTTCAGCGGTGCCTATCTTCACGGCGGGCCCTGTTCAGCGGTGCTCTTCTCCACGGCGGGCCCTGTTCAGCGGTGCTCTTCTCCACGGCGGGCCCTGTTCAGCGGTGCTCTTCTGCACGGCGGGGCCCTGTTCAGCGGTGCCTATCTTCACGCCGGGCCCTGTTCAGCGGTGCCTATCTTCACAGCGGGCCCTGTTCAGCGGTGCCTATCTTCACGGCGGGCCCTGTTCAGCGGTGCTCTTCTCCACGGCGGGCCCTGTTCAGCGGTGCTCTTCTCCACGGCGGGCCCTGTTCAGCGGTGCTCTTCTCCACGGCGGGCCCTGTTCAGCGGTGCTCTTCTGCACGGCGGGGCCCTGTTCAGCGGTGCCTATCTTCACGGCGGGCCCTGTTCAGCGGTGCCTATCTTCACGGCGGGCCCTGTTCAGCGGTGCCTATCTTCACGGCGGGCCCTGTTCAGCGGTGCTCTTCTCCACGGCGGGCCCTGTTCAGCGGTGCTCTTCTCCACGGCAGGCCCTGTTCAGCGGTGCTCTTCTCCACGGCGGGCCCTGTTCAGCGGTGCACATCCAGTAGGTCAAGGGAGCCAGACCTGGCCTGGACTCCCTGCTCAGTCGCCCTCCGACCGTGATGCTTCTGGACCCTTCGGGGACGGAGTCCTGGGCCCTTTGGTGTCCTCCTTTCCAGCTGGGATGTGGCATGTGGGGCCCACCTGCTCCGCGCTCCTGCTGCCTGACTTCTCCGCCCTGCTGCCCTTACGCTCCTTAGATGGGGCTCTCGGGCCCTTGCCTTCCCTAGATGATGTGGCTGGTGAAGTGGGCGAAGTTTGCTCCTTGGGGGCAGCCGTGTCAGTCCTCGCACGGCGGCCCTTGTGTTTCCTGGTTCTCTTGCCGGGGGGGGGGGGCTGGATGTGTCCTTGCTGCTGATTGAGGTGTCACTGCTGGCAAAGGGTGGACTCCAGAACCCATGCACAACAGTGACACCCGAAGCTGGGCTGGTGGTGGCTGTGGTGCTCTTGGGACTCTTTGCAGATGGAGGGGGTAGGTCATCAGAGGGAAAGAGGTCAAGATTAGCTAGGAAAAGTTTTATAGGGCCAAGGTAAAGGTAGGAGAAGTGGTGATGGGAGTGGAGGAAGAGGATGTGGTTGTAGGAGAGTCAGGTGTGCTGTCATTCGGTGAAGGTGCTGGTGCTGTAGGCTGTCGTGAGGTGGATGTCTGTTGGGTGGGTGGCTGCCTGCGTTTGTGTGTCTTGGAAGAGGGGGTGACAGACACAGTGGGAGAGGACACAGGGGACGTGTAAATGGCAGTGGGGGTGGTGACTGCACACGTGCGGACTGTACAGGAGGGTGTGGTGGTGATGGAAGCACTGGCTGATGTTGGTGTGCATGCAGGTGTGAGTGTAGACGTCACAGGGAGGGAGGAGGGAGACGAGGAGGAGGGGGACACAGGGGTGGCAGTGACTGTTGGAAAGTCTGCATCTGGGTGTTGCTTGGGTGAGTGTTTGTGGGATCTGTGGTGCTTGTGTCTGGATGAGCTGAACTTGGGTGTTGAGGTGTGTGCAGGCTGGTCAGATGGTGTGGATGGGATAGGCTGAGGAACAGGAGACAGAGACAAGCTGGAGGCAGTCAGAAGAGGGAGGCTGGAAACAGGGACAATGGCTGCCATCAGTGCTGAGGCCAGAGCAGTGAACGATCGTTGATGGGCAGCCTGACCCGAATGAATGCCCTCCAGGTAGGCATTGCTCCGATGCACCTCCCTTTCAACCCCCTGGATGGCATTCAAAAGGGTAGTCTGCCCAACAATGAGCGTCCTCACAAGGTCAATGAGCTCCGCACTGAGGGCAGCAGGGGTGACAGGGGCAGGGGCTGAGGTGCCTGGGGCGAAGGAGACGTCCGCCTTCCTGGGCGAGCGGGCACGGAGCGTAGGCTGAGGGGCTGCAGGGAGGGCGGGGCTGGTGCGCTGGGTGGCGGCTGTACCTGTAGAGGCGGGGGTCCCGGATGTTTCCGCCACCGCTAGGGAGCACCCATCCGAGGACGTGTCTGTGTCGCTGCTCTCACCACCGGTCCCCGTTGTGGTGCTCCCCTCGCCCTCCGGATCACTGGTGCCCTCGGTGTCTGTTCCTGGGCCCACCGGGGCCTTGTGACTTGCAGCTCCCTCGTGCTCCGATGCCAAATCTCCTCCGCCTGATGATGCTAATGCACACATGCACAAGAAGATGAAGAAGAAGGGTGGGGGGAGAAAAAAGAAGACCAGGTTGAGTGCATGCAATGTCAACACCGTTGGCGGAGAGGACAGACACAGGAGCCTCATGCACTAAGCCGCGCATTCGGGGTACACTACTCAGTACTTCTGACTAAGACAACAGGTCAAGAGAGGACAAACGCGCAGATGTGTGAGGCTGGACCATCAATAGCTGTACTTGTCACCCAACAGAGGTGGGGGCCGGGAGCACAGGGCCATGCCTAAGGGAGAGGACTACACTACAGAAAGCGCCCTGGCCTAATGTCACCCACAACCCTCCTCCCCCACCCAGACGCCTCCACTGCGCAGAAAGATAGCAGAATGTGCTGATACTCACCCCCTTGTGTCTGCTGTGATGCTCTCAAGCGCCCATCCAAATCAGGGTAGGCCACCGCCAGGATCCGGGACATCAGGGGGGTCAGGGTACGACTGGCACCCCTCCTAGGTTGGGAGGCCATCCCCAGCAGTGACTCGGCGGTCTTCCTGGTTCCGCGGCGGATGTCCTCCCACCTCTTGCGGCAGTGGGTGCCCCATCTGACGTGGACCCCCAGGGCCCGGACTTCCTTGGCGATGGCACGCCAAATCTCGACTTTCTGATGGGCGCTGACCTATGTGACATGTACAGGGTGGGAAGGAAACATTCATCAACTTACTGCATGTTAGATGTGATTGGCCCCCCCTCCCCAACCTTGCCATATGGCACATGCTCTCATCTGTCGTGCGTTGCACTCCTCATTCGCCCCCCACCCCACCAACTTACATCCACCCCACTCCACACAGGCATCGCCCATTCCATGTGCACCCGGTGTACTTACCTGTTGGTCTGGAGGACCGTAGAGTAACGCATACTGGGGGAGGACCCCATCCACGAGCTTCTCCAACTCTTCAG
Source organism: Pleurodeles waltl (assembly GCF_031143425.1). Lineage (NCBI taxonomy): Eukaryota > Metazoa > Chordata > Amphibia > Caudata > Salamandridae > Pleurodeles > Pleurodeles waltl. Next base: position 253,855,767 of record NC_090448.1, on the reverse strand, counting down.
ACGTGAAGGCAGGGGCCCTTTCCCCAGTCGCAGCAGCCATTGTCACTTCCAGACCGAGGTCACAGCAGCACTTGCAGTATAGGTCCTCTCCTGTGGATGATCAGGTCTCGAGTGATTAGGCAGATAGAAAATGGCGGTCACGCCCGTGGCGGTGCGTACCGCGGCGGTGCGTACCGCTACCGCCGGCGCACCTCGTCATTGGCTCCTGAAACCCATAGGCTTCAATGTTAACCAATGCGGCTCCGTGTAGCGGTCTTCGACCGCCTACCGCCACGGTGTGCTCCGCCAGCGCATTGACCTCACATCCCATTGTCCCACTTCACAGGTCAAGCAGCCGCCATTTCAAGGGCCCACATGGCATAATTTCTACTGCGACACACAGGCCTAGGCCTTGCATTGCCACTCATACACGCCTTTCAAAACATAGATAACCGTGTGCTATGCAAGCTGTGGTGAACGTACCAGTGATTGGCTTGACTCTGTGCTCCATGTTGTCCTTCCTAGGCACTGTCCGCTGGGACTTGCGAGGAGAAGGATGAATCCTCGCGTGTACCGACCACTGGTGGACCTGTCGACAATGGAAGAACGCCACATCATACTACGATACCGACTTGACCGTGCCACTATCCATGAACTGTGTGCCCAGCTGGAGCCAGCCCTGATGTCCCCCATCCGCCAACCCACAGGAATTCCCCCTCTGGTGCAGGTTCTGTCAGTCCTCCATTTTCTTGCAAGTGGCTTATTCCTGACAACAGTGGCCATGTCATCTGGAATGTCTCAGCCTATGTTTTCCAAAGTTTTGTCTAGAGTGTTGTCTGCCCTGACGAAACACATGCGGAGTTACATTATATTCCCTGAGGAGGTTGATTTGGCCACTGTGAAGGGTGATTTTTATGCCCTTGGACATATTCCCAACATCATTGGTGCCATTGATGGGACCCATGTAGCCTTAGTCCCCCCAAAAGACGATGAGCAGGTGTACAGAAACAGGAAAAGTTACCATTCTATGAACGTCCAGGTGGTCTGTTTGGCTGACCAGTACATCTCCCATGTGAATGCCACGTTCCCTGGGTCAGTGCATGACGCGTATGTGATGCGTAATAGCAGCATCCCTTATGTGATGGAACAGCTACAGAGACACCGTGTGTGGCTAATAGGTGATTCTGGTTACCCCAACCTGCCTTGGCTATTGACCCCAGTGAGGAATCCCCGGACCAGGGCTGAGGAACGGTACAATGAGGCCCATGGGCGAACTAGGAGGATCATAGAAAGGACCTTTGGGCTCCTGAAGGCCAGATTTAGGTGCCTGCATATGACAGGGGGATCCCTGATGTACTCACCAAAGAAGGTGTGCCAGATCATCGTGGCCTGCTGTATGCTTCACAATCTGGCATTGCGACGTCAGGTGCCTTTACTGCAGGAGGATGGTCCAGATGGTGGTGTTGAAGCAGCTGTGGAGCCTGCGGAGAGTGAAGAGGAGGAAGACTCAGAGGACGACACAGACAACAGGGACAGAGTTATCCAACAGTATTTTCAGTAGCACACAGGTAAGAATCACCCACGCCATTTTACTTTTCCTGCAAGCCTCCTGCTTCTCAACTTTGTCTATGACCCCCCAGTTCTTTTAAACTGATGTTTGATTTTCCCTTCCCTTTTCAGTGCTGTATGACCCACTCCGTGACTACTGCTTGGTTAGCCCATGGACTAATGCTTATTGATCTCGGTATGTGTTCAGCACAAAGTTAACAGAACATAATTGATCGGTAATGTGTTATACATTTGTAAATAATACAGCCTGACTCCTGTTTGATTTCTGTGCATTGAGTGATTTATTTTTTGTGCTAGATAATGGTACATGATATAAACACAGTGATGGGTGGGGGTGGAGTAATGGCCATGGCAGAGTCCAGTTCTCAGTCTCACAGGTGCATTGTCCATTTGCCTGTGGAAGGATGGAGCAGGGGCAGTTCAAGGTTGGACAGGGTGGCAATGTGGGACAGTGGGATGACTTCAGGGGGTGTCTCATGCTGGCGGGGTCTTGACATCCGACTCTGTCGATTTTTTTGATCTCAGGCTCCTCTTGCGGGGTGGTTGTTCTTCAGCAGGAGGTGGGGTTCTGGTGGCCTGTCGTTGTGGTGGGGCCTCCTGTCCACTAGCGCCGGCGGAGGTGGTAGGCTGTTCCTGGCTAGTGACAGGGGCCCTGTGTGGTGCCACATGGTCCCGCAACGTGTCTTCTATCCGGTTGAGGGCCTGGACTATGCTCCCCATAGCGGTAGAGATGTTGGTGAGTTGATTGCTGAACCCCATGTAGCGTTCCTCCTGCTGTGCCTGGATCTCCTGGAACCTGGCCAGTACCCTCGCCATCGTCTCTTGGGAGTGGTGGTAGGCTGCCATGATGGTGGTGAGGGCCTCTTGGAGAGTGGGTTCCCTGGGCCTCTCCTCCCCCCCCTGTCGCACAGCAGCCCTCCGAGTTGCCCTGTTTCCCTGGGCATCTGTCCCCTGGACGGTGTGCCCACTACCACTGCCCCCAGGTCCCTGTTGTTGTTGGGGTGGTGGGTTAGCCTGGGTGCCCTGTAGTGGCAGACATGCCGCTGATTGACCTGTCCTAGAGACAGAGGCATGGGCCCGCTGGGTGGGAGCTGTGCTGTTGGTCCCAGAGGGGGTTGGGTCTGCTGTGGCCTGTGTGTGGGGAACCGACTGTCCAGAGGTCCCCAATGGTCCGGGCTGGTCATCAGGTTCCAGGTCGACAGAGCTGCTGTCATCACTGGGGGCCTCTTCCGGGGGGGGGATGGACATTTCTGGACCCTCCTGGCCGGTGTGTTGGCGTTCGGGTCCTGCATGGGGTAAGAGAGTATGGTTATTGTTTCTGTGTGTGCTATTGCGTCCCATTGATTGGTGCCCTTGTCCCCCAGTGCTGCCATTCCCTTGGGGGAGGTGTTGTGGGGGTGTTTTGGGGGGGGGGTATGTGCAGTGGTCATGCTTGGGTGATGGGTGTCCATAGTTTGTGGTGGCATGCAGGGGTTGGTGTTGGGTGGGTTGTGCTGGAGAGACATTCTCGGGGAGGATGTGTGATGGGGGGTTGGGGGTGAGGGTGGTGGTGGGGGTTAGCATGCTGGGGGGGGTGAAGTAGTTGAGATTGTACTTACCAGAGTCCATTCCTCCGTGTACTCCAGCGAGGCCATCAGGATGCAGGATGTTTAGTACCTCTTGCTCCCATGCTGTGAATTCGGGTGGAGTGGGTGGGGGTCCCCCGCCAGTCTTCTGCACTGCGATGTTGTGTCGCGAGACCATCGAGCGCACCTTTCCCCTTAAGTCGCTCCAGCGTTTGCGGATGTCGTCTCGATTTCTGGGATGCTGTCCCACCGCGTTGACCCTGTCCACGATCCGCTGCCATAGCTCCGCCTTCCTGGCTATAGTGGTGTGCTGCACCTGTGAGCCGAAGAGCTGGGGTTCAACTCTTATGATTTCCTCCACCATGACCCGGAGTTCTTGGTCCGAAAAGCGTGGGTGCCTTTGGGGTGCTATGGGGTGGTGTGGATGAGGTGTGGGGTGGTGTATATGGTGATGAGTATGTTGGTGTGTGGTGCTTTGTGCTTCTATGTGGTGTGTGTGATTGTGTAGTGTGCCTCTGTGTGATGTAGCTCTCTATTCTGTGATGTGTCTCTCTCTCCTTCGTCTCTGATCTTCGGTCGTAGGGGTTTGTGGGTGATGTGGGTGTGTGTTTTAAAGTTGTATGGATGTGTGGGAGTGTTGTTGGTATGTGTGTCAGGTGTGTGTATTTCAAATTGCCCAATGTGGCAGTGTTTTGGAGCTGTGTGTGTATTTTGACCGCGGCGGTGTGTACCGCCAATGGAATACCGCGGTTGAAAGACCGCTACATGGATTGGTGGGTCAGAATGGCATGGGCGTGTTTATGTTGGCGTGGCGGTGGAGGTATGGTCATCTCCAGTTTTCCGCGGCCCGCTGATGAGGCGGCCTTCCTTGGATGTCGGGTTTTTGGCAGATTCACAGTTGGTGGTCAGAATGACCGTGGCGGTTTACCGCGGCCGCGGCGGTAGTATGGCGGAGTTGTGACCGGCGGTATGGGCCTTTTACCGCCAAGGTCAGAATGACCCCCTGAATGTTCTGGAGGGCCTAGAGGGGGTGACATCAAAAGTTTCGTGATAAGCCTAATAAAGGAGTTTATCCCCTCAGTAGATCATACAGCTCTGGAGGAAGATATTTAAAGGGTCCACCATAACCCATTTAAAAAAAAAAGCGGAGCTAGGAAAAATCCAAGGAAAATTTTGATTAACTTCAAATCCTACTTTATGAAGGAAAAAAGTCTGTCAGAGACTCTTAATTTCAGTAGCTTCTCCAGAGGGGAATGGTCTTTTCGTATAAGATAAGATATTTCTAGGGCTACGCAGGACAGGCAGTGGGAACTAGGAAAATACATACAGGAGCTCAGATCTTTGGACCTACAGCTCAGATGAGATTTCACACCACACTATGAACCATGTGAAATAATAAAATACACATTATAATGGAACCGAATGAAGTTGTCATTTTAGTAGAGCAGATTAAAGCACATCAGAATTCTAGTTGAAAGGTGAAGGATAGTTCATTTAGGTTAAATCTTATAGATCTACCCAGTTGTTATAGGGAGGGTTCCCCTGGGTAGGGGGGGGGGTCACAGGCACAGCAAGTTTGTCAGTTTCTTTTAGTCACTGGGTGAAAGAACATGTGGGAGAAATGAAAAAAAAAATCAGCCTTCATTTGTAATTTCATTCTTGAGTGGTCGACTTTGGAGCTCATGCTTATATGATCGAGGGCTCCATCACCAGTTTAATATGTTAAAGACCGCACCAGCCTCTTTAAAAGGTTTGTCTTGGAATGTCAACAGGCTCAGTGTTAAAAGTAGAAGGTGAAGAATTCTTGAGTACTTGAGAATTGTGGATGAAGAAGTGATACTTCTCTAGGAGACACGCCTATTATGAGCAGAGTGGGAAGGCATAGAGAAACAAAAATAGGTAGGTCAGTATGCCTACACTAGCCAGATGTGTTGTGTTAAGGGGATAGCAATTTTATTCAAGAACTCTATTATGGCCACATTGGGAGAGCTGATAACAGACCCTAAAGAGAGATGGCTGAATGTTAAAGCAAAAATTTAGGGCTCCTGGTTTGCATTTGTGGGCTATTATGGCCCAAACCTAGGTGGTCCAGCACTGTTGCAAGCCTTAAACAACCAGTTACTGGAGATAAAATTCCAGATAATTCTAGAGTGAGATTTTGATGTATTAATGGATCCAGTTTTGGATAAATTCACAACGAGACTCACAGTCAAGTCACCTAAAATGAGAGCCTTAGGGAGACAGATGATGGAGGATATAGGTCTTGTTGATATTTAGAGGTTGACGAGTAATATTGGTCAAAGGTTCACTTTCCATAATAAAAGGTATGAACATTATTCTAGAATTTATTTCTTTTTAACAGATATAAAACTAAGCAGGAATCTTGAAAAGTAGAACATATCTCAGAACACTTCTCTGATCATTCAGCTGTAAGTCCACACTTTAGTCTAGAAAAAAAAACATGTCTCCCCTAGATGGATGGTAAACAGAGTTCTAAGAACAACAGGTTATGGATAATTTGAAGCACGAGACTAAGGATTTTTTTCACTTAAACCATGGTTCTGCCCTATGCACATTGTCCGGGATACCTACAAGGCTTTTATCCGAGTCAGGCTAATTAGTATAGCTGCATATGCCAGTGAGTAAGAGAAAAATATATATATTTGGAATCCAACATTCAGAATCTATGGAGGGAGGCTGGTCTGCCCATCACTGTCTCCAAAACTGGCAGACATAGAGAAGCAAATTAAGGGGGTGAGGGAAAATCTCATTAACCACCTAGATCAAAATAAGTAAAAAATTGAAAACAAGCAAGCTGTCTCATTATGAGTATGGTGACGGATGTGACAAGCTATGAGCCTGGAAAACAAAGGTGGAGCAAACCAGAAACATCATTAAGGCTAGCCTGAATGAACACATCAGTTGCATTTGTACAGATGACGGGGAGCTAGAACAGGCCGTTACCTACTTTTTTCAAAAACTGCACATGGAGGATTTAGAGGTATCTGGTGGGCAGATCATGACTTATAGTGGTGAAATTGCTATCCCCCTTCTACAAGATGAATTAAGGTAGGAGCTGGATACAGAGATTAATACTAATGAAGTATTAGAAGCAATAAAGAGACAAAACAGAGGGAAGGCAGCTGGCTCTGACAGTCTACCAATTGGGTTATACATCTTACTGACTGAAGAGTTTGCCCTAGTCTTCATGGAAGTATTAAATCTGGCTTTTGCTGTAGGGCTATATGCACCAAGTCCTTGGTATAAGGCTATCATTAGCTTAATTTTAAAAACAAACAAGGATCGTAAACTATGTGAATCATATAGGCCAATCTCCCTTTTAAATATAGATTAAGAAGCAGCTAGAGAAAATTATGGCTTTACTAATACACAAAGGTCAAAAGAGATTCATTAAAGGGAGGAACTATATGAGTTGATGCATGATTTGATTGGAGCCATGGACTTGGCCATCAAGGATAATCTCTCTTTGGCGGTGCTCACCTTTGATGCAACTAAAGCCATTGACAGAGTCAGTTGGGCCTTTCTGCAATGTGTGATTAAGAAATATAATTTGGACGATGCCTTTTCTAGGGCTATTGGGTCCATAAATAAAAATCCATTTGCAAATATACTGATAAATAGCAACCTTTCTGAACAGATCAAGATTGGAAGAGGGACTCTCCAGGGTTGCCCGCTTTCCCTCCTACTTTTTAATCTTTATATCAAGTCTCTGGCAAATAAAATCAGGTCAAATCAAAGTATCATCCCCTTTGAATATAATGAGTTGGAGAAGAAATTATCACTGTATGCTGATGACTTAATGGTCTACACAAAAGATTTGGCTGGCACACTCCCGGCAATTGTTAGTACTTTGGGAGACTTTGGGAAGGTAGATAAATCATGCAATGGAACATCTGCTATACTAGCCCCCTAGATAAGGTATTTAGGGGTTCAAGTGACGACTGATCTAGACAAAACTGCCCAGCTTATTTATTAACAAATTAGTAACAGCAACCAGGAAATTATTAAAGGTGTGGGATGGGCTTTGACTTTCCTTTTTAGGAAGTTCGAATATCCTGAAAATGTAAATTCTCCAGACGTTTACTTTTATCTCTAATGCAATACCTTTAGAATTAAAGTCGGTCTGGGTTACGAAGCTACAAGGAGTGCTGAGTAGCTTTATATGGTCCTCAATAGGGTATACATTGCATGGATGAAACTACGAAAAAAGAAAGAGAATTGGGGTATTGCAAGCCCAGTTCTTTCTAAATGCTATGTGGCATTCCAGATAAAGAACGTAAGAAGGCTGCTCATTGATAACTCTTCCTTTACTCCTTTTTTCAAGGTCATGACAAAACACTTGCCCAAGAAGTAGATAATTTCCTGTTTAAGTCGAACACCCAAATTACTTTAAAAAGGTTAGACTCAAGATTGTAGAAGCCGCTTGTAAGCTCTAGTATCAAGTCAAGCGAGCATTATGAATATCCTATTAGAGTAGCTTTGCACTAATCCGGGATTCACCTGGAACCCTGGAATGTCTTCAGGGCAAATTGTGAACTCCTTTGAGGGAAAGAGGAATTAATTAATAAAGACAAATTCTAGAGGGCACTGTTCTGTTTCCTTGGGTTTCCCTCTCTGAAAGCACAGAGGGTACTTTATCTAAGTTTAAGTATTATCAGCTTGCAAGTTGGGTGAGAGTCTCAATCAAAGATCGGAAAGGAAATTGCATTTGGGAGGAGAAACTGCAAGAGAGAGGGCCTCAACATAAGGAGGTTTCAAAGTTGTACTCGATGCTAGAAGTTGCAGGAGAGGAGGCCTTCAACTTGCCATCAGAGATCTGGGGAAGGGACTTGCCATCCCTGGACATCATACCTTCATTGCATGTATCGAAGCCTATGCTTTGGATGGCAACCAAGTCTGCACTTTTAAATAAAAATCATTTGTTTACAGTACCCAGGGCTTATTGGACACAGAAGAAGCTGGCAACTGTGGGCGGTCGAGAGGGGAAAAAGTGCCCCAAATGGGATGAGGAAAAAGCGGATGACATCCATATGTTTTGGCAGTGCTCTATTGTTGGAAAATGGGTTATTGGTAAGGGCAGGTAGGTACCTACACCTAGCAACAAGCCACTAACCTCCACTTAGGTCCAGTTAGGTCTCAGTAAATTAACCCCAGCTCAACCCTTGGTAGCTTGGCAACGAGCGTCAAGGCTTAACTTAGGAGACAGTGTGTAAAGCATTCAAATATCACAAAACAGTAATTAAATAAAACACAGGAAACTGTTAAAAAATCCAAAACCAATTTATAAAAATAGTTTATATTTTTATCTTTAAAATGACACAAAAACGAATAAAATCGGATAAGGGGAACCGGAGATATGAATTTTTAAAGAATTATTATTTTTCTAGCGCTTAGAAACAAAAAGCGCCAATCGGGTCATCTGGTTGCACCTCGACCGGGGCAAAGTCAAACTTTCAGGCCGACCGCGATGGAGCCCTGCTCGGCTACAGGTCGCGGGAGGCCTCGGTTAAAAAGTTACCTTCTGACTTAGTCTTTATTTTGAAGATTTTCTTCAGCGGGACGAGCCTGCCAGTCCAATCCGACCTCCTGGAGCCCTTCTCCGGATACGCGATGCTGGATTCCTCGGTGGAGATTTTTACCTTCGGACTTAGTCGTTTTTTCGAGGTGAAAATCCTTCGACCGGGGTAAACCTGGATCTTGATCCGACGTCAATGGAGCCCTTCTCGGATACAATGGCTGGGAGGTCCCGGTCAACTTTTTACCTTCGGACTTAGTCTCTTTTTCGGAGATTTTTCTTTACCGGGACGAACCACCAAGTCAGGCCGGGTCGTGGTTGAGGCAAGCCGGCTAGAATTTCCGCGGCGGGTCGGTCCCTCTATGGAGCTTTTTTACAAAAATTCTCAAATCTTCTCCAAACTTCTGGGGCTTCACCCAGATGTTCTTTTAAGGTTCTTTTGGGGTCCACAGCTCACCCCAAGGGTCCAGAAGTTCTGAGATGGTCCTTGGGGGGGTGCGGACTACAACTCCCAGAATGCACCTGGCGCAAACTCCTTTTTGGCCACTGGGCAGTGGTCAGCTGGTCGCTTTCTTCAGGAGTTGGGGCAGGGGACTCTGGTTAGCAATTTTTCACCTGTAGCAAACAGGGAGTTCCTCCTTGAACCAGTTGAAGCCAGGCAAAGTCCTTCTTGTGGTGAAGCCCAAGTGTGCAGCTGGTGCAGTCCTTCTGAGTGCAGGTTCCAGGCGCAGGCCAGGGGTCCAGCAAGGCAGTCCTTCTTCTCCTTTAGTTCTTTTCTTGTTGAAATCTGGTGGGGATCTGATCTGTGGGTGCAGGTCTGCCAGTTATATCCTTGCTCCTGGGTGAAAAGAAGGGGGGCCCTGGTTTTCCAATCAGGGGCAGGGTCCTTCCCCCTGCGATGACCACTTCCTGGGAAGTGTGGCAAAAATCCATCCCAGTGGGCAACATTCTCTAAAAATCCAACATGGCTGAATCTGATTTTTGGAGGTTACATCTGGCTGAGCCCACCTACTGGTGTGGCTAAAAATCATAAACACACCCCTCTCCTGCCCTCTCCTAATCTAATCATGGGGGCACCTAGTTGTCTGGGGTTGCAGGATGTGGGGGTGTTGCTGGTTGCTGCAAATGTCCTTCTCTGCCTTTGAAGACCAGTTTGGCAGCCCTCCCCCTTCATGCCTCACCATCTGCTGAGGGGAGATTCCCTCCCACAGGCACATTCCTTTGTGTGAAGCCAGGCCACTTCACACCTCATCAAGGCAGCTTGGCTAAGCTGCTACAGGCTGGCCAATCAGAGCACAGCAGCAAAAACAATGCAGGGCTGAAATTGGCAACTTTTTAGGTAAAGTCTAAAACGTTTTACCTGAACAAGTTATATTAAATCCAACAACTGGAAGGTGTGGGATTTATTACAACAATTAATTTGATACCAAATTCTTGGTATGCAACATTTAAGGAGACTTTAAAATTTTAAATAAAGTCTCCCCATTCTAGCCTATGAAGGCCATTTACTTCAATGAGGGAAAAACGAATTTGGCTGTTTTTACCTCACCAGGGTTTATAAATCTATTTTTATAAAGTCCCTGCTTATAGTTACATGGCACCCAGCCCTAGGGGCACATAGGGCACACCTTAGGGGTGACTTATATGTAAAAATAAGGTAGTTTAAGACTTTGGAACTACTTTTAATTCCAAAGTCGAATTTGCATATAACTTTAATTTAAAAGCAGCCAGCAAGGCAGGCCTGCCTTTAAAATGACACTGGGCACCTGAGCAGTGCACCTAGGTGTGCACCACCTATGCTGTGGTCTCTAAACCTACATGACCTACCATATACTAGGGACTTATAGGTAGGTTAACTTAGCCAATTATAATTAGCCTAATTTGCATATTGATTTTACACAGAGCACAGGCCCTGGGACTGGTTAGCAGTACCCAGGGCGCCATCAGAGTCAGGAAAACACCAGCAAAAAGTGGAAAATGGGGGCAAAAAGTTAGGGGGCCTTTGCAATCAGCCCTGTTTTCTCACATCTATGATCCGCCCTACTGGCAAGAAGTGGGTAATTTGTTGGTAATTTCTGGTACTTTGAATGGTGGAGAGCCCCCTCTAAAAATGGACAAGAATTGAAACCTTCTACTCTTCTTTTTAGTTTTACTAGCTCATCGTGAGATGTGTTTGAAGTGGGAGCTGCACTCCCCCCACCAGCACGGCAATGGGTATTTCCAGGCTTTAGGACTAACCGACTAGATCGGATTGGTCCCCAACTAAGAGGACTATGGCCCTCATTACAACCCTGGCGGTCGGTGTTAAAGCGGCGGTAAGACCGCCAGCAGGCCGGCGGTAAAAAAAATAGAATTATGACCGCGGCGGATACCGCCAACATAGACAGCCACTTTAACGGCGGTACAAACAAACAGCATGGCGGTCACCGCCAACAGACAGGCGGAAGACAATGTACCGCCCACACCATTATGAGAGGCCAATCTTTTCTGGGGCGGATTCGACGCAAACAAAAACACGGCGGAAACAGGACTTGGAAGGGAAAACTCACACCTCTACACACCCCATCGAGGAACCAGGACGCCATGGAGCCAGAACTCCAAATTCTCCCTGCGATAGTCTTCCTGCTCCTCTACCAGGAGCACGACCGACGGCGGCGACGACCATGGTGAGTACTGTACCTACGAAAATGGGGGGAGGGAAAAGAGAGTGACACACACACACAACAAGCAACACCCCCACCCTCACACACAACACACACACCAATACATGCTGAAACATTACATCCCTCCCCCAAACCCCCCCTGGAAGAACGCAAGGACAAAAGGAAATGAGTTGAACGATTGTAATCATGAAAAATCCATTACTCAAAAATATATATACACTATTAACAAATATGTACACCAAGAATTCAAGTACATGTATTGCACCTACATAGTCCGTGGACCAGTGGGCCCAAAATGCATGGGCGAGGCCCACACAAGATACCCGATCCAAACGGAGAGAACACTGCAGGGCCATCAGATCGAAATAAAACAGGCACCTCAGGGGTAAGGGAAGGGGGTGCACCTCAGCCGGATGAGTGCACGACGCCAGCTCCACGAGGGGGCTCCATGCCCATTGATATATCCTGGGGAGTGCAAAGTCACAGTCTCACAAGTCTCTCCAGTGGGTGGTTTGCCCACTGCTTTATCCTGAGGAGTGCAAAGCCACAGCCTCTCAAGTCTCTCCAGTGGGTGCTTTGCCCACTGCTTTATCCTGGGGAGTGCAAAGCCACAGTCTCTCAAGTCTCTCCAGTGGGTGCTTTGCCCAATGCTTTATCTTGGGGAGTGCAAAGCCAAAGTCTCACAAGTCTCTCCAGTGGGTGGTTTGCCCACTGCTTTATCCTAGGGAGTGCAAAGCCACAGTCTCTCAAGTCTCTCCAGTGGGTGGGTTGCCCACTGCTTTATCCTGGGGAGTGCAAAGCCACAGTCTCTCAAGTGGATAACAGTCTCCACTGGTTCTGCAGGGGGCTTTGTGCCCAGAGTGCTTCATCCTGCCAAGGACAGAAGTAGTGGATGCCTTTCTCCACTGGTTCTCGAGGGGGCTTTGTGCCCAGAGAGCTTCATCCTGCCAAGGACAGAGGTAGTGGATGTGATTCTCCACTGGTTCTGGAGGGGGCTTTGTGCCCAGAGTGCTTCATCCTGCCAAGGACAGAGGTAGTGGATGCCTTTCTCCACTGGCTCTGGAGGGGGCTTTGTGACCAGAGTGCTTCATCCTGCCAAGGACAGAGGAAGTGGATGTGATACTCCACTGGTTCTGGAGGGGGCTTTGAGCCCAGAATGCTTCATCCTGCCAAGGACAGAGGTAGTGGATCTGACACTCCACTGAAGCTGTCCAGGCCCCTGGAACTGACCACCAGCCTCGTACGAATGACCACTGGGGATGGCAGCCATGTCTGCGTTGGTGCCACTGGCACAGGATGTGGCGTGGTCGCTGGCGGTGCTGGCGGCAGGCTCAGTAGTGGCGGTGCTTGCGGCGCTCATTGGGCAGCGGTGCTGGTGGGTGGCTCACTGAGCGTGCTGCTGGCGGCGGTGTCCTGAGCGTGCTGCTGGTGGGGGGCTCACTGAGCTTGCTGCTGGCGGCAGTATCCTGAGCGGCGGTGCTGGTGGGTGGCTCACTGAGCGTGCTGCTGGCGGCGGTGTCCTGAGTGGTGGTGCTGGTGGGTGGCTCACTGAGCGTGCTGCTGGCGGCGGTGTCCTGAGCGGCGGTGCTGGTGGCGGCCTCACTGAGCTTGCTGCTGGCGCCGGTGTCCTGAGCGGCGGTGCTGGTGGGGGGCTCACTGAGCTTGCTGCTGGCGGTGGTGTCCTGAGCGGCGGTGCTGGTGGTGGCCTCACTCAGCTTGCAGATGAAGGGCACAGTATCCTGGGTGCTGGCGGCGGTGCCCATGGCGGCAGTGCATGTGGCTGTGCCGGTGGCGGTCTTGTCCGCCGTGCAGGTTGGCAGCGACTTCCCTTACTTTCTCTGGCCCTTCCCCACCTTGGATGGTGGCGCAGCTGTCTTGCCCAACTGTTGTCCTGCCTGAGCCCTTGGTGGCAGGTGTTTTGGCCTTTTCCCTCCGGGCTGTGGGCAACTTCTTTTGTTTTGGAGGTGGGGGAACGTCCTTGGCCTCGCTCCTTGGGATACTGGCTGCACTGCTGCTTGGCGCACTCCAGAAGCCGGTTACTGCTGGCACCACTTTTCCAGGTGATGTGGTGGCTGAGGTGCTGGGTTGGGACCTGTAAAGGCGGGCCCTAGGGGATAGAAGGGGTGGGGGAGGTGAAGGGAAGAGGTCAAGGTTTGACAGGAAACGTTTTTTAGACACACTGGGACGGGTAGATGGAGGGGGTTTGGGAGTGCAGGAAGAGGTAGTGGTTGTAGGAGGTGTTCGTTTGCTGACTTTGGGTGAAGGTGCATGGGCTGGAGGCTGTCGTGAGGTGGATGGCTGTTGGGTGGGTGTGTGACTGCTTTGGTGTAGTTTGGGAGGAGGGCTCACAGACACACTGGGAGAGGACACAGGGGAGGTGTGAATGGCAGTGGGGTGGTGAGAGCACGTGAGCGGTGTGTGGTGATGGGCGTGCTGGTGATGGAGGTAGTGGCTGAAGATGTAGTGCATGCAGGTGTGAGTTGAGATGTGACAGGGAGGGAGGAGGGAGACGTTGAGGAGGGAGACACAGTGGAGGCAGTGGATGTTGGTATGTGTACATGGGTATGATGCTTGTGTGAGTGCCTGTGGTATGTGTGGTGCTTATGTTTGCCAGAGCTACCCTTGTGTGTTGAGGTGTGTGCATGCTGGTCTGATGGTGTGCTTGGGATAGGATGAGGTACTGAGGATTGGGTCTGGGTGGAGGAAGTTGGAGGGGGGAGGTTGGACACAGGGACAATGGCTGCCATCAGTGCTGAGGCCAGAGTCTGAAATGCTCGCTGTTGGGCTGCCTGGCCAGAATGAATGCCCTCCAGGTATGCATTTGTCTGTTGCAACTGCCTCTCTACACCCTGGATGGCATTCAGAATGGTAGACTGCCCAACAGTGAGGGATCTGAGGAGGTCAATGGCCTCCTCACTGAGAGCAGCAGGGCTGACTGGGGCAGGGCCTGAGGTGCCTGGGGCGAAGGAGATGCCCACCCTCCTGGGTGAGCAGCCACGGGGCGCACGCTGAGGGGCTGCTGGGAGGGCGGTGCTAGTAGGGGGGGTGGCGGCTGTACCTGTAGATGTGGTGGGCACAGAGGGGCCCGCCACCCCAAGGGAGCTCCCATCAGAGGAGGAGTTGGTGTCGCTGGTCTCAGCTCCTGTCCCAGCCGTGGAGCTCCCCTCGCCCTCCGTCCCACTGGTGAATTTTGAGTCCGTAGTCTCGCCCTCCAGGGCCATGTGGGATGCAGCTCCCTCCTGCTCCGGTGGCACAGCTCCTCCACCTGATGATGCTAATGCACACAAGAACAGGGAGAACACAAAGAGGGGGGGAAAGAAAGTAGAAAGACATGTTCAGTGCATGCAATACCGCTACCGTTGGCAGACACTACAGACACAGCAGCCCTCTGCACTACGCCATGCACTTTGAGTTCCCTAATTGATCACAGGGACATGGGGTACAAGGCCTATGCCCGATTGTTGCACACATGCAAGTCACAGGAGCCTGACTAGGTGTAGATGGCTCTCACCACTGGTGGGGATGGGGTGCCACTGAGCCTGCCTCACAAAGGGTCCTTGCTTACAAGGCTCGCTCTAGCCTAGTGGAACCCACAGCCCACCTCCCCCACCCAGACACCTCCAATGCGCGCTGAATCAGATGGATGTGAGTGTACTCACCCCATTGTGGCTACTATGATGCCCTCAAGCGCCCATCCAACTCCGGATACGCCACCGCCAGGATCCGGAACATCAGATGGGTCATGGTGCGATGGGCACCTCTCCCACGTTGGGAGGCCATCCCCAGCTGGGCCTCCACCATCTTCTTGCTCCAACGGTGAATGTCCTCCCATCTTTTCCGGCAGTGGGTGCTCCATCTGTGGTGGACCCCCAGGGCCTGGACGTCCTTCGCGATGGCACGCCAAATATCCTTCTTCTGGTGGGCGCTGACCTACAGGAATAGTACAGGGGAAAAGGAAAAACAATAACCGTCCGGACCGTCACAGTCATTAGTCCACGTTCCCACCCTTGCCCTGACGCACATCCACTCACCGTCGTTTCATGCACGCCTCATTCCCCCCCCATCTCCCATCCACACCACTCCAAACAGGCATTGCCCATACAGCATGCTCACAGTATACTCACCTGTTTGTCTGGAGGATCGTAGAGTAGCGTGTACTGGGGGAGGACCCCATCCACTAGTTTCACCAACTCCTCTGATGCAAAGGCAAGGGCCCTTTCCCCAGACACTTGAGCCATTGTCGCTTCGAGACTGAGGTCACAGCAGCACTTGCAGTGCAGGTCCTCTCCTGTCGAAGATCAGGTATCAAGTGAGTGAACAGAGAAAATGGCGGTCACGTCCGCGGCGGTGAGTACCGTCACCTCCGGCGTACATCGTCATTGGCTCCTGGTACCCATAGGGTCCAATGTTAACCAATGCAGGATTGCGCCGTGGTCTTCGACCGCCCACCGCAACAGTGTACAACGCCAGCGCAGTTACCTCATATCCCCTTGTCCCACATTACAGGTCAGGCAGCCGCCATTTCAGGGGGCCACATGGCATTAATTTTAAATGCGTCACACATATATAGGCCTTGCATACACACTAAGACAGGCACATAGTGGATTGACAAATGTGTGCAATAAAGTTGTTTATTTCGTACCTCAGTGTTGACTGACCCTCTGATCGTTGTTCTCATCCATAGAGCACGTCCGCTGGGGCAGGTGAGGAGATGGCAGCATCCTCCGGTGTACAGACCGCTGGTGGACCTGTCGACAATGGAAGAGCGACATGTAATAGTCACCTACAGACTTGATCGTGCCACAATCCAGGAACTGTGTGCCCAGTTGGTGCCAGACCTGATGTCAGCTATCCGCCATCCCACAGGAATCCCCCCTCTAGTGCAGGTCCTGTCAGTACTCCATTTCCAGGCAAGTGGGTCCTTTCAAACAAAAGGCTCTTTTCGCCCTTCTGGATTGGAGAGCAAGGGGGCCTTCGTGCCCTTACCACCCTGAGCTCCATTAGCCCTTGAATATTCAAATGAGGATAAGAAAAAAAATTAATTACTGCATATGATAAGCCTTGTGTCGAGGTATTATTTTTTATATTTTGCATTTCTAACATTCAAATCGTCGTCAGCACACCTACTTTATTCAGTAAACGTATGGATATGTTTTTACACCATACCGGACAAAGAACGGCAACAATAGAAATACACGTGTGTTTAATTTTAACTGTTGCATGAAGTTTGGGGCTCATAATTCAGTCAGGTAGAAGTGTGACCATGTCTTGCAATTGTCCCCAAGGGAGCGCTATTAACAGACAGCGTTTCCGCACTACCCCTTTGAGTTATTTGATGGAAATCGTGTTTCCTAATCAGATCCCCGCATAGACAGAACGTAGAGATTCACGGCTTATGCCGGTTGACTTGCATGATTTCGTTAGGGCTGTTTTTGGTACCCATTTAAGTTATAGCTGTAAGGCAGTATGTCAGCACTCAACTCCTAAATCAATAAATAAATCACCGAAATAATTATTGAAAAATGTTTCTTTAAAGACAGTGCACTTTGTTATTCATCATATTCGGTCCGCTGAAGCATGTAAAAGCAGTAAGTACGTAAGAGAGCAACTACACGCTAGCACGTGCTAAGTGCAAGTAATATTGCCCAATTATTCTGTCATATTTAATAGTATAATTGTAGAAGTGAGCTTCAACGGAAATGTATAAAGTAACATGTAATTACATATGCAAATGCATTCCTTCAAAGTTTTGAAAAGCCATTTTCAACCAAATGACTCCAGCGTTAAAAACCCTAAAGAAGATTTTTGTACATGGTGGAAATCACAAAAAACATAAACCACGGGTCCAAGTGCCCCTATAGACACGCAACAAGGTCATTGTGAATGCTTGTAGGTTTATCAGTATTAGATTTATTAAACGTAAATGCCTTCTTTGTTAATTTAATTAATCAGTGACAATAGCACAGCTTTAAATGGACGAAGGGCCAATTAAGCCTGGGATATTATGGAAATTTAGGACTAATAGTTTGTCTGAGGGGCCATTTTCAAAGTTTGTGCTAGCGCCATTGGCACCCTTACAAGTCGGTTTATCAGGTACAGCAAACAGTTTTCCCCGAAAATAAATATCATAAGACCGAATTACAGGCCATAGTATTTAAACAATTATCTCATCTATTAAATTGAAATAAATAAATAAATAAATGTAGGCATATGTTAAAGGATGGATAGGGCAGAACCTGGCCAATTGCTCCCACAAACGTGTTGTTTTCTGTTGTAGTAAACCCAAATTGCGATTCTGTAACCATTTGTAATTACAATTTGGGTGTGCATCCAAGTACTGATTCAGTATTCGGAAGGGGAGTGTTTAGGGTGCCCCTTCCAATTGCCTGTTAGCAGTGGTATGAACTAATGTTTTGCAACTGAATTCTGGTCAGATAATATTAATATTTAACCACCATTACAAAACTAATGATAACCCATTCATAAATAGGAAGGGAGCCAAATTTCCCTTCATGAATGTTAAAAAATTGAAATTAATCATTTATTTATTTATTCATTAATTTACGTATTTATTTTTGTAAACAAGTCCCGTTTTTCTTTAAGGAAAATGGGCTGCATTTCAAAAAACAGAAAAAAGGTTGCTTTATCTAAAAGCAATCACAGAGATGATCTGCCTAATGTAGCAGGATGTCATCCCTCTGATGGATATCATACCTATTAGGTTGCAATTTACAGCCTTCCTCACAAATATTTATGATGTAGGTCAATTTGTGACCCATTAGGAATCAGTAATGTACAAATAATATTTTTTTTAAGTAATAGCGATTTCCTAATTGCGATTGGGAAAAAATTGCAATTTAAAATTTGCTTTTCCCAATGTTAGTACATCTGGCTCTCAATCCTAACCATTTACTGAATTGGTTGGTGACATTTTAAAAAACATGTAAATCAATTGAGATATGTTCACACATCATAGTTATCTAATATTGTAGCCATATAGAAAATCAACATTGTTCATAGATTCCAGGAGAGTTCTTCAAATATTATGACAGGAATAAAACATGAAATGTAAATAAGTCACAAATTTATACTTTGACCTAAGTATCAAGGGCCAGATTTAAGAAAAGTGGTTCTGCACCCAGTGCAGCATCACTTTTCTTGAAACCCTAAGTCCCCCACTAACACCACCATGTGTGCGCAGTATCTAAGAGTGCACCATGGTGGTAGTTAGGAAACTAGTGTCAAAAAATTTTGGACGCTGGTTCGGAGCTTTGCAGGATTAGTGAAAAAAATATGATGCTAATCCTTAAAAGCTCATTGAGGCCCATTGTAAGGGAATGCCCCATTTGCCCCCTGGCACAGGCATAATGTAGTGCAAAGGGTTATGAAGTGGCTTAATATAGGCATTGCGCCACTTTGTATATGTGGCGCAGTGATTTTGGCCTCGTTGGGCCACATTAGCATAAAAAAATTATGCTAATGTGGCACAAGGAGGCACTAGGGGCTCCTAAATCTGCCCCTAAATTTGCTAAAAGTGCAAGACAACAAGTTAAAAGGTATATCTCCATCTCTAAAGAACTTATGCTACATGTCCAGATTGTTTTCTTCGTTCAACTTACTGTCACAAAAATGTCTATATATTTAAAATAAGACTGTTGTCTTTGATGGACAGAGACATATTCACCAGCTCTACAAAATCATATAGCAGGTATAGCTAAAGTCACTTTAAAGAAATTTAGAAATTGGAAAGACACAATATACTCAAATAGCTTTTCCCCACCCACAATCACATGGCTACCCCACCACGATATGGTATTCACATACCAGCAGAGTAAAAAGTGTAGCATTTGTCCACAGAGTGTTTTTACAACTACGGAATGTATTTTAAATAGAAGCAGAGGTTACACAATATATTAACAACATATGTTACAATAATTTGCCCACACAGCATGACAGCAGTAAAAGACCGAAGAATGAAACACCATCATAGTATTAGCAACACTGTCTTAAGCAGTCATTCACATGCATCTCATTTTAATGTTTTTATCCAAGGTAATTTTCATCCTTCTTCTACTTGATGGAAAATAGAGCTTTAAGTATACAAAGCCTGGTGCAGTCACAAAGTCTTTGATTTGCAAATCTACAGGGGTCATGACCTTAACCCCTCCCATGCCCTGGGCGAGCTGGTCTCGTCCAGGCACACGGTTGCCGTGTGCCTGGGACGAGACCAGCTCATCCTGCACCCAGCCCATGGGGGAGCGCTAGCGCTCCCCGTGCACCTCCCTTCCACAACCCCCAGTCAGGGATGGAAGGAAAATCGCTTCCCCTTCCACCCTGACCCCCCCCTTGGCAATCTGATGACGTCAGCACGCTCACAGTGCGCCAACATCATCAAATGATGCAGAGGACGCGCTGAAAGCCATTTGCTTCCAGCCCGTTCAAGAGAAAGGATGTGCACAAGGTAAGTCCTTCTCTTTTGGGGGTTTTGGGGGGGAACAGACACAGGGAGAAAGGAAAGAGTTTTTCCTTTCCCCCTGTGCCTGTTTTCGCGAGGCCCGCGATCGTGGAGCAGGAATCCTCCACTAGGCACCAGGGATTTTAGTTTAGTGTTTTTTTGGGTAGTGACCCCTTGGGCAAGGGTCACTCCCTTGGGGGCAATATATCTTCCGTGTTTCGGCTCCCCCTGGGGGCAGATCAGCTGTTTTTTCGGCTGATCTGCCCCCAGGGGGCTCGAAACACACTAGAAACCAGGGATTATATTGTGTGTAATAATTTCGGCCAGCAACCCCTTAGGCAAGGGTCGCTGCCATGGGGGCAATCATTTTTTATATGTTTCGCCACCCCCGGGACTAGAACGGCCGTGTTTTTGGCCGATCTCGCTCCGGGAGGGTCGAAACCCACTAGGCCCCAGGGATTGTGTGTTGTGTGTGTGTGTTTTGGGTCTTGGGGGGCACCCCTAGGGCAAGGCTCATCCCCCCAAAGGAGGGAAATTAGTGTTGGCCATTTCCGCCCCCCTTAGGGGCAGATGGGCCTAATTTTATTAGGGTCATCTGCCCCCAAGGAGGGCTGAAGCCACCAATACAAAAGGGAGTTTTTTTTTTGTTTCCCTTTGTTGTTTTGTGCTGGGGGGGGTTGGCAAGGGTCACCGCCCCAAAGGGGGCATAGAGCTGTTGGCCATTTCTGATCCCCTTGGGGGCAGATCAGCCTATCTTTTAGGCCCATCTGCCCCCAAAGGGGCAAAATCCACTTAGGCACCAGATATCTTGTGTCTGTGTGTGTGTTTTGTGTGGTGCAGTGGCCCCCTTGGCAAGGGTCGCCCCCCAAAGGAGGCACATTACTGATGCCCATTTGCCTATTTTGTTTAGGCCCATCTGCACCCAAGGAGGGGGCAGAAGCCACCAAGACATCAGGGATTTTTCTTTTTTTCCCTTTGTTTTTTTTGTGCTGGGGGTGCCCCCTTTGACAAGGGTCACCCCCAAAGGGGGCACAGAGCTGTTGTCCATTTCTGCCCCCCTATTTTTTTTAGGCCCATCTGCCACCAAGGGGGGCAGAATCCACTTAGGCACCAGGGATTTTGTGGGTGTGTTTTGTGTGGGGGGGGCACATTACTGATGGCCATTTCTGCTCCCCTTGGGGCAGATCAGCCTATTTATTTAGGCCCATCTGCCCCCAAGGGGTGCAGAAGCAACCAAGAGGTCAGGGGATTTGTTTTTTGTTCCCCTTAGTTTTTTTGTGCTGGGGGTGCCCACTTTGGCAAGGGTCGGCCCCCCTAAAGGGGGCACAGAGCTTTTGGACATTTCTGCCCCCCTTAGGGGCTTATCGGCCTATTTTTTTAGGCCTATCTGCCACCAAAGGGGGCGAATCCACTTAGGCACCAGGGATCTTGTGTGTGTGTGTGTATGTGTTTTATGTGTGGGGTGGCCCCTTTGGCAAGGGTCGCCCCCAAAGGGGGGCAAATTACTGATGGCCATTTCTGCCCCCCTTAGGGGCAGATCAGCCTATTTGTTTTTTAGGCCCATCTGCCCCCAAGGGGGGCAGAAGCCACTAAGATGTCAGGGATTTTTTTTTTGTTCCCCTAAGGTTTTTTTGTGCTGGGGGTGCCCCCTTTCGCCCCCTTTGGGTGACATGCCTAACATTACACAAGGCCCACATTTCTGAAAGCTAAGTAGCTGCGAATGGAAATGGATAGCATATTTGCTAGCTGTTGATCAGTGTCTCAATAATAATAAGAAGTTGTATGTGTTTTTGTGGGTGTATCATATTTCCTCTGTTGTTAATAATTAACCGGATGTGAATAAACATTCATTTGTAAACTAGACATCATTTTGTATCTACATTAACAATAAACAATGTAAGTACAGCTCATGGTAGCCTAAAACATGGAATGCAAAATACCCAGCAAGCATCAAAAATAGCCTAAGAGCAAAATGCATGGAAATCCATTCATCAAAATGCCAGGGGTAGCAGACGTCACATCACATGTCCTTTCACCTGGTGATATCACAGGAAGTGACATAATTCGACCTTTGCCCCAGGAGATGTGACAGGAAGTGATGTTCCACAATCGTTAATACTGTTGTTGTGGGAAAACTGGGCTGTTTGCAGAAGTCTCCTCACTTTTTGCCCCTATTTTTAGCAGATACTGGTGTTTTCTGACTCTGACTGTGCACTAGGCACTGCTAACCAGTCCCAGGGCCAGTGCTCTGTTTACAGTGGTATTTGCAAATTAGGCCTAATTATAATCGGCACTGACAACCTACTTGTAACTCCCTAATACATGGTAGGGCAGGTGGGTTTAGAGACCCCAGTATAGATAGTGCACCCATACGTGCACTGCTGTGGTGTCCAGTGTCATTGTAAAAGCAGGCCTGCCTTGCTGGCTGCTTTTAAGGTCCAATTAACCTCATATTCAATGTTAGAATTAAAAGTACTTCTAAAGTCTCAAACTACCTTATTTTTGCATATACGTCACCACTAAGGTCTCCGTTAGGTGCCCCAAGGGATGGGTGCAGTGTAAATAGAAGCAGAGACTTTATAAAATATGTTTTATAAGCCCTGGTGAGGAGAAAGCAGCCATATTAATTTGTCCCTATTGTAGTCAATGGGCTCCATAGGCTAACATTGGGAGAATTTATTTTAAAATAATAAAGTCTTATTTCTGACAGAGGGAAGTTAAATATATCAAATTTGGTATCAAATTAAATGTTGTTATAAATCCAACAACTTGCCAAGGTTGCCTTTCTTATAACTAGCACTGAGGAAGAGCTTTAGAACTCTTTCTGCAAGTTACCAAATTCAACCCTGTAGTGCCCTTTCCTGATTGGTCAGCTTCTAGCAGCCTCAGCCAAGCTCCCTTAATAAGGTGGGAAGTGGCCTGGGCTGGGTCAAATGAAGCATCTGATGGGAGGAGAACTGCTGCAGCAGACGGCAGAGCAGGATGGAGGAAGAGTAGCCAAAGTGGTCTTCAAAGGAGGAAAGACCACCTGGGACAGGAACTGGACTTCCCCCATGTCCTGCTCACCCAGACAAATTAGATCATGAGAAGGTCTGGAAAGGGTGTGTTGGGAAGTCCTAGCCACACCAGTCGGTGGACTCAGGCAGATCTTACATCCAAGACGGAATTTTCTCCATGTTGGATTTTTAGAGAATGCTGCTTTCTGGGATTGATTTGTGTCACACTTCACAGGAAGTGGTCCCCCCAGAGGGTGGCGGCCTGCACCCCATTGGACTGTAGCACTCCTCTGCTTCCAACCCAGGAGCAAGGATAAATATGACAGAGCTGCCCCACAATTTAGATCCCTGCTGGAAGAAGATACTGGAGAAGAAGGACAGCCATAATGAGACCCTGGCCTGTACCAAGAAGGACTGCACTCACAAGGACTGCACCAGCTGCACACTTTGGGCTTCACCGAAAAAAAGGATTTTGCCTTGCTTCTGCAACTCCAGGAGTGGACTTCCTGTAAGCTACAGGTACAAAGGAGCTGGCAATAGTCTCCTGCATCAAGTTCTTCAAGAAGAGCCCAACTGACCAATGTCCAGTGACCATTTGAAGAGTCGGACCAGGTGCATTCTGGGAATTGTAGTCCCACCTCCCAAGGAGCAACTCAGAGTTTCTGTAGACTTGGATCAAGTTTGTGGATACTTGATGGACCCAAAAAGGACCCCTGGAAGAAGATCCAGAAGTTTGGAAGTTAAAAGCAAC
The DNA here is from genome assembly GCF_031143425.1 of Pleurodeles waltl. Taxonomy (NCBI): domain Eukaryota; kingdom Metazoa; phylum Chordata; class Amphibia; order Caudata; family Salamandridae; genus Pleurodeles; species Pleurodeles waltl. The sequence goes on along the minus strand of NC_090448.1, from coordinate 253,832,253 downwards.
TTTTGTAAAAAGCCCCATAAGTTGAAGATGTGCATAGTGGGAGTTGTAGTCCCAGACCTCAATAGGCACACCAGATCCTCTGAACCATTGGCTGTTGCTGTGGACCACTTTCCTGAATCAAGAAACACATCTGAAAGTAGGGGTAACTGTGTTACATCATGGGTGACCTGAACTCTGTCCCTGTCAACTGCTACCTTTTTTGTTTTAACCTTTTGAGTGTTATTTGCTTCTAAGAGCTAGTTTTACTTTTAATCTTAAAAAAATCATATCTCTGGTTCCCTTCATTGAATTTTTGTCATTTTGGTGTAATTTTAAATAGAAAAATATTTCCTATTTTTATAAATTGGTGTTAGATTTTTATTGTGTGTTGTAGTTTACTTATTAACTGTTTTGTTGATATGAAACCTCTACACACCTGTCTCCTAAGTTAAGCCCAACTGCTTATGGGTAAATCTACCAAGGGTTGAGCAAGGATTATTTTCCTGAACCGTGACTTAAAGGAAAATGGGATGCGTTTATAACCAAAGAATGAAACATTTAAGTTTCATTTTTTAAGAGTAGGCAGTGGTCTGTGGGACCACTGTTGCTTTTAAAAAACATTTTAGCATGCATTCACAAAGAGGAAGGGGTCTTGGTCTCAAACAGCCCATTTCTAGGAATCGGGCCATTTGCGACCAAGAAAAAGCCTTGATGTTAAAGAGTGTCTCAAATCATCCTTGTTAGACTTTTCATCCTTGGCGTGGTCTCCCTTAACTTTTTGCCTCTGTTCCCCAGGTTGTTGATGTGTGCTGGACTCTGATTTTGCTATTTGTTTTACTCTGGGCACTTTACCACTGCTAACCAGTGCTAAAGTGCAAGTGCTCCTTTACAAAATGTGTATGTGATCGGTTTATCCATGATTGGCATATTTGATTTACTAGTAAGTCCCTAGTAAAGTGCACTAGAGGTGCCAGGGCCTGTAAATCAAATGCTACTAGTGGGCCTGCAGCACTGGTTGTGCCACCCACATAAGTAGCTCTGTAATCATGACTCAGACCTGCCATTGCAGTGTCTATGTGTGCAGTTTTACCTGTAAATTCGACTTTGCAAGTGTACCCCCTTGCCAGGCCTAAACCTTCCTTTTTCTTACATGTCAGACACCCCTAAGGTCGGCCCTAGGTAGCCCCAAGGGCAGGGTGCAGTGTATGGTTAAGGTAGGACATATAGGGCCTGATTCAGACCCTGGCGGCCGGTGACCGCCAGGGTCACCGGCCACGGGAGCACCGCCGACAGATCGGCGGTGCTCCAAAGGGCATTCTGACCGCGGCGGTTCTGCCGCGACCAGAAAGGGTAAACCGGCGGTCTCCCGCCGGTTTACCGCTGCCCTTGGAATCCCCCATGGCGGCGCAGCTTGCTGCGCCGCCATGGGGGATTCTGACACCCCCTACCGCCATCCTGTTCCTGGCGGTTCGCCCGCCAGGAACAGGATGGCGGTAGGGGGTGCCGCGGGGCCCCTGGGGGCCCCTGCCGTGCCCATGCCAATGGCATGTGCACGGCAGGGGCCCCCGTAAGAGGGCCCCACTGTGTATTTCAGTGTCTGCCTAGCAGACACTGAAATACGCGACGGGTGCAAACTGCACCCGTCGCACATGCCCACTCCGCCGGCTCCATTCGGAGCCGGCTTCCTCGTGGGGAGGGGTTTCCCGCTGGGCTGGCGGGCGGCCTTCTGGCGGTCGCCCACCAGCCCCGCGGGAAAGCCAGAATGGCCTCCGCGGTCTTTCGACCGCGGAGCGGCCATATGGCGGTTACCTCCAGGCGGGCGGCGACCGCCGCCCGCCGGGGTCAAAATGACCCCCATAGTAATGTGTTTTATATGTCCTGACAGTGAAATATTGCTAAATTCGTTTTTCACTGTTGCAAGGCCTGTCCCTCTCATAGGTTAACATGGGGGCTACCTTTAAATCTGATTAAATTGAGATTCCCTTTGGGAGCGGATGGACATGTGGAGTTTGGGGTCCCTGAGCTCACAATTTAAAAATACATCTTTTAGTAAAGTTTATTTTAAGATTGTGCGTTTGAAAATGCTACTTTTAGAAAGTGAGCATTTTCTTGCTTATACCATTTCTGTGACTCTGCCTGTTTGTGGATTCCCTGTCTGGGTCAGTTTGACAGTTGGGATGGTTACACCTCACACTAGACAGTGACACAAAGGGAGCTGGGGTGTAGCCCGCATATCCTGATGAGCCATCTGTGCTAGAAGGGAGGGGAGGAGTGGTCACTCGCACCTGAAAGGGCTGTGCCTGCCCTCACACAATGCAGTCTTCAAACCCCTGGTGAGTGTCTGGGGCCTGGACAAGGCAGGATTTCACATTCACTAGAGACTTTGCTTTGAAGTAGGCCTACTTCAAAGAAGGAATTGGGTATAGGAAGGGCACCCAAAACCACAGACTTCAGAAACACTTCTGCAACCAAGAGGAACCTCTGCCTGGAGAAGAGCTGAATAGCTGAGGAAGAAGGGCTGCCCTGCCTGTGACTGTGCTTTGTGGAGCTTTCCTGCAGTGCTGCTTCTGCCAGAGTAAGAGGGCAAAGACTGGACTTTGTGTGCCTTCCATCTTGTGAAGAAATCTCCAAGGGCTTGATTTAGAGCTTGCCTCCTGTTGTTTGAAGTCTCAGGGACAACAAATACTTCTCTCTGCCAGCACCTGGAGTCTCTGGAGAGACTCCTACTCTGACAAGTGGTGCCCTATCCAGTCCCTGGGCCCTTGAAAGGAAAGCTGGTGGAAATCCAAGGAAATCGACTTTGGACCGACGCCGCTGCTGAATCCGGTGACGCCGCCTGCACCGGACGTCGTGACCTTTGCTGGAACGCAACACTCTTTGCAGGCCCGACGCCCCTGCAGCCCCGCTGAAGTCCGCGACTCCGTGGAAGTCGCCGCACCACGTCGTGACCGACACCGCTCGAAGTGCGCGGATTCAACGTTTCACTCGACGCCACGATCCCCGACTTCGAGCATCGACTTGTTTTCACTCTTCACCAAAGGTACTGTGCTTGGGGGTCTACGTGACTCCGTGTCCGGCGCCGCTGGTGTCGGCTTGTTGGGAACGACTTTGTCATGATGCTGTGTTAACACCTCATTTTTGTTTCTAAGCGCTATTTTTGAGTTTAATCTTTAAAAATTCATCACTTGACTTGTGTATGGTGGATTTTTGTCGTTTTGGTCTTGTTTTGTTTAGATACATATTTCCTATTTTTCTAAACTGGTGTTGTCTCATTTTGTAGTGTTTTCATTAAGTTACTCTGTGTGTTGGTACAAATACTTTACACCTAGCACTCTGAAGTTAAGCCTACTGCTCTGCCAAGCTACCAAAGGGGGTAAGCAGGGGTTAGCTGAGGGTAATTCTCTTTTACCCTGACTAGAGTGAGGGTCCTTGATTGAACAGGGGGTAACCTGACTGTCACCCAAAGACCCCATTTCTAACAGTCCTCCATTCTGAAAACATCAGCTACATTTGATTCTGCCGCAGACATATCATAACTTTAAAGGATACTTAAATTTCAGGCAAATCAACATATCAATCTACTAGAATGCATTGTATAATATATAACCAATCCATTGTTCTAGTCTTGTGTCACTCTCCAAAGCCTCTCATGTTCTAACATTGGTTATGCCCGTGATTGAATCCTTAAGTGATTTAGGGACCTGAAATCCTCAATAAACCTTGTTTGCATTACGTGGTATTGAATACAACAAGTCTAAATAAAGATATATATATGTGCGTGTGTGTGTGTGTATATACACATATACACATTGCACACCTTATACTGAATTGCATCTTGGAACTTTATCAATATGTATTGCCCAATAGATTTTTTTTAAAATTTAAAACATGTGTGCACCTAGTCACTTCGTGCTAGAGTGCACCACCATGTGTACATGTAGACACCTTTAGCTGGTGTGCAGCTAATTCTTTAGCACCTTTCTTCACTATGGGCCTGATTTAGATTTTGGCAGAGGGGTTACTCCGTCACAATGGTGACAGATATCATGCCCACCGAAATCGAAATCTCATTGTTTTGGATGGGATTTAGGTTTCAGCAGACGGGATATCTTGTTGTGACGGAGTAACCCCATCGCCAAAATCTGAGTCAGGCCCTAAGTCACATGTCACCTGTGTGCATGTTTTGCCTACATCTCCTGTGTGTGAATACAGGATACACTCACACAGGGGCACCTAGCTACATCTTACCTGTGTGCACCTAGACATATCTCCCCTATGCACACCTCACCCCCTTTAACTGTATGCAAGAATTCATATCACCTGCATCTGCATAGCACCTATCATCTGTGTGCATCCATTAACACTTTTTGTGTATTTATATTGCTTTCAGTCATGTGTACCATATCTCTCCCACCTATTTGCACAGAAATACCTCACTACTCCAGCTACTCAGACTTAACCGGGACAGCTTCAGATTTCCAGGGTCACCAAGTGTGCACACAACCAAATTCACCTGTGTACCTTTACTGCCCTTTCATCTCTGTACACTTAAGCTTCTCTCATGTGACCTCTTAGCCCTTCTAACTTCTGTCTATGTGCCCTGTTAGAAATGGGGTCTTTGGTTGGCAGTCAGGTTACCCCCTGTCCTACCAAGGACCCTCACTCTAGTCAGGGTAAATCACACACAATCCAAATTATCCTGTGCCCACCCTCTGGTAGCTTGGCACTGAGCAGTCAGGCTTAACTTAGAAGGCAATGTGTAAAGTATTTGTGCAATAAATCATACAATAACACCATATAGTACCACAAAAATACACCACACGGTGTTTAGAAAAATATATAATATTTATCTGAATAAATGCAGGTCAAAACGAATAAAATGCAATAAGTATATGTTGAGGTATCACTGAAAAGTGATATAAAGTGTTTCAAGCACAAAGTACCTGGTTCGCGTGAAAAATCTCTGCAAAGAACCAAAGAGGAGGAGATGCGTGGAAACAAAAGGGTTTTCAGATGCCCCGGGAACGATGCGTGGGTGCTGAGTTGATCTTCTCATTGAGAAATCAGGCTGCGTTGTTCCGGTTCGGTGTGCAGAGTCATTTTCACCACAGTTCAGGCTGTGCGTCATTTCTGGCAGGCTCTGCGTCGAATTTCACCGCACAAGTAGTCCTTCTCGGAGAGATGAAGTCTTTTTGGTCCTGAGACTTCAGGCAACAGGAGGGAAGCTCTATCCAAGCCCATGGAGAGCACTTCTTCACCACAGCCAGAGAGCAGCAAGGCAGCAGGGCAACCACAAGGCAGCAGTCCTTCAGAGAAAGCAGACAGGTGAGTCCTTTGGGCAGCCAGGCAGTTCTTCTTGGCAGGATGCAGGTTCTGGTTCCAGTTTCTTCTCCAGGAAGTGTCTGAGTTGGTAGGGGCAGAGGCCCTGTTTATATACCCAAATGTGCCTTTGAAGTGGGGTATACTTCAAAGAGTGGCTTAGAAGTGCACTAGGTCGGTTCAATCCTGTCTGCCAGGGTCCCAGTAGGGTGTGTGGCAGTCCTTTGTGTGAAGGCAGGCCCTCGACCCTCCCAGCCCAGAAAGACCCATTCAAAATGCAGATGTATGACAGTGAGGCTGAGTATCCTGTGTTTGGGGTGTGTCTGAGTGAATGCACAAGGAGCTGTCAACTAAACCCAGCCAGATGTGGACTGTAAGGCACAGAAAGATTTAAGTGCAGAGAAATGCTCACTTTCTAAAAGTGGTATTTCTAAAATAGTAATATTAAATCCAACTTCACCAGTCAGCAGGATTTTATATCACCATTCTGGCCATACTAAATATGATCTTCCTACTCCTTTCAGATCAGCAGCTAACACTCAAACAATGTATGAGGGCAGCCCCAATGTTAGCCTATGAAGGAAGCAGGCCTCACAGCAGTGTAAAAATGAATTGAGGAGTTTTACACTAACAGGACATGTAAACTACATAGGTACATGTCCTGCCTTTTGCCTACAAAGCTCCCTGCCCTATGGGTTACCCAGGGCATACCTTAGGGGTGTCTATATATGTAGATAAATATGAGTTTTAGGCCTGGCAAGTACTTTTAAATGTCAAGTTGAATTGGCAGTGAAACTGCACACACAGGCCTTGCAATGGCAGGCCTGAGACAGGGTTAAGGGGCTACTTAAGTAGGTGGCACAATCAGTGCTGCAGGCCCACCAGTAGTATTTAATCTACTGGCCCTGGGCACGTATAGACTTATAAGTAAATTAAATAGCCCAATTGGATATGATCCAATGTTACCATGTTTAAAGGGAGAGAGCATATGCACTTTAGCACTGGTTAGCAGTGGTAAAGTGTGCAGAGTCTTAAAACCAGCAACAACAGTACCTAAAAAGTGGAGGAAGGCAGGCAAAAAGTTAGGGGTGATCACCCTAAGGCTGTCAGGTCTGACATGCCCTATAACCTGTTTGCACCAATCTCTCTAACCCATTTGCACCTACCACTTCACCTGTGTTCATACACCCATCATTTGCATTTGAAGGCCCGACCAGGTGCAACTAGCACCATCTAACCAGCAGGAACATAGCCACTACTCACATTTATGCACCTAGTATCCATTAACCAGTGGGTACAAATCCTCTTCTAACCTTAGTCCAGCAATTCCTTTTTCACATGTGTGCCCTAAGTGCTCTGTGCCCAGACCTTTGCCTGTTTGGATCTAGACTTCTCTCAACTTTGGAATCTCTGACACACCCACATTGTACACCTAGTATGTACAGACATTGGCTAATATAGGTTCATAACAGTCATACATATAATCTTAACACAGTCTGGCACACATTCCTAAAACACACACGCACACAAATACCTTCATAACATAGGTATAACCAGATGCACATTCCAAAAAACACACATTAAAAAAACTCAGTTACACGTCTCACAGTTCAACACATATTCCATACAGTCAGACACACATTTCTTTTGCATCCTCTCTCTCTCTTATACCCACACAAATCATAGCCATACATGAAGTTAAGGGAGAAGGAGTTCTACCTTTAAAATCTTACAAAGAAGATGGCTCTAAACATTTGTTGCCTCATTCACACTGCATCCAGGGTTCTCATATAGAGGTAAAGTTACCTACCATTAACCTCATGCATCTTAGCTCCCCTGAATATCCCAGTAGTTGAAGAGTAGAGTGCTACTTGTTCTAATAAATTACTTCTATTGCCTTTTTTAGGGTCGAGCGCAAAGGGCTCTGTCCCTGGTGTAATCTCTCTGTGGGCTTTTAACCACTCCCATGTCAAGCCCATCAGTTTGGTTGGTTTGTGAGCTTGCCTTTTAAAATTAGCTTGATTTCATTAGTGAAAGGCATGCACACGTCGTGCCTTTTCCGGTATTTTGCCCACCTCGAGCGCACCGGCCAACTACTGAAAACAAACGAGGCTCCATGTTTTTGTATGGTTTCTGCTCTAATTTTTCTCCTTGCCTGATCTCGCTGGGCAGTAGTAGAGTGCTTTGCATAACATCTACCCTGTTATATGGATATTTTCACTTTTGCGGTTTACATGGATAATCGCACTTTTGCCGGTTACATGGATATCTGCACTTTTGCAGATATGTTTGACTGCAAGTGAACTCCTGTTTCCTTTTGTGTTTGCTTTGCGCTCATGGTGGCCATCGTCTTGCTTATGTGAAACTGTTTTACTTTTCAGTTAATGTGGCAAGAAAAATCTGGTTAGGCGTTTACAACACTAATAGCTGTAACTTGAGCAAACGTGAGACCCACTGCATTGCAAATGCTTGTTCCGATTGCCATCTATTGCCTTTACCACGGTTCCGAATGTTTTAGTCATCACATAGAAGGAAGCTGTCCAGGAGCACTCTGCTAATTTTGTTTTAGGCCTGGGCAAAATTTTGTTATGAAGGGATAATTGTGCGTAGTTTTGGCATTTTTTGTGTGTTACGCCTGCTGTGTGAAATTACCAAAATTATACCAGGTTGTGTAATTAGGACACCAATCGTGGAAAACATGAGTACGGGAACAGCATTAACAGAATGTGAGCAAGTGCTGTTCGCGTTGTGTGAAAATGTGCCTGTGAACATTTTCTTCCATTCTTTCTAATTCAGTAAGCCGAGTAGGTCATAAGCTACATTTCCATTTTAGGGTCGAGCGTGCAAGCGTTCTACCCTGTTGTAATCTCTCTATGGGCTTTTAACCACACCCATGTCATTCCCATCAGTTTCATTGGTACCCCCCATCAGTTCAATTCGCCCATGTCATGCCCAACAGTTTTATTGGTTCAGCCATCAGTTTAATTGGTTTGTGAGCTTGCCTTTTAAAATTCACTTGATTTCATTTGTGAAAGGCAGGCATACGTCATGCCTTTTCCGGTGTTTAGCCCTCCTCGAGTGCACCGGTAAAGTGCTGAAAACATACGAGGCTCTGTGTTTTTTAATGGTTTCTGGACTACTTTTTCTTTTTATTTCCTACCCAGCGCAACCTCGCTGGGCAGTAGTTGGGCGCTTTGCATGACATCTACCCTGTTACATGGATAATTGCACTTTTGCCGGTACGTTTGACTCCGAGCAAACTTCTGTTTCCTCGATGTTTACTGTTTTAGAGACCTGGGAGAATTGGTACAACAGCACGTTATTCCCCCAACCACCCCACAGTAAATGTAAATACAAATGTTTATTTTGGAAGCCTGTGACTTCCACACAGTCGCTTTTATGTGAAACTGTTTTACTTTTCATTTTTAATAATTGTCCTGCTGAACAGAGATTAACTGTGCTGGGCTCATGACAATGACTAACTGTACACAAATAAGTCTTATCCCTCTATGAACAGCAATTTCTAATCAGTGATGATTTAACAGGTAGTCTGGAAATGACGTAAACATATTGGAAGCATTTGTCACAAAGTAAGGGCTGTGATGTTATTTTATTGTGTACATGTGTTCTGTTTGTGAACTTACGCACTGGATGGCTTTATTGTGGGCATTTGGTCTTGCTGAAAAATATGAAATTGAAAGCTCTGTGGGTCTGAAGTCCTTGGCAGCAGTGTGAGTTCCTTGTACTGGCCATCACTTACAGCTTTTCACTGCTCACCTGAGCCAACATTTCACACTGGGCACAGATGCTAGCTTCTCACACCTCCCACCAGAAGGTTTAAGTCAAGACTCCATGCCCATTCAAAATAGGGCCTCGTTGATGGGGATGAAAAATGGCCATTGCTGTTAGTATTGTTATTGTGGCGGTTTTTGGAAGAAATCTCTCAGTGTGCACAAATACAAGGATTCCAAGAAACTTTACAAAATATTTTTTCTTTGTTTCCCATAATTAGTTTTTGGTGTGAACTTTTGAATAGTCTATCTATGTGTGTACTTTACTGTATTGTTCTGTACGTTTCTAGTGCTGAGGGTTTATCCTGTGGGTGCCTTCAGCCGCTTTACTGCAAGACACATTGCCAGTCCCCTGCTACCACTCACTTGGATGTTGTATGCTCTTTCTGCATGGGAACATCTGCTTATGTTTGTGGATGCAAAATGTATGTGCGTGATAAAATTTAAAAAAACCTTTCATTTATGCCGAGATTAAGGTTGGAACTGTTGAAGGCATTATTTCTTTCTACACTATTTTCTTAGCTTCTGCAGTGTGTGTTCTGAATGTTGTGCGAGCATACTGTATGTTTCTAAGCCCCCAATGTTTCAAGTTATTTATTCATTTGTTTAGCATATTGTGTGCATATTACCTTGAACATGGTTTCCACAGTATATATGTGAGTGCTGTTTGTGTCCAGAATAGCATATGTTTACAGCATAGTATGAGCCTTGTGGACAGTATATGCCATATTGTGCATGAACATATTCTCTATTCTGTTGTAAGGCACATTGTGGCCGTCTATGAACATAGGCTTTGGAGCCTGCCCCTTTTTTACAATTGGTTAGCTTTCCTTGACGCTCATTGCCTGATTCTTATTTGAGCTCCAGCATGTCAGTCTTTTGATTGTCCTTTCCATGGAGCATTTCCTCTTTGCCACTGCTTTACCTGACTTGGATCTGGACTTCCATTGCTTCCTTTTAAAGTTCTCATTTTAGGTCGAGCATAGCAGCACGCAAGTGCTGTTTTGACAACATCTTAGTATCTATGAGGGCTATCACCCACGCCCACCGCACGTCCATCACTATCACTCGTTCATGGGCTTGCCTTTCAAAAATCCTTTGTTATCATTGGTAACTGCCTTAAGTTTGTCCCTCTTTGGAGTAGTTTTGTTACCGCCTTAGACGCTGTCCCTGTTAAATGGATAATTGCACATTTGCCGATACATTTGACTGCGAGCAAACTTCTTTATCCTTTTGTGTCTCTCCTTCTCTCTCATGTTCATGGTGGCTGTGGCACTTTGAATTGGATCACTTATGTCAACTGTTTTACTTTTGATTTTCAATTTATGTGACAAGAAAAGTCCAATTGTTTGCAACTCTAATAGCTATAATTCAAGCAAACGTGGGACCCATTGTATTGCAAATGCTTGTTGATTCTTCTGCTCCCATTTCTTTCATTAGAGCTCGAAATAATGTCCCATTTGAAATTAACGATCATGATTCCCACATGCTTCATTAATTGCCATAATCAATGCTTGATCAAAATATATTATTTACTAAACCTACCACTTACACCTATGTCAAAATGAACAAACTTAAAAGATGATACATTCCACCTAATATAAGATTCCGAGGACGAATCGAAATTATTGCTTTTCCGTGTTGTGAATGGCACTCCTCGGTAGTGAAGCCCTGCGTGTTTAGTTCTGCACTGGTGATGGTTTTTCCATGTTAGTAAAAAAAATAAAGCAGAACGGATATTTGATATTGCCATGTTGTTTAGATAAGACTTACTATTCTTAGTAGCAGGTGCTTGTTTTTTGATCGCAGCATTTCTGAGGTTTGTAACCGAAATAAAACAAAATACTCTGCAGCTTCAGGCGCCCGAATCTTTAGCCAAATGCTCCCCAAATTACACGTTGCATTTTGCGAAAGAGCGCCCACATCCTTCGTCTTCAGTAAACCAGCAAGTCTGAATTTGTGTCTGCGTGGGTATATGTTCACTCATTTAGGTGGGGTGTCATTAGCGCAATTGTGGATCCAAGGCCGTGAGGCCCCTGCTTTCAATTGCTGTGAATGAAACCGGATTCAGCACACAAGTAAAATGCAAAAATGGTAAAGATTCGTCTTCCGCTGTTTTGGTATAAATTGAAATCAAGACATAATGATGTGTTTCTCTGAATAGCAGTTTTACCAAGGTAACAAGTAAGTCAAATAAAATCCTTTTTCATTTAAAGACAGGTGTCGCAAGCAACCTGCCAGTTATCGCGCAAGATGCAAATTGACGTCCGCATAAAAATACCAGAGTTTCTCTCCCTTGTCAGTTGGAGCATGTAATACTAAAATTCATACTTTTTGGGCTACATTTAAACATTTTTTCTCAGTGTTAATGTGTCGAGGAAAAAACATTTGATAAACAGAAAGTACCGATAGGTCATAATCAGCAGATGCCAGGCTCTTTATGTGGGAAGAATACACGATCTTGAAAGTTAGATAAGAGTTCTGCAGCAAAACACCGGACTTCGCTCGTTTCTGCAGCTAGCTTCTTTGTCCAACTTCCGAACTTAGGGCCAGATGTAGTGAGCCGTTTGCATGGTGCAAACTGCGAAAATCACAGTTTGCGCCATGCAAACAGCCTTCTGCGATGCACATTCACAATTTGCGAGTCGGTACCGACTCGCAAATTGTGCATGCGACTCGCAAATAGGAAGGGGTGTTCCCTTGCTATTTGCGACTCGCATCGCAATGCAGAATTGCTTTGTGACTGCAAATGCGGTTGCAAAGCAATTCGCAGTTACCACCAATGTCACACTGGTGGTAACTCATTCGCAAAAGGGAAGGGGTCCACATGGGACCCCTTCCCCTTTGTGAATGTTGCCCAAAAGGTTTTTTCAGAGCAGGCAGTGGTCCAATGGACCACTGCCTACTCTGAAAAAATGAAACCAAATGGTTTCATTTTTTATTTTTATTTTGCAACTCGTTTTCCTTGAATTATTGAAAAAGCAGTCACAGACATGGAGGTCTGCTGACTTCAGCAGGCCACCATCCCTGTGAGTGCAGGGACTCGCTATGGGGTCGCAAAATGCGACCCACCTCATTAATATTAATGAGGTGGGTCTTTGTGACCCCATAGCGAGTCGCAGACGGTGTCTGAGACACCGTTCTGCATCAGGATTTGCGATTCTGAAATTGCGAGTCGCACTGACTCGCAATTTCAGAATCGCAAATTCTGACCTTGCTACATCTGGCCCTTAGGCCCATAATTATACTTTTTAGCACCGCATTTACGTAATTTTTTGACGCAAAAGCGGCGCAAACGTGCAAAATATAATTGTATTTTGTAAGTTTGCGCCGCTTTTGCGTAAAAAAATGACGCAAATGTTGCGCAAAAAAATTATACGTATGCGCCTTAGTCTACACTTACCAGAACCTTTGAGCTAGAATGTACTGTATACGAGACTGAAAAACAAAATGAAAGTGCATTTAAACTATGGGTAGTGTGTGATAATAGTAAGGCTTTGGTGTGCTTTGAGTAGACATAGAAGTGAAATTATCACAATTAAGGCAAGCAAAGTGGTATATGCCATTTTATGTTCTCAATAGCAAATAACTATCGGCTGACATCTATATTTTTCTAAGATGATAAGTCTTTTGTGTTTTGTTTGATTAAGAGGAGCTAGCATATTTTCTGATTGTGAAAAATAGGTCCATTTCAACCACCTGTGCAACCAGATGAGTGAGTTCACATGTTTATGGTACATTTTATAAATTAATTTTGCAAGACTTACGGCCTGATTATGAGTTTGGCTGTCTCACCACCATTCCAACACAGCCATCGCCCCAAGTACTCCGTGGACCCGGCAGTCTTTCATTGGCCATATTTAAATGTTACCACTGGCCCAGCTGTGGTGTTTCTCACAGCAGGGCACTGGAGATGGACTAAGTCAGCAATTCAAGAAATATTTTGATATGTGTTGATGCAGGTGTGTACATTTAGACTAAATAAGTGCAAAATGTACCCATATGCATGACATATGTGAAAAAATACCTTGTGCGAGTACTTTTCCATTGTTGAGGTCCGGACCATGTGTGCCCAGTCCAGACACTGGGAGAAAAGTGAGAAATGTTCTTCTGAATTTTGGTACTGATGGGGTCAAGTTGCTGCTGTGAAGTGGGGTCCTGGATAAAGGGGTCCACATCAGAGACTGAAAGGAAAAGAATGAAATGGGTGAGTTTGCGCCTCATTTCCTTTGATTCTGCCATCTTGAAACAGGCAGTCTCCCCACCAAAGTCAGTCCGACAGAAAGGCACTTCGTAATACGGATAATGGGAACCTTGTCTGTACAGCCCTCTGATAGCTGCTTTTTCTCATGCTAGTGTCGAGGTAGTCGTCGAAGGGCTAGTGGAGTCGGCGGAATTCTAGTGGTCTCTTGCTCAGCAACCTGCCAACATCGTAATTCAGAGGGAGGACCACCAAGTTAGGGTCTGGGGAATCCAATGCAGTTTTGACAGTGGTACCCTTTCCACCAAACTCGTAATCAGATCCTTAGGGCCTAATTACGGGTGTGGCAGTCGTTGGACCGCCAAACTCACAGTAGCTGTGGGACCGCCATGTTTGTGGCGGTTCGACAGCCACATTACAAAGTTGTCAGGCAGCCCTGCCAACCTACCACCATCTCCACCAGGATTGGAGATCCTGATGGCTGATGGTGGGGTAGACTGGAATCAGCCAGGGTGGTGCTGAAGTCAGTGCTGCCCTGCTGATTATAATCTGGTTCTCTGCCAGCCCTTTCATGGCGGTTTCATCACCATGAAAGGGCTGGCAGAGAACAGGTGAAGGGGCAGTGTAGGGGTCCCCCTGCCCAGCACCCTCATAATGCACACTGTGTGCAGACAGTGTGCATTACAAGGGTGCTGGTGCATCAGTGGGTGGCAGCATTGCTGTCAGCTCGATTACGAGCCAGCGAGAATGCTGCTGTCACTTTCCTGCTGAGCTGACTGACGGAAACCTTGGTTTCTGCAGGTCAACCCAGCAGGAAAGTCTTAATGGAGCCAGCAGGGAGGTGGCCAGCACAGTGGCAACCACCCCATCAGGAGTTTGTCGGATGGATGTTCCCATTCACCAAACGCATAATCGGGCCCTTAGTCTTTCAATGAGATTATTTTAGCAGTAATCTATTTCTATATTTTGCTCAGACCTGTAGTATTACTTAATCAGGAGGGTTTGGGCCATAACCTCTGCTGCACATGCATAAGTACATATGATTATTTATTAAGCTTAAATATGTTTGAGGGATATTTTGTTATTAATGTCAATTAAGGTGGCTATTATATTTTTCATATATCTTTAACTGCAATTTGTTTCCTGCAAAGCCATGAATCTAGCTATGTATTCTTAATGTACGACACAATATACAATATACAAGAATGAGTTGTAATTTTGTGTCAACCTAAATTTGATGTTTGAAGTCATTAGGGCATGTTAGTTGTGCATATTAGTTTAATATCAAGACTGAGCTATTCCATATGAATAATATTTTGTCCGTATAATGACTCAAGAATACAACATGCTTTGTAAAGTAAAGTAAACTTACACAAGGCATGCTCCCTCGCTCAACCTCACTTTAGTAGGGTGACATAACAGAAACTAAACTTATAACCCACCTCATTGCCATGTATTTGTTTGCTCATTCAACTGACAAATTGAAAGCATTGCTTCCTATTGTAAATTGAACATTAGTGATTGGTAATGATGGTGTTTGTCTTTTTTTATCAATGCATAATATTTAAAATATGGTGGGTGGCAGACAAGTCCACCAGGGAAATGTAGCCTATGGACTGGCATAGGGCCATGGACCCTATTGTGAGATTCTTGCCTGTTGGGTTGTGATCTTATTGGCCCACTGACACTGAAGAGTGTGCTGAATGGGTACCATGTTGTTTTGATCTCACTCTACAACCTTTTTTGTTTTAAAAATAAACCCCCTAAATCCTATATTGCTTTAGAAAAACATTTTAAAAGATTTCCTTGGTGATCTGGGAGTTATCTTCCTGTCCAAAAAATGGTCATTGTTCATTTCCTTGCCTGAAATGCCATGCCTTACATGTAAATCCCACGCAGGGAAATTTAGTGACAATTGTCTCTCCTAAATAGGATGGGACAACCTTTACCTGACCTGGTCACTATGTGACTGGCAGACTGCCAAGTCAAATGATTCCACCGGTGCAGACAGCAGTGGAAAAGTACCAGTTCCATCATATATAAATGTGTCAGGGGAATAATAGATTTGCCAGGGTGCATGACAGTGATTTATCTTGTTTCGCCTGCTCTGCCAAACTCTGAATTAAGTCCAAAGTCTTCAAACAATGTTGCATGAATCTTTACAAGATGTGTATGTAATCAATCAAGAATATGACAATATATGCAGAATATTGAATTTTAGGGAGGTGACTCATGGAGACCATGGAAGGTGAACCAATAAACATTCAGTACTAGTATGTTCTTTTTCAACGTTTGTTAATCCTCTTTAATTTATTTTTGGAGATGCAACATTGTAATCCATCAAACTCACACCAGCCACACTTTGGGGGTTATTCTAACTTTGGAGGAGGTGTTAATCTGTCCCAAAAGTGACGGAAAAGTGACGGATTTACCACCAGCCGTATTACAAGTCCATTATATCCTATGGAACTCGTAATACGGCTGGTGGTATATCCGTCACTTTACCGTCACTTTTGGGACGGATTAACACTCCTCCAAAGTTAGAATAACCCCCTTTATCTTATTTCTTTTCCTGATAGAGATGCCACAAGAAATCTTTAGAAAGATACAGAGAATTACCTTCTGCAGGGAATCTCAAAGCATATATTTATTGTGGGTTTGTTATATTAAAAAAGTGTTTCTTTTTTGTAAAAAAAACAAGTGGTCCCCTCACTGAAAATATATAATCAGGTTTAGTTTCAAGAGTAGATTATTCAAAAACAGTGGTGTGAACTGAAGCATAGATTTTTCTGATTGTATTTTCTACAAACAAAAAGTATAAGGGGAGAACTTAGTGCTAATGATTAGGAAATCTATTTCAACAAGTTATTGGTTTTGAAGTGAGTTCTGCATGTAATGTCAGTGGGTTGTTGGTCACATAGTGTCAGGCCTCTGACACCCAGTTATGTCCTTTTTGCTGTGCTAGTCAAAAAATGCCACATGGTACTGCTGCCCCACTCAAACAAGTAATGCTGAGGGCCTCCACTCATCACCTTATCTGCTGTTCTGTCTCCCAGCTTGTTCTCTCTCATTGCTGCTGTGGGCGAGGTGATGCTTATGACTATGTTGAGAGTGGATAACAATCTTGTGGCCCGCATGTTTTGAGCCTTCAACGTGACTGGACATCTTTTGGGGTGTTTGTTAAGAAAAGATGGCCCTAAAAAGGAGTTATGGGCTAATTGATGGGAACCATAAAAGTGATCAGAAGATCTTTAATCTTCTGTCATTCAGTGGTGTGTTACAGTGTTGTGCAAAGATATAGTTCACATATGCTATGGAACAATCATGAATCAATGAAATGTCAAAAGGAAATTGTGGTTAAGACCCTGAACTCCAATGTGATGTGAGTATGATTGATGGATTCCCTCAGTGAGACTGTATGCTGTGGCTTTGTGCTTGCTTCATTTCTTTTGGCAGGGACCTGCTGCATGCTACCCTTGATTGAAAGAAAGAGGTAGGGGCACCTAGTTTGTCAGCAGTGAGACCCAGCAAAAACATGGCCATCTGAGAAGCATATTCATGCAAATCATTGGGCCCTTGATCCACAAATTTGAGCCTTCCAGTCCATTTGCATTCCCTTATTACCATGTCAGCTGCCCGGAAGTGGTTATTTGGCAGGTGACCAATCAGAGGGGATGCAGTTGTAATGAAAATCTCAAAGTGCAATTGTGTCTTGTGCAATGATAATTGGTCCAACTGCTAACAATATTTATATGAATTCTTTTGAAATATGGTTTTGTATGTGATCTTGTTATGCAATGTCAATGAGTTGTGTTACTCAAAGTAAGAATGTTTTACAATTATGAATTTCCCTCCATCATAAATATATTTGTCAATAGAGCCATTAAGCCTATACTGATATCTGTTATGACTCCTGTTTACCTTTATGATGGTTGCCTCACTAGTGGACACAGTTCTTTTTCATCGGATAACATAATGATACCTCACACTAATGCTACAGTTGCAGATGCATTGGCATACCATGTAATCTGTTTTTATTAGACATTCAGTGGTGAATTAAATATTCAGTGTATTAACTGCACATCCATTGCACCCATCACACTTTGGAGCATCTCAGTTAGAAAAATGAAAAGTGATCAGTGTAATGCTTGGATTATTCTCTGCCACAGGTACTCTCCAGGCCAACCTGTTTTTGCCCACTGTGCCAATCTAGAGGGAGGAGAACTGCATACACATCAGCCTTGATCCTCAAATATGAACAGTCCATCAGCACTGCTATGCCATGGCCCCTCCAGATGGGCACAAAAACAATGCCAGACAAAACAATTGTGTAGAATGCAACCAGAGTGATTGTCAGTGGTGGGATTAATTTAAGCATTCCTGCCATCACTTTGTTGTTGTTGTATTATATCTCCTAAGTGCAATAGGTATGCCCAAGCGTGGGTTTCCTGTCACAAATGCAAATTTCAAGGCCTCAACCTAGACATAACAGATGCAATTACAATTGCCATACATGATTTTACAGATCATATAATGTGCCACATTACCATTAACACTATCAATGAGCTGACTATGAATAAAGGGTCATACTTACATGGCCTCTGGTGCAGGGCGGAGCAGCAAGTGCCTTGCTGCATCACCCTGCGCTACCGGGAAAGGGCAGAAATATGCTGTATCTACAAGACACAGGGCACTTTTGTCTACCCCCCTGTGCTGACGCACAAATGGCTGCCACGCATCAAAGCAGGCACCCTTTCTCAATTGTGCAAGGGTGCCTGCATTGTGGTGATGATTGTTCTTTGTGCAGGAAGAGACAATGGAGGTGATTTCCTCCTGCTATATGTACAGCAGAATGCACAACATGAGGTGGCGTAGGCTTTTGGCACATTCCCAGGTTTACAAAACCTTGTAAATCTGGGAATGCATCAAAATCCATGGATTTTGTGTGGGAACACCCATGTAACACCCATGGAAATGCCTCCCTGACGCAAAGTAAGGCAATGTAGCAACTTGCGCTGCATTGCCTTACTCCATACCTACAAGGTCATGAAAAGCCATGCAAAGTGGCTTTGCGTTGCCTTGTAGATATGGGTGAACAGCATTCACCGACAATGTGTCACAAAAAGTGACACACCAGCGGAGCAGGCAGCTTGTAAATATGGGCCATAGTATTTAGTCTGAGTATGTGTTGTTATCTAAGGACATTGTGCTTTTAGATCCTATTGTTTATTGGTATAAATGTTTTGCAGTCATGTACGGGTTTTTGGGTGACTTTAGGCGCTGACATCATTTAATTTAAAACGTTGACCTTTTCTGTCAGGATCTCTTGCAATCCAAAAGATGAGGCAAATATGTAAAGGGAGCTTGAGCGCTAAAAGAAAACAAGGAGAAAAACAAATCTAATGTGCAATGGGCACAATTTTTTGAAGACATCAGAGCCTATTTCCATCCTTGTTAATATAAAAGGGAATTAGCAGAATAATTCGAAGACCAGAATAGCAAAGTATGAATACCTAATTGAAACGTGCTGATTATCTTGGGTAGGCAATAATTGTGCATGAAAGACATTGGAAAAGCTGTGCTTTTATTATAGAATTCTCTTGTTTGACAAGTTGTGTTTAGAAGAAAAACAAAGGAATGTTAGTCACTGGGAATTCATAAATAAATGAAAGAAAATAATTAAACGAAGAGGTCTTTAATTTTTCGTTCCAACTCTACAACGAGGAGTATGGTAGAACAACTTCACAAAACACCTATTCTTTCGGGAAAGCAGTGTTCATATATCTTGATTGAATATGGAACACGTTTTCAGAATTATAAAACTTGTCTCAGCATCACTCTTCCTTTTTTTGGACTTTGTTTCCGTAGGGGTTACTCTTAAGCATGTAATTGCATGTGGTAAATCAATGAAAGCAAGAAAGAGGAAGGCTCTGCTTATGGTAACCCTAAGACCTTGAATGGGTCATTTGCTTATCAATATTCTACACAACTCTTCGTCCTCTTTTGATATTAACAATGATTACTAGTTGGAAGTGAGGCTCCCTTGAAAGGTAGGCTGCTTATGACACATTTTTATTATTTATTTTAGGACATCTAGAATTATCACAAAGCGATTTTAAATGGATCTAAATAGAGACACAATGCCTAATTACTGTAGTGAGGAAGATAATACTAGGAGTAAATTATATAGCTGGTATTTAATGCGAGAATTACATGGCCTTTTTTCTAGTTCCAGTACTTACTGTTTTGAACAGTCAATCCTGCTGTATAGGTCTAACTGACCCCTACTGAACCACAAAGATGCTACATAAATCAATGATATAGCAAGTGAAACCACCACCAGAGTGATTTACCAAAAGAAAGTAAGTGAACTTCCGATACGGAGCATGTAGAACAGATAATGTGATGAAGATCTACTTCCTTACAACCTTACAAAAACAGTCTTGGAAAGAGGGAAATTGAAACCTGCAGTGGACGAATCTACACCAAATGGGTTGTGAACCAACAGTGATGGGGCTGAGTGAGGGATATTCTGTCTGCCACATTACGGCCCTATTATAGCCTATGGGAATCGTAATACTGCAGACAGGATATTCGTCACGTTTGTGATAGAGTAACTCGCCTGCCAGATGCTAAATCAGGACTTATATTCTTTTCCCAATGTCATTCAGTTTCTATATGGAGAATTTGGGGAATATCCAGGTAAAGTGAAACAACCAAACTATCCCCCCAGTTTGGCTGGGTTGCATGCCCTTTACCTGGATAATGTTGTGTAGAACCAGAATGGCACGGGGAAAAATGTTGTCCTCCAAAAATATTGTACCAAAAGTATCAACCTCCAAAATATTGTCAAGGCAATTATATTCAATATAGGTAAGTATACCTTTAATATTCTTAACCCATATATGTTTACATTGACAATATATCTATATAATGTATATATATATATATACATATATATGTCACCAGTAGGTAGTTATAGTTAGGACCTAGTTTCTATAGAAAAAGATGTTTGCCTATATCTTTGGCGCAGCTTAGCGAATCTTCACAAAATTTTCCCCAAAAATGTGACAGTCATGTGGGCTGCTGTCTGGAAAATTTCAGGGCCGAGATAAAGGGGGGATGAAATTGAGAGCTTTTCCAATGTTAATTTCCAAAGGAAAAATTGAACAGCAATAGCGCAAAAAACACTGGACGGAATTGCACCAAATGTGGCAGAAAGGTAGCTCTTAGTCCAGAAAAAGCCCTTTTTGTAATTTGGTGTCAATCCAATCAGTACTTTTTGGAAAATTTAAAGAAATCCAAATTTGTATATATAGGGACACAAAGGATTTGCAACCCCTAACAATCTCATGCAGAGTTCTTATTGGCTCATAACACTTCAACAACACAAGTGTTGTCAACCATCTTGGGACTTGGCTGTATCCGAGTCCCAGAAAAAAAAATATGAACACCCTGACCCCTTAGCTCTGGTGGTGTGGTCCCCAGGCTAAAAAACATTTTTTTTTATTTTATGGACATAAAAATAAAAAATGAATGAAGTGTGGTCTCCTGCGCTTCATTACTATGAAGCCCCCAGTTGGGCCAAGTTCCGGGGCATTTCTTTAGAACTGTGGGGGGCGGGGGACCTCCACCTCCACGAGGCATTTAACAGATTAAACGTGGAGGGCCTGGCCCCCCTGGGCATCACAACGCCTCGAGGCCCATTTGGGACCCCCATTAGCCCAAGGGATCACCACCCCTCAGGCTACACTGAATTTTGGGCAGGGGGCCCCACAGACCCCCGCACACCCAGGACCACTACTACTCAGGGCAAATCTTTTTTAAAAACCAAAGGGGGTCCCGTAGGGGGCCACCACCCCCAGGGCATCTATATACATATGTGCGGATGGCCCATGACCCCCCTCACCCGGGGACCACCCGGCAAACAGTAAAAAATTGAAAGGGGGTCGGTTTCAGACCCCACCACCCCAGGGACCACCACCCTGGGGACCACCACCCTCGAGGGACAGCTCCTGCTATATCCTGGAGTGCCCACCGTGGGACATAGCTGTTTGCTGTGGCTTGGCTGCAGCTGCAGTCAAGCCACAGCAAACACTCTGCTCTTTGACAGCAGGACCTTTAAAGCAGGTCAAACAGCAACGTTTTTATCTCGGAGATGAAACGCTTCAGCAAGCAGGGATCTGCTGACAAAGCAGCTCCATGCTTGCTGAAGCATTTGCACTGCAGGAGAAGCCTTAAGGCTTCCGCTGCAGTGTCAGGTAGCCCATAAGGGCTTTTTATTGTAAAACGTTTTTGAAAAAAAAATTAAACAAATAAGGAGGGACTGTGCGGGAACTGCTAAGGGCTCCTTCACGGTCCCAGGTAGCCATAAAGGGCTTAAAAACCCCACAAAGTCCATAGCTCTGAGAGAATGTTGCTAGACCATCGCACTATGCTTTGGGGGGGTTCGAGTCCAGCTGGACTCATCACCATTTTTTTCTTAAATAAAAAAATATTTCATTTAAAATAATAAATATTTTTTAAATTTTAAATTGAACACAAATATCTAATTCAAACTATATTAAATATTAAAGCCTAAAAAACTCTATCTCTTTTCACTTTCGTTCTCTCTTTCTCTCCATCAATCAATTTCTCCCACTCAGACACTTATGCACCCCCTCACACTCAGTCAGACACTCACGCACCTACTCACAGACCCACTCACTCCCTCATGTACCCACTCACACACCCTCACACACACTGACACACCCACTAAAACACTGATGTACAAACTCTAACACCCAGACAGATAATCTGACAGCCACTCTCACCCTAGATACACTGTCTTACACCTATTCTGACACCCAGAGGGCCAGCAGTCAACTTCCACCGGGCCCAGGCAAAGGCCCGTGTACGGCAATGGGTTGAGTGATTAGGGGGAGTTGGCTGCAGGGTTTGGCTGCAGGCCAGATCTTGCGGGCAACTTCCCCAGCACACAGGTGAAGGCTGAGCATGGTGCAAGTTTGGGTGCTTCAAAAGGGTGGGCTTCAGGGCCTGGCCAAACCTTGCACTGTGATGGTTGGATTAACATAGAGTAATGAAAATTACTATATGTTCAAAAAAACATAGAAAATTCACTGAAAAAAACAAAGGTTATAGGGACATTATAGCTAAGAAATAGAGTTTTTAAAAAAACACAGAAATGCACTGAAAAAAAAGGTGATAGGGACGTTATAGTTAGGAAATAATTTTAGATGCCATCAGTGATGTCACTGGCCATGTCATGAGTGATGTAATATGTGAGATCATAAGAAGTACAATATGGGGGTAGGATTGAAGTGTTAACCTAACTATAACGTCCATATAACCGGTGTTTTTTTCACTGAATATATATGTACATTACATATATGTATATAGACACACAAATATATATATATATATATATATATATATATATATATATATATATATATATATATATGGATATCTATATATCTATATCTATCTATATATCTATAGCTATACATAGATTAAGATATATAGATATATGTATATATGGTTGCCAGTAGGTAGTTATAGTTAGGACCTACTTTCCATAGAAACAGCATTTTTGTGTTGCGAATAACTTCGGCGCCACTTGTTGAATCTTCACAAAATTAAAAAAAATTATACCACAGTCGGTTCAGCTGCTGTCTTGAAAGTTTCAGGGTGATCTGTCAAGCAGGGGCAGAGAAAAAGAAGGGGTCCCAAAATATGTTTCCCCATATGTTTTTTTAAAGGCTTTTTAGACATGCTTATAGCCCAAACCGCTGAACGAAATTACACCAAATTTGTTAGGAAGCTAGATCCTGTTCCACAAATTATACTTTTGTGGTTTGGTGTAAATCCATTCTGTAGTTTTGGAGATATTAAAGGTTAAACAATATAGATATCTGGGGATGCGGATCCTCCGTGGATCCAACTGTCTTCGTGCTGATGTCAGATTGGCTGCTAGCACTTCAACAAGGAAGTGTTGGCAGCCATTTCTGGACTCAGCTTGAGCCGTGTCCCACACAAAATGTTAAATAAAAGAAAAGGGGCCAGGCTAGGGTCGCCCTGAGCCCCTAGCCTTGGTCTAGGTGTGCCTCACAGACCCCCGCCAGGGATAAAAAGCATTTTTTTAAATAAATCTCAGTAAAATCCACAGATCAGCAGATTTTTCTGAGATTTTTTTTAAAAAATAGCGCAAAAAACCTTCCTTTTCTTTTGCTCCCAGGTGAGCCAGGTCCTGGGGGTAATTGGGGCTTTAAAAAGTGACCCCCTTCTAGGGCTTGTATTAGACCCGGGGACCACCACCTCCCTGGGGTGATGATATTGAGGTATGCAGGGGGCCACACTGCTCCCCTGTGCCCCAGGGACCACCACCTCCCTGGGGCAAAACAATAGCAAATCTTTGATAGCTCCTGTGAAGTCAGAGTAGACACTCTGGTTCCAGCGGGCGAGAGTGGTCAAAGTGCTATTGCCTGCTGGGAGTGGAGGTTTCATCTCTTTCCCTGCCTGCAGAGATGTGGTCAGGGAAAGAGATGAAACTATTGCTCTTGCACACAGGGAGCTGCATGTTTAGCAACTCCCTTTGTGCATTAGGAATGCTGGCTCCTGCAGGAGGTGGGAAGCCAGCTGGGACAGTGGGGCATTCTGGGTGCCCTGGGGGGCATCCTGGAGACATATTAAGGTCAATGGGGATGGGGTCTCCGGAGCGTAAATTGGCCAGGGGAGGAGGGATGCCACTGAATTGTCCCGGCACCATCCACCTTAGTAGTTTTTGATGGGCTTTCTGCCTGTGCCAGGATGATGGACCGCTTACCAAGGGGCCCCCAGTTTGTTTCCTGTTGATTTTGGTGGCATCTTCTTGATGCCGAGGATAATGAGGACACCAAACCAAAGAAGCACATGCGTCATAGAGGTAAGAGGAAGGACCCTGGTCTGATGGAGACTTAAGTCTTTGTAGTCTTGTTGGCCTCTCTATAAGAGGATTCATGTTATCACAGAGTTCTGGAGAAAGACACAAACATTTTGGAAAATGGGTTATTGATAAGGGCAGTTAAGTACCTACACTTAGCAATAGGCCATTAACCTCCACTTAAGTCCAGTTAGGTCTCAATAAATTAAACCCCGCTCAACCCTTTGTAGCTTGGCAATGAGCGACAAGGCTTAACTTAGGAGACAAAGCATATAGCATTTAAAAATCACAAAACATTAAATAAGTAAAACACAAAACACAATAAAAATACAACACCAATTTATAAAAATAGACTATATTTTTATATTTAAAATGACACCAAAACGATTAAAATTGGATAAGGCGAACCGGAGACATGAAATTTTAAAGAATTCATGCTTTTCAGCGCTTAGAAACGAATCGCGCCAATCTGGTCATCTGGTCGCACCTTGACCGGGGCAAAATCACAGTTTAAGGCCGACCGTGATGGAGCCCTACTTGGCTACAGCCTGTGGGAGTCCTCGGTCAAAAGTTTACCTTCGGACTTAGTCGTGTTCTTGAAGATTTTCATCAGTGGGATCAAGTCGCCAGTCCAATCCAACCTCCTGGAACTCATCGCCGGAGCCCTCGGTGGAGATTTTTACCTTCAGACATAGTCGTTTTTTTTAGATGAAAATCCTTCTACTGGGGCAAACCTGAATCTTGATCCGATGTCCCTGACCCCTGAGCCAGGATACACTGCCTAAGAGGTCCCAGTCAACTTTCTACGTTCGGACGTGGTCACTTTTTTGGAGATTTTCTTCCCCAGGACGAACCTGCAAGTCAGACCGGGTCATGGTTGAGGCAAGCTGGCTAGAGTTGCTGCTGCCGGTTGGTCCCTTTATGGAGCTTTTTTCCAAACATTCTCCAAACTTCTGGATATTCTTCCAGATGTTCTTTTAAAGTTCTTTTGGTATCCACAGCTCACCCCAAGGTCCCAGAAGCTCTGAGATGTTCCTTGAGGGTGTGGACTACAACTTTCAGAATGCACCCGGTGCAAACTCCAAAATGGCCACTGGACAATGGTCAGCTGGTCAGTTTCTTCAGGAGTTGGTGCAGGGGACTCTGGTTACCAATTTTTCACCTGTAGTAAAGAGGGAGTCCCTCATTGAATCAGTTGAAGCCAGGCAAAGTCCTTCTTGCGGTGAAGCCCAAGTGTGCACCTGGTGCAGTCCTCCAGAGTGCAGTGTCCAGGTGTAGGTCAGGGGTCCAGCAGGGCAGTCCTTCTTCTTCAGTAGTTCTTCCTTGTTGAAATGTGGTGGGGATCTGAGGTGTGGGTGCAGGTCTGCTAGGTTTATCCTTGTTCCTGGGTGAAAAACAGAGGGGTCCTGGTTCTCCAATCAGGTGCAGGGTCCTTCCCCCTGTGATGACCACTTCGTGGGAAGAGTGGCAAAAATCAATCCCAAGGATCAACATTCCTCAAAAATCCATCATGGCTGAAAGCGATTTTTAGAGGTTACATCTGGCTGAGCCCACCCACTAGTGTGGCTAAAAATCTTACGCACACAATTCTCCTGCCCTCTCCTAATCTAATCAGGGGCACCTAATTGTCTGGGTTTGCAGGATGGGGGGAGGTGCTGGTTTGCTCCAAATGTCCTTCCCTGCCTTTGAAGACCAGTTTGACAGCCCTCCCCCTTCCTGCCTTTCCATCTGCTGAGGGAAGATTTCTTTCCACAGGCACATTCCTTTGTGCTGTTTACCCCAGGGTACTTCATACCTCATCAAGGCAGCCTGGCCAGCCTGCCAGAGGCTGGCCAATCAGAGCAAAGCAGCAAAACACTACAGGGCTGAAGCTGGCAACTTTTTAGGTAGAGTTTAAAACTCTTTACCTGAACAAGTTATATTAAATCCAACAATTGTACGTTGTGGGATTTATAATAACAATTATTTTGATACCAAACTTGAGGTATCTGTCACTTAAGGGGACTTTATAAATTAAAATAAAGTCTCCCCATTCTAGCCCAGGGGGGTCATTCACTACAATGAGGGGAAAACACAAAGCTATTTTTATAAGGTCCCTGCTTATAGTTCCATGGCACCCAGCCCTAGTGGCACATAAGGCACACCGTAGGGGTGACTTATATGTAAAAATAAGGTAGTTTAGGACTTTGGAACTACTTTTAATTCCAAAGTCGAATTTGCTTGTAACTGTCATTTTAAAGCAGCCAGCAAGGCAGGCCTGCCTTTAAAATGACACTGGGCACCTCAGCAGTGCACCTATGGGTTTACTACCTATGCTGGGGTCCCTAAACCTACATGCCCCATCATATACTAGAGACCTATAGGTAGGTTAATATTGCCAATTATAATTATAATAAGTGATAAATGGGGGCAAAACGTTAGGGGGGCTCCGCAATCAGCCCTGTTTACTCACAAACACAATAGGAACAATCAAATTTCTAAATGCACACAAGGAGACTGGGACATTTTCTTGTGGTCCATTAGGCAGCTATAGTGTAGAATACACACTGGACATTTAACCAACGAGGTAGCACTTACTAAATAAACAGTAGTAAGTACTCAAGTTGGGTAGACATTTTGTGCAAAACGGTGGACTCTTGTTGTATAAATGAGCAGGTGAGCTTCTTTCACAGAAATTCAACCTCAACAGAAGGCCCTTACAAATATAAACGTAGCAGGTGCCACAGTTGAAGCTCCAAGTCTGGAAAGGACAAATTATCCTAACTCTTGGGCTTGGTAAAGGCAAAGCAAGTGTGTTTACTAAGCGATTCCATATTGAAAAACAATCTGAAATCCTTTGTCGAGGTGAATGCATTGTTGATCTATTAGAGCGCAATCTGTATGTGACTGTGACGAGTGGGTTCAATGGATGAGTGAGTGTTTGTGTGGGTACTTGTATGAGTCTGTGAATGGGTATGTGACTCATTGTGTGAGTGCACAAGTAGGTGTATGAGCAGTTCTATAGGAGTGTGAGTGGGTGTGTGAGTGCTTCTGTGGATGATGTCATAGTTAGCTCAGGCAACTATAACTGCTGAATTCTATGGTCTTGTATAAGTTAAATGTGAGCCTAACTATAACATCCTGTGATACCTTTGTTTTTTTTCAGTGAAAAAAACATATATATATATATATCTATATATATATATATATATATATATATATATATATATATATATATATATATATATATATATATAATCACTACATCTGCAGTTGCACAGAGTGTAACATGCTATTTATTACCATTGTTGAGTGTGGGGAGAGGCTATGACTCACGAGAGCTGAAGCACTCACCAAACATTATTGTATATGACAAAGTACTTGTAGTGAGATAGTCATTGTATTCGCTATCACAGAAGTACAGGATATATTGTTCATGCTTTTGACTGATGCGCAAGTATGAAAAGAAATCTGCACCAAAGTGTCTCTAAGCAAAATTTCATCAGAACATATATTAACAGGCCAAATTCAAATGAATTTCTATAGATGGTTGAAAATTAGTGGCTCAAACGGTCAAATTATTAAATAAAGTTCCCACAATATTCAATGACTCACACATTGCTATTGCACAATTCTATTTCACTAACAGATAACTATAACATTAATAGGCAGTTCACCATATTGCTGATCAACAAAAGTATATTTGATCACTCAGTCTAGCTGATAGAATTGCTACCAGGAAGAAAGGCAAAGATTGTGAAATGCAACAACAAAGTTGTTATGGAGGAATGGACCTCAACAGTTAAATCCATAGGATGCTGGAGACATTGAAGAACAACCAGTTCTGTGTTTGTGCTTAAGTGCAGGGGAGTCAAAATGGGGTGGTACAATGGGCCAAATTTTGGATAAATGATGCAACGCTGCGTTATGAAGCACCATTTCCTTGCGACATGGATGCACCACATTTTTGTAACGGCGAATTATGTGTAAGATCTGAATGTGCATCAAACATTTTGACGCAATGTGGTGTACGGCAACTGGCCCCTATGTGACTCAAAGCTGATTTGCTTGCTGTAAAGAATTGTAAATTCCACAATCAGCATGGCATCACTTAGGACTGCGTTGAGCCACGGAATGCATAAGAGAACGACTCATTACAAAAGAGAAGCAGGTGGCGTCACTCATCTCAACTGAGTTGGAGGAAGAAGTTGAAGGACAGGACAGTGCTGCAGTTGAGGACCAGGAAGATCCACAGGGTGTCAACATGGGGCAATATGGTTGAAAATGTCATGCAGTGCAGTGCAGCAACACACTTTGCTGCACTGCACTATGTGCATGGGAAAGGGCAGGGTTGTCTAAAATGTAAATTCATACATCATATAAATGAAAGTTGCTTGCCCAGTGACAATTTGACCAGCCCAGTCCACCCCTGCCAAGCTTCTCAGGACCATGCAAGATGTGCTGCCCCAGTCCAGGTTGTCCTTTGAGTAGTGACTTGTGATCTAATGTTTAACATGAGTGACCAGGACTACAAGTCCCACAATACAAAGCAAGAAATATGTACTGGAACAGCACATCATGCATGGACCTTAGAAACCTGTCCAAACTTACCATGACAATACTAGCCCTCTTGTATCATGAGGCAAATGTGTTTTTCTTTGAGCTTTGAAAGTCAAAAGTGGAGTGTAAAGTAATAAAAAGGAATGGGGTTGCCAGAGGATAAAAGTCTCACCTGAGAAGGGATCCAAGTGTTGAGTATGTAGAGTTTCTCCAAGTAGGATCATGTGAAGAGAAATGTATACAGTCACATGAAAGCACATTGCACACATGTGTCCTGATGTGCTGGGTCAGATCTCACAGGTGTTGCCTGCCATGTTAGAGAACACTCCACCTCCTGTCTTGTAGAAATGGATATTGGGGGTGGGGGTGAATGCAAGTGATACACACCAGAGGTCCATGAGTGTTTGTCTGAAGCATAGATGGTGTGTGAGCTTGGTGGGTCCTTGGTAGTGTAGTGTCATATGGGTGTGGCTGAGCACATTGAAATGGTTGTGTGTCTGAATGGGAAGCATTGGATCTCAAGGAGGTGATGTGTGATGTTTGTGCTGAATGATAGTCATGAACAGCTGTGTTTGATAGTGTCACACTAGTGTAGTAGCTGTAAGGGATGGCATAGAAGAGGGACTTAGTGCACTACACTTGACCCCTGATTTGGGCCTGGCAGAAGGTGAAGCAGGTGTCAGGATTGAGGCCTTAGAAGAAAAGTCAGACTATGCTAAATATGTCAAAGCAGGAGAGTGTGAAACAGAGAATTGTGAAGTGATACAATAAGTCAGATGTCCACAGTGATGGGCAGGTTTTGGTTATCGTTGGAGGGTGAGGTGGCTGGGACTAGTGGTGCTGGCAATCAGGGCAGGTAAATGTTACAGAAAAGTATCACTATTCTCTTGTGAGGTTCCCCATGAGCCATAGCTCTCACATACAGGTAGGCATGTTGGTCAAAGTGCATACTGTAAAAAATGTTTGATGGTGTAGGTGTAGGTGTCTCCTGGGAGTCTCTTAGGAGTCAATGTCTGATCTGGTGTCATACGTGTGTGAGAGTAAGTCCTGGCCCTGGGCCCAAATGATGATTGACAGAGGAGTCATGTAGAGGTAAAAGTGAGCAGGCCTGAGTGAAAAGATTTGTGGTACTCTGCAGAGAACCAACTTGGGTAATGACAAAATGGGACAAGCTTCAGTTGTTGCACAATTTCAAGTGTGACAGTTCTTATCCCCTTCAGAGATTGTGCACTTTGCCTATTGTTATGGATTCTGGAGATTATTATGTGTGCTAGGAAAACACAGGCATATACACAAATAAGTAACCAATGCTAAGTACATGTCCTTACCCATTCCTGCAAGGCTGCTTGCTGTGTAGAGTCATGTGGATGTGTGTCAGATATGAGCCCTTGGCCACATAAATGCACAAATTGCATGCAATACAGCATTGCAAGGCAGATTGGTATGGTATACAATGTGAAAGGCAGAGTGATGGACCAACACTCATATATGGCTAAACTAACATCACTTTGTCAGACCAGGACAGGCCAGGAAACTGCATAAATGCCTTGCAATGTGTGCTTTTACACAAAAATTACTCCCCTGTCACACAGTGGTTGTGTGAACAAGGTACAGTTATTGCCTTCATTTACTGTTAATAACACATGTTCACCACATCTATTAGCAACATTAGGTGAATGATAATAAAGCCTATGTGTCACAAAAATTACTACTGTCAACAGCTATCATGAATCATCATTAATATATTACAATTTAATTGCAGAGAGACAAACATCACTTCCTGTCCAGCAGCCTGTCCTGCATAGCCAACCTGTATGTGATGACATCCTGCCCCCCCATGGACGATGACACCTTCCAGCATCTCCTGGACTCCATAGAATCCCCTTCTCCAGAGATGGCAAGGAATGACAGTGTTGCAGGTTGCCCAGAGTAACTGCCACCCACAGAACAAGCCCCATCTTCCAGTTCAAGTCCCCCAAGTTGTCTTCCAACTGCCAGTGATAGGGGTACAGCAGCAGATGGTTGATGAAGTGCAGACAGAGATGGATGCCATAGCGGGCACTTTAGAAGGAGTCCGTAGGTGTCTGATAAGGGCATGGCTAAGGCTATTACAGACACCTACGCTTGGTTCAGTTCAATTGATGATTCACTAGCTGACATTGCTGGTGTCAAACATCTGGCACCATTCAGGTAGCCACAAAGCTGGGGACGATCATTTATATCATGGCATCTATGGAGCACAAGTTGGACTCCTACATAGCAAAAACGAGTGCCTCCAGAGAGGTGTTGTTGCATTGTTGAGAAGCCATTAGACCCTCATCTGTTCTGTGCTGCCTTCCTTGCAGGCACAGGCAAATGCTGACAGGGACAGGGGGGTACATCTTTGGTCACTGATGTGTATGTGTGCCTCAGATGCCTCCCACATAAACATCACCAGCCGCAGGGGAACACAACACCCATCAGAGGATGAAGATGTGAACTTCCCCAATTTCCGTAGCAAAAAAATGCCAGGTAACATTTGCCTGTTCCCCCTGGCCAGTTTTCCAGTGGGCCTTTGTCTATCAACATACCACCCCCTTTGTCACCCAGTACTGTACCTGTTTTATGTGTACCTGTACATTTTATCCACTTGAGGACTGTTGAAGGGGCCTACCTTCCCTAATAGTAATTTGTAACTCCTCATTGAAATTCTCCTCTACTTATTGCATGACACGTCTCCCAAATGGACTCTGTCTGGACATCCTTTGCTCTCAATGTTGGTGTCTTTTCCACAGACACGGCAAAAATGCTCATGCTGACCAACCCACATTAATAAGTAAATTCACTCATAAAAACTAGAGTGTCATATGTCTGTTGCAGACATGACTACTAACACCATGGTGGATGTGTATGTACACAACACACTTCTTAGCATTTCAAGAGAGCGAGCTAAAATCACTATCACCTGCTTTCTTTGTATATGCCCCAACATTAAGTACATCCACTGTGATGGCATTATGTGGAATGTCTTGTCTCCTAATTGAATGTCATGGTGTGACAATAAGCTTCAGTTACTTGACTAGAACACATTGGAAAGGCTGTACTAAACACAAACACACAAATCCTCCCAGTTGTAAATGGTGCCTGTGAGGCATGTGAGCCAATAACACTGTTTCACTCATCCATATATATCTAGCTCAGTGAACGTGACAATGTGACCAAGCACATATGATAGCCTTAATGGTTACACTGAAGAGATCCTAAAATACATAATTAATGTTGTTTGCACTGATAATATGAAGATACTCATACCCAGACTCCTTCTGAATTTGCAGTATACCTATGCCACACAAGGATGTATAAGGTCAGTGTAACACTACCTTTTACTATCTAAACATATACTAAACTACCTACATCTACCTAACATACACCAACTAACCAGAACACTAACTGTTGGAAAATGGGTTATTGGTAGGGCAGGTAGGTACCTACACCTAGCAACAAGCCACTAACCTCCACATAGGTACAGTTAGGTCTCAGTAAATTAATCCCAGCTCCACCCTTGGTAGCTTGGCAACGAGCGTCAAGGCTTAACTTAGGAGACAAAGTGTAAAGCATTCAAATATCACAAAACAGTAATTAAATAAAACACAGGAAACAGTTTAAAAATCCAAAACCAATTTATAAAAATAGTTTATATTTTTATCTTTAAAATGACACAAAAACGATTAAAATCGGTTCAGGGGAACCGGAGATATGAATTTTTAAAGAATTATTACTTTTCTAGCGCTTAGAAACAAAAAGCGCCAATCGGGTCATCTGGTTGCACCTCGACCGGGGCAAAGTCAAACTTTCAGGCCGACCGCGATGGAGCCCTGCTCGGCTACAGGTCGCGGGAGGCCTCGGTTAAAAAGTTACCTTCTGACTTAGTCTTTATTTTGAAGTTTTTCTTTACCGGGATGAACCTGCCAGTTGAATCCGACCTCCTGGAGCCCTTGTCCGGATACGCGATGTGGGTTTCCTCGGTGGAGACTTTTACCTTCGGACTTAGTCGTTTTTTCGAGATGAAAATCCTTCGACCGGGGTAAACCTGGATCTTGATCCGACGTCCATGGAGCCCTTCTCGGATACGATGGCTGGGAGGTCCCGGTCAACTTTTTACGTTCGGACTTAGTCTCTTTTTTGGATGTTTTTCTTTACCGGGACGAACCACGAAGTCAGGCCGGGTCGCGGTTGAGGCAAGCCGGCTAGAATTTCCACGGCGGGTCGGTCCCTCTCTGGAGCTTTTTTCCAAAAATTCTCAAATCTTTTCCAAACTTCTGGGGCTTCACCCAGATGTTCTTTTAAGGTTCTTTTGGGGTCCACAGCTCACCCCAAGGGTCCAGAAGTTCTGTGATGGTCCTTGGGGGGTGCGGACTTCAACTCCCAGAATGCACCTGCCGCAAACTCCTTTTTGGCCACTGGACAGTGGTCAGCTGGTCGCTTTCTTCAGGAGTTGGTGCAGGGGACTCTGGTTTAGCAATTTTTCACCTGTAGCAAACAGGGAGTCCCTCCTTGAACGAGTTGAAGCCAGGCAAAGTCCTTCTTGTGGTGAAGCCCAAGTGTGCAGCTGGTGCAGTCCTTCTGAGTGCAGGGTCCAGGTGCAGGCCAGGGGTCCAGCAGGGCAGTCCTTCTTCTTCTTTAGTTCCTTTCTTGTTGAATTCTGGAGGGGATCTGAGGCGTGGGTGCAGGTCTGCCAGTTTTATCCTTGCTCCTGGGTGAAAAGCAGGGGGGCCCTGGTTCTCCAATCAGGGACAGGGTCGTCCCCCTGTGATGACCACTTCCTGGGAAGTGTGGCAAAAATCCATCCCAGAAGGCAACAGTCTCTAAAAATCCAACATGGATGAATCTGATTTTTGGAGGTTACATCTGGCTGAGCCCACCCACTGGTGTGGCTAAAAATCATAAACACACCCCTCTCCTGCCCTCTCCTAATCTAATCAAGGGGGCACCTAATTGTCTGGGGTTGCAGGATGTGGGGGTGTTGCTGGGTGCTCCAAATGTCCTTCTCTGCCTTTGAAGACCAGTTTGGCAGCCCTCCCCCTTCCTGCCTCACCATCTGCTGAGGGGAGATTCTCTCCCCCAAGCACATTCCTTTGTGTGAAGCCTGGCCACTTCACACCTCATCAAGGCAGCCTGGCAGAAGCTGCTGCAGGCTGGCCAATCAGAGCACAGCAGCAAAAACAATGCAGAGCTGAAATTGGCAACTTTTTAGGTAAAGTCTAAACTTTTTACCTGGACAAGTTATATTAAATCCAACAACTGGAAGTTGTGGGATTTATTACAACAATCAATTTGATACCAAATGCTTGGTATGTAACATTTAAGGAGACTTTAAAATTTAAAATAAAGTCTGCCCATTCTAGCCTATGAAGGCCATTTACTTCAATGAGGGAAAAACGAATTTGGCTGTTTTTACCTCACCAGGGCTTATAAATCTATTTTTATAAAGTCCCTGCTTATAGTTACATGGCACCCAGCCCTAGGGGCACATAGGGCACACCTTAGGGGTGACTTATATGTAAAAATAAGGTAGTTTAAGACTTTGGAAGTACCTTTAATTCCAAAGTCGAATTTGCATATAACTTTAATTTAAAAGCAGCCAGCAAGGCAGGCCTGCCTTTAAAATGACACTGGGCACCTCAGCAGTGCACCTAGGTGTGCACAACCTATGCTGTGGTCCCTAAACCTACATGCCCTACCATATACTAGGGACTTATAGGTAGGTTGACTTAGCCAATTATAATTAGCCTAATTTGCATATCCATTTTACACAGAGCACAGGCCCTGGGACTGGTTAGCAGTACCCAGGGCACCATCAGAGTCAGGAAAACACCAGCATAAAGTGGAAAATGGGGGCAAAAAGTTAGGGGGCCTCTGCAATCAGCCCTGTTTTCCCACACTACCGTACACTAACAACGTATCCGAACCTATCTTAAACACTAAATACAAATAATATATTAAACATAAGCCCCCACACCTCTTAACACTCATAGATTGGCACAATACAAAAAGAAACTATAACTAAACATAAACTAATTACATGAGTAAGCCTAAGCAAAAAAAATTGGGGGGGAAGATAGATAGATAGATAGATAGATAGATAGATAGATAGATAGATAGATAGATAGATAGATAGATAGATAGATAGATAGATAGATTTAGCAAATACTAAACATCAACCCTTCACCCACTAAAAACTTTAAAAACAGAGAAAAAGGTATTAAAAAACAATTACCTATAAAAACATGTTAAAGCTAAAACCTAACTACACTAAACCTATCTTAATCACTAACTTACTATATGCCTAACTGTTAAAAAACCAAACAAGATACGTAACCAAACAACAATATTGTCCTCAGCAGAGTCTACAAGAGTTGGGACACCAGCACCAGAGACTCCTCCATTGTCTCAACACGTTGACTCAGTCTGGCATGCTCCCCCTGTATCCAACCAGGCTCTGGTTCATTTTCTTTAACTCCTGTAAAACACAGTACTTGAAGACTGACTCCCAGCATTTTCTGGGCCTCCTGGCCTGTGTGGTTGTGGGCTGGGTGGTTGCAGGTGTAGCCACTGGTACATGGGGTTGGTTCACCTGTGGTTGGGTCAGATGTCGATGCAGGTGATGTTGTGCTTCTAGGAACATTCCTTGAGCCTCTGACCTAGCACGCTCATATATAGTTTGCCCATCTTGTAGTAGGCTTAGAAACAAAATGTATGGGCTGGTAGTAGGCCTGCCATGTTTCAAAGACCCCGGCCTACCATGATGTGTGTGAAACTAGGCTGGCATTGTAACAAAATCATATGTGGCTGACCAGACCAAATCCAGAAATAGAGATGGATATATGGACAATATACTGTCACTACATAGACACCCCCTACTTGAACAAGGAAAATTGAGTCAAGTGCCATCTGTGTAGGTGCACAATATGTCAATGCAGTCACAATGAGATTACAACCACATCATACAGAACATGATGATGTTCAGATTTTAAATTGGACACATTGCCCAGAAACTGAAACCTTAGGGTTTGGAATTGCATCATGCAAATGGGCTGATCCTTGCTCATCAACATAAGTGAAAGTGCTTAAGGTGATAAGTACAGGTAGTGTGGCTCTGCACTGCATACCCCATCTGGAGTAACACAAGGTAGCACTTATTGCTGGCTTCACTTACTCAGTGTCAGATAGGCAATACACGAATGGGGGTTGTCATTTATCTCCTGCAAAACATGACTGGGGTACATTACAATTATTTACCCTCAGGCAAATGAACTGAAATGTGACATGTAGCTTCTAGTTCACCCTTGTAGCTAAAACCATAGTGAAACATACTTAAGCATGTTTCTGTACACACGTCATCACAAGGCTGCATTCTGCATTATCTGTTAGGCAAAGCATCTCAGTAGTGTTTGTATGGATGCTGGAGTACTCATCTGAGCAAGAACCTTGTTGCAAATAATGGAGGGACTCTTGCACCATGACTCTGAGAGAGGCTCAAGTACCCCTGTGGTTGGATTACAACAGCCATTCATTGTGGTAGGCTAAGAAATTGAGGATTTAGATGGCCATATGATAATGTACAGACACTCATGTAGCCATTTAATTTATGTCTGTCACAGTTCAAATCCATTAATTATGTAGAATGTTGTCCATCACAAAAATATATGCCACATCTATTATATTCAAAATTGGTTAGATTGTGATGGCTAACCTGCTGACACTATCATACATGCTGTAGATTGTGATGGCTAACCTGCTGACACTATCATACATGCTATCAATATATGGCTTTTGGTTTGTCATACACCTACAGGGAAAGGTATGCTGTCTACAAACAAATTAGGTATAAGTCAATAGGTATGTTTGCACACCCTTACTGTCAGGCACACTTAAATGGTGTAGGTGGAGAGCTCAAAAGTATGCAGCATGTCTGAGCAAAGTATGCTGCATGTTGGTAGAACATATGTGGCATAATCACACAGTGTGTGACTCCAATTCCATGATACTTACCTGTTCATACTTGCGGAAAGTATATGTGTATTGATATTGCACATCATCTGCACCTGTGTATACCCAATTTTGGGCATGTGCAACAGAACCCTGCCCAGACATTCTTAGCAACACACATTTCACTGTGCTGCTACATACTTTGAAACATGATTGTTTTTGTTTGTGCCATTTGTTGTGCAAGCTAATGTGTTTGGGCTGGACACATGCAGATTATGCACCAGATGATGGTGACTGTGCCCAAAGTCACATAACAATAGATGTGTGAATATCAACACAAATGTAAAGATGCTTATATCCTGTCGGCCTGCTTACATTTTTTAGCAGCACAAAAGTATGATGGATGGAATGCTGAAACTTTTCAACCGCTCACCCCCAGTCACAGATCTGGGATTAATCCATTGTTCTTTTGCTCACCATGCCATCCCAGTTTGGACCTAGCCATATGCAAATCAGTCTTGACCCTGTTCCCCATGGGAACAGTCCATCCCGAACTGCCAGACCACGTCCTTCCTGGACCAGAAACAAGCATCCTGGGACCGATTTCAGGGTATCATCCTTCATCAGCTTGAATCCAGTGGCACGGTGAGCACAGGATCCATCAAAAGGATGATGGACGGAGTGCTGAAACTTTTCAACCACTCACCCCCAGTCACAGATCTAGGGTTAATCCATCATTCTTTTGCTCACCATGCCACCCCAGTTTGGACCCAGCCATATGCAAATCAGTCTTGACCCTGACCCCATGGGAACAGTCCAGCCCAAACTGCCAGACCACATCCTCCGTGGACCGGAAACAAGCATCCTGGGACCGGTTTCAGGGTATCACCCTTCTTCAGCCAGGCTAGCTTGAATCCAGTGGCACAGTGAGCATGGGACTCACTTCTGGACATACCCTTCCCACTCAGGGCAACTTTAGCAACACAAAAGGATGATGGACAGAGTGCTGAAACTTTTCAACCACTCACCCTCAGTCACAGATCTGGGTTTAATCCATTGTTCTTTTGCTCACCATGCCACCCCAGTTTGGACCCAGCCATATGCAAATCAGTCTTGATCCTGCTTACATTCACCATACAGTCACAATGAATGTCCTTCTCATTCATTCCAAATGAATCTGTGTGCAGGTTCTGTCATGTTTAGCAAACTGACAGCAAATGTATAGTAGGTTATTGTTACCTCCCAGAACACATCACAATGTTACATTTCTCATAGATCACACACAGATGTCAAAATGCTACATACAGGTACTTATGACACTTAAGAGTAGTACAGGGCTGCTGGAATGTGTCCACCTCAGCATGGTTGAATGGTAGATGTCCACCTAGAAGATATGAATTTGGACATTGCAATTTAAATAGTGCTTTCACATGTGCTTACTTTACTATCTTACAAATTATGCTATCCCAGTATTTCAGATTTACACAACAGCTTAGGCACACATATCTAAATTTGACATGATCATTGAATGCAGCTAGTCCGCTTGCAGGCCTGAGCTGGCTGGATGATGGAGATCAGATATATCCATCATCACATGCCTGATGCATGCCTTAGGCATGTGATGTATTTAGTAATGCTAGTCAGCATCATGTCAGACTCTATTGTACCATGACACATGGGTGACAACATTGACCCTTGGAATAACTAATAAAGTGGTGCTTTGATGGAAAAGGATAGTCATACACTGTATGTAACATAGTAAGAGGCATATAAGGGTTTACTGGCTCTGGCGCACAGCGTGTTGACTAGTGGTAAATCTTTGTACATTCCAACTTTGAGCAATGATGCATGCCTTATCAGCAGGTATTATGTTTTTGTATTGCCCTGAAAAACACACAGTTCTGCACATGTATATATTGATAAGGCATATGAATCTGTGTACATGTGTAGCACAAGCCAGCACACATTGAAGATTTCACATAAATGGAGTTTGGACATTGATCTCCTGCCTAGTCTACAGCAGTGATGCTCTGGCAATTTGGAAGCATCCCCTGGTCATTTGTGTATGTTAAATAAGAAAATGTTCACAATTCCATGCATTTTCATTGAGAACTACCACCCACTAACCTTTTGTGCCACTGTACTTGCCACTATACTTGCTTTTCATTTGCTTAATGGAGACACTCTGTGGCCCTACTTGGCATCAAAAATCTCAAGTAACATAACACAGCACAAATCACTGCGGTGCATTACTTTGCACCAGGGAGGCATTTCCATGAGCGTTGCGCCGGTGTTCAGGGGGAACCAATTGCACATGTGTGCAATGCATGGCACCTAACATTTTGGGGAAATCCCACAATGGCATAGAAGCCTTCTTTGGTCTCCAGCTGTTCTTGGTGGGTCTTGGGGAAAGGAGGTACTTTTGTGTTAGGCAGATGATGGCATCCTGTACAGTTGATAGGAAGGCAGAAAATGATGCCTGGAATATTCCTGATACTCTTGCTGTTGTGACCTGGGACGAACCAGAAGCAAGCATGTGGAGCACAGCCAGCAGTTTAACCTGGGGAAGAATGTAGGTGGGCCTGGCAGTTGGTGACAGGAGACTTGGCCCTATCTTGTGGAGAAATTCTATTATAGACCCCCTTCTAAGCCTATAGAATTTGATAAATTCGTCCTCCCTGAGGTTGATGATGGAGGTGGCACTGCTGCAACACATGCTCTCTCCTCCTTCACAGCCTATGTGGTGGTGGTAGTCTCATTGTGACCCCAAGCTGCAGGATCAAAACTTCCATGGCATAGTTTTGCTTCCCGAGGTCTTTTTGGAAGTTCCGATTTTTATACCACAGCCACTGCGTCATTTCCTATGCCTGGGTTACCGATGCACAGATTTGTTTGCGCTTTTCAGGTAATTGGGTTGGGAATTAAATCAAAAGTTTTAATAAGTTTATGAAGCAGATAGTAAACAACGTTAAGCAGAAAAACTTAATGAATCACCCTAAGGTGATCCCTCTTCCTCTTCTTCCCCTGATAAGGGAAATAAATGCACTTCTTAGGGAACAATTTTTGGCTTTTGATATTTATAGGAAAGTGAAGGTGTAGGTATTAAAGAAGAGAAGGGCACAAGTGAAAGCCTGTTTAAAGGGAGAAGCATGGGATAAACTATGGATTACATTTAGGGATCCTGCAGTCAAAGGCAAGTCCTGGACTTTTTGGACGTTAGTTAGAGTTGACTGCGGTACGAGAGCTAGATCTTTACCTTTATCCATAGGGGAATCGAAATGGGTCTCCTTTATTAAGGGTCTTTATGTGGTGAATAGGGGCGAGAGACTAAACAATTCA
Source organism: Pleurodeles waltl (assembly GCF_031143425.1). Classification (NCBI taxonomy): domain Eukaryota; kingdom Metazoa; phylum Chordata; class Amphibia; order Caudata; family Salamandridae; genus Pleurodeles; species Pleurodeles waltl. The sequence goes on along the minus strand of NC_090448.1, from coordinate 253,792,196 downwards.
AGGAATGCACACCTCGGCTGTATTGGGGCCTGACGAGATCCACATATCTCTGTTCTAAAACTAAATCCACTACTCTGGAGTAAAATTCTCTATCTGTTTTTTTTTTTGTTGCAAATCCACCAAGATTTACCCATCCTGGACAGGAAGTATCTTAGTCCCTCTCCGCAAGATTGGTGACCAGAAAACTATCGTCAGAAAACTTCTGGATGCAGTTGGTAAAGTTTTTGCCAAATGTGTATTGGCCCACATCAATGAATGGGTGGTAGAAAATAAAATTCTCCCTATGGAACAAACTGAGTTCAGGAGTAGACATGGAACCCTTGATAATATAGCTGCCCTTCAGGCTTTACCAGACAAAAATGTGGTAGTAAGGGGTGAGGTCCTCTCTGCAGCTTCTGTTGATTTTTCCATAGCCTTCCACAAAGTAGATCGTCCTCTGCAGTAGAAGAAGCTGCTAAAATTGGATATGCCAGGCCCCCTCTTAAATTTAGTGATTGCTCTGCATTCAGAATCCTGGTGTAGGGTGGTTCTGGGTGGGGATAACTGCCTGTCACACTTTATTCCCACTCGTCATGGGCTAAAACAAGGCTGTCTACTTCCCACACTCCTGTTTTCTCTTTACATCCATGACCTTCCGGATTACCTGACTCAAAGTAAAGATATTGCCCCTTTACTCGGAGGAAAGGCTATTGTAATTTTTGATCTAACTCTTAAAGGGTTAAATTGTTGCATGCAGGCCTAACAACAATTTGCAGACATTCATTTGTAAGTAAAAGTAAAACAATGTGTTTCCATGGGAGAAAGAAGCCACTTTATAGAAATTGTGCATGGTTCTTTGGTCCCCATAAACTAGAAAATGTTAATTCATATGTTTTCCTGGGGAAGACAGTATGTGGGAATCTAAGTGAGAAGGCCCATTTGGGAAACAAATATATCCAAAGCGCTTTCTCAGGCCAAAGGTTTAGATACATTCTATAAAGCCACAGGGAGAAGGCACTTTTCACTCTTGCTAGAGGTCTATCACGCTAAAATTCCTGCCTCCCTGTTGTATGGTACAAAACTAATTGATGTTTCTAAACGGGGCTTTCTAAACACAATAGACGGCCGTGCTCTTAGAAGCTTAATCTCTGTGCATTCAGCCTCTACCGTAGCAGTTTTACATTTGGAATTTGGCTTGGGAAGTGCCTTTGTTCAGAACCTCGCAAGAGTAGTGCGTTGGGCTGCATATATTGTAAACTGTGATGACAACTCATTAAGATCTTGTATAAGGAAATGAATCCTGGGCAGTTTAGAAGATAAGAGTAATTAGAAAGAATGTTAAGGGAGATGTTGCATTTGGATCCCATAGTGGTTTTCTCACTATCAACACAGCAATTAAAGGTGAGTCTAAAAAAATCCATATGGGATTTCAGTTTCCATTTGGACAAAGAAGCATGCTCCAAGAAAAGGTTCAGTCAATTTGTGAGTGACTCTAACTTGGTAAAAAAAATACAATCCTACGCCTACTGGAATTTGCCTCACAGCCAAAGATGCTTTTGGTTGCTTCTAAGACAAGGCTTGCTCCAATTAAACCCCTTGTTGTCTAAATGGTACGGCATATCGCCAATATGTAATTGGTGTTAAATGGGCATTCAGGATCTTAATCATTTCCTTTTTATATGTCCCGCCCTATTACCCCACCAACAGAAGTGCTTGAGGCCTATCTGTTTGCAATTATCGATTTTTTCTGCTTCAATGCTCCTTAATGCACTGTATAAACCACCAAATGAAATGTTCTCTTTTAGAATTTTTTTTTTTTTTTTATGTTTCTTAAAATTATATTAAAGATGTCTAATTTAACATTTAAGTTATGGTGTATTCACTTTTAGTTATTCTATTCTAGTAATCAAATAAGTCTTATGATGCTATCAAGATATGACAATTATTTTTGTGTATGTACAATCTTCTTAATTATTTTTGGTAAATTGATTTGATGTTTTGTCCTTTCCTATGTGGACCTCAATGAAGTTACGCAGCATAAATAAATAATATATATATATATATATATATATATATATATATATATATATATATATATATATATTAAAAAAAAATATATATATATATATATATACATATGTATATATATATATATATATATATATATATAATAATGATATTCATGCTTTGTATGCTGCAGCCTTGATATTTTGCAGGGGAATGCCTACCTTGTACATTTTAATTTGTGTGTAGCTCAGCTGGTTTAGGCACAGATTTTGACTGAAGCAAGTCTTTAAAAATGGCACATTTGGGCAAATGCGTCTTCTCATAGACATGGAGTAGTGCTTATGCCGCCACTGTGTCATAACTTTCTGTGCAAAGGCAGTGTAAGCCTCTCATAAATACGCACCAATGAGTTTATAGGTGTTATTATTGGATTGTTCAATGTTGATGCACACAGCAATACATTTATATACACGAAAAAAGTCGTATCACCACTATTAGTGCTGTGGTTTCAATTTCGCACCTTGCTCGCGCACATATTATGTAGCTTAGCTGAGGCCGGCGGTCCATGTCCTTTTCCCCAAAAATATGCTCTAATGTCATTTATTCATTTTATCTCAGCCTGCTTTTCAGCAGCACTATTTTATGTTTCTAATCAGCTGTAAATCTGTGATTGTGCATAAGTGTACGACTTATAACTATGTACTTCTGCCCAAGGCTGAGCAAGAACAGTACATGATAATCCATCTATTACTGTCACCACAAGAGTCTGTAAACAGTCCGACACTTAGGCACATGCTCACGTCAGGCCTAATTCACAGAACATAAACATGATCATCATCATCCAATACTTTATTCGGTTCACATAGACCATAAAAGACATCCAATATATACATACTTACAAATGTCTTGAGCATTTAATAAATAACATTATTCATAAAAGTTTTGAATGCCGAAAGCGGCATATATACAGTTTAGCACAGCCTGTATTGTCTCCATGTCTCCCAAGTTATGTAAAAAAGGGAAGGCAAGATGGCTAGTTCTAATTCCTTTAGCAAAAAAAAGGACGTAAAAACCTTTTTCTTGGAGTATCATAAAGAATACAAAGGAGAATAAAGTGCAAAGTACTTTGGGGTGTTTTTCCATCACAACAGCACAGCGGAAGATTCTTAAACCAAGTTCCACGGGTAGGAAATGCTACCAAATAGTGTAATATATTCAAACGTAGCCTGGTAAGTAAGAACCTTCGTAGCTCAAGACTGATAATAACCAAACATAACATTGGATATGGTTGCTGTGACTGCTTCCTCTCCTGATTTCTATATATAACTGTATTTAACTTTGAATCATTAATTTGATGGCAGTATATTTACTTTACCCTTTTGATGTCCGACCTTGCAAGAAGGTCCAGCGTGAAGAACAACTCCCCTATCCCAAGAGAGAGAAAAAGAGAGTGAACATATCTGAGCCAGGGTGTATCCATTGACCGTGATAATGAAAGGCAGTCCTGGATCACCGTTCTACACAAGTGGGCTTCAGAATTTGACCACATTTTTAACGACAACAATACAGGTTGAAGCTTTATGTAGTCAGATATACCTCTCAAGCCCACTTCTTCGTGACTAAAGTTGCTGAGGTTGATTGCGGGACTGCTAATAGACTCCTTAAAAAATTATTTTCGGCAACCTGGAGACTCGAGCATTCAGCATGGCCCCAGACCCCTGCTCCTAATGTCGCGATAGAGAGACATTTACTAATAAAAACAATCATCATATCTCTAACTGGTTTATGCCCCAATTTTTTCGAAAACCTAAAAACAGAATCTATGGCTCTTTGAAACTGTGTTAAACGTACATTTACTAAAAATTTCCAATTAAAATCTACACCAATGGGAACCCCCGAATACGTAAAATATGGGACCTTGAATATTTCTTCCCCTAAACATGTTTCTTATGTAAACATCATAACACGCTGTATGCCATTTCACTGCTGACCTCAGCCTTGTCTCTGAAAGCAACCAAGGAGACGGCAGGCAGAACCCTGTTTCAAATAATGAGGGTGGGTGCTACTTCCATGGACTATGTACAGACAGATTGGGCTATCACTGTTATGATCTCACTAAGAGTTAGGAGTTAGATAGCCATTAGAACTCCCTGTTAACCCCCAGCACATAAGTACGTGGTCAGGCAGGCTCTGAGACCTATGTCTGAGGTTAATGACTGACAGGTCACAGGTGAGTTTACACTTAGCTGACAGGCAAGTGCACGGACAAGAAAACATAGATCAGATCCCACAGATAGGCATCAACACCACAATGATCCCCGGAGATTGGCCCCAATAAAGCACACACGGCCAGAGGGACGGATGCATTCCCCAAAATACCGTAAAGTTAGATGCCACACGTAGTTAGAAACACATAGCCATTCGGGACACAGCACACACAGCACATGCAGTGACCAGGCACCCCTCAAGGCAGACATCTGGACACATACTCACTGGCCCACATTGTGCCCGTGTCAGGTTGAGGCCCACCTGAGTTCACTATCTGGGTTTTATTCAGACTCCATGACAACTGTTCATATTTTTTACCAAGAAAAGAATGTCTTTTATGGTTTTATAACACTCAGAGAATTGAATAAAAACCTGCTTCATTCTGACGTACAACGAGAGACAGTCCTTAGACCCCGGTTCTGTAACTGCGATCCCAGACGTGATGTTTTATTAAAAAAACTGTTTCTGTTTTGCCAGACGTCTTTTGTCTCTTGATTTTTAAGGTAAATTCTAATTTGAACAACATTTTGGCATGCCAGATAAGAGATGGTTTGTTCTTTGAGCCCAACTGTGACCCAAGGAAGGGGACCCCACCCAGATGGATTCACAATTGCGCAGCAAGAAAGTTGAGCAGACGCCGCACAATTAGAGGGGCAGAGGTCTGTCCCAAAGTTACCATCAGAAGGGTAAGAGACTACATCAGAGCTTTAGTCCTAGCATTTGGTGTGTGGCAAACTAGGGAAAAAGCGTACCCACATAGTTCATGGGAGTCACCTTTGTTGATCATCAGGGAAGGTGAATATTGTTTGTTTTTTTGGTTTATTATTTTTGGGTTGTTGATCGCTTGGATCTATGGGATTGACACTGATGGTATGCATAAGGCCCTGGGTGTGACATAGGGTCAACACCTCTGTTGTAAGAAGTGTCTTTTGCTTGGACAGCTGGGCATGACAGAGGTGGTACGCATAGGCTCCGGTGTGATATAGGGCCCACACTTCAATCTTCCTAGAATAAAGAGGTTTTCTCAGTGCTACTGGTTTCTTAACACTGCTAGCATCTGAAAGAAGTGAGAGGTGTGCTTGCTTGGACCGCTGGGCATGACCCAGATGGTACACAGGACCCTTGGGTGTGACATAGGGTGTAATTTGGATATTAGGGAACTAGAACGATTGGGATGCAGGAGATTAGGTATAGTTTGTGTCTTGGCAAGAAGGGCCCTTGGTTATTGGAGGTACACTTTCCTTTCTCTGCATAAATGATAATTTTCACCCTAGAGCTGATATATCAACAAGATTTTCAGGCTCCCCTAGTCCTGCACATTTTTCAGAGCTTCCCTTGGTCACAGGATAACATGCGCTAGGAATGGGCTAAGGTATTACTAACAGGCCGTTCCCTTTATTTCTTTTTGTGCCTTGCCAGTTTTTCTTCGTACCATTTGGAAAGGTGACATTTTAAGATTGTGACACTGGCAAATTGATATGACTGTGTCTTGTATTGAGTGGTGGGTCTATTAGTGTCCAAATGTATAGCATCAGCAAATTTATGTAGTTTTATTTTATCTTAAGTACTGTGTTTGTCAACAACTTAAAATGCTATGAAGGTGTTGCTGATTCTTACAAATTATTATTTGATGCCAAAGTAAGGCTCACTGTTTTGATGCCAAATTTCAAATAGTTTTGAGTTAACAATTGCACTTCTTCCTAGGTTGTGGTTCTTCCTATACATTGATGTTTGTCTTTGTTAAATGTTTATTTTGATGCATCTGTGAATAACATTGAGTTCATTAGATCTAGTAACCCTGTATCTATATTTCCCACTACCAGATTATATCTAGTAGTCCCCATGTAGATATTTCCCCAACACCAGAGTAAAAGACTCATAAGTCTCTAAAAAAAGATATGTGTAAAATAAAATCCCCTAAACAAACAATACTAAAAACTAGAAGTAACTACCCCCTAATAACTACCCAAGTTCATTATGGATACGCCGCTAAATATATGCAGAATAATTTTCCTGTGCCCTACCAGAGCGCCAGCGAAGGAGAAGGTCTGATTGGGAAATTAGAGACCAAGGCAGCCTTCTGCGAAATCAGCTTAGACACAGGAGGACCAAGATGTCCCCTTTGCATGCACACAAGGAGAGACACGATGACGACAACATCCGTCGCTCCCGCCAAATGTGCAATACAGGTAAAATAATGGCAAGAGATATAGTAACTCAAGAGATAGCCAAAATCTTCGCCCAACCCTTTTACCACCTGCTAGCCCGCTGGACTGAGAGAAGTGTTCAGTATGACATACCCTGGCCAGAGGAGGGATCCTTTGAACCAGGAAATAGCGATTGCAGAAGACTGCATCTGGCACAAGGAGGGAGATTCCAAGTGGACCTTCCTTTACATGCAGGAGTGGCTGAGAAAGTGGGAATGCTATGTCGAGGAAAAACCAGTTGAGCTGCCCAAAACGAGGATATGTCCATTAGTACAATATGGCACATCAGGGGCCATCTCTGTGCCATGGGCCCATATGGACAAGGATGGCTAAGAGCCAAACTGCCACCGTTGTTGGATGGGGCCAGGAAATGGATCCCATGCATTGAGAAGAACGCTGCTGGAATAACCCTAGGGATAGGCAATAAGAGTGAGCTAAGCAGCGTTATCAGCAACCAGACAAACACTGTGTTCGCCCAAGCCCACATCCCAGTAATAACTCTGACTAACACGGAGCATGAGGGGCCCGCATTCAATTCATACAGGCACCAAATATGCACAGCCTTGAGGAAAATGTTCCCTGATTGCCTGGATGCAGGAGGGTTGATGACGGAAACCATGAAACCTGGGGAGCCCATAACAGATTTAATAGACAGAATGAGAGAATGGTAGGGGTAGGAGACAAAACAACCATGGACTGATACAGGTCCTCAGGTCATCTTCTTTTATATTATCCTCCAGAAGGGGCTGCTCACCGAAATACAAGGCAGTTTTAACAGCATTGTAGGGCTAGACACCAAACCCAGGTGGGAGATAAAAATGCACATATTGCATTTTCACAAGAGGAAACAGGAAAAGAACAAGGACAAGGACAAGGAAAAACAGGAGTAGGTCCAGAGGGACACCGCTAAGTTGGTCCTACATAAGCTGAGGAAGACCACCCTCCAGGGGGCCACATTGGCCTCAAGTGCGTAAATGGCACAAGTCCTGAAGGGACCCCAGGGGGTTCCAATATAGATATAACAATAGAAACCAGGGAGGTTGGCAACAGCTAAACCCCAAACAATGTTATTATTAATTTATGACCCTCAGTTGTTATAAATCTAAGCGTACATTCCAGGGTGAAAGAATATTGGTACTATCAGTTCTCATACAAAGCACTACATCACCTCCATGGAATTCAATGCATAAAACATAGCCAAACGGGAGGTAGATTGAATTTCATTCATTGATATATATGAATAGTGGCTCTATAAACCAAGACAACAGTGGGGGGGGGGGGCATTAGTAATCCATGCTTAGCTGCCAGAGATACATGGGTTGCGTCTGTTTTTGTGCAAAAAGTAACAAGGTGTGTTTCTGTTAATGTCCTTTACATGATAAGGTGGTCAACCTTGTGACTCGAGATGGAAACAGTAGACCTGGAATGAGAAAATACAAGACCATGATGTCAAATGCCTTTTTTACGTATAAAACCTAACAGCAGCTGTGATCCTTACTTCAGAAAGAAAGACCAAGGCTTCCAGAAGTTACTGTGTAAAAGTTGCTACTTACTGACCTGGAATAAATCAGAGAGGACTGTTGAATTTGCTTGAGTAAGTAAATGACTGACCAATACTTCCGGTGTAATCTAAATGTAATAATGTGATTGGCTTGTATCAACCAGGCTCAAGGGTGGCTTCTTTGGTTCGAAACAGCTTATTAACACCACAAGATGAAATCTCTGGGGAGGGTGTTGGAATGCCAGTGGTTGGTCATGTGTAGTGACCTAATATTTTTGTCATAATTTTGCAATCTACAATTAATAATGTGATTGGCTGTATTAACCAGGCTCAGGAGGGCTTTCCTGGTTTCAAAAACTTTATTAACATCCCAGGATGAAAATTTCACCGGATGAAATGATACGCAGAGGGTGTTGCAATACCAATGGTTTGCCTTTTGTGGTGCTGTATTTACTCCAGCTCCAAGGTCAGGTACGGATACTACTGTTTTGGGTCATTTCTGCATGTAGTAACTTTACAAGTGATGGTTTGTGAATAGCAATGGTCTTACTTTTTTGTGTGTGGATACATGTTCCACCTTAAACACATGTCAAACCTTGCGTAAACCCCTCCTTAATCTCACAAATCCCTCCCATTCGGTAATAAATATGCCCTTTTTCCAGCCACCCCTCCTCACATTTACTACTAAGTTGTAAACTAACATGTGTGCTAATCCCCCTATAGAAAAGATAAGAGAGGTTGTGGTTGGGATTTACACTTGTGGGTTTGTAAGTTGCATTTTGCAGTAAATAAGTAATACTACTGTAGCACTACTTTATGTAGTACAAAATGCAGTTTGGGACATGGGTTCCACATGAGTACTCAAGAAATTGAGCAATTGAGTATTGTTGTCTTTTCTGTATGATCTCCCTAGAGTGTGTGCTTTTTTGTCGACTGATTGCTATTAGTATTATGAGTCAGTGCTTGGTATCACAGAGCATATCCTCCATCACTATAAACATAAGGTAAAGCCAGTTATACTCAGTTGGTTTATTTACCTTTGATGTAAGGCCATGGTAAGTTGGATTAGAAAATACACAGGTAAAGGGAAGCCAATAGCTACTTGTGGGCTGCCGTGTACATTTCCAATAGGGTGGCTTGGAAAGTTTCAGTAAATACTGGAGTGAAATAGATCAAAGAAAAGTTCTATGTAATTTAATAAAATCTATTAATATACATAGAGTAAATAGAATCATACCCTGTAAACCTCCATGTTTGGGTGCTTAATATATAAATGAGGGACATCCTAAATATTAAAGAAAAATATGTGTCTAAAGTGTATAAGTACCAAATACTGCTTGTAACTGTATAGGCAAAGTGTGATTGTGAAAAGCCTAGTTTCACAATTTCAGCCAAGAAAGTGCTAAAATACTAATGCAGAAGTTCCTTTTCAATTGTTTATCAAACATCTAGTTCAGTGGTGAACACATCTTCTTCATATCTGAAGTGGAAATGTAACTATAAAAATAATGTTTAGTATTGCCTAGAAGCAGTGAATGGGTTCTTCTGGCTTTCCTTTCCTTAAGTTGCAGTAGTTAGCACCTTGATGACTTTTGAAAATGTGTCTTGCCCAGAAACAATACAACAACTTCCAAAGGGAGGAATGTTCTATGGGGATTTTTTGTGGATTGGACATTTGAAGAGGAAACAGAAATGGATGATAACATAAAGGACAAAAGCAGACCCTTTTGACATTAATACTCATGTAACAGAAGCCTTTCATCCAGACTAGAATTTCTCTTCAAAGGGCGGTGGACTGGCTTCCTCTATCTGCCTTAGGGACACAAATGGCGTATGAAATGCTCTCTTCAGTGTGGGAGAACCAGCTACCCATTGGGTGTGGCCTGTATTGAACCCTTTGAGAGCCTCAGCTGGATACAGACCTGGGGCAAGATATACTATTTTTCTGATTGCAGAAAGCAGTCACAATTAGCAACCAGTTTTGTTTTTTTAAACAAGAATCTTATTTTGTGAACTGAACTATATATTAATAAACTAGTAAGCGAAATAAGAAATTGGAAAGAGTCAGAGTCCAACCCACCTAAGTATGATTGAATAGGTTGCTTGCAAATTCTGACTCTATCAGATTGGCCAAGATTACAGGGTTTGTGGCTGCAACAATCAGCAGACCACCATCACAGTGTTTGATTTAAGAAAACTTTTTTAAAAAAATAAGTAATTCCAGTTTCCTAAAATAAAATGGGCCTGCATTTTTTAAAAAAATTCTTGCTCTTAAAGTTTCAATATCCATTTGCAGTGTTCCCCTGGCCCAGCACTTACTACTCTGGAAATTTGCATCCCAATTTGCAAAGGGTCCAAATGGGACCCCATTCCCATTGGCAAATACCTATTCACTCCAACTTGTGTCAGTAACATTTTAATGATTTGTGACCAGAATACTATTTGCAAACCATTAATACACCTATTATCACTTTGGTATTTGGAAGTGACATCTAAAACACACCCTTTCCAAATACCAGTATCCACTTGCAATCACGTTTTAAGAACTGGTAAAACTCTACCAACTTCTGAAATGGTTTGTGTACATGGCCAGTAACTATTGTTCTGTCTGTAGGAGTGTTCCTTGAGGACCTGAGAGCTGGGATCTGGAAATACTTTTTTAGCATAGAAAATTGAGACTTTTTACATTTTTATGACCACTACTTTGAACAAAAAGCTTCAAAGGAAAGTAAGACATTTCCAGCTAGATTTTTATTTTTGACCAATAGAGCTTTTTCAGTTGAAGTTTTCCGCTGAACCACAACAAAGAATTTTTAAACCATATGGAGCACTCCTTGGCTAAAGACTTCTGAATTTCTCCACTGGAGAAATATAAATTGATCAATTTGAAGATGGGGAACCTTGTTAAAAACATGAGGCATGATTTAGAGTTTGACTTTGGGGTTACTCCATGACAATGGTGACGGATAACCCATCTGCCAAAATCAAAATCTCAAAGGATATAATGGGGTTTAATTTCAATGGATGGAAGATCCATCACCATTGTGACAGAGTAACCCCTCCGACAAACTCAAAATCAGGCCCATGGTGAAATTCTATTCTGCCACATTTGCTGATGCCCCGCTCTATTTAAATCTGGTAAGTGTCCTTCCGATGGCAGAACCTACATTGGCACCACTGGCAGACACCTTGCACTAACAACCTGTCAGACATTAAGCTGTCACTCAAAGTACATGAAACTACCCACCTTATTTTGCGGGGACATTCTGACATACTTTATTCCTGTTTTAGACCACCAGGGAAAGTTTGCCAGTTTAAAACAGGGAAGAAAGGAAATGACCTCTGGACAATGGATGGATACTCCTATTGTGTCAGGAACATTTATATTTTTGTTTTACAGTAAACAGAAAACACTGCTAAGCAGCCACATTAAACACAGTACCCAGTCAGCAAAGTTTCAGTGACTTCAGTGGAGCCACTGAGAAGGAGAATCTACTGAAAGCAAAGAGATCTTTGTCTGCCTGTGAAAGCTCTTTAAGTAAAGAAATCAGTCTTCCACCGGGCCAATGGGCTGAAAGGTAAACTCTGACTCTTGATGTAAGTCTAAGCACAGGACTTGTGACCTGAAAGAGGGCACTAATTTGTCCCAATGGACTAGTACACTTGGCATCTATGAAATCCTTTGGTGTCCTTCTTTGTCCTGCAAGATGCTTCAGATCGACCTCAGCAACAGTCTATCCAACCTCAAAAGGCACTCAGTTTCAGTGTTCTGCCCCAGCGAAAGACAATAAAAACCAAAAATGTAATTTAAATTCCAGGGTAAAAAATGATGAGACGTGCAAAACGTATCTCACCCCCTTCATCACAGGCAGCCTGAAATTATGATTGATCATATCTACTAGCTTCCTCTTTTTATGCACTTTTTATTTTAAATGTTTAATACTTTATGTCTCCAGTTCTCTTAATCTGTTTTAATCACAGTTTTTGTTTCATTTTGCTTATTAAATGGATCTTGTTTTTTGTAAACTGATTAGTGATTTTTCGTTTATTGTTGATTTAACCTATCTTATCATCATATGGACAAGAGCTTTGTACAATCACTAGCAGGAGTTGAGCAGAGTTTCTCAATTAACTGGTGCAACACATAGGCCTTCATTACGACTACGGCCATCTTTTCAACAGACAGCCGAAGTTGCGGGTGCCAGAAGACCACCAGTGTTGGTGGTCTGAAGACCACCATTTTACGACTTCATTCGGATTTATGCCCGTTTACGGGCAGAAATCTGACACCATTGGCCTGGCTGACGGTAGAAGAGAGCAGTTTTCCACTGCCAGCATCACCAGGACAAAAGGACTCCACATTCCATATTACGATCCATAATACGGCACAGTGGTTTCCTGAATGGCGGTGCAGTGCTGGGTGTGGAAAATACCAAGACCCATCCCCTCCCGGATGACCACCTTGCAGAGACAGGTAGGTGGACCTTCCGAAAGGGGTGGGGTGGAGTGTTGTGTGCATGTGTGTGGTGTGTGCATGTATGTGTAGCGGTATGGGTGAGTGTGAGTGCATGTGTCTATGTATGTGTGCGTGGCGGGTGCGTGTGTCTGAAAGGAAGGAGGAGGGTGTGTCAGGGTGCGAGTGAATAGGTGAATGTATTGGGATGCGTGCAAGTAGGGGTGTTTGCATGGGTGCATGCAAGCGAGTGGGGCTGTATGTCAGGAAGTGCGTTGGTGAGTGGAGGTGTATGTCAGGGAGTTTCTTGGTGAGTGGAGTGTATGTCAGGGAGTGTGTTGGTGAGTGGGTGTGTTTTTTTAGGGAGTGTGTTGATGAGTGGGGGTGCATGTCTGTGTGTGAGTGAGTTGGGGTTTCTGGATGTATGTGTGTGGTTGGGGGTGTGTGTCTGCAAGTGTGTAGATAGGTGGGGAGATGTTTGCTAATGTGTGGACATGTGGGGTGCATGTACCGGCAACAGGAATGGGGATTCCTGTCACTGGGTGCGTTACCAGCAGGGTTTTTGTGGCGGGATGACCGCCGTGGAAACCCTGATGGTTTTCTGAGTCATAATACTGGCAGGGTTATTATGGATGCCACCAGGCTGGAGGTGCTCACCTCCGGTCCAGTGGTATGACCTCCCTTTCGGTACTGACGGTGGTGTGACGGTTTGGCTTCGGCCAAACCGCTAGACTCGTAATGCAGCGGTCTTTACCGCCGGGTCCGTTTCGGTCAGACCCTAGTATTTAACGTTGTTATAGCCATTGAGAGGTTCAGGGCAATCAAACAAATGCTAGGCCCTGGTTGGCTTCCTAAGCTTCTTAAATGGCCTAATCCTTGTACCTTAGCTAAACAACAGAATGATTGCTTGTTAGCTTCTGTATTTGGGGAAGGTCACATTCTGTCTCAGTTAACTCATTCATGAGCTGATAAGAGCCTTTCTCTGAGGAGCTGGCAGCTATAGCTGAGGATGTTTGCAGCAGAGCTTGCACATCTTTTCCCAGGAAGAGCTGAATACGTCTCTCTGCCTAATGGATGCTTATATCAGGCTTATATTAACTTTTCTGTTTATTTAGAAAAGAGCAGACCCTGCGATGAAGTGTGCAAAATGCAAGAATTAACATATACATTTTTTTCACATTCACTAAATTACATGACATGTTATACATCATATTAACACATAACTATAAATGAATAATAGATGCTCTATCAAATTATAATAAAGTAAATTATATATATTGGACATGTGCAATCAATCCTAAATGCAGCACATGTTTATGATAGAAAGGTGTGTTCCTAAATACATGAATATATTAAATATATGCAATGCAATGAGGTACATAAGCAGAAATAGCAAAGATTATGTCACTCCCAAATGGGCCATCCGCTTGACACACAAAATATGTTATAAATCTTTTCATTTCAAGAAAGTCACAGTTAGAAGAAGGTGTCTGGTCCTCCTTGGCACAAAGGGTATGATTACCAGTGGTGTTTGTGTAGGTGCATGCAAGCGAGTGGGGGTGTATGTCAGGGAGTGTGTTGGTGAGTGGGGGTGTATGTCAGGGACTTTGTTGGTGAGTGGGAGTGTATGTCAGGGAGTGTGTTGGTGAGTTGGGATGTATGTCAGGGAGTGTGTTGATGAGTGGGGGTGCATGTCTGTGTGTGAGTGAGAAGGGTTTTCTGGATGTATGCGTGTGGATGGGGGTGTGTCTGAAAGTGTGTGGAGGGGTGGAGGGGAGTTTACATATGTGTGGGGGTGCATGTACCAGCAACCGGAATGGGGATTCCTGTCACCAGGTTCGTTACCGCCAGGGCTTTCGTTGGGGGTGACCGCCGTGGAAACCCTGGCGGTTTGCTGAGTTGTAATACCGACGGGGTTATTACAGATGCCACCAGGCCGGAGGTGCTCACCTCCGGTCCAGCGGTATGACCACCCTAGCGGTACTGGCAGTGGTGTGGTGATTTGGCTTTGGCCAAACCGCCAGACTTATAATGCGGCGATCTTTACCACCAGGTCCGTTGCGGTCAGACCACCACACTCATAATGAGGGCCCTGGTATTTAACGTTGTCATAGCCATTGAGAGGTTCAGGTCAATCAGAAAAATGTCAGACCCAGGTTTAGGGTGACCAAAAGTTCCTCTTTGCAAATCTAGTGAGCTGTAAACCATGGACCACCTGCACATTACTTGACGGTAGTGCATAACATACAATGGTGAATCTTGTGAGGCCACAGGATTAATTGCTGCATAATGGAGTTCTGAAACTCTTTTCACCTTGGATGGCCACACACAAGTCATCTACACTATGGCCCTCATTACAACATTGGCGGTAAAAGCCGCTTCCGCCATGCAGAAACCGCCAACACACCGCTGCGGCCGCGGAATTCCGCCACAGCTATTATGACCCACATCTTGGAATCCGCCAAAAGTCAACACCCACACAAGTCGGCCACACCAAAGGTTAGTGATAAACTGGCGAAAACAAAACCTCCACCGTCACGCCAACAGAAATACGCCCACACTATCACGACACACGAATCCACGTGGCGGTCTTTCATCCGTGGTATTCCATTGGCAGTACACACCGCCGTGCACAAAATGCACACACTCTTACAAAACATCCCCACATTGGACAATTAAAAATACACACACCTGAGACACATACACACACCACTCCCACACACCCATTACAATATAAAACACACACCCACATCACCCACAAACCCCCCACGACAAAAAATTCTGAAAGAAGGCCAGAGAGAGACACCACCAGCAAGAACAACTGCATCCACAGGAACACAACACCATCACCCACACAACTTCCACGCACCTCACACAACACACCACTACATATCACCACACTTATCACCACACACTCCACCCCACACATCACCTACACCACCCCATGGCACGGCAAAGACACCCCAGGTTCTCGGAGGAGGAGCTCAGGGTCATGGTGGAGGAAATCGTCCGGGTAGACCCACAGCTATTCGGAGCACAGGTGCAGCACACCTCCATAGCTAGGAAGATGGAGATATGGCAAAGAATAGTGGACAGGGTCAATGCAGTGGGACAACACCCAAGAAATCGGAAGGACATCAGGAAGAGGTGGAACGACCTACGGGGGAAGGTGCGTTCCGTGGTCTCAAGACACCACCTGGCGGTTCAGCGGACTGGCGGCGGACCCCCACCTCCTCGCCCACAACTAACAACATGGGAGGAGCAGGTCTTGTCGAATCTGCATCCAGAGGGCCTCGCAGGAGTAGGTGGAGGAATGGACTCTGGTAAGTCAAATCTTAACTATTACATCCCCCACCCTACCTGCATGCTATCACATACCCCCACCCTCACCCCCAGCACCCCAACTCCTCACAAATGTCCCAACATCACAAACCACCCATCCCAACACCAAGCCCTGCATGCAACTACAACGCATGGACACCCATCACCAAAGCATGGCCAATGCACATACCCATACACCCCCCTAAACCACCATCACACAAGCTCCCACACAGGAATGCTAGCACTGGGGTACACGCTCACCCTCTCATTGCACACCATTACACACACAGATTTAACAAACATCCTTTTATACCCCTGCAGGACCCCTACCCAAAGTTACCGGACAGGAGGATCCACACATGTCCACACCACCAACAGAAGAGGCCCACAGTGATGACAGCACCTCCGTCCAACTGGATCTAGATGACAAGCCCGGACCATCGGGGACCTCTGGTCAGTCGGTTCCCCTCACACAGGCCCTCTGGAAACACCAGCACAGCACCCACCCAGTGGGCCCATAACTCCGTCCCCAGGACACGTCAATCAGCTGTGTGTCCACCACTACAGGGAAGCCAGGATAACCCACCACCACAACAACAACAGGGACCTGGGGGCAGTGGTAGTGGGCACACAGTCCAGGGGACGGAGGCACTGGAACACAGGGGAACTGGGAGGGCCTGCGTGCGACAGGGGGCAGACAGGCCAAGGGAACCCACTCTCCACGTCGCCCTCTCCTCCATCATGGGAGCATACCACCACTCCCAGGAGACGATGGCAATGGTACTGGCCAAGTTTCAGGAGACCCAGCGCATGCCGGAGGAACAGTATATGGGCTTCAGGGAGGAACTCAGAACCATCAGCTCCACCCTGGGCACCATCGTAGGGGTGCTGAAGGAAGTACTCAACACAAGGAGGGACACTGTGGCACTACAAGGGGCCCCTGACACTAGCATGGACGATGAACTGCCCACCACCTCCGCCGGCGCAAGTGGACAGGACGCCCCGCCACAGGACCACCACACCCCACCCCCTGCCGAGGGAGAACCACCCTGCAAACGGTCCCTGTGATCCAGGAACAAGACAGAGAACGATGCCAAGACCCCCGCCAAGAAATGAGACCACCCTGATTGTCATCCTACTGTCCCACTTTGTCACCCTGTCCATAATTAAACTGCCCCAGCTCCACTTCCTATGCCCATATGGGCAATGCACCTGTGAGACTAATAGACTGGACTCTGCCATGGACACTCCTCCGCCATCACCCCTCACCATTTCACTACCCCCTCCAATATTTAGCATTTAAATAAACGCACCTAAAGCACAAAATGATCTGGAGTCTGTCTGTGATTTCGAAATAGTGTATTAGCAATTACAGTGACAAAATGTTTTTGAAATAGTAATGTCAACATACCTATGTCACACAGCTCTAGTCCATGAGGAATCTAAGCAGCTGTCACACTGTGGGACCCACATCTGTGAAACCGTAAGGGAAAGTCACAACTCAGTGACCATACACTGGGTGAAAATGACAGACAGGAGAGAGGTAGTAGTGTTAAAGTACATGTAGTAGGCAGGATTGTATTCTTACCTGTGTCTCACTGGAAATATTGCTGGATCACTGAGTCCCTGTTGAGCATGTCTTCTTCCTCTGCTTCCTCCTCATCACTGTCCACAGGCTCCACAGCTGCAACAACACCGCCATCTGGACCATCCTCCTGCAGAAAAGGCACCTGGCGTCGCAAAGCCAAGTTGTGAAGCATACAGCAGGCCACGATGATCTTGCACACCTTCTTTGGTGAGTAGAATAGGGATCCACCTGTCATATGGAGGCACCTGAACCTGGCCTTCAGGAGGCCGAAGGTCCGCTCGATCACCCTCCTAGTTCGCCCATGGGCCTCATTGTAGCGTTCCCTTGCCCTGGTCCTGGGATTCCTCACTGGGCTCAGTAGCCATGACAGGTTGGGGTAACCAGAGTCACCTGCAAATGGTGAGGGGCAACTGTTAGACACACACTAACCTGGAGGGATAACCCCAGACCCAGACAACCATTCCCACTGACTTGCTTCCAGGTGCTCACCTAATAGCCACACACGGTGCCTCTGGAGTTGACCCATCACATAAGGGATGCTGCTATTCCGCAGGATGTAGGTGTCATGCACTGAGCCAGAGAACATGGCATTCACATGGGAGATGTACTGGTCTGCCAAACATACCATCTGTACATTCATCGAATGATAACTCTTCCGGTTTCTGTACTCTTGTTCACTCCTGTGGGGGGGGTCCCAAAGCCACATGTGTCCCATCAATGGCACCTATGATGTTGGGGATATGTCCCTGGGCATAGAAATCACCTTTCACTGTAGGCAAATCCTCCACCTGAGGGAAAACGATGTAGCTCTGCATGTGTTTCAGAAGGGCAGACAACACTCTGGACAATACGTTGGAAAACATAGGCTGGGACATCCCTGATGCCATGGCCACAGTTGTTTGAAGAGAGCCACTTGCAAGGAAATGGAGCACTGACAGCACCTGCACTTGAGGGGGGATTCCTGTGGGATAGCGGATTGCTGACATCAGGTCTGGCTCCAACTGGGTACACAGTTCCTGGATTGTGGCACGGTCAAGCCTGTAGGTGATTATCAAATGCCGCTCCTCCATTGTCGACAGGTCCACCAACGGTCGGTACACCGGAGGATGCCGCCATCTCCTCACATGTCCCAGCGGACGGTGCCTATGAAGGACAACAGCAAGCACAGAGTCAAACAACTCAGAGGTACGTACCCACAGTTTACCCAGAACACCAATCATACACAAAAGGTGGCCTGTATGTGTGTTGAGACTAGGCCTAGGTATGTGTGACGCTGTTGAAAATGAAGCCATGTGGGCCCCTGAAATGGCGGCTGCCTGACCTGTAAAGTGGGACAATGGGATGTGAGGTAACTGTGATGGCATTGTACACCGTCGCGGTAGGCGGTCGAAGACCGCGGCGCAATGCTGCATTGGTTATCATTGGACCCTATGGATCCCAGCAGCCAATGACGATGTATGCCGACAGTGACGGTACGCACCGCCGCGGACGTGACCGCCATTTACTATCACTTCAATCACTCGATACCTGATCTTCGACAAGAGAGGACCTACACTGCAAGTGCTGCTGTGACCTCGGTCTGGAAGAGACAATGGCTCGTGCGTCTGGGGATAGGGCCCCTGCCTTCACATCGGAGGAGTTGGAGAAGCTCATGGATGGGGTCCTCCCCCAGTACACGCTACTCTACGGTCCTCCAGACAAACAGGAAAGTACACAGGGAGCATGTTGTATGGGCTATACCTGTGTGGAGAGGGCTGGATGTAAGAAGGAAGGGGGCAGAGTGCTGCATGCATGAAAGACGGTGAATGCATGTGCCACATGGCAAGGGTAGGGATGAGGGCCAATCACTTTGACGGTGCAGTTGGTAATGACTTCTCTTTTTCCCCTGTACATTTCATGTAAGTCAGCGCCCACCAGAAGAAAGATATTTGGCGTGCCATCGCCAAGGACGTCCGGACCCTGGGGGTCTACCACAGACGGAGCACCCACTGCCGGAAAAGATGGGAGGACATTCGCCGCTGGAGCAAGAAGACGGCGGAGGCTCAGCTGGGGATGGCCTCCCCACTTGGGAGGGGTGCCCGTCGCACCATGACCCCCCTGATGTTCCGGATCCTGGCGGTGGCCTACCCGGAGTTGGATGGGCGCTTGAGGGCATCACAGCAGATACAAGGGGGTGAGTACACTCTCATTCTGCTGACTTTGCGCGCAGTGGAGTTGTATGGGTGGGGGAGGAGGGCTGTGGGTTTCCCTAGGTCAGGGCGAGTTCCGTAGGCAAGGCCCCTCCGTAAGGCAGGCCATGTTGCACCCCAGCCCACCTCTGTAGACTGCCAAGTACAGCTATTCATGCCCCTGTGTCATCTATGTGCGCAGATGTCGTCCACAGCCTTGTAGGCCATTTCCCAAGAATTGAACAGTGGAGCCCAAGAGTGCGGCGTAGTGCAGGGGGCTTCTGTGTCTGTCTTGTCCGCCAACAGTAGCGGTAATCCATGCACTCAACATGTCTTTCTTCTGTCGTTCCCCCCCACTTTTTGTGGTCTCCCTGTTCTTGTGTGAATTGGCATCATCAGGCGGAGGAGCAGTGGCACCGGAGCACGAGGGAGCTGCATCCCACATGGCCCTGGAGGGCGAGACTACGGATTCAGAATTCACCAGTGGGACAGAGGGCGAGGGGAGCTTCACAGCGGGGACAGGAGCTGAGACCAGCGACACGGGCACGTCCTCTGATGGGAGCTCCCTTGTGCCCCCCGCATCTACAGGTGCAGCCGCCACCCCCCCTACCAGCGCCGCCCTCCCAGCAGCCCCTCAGCCTTCGGCCCGTGCCCACTCACCCAGGAGGGTGGGCATCACCTTCGTCCCAGGCACCTCAGGCCCTGCCCCAGTCACCCCTGCTGCCCTCAGTGAGGAGGCCATTGACCTCCTCAGGTCCCTCACTGTTGGGGAGTCTACCATTTTGAATGCCATACAGGGTGTAGAAAGGCAGTTGCAACAAACTAATGCATTCCTGGAGGGCATTCATTCTGATCAGGCGGCCCTTCACCAAGCTTTTCAAACTCTGGCCTCAGCACTGATGGCAGCCATTGTCCCTGTCTCTAGCCTCCCCCCTCCAACTTCCTCCACCCAGACAAAATCCCCTGTACCTCTACCTATCCCAAGCACACCATCAGATCAGCATGCACACACGTCAACACACAAGGGAAGCTCAGGCAAACATAAGCACCACACATCCCACAGGCACTCACGCAAGCGACACACACATGCAGACACACCAACATCCACTGCCTCCACTGTGTCCCCCTCCTCCTCGTCTCCCTCCTCCCTTCCAGTCTCGTCTACACTCACACCCGCTGCACATCAACATTGTGGCAGGATCTATTATGAGCTGGCTGCAATGTTGATGTGACTTTTCCACCGGGCCAGTTCACTTTCTGCCTGAGTTATGGCATTCCTGAGCTGATAAGAACCTACTTTCGAGGAGCTGGCAGCGGTAGCTGGGGATGTTTGCAGCACAGCTTGCACAAATTTCCCAGGAAGAGCTGAAGATGTCTCTCTGCCTAATGGATGCTTAATCAGGCTTATATTAGCTTTTCTGATTATTTAGAAAAGAGCAGACCCTGTGATGAAGTATGCAAAATGCAAGGATTAACACATACATTTTGTTTCACATTCACTAAATTACACTACACGTCATACATCATATTAACACATAACTATATATATATATATATATATATATATATATATATATATATATATATATATTAACACTCCGGTCAGCGTTACTCTCTGCACCTAATCGTCAATGGTGCTGGAGTGGGACGCACGCCACCTCGTCTTTCTAATATACAGAATTCCTTAACCAATCATTAAGGCTCCAGCACTCCACGAAGGTTTCAAGGATTTATTATAAACAAAACAGGAACGCGTTTCGGCGTAACCGCCTTCTTCAACCTGCGGGCCGCCATTTTGGCACCCTTTATATATCCCTTGTGTTACCATGCATTTAAAGTGATACACTGCCTTTTCAAACATACTGACTTCTGTAATGTCATACATGTGAAAAAATATATATGATACATATAGCAAAATAAATTAATGTAACGAAATAAGCCAGTGTATAGTGCTAAAACACAAAATGTTATTTACCAATCTAACTAAATCTTTATAAATCTGAGTAAATTAGAATTGATGACAAGGAAACTAATTACGTATAAATCTTAAAATAAATCTCCTTGGAGAGGCCAACCAGGTCCAATCAATAAGCATAGATGTTACATTAGACATTATTGCTATGAACAATCATAAATAAGTTAAATCTCATATATACTAGCAAAATCGTACAATGACTGTATCTATATAATGTGTATGTTTTAGTTGCTGTATTACTATACATTAATCAACCACATCAGCCTAAATGAATATATAACTCTTCACTGGAGTTCAATCCTCCTGGCTCTCTAGTATCTAATGCCAATATATATCTGGACTCTAATTTCCTCAGATGTTTTTCCCTATCTCCTCCACGGATGTCCTTTCTGATGCCATCTATTACACTATACTTGACATCTTCTACACGACCTCCATGAAACTCATGCATATGTCTGGCTACCGGATAAGTCTCATCTCTATTAACTATAGCCCTTAGGTGTTGTAAAATTCGTTTATGTACCTGAAGTTTTGTACTACCTACATATAGCTTAGGGCATGTGCATTTGAGAATATAGATTACGTAATCACTTTTGCAGTCATATCTGCCTTTGATGGTATGTATTCTTTTGTATGGGTATTCAATCGTTTTAATATTTTCCCCATTCTTACATGCTTTGCATTTAGTACATTTATAGAATCCATCCTGTGTCTTTAGCCAACTCATTTTCAAAGATTTCTCTAGTCTCACATCATTTTTGACCAAAATATCCCTCATCGATGTTGCTTTTCTATAGGTTATCATGGGTCTGTTACTTATTAGTGTGCCTATGACTGGATCGCTCTTGAGCATATGCCAATGCTGTTGTAGTAACTTTCTTACAGAGTCGTGGGCACTGTTAAATGTGGTAATAAATCTCACAATCCCTGTGTCTTTTCGTTTGTTCTTTTTCTTAGACTCTGACAAATTCATGGTCTTTGCGGTGGTGAACAATAACTGTTCCCTCATACGGGATTTCACTCTTGTACTAGTGTTCTCTAAGATCTCATTGGTATAACCCCTCTGTTGCAATCTTTCTATCATTTCACTCTCTACATTTGCATAATGCAGTTCTGTACTACATATCCGTTTTGCTCTCAATAACTCTCCATATGGGATGTTATTTTTCAATGATTGTGGATGATGACTTTTAGCATGCAATATGCTGTTTCCAGCTGTGGCTTTCCTATATAGTGTTGTCTCTATTCTATTATCTGTGATGATCACTTTTATGTCTAAAAATTCAATTGTTTCTGCATCAACTTTGCCTGTGAATCTCAAATTACACATGTTATTATTGATTTCTTTGATAAATTTGTCAGCGGCGGTTGAATCACCCTTCCAAATTACAAAAATATCGTCGATGTATCTAAGCCACATGACAATATTATCATTCCATTTCTCTAGGGGGGAGTTATTCAAAATCTGTTCTTCCCACCAACCCATATAGAGATTAGCGTAACTGGGAGCAAAGCATGTTCCCATCGCTGTACCGCATGCCTGCTCAAATATCTCATTGTTAAAATAAAACATATTATGTTGCAAACACCATGAGATCATTTTAAGTAGCATTTTACTATGTTGGTAAAAGTTGATCGATCTCTGTTTCAAAAAATACTCAAGTGCCTGTATTCCCAAATTATGCGGGATACTGGTGTATAGTGCTGTCACATCCAGAGTCATCAGAAGGAAATCTTTTTCCCAACTAATATCAAAGATCCGTCTTAAAAAGTCACTGCTATCCTGTAAGTAAGACGATAAATTTCTGACTAGAGGCTGTAAATATGCATCTAAATACTGAGATACAAATTCAAACAGGCTCCCTTTAATAGAGACTATGGGCCTTCCAGGTGGATTGTGTGCGTTTTTGTGAATCTTTGGTATTAAGTAAAATACAGGCAATTTTGGGAAATCTACTTTGAGCAGTTTATACTCTTGTTCACTTATGAGACCCCTATCTTTCCATTGTATCAGTTCTAAATCAAATCTTATTTTCACATTATCCACATATTCTAAATCAATCCTTTTGTAGCATTTAAGATCATTCAACTGAGTATAAGCCTCCTCCATGTATTGTTGTCTAGGCCAAATTACAATATTTCCTCCTTTGTCTGAACTTCGCACTACAATTTCTGGATTCTTAGATAGTTTAGTCAATGTTTTATAGTATCCACTAGTCTGTGTATTGTTTTGCTTAACTGTCTTAGCCCTCAAGATCTTAAAACCTTTGATTAAAGTATCAGAAAATTGATCAATTATGTCTCCACTGTATGCTGGAATAGTTCTAGATTTAGGCTTCAGCCCCGATGCTCCTTCTCGATCTAAACATATGCCCTCTGCTTCCAGCCTTGCAATTAATTGTTCTTCATTAAGTTCACCTACAGTACTATCTCCCAGTTCCCACAGATCCTTCATTAACGTCACATCTTCAATAAGTAAGTTCTGACTACAGTGGCTATCACTCTGTGAACCTGACTCTTCCATATCCGCTCCCTGTGGTGATGTCATCTTGTTTTTGTTGGCATGAATTTTAAATAATTTTAATTTCCTTATAAATAGAAACAGATCTATGCGACTTTGTACATAGTCAAACTCCTGAGGCTGGCAGTACGAGAGGCCTAATGTCAAATTTTCTTTGTCCACTTCATCTAATTCACTGTTCGATAAATTAACAATTGTCTTGTCATCTCTCAATATCATTTGTTGCTTCGAGTCATCTTTCCTCCATCTTCGATTGAAATTTCTTTTGCCCCCTCGTCTTTTCTGCCTCTGCCTCTTCCTCTTGTTCTGATTCCACCTCTCCAGGGTCTGTGATTTGTTCTTCGGTCTCTCCTTAAAAAATCAAATTCATCTTGCAATGAAGTATGAGACTTGACACGTACCGATTCTTCAAAGTCTGTGTCTGAACTCTCGCTGGTTCCCACATTAGAAGATTTGAATTCTGTATCAAAATTTTTCTTACTTGATTCTTTGCTTTTTTGCTGTCTCCAATAATCAAATTTCTTTGCAAAAGTGTATATTTGACCTGTTTTATAATCAAAAGTATCCCTGTTGAATTTACGTGACTTCTTTGAAATTATTTCTTCCTCAATTTTGCTTAATCGTTCATCCATAGCTTTGTATAATGATTCAACCAACTTTTGATCAGAAAAAGTCTCAATTAGTTTGGTAATATTATCAATTTTCTCTATAATTTTCTCCCTTTCTATTTGGGCATATTTAATCAATATCTTCATCATCCCTGCAGAGCTGGCTGCATTATGCGCTGCCCACTCTTTCAACAGTTCAGGATTCGGATCATCATATGTGGGCATGATAAAAATCCTCAAACCCCTAGGTACTCGATATACTTCTAAGTATTTATTCAACGATTCACATTCCCACCATTTATTTAACTCTTGCTTTTTTAATCTCTCTAATTCCTTAAATGTACCGTAAATATCAGGATTGTTGCCTACGAGCTCTCCCGTGGATGTTTGACTCGTATCTTTCGTGATAACTTTTGCAAATGCAAGTTCCGCTCTCATTTTTCGATTTTCATAAATATTGGCAGCTTTATTCGCCATTTCAATGGTCTCGTCTCGGCAACACTGTTAATGAGTCAAAATGACTACCCAGTTGTTTTTGAATCTGTGTCAGCAAAAAGGCCAATTAGTATAATTAGAGTCACTGAATTCCGTACGTATTTACACCTGGCTGCTTGTACTTAACAGACAGTATCTGGTATGCCCGTTCAATTTAAAACATTGTAGCCCGTGTTCCGAAATATGTGAATAAATATACCGGTTGATAGTTCTTGGAGCGCCGCTCAACTTCCGTTAATAAAAACTCTGAGAACAATGTACAAGTCTCGTGTCAGATTGCTTTTGAGATAATTGAAGAGATATATCCTGAGATACACTGTTGCAATTTCACCGTAACCCTTCGTAAACTCAATCTTCCTTTCCACGATCGTGCGCCATACTTATTAAAGCAGAATCGCTACAGTTCGTGTTAGGCGCTTGGCTCCGCTTCTGGTAAGATATCAATCCATTTCATTCAGCCGCTTACCGTTCACGGCGTCAGTCTGCTTCGGCGTCCTCCGACTCCGCGCTGACTTCCCCTTGGTGAACGGTCAGCTGTTTTCTCGACGATCACTATTCCAGTGCGGGGGCAGAGAGATCAAATTATTAACACTCCGGTCAGCGTTACTCTCTGCACCTAATCGTCAATGGTGCTGGAGTGGGACGCACGCCACCTCGTCTTTCTAATATACAGAATTCCTTAACCAATCATTAAGGCTCCAGCACTCCACGAAGGTTTCAAGGATTTATTATAAACAAAACAGGAACGCCTTCTTCAACCTGCGGGCCGCCAACTTCAGGTACATAAACGAATTTTACAACACCTAAGGGCTATAGTTAATAGAGATGAGACTTATCCGGTTGCCAGACATATGCATGAGTTTCATGGAGGTCGTGTAGAAGATGTCAAGTATAGTGTAATAGATGGCATCAGAAAGGACATCCGTGGAGGAGATAGGGAAAAACATCTGAGGAAATTAGAGTCCAGATATATATTGGCATTAGATACTAGAGAGCCAGGAGGATTGAACTCCAGTGAAGAGTTATATATTCATTTAGGCTGATGTGGTTGATTAATGTATAGTAATACAGCAACTAAAACATACACATTATATAGATACAGTCATTGTACGATTTTGCTAGTATATATGAGATTTAACTTATTTATGATTGTTCATAGCAATAATGTCTAATGTAACATCTATGCTTATTGATTGGACCTGGTTGGCCTCTCCAAGGAGATTTATTTTAAGATTTATACGTAATTAGTTTCCTTGTCATCAATTCTAATTTACTCAGATTTATAAAGATTTAGTTAGATTGGTAAATAACATTTTGTGTTTTAGCACTATACACTGGCTTATTTCGTTACATTAATTTATTTTGCTATATGTATCATATATATTTTTCACATGTATGACATTACAGAAGTCAGTATGTTTGAAAAGGCAGTGTATCACTTTAAATGCATGGTAACACAAGGGATATATAAAGGGTGCCAAAATGGCGGCCCGCAGGTTGAAGAAGGCGGTTACGCCGAAACGCGTTCCTGTTTTGTTTATAATAAATCCTTGAAACCTTCGTGGAGTGCTGGAGCCTTAATGATTGGTTAAGGAATTCTGTATATATATATATATATGTACATTTAAATATATATATGTACATGAATAATAAGTGCTCTATCGAACTATAATAAAGCAAAGTATATATATTGGACAAGTGCAATCAATTCTAAATGGAGGCACATGTTTATGACTGAAAGGTGTGCTCCTTAATACATGAGGGCCTAATCCATGTACCTTAGCTAAACAACAGAGTGATTGCTTGTTAGCTTCTGTATTTGGGGAAGGGCACATTCTGTCACAGTTACGGCATTCCTGAGCTGATGAGAGCCTGCCTCCGAGGAGCTGGCAGCTGTAGCTGGGGATGTTTGCAGCACAGCTTGCACAAATTTCCCAGGAAGAGCTGAAGATGTCGCTCTGCCTAATGGATGATTATATCAGGCTTATATTAACATTTCTGATTATTTAGAAAAGAGAAGACCTTGTGATGAAGTATGCAAAATGCAAGAATTAACATATACTTTTTGATTCAGATTCACTAAATTACACTACACACCATATATCATATTAATACATATATATATATATATATATATATGTATATATATATATATATATATATATATATATATATATATATATATATATATATATGTGTGTGTGAATAATAGATGCTCTATCAAACTAAAATAAAGCAAATTATATATATTGGACATGTACAATCAATTCTGAATGCAGCACATGTTTATGATTGAAAGGTCTGCACCTAAATACATGAATATATTAAATATAGGAAATGCAATGGAGGACACTTCTGTTGGGGGTTCTGCACCATCTCTTGGGTCTCACTATGGAGCTCCAGTCAGACACTTGGTGCCAAATTCTGATGGGTGGTTTGCAGGGTCTATCAGGGAAGGTTCATTCCCACAACAGTCTCAAGTAAGGTTGCTCGTTATCCCCCTCTATTGTTTTCACTTTATACCTATGAAAATATAACCACTTTAAATTGTGTAGAGGTTGACCCGTCCAGAATTGGTGCTTTGCCTGTTGGCTTGTTAATATACGCTGATGATGTACTCGTCATGAATTTACTCACAATTGGCTTGCAGCGTGCTTGGAAGCAAAGGTGCAATATGCAGAAGTCCATTTTTAAAATATTAATATCACCAAAAGTAAAGTCTAAGGGGGTCATTACAAGTTTGGCGGTCAGAAACATCGGACCACCAAACTCCCGATGACAAGACTGCCACAGTAGCCTAGTGGGAAAGGTGCAGCAGCATTGTTCATGGCTCATAATTGAGCCAGCAGCAATGCTTCTGCATCCAGGATGCACAGCAGACAGTGCACATTTAATGGCTGCTGGGCAGGGGGACCCATGGCATAGGTAGATGGACCACTGCACTGCCCATGCGATAGGCATGGGCAGTGCAGGGACCCCACTGTGGTCCCCTGCACTTGTTCTCCGCCAGCCTTTTCATGGTGGTCAGACCGCCATGAAAAGGCTATTCGAGAACAAGGTTGTAATCAGCTGGGCGGGGGTGGCATCAGCACCGCCATGGCTGATCACAACCAAGGCTGCCGTCATCCTGTTGTGATCAGAGATCCTGGCTGGGAGGGCAGTTAGAGCGCCAGGGTCATAATGTCGTGGTCGGTCTACCACAGCCACGGCGATCCAACCGCCACCGCAAGTCTGGCAGTCTCGAGACCACCAGACTCGTACTCAGGCACTTAATATTCTGTAAGAAGAGATGTAGACTGAATAAAAACTTTAACTGGCACGTAGGCTCTGAGAAGCTTGAAATTGTTGATTTGAATCACCATCTTGGGAAGGTTTTCTCCAGGAATAGGCAGGACATTGATCATATTAAGCTCTGGGCAAGCATGGCCCTTTCTCAGGCTAATGCCATGGAAAGCTTTTATAAAGCCCGTTGAAGGCGTCATTTTGGGCACAGGTCAGAATCCCCTCTTCTTTGTGTTTTCCATTCGAAGTATTGAAAATGAATTATCTGAACTCCTTTAAGTGGATTGAAGGAAGAATCTTTCATCAAATATGCAATTTGAAATCACTTGCAGGCTCTCACGGTCTGTGACAGGACCTTAGTTTCTTCCTTTGCCCTCTCATTGGTCACTGTTCTAACATGGGGACATTATCTCTTGTGTGGTGAGGAAGGAATATTACAAGCAGCCTTGAAGGTTGAAATATTTTCCATCTTGAAAGAAAGGAGTGCGTTTTTCAGGTCTTTTGTGCAGGCTAACGAAACTTTTGGGATTGATCCGAATGTACATAAGTGTGTGCCCAGGTCTAACCCGAAGTGCCTGATCAAGGGCTCTGTGTCGCATAAACTTCTGGCCAGAGATACTGCCCTATATCAGTCAAATCAACATAATTAGGTAGTGTGGGAGAGCAATCTAGGGAGTAAACCTCAGCTATATTTAGTGGGGAACCTACCTCATGGGATCAGAAGGCTGATTATTTTGATGAGGCTGGATTTGCTCCCTTTTTGTATGATCATGGGTATCTGGGGAAAAATCCCTAAAAAGATGTCAGCTGTGTCAGCTACACATTCAGGATTTTAAGCATGTATTATTTTTGTGCTCTGTGTTACAGAATATTCATCCCCACTTTTTAAGGCCATTATTCATGAAATATAATATACATTCGGCTGTGGAAGCTCGCAAATTTATTCTATCACCTGGGAATGAATGGTTTACCAATTTTCGAGTCCTTCCTATACATCTATTAGGGCCCTGAGGTAGGATGGGCGGGTATTTAATTGTTTAAATAATTGAAATTTCTTGCAGGTCCCTGGAAGAACATTTATTAGTGCCCTGGCCCATAAGTGATGGATGTACAAGAATCTTCTATAAGTTCTCCCTGAATAGCCAATTGGTATTGAGAACTATTTTTATGCTCACTATTCCTTCTTGTAGCCCTTGATGAATTGTGTTGGAAGGTGCATTTCTTAGTTATTTCTTTTAGATATGCATGACTGGTGCATTTTAAATGTCTGTATGTATGCTGTTATCCCACAAGGCAGCACCTACAGGAACATATTTTATTTTACTTATTGTATATTTTATATTTTGTATGCTATTTTGCTCACTTTGCACTTTTTTGGGCCTGAAAAAGAAGTCATTGAATATGCTTGTACATGTTACAATTGTGTTTTTTATTCTCTTTGGTGTTTAGTGGTTTTGCTTCCTTTAGATATTGTCTAATGAAATCATTTTTCTTTTCATTCTTTTTTTTAGGTGTGGTATAAGGGGCATTTTATGTTGATTGTAATTAATTATTGTATTAGTTTAGAGGCTTTATATTTTTTATTTGTTGTATTTTACAGTATTGTTTTGTTATTTCTTCTATTATTGCTTCTGTTATATGGACCTCCGTAGGAGTTTGCTATCAAATAAGTAAATGGTAAATGGATGGGTCCATTTTTGACTGTAGTAACTTTAGAAGGGCAGTTTGTGAAGAGCAATGGGATTATGCTTTTGTGTGTGGATACACATTTCTTCATAAAGCTCTCCCTAGCCCTTTATTAAGCTCCTCTTTCTTCTTTCTATTCCATCGCCTTGAAAACTATTTCTAATTATCCAACCACTCCCACCTGCCCCTCCCACATTTACTTGTAAAATGTACAGTTACATGTGCGGAGGTTCCGCACTCAGGGAATATATCTCCGCACATAAAAAGATAGGAGAGGTGGAGGTGTAAACTCCACAAATAAATTTGTGAACAGCATTTGCAGTTTGTTTGTAGTATTATTATACAATTATAAAACCTACCACAAAATGCAGTTTGTGAACAGGCCCTGTTATTGTAATCTATCAATTTGACCTGCTGTTATTTCATAATGGAGAACATACATTGCACATCAGATACTCGGGGTCAATGCCTTGATTTATATCTGGGCGCTAAGGGGAAATCCTCTGATACTGGAGGAAGTGGTAAATCCTGTAAATAATCCACCGGTGAAATTTCTTCTGCTATAGAGTTAATATTCTCGAGAAAATGTCACCAGTAGAATATCCGCGGAAATTATTTTTTTCTCCAGAAATCACAGGACTTTCCTTTATCCACAAATCAAAACTACCCATCAAAATGAGACCAGCGTTAATGGCCTTGAATGAAAGAATGATAAATGTGCCGCCCAACCCACCTAGTGAGACCCAAAGCCAACTCGCCACACACCACTAGCTCCTTGTGCAAAGTGAAAGTGCACATATCGGTTTGTGGACGAGTTCTAGGTGTGAGCCTCATGTCTCACAAGGAAACAACACTATTCTTGTTGAATAAAATTTGCTAGCTGGTGAGCAGTAAGAGGGAACCTGGCCTAACAGAACGTATTTAGAACAGCAGTTCTTATCAGCCAATGTGAATATACTTGAGAACTAGCGAAAAGGCATAGGTAATATATTTATAGGATGATTGAAGGAAAGGCACTCTTTAAGAAGACACAACCCCTTTGTTAATTTGTTCAGAATTATATTCACATGACAAAATATATAAGACCATCCAAGCACTGAAGTGTGAAGAAATAGATGTAAAGAAAGTATATAAAGAAAGGTGTCCAAAACAAACTGGAACCTGCAAACCATAGCACAAAAAACAAAAAACCATGCAACCACATTTTCAAGCCAGATTTCCTATATTCTGAATGCAAGTGATCTAAGTCAATCGTTTATTCATATACACAACGCTATTAATACAAAGAGTTGCGTTGTTAAGTTCACTTGATGACAGTTGATGACGTTTTGACCCTCTTGGAGGATTGGGGGGGTCTCATCAGGGCCAACATAGAGTTAGGACACTTATAACAGAGAAAACAGATTAGACAGGGGTAGAAAGATGCCTCATCCATAGTATCAGTGTAGAAAGTCCATGCATCCAGGACCATGAAGGCCCACCCACTTGAAAAAAAAGATCAACACCCATGTGAAGTCACCATAAAGTGTATAGTCAAAGAAGTACTCACACAAGGCCTTGACACTACACAAAGTGCAAAACAGTAGATTAGTGATGACAAGAGCAGAACATACACCTAAATGAGACGGGGAAGTGGAGAGAGCTGCTTACCCCACAATTGATGTCTCTACAAACCTTTGTCCATATGTGGAAATCACCCAATGAGGGAACTGTACAATCTCCGTGTGATAAAAAATGAAGGTGAGTGACTACTTCCAGAGGAGAAGGAACGGAAAGTGCCATAATAAAAATAGGGCACAGCAATAGATAACCGGATCTCCGGTTTAAATAAAAGTTGAAGGAAACCGTTCCATACATAAGCGCTCAGGGTCTAGAATGAGATGATATGCACAAATATATCTCAGTTCAGCCGAACGCGCACAACAGGTCAGATGTAGAGGTGAGAGGGGTATTGATAGCCCTTCACTAACACACATACCCCCCTCCCGGTGTGTAGCTGGCCTGTCCCACGCCCTCTAAGCCTAGAAGTGCCAATCCCTTTCCTTGGGATTCACACTGCATGGTGACTCTCGACTATACAATCTCAACTTCACATACACTAAATCAGCATCAAGACTCAATGAAGTATATTAGGGAACCACAATAAAGTACCTCCATGGCCATACCAGCTGATGAAGGGACTGTAGAAAAGCATGATACAGGCATGACAAATACCCCTTGAAACATCATGCCACATACACCTATAAATGATGTTAGGGGAATGTATATCCAGCAACTTGAACACATAAACCAATGTTTCCCTCTCCTCCGTGCTCACAGCCACCAGACTGTGAAAACATGAAGCAGGTTAGACTGTTCATACCCTTGACCCTCTTTCAAAGATGAGACACAGATGGCTCAGAGCACCCCTCTCAAATCTCTCGAGTTTTACTACTCTGTACCACTATTTAGCTCCCCCCACTGCACTAAAGCGATATTGGTAAGTACAAATATATTTTCCAAAAGCGGAGGCAGCATTTTTATAGCACTGCCAGCTCTGCTCCAAGGTTCCCTACCAAAACTTTGACTGTGAATCGAAACATATAAGATCTGATTTTAGGAGGTGACAAATGTCTGTCCGTCAGTAGGAAGGCTGAGGCCCAGTCAACCTGCCTACCAGCAGCGTCACAGATGACTGGGACTGGTCAGACTGGCATGTATGGAGGTGTTCTGATAGTGAACAATTGGATACTTGCCAACACAGTAGTCCAATGAAAAAAGCAGCAGCCTCAGACCGATGGGACCTCTGCTTTGAGGCTCCGTGTCCGAACTCACCGCAAACGCACTTCGAAGAGCACCCAGAAGCAGCTCCAGACAGAAATTGTCTCTCATAAATACAAAATATGTGAGCAGTGAGTCAAATGCAAGTTTTCCAGTGAATGACGTTTAATTTATATTCAAATTCTGTCCTATTTAATCTTTGTTGGCACAAATTATTACCTTGAAGGAGCATGTCGGAACAATTTGATAATTAGTGCTTAATTTTACAATTCTTGGACACCGGATTTAGACAAGAATTCTTCATGATAATGCCTTGCTCTATATAAATGTTCCCGAAAGGAATCACTTTCAATAACCATCATTTATCTTTTAGCAAAACACAAAATATTAGAGGTCATGATATTTCACGATTTAGTGTAAATGGTCTGACAGGCACACTTGGAAATGAATGAAAAAAGTGTAGTTTGAGGTCAGGTAGCCCATTAACGCTGAATTCTATTTCTCTGTCAAATATTTAAGAGGAAAACAAAAGCTAGAGGCGTAAAACGTTGAAGAAGTATCGAGATTAAAAGGAAAGAGCAATACGAGCAATTTAGTATTCTCGTAATCAATGAGGGTTTAAGGATGCCAGAATAAGGAATGATCCGTTGCCAACGCACTCATTGTTTTTGCTTCATAATTGGTTAAAGGTGCATTATTCTGTAGAGCCACGCTTGTATAAATAACTTAAAGGGTAATTAGAAGAATATAAACATCACAAAGTCAGATTAGGACGCCCTGAGGTGCCAGCGTCAAGAAGTTAAGTGGCAGAGAGATTACCAACTAAATAAATAATTCTGGAATAGGAATATGGGAGTGTTGACCCATTCTTGGTAGAACATATTGAAATCCCAAAAAATGTAAAACAAAATGAAGACGTGTGGTATACGTGGCTGAAATTACGTTTACGTTTGCGTAATCCTGCGTAATTGGAAGCATTACGCTTGCTTCTTAATCAAAATGCCACGTTTCTGCCATTGTACCATTTAATTTAGATTTCATGATGGTAAAAAGCTCAGCGCTTGGGAACAATGCCAGACAGCAGAACGCCAGTGGCTGTTGGTGTTTTTTATTAATGTGAACAATGTCCTTGCACTCAAAATGAACTGGAAGACGCAAATTAAATAATAGTTCACGGTGCTTCATGGACAATTTGCATAGTTTTGTGGAGTGTGCGTACTTTTCACAAAAGGAAATTAATAGAATTTCACATAAGCCTTGTGCAAATGAAGGCTTTTTGGTGGTCACTAATGAGAAAATAAAGCATATTAAAGCAATGTAAACTTGCAATATTTTTAATAATAACTAAGAGGCATTAATTAAAAAATAGAATTCGGTGCGAATGTAGAACTAGCTGTGAATTTGAAGTAGGCTATGAAATTGGTGTTGGAGTAGATATGAGAAACGTGTGAGAGGTGGATACAGTCGTAGAGGTAGTCAATGAGATAGAGGTTACGGAATATATAAAGGTGGAAAGTTCAGAGTTGGGGGAGAGGTAGTTGCAGAGGTAGACATGTTCTAAAGGTACACGTAGAGATATAAGCAGCTATAGATGTAGATGAAGAATACCACTAGGTGATGAGGAAGGTAAACAGATAGAGACAAACACACAGGTGTAGAGGGAGACATAGGTGTATCAGCAGACAGAGATTTATGTAAGTTAATAGAGAAAGGTATATTTAGATGAGAGTTATGTAAGAAAATAGGCAGAGCAGTAAAAGTAGGTAGAGACAGTTGTAGAGGATGTTTGGACGAAATATCAGTTTAAAAATATCGAGTTGGAGAAATATTGAGCTTTAAATACCGTGACACAGAAATATCATGAGCAAAAATATCGTTAATGAAAATATCAATGTTTTAGGGTAAGACATACTGATTTTTACATTTATTTATGTTTTTAAATAATATTTTAATTGTCTACAATTTATATTGTTTGCATAATTGTTGGTAATGTTAAACATAGTTTGTAACTTCATGTTATTTGTAATATTTAATTTAATTGTGAAATAGTAGTTGTGAGGTTTGTAGGAATACAGGGTGCAAACTTAAATACGTATAATTATTTTATATGTTTTTAAATAAATATTGATTATTTATTTGATTATTAAGCATGCAAGTTGTGCAGATAATATTTTTTTAAGTTACATTGTAGTTGTGGGTTGTTGGGTTTGAAGTGGTACAGGGTGGGAAGTTAACTAAATAGTAAATAATACATTATTAATTATTTATAAATTAATTAATTAATTAAGTAATTATGAACATTGTGTGATTATTATATATTTTTTAATTTATATGTTAGGTCCGGGTTGTTGGGTTTGTAGGGGTAAAGGGTGAGCAGTTAATTAAATAATAATAGATTAATTATAAAGTATGTATTTATACTTAATTAATTAATTATGGAAATTGTGTAGTTATTATAATTTTTAAATTTAGATATATGTTTAACGTGCTATTCTAGTGTGGGAATTCAATTAAATAATTATTAAAAACATGTTTTTCTTTTTTTTTAATTGATAAGCTTTTCATTAGTTACATTTTTTTAAGTATATGTTCAATTTCATGTTAAAGGTTTTATAATTTTATGAAAGAAATACTTGTATTAAAATAAGGTATGAGTTTGAAATGAAGTATTTTCCCTACTGTTGCACTGACTGGAGTGGGAATAGTAAATTGGTCCCCTCCTGAGTCCAACGCTTTTACCCCTCCTGAGTCCAGTGCTTCCCCTACTGTTGCACTGAGAGGAGTGGGAATACTAAATTTTACCCCTCCACAGTCCAACACTTTTTCTTATTGTTGCACCGACTGGAGTGGGAATATTACATTTTAACTCTTCTGAGTCCAACCCTTTTCTTACTGTTGTTCTGACTGAAGTGGGACTAGGAAATTTTCCTCTCCAGAGTTCAATACTTTCCATACTGTTGCACAGACTGTAGTGGGAAAAGTAAATGATACCCCTCCTGAGCCCAGTGCTTTCCCTACTGTTGCACCAACTGGAGTAGAAATAGTAAATTTTACCCCTCCTGAGTCTAATGCTATCCCTACTGTTGCACTGACTGGAGTGGGAATAGTAAATTTTACCACCACAGTCCAACACTTTTCTTACAGTTGCACCGACTGGAGTTGGAATAGTAAGTTTTACACCTTCTGGGTCCAACACTTTCTCTCCTGATGCATAGACTGGAGTGGGAATAGTACATTTTACCCCTTTTGAGTCCAGCGCTTTCCCTACTGTTGTACTGACTGGAGTGGGAATACTAAGTTTTACCCCTCCTGAGACAAATGCTTTCCCTACTGTTGCACAGACTGGTACAGGAATATTACATGTATTATTCTTAAAAATATATAGTTTTGTTAATATTGTTTAAAATGATTATATTTCTGTCCATTTTAAATGATATATTCTTAATTAGTAATGTTTGTTATTTATAATAGATTTTTATTAAAATATATTTGTATATTGTTTACTTTTTATGTGTGATTACATTGGCATCTTTTTTAATTATTTCCAGTTTATTTGTTATGGTTTGTAATTTATTGTGTGTGTGTGTGTGTGAGTGTGTATTTATATACACTTGTTATAGTATTACATTAAAAAAAAAGTTAATTATACTATACATTAAAAATATTATGTTAATCATAGGTTTACATTATATAAGTGTAAATAAGCATGCACACATAAATATGGATGAGTGTTTGTTTAAATAAATATATATTTAGAACATTTTTTAATATTATTTAAATATATTTAGTTGACCCTATAGTACTGTTACATGTTAATATATTTTATGTTTACTATTTTTAACTATATTTTAAAAAACATTATTTTTGTAATTTTTTTATATTAGTGTAAAACAATATTTGTTTTCAATATTTTTGTTTTTTATAGGATAACAATATTTTTGTGCACAATATGTTTGACACAACATTTTTGTATCACGATATTCAATGTGGATACTTATTGTAGATTGTAGAGCTGGTCTCAGGTATAAAGGTGTGGGTCCCGTGCTCACTGTGCCATTGGATTCAAGCTAGCCTGGCTGATGAGGGGCGATACCCTGAAACCGGTCCCAGGATGCTTGTTTCCGGTCCAGGGAGGATCTGGCCTGGCAGTTTGGGCCGGACTGTTTGCATGGGGAGCAGGATCAAGACTGATTTGCATGTGGCTGGGTCCAAAATGGGGTGGTGTGATAAGCAAAAAAAAGATTGATTAAACCCAGATCTGAGACTCGGGTGAATGTTTCCACTGTTCAACGTTCTGTTCATCATCTTTTCGATCTACGAATTGTTGTCTTACATTATTTCTGAGTGCCTACTATCATCATTATGAATCTGGTGGTAAATTCTGCTTGCTGCCACGCTGACGGCCGCCAGATTACCGCTGAGGTGGCAGATATCTGTTCACCATATTATGACACACACAACAATCCGACAGAATACAGCCACATACACAAATCCGCCAGCCCAAATATCAGTGATAAACTGGCGGTACCACAACCCACACCGTTATACCAACAGAACAACGCCCATCACATTATGACCCACAAATCACCACAGTAGGCATTCAACGTGGTAAACCGTTGGCGGTACATACTGCCACGCTCACAATGGACACCCATATACAAAACAACACTACATTGAACAATTCAAACAACACACACCTAACAACCATACACACACCACACCCACACACCAGCACCATTATAAAACACCCATCCACAACACCTTACAAATACAAATCATTGGCAGGAGACTGACACCAAGACCACTGCAACAACTAGACACACACACCACTCACACCCATACACCCCTCACGCACTCCACTTCACACACCCTAACACATTACCCAACACACCCTCACCAATACACATCACACAACACTCATGGCACCACAAAGGCACCTCCATTTCACAGAGGAGGAGCCAAGGGTCTTGGTGGAGGAAATCGTCAGGGTAGAGCATCAGGTGTTTGGCGTACAGGTGCAGCAAATACCAATAGCCAGGAAGATGGAGCTATGGCAGAGAATCCTGGACAGGGTCAATGCCCTGGGACAGCACCCAAGAACAAGGGACGACACTCTGGTAAGTCAAATTTCAACAATTATAACCCCCCATACCTGCATACTATCACATACCCTCACCTTCACTCCCATTACTCCACTCTATCCCATACACTCCACCATCACATCTCACTAATCCCAAAGCCAAGCCATGCATGCTGAACCAATGCATGGACACCTCTCATAGCCCTGCATGGACACTCATCACTAAATCATGCACAGCATAGGGAAACTAACAATCCCACCATACACTAACATACACTAGTAAAATCTGGCAGGACAACTCCAACCATAGAGGGGAAGCCAGGGATGTACAATATGTCATACACATGAAGCATAATACATCATTACCATCCCTACAGGTACCCCAGCCAATGTCACTGGAGAGGAGGTGCCACCACTATCCAGTCCCCCAACAGAAGAGTCCCACAGTGATGACAGTAACTCTGGTCTTCAGGATCTGGATGATCTACCTGGCCCATCAGGGACCACAGGACAGCTGGTTACCCAAACCCAGTCACAGACCACCACAGCGCCTCCTCATCTGGAAACAACACCACAGCTCCTACCCAGCATCCCCAAACCTCTGTCCCCAGGATACGTCAATCAGCAGCGTGCCCAACTCTACAGGGACCCCAGGCCACACCTCGCACACAAGACAATCAGGGGCCTGGGGTCAGTGGCAGTGGGCACATGGTTCAGGGGACAGAAGCACAGGCCAACAGGGAAACTGGGAGGACTGCTGTGCACCAGGGGGAGGACAGGAGCAGGGAACCGACTTACAGGAGGCACTCTCTGAGATACTGGGAGCCTATCAACATTCCCAGGACACGATGGGCCAGATCCGAGACAACATGCAGGAGAACAGGCGGCTGCAGGAGGGACAGTATCAGGGGATCAGGGACCCAACAACACCCTGGTCTCCATAGCAGGGGTGCTGGCAGACATGGCCAACCTCATGAGGGAGGCAGTATCACACCAGCGGGCCACTGCCACTAGCCAGTCACCTGAACAGCCTTTACTTCCGCTGCTGCTAGTGGCCAGGAGGCGCAACCACAGGACCCACAGGCCACCAGCACCACTCCCCATGCAGAAGGTGAACCACCCCGCAAATGTTCCCTGCGATCCAGGCAGAAGCCAGAGACACTTGCCAAGACCACCGCCAGGTAATGAGACCTGCCTGATTGTCCCCCTTGTATCCCACTCAGTCACCCTGTCCACCTTGAGCTGCCATTGCTCCCCTTCCTATGTCCCCTTGGACAATGCACCTGTGCTACGAACAGACTGGAACAATACCCTGGACTTTTCTCCATCATCACCCTATCCCATTTCACTTTCCCCTCCATATATTAGTACTACAACAAACACCCTTTGAGATAAATAGATTTCGAGTATGTCATGTATTTCAAATATGTATTGATTTAACCCCTTCGCTGCCAGGCCTTTTCCCACTCCTGTGCCAGGCCTTTTTTTGCCTATTTGGGGCAGTTCGCGCTTAGGCCCTCATAACTTTTTGTCCACATAAGCTAACCAAGCCAAATTTGCGTCCTTTTTTTCCAACATCCTAGGGATTCTAGAGGTACCCAGACTTTGCGGGTTCCCTTGAAGGAGGCCAAGAAATTGGCCAAAATACAGTGAAAATTTTGTTTTTTTTAAAAAAATGGAAAAAGTGGCTGCAGAAGAAGGCTTGTGGATTTCCCCCTGAAAATGGCATCAACAAAGGGTTTGTAGTGCTAAACTCAGCAGCTTCCTAGCTTTCAGGAACAGGCAGACTTGAATCAGAAAACCCAATTTTTCAACACAATTTTGGCATTTTACTGGGGCATACCCCATTTTTGCAATTTTTTGTGCTTTCAGCCTCCTTCCAGTCAGTGACAGGAATGGGCATGAAACCAATGCTGGATCCCAGAAACCTAACCATTTCTGAAAAGTAGAGAAAAGTCTGAATTCAGCAAGGGGTCATTTGTGTAGATCCTACAAGGGTTTCCTACAGAAAATAACAGCTGAAAGAGAAAAATATTGAAATTGAGGTGAAAAAAACATCAATTTTTCTCTACGTTTTAATCTGTAACTTTTCCCTGCAATGTCAGATTATGGAAAGCAATATACCGTTACGTCTGGTGGACTCCTCTGGTTGCGGGGATATATAGGGCTTGTAGGTTCATCAAGAACCCGAGGAACCCAGAGCCAATAAATGAGCTGCACCCTGCAGTGCGTTTTCATTCTATACCGGGTATACAGCAATTCATTTGCTGAAATATAAAGAGTAAAAAATTGCTATCAAGAAAACATTTGCATTTCCAAAAAGGGCACAAGATAAGGTGCTGAGGAGCAGTGGTTATTTGCACATCTCTGAATTCCGGGGTGACCATACAAGCATGTGAATTATAGGGAATTTCTCAAATAGATGTCTTTTTTACACACTCTCCTATATTTGGAAGGAAAAAATGTAGAGAAAGACAAGGGGCAATAGCACTTGTTTTGCTAATCTATGTTCCCCCAAGTCTACCGATAAAAATGATACCTCACTTGTGTGGGTAGGCCTAGCGCCGGCGACAGGAAACACCCCAAAGCGCAACGTGGACACATCCTAAATTTTGGAAAAAAACTGAGGTGTTTTTTGCGAAGTGCATACCTGTAGATTCTGGCCTCTAGCTCAGCCGGCACCTAGGGAAACCTACCAAACCTGTGCATTCCTGAAAACTAGAGACCTAGGGGAATCCAAGGAGGGGTGACTTGCGGGGCTCGGACCAGGTTCTGTTACCCAGAATCCTTTGCAAACCTCAAAATTTGGCTAAAAAAACACATGTTCCTCACATTTCTGTGGCAGAAAGTTCTGGAATCTGAGAGGAGCTACAAATTTCCTTCCACCCAGCGTTCCCCCAAGTCTCCCGATAAAAATGATACCTCACTTGCGTGGGTAGGCCTAGCGCCGGCGACAGGAAACACCCCAAAGCGCAACGTGGACACATCCTAAATTTTGGAAAAAAACAGAGGTGTTTTTTGCGAAGTGCCTACCTGTAGATTTTGGCCTCTAGCTCAGCCGGCACCTAGGGAAACCTACCAAACCTGTGCATTTCTGAAAACTAGAGAC
The DNA here is from genome assembly GCF_031143425.1 of Pleurodeles waltl. Lineage (NCBI taxonomy): Eukaryota > Metazoa > Chordata > Amphibia > Caudata > Salamandridae > Pleurodeles > Pleurodeles waltl. The sequence goes on along the minus strand of NC_090448.1, from coordinate 253,751,188 downwards.
CTAGGGGAATCCAAGGAGGGGTGACTTGCAGGGCTCGGACCAGGTTCTGTTACTCAGAATCCTTTGCAAACCTCAAAATTTGGCTAAAAAAACACATGTTCCTCACATTTCTGTGGCAGAAAGTTCTGGATTCTGAGAGGAGCTACAAATTTCCTTCCACCCAGCGTTCCCCCAAGTCTCCCGATAAAAATGATACCTCACTTGCGTGGGTAGGCCTAGCGCCGGCGACAGGAAACACCCCAAAGCGCAACGTGGACACATCCTAAATTTGGGAAAAAAACAGAGGTGTTTTTTGCGAAGTGCCTACCTGTAGATTTTGGCCTCTAGCTCAGCCGGCACCTAGGGAAACCTACCAAACCTGTGCATTTCTGAAAACTAGAGACCTAGGGGAATCCAAGGAGGGGTGACTTGCGGGGCTCGGACCAGGTTCTGTTACCCAGAATCCTTTGCAAACCTCAAAATTTGGCTAAAAAAACACATGTTCCTCACATTTCTGTGGCAGAAAGTTCTGGAATCTGAGAGGAGCTACAAATTTTCTTCCACCCAGCGTTCCCCCAAGTCTCCCGATAAAAATGATACCTCACTTGCGTGGGTAGGCCTAGTGCCGGCGACAGGAAACACCCCAAAGCGCAACGTAGACACATCCTAAATTTTGGAAAAAAACAGAGGTGTTTTTTGCGAAGTGCCTACCTGTAGATTTTGGCCTCTAGCTCAGCCGGCACCTAGGGAAACCTACCAAACCTGTGCATTTCTGAAAACTAGAGACCTAGGGGAATCCAAGGAGGGGTGACTTGCGGGGCTCGGACCAGGTTCTGTTACCCAGAATCCTTTGCAAACCTCAAAATTTGGCTAAAAAAACACATGTTCCTCACATTTCTGTGGCAGAAAGTTCTGGAATCTGAGAGGAGCTACAAATTTCCTTCCACCCAGCGTTCCCCCAAGTCTCCCGATAAAAATGATACCTCACTTGCGTGGGTAGGCCTAGCGCCGGCGACAGGAAACACCCCAAAGCGCAACGTGGACACATCCTAAATTTTGGAAAAAAACAGAGGTGTTTTTTGCGAAGTGCCTACCTGTAGATTTTGGCCTCTAGCTCAGCCGGCACCTAGGGAAACCTACCAAACCTGTGCATTTCTGAAAACTAGAGACCTAGGGGAATCCAAGGAGGGGTGACTTGCGGGGCTCGGACCAGGTTCTGTTACCCAGAATCCTTTGCAAACCTCAAAATTTGGCTAAAAAAACACATGTTCCTCACATTTCTGTGGCAGAAAGTTCTGGAATCTGAGAGGAGCTACAAATTTCCTTCCACCCAGCGTTCCCCCAAGTCTCCCAATAAAAATGATACCTCACTTGCGTGGGTAGGCCTAGCGCCGGCGACAGGAAACACCCCAAAGCGCAACGTGGACACATCCTAAATTTTGGAAAAAAACAGAGGTGTTTTTTGCGAAGTGCCTACCTGTAGATTTTGGCCTCTAGCTCAGGCGGCACCTAGGGAAACCTACCAAACCTGTGCATTTCTGAAAACTAGAGACCTAGGGGAATCCAAGGAGGGGTGACTTGCGGGGCTCGGACCCGGTTCTGTTACCCAGAATCCTTTGCAAACCTCAAAATTTGGCTAAAAAAACACATGTTCCTCACATTTCTGTGGCAGAAAGTTCTGGAATCTGAGAGGAGCTACAAATTTCCTTCGACCCAGCGTTCCCCCAAGTCTCCCGATAAAAATGATACCTCACTTGCGTGGGTAGGCCTAGCGCCGGCGACAGGAAACACCCCAAAGCGCAACGTGGACACATCCAAAATTTTGGGAGAAAACAGGGCCTACCTGTGGATTTTGGCCTGTAGCTCACCCGGCGCCTAGGGAAACCTACCAAACCTGTGCATTTCTGAAAACTAGAGACCTAGGGGAATCCAAGGAGGGGTGACTTGCGGGGCTCGGACCAGGTTCTGTTACCCAGAATCCTTTGCAAACCTCAAAATTTGGCTAAAAAAACACATGTTCCTCACATTTCTGTGGCAGAAAGTTCTGGAATCTGATAGGAGCCACAAATTTCCTTCCACCCAGCGTTCCCCCAAGTCTCCCGATAAAAATGATACCTCACTTGTGTGGGTGGGCCAGGTGCCTGCAACAGAATAAGGCCCAAAACCTGAAGGGATAGAAGGGATAGCACAGCAAGTTTATAAGGGCATTTTCTTTTATACATCTTTAGACGGACTCTGCTTTGGGGACCCACATAAGTGAGGTGTCATTTTACTTGGGAGACTGAGGGGAAAACTGGGGAGTAGGAATTTTGTGCTGGAGCGGTGATCCTACTAAGAAAAATCAGGAAAATATGCTTTTTTATGCAAATTTTGAGGTTTACAGAGGAGTCTGGGTAAGAAAATGTTGGGGGAGCCACACAAGCCACACCTCCCTAGACTCCGTGGGGTGCCTAGTTTAAAAAAGTTTCTGGGTTTTGTAGGTTTCCCTACATGACGGCCGCACCCAGGACCAAAAACATAGGTGGGACCTCCCCCCCAAACACAGGTATTTTTGGAATATATCACTTTGATGTGTGCACATACGTCCGTGATGTGCCAAACACTAAAATTGTGAAAAGAAACACACTTAGATTATGTGAAGAAGACCCCTCACCCACCAACCAAGTTGGTGGCATGCTTCATCATCGGGGTCCCACCCGAGGCACCTAGCGTGTCTCAAGTGTTCTGCGACGCCTGATTACAGCGGAGCAGGTTTTGTCATTTGTACCACACATACTGGTTGGATTTGGCACGAGGGTGAGTGATGGTTCAGTAGATCAAATTTTATTAACAAGAGATTTCACAAAAGTGAAATGCACTGGTAATAACTGAAAGGCCAAAAAACTGAACCAATGACTCACAGCTCGTGAGCTGTAAAGCCACGACAAGGCACCAACCGCTTTACAGTCCATTCACACACCTTTCATACATGACATGCACTAGACCATTCACGCCGCCAGCCACGGGCCCAGCGCATTACAAGACTCGCATCCACAGACAGCGCCAGTCAAGGGCCCATCACTTTCATACGCCCACATGCCTGATACAGCAATCACACCAGCTGATGAGTGTGTGGACTGGCGTTTGGCCGGCACTGCCAGCCAAGCGCCACACCACCAGCCAAGCGCCACCCCACCCACACCACCAGCCAAGCGCCACCCCACACACACCGCCAGCCCAGCGCCACCCCACACACACCGCCAGCCAAGCGCCACCCCACACACACCGCCAGCCAAGCGCCACCCCACACACACCGCCAGCCAAGCGCCACCCCACACACACCGCCAGCCAAGCGCCACCACACCCACGCCGCCAGCCAAGCGCCACTCTACACATGCCATCCCCTTTTTTTTGTTTTTAAACAACAAAGAAACCACTAATCATAAATTAGTACAAAACTACAAACACAAAAGCTCTAACTGAATACATGACTAATGCCAACCGTGAAACCGAACATATAAAAATATAAAACACCAGTTTACGCTCACGGAATTTCCCAATAATTCTTCTGTGTGTGGTAGCTCCTGAAACAGCCACCCACACACAGCCCAGGCTTTGAAGGACAATCAGGGCAGTACATCCTAGTCTCCTTCCTGATACCTCTTCGAGCACAGACTCTACATCTCTTAGCAGGAAAGTTTTTTTTGGCCGTGGGAGGAATGTGCTCAGCAAAGTGACGATCTTTCAATCTAGCCACATCCTCCACCACTGCTTCTCTAGGAACTCTTGCCTGTTCCAGCACAACAAGGCTAGCTATGATAGACTCCTGAAATTTCACAAATGTCATCCTTGACTCTGGAGAACTATCCTTAAACACAACAAAAGCATTAAAAGTTGCCAAGTGGAACAAGTGAAGCGCTAATTTCTTATACCACACATAAGACTTACGAGCAGCAGTGTAAGGTTCTAACCTCTGATCTACTCTATCAACACCACCCATGTGCTTATTATAGTCTAAGATGCACACAGGTTTGCGCACTTCGGCAACCTGACCCCAAACAGCCACAGGTGAAGTACTCTCATCATGGATGGTGCTTAGCATGTATACATCCCTCTTGTCTACAAATTTCAGAGCTAGCAGCTCATAATTCCGCAAGGCACTGCACTGTCCCTTCTCAAGTTTTTTACAGACAAGCTCTTTTGGATAGCCTTTCCGATTAGAGCAGATTGTGCCACAAGCAACAGTGTCCACTCTGAACAACTCCTTGAACAACCGAACTCCAGTGTAGAAGTTATCTACATATAAATGGTGACCTTTGTTAAACAGTCGTCTACCAAGTTCCCACACAATTTTCTCACTAACTCCAAAAGTGGGAGGACAACCAAGGGGGTCAATATTGGAATCCCTACCAGTGTAGACCCGGAAATTATAAACATATCCTGTACTACTTTCTGACAGCATATACAATTTAATTCCATACCGTGCCCTCTTGCTAGGAATGTACTGCCTAAAAACCAAACGACCCTTGAACAGGACCAAAGACTCATCTACAGATATTTCTTTCCCTGGAACATAGATCTCTGAAAACCGATCTACCAAATGATCAAGGACAGGTCTAATCTTAAAAAGACGGTCAGAATCAGGATGATCTCGTGGCAAGGCTAAAGCATTATCTACAAAATGCAACATCCGAAGAAGAAGCTCATACCGGTTACGACTCATGATGGCAGGAAATATAGCAGTTGCCATCAAGGGACTAGTAGACCAATATGAAGACAGCGACGGCTTCCTTATCAGCCCCATCAAAAAAGTTAAACCCAAGAACTTTTTCAACTCTTCCAGATTTGTGGGAATCCACCGGCTAGCTCTAGAGTGTGGCCTAAGTCTGGCAGCGTTGTCCCTCAAAAACTGCTCTGCATACAAATTAGTCTGCTCAACAATCTCTTCCAAAAATATATCATCCATAAACAACTCCAAAAAGTTGACGGGCAAAAAGTTTTCCGTATTAACTCGACACCCTGGAAAACCAGTAAACGCAGGCAACTGTGGCTGCTCCATGTTTGGTGCAACCCATGCGTCAGGTCTTCCAATGGGAAGCCTTTCAGCCGCTGGCTCCTGCACCATTGGCACATCACTGTCCTCCTCTAAAACAGGCCCTTCATCAGCACTGAGAGTGGCTTCATCATCAGATGATTCATCTCTGACAGAAAATTCACTTCCAGAATCCTGCACTTCCTCCTCTGCCTCAGATGCAGAGTCAGTCTCATATTCATGGTCAGAAGATGACTCAAAAAGCACACTAACAACCTGCTGAGCGGTCATCCTACGGCTGGCCATGATCCTTCCTACAAAAATTAACTGGACAAATACACCACCAACAACCAGCACTGTGTAAGATAAGTAACAAAGTATAGGTTTATCACTAAGAATTATAAACTCAAAAACTATACTGCTCACTTGCCTGAAAAAGCTTGACTCACCAGCAACTACTCTGCACAGCCACAGCAATCACCAACGATATCCCACTAAAAAGAGAAAAAAAAAAGCAAATTAGACATAAGACAACACAATAATCATTGTGCATAACTCTAAGGACAATTTCACACACAATCCTGCATTCAGTACACCACCTACAAACATGTCATTCATGCATTGCAACAATACTCACTTGGAGTAAATTTATTTACTTACCTAAAACATGCAACTACGCAAACCGCAGGACAACTACTGCCAAAACTGCAACAAGCCACAGCAAAGTCAGCAAAAGCTTAGAACTAGAACAAAAAGGAGAAAAACTGTTATTATCATAAAAGCAAATACTTCGCCAGTTGACAAACACTCCGCCACTAACCATTTTTTCATTTTACCTTGTGTCTAGTCTTCTCTGCTTGGGGGAAGATGGGCCTAAAAAAAAATAGGCCAATCTACCCCCAAGGGGAGGGGGCAGAAATCGCCCAGATTACATTGCACCCTTTGGGGGGGGGCGACCCTTGCCCAAGGGGCTACACCCCCACACAAAGCACACACACACACATATAGTATCCCTGGCGCTATGGGGATTCTGCCCCCCTTGGGGACAGAAAGGCCTAAAAAATAGGCATATCTGCCCCCAAGGGGGGCAGAACTGCCCAAAAATACATGTGGGCCCCTGGGGGCGACCCTTGCCCAAGGGGCCGCCCCCCAACACAAAAAATAAAAACCAACAATAAAATCCCTGGTGTCTAGTGGCTTTCTGCCCCCCTTGGGGGCAGATCGGCGTAAAAATAGGGCCAATCTGCCCCCAAGGGGGGCAGAAACGACGATAAATACATTGCGCCCCCGGGGGGAGCGACCCTTGCCCAAGGGGCCACCCCCCAACACAAAGCACACATACAAACATATCTTTCTGGCGCTATTGGGATTCTGCCGAAGGCCTAAAAAAAATAGGCCTCTCTGCCCCCAAGGGGGGCAGAACTGCCCAAAAATACATGTGGGCCCCTGGGGGCGGCCCTTGCCCAAGGGGCCACCCCCCAACACAAAAAATAAAAATCAACAATAAAATCCCTGGTGTCTAGTGGCTTTCTGCCCCCCTTGGGGGCAGATCGGCCTAAAAATAGGGCCAATCTGCCCCCAAGGGGGGCAGAAACGACAATAAATACATTGCGCCCCTGGGGGGAGCGACCCTTGCCCAAGGGGCCACCCCCCAACACAAAGCACACAGACATACATACTATTTCTGGCGCTATTGGGATTCTGCCCCCCTTGGGGGCAGAAAGGCCTAAAAAAAATAGGCCTCTCTGCCCCCAAGGGGGGCAGAACTGCCCAAAAATACATGAGGGCCCCTGGGGGCGACCCTTGCCCAAGGGGCCGCCCCCAACACAAAAAATACAAATCAACAGTAAAATCCCTGGTGTCTAGTGGCTTTCTGCCCCCCTTGGGGGCAGATCGGCCTAAAAATAGGGCCAATCTGCCCCCAGGGGGGGCAGAAACGACGTAAAATACATTTGCCCCCAAAGGGGAGCGACCCTTGCCCAAGGGGCCGCCCCCCAACACAAAAAATACAAATCAACAATAAAATCCCTGGTGTCTAGTGGCTTTCTGCCCCCCTTGGGGGCAGATCGGCCTAAAAATAGGGCCAATCTGCCCCCAGGGGGGGCAGAAACGACGTAAAATACATGTGCCCCCAAAGGGGAGCGACCCTTGCCCAAGGGGTCGCTCCCCTACACTAGTATGCATTCAAAAGAGAAATCCCTGGTGTCTAGTGGGCATTCCTGCTGCCCGATCGCATCGCGATCGGGCAGCAGGAATTCTCAAAGAGACATCGAGGGAAAGGAAAACCCTTTCCTTTCCCTCGATGCCTCTCTCAGAGCACCCCCACCCCGCACGAAGGTGAAAAACTCACCTTCTCCCTTAGACGCGCTGGAAGCAAATGGCTTCCAGCGCGTCTTTCCCCCTTTCCATGAAATCAGCGCGCGATCGCGCGCTGACGTCATGGGGGGGGGGTGGACGGGGCGTGAAAGGGGATGGGATTCCCCTTTCAGCCCTGGCCTGGGGGTGTTGGGGGGCGGCCCTCGGGGGAAGCGCTAGCGCTTCCCCCGACTGCCAGTCCCAGGACGTAATGGTTACGTCCATGGCGCCACACGGGCGCTGCCATGGACGTAACCATTACGTCCCTGGCGGGGAAGGGGTTAAACAGGTACAACCACTGCAGATGAACTGTACATAGAATGAGCATAGAATCAATGACCTGTAGCTGGCTGTTGTGATCTCACCAGGATTATTTGTCAAATCACTAACATCTGCAAAATGAATAGCCAGCGGTAACAGTAAGTGAATGATTGTTCTGGTTCGCCCATGTGCCTCATTATAACATTCTTCTGCCCTTGTCCTGGCATTCCTCACAGGGGTCAGCAGCCGTGATAGGTTTGGGTAACCAGAGTCACCTGCAAATATTGAGAGACAACATTTAGCCACACACTATCCTATTTGACCAACACTATAGTCATACACCAACATATACTGGGTGGGAACCAGGGCTCACCTATTACCCACACCCTGTGCCTCTGCAGTTGGGCCATCACATTTGGGATGCTGCTATTCCTCAGGATAAAGGCATCATGCACAAACCCAGGATACTTAGCATTGACGTGGAAGATGTACTGGTCCACCAAGCACACCATCTGCACATTCATGGGGTGGAAACTCTTACGATTTCTAAAAAACTGTTCATTCTTGCGGGGGAGGCACAAATGCAATATGTGTTCCGTCAATCGCCCAAATTATATTGGGGATATGTCCCAGTGCATAGAATCCAGCCTTCACAGTGGCCAAATCCTCACCTTGGGGGAATGCAATGTAGCTGCACATTGTTTAATCAGGGCAGACAACACTCTTGAGAACATTGGCTGTGACATTCCTGCAGCCAAGCCCACTGTCACTTGGAAAGAACCAGTTGCCAGGAAATGGAGAACTGATAGCACTTGCACAAGGGGGTATCCCAGTGGGCTGACGGATAACAGATATCAGGTCAGGCTCCAATTGGGCACACAGCTCTGTGATTGTGGCCCTGTCCAGTCTAACGGTGAGGATAATGTGCCTGATCTCCAGTGTAGCCAAGTCTACCCGGGGGGTATGTCTCCATCTCCTATTCATCCGCAGCAGTAGGTATCTAAGGGACAAAAGAGTGAGGAGGCTGTCACAAACTGAACAATGGAGGCACATCAGCAGTCCACAATCTGCAAACATGTTATAGGACAGTGTAATTTATCAAGTATGTGCCTATTTATCCTGTGACGCAGCATTAATCCATAGGCCTGACCCCCACCCGAAAATGGCATCCGCCTGTCCTGTGTGGAGGGACAGGTGGAAGTGAGGTGATGACGTTGTGCGCCGTGGCGGTAGGCGGTCGTGAACCGCTGTGCAACTCCTCATTGGTTATAATTGGGCCCTATGGGGTACAGTGGCCAATGGTGATCTACGCCAGCGATGATGGTATGCACTGCCGCGGACGTGACCACCATTTTCTATCATATTCATCACTTGTTTCCTGACCTTCTATAGGAGAGGACCTACACTGCATGTGCTGCTGAGACCTGTGTCTGGAATCTACCATGGCTCATGTGAATAGGGAAAGGGCCCCAGCTTTCACTTCTGAGGAGTCGAAGAGACTGGTGGATGGGGTCCTACCCCAGTACGGACTGCTGTATGGGCCTCCAGACCAACAGGTGAGTACACTGTGGGCACGATGCATGTGGCATGAATGCATGGAGTTGTGTGTTAAGGCACTGTGTAAGCGGGGTGGGTGGATGTCCTCCTGATGGTGTACACATTGTGTGCTGGGCTATGTGTGTGCCAATGGTGATGGAAACGGGTATGGTGGGCCAGTCATGTTAATGACTGGACTGTTTGTCTCATGGTGTTCTCCTGTCTGTATTGCCTCTGCAGGTCAGCGCTCATCAAAAGAAGCGATCATGGCGTGCCATCGTGAAGGAGGTGCAGACCCTGGGGGTCTATGGCAGGCAGAGAACCCACTGTGAGAAACGGTGGGAGGACCTAAGACACTGGCCATGGAAGACAGTGGAGGCCCAGCTGGGGATAGCCTCCCAATGAGGAAGGGGTGCCCATCGGACCCTGACCCCCCTGATGGCCCGCATACTGGTGGTGACCTATCCTGAGCTGGATGGGCGCTTGAGGGCATCTCAGCAGCCACAAGGGGGTTAGTACAGTGGCCATCATTGAAGCTCACGGCTAGAGGGGTGGTATCCGGGTGGTGGTTGTGTGTCAGTGGGTGCCCCTAGGCCAGGCCAGACATAGTAGTATAGGTCCTCTGGTGGCTAAGGGTCTGAAGGGGAATTACTGCCTACCTAGCTTGTTAGCATCCACTAATGGTCAGTGCTACGTGGGTCCCAGGTGTGCTGCAGTTGGCAGGGTGTGCTCCTCCTCATGCCTTGATGGATAGCAATATCACTGGTAGGCCTGTACCCTGTGTCTGAGGGTGCTGTGTACGCCAACAGTGGTGTTGGTATAGTCATTGACCCAGTGTATCCTTTGTCTTTCTCCCCCCGTTTCTTGTTTTGTCATCCTGTCCTTATGTGCATTAGCATCATCTGGCGGAGGAGCAGAGGCACCAGCGACAGAGGGAGCTGCATCCCACATGACCTTGGAGGCAGAGTCCACCGATGCTGAGGGCACCAGTGGGACGGAGGACGAGGTGAGCACCACAGCGATGACTGGAGGGGACATCACAGACTCAGATACCTCCTCCGATGGGAGCTCCCTGGTGGTGGTCACATATGTGACTACCCCAGCTGCTGGTACAGCCACCACCCCCGTATCAGCACTGCCCTCCCAGTAGCCCCTCCGCGAGTTGCCCATGCTCGCTCACCCAGGAAGGTGGGCATCTCCTTCGCCCTAGGCACCTCAGGCCCTGCACTGGTGAGCCCTGCTGCCCTGAGTGAGGAGGCTATTGACCTCCTGAGATCCATCTCTGTAGGGCAGTCAACCATTGTGAATGACATCCAGGGGACGTCGGTGGATTGGTGGCCCAACAGAGATCGATCCTCTATGATGGCAGCCATTGTTTCTGTTTCAACCGTCCCCTGTCCAACTTCCACTTCCCAGTCCCATTCTCCCCCCCCACCCATCCCAAGCACACAGCCAGACGAGCATGCTCCCAAGACAACACCCAAGAGTGTCACAGGCAAACACAAGCACCACACTTCATCCCACAGGCACTCACACAAACACCATTCAGTTGCAGACACAACAACATCCACTATTTCCACAGTCTCCCCCTCCTCCTCCTCCACCTGTCACCCAGTTATGTCCACACTCACATCTACATGCACTACATCATCATCCACTACCAGCATCATCACCACACCAAGCAGAAGACACACCTCACTGCAGACATCTCCACAACATCTATGCACACGCCCCCAGTGTCCTCTCCCACTGTGTCTGTCCCCCCTCCTAGAGTACATAAATGCAAGCTCTCCGACACCCAACAGCCATCCACCTCACAACAGCACAACAGCACACAGCCCATGCACCTGCACCCAAATCCAGCACACAAACACCTCCAACAACCACTCCCTCATCCTCCACTCCCATTACTTCTCCCTCCTCTCGCACCAATGTCCCTAAAAAGCTTTTCCTTTCCCAGATTGACATCTTCCCTACCCCTCCCCCCGTCCTGCACGTATGGGCAGGGTATCAAGGACCAAGCCAAGCACCTTAGCCAAACAGTCCACGAGCCCAGTGTTAGCAGCACCTACTCATGATGGGAAGGATTCCAAGCCACAAATACTGAAGGGGAAGGAGCCTGCACCAGCCACAAGGAAGGGGAAGGAGCCTGCACCAGCCACGAAGAAGGGAAAGGATCCTGCACCAGCAGCTGTCACGGAGCCCCCACCGCCAGCCGCGGTTGTACAGCCATCTGAGGGTGCGGAGGCTGAGCAGGAGCCTCCCACAACCACCATCACAGTCCAGCCATCAAAGGGTGCAGAGGCTGAGCAGGAGTCTCCCACAACCACCATCACAGTGCAGCCGCCAGAGGGTGCAGGGGCTGAGCAGAAGCCTCCCATAACCACCACCACAGTGCAGCCGTCAGAGGGTGCAGGGACTGAGCAGGAGCCATCCACAACCACCACTACAGTGCAGCCGTCACCGCCGGCGGACGCCATATAGTCCTGCCTCCCTGGGCTGCTGTGCGGCCTGCCCCACCAGAACCAGTGGGGTATTCACCCACTCGAGAGACTGTGGCCTTGCATTCCCCAGGACCAAGCACAGGGCATGTTGCCCCCTCCAGAACCAGTGGCGTTGGTGTTCGTGGTGGAGCATGACGTAGAAGATCATAAGGAAAACATGCAGTTCAGGTTCCATGGCGGCGTGGTTCTTCCATGTGTCTCCAATGGTGAGTCATTTGACTTCAGTGTTCTGTTTCTGGCAGGCTTTTGATGGCGTTGGTACCGCCCCAGAAAAGGTGTCTTTCGGAGATATCACCGACATGGACATAATTTGGCGGTAGTTACTGCCAGCCTGTTGACTGTATTACCGCCACTTTATCACCCATCACCAGGGTTGTAATGAGGGCCTATGTCTTCTAATGGAACTCTATCTCGTCTTATAGACCTATGTGTCCCTTGGTAGAGAGGTAACTCCTACCGTAGTGGTTCTACTGTTGTACTATTTATGCTCCAGCATATGTTAATGGTGTGCAGAATGCCAGACATCAAAAGAGACTGTCATAAGTATTCACTATTTTATTGTCGAATGTTTCTAGCTGCAGCTCCATAAACGTGACTTTTCTTTGCAAGAAAGACATGCTGTAGGCAGAAGGGCAGGGCGGGTGCTGGTACTGTGTACCATTCTATCCACCCTGATGCTTCAGATGGGTCCTCTACAATTTTTAAAGACATCCCAAAAGAACTTTGGAGCATATTTATACACCATATGAGTTTAATTTGCGTCATTTTTTTAACGCAAATTCTCCACTAAAAGAACTCTGTATTTATCTTTTGATCTTAGACCCATCTAACGTCACAATATTGGAGTTTGCACCATTTTTTAAATGCATGAACCTACCTTGCGTCAATGAGATGCAAGGTAGGTGTTCCCATCTAAAAAATGGTGCTAACCCAATAGCCCCATATTTATCCCCAGTGCTAAAATGACACATGGGTGGGAGGAGGGGCCAAATAATGGTGCAAAGCTTGCTTTGCACCCTTATTTAACACCTGGGTCAGACCAGGCATTAGGGGTCCTGTGGACCCATTTCCATGGCTGAACACCATGGAATGGGTCCACAGGTGCCCTCCTCAATCCCCAGAAACACCCCCACCAACACCAGAGGGACACCGGAGGATGGGGGAATCCTGTCCCAGGTAAGTAGGGTAAGTATAGGGTAAGTATAGATAAGTATTTTTTTTTTTTTATTAAAGTGCTATTGGGGGCCCAACTTGGGTCCCCCTGCATATTACAGGGTATAGTGGCCATGCCCAGGGGACACTTGTCCCCTGTGCTGGCCATGACTCCTGTCTTTTTTAATGTGGTATGGATGGTTTTGCATCAAAAAATCACACTAGGGGCCAGATGTACCAAAGGAATTTATCCATTCTGTGTCTATGGGAAAAAGCTTTCGTACATATGGCCCTAGGCTCCTTAGAGGTATTTTTTGGCCTCTAGCCAGCCTAACATCATTTGTTGGTGCAAAACACCCTTCTCCCATCCTGCCGACCCCACAGAGCTAACATCATTTTTCTTTTACGCTAGCCGACACTTTGCGCTGGATTGTGCTAGTCCATAAATTTGGTGCCCAGCTGGCGTCCTTGAATGGCGCAAGCTGGCGCTATACTTTTGATGCAAAACTGTGCATACGCAGTTTTGTGTCAATATTTCCTAATACAAATATGGTTGTGTAGCGCCTTTTCAATATTTTCGCCACAATATTCCACTGTTCATTGCATGTCTTGAATTTTCCTCTGGACAGCAGTGCTATGATAAAAGTGGCAGGAATCTTTTTTCTTTCTAGTGAGTCCAGAAATACCAATTTAGATAACTATTTAATGGTGGTTTCAAACACATACACCTGACAAGCTGCAAATTTCAAAACAGTAGCATTTTAATGCAAACGTTGATTTTTATTTGTAATATAACTTGTAATTTTAAGTTTACTTGGATTTTAAAAGAAGCTACAAATTGAAGGAAAGTATAAGGTTTACACAGACTTTTTGTGTGTATTGTGAACCGCAATGCTTCTCTGTTATTTGGTATATTTAATAGTGGAGTTAATGTCACTCATACTTATTATGATTTAAGTTAACAAACATACACATCTTTACACAATTCATTAAACATTTTCAACTATGCTTTTTTGCAATTGGGATAAATCTTAGGTCTAGGCAGTCTTTCAATTCCCTATGCATGGGTGCAATGAGCAGAGCAGTAACATTTTCATTCTGTCTGACTTTCTATTCCAAACTAAGGGGGACATTTCGAAGCATAAAGAGAAAGCAAGAAGGGGAAGAAAGCAGCACCAAACAACCAAGAACGTAAATAAAAATATTTCTGAGGATCTCTTGGTTAAAATCATTATGCTTCTAAAGGATAGTTAAATATGTAATAATGGCACGCAAAATATAATAAATGCTCACAACACATTTGTTACAACAGCATCTTCACTACCATTGCCTTTGATTGGCACATGTCAAAAGATCGGATATATGATGAAACAACGCATGCACTTACAACGCATGCCTTTACAATGCGGTAAGTACAATGCATGGTCATTACCACACATGCACTTACCACGAAATGTGTTTATAATGCAGATGCTTTTGCCACAAATGTCTTTACCATGAAAATTTTATAGTAAAGGCATAGTTGGTAAAGGCATAGGCATGGTAAAAACTAGAGGTAATTATATATATATATATACATGTGTGTGTACATACACACACAAATATATATATATATATATATGTGTGTGTGTGTGTGTATGTACATAAACACACAAACACACCTATCCACCCAAAAAACCTACCTACCCTAAACCCTAAAAATTACCTTACAATCTTAAAACCCATACCCACCCTAAAACCTAAACACCCCTTACCACCCCAAACTCCATACCCACCCTAAAACCTAAACATCCCTTACCACCCCAAATCCCATATCCACCCTAAAACCTAAACATGCCCTTACCACTGCAAAACTCATAAGCATCCTAAACCTAAAAATGCACTTACCAGGAAAAAACCCATACCCACCCTAAACCTAAACACCCCTTACCACCCCAAACCCTATACCCACCCTAAAACCTGAAAATATCCTTACCACCCCAAGCCCCATGCCCACCCTACTACCTAAGAAAGCCCTTACCACCCCAAAACCCATTCCCACCCTAAAACCTAAAAATGCCCTTACCACCCCAAAACCCAATCCCACTCTAAAACCTAAAAATGCTTTACCACCCCAAAACCCACACCTACCCTAAATCCTAAATATGCCCTTGCCACCCCAAAATCCATACCCACCCTCAAACCTAAAAATAACCTTACCACCCCAAAACCCATGCCCACCCTAAAACCTAAAAATACCCTTACCACCCCAAAATCCATGCCTAACCTAAAACCTAAAAATGCCCCTATCACGCATAAACCCATACCCACCCTAAAACCTAAAAATACCCTTACCACCCCAAAATCCATGCCTAACCTAAAACCTAAAAATGCCCCTATCACGCATAAACCCATACCCATCCTAAAACCTAAAAATACCCTTACCACCCCAAAACCTATGCCCACCCTAAAATCTAAAAATGCCTTTACTACGCCAAAACTTATGCCCACCCTAAAACCTAAAAATGCCCTTTGCAAAGAAAAGTCATATATATGTATATCAACTCCACCAGGTCCAAAGAGGCGCGATCATCTCATGTCGGTGCCTGCATCAGGGAGGGACCTACACCCTTCAATAATCTTCACACCAGTTTGACACTTAAGTCAAAAATGCGGCACTCACAGGATTTAATCAGACTTCTTTTATTCCATTACAGGACCCCAAATAAACTAACACCAACGCGTTTCGACCCTCCTGGCCGTGATCAAGACCAGGAGGGTCGATATGCGTTGGTGTTAGTTTATTTGGGGTCCTGTAATGGAATAAAAGAAGTCTGATTAAATCCTGTGAGTGCCGCATTTTTGACTCAAGTGTCAAACTGGTGTGAAGATATATATATAGATATATATATATATAAAACTCAACCCACTTAATACTTACCTATACTTACCTTTAAAACCTTTACCACGCGTACACCTTTACCATTCATGACTTTACAACGAAATTCATTGTAAAGGCATGCATGGTAAAGGTATATTCATGGTAAAGGCATCCGTGATAAAGGCATGCATGGTAAAAGCATATGCGTTGTAAATCCATTGTGGTAAATGCATTTAATTGCATTCACCTCAATGTAAGTGATGTTTCCCTAAAAGATCTTACCTGACGCACACTAGCTGGTAAAATTGCACATCGATACTTTGGAGATAATTATTTGAACAGAAGGTAGCGATGTTGAACACAAAAGACAGTCCATTTACTTATGGAGTCTTAGAAGGATGTATCTCCTTGAGCTCTGTGAGTAACATGAATGAAAAAAAATGTCTACTGTGTAAATAGAAGTGCACCTGCGCACTGAATGCCAATATCGAGTGTCTCCTTATACCCTAGAACACCTGTGGTTATAGGAAATACAATTTAAGACAAGCACCATCCATTTGATGCCCATACAAATTGGAAAGCTCCCAGCATCATCTTGTCTAAAATCGAGTGCTCAAAAAGCCTGGAATTCACATTGAGTTCCAATGACTTTTTTTGCACAGCAAAAGCTGTTTTATTTGAAGGTGCTTTGGTGATGTAACAGAAATGTCATTTGTACCTCTGTCATTACTTGATCATCTTTTCGTGGCAATCTATGCATTTTGTTAATTGAAGTACTAATAGATATGTTGTAAAGTGGTGAACTAAAAGCCATATAAATGTGCACTCAAAGGTTACTAGACTAAAGTGTTGTGGTATAGCCCTTAAACTTCATGTTTAATCAATTAATTTGATTCTGTGTTATTATATATGATGGTCATTGATATTTTGCACTAAAACGATAAAAGAGAGTAATGTTTAAAATATTACATGAAAAACGTGAAGATTGCAGTTTTGCACCATACTTTAAGCACTGAATTAACAGAGCTGTTTCATTTTAAATCTAATGTAACATGAACACTGACAAAGCTTATTAATTTTAACGCTATCATTTTGAAAGTTATATGTACTAATTGAATGTGCTGTTTTAATTCACTTTGCATAGCCTAAGTGAGGCCTGCAGGGCCCTGTTTCCTGACTTGGTAGAAAAATGTTTAATTAGTCTTGCTAATGTGAACTGTTCTTTCAAACTTCATTCCCATGAAATGTAATCTTGGTAATAGATGCTCTATTGTTCTACACATAGTGAGAATAAGAAAGTAATCTTGCGCACAGTACATTCAATAACTGTGGAACCAGACTATGAGGGTCATTACAACTTTGTTGGCCCTATTGAGGGACCTCCAAAGCCACAGGGAGGATGCTGTTGTCGTGCCTGTGGTGTTCCCTCCATCGTTTTACAATGTACCCGCCAGGCTGACTGGTGGGGTCAGTGCAACGGTATTGGCCTCGGCTCTCTTAAGAAGGCCGAGGCCAATACTGTAGCATAACAGTATCCTCGGAATGGGATCTGTTTGCACAAAAGACAGGGCGCATTCTGAGGGTGCAGGGCAGGGGGGGCCCTGCACTGCCCATGCCATAAGCATGGGCAGTGCAGGGGCCCCCCTGTCTCCCCCAGCACTGTTTCTGCCACCCTTTCTATGGCAGGGAAAGGCTCACTGAAACAGAAGTTGTGACCAGCATGGTGGCACTGAGTTCAGCACCGCTATAACTGACAGAGAGTCTGACTGCTGTCAGCCCATCGGGAACCTTGTTCCTGGTGGTAACGGTGGTCCCCTGGTGGTCCGACCACCAGGGTTGTAATGTGGCGGTCGGACCGCCTGGAGTGTGGGGCGCTGACTACTACAGTGAGTCTGGAGGTCCTTGGGCTGCCAAACTCGTAATGAGGCCCTATGTATACATTCGTTTCAACATGCATGGATTAGCTAAGATGGATGCCATCTACGTGTTGGGAATGGAAATCCTCACCGGTGTTGCGGTCCCATGTTGAATGACTGACTTTCGTTGGACAATTACACCTTCTACATCATATGGAGTGATGGATGAACAAATTATCTCTTACTATGAACTTTAATACACCATTCCCCCAAAAGGACCAGCAACATTCTTCTTTGGTCAATCCTCCCCACTCTTCTCTTCTTGCTGGACCCTTTGGACTCTGAGACGTTTTCCCCTGACCTCAAGAAAAATACTCTTGACCGAACATCTGACATGCCCACATGTTCCCTTTTTATTTACTTTTTGCCAACTTTACTTAATTAACTGTTGCCCTAGATGTCATTTTTCCAAATTTGTTTAATTCTTATTTTGTTCCCACATGTGTTTTAGCCTTGCACAACTTAACTTTTGAATACTAATCTGTAGGCTTTTCCCTTGACACAGCTAGCTAAGCTTATATGACTTTTGAATTGCCTTAATGCTTAAAAAAACGGAACAGCACTTGTTTTCTGTACATCTTCTGATGTTTCGTATTGCTTTTGTTCAATGCTTAGGCCTTTTAATGTTAGTTTGTTTGAACGCCCTCCATTGCCTTAGTCTACAAATGGTGGTTTTGTATCTTCATAACTTTGTCTTGATAATTGTCTACATGATTTTGAGTCTGAATTTGCAATAAAACTCCTTAACCTTATTTCATTGTATGACCCATTTGATCATACTGTTATTCTAATCTGATTTGTTGCGAAAATGCGGATGCCTTATTTCTTCACATCTTTCTGTTGGTTGAAAACACTTATTGACCTTGTTGAAGGCATACTCCTCAGTAGGAAAATGCTTCAGCAAATCTGGTAGCTAAATTGTGGCTTTTCCCATGATGTGGGAGACATAGTTAGGCACTGTGTAAGAGGTCCTTGAAACTTTTTTTCATGCAGATTGCCCACCCGAAACCTTTTGGACCATGGTTTGATCTGATGATTGAAGAAGTTTCATAGACATTCCTCTGCAGAATGGATGAGTAAGTATTAATAGGGTTTGCACTAGTTGCTTTGGTCTGAGATTATGGTGAAGCGTGATGTTTTGAAGTGTTTTGCAGAGCTTCTGCACTTGTGTGGTGCTTAATGCTAAGAAGCAGTTGTTGGTTGTTTTTGAACAGGTTCACCTTAGCCTAAGATCCTTGGATAACGCACAACTGTAGAAGACACTTGGGCCCTGATTTATACTTTTTGAGGCAAAACTGCGCTAACAGGCCTGCAAATCAAATGCTACTAGTGGGCCTGCAGCACTGGTTGTGCCATCCACATTAGTAGCCCTGGAAACATGGCTCAGACCTGCCACTGCTGTGTCTGTGAGTGCAGTTTTGAACTGCCAATGGGACACGGCAAGTGTACCCACTTGCCAGGCCTAAACCTTCCATTTCTATACATGTAAGGCACACCCAAGGTAGGTCCTAGGTAGCCCTATGGGCAGGGTGCAGTGTATGTTAAGGGTGGGACATGTACCTATGTGTTTTACATGTCCTGACAGTGAAATACTGCCAAATTCGGGTTTCACTGTTACAAGGCCTATCTCACTCATAGGTTAACATGGGGGCTGCCTTTAAATATTATTAAATCTCAGATTCCCCTTGGGAGAAGATAGACATGTGGTGTTTTGGGTCTCTGAACTCACAATTTAAAAATACACCTTTTAGTGAAGTTAGTTTTTAGATTGTGTTTTGGAAAAAAAACTTTTAGAAAGTAAGCATTTTCTTGCTTAAACCATTCTGTGACTCTGCTTGCTTGTGGATTCCCTGTCTGGGTCAGTTTGACAGTTGGGCTGTTTGCCCCTCTCTCTAGACAGTGACATAAAGGGAGTTGGGGAGTAGCCTGCATATCCTGATGAGCCATCTGTGCTGGGAGGGAGGGAAGGAGTAGTCACTTACACCTGGAAGGGCTGTGAGGGAGACTTTTCTTTGAAGTAGGCCTACTTCAAAGGCAGAAAGGGGTATATGAAGAGTATTCAAAACTTCTGAAAGTTAGATTACTTCTGAAACCAGAAGGAACCTCTGCCAAGGAGAAGAGCTGGAGACGCTGGAAAAGCTGGAGGAGGAGTATTACCCCTTTGCCTGGACTGTGCTTTGCTGGGTTGGCTGGCAGCAGCTGCTTCTACCTGGGAGAGGACAAAGTCTGACTTCTGTGTGACTTCCCACTGGTGAAGAATCTCCACAGGCTTGAAACTGAGCTTTCCTCCTGTTGTTGAAGTCTCAGGGACAGCAAGGATTTCTCTCTGCCAGCACTTGGGCTTTCTGCTGAAGGTCCTGCATGCCAAGTGGTGGCCTAACCTGTCTCTGGGCCCTTGAAAGGTGCAGCTGGTGGAAAAGGACAGAAATCTACGCAAAGACTGCCATGCGGGGAAACTTTTGACACACACCCGCTTCACGGCTGAAAAACGACACGCCAGTGGCCTTGTGGCTAAACTCAATGTTCCACCTGCATCGCGGCTGGGAGATCGATGCAACATGGCTGGAGAAACAATGCGCAACACCCGCAACTGCAGGTGTTAATGACGCAAGCCCCCATGCAGCGCGGTTTCTTGACACATGTATGCTACACCAACCACGTACTGCAAGAATGGGTGTGAAACAGTAATCGGGCAATATCGTCAACTGGGAGTACCAGTAGAACACATTGGTGTGAAACAGAGGGACTCAAACTCATCCATTATTGAAACTGCTCAGTTTAGCAGGATAGGAATGATATGTCGGCTGTTTTAATATGTCCCACAGTGCCCGACATTCCAAAACAAAACCCATACAATGTCAGCTGAATTCACACACCTATCCTGTCCCATACATGGTCAACATGAGTGGTGGGAACACTGGATGGCAAATGCACTGGTAACTAGATCTGTTGTGTTGGAAAATTGGTTATTTGTAAGGGCAGATAGGTACCTACACTTAGCAATAGGCCACTAACCTCCACTTAGGTCCAGTTAGGTCTCAGTAAACTAAACCCAGCTCAACCCTTGGTAGCTTGGCAACGAGCGACAAGGCTTAACTTAGGAGACAGAGTGTAAAGCACTCAAATATCACAAAACAGTAATTAAATAAAACACAGGAAACAGTTTAAAGATCCAAAACCAATTTATGGAAATAGATTATATTTTTATCTTTAAAATTACACAAAAACAAATAAAATCGGATAAGGGGAACCGGAGATGTGAATTTTTAAAGATTTTTTTTTTTTTTTAGCGCCTAGAAACAAAAAGCGCCAATCGGGTCATCTGGTTGCACCTCGACCGGGGGAAAGTCAAAGTTTAAGGCTGACCGCGATGGAGCCCTGCTCGGCTACAGCTATCGGGAGGCCTCGGTCAAAAGTTTACCTTCGGACTTAGGGGGTCATTCTGACTTTGGCGGGCGGCAGAGGCCGCCCGCCAAAGTACCGCCGTCAGAATACCGCTGCGCGGTCAAAAGACCGCCGCGGTAATTCTGAGTTTCCCACTGGGCGGGCAGGCGACCGCCAGAAGGCCGCCCTCCCGCCCAGCGGGAAACCCCCTTCCACGAGGATGCCGGCTCCGAATGGAGCCGGCGGAGTGGAAAGGGTGCGACGGGTGCGGTTGCACCCGTCGCGATTTTCAGTGTCTGCTATGCAGACACTGAAAATCTTGGTGGGGCCCTGTTAGGGGGCTCCTGCAGTGCCCATGCCAGCGGCATGGGCACTGCAGGGGCCCCCAGGGGCCCCGAGACACCCGTTACCGCCAGCCAGGTTCTGGCGGTCAAAACCGCCAGAGCCAGGCTGGCGGTAAGGGGGTCGGAATCCCCATGGTGGCGCTGCCTGCAGCGCCGCCATGGAGGATTCCCCAGGGCAGCGGGAAACCGGCGGGACACCGCCGGTTTTCCGTTTCTGACCGCGGCTGTACCGCCGCGGTCAGAATGCCCATGGGAGCACCGCCAGCCTGTTGGCAGTGCTCCCGCGGTCGTTGGCCCTGGCGGTCCATGACCGCCAGGGTCAGAATGACCCCCTTAGTCTCTTTTCTGAAGATTTTCTTCAGCGGACGAACCTGCCAGTCCAATCCGACCTCGTGGAATTCTTTTCAGGATACGCGTCGCGGGAGCCCTCGGTGGAGATTTTTACCTTCGGACTTAGTCATTTTTTCGAGGTAAAAATCCTTCGACTGGGGCAAACCTGGATCTTGATTGGACGTCCCTGGAGCCCTCCTCGGATACGCTGGCTGGGAGGTCCAGGTCAACTTTTTACCTTCGGACTTAGTCTCTTTTTTTGGAGATTTTCTTCAGCGGGACGAACCTGCAAATCAGGCTGGGTCGCGGTTGAGGCAAGCCGGCTAGAGTTGCTGCGGCGGGTCGGTCCCTCTATGGAGCTTTTTTTCAAAAGTTCTCCAAACTTCTGGGGCTTCTCTCAGATGTTCTTTTAAGGTTCTTTTGGGGTCCACAGCTCACCCAAAGGGTCCAGAAGCTCTGAGATGATCCTTGGGGCTGCAGACTACAACTCCCAGAATGCACCTGGCGCAAACTCCTTTTTGGCCACTGGGCAGTGGTCAGCTACTTGATTTCTTCAAGAGTTGGTGCAGGGGACTCTGGTTAGCAATTTTTCACCTGTAGCAAACAGGGAGTCCCTCCTTGAACCAGTTGAAGCCAGTCAAAGTCTTTCTTGTGGTGAAGCCCAAGTGTGCAGCTGGTGCAGTCCTTATGAGTGCAGGTGCCAGGTGCAGGCCAGGGGTCCAGCAGGGCAGTTCTTCTTCTTCTGTAGTTCTTCCTGGTAGGGATGTGGTAGGGAACTGAGGTGTGGGTGCAGGTCTGCCGGTTTTATCCTTGCTCCTGGGTGAAAAACAGGGGGGTCCTGATTCTCCAATCAGGTGCAGGGCCCTTCCCCCTGTGATGACCACTTCCTGTGAAGTGTGGCAAAAATCAATCACAGGAGGCAACATTCTTCAAAAATCCATCATGGCTGAATCTGATTTTTGGAGGTTACATCTGGCTGAGCCCACCCACTGGTGTGGATAAAAATCATAAACACACCCAACTCCTGCCCTCTCCTAATCTAATCAAGGGATTGCCTGGGGTTGCAGGATGTGGGGGTGTTGCTGGGGTGCTCCAAATGTCCTTCTCTGCCTTTGAAGACCAGTGTGGCAGCCCTCCCCCTTCCTGCCTCACCATCTGCTGAGGGGAAATTCCCTCCCACAGGCACATCTCTTTGTGTGAAGCCAAGTCACTTCACACCTCATCAAACAGCCTGGCCAGGCTGCCAGAGGCTGGCCAATCAGGGCACAGCAGCAAAAACAACGCAGGGCTGAAATTGGCAACTTTTCAGGTAAAGTTTAAAACTCTTTACCTGAACAAGTTATAATAAATCCCACAACTGGAAATTGTGGGATTTATTATAACAATTGATTTGATACCAAACTTTTGGTATCCATTACTTAAGGGGACTTTAAAAATTAAAATAAAGTCTCCCCATTGTAGCCTATGAAGGCCATTCACTACAATGAGGGGAAACAAATCTGGCTCTTTTTACCTCACCAGGGCCTATAAATCTACTTTTATACGGTCCCTGCTTATAGTTACATGGCACCCAGCCCTAGGGGCACATAGGGCACACCTTAGGGGTGACTTATATGTAAAAATAAGGTAGTTTAAGACTTTGGAACTACTTTTAATTCCAAAGTCGAATTTGCACATAACTTTAATTTAAAAGCAGCCTGCAAGGCAGGCCTGCCTTTAAAATGACACTGGGCACCTCAGCAGTGCACCTATGGGTGCACTACCTATGCTGTGGTCCCTAAACCTCGATGCCCTACCATATACTAGGGACTTATAGTCAGGTTAACTTAGCCAATTATAATTAGCCTAATTTGCATAATTTACACAGAGCACAGGCCCTGGGACTGGTTAGCAGTACCCAGAGCACCATCAGAGTCAGGAAAACACCAGCAAAAAGTGGAAAATGGGGGCAAAAAGTTAGGGGGCCTCTGCAATCAGCCCTGTTTTCTCACATGTTGTAGCTGCCAATGTGACAGCTCAGTCATCAGGAGATGTTGAACATGTCAAGAGAGGGATTTGGATGTAGGACGGAGTCCCCAGGACAACACACAATTTGCACTGTACACCCATGGGAAGACTCTGCGACCCAAGCATATGACACATGAAGTAAGGGAGTACCCATTAATTTTTATCATGATTATTACATCAATAAAACAATAGTAATTAACACCTATCCTAATCCAGCCTATCCTAACTATACATAACCCCCAACAGACCATAACTACTCTATGCTACACTTACCTTACACATTTAACAACACACTCTAAACATTCCCCCCCCCACACCTCTTATATCACAGGACACATGCAGGCCAACATACACTAAACTAAGCTTTTACTAACTATGACTAAACAAATATATATTGTTTTGTATTTTATTTATATGTTATTGTATTTTTAATTTTTTTTATAAACATATAAAAGCCCCAACATCAGCCCCCACCCACCCTTCCACATAGTAAAACATTAAGATTAGAAAACCCACCCCAAACCTACTTATCCTAACTAACCCACTAACCTATACTAACCTACAACTAACCCCCTAAAAACCTAGAAAAAGAGGAGGGAGGGTAGTGAACTTAGGAGGCTTGACATAATGCCATTCAGAGGTTGGCCCTTTTCAGTCACTTCTTTATATTCTTGAGGGCCTTGCTATTCATGGCCACCTCCTTTTCAATGGAGTCCAACTTTTGGAGAACCTGTTGCACATCCCTCTGAATATCTGTAATGGCACTCCTGTCCATGGCAGCAGATGTGGTTGGCTGTGTGATGGTACTTGTGGGTGCAGCAGCTGGAGCTATATCCATGTCGGCAGCTGTGGGCCCCTGTACAGCTGTGGTACTTGGTCCAGCCTGTGTGGGCAGTGTGGGTCCCCCTTGGCTAAATGCCTGCCACTCACCAGTGGATCGCTCCAAACGATATAAGTGTGCCAGCCTCCTGAACTCAGATTTCACTGCCAATGTGTGCCTCTAGCGCACTGCCCTCTTCCGAAAGGCACGGAGTTGGTCATTATTCATGTTGGCAGCTGTTGAAATGAGACAGGCAATCGTCAGTGTCAGCATTGTGTGGAGTATGTACAGTAAATTAGCTTACTCTCTACATCAACTAGATTGTGGATCTACTCTCAATCCAGATGATACAATGGCCCTGATGGATGAAATGACAATGCTGCCTCAGCACAATTTCCCTTACACCATAGCCATCCACAACAAGGTTGGGTAACAAACTAGTTTAGATCTGCTTAGACTTTGCACCATGAGTGACAATGCTGAAGCAATGTCTAAATCACATTGACCTGGGCCACTATTCCTCTTCATATGTGTCTAATTTTCTAACATACTTCACCTGAAACTTGATGCTGTTATTGGGAGTATGGGATGCTGTTGTTTATCATAAGGGTTCAGTGTTAATAGGTACACACGCAAGCCTGATCAAAATGACTGTCACCTACACTGTGAGCATCACATCTACCTACATAGTTGTTAATTCCACCCCCTGTGCCTCAGGGGGTATGGCCATGCAGATCAACATCTCAACTGTCCAGGTCATCCAACAATGCATGCCCACTCATACATGGAGTCAGGGAGTGAACCATAATTTAGCTGATGACAATAATAAAGCTGGTATCCATAGGTCTATCACTTCTACATTCATGTGTCCATGTGTAGACACCTGAACAGCCAATACCATTCCTCACCCACCCATAACCATGCTAGCACACGATTGGACTTGACCTGCATGCACTCCTATTACATTCCATATAGTTGTCACGTAAGTGGACTACACAATTATTGGCACCATGCTGGGGGACAAATGCCCACACAATCCTACACGTACATTGAAATACACAGATGCACCAATGTGTGCCCTAAATTATGCATCACTGTGTTGTGGGAATGACAGTGTGTTCCAGTGCCATTACACTCACAAAGGTGCACATCTAAGTCAAATATGGAGCTACATGGGACTTGTCATCACTTTGTTTACACAATGTTAGCCATTGAGCATCAGAAGCCTCACAAGATATGACTCTCTGCATGTGCATGGGGAACCACTTAAATGTGACAGTGTCACCATCCAGCCTATTTTGAATTCTGATCATTTTACAGCTCATCACTTCTAGCAATGGGTGCTGAACTCATGACTCACTCACACTGAACACTTCAACACTACACAGGACAGACAATATCACACTTCCTGGATACATCTGGGTCCTCTGGTCCTCAAATTTTGCCACCTCACATATAGTGTAGGGGGGAGAACCACCTGAAATATATATATGGACATCACTGTCACTGCTAGTGGACGACATATGGCTGTATGTACTTTCCAGAAGAGTGAGGAAATCATCCAGGTTGTGGACAGTGCAACAGACACACCACTGCAAACTCACAATGAGACTGTCTCTCTGGTGAATGAGAGCCATACATCTGCACTCTTACACTGCGCCTTAAACTCATGTAGTGCTACACCCTGCAACAACCATGTGTGGCCAATCTGTAGAAGATGGAACTCCATGGAATGAGGTGGAGTTTGGAGACAGATACATGACACTACCCACGTGCTCTGCAAAACAACTGATTCATGTATTCTGGCTTGTCCTGCAAGGCCCACAGAGGCACTTTGTAGAGGACAAGCGGCTAAATAGTCAGTCTGCAATTTTTATGCATTGAATAATCCATGACTGACGTGTCACAGTTGGGTGACGGCATCAAATGACTCATTGCCAGTGCCCCCTAAGGCAGGTATTCCCCCTTTGTAAACATAATGGCAGGGATGATGTATGTGTAAATCGGACATTATTGCACCATACATGGAGTGTCATACTTAGTTATCACAACCCACTTACAAATGGTATGCTGGCAGTGTTTTGGCTTATCGTACATGACACAATGCCGGGGCACAGATGTTGCCAGGGCCCCTGAAATGTCTGACTTAGTGATGGATGTGCATGACTTTCTTAACTTCTGGCTTGCATTAGTAAAATGTTAGGATATGTGAATCCCATGTCTATACTGGCACAGTGACACTTCATTCTGGTTGCATGCAACCTGTCCATAAGCATTGCATGCAGCCTGCCAACACATCTGTTACTGTCATTCAAGTGCAATGAACAGTAATTAGTTAGCCAATAGGGTACTCACCGAACCCAGATGGACCAGAAGATCCTGCGCCCTGGCCACAAGATCAGCCCAGCAATGCTTCAGCTCATGGTCATTGAGACTGCTGTAATACACCCTCTTCAGGTGGTAGAGCACCTTTCCCCACTGCAGCCGCCTTGCCGCCTTGCCGCCTTGCCACGTATGGTAGCCCTGGATCACACGGCCACCCATCTCTATTCTTAACGGGAGGTAGTGGGCTACCAGCCAAATAAAGCCTCACAGCTACTCCTTCCCCATCCTGGTCTGCCTCCCCCTGCCAGACATTGAAACAGAAATAATGAAAGGAAACTTAACACCCGAAAATTCACTAACCCAACTAACCCACCTATAGAACCAACCCAGAGAGACACCCACAGCACAAGTACAAGGTAAAATACACTAGACACACAAATTCACAGGCACTGGGACAAATGATAATCAAATACAACAGTAACACAACAGGAGGGACATCACAACATACACTAAATAGCAAGAGGACACCATCAACTCCAAAACACAACCACACAGTCAAAAGAGGCACTGTAAAGAGAAAGTGAAAGTACACCCACTGTATCATTCTTGTAAACAGGATATCCTATTGCATCACTTCCTGTGCCCTTGCAACACGTTTTCTGTTATGCGTGTATTTTTTGATGCATTTGATATTTGTGTGAATATTTCTGACGCATTACTTACTTGCGTCGATTTACATTGACACATTACCCTTATGCGTCGATTTAATAGTAAATCAGCATTCCGATGGATGCAAAGGTGGAAAACATGCTAAGGGCCCAGGGGTCATGTACTTTGCGTTTGCGGATATTTTCGATGCATTTACGTCTTTTTTTTTACTCTAATCCTGATTGCATGATTTTGACATTTGTTAATGTGTGCACCCTGTATCAACATAAAAACTGTATGTGTTAGGCTGTAGTATGGCATTTTGTGTATGGCCACATGTGGTAGTCCATTGTACAATGTGATTTGTGTGTGATTGGTCTGTTACATCAATGTGTGTGTTACACAATCAACAGCATGCAAATGTATACACGCCATGCATATGTCTGTATGTGTGATACAGTGTATCCACATATGTATGGCAGTCAGTACTATGCAGGCGTCATGGTATTGTAATTTGTGTTCACTTATGTGCTGTGTGTAGTTGTCTTACAGAGCATCACATGTCATACAACATTCACAGCTCAGGGATTGTTGATGATGGTTGATGAGTGCTATTTGGCAGATGTTACCCAACAAACGTCTCCTTATGTTGATCTTGAGTATATGGATGACTTGTGTGTGGACTACACATATGTCTGACGTGTACATCTTTGGTACATAGTGTGATTGACACACTCTTCCTACATCCCAACCATATCATGTATTGAACACAATGGACAGTTGAAAATCATAATATTTTGCTTTGTAATTACAATTAATTTGTGGTGGACCTGCAGCCCTAGCTGCATATGTCCACATCCATTCTGATGTGCATTCCATAGACATGTCCGTGCAAAGTGTGAGGTCATGTGTACCCTGTGATGGTATTGGGCCCCATGGCAGTGGCAGGAGTGATTTCCATGGCTGTACTGCGCATGCTCCATTTCTCCCATTGCTTGTCATACCTGGGCTAATCATGTTGAGCTTTGTCACCAATGATGTCCCCACCTTGTCACACATGCTCCATGCAGTCTTTGCAACTCTCACACTGAGTTGCGTTAGTGACCTGTTCAAACTTTACAGTCTCACCATATTTTGACATCCACTGCCTTATGTGTGGGCCCCTTATTTAGGTCATCTTTAGACATGTAGTTGTTGTGTGTGATGAGCTATTGTTACACAAGTTTGTAACATGGATGTAATTAATATGTTGTGGTCCATAAACTGTGCTCTTCAGTTGTCACATTCAAGTGATGAGGTTAATTTTGATGTGTGTGATGGTAGCAGTTCACTCTTACGCTTCTCATGTGGTGTTGCTACAGTACTCTTCAGATATGTATTTGTGACACGCTCCCTGAGGTTAGACTCATAATCCCAAAGTATGTGTTTAAGAGATTGAAGACACCAAAGCCAGGTTGTGTGAATGAGTGAGATGTTTATTGATAATACTTACAAGGTGAGTTACGTGATGATTATGTGAAGAAGTTCTGTCGCAATGTGCAGTCTGCGGCATTTCCCAGCAGCTGGGTTGTGGTCTTCCCCCTCAGTTCCTTCTCCACCATCCTCCTCGTCCTCAAGCCGGTCATCAACCTGCTCATATAATGGTACGTTCATCCGTACACATATGTTGTGCAGGACAGCACAAGTCAATGTGGTCTTGCAGGCCATTTGTGGGGCATATAGGAGGCTGCCTCCTGTGATGTTCAGGCACCTGAATCTGGACTTCAGCCACTATGGTCCATGTACTCCGATGTCCCTTGGTATATGCACGCTCTGCTGCTGTGCTTGGGTTGTGAAATGGGG
This sequence comes from Pleurodeles waltl, assembly GCF_031143425.1. NCBI lineage: Eukaryota > Metazoa > Chordata > Amphibia > Caudata > Salamandridae > Pleurodeles > Pleurodeles waltl. The sequence goes on along the minus strand of NC_090448.1, from coordinate 253,721,914 downwards.
TAATTTTCCATGGCTGTATGGTAGAACCCAGATCTGCTGCAAAAGATTACAGGAGTAATTTGTTGTAAGGGCTTGCAACGGGTAAGTCATAGCATGGCAGTTGATATTAGGATCTGGTTGTGGCTCATATGAAATAGTGTTTTGGTGTGAGTTCCTACCCTTGTGTGACCTTTCCTCAGCACAAGATTGTTGGACATGACAATCTTGTATTTGGGTCAAGGACCTAGAACACTTGATTTGGATTCCACACTGATAGTCATTATGTATGTACATGCATTATGTAGTGCACCTTTGTATCAGTGTGCTATCACTAGAGGGGACGTGACACATCCTAACAACACAATGAGGTCAGATGTGGTGGCTTCATGGTAGCACTACAGTGCCTGGACAATCCATCCCTTTTGACATGTGTCATTGCAGATGATATGTGACACTTAGGGCCTATGAAATTGGTAAGTGTGAATGCACAACAGGTCTCCTAAATTGGCTGGTGTGTCCTGCAACATTTCAACTATGCAAGAATGCCCCATGTGTGACATGTTACTTGGCAACCATTGGATGTCCCTTGTGCCAGTTTCTCATGTGTAGCTGTGCACCAATGCTATCTATCCTTTACCAGGGTACTTGACTATCTGCCTTGTGGAGGTGGATGTATCTGTGCTGGATGGTACACAGATCTGGGCATATGCTTTTTTTAATGGCCAATTAGCTCTTTCTGTGTGTGTGCATCCGTGTGGAGCATGCATTTGTGCCACATTCTTCTGAGTTCATAGCACAGTCTGCTTCCTATTTGCAACCTGCATACTGCACCCCTGGGGTGGTATTTGTTGTTGGCACTTCCTCAGGTTTTAGGGGACAGCTACATGTGAGTCTACATCTTCATGCTATGTATCTTGTGGTGACAGACCTGCAGCACACCCCTTCCACGCTACATACAGCATGGGAGGGTGGCCAATTTACAATGTGGCTTCAAGTAATGAAGAGGTGGTCATCTGCCAAGATGTACATACAGTGCAGCCATAACTGTGGAACTGTGGGCTATTACATTGTTCCCTTGGTGTTCCTGAGTGGCAGCTAATGTTTGTGTCAGCCTGAGGTGTCCAAGGGTGTGTATCCCATTGTCACAGGATGATCAACATAACTAGGAGTGTCTCTCCTATCTTCCTAAACTTTAATGTTCATTTCTACTGTCTGCACAGTGCAGGTTATGGGATGTAGCTCAGCTACTTAGCAAATGTGTCTCTTGGCACAATGCATTTGAGGCCAGTGATGTCCTGTTGTCTCCTTCTGTGTCCTACTATTACATCCACGATCCACTGTCTGACTGTGTCTCTGCCCCCTGTTATACCATTTCTTGTTTCTGGTACAGACATGATGGCGTTGTGAGTCAGTGAGTGAAGCATGTGAGGTTGCACTACAGTGACTGTGGTTCCACTCCTGGCACATGGTATGTGATGGGGATTGATCTTGTATTCCTATGCGCGTGAGCCAATGCTTCAGACAGATGTCTCTGCACACTACAGGTAAGTTAGGTATGTGTTGATGAGATGCAGTTGATATAGGCACAAGTTGTGTGGTGTTTGGTATTTGTTCTGGCAGTGATTTGCACAGTATGACTTGAGACATCTGTGCCTATTTAGAAATTACATGACATAGGCATGGTATATGCCTTTGATGTGTCTGTGATATTATTTGTTTGGTGTAGTGTGTGTGATGTGTACATAGTCAGCAACCTGAGGGCACTTGTGGTGCTCTGTGTAGTTCTGCTGTTTTCACAGGGAACATGTCTGCACCTGTCCTTCCTGTAGTGTGCCTGTCAAGTTGTGGGTGTGTTACGTACTTGTGGGTGTATGTATTAATGTTGTGCACTGATTGTGCTGTACTGCAGCATGGTGCATATGTGTTATCACCTGCCCTTGTGTGTAACCCTGACCATATGTTACTGTAGTGGTGTATGTCTTGTGTGTCAGGGTTGGGGTGTTGGGTGTACATTACTAGATTTGTAGACTTACCCACAAGTAGGCCATTTCCAAATTGTCCATCCTTGAATTGTTCATTGATCCTGCTGTGCCGGAATATTTAGGCATCATGGACACTCCCAGGATACTTGGCCAAAATGTTTATGAATAATCTGCGGTGGTCCACTATGGCCTTTACATTAATGGAATGTGTGTGCTTGCGATTCCGGTATAAGCTCTCTGTTGCTGCAGCTTGTTCGAATAATTGAGTTGTACAAGCACAATAGTCAGGCTCAAACGAAGAGAATTCAGATACCCTGAGGCAGAAAGCAAAAGTGCCACTGAGATAGCAGATATGGGCTCCACAAGCATCGGTGTCCCAACTACACACTAATGTTTCCTGACAAAATTCTTATCAGGTTACAAATGTGCATGCAAATCAGTTGGCATCACAGTTCCCTTTAACAGATCTGAGTGATAATGATTTTTCAGACATTTTTCAGTTAAGTTGCCCCAACGAAGAAGAGGAAGTATGCTAGGCACTTCCTTAGAAGTAGATAAGCATGGTCCATATGTGAATGGTGATGTAACAGGTAACTGTGTGTCCCTTCTAGTCAACACAGGTGCCACACATTCTACTGTCAGAACAGTAGTAGTACCAAATGTACCCTTTTCAGGACAAATAATTCAAAGCTGTAGGAGTTGTAAATAAACAATTGCCCAACCCCTTAACAGAATCTGCCCCTCTAAAAATAGGTTCCTTTGAAGAAGAGCATCAATTTGTGATGTGTGACTCAAGTCCTGTTAGGGTGCTTGGAAGCAACTTGCTATACAAGTTGACCTGTTCCATCAGTTGTACCCACGTGGTATTGAGATCTACACAAATGATGAGGATGCAGCATTTAAAAATGTTAAACAAAGCCTGAGTGTCACATTGTACCCAATGTTGACATGTAATGACTTACCAAAAGATCTTAAAGACATTGGCCCTCATTACAACATTGGCGCTAACTACCGCCTACCACCACGGTGACAGCTGCCAACATACCGCCTCCGTGGCTACCAGCCGTCTACGTGTATCATGACCACCAACGGTATAACGCCAGAATGCTGGCGGAACACCGCCAATGGTACTGGCGGCGGACGGCGGTAAGGCGGCGCTGCATTGCAGCAGGGCCGCCACGCCAGCAAAACATAGCCAACCGTATCATGACCAATGATATGGCCTGGCGGTGTTTTGCTGGCAGACGCTGCTGCTGGCAGCAGTGCCGCGGACCGTCTCCAGCCAGAGCACCCCCTGCAAGCAGGTGAGTCGGGTTCTCCGACAGGAGAGGGGGGTTGGGGTTATTGTGTGTATGTGGGGTGTGTATGTTTTGGAATGTATGCATGCGGGTGTGAGTTGCATTGAATGCGTACATGAATGAGTGATTGTGAGTGCTGTGTGTTGTGAATGCATGTGTGTGACAAGGTATGTTGGTGTGTGTTGCAGTGTGTTGCGGTGTGTTGATATGTATGTGTGCATGTGTATATATATGGGTGCGCGTGCAGGTGTGTGTATGTGCGGGGGCAGGTGAGGGAGGGGTGGACTATGGGAGGGGGGCGGGGAGACCCCTATCAGTGCCAGGGAAGGGATTCCCTGGCACTGATAGTGCCTGCTGCCATGGGTTTCGTGGCAGTAAGTTTAGCACAAAAACCATGGTGGTAGGTCGGGTCGTAATCCGGAGGGTGAGATTGTGACGGCCGCTGGGATGGAGACTGAAGTCTCCAGCACAGCAGCCATCACCACCCTCGCGGTCGGTGTGTTAAAGTGGCGGTCTTCGATGGCGGTTACCGCCAGGGACAAAATCACTTTTTTTTTTACCTCTAGCCTGTTGGCGGTATTAACGCCACTTTAACACCGACTGCCAGGGTTGTAATGAGGGCCATTGTGTCCCCTGAAGTATGTTACTTTTCACGAAAGAAAGCAGTACTCATTAAAGGACTTGAGCATATCAAGATTACAGTGATACTAAATGCTGTGTAGCAGAGTATTCCCACATATAACATGGCCCCTGAAACAATTTTAGGAAATACCCCTATGATTGACTCACTGATAGAGCAGGGAATTCTAAGAGAGATATTGGGACGTCCATGTAACCCTCCTATCATGGGACTGCAGGAACCCAGTGTAAAATGCTGCATAGTTCAGGCCTTAGAAAAACATTGTTGTTCCATGTTGTCCATTGGTACCGAATCCACCTATGGTTTTATTCCAAATTCCATGTCAAACAGAGTGGTTCACCGTGATTGATTTATGCCAAGCATTCTTTTCCATACCGTGGCATGAGGAGAGCCAGTTTCTGTTCAGGTTTCAGTTTGGCAGTCGTGTTTTGGCATGGTGCCGAGCCCAACAAGGGTTTTCAGAGAGACTGTCAGTTTTTTACCAGATCTTGAAAAAGAATCTTGAGTCCCTTAAAATACCCGCCCATTCAGTTTTGGTCCATTACATTGATGACTTATTAGTGCCATTGAATACTCAAGAAGCTTGTAGGCGAGATACTATTGCCCTGTTCAACCACTCAGCTGAGAATGAACATAAATTTTCCCCAACTAATTTCCAGTGCTGTTAGAAAGACGTGTTTATATTTAGGACACCTCTTTGAGAAAGGTGCAAGGAAGGTGTCACAAGAAAGAATCTCAGCAATTCTGAAAATGAGTCTCCCAACAACTCAGAAAGAAGTCAGGATGTTTCTGGGAATGGTTGGCTACTGTTGCCAGTGGGGTCCAAACTTTTCATTTGTTGGTCAAACCTTTACAGAGGCTGACAGACAAAGATGTTTCTGATCTGGTACCATTGAAAATGTGCCTTCAAAGAGCTGAGAGAAAATCTCTGTTGTGTCTCTGCTCAGGAATAGCCTGGTTACAATTAACTTTCTATTGTTGCAAGAGGGAGGGATGTGCTCTCTCAGTTTTGACCCAAATGCATGGAAGTGCCAAAAGCCCTGTGCATATAATTCTGCCACTCTTGATCCTGTGGCTTTGGAATTGCCTGGTTGCCTTAAAGCAAATGCTGCAATTTTCGTCAGCAAAAGCATTGTTGTCGGTTATCCTTTAAATGTTTTTGTCCCCCATGCAGTGGAAATTTTGTTAACCCGTACCAAAACCCAGCATCTTACAAGTGCACATCTGACCCATTATGAGCAGGTCATACTCGCTGCCCTGAACATAAACCTTACATGTTGTAACACCTTGAATCCCACAAACGGGATGCCTATAGCTGTGAATGATAAAGATGTTCATGATGATTGTAATTATCAAATTGAGCATGTTGGTCTAGATGTTACTGAACTATGCACCACGCCAAGACCTGACATTCAAAACATTCCCCTAACTGAAAATGATTATGTCATATTTGTTGAATGCTCCTGTTTAAAAAATAAAGATGGTATCCTAAGAGCTAGTTATGCAGTTTGCACAATCTCAGGTGTATTCAAAGCCCCATAGCTTTAAGGAGTCGTTTCTGCCCAAGTACCTGGATTAGTTGCTCATGCTAGCACATGCTGTGTTTCTGAACAGCTCAAAGTGACAATTTTTACCCATAGTCAGTATGCTTTGGTGTTATTCACAACTTTGGACAGGTATGGTCACAGACAGGCTTTCTAACCTCATCTGGTTCACCAATTAAAAATGGTGTAAGGTTTACAACCTGTTGAATGCATTGCAGTTACCTGCCTGCAAAGCTACTTATTATATAACTCTTGGCAACAACTATGCCAATGAGGTGGCAAGAAACTGTACCCTAAATTGTTCTGCCTTTAATGGAGAGTACTCAAATGAGTCAAATGATGAGACAAGTCACAGTCTTCTGTTATCTGCCACAGACATCTGTGAGGAAGTCAAAAGGTTGCAGGGAGAAGTGTCAGAGAAAGAACAGCAAGGTAGGGTTAGAGCAGGTTGAGTCAAGAGAGATGAGGATGGTGTTTTGGTTTTAAGTGATGGAAGAGTTGTGATGCCTAATAATTTGTTACCACCCATGGCAAGGCATTATCATGGCCTGGCTAAATAGAACATTCAGACAAACTTTGTTCAACCCCAGATTTAGATTGATGGCAGAAGCCCTGTCACGTCTGTGTCACATGTACACAGATGAATGCAGGTAAATGTTTAGCAGTAACACTGAGTCACACTGGCAGATCAGAAGGACCTTTCAACAGGATGCAGCTTAATTTGATTGAGCTACCTGTGTACAATGGACTGAGATACATCTTGGTTGTTGTATGCATTATTTCTTGTTGGGTTAAAGCTTATCCGACCCAGAGAAATGATAGTCTTACAGTAGCAGAAGTGTTACTTAGGGCCATATGTACGAACACTTTTTCCCATAGACACAGAAGGGGTAAAAACCTTTGCTACATCTGGCCCTTAGATAGCTGATACCTAGGTTTGGCTTCCCAACTTCTCTAGAGTCAGACCAAGGGACACACTTCAACAGTGAAGTACTAAAATTATTATGTGCTGCATTATAGGTTGAGCAGACTACACTGCAGTTATAGAACTCAAACTTCTGGATTGGTGGAGCAGGTTAATGGGACTTTAAAAGTCCAGAATGGCAAATGAATGCATTGCTCCTATTTTAATGAGTTTGTGCAGTACTCCAGACAGAAAGACTGGCCTGTCCCCACAGGAGATTATTATAGGGTGTGCCATGAGATTGCCAACTGCACTTGCAAATGAGCTTGTGAACAACACAGATGACTTGGCACTGGATTATTGAAAAGGACTAACTGACGTGGTTTATTCTGTGTCTCATCAGGTCAGAGAAGCTACAGTTCAGCCGCAGCAGGTGCTGTGCCTCGACCTGTGCCCAGGTAAGTGGATCATGGTGAAGTAACATGTGAGGAAGTCCTGCTTAGAATTGCATTGGAAAGGGCCCAACCATGTCATCTGTGAAGTGCGCTGGTCTCCCTAATTGGGTGCATGCTAACCACACTTGCAAATGCTCAGGTCCCCTAGAGGATACAGCACCTGTCCCTGAAGGGTCGACTACAGTGAGTCAGAAGGATCAGGTTAGTCAAGCTGTTGGGGATGTGCAAGTGGCTGATGTAGCACCGTTTCGGTCTAAGGGGGCTCTGAGCGAGTCAATAGCAGTATTTGGTACAGAAGGGTCGAGACAAACAGTTGGTTCCCCTAAGCTCAGATGCTGACGAAGGACCTAGTGCTGGAGCAAAGAGAGTTGCACCCAGAGATAAATGGTGAAAAGGGAAAGCTGTGACAGACAGAGATAAAAAAGAAGGAGAGTTCCTAGTCAAACGTTTGCATCACCTGAGCGGACATACGTTGCAACAAATGAATGGGGAAGGAATTTGCAACCTTTTGCATTACCAATACAAATCCAGCTCAACATTCTTGAGTTCGTGATTGCGGTGGAGCTGAACTTTGAAATCTCATTTCTGCCTGTTGAACAAAGACATAGGGGGTCATTACGACCCTGGCGGTCAGAGACCGCCAGGGGTAATGTGGCGTCCATACTGCCAACAGGCCGGGGGCCGGCGGTTTCCCACCGTTTTAGCCCCAGTTGTGAAATCCGCCAGGGCAGCGCTGCAAGTAGCGCTGCCCTGGGGATTATGACTCACCTACCGCCAGCCTGTTTCTGGCGGTTTGCACTGCCAGGAAGAGGCTGGCGGTAAGGGGAGTCCTGGGGCCCCCTAACAGGGCCCCGTGCAGCTTTTCACTGTCTGCATAGCAGACAGTGAAAAGCGCGACGGGTGCTACTGCACCCGCCGCACGGCCTCAACACCGCCGGCTCCATTAGGAGCCGGCTCCTATGTTGCGGCCGCATCCCCGCTGGGCCGGGGGGCGTAAACTAGGTTTGCGCCCGCCGGCCCAGCGGAGATGTTGTAATGGGGTCCGCGGGAGTGCGGCCGCATCGGTTACCGCTTGGCGGGCGGCTATCGCTATAAGCTTGTAATGACCCCCATAATATCCTGGAAGTGATTATTACTGACTACGAGTTGTGCTTACATAATTGACATTTTAACTTTTACTGGAGGCTTCTTGAACATTTCATAGGAAATTTGAAGAACTTTTCTAGAACATCAAGAAGATTTTTGCAAATAACGTTTGAACTTTGAAGAAAAAAAGTTTTGTTTTAGTTTTTATTTTTCTTGATATTTGCTTTGCTCACAAATAAACAGGCCTGAAAGATACAATTGAGATCTTTACTGCTGCTAATTGCATTTTTGTATTTTTAATTTTTTTAATTTTGATCTGAAATTAGAGAACTTATGAAGTCAAAAAGAAACAAAAGCGTTGTAAGTAAAAGTACATATGTATAGGATTATTAGTTGTGATAATCATAATGTTTCTTTTATTTCTCATTGAATTAAGTTTGCTGACACATAGGTGGTCAGTATGACATTGGTGGTGACTATTAAAGTGGTGATAATACCACCAACAGGCTGGCGGTAATTACTCCCAAATTATGACCATGGCGGTGATAACTCCCATAGATAGCCAATATACCACACCAACCACCAGGGTGTTAACACCACTGACCACAGTGGTAGCTATCAACAGCCAGGCGGAAGACAAAGTACCGCCCACCATATTAAGACATTGCAAATTGTCACAATTTCTGGGGCGGGTCCAATGTCATCCAAAACCTGGCAGAAACAGAAGACGAAAGACTCACCATCCCGAGACACAGAGAAGATTAACGCTGCCATGGAACCGGAACTCCAAAACTACCCGATACTCTTCTATGCCATGCTCCACCTGGAACACCAATGCTGACCAAGACTACGACAGTGAGTACAGCCACCTAGCACACAAGGGAGGAAGGGATGAAAAGGAGAGTGACGCACACACAACACACACCATTCACACACATACCATAAACACAACCAGCTGCAGAGGAAAACCAACGTCACAGGACCCACGTCATAATAATTCAATGACTACATCATTCCCGAACTGATAGTGTAATTGGATGCAAACAGCCACCATATTGTCCATATGACAAAAAACACATGATTCATTTTTCTGAAAGGGCCAATGGCCAGTCCAAAGTACAAAAGGCCCACATGGCCACAGTCCACAGTCCAACTCGTTCCCTGGCGTAATCTGCACTACACTGAGCAGGGGCATCATGTTGGGAATGGCCAGGCACCTCACGAGGAAAAGGGGTGGGGGGCACCTCAGCTGAAGTGGGAGACTTGACCACTGGTTCTAGAGGGGGCTACATGCCCATTACAATTTGCTGGGGAGTGCAAGGTCACAGTCTCTGAGTTGGGGGACTTGTCCACTGGTTCTGGAGGGAGCTCCATGCCCATTACAATTAGCTGTGGAGTGCAATGTCACTGTCTCTGAGTAGGGGGACTTGCCCACTGGTTCTGGAGGGGGCTCCATGCCAATTACAATTAGCTGGGGAGTGCAAGGTCATAGTCTCTGAGTTGGGGGACTTCCCCACTGGTTCTGGAGGGGTCTCCATGCCCATTACAATTTGCTATGGAGTGCAAGGTCACAGTCTCTGAGTTGGGGGACTTGTCCACTGGTTCTGGAGGGGGCTCCATGCCCATTACAATTAGCTGGGGAGTGCAAGGTCACAGTCTCCGAGTTAGGGGACTTGCCCACTGGTTCTGGAGGGGGCTCCATGTGCAACAGTCCCTGGAGGGTGGCCTACATGCCCTTTTCTGGAGGTGAGGGGTTCTGTGTCCCAGCTGGAGGTGAGGGCTGCTGTGTCCCAGCTAGAGGTGCAGGCTGCTGTGTCCCAAATGGAGGAGAGGGCTGCTGTGTCCCAACTGGAGGTGAGGGCTGCTGTGTCCCATCTGGAGGTGAGGGCTCCTTGCCCACTGCTGTTGGAGGGGGCCTTTTGTCTCACTTAGTTGGTGGAGTGGGAACCTTTCCTTTCTTGGGTGGTGGAGTGGGATCCTTCCCCTTTTGGGTGGTGGAGTGGGACCGTTTCCTTTCCTGCCACCATGACTAGGAGGTGCCGCCACTGTCCCTGTGGACTGTTTGGCTGAGGTGTTAGGCTGGGTCGTTGTGACCCTGCACTTACGGGCAGGACGGGGAGGGAGGGTGAAGAGGTCAAGTTGGGCAAGAAAAAGCTTCTTAGGGGCAGTGGGGCGGGATGAGGCAGGAGTGATGGGAGTGGAGGTTGAGGGAGTGGTTGTTGGAGGTGTATGTTGGCTGACTTTGGGTGCAGATCCATGGGTAGTATGCTGATGTGAGGTGGCTGGCTGTTGGGTGTCTGAGTGCATGCGATTGTGTCATGGATAGATGTTGTGGAGGTGTCTGCTAGTGATGTGTGTGTGCTGCTTGGTGTGGTGATGGTGCTGATGGCTGCTGATACAGTGCATGCAGGTGTGAGTGGATGTGACAGTGACGGAGCAATAGGAGGGGTAGACAGTGGAGGCAGTGGATGTTGTTGTGTGTGCGACTATCTGTTGTTTGTGTGAGTGCTTGTGGCCTGAAGTGTACTGCCAGTGTTAGTCTGTGCCACTCTTGTGTGATGTTTTGTGTGCATGCTTGTCTGTATGTGTGCATGGGATGGGTTGGGGTTGAGGAGATTGGGACAGGGAAGTGGTAGTTGGAGGGTGGGACGGTAGGAACAGGGACAACAGCTGAAATCAGAGAGGAGGCTAGAGCCTGGAACGATCTCTGTTGGGCCATTAATACACCGTGAATGCCCTCCAGGAATGCATTGCATTGCTGCATCTGGGATGCCAGCTCCTGGATGGCATTCACAATGGTTGACTGCCCAACAGAGATGGATCTCATGAGGTCAATAGCCTCCACACTCAAGGCTCACTCTTGCATGGCCTGAGGTGCCTGGGGCGTAGGAGATGCCCACCCTCCTGGGTGAGCCAGCATGGGCAACTAGGTGAGGGGCTACTGGGAGGGTGGTGCTGGTACTGGGGTGGTGGCTGTACCTGTAGCTGGGGTGGTCCCAGAGGTGTCCCCCACCACCAGGGAGCTTCCATCGGAGGAGGTATCTGAGTCAGTGTTGTCACTCCTGTCTCAGCCGTGGTGCTCCCCTCACCCTCCGTCTTACTGGTCCCCTTGGCGTCAGTGGACTCTGCTACTGGGTCCTGTGGGATGCAGCTCCCTCTGTCGCCGGTGCCCCTGCTCCTCCGCCAGACTATGCTAATGCACACATGGACGGGATAACAGAAGAAAAAGGGGGGGAGGGAGCACTGGGTCAATTACAGCACCAACAACACAGATGGCATACACATTACCGTCACACACAGGAATCAGAATTGAACACCAAGCATTACGTTTGTTAGGTACCACAGCAAGATGAGAGCAAAACACCGCCAACTGCGCCCTTCCTGGGAGTCACTAAGCCCTGTCTGACATGGAATGCAACCTAGCTAGGTTTCCAGATTTAGCAATACAACCATTACCCCTGAGCTGGATCACGCTGCGTTCTCTGAGCTGGCATTAAGGGGCACCGCCTAACTGACACCCACCCCCAGGTTCCCATGCCACTTACCAATCATAGTTATAACGCACACTGTACTCACCCCCTTGTGGCTGCTGTGATGACCTCAAGCGCCTATCCAGCTCTGGTAGGTCACCGCCAGTATGCAGGCCATCGGGGGGGTCAGGTTCCGAGGGGCAAACAGCTGGGCCTCCGCGGTCTTCTGGACCTAGCGTCTCAGGTCCTCCCACCTCTTCCAACAGTGGGTGCTCCACCTGCTGTAGACCCCCTGAGTCCGCACGTCCTTGGCAATGGCACGTCACAGTCCCTTCTTCTGATGGACGCTGACCTGCAGAGGAAACACAGACAGGAGGACACCATTAACCAGACAATCCAGCCTGTTACACAGATGGCCCACAAATTCCCTTCCATCCCCATTGGCACACACATCACCCAGCACCCAACCTGTACACCACCAGCAGACATTCGCCCCCCCAAATGGCATGATGCTTTCACACACATCTTCATGCAACCTTGTCACATGCCTCGTGACCAAGGTGTACTCACCTGTTGGTCTGGAGGACCATACTGGGGTAGGACCCCATCCACCAGGCACTCTAACTCCTCCGAAGTGAAGGCAGGGGCCCTTTCCCTGGTCACACGGGCCATGGCAGAATCCAGACACGGGTCACAGCAGCACACACAGTGTAGGTGTTGTCCTGTGGAAAGTCTGGAAACAAGTGAGGTTATAGACAGAAAATGGCATCACGTACACGGTGGTGTACACTGTCACCACAGACGGTGATCCCCATTGACCACTCTACCCATTGAGACCCATGTTATCCAATCAAGAATAGCACGGCAGTGCAAGACCGCCTTCTGCCATCCATGACGAGCAACACCGGCGAAGTTACCTCACTTCCACCTGTCCCTACATACAGGACAGGCGGTTGCCATTTTCTGGTGGTGGACAATATTCAAATAATCGAGAACTGCAGCATTTTTATATTTTGCACATACATTGTCATTACCAATGTCCCATCACATTACTGCTCTATGTACACTGAGGTGGTGGTTCCATTGTTCAAATTGTGACAGCCTACTCACTCTTGTGTGCCTTAGATACCTACCACTGTGGAGGAATCAGAGGAGAAGGGAAGACCCCTGTACAGACCCATTGTGGACTTGGCTACAGTGGAAAACAGGCACATAATACTCACCTATAGACTAGACAGGGCCACAATCACAAAGCTGTGTGCTCAATTGGAGCCTGATCTGATATCTGATATCCGTCATCCCACTGGGATCCCCCATCTTTTGCAGGTTCTATCTGTGCTCCATTTCCTGGCAAGTGGCTCTTTCCAAGTGACAGTGGGCTTGGCAGCAGGAATGTCACAACCACTGTTCTCCATCATGCTGGCAAGGGTTTTTGTCTGCCCTGGTGAAACACATGTGCAGCTACATTGCTTTCTCCTAGGTGGAAGATTTGGCCACTTTGAAGGCTGGATTCTATGCAATGGGACATATACTCAACATTATTGGGGCAATTGACGGAACACATGTTGTGTTTGTCCCCCTGCTAAAATGAACAAGTGTTCAGGAATCTGAAGAGTTTCCACTCACTCAATGTGCAAATGGTATGCCTGGCTGACCAGGACATCTCCCACATCACTGCCAAATATCCTGGGTCAGTACATGAGGCCTTCGTCCTGAGGAATAGCAGCATCCCAAATGTGATGGCACAACTACAGAGGCACAGGGTGTGGCTAATTGGTGAGCCTGACTCCCCACCCAATGTATGTCAGTGTATGCCTTCTGGTGTTGAACCTATACCATTGTGTAAGGCTAATGTTTGTCCCTCAATACTTGCAGGTGACTCTGGCTATCCAAACCTATTGTGGCTACTGACCCCTTGAGGAATGCCAGGACAGGGGCTGAGAATTGTTATAATGATGCACATGGGTGAACCAGGAAAATTATTGAAAGGACCTTTGGCCTCATGAAGGCCAGGTTCAGATGCCTCCATGTGACAGGTGTATCCCTGTGCTACTCACCTGTGAAGCTCTGCCAGATAGTAGTGGCATGCTGCATGATGCACAACCTGGTCCTCAGACGACATGTGCCTTATCTGCAGAAGGAGGAGACTGGAAATGCCCCTGTGGCAGCAGTAGACCCTGAGGACAGTGAGGATGAGGAGACAGAGGATGATGATGTGGACTACAGGACATCAGTTATACGTCAATACTTCCAATGACACACAGGTGAGACAGTGGAACGGACCATTCCTATGATTATTGATGTTTTCTGTGTGGCTGTAGCATGATGGTATTCACTTCCTTTGCATCTCTACTTACTGTCACCTATGGCTTCCCATTTTTGTAGATGTTGGTGATATAACAACAGTGTACTGATGTGATGACTACAGACAGATACAGGGCATAAAATGTATGGTATCACAGTGTTCAGATCATTTGCACATGATGTGACTGTTTCCATGTATGCACATTTTCATCACATAAAACACTTTCACGTAGGTTGTGTTCAAGGGTGTTTACTGTAGTACAAACTATTGATAGAAAAGTGCAATGGAAAGGGGTTATGGTTGAGGAAAGTCCAAGGTATAGTTCCAATCTGTTTGTAGCACAGGTCCAGTGTTTAAGGGGCCATTGGAAGGGGAGCAAAGGCAGTTCAAAGTGGACAAGATGACAAGGTGGGACACCAGGGGGACATTCAGGAGGGTCTCATTTCCTGGCAGTGGTCTTGGCAGGTGTCTTTGGCTTCTGTCTGGGTCTCAGGGAACGTTTGCGAGGTGGTTCACCTTCTGCATAAAGATGGTTGCTGGTGGCCTGTGGGTCCTGTGGCAGGGTCTTCTGCCAACTAGTTCCAGCAGAAGTGGGGGGCTGGTGACCATGGTGGTGTTGAGGGCCTCCAAATCCTCCCTGATCTCCTGATGGTGTACCTTCTGCAGCCACTTGTTCTCCTGCATGTTGGAAAGCATCTGGCCCATCTTGTCGTAGGATTGTTGGTAAGCCCCCAGGACATTGGTGGGTGCCTCCTGGAGAGTCGGTTCCCTCGGCCTGTCCTCCCCCTGGTGCACAACGGTCCTCCATGTGTCCCTGTTCCCCTGTGCCCACTGACCCCAGGTCCGTGATTGTCTTGGGTGTGAGGTATAGACTGGGGTCCCGGTACAGGTGGACACACTGCTGATTGACGTGTCCTGGAGACAGAGGTGGGGACATTGTGTTGGTGCTGTGGTGTTGGATATTGAGGGAGGGGCTCTGTGGTGGACTGTGAGTGGGCTGGGGTGGCCGACTGACCAGTGATCCCTGATGGGTGAGGTAGTTCATCCAGATCCAGAAGCACAGAGTTACTGTCATCACTGGGGGCATCTTCTGTTGGGGGACTGATTTGCCATGGCACCTCCTCGCCGCTGAGCTTGGCTGAGGCACCCGTGGGGATGTAAGTGATGTATTATACTTCATGTCTGTGACATTTTGTACATCTCTTGCTTCCCCCTTATTGCTGCTGTTGTCCTGCCACCTTTGGTTGTGTATGGTGATGTGTTGTGTGCTTGTTAGTTCTCCATGCTGTGTATTCTTGGGTGATGGGTGTCCATGCAGAGCTGGAAGGGATGTGCATGCAGTGGGTATGGCATGCAGGGATTGCCATTTAGGTTTGATAATTGCGGTGGTGCACTGTGTGGGATGGAGTGGGGTGATGGGAGTCAGGGTGAGGGGTCATGGTGGCATACAGGTATGGGGGGGTGATAAGTAGTAAATATTGAGTCAGTGTCCAGTTCTCCGGTAACTCCAGTGAGTCCCTCAGGACGCAGTATTGCCAAGACTTGCTCCTCCCATGCTGTGAGTTGTGGTGGTCCACCTCCAGTCCTCTGGATAGCGAGCTGGTGTCTTGCTGCTATGGAACATACCTTCCCCAGTAGGTCGTTTTACCTCTTCCTGATGTTGTCCCTTGTTCTTGGGTGCTGTCCCACGGCATTGACCCTGTCCACAATTCTCCGCGATAGCTCCATCTTCCTTGCAATTGATATCTGCTGCACCTGTGCTCCAAATATCTGTGGCTCTACCCTGACAATTTCCTCCACCGTGACCCTTAACTCCTCCTCTATGAAACAGGGGTGTCTTTGTGGTTCCATGGGTGTTATGTGAGGTGTGTTGGTGAGGGTGTGTTGGGTAATGTTTTGGGGTGAGTGATGTGTAGTGCATGAGTGGTGTATAGGTGTGAGTGGTGTGTGGCTTAGTTGGCTAGGTGGTCTTGGTGTCAGTCTCGTGCCAATGAATTGTAATCATAAAGGCTTGAAGGTAATGTGGTGTGTTTTATAGTGGTGTGGGTGTGTGGGAGTGGTGTGTTTATGGGTGTCAGGTGTGTGTTGTTTGAATTGTCCAATGTGGTGTTGTTTTGTCTGTGGGTGTCTATTGTGAGCTGTGGTGATTCGTGGGTCATAATGTGGTGGGCGTTGTTCTGTTGGCATAACGGTGTGGGTTTTGATTCCGCCAGTTTATCACTGACCTCTGGTCTGGCGGATTTGTGTCTGTGGCTGTATTCTGTCGGATTGGTGTGTGTGTGTCACAATATGGTGAACGGATATCTGCCGCCGCCGCGGTAAGTTGGCGGCCGTCAGCGTAGCGGTAAGCAGGATTTACTACCAATTTCATAATGAGGGCCTATGTATGAAAATGATTCATTAATGCCACTGCTCGTGGGGAATCATATCCTGAAAATTGAGGCTCTTTGCGATTAAGTTGTGATTGTTTACACCAAGAAGGCCCCTGTGCTCAAAGATTTTACCTTGAGTCATAAAATTATTTTTGTTTGTGAAAATCCTTCAGGGGAAACAAACATTTTTCAGCAAACTTACTTCAGAACATGACACATTTATCTGAGAATACATATAACATCTATCACGACTAAGTCGAGATATTATGAACTGATGAGAACATTCTATTCTTTGGGATTACTGTTGACCTCTGGTTGGATTATAGATAGTCTTTTAGAGGGATTGGTTTCACACCCTGATGAAGTTGTAGGTTACCGGGCTACTTTGTTATATGTATGAACCTCTTTTACAATTCAAAAACAAAATTGAATTTTCACTCCCCAAGATACAATGCTGTAATCAAGAAAGTAATGTATGATCAAAGCAGTATCATGACTTTCTGGATCTACATTACGAATAAAGAACTTTTGGAAATTTATCAACTTGTGGATGCTAAGGTGCCTTTTTGGTTGCTCAGAGGGTTGCTTTGTACATCTCTCAAATATTACTTTCAGTTGGGCCCTTAGCAAGGAGGCCCAGATTGATAAAGCGTCAAAAGAAATTTGGTTGCTGAATCAATGTAATAAATTAGTGGTGCTTCCAACTTGCCAAACTTGTTGTTCCTCACCCCAGTTAGAGGTGGGGGAACAACTGTGATTCCATTGGCAGAGCCTAAGCCCCCAAAACTGGTGGAGACTTTCAGCCTGGTAGCCCATATGCCACTGGGCCACCAGGTCAAAGTGATGGTCAGCCCTCAGTATTTATGACACATTGATTGTCATTGTTTTTTTTCCTTGGGAGCTGCCATTTGAGGCCTGTCAGTTACTGGAAGGATAATGGTGAAATGTTTCTGATCCTAAGGGAGAAAATTAACAATGCATCAGGGACATTTGTTTTTTGCTGTCCAAAAACATATTTCTGCTTTAGTATTTTTTGATGGACAGTAAAAAAAGAATACTAAGCAGGCCATATTAGTATGGCAGCCTAATATGGTGGTCTATTATTCAGTGCTAATTCAACAGCAATGAAAGTGCATTTGCTTTGTTAGAGGCTGTACTTTCATTACAGAGATCTATGCCAAACAGGTAGTTTTCCTCAAGGGGCGTAGAGACCAGAGCCCCACCAGACCCTGGGGGCTGGCAAACTACCCACTGAGGTGTAAGTAAGGTCCATAATCTTTTTTTCTCTCACTGTTACATTATTGAACAGAGGAAATTATGGTCCTATTCTCTAGAACACAGTGCATACCTCTACTTCATCAATGGAAATATGTTCATGGGATACTGCATTAATGTTACTACATTGATGTAGCACATACATTGATGAACATTAGTTCAAGTAAGGATAAAAATGCAATCAATTAAATTAAGGGTTCGGAAACATTTAATTCAATCAAAATGAAACAGACACATGGGTGTACCGAGTTCTCCACACCTCCTTATACATTAATTATGCTTACAAAACGTTGTTAAACTGTTAGTTATTATGAATTACAATAGAGTATGGCCGGACGAGGAGCATGGCCCAATAATGAAGCATCTCACTGAAGGGTGAGTGAGGGCCCTTGTTCCAAGTACAGAGTGCTTGCAGATACCTGGTAACTCCTTCCTAAATGAATAGTGAGGAGCCTTCTTTCTCTTGGAACTGTGCATTCTTTTGGTGTTTATGTTTAGGAAAAATTATTATGCCTGGACCCTATTAATCTCCCAGATTATTCGCCAACCCCTCGCCCCCTTTTTTCTGACAGATGTTTTTCATTTACATTTGGAACAGGGAGGGAAGGCCATGTTATATGTGGTTCCCGTAATACTCCTTCACCCCTGCATAGGAGTTGAAAGCAGGGTTACCTGATTTAGGCAGCCAAAGGTAACATATGGGGAAAAGGTGAATAACATGGATGTTTTTTACCTAAGAGTTCTAAGTAAGATCATAGGTAACTTCAGTATCGCTTTCCTTGTTTGTTTGATGTCACTCAAAACTCCTCAATGAAATACTGCAAATAATTCTTAATCGGTACTTAACAGTACAGAGGACTAAAATAGAGTTTAAAACATTACTGTAAAACAACTCAGCACAGACATCTTTTAGAAGACAGTGTTGCATTTCAGAAAAATGAATTTAATTTCCTATTTCCATTATGGATCGCATGTTCAGCAGCAAAACTTCTTTGTAAGTAGATTGGTTGTGGCGACATTATTAAAGTGATTGGAATCTTTTATTAAATTCGTGCACTGACTTATGCAAATTAATATGGCACCCTGTAGACTGTATGTTCCACATTTTTATCGCCTAATTCTACCATATAATGATGCACTTTAAGGTTGACTAAAATAGGTACTGAATTTAGCCACCACCGACAGTAGGACAAGCTGCGATGCCACAGACATTAATGTGTACCCGCTACTTCCAGGTCGTACGTCTTTTGACACTTATTCCCACAGTGCATTCTCTGCTTTATGATACAAGGTTGCTAAAGAACGTTCTGTGGACATTTTTGTATTTAGTGCTTTCTGTTACTTGAGGCAATCATGTTCAATACGGCCTCTGAAATTCTTCTCCCGAACCAACTAATTTTAAGTTGCACAGTCTTTTAGTGTGTCAATACATGACTACTTGTCTACCGTCTATGAATTATTCGCCTTTCCTACTATGCATCTCTTCTGTGCATATTGATACATCAATTGCAACATCATTGGTTAAGCCACAAGCCTAGAATCTATCTAATCATAGTAGAACACCATATACAGGGAGTGCAGAATTATTAGGCAAGTTGTATTTTTGAGGATTAATTTGAGGATTAATTTTATTATTGAACAACAACCATGTTCTCAATGAACCCAAAAAACTCATTAATATCAAAGCTGAATATTTTTGGAAGTAGTTTTTAGTTTGTTTTTAGTTTTAGCTATGTTAGGGGGATATCTGTGTGTGCAGGTGACTATTACTGTGCATAATTATTAGGCAACTTAACAAAAAACAAATATATACCCATTTCAATTATTTATTATTACCAGTGAAACCAATATAACATCTCAACATTCACAAATATACATTTCTGACATTCAAAAACAAAACAAAAACAAATCAGTGACCAATATAGCCACCTTTCTTTGCAAGGACACTCAAAAGCCTGCCATCCATGGATTCTGTCAGTGTTTTGATCTGTTCACCATCAACATTGCGTGCAGCAGCAACCACAGCCTCCCAGACACTGTTCAGAGAGGTGTACTGTTTTCCCTCCTTGTAAATCTCACATTTGATGATGGACCACAGGTTCTCAATGGGGTTCAGATCAGGTGAACAAGGAGGCCATGTCATTAGATTTCCTTCTTTTATACCCTTTCTTGCCAGCCACGCTGTGGAGTACTTGGACGCGTGTGATGAAGCATTGTCCTGCATGAAAATCATGTTGCAGACTTCTTCCTGTACCACTGCTTGAAGAAGGTGTCTTCCAGGAACTGGCAGTAGGACTGGGAGTTGAGCTTGACTCCATCCTCAACCCGAAAAGGCCCCACAAGCTCATCTTTGATGATACCAGCCCAAACCAGTACTCCACCTCCACCTTGCTGGCGTCTGAGTCGGACTGGAGCTCTCTGCCCTTTACCAATCCAGCCACGGGCCCATCCATCTGGCCCATCAAGACTCACTCTCATTTCATCATTCCATAAAACCTTAGAAAAATCAGTCTTGAGATATTTCTTGGCCCAGTCTTGACGTTTCAGCTTGTGTGTCTTGTTCAGTGGTGGTCGTCTTTCAGCCTTTCTTACCTTGGCCATGTCTCTGAGTATTGCACACCTTGTGCTTTTGGGCACTCCAGTGATGTTGCAGTTCTGAAATATGGCCAAACTGGTGGCAAGTGGCATCGTGGCAGCTGCACGCTTGACTTTTCTCAGTTCATGGGCAGTTATTTTGCGCCTTGGTTTTTTCCACACGCTTCTTGCAACCCTGTGGACTATTTTGAATGAAACGCTTGATTGTTCGATGATCACGCTTCAGAAGCTTTGCAATTTTAAGAGTGCTGCATCCCTCTGCAAGATATCTCACTATTTTTGACTTTTCTGAGCCTGTCAAGTCCTTCTTTTGACCCATTTTGCCAAAGGAAAGGAAGTTGCCTAATAATTATGCACACCTGATATAGGGTGTTGATGTCATTAGACCACACCCCTTCTCATTACAGAGATGCACATCACCTAATATGCTTAATTGGTAGTAGGCTTTCGAGCCTATACAGCTTGGAGTAAGACAACATGCATAAAGAGGATGATGTGGTCAAAATAATCATTTGCCTAATAATTCTGCACTCCCTGTAAAGAGGTAACTATACCGAAACACCGGTTACGAATGCTGACTTTTATGTTCTTTTTTAGACAGATACCTTCACAAACTTCACAGAGACTTTCAGATTCATTGTGTACATTATTCATCAACAGTGATGGCTTTTTGTTCACTGTTTTTGATCATGGAAACGTTTCATTGACGTCTCTGTCACAGAACACTCACACCGGTTCTAATTACAAGTATTGTTTTAAAATCATTAAATTAATTACACATGTTGTACGACATCGCATGCAAGAGCTACTTTCAGGATCCTGGGCCATCAGTCCCAGGATCAGTATTCATGGTGGATACTGTAATTTACCACTTACATCCTAGGGTCTGTGTACTATTACACTCCAATGATAAAGTTAACGACATTTTCTTTGTTATCTTGTCCCTCCACGTTAGTGAGAGGACAGGCAGTTTCAGATTACATGTGGTGGTACATGGTTTGGCGCACTATCTGACACAATTACTTACTCTCAACAGAAACAAGGTCCAGTTTAAAAAAAAAAAAAAACGTGTTTTGGTCTTACATGCAGAAAACTAAGGCATGGACAATATGGAAGCATGCAAATAACAATAGAACAATAGCGAGCAGCGGCTTTCAATACGACAGTTACCTAAGTTTAACGCTGCAGAGGCAAGACCTCTGCAGCGTTAAACTTAGCCCGTAATGTGTTCATGTTTGTTCCTGAAATGCTAGCTCACCACTGTACAGAACATCACAGAACAGCAACTAAATCAGTTGCTATATTATTGTTTCAAAAACTAAACTAAAGATAACATTTCAGAAAATGTTGAAAACTAAAACTTTCCTCCTATAAAAGACCAAAAATGTACATCAAGATGCTGTGTGCAAGTACAATTTCACAAGTGCATATGGTAATAAGCTCTTTCTCTAAAAGTGTCATTTAAGAAACCAAAGTGGCAAGTGCTAAATACATAAATATCAACATATACCTCCTGAAGTGCGTTTTGCCCATCCTAAAGACAGTAAACAATTCTAGAAGGAGCCAAGTACTGAGAATTCCTTCTTTAAAATACCAAAATCGAAATGCTACATGCTCAATACAGTTTCTAATATGTCACACGTTAACAAATTATTTCTCTTAAGTGGCTATGTAGAGAGCATAATACTAAATGCGAAGTACAATTTCAGGTGTCTCCAGTGCTAACAATTTCTTTCTCAAAAATGACGATCTAAAAATTGTAGTGTTGAAGGCGATCTCCTTAAAGAGCCACAAATCCACATATATTTATGGTACGTTTAGTTCGTACTAAAAATACCTCAATTTGTTCCCTTCCCCAACTCCTATATATTTTTTACAGTTTCAGACCTACATAAATGACGCAGACTATTTCCATATTTGTGCAAAGCTACTAACCTTTCCCCACTCGCCTTGCATAGAGCTGCTCCTTTAAATATACCTTATGAACCTTTTCTATCGACATTTGCAACTTTGATGGTTCAGTAGATTTCCACTATGCCATAGACTTCTCCAGCAACATTGCTATATACCATCCACACCGAGTTAAAGTGGGCCTAATGCCTAAATCTTTTGAGCAGCCCAACAAAACAGCATTCACATCCACTAAGTACACTTCCTCAAAAGAATTCCAAAGAACTCTCAACACCTCTTCCCAAAAGATTTGAACACTATTGCATTCCCAAATAATATGAATCAAGGTGCCTGAACCAGTGCATCTGGGACACTGCTTCAATATATTGGCTTTCCATTTATGTAACAAGGCAGGGGTATAATATACCATCCATTTGGTATATAGTTGCATTTTACAAAAATTGGCACAATTTAAAGATCTGAAGTTACGGGCCCAAACTTTCAACCACTGAGCCTGAGTTACGTTCACCCCATTCTCTTGTAACAACTTGTCTTGCATACTTAGAAACTGTGCCTGAAAACTGGTTCCCTCTAGATTCAGCCATCTTACCCATTGATTCTATTTTGTATAAACCTACCCATAGTAAAAGAGAGTCTCAACTGCCTTCTCAGTTGTTTGAATTTGCAGTGACTGGAGTTCCTTTAAGATAGACATGATTTGATAGTATACCAACTTATTCTCCCTCCCAAAGATCGGAAAAAGCAGCCCAGCATTCTCCCAGGAAATCGGGTCCCCATTCACCATCCTGTATCCAACTTTCCCCAAACTGTGTTTCTCTAATATCTAAGCTACCCCTTTCATGCCCAACCAGGCACCAAAACTGAATGGAGCTTTCGGCATGAATATTTGGAACCTTTAGCCATTGAAATAGCTGTTCCCGCTTAGTCCTGCAAACTGTGAATGTGTGATACCTAAACGTTTTAGAGTTCTTCTCCCTGGGAATGTTAGGATCTAGAGAGAATGAAGTTTCTTCAGCCATTGCACAAAGAAACAAATTATCAAACGTTTTGCACTTATTCAAAACAGCATACCTAGCACAGTTCAGCAGTGTTGCTAAATAATACATTCTGAAATCTGGTAAGGATAGCCCACCTCTGTCCCTTGTCAAAGATAGCCTTGCCATACTTAATCTTAGAATTCTCTTATTCCATATAAAAGCAGTAATCAGTCCATTCAGCCTTTGAAAAAAGTTAGCATGTAGCACAATAGGGATAGAGGTAAAAAAGAACTAAGCACATGTAAAATATGCATTTTAACCAGTGCCACCCTAGCAATGATAGAAAGTGGCATCTTTCCTCACAGTTCCAACCAAGCCTGGGTCTTTCAAACACAGCAGGGTATTGAAGACCCTTGTACCCAGATGCCTGACAGACATTTGCTGATGCACCTTCTGAGGACCTGAAGACAAAACAGGTGCATTCCATATTAAAAACCAGAATCTCAGTCTTAGAAATATTTACTCAGTATCCCGAGAGCCCTGAAAATTGGGAAAAGATGCTATGTAGTTCTTCAAATACCCCTCTTCCAGGTGATAGGTACAACACTAGATCATGCACATACAAGTTAAGTTTCATAGTTCCAGGCAATGCTGATTTGACTCCTTCACTTTGACTAATGCAACAAGCAAGAGGCTCAATAAAAAAAGAGCAAAATGTGTTGGGTACAGGGAGCAACTGGGCCTAGTGCCTCTAAAAATCTGAAGGGTTACAAGACTTTACCATTAAAGATATACTACCACAGAAGCTCCCTGATACAGAGATGCTATCAACTATGTGAACTCAGTTGGAAACCCCATAGCCCCTGTTAGAAATTGGGTTTCTTTTTGGCAGAGGTATGAACCCTGTCCAAGCAGGATCCACAATCCTAGTCAGGGTAAGTAAGATACACACCATAAATTAACCTGTGCTCACCCTCTGGTAGCGTGGCACAGAGTAGGCAGGCTAAAATTAGGAGGCAATATGTAAAGTGTTTGAAATGGGGTCTTTGGTGGGCAGTCAGGTTACCCCCTGCCCAAGCAAGGACCCTCACTCTAGTCAGGGTAAGTCACACACAATCCAAACTAACCTGTGCCCACCCTATGGTAGCTTGGCACTGAGCAGTCAGGCTTAACTTAGAAGGCAATGTGTAAAGTATTTGTGCAATCAATCATGCTATAACACAGTAGAACACACACGAAAAAAAACCACACAGTGGTTAGAAAAATAAAATATATAATATTCATCTGGTAAGATCAAGATTCAATAAGTATACTTGGAAATATCATTCTAAAGATGATATAAAGTGTCTTTAGTCTTTAAAAAGCATCAAGTGTCTCTTGCAAGCACAAAGTACCTAGTTTGCATTCAAATTCTCTGCAAGGGACCGCAGAGGAGGAGTTGAGTGGAAAACGGGGAGGGGTGAGTCAATTTTTCTGGCGCACACCGACGATGCATCGTTGAGTTTTCACAGGCTTTGCTTTGATTTCCTATGCGCAGACTGGGGTCCTCTTCGGGTTGTGGGGTTTTTTGATGCCCTGGGGATGATGTGTTGAAATCCTGGGCTTGCAGGATGAAGTCACAGGGGCTGCCCCAATCCGGTGGGCATTACGTGGAAATTTCTGCAGCACGACAGGGGCTGCGTCGATTCCTCTCAGGAAGTCGGGCCGCTTCATTCCGGCTCGGCTGTGCTCTGATTCAGTGGCCCATGCGTCAAATTTCCTGTCGCAATGCTGCCGCTGCTTCGTTCTCCTCTTAGGGAAGTCAGGTTGCATCGATCCGGTTCGCGTGCAGTGATTTTTTCACCGTGATGCAGGCTGTGTATCATTTCTTGCAGGCTGTGTGTTGATTATCTTTACTTTGTTCCGTCTTCTTTTCCAGGTGGAGACTCAGGAGGCACATAGGAGGAAAGAAGAACACAGAAGGATTGTTGTAAGAGGTAGTTATTATTGGTGTTACTCTCTCTCTCCCTTTCTTTCCCCCTGTCTTCTCTGCCCCTCTTCTTTTCTTTTCTTATCTTTCATTTTTCCTTCTATTTTCTTTACTTAGGGCTGTCTTTTTCTCTCTGTTCTGTCTTTTATTAGGTCATTAATATTCTTCCTTTCTATTTTCTGACTTTTCTCTACTCCCGTCTTTCCGTCTTCTTTTCTTTCTTTCCTTGGTTCCAAAAGCTTCTCCGTAACATTCTGTCTCTTTCTTATACTATTTTATCGGTCTGGTCTCTCCTTTTTTGTATTTTCTTTTAGGGGTAGGTACTTTCCTTTCCTTCATTTCCCTTTCAGACTCTCTCTTATATAAACCACTCCAGTGCCCCATGAATCAGTGGATGTTACAATGAAAAAAAAATTCAAATACAAATAAACTGTTGTTGTGGTTGTGCCCCAGGTTATACTACCACCTTCTATTTTTATGAATCAAACCTAGTTTGCGTTTTCCCCACTTCCTGCTTTGTTTTCGCTCTGTACCTGCGGGGCCACGCTCTTCCCAGAGCATGGTCGGTCTGTTCGTCCCTTCTCTCCTCCCGGTCGCCTTCCTCTGGCTGCACTCTGCGGTTGCTCAGCGTCTCTCCTTGACGCCGTCTTCTCCCAAGCGTTTGCTCTTGTCTGCTCGTCACGGCCCTGTCTTCTCCTCCAACAGAAAACTACTTCCCCTTCCGATCGTTCTGCTTGGGTTTAAAAACCCTCTCTGATTCCACGTTCTTCCTCCAGATAGCAGCTGCTCCCATTACCTCCGGGTCAGTGTCGACGTTCTCGAGTGTGCCCCCGGGGTACTTCCCCAGAGGCTCACATCAACTCCCCCTAGACAGTGGCTGTTGGAGCCACTGGTCGGACGGATATCTAGAGAGATAATCTGCATTTGAAAGACGGGAGCCAGGGGAATATTGCACCTGGAAGGGAAAAGATTGAAGGGATAAGAACCATCGGAGGATCCTCTCATTTGTGTCTTTATGTTGTGCCAACCAGGTCAGGGGAGCATGATCCGTGAGCAAAGTAAAGGGGCGGCCCGGCAAGTAATATCTCAGGGATTCAATAGCCCAATTAATTGCGAGACGTTCCTTTTCAATGCTTGGATAATGTCTTTCGCGGGGTAATAGTTTTCTGCTAAGGTATACAATGGGATGATAGAGTCCCTCCTCGTCTCTTTGAGACAAAACTGCTTCTATCCCTTGATCTGAAGCATCAGTTTGAACCTGGAAGGGTTTGTGAAAATCAGGGCAACGTAACACAGGCTCTGTTGTCAAAAGGTGTTTCAGGTGTAGAAAACGTTCTTTCTCGACATCTGTGAGGTGGGTGATCTGATTAGGTCTGTTCTTTTCAAGTAAGGCAGTAAGAGGAGCTGCGATATCCAAAAAATGAGTGATGAACCGTCTATAATACCCTGCCATCCTTAGGAAAGCTCTAACATCCTTTTTGCATTGTGGAAAAGGGATTTGTGTGATAGCGTATACCTTTTCCATTTGTGGCTTCAGAATTCCATGCCCCATCACATATTAGTTAATGGTATCCTGTCCTAGTTTGCATTTTTCCGTTTTTTTTTAAGTCCTGCCTGTCTGAGTGCCTTTAAAATGTTGGAGATGTGGGAAGCATGGTCTTCCCATGTCTCACTGTAAATGACGATGACATCTAAGTATGCAGTCGCATACTCCTGAAATGGTCGCAACAGCATAACAATCAATTGTTGGAAGGTGGTGGGTGCACCATGTAGGCCAAATGGAAGGACTGTAAACTGGTATAAACCTGACAGTGTTGCAAACGCTGTCTTTTCTTTATCACCCTCCTCAAGGGGGATCTGCCAATAACCCTTTGTTAAGTCTAACGTCGTCATATACTTTGCCTTCCCCAACCGTTCTAGAAGGGCATCAATTCTAGGCATGGGATATGTATCGAAGTGTGAGAGTGCATTTGCCTGTCTGAAATCAGTACAAAACAGGATAGAACCATCTGGTTTTGGGACCTAAACAACGGGTGAACACCAGGGGCTCGACAAGGGTTCAATAACCCCTGTCTGCAGCATCTCCATCACTTCCTTCTCCACCATCTGTTTTCTGGCTTCTGGTATCCGATATGGTCTTTGTCGGGACACACGGTTATCTAAGGTACGAATGTGATGTTTTATTAAATGGGTTCTCCCCGGGGTCTTATAAAAAACGTTGGGGTGAGAACGGACTATATTTTGTAACTGGTAATACTGAGAGAGAAGTACCCAACTCGGGCATAAGAACACCATTGTCTTGTCTTATATCAGTGGGATATAGGGGTAGTTCAGTTTCGGAACCGGTGGAAATAAGTAGATTACTGTTCTGTCCATCTGGTTCATGCCATAATTTCAAAAGATTGATATGATATATCTGCTCTCGACCTGACCCTGTGGGTATTTCTATTTTGTACGTCACGGGAGTAACCTTTTCTAATACAGCTTCCAGTGGGCAAGTAGTTTGTTATCTGTGGTCGGTAATAGGACTAATACTTGTTGTCCTATTGCTAAGTCTCGGGGTTTGCTTTGACTATCGTAGTAGGTTTTCTGTCTCTCTTGTGTTTCTTTCAGATTTTTATGGGCCTCCTCTCAAATGTTATGTACGTTTTCCTTCACTACCCTAGTATAGGTCAATACATCTTTGATCTCCTCGTCCATTTCTTCCCACTGTTCTGCTAACATTTCTAACAAGGTACGTGGTTGCCTCCCAAAGAGGAGTTCAAAGGTGCTGTGTCCCGTGGATGATTGTACATGAGTTCTTAGGGTGTATAGAACTAAAGGCAGTTTTTTTCCCCAGTTCTTCCCAGAGTCATTAATGATTTTGCGTAACAGATTTTTGATGGGTTTGTTATATCGTTCAACTAGACCATCGGTTTGGGGATGATAGACCGATGTCCGTATTTGTTAAACCCCTAGTGCCTGACAAACTTCGGACATCAACCGGGACATAAAAGGAGTGCCCTTTTCCGTAAGGATCTCTCTTGGGAACCCAACTCTGAAGAAAAAGCTCTATCATAGCTTGAGCTATGGTTTTTGTAGTCATACTTGCTAATGGAATGGCCTCTGGATACCGAGTAGCGTAGTCTACGAGTACTAAGAAGTTTTGGTGACCTCTTGTGGATGGAATCAAAGGTCCCACCAAATCCATGCCAACCTGCGTGAGAGGAACTTCTATGATAGGTAGGGGTTGGAGAGGAACTCTAGGGTCTGTGGAGGGATTGATCAGTTGACACTTGGGACAAGACTGACAATGTTTCCTGATATCGCCATATACTCCTGGCCAATAGAATCTCTTGGTGATGGATTCCTCTGCTTTTTCCCTTCCTAAATGCCCTTCGCTACTATCTCCATGAGCTAAATGTAGTACTTGTTCTCTGTATTCCTGGGGAACCACCAACTGAGGGCCTTGGTTGTTGAAAGAAGGACACACTCAATATAATAAATCATTAGTAATTTGGAAAGTGGGAGCTACCGAAGGGCTGTCTGAAGAAAAGGCTATCTGCCATGCATTTCTCAACGTGGGATCCTCCCTTGGTGAATGCCGAAACTGTCCGCCAATGGACATTATTGTTTTCGGGAGCTCCTGAGGAGGTGGTGGTGATCTAGTGATGTCTCTTTGAAACAGGTGCTTCTGTTCTCGCTTTTGGGATCTAGAGCGTTTCACCTTGGGTGTATGTTTCTCTATGTCAGAAGATACAAATGGAGCCTCATTCCACCAGGAGTCAGTCAGGTTATTCTGATTTAGTGACTCTAAAAGTTCAGGAAAGGCTTCATAGTCAGTTCCCAAAATGAGATATTCCCCTAGGTCGGGAATTACACCTGCTGAGAGGTACTCTTCTTGTCCTCTCCAATTTATTTGTATTGTAGTTACGGGATAGATTTTCCTATCTCCATGCACACATATAATCAACACTTGGGCGTTCATTACCCATTGGTCTGGTTGGACATAGGCTTGTTTAATTACGCTTTGACTGCAGCCAGAATCGATCAGTGTTAGACTCTTCGATTGGTTTACCAACAGGGGTGTTGTATATCGCGTCATGGTCTGGCCTAACCATAATACAAGTCCCTTGGTCACACCAATTTCCATGGGTGTGTCTTGATCTTTTTTGAGAGGACAATTTCTCGCAATGTGCCCCCATTAGGCACAATGAAAAAATTGGGGTCCCATCGGGAATTCTTTAGAAGGAGTACGAGGAGGGCTGGATTTCTCTGTACTGGGACCAGGTAAGGATTTGGTTGGAAATGTTTTGGGGTTATGTGCTCGAGTAGATGCTGTTAGGGGTTTTACATTGGACACTCTAAAATCGTGGGCTCATTGATATGCACATGCTAGTTCAATGGCGGTAGTATTAGTGAGACCCGGATGTTGACGAATCGAGTTCCTTGTTGATGGCGGTAGGGCATCTAGGTATTGTTTCAATACAATTGTTTCAAACATATCCTCTTTCGAGGACTCTGTTGGATTTAACCATTTGCTAGCTTCATAATGGACCCTATAATAAAGGGTCCTGGGATTCTCCTGATGTATCCATTTCGTATGTCGGAAACGCAAACAGTAGCTCTCTTGGTCAAGAGCCACTTGTTCTAGAATCGCTTTCTTTATCTCCGTATACGGAGTTACACCCCTGGGATTTACTGCCTGATATGCTGCCTGCAGATTTCCTGTGAGAAGCGGTGCAATGTACTGACCCCATCTATCTGCCGGCCAGTTGGCTGAGCTAGTGACCCGCTCAAAGTTGGTAAAAAAGGAGTCAGGATCCTCATTCTCTTGATATTTTTGTAGCACGCTACTAGAGACATTGGGGTGTACCCTGGTCGTGGCTATTGTCTCAGTTCGTTTTCCAATGGCAGTTTCATGCACTAACTGATTATTAGCGATGATAGTCGCCTGACATTTTAAGGCGGTTTGTAGCGCCTCCCGATCTTCCTTTGCCCCCTTTAACTGTTCCTCCCAGACTAGCTGCAGATGTCTCTGTCCTTCAGCTAGTTGGGCAATAATGTCCGCCAAGGTCAGTTTCTCCTCCATTGCCTGCGCCTGTCCGTGAGATGGTAGTGGCTCAATCCCACTTCTGACACAACTGTGACAGGGTCAGACAATGGAGGCTGGTAGGCGGTATAGTGGTTTATGATTGTATTGCCTTTTTGGTACAGTTCTGTTACAGTCTTTTGTTATACAAGTGTCTCTTTTCCCTTTCTTACCTCTCTCTCCATCTCTCTCTTTTCTTTCCTCTTGTACATTCTTTAACTTCTTTACTTTGTTCCTTCTTCTTTTCCAGGTGGAGACTCAGGAGGCACATAGGAGGAAAGAAGAACATAAAAGGATTGTTTAAGGAGGTAGGTATTAATAGTGTTACTCTCTCTCTCTCTCTTTCTCTCCTTCTGTCTTCTCTGCCCCTTTTCTTTTATTTCTTCTTTCCTTCTATTCTCATTACTTAGAGCTGTCTTTTATCTCTGTTCTGTCTTTTATTAGGTCGTCAATATTCTTCCTTTCTATTTTCTGACTTTTCTCTATTCCCGTCTTTTGTCTTCTTTTCTTTCTTTCCTTTGTTCCAAAAGCTTCGGGGTAACCTTCTGTCTCTTTCTTATACTATTTTATCTGTCTGGTCTCTCCTTTTCTTCGTTTCCCTTTCAGATTCTCTCTTATATAAACCACTCCAGTGCCCCGTGAATCAGTGGATGTTACAATGAAAATAAAGATTCAAATAAAAATAAAACATAGTTGTGGATGTGGCCCAGGTTAAACTACCACAGTTTCCCACTTCCCTCCTTCTATTTTTATGAATCAAACCTAATTCCCGTTTTCCCAGCTTCCCGCTTTGTTTTCACTCCATACCTGCTGGGGCCACTCTCTTCCCAGAGCGTGGGCGGTCTGTTCATCCCTTCTCTCCTCCCGGTCGCCTTCCTCTGGCTGCACTCCGGGGTTGCTTGACGTCTCTCCTTGACGTCATCTTCTCCCAGGCGTTTGTTTCGGTCTGCTCATCATGGCCCCGTCTTCTCCTCCAAGAGAAAACTCCTTCCCCTTCCGATCGTTCCGCTTGGGTTTAAAAACCCTCTCTGCTTCCGCGTTCTTCCGCTGGATAGCAGCTGCTCCCATTACTTCAGGGTCAGTGTCGACATTCTCGAGTGTGCCCTTGGAGTAGTTCCGGTCCACGTCTGCATTCCCCGGATGCTTACCAGGAGTTTAAGGCTTGGTAAGTACTTTTAAATGCCAAGTCGAGGTGGCAGTGAAACTGCACACACGGGCCATGCAATGGCAGACCTGAGACATGGTTAAGAGGCTCCTTATGTGGGTGGCACAATCAGTGCTGCAGGCCCACTAGTAGCATTTAATCTACAGGCCCTGGGCACATGTAGTGCACTTTACTGGGGTCTTACAAGTAGATTAAATAAGCCGATTGGGTATAAACCAATGTCAACATGTTTTAAGGGATAGAGCATATGCACTTTAGCACTGGTTAGCAGTGGTAAAGTGTGCAGAGTCCTAAAACCAGCAAAAGGTTGAGAAAGGCAGGCAAAAAGTAAGGGGTGACCACCCTAAGGCTGTCAGATCTAACTGTCAGGAACAGCAAGAATCACAAAATTAGCACTGGACTATGTTGTCTTCTTATCTGTATGAGTTAGGGGTGCGCACCTGTGTGGTTGGCACTTTTAGATCAATGGTGAGCTGGTGTTGTGGTAAATGTCAGACTGCACGTGGCCTCAATAGAAATACAATGTTATGCTTACGATCATCTAGTGTTGTCTAGTGTTTAGAGTGATCTGTTCATGGGCACAGTGTGGAGAGGAAAGAAGACCTGAGTTTAGAGTCCCAGCCTTTCATTGACATACTTAACTCCCTCCTGTGCCTTGCATGAATTGTTATTGAGTAAGTCCATCAAACTGTCACACTGCATTTAGATCTGTATTATTTATTTATTTATAATCCATAAATTTATTTGTTAAAACCAAAAGGCTTTGAGGGTAAATTGCTATCATACTGTATATACACTATGCACAGTACCATTTCATGATGGCCTCTGGGTGCTATGCTTAGATGTTTACTTATTTTTGTTTCCCACAATGTTTTGATATCATCATTGTGTTTTTAGTTTGTGTTTTATTTTACCCTGGGCATGCTTATTAAGTCTGTGTGTGTGATAAATACAATACTGAAAGTGAGTGGTTGAGTCCAATAATGGCAGTTTATTTGCTTTCTAGTTATGTTTCCTCATATTCATATTTATGTTGAATGGGGTACTCTTCTTTATTCAACCTGCTTCGTAGTGATTATGTTTACCTTCCGGGAAGATATGATGGCGGTTGTATGTGCTTATTTAAGGCAAGTGATGCTAAGACATAAGTACAGCTGGCCCTTTTCCAAAGACATTGAACTAGTACATAGGACCTCATGCTACCCTTTTACTGTTTAGATATGCCACATAATAGTTGGGTCTTCTCCTGCTTTTGGAATTTTGGACCCTGTTGCAAATGGATTCCACTCATTTAGTGTGCCAGGATTGTTTGCTTTTTGATCACCCGTTTTTTGGAACTTTTACTGAGAGTTAGACTCACTCACGATAATTGCATGATAATTTGAGTGTGTGTGTTTACCACCAGTATCAGTCTTTTCAGAAAAGGCAATTGTAATGCAGGTGGGTTAAGGGGCACATTGGGTCTGATTTAGACTTTGGTGGAGGGGGTTACTCCATCACAATGTGGCGGATATCCTGTCCGCTGTATTATGATTCCATTATTGCCTATGGACATCGTAATACCACAGACACGATATCCATCACATTTGTGATGGAGTAACCCCGCCACCAAAATCTAAATCAAGCCCTTAGCTGGTTACATTTGAACACGCTTGTACATGTTTGTGTGTGCATGGGTGAAGGCTGCACATGAGACACTACAGTCACACAAAGCCTGGTAGCTGCACACAGATAACTTGCCTGTGGCAGCTTTAAACAGAAACTTTGACTTGTCAAAATACCCCCTTTGACAGGCCTAAACCGTCCATTGAAATATTAATGTCACAAATATTTGGGCTTTATTGGCTATAATGGTAGGGTGCATGACATTTAAATGTGAGAGACTACGTGGCAGGACTACATGGCAGGGTGCCTGAAATTTAAATATGTGAGACTATAGTAGCTGCACACAGATAACTTACATTTAATAAATGCTAATTTCACAATGGTAGCAACTAAAGAAATACAGGTTCCTCTCCATTTATTTGTAATTTAAAAACGTCTTTAAAGCTAAGTCCAGAATTAAAATTACTATTTTGGGAATACCACATTTAGAAAATTTGATTTTTTATGCCTAAGGGTTCTGGGGGCCTTTCTGTGAGTGGCTGGCTGCCTGGGCTGGTGATGGCTCTCTCACTGGGAGATTTGTATTGGAGCCATACACTGAACAAAAGGGCATAGGTTATAGAGGGAAGTGGATTTTCCCAATAGGATGGCTGGGCGGAGCCATGCCCTGTCCTGATTTAACTTCAAAAGAACCTACCTATAGCAACCTGACACCAGGCCTGCAACCTGACACCAGGCCTGGCCCTGCCTTTGTTTCACTAGCCAGGCTGGAGTCAAACTCAGGATTTTAGCTTTAGACAAAGGGGTGTCCCCCACACATAGGCTAGCACTGGGTATAAAAGTGGCAGACCCTGTACCTGGATGGTGAGGACAGCAACACCCTGGACAGCTGGAAGGACAAGCCCCCTGATGCCTTGATGGACTGAGGAAACTGGGGGTCATTATGACCCTGGCGGTCGGAGCTAATGTGGCTGAAGCCAACCCGCGAATGTACCACTCGGACCCCCATGACGGTAGCAGCCGCCGAGCTGGATATGAGAATCACCATCTGGGGCCACCATTGTGCCGCCGCCAGTATTTTGTCCCTGCCTATCGCCATGGTTTTCGTGGCTTTCGTAACACCACGAAAACCATGGCGGTAGGCCCTATCAGTGACAGGGAATTCCTTCCCTGTCACTGACAGGAGGCCCCCTCCCCCCAAACCTCCCGAGACACCCCCTCACCCCCCTACATCCACAACCCCAAAATACACACACACACGCAGACACACACTCATCCACACATACATCCACGCATGCATACATTCATTCATGCACACATCCGCACACACATCATAACCTACATTCTGACACGCATTCACATTTCCATACATACACACACTCATGCACATGCATACAAGCACTCACATACATTCGTACACACACTCATACACATTCATACACGCACGCAAACAACACTACACACACACTTGCATTCACGCACACACTCACACATAAATGCACACACCCCCCCCACACACACACAACACCCCCACCCCCATCCCCTGTCAGAAACCCGACTTACCTGGATCCAGGGGGTCTTCTGGAAGGGGGCTGGGCACTTCTACTGTCAGCAGCACCACTACCAGGTCATATTATTTCTCATTATATGGCTGGCAGCCGTCTACTGGCATGACGCTGCTGGTGGTAGCAGCGCCACCTTACTGCCATCCGCCAGTATGGCCACAGACAGATTTCCGACCTTCTTGTGGAGGCCTGCCAAAATGCCTATGGTGGCAAGTGCTCACAACCAGGAGTGAATATTATTGAAATCAGCCCATGGGGCCAAGTTATGCATATTTGAAGCTTTTGACCATTCATTCCTTGTACAAAAACGGAGCGTGTGGCAGTAGTGAGTTCTGCTCAGGGAGGGGTTGCACGTTCAACCTCCTCCCTAGACCCCTACTTGTCCCAAGGTCCCCATTCTGGTATAACCTTAAAGGGGGTTCAGTGCACCATCCCTGGGATCTGAAGACAACATCATTCCTGGGACCAGTCCCCTGGACCCAGGAGAATCAAAGACCACTTCCGCCTGAGGCTAGAGCTAGAAAGGAAGGCTATTTCCGCTCAGCAGGAGAAGCTCCTGCCAGCTCCTTCACCAATGCTGAAGGTTCCTGGGGAGCCAGCTGGGCTCCCCACACTGCCCAAGTGAGGCCTGTGACTCTGGGTACTCAGGTGGGACCTAAAAGAAATGAAAATAAAATGAAACACTTTGCTATTTAAATATTCACTGCTTCTGAGGAGGGAGCACCACATAATGCACTGCCAGGCTTAATTACATAGAACTTTCTTCCCTTGGGGTGCCCAAAGACAGGCAGGGACACCACCAATGTAAATCCTATGTGCTCTAGGGGCTCTGAGAGTTGAGCGAATACTCCCAGGGATTGACTTGGAAACCTAACTGTATGTTTCCCGAGCAATAAAATTAATGACCTGGGGAGACTTTTCACATTATTTCATGCACCCCAGTCTGTAGCCTTTGCTTGATGGCGCAGAGGTTCGGGGGCCCATAATGGCTGGTCTTGTGGCTACATTGTATGTGGCCTACAGGTGTAAAAGAAAGAATCAGACACTTCATGTTGCTTTTTAGTGGTTTATTGACAATGCATTGCTGACAGTGATTTATGATAAACGTTGCAATGATAATAATGAATTAATGTAAACTCTGCCACTGATTCCAGTGGTATATTGGTATTGTGTTGTTCTGTTTGGTATAGGTGAGGTTATTGTGATTTTAGGGATCATGACCTATTAGGGGACAAAAGTGGTTTCAGAATGTCACCAAATGTACTTCAATCTGCCTGATGTATATATTTGTAAATTGGTGCATAGTATTCAGTAGTGTGTGTGTGTGTGTAATAAACGTACTTTTCCTTTTTCAAAGAAAAAGCACTGACTGGACAATCATTTATGTGATGTTGTTACATCCCAGCAGACCGAGATTACTAGTCCCTACCACCTCCGCTGAGTAGGTCTTGGACTGCTCTTCTTTTCTACCCTGAGAAAGTCAATTACTACAAATTGATGGTTGGTTCCAAGAATGGAGACAATTGTAGATCTACTAATAGTGTAGGTCTCATATTCTTCTATATGCAAAATGTATTACAGGTCCCATCTGTTTTGGATGATGTTTAAAAATGGCTGAATACCTGCCATGTTGCTGTTGGACCTGCCATCCTTTGGGTGGACTTACCCCAGACGTTTTGCCTTTACCTACTGTTTTCTTGCTGTATCTTTTTTGTTGGCCTTAGGACTCTGAGCATTTCACCGCTGCTAACCAGTGCTAATGTGCATATGCTTCTCCCTTAAAACATGGTAACCTTGATGTACCCACAATTGGCTTATTTAATTTACCGGTAAGTCCCTTGTGGGGTGGTAAATCACATACCCAGGGCCTGTAAATTAAATGCTAACAGTGGGACTGCAGCACAAGTTTAGCCACCCACTTAAGTAGCCCTGTAAACATATCTCAGGCCTGCCATTGCAGAGCCTGTAAGCGAAGTTTCACAGCCACCCTGACTTGGCATTTAAAAGCTCTTTCCAAGTCCTACACTCCTCTTTCCTTATACATAAGTCATCCCTCAGGCAGGCCCTAGGGAGCCCACCGGGCAAGTTGCCAAAAGGCAGGACATATCCCTTCCAGTTTCTATGTCCTGGTCATGAAAAAGCCCTTAAGTGGTTTTTCATCACTGTGAGGCCTACCCCTCTCATAGGCCAGCTTTAGGAATTCCTTATAATAGCTTTAAGTTGTAATTCCTGATCTGAGAGGAGTGGTTGGGCCATGTTTAGTACCTTTGGAATGGTAATAACAAATCCTCCTTACTGGTAAGGTTGGATTTACTACTTCTATTTTAGAAATGCTACATTTAGAAAGTGGGCATTTCTCTCCACACACTGCCCTGTGGGCCTACAGCCTATCTCAATACATGTCTGGCTTGGATTGGGTGCAGGTTCCACTTGTGTTTTCCCTTCAGACACCCACAAGACATGATACTCAGCCATATCTGCATTCATATGCATACTGATAAGTCTTCCGAGGGAAGGGGTTGGAAGGATCCCACACTTACATCTCAAAGGGGTCGGACCACATAAAAGAGATAATTACCTCCCACTGGCTGTCTGGAGCTGAGGCTGACTTGAAAGGGAGACCTGCGCTCTTCATAAGCATTCTTTGTTGGTCATTCCCCACATCAAAGGCACTTTCCTGTATAAATAGTGGGCCTTCTAGCCCATTCAACAGATCACTACTGGCCTCAAAAGAACCACTGCCTGGAGTAAGGGCTGCTGCGCCAAGAGGATTGCCACTACACTGTGCTGATCATTCCCAGGAACAACTGCTTGACATGCTGAGTTGTCTTGTTCTCTACCAACTACTGCCTGGTGGATTCAGCTACGAAGAAAGACCACCAGAGTGTCTCCAGGGCCCTGCTGTTGTGCCCTGTCTGCCCAAAGGCTGCAACCCGCGAACTTTCACCAGCAGTGACTGGCCATCATCCGGGCCTTCAAGATTTGCCTCTCGTTCTGCGTACCCGGGCCATCTGGCAGGAAAGTCTCTGTGCATTGCGGCCCCCCTCCCTTGGACAAGATTGCCACTCCAGACTACTGCTGCTGCTACCAGAATAGCAGTTATGCCCCAGAGCTGGTCAGTGCTGCACAACAACCCAGCTCCCGCCTGCACCTGGAGTGCGTGCATGCATCAGGGAAGCCACCCTATCCTTATCTGCAGCTAGCCCTACAACAAGGACTTACCGCACTGTCCGTAACTTACCTGACCTGGTGACTCTGGGGGCCGGAGTCATCCAGGGGATCCCTTCATCTACTCTTGCCCCCACACCTTCGCCCACACTAACATACCTTTCTGCAACACAGGGGGAAGGAGCCAGACTTCATAAGGCACCACCCCTGGCCTCTCAAGCAAGTGAGAGTGCAACCTGGAAACTACCATATTAACTTGAGGCGAAGCACCTCTGCATATCACAAACACGATGAAGGAGCCGGACTTCAGTAAAGACATCTTTCTCGACTTCTCAAGTGAGGGGAGGGCGACCGGGAGAAACTA
The DNA here is from genome assembly GCF_031143425.1 of Pleurodeles waltl. Lineage (NCBI taxonomy): Eukaryota > Metazoa > Chordata > Amphibia > Caudata > Salamandridae > Pleurodeles > Pleurodeles waltl. Next base: position 253,684,214 of record NC_090448.1, on the reverse strand, counting down.
CCATTATCACCTGAGGCAAAGCACCTCTGAATTTGCTTCCAAAGCACACGAGTGTGCCGGATCCCTCCACTCCTAATAACTGTACGAGTACGCATTCTGAAGTATTATTAAGTTGATTATTGTCTTTTTGAATATATCTAAATCCATAAAATAGTCTATGTTTTTTTCTAATACAGTGTGGAGTCCTTTTTGTGGTGCTTACATTGAGTAACTGTGGGGGAAAATTGTACAAATACTTTACACATTGCCTGCTAAGTTAAGCCTGTCTGCTCTGCGCCAAACTACCAGAGGGTGAGCACAGGTCAGTTTAGTTTGTGTATCTGATGTGCCCTGATAGAGTAGGCAAGTTCTGCTTGGCTGAGGTACATACTATAGCCAACACGTAACCCCATTTATAACAGTTGCCTTCAGCTCCACTGGAGCAAAGTGATACTTTTCTAGATTCTAATCTTAAAAGTAGTAGACCACTCAGGGCTGACATCAAGATACCCTTTTTTATTGCTTTTAAATGTTTGCAAGTGAATGCTAGAACTAGATCACTCAGGGCTGACATTGAGATACCCTCCTTTGTTGCTTTTAAATGTTTGCAAGTGAATGCTAGAACACATTCTAATCACACAATGCAGAACCATTAATAGAATATGACATTTTCAGTAATCACTGAGTTGGGTTCACTTGGAAGTTAGAGGAATGATGATATGGAAAAAACCTAGCTTGTTAAGATTAACCTCTCAACCCATGTACACTCCAGGAAAGGAAAGAAATCATGCTTGGACTTCTCTGCGAAAAATCACCAATTACAAAAATACTGAACCACAGAACATAATCAGTGGTATCCCTTACTGACAGGAATATTTTTCTTTTATTTTGCCTAATGCTGTTAGACCTAGTGCCAGGGACCTCTTAAGGATTTTGGGAGTCATAGGCCAAACATAATTTGGGCTCCCGCCTCCTCATAATACCCCTGATTTATTACATATTTTAGGCTCATTCACACCCTCAGCGACTGTGGTTGGATTATTAACAGCCCTCTTCCTTAGCAAGCCTACATTTGGGCCCAACCATGGAGCAAACTGTGTTTCTCAGCACCAGAGAAGCAGAAAGACTAGTGGCATAAACAGGTTGCTGCATATAACGATGTTGCATGCTCGAAAGAGGCAGGTATAGAACTGGCAGGTGATCTATACATGAAGGGCCAACCATGGAGATTGCAGATATTAATGATATAGCACCTGGACACTTTGGCCCTCATTATGAGTTTGGCAGCCGGATGAGCCGACCACCAAACTCACGTGGAGGACGTCACCGTCATACCAGTGGCATCCCCCATGTTCCTGGCGGGAACAGCGGTCTGCTAGTGGGTCTGTCCTGCAGGGTTGTAATGTGGTGGTCAGAGTGCCACACTTGCAGTGGTCCGACCATCACCACGAGACTGGCGGTCCTTGAATGGCCAGCCTCGTATGAGGCCATTTGTAACTTATAATGCCATACAACATGTAGTTGCCACGCAATGGGGAAAAGCCAAGCTGAATCACCCACATCACCCCTGATACACGGAGCCACACAGAAAGCTATAACAGCCCTATATACCACTCTCCAGTTCCATCACTACAAATCGGATACCAGAGTGAGAGAGTGCTGTGCGGTGGATCTCCAAATACGACTCCCTGATCCACAATAGGCCCATGCCCTTCAGTATGTGAAGGGGGACTCACTTAACCCAGGGATCTGTGACACTCAATTTAATTACCTACATCAGGAGTATCTCATGCCACGGTGCATACAACACATAGTCCCAGGAGCATCCTCTGAGTGCTATAGATGTAGAATACGTGATCTGGGTTTCTTCCACATGGTGTGGGAATGCTCGGCGATAGAACGGGCCTGGGGAGAGGTTGCGGGTATAAATTCTGCCCTAGTAGAATCCATGGTTCTGGGCATTCCGGAATCACGTTTGCTTAGATCCAAGGCTAAGAGGGACAGGTATCTAAATAGATTCATCAACTTAGGTTTTGTACTACTTTAACAATAATTAGCAATGACCTGGAAGTTCCATGCACCCCCCTATATGAAATGTTGGCTAATACCTGGCTGAAATGGGCACGGGCGGAAGGGGATGTTCTCACCGTGGCCCTGCCATAGGGCAGAGAGGGAACTGTAGTACTGGTCTGGAATATATACATTAGGAACGTGGAGGTAAGAACCGACATGAGGCTACCCTAAAAACTCCTTTGAATAACCCTTTATATGTGAAATACTGATATTATGCCCATTGGAAACCAACAAGGAGGAAGTTAGTGCTGTAGCATGTCCCTTGTGGGCTCCAAGGTCAGCCTCAGTGCTATTAAATAAACAAGAGACAAACATAATGTCCATGCGGCACGGATTGGAGTGGGTCTCCAGGAACACTGCGAATGCCTAGGCCCCAATCTTAGAATACTCCCCACATAAACCGTGGGACAATTCTAAACCTTGTTAGTGAATGAGGAGGAAATCTAAGTCGGGAGAGCTGCATGCATTTATCTCCCCATGACTCACTTACATTTTATTTGGCATCTTATGATATGATATGATTAATGTTCTTAAATAGGACATAGTTGCCCACACCAACTTGTCGATGCGTGTAGACTGCGACTTTTTAACTCTACTGTGTATGTTTTCAACACCTCGTTGGGTCCAAACAATGTCATAGTTTTTGTTCTATGTTATAAAACTAATAGGTAAATGGAGAAAAAAAAAACACAAGCTGGCTGCATGTGGTGCGTGGTGCGGTGGATTGGTGTTCCAGAATAGCCAAGCAGCCTGCACTGTCTCAAAAAAAAAAAAAAAGAATTAAGCAAACAGATGATTTTAAAACACTAGACAATCTGTGACTGACCCAAATGCTTAAGTGAGGAGGCCCCCTGAAAGGCTGGGGCCAGAACGCACTTTGACCATGCCTTAAAACGTCTCTTCCTAGTACACCCTCAAACAATATCCTAGGGAATCCTTGCTGACTTCCATTGGCAACTCTACAGGTGCAGATTCGAGTCCACTTAACCTGCGCTCCTCTTCCCTGCCTACGCTTTATCTGCACCAAATGTACTCTTTATATTTGAAAGGAGCTCATCTTCCTTTGCCAGTTTTTTAATTAATCGTCTTTTCTTTCCACATTATTTGGAGTATGGCTCGGAATTTTATCTGCACCTTTGCCCTAAGTGTTTTTAATATCTGGTCCAGCTCCCGTGATGGTGTTTGTAAAGCTGCAAATACATGACCGTATCTGGAACGTGAAGTCTTGAGTCTGAAAAACCTGCGTTTTAAGGGCCTTTGCGAAAATTCGTTCTTTCACTTTGAAGGATAGAAAGTGCTTGGAACCCTTATCAGGGTTTTTCCTATTCGGATTTAACCTGCAAGAATCTAGATTAACATGCTAAATTTCCTTCTGTAGTTTTGGACTTTCCTCATTTTGAAAACGTACTTATTTTTATGATCTAATAAGAAAGGCCTTTAGATTCGCATTTTCCTATGATCCTGAACATTTAGGATACTTCGATTTTATTTTTACAGATTGATTCTCCAACCTTTCAAGATGTTCTAATGCGTACTCGCTGTTTTCAGAGATTTTAAATTTAACCTGTACCACTACATTTTCAGATTTTGTCCTTAAAGCCAAATCATCTAGCAAATCATCTTCTAATGATCGGAAAATAGTCTGTATCATTTTGTTATTGGACGCTGATATGTCAGTTTGAGACTGCCTGTCTTTACTGAGTGATTGGACCACATTTTCCAGCTTGCTCATCAAGAGAAGTTCCTACTTTAGAGAAATATTCTGTTTTCTGAGTAAGCTGCTCTTAGTTACATGTGTTGCCTGAATCTTATCCCCTGATGGCTGACAGGTTTCATATCCATCCGGCTCAAAGTGTTAAACTTTTGATGCATGGGTTGAGTTCGATCCCCTAATGGCTGACATGTTTCACATCTACCTGTCTCAATGGTCTCATTTGTGTTATGCAGGGTTTGCATATGAAAACCTATTTGAGATTGTAACTGCACTTAACCTTCATCCTTGCTCCAAAGGGAGAACCTATGGTTTCTCTATCTATTTTTCAAAATATACATTGGTAAGAACGCTATTTCCGTGACAGCACCTAGGACTGACACCCTTCTTAGTATAACTGTAAGCTACACATATCTCACTAAATATTTTAAAACGAGCATTAGGTGCTCAATTGGTTTTACGTGTGGTTCCTCTACTACTGTAACATGCAAAGTCTATGAACTGTTTATACAGGCCCAGTGCCTAGCCCTATTTCAGTTAGATACTGAGAGTTTGTAGCTGTGAGAAAATGTCCCTTTTTGCTTGGTCACTGCTGTTTTTTGCTGAATGTTAATGTTGGGTTTTAGACTCTGCATCTGGGGCACTGCTGTTCAGTGCCCAATGTATGTGCTATGAGCTCCTAAACAAGTAGAAACAGGCTAATCCTTTGTCGAGTTCTTTTATTATTTTTCTTTTATATAAGGCCTTAGTATATGGTGTGGAAATACACCTGCGGCTTGAAAAAGTAAATTTCACCTGTGGACTGCAACACTTATTATACCATCCACTACTGCAACAAATGAAAACATGGCTTCAGTCCGACCATTGTAGCCTGATTGCGGCAGTGTGAATCCTGCAGTGCAACTTGCTAAAATAACCCTTTTCAACTTGTGATAATCACTCTTTTAAATATTAGTAAGTCAATCCCTATGAAAGGTTTGCAGCCAATAAGGCAGGGTGCACGGTATTTGAAAAGTGGGACATGTAGAAAATTAATGTTAACATGCCCCTACAGTGAAAAGCCCTAAAAGCTATTTTTAATGTGGCAAGTCTAGCTGTCCTGGAAAAACAGATGAAAATACTAATACCGCTATCTTGGAAATAGAACAAGCTAGAAAAATAATCAAGCCACTAATGTTAATAGTTGTTAAAAATCAAAATCAATGTTGAAATCACATTTTTAATGAATATTAAAAAAAATAACTTTAAGAAAGTTACCCTTTACCTGCCTGAATTGTCACAAAGCTCATTAGTGTAAATCTCTACTAGCCTATGCTCAAGCCTGGGAATAGGCTCGAGAGAGTTGTGAAATGCCTTTCAGGAGCAAACAATACACATACCTGAATGGCCAGAGATAACTCCTCTGAAATTCACAGAATAATCAGAGTGGGAACTGAAGACATGCTGTTGATACCACACCTCCAAAACCGGCTTGACAGATCTGTTGAACCACATGTAATGCTTGGGGAGCACTTGAAATGGAAAGAACAGGATGCCAAGACAGTTTGTGTGTATCCCCTGTTTGGTTGCTGAAGGACCCTGCTTTTACTCTACCAGACAGCTGTCTCTGGGTTTTATGCAGATACAGCACCTCCTTCAATCTGGATTTTAGTGTTAGAGGGGGGAGGACCCTTGTGATTTCCCTATGATGCTCCAACACATATTCCAAGCTTTCAGAGCCTAACTTTAGAGTGGCCGAAGATTTTTGCCTTCTTAAAAATGCCTTGGCTCATATCATTTGCGGCACATTTGCCTTAAGGCATACTGAACTACTGAAAATGTGGGTAGGGTTACCTATGGGAGATTTTACTCCTAGGGTGAGGGAATGTCAGGAATCACTCCTGCCCCCTAGTTGGTGCTGCTGCATAAATGTGGCACCCCTGGACACCTTCATCAGAACACTGCTGGGGTTGCTAAAGAATACAGTGCAGACTGAACCTCCTTCACTTGGCATCTGTGTTACTTGAAAAGGCCCTGAGGAGGTTGGACCTGCTTCCACTTGAAATCCATAAAGATCTCCAAGGATCATAAGGCTGAACCCTTGGGTTGCTCCAGTAACCTAAAAAAGCTGAAGAGGACATTGCTGTGAAGAATCCAAGCTGAGCAGCTACAAATGGACCTGGGCAGGAGTTTGTTGCTGCCTTCTGCCCCACACCCTAATAGCCACAAAGCGCACCCCCTGAGATCAGGAGAACTTCCCTGTGGTTGCTGGGCTCCAAAGAAAGTTTTGGAATTTTTCAAAGTCTTGAATCCTGAGCTTCAAGGGGACCGATCCCTAAAAGCATCCAACTGTCAGTTCTAATGCAGCAGACTGAATTTATGGTTTGTTACACGTGGAGAAGAGTTTTTTTTCAGAAAGTCCCTTTTCTGTTTGAGACTTAGAAAATGTTTCAAACTTCCTGACTTCCAGGCCCTAGCAGGGCCAAACTACTTGTGCTATCTGACCCGTGCTTCACTGAGGTCAGCCTCAAAACGCACCTCGATCCCTGTCTACTGTTACCATTGACTACCATTGGCGCTTTGTGCTTTTTAAAACTATTTTCACCTAAATCTTTAAAAATCTTTAAAAATTCATATCTCTGATTCCCCTTTTTGATTTGTTGTCATTTTGGTGTACATTTGTTCAGTACATGTATGTCTATCTTTATAAATTGAAGTTGGAGTTTTACTGTGTTGTGTTTTTACATGTTTACCTGTTTTGGTACTTATACATGCTTGACACATTTTTCTTAAGTGAAACAGTTTGTGTGTATCCCCTGTTTGGTTGCTGATGGACCCTGCTTTTACCCTATCAGACAGCTGTCTTGGGGTTTAATGTGGATACAGGGCCTCCTTCAATCTGGATTTTAGTGTTAGATGGGGGAGGACACTTGTCATTTCCCTATGACACTCCAACACATATTCTGAGCTTCCAGAGCCCAATTTTAGAGTGACCGAACATTTTTGCCTTCTTAAAAATGCCTTGGCACATAGCATTTGTGGCACATTTGCATTAAGGCATACTGGACTACTAAAAATGTGGGTAGGATTAACTATGAGAGCCGTTACTCCTTGGGTGAGGGAGTGTCAGGCATCACCCCGGCCCACTAGCTGGTGCTGCTGCATAAATGTCGCACCTCTGGGCACCTTCATCAGAACACTGCTGGAGTTGATAAAGAATACAGTGTGGACTAAACCTCCTTCACTTGGCATCTGTGTTACATGAAAAGGCCCTGAGGAGGTTGGACCTGCTTCCACTTGAAATCCAGAAAGATCTCCAAGGATCATAAGGCTGAACTCTTGGGAGGCTCCAGTAACATAAACAAGTTGAAGAGGATATTCCTGTGAAGAATCCCAGCAGACCAGCTACAACTGGACCTGGGTTGGAGTTTGCTGCTGCCTTCTGCCTGACACCCTAATAGCCACTAAGCACTCCCCTGAGGTCATGGGGACCCCTGTGGTTGTTGGGCTCCAAAATAAGTTTTGGGACTTTTTTCAAATTCTTAACTCCTGAGCTTCAAGGGGACCAATCGCTAAAAGTATCCTGCTGTCAGTTCTAGTGCTGCAGACTGAATTTCTGGTTTGTTATGCATGGAGAATAGTTTTTCTTCAGAAAGTCCCTTTTCGGTTAAGGCTTAGAAAATGTTTCAAACTTCCTTACTTCCAGACCCTACCAAGGCCAAACTACTTGTTCTATTCAACCCGTGCTCCACTGAGGTCAGCCTCAAACTGCACCTACATCTTGTCTACTGTGACCATTGAGTAACATTGGCACTTTGCGTTTTTTAAAATTATTTTCACTTAAATCTTTAAAAAGCTTTAAAAATTCATATCTCTGATTCCCCTTTTTGATTTTTTGTCATTTTGGTGTAATGTTGTTCAGTACATTTATGTCTATCTTTGTGAATTGAAGTTGGGGTTTTACTGTGTTGTGTTTTTACCTTTTTAACTCTTTTGGTACTCCTACATGCTTTAAACATTTTTCTTAAGAGAAACCTCTCTACTCTGTGCCATAGCTACCATGAGTTGAGCTCAGTTGTTAGACCAGGAATTCTTAGCGTGGTTCCCCTAACTTTTTGCCTTCTGACCTTCTGTTTTTTTAACTTCATTTTTGCTGGCTTTAGAATTCTGTCCACTTTACCACTGCTAACAGGTGCTAAAATGCAGGTGATGTGTACTCTAAAACATGGTGATATTGGCTTTGCCACAATTGGCATATGTAATTTACTTGTAAGCCCCTAGTAAAGTGCAGTATATTGCCTCAGTGCCTGTAATGCTAATGGTGGGTTTGCAGCACTGATTGTGCCTCCCACGACATTAGCCCTTTAAACATGTCTCAGGCCTGCCATTGGAGAGACTGTATGTACAGTTTTGAACTCGCATTTCGACCTGGCAAGTGTACCCACTTGCCAGGCCCAAACCTTCCTTCTTATTTGTTACCCCTGAGATGGGCCCTGGTTAGCCACTAGGGTAGGATGCAGTGTATTTAACATTTTGGGCATTCAATTTTAATTTTAATTTGGTAGTGAAAAACTATTACATTTGTTTTTCAGTACTGCAAGGCCTATCCCTCCCATAGGATATTATTGTGGTTACCTTGAAGCAACCTTTAAGTTTAACTTCCAAATGGGAGAAAATTGAAATTTGGAGTTTGGTGTCTCATGACTCATAATTTAAAATCCCAACTTATGGTGAAGTCGGATTTTAAATTGTAAGTCTAAAAATGCCACTTTTAGAAAGTTGGCTTTTTCTTAATTTAACAATTCCGTGCCTCTGCCTGTCTCTGAATACATATTTGTAGTGAGTGACAGCTGAGCTTTGTGCATTCCCTCTAGACAATCACACACAAAGGGAGCTGGGGTGTGGCTTTTGCATCCTGATGGCTCATGACCAGACTGATGGGGGGGTCTTGCTGAGCTAGACAGGAGAGAGAAGCTGACACACCTGGACAGGGCTGTGCCTCCCCCACACAAAGGGCTGCATAACCTCCTGTAGAGTATCTGGAGCCAAGGAAGGAGGAGCAGGGACCTTGTGCACTGCAAAGGCCTTTTTTTGAAGTCTCTTCCACTTCAAAGGCTGAAATGGGTATAAGTACTGGACCCCAAACCACACCAAATCAGTACATTTCTGGATCTGAACGACATTCTGCCAGGAAGAAGGACTGCTATGCTGTCAGGAGGGATTGCTACTCTGCTCATTCACAAGGACTTGCCCCCTGTTCTTGCAGTCTCAGGGATATCAAAGACTGCCTGCAACTCTGCTCTTGCTTCTGGACTCTGCCTTCTGTGAGTCCTACCTTTGCGTGGGGTGTCAAACCAGTCCTGGGCCTTAGAAGACAGTTTTGCAACTGTTTCTCTGAATGAATCGACACATCTGAACCATTGTGCCACTCTGAGCCGATGCAGTGCACTCTGACACATTGATCCGAGGACATCTCTGCAATGACGCATCACATACATTTCAACAGAGTTTGACACTGACGCAGGACCAGACTGCGAGGCTTGACAGCAGTGCATCTACCCGATTGCGTGGATTGGAAGCCATTGATCATCTTTGTATTGCTCCTCAACATCGAGCTTGCTCCATCCAAGGTACTTTTTCAGTGGGCTCTGTCTGAGTCCTGTATCCAGCCTGCCCTCATCACAGTCAGCCTGAAATTTGGATTCAGCCTGGTCTAGCATGACATAAAGTAACCTTTGGGTGCCACTGAATTTAAAGCACTACATTGCAGTTTATTTTATACAAAATAATATATAAGGATCCTCTTGTTGGACTTTTGTAATTTTGGTCTTGTTTTACACAGATCAATATTCTCTATGTTTGTAATCTGCTATGGAGTCTTTTTGTGGTGTTCTTCACTGTGTTACTGTAATTAAGTATTGCGCAAATACTTTACACTTTGCCTCTTAAGATAAGTCTGACTGCTCTGTGCCAAGCTACCAGATGGTGAGCACAGTTTAATTTATGGAGTGCAACTGACTTACCCTGACTAGGATTGTGGTCCTTACTTGGACAGGGTGCATACTTCTGCCAACTACAGGCTCAATTTCTAACATCAAGTTTAAATTACTGAATGCTTTAAATGAACCTAATAATTTTGTGACTTAGAGTCAGATGTAGCAATTTCCGAATTTGCGATTCGGAAATTGCGAGTCAGTGCGGCTTGCAATTTCTGAATCACAAATTCGGATGCAGAACGGTGTCTCAGACACCGTCTGCGAATCACTATGGGGTCGCAAAGACCCACCTCATAAATATTAATGAGGTGGGTCGCATTTTGTAACCCCATAGCGAGTCCCTGCACTCACAGGGATGGTGGCCTGCTGGAGACAGCAGACCTCCATGTCTGTGACTGCTTTTTAAATAAAGCAGTTTTTTTTTTTGATTGCAGCCCGTTTTCCTTAAAGGAAAACGAGTTGCAATACAAAAAAAATAACGAAACCATTTGGTTTCTTTTTTTCAGAGCAGGCAGTGGTCCATCGGACCACTGCCTGCTCTGAAAAAAACATTTCTGGCAACATTCACAAAGGGGGAGGGGTCCCATGGGGACCCCTTCACTTTTGCGAATGGGTTACCACCAGTGTGACACTGGTGGTAACTGTGAATTGCTTTGCGACCACGTTCGCGGTCACAAAGCAATTTAGCATTGCGGTGCGAGTCGCAAATAGGAAGAGGACATCCCTTCCTATTTGCGAGTCGCATTCCCATTTTGCGAGTCGGTACTGACTCGCAAAATGGGAATGAGCATCGCGATGCGCATTTTGCATGGCGCAAACTGCGATTTTCACAGTTTGCGCCATGCAAAATGCTACCTACATCTGGCCCTTAATTACTTATGATGGACTACCATCCACCCTAAATAATAACTAATTTTCGCACATCAGCTAATTCAGGACTGGTGCTAGCCTCTTCAAATGACATATCCATGTCTGCGGCCTCCTTCAAATAGGGTCTTACGGATTGACTATCCCTGGGAGGCCTTCTAATTTGAGAGTTGTTAAAAATCTTGCTTCGATCAAGGTTTAAACTTTAGCTAGTAATTTTCAGTTCTTCAGTTCAGTTATTCTCCACTATCCCCTCTACTGGTGGTTTTCTTGGATGCCCTTTGGTGAGGGGATCTCAAGAAACTGGCAGATCAATTTCTGAGTGACAAGACCTTGTCATAGATGTAGAGGAGTGATACATCTTCCTGCACATATTTCAGCTCATTTGACAGTTTGCTTAACAAGAGTTTTTTAGATATCAGACAGGAAACTCTTCCCAAATCCAAACAAGCTGTCCAAGATTAGAAGCATGTCTGAAGGTTGGTTCTGCCTCACAAAAAAGTATTGGATTCAGTTAAAGGTTTCATGTCTGAAGGTTGGTTCTGCCTCACAAAAAAGTATTGGATTCAGTTAAAGGTTTTTTTAAAGTGTTTTAACAAAAATATCAAATGCAGACCCTGGAAAATGCAAGTGCAAGATGAAATGCTACAGTTATGTATCCAGGCAATATCTATCAAGTTCAAAAATAAGACTTTGAGTATTGTGGAAAGGCAGATTTCAGTAGCCAATTTAGAAAGGTGTAAGGAGAGTATAAATAGAGAATTGATGGAAAATGTCAAGCAAGAGCTGATGTGAGAATACTCCAATAATTGGTACATAGAGAAAGTGGTGCCCAACTTGTCTGGAAAGCAGGATCAGAAAGAATTTGAAATCACAGTAAAGAACCACTTTCCAGTGATCCGACTTCCGAAACACAAGAGCTGGAGTCTGTATTTTTTCCCTTCTTTCAACATATATATAAGGAGGACGGCTTCCCGGATTATATATTCTTAAATAAGTGGTTAGACATCACAAATACAAACAATAACTCTAGAACACTAGATAGATTTAGATTCATCTATTTGAAGAGTTTGGCAATTAAAATTACCTCTTTAATCTGGCAAAAGCCACAGGCCCTGACAAGATAGTTACAAATATTTATATAAAGTGGTTAGAGGCTGTTCTTCTGACATTTATAGAACGTTTTAATAGCATTATTCTGGGCACCATCCAAACACCTCAGACCTGGAATGAGGCTGTAATTTACCTGATCCTGAAACCAGATAAAGACTCTAGGCCTTGCAAATCTACAGAGCATCTTCTTACTTAAATGTGATTACAAAATCTTTTTCAGCATTTTAGCAAAGAGATTATCTAAAGTAGTGGGAATCATTATATGTGATGATCAAAAAGGTTTTGGTCTTGGCTTTACTTGCATGAGTTAATAACCCTTCATCGTGAATCAAATCGATCTAACTATTTCAGAAAGAGCTCCTTTGTTGATTTATACCTTAGATACAGCTAAATAATTTGAAAGAGTTACTTTGACCTCCTTATGGCAGGTGTTTCAGTGATTTGATCTCGGACAGTACTTTCATAGGGTAATGGAGGCTACATTTAGATCCTCAATTGCTGAACGTTTTAGTGACTGATAACTTAACATCAACATTGATCTCTACAGTTTGATTTGTTTATTGAACCCAGGCACACAATTAAAGCCAGGACTTAAAATCACCCCTTCTAGTTTTATGATTTTAGCTGTAAAATAGCTCTCTACATAGATGATTTGGTGATCCACTCCCTTGACCTATACAGTTCAATTCAAAGAAAATATTATTTGGATCCCTCTTTTGACTACAAGTTTAATAAAAAATGTGAAGTAATGGCTTAGAATATATAACTCAGATTAAAGGTTTTATGGTGACTCATGATTTAAATAAAATCGCTTTTACAAACACACAAATTATCTCAGGAACAGGTGGATCAGAAGCTTTGGATCTAGAAGAATATGGCAGAATCTTCTTTTGTCCACCTGAGGGATAGCTGTTCCATTGAAAATGCCTATCTTGCCAGACTGCACATTCTTCTTTGATTCCTATTTGATTCCCCACCATCAGAGATGTTAAGGTGTTGGCAAAGTGGGCAATTGTCCAGGGTCCCTTCCTGCTAACAACCCTCAGGGAAAGTGGTTCTGACTGATATGGGAGTTGAGGTTAGCCTGCACCTTTCAGGAAGTCCTAAAAGGGAAATTGGTATATTTTCATCTGAGTCCATAGCCTGGCATTCCCTGGTGGGAATGAATATGTTCCTGAAAAGGGTTTCCAATGGGAAGGTGGCATTGAAGAATCAAATCAGTATATGCAAATGGCCTACTTCTTTTTGTATGTATTCCAAAATGGACAGGAAAACAACAAATAGAAATGCTTGAACTTTACCGTGAAGCTTCTGGACTTGAGGTAAACTGTGGCACATTTACTCTACCTCCCCTTCAGGGAAATTCTTCCAAATATAATTGGGGAGCACAATTATCCATGCAAACCTCAACCTACAAATACCTTCATATACGTTTCCCCTGGACATCACACAATGCCAGGAGTTAAATATGATACCTTTATGGGAAGGCATACATACAGATACACAGAACTGGAACAAACTGCTTGTTCAATAGGTAGGTAGAATTGCTCTCCACAAAAGTATGCCATTGCCTAAACTCCTACATTTATCACAGAATTATCCATATGAAAATGATGCAATTTCTTGACCAGTGATACCAAAATGTGTTTTTTTTCTTTGTGCAAACAAACCTCCCAGTACTGCGTATAATAAATGTATCAGCTCAGGTTACAAGTGGGGAGACTCAGAATGGCTGGCATGCATCTTTATAACTATGCAGCCCAATTGATTTTCATAAATGACTGTCTATTTTGCAATAGACAGAATCTTGCATTTGACGCATTTGAAGAAGTAGGTATAATGAACTTTCTCCATGGGACCCCTATTCCAAAAACCCTCAACAACAAACTAAGATATCAATAGAATTTTTGAAAAAGAATCTCCGCTGCATGCAATGGAAGGGCATACTTACACAGGAAACCCCCTAGTGGGAGGGTTCTTGTTATGCATGGAAAGTATGGAGGGATTTAAGAAATGGGAACACATTGGCATATCATAGCTGGAGCCATTCACATCTCCTAGTAGTCTGCCAGATGACAACGATTAACTCTGAAAAGGCTGCTAGAGTATAAAGGCAGGACAATGAAAATTTGATAAAAGTCACATTTTCAAAAAAAAATAGTTAAACACCTGACTTTACCATCAGATTTGATTTTAAATTATTATTAATTTGAGTTTGTGAACCATTGTTCTAGCTGTAGCCAAACAGAATTTATGGTTTATATGGTGTTGTAATGTAACCTAGTGTTTTTCTACATGAGAGCCAGCCTTGCAACAGTGAAAAGGGACTTTGGAGATTTTTCATTGCCAGGACATTTAAAACTTCATTACACATGTCCTACTTTTTAAATACCATACACCTTGCCCAACAAGCATCTAGAGCCTACCCTAGGGATGACTTGTAAGTGTTCAAAAGGAAGGCTTAGTCCTGTTGAAAGGGTGATTTTAGAAGGTTGAAGTGGCAGTTTTAAAACTCCCATGCTAGACTGCTGTGGCAGGCCCAGAGTCAGGTTTCACCTGGGCACTTTAGTGGTGTCACAATAAGTGCTGCAGTCCACTGTTGACATTTTACTTACAGCCCTTGGGTACACTGGGTACCATATACAAGGGAGTTTCAGTAAGTTATATGTGCCAATTAGTATGTAGCCAATTGTACATATGTTTTAGAGGCAGAGCACATCCACTGGGGCCTGGTTAGCAGGACCCCAGTGCAACATAGGCTAATAATCATCAGCATACTTTACAGTTGAGGGGGTTTCAGCCAAAAATAGGACTTTCCTTATATTAATCCAGGCTGCTAATGGCTCATTTGCAACAGCACACAGTAAGAAGGAGAGTGAGCATTCTTGTCTAGGCCCTCTTGCAATGCTGAAAGAGGGAACATTCCAATTGACCTTCTACTGTGGCTTGAGAGTGGTGACAAAGCAGATTAACATACAAGATAAATTGATGGCCAACATTTAATTAGTGGGGTTCTTGACACCAGAATCCCAGCTCAATGAATCAAATGTGCATGGGCCACAAAACGCATGCACACAACCCAGGGCTGTTTGTACTCATCTTATAAGGCTTCTAGTGCATCAACCTGGGATAGGCTCAAAGGCTCCTAAATAAAGTTTTGATCTTGATAGATAAGGGAATTTATCATTGTAACCTTGTAGTTTGCTAAAGGCTTGGCTACCACTTTGGTTTCAGTTCTGATTAATGAAATTGGATGCTATGAGTGGTATTTATCAAGGGGTTTCCCTTACTTGAGTAGGAATAATATTGCAGCAAACTGGAGCTTTACAGGAAAGGCTGCAGCTTGAATTGTTTTATTGTCCATCTTAACTAAGAGATGAGGAGAGACAGGTGAGGAAAAGCATTTGATACATTTTATAGGGAAGTCATTGGGACCCTGCATGTTAGAGATTGCACCTGACAGCCTCTCTTCGGTATGAAGAAGTTCAATCTCATCTGGTCTGCAGCTGATAACCTTGGGGGTGGGAGATCTTGTAACAATGAAGATGCTATCTCTTCCTCAGATTTACGAAAAGCTTCCGAAATTATGCAGTACTGTTTTCAGTAGTTGTAACATCTCTTGGATTTTTCGGGCTATCCTGGAAGAGGATCCATGTTAGCCAATGAGTACAGGGCCCTACCAGACTTATTCCTGAATTCATATACCCATCACTGCAATGCCACACAGGCAAGCCTGATGATATTTAATGCAAGCTGTGGGAGGTATGTTCTATCCAGCTGAAGTTATCCACCAGATTTTAGTTGCAGATTGGTTGGGAAAAGTGGGTGCTTGATGCTTGTTATTGAGTGAAGATGCTAAAAGCCAGAGAAGTTGTAGAGAAATAGATAAAAGGTGAGAAACCTACATTTAGTTTATTGTTGAGTGACAGCTTAGATTTGCTTCAGGGTCTAGAAGTGATGAAAATCCAGGTTTCAAAACCGGCTAAGAAAAAGTGTAGATTGGTTATGTCATCGATGGAAGAAATGTTTAGGTCGAGTTAAACATTGTCCGCATATTGCAGAATTAAGACTAGGCCTGGGTGAAAGTTTAATTAAGGCAGACAAATTCACATTTAGTGAATTTGTATTAAGTGAAAATCTTGAAATTTCTAAAACATTTGCACTATGCAGCTTTGAGTTACTTTTTTTTAAATCAAGCATTTATCATATTAAAAAGTCATGAGATAAGAATGCAAGACTGGTCTGCACAGAAAATGTGTCACAGACATGTTAATTCAAGGGGCACTTTTTTCTCTGAAATTGTCATTTCATGACCTTTCCATAGAATTTCATTTAATTTCACTAAGCAATTATGCAATTTCAGACTTTTTATTGGGAACGTGTGTTATTTCTGCAAATTCTAACAAAGCTATGAATGTTCCTTAGATAACCACCTCGTTGATCAACCTTATGTCAGGTTTGTGAAATAGGTGGAAACGGATATTGATGACATAGACTAGTAAAATATCAAGGTAGGTGTTAGTAAGTTTGACATTTTTTTTATGGCCTTAGAGCCTGCTGTAGCAGGCTATACTGGCCATTAAAGGCCCGCTCCAGCCTTGAAGGCCCGAGCCGGACTTTAATTGCTGGTATAGCCCAGCTACGAAGGGCTATAAGGCTATTAGAACAATCTGCTGCTAGAGGGCAGAATGATCTCATAACTAAAACATAGTCCTCATGGAACCCGAGGGGATTCATATCCCTTCGGACTCCATGAGGCCTTTGTTCACAGCTTTTGCTGTGAACAAAGAACATTGAAATGTTGACGCTCTGGGCTTTTACCAGCCAGTAAAAGCCTAGAGCACTCCATTGTCTTCAATCATTCCAATCAAGCTTCCAACATTCCAATGTTCTAATACCGTTGAGAGTTCTTCTTTGCTCATGAGGAATAATGTATCCCAGGTTTTCTTGTTTTTCGGTGTGCGTTTTTATTGATTTTATTCTTCTATTTAAATTATGACAAACTATTTATCTAAAGTAGGAGAGGAACACCTGGTATTTGATATATCAATTTGTGATATGTGTTGGGGTGTAGATATGGCTTGTATGTAGTTGAATAATGTCCTAGTGTAGTCAGAGGAAGCACTTTTTTTGCTCTTGAATCAGTTTGGTTTTAGATTGTCTTCATTGAGCTTTTCTCTGGGTATGTAAAATTAGGGATTTTAATATTTTCCAGGGTTTTTCAGAATGATGTATCCCTCTGCTTTTTAGAAGAGACTTTAGTAATTCTGTGATGTGTGTGAAGTTTCTGTATGTCTCAGTGTACTTACCTCCCAGTATTAGCATGCTAAGTCAAAACTGACATTAGTCCATGGGTTTAGCCCTATGCTAGCTTTGAAAATTAGATGAGTTCTACCTCACCCTCCCCGCTATGATAATTTCTTGATGTGGTTAGGGGAATATCATTTGAAGATGCAAATGTTGTCCATTTGTTCAATTGGTCATTTCATTATCCCATTTTATGATACCTTACCTCATTACAATGCGAGTGGTTAAGTGAGGAAGGGGGCTACAGGACGTTTTTGTCTGCTATGCACTGTTAAAAAACATATTAAGTATTTCCAGAACACATTTTAGTAACACTAAAAAAATTTATGTAAATACCACATACCCTCTGGGAATATTTGAGATGACCCCACCATAATTGTGCTCTCACAAAAAGATTGAGGAAACATTGTTTCTACCTGTAATAACTAGGATTATTGGCCCAACATCCAAATAAGACAAAGGGGCTGTAAATAAGAGTATTATATACTCACTGCTCTCCGTTATGTTTACTGGCCTATGCTCTTGCAGATGCTTGGTGTTTTCAGGCAGCCGGGTATTCTGTATCAATTTGCTTTGTCTCATATTGTAAAACCAATAAAAATGTAATATTACTAGCTATACTATATACATATATCTAACCTGAATCAAGAGGAGATGTTTAGCCTCCACACAAAAATAATCAAAGTGATTATACATTCACTTTGGGAAGCTAGTAGACTATAGCTTCTCTTTCACTACACGTAATCTTACAATACAATTTTTTATTGCAGTACATTAGGTCATTTTTATGCTTGTAACAAAAGCTGAAACTATTACATTTAGAGTGCAAACATGCAATGGAATATGGGATAGAAAATTACTTTTAACATATATCAACTGCAAATTCTAGCTAAAAGTAACTATGAAGTCATTTTCAAGTACATGTCCTATCTAATTGATTTTGATTTGTACTTGAATTGCTTTCTAGCTCCAGATGCCTGTATGCTAATGATTCAATTTACAGCGCATGCCTTAGGCAGCGGAAAACCTTTAATTTTGTTTAACTATCAATCTAACCTTTTATTTATAGATCACTGGTTTCAATCTAGTTGGTTAGTAACTAATAAAGATCCCTTTAGGGATCAATAACTCGTATCTAATTGATTAGTGGGCTCAATTCATGCATTCGCTGGACTAGTATGAGGCAAATGGATGTATAGGATTTGTAAAATTCTCACAATAACTTATGGTTGATTTTCAGTCATTTGGGTTCTGAGCACATCTCACTAACCCAAACAAAAGATGTTTTTGTAAGCTGAATAACCATGATTTTTTAGCTATGAATTCTGAACTAAATATGTAGCACATACACTTGCTATTTGATGGACAGCAACAAATGCCAAAACTTGAAACTAAGTGTAATATGTTACTGCCGTTCATTTTAATGTCAAGGTTTTTGCAAAAAAAATTGTCAAATTGTGAAAGTACTATATGCAGCAAAGGGCCCTGATACAACACATATTTCATTGGCAGTTGGAAACAATGGGGAACCCATTGAAGCTGTCCCTAATGGGAATTCATTTAGAGACTTTTCAGGTTGTGGAATTAGTAAGGTTAGCATTACTCAAAACTTGTAAATAGCTTTGATGCCACCTGCAGTTTAGGGAACGCAATTTTATATTGATGAGTGTCACCATACGCCTAGCTCCTAACCCACTCCTAGCCCCGCCCAGTCCTATTACATAGTCACCCTCACCTACAAAGTTGTCAAAATCTCTGGGTGCTCCTTTTTAGGTATATCTCAGCCCTCGAGCACTGTTACATTCCATGTGCTCCCTATTATCCCACTGACATCTCAGCCCCCAACATCTCAGTCCCCAAGCACTACAACATCAACGATATCATTCTCAGTACCAACACTCGTCTTATCGTTTTCCTCAGTCATATGTACTGTGCGAAATACATCTTGTGTTTACAAATGTATTTGCTAAATGCTATTACTTGTGGCATTTCAATGTTTGAATTTGGTATTATGTTGGCAAAGTAACGCAAGAGCTTCGCTTCTTGCAAGGCTACAGCAAATCACGGCAGCCATATTGGGCCCTGTTCTGTTTAAACCACACCCAGCGACGACTACATGCTTCTTTTGTGACCCCAGAAATATCAAGACCCTTGCCCACACTCCACTTACCTGAGAAGACCTCTTTTCTCTCCCCCGTATGACGAGTTTAGCCGCATCTGGATTTCCTCACTGCGACATCACAAATCCGCGATCCACTACCTGCCAAAGCAAAGGAAGATGAAACAAAGGAAAGCAAAAGAAAGAGCATGCTACTTTCAAAGTACTATTAATGTTACAATATACTATAAAAGCATAGCATAATATTAAAAGGAATTCTTTGCTTATCCAGAACGAAATACTTTATGTGAGCAACGTGAATAAAAGTAAATGTTGGTATCTGTTGTGTGAAGCAACACTATTCCAGAACCTTGAGCTGGAACTTTCCAGTTAAATTGAAATAGGTAATTAAAATCTAGTCGAGTTGCTAGTGAATTTAAATTGTTTGACACAACTTGTTGTTACCTCCTCTGCTGCTAAGCTTTTTCATCCCCCATGCCAAGCCTGTTTTTGGGCTATTTAGGGTAGTTCACACGTTCCTATAACTATTTGTCCACTTAAGCTATTCATGCCACATTTGCACCCGTTTTTTCCAACATCCTGGGGATTCTAAAGGTTCTCAGGGTTTGTGGATTCTCCTGCAGGGGACCGAGAAATCAACCAAAATACAGCTGCATTTTGTTTTTTTGGCAAAAATGGGAAAAAAGTGCCTCAGAAGAAAGCATATTGTTTTTCCCTGTAAATGGCATAAACAAAGGGTTTGCAGTGCTGAAATCAATATCATTCCAGCTTTCAGGAACAGACACACTAGAATCAGAAAAACACATTTTTCAACACAGTTTTAGCATTTTACTGGGACCACCCCAGTTTTCCTACTTCCAGTTAGTGACATAAATGAGTATAAAACCAATGGAGGATCCTGGAAAGCTACACATTTCTGAAAAGTAGACAAACTTCTGAATTCAGCAAAGAGTCATTTGCGTAGATCCTTTAAGGTTTTCTTACAGAAATTAACACTTGAAATTAAACAAATATTGAAAATGAGTTGAGAAAAACAGCCATTTGTGTCTGTTTACATCTTTTTCTAAGTATGGCAGATTTTCAAAAGCAATATGCCGTTACATCTGCTAGACCCTTGTGGTTGTAAGGATATGTAGGGTTTGTGGGTTCTCCAAGAAGCCATGCTACCAAGAGCCAAATACTGAGCTGTACCTTGCAATGGTTTTTCATTATGTACCGGCTCATGGAGCAGGAATCCACTCTAAACAGGCACAGGGGGAAAGAAAAAATCTGTGCCTGTGTCCCCTACACCAACCCTCCCCCCCCTGAGAAGGACCCTCAATGCGTCCTTTCCCAAAGGTGCGTTGGAAGCAAATGTTGCGGCTGCATTGAAGATGCCAGTAAGCTGGGAGTGTGCCAATGTCAACAGATTGCCGACGGGGGGTTGGAGGTGGCAGCAGAAGCGCTTCTGTCTGCTGCCATCCTCTGTGGGGTTGTTGAAATGGGCAGCCCATGGGGGATCACCAGTGCTTTCCCCCTGGGTGGGTGCGAGGACCGAATGGTTCCGTCCTCAGCACAAGCCGACCACTGCTAAGGATGGACCCGTTCCGTCCTCAGCATGTAAGGTTTTATTAATAACTATGCATCCCAGATGTGATCTTATTGGAAAAGGCCAATAGCAGAACATCTCAGAATAAAATTACCAGGAGAACCAGCTGAAGTACTGCATGGACGCACAAACAAACACCTGTTCATTCACCCCAGCTGCTTCGCAAGTAGAATATTCCCGTACTGACGCTTGCACTGAATCACTTGGCAGAGGAGGTTGTGGCAGACACATTATCAGCATGATTATTAATCATAGCTTTTATTTTGAGCTTGTCGGCTGTCAGCTATGCACAGTTCCCAAGAACAAGGCTCCTTCTCGGGTCCAAATTCCTCTGCTTGACTTTCAGCTGAAGTTGCAGGTAGGGACAGTTGAGGCACATGAGATGGATCGTTATCGACTCCGCAAAGCACATTGTACGCCTTACAAGGCAAGAGTCTGTGTTGCTTGTTCTGACAATAAGTGTAATTTAGAAACAGATTTGGGACAACAATGTTTAGGTCTTATTTCTGCCACTCAACATATTGTAATACTTTCCGCACGTCAGATTACACACATGCAAATAATTCAGGTTACAGGCCTATGGGAAAAGCAGTTGCAAATATTCAAACACACTGAATAATCTATTTTGGAACTATGCTGAATTTCATGATATACCATTCATGTACAAGAGTGCCATCGAGGGTCATCATAGACCCAAGGTTTAGGCCTTGTAAGACCTCCTACCCCATTGTTAAGGAGGTAATGCCTCTTCATTTGGCTAACAACACCAGCATAGTCATATTGGTCATAATAGTGCTTGCTGTGATCCTAAACGTGGTGGTGCTTGCAATGGAAAATAACATTGGCAAAGCCAATAGGTCTGCTGTTGGCTGCCAGCCTTTTGGCTTTGATAATTCTTGTTGTGTTCTGTTTGAACACAACATATTGTTTGGGAGTCAGTTGGACCACCATCAATTTAAAGAAAGTAATTGTCTAAAGGCAAAAATATTTTTGTCGTTATCAAAAAAGCACACATTACCATAGTATTTCCTGACGCTGAAGGTGACTACTTTGTGTGAGGATGAGTTCCCTGTGGAAAAGGCAGCATGCTGTTACTCAAAATGAAATCAGTCAGTGGCCAGTGCTTTTAAATGGGGAGGTACTGTCTGGTACTGTGTACCTGCATTTATTTATTTTGTAAGGGAAAAGGTCTGTACCTCTCAGCACTGTTGCAATTCATTTAATGTGTACGTGCTGACAATTCTCAGGAGCAATCAGGTACTCTAACTAGTGGGTACCTGCACTTCTACATTTATATTTAAAGCACTACCAGTGGTTGAAGTGTGCTAATCCACAGCCCCATGATGCATGCTGCAGTGGTTTGAAGAACAATGTGAACGACCCAACAACAGACTAAACAAAAAGGTCTCGGATCACACCAGACCTAAAAAAAACAATAGTTCTGGCGTTGGCTGCCAGCCTCTTGCCTTTGCTATTGCTTTTTTGTAGCATTTGGCTTGCAAAGACAGATTGAAAGGCTTGCAAAGACAGACTGATAGAGAGGTTGGACATACAAGAGCACTGAAATCATGCTAGAAAGCTATGCAAGCAGGACATTCAAACTAATTTGGTTTACAAATACAACAACATAGAAAATAACTGATTGCAACCAAAAATGTCACACAACCAGGACCTATAGACTAAACTGGTTTACAATTCTACCAGCAGACAACAGACAAGAGCACTGAAAGAAAATGAAAAAAAAACATAAAAGCAGGACATTCAGACTACTTTGGTTTAAAAATATAACTGCAGTCCTCAATTAAAATAAATACCAACAGGACATAGGGGAGAACATTTACAAATATACCTCATTGTGCATGGTAAAACAGTGACAAGCTCATGAAGAACAGCTTCAAATGAACACCGATTTCTATGTTGTGAAAATGAAGCAGATATAAAAGGCCACTCTAAAAGGTATATACAATACAATTAGCCCGAGATATGATCTGATAAAGCTGGAATGTGCCCTGTACTCAACATGGAATAGCTGGTAGAAAGTGTCCTGCTATCACATCAGACTCTAAACACAAAGGCAACAACAAAGTAATAAAATAAGAACAAATACCCAGGCAGGGAAGAGAACTACTTGTGTATGGATGTGCTCTTTGTGAAAGAGCAAAATGTAGTGACTCAAACTTAAGTTATCGTGTGACTGATGTGGGCGGGCCCCCTGTCCCATGCTGTATGCTGTAGTGGCCGGAAGCAAAATATGAATGACACACCAATAGACCAATGAATTGAGACAGCTGGCTGAAAGCCCCTTTAAATAAGTATGTTGGACATATATTATTTTAAAAATCAATAAGTCTTGGCTAATACCAGACTTCAAAACAGGCACTCAGGGAGGAGAGAATAAATGTGCTTTTTCTTTCTGCCATTCTTATACATTTTCACATATTGCATTTACTAGTCTCCCATTCCACCTCATTAGGTGCCATTACTTTTGAGCTATAATTCTGCATCTGCAGAGCACTCTGGGTACGAAAAATTGAAAGAATCCTACAACTGTATGCCGCGGTGTTTAGTACATATGCAGCACTTTAAACACTAATTAGGAGGAACCTCAACACAAGAAAAATCCCACACCAATTTAGAAAAATAGAGTAAAATTTAATACGTTATTTGAGGCTGATATGGCAAAAATCCAATAAATAGAACTGGAGATATGTAATTTTAAAGATTTAAGTAAAAATAGTGCCTAGACGCAATAAAGTGTCGCATTTATTGGTCGGGCCAGACTGAGTCAAAGTCATAAGTTAAGGCTGACAGTTATTTACCATGGCCCAGACACAGAGACCAAGTGAGGCACACTGAACAAAGTACTTTAATTCCTGGTTTGCAGATCATTGCAAGATTGTGCATAAAAGATGCGTCATGCAGAGGTGGTTCAGAGGAACTGCAGGGCTGCAATGCAGAGACCTACCTTGTAATTGAGGATGCCATTAATGAGGGGCTTGCAATGCAAAGACAGGAATTGAGGATGCTTCTCGCAACAACAGTTCTGAAGAAGCTGCAGGGCTGTGATGCAGAGTCCTGCACTGTTGTTGAGGGTGCTGTAAACAAAGGGCTTGTAATGCGAAGTCCTGCATCAGGGATGCATTGCAGAGCAGCAGCGTTGAGGAGACTGCGGGCTGTGATGCAAGGTCTGGCATTGGGGATGCATTGTGCTGCAGCGGTTCTGAAGCAGAGCTAAGGGAGATGCATCATGATGTATCGGTTCTGCCCACAGGACTACAGCTCGGCTGGCAGAGCACCTTCAGGCCTACTTCCAAGGGTCCAGGACTGGGGTACTACAACCTAGGGGGTAGGACTCACAGCAGAGAAAGCCCAGGTGCTGGGTTCAAAGTGGTTACCCTCTGATCAAGAGGCCAGCCAACTAGCCCTTGGAGTCACTCTGGTGTTCCTGGGTACAAACTGTTGGTCCAGTCCTTCTCACTCAGGCATCAGAGAAGCAGGGCAACAGAGTAGCAGTCCTTCTTATACAGCAGCACAGCAGTCCCTCTGAGCTTTCTGAAGGTCTAGAGATGTACTCAAGAGTTGGGCCTGAGGGTCCATTATGTATAACTGGTGCCCACTTTTAAGTATGAGAAGCTCCAGAGCTGCTTGGGATTTTATGTCTCCCTGCCCTGGACCCAGCTGGCCTGTGGACACAAAAGATTACTGTGAAATCGTTTGTGATGGCGCTCAGGCAGAGCTCTTGTGATGTGCAAGTGTGGCAGGTGGAAGCTCTGCCCCCTAATCAAGTCAGACGTGGCCCACCCTGCCAACACATAGTCCCCTTTAACTCATTGAGCAATACACAAAGACCAACTGCCAGCCATACCTAGTCATGTGACCCAGGTTACTGGCTGCAGGCACCAAGGCCCATATTTAACTGAAAATGACGGAGCGCGATGCTGTGCCAAAATTAGCAGCGCTGTGTTCCATTTTCACAACGCAGGGATGCACCATATTTAATTGAATACGGCGCACCCCTGTGTTGTCCCCTGCACTGGCACTAAATTGAGCTGCAAAGCGCCAACACAGGCATCCTTGGACCATCATGCAAGGATGTCTGTGCGTTGAGGGGTTTGATTGTTTATGTGTGGGAAGGTGTCACTTCCTGCACATAAACAATCGGTAACAGTGATTTGGCACTTCTGTCTGTGCTGCAGATTGCAGCACAGACAGAAGTGCCAAAGCGCCATTTTGAAATGATTGCTTATGTGCTGGATGGGACACCTTCCCGCACATAAACGATCATGTCTGGCATTTTGCTCTTTCTATGCGTGAATGCAACACAAATAGAAAAAGCAAAAAAGGAGGAGGAATAAAAGTATTCCTCCTCGTTGCGCCTTGCTATTCCTTGGATGGCATTAGATTTTGGCGCTGCCTCAAGTTTACAAAAACTTGTTGTTGGAAAATGGGTTATTGATAGGGCAGGTAGGTACCTACACCTAGCAACAAGCCACAAACCTCCACAAAAGTACAGTTAGGTCTCAGTAAATTAATCCCAGCTCTACCCTTGGTAGCTTAGCATCGAGCGTCAAGGCTTAACTTAGGAGACAAAGTGTAAAGCATTCAAATATCACAAAACAGTAATTAAATAAAACACAGGAAACAGTTTAAAAATCCAAAACCAATTTATAAAAATAGCTTATATTTTTATCTTTAAAATGACACAAAAACGATTAAAATCGGTTCAGGGGAACCGGAGATATGAATTTTTAAAGTATTATTATTTTCTAGCGCATAGAAACAAAAAGCGCCAATCGGGTCATCATGTTGCACCAGGACCGGGACAAAGTCAAACTTTCAGGCCGACCGCGATGGAGCCCTGCTCGGATACAGGTCGCGGGAAGCCTCGGTTAAAAAGTTACCTTCTGACTTAGTCTTTATTTTGAAGTTTTTCTTCACCGGGACGAACCTGCCAGTTGGATCCGACCTCCTGGAGCCCTTGTCCGGATACGCGAAGTCGGTTTCCTCGGTGGTGATTTCTACCTTCGGACTTAGTCGTTTTTTCGAGATGAAAATCCTTCGACCGGGGTAAACCTGGATCTTGATCCGACGTCCGTGGAGCCCTTCTCGGATACGATGGCTGGAAGGTCCCGGTCAACTTTTTACGTTCGGACTTAGTCTCTTTTTCGGATGTTTTTCTTGACCGGGACGAACCACGAAGTCAGGCCGGGTCGCGGTTGAGGCAAGCCGGCTAGAATTTCCGCGTCGAGTCGGTCACTTTATGGAGCTTTTTTCTAAAATTTCTCCAATCTTTTCCAAACTTCTGGGGCTTCACCCAGATGTTCTTTTAAGGTTCTTTTGGGGTCCACAGCTCACCCCAAGGGTCCAGAAGTTCTGTGATGGTCCTTGGGAAGTGCAGACTTCAACTCCCAGAGTGCACCTGGCGCAAACTCCTTTTTGGCCACTGGACAGTGGTCAGCTGGTCACTTTTTCAGGAGTTGGTGCAGGGGACTCTGGTTAGCAATTTTTCACCTGTAGCAAACAGGGAGTCCCTCCTTGAACCAGTGGAAGCCAGGCAAAGTCCTTCTTGTGGTGAAGCCCAAGTGTGCAGCTGGTGCAGTCTTTCTGAGTGCAGGGTCCAGGTGCAGGCCAGGGGTCCAGCAGGGCAGTCCTTCTTCTTCTTGTAGTTCTTTCTTCTTGAAATTTGGTGGGGATCTGAGGCGTGGGTGCAGGTCTGCCAGTTTTATCCTTGCTCCTGGGTGAAAAGCAGGGGGGCCCTGGTCCTCCAATCAGGGACAGGGTCGTCCCCCTGTGATGACCACTTCCTGGGAAGTGTGGCAAAAATCCATCCCAGAAGGCAATAGTCTCTAAAAATCCAAAATGGATGAATCTGATTTTTAGAGGAGAGATCTGGCTGAGCCCACCCACTGGTGTGGCTAAAAATCATAAACACACCCCTCTCCTGCCCTCTCCTAATCTAATCAAGGGGGCACCTAGCTGTCTGGGGTTGCAGGATGTGGGGGTGTTGCTGGGTGCTCCAGATGTCCTTCTCTGCCTTTGAAGACCAGTTTGGCAGCCCTCCCCCTTCCTGCTTCCCCATCTGCTGAGGGGAGATTCTCTCCCCCAAGCACATTCCTTTGTGTAAAGCCAGGCCACTTCACACCTCATAAAAGTGGCCTGGCAGAAGCTGCTGCAGGCTGGCCAATCAGAGCACAGCAGCAAAAACAATGCAGAGCTGAAATTGGCAACTTTTTAGGTAAAGTCCAAACTTTTTACCTGCACTAGTTATATTAAATCCAACAACTGGAAGTTGTGGGATTTATTATAACAATCAATTTGATACCAAATTCTTGGTATGTAACATTTAAGGAGACTTTAAAATTTAAAATAAAGTCTGCCCATTCTAGCCTATGAAGGCCATTTACTTCAATGAGGGAAAAACGAATTTGGCTGTTTTTACCTCACCAGGGCTTATAAATCTATTTTTATAAAGTCCCTGCTTATAGTTACATGGCACCCAGCCCTAGGGGCACATAGGGCACACCTTAGGGGTGACTTATATGTAAAAATAAGGTAGTTTAAAACTTTGGAAGTACCTTTAATTCCAAAGTCGAATTTGCATATAACTTTAATTTAAAAGCAGCCAGCAAGGCAGGCTGGCTTTTAAAATGACACTGGGCACCTCAGCAATGCACCTAGGTGTGCACCACCTATGCTGTGGTCCCTAAACCTACATGCCCTACCATATACTAGGGACTTATAGGTAGGTTAACTTAGCCAATTATAATTAGCCTAATTTGCATATCCATTTTACACAGAGCACTGGCCCTGGGACTGGTAAGCAGTACCCAGGGCACAGCCAAGAGTCAGTAACCACCAGTACCTATCCAGAAAGAGTGGGGGTGATCAGGCAAAAAAAAGGACTTTCCTACACTGCCCCCCCCCAGATGAAAGGTGATGGGTACTAACCTACACCCTGGTAGTCCTCATCAGCTAAGTGGAAAAACCTGGAAAGGCCATCTGCATTGGCATGAGCAGTCCCAGGTCTGTGCTCCACTGTGAAGTCCATCCCCTGTAGGGAAATGGACCACCTTAACAGTTTTGGGTTCTCCCCCCTCATCTGCATCAACCATCTGAGAGGTCTGTGGTCAGTTTGTACACGGAAGTGAGTGCCAAACAAGTAAGGCCTCAACTTCTTCAGGGACCAAACCACAGCAAAGGCCTCCCTCTCAATGGCACTCCATTTTTTCTCTCTGGGGAGTAGTCGCCTGCTGATGAAGGCAACTGGGTGATCATGGCCCTCTTCATTAACTTGTGCTAACACTGCCCCAATCCCTTCCTCTGAAGCATCTGTTTGCACTACAAACTCCTTGCTATAGTCAGGGGCCAGTAACACTGGTGCTGAACACATAGCCTGTTTTAGGGTGTCAAAAGCTTTCTGACACTCTGGGGTCCAAATGACCTTCTTGGGTTGTTTCTTGGAGGTAAGCTCAGTCAGAGGGGCCACTATGGTCCCAAAATTCTGAACAAACCTCCTGTAATACCCAGTCAGGCCAAGAAAGGCCCTGACCTGAGTCTGGGTTTTTGGAGCCTCCCAATCCAGGATAGTCTGGATTTTGGGCTGGAGAGGTTGTACATGGCCTCCACCAACAAGGTGGCCCAGGTACACAACAGAACTTTGCCCTATCTGGCACTTACTTGCCTTGATAGTCAGGCCTGCTTGAAGCAGGGCCTGAAGCACTTCCTTCAGGTGGACCAGGTGATCCCTCCAGGTGGAACTAAATACAGCTATATCATCCAGATAAGCTGCACTAAAAGATTCCAACCCAGATAGGACTCTATTCACCAACCGTTGGAAGGTGGCAGGAGCATTTTTCATCCCAAAGGGCATCACCTTGAACTGAAAGTGGCCCTCTGGTGTGGAAAATGCTGACCTCTCCTTAGCTCTTGGACTTAAGGCAATCTGCCAATATCCTGAGGTCAGATCAAATGTGCTCAGGAATTTGGCAGCCCCCAACCTGTCAATGAGCTCATCAGCTCTAGGTATGGGGTGAGCATCAGTCCTAGTGACTGCATTTAGACCTCTGTAGTCCACACAGAATCTTAATTCTTTCTTCCCACCTTGGGGACTAGCTTTGGGCACCAGTACCACTGGACTGGACCAAGGACTATCAGAGTGCTCAATTACCTTCAGATCCAACATCTTAGCCACTTCAGCTTTGATGTTGGCCTTGACCTGGTCAGACAGCCTGTACAGCTTGTTCTTGACAGGCAAGCTGTCACCAGTGTCAACATCATGGACACACCAATTGGTGAGTCCAGGGGTCAGGGAGAACAGACTAGCAAACTGTCCCAAGACTTGCTTACAGTCTTGTTGTTGCTGATCTGTCAGTTTGGGAGAGAGTACCACTCCCTCCACTGACCCATCTTTTTCCTTTGAGGACAGGAGGTCTGGCAGAGGTTCACCCTCCTCCTCCTTCCCTTCATCAGTGACCATCAGCATGGTCATGTCTGCCCTGTCCTGGTGGGGTTTCATCCTATTAACATGCAGGACCCTGTGAGGATTCCTGGGGGTGCCAAGGTCCACCAAATAGGTGACCTCACCTTTTTTTTCTAGGATTGGATAGGGCCCAGTCCATTTGGCCTGTAGTGCCCTAGGAGCCATGGGCTCCAAAACCCACACCAGCTGTCCTGGGTGATACTCAGGCATGGTAGCCTTTTGATCATGCCAGAGCTTCATGAGCTCCTGACTGGCCTCCAGGTTCCTGCTTGCCTTCTTCATATACTCAGCCATGCGAGACCGCAGGCCTAGTACATAATCCAGCACATTCTCCTTGGCTTCCTTGAGAGGCTTTTCCCAAGACTCTCTCACCAAGCACAATGGGCCTCTTACAGGGTGCCCAAACAGTAACTCAAAGGGGCTGAATCCAACCCCCTTCTGTGGCACCTCCCTGTAGGCAAACAGCAGGCATGGGAGGAGGACATCCCATCTCCTGAGTTTGTCAGACAAACCCATGATCATGCCCTTCAGGGTCTTATTGAATCTTTCCACTAGACCATTGGTCTGTGGATGGTAGGGTGTGCTGAACTTATAAGTAACACCACACTCCTCCCACATGGCTTTCAGATAGGCTGACATAAAGTTTGTGCCCCTATCTGAGACCACCTCCTTTGGGAATCCCACTCTGGTGAACACACCAAGTAGGGCCCTAGCCACTGTGGGTGCAGTGATTGTCCGGAGGGGTATTGCCTCAGGGTACCTGGTGGCATGGTCCACTACCACCACAATGTACCTGTTACCTGAAGCAGTTGGTGGGTCTAGGGGACCAACAATGTCAATCCCCACCCTCTCAAAGGGAGTCCCAACCACTGGCAGTGGAATTAAGGGAGCCTTTGGCTTGCCCCCTGTCTTGCCACTGGCTTGACAGGTGACACAGGAGCTGCAAAACTCCCTGACTTTTTCTGACATTTCTGGCCAAAAAAAATGGTTGACCAGCCTGTTCCAGGTCTTGGTCTGTCCCAAATGACCAGCTAAGGGGATATCATGGCTTAAGGTAAGGAGGAATTCTATATACTTTTGGGGGACCACTACTCTCCTAGTAGCCCCTTCTTTGAGGGTCCTAGCCTCAGTGTAGAGAACTCCATCCTCCCAGTAAACCTTGTGGGTACCACTGGTATCCCCTTGTTCTTGCCTGG
The DNA here is from genome assembly GCF_031143425.1 of Pleurodeles waltl. Taxonomy (NCBI): domain Eukaryota; kingdom Metazoa; phylum Chordata; class Amphibia; order Caudata; family Salamandridae; genus Pleurodeles; species Pleurodeles waltl. The sequence continues at coordinate 253,653,807 of NC_090448.1, read as the reverse complement.
CAGCAGTCTGCCTCAGGCCCTCAAGAGTGGGACACTCTCTTTGTCCCTGGCACAAATCTTCTCTGGTGGGCCCACCTGCCCCTTGCAGTTCTGCCAAGTCAGGCAGAGTTTGCAGGGAAGGTGTCCCTCCCTCAGAGTTCAGATCCTCCCCCTCAGGGTTGGATTCTTCCTGACCCTCTGTACTTGTTGGGGCTGGTAAGCCAGACCCAGTGCCCTTTCTCTTCTTCTTGGAGGCTTGGCCCATTGTTCCAGGGTCCAAGTGTCCAGCATTTCCCTGTTGTGCTGCCTGTGACCTGGTCACAGCACACACCCATTCAGGGAGATCCAGCATCTTTGCATGGACCCTTCTCTCCACTTCTGACCATTCAGATGCTTCAAGATCATTTCCCAGTAGACACTCTACTGGGAGGGCAGGAGCTACAGCTACTTTTTTAGGGCCAGTCACACCTCCCCATTCCAGACTCACCATAGCCATGGGATGGAGTTTGGTTCTGCTATCTGCATAAGTCACCTGGTGGAAGACACCAGGTAAGACCTGCTCTGGAGAAACCAGCTTTTCTGTGACCATTGTCACACTGGCTCCTGTATCTCTCAGAGCTTCCACTTCAGTCCCATTGACTTTAGGCCTCTGCCTATACCTCTGCATGATGGGAGGTAAGGTGGCCATAGTTGCAATGTCCACCCCACCCACGGATACTAAGGTGACTTCAGTGTACCCTGATTCCACCCCTGGGCCAACTTCCACCCCCAACCCTACACTAGCAATCCCCTGGGATTGCCCACCAGTGGGGGGCTTCTTGGTGCAGATAGCATCTCCTCTTTTATGTCCTGGCTGATAACAGTCAAAACACTTGCCGGCCTTAGCAAGCTCCTGAAACCTTCCTGCTTTAGCAGGATCAAAATTCTTTCCCTGATACCCTTTCCCTTTAGAAGTGAATTGGCTCGGGGCTCCCCCTCCCTGAGAAGTTTTTGGGGACTCTTGTGAGGACTCTTTGGGTTTTTTGTCATCTTTCCCCTGGTTCTTCCCCTGAGAAGAACCATGTCCTCCCTTTTTCTGATCACCCCCTGGGGGTCTCTGGTTAACTCTAGTTCTTAACCAGTCATCTGCTGCCTCCCCCAGCTCTCTGGGGTTGGTCAACCTAGAGTCTACTAGATACTGGCGGAGCCTCTCTTGGACACAATTAGTTAGAAGGTGCTCCCTCATAATCAAATTGTACAGCCCCTCAAAGGTACTTACCCTGTTGCCCTGTATCCAGCCCTCCAGTGCTTTCACTGAAATGTCCACAAAGTCCACCCAGGACTGGGTGCTTGTCTTTTGGGTGTCCCTAAACTTAAGCCTATACTGCTCTGGGGTTAGACCAAACTTTTTAGTCAAGCATCTCTTCATACTGGGGTATGAGTCTGCATCCTCCCCACTCATGGTTAGGAGCCTATCCCTCCCAGAGTTGGGAACTAACTCCCAAAGGAGTGAACCCCAGTACTGAGGCTTGACTTTCCTCATCTGGAGGGCCCTCTCAAAGGCCCCCAGCCACTTATCGATGTCATCCCCCTCTACATAGGCAGGAACCACCCCTTTGGGTAATCTGGGGGCAAAACCCCCACCCAGGGACACCTCAGTTTCTTTCTCGCTGCTTCCATCTTTTTTTTCTTTGCTTGCCCACTTCTTTTTTTCTAGGGCAAGCTTATCTGCCTCCAAAGCTATGTAGGCTAGCTGGGCTTCCAGCTCTCTCTCCCTGATGGATGGGTTCTCTCCTCCTGAAAGGACCCTCTTACTACCACTAGCTTTGGGTCTGCCCCTAGTGACTGTGTCCAGTGAGGACCGTTCCTCCTCTTCCTCACTTGGGGTCTGATGCCTTTCCTCCCCTGAGTGGTTAGAGTTAGCATCATCCTCTTTTGGTTCCTCCTCTGGAGCTTCCTCTGTCTCTACCTCTTGGGCCTCAGCCCATGCTGTCAGGGATTTAATCAGGATTTCCTTCCTGAGATTAGGGGTTGCAGGCAACCCCCTCTCAATACACAACCCCCTAAGCTGGACTACTGTCAGTGTGGGTAGGCTAGCCAGATCAAGCTCCATGGTTCCCTAGTTTTGTGTCAACAAAAGCTTTTTGCAAAAATTGGAAACAAGAATTTAGAAAAATTACAAAAATTCAATAATTGAAATTAATCCAAATTAATTTTAAAAAAAAATTAAAATTAAAAATTAAAAACAATTTTTGCACTAGGACAATTTAAAGGATTTTTAATTTGTTTTATCTAAAACTGTAACGTGATATTGAACACAAGTACAGGATCCCGTCGCTGCTTCCAATTATGTTGGAAAATGGGTTATTGATAGGGCAGGTAGGTACCTACACCTAGCAACAAGCCACAAACCTCCACAAAAGTACAGTTAGGTCTCAGTAAATTAATCCCAGCTCTACCCTTGGTAGCTTAGCATCGAGCGTCAAGGCTTAACTTAGGAGACAAAGGCCCTCATTCTGACCCTGGCGGTCGGCGGAGAGACGGCGGTCGGACCGCGAACAGACCGGCGGTATTAAAAATGGCATTCTGACCGCGGCGGTCCCCGCCGCGACCGACCGCCACTTCTCCACTCCGACCGCCACGGCGGTCATGACCGCCGGGCTGGAGTTTGCGCACTCCGGCCCGGCGGTCGTCCCAAGACCGCCAAGGGTATTATGACCCTGCCTACCGCCGCGGTTTCTTGCGGGCGGGAACCGCCGTGCGAACCATGGCGGTAAGCACTATCGGGGCCAGGAAATTCCTTCCCTGGCACTGATAGGGGTCTCCCCCATCCCCCACTACCCACCCGAGTCCTCCCCCCACACCCTCCACCCCCCTGCCACCCCCCAGAGGTGGTACGAACCCCCTCCCCACCCCCAGCCCGACATGCACATACATGCACCCCGACATGCACACACCCCCAACATGCACATATACACACCCCCTACACACACATACACAACGGGGACACATACCCGCACACATACATGCAGACATGCGCACCTGCCGAACAGCACACATTACCCATAGACACAGCAGCACCCCCCGCCCGCATACACGCACTCACACACCCCCTCTACACACTCACATGCACACCCCCATGCACGCCCACATCACACAACACCCCCCCACCCCCTCCCCTCACGGACGATCAACTTACCTTGTGCGTTGGTCCTCCGGGAGGCGACGGGAGCCATGGGGAGGTGACCGCCAACAGAAGACCGCCAACAGAAGACCGCCACACAGAAATGTGGGTCGTAATTCTGTGGGCGGTGTTCTGCTGGCGTGGCGGTGGAGGTTGACCAGTCTCCACTTTCCCGCCGACCGCCAGTGTGGCTGCTGGCGGTTTTCCGGCGGAACGCTCCCAGCGGTCAGAATGCGCACAGCGGCATACCGCCGCGGTCGGCGGTCTTCACCGCGGCGGTAACTCGGCGGTCTTGCGAAAAGACCGCCAGGGTCAGAATGAGGGCCAAAGTGTAAAGCATTCAAATATCACAAAACAGTAATTAAATAAAACACAGGAAACAGTTTAAAAATCCAAAACCAATTTATAAAAATAGCTTATATTTTTATCTTTAAAATGACACAAAAACGATTAAAATCGGTTCAGGGGAACCGGAGATATGAATTTTTAAAGTATTATTATTTTCTAGCGCATAGAAACAAAAAGCGCCAATCGGGTCATCTGGTTGCACCAGGACCGGGACAAAGTCAAACTTTCAGGCCGACCGCGATGGAGCCCTGCTCGGATACAGGTCGCGGGAAGCCTCGGTTAAAAAGTTACCTTCTGACTTAGTCTTTATTTTGAAGTTTTTCTTCACCGGGACGAACCTGCCAGTTGGATCCGACCTCCTGGAGCCCTTGTCCGGATACGCGAAGTCGGTTTCCTCGGTGGTGATTTCTACCTTCGGACTTAGTCGTTTTTTCGAGATGAAAATCCTTCGACCGGGGTAAACCTGGATCTTGATCCGACGTCCGTGGAGCCCTTCTCGGATACGATGGCTGGAAGGTCCCGGTCAACTTTTTACGTTCGGACTTAGTCTCTTTTTCGGATGTTTTTCTTGACCGGGACGAACCACGAAGTCATGCCGGGTCGCGGTTGAGGCAAGCCGGCTAGAATTTCCGCGTCGAGTCGGTCACTTTATGGAGCTTTTTTCTAAAATTTCTCCAATCTTTTCCAAACTTCTGGGGCTTCACCCAGATGTTCCTTTAAGGTTCTTTTGGGGTCCACAGCTCACCCCAAGGGTCCAGAAGTTCTGTGATGGTCCTTGGGAAGTGCGGACTTCAACTCCCAGAGTGCACCTGGCGCAAACTCCTTTTTGGCCACTGGACAGTGGTCAGCTGGTCACTTTTTCAGGAGTTGGTGCAGGGGACTCTGGTTAGCAATTTTTCACCTGTAGCAAACAGGGAGTCCCTCCTTGAACCAGTGGAAGCCAGGCAAAGTCCTTCTTGTGGTGAAGCCCAAGTGTGCAGCTGGTGCAGTCTTTCTGAGTGCAGGGTCCAGGTGCAGGCCAGGGGTCCAGCAGGGCAGTCCTTCTTCTTCTTGTAGTTCTTTCTTCTTGAAATTTGGTGGGGATCTGAGGCGTGGGTGCAGGTCTGCCAGTTTTATCCTTGCTCCTGGGTGAAAAGCAGGGGGGCCCTGGTCCTCCAATCAGGGACAGGGTCGTCCCCCTGTGATGACCACTTCCTGGGAAGTGTGGCAAAAATCCATCCTAGAAGGCAATAGTCTCTAAAAATCCAAAATGGATGAATCTGATTTTTAGAGGAGAGATCTGGCTGAGCCCACCCACTGGTGTGGCTAAAAATCATAAACACTGCCCTCTCCTAATCTAATCAAGGGGGCACCTAGCTGTCTGGGGTTGCAGGATGTGGGGGTGTTGCTGGGTGCTCCAGATGTCCTTCTCTGCCTTTGAAGACCAGTTTGGCAGCCCTCCCCCTTCCTGCTTCCCCATCTGCTGAGGGGAGATTCTCTCCCCAAGCACATTCCTTTGTGTAAAGCCAGGCCACTTCACACCTCATAAAAGTGGCCTGGCAGAAGCTGCTGCAGGCTGGCCAATCAGAGCACAGCAGCAAAAACAATGCAGAGCTGAAATTGGCAACTTTTTAGGTAAAGTCCAAACTTTTTACCTGCACTAGTTATATTAAATCCAACAACTGGAAGTTGTGGGATTTATTATAACAATCAATTTGATACCAAATTCTTGGTATGTAACATTTAAGGAGACTTTAAAATTTAAAATAAAGTCTGCCCATTCTAGCCTATGAAGGCCATTTACTTCAATGAGGGAAAAACGAATTTGGCTGTTTTTACCTCACCAGGGCTTATAAATCTATTTTTATAAAGTCCCTGCTTATAGTTACATGGCACCCAGCCCTAGGGGCACATAGGGCACACCTTAGGGGTGACTTATATGTAAAAATAAGGTAGTTTAAAACTTTGGAAGTACCTTTAATTCCAAAGTCGAATTTGCATATAACTTTAATTTAAAAGCAGCCAGCAAGGCAGGCTGGCTTTTAAAATGACACTGGGCACCTCAGCAATGCACCTAGGTGTGCACCACCTATGCTGTGGTCCCTAAACCTACATGCCCTACCATATACTAGGGACTTATAGGTAGGTTAACTTAGCCAATTATAATTAGCCTAATTTGCATATCCATTTTACACAGAGCACTGGCCCTGGGACTGGTAAGCAGTACCCAGGGCACAGCCAAGAGTCAGTAACCACCAGTACCTATCCAGAAAGAGTGGGGGTGATCAGGCAAAAAAAAGGACTTTCCTACACTTGTAAATCTGAGGCAGCGTCAAAATGCAATGGAAGTTGCTGTGGCACACCCACAGCAACACCCATTGCACGCCCCTTCCACGAAAAGGGCTGCGTGTGAAGGGGCGGTATTTACAAGGTGGTGTTAAGTCACAAAAAGCAGCTTAACACCACCTTGTAAATACGGTGCAGTGCTTAGCGCCACTAGAGCGACACGAAAAGTAACGCTCCAGTGGTGCTAGTGGCTCATACAAATGCCCCCAAATGTTTGGGACAAGAAAATGCCAACTTTCTAAAAGTGTCATTTTCAGAATTGTGACTTAAAATCCAGCTTTACCACTGAGGAGGCATTTAAAATACAATGTTTTAGACACCAAGGTCTACGTTCTCACCTGCTCCCAATTGAAAGTCATCACTTATTAAATGTGATAATTTAACCCAATGTTATCCTACGAGAGAAGCAGACCTTGCAAGAGTGAGAACTAATTTAGAAATAGTTTAGGGCCTACATTAGGGTTGACCGACATTTAATAAAAAGGAAGAATTAGGGCTGGCAAAAGTTTACTTTGCTGGGTCAAAATGGCAGTTAAAAACTGCATGCAAAGGCTGCAGCGGCAGGCCTGAGACAAGATTAAAGGGACTACTTAACTGGGTGGCACAATCACTGCTGCAGTTCAACTAGCAGCATTTAATTTACAGGCCCTTGGTCCACTTAACTAGGGACCCACAAGTATATTAAATGTGCCAGTTGGAGGTAAGCCAATTTTACCATGTTTAATGGTGAGAGCACAAGCAATTTTGCACTGGTTAGCAGTGGTAAAGTATACACAGTCCTAAAAGCCAACACAAACTTGTTCTTAAAACAGGAGGCAGAAGGCAAAACATTTGGGGAAGGCTCTGCAGAAAGGGCAAATTGAACAGTTTGTAATTGGTAGTTTTCTCTTAGCGCTGGAGATGACTGGGCCAAATATTGCAGACTTATCCCTGGGTAACTGCTTGCATTTGAGCTCAAATGAATAACTGACATGGTAGTATTTTGGCCCTTTCTTATCCTGTAATTAGGCTGACCCATACATTTGATGATTTTTTTTTTCTGTTTGGAAAAGCGTGGAATTGCCTAATTGTTGATCTGTTTACTTTGGCTATACCTTCTGGTCATTCTTAATATATAAATGTGAAAAAATTATGACTCTGTCCATTTTACCCATAGTTTGCTATTTGAAAGGCACTCTTGGGTAGGAACAAGTTATGGGATTTATTCAAGTCACACCTTCCTGAATTCCTATGGGTATCTAATTTTCTGAAAATGTCCAGAGTTGGTAGGGACACTGGCCCATAAACTGCAGTCACATGCTGTTATGAAATTGCAGGGATATTGGCCCATTCAAATAATTCTTAGCATTGTCCTTATTTGCATCTTTCCTGTCCCATGCAAAAAACCTACAATCACATGAGTCACAGCCTTCCTTTTGCTTAAAAGAAATGTGGGGAAAAAGCTGAACTGTACATCTTTTCCCTATTAGCTTAAAATACTGACATTTTCTGGTACACACATGGGAGTAAGATGGGATTTTTTACAGAATATTGTGGGTAAGGATAAGTGATGGGGACCACAAATCCTACACATAACTATGTTTCCCTGATTAACTAAGGTTCAGAACTAGCTTTCAGAAATTATTGGTAATCTATAGTTGATAGTGCAGGCTGACCAAGGGCCAAATACAGTAGCTATTTCCTAATAGTAATGTGATGGCACATCAGAGCTTTCAAATTACACTTTGAAATAGAAGGTTTTGTCCTTTACTGTCCTGGACATTTGGCCCAAACAGGAGACTATGAATTTGATATGGGATGTTATTTGCTATCATCATTTGATTTTCTCAAACTTTCAGAGTTAAATTGTGAGTGTTCTAAAAACTATTTTTGTAAAAAGTTTCTCAAATTGCAGATTTTCGGAATTCTGAATGGCACAAATGACACCCTTCCCTAAACTTAGATTCTTGGCTGCAGTTCAAAACTGCATTCCTTTAAATGAAATTTCAATTCATTTTATTTTTCAATTGAAGTATAGTCTGTTCACAATGAAAAATCACTGCAGGTGATGCATCAGTTGTTAGCTCCGGGTAACATTGTTTTTGTACAAACTCCAAAAGCCACATGTCTGTTAGATCAGAAGAGGCTGGGGAAATTCAACTGCAAATTACTTTTGTAGATCGGTCTTCAATACAAAGGTTGCAGATGTGCATCTTGTCACTATGTCCCCATTTCCCCATTTATTTTCACTATTTGAGTAATGGATTGTAATGGAATGGCCCCTTGCTGAAATTTGTCTTTTGATTTCACCAAGAGGTTTCACACCTATTTTTCCAAAACTTTCTGCAAAGTTGGAAGCTGATAGAAAACTCAAATATAGGGAATATATACCACCACTTAGAGAAAGGGTTGTGAATGCAAATTATTTTTTCTCTCAATCCATTTCACAAAGCTGGACCTATGGACAGTATAATGCACAGGGACATATTTATACCTGCTTTGCGCCATTCTAGTGTCATTTATTTTGATGCTAAAGTGGTGCAAGGTTAACTCCATATTTATATCCAGTCTAGCGTCAAAATTTAGTGCTTAGCCCCATATTGTAGATGCAGTGAACTACCTTGAGCTAATTAGATGCAAGGTATGCTTTCCCATCCACAATATCACGCTAACCCCCTAACGCCTTATTTATACTGCAAAAATGACGCGCACGGAGTAGGCAGACCCAAATAATGGTGCTAAGCCTGCTTAGCACCATTATTTAACGCCTGGGTCTGACCAGACGTTAGGGGACCTGTTGACCCATTTCCATGGCTAAACCCCATGGAATGGGTCCACAGGTGCCCACCCAAGCCACAGGAACACCCCTACCCACACCAGAGAGACACCATAGGATAGGGGACCCCATCCTGGGTAAGTAGAGGTAAGTATATATTTTGTTTCAGTGCCACTGGGGGCCTCTTACATGGGGCCCCATGGCTGGCACTGGGTATGATGACCATGCCCATGGGACACTGGTCCACTGTGCTGGCCATTGGGGTGGTGGGCATGACTTCTGTCTTTAGTTAGATGCATATGCATTGCTGCTAACAAGCCTAGACTCATTCCTGGCCCATAACGCCTTTTCCTCTCCCGCCATCCCCCCCGGCTAGTGTCTTTTCTGTATGTAGACGTTAGCCTGTCCCTTGTGCCATCGTGCACCATTCCATTAATATGGCACCCGGCTGGTGCACTGTAAAGGGGCTAGCAGGTGCTATGGATTTTGACACAAGACACCACTAACGCAGTCTTGCATCAAAATCCATAAATATGGGCTACAGTGTGAGTATCTTTACTAGAAGTAGATGGAGATCCACCTTGTGTCACATGAAATAGACACCCTTCACATGGTCACCTGGTGTGGAGCCAATATCACAGGGTGGCAGGAAAAATGAGTTTTTTTGTGAGGCTTTTAAATGCCATCGTCCATTATGGGGTGTGAAAAAACCCTAGGACTTCGGCACTAGCCTCAGCAGCCTTGGTGTTAAGAGGAGGAGATTTGATTGGTAGAGAATTGCCTCCTAGGTAGTTTTGTGCACAAGGCCCCACCTCCTTCAAGGCCATGCCCCTCCTCACACTGTGAATGTTTTCTTAAGGTAGGCAGGACTTGAAGTGTAAACAGCAAACCCTGATTACCTTCACAATGCCAAGCATGTGGCAAATAAGTCAATGGAAATTTGTGGGAAAAATGAAGGCTATGAAAATCCTTGTTACTTTAAAGGTTAAACCAGTTGCTCTCTATGTTTACTTGACTGGTCAAACATTTAAATAAAGCCATTTCTTATTGCACAATTTTAATTCCCTATTTCGCCTCACGTTTGTCAAAGAAAAAATGGTGGGTTATCCTCAGTAACCACGTGCAGAAAGCACGCTGATTTCAAGATTTCAGTTTTGATCGTATTTAGTTATTTATGCATGTATTTATATAAGTCCTTGCATGCATCAATATATTCTTAAAGAATGCAGACCAATTAAACAGTTCAATCACAAACTTCCAAGTCCATTCAAGTGGAACAATCTCGCATTAGGAGAATTATGTTAGAAATTACTTCAATAGGAGATTATGTAACTATTGTGACAACAACAAATAAATACTAAAAATACACATATTTCTTTTTCTCATGTCGGTACATGGTGTAAATGGTAAAAAAAAACTTACAAATGTCCAAGTATTTTGTCATGCATTTTTCACAATCGGCAAGTTATACTATACTATGCTCACTGAGGTGGTTGATTTGCTTAGTAAAAGGCACATTTGATTGCTTTTACTCGATCACTACCTGACAAACGTGCTCTTAAGATCGGCCTTGTTTGTGGTATTTTGATACATTGAAAAGCAACTGAGAAATTCAAGAGACATCCCAACTAGCTGCGGCCATATAGATAGCGGGCAGCTCTTGTTAGCATGTCAGACATTATTAAGTAAACTTACAAGGGAGACGCGAATGGGCCGATGGGGCTTTTGACAGCGCTTCAAGTAGTTCCCACCAAGTAACCCCGTACCAATACAAATCAATAGCAATAAGAATCAATGACATCAGTAATCAATAAGAGTCAGTAATTTCCACACACCATGACCTCACAGCCATGAATAGCCACATATTGATGTAAACGTTAGAATGTTTATTTCCCTATATTAACAATGCTAATGTCATGTAACTTAGTCTCAAAATCAACTGATAAACATACAGAAACAACACTGGCTGGCCAAATCAGTGAAAGAATCGCAATCTAATTAAAGCTTGAGATACTACACATTCTAAGGTTACAGTACAAATTAATAGCAGAATAACTGTGCGAGCGAAATAACATATATTAAGAATTCAGAAAAGAAACAACATCAACTGTTATTACATGTAGCGAGCATAATCAGTGAGAACCCTACCTATCATCAGATTAGATTAGCATGTTTGGACTTCATGCAAAAGAATTTAGTCACACAAATTTGGAAAACATCTAGCTATGGTTCCATCAAAATTAGCGGTTGGTACCTAGAAACAAAAGCAAATAGAAAGAACAATCAGGAACATCGGTTTATACCTGTCCGTCATATGGTTCAGCAAGCTGTGACAGTCTTCGTCAATAGGACATCAGTTCCATCAGCAAGGCATCAGGAATCAGCACTAAAGTTAAAAAAAGGAAAGTCTCTTTAAGCAATAAAGATAAGCACGTCTCTTCTCAGGAAAAATGGACAGAAATGGTGATCTCCTCTCAGTGCAGTCCGGCTAAGTTGGATTTCCTAAAACTACTTCCCATGTCCTTATTGGTTAAAGAATCGAATGTTTGTATTTAATCCAATGAAAATAAAACCCTAAATCTACAGGTTTCACTAGCACATGGTTCACATGCTGATGATTGGCTCCTCTTCTCCCATTCCCATCGTTTGGCTTGTCAGGTATCAATATTGTTGCAGCTTATACGCCAGTCAGTGCATCCATTCTCTTCTCTTGGGAAGGTCAGTCTTACACATACTTCATTAAACATTGCTTCACTAGAAAGTACATCATCTTCTAGCAAGCAGTTCTCATGACAAATACTTTCAACTATGAGCACTTGGTCAGCACAGTGGAAAATCACAATTTAATTCTCTTAGCATCCATTTTATAAGTCGCCTAAGAAATGCAGCTTGACATGAGGCCATGCAACTAGGCCCGAGACCTCGCTGAGTTGAGGCATACGGTTAATAAAGCTAGTACATGATACATATCCCTTATTATGACATATTACTACATTAATAAAACATAAGCTCAACATTTCATATTAATAAGCTGCTAACAGGTACACTTCGTGAACATTGACGGACACTCAGATGGGCGCACCTTCAAATGCGTGCATTATTTGCTCTAAGTTAATACAGTCTCTCTGCAAATTCAACACTCAGAATACATGAATATCCAATAATAAATTCAGTGTTAACAATCCCTCCTCTCATGACTAAATGTGTCATCACACAAAATTTTCCCGCACACATTTTTGCTTCAGTTTAAAATTCTGTTTTCTCTAATCCCTCAAATCTTTGTTACTTTTTCAAATTCCTCCTAAACAAATTTTCCCTTTTCATTCCTTCCCTCCTCTGATTATTTTTCATCTTCTTCAATTTGATCCTCCTACACAATTTACATATTCCCCTCACTCCAATTGTGCAAATCACAATAATCAATATCCCTTGTATTATTTTCAACAATATCCCTTTCCCAATGTTGCTGAGACAATTTCCCACTGTGGCAAATCCTTTGCCAACTTTCTCCCAAACACCTGGGGCCAGATGTATCAAATGATTTTGCACTCGCAAACGGCGAAATCGGCCGTTTGCGAGTGCAAAATCGTGGTCTGCAATGCATCAAAGGCATTCGCAGACCACAAAAGGAAAATCGCAAAAATTGCGATTTTCTGCGTTGCGACCTGGATTTTGCGAATCGCAAATTGCGATTCGCAAAATCCAGGTCGCAAGGCTATTCTGCAAAAAATCGCAAATTGCAATTTTTCGCAGAATGGTATTTTGCACATACAAAATACCATTGTCTGCAACCAGGTGGTAACCTGGTGCAAAATTTAAAAATGCAGTAAAACTGCATTTTTAAATTTAATATGTAAAGCACAAATGCCCTTTTGGCCCCCAGCACCCTGCCCTTTTGCATTTCCCAAATTGCGATTTCTGGTTCAGAAATGGCAATTTAGGAAATGCAAAAAATTCTCAGCTATGGGCCAACAGGCCCATAGCTGCAAATGGGGCCAGTATCGCAATTTGTGATTCAGTAATTGCATTTGCGATTTTTAAGAAATCGCAATTACTGAATCGCAAATGTGATACATGGCCCTTTGCGAGTCGGTAATTGCAATTTCTTAAAAATCGCAATTACCGAATCGAAATGGGCCAGAATCATACATCTGGCCCCTGGTTCTTTAATTTCTTTCAAATCAGCACTTTCATTAGTCATATTGGTAAGTAAGCTTCTAATTCCTGTACTGTTATCAGGAATAAATGAGCAGCAATGCCTAGAATTAAGCGTTTTGCAAACACCGCCATCTTTTGCTAAAAGAATCTCTAACGGTTCTGAAGAGTCATAACTCTTTCCACAGCTAATTCTGTATCTATCAGGATTATGGCTCCTGAAAAATGTGTCACCATGTTATCCACAATATTATACAAATTTCAAATCTTTATAGAATTCAGAACAACTCCTACTGAGAGAATCATTGCTCCAAATATATCTCCCACTATACCAGAAGGAGACTCTCTCTTTTTTCTGGTGTTAAGTAATTCAGTAATTTTTAGAAATCGTTTTAGTCATCAAGTTGAAAAATCTTTGGGAAATCTATTCCCAATTAGCATGTACCATACCATCCTCTTGGAAGACGGTAATAAGCATTAGGTCCACATATGTAATATACGCCAGGAATCGCTGGATCCTCTCCATTCAACATAAATGTCTATTTATTCTTAAACAAAAACACATGTCTACATTCACTCCTTCCCACAAATAAAGTGTCAGTGCGAGATTTAGGTCTATATATACAAAGCTTTCCTACATGTTGCGCATCTAAAGCTAATTTCTCTTGTGTTTTTATTTCACTAAAAGCATAATCATTTCCAAAAGTTATTTTCTCTAAGCCTTTTTCTAATTTCTCCTTTAATGCCTTTCTCCTGTCATCTGTGTGATCTAAACAGCTCTTTTATAATGGTGTAAGCAAGGATGTCAGGTTATTCCTGTGAGCATAAGCTGTGCCAAAGGTTAATGTAGGTTCAAAGAAACCTCTCACTAATACTATGTCATTGTCCTCAGCTACTCTACTCAGATATCTAATTATGGGAACAAATGAAAACACGACGTCATGATTGGAGAAAAAATACTGAATGTACTCCTGGTTATAGAATCTTGTTAGTAACAGACTACAACTTATCCCATAAGTAAGGGGCAAACTATGAGAGGTAACTACTTCTTTGACTTATGAAGGAATCTGCGTACACACAAAGCAATTCTTTGCATCCATCATCTCAACAGACTCACTCAATAAACCATAGAAGACATAAGAAGAAAGTTCTCCCTGTCCAATGGCTACGTGCAGATACTTCTCATCTAACCTAAACTTCTCTACCGTTGTTAATGCAGTGGTTGCCTCTAAAGCTGAAGTCTGGTTGGCTTTACTCCTGTCAAGAACAGTCATATCCATGATCAATATCACGCACAATATCACACACATAATTGCCAAACCAATACTCATGTATTTGCAGCACCTGTTCTTCCTACCCTGCTGGCTAACGTTACTCATGATCTGTAGAGAATCAGAAAGTAGAAGAGAAAAATTTAAAAACTATGCAGCAAAAATAAAAAACAGAAACAAAAATCATCTTTCAGCAGTTATTTACATCTTTCAGTCTCACGTCCAGGATCCTTTGTCAAAAATCATTTTAGCAGCTTTTCAAATTAGGTTATCTTGTCAAATCAGGTTGCAAAAAGTAATTGGCAGTTATTTTCAACACTCTCTTTTCTTTGTATCTTTTTCAAATTTTCCTTAACAGTTCAGTTCATCAGCTCCCTTCAAGTGCCAAAATATTGACCTGGAATGTCTCGATGAAAACAAAAAGACAAAAATTCTCTCTGCCATTCACTTGTTGTTGCATATGCCCATTCAGGACCTGCGTACCTTCGACTTGCTATTCTCTTTCTTTTCAACTTTATATCTCAATTTAACTCTCTTTCAGTCAGATCTTCTTTCCTTGTCATATCTACTTCTTCCTCTATTGTTGTCACAACAACTGCTTCCTTTCTCTTTGCTTATGATTCTGGCCACTTATCTCCGTCCAATGGACCTTTGGTCAATGTTCTTTTCAGTGTTGAACTTGAAACTTCTTCTTGCTCTGCAGGATGTTCTTTTGATGGACCTGCAACTGGTTCAGGAGGAGTCAGGTCACATTGGCTTTGATCTGCCTTAACGCTTTCCCCTGTCTGGTGTTTGCTCTGTTTGTCTCTCCAAAACTTCTACTTCTGGGAGAGCCCTCCTCTGACTAGACTCTCCTGCTGCCTCAATTGAGATTGGTTCACTGTCACTCTCCTGGAGGTCTTTTCCTTCGTCTCTCACAGGAGGGACTGAACCGTCCTCAACATGCTCAGATTTGACCTCAGTTTCTCTTTCTGGCTCTGAGTCTTGTCTAGTCATTGGTAGTCTCAACAACTCCTCTTCATTGTCCAAAGGACATGCCACTTTTTTCGTGTGGCTTACATGTATCAAGTTCGGAACTCCAGTGCACTTCACAGCTGTGGTAGTGATCAGAACTACCTGGTAAGGGCCTTACCACCGAGGCTCTAAACACATCTTCCTCATGTGTTTCTAGACCACCACCCAGTCATCCGCTCTCAGGGTGTGTCCTTGATCTTGGATCGGTGGCAGTGTGGTTGCTGCCACCTGCTGAGAGAAAGAGCGAACCACATCTGCCAGACCTTTGCAGTAGTCCAACACCATATCATCTTTTATGTTCACAAGAAAATTTGCGGGAACTACTGGCAACCTCATTGCTCTGACCATGAGGATCTCGTGCGGTGACAATCCTGTATTCCTGTCCGGTGTGTTTCTCATTGTCATCAAAACTAACAGCAGTGCATCAGGCCATTTCAGATTCATGGACGCACACATTTTCATCATTCTTGATTTGAAGGAACCATTCATCTGTTCTACTAGCCCTGATGCTTCTGGGCGGTAACTACAATGCAACTTCTGCTCAATGTTTAAGGCTGCACATAGTAATTTAATTACTTCATTGTTGAAGTGACTTCCCCTATCTGATTCTAAAGAGATCGGAAACCCAAAACGTGGTATCAGTTCCCTTAACAGCAGTTTCGCTAATGTGAGGCTGTAATTTCTTCGTGTAGGGTATACTTCAATCCAATGACTAAAGATGTAGACAATCACCAACACATACCTCAAACCTCCATACACAGGCATCTCAATAAAATCTGTTTGAATTCTGCTGAATGGATCTCCTGCTCTTCCAATGTGGCTCAAATTAACCACGGTCCTTTTCCCGCGTTCATTTGTTGACAAATGACGCAACTATGGCAAACTGCTTCAGCAACTTGTCTAAACCTTGAGTTGAACCAATTATGTTCGAAAAGGCGAATCATGGCATCTCTCCCAACATGTGTTTGACCATGATAAAACCTAACCATTTGAGACAACAGTTTGTCAACCCTCTTCTGAAAGCCACAATTCATCCTGTTGCTGTACACATTTCATTTTGCTCCATTATCGTTTTTCCTCCCTGTCAACATTATTGTGCAATGTTCTTAGTTCTTCCAATGTGTCTATTTCATGCAATGCAAAACTTGGACATGTTTCATCTTCTTCAGGTGACAGTTCCCACTTATCGTTGAATGAAATACAGTTCAATATGCAAATCCTTGTGACTTGATCCACATATCCATTTCCCATTGACACAAAATCTTGCAATTTCGGATGTGCACTGCATTTCACTATGGCATTCTTTTCAGGCATTTGTATAGCTTACAACAATGCTTTAAACCTCTCACCATTTCTCACTGGTGAACCAGAAGAGGTCATGAAACCTCTCTGTGACCATAACTGGAAGAAGTTATGGACTATTCCAAATCCATACTGGCTATCCGTATAGATGGTAACTTTAAGCTGAACAGAAACATGACACATATATTCCTCGAAGCCAGGACGCTTCTAGTATACCACAATTTGTACACACAGTTAATCCTGCTCTCAGTACTCTTCTATTGTCTCTTAAACAGGAACCATCAACAAAGATAATTTGGCTATTTTCTTCCACTCTGGTGTCTCTAATGTCAGGTCTCGTTTTGTGCACAGATCAGTTACCTCGAGACAATCATGCTCAATGTCTTCCACTTTTTCAATTTCAACATTTTCATTTGGAAGTGAAGTTGCCGGATTAAGCACTGTACATATTTTCAATGATACATTAGGTGACCCTAAAATATTTGTCTCATAACGAGTCAACCTGGCACCTGTTAGGTATTGGGTTTTCGTTTTTGTTAGTAGGATCTCAATGGAATGAGGGACCATAATAACCAAAGGATGTCCCATCACAATGCCTTCACACTATGTGAGGCTTTGTCCAACCGCTGCAACTGCACGCAAACAGCCTGGTAAAGCTGCTGCAACTGGGTCCAAAGTAGATGAAAAATATGCTACTGGGAGGTTTACACCTCCATGGAACTGCATCAAGACAGACAAAGAACATGCATCATGCTCATGACAAAACAATATGAAGGGTTTTGGTGGTCATTATTAACTTGGCGGTAAACACCGCACCGCCGGCAGTAAATACCACCAACAGGCTGGCGGTCCAGACCACCAAGTAATGAAGCAAGTGAAAAACAAGTAGCAGGCCATCCACACGACCATCTTTGTAGTCCCGATGAGGACGGAGGAGGCCGCCCACAGGCCAGCGGATAGGTCCTACCCGTTCACCAAATAATGAAACACAAGACCGCCATCAATTCCGTTGCGGGAACCGCCGCCAGGACCGTGACCGCCGATGAAGACGAAGACGGTAAGTACCGCAGCCTAGTACACATGGGAAGAAAGGGCACAGTTACACAACCACCGACACCCACCCTGCAACGCACTCCCAACCCTTCCCACATCCCAAGCCATAACACACCATAACAAAATGTACTTACCAGACACAAGCCAACAAGGTCCGGCACCAAAGTACACACATGTGCACATCACCACTCCATAGTGAAACCCTGTAAAACATCACCATATTGTGTCAACAGCACTACTGGGCACTGAAACTTTATGTACAAAGACATTACGTCATGTCCAAATAAGGCCATTGGCCAGTCCATTACAAATAGCCTTAAGGGCCAAAAAGGGCAAACTTGACTCCCACATGTGCAAAGGGTACACCACTTAAAAGGGGCATCAATGGAGCAGCCAGGCACGTCAGGGAACAGGGGCAGGCGTGGAGGGGGTGGGGACTTACGTCTGGAAGGGGGGGCTTGGGCTTAGATTTGGGAAGGGGAGGGGGTTTGAGCTTGCCGTTGACGGTGGGGGAGTGGGCTTGGACCGGGGTGACCAAAGGATCTGGGGGAACATGGGGCTTCTTCCTCCCTGGGTGAAGGGGGACAGGAATGGGAAGGGCGGACTGGAGTGGACTTGGACATGGAAGGAGTGGACTGGGCAAGTAGATGGGCACGTTTAGGGACAAGATGGGGTGGACCAGTGGGTTCAAACAGGTCAACACGGGAGAGGAAAAGCTTTTCAGGGGCAGTTAAAGGGGATTTGGAGGCAGGGATGTAAGTTGAGGTTGAGGGAATGCTTGCACCAGGTGTAGATGTGCCGGACATGGATGCAGGTGCCTGTAAAGTATGCCCATGTGTGGTGGATGTGTGTGGTGTGGATGTGTGTGAATGTTTGAGTGTTTTGGGAGGAGGGGGAGGACCCAGTGGGAGAAGACAGGCTGCCAGTGCACATGGATGTTGTCTGGGTGTCTGCAGGTCTGGTGAGTGTGTTGCAAGTGTCTGTCAATATAGTTTTGGTGATTGTAGGTATGGTGTCTGGGGTGTATGTCTCGCTGTCAGATGTTTTGGTGACCTCATGAATGGGGGCAGCAGCAGTGACTGAGGGTGCAGCGCGCGTGGGTGTGCATGGTGAGGTGACAGACATGGTGGCGGGGGAGGTTGACACAGTGGAGGAAGTGGAAGTTGTTGTGTGTGCTTTGGTATGTTGAGTGTGTGCCTCCCTGTAGTGGGAAGTGTGGTGCTTGTGTTTGTCTATGTGCTTCTTGTGTGTTGATCTGTGTGAATAGCTTTCTGTACGCGTGCTTGGGATGGGTGAAGGGAGTGGGGTGCTGGAAGGAGTAGAGGTTGTGGGAGGGGCACTGGCCGCCGTCAAAGAGGAGGCCAGAGCCTGAAAAGATCACTGTAGGCCAGACAAGGCACCATGAATGCCTTCCAGGTATGCATTGCATTGCTGCATCTGGGATGTTAGCCCCTGGATGGCATTCGCGATGGTTGTCTGCCCTACAGAGATGGTCCTGAGGAGGTCAATAGCCTCCTCTGTGACGGCAGCAGGGCTGACTGGGGCAGGGGATGAGGTGCCTGGGGCAAAGGAGATGCCCACCCTCCTGGGTGAGCGGGCACGGGCACCTGGATGGGGAGCAACTGAGAGGGCGGTGATGGCATGGGGGTGGCAGAAGATGGTATATAATGGGTGTGCCCAGTAGGGTCCACCACCACAAGGGAGCTCCCATCAGAGGAGGTATCAGAGTCACTACCTCCAGTGGTAGTTGCCTGCCCCGTGATACTCCCCTCACCCTCCAACCCACTGGCCCCTTGGCATCCGTCGACTCTGCCTCATTGGAACCGCAGGCTGCTGCATCCCCACTCGCCGGTGCCACTGCTCCCTCGCCAGATGATGCTGATGTACACAAAGGACACAAACACAGAGGTTGAGAGACAAAACAATGGAGAACTTTGTCAAAACCTGATTATGGCCCTCATTCCAACCCTGGCAGTTTCAAACCGCCAGGGTGGAGGGCAGAGGAAGCACCGCCAACAGGCTGGCGGTGCTTCCCGGGCAATTCTGACTGCGGCGGTAAAGCCACGGTCAGAAAAGGGGAACCGGCGGTTTCCCGGCGGTTTTCCCCTGGCCCAGGGAATCCTCCATGGCGGCACTGCTTACAGCGCCCCCATGGGGATTCCGACCCCCTTCCCGCCAGCCTGTTCCTGGCGGTTTACACCGTCAGGAAGAGGCTGGCGGGAACGGGTGTTGTGGGGCCCCCTAACAGGGCCCCACAAAGATTTTCAGTGTCTGCTTTGCAGACACTGAAAATCGCGACGGGTGCCACTGCACCCGTCGCACCCCTGCAAATCCGCCGGCTCCATTCGGAGCCGGCTTCCTCTTTGCAGGGGCTTTCCCGCTGGGCCGGCGGGCGATCTTTTGGAGATCGCCCGCCGGCCCAGCGGGAAAGTTGTAATGACCCCCGCGGTCATTTGACCGCGGTCCGGTCTTTTGGAGGTTTCCGCCCGGCGGGCAGTGCCTGCCGCCCGCCGGGGTCGGAATGACCCCCTATATGTTCATCTCTGGCTCACAAACACTCCCATCCAGGACACCCTTACACGCAGCACATTCAACATATGTCATGATTGTGCCCCTGACTAGTGGCCGTTACCCCAGAATACACCACATAACCCTCATAAAACACAGACCTGATACACTGTGTGAAGTACACCCATGAGAGACCATGCCCAGCCAATGCACTTACAAGTCCATGAGGCCACAAGCATACCAGATGACAGAAACGCCTATAGAGACTGCCCAAACTAGCCCTCATATCATCCCAGGGACTTTGAGGGAGCAGGACTGCAGGAACACACCTGTCCAAGTGCCTGGCACTAGAATGCATACATACAACAGCACCAACATACATCCATCAAAGCATTATCACAACAGTGTTGGTACTCACCCCCTTGTGGCTGCTGTGCTGCCTTCAAATCCAGATAGGCCACCGCCAGAATGCATGCCATTATGGGGGTCAGAGTCCAACGGGCACCCCTGCCTCGTTGGGAAGTCTTCTCTCTGGTCCTCCCACCGCTTCCTGCAGTGGGTGCTCCACCGGTTGTAGGCCCCCATGGACCACATCTCCTTGACGAAGGCTTGCTACAGGCCTTTCTTTTGATGAGCGCTGACCTGCATAGGACACAGAGAGCAAAACATCAGTATGTGTGTACCGAATACAGATGACATGTCGTTCCCTATGGAACAGCCATTGTTGAAGGCATGTTTTCAACTCACATACAGTACATGGCAGACAGTTTACGGCTGGGCAGTTACACAATGAACCCACATGCATACAGGCATCCGCCACAATCACACACATCTAGGGATGACATATGCCAACTCACCTGCTCCTCTGGTCGCCCATACAACTTTGCATACAGGGGTAGGACCCCATCCATCAGCTTCTCCAGCTCCTCCACGGTGAAGGCTGGGGGCCCGTTCCCCTGTAACCCGCACCATCTCAGGGACCAGAGTCAGGACACAGCAGCACACGCAGTGGAGTACTATCTTGCACGGGAATCATGGCAGCGATCATGATTGGCCCAGGTTTCCCATTGACAACCAAGTAATCCAATGATCGGGTGCACGGCTGTGAACACCCCCTTCCGCCATGACGACTAACACCAGCGGAATTAATTCACTTCCACTCTATCATACCTGGATGGCAGGAGGATGCCATTTTGCTACCACCACATCACCATAGCCTAGCCAGGGGCCTCATCCAGGGCCTAAAACTCTCCACTGACATGAGTCTATGATCCTCACATGTACCCATCTTTAGAAGTGTGTCCACACTGGGATACAATTATGACAGGGTTAACTCAGCACACATTTTCCTGACGTTGTACTTCATACTTTGTGTTTGTGTGTATTACCTGCGGGTCGCACTTTTATAAATACAGTGGCATCATGGGATGCAAGTATAAGTTAACACTTAGATTGTGCTCTTTCCTCCCCGATAGGTAAAGACCCATATGGTGAGGGAGGGCCCCATCTGTATACAGACCCCTGGTTGATCTGGCAACTATGGAGGAACGTCACATCATTATCACCTACAGACTAAACAGAGTTACTATCCATGACCTCTGTGAATTAATGGATCCTGTTCTGAAACCAGCAAATCAAAATCAGCATGACATCTCTACAACTGTGCAAGTGGTATCCGTACTCCATTTTTTGGCTACAAGCTCATTTCAGGTGACAGTGGGCATGGGTGCAGAGGTCACACAGCCAATGTACAGCCTCATCCTGTCAAAATTCCTGGATGCATTCGTTCAACACTTGCAAATGTATGTCCAGTTTCCCCAAAGGGCTGAACTTCCCACCATCAAATATGGCTTTTATGCCTTTGCTAATATCCCCAATGTGGTAGGTGCCATTGATGGAACCCACATAGCTCTCATACCCCCAAGAGTGAATGAACAGGTGTACAGGAATCAGAAGAACTATCACTCCATGAATGTACAATTGGTGTGTACTGCTGACCAGTACATATCACGTCAAAGCCAGGTTCCCAGGCTCAGTCCATGATTCCTTTGTCCTGAGAAAGAGCAGTGTACCACACATGATGGAACAACTACAAGGAGACAGAGGATGGCTCATAGGTGAATGTGTATGACACTGGATCTGTAAATAGCTAACAGCCAGGCAATAGGCAAGTAAAGTCACTTTGTTGAGGTCCTGTTTCACCCACTTTTGCAGGTGATTCTGGCTCCCCCAACTTGCAATGGCTCCTGACACCTGTGAGGAATCCCAGGACAGATGCAGAGAGGAATTATAATGAGGCCCATGGACGTACTAAGAGGGTGGGTGAGCGCACTATAGGTCTCCTGAAGGCTAGATTTTGTTGCCTCTATCTCTCTGGGGGATCTCTGTGCTATGTCCCTGACAAGGTGTGTAAGATAGTGGTGGCCTGCTGCATGCTGCACAACTTGGCTGTGAGGAAAGCTGTCCCCCTTCTGGAAGAGGAGGGTACTGTACAACCAGCCCAGCAACCTCAGAGAGGGGATGCGAGGGATGGTGAGGAAGAAGAGGTGAAGATCTCAATTCCAGGACCCAGCTAATCCGCCTATACTTCCAGTAACTGTAAGGTACTCTTTAATGATGCTGATGTATTCACTTCATGGTTTCAGTCTGACTCATGTACTTGGTAATGTGGTGTCTATAGTCAGTGACAATGCTAACTGATGTCTGAAGTGGCATGTGACAGGAAACCCAATATTATGTACAATGTGACATGCTTCAGATACTACAGTCTGTTGGATCCCCTCCTGCAATAAAGGTGTGATTATGAAATTTGCTGGCTAATGCATACACACTCACAATTCATATCTCATATTGACGAGGGACATACGATTTGAGTGCATAGGTGTATTTATTGAATGGCAAAATATACATAAGTGTTGGGACAGTGAAAGGGAGGGGGAACATGGTGCACATGGTGCACATACATACTCAGGTACATATGCTCAGCGGTTGGTAGCAATGGGTTTTGGTCCATGTGGCCATCGGAAGATGGTGTGATGGCAGTGGCATGTCAACAAGGTAGCACAGTGGCACACAAGGGAGACAGTTCAGGGCAGAGTCACTTCCTAGAGCTCGGTTTTTTTCAGTAGGAAGTCTGGGTCTGAGGGCACGTTTGCGTAGCTGGAGCTGGGCTGCAGGGGTAGGGGTGCTGGTGTCCTGTGTATCCTCTGCTAGTGCCACCAGTCCAGTAGCTGCTGCAGATGTAGAGGGCAGAGCAGTGTCCTGGCTAGTGGTCAGGGCTTGCAAGTGGGTGGAGGACGCAGGCTGGCTGTGGTACTGGTGCTGCAGCACCCCTGCAATGGAGGCCATGGTGGCATTGAGCTGTTTCCATTGCTCTATGGCCTCCTGGTGGTGTGCTACCTGCAGCCTCTGATTCTGCTCCATGGTGGCCATGATCTTGCCCATCCTGTCCTGGGTATGGTGGTATGCTCCCAGGTCCTCAGATATCACCTCCTAGGCTGCTGCATCCATCCTTTGGCCACCCCCTGGGCCCCTGATGCCCTCTCACTGGCCCTAGCCCCCTGTGACTGTTTCCCCTGCACAGGTCTGGCAGTCCCACTTGCAGTTGGTCCTTCATCATCCTGCCTGTTGGTGGGTGGAGACTCTGGCCTCTGTACATGTGGGCCGCCAGTCTGTGCCCGGGAGACACTGGTGTGTGATCGTTTGGCCAGGGCTGAGGATGGTGGCTGGGTGGTAGGGCTGTCAGTGGTGTTCTGGGTGGGTCTGCTGGAGGGTGACAGTCCAGGACTGTGTGATGGGCCAAGGAGTTCCTCTATTTCCAGTTATCCCTCTGCACTCTCCAGGGTGGGGCCTTTGTCTTCAGGTGGGGCGCTGGCACTCCTTGGTGTTTCTGTCCGGGTGGCATGGGTTGTGGTGTCTGTGGGGGGGATGGACATGTGAGTGTCAGGTACTTTTTGATCAATTGCTGCACTGCTCTGCCCTATTTGATGGTTATATTCCCCGGCTGTGGCATGCAAGGTCCCTTCGTGTACATTTTACTTGCATTTTATTTGGGTGGTGGAGGTGCATTGTGGGTGTTGTAGTGCCACTGGGAATGCATGCAGGGGTAGGTGACTCTGCACAGGGGGCTGGATGGAGGTCTGTTTGTGGGATAGTGGTCACACAGGGGAGTTGGATTTGGGTGTTGTGGACTGGGTAGGGGATGGGGTCCTGGTGGTAATGAGTGGGGTTGGGTGATACATGCATTAGAGGTGGGGGTGACTGTTAAGGTATTTTAGTGAACGTACCGAGTCCCGTCCTCCTGGGAGTCCAGGGATAGCTGGGACCTTCTCCTCCCAATCGGTATATTCGGTGGGAGTAGGTGGGGGACCGCCACCAGTCTTCTGCATGGCGATGTTGTTAACAGAACCTTCCCACGCAGGTCATTCCATCTTTTCCGGATGTCATCCCTTGTGCATGGATGGTTTCCCACTGCATTGATCTTGTTGATTAGCCTCTGCGACAGCTCCATCTTCCCTGCCACGAGGGTCTGCTGCACCTGTCCCTCGAATGGTTGTGGCTTGACCCTGAGTATTTCATCCACCATGGTCCTTAGCTCCCTATCTGTGAAGTGGTAAATGTAAAAAATTAAATGTAAATTAGCACTTGTATAGCGCACTACTCACCCGTTAGGGTCTCAAGGCACTGTACTCATACCGCTATGGAACCCCACCTGGCTGTTCCCTGTGAGGCACCCACTCCTGAGCACCCCCAGGGTGAAGCCAGGCATCCAAGCGCTGTTGGGGCCATTGTGGAGATTAAGCAAGCTATTGCCCAGAGTTGCAGAGTGGGACCCATCAATTAGATTAGGCACCGAGACGAGAATTATCTGGTCAAGGGGAATTGAGCCCAAGACCTGCCGAAGCGGGACTTGAACCCTGGTCTTGAGCCAGATCTCTGTCTCAGGGTCTGCCACTCTAACCATTGAGCCACACTTCTCCACAAGTGGTGGTGCTTAGGGGGTGCCATGGTGTGTGTTGTGGGTGGTGTGTTGTGGGTGTATTTGTGAGGGTGCTGCTGTGTGGTTGTGTGTGTGGCTTGTAAAGGTGTTTGGGTTTGTATGTGTTTTGGTGGTGTATTTGTGCGTGTGACTTTTGTTATGTTGTGTTCTATGTATGCGTATTGTGTTGTCAATCTCTGTCGTGCTATTGGCGATGCAAAGGATTGTGGGGTATGTGTGTGAGTGTTTTATAGTGTTGTGGATGTGTGTTAGGTGTGTGCATTTCAAAATTGTCAATGTGTGCTTCTGTTGTTGGTGAGTACCATTGCTGGCCGTGGCGGTCCATACCGCCAATGGTCGTTCTGCATTCTCTATCCGCCACGCTGATTTGTGCTTCATTATTTGGTGGGCGGAGGATTTGTCTGCATGGCGCTGGTGGGGTGGGATGTACTGCTTTTCTGCTGTTGTAGGCCCAGGCGGTGGGTAGAGGTTGCAGGATTTTTGGAGGTTTGACTTTTTGACATCATTATTCATGGGTGTGCAGTCTACCGCCACTGGCGGTTTTCTGTTCTCCGTCGCAACGGCGGTCGGCATGATTATCGCCAAGTTCATAATGAGGGCCTTTGTGTAGTCAGGCATTCCTAAAGCCGGAGCTTTGAACAGACTCTCTCTCAAATCGTACAAGTCTGATCTAACACTAGGGGATCGGTGACCTTCTTGTGGGTCAGCTTCTGCAATGGCTTGGAAATGACTGAAAAATTTGGAATCCATTAGCGACAGTAGCCTACCACCCCTAAGAACATCCTGACATGGCTCTCTGTACGGCCGGAGGACTCATCTAAAGTATGGCTGTGACCCTTTCTCTGGATATTTTCCTTGATCCCTTCTCAATCTGGTGACCCAAATATTTAACTTCTTTCTGACAGTATTGTAATTTGAGTGGTGACACTTTATGACCATTATTCCCCAAATGGTTCAGTAAGGCAATTGTGTCACACTTGCACTGTTCCCTCCTTTTGGATGCAATCAGCAAATCATCAATATACTGTACCAAGGTCGATTGAAAAGGCAATTCCAATGACTCCAGATTATTTTTCAAGATCTGATTGAATATGGAAGGTGACTCTGAAAACCCTTGAGGAATTCTACACCAACAATAAACTCAGTCCAAAAATTGAAACAAAAGAGAAATTGACTATCCTCATGAAGAGGCACAGAAAGGAAGGCTTGTGACAAGTCTATGATGGTGAACCATTCATCATCGCATGTAATCTGGAACATTATCACAGCTGGATTGGGCACCGCAGAGCAGCATTTGATCACAATATAATTAATTTTTCTAAGATCCTGGACATTTTGAACTTTCCCACAGGGCTCTTTCAATCCCATTATTAGCGAATTACATGGGCTGCCCAACACTTCTTTCAAGATCCCTTGATTTATAAATTATGCAATTATTTGAGCAACCTTTATAAGGATATGGCATGTGATACTGAGGAATCTGGGGGAAACTTGTGTTCGGCTCCCCAGGAACTTCAACTGGCTCATCTCCTTTTATCAGTCCAATCTCTTTCCCTGTCAGATCCCACACCTTTTCTTTAACTGTTACCTGTAAATCAGGAGGAAGCTCTTTCACTGTTAATACCAGAAAGAAATTAATCAGGGGGCAGTCCTCACTTTTTGTCTCGCATTCGGTGTCTGGAGCTGGGTCATCCTCATCATCACTATTCATCTGTTTCTCGATTCCATCATTTGAACAAGTAATCGAGCATCTGGTTTTACACAGCAAGTATCTTCCCAGTAATGATACCGGACATAAATCACAGACTACGAACTTGTGCAAACCTTGAAAGTTGCCAATTTTAACCTGAACTGGTCCTGTAATTGGGTTGGTCAAATTCTGATTCGCCACTCCTACAATCTGGGCTGTCTTTCCTAGAAGGGGCAGATTCTGAACTTCTGTAGTTCTCACTGTAGAGCACGTAGCTCCTGTGTCCACCAAAAATGAAACTCTGTGACCCATAACTTTTCCCTTCACAGAGGGACCTTTCTGATCTACTTCTAAGGAAGCTGCAAGCACACATTCCTTTTCATCTAAACTTTCGCTCACCCAATCATTGTTTATTCCATTTTCACTGTGTAACAGGAATTGGTGTACTGTGTTATTATTCTGGTTAAACGTCTGACCTGTTGAGGAAGCATAACCTGCTGTTGTTCCATTGGGGCTTGAGGTATTTGAATTTGTTGTCTAGGTACAATTTGAACCTGCTGTTGCATTGGCTGCAACTGAGTCATTTGTACACTTGGCATTTGCATCTGCTGCATGGATTGAAAATTTTGCATTTGATTCAGATTACTATGGAAATTTGGCTTATGACCTCTCATTCTCGGTTCCCTCATGTTTTGGAACGTGTAGATGTCACCTGTTTGCTGAACGACATCTTCCTGCACTATCATCGGAGACTCCCTCTTCCAACTTCTGACCTCTCCACAAGCGTGACAAGGTAACAATCTCTTCATTCTCTGTGCATCTTTTTGAACCACTACAGTACCCAAATCTCCCTGCATCCCTGTTTGTGCCGCTTTAATCTGCATTACCATCGCCTTTTCTTTCAACTTTCTCTGCTTCAACTCAATCTTGTCACTACAGTACTTTGCATACTGCAACACCTCATCAATCAGCTTTGCTTGCCAGCTAATCAAATGACTCTTAATCATCTGGCTAATCTGAGGTCTCAATCCTTCCACAAATCTAAACACAAAATGAATCATATCTTCCGGCTCTATCGTTTCTGTACCACTGTAATGCTTGAACGCCTGCAACAATCTCTCATAATACGCATGTATTGACTCCTTTGCTTCCCGAGCTGTCCTTTCTATTCTCTGCCAATCAATGTTTTTAGGCGAAATTATTGTTTTAAAAAATTTGATCACCTTGTAATAATATTTCATTACTTCAGGAGACGGCACCCCTGTAGCCTGATCTCTCTCTGGTTCCTTAGTCGGCCAATTTATAATCCTCTTACACTCCATCCACAAATCAGCTGGGGCTACTATCTCTAGTAGAGTGTTCAAGTCTTCCCACAGGCATTTTGCAAGTTTCACAAACCTGTCTGTCTGCTGGTTTCTCTCTCAAACTAGGAATGTCATTTGTAAAAGACAAAAAACATCATTCCGCTTCAAGGGACATGGACAAAATTCCCTGCTGGAATCTCTCTCATTGGTAAAACGTTCACTGGATCTTAGCCCTGCTGCACATCTGCAGTCAGCTCCAGAGGAATCCCTTTACCTTTTATCTCATTTCTTTACACATCTGCCTTCCAATTCGTCTAATGCTCCCCATGTCTGGACATTTTGGAGTAACTCTTTAAGGTGTGCTTACATTTCTGCAGATCACATGTGTTCAAAGTCTTTTGTGTCAAAATCTAACCTGTAACTCCTTTTCAAATGCTTTGTTGTCTCTATTTCTATGCCGTAGTTCTCTGCCAAGTCTGCTAACCTCTGATGTACATTGATCACTTCCCTTGTAATTTTCGGGCATAGATATCTCAATTCTGCTTTAATGAAGGACTCTAAACTGTTCAAAACCCAATATTCCTTCAATGAGCTCACCTGCTTTCATTCCTAGTTTTGTGTAGTTCAAGTACTCCCTTCCCTTAGGAACACTCTGTGGGGTATTCAGCTTGTCTAACCATTCAGTCTATTGTTGGGCAGTGAAATCTTGCAATGAAATGTTGCTGGCCTGGGCATGTGGTGTCTGTTGCACAATTGTATTCGGAGTCTGTGGTGTCGATAGTTTCAGGCTCTGGCTAACGTTCAACCCTATTACAGTATCCAGAGGAACTCTGAATGGACTAAGGTCTAGCAAAGAAATTGATCCGTCAAAGGTCTGTCCCACTGGAGAGACCACTTGAGTATTCTCATTGAGTCCTCCTCTCATTGCATTCTGACTCCGAACTCCCTGTCCACTTGCACTGTTATTCACTAGTCAAAAACAAAGGTACAACTGGACCAATGGATACAGGTACAGATACAGTATCTGGGCTTGGTCTACAGGTTCTGTGGGAGTGTAAATCCTGCATTCTGTCTCATCAGTACAGACATATCTGACTGACTTCCTGTTATTGGAGTGTATTTTGGCACTGCTTCTGACTGCACTTAGGGCAGTAAAAGCGGAGTTGGTTCTGTCTGAACCAAAATCGTCTTTGGGAAAACCTGTCCTGTTTGCACTATTAGGTTTGTGGCAGTTTCCACAATAGGTACATCAGGGTAGATTCTCTGGACATTTGTCTGTGCTACCTGATTCTGTGCTACCGGAGTAGTAGGAACATTAAGACTGCTCTGCATTGGGCTCTGTGCCAGGCTAGGATTAATCTGCACTGGACTTGTTGTCCTGTTAACGTGTGTCAGAGCTGAAGGATTTACACTGGTATTCGGACCACTCTCCTGGGCTGCATATGGTGGGGGACGATTTCTCAATATCTGCATAATAAAACTTATCATTGTCTGACGCTTCCTCAAATGTTAAAGATCTCCTAGCCTCCATAGATCTCCACTCCCTACTCCCGGAAGGGCTGCTGTTCATTTTTCTAGTGGCTTTCCTTCCTTCTCTCTCGTTGTCCTGAGTAATCGCTGGAAACAATTTAATCCCCCGTAAAGTCTTGGTTCTCCAAAATCTCTGATCACTGGCCCATCTAGCCTCCGCCACTGTCTTCTCTGCCTTTCTTATCCTCCTGTAAAATTTCTGTTGCTATTGCTGTCTGGCTACTAACTCCCAGATCGCTAATGCCTTGAACTGTGCTAGTCTTGGAGGGGGTCTCAGATCATACAGCACCCTCCTAAGATTCTCTAAACTCCTCAAATTAAATGTTGCATGGACAGGAAATGCTAAACTGCCATTCTTTTCTATCACATTGCACCATTGCTTTAGCCAAAGACATGGCGCAGCACCCTTTTCTTCGATTACAATGTAAGCTGGTGTGCCATTTGGTGGTGTAATATCCCCTATACTTGTTGTAATGTATGTACCTCCCCTTAAAGCACTCTTTAAAAATTTTGAAAATTTCATTTTTTTCTATTTGTTTATTCTAAATCAAATCAGGAAATTACTTTCAATCCCAGAATTCTCTTCGCCCACCGTCTCAAACAATTGCACTTCACGGACGGCTGCCAATCCGTGCGTGACCCTTCTCACTACTCAACCTAACCCAGCGTGGCTCCAATGATGTCACACTCACACGTACTGCGGCTGACAGAGTCTTGCGGCTTGTCCTCCCAAACTCAGATTCACACAAAACTAATGCAATTTATTGCAAACACTAAACAAAATCAAAACCCAATTTGTCTGTTTACTAAGGTAAGGTAACGCAATCACTTCAGAAACTTTATGGATTTTTCACTGACGGCTTTTGCTCTAGCAGCTACTCCTTCTTTCTCAGTTTCCCTGATTCGCAAGCAAAACTTGACTGGCAAATTTCACTCTCAACTGATCAGTGGGTCTGTCCTGGTGCACATAGGACTCGCCAGATGTCAGATCAAAAAATGTTTTCACTCACTTGGACTCACACTCTGACTCGTCAACCATGCCCAATCGACCCATTAAACCAGACAAATTACAACAAAAACCAAGTGTCTCATACACTTCTCAATCTACTCCGGAGTCTTAGACCATGCAGGGTCCGTATACCAACAACCATGTGGAAAATGTTTGAGCACAAAGCGCCACCCACATGTGAAGTTCGACAACTTCCCTACTCTCACACTTCGGAGTATGCACGCTCCTTCTACAACTTCATTTAGAGTACGCAAACTTCCTAAACCCTCACAAACATCACAATTCACTTGCGATTTGCATAACCTGTGCAAGCGCAAAACCTACTTCATTCACACCGTCACTGCAACATTGAGAACATCCTCAAACAATCATTGGCAAGCTCCAAGATTCTGGGAAAGTCATTTTAAATACTTAGGGGCACATTTTCTTTCCACTTTGTATCATCAAATCTAAACAAATCCAAACTTTCACCAATTTCAACAAATCTACTAATTTCATTTGCTCTTTGTAGGAGACTAACCCTTATCCCACTACAGTATCTGGGTACACTTGTTATTTCTCGCTTACAATCTTTGGGACCAAATACTATCCTACCTTTCTCTGGACTGTATAATGGACTCTTAAGGAACCAAACCATGTACCGGGCCTCTATGATGGACTCTTCAGGAGACAAACCATGTACCGGGCCTTTTTGATGGGGTCTTATGGGCACAAACCATCAATCTCTGCTACCATCTCTGTTAGCGCGTCAGACCTTATTAAGTAAACTTACAAGGGAGACGCGAATAGGCCGATAGGACCTTTTGACTGCGCTTCGAGTACTTCCCACCATGTAACCCCCTACCAATACAAATCAATAGCAATAACAATCAGTGACATCAATAACCAACAGGAGTCAGCAATTTCCACACACCATGACCTCACGGTCATGAATAACCACCTTGATGTAACAGTTAGAATGTTTATTTCCCTATATTAACAATGCTAATATCACATAACTTATTCTCAAAATCAATTGATAAACATACAGAAACAACACTGGCTGACCAAAGCAGCGAAAGAATCGCAATCTAATCAAAGCTTGAGCTACTACACATTCTAAGGTAACAGTACAAATTAATAGCAAGAATAACTGTGCGAACAAAATGACCTGCATTTAGAATTCAGCAAAGAAACAACATCAACTGTTATTACATGTAGCAAGCATAATCAGTGAGAGCCCTACCTATCATCAGATTAGAATAGCATGTTTGGACTTAATGCAAAAGAATTTGGGGCCAGATGTAGGAAACTGTTTGCGACTCGCAAACGGCAAAATTTGCCGTTTGCGACTCGCAAAACGCAGTTTCCTATGCAGAAATGCATTTTGCGAGTCGGAACCGACTCTCAAAATGCATTTTCGACTCGCAAATAGGAAGGGGTGTTCCCTTCCTATTTGCGACTCGCAGTGGGATGCAATACCATTTGCGACCGCGTACGCGGTCGCAAATGGCATCGCAGTTACCATCCACTTCAAGTGGATGGTAACCCACTCGCAAATTGGAAGGGGTCCCCATGGGACCCCTTCCAGTTTGTGACTGGACCCAAAAATATTTTTTCAGGGCAGGGAGTGGTCCAAGGGACCACTCCCTGCCCTGAAAAAATACCGAAACAAAAGGTTTCGTTTTTTTTTTAAGTGCAGCTCGTTTTCCTGTAAGGAAAACGGGCTACACTTAAAAAAAAAAAAACTGCT
The DNA here is from genome assembly GCF_031143425.1 of Pleurodeles waltl. NCBI lineage: Eukaryota > Metazoa > Chordata > Amphibia > Caudata > Salamandridae > Pleurodeles > Pleurodeles waltl. The sequence continues at coordinate 253,621,670 of NC_090448.1, read as the reverse complement.
TTATTTAAAAGCAGGTCACGAACATGGAGGTCTGCTGACGTCAGCAGGCCTCCATGTTAGCGAGTGCCTATACTCGCTATGGAGCCGCAATTTGCGAGCCACCTCATGAATATTCATGAGGTGGGTCATTGCGACCCCATAGCGAGTCGCAGTCAGTGTCTGAGACACCGTACTGCATAGCAATTTGCGACTTGCAAATTGCGAGTCGCAGGGACTCGCAATTTGCAAGTCGCAAATTGCCAATTTGCTACATCTGGCCCTTGGTCACACAAATTTGGAAAACATCTAGCTATGGTTCCATCAAAATTAGCGTCTGGTACCTAGAAACAAAAGCAAATAGACAGAACAATCAGTAACATCGGTTCATGCTTGTCCTTAATATGGTTCAGCAAGCTGTGACAGTCTTCGTCAATAGGACATCAGTTCGGTCAGCAAGGCATCAGGAATCAGCATTAAAGTTAAAAAAGGCAAAGTCTCTTTAAGCTATAAAGATAAGCACGTCTCTTCTCCAGAAAAATGGACAAAAATGGTGATCTCCTCTCAGTGCAGTCCGGCTAACTTAGTTTTCCTAAAACTACTTTCCATGTCCATATTGGTTAAAGACTTGCTGTTTGCATTTAGTCAATGAAAATAAAACCCTAAATCTACAGGTTTCACTAGCACATGATTCACATGCCGATGACTGGCTCCTCTTCTCCTGTTCCCATATTTCGGCTTGTGAGGTATCAATATTGTTGCAGCTTTTACTCTAGTCAGTGCATCCATTGTCTTCTCCTGGGAAGGTCAGTCTGACACATACTACATTAAACATTGTATCACTAGCAAGTACATCATCTTCTAGCAAGCAATTCTCATGAGAAAGACTTTAAACTACGAGCACTTGGCCAGCACAGCGGAATATCACAATTTTAATTCTCTAAGCATTTATTTTATAAGTCGCCTAAGAAATGCAGCTTGACATGAGGTCATGCAACTAGGCCCAAGACCTTGCTAAGTGAAGGCTTATGGTTAATAAAGCTAATCCATAATACATAACCTTTAATATTACATATTACTTCATTAATAAAACATAAGCTCAACATTTCATATTAGTAAGATATTAATAAGTACACTTTGTGAACATTGACGGTCACTCAGGTGGGCGCACCTTCAAATGTGTGCATTATTTTCTCTAAGTTAATACATTCTCTATGCAAATTCAACAATCAGAATACATGAATATTCATTAATAAATTCAGCGTTAACACTCTTTCTTCACTTTTAATGTCGTTCCTGGTTGCATAGGTGTTTTGTAAAGCCTCTGACGGTGCCTTAATATGAAGGACTGTTTATGGGCTAATTTCACTGACACATGTATACCATAACGATTTTTTTAAATTCCTCAAGCCGTGCAGGTATTATTGCGCATCTTCCTCGTAATCTCTGTTCTATTTTTAACTACTTTTGTTCTAAAAATAATTGTGCGTTTGAATTTCTGCAGTGATTGCCCCTTAAGTGAATCTGAGCAGAAAGTCCCAATGCACACACTGCTTGCCACTACAGTTTGGCACCAGGATTTGCTGGCGATATTGCAGTGACATCAGCTTCTATGTGAAGAAGACATTGGCAAGATTTCTTTTTTCGTGCCTATTCAATTAACCATAGATCTCACTATAGTTAGCATGGCTATACATTATTACACCATATGGCTGGTTAAATAATCCGTAAAAAAATTTAGTTAATGTTTCCACAGTACTCTACAGGATTTTGTTGCTATTGGACTGATCAATAATGATGTGCTCAACAACAATTAACTTTTCCCACAATAATCAATGATTACGTTGGGACTCCATATTCCTGCAATCTGTTGCCACTGAGCACTGCTTTGACTAGAGCCTCCTGCCTTCAATGCTGACAAGCCCATTGCCGATCTGTCAGTGACTAGAATTCTGAAGTAAGATGAAATGGACAAACTACTGTAAATCCTTTAAACTACAAGTTAAACACAAGAAAATCTTGAATTTATGAACATGTGTGGTAGTAAAAATGTTTATATACTATTTGTTGACTGTTCTTTCCTAGATAGCTGGCTTCTTCATCCTTCGTAGGGTTGCTGTTTAGCACATTACTTATGGCTTTGTCCTATGAAATTTGTATTTAGGTCATTGGAAGTAGATGTTCCTTCTAAAATGGATTGCTGATATCACCTGGATGGCTTTCGTAATGATCATGGGCAGTTTGTACCTTCATCCTCAGTAGCTGGAAGCAAGTTCCTTGATTCTTTGTTGCTTAGCGTGACTTACTCTAAGACGTTTTTCAAGCTGCTGAATAGCTTAATGCCTTGTTATATGTGGCTTGCTTTAGTCCCTTGTTTTAAAAGTTCTAACTAATTTATCCTAACTTGAAGCTGCTAAGTGCTTGGATGTTTTCTTCTTTGCTGTAAATGACTTTCTCATCAGCTGTGCATGTTTTCCTGCTTTTTCTTTGGGGGATTGGTGGATTGATTGGCAGATTGATGTTTGATCTTCCTGCTTGGTTCTGGCTGGCCCTGTGTTCCATTCCAGGTGATTGGCAGCTTGACCTTAAGGCATTTGCTGTTTAGTGTCAGATGGATATCTTTTGATACTGGTGGCTTGCTGCTTTGTTCTGTGTAGCATGATGCTCTTCTAGTAAATGGCTTGCTGTTTCATACACAGTGATTTGCTGCTTGATTGTAGGTGGCCTGCTTCTTAGTCTTATGTGGCTTTCTGCTTGGTCCTTGTTAGTTTTGCTGCAGTGTCTTAGATGGCTTGCTTTTTGGTACTGTGTGGCAAGCTTGTGTGTCCTAGGTGTCTTGCAGCATGACTCTGGGTAGCAAAGTGATCCTAGATGGCTTGCTATTTGGTGCTGGATGGAAAGGAGCTTTGTGCAAGGAGAATTGTTGCTTGACTCTAGCTGGCTTGAAGCTGAGCCTGAGATAGCTGGGTATTAAGCCTTGTTAGCTTGCTGTTTGGTCCTCTGTTGATACCTATGTGGCCTCAGGTGACTTGCTGCATAGTTCTGGGTTCAGCTTTCTTTAACCCTATGTGGCCTAGCTTTCTGTCTGGCACAAGGTGGCTTCCAACTTTGTACCAGTCGGCTTACTTCAAGGGCATATGAGGGCTTCCATATTCCTAGAGCTTTTTTGTCCTTAGAAATGTGATAGCTGGTCCTAAGCGACTTATTGTCTGGTTCTAAATGTGTTGATGCTTCATATGAGGTGATTTGGAGTTGTTTGCTACCAGAGGATGTTCTGCTTGGTCATAGGTAGCTTGCTGCTCAGATATGGCTACCTTGCTACTTAATCTAAGCACATTTCCTGTTATGGTTGTTTAGCTGTTTTGTGTGGTGTAGTTTGCAGCTTGGCCTGAAATAGCTTGCTGTCTGGTCATATGTGGCTTGCTGCTAGGTTCTAATTGCCTTGCTACTATGTCCATAGTGGCTTGCTTCTTAGTTATAGATCAATTGCCACTTGGTCCTAAGCCAAGAGTGACCTGGATCCACATAGTTTCTTCTTTATTCCTCTATTACTTCTATTTGCCGTGGATTAATTGATACTTCACTGTGATGTACTTGCTCTTTTGCCCAAGCATGCTTGCTGCCTTGATATGCTTGACCATGAATAAATTGCAGATTGGTCAACATCAGCCTTCTTTTTGATTGTAGTTGTATTTTCACCTATTCCTGTCTGTTTGTTTTGCTGCATTGTACAAAGTGACCTGATTTTGTATATGAGCTGCATGCACTTATTTATAAGCAGCACGTGCTTAGTCCTAAGATATTTTTTCTTGCTTTTAAATGTCAACTTTCATGTGCAGAAGGTGATTGACTTACCTCTCTGATTAGCTGAATACCTTTGGGCATCTTTAGTTTTAATTCTTGTTGCATAGCCGTTCGATCCCAGGTGGTCATCTTGCTATTTGTTACAGGGTGTCTTGCTACATATTTGTGCACTGCTCAATGGTTCTGGCTTGCTTGCCTCTTGTTCCAAGATGGCTTGGTCCTTGGTCTTAAAGATTGTGCTTCTTAGGCCTGAGCAATGAGCTTCTAGAAACTATGTGGCATGTTGCTTCACACAGGGTGGCATCAGTCTCTGTGACTTACTGGTTAGTAAATAGTAACTTGCTGACAAACCGATAGGTGATTTCCTTCTTAGTCATAGATGACCTGCTTCCCAATCCCATACTGTTTGCTGTCTGTTCTAAGGGTGTTTGCTTTATCACCCTCAATGGCAATCTGCTCAGTGATAGTTGCTTTGATGATTGCTCCTTGATGTCTAGCTTGAGAATTCCATATGCCTTACAATTTTGACCAAGTGCCCAGCTGTCTGATCCTTTGTGTGCTGCCACATGGTGGGTTCCCATTTGATGCTGAGTTACAAGACTTTTATCCCCCAGTGACTTAATGCATAGACCTGGGATGATAGCTTCTTGATCTTACATTGCATTATGCTTGACCCTAAACGGCTTGTAATGTCATCTAAGATTGCTAGTTGCCTGATCTTAGGTTGCATGCTATTTGGTCCTGGTTATCTTGCTTTTCTGTCCTATGTGGCTTGATGACAGCCATAAGTAATCAAGGGTCAGACATGATATAACAGTAGATGCAAAAAGATGTCAGAAATTGTGTAACAACTTTTTGTAGTCACTGTTTTTATTTGCGAACTGACCTGGGTACTAAGAGGTTGCTCCCAAAATACAGAATTACAAGGTGTCACAGAATGACCTGCCAAATTAGTATTCGTTGAGCAGATTGCAATTTGTGACCCCTTGTGATTGGCTACAATCACAGGTATAGTGGCCTGCAAGTGACAGCAGACCACAATCCCTGTGAGTGTATTACAAAATGGAAAACCTTTTTTAACAGCATTCTGAGCTCCTTACATGAACTGGGGCTGCTTTAAAAAATACTATTTTGCTTTATGGAAAACTTCAATTAGATCAAGCAATGATCCTCAGGACATTGCCTACTCCCCACAGAGAAGTGCAAAGATATGTACAAACCGGGCAACTGCTCAGTATCCCCACCTACCAATGGGGGACCACGTAAATTAAATGGACTGTCAAAATGTCTTCTTTAATAACATTTCCCACATAAATCAGCTTATTTTTCTAATTTGACAGCCACGCATGCTTAACCGAAATCTGAGGCCAGATTCACTAAAGGTTTGCTGTGAGGCAAAATCTCACAAAGTGATGCAAAGCAGCACAACCTGTTGCTTTTTGCTGGAAAGGTTACCTTTTTCTTGCTGTAAGTAGCACTTTGGGGTGCATAAGGAAGGTGTTAGTTTGGTGTATCTTGGACAGATTAGCTTACCCACCCAAAGTTTTTGACACAAAGCTCAATGTACAACAGTAGCTAAACTGTGTGTTGCACTGAAAAATAACTCCTTGGGGAAGCAGTTGGTAACTTGAAGAAACACTTTCATTTCTCCACAAATTGCATATGTGCTGCCCTGTACACAACACATACAATGTATGGAATGTTTAAGAATTGTCTATGCATAAGAATTTATACTGAAAGAGTATGCTTCCAGTATAAATTCATTTCTACACAGAACACAAAGGATGTGCATATTGTTAGGTAGCCTGTTTGGGCACAAGTGCAGGGGCAATGATTAGAGCAGGATCTGTGCTACTTACATCCCCTTATGCAATGCACTACAGCAGCATTCACTGCTGATCTGCATGGCGCTGAAACATTATGAAGCAATACCTTTTGCGGGTAAATGCCTAGCCTGCCCTGCTTTAGCTGTCACACTTCAAGGCATTTGGTGGCATTTAAACTGAAAAATAATCTTTCTGTGGCATTTATCTGTCCTCACCTCACCTCATCTCTTCTATCTTAACCCTCTCCCTTAACCTCTCACTCTACCTCTACTGCTCTATGTACCTTCAGCCTCCACCTCAGCTGTCTCTACCAGGCTCAACATCATCTTACACTCTCTCTCTCTCTCTCTCTCTCTCTCTCTCTCTCTCTCTCTCTCGACCTTGCTGCTTTGTCACTATCATTTTGTGCCTACATCCATATATCTATATTTATCACTCTAGATTCTCTCTCTATACCTTTGTTCCTTCTATGTCATGCCTCTCTCTGTACCTCAGTGCTCTTCTTTCCTTCTGACCTCCCTGTATCTCTCCTCCGTCTACTTCATTTCTCAAGCAAAGTCCCCCTTTTCTTTACCTTATCTAGCTATCACTCTACATGATACTGAAGGTTTAACATGATTTAATTCTGTTCGGTATCCCAAAGGCTTGAATGATCCAAAAGGGGTGACACATTTAAGTTTGTTTGATAAAGCGTGTCCCAAAATGCAGATTTCCCATGGCACCAACAATCCTTAAATTGTCAGTGACTCTCCTAAAGCTGCTACCCTGATTCCAGAAGAGGAAGGGGTCAAAAGGTGATCTTTGGATCCCTTTGCTTTCTCAGTAGGTTGCTCACTGGTCCTGAAAGTCTTGCTATAGAGGCCCTCATTCTAAGTGGCCCTGTCAATGGCAGGATTTTCCCTATCCTCAGAGCTACCAATTTCATGGGTACTGGTAACTCCGTTAGTCCAGAAAATCTGGCCCAAATGAGATTCGGACATTAATGGTCCACTAAAAACTGAGGAATTATTAGCAACATTTGAAATTCCATACCTGGTTCCACTGATAATTCCTCATTTTGGGCTTCACTTTGGTACAGAGATTAGGATAATCTCAGCAGGCAAAATCTCCACATCAAGATATCTGGGGTGTATCCACAGACCTAATAATCCCATTGGGTCTAGCAACTGAAGTCACTCGCAATGAGAAACATAGGTAGTCATTATGAACATGGCGGTAAATGCCTCCCTGCCAGCGGTGGCGGTAACTACCGTTAACATGCTGGCGGTCCGGACCGCCAAATAATGAATCACATGAGAAATAAATAGCAGTCAAACCACACACCGCCATCTTTCTAGTCCCGACGAGGACACAGGCCGGCGGAAACGAACTACCCGCCCACCAAATAATGAAGCACAAGACCGCCGGCTGATCCGGGGCAGGAACCGCCAAAAATAATAAAAGGAAACACTCACCAGGAGGCACACACAACACACTGACGCAGACATAGAGAAAGAGTTAGAAATAATGCCAGTGCTGCTCCTTGCCATATACCTCCACGACCATGACCGCCGACAAAGACGACGACGGTAAGTACTGCAACCTAGTACATATGGGAAGAAAGGGCACAGTTACACACCCACACCACCCACCATGCAACGCACTCCAAACCCCTCCCACCATCCCACACCATACACACTAGAACAAGATGTACTTATCCGACAAAAGTCAAGAAAGACCTGCACCAAAGTACACACATGTGCACACCACTCCCCCCCCCACAGTGAAACGGTGAACAACGTCACTAAATTGTGCAACCAGCACTACTGGGCACTCAACGTTTATTAGCAACAAAGAACAAAACTGTCCCAATAAGGCCATTAGCAAGTCCATGTGGAATGCTGAAGTCCCAATATAGACCGAACCTGACTCCCACATGTGCACAGGGTACTCCACTGTAAAGGGGAATCAATGCGGCAGCCAGGCACCTCAGGGAAGAGGGGCAGGGGGTGGCGGGTGGGGACTTATGTTTGGAAGGGGGCTTGGTATTAGGTTTGGAAGGTGGAGGTGGTTTGGGCTTGCCCTTGGAAGGTGGGGGAGTGGGCTTGGACCGGGGGTGGCAGAGGTACCTTGGACAACACAGGGTTTCTTCCTCCCTGGGGAAGAGGCACGGGAATAGGAAGGGCGGACTGGGGTGGACTTGGAGGTGGAAGGACTGGACTGGGCAAGGAGATGTGCATGTTTAGGGACGAGATGGGGTGGGCCAGTGGGTTCGAACAGGTCATTACAGGAGAGGAAAAGCTTCTTAGGGGCAGTTGGCGGGGATTTGGAGGCAGATCCGGGAGTGGAGGCTGAGGGAGTGCTTGTACCAGGTGTAGGTGTGTCGGACATGGATGCAGGTGCCTGTAAATTATGCTGATATGTGGAGGATGTGTGTGGTGTGGATGTCTGTGAATGTTTGAGTGTTTTGGGAGGAGGAGGTGGACACAGTGGGAGAAGAAAGATTGTCAGTATAGATGTATGTTCACTGGGTGTCTGCAGGTCTGGTGAGTGTGCTGCAAGTGTCTGTCAATGTAGTTGTGGTGAGTGCAGGTGTGGAGTCTGGGGTGCATGTCTGGATGTCAGATGTTGTGGTGACTGCAGGAATGAGGGCAGCAGCAGTGACTGAGGGTACAGTGCTTGTGGGTGTGCATGGTGAGGTGACAGACAGGGAGGCGGGGGAGGTTGACACAGTGGAGGAAGTGGATGTTGTTGTGTGTGCTTTGGTATGTTGGGTGTGTGCCTGCCTGTGGTGGGAAGTGTGGTGCCTGTGTTTCTCTGTGTGCTTCTTGTGTGTTGATCTGTGTGCATGGCTGTCTGTATGTGTGCTTGGGATGGGTGAAGGGAGTGGGGTGCTGGAAGGGGTAGAGGTGGTGGGAGGGGGACGGAAAGACCAGGGACACTGGCTGCCATCAAAGAGGAGGCCTGAGCCTGAAAAGATCTCTGTAGGCCAGACATGGCATCGTGAATGCCTTCCAGGTATGCATTGCATTGCTGCATCTGGATGGCATTCACGATGGTTTTCTGCCCTACACAGATGGTCCTCAGGAGGTCAATAGCCTCCTCCATGAGGGCAGCAGGGCTGACTGGGGCAGGGGATGAGGTGCCAGGGGTGAAGGGGAGCGGGCACGGGCAACTGGGTGGGGAGCAAATGGGAGGGCGGAGATGGCATGGGGGTGACGGAAGATGACATAGAATGGGTGTGCCCAGTAGGGTCTGCCACCACCAGGGAGCTCCCATCGGATGAGGTATCTGTGTCACTACCGCCAGTGGTAGTTACTGCCAGTGGTAGTTGCCTCCCCTGTGGTACCCCCCTTGCCCTCCAACCCACTGGTCCCCTTGGCATCTGCAGAATCTGCCTTCTTGGAACCGTGGGCTGCTGCATCCCCACTCGCAGGTGCCACTGCTCCTTCGCCAGATGATGTTGATGTACACAAAGGACACATGAGCACAAGGGAGGGGAGACAAAACATGGAAGAACTTTGTAAATACCTGAATATATGGACATCCCTGGCTCACACACACTCCCATCCAGGCCACACACCTACACACAGCACCTACAACAGTAGTCATGACTGTGTCCCTGACTAGTGGCCATTACCCCAGAATTCACCACATTACCCACAGGAAACACGGACCTGATAAACTGTATGGTGTACAACCATGGGATACAATGCCCAGCCAATGCCCTTACTAGTCAACGACCACACAAAGCATCCCAGATCACAGAAAGGGGACCCCCATGGGCCTATTGGAGCCCGCCCACACATGCCCTCACATAATCCCTGGGTCTTTGAGGGGGCAGGACTGCAGGAACACACCTGTCCAAGTGTCTGGCACTAGACAGCATACATACAGCAGCACCCAAACACATCCATCAAAGCGGTATCACAACAGTGTTGATACTCACCCCCTTGTGGCTGCTGTGCTGCCTTCAAGCGCCCATCCAAATCTGGATAGGCCACAGCCAGAATGTGGGCCATTAGTGGGGTCAGGGTCCGACAGGCACCCCTTCCTCGCAGGGAGGCCTTCCCCAGCTGGGCCTCTCCAGTCTTCCTGGCCCAGCGCCTCAGGTCCTCCCACTGGTTCCTGCAGTGGGTGCTCCTCCAGTTGTAGACTCCCAGGGTCCGCACTTCCTTGGCGATGGCTTGCCACAGTCCCCTCTTCTGATGGGCGCTGACCTGCTTGCGACACACAGAGCAAAGAAACAGACATTAGTATGTGTGCTCCGAATACAAATGACATGTGTTTCCCTATCGAACGGCCATTCTTGAAAGCCATTGCATCAACTCACATACAATACATGCCAGACAGTCTATGGCTGGGCAGTCACAAATCGAACCCACATGCAGACAGACATCCGCCACAATCATACACATCCAAGGATGACATGCTGCCACTCACCTGCTCCTCTGGTCACCCATACAACTTGGCATACAGGGGTAGGACCCCGTCCACCAGCTTCTCCAGCTCCTCCATGGTGAAGGCCAGGGCCCGTTCCCTTGTGACCGCGCCATCTCAGGGACCAGAGTTAGGACACAGCAGCACACGCAGTGGAGTACTGCCCTCACAGGAATCAGGAGTCAAGTTTCAAGGAGCTGACGACATGGCATACGTTCCGCGGCAGTGTGCTCCATCACCGCCAGCGGGGATCATGATAGGCCCAGGTTACCCATTGACAACCATGTAATCCAGTGATTGTGTGCACAGTGGTGAACACCGCCTTCCACCATGAGGACTACCGCCAGCAGAATGATGTAACTTCCACTCCCTCATACCTGGATGGCAGGAGGCTGCCATCTTGCTACCCCATGTCACCATAGCCTGGCCAGGAGCCTCATCCAGGCCCTCCTAATCCCCGACCTTATTCGCTTGCTGACCTGAGTTTCTGATCCTCACATGGAAATATGTCCACACTGGGATGCCATTACAACAGAGTTGACTCTGCACACATATGCCTGATGGCGTACTTAATACTTAGTGTCCGTGTGTGTAACCTACGTGTCGCACATTAATTGATACAGTAACATCATGTGTTGGAGTTGTATGTGTGCCCTTAATATGTGTTCTTTCCTCCACCATAGGTACAGACCTATGTGGCGAGGGAGGGCCCCATCTGTGTACAGACCTCTGGTTGATTTGGAAACTATGGATGAACGTCACATTGTCATCTACAGACTCAATTGTGCTACAATCCATGACCTCTGTGCTTTACTGGATCCTGTACTGAAACTGACTAATCGGAATCAGCATGCCACCCCTGCTGAAGTGCAAGTGCTATCTGTACTCCCTTTATGTCCCTGACAAGGTGTTTAAGATAGTGGTGGCCTGCTGCATGCTGTACAACTTGGCTGTGAGGAAAGCTATCCTCCTTCTAGAAGAGGAGGGTGCTGTCCAACCAGGCCAGAAACCTCAGGGAGGGGATGGGAGTGATGATGAGGAAGAAGAGTGGGAAGATCTTAACTCCAGGACCCAGCTGATCTGCCTTTACTTCCAGTGACCCTAAGGTACTGTTCATTGATGCTGTCGTCTTCACTGCATAGTTTCTGTCTGACTTATGTAATTGGTAATGTGGTGTCTATAGTCATTGACACTGTTAACTGAAGACTGAAGTGGCATGTGCCAGGGAACCCACTATTGTGTACAGTGTGACTTACTTCAGACATTAGAGTGCATGGGATCCCCTTCTGCAATAAAGGTATGAATATGAAATTTCCTGACTAATGCATACACACTCACATTTGATATTTCCTAATGACGAGGGACATACGATTTGAGTGTATAGGTATTTGTATTAAGTGACACAAATTACGTATTACGTTTGACATTCATAGGGAGTGGGCTCATGGTGCATATCCATACTCAGGTGCATATGCTCAACTGTTGGTGGCACTAGGTTTTGTTCCATGTATCCATTGGTAGATGGTGTGTTGGTAGTGGCAAGTCAACAAGGGAGCACAGTGGCACACAAGGGAGAGAGTTCAGGACAGAGTCACTTCTTAGCGGTGGACTTGGTCTTGGCTGGTGTTCCAGTGGCATGTCTGGGTCTGAGGGCACATTTGAGTGACTGGAGCTGGGCTGCAGGGCTAGGGGTGCTGGTCTCCTGTGTGTCCACTGGCAGTGCCACCATTCCAGTAGCCGCTGCAGATGTAGATGGCAGGGCAGTGTCCTTGCTAGTGGTAGGGAATTGCAGGTGGCTGGGGCCTCAGGCTGGCTAGGGTAGTGGGGCTGCAGCACCCCTGCAATGGTGGCCATGGTGGCATTGAGTTGTTTCCATTGCTCCATGGCCTCTTGGTGGTGTGCTATCTGCAGCCTCTGACTGTGCTCCAATGTGGCCAGGATCTGGCCCATCCTGTCCAGATATGGTGGTATGCTCCCAGGACCTCAGACTTCAGACCTCAGAAATCACCTCCTGGTCCATTCAGCATCCATCCTTTGGCCTCCCCCCTGGGTCACTGATGCCCTCCCACTGGCCCTAGCACCCTGTGCCTATGTCCCCTGCACAGGTCTGGCAGTCCCACTTGCAGTTGGTCCTTCATCATCCTGCCTGTTGGTGGGTGGAGACTCTGGCCTCTGTACATGTGGGCTGCCAGTCTGTGACAGGGAGACACTGGTGTGGGGTCGTTTGGCCAGAGCTGATGTTGGTGGCTGGGTTGTAGGGCTGTCAGTCGTATCCTGGGTGGGGCTGCTGGAGGGTGACAGTCCAAGACTGTGTGACGGGCCAGGGTATTCCTCACTTTCCATACATCCCTCTCCAGTCTCCTGAGTAGGACCTCTGTCTCTGTGTGAGGCACTGGCACTCCTTGGCCTTTCTGTGCAGGTGGCATGGTGGTGGTGCCTGTGGGGAGGAATAGACATGTATGTGTCATGTACTATTTCAGAAATTGATGCAGAGCTCCTCCTATTTTGTGCTTTTATTCCCCTGTCACGGCATGCATGGTCCTTTTGTGTACTTATCTTTGCATTTTGTGTGAGGGGGCAGAGGTGCATTGTGGGTGGGGTAGTGCCACTGGGAATCCATGCAGGGGTAGGTGACTGTTCACAGGGGGCAGGATGGGGGCCTGTTTGTGTGATTGTGGGCATGCAGGGTAATTGGATGTGGTTGTTGTGCACTGGGTGGGGATGGGGTCTAGGTGGTAGTGGGAGGGGTGGGGTGTTGCATGTATTATAGGTGTGGTGACTGTTAAGGTATTGTAGTTGACTTACCCGAGTCTAGACCTCCAGGTGCAGGATAGCCAGTACCTTCTCCTCCCAGTCAGTGTAATCGGGGTGTGTAGGTGGGAGTCCTCCACCACTCTTATGTACGGTGATGTTGTGCCTGGATGCCGTAGACCTCACCTTCTAGTGCAGGTTGTCCCATCTCTTCCGGATGTCCTCCCTTGTGCGTGGATGGTTTGCCACTGTGTTGATCTTGTTGACAATCGTCTGCCATAGCTCCATCTTCCTGAAGATGGGTGTCTGCTACACTTGTGCCCGAACAGTTGTGGCTCGACCCTGAGTATTTCGTCCATCATGGTCCTTAGCTCCCTATCTGTGAAGCAGGGGTGCTAAGGGGGTAACATGATGTGTGCTGTGGGTGGTGTGTTGTGGGTGTATTGGTGAGGGTGGTGTTGTGTGGTTATGTGTGTGGCTTATGAGGGTGTTTGGGGTTTGTTTGTGTTTTGGTGGTGTATGTGTGCGTGTGACTTTTGTTAGGTTGTGTTCTATGTATGCGTGTTGTGTTGTCAATATCTGTTGTGCTATTGGTGATGAAAAGGATTGTGGGTGTGTATGTGAGTGTTTCATAGTGTTGTGGATGTGTGTCAGGTGTGTGGGTTTCAAAGTTGCCAAGTTGTTGTTGTTGTGTCCCATTGCTGGCCGTGGTGGTCCATTCCGCCAATGGTCATTCGGCATCCACTGTCCGCAGTGCTGATTTGAGCATCATTATTTGGTGGGTGGAGGATTTGTCTGCATGCCGGTGGCAGGGTGGGGTGTACTGCCTTTCTGTCGTTGTATGCCCTGGCGGTGGGTGGAGGTTGCAGGATTTTTGGAGGTTTGTCTTTTTTTGCATCATAATTCAGCGGTGTCCACTCTTCCACCACTGGCGGTATTCTGTTCACCATCGCCACGGCTGTCGGCGGTGATTGCCGCCGTGTCCATAATGAGGGCCATAGTGTCCTGCTTAGTTTTAGATTATTTACTGCTTGGTCCTGGGAGTCCTATTGGTGATAGAAGCCATAATGAACTTTATCTTAGCTGTTATTTTTAAAAATGAACAGACAGCAAAATCCTAAATAGTAGCAATCACCAAACTTAGGATGTAGCTGAATTTTACATACAAAGGTTATTACCACTGATTTCCTTCAGCTCTGAATAAACCCTGAACTAGTTGGACTAGTTGTTCTTCGAAGGTGTGTGATTTTTAAGAATTATTTGGCCAGCACTTCTTCATAACTTTTTTAAGATGCACCTGCTGTCATGAAGTAGCCATCAATCAGCCATTTAGCATATGCACCCATCTACTCTGTATGATTTTCTACTTTTCCACTCTTTTCATTTCATATCACCTGTTTTGGATGTTTATGTTTGTTTACCACAGGTCTGTTTGGACATGTCATGTTTCAATGAAGAGCTGATGATCAGGCGCGGCTCCTGCGTTAGGGTGGAGGAGTGTCCACCCACCCCCCGTCAGCAGCAGCAGCTGCAAGTGACCTTTTACAAACGAAAAAACAATAAAAAACAACATTTATTATGTTTTTGTTTGTTGAAGGGGCGGGGCATCGGGGACGACGATGATGAGTGGAGTGCTCTGTGCACTCCCCTCAGTGCGCATGTATGTTTGGCCAGACGTCTCATCTGGGTTTCCAGTCTGCCTGGGAGTGTCCTGGCTGGGCGTTCCCAGCCAATCCTAACGCTGCTTTGAGCAGTGTCAGGATTGGCTGTAGGGCAGGCTGGGAGCCTGTGCCTGCAGTACAGCAGAGGAGCAGTGCAGCGGAGGCGGAGAAGAAGGTAAGTGATTTAAAAAATATTTGTATTAATTTGCTCCCCCTGTGTCCCCCCTGCGCCCCATGCACTTCCCGCCCCAACAAAGCACTGCGAGCTGCTCCTGCTGATGATGTTCATCTAGTCTGCAGTAAGGAAGGGGCCTCTTTCTTTAGATACATTTGGAGTTATCACGTTGAAGAAATTAGAGGAAGACTTCAGATTAGCTATGATGTTTATCACTTTATTCCTTATTGATAGGCATTCACACCTTCTTTCATTCTTGGATAGATGTGTGGACATGTAGATCACTAAAACAATTATAAGGGAGTTTGGTTTTATTGATTGTCTCCTTAATGATTAGTAAGTATTTTAAACATCAGTTGGCTGCTGCACTAGTTAAAACAATTGTTGGGAGTTTTTAGTTGAATCAATATGAGGTATTAAAAAGACAAACTGGCCTTACCCCTTTTTAATGACATATTTAGCTTCTTATCGAGATTCTCAGTTGCCTGAAGACTGAGTCTGAGCCATAATTATTTTGTTGCCATGAGACATTTTCTTCTTCATTAGGGTCTTTTTTTTATAGAGCATTTTTCTTAGATTACAGTCTTAGTTTAAGTGGGTATCTAATTCATATCATCTGTCAGAGCATCACTGAAATACTTGTGAGGGAGTTGAATTTATTTTCTGTTGGAGAATTAAATTGGTGAGACTCTTAAACTTGCACCTAATACTTGATTTCTTTTGTGACTTTACCTATGTGCACAAGTATTTTTGAAAGACTATAAATCATAACTTTCAACAATGAAAGTGTAAAGGGCAATTAAAAGTCAGACCAATCATCTGTATACAGAGTCTCAGGTTTGGTAAATAATTATTTCATACTTATTAGATAAAGGGTAATTCCTTTTACAGGAGTGGGAGATGAGCACATTTGAGAGAAGTAATTATTGTGGAAAAAGAAGAAAAACTACAAAATAGCTGTGTCATTAAGACAATATCGGTGCAGACTGAGGTCCCCAAAATATATATTGTTAGAGACAAAGACTGATTGTTCGGCGGTAGATTCTGCCATATGTTGAATACAAGAAAACCTGGAAGATGGCAAATAGGATATATTTTAGTGGGAATTAAGTCGGTTATTTTTCTTTCTATGGGCAGGTACTGAAAGGTTGCAAAGATAACTTTTCAATGTTTTATTTGATTAATGAGCATTGTAGTGAGAACAGGGCTTCTGAAATGGATTGATGAAACTGGAGCCTAAATGGGATTGTTAGACTATTGAAAAAACTCAGCTGCATAGTGACTTGAGGGTTCTGAGACTTGTTATTAATGCAGAGTCACGTGAAGTGGTGTGAAAAATTCAGCTGCATAGTGACTTGAGATTCCGAGGCTTGTTATTAATGTAGAGTCAAGTGAAGTGATGTGAGAAAGGCATCCTTTTCCCCCTGATCGCTCCCACTTCTTGGCTGATACTGGTGGTTAATGACTCTTAATGAACCCTGGGTCCTGCTAGTCAGCCCCAGGGTTAGTGCTCTCTTCAAAAGGTATAGGGTAATTGGTGCAATTACAATTGGTTCAGACAGCATACCTGTAAAGCCCTAGTATATTGTAGGGCAGATAGCTTTAGAGACACAAGAGGATTTAATCCACTTAATTCTGCACTGATGTGGTGTTTGCTATCATTTTAAAGCCAGTCCCGCCTTGCAGGCAGGTTTTTAAATATAACAATGTCCAAATTCAATTTTGGAATTAAAAGTACTTTCAAAGTCTAAAACCACCTTTTTATCACATATAAGCCACTCCTAAGGGCTGTCCTGCGTGCCCAAAGCATAGGGGGCATTGTTATAAAAAAGGGACATTATAACAGATATTTTATGTCCTGGTGAGAGAAAAAATGCCAATTTCATTTACCCCATTGTAGTGCTGCTACCTCCACAGGCTAACATTGGAAGGCTTCATTAAACTGTGATAAAGCCCAACTTTTGACAGGAGTGAGCTAGATGCCTCATTCAAAGTATCAAATCAATAGTTACAATAAATCAACAACTTCCCAAGGTCAGAGTTATTATAACTATTGCAGGAAAGTAGTTTTAGAACTTGCTCTCCTAAAGTTACCTAAAACAGCCCTGTAGCAGCCCCTTATGACTGGCCAGCCTTTGACAGCCGGAGCCAAGCTGTTCTTTGATTAGGTGTGAAGAGGCCTGGCCTGAAACAATAGAGGCATCTGGTGGGAGGAGATATGCTGCCTGCAGATACCACGACAAGAATGGGGCTGGGTAGCTAAACTGGTCTTCAAAGGGAGAAGCGCAGACAGTAAAGGAAACAGGCCCACCCCTATTTCCTACACACCCAGCCATATAGGAGCTTTTCTAATTAGATTAGGAGAGGGGCTGGAAGGGGAGTGTAGGGAAACGTTAACCACACCTGTGGGTTGAATCAGCCAGACCTAAACTCCAAGCAGAGATTTTCTCCATTTTTATTATTTTTGTGGAGATGTGTATTCTGGGACAGACATATGCCATACTTCCCAGGGTGTGGTCATCAAAGAGGGTAGCAACTTGAACCCCGTTGGTTAGGCTCCCCCCCTTTTTCCAGCCAAGAATGTGGGATGAATATGGGAGAGCTGCACTACACAGGAGATCCCTGCTTGGGAATATCTGGGGAAGAAGGGCTGCCCTGCTGAACCTTTGGACAGCGAAAAAAAGAGGACTGCACCTGTTGCACTCTCGAGGCTCACAAAATAGGACTTTGCCTGTCTTGAAAGAACAAGAACAGGACTTCTTGATCAGCAACAGGAAGAAAAGTACTGGAAGAAGTCACCTCCTTCAACTAACACAGGGCAAGCCCTGCTGACGAGCTTCATCTAGACTTTACTAGGATTGACCAGGTGCATTGTGGGAAATGTACTTCCCAAACCTCAAGAGGCAAATCAGAGCATCTGAATCCTTGGATGGTGTTGTGCACCCATCAAGATCCTCAAAGGATCTTTCAGAAGAAGTTCTGAAAGTTTGGGAACTTATGGACAACTTTTTGGAAAAAGCTCCAAAAGAAGACCAGAGTCAAGCCGCCATTATCGAACCGCAACTCGGCCTAACCACACTGGTTTGTGTCACTGAAAGTTTTAGGGCTCCTTGCCGTCGACGACAAAGACCTCCAGGAGTTCATCGAGGCATCGCACTGCAGCAGGCCAGTGACATCAAATTGAAATCCGGATCCGATAGCTCGACATTGAGAGAAAAAGCTCCAAAAAAGTGACTAAGTGCGAAGGTAAAAACTTGACCTGCCCCATCCACTCGCTGTATCTGACTCACACTCCATCACAGTTTGCCTGAAACTTGGACTTTGTCCCGGTTCAGCGCAAAGAGATAGTTTCAGTTCATTTTTGCATTTAAACTTAAAAAAATCATATCCCATGCCTCTCTTTCTGACCTAAATATATAAACAATGTATCCAGTCCTTCAGTGTGTCAGTAGAATACTAATGTTGCAATTTGGTTGCAAAACATGAATGCATCCCCTTCAGATTCAGTATTTGGAAGGGACACCCTAAACATACCCCTGCTTAATAGTGAATCTGCTTGTATTCACAATTCACATTTGTGATTCAGTAACTTGTTACTAAAGCGCAGTTTGAGATTTATACATACTGCGGGAGCCAAACCACAATAATCATCTGAACCCTAATATATAGACACCCTAAAATTTTAACTAAATTATTTGGCTCCAGTGTCTCCAGTTGATCTAGTTGTTAGAGATTACACTCCTCATCAGAAAACACAATTTAGCAGAGTTAAAGAGAAAGCATAAAGAACTGAGTTCTAGATGAAACATAAGGCAAAAATTGGATTTTTAATACAGAAAAAGTTACATCTGGTGCAGAGAAAAATGCATGAAATGCCATAAAGGCTCAAAATACAGAAAATATGACATAAATTAATGTCATAAAATACATCAATCTCTATTTCACAGAAGTGATGCAATTGTTCTAAGTGTCAGACTCATAAAAGTATAGACACATCCCGTAAAGAGTCGAAGGGCCTGATGTAGATCTTGGCGGATGGGTTACTCTGTCACAAACATGCCGGTTGTTCCATCCGCCTCAAAACAATTTCCACAGGATATAATGGAATTGTAATATGTTGCACGGGATATCTGTCACTTTGTGACAGGGAAACTCCATCCGCCAAGATCTAAATCAGGCCCTAGGTAAAAGTGGACATAAGAAATAAAGTCTTCAGTATCAGTGATCTTATTAACGGATGCACAATCCAACAGAACCATAAGTGATCAGCCTAATAAGGTAAGACTAAACTTGACCAGCTAAAGTCCAAGAACTTGTATAGACAAACCACAGTTTTTAAGATAGATTTTCAAATTCAGCATGAGATGATCATGGTTAGGGTCACACTGGTAAATCAGGAACATTTACATAATTAAGAAAGGCAATAACATTAACCCATTTCTTAAGATAAGAGAAATCTTCCATCTTCTCCCTCAGCAACCACCATCCAGAGATGATCAACACAAAAGGAAACATTCCGGTAATAATGGCTCAAAGATTTTGCATGTCTACACCAACACTTCAAACGGAAGTCATTGAAAATTATACTTTGGGTACATGGTGGAAGATTTATTGACAATACAGTCTTTCTAATAATGTTGTACATCACTATTACATTTACGTTATGCACTTTGTGATCTGCGGAGACTAGGGGAGGGATGGCTTTGCAGCGGGACACTAGTGGGGTTGAACAGGAGCAGGTTGAACCGAACATCAGAAACTACATACATATAAATAATGGTGTCTTACACGAAAATGTGGCACAACTATTAGTCTCATGATCTACCCTTCCAAATAACGTTGGCAGCTCATTTTAGTTTCAACATCACTTGCAATCACATAAAAGCTTTGTACACCTGGCCCAATGTCATATATGAAGGGCTAGAGGCAGGCTATTCCACTCCATAGTGGCCACAACTGAAACAGAAAAGGTGCAGTTACCAAGAATCACAATGCACATTCTAGGAATTTCTAGAGGTGCTTGATTGGCAGATCTAAGAGTACGAGGCGAAATAAGCAGGGTGAATGTTTTGACTAGGAAAGTTGATGTTCTGGAAAAGATTGCTTTCTGAATAATGTATATGGCCCTAAAAATAATAATTGACTAAATAGAAGCCAATGTTTACAGCAGAGCTAATAAAAATAAAGCAAAGAGTGATTGCCCCACATGCAAGAACAGCTCTACAAAGAGTGTAATATCGAAGTTATTCAGAGAAATAAGTGTCACTAAAAACCTATAAAAAGTGGAAAGCAAATGGCCAGACAAAATGTAGACCTTCAACTTCAATCAAGTAGAAACCAAAATAATTGCAAAAATCATTCTGAAAATTGGAAGAGAACATCTTTTATCTAATACAGGAAGATTTGAGTGAGGATGTATTGACTGTTGTTATGTTATCTTATGTTATCATATGCTTTGGTATGTTCTCTTATGATATGTTATGTTATCCTATCTTATGCTATGTTATCTTATGGTATGTAATGTTATCTTATGCTATGTTATGTTATCTTATGCTATGTTGTTATGCTATTTTATCTTAGGCTATGATAAGTTATGTTATCTTATGCTGTTATCTTATGCATGCTATGCTATCATATGTTAACTTATGCTATGCTATGTTATCTTATGCTATGTTATGTTATGCTATGTTATACTATGCTATGCTACACTATGTTACATTACGTTATGTTATGTTACGTTATGTTATGTTATGTTATGTTATGTTATGTTATCTTATGTTATACTGTATGTGGTGCAAATCACCTGAGAGGCTCTGAAGGAGAAGCTATATGTGCCAAGCTAGAGTCAAGGCTAGGTGAAGATCCAGGTCATCAGTTTCATGTGGAACTTGGGAACTAAAGAGGTGGCTCTGATAATCAGGGCCAATTTGATGGGGCTTTTGGAGCAAAGTAGAAGAAGAGAGTAAGGGGGTAAGTGTAAGCAGTCTGGCTGAGCGGAGTTGTCTAGGACATTTGTGGTTGTTTGTGCGGTTGTTCAGGTGCATCGGGTCAAGGTTGTGCAAGGCTTAGTATGTGTGCATGAGGAGTTTGAAGAATGCTCATTTGTGGATTGGGAGCCAGTGGAGCTCTTTATGGTGCGGGTGATGTGACTGCAACATTTGAGATTGAAGGAGAGCCTTGCTCTGAGTCTGGCACTGGTGACTACATCGCTCAACATTGTCAATTTTCTCCACATACTGGAATAATATAGCTCATAAAATCAAATACCCCAGTATGGAACATTGTTGCATTTCAGTTAACATGCTGGTCATAATTGTAATAAAGGTCAATGGATAAAGATATACTAGAACAATATTGGCTATCTGCTAACCAAGGCCATAAAATAACTACGTCTGACTCAAAAGGCCAAGTGCTTTTTACCTTGAAATAGCCAGTAGAAAGACCTTTTTAACTGAAAGGGGAGGATAGTGGCACCCACACTGTTTGTTCCTCACTTTCCAAATACAAAATGTGTTCAGAATGAAATGACAATGTTATTGATATTTTGTGTAAGTTGGTACTTGAGGATTTTGACAATTAATCAGGTACTCTCACGGTGAGTAATACTTTGTTATTCTGAACACAGATAAAGTAGTAGATTTATTTTAATATGACCGAGGCAATCAGTTCAGTGAAAGATGTGAAATGTTACACCAAAGGTGCAAATATCTAGAGTGAAAGATACACAGATCGAGTTCAATGTAAATTTAAGAGTTTAGATGAGTAATAAAACTTCGTACTTGTAGAGCGCACTACTCACCCGTTAGGGTCTCAAGGCGCTGTACGCATACCGCTGTGGAACCCCTCCTGGCTTTTCCCTGTGAGGTGCCCACTCCTGGGCACCTCAGTAATGCAATTGTGCATCCAACCTCATGCTCTAGTATATGATAAGTTCACTTTTGATACTACAGTGTAAACAGGAGAGCACCGAAGAAGTGTTTGGGAAAAGATGATGGTAATGAGTGGTGAAAATGAAAAGTGATAGGTTGAAGGTTTTTTTTATGAAATGTAGTCCTGTGATGATGGCAGCCTTTTAGCAGATTCTGAGGGTTGTTACACACTTAGCTTTGTTTCTTTACTCATTATGAGTTTCAGATGGAAAGTCCAGGCTTCAGTTTCTTTGGGGTATTCCCATGTGTGACATAGAGATCTGAAGTATAATGTTTATTTCCTTGTTACAGGTTCTTTTTTCCTTTTAATTTTTCTTTATCTTGGCCTTACTCTCCTCAGGTGTGATTGATGGAAAAAGATTGAATATGGACAGAAACGTCAGGGGCTATTGAAAAGTGGAAATAATATTACATACTCATATGATGTTAATGGCCTAAAGAGAATGATGGAGATTGTACACACTGCAACTGTATTTATTGTTTATTATAAATAAAAAACAGTAACACTTGCTTGGAAAAAATCTGAAGTTATATATTTATTACCTGGACATGTAAAAGCAACCTTACACCTCTGGACAGCTTTCTTTGTGTACCCCATATTGAGAATAACATGCTACATTATATGGCTCGGTTTCTGCTCTAACTCTTAAGGCCAGCCAAGAAAGGTCACTGTGCTCGTGCCTCTAATCTTACTAATTTACTTGCTGGCCCATTCTATACCTTTACATTGTTCAATAAGACAAAACAATTAGAAACATTTAAAAACATGTATTTCTGTTTGGAGAAACCCTTATATTATTTCTGCGGGATGGGAAATTTGGAATGTGATAACTTTTTAATCCGTGTATTTGCAGTGTTTGTACATATCAGCAGGAATTCCACCATAGACAAGGTTCATTATGGAATTTTCTCTGAAAAAGTACTCTGGTAAAATTGCTACTTTTGCCAGGAATCTCACCTACATTTTTATACTGATTGACTCTGATTGACATATTTAAATATGGAAAATTTCCTTTCCCCGTCAAGGTGGAGGTGTAAAATTCTCCACCATTGGGAACAGCACGTCTGCTGGCCAAAATATAAACTGATCTTTGTGTTTTAAGGTTTGAGTATGTTTTAGATATGCATCGTTGTATATTCCCGGGTTACATTTTTTTATTTTCCTCTAAGTAGGTGCTAATTTCAAGTCATTGACCACTTTTGTTTACAGATGTCTTTGAAGTAAAGTGAGCTTCACTACTCTGGATTATCGGCTCTGCTATGTAGTACATTTTACTGTGATGTCTAAGAACGTCTTTTAGAGGTAAGTCAGGCAGATTGTCAAATCTTTTTGAAATCCTCATTACTACCAATCTTTAAGTCACCCCGCCCATGTGCACTAGCTGACTCTGCAGTGGGATCAAGGGAAAGGGAAAAATTATTGATTGTCACTTTCCTTAGATCAAACACCCCATTTGAGTGCATTGATGTGTTCTCTAATAGAATCTGGATGCACACTTAACTGATCAACACTTACTTGTAGGTGAATGAAAAGACATAGCCCTGACTGATAGTGTATTCGGTGGAACTTTGCTCGAGGTCAATGTGGAATGTGGATAGGGAACATTTACTGAGTATCAGTGGCATAACTCATATTCTGTGTGTTGTATGGGATTACTGCATCTACATTGTACTGTACTGATTGAGCATGTCAAATGATGACACTATGTAGAAGGCAGTGATTTGTAATTGCACAGTGTAAAGTAGTTGTCCTAATCAACACTGAGCTAAACGTAAACCTGAAACACATTTTAACCCCTACGGTGCCTTGGACGAGGTGATCTCGTCCAAGGCACCGGTTCCCACGTGCAAAGCAAAGCATTTCTCTTCCAGTCACGTGGAGGAGGCCCGGAGAGGCTTCAAAGGGAAGGAAATGTATTTCCTTCCTTTTGAAGTCTCTCTCAGCGATTTCAAAAGCCGGATTGTAAAGCAATCCGGCTTTTGAAATGCCCACTAGACACCAGGGATTTTATTTTTATTTTGAAATTGGCATAAGGGAGTGACCCCTTGGGCAAGGGTCGCTCCCAGGGGGGGCATTTTTTTTAAGGCCTTTGCTGCCCCCAGGGGGGGGCTGAAACCTCTAGGCACCAGGGATAAATTTTTTTTTTGTATTTTTTTTTTTTAGAGGTGGGGAGCGACCCCTTAGGGAAGAGTCGCTCCCCTAGGGGGCAAATTACATTTAGGCCATTTCTGTCCCCCTTGAGGGCAGATTGGCCTATTTTTATGAGGCCGATCTGCCCCCAAGGGGGACAGAAACCACTTAGACACCAGGAAGTTTTTTTTTTCTTTGTGAATTTCACGCAAGGGGAGAGACCCCTTAGGCAAGGGTCGTTCCCCTGGGGGGCAAATTTATTTTAGGCCATTTCTGCCCCCCTTGGGGGCAGATCAGCCTATTTTAATTAGGCCGATCTGCCCCCAAGGGGGGCAGAAACTACTTGGCACCGAGGTTTTTTTTTTTTTTTTTTTTGCAGATGGTGAGCGACCCCTTAGGCAAGGGTCGCTCCCCTGGAGGGGCAAATTGTATTTAGGCCGTTTCTGCCGCCTTTGGGGGCAGATCGGCCGATATTAGGTCAATCAGCCCCCAAAGGGGGCAGAAACCACTAGGCACCGGGGATCTTTTTTTTGCGCCAATGTCACACAAGGGGAGCGACCCCATAGGCAAGGGTCGCTCCCGGGGAGGAGTGGGGGGACAAATTTATTTTAGGCCATTTCTGACCCCCCTGGGGGCAGATCGGCCTATTGTTATTAGGCCGATCTGCCCCCGGGGGGGGGCAGAAACCTCTAGGCGCCAGGGCTAATTGTTTTTGTGTGTGTTTTTTTTGTTTGTTTGTTTTTTTAGAGATCGGGAGCGACCCATTAGGCAAGGATCGCTCCCCTGGGGGGCAAATTGTATTTAGACCATTTCTGCCCCCCTTGGGGGCAGATCGGCCAATTTTAGGTCAATCTGCCCCCAAGGGGGGCAGAAATAACTAGGCACCGGGGATCTTTGTTTTGCGCCAATATCACGCAAGGGGGAGCGACCCCGTAGGCAAGGGTCGCACCCCGGGGGGGTTGGGGGGGCATTTTTATTTTAGACCATTTCTGCCCCCCATGGGGCCGGCTGAGCTAGAGGCCAAAATCCACAGGTAGGCACTCTGTAAAAAACACCTCTGTTTTCTGTGAAAAAATGTGATGTGTCCACGTTGTCGGGAGACTTGGGGGAACGCTGGGTGGAAGGAAATTTGTGGCTCCTCTCAGATTCCAGAACTTTCTGTCACCGAAATGTGAGGAAAATGTGTATTTTTAGCCAAATTTTGAGGTTTGCAAAGGATTCTGGGTAACAGAACCTGGTCAGAGCCCCACAAGTCACCCCATTTTGGATTCCCTTAGGTCTCTAGTTTTCAAAAATGCACAGGATTGGTAGGCTTCCCTAGGTGCCGGCTGAGCTAGAGGCCAAAATCTACAGGTAGGCACTTTGCAAAAAACACCTCCGTTTTCTGTAAAAAAATGTGATGTGTCCACGTTGTGTTTTGGGGCATTTCCTGTTGCGGGCGCAAGGCCTACCCACACAAGTGAGGTATGATTTTTATCTGGAGACTTGGGGGAACATAGAATAGCAAAACAAGTGTTATTGCCCCTTGTCTTTCTCTACATTTTTTCCTTCCAAATATAAGAGAGTGTGTAAAAAAGATGTCTATTTGAGAAATGCCCTGTAATTCACATGCTAGTATGGGCACCCCGGAATTCAGAGATGTGCAAATAACCACTGCTCCTCAACACCTTATCTTGTGCCCATTTTGGAAATACAAAGGTTTTCTTGATAGCTATTTTTCACTCTTTATATTTCAGCAAATTAATTGCTGTTTACCCGGTATAGAATGAAAACCCACTGCAGGGTGCAGCTCATTTATTGGCTCTGAGTACCTAGGGTTCTTGATGAACCTACAAGCCCTATATATCCCCGCAACTAGAAGAGTCCAGCAGACGTAACGGTATATTGCTTTCAAAAATCTGACATTGCAGGAAAGAGTTACAGAGTAAAACGTAGAGAAAAATTGCTGTTTTTTTCCCCTCAATTTCAATTTTTTTTATTTCAGTTGTTATTTTCTGTAGGAAACCCTTGTAGGATCTACACAAATTACCCCTTGCTGAATTCAGAATGTTGTCTACTTTTCAGAAATGTTTAGGTTTCTGGGATCCAGCATTGGTTTCATGCCCATTTCTGTCACTGACTGGAAGGAGGCTGAAAGCACAAAAATCGTAAAAATGGGGTATGTCCCAGTAAAATGACAAAATTGTGTTGAAAAATTGGGTGTTCTGATTCAAGTCTGCCTGTTCCTGAAAGTTGGGAAGCTGGTGATTGTAGCCCGTAAACCCTTTCTTGTTGCCATTTTCAGGGGAAAAAACACAAGCCTTCTTCTGCAGCCCCTTTTTCCAATTTTTTTTAAAAAAAACGAAATTTTCACTGTATTTTGGCCAATTTCTTGGCCTCCTTCAGGGGAACCCACAAAGTCTGGGTACCTCTAGAATCCCTCAGATGTTGGAAAAAAAGGACACAAATTTGGCTTGGCTAGCTTATGTGGACAAAAAGTTATGAGGGCCTAAGTGCAAACTGCCCCAAATAGCCCAAAAAAAAGGCGTGGCACAGGAGGGGGGAAAGGCCTGGCAGCGAAGGGTTTAAAGAAACATATCCTTATCATATCCTTATCACAACTTACCCCAGGAGGCTTCTCTAAAGTTAAGGGTGTGATTTAGAGTTTCAGGTAGGTTAAACCATCACAAACATGATGGAGTTACCCATCTACCAAACTGACGGTCCGCCCGTCCTATTAGGGTTGGGAGGGCAGACAGCTTTCTGATAACAGAAAACTTCTTCTCATGCCTTGACAGAGTAGTCGCTGTCAGAGGTAGGGCATTACACTTCCCAACCTATTCAGGGTGGAAGGTGTGATGGTCTGTTTTTAAATCTCTGTCACCACTAATCGTGGTGTTCAGAGACAGATTAAAAATATAATGACCGCCACCCCCAGACAAAAAACTCTGTTGGTGTCATTAGAGTTTTTAGTTTTTCAATATCAACCTCCAACTTTGGGAGTTTTTACAAACAGGAAATGTTAAAAGTTTGTTGGAGGGCCATGAAAACCAAGTATGGCTATCCACCAAAAATGTTGTACCTTGAAGGAAGCCACTGTGAAGGCTGGGCCGGAGGTCATCTCTAAATAAGATGGACTTCTCTCTGTCAGGGTGGCAGGCGTTAACTCTGACACCTCCATGACGATTAGTACTCTGTCCTCCAGGATCTTCATCAGGGCTTAAATCATTGTAGTACGGTAAATAAATATATTGTTAATGTTAAATTGCAGATGCATAAAGCCCAATCTGACTCTTCCTTCTGAACACATTAATATTTTACACAAATAAAGTAAGGAAATATCAAGTTGTCTTGTAAGATCCTTTCTTTTCATATTTTAACTATTCTTACTGTCTAGCTCTCTTTCTTTGACTTTACATTGGACAATCGTGTTAATACTTAGTGACACAATGCACGACCACGAACCTAAACATATTTAGATTCTGTGAAAATGCATTAAAAGTTCCGCTAATTCATGGTGCTGGCAAAGGCCATCGGGAGTGAGATTCAAATTCATTATTCTGTCAGAGATTGACATATAATAGATGAGCTGTTTCAAGCTAACGAGACAAAGAAGTGTTATTTCTAGACATTGCAATTGCAAGGCGTGCGCATAAAACACAAGCGCTTTCAAAACCAGCCAAGTAGTGTTTACAATACGCTTATTGTCGCAAATTATATTTACTGCACATCGAGATCGTAGTTTATTTTTAACAAAAACGTTTCTGTTTTTTAAATCTTCCCTCTGGACATTTTCATAATTACATCCTAATGTGCTTTTAAAGGGGTCGTGTCTTTTAAATGCGTTGTTAAATCTTGACTTTCTTATAGTAATATGTGTTTTTATGGACTCTAAAGTATTAGTTTCTTTTCATTTTTATGACAGCTTCACCTCTCAAATAACATAGTTTATGTAGTTCTTGTGACATTTCATAGATACACTATATTAAATCCAGGTAATGGTTTCAGTAGTTTACACCTGAGCTCTCCTCCAGATTTCTATGGCACGTAGCAGACAGGCTTAACTTAAGAAAAGCATTTAGTAGTACCAAAACAGTCTAAAAGTTGAAAACACAGTACAATAAAATCCTACTCTAATTTAGCAAAATAGAGAATAATTAAATGAATCAAATGACACCAAAATAACAAAAAGCCATTGTGAGATATTTAGAAAAACTAGCACCAAAGAGCGCAAAACACCAATGGAGTCAATTGTCGTGATAGACCAAGAACCAGCTGTGATTTCAGGCTAACCGTGATGGATAACCCAACTAGGTTCGACACAGCCAGAAGATTTACTTTTAGGGCTTAGGGCCTGATGTGGAGTTGGTGGATAGGTATTTACTCCATCAGGGTAACAGAGCAAAGTACTTCATCGCCTTGAGGGAATATCCTCTCACTAAATTTTGAGTTGTCTGCCAGCCCAGCAGATATCTGTTGCATTTAAAGAAACTGAGGTCACGACCCAAAGACGTATTTTTAAAAAGAAAAACATTGATTTCCTAACCGTGGGAGTTTTTTTAATGGAATGGGGGCCATTATACAATTTTCACTGTTCTTTACCACGGTGATGGACAGTAAAATGGATTGTCCACATACTCTAAAAAGGGTGGGCGGACAAATGGCCAAACCCCCCTACAGACCTTAGGCCCTCATTATGACATTGGCGGTAAACACCACCTACCGTATCATGAGCCATGATACAGTCTGGCGGTGTTTTGCTGGAGGACGCTGCTGCTGGCAGAAGCGCCACGTCCTGTCTCCTGCCAGAGGACCCTCTGCAAGGGGGTCCTCCGGCAGGAGAGGTGGGTGGGGGGCATTGTGTGCGTGTGTGGGGGTGTTGTGTGGGGGGGTGTCTGTTTTTCTATGCGTACGTGCAGGTGTGAGTTGCGTGGAATGCGTGCATGAATGAATGAATGTGAGTATACATGTATGTTGTGTGTTGTGAATGTGTGTGTGCTACAATGTATGTTAGTGTGTGTTGTGGGGTGTGGGTATGTATGTGTGCATGAGTGGGTGAATGTGGGCATGCATGTGTGTATGAGTTTGTATGTGTGCGCATGTGGATGTCATGGGGGTTGGGAGAGGGAGGGGGAGGACTGTAGGAAGGGGGAAGAATTCCCTGGCACTAATAGTGCCTACCACCACTGTTTTCGGGGCAGTAGATTTTCCACGAAAACCATGGTGGTAGTTGGGATTGTTGACGGCCGCCTGGCTGGAGACTGAAGTCTCCAGCCCGGAGGCTGTTACCACCCTGGTGGACGGAGTTGTACATTGGTGGTTTGGCTTGAACCAAACTGCCAATGTCATTGTTGGCAGTACCTTTCCCCAAATTACCGCTGTCTGCCAGGGTCGTAATGACCTCCTTTGGTTCGTCGGAGCTGTATGTCAGCCGAGTAGACGGCGTAGCCTTCACCATCCACATACTAAGGTATGCCTCACTCCAGATGAGGCGAGCGGACCTCCAGTTAGTCGGAGAAGACAATCCATTGCTGCTGGGGCAAAGTACCTTCTCCATCACAGTCAAATTTAAGCTATATTCTTTTTTTCTGGAAGTTGATCAATCAATCAGTCTTTTATAAAGTGCAATGCTATGACTCCTAGGGCTATCTGGGCACTGAAGTTGCTGCATCTGCGTTGAAAAGCCAGGTCTTGAGTAGCTTTCTGAAGTCTGCTGGGGAGGGTTCCATTCAGTGGTGGAGGTCATTCCAGGCTTTGGTGCCGATGTAGGAGGGAGCATGGCTCCTGCTGCAGGTGTGATGGATGCGGGGGACATGTGTGAGAGCGAGTGAGGTGGAGGGCAAGTCTCTCTAGGGAAGATGAAAGTTCAGCTGGTGGTTGATGTAGGAAGGTCCTTGTTTGTGGAGGGCTTTGTAGGTGTGTGTGAGCATCCTGAACAGGCTTCTTTTCTAGACAGGGAGCCAGTGGAGTTTCCTAAGGTGGAGGGTGATGTGGGTACGCTTGGGGAGGTGCAGGATGAGTCTGGCTATCATGTTCTGTGTTGTCTGGAGTTTTCTGAGGAGCTTGGAGGAGATACCAATGTAGAGGGTGGTGCCATAGTCGAGGGAGTTGGTGATGAGGGCTTGTGTGACGATCTTTCTGGTGTATACTGAGATCCATCTGAAGATCTTGAGGAGCATGCGGAGGGTGAGGAAACAGAAGGAGTAGACTGTAATGGCTTGTAGTTTTATGGTCAGTTGGCTGTCCAGGATTATGTGGAGGTTGCGAGCGTGGTTTGTCGGTGTGGGGGTGGGTCTTAGTTTTTCCGGCCACCAGATGTGGTCCCAGGTGGAGGTGTTCTTTCCAAAGATCAGCATCTCAGTTTTGTTAGAGTTCAATTTGAGGCAGCTGTCTCTCATCCAGTCGGCTACATTGGTCATGGCATTGTGAAAGTTGGTTTTGGTGTTAGAGGGTCTTTGGTGAGCTAGAGGACAAGCTGAGTGTCGTCAGTGTAGGAGATGATGTCGAGTCCATGGGATCTGACAATGTCCACAAGGGGTTTCATGAAGATGTTGAACAGCTTGGGGCTGAGGGCTCTTGGGCTCGTCAAATCTTGAAATTCAAATCTCACCTCACAGCAAGTCCTCTAACCTGCAGGATACATTTGGTGAATTTTCCCAGACATGATTTATACCTTTGGACTTAGGGCTTAATTTATATCTGAGCAATCTGCCCTTCCTCAGTCAGGGCAATGAAGTATTTACTCCCTCACCCTGATCCTGTCAGCTAAATTTAGAAATATCTATCGCTCCGATAATCACTTCTATAATTCACAGGCACCGCCGTCAAGGCGGTTTCTTTGTCTGCATTTTAAGATTAATGTATGGCAAAGTTAGAAAGATTTTTTTTTTTAATTTTCAAAAATAAAACCCCAAACTGAGTTTTTGTTTTTGGCAAAAAAACAATGCCACCTCCTCATGAGAGTTATGTCCTGTGACAAAAGGGGGGGCATTTTTATGTTTTTACTGCACCTTACCACCACGGTTTTCTTGGCACTGATGGGCAAAACAATGGCTATATGTCCACCCATCTAAATCAGGCGGGTGGATATATAGCAAATTTTCGGACAGCCCTTACTCCATTGGGACGTCTGTGAAGTTTTGCAAAGGTGGAGACAGAGTAGTATCACATGTTGCCAAACTATGGTCCGCCCTCTGATAAATTTGGTGGGTACCCCATCGCTATTGGGAATGAGTATCCGCCAACATAAAAGTCTGGCCCTTAGTCTCTTTTTCAGAACTTGGATTCCTCCAGTGGGTCAAAACTGGGCTGTAGCTGAAGAGTCCTCCAAAAGTCCAAATAGCTTCTCAGCGAGGGCCCGCTGAAACTTATTTGCTCCTACGAAAAAGCTTCAAGTAGGCAGAAACTTCAGCTCAATGTCAACACACTTTGGTCAGATCAATTTGGCAGGTTTTTAATTTTACTCTGGAGGTATTTGGGACAAATATTTTCTAAGCTCCGGGTTTTCTAGGGATGTTTGAAGGAGTACACTGTGACATAGCCAAGAGTCCAAGGACCTCAGAAACAGGACTTGTGAGTCAAGACGTACTCCACCAGAGGCCACCAGCAGGGGCCAGGTCAGGTCCAGTTGGTACTGGTCAGTGGGATCCTTCAGAGTAAAGGCCTCTTACAGATGTTTGTGGTCCTGTAGCTTACACAGTAGGTCAGCTAACCAACCCTTGGGGTACACTTCTTTGTCCTAAGTTTCAGTAGGAGCAGGTCCAGCCTTTCAGGTCTCCACACAGGTCTGAAATAGCAGGAGCAGTCTTTCTCCTATTCTTCCACCGGCGCAAAACGTTTTGAGAAGGGTGCCAGGGGATGCAGCATGTATGCTTTCCACTAGCTTGTGGGTTGAGTTGACTCCTGACCCCTTTATAACCAAAAGGGTAAATGTTTCCAGGGGTAACCCTACACACTTTGCAGACGTTCTTGTGTGCAGCACTGCAAATAATACCACAGTGCTCCTCTCTGCCTAAAACCAAAATGGTGCTCCGCACCTTTTGCAGAGCCTGTGTGCTGATCCAAGGGGGAGGCACAGAAATGAGCAGCCCTTCCTGTGTAGTCACTACAAACCAGTTCTAGGAGCAGCTGCCTCTCCATTGAGATTGGAGACTGTCTGATTGGTTCATCAAAAAAAGGGCTTATGTAGGTGTCATGTGATGGCTGCCTGTAACATGGGCTCTTTAAAGTTAATCAAGTTCCTGGGCATTGCCCAAATGTCATCCTACTAGAGGAACAGAAACACCTAGGCTGTTGTCTCTTCTCTGGGAACAGTTTTGTTTTCACACCTCATTCGGGGCTTGAGCACTCAGAGGGCAACAGCTGGAGGAAAATACAAATTAGCCGCCAGAGGCTTAGCCACGGAAAGGGTATTTCCCAAAAGCACCATTCCCTTAATATTTGATAAAAATCCAACTTCACCAGTGAATTGTGCTTTCAATAAATATTACAAAATGTTGAGGCCAGCAATGACAATACTAGGAGTTTTCTAACTGTGGATAGCATTATTAAAAATAATAGGTGATTGTGTGGAACAGAAAGACTTCCTACAGTGAAAATAGCTTTTAAGTGCTTGTCACATGCTAACTTTGACTTTCTACATATCCTCTTTTTAAATACTGTTAGAAATGGGGTTTCTGTTTGGCTGTGTCATTCCCCTAAGGAAGGATGAACCCATCAATCTAGTCAGGGATAGTATATTTCACACCAAAGATAACCTGTGCTTACCCCCTGGTACAGAGCAGTCAGGCTTATCCCCAGAGGCGATGTGCAAAGTGTTTGCACAACTCACTCACTTCAGTGACACAATTAACATTCCATAAAGGAGACTCCACACACTATTATATAAAAATATATGTTTTATATTGCAAATAGATATGTCATATATATATATATATATATGTCACAGACCATAAGCAACCTAAATCATAAGTATTGTGCCTATTAGGTGAATACAGCAGTAAGACTAGTTGTCCTGATCTCTAGAGGACCACAGCAAAATAAATCCTAAACATTATGCCTGAATTGCATGTCAACATGATACCCCATCGGGCATAAAGAAATGTAGCAGATTTGGTGAGGAAGAAAACTCATGAACCACCCATCACCACTATGAATACACAAATTACAACAGGTCACCATCAGTATTACAGTGACACATAGGCACCGGGACCAATACACCACTATTAGCAGGGCTGCTGTAATTCCAGTGAAACAGGTTAGGAAGGTGTGATTCAAAACTACTGTAGGGCACAGGTGTGCCTGTACTTCTCATTCATGGTTCACGGTTACTAGTTCCTCAGGGTCAAGATTCAGAGTGGGAGCATCCGTGGTAGTTCCGCCTCGTGATATGGGGCCACAAAGTAAGCACCTCCCAGGTATGGTCCAAACACACTAGAGCCTCCCCATGCAATACTTGTATTCCTCTTCAGGATTGGAGTTCCTACTAGCCTATCAGGAGTGTTATGGTGATTCATCCACAGTGGCGAGATCAGGAGATGGGCCTTTCCTTGGGGACTCTCTACGCATTGCCACTGCACCATCCAGTAAGAGTGCCCTAGATCCTGCTCACAAAAAAGGGGGAAACTTTAGCAGGGATGCAGACGGGCCTCAGAAATTGGGCCCACCTCCTCAGCTCAGACGCAGTATATATTCCTGTTGTCTCCAACAGTTGGTGGAGGGCTGTGCTGGTGGGGGTTTCCGCTGTATGAATTCCAGGGGTCACTCTGGTCTGACGAGTGGGCCCCCCGACGGGGCTCTCTCAGTGCAGTGGTCGAAGTCGCTTATCTGAGTTTGTGGCACTGTGATGGATTCCCACAATGGCACAGCAACTTCCTCTCTTGATCTAGGAGCACTCTGGGACCACTGTGATGACTATGGGAGCGCCGATCGCACCACCACATCTGCCCCTCTGACTAAGGGCCGGACAAAAAGTGCCTCCTACGCACTGAACTCCAGAGCTAACCACACGCTCTTCAGGGGGGGCAGTTAAAGTGCTGTCCATGCACTGCATTGGTCTCCAGAGAGTAAAAGACAGTGAAGGCATGAAGTGCTCACCAAGCGCTAGGGAGTTACGGAGGCCAGAGAGCCCTGGAGGTCCCTGAGATTCCTTAAGGAATGGGAGGGCAACCCAGTGAACTCCTTGAGAGAACACTAGGCATATGACAGTGAGCTGCAAATAGGCAGGCCAGTACACAACAATGCCCAGGGATCAAGTGGCAGTTCCTCCTGGCAGTACAGTAGTCCTCTGGCAATATGCAGCCTGTGGAAACTAGTAGTCCAGAGTAAGGGAGCAGCTGGCAGCAAGGCAGCAACAGAAACACAATCCAGTGATACATTAGGCCACCCAGCCAGTAGCAGGCAGCAGGGCCCCAGCAGAAGAGCAGTCTGGATGAGTTCTTCGTGTAGCAGTCCTTCTGACAGAGGTTCAGTCCCAGTTCCAAAACTGCTCTAAAGCATGGGGTAGAGCCCCTGTACTATTTACTCAAAATTTCCATTGATGTAGGGGATGACTTCAAAGGAACCCTTTTAAGTGTAACTCACACCCTTTCAACCCAGCCCTGGCTCCAGACATCAGTAGGAAATAAATCAGCCCTTTGTGTTAGGGCAGAACACAGCCTACTGATATGTAAGGTGTGAACAACCTATCCATCTCCCAGCCCATGAAGATGGATGCAGATGAATGCAGATGTCTCTCCTGTTACACCTAGCCCTTCCTGTGTCGTGGATGTCTTGCAAGTATGCACAAAGTGTAAATGTCACTCTGCCCTAGATGCGGCTTGGACTCAGGCTGCAAAACACTAGAGTTGTAAGCACAAAGAAATGTCCACTTTCTAAAAGTGGCATTTCTAAAATATTAATGGAAAAAATCTAACTGCACTAGTAAGCAGGATTTTTCACTATCATTCCAAACATACCACTCCTTTCAGATCAGAAATGACCCATTAAAAATATGTTAGGGAATTCCCAGTGCTAACCTACGACAGGGGCAGCCCTCACAGTAGTGAAGAACAAAATAGGCTGTTGGTCATTACTCATACCTGTAAAAGAGAAAGGTTTATGTCCTACCTTTTACATACACTGCACCCTCCTCATAGGGCTACCTTAGGGATGACAGATGTAAAAGCGGAGCTTAGGCCTTGGCAAGTAGTTTGAAATAACAAGTCAATGTGACAGTAAACTGAGTAGGCAGGCCTTGCAATGGCAGGCCCGAGACAGGTTTGAAAGGCTACTTCTGTGGGTGGCGCTCACAGGTCTCCAGGCAGACTAATAGCATATAATTTAAAGGCACTGTGTATATTGTATACCACTTTACAAGGGTCTCACAGGTAAAGTAAATATTCCAAACAGGTGTAAGGCAAACATGCCATGCTTTAGGGGTGGGAGCGCATGCACTTTAGCACTGATTAGCACTCAAAGTGCCCAGATTCCTAAAGCCAACAAAAAAGGTCAGATAAATAGGAGGAGAAAGGTTTGGGGATAACCCTGCAGAAAGGGCCATTTCCACCAAATACCATATGTCCTTCCTTGTGTGCTACAATACCTACACAGGGGTGATATTTGAAATTAATTGTTATCCTTTCAAAAAGCAGTTTATTTTCATAGGTTGGTTTTTGGTTTCAAAACTGCTGCTGCCAGACTATTGTGGAAGGCCTTGAGTCATGTTTTCCTGACCACACTAGAGGTTGTCACAGTACTGCTGTAGTCCATAGGTGGCACCTAACTTTCCATGCCAAGGTACACTTTGGATACCATTTTCTATGGACCTATAGGAAAGTTAATATTGCCAATTAGGCGTTAGCCAATTTAACACATTTTTAGGGGTTGGAGAACATGCACTGGGGCCTCTACTAATCAAATGACCAGAAGCATCTGTCCAGAAAAATGGGGATGACCAATCAAAGAGGTGCTTTCTAACAGCATTTCCATACTGTGTCATAGTTTTACTATTCCAAATTACTGGCACATGATTCTAAACATTGAGAACAGCGTGGAGTAGTAAAGCATTGACAGGCAGTTTGCAAGTGTTGGTGAACAGGATATGGCGCACTGCTTACTAAATGAATGGACCAGAAACACTTAGTAGGTAGTGTGCTGCGAGCTCTTAAAAGAAAATAAAGAAAAAAATATGCTGAGAGGGGATCTTGATCTAGATAGCCGTTTACAAGATAAAGCTTACCAATTCATCAGGGAGAAATCCCAGCTTTCTGGGCCATATGGATCTTTGACGTTAGATGAGATGAACCAGGAGCTGTATATAAGGCACTGTATCATCACAGTTTAAATTTTATTCTCCGTCAATAATGAGAGTTGATGTGAGGTTAAAAGCTTTATTAATCAAATCTTTTAGTAGCTCATCTTTACTGAGTCATTATTAAATTCATGAAATTCAGTCATCAATAGAGTCAATGATCAAAATAATCAATCAATAATTCATAATCAATGTATAAAGCGTGTTCCATACAAGAAATAATCCCTATTCTAAGTATAAGAGTAGTTAGGAGATAAGCGAAAAAGGTGTCAGTCAGCTTTCAGTGTCTTCATGGGAACAGAATCACTCCTTCATCGTCTCACCAGGAATACAAGAGTCCTCGGACAGCTATGTCCAATGAAACAGTGTTATCAAATACATTGTATAAGCTCACAAGCTTTCTCACCATTCCTTTGCCGTTAAGAAATTGCATTTTAAAGCATGAGCTTCTACATTACCTCTCTAAAGTACAAGCAACTTATTGATTAATTCTTCAGTGTTCTTCGTGTAAGTAGAAAAACAACTGCGGGGTTACACAACAACATTTTAATTCAACTATTGTAATACTATGAAAAAATATGTCAATGGGAAGAGCAGAAAGCATAACATTTCACATTCTTGAACCAGATCAGTTTGTCAGAAAATGCTGCTTCAGCTATTCAAGCCTAATGCATGTAACTGTGACTGCCTTGTATGCTTCTGTGTAATAAGGCCTACATGTTAATTCTACAGGTTATTGTCTTATTTACTCAATATTAAAAACACATTTGCAAACTAAAAGAACATATAAACTGCTCAGTGGCAGTAAAAAGAATGCTAAGGAAGACTCTCTAGCCACTCTAGGAATATGTGTATTTTAATCGAAGTATTTTTAAGCACTTTTTCACACGAGCCTGCAGACAGTTAAGGCTTTCATACAAGGCCTAAAAAACAATGGGGCATATTTAAGAGCCCCTAGCGCCATTCCAACGCCACGTTAGCGTCATTTTTTTTTGTTTACATTCTCAGAGGGGAACGGGTCCCTTGGGGACCCCTTCCCATTTGCGAATGGTTACCACTACCTTTTAGTAGTTAGTAAAAAATGAATTCTTTACGACCATACTGCAGTTGCAAAACATACATACATACCACTCCGATTCTGTCTTCGGAAGGGACCCCCTTAACACGCTCCTTCCAATAGTGAATCGGTATGTATGTGCAATTCAAAATTGCGATTCAGTAACATGTTACCAAATCGCAATTTATTCTTTGGACATAAGGAAATGGCCCAGTTGGGCCATTTCCAACACAAAAATGTTTTTTTACATATGGACAGGGTGAACAGTATTTTATCAAAAGTTGTTTGTACCATCAGAAAATTGGCAAGCTAAAGAGGTTTTTTATTCAGCCACGTTTCATTCAATGGCATACAATAACGTTTTATTTTGGTGTGGAAATGTTGTTTCTCTTTTAGAGTTAGCTATGGGAGACTCATTTAGTGACTGAGGAACAAAGACGTGTGGGAACGTAGTGACATTTTTGGAATGAAAGCAACATTCCTGGTCCAACACCACAAGGGATCAGCAGTCCCAAGGCCTCTCAAAAAAGGACCTAGTGGCATGATTGTTATGAGGGCCTTGCCTATCCTGGGAATCTTCCTCTCCCTCCTCGAAGACTTAGACCCTGATTTGGATTGACCTTAGCTGGGAGCGATATTTATTGCACCAAATAAAATCCAACAAAATTAAATCCAACAACGCACGCATCAGAGTTAATTGTACATGGGCAGTCCAATAGAGGTAAAGGCGTCCCCAAAAAAGTCTACACACCACTGGACATGGTAAGGAGCCAGGGAGCTGATGTGACCAGCCCTTGAGAGAGTCTACTAGTGAGCAACCAGTGGGTCACCAGTGAAGCTGATTCTTCCTATCTTCTTGACTCCTTTTGAGCTTGGTGGCGCAAGTGCACTGGCTTCCTGGAATTTATTATGATTGGTGGGGCACTCACCTAAACTAATTGTGGTGTATCATCTCTGTACCCCTTACTGTTTCCAAGAAAAACTGAGGTCACAGCCTTTTCCATGCCTAATATTTCATTCTGGGTAGG
The DNA here is from genome assembly GCF_031143425.1 of Pleurodeles waltl. Classification (NCBI taxonomy): domain Eukaryota; kingdom Metazoa; phylum Chordata; class Amphibia; order Caudata; family Salamandridae; genus Pleurodeles; species Pleurodeles waltl. The sequence continues at coordinate 253,583,645 of NC_090448.1, read as the reverse complement.
GGAGATCAAACTAAAACTGAGGCACATCTCTCTTTGAGCCAGTCTCTGCCTATCCTGGCATGTCCATTACCTTTCCTTCTGTTGGGACGCAGAAACATATGTATGGGCCTCTCTATTGTCAAGCGTTAGAAGCATCCCTCCCTGGATTAGTAAACACATGCAGAATGACGGCTACTGATATTCCAACAACACCTCTTTCGTCCATCTGGAGAGGCTTACACATTCTAAGATGGCCTATTGCTTCTTGGCACCTTTCATTAGGCAGCTGATACAGTTCAGTAATTAAATCACTTAACCAGGAAGCTAAAAGGACACATTTCAGTATGGCTGGCTCAGAGAATTATACCAAATTCTCAAGTTTGTTCGGAAATCCAAACATGTCAAAATTGATCTCATATCTGGATTACAGACCTAATAATTTATATACAAGGCAGCAACACTGACCCTTCCATCATGTTTAAATTTGAAGTTACACTTTCGTCTCAATTTATCACTTTTACAATGAAAATGTTGTAACCTGGTTGCCGAATCGCAAAATGGGTTTGCGAGTCGCAATTAGGAAGGGGTGTCTCCTTCCTAATTGTGAGTCGCAGTGTAATGCAGGATTGCTTTGTGACCGCAAACGCGGTCACAAAGAAATTGCAGTTTGCCTGCTCTGAAAAAAAGAAACAAAAACGTTTAATTTTTCGTTTTTGTAATGCACCTAATTTTCCTTTAAGGAAAACGGGCTGTATTACAAAAAAAAAAAAACTGCTTTATTAAAAAGCAGTCACAGACATGGTGGTCTGCTGTCCGCAGCAGGCCACCATCCCTGTGAATGCCGCCACCCACAAGGGGGTCGCAAATTGCGACCCACCTCATGAATAATAATGAGGTGGGCCTTTGCGACTCCCTTGCGAGTCGCAGATGGTGTCAGGGACACCATCCTACATTCCGATTTGTGACTCGCAAATTGCGAGTCGCTCTGACTCGCAATTTGCAAGTCACAATTCAGAACCTACCTACATGTGGCCCCAAATCTCTAATTATATCATAATAAATTTGAGCTTAAATTAGGGTATGTTGGATGGTAGTCTGTCTGTCAGGGTGGCAGAGGACATTACCTCTCCCATAATGAAAGGCTTCTTTGCACTAAATTTAGAGGTGACTGCCAGCCAAGATAATCTCTGTACCTTGAAAGGGACCACAGCAATGACAGTCTCCTTCAAGGTTCAGAGAGTTTGGTGACTGGCCGCCCTTGGTTTTGATGGCTGTCTACCAAACTTTTTGAAAGTTTTTTTTTTCAGAATCACACTCTCTAAGAGAAAGTTTGTTTATGAAAAACAAAAAACTTGGGGGCATATTTATAATCTGTTTGCGCTAAAATAGTGTCATTATTTCCGTACGCTATTTCAGCGCAAACTTGACTCCATATTTATATTTTGATGCTAGATTCATCTAGCATCAAAGCTAAAGTAAGTAGAGGTAAGTATTTTGTGTTATTTTTTAAAGTGCCATTGGGGCCCCTGAAATGGGCCCCCCTATGTGGCACTGGGTGCAATGGTCATGCCCAGGCGACACTTGTCCCCTGAGCAGGCCATTGGGGTGGTGGGCATGACTCCTGCCTTTTATACCATGTGATATGGTAGGTTTTGCGTCAAGAAATTACGCTAGGCAGGTTAGAGTTAATTTTATTGACTCTAACCAGCCTAACGTCACTTTTTGGTGCAAAACCCCCTTCTCCCTTACCGCCACCCCCACCCGGCTAACGTAATGTTTTTTTGACGCTAGCCCACCCTTTGCGCCAGATTGCGTCATTCCATAAATATGGTGCCCGGCTGGCATCCTGGAACGGCGCAAGCTGGCGCTATACTTTTTGACGCAAAACTGCAGTTTTGGGTCAAAAAGTATAAATAGGGCCTTGGTTTCTCCCAGTGTGTGATGGTCACTTTTTGTTTTGTTTCTGTTGCAAAAAAAAGAGATTGGTAAGCGTGAACAACCAAGATGGCCGAGTGAACATGATCCACATGGGTTGAGCTGCATCAACGATAGAAAATCAAGGTATCTGACCCCCAGTCACAATAAACTGAACCTTCCTGCAATATGGGGCCTGCAGGGGGTGCCGTGGGGGCTGCTTTTTGGTTACTGGACCGCAGAAAGCGGAGAGTAAAAACACCCCCTTGTGAGAGTGTATCTGCTTCAGCACAGCCCCGACAGGAAGCAGGCTTGGCCAGAGGCCACCAGTTTGGTCTGCCATAACTCATGCGGTGCCTGGGGCACTGGGGGCCAAAATTGGGGTGAGGAGGCTTTTGGGGGCACTCTGGACTTCAAATGACACAGGGTGTCAGAGCCGGCGGGCCCCCAACATCCAACGGCAGGCTTGCCACTTACCTCTGGGGCATGATGGTGGTGAGACTGGTTTCCCTGCTCCCTGGCACACTGGGCACTGACCCGGGAGAGTGACTGAGAGCTGAGCCCAGCTGCAGGGGGAATTGGGCTGCAAACTGCTCAACTAGGAGCAACGATAGTTGGGTCATGACGCCTGACCTCGAAATTGCAGTCCCACTATGCAGCAAGCTACAGTGGCTGTAATGGTGGCCTCTCACTTTACGGCCTATACAGAGACAACAAATACATGAGGTGAGGGGCTCCTGCCACTGGCTTTCCCACCAGTATGTTTGTTGCTTTTTGAAGTTAAGTAAACAATGTCAGCACCGTTCACAGTTAAAAGGTTGGAGTGGCCCCTGGTACGCGCCCATCACCACGAGGCACTGATTACAGATGAGTGCCCTCTCTTTTCTGCACCTTTGGCCACATTACAGACCAGGAACCACTCCTATAACGCTCATTGTGGTGGCTTGATTCTTCCCCCTCATTAAAAGTCTGCAGATTAGATGAACCCTCACTATAAAGGGCCAGGTGCCTTGGCCTCTTAATAGAAAAGTGACCTGCTGCATACAGTGAAACGTAAGGCCTGACTGCTCCACTTAACTCACCACTGTCACATTGATTTTGAGATGACCCCAGGGATTGTGAAACAATGTCAAATACAATGGGGCATGTTTGGCAGGTGTCTTGTCTCAAGCATGAAAAGCAGCAACTAGAAAGTGATGCAAAGATGAACTGCTTGCCACCTAATATTTCAACACTCCTGCTGTAAACTGCCTATACCAATTTATAACCATTCCTCTGACCTCATCTGCTGCTTTTACGCCTCCGACAAAGATTCAGTCCAATAGAGTGTCAAGATACATTGCACCAGTGGAGGCTAGGGACACCTCTCCTATTGCTTGACATAGCAACCCAATGGACCTCACCAAGGAAGACCTCAACTCCCCCTATGGGACATTAAAAGGGAGCTCCAAAAAGAACTGAAGTCCGATTTAGCCTCCTCACTAGAAACTCTCAAATATGACATTAATAAAAAGCTCACCTCCTTACAGCAAGATTTGAACTCATTGGGCACCTCAACACTGGCCTTAAATACTAAAGTACAAGGGCTAGAACAACGAGTTGGCCATATGTAAGACTCAACTGACCTCCTCCATACACAGCTTCAGACCTGTATCCTGAAATGTGAAGGTGTAGAAAAATGGTCTCAGCAAGACAACATTCGGATTCGCAATCTAGAAGAAGGTGCAGAAGGCCCAGACCTGGAGACCTTTGTAATAGGCCTGCTTCCTGAACTGCTGGCAGATGAGCAGATAAAGGTTGAACTCGACAGAGTCCATTGAGTATACCCACAAACTTCTTGAGGGGGGAAACACCCTTTTTTTTTTGTATTGGTTCATTTATTGAGCGCATTACGGCAAAAGCATCAAAGCGCTAATCCAACCGAGAGCTAGAGGAAAAGCACAAGCTACCAACAGGAATACCTATTGAGCAAAGAGCCAGGTTTTTAGGCTTTTCCTAAATAGTAAAGTGAGTCGCCATTTGTCGGATCGTAAGAGGCAGGGCGTTCCAGAGCCTCGCCGCTTCCACCGTAAAGGTACGGTCTCCCCACCTAGCCTTGTTACAACGAGGAACAGTGCTCATATATTTAAAAGAAGATCTCAGATATCTAGTCGGTTGATAACATTGCAGAGCAGACTTCAAATAGTCACAGCTGTCCGACTGTAACGCTCTCTGAGTAAGACAGAGTGTCTTGAAAATAATTCTCTTTTTAATCGGTAACCAATGGAGAGATATCAAGCAGTCGCTAGCTGATGCGGACTGGGAAAGATTCAAAATGAGGCGCGCTGCCGTATTCTGAATAGCCTAAAGTTTGTCAAGGGATGTTTTGTCCGCATTTAGCAGCAGCTCATTACAGTAATCGAGTCTTGAGGTGACTAACGCCAGCACTACCAGACGCCTTAAGTCATCATCTAGAAGGTGTAAGATTTTCTTGAGCGTTTTTAATATCCAAAAACAGACCTTAACTGTATGATTAATCTGTAACTTGAAAGAGAGGGTTTCGTCGAAAATTATGCCTAAGTTTTTAGCAGAGGGCACGAGGGAAGGACAGCCCCCACAGACAGGGGCCACCAACTGTTGTTCCAGGGAGAATTATTGCGCCCAAAGCACATAATCACTGTCTTGTCCCCATTAAGTTTAAGCCAATTATTGGCAATCCAGTTGTTGATTGCTATCATACAGCATTGGAATTTCTCCTTTGTGTCCTCCCAGTTATGTGAAACGGGCACAATCACCTGCATATCATCTGCATAAGAAACAATCTGGAAGCCAAAGGTGCGTACCAGATTCGCCAGAGGCGCCATATATAAATTGAAAAGCGTTTGGGCTGAGGGAGGACCCCTGCGGAACTCCACACGGAAGATGACAAGGGGAAGCACGATGGTCGCCACAGGCCACCGTGATCGTTCTATCCGTGAGAAAGGAGCTAAGTAACTTCCAAGCCTTCCCTCTCACTCCGGCCTGGGACAGACGATTTAGCAGAATGGTAGGAGAAATAGTGTCAAATGCTGTCGACAAGTCCAGCAAAACTAAAATCGTACCTTCTCCCAAATCCCCTCTTTGGCGAATAATGTCCGAAGTAGAAATTAGTGCTGTTTCCGTGCTGTGTGCACCACGAAAACCGTGCTGTGATGGGTCCAGTTTAACATTCCCTTGAAGGAATTCGGCAAGCTCCTGATTGAGATGTTTTTCTAACATTTTGGCCAAACACTGCAATAACGAGATCGAGCGAAGATTTGTAAGGTCAGCAGCATCTTTTCCCGGTTTTTTAATAAGAGGAATAACTGTGGACTGTTTCCAGACAGCCGGGAAATTCCCTTCCCAAAGGATTTCTGCAAACCCTGGCTCCAAAGCAGAGGCAGCCAGCGAAGGGGCTAACTTTAGGATGCGAGGCGGACAAGGATCCATAGGTCTCTAGCGAGTTAACTGACTCTGCATGGAAAAAGGGCACTTCACCCTCTAAATCAAGAGAGGGGGGACTGAAGTCCGTCAGCAATTTGGTAATTTTATTATTAAAAAAGTCAGCCACCAATTGACAGCTTTGCGGAGAATTTTCTGAGGGAGAGAATCCTGGGCTCGTCGTAGGAGAGGTCAAAGCACGAACTGTATTAAACAATTCCCTAATCGCTTTCGAAAAATACAAAGTTTTAGCTGACTTAATGGCCACTTATACTTCCCAAGGGCCTCCCTGAGTTTTCCTCTTTCTAATTGAGTTTTATTTAGTAGCCATTTCCGCTCCTACCTGCAATAGGTTATTTGTAAAACTTTCAACTCCTCCGAGTACCAAGGTGCAGACTGAGAGCGTCGGGCTTTAGTAATTATCACAGACTGGGGTGCAAGCGCATCAATGGCCCTTTTCAGACCCCGGTCAAAAATCTCAAGGTGTGAGCCTCCTACTGACTTCGCCTGGTCCCAACCTACTTTCAGTGCCTGTGGGAAATTGGTCTTATTAATTTTGTGCCATGGCCTTTTTAGGACGGTGCTTGGAGGCAATTTCGGAGCAGTAGGCAGCCAAGATAACTAAATGGATAGTAGAAAGTGGTCTGACCAATCTACCTCCCTGTTACCATTTCTAGAGATCAGTCCTGATCTAATAAAGATAGCATCCAGCGTATGGCCCGCCGTATGCGAAGGAGAAATGTCTCCCAGATGCCAATCCAGGCTCTGCATATAGCTGGTAAAATCTACCAAGGCTGGGTCGGATAAATCATCCAAGTGAATGTTAAAATCACCTAATACCAAGGCATTCTCGGCTAAAAGCAGCGGTTCCAACAGTGAAGGCCAGGAAGGCGTTCTTGGGGCCCGGCGGTCTATAAAGAAGTAGGCCTTCAATGGCCAGGCTATTTTGAACTTTAATTTTAAAAAAAGAGCCTTCACATATCTGATGACTGCCGTTGAGCGCCGTTAGCGAACAGCTGAAAAGATTTTTAAAAATGATGGCTATCCCCCCCCTCTTACCTTCTCTGTCTTGTCTAGCGAAAGAGTAGCCTGGGGGTGACGCAATTACAAAGTCTGGGTCGGAATCGGCTCTCGCCCAAGTTTCCGTAATAAAAAGGCAATCAAGCTCGGCTAAATTCATCAATTCATTTATTTCAAAGGCATGTTTGATAAGAGAGCGGGCATTAATTAGGCCCCAAGTCATAATAGGCTTACAGGACTTCTCATTCGTGTCCGGAACTAAAATGACGTCTTCTTCCGAATGGGGCGAAGGCTTCCAATGACAATAATTACAAGGAGCACTCATGTCTACCGCAAGGTCTAGTTGCCTGCAGCAATAGTTAGAGGAGACTTTCTGTAGAGATAGTAATTCCTGATTAAGGTAAGCAATGCAACGTGCGGGGCAGGTGTTAGAGGCATAATGACCGGCCCTCTGCCCCTTCCAGACGTGGACGGGCGCAGACGGGATTGCCTTCGGTGCGCCAGTGGCGCACCCGCTGCGCGCGTCCGCTTCAGCGACCGCATAAATAACCAATGGCACCCCCGGAAGCTAAGGCGTCAGCCCGCAACTAGCCTGCTGACCCGGAATACTCCCAAGATGTCCGCCTGCACTAATGCCGAAAAGGAGGTGGGCTCTAACAGGCCCAAACCTCGAAGGCAAGAGGCAGACCAAACAGCAGAGAAACTGCTGGGGTAAAAAGAAACAACCCCCGTTTACAGCAACAAGTAAAAGGTAAAGTTTAAAAAATATTTAAAAGTGGCTCAATATCATTTCGCTAGTCGATATAAAAGAGCCCACAGAAATTACCCCAGATGCCCAAATAAGATTAAAATGCAGTAAAAGTTAGTAACAAAGCAATCCCCTTACTCGATTAGATTATGCACGTCCGCTTCAGCGACCGCATAAATAACAAATGTCACCCTCGGAAGCTAAGGCGTCAGCCGGCAACTAGCCCGCTGACCCGGAATACTCCCAAGATGTCCGCCCGCTCTAATGCCGAAAAGGAGGTGGGCTCTAACAGGCCCAAACCTCGAAGGCAAACGGCAGACCAAACAGCAGAAAAACTCTGCCGGGGTAAAAAGAAACAACCCCCGTTTACAGCAACAAGTAAAAGGTAAAGTTTAAAAAATATTTAAAAGTGGCTTAATATCATTTCGCTAGTCGATATAAAAGAGCCCACAGAAATTACCCCAGATGCCCATATAAGATTAAAATGCGATGTCCTGGCGAAACGCCACTCCTTTAAGGAAAAGGACAAAATTCTACAGGCTGCATGGAAAAATTGAAGAAATCAAGGTGCCACATGCTCCCATTTTCAAGACATCCCCCTTGGAAGTTGGCCTGTCACATGCAGTTTCTCCCAGTTACAGATAACTTTGTCACAGTCTCATCAGATATCACTGGAACTATCCATTTTGCCTTGTCTTTGACTTTCAAAACAAAGCGCACCACTTTCCAGAACTCTTGGATGCAGCATCCTTGCTCGGTGTTTTGATCCCAGGGACTCGGCAACCCAAGAGATTCCTTAACATGTATATTCTTACTTATGGCCTGAGTGCCAGGACAAACTGCAACTAGCTAATCACTTATGCCGAGGGAATGTAAGCTTTTTTTTGCTTCCAGGCTGCGACTGCTGACTTGGCAAGAAGCTGTGGGCTGCAAGTTGGTAGGCTCTTTTCTGCTGAGCTTCTTACTATGAAATGTCGGTGTGCCTTGATGACAATATGCTTCTCTTGAAATGCACTAGTGTTTTTTGACCTACCCGCCTAAATAAATGTATTTTGCTGAAATAACTGTATTTTCTTGGTGACTTATTGCCCTGTTTGTTACTGTGAGGCAGTTTATGTTGTTTTATCCATGGTACATGAGAGGGCAAAATCAATTGTGGCATGGGAGAGGCAGGGAGGGGGAAAATCTGTGCTACAATCTTCCATGGGGTGGGGGATGGGTGGGGAAGATCAAACTGTGGACTCCTGTAGAACAGCTTTGGTGCTTATTGCTACTAACCTATCATGGTAATCACCACACTCACATGGATTATAAATGTAACTCTCCAGCCAAACGCCACAAGCGCTTGAAATATTTGCTTGATCAATGGCACGACATGGTAGGACTGCAAAAGACACACCTCAGGCGCGATGAAGATTACAGATTATGACAGAAAGCATACCCCATAATGAACAAATCCTCTGCTTCTACCAAGCCCAACGGTGTGGCTGTTGCCTTCCATTCATCCTGAAATTCCACCCTGAGGGTTGCAAAACTGATAAGGAGGGTAGAATTGTAATAGTGAAGGGACTGCTGGCTGGCTGAATATGTTCCTTTGTTCCATCTATGCCCCTAACACTAATCAAGTCTCATTTGTACATGGACTTTTATCCTTAATGGGGGGCTTTGCAAAAGGCAAGATATTCCTCATGGGAGATTTCAAGTTAACCTGGACTTAGTGATAGATAGTACTCACCCCCTAAACCCCCACCTGGAGCTTACCTAAGGCCTTGAAGCAGGCCATTCACTTATTAGGGTTAATAGATGCCTATAGAACCCTCCACCCGATGACCTGGGACTGCATATTATTTTAACACTCACTGCACTGGATTATGCTTTTTTTAGTTAATCCCTAACTCAAATGTTAGCAGGGGCCTCATTTAATCCCATCACTCTCTCTGACCTTACTCCTGTAGTACTGACACTGGGATGGAAAACTCAATACCCAAATATCGCTGCTGGTTTTTCCGTGGGTCCCTTACTCAAGACTGCCTCTTTTGCGACACAATTCACAAAACCATTCGAGAACTTTTCCAACTGAACGACCCATGAGACACTTATTTATCGAACAATTGGGATACATTTAAAGCAATGTTGAGGGAAATGCATAATACTCTTATCGACCCTGAACAAACACAGCTCATGAGACAGACTTGCATTAGAGACTGAGCTTCAAGGAGCTGGACAAACCTGTTAGAAATTGAGTTTCTGGTTGGCTAGGATATGCACCTAAGCCAGGCAGAACCCACCACTCTACTCAGGGCAAGTCAGTTACACACCAAAGCTAATCTGCGTTCACCCTCTGGTAGATTAGCACAGAGCAGGCAGGCTTATCATCATTAGGCAATGAGTAAAGCATTTGCCCAACACACTTACAGAACAACACAATGAATACACCACAAAAGATACTCTACACAGGATTATATATACTATATATATACATACTATATTGGATTTACTATATTGTACATACAGTCAGACCACAATGACATGAAACATAAATACTGCTCCAAGCAAAGGCACCTGATTTTACCAATCACCAACGGGAATGCTGCTCACAGGGCACTTCTCACGGAAGAGGAGGCACTGATCTTCCAACAGATGTGTGAGACTGCGCAAGGAGCTGAGATTAGCACCACGCTCACACCTCAGCCAGCCATCAGCAATAAGGAACGCTCCCATGAAGAGGAGGGCTCACTTTTGCAGTACAGTGCGATGCTGGATTTTAAGCAGGTCACAAGGTCCTTGATTTCCCTTGGGGGAGAACAGGGGCCAAGCCAACAAGCCCTCAGAGTGCACTGGTAGGGCACAAAATCAAGAAGGCAGGCAGCAGGCTAGCACAAGAGTCCAATAGCAGGGTGGCAGTCTCTCCAGCATCCCAACTGGCAGCAGGCCAGTGCACAAAGTAAGTTGTCCAAATGGCAGTTCTTCCTAGCCTTGTTACAAGTCCCACTCAGTGTCTAAAACATGGGGTCATAGCCCCAGTATTTATACTCAAAAATATCTTTGATGAAGGGGTGACTTCAAAAGAATTCTTAGAAGTGTGCAACAATCCGTTTCAACCCAGCTCTGGCTGCAGACGATCAGTACGGGGTAAATCAGCCCTTTGTGTGATGGAAGGACACAACCTACACAAATGTAAAGTGTGAACTACCTCTCCCCCTTCCAGCCCAGGAAGACTATCAGTATGCAGATAAATGTAGATGTATCCCCTGTCACACCCAGCCCTTCCTCTGTTGGAATTGCATAGAGACCATGCACAAACTGTAGCTGTAACCTAGGCCAGGTGGGTATTGGAGACAGACTGCAAAGCACAAGAGTTATAAGCACAGAGAAATGCCTAAAGTGGTATTTCTAAAATAGTCATGTGAAATCCAACGTCATCAGTAAATAGAATGTATTATTACTGTTCTATACATACCAAATATGATTTCTGATCAGCAATTAGCACTTAAAAGGGCATAAGGGAATTCCCAATGTTAACTTATGAGAGGAAAATGCCTCATAGTAGTGCAAAATGAAACAGGCTGTTTATCAATACTAGGACATGTAAAACATAAAGTACATATCCTACCTTTTACTTCCACAGCACCATGCCCGTAGTGCTACCTATGGGCTACTTATAGGGTAACCTATGTGCATCAAAATGAGGGTTTAAGGCTTGTCAAGTAGTTTTAAATGCAAAGTCAAAGTAGCAGTAAATTGCACACACACATAGAGTCAGGCCTGAGCCACGTATGAAAGGCTACTTCTGTGTGTGGCACAAACAATGCTGGAGGCCCACTCTTAGCATTTAATTTCCAGGCCCTCGGTATACGGTATACCACTTTATAAGGGACTTACAAGAAAATCAAATATGCCAAACAGGTGTAAACCAATTATACCATGTTTAGAGGAGAGAGCACATGCACGTTTGCACTGGTTAGCAGTGGTAAAGTGCTGAGAATCCTAAAGGCAACAAAATGAAGGTCAGAAAAATAGGAGTTTGGGGTAACCCTGTAAAATGGCCAGGTCCCTTAAAGATAACCTGCCTTTAGCCCTACAATGCTCTGAGAGGGAAACTCAATGCTATCTACACCAATAGAGCAGAGTTCACTCTCTTACGCTTTAAATATATGACCCTTGAACAGGGCTACAAAGTGAGCTCTCAAATGTCAAGACAACTTAGAGCAAAACGTGAGAAATAATACATAGGGAGCATTAAACAGGAGTTCAATTCACTATCTGTCTGTCTGAGAAGATAAGAAGGCTAAAACATTTGGTCAGTTCTGTGAACAGCTCCACTCTGCTGTCCCAGTAAATGAAGTAGCACAATTAGATTACCTAGATAGAGTGGGGCTCCCCCAGATGACAGAGGCCCAAAATGAAGAATGATGACGCGGTCCAGGCATGATTGGTTCACAACCCAAATTTTAAAAACATTGAGCTCCAACTTGATACCTCACCTAACAGCTTTGTTCAACTGCATGGCAGAGACTCGCACGGTCACTCTCTCCATGCGTGAAGCATTAATATCAGTCATCCTGAAACTGGGCAAAGACCAACACTCTTGTGGCTCATATAGACCTATTGCATTGATCAACTTAGATACCAAATTGTCCTCTAAGATTCTGGCTACCAGACTGGATGATATTATGCCTGACCTGATCCATCCAGATCAGTCTGACTTTATCAAGGGCAGGCAAACAAATGATTATTTACGGAGGGTGCCGCACTAGGATTAGGTACTGACTCCTTCAAGAGTCAAACATCTGATGATCGAGTGATACTAAGATTGTGCCTTGGAGCTACTTCAATTGCTCTGGTGGCCACATGGAAGAGGAAGTGCCATCTTTATCTCAGTGGCACACCCGTCTCTGGCAAACCGTCACTATGGAGAGAATGGCTGACATTCTCTTAGACAACTACAGAAATGTTGAATAAACCTGTGGCCCCTTGGAAGACTAGCTTTCAAGAGACCTCCCATTGTGTGCATGCCCCACCTAGATGAGGGTGCTCCATTTTTTTCAAATTTAGTACTATCAACCATCACCTGTCCACCAGGAGACACTTTGTTACCTGCCCCACACTTGAGCCTTTATCCTCTGTCCCTCGCTTTATGCCATATTACATACCCCTGATTACATTACACTTGTACTTCTGTTTAAGGGGTTTGTTTGAGGGTGAGGGGGATGTCATTGGGTACAAATGGTTGTTCTGTCAGGAGAATTGATCGAAGGTGATGCAGTGTTGAACTGTGTTGTTTCATTTAGAGATACCTTCACATTGTGGAAACTGTCGCGATTTTGTTATGTGCAAAAACCAATAAGGAAAGTTTGCCAAAAAAAGAAGATTGCACCCTCCACTCTAAATAGGATGAGTAGTGTACAGTCCTTCCTCTGATGGCCCCTCCTCCATCAGGCCATTGGAAGAAGCTTTCTGTCAATAGAGTCAAAGGGACTCCATCGAGGGAAGGTTTAGATTCTGCCCAACTCTATATGAGGTGGGAGGACCAACGGTTTAGTGGACAGGGCACTCTGTAGAATTGCAATGAAATATCCTGTTAACCATACTTGAAATCAAGCTATTAGTATAGGCTCCATCATTCCAATGTCTACCTGTGTGCAGAAGCCAAGCTGAGTTAGACAAGTCTTACTTTCTGACCTGCACATGTGTGTATGTGTCAGATGCAACCTGCTCAGAGCCAATTACTCTAGTTGTCCATGAGAAATAACCTTTACAAGCCGTTTACTAAAAGCATTGCAATGGGTGAGACTCCACCCCAGAGCAGAGGTCCAAAGTGAACCACCAGGGGATTTTCAAAAGTAGAATCCACTTTTTATAATGGTGTTAAGAGAATATGCAACTTTGCTCCTGTCTTATTTAGGCATTTCTTGCATTACAGGTAGGACTACTGAGAATACAAAATGAAAATAAATGACTCGAAAACGTAACCTCTTTCTTGTTTGTGCAGAATTAAATCAGCCTCTGACACTGTATAGTGGTGTCCAAAGAATATGATGGTACTTACAGGGCATGCAGTCCTCTGAGAAAATTCTCATATGGGAATTATTATGCTTTGTTTGCAAATGCCTTTCAGTTCCCTTGTGCATGTTTTCTGACCCGAAAATATAAGGTAAAATCTTCTAGGTCCAATGAGTGTATTTAACATATAAGTAAGGCTACAATAAGTTAGCACAAGAAATGCAACATTAAATGAAGCATGTAGGCCACATGCATAACAGGATAAACTTTAGGTTCTCATTTAGAGCAGATGTTGTCTATATATATACCAAAATGCGGCGAATGTCTTGCCCACAAACTTGTGAGTCTCCTGCTCTATTTACAGTCATGGAAGTAGCATAATTTTTGTGGCAGAGCCTCTGCTGGCTCCAGTGGTGAAAATGTTTGACTAAGGGCCCATCTGTCATTTGGCCATCAGTCAATGTACCTTTTATTAAGGGTGGATAGTCTAATGCACTTTTTTCCTGTTTGGAACTACCAGGGAAAGCTTGGCAATCGGATCAAGGAACCAAAAACATTTCCCAGGCATCAAAGCCATTTGTATTTTTTAGATTTCTAAAAAAAAGCGCTCCTGTTTTAGGAGTTGTGTTTTGAAAAATAAAAGACTTTGCCAAGTGGGCATTCCAACATGGTGCATGTTCGGCAAAGATTCAGTACCTTCATCAAAGCCGAGGCAAACTTTTGCTGTGCGTTTCTCATTAGGTAATATTTAGCAAATTTGTGTCAAGAAGAGGGAACATGTATGGAAATCAGACGTGGCAACTAAAATTCTTCGCAGTATTCCTTTATCTGACCTCTATCACACAGAATCAGGTGCTAAGATAGCTCTGGGGAAAAGTCCTTTCATTGGTGAATGATTTGGGGGCTTCTTCGGAACCCATGTATGCTGTATGAGGTTTTACTGTGGTCTTGTGCAGTCCGTCTGGGTGTGTGGTTGTGTACCTTTGTGTCTATGCCTATGTGCATTGATCCATGTCATCCATGTATGTCATTTGGTTTTTGTGCTTTTTGCTTGGTTGATTACAAGTCGGGTACTCCATGAGCATAAATGTTTATAGGTCTACAGGTCTTTCTGCAACTGAGTCTGTATGCCATCTAATCTTTGTACATTGTGGCTGTGCAAAACACCTAATTTTAAGTATGCGATTACCCATAAATAACTTACAATTGTTCTTAAAAGTCACCGAAACGAATTAGGAAGAAAGGCCACGCTTGCCCTTCTATATGTTCTAAATTGTAATAAATTTTCCCTAGAAAGAGAAGCCTACGAAGTATTGATTTTGTTTTATTTGTCTTATTGTACTTTTCACCCTACTTTCCCTACTTGTATAATGGAAAAAGTACTCGAGATACCAGAAAGCAAAGAAAATAAGAACTCGATGAAGAGTTCACACTAACATCACTCAATGGTCACTTAGTTATCGATAACCTCTACGTGCTACTGTGCATGTTACTGTGACACCTACTACAACTCTACCTATGCATTCTTTGCAGTTCATCATATCCTCCTTAGAGTGCATTGCCTTGGGCCCGCTAATGTACACATCAATGTGCCCCATAAGGGTACTTCAGAGAATACCCCTCTGATATACAGCAATGAGTGCTCTTCTGATCAACCACACAGCACACAGTCCTCTCCTGAGACACAGCACCATGTGCTCCCCTGACACATACACATTACTCTTTGTTACTTTGATGCTCATGACATTTGTTTGTTATCTGCATAAAACTCAGTACTCACCTGTGGCATATCAACATGAGCCCCTGCTGCACAAGATATGACTGTTTATCTCTGTGCATGGTCGCCTGGCACTTGACTTAAAGTTATTGGTGTACACTACTACCATATCGCAGACCACTATGTGCCACATACAGATTTCTTGTTTTTTGTTTTTTTTCTTTGACCTACTTTTGATCTTGAGTTCAAGTGAACCCCAATGACATCATGTCCCAATTCAGAGCATCTTCAATTGAATCCCAGGATTTGATTTTTCAGTAGGATAGGTTGGAAACCTATAGCGTAAAAGAGCTGAAGGCAGTTTGTACAAATCTCAAAGTTCAGGTCAGAGGCCTTATCAAAAAGGAGGAGCTACAAAAGGCGCTGAGGGCCTGGGTAGCCACCAGAGCTGCCAGTGGGCAGTCTGAGGATACAAATGGAGAGTCTGCAGGTACAAATTCTAGAGAAGATGTACTGAGGGTGCAGGAGCTGCCTGGGGGCAGTGGTGGATCAAAAGGCCTGACTCCAGAGGAGCTGGAGGACAGGAGAGAAGCCTGGAGGCACCTGATTGAGTTGGAGAGATTAAAAATGGCGGCTCAGAGGGAGCAGCGAGCCATGGAGAAAAGAGCTGGATGTGAGGAGCAGGTCCAGCCAGGATGGTGGCAGCAATTCCTCAGTGCAGTCAGACAGAATTGTGCACATTCCTAAAAATGTAGGGAGAGAATACAAGAAGGGAGATGAAATACAGAGGTGGTTTCAGGGATATGAGGCATCCATCCACATGAACAGGGTCCCTGAGAATAATTGTGGGGCAGGATTGTGGAACCACTTCACAGAAGAGGGGAGGGACACTTTGATAGCTTTGGGTAAGGGGTACAACCTCACCTACACTGACATGAAGGAGGCCCTTCGCACTCGGTATGGTCTCACTCCTGACAAGTACAGGGATCAGTTTAGGCAGAGTAAGAAAACTGAGTCCCAGAACTGGTTAGAATGTGTAGATTCATTTTCCAGAGCACTGGATGGTTGGGTGAAGGGCAGTAATGTGATAGATTTTCAGAGGCTGTACAACTTATTTGCGTGAGAGCACTTGTCTAGTCTGTGTTTTGCAGAGCTGTGCCAGCACTTAACTGATAGTAAGCTTACTGACCCCAGGAAGCTTGCTATGGAGGCAGACCGCTGGGTGAGTACCCATGTTCAGAAGAAGGTTTATGGGGGAGACTCTGCCAAAGGCAGGCAGGGCTCCCAGAAGAAGTAGAGGGGAGTCAAGGAGGATGCAGACAGGTCCCAGGATACGGAGGGGGAAAAATGGTCCCATGTCCCTTCTGACAGGAAGGAGGGAGGTTCTGGTGGGTGGTGGCCAAGGGCACCTCATTTTCAACCCAATGCCTTGAGTGTCTCCAGTTAGGACACTAGCAATGGGACTCTGTCTGCCCTAAGAAACCCCCCACTGGTGGCCCCTCTACCAAGGTGGCAAATGTGGCCTTAGGGGGAGGTATCCCCCAGGGGCAGTTCATAGATCATGTGCTGATATCCCTTAGTTGGGAGGTGGACCCAGTGGGTGAGTTGGTGATCCCTGAGGTGGGAGTTGTCACTTCCACAAGGTGACAGTGAATAGGGTCTCAGTCACCGCTATGAGGCACAGTGGGGCTAGCCACACCATGATGGTGGAAAGGCTTGTCTCCCCAGAGCAGTACACCAGTCAAGTGTGTAGGGTGACGACAGCCCATGGGCAAGCCTTCTTCCGTCCTATGTCCCTAGTATCCCTAGAGTGGGGTAGGAATGTGACCCAGAGGCGGATCATACTCAGTCCCCAGATGCCCAGAGTCTGCCGTCTAGGGAATGAGTTGCCCCAGGTCTCAGGGGAACTGGGAGGGGTGGCCCCCAGTGGCACCCTCAAAGTTCAGTTGTCTGGGGGTACTACTCCCAGGCGGAAGGTACAGGACCCCAGCAAGAGGGACAAGAGGAGGAAAAGCTCACCCCTGTCCCCTGCTCAGCCTGAGGGTACAGACCCAAGGGTGAGTGACCAGTCTCAGAACACCACTCCTGAACTGGTGGGAGGCAAAGTAGAAAAAGGGTGCAAGTCACCTGGGGTTGCTGCCTCTCACTTTTCAAAACCACAGAGACTAGAGTCACTAGGATGGCCTGGGGCTGGCTCTTGGCACTGGAAACTGTCAGTGGCCTCTGTTGGTTGTTTTTCTTGTGGTTAAAGTTTTCCTTGGGAGGGGAACTGAAGCCAGGCCCCAGAGGTGGAAGGGGCACATCACATTGTTGGCCCTGGTGGTACTGTCTGCCTACTGGGATGCATCTGTGAGCAAGGTAAGGTTAGGTGCTGCACAGATGGAGTCCTCAGATGAGGAGAAGGGTCCCCCCAGGGTTAGTTTAGTGGACCCTGAGAGTGTTGACCGAGGAATCAACCTGGGTTCTGAGAGGCGTAGAACTGGCAGCAGCCCCTGCAGTAGTGGACCATTGTCCAGGTTCTATCGCCCTGCGAAGGGAAGTCCTGCAAGGTATTGATTGGCCTACCCTGGCTTCAGGCTGGGAGGGGTTTGGGTTGGAAATGTCCCTTTTTACAGGGTTATCCCCAAACATTTTGCCTTCTTCCTCCTAGTTCTTCAGGTCTGTTTATTGTCTCAGCTCACTTTACCACTGCCAATCATTGCTGAAGTGCAATTGTACTGCTTATTGGTTTATCCATGATTGGCATATCTGATTTACTGGTAAGTCCCTAGGAAGGTGCACTGGAGGTACCCAGGGCCTGTAAATCAAATGCTACCAGTGGGCCTACAGCACTGGTTGTGCCACCCACATTAGTAGCCCTGTAAACATGGCTCAGACCTGCCACTGTAGTGTCTGTGTGTGCTGTTTTAAACTGCCAATTTGACTTGGCAAGTGGGTTCACTTGCCAGGCCTAAACCTTCCCTTTTACTACATGTCAGGCACCCCTAAGGTAGGCCCTAGGTAGCACCATGGGCAGGGTCCAGTGTATGTTTAATGTAGGACATATTCCATTGTGTTTTATATGTCCTAACAGTAAAATACTGCCAAATTCGGTTTTCACTGTGCAAGGCCTTCCTCTCTCATAGGGTAACATGGGGGCTTCCTTTAAATATCCTTAAAGCACAAATTCCCTTTGAAATCAAATAAAAATGTGGAGTTTAGGGTCTCTGAACTCACAGTTTAAAAATACATCTTTTGGTGAAGTTGGTTTTTAGATTGTGAGTTTTAAATGCCACTTTTAGAAAGTAGGCATTTTCTTGCTTAAACCATTCTGTGACTCTGCCTGTTTGTGGATTCCCCATGTGGGTCATTTTGACAGTTGGGCTGTTCACACCTTTCTTCTAGACAGTGACACAAAAGGGGCGGGTTGTAGCCTGCATATCTTGATGAGCCATCTGAGCTAGAGGGGAGGGAGGAGTGGTCGTTCATACCTGAAAGGACTGTGCCTTCCCTCACACAATGAGGGGCAAACCCCCTGGTGTGCGTCTGGAGCCTGGCCTGGACAACAAAAGATCTTGCAAACACCTGAGACTTTGCTTTGAAGTTTGCCAACCTCAAAGGCAGAACAGGGTATAAGAAGAAGACCCAAAACTCCAGACTTTTAGAATCTTTCTGGAATCAAGAGGAACCTCTGCCCAGGAGAAGAACTGAAGAGCTGGAGGAGGAGTACTGTCCCTTCGCTGTGTTGCTTTGCTGGACTGGCCTGCAGTTGCTGCTTCTGCCTGAAAAGAGTGCAGAGGGTGAATTTTGGTGTGTGTCCTGCTTGAGAAAGTTCTCCAAGGGCTTGGAGTAGAGCTTGCCTCCTGTTGGATGTCTCGGGGACATCAAAGACTTCAGTTTCCTCGACCTGCAGCACTGGGAACTGTGTGTTTTGTGCTGTTCAAGAGGAGAAATCACTGTGATGCCACCAACGAAGCAGCTAGCCTGCACTGTGACCTACCAAAGCTGCACGGAGTCGCATTGCCCTGCTTCTCACCGTGACCCTAGTCTCACTACCGCCATTATCGGACTACATCACCGAGCCGCTGCTCGCACCGTGACCTGTGGGCCCCGCACTCCGGCATCGCTTGCTCACACCGCAGCCTGGGCATACTCAACAACGACACTCCTGCTGACACCGGCGTCGCTGCCTGCACCATGGCTTGTGGACACCGTTTGTGAGGTACACAAAGCACCGTCCCATCCCTCACCGCAGCCCTGGTCCACCGATGGCAGCATCATCGACTCCAGTGTTGTCACCAGGCATCCCGCCTTCACCGTGGCTTATGGACACCGCTCGTGATGATCATGAAACACCGTCCCGCACCGCTGGCTTGGGCGTACCGATGACAGTGCTTCAGCAATGACGACGTCACTGCCTACACCGTGACATGGTGACACTGCACATCACACTGCCCCGCTTCACACTGCAGCCCTGGTCTCACCGATGCCGCTGGATGCCGTCACCGAGCCGCTGCCTGCACCTTGACCTGTGGGCACCACACGTCGCATTGTCCCGCTTCGCACCACAGCCCCAACGCCATCCATGCCAGCACTCCTGACTTCATCTGCCCGGAGTTCGATCCGCAATGCGTTTGACCTCAAGGGCCCAACGTCTCCAGCACCGACTCCGGAACCGACACCGAGACACCAGCGACGCCGCTCTTCAGAGCTCACCGTGAGGATGGCAACGCCCTGCATATCCAAAGTACTGTTTGCGGGTCTTCCCGACACCATAGCTGGCCCGCAACACTGCGGCCAGCCTGGACAGCTGGTTTTGTGGATCACGACGCCGTGATAGCCCCAGGTGGAGCTATCAACATCAAGGATCTGTATTTTTAAGATAAATCTTACAAAATTCACATCTTTAGCACTGTAGGTTGCATTTTTATCATTTTCGTCTTGTTTTACACAGATAAATATTGGCTATTTTTCTAAAACTGGTGTGGTGTCCTTTTGTAGTGTTTTCACTTATTATTGGGTGTTATGTGCAAACGATTTACACATTGCTTCAGAGATAAGCCTGACTGCTCGTGCCAAGCTACAAAGGGGGTGAGCAGGGGTTATCTGAGCGGGTATCTCCCTTATGCTGACTAGAGTGAAGGTCCCTACTTGGACGGGGTGCAAACCAACTGCCAACTAGAGGCCCCATTTCTAACATGGTATATCTGTCATTCATTGAGAATGGGCTTCTGTACTTGTGCTGATTTGGTTGTATGTATGTTCTATATGTATGCATGTCTGTGTATGTATGTTGAGCATCAGTCTCCATGTGCAGTATTTAAAAAGCCAAATCTATTGTCTTTGCCAGTGTTTGTTAAATGCTCAAAACTGCAAGCTATGTATCTTGAATACTGTATTCACAACAAGAACGCACATATGCTAGCTTTTCTTTTAAACTAAGAGGTTTTGCTTCAGTTTTGGCACTTGTGTGTTGCCTCTGATGCACAGCAACCCAGTGAGAAAATAACCTTGATCAATGACTGTTAAGGAAGCAAGAGGGCTATAGACTATCCCCTGTAGATACTAATCAAACAAAAGGGTTTACTGTCTGGTGGTAAATTGCCCGTGTAGACAGCGTATTTATAGCCTGCATGAGGAATAGTGTGATAGCATTTCTGCGCCCCACTGCCTTAGCTCAATTTTCGAAATCTGATCATAGGGTTACGTTAAATTAAACATCAAACAAAAAAAACGTGAATTCCCAGTAACATCTTGCCTGCCAATGTGTCCCTCTTGGTAGATTAGAGGGTAAAGTAGCATTTTCCCACAGGGACAATTACTAAGCCTCTGTCAGCTTTACAGCACAATCTCAAAGAAATTGCTGAAACATACACAACCCTTTTGTTCTAGTAAATTTTACTCTATTTATATCTCTCAGGGTTTCCATACATGTCCGGAAGCCTGGTATTGTTAATATAATGCTGCTATTTTAGTGAAATTCACCATCACTGTTGATGTGTCTGTGATTAAGTAATATTATTGTTGGAAAAGTAGTTTCATATTTTCCTTTTGAAAGAAAGAAATTTGACTGGCTCCTTAATTCATTGAATTTCCTGTGCTCTTCATTTATGATACTCATGGACTTATATGGACATTCTGAGGTAGAGGTGATGACTTCTGACTTGCCGTTGAGACACCTGGCTCAGAGTTCATAAAAGCACCTGTAGGAACAGAACATATATACAGGACTCATGACCCTCCCTTCTGAACTGTATTTCCAGAAGGTAAACAACTCAGAAGCCCCCATTACGATCGGCCTGCAAACAGTGATAAAATCCAACTCTACAGAGTCTTAATATATCGGGTGCGATAATAAATATAGCCTGATTACAAGTTTGTAGGGAATAAAATATAGGGCCTGATTATGAGTTCAGGGGATGGTTTTGCCCATCTGTCGAACGTCCGACGGGGAGGTTGGCGCCATAGTGGTTACCTCCCTGCCGTGCCCATTACGAGTTTCCTGCCAGGTTGGCGGGCGAAAACCTTAGTTTGCGCCCGCCAGTCTAGCTGGAAACACCCTACAGCATTGCCTCCGGCTTGTAATCGAGCCAGCGTCAATACTGTAGGACGCAGGGTGCACCAGCATTCTCGCAATGTTCACTGTCTGCAAAACAATGAACATTGTGACAGTGCTGGCCAAGGGGGCCCCTGAATCCATTCTTTGCCGCCCTTTTCATGGCCGTGTTACTGCCATGAAATCACTGGTGGAGAACAAAGAAGTAATCCCCAGGGCAGCACTGGTCCACATTGGTGGTGGTCCTAACTCCACCGCAAGTTAGACTCATTATGACCACCATTGTGGTCGATGGCGGCATTTTTCCCCGATAAATATCTGCAGGGTTGACATCTTGGAATTTATCAGGGGGAAAAGTATGTGTGTGATAATTCATACAACTCATAATTCCGTTCCCTGTGCGAACAAGGGTTTGCACGGAGATCGGAAGTTAACTCCAAACTCGTAATGAGGACCAGAGAAGTGGTTTTAACGCATGGTCCAGCTTTCCATCTTTGCAGTTTTACCTACCAATATCAAGCCCAGCAAGTCTAAATAA
Source organism: Pleurodeles waltl (assembly GCF_031143425.1). Classification (NCBI taxonomy): domain Eukaryota; kingdom Metazoa; phylum Chordata; class Amphibia; order Caudata; family Salamandridae; genus Pleurodeles; species Pleurodeles waltl. Next base: position 253,561,753 of record NC_090448.1, on the reverse strand, counting down.
GAGATCACAAGGAAAGTGTATCTACCACCTGGTAAATCTGCATGTTTTCCCTCATCCTGGTCTGCAAAACTCAGAATTGGGATTATTTCTTTTACCACAAAAAATGTCTACGTATTGCTTCACGAAAACTGCATGGATCAAAATCGTAGGTGCTAGTGCTCAGAATATGAAAATCAGTAGCGGACACCCATTTAACCTTCATATATCATTTAGCACCCATTTAAGAAAAAGGGGTTGTGAGGTCTGTTTATGTTCTATATTTTATACTTTATGCCCTTCCTTTAGGCCGTCAGCAGTAAATAAGGGTTGTTGAGTAGAAAAAAAAAGTATGTGATTGTGCCCAAGCAAGCAAAAACGGTTTTAAACACAGTTCATCTTATTCACACAGTAGTGCGTCTGACTGAACCAGCCTATGATATGCGGTCAGTTCTGGGGATCTTTGGTTCGCCTGATGTGTATTTGGGTGCCATCAGCATTAGTTGGTAACCCATACTGTTGCTGTTATTTTTGGACAGACTTTCAATGTGGGCATTAAAAAAGCTAAGGAATAACGTTGACCTTTGTGGTCCCCAAAAAAGTGATGGTTGACATGGATAGGATGTAGGATAGTTTTACCTGTAACACCTCTCAAACTGGAACAAAGTCACCTACATTAGGGCTGGTGTTTTGAAACCACGACAAGCTGTTAGTCATTCTACCTGTATTTTCTGGTTGCCCCGTCTATGATTCTCACACATCAATTGGGTACTGACATCAATAGTACTGACTATTCACCAATTCAGAACGCGAGTGGTTCTTAAATTGTCGTTTGTGACTCTGAAGGGAATCCCCAGATCCATACGACCTCTAAAAATTATTGTATTTCAATAATCATAATTTGAGCAAAATAACTCTATAAATATGGTTCATTCAATGAGTATAATAGTTTCATCAAGTAACAATAATATATATAGTGTACTTCAATGCTTCTGCAATGTATTTAATATATGTATTTTTCCAAATAATTAACCCCTTCGCTGCCAGGCCTTTTCCCCCTCCTGTGCCAGGCCTTCTTTTGGCTATTTGGGGCAGTTCGCGCTTAGGCCCTCATAACTTTTTGTCCACATAAGCTAGCCAAGTCAAATTTGCGTCCTTTTTTTCCAACATCCTAGGGATTCTAGAGGTACCCAGACTTTGTGGGTTCCCCTGAAGGAGGCCAAGAAATTAGCCAAAATACAGTGAAAATTTAGTTTTTTTCAAAAAAATTGGAAAAAGTGGCTGCAGAAGAAGGCTTGTGGTTTTTTCCCTGAAAATGGCATCAACAAGGGTTTGCGGTGATAAAATCACCAGCTTCCCAGCTTTCAGGAACAGGCAGACTTGAATCAGAAAACCAAATTTTTCAACACAAATTTGGCATTTTACTGGGACACACCCCATTTTTAAAAAAATTTGTGCTTTCATCATCCTTCCATTCAGTGACAGAAATGGGCATGAAACCAATCCTGGATCCCAGAACCCTAAACATTTCTGAAAAGTAGACAACATTCTGAATTCAGCAAAGGGTCATTTGTGTAGATCCTACAAGGGTTTCCTACAGAAAATAACAACTGAAAAAGAAAAATATTGAAATTGAGGTGAAAAAAACATACATTTTTCTCTACGTATTACTCTGTAACTTTTTCCTGCAATGTCAGATTTTCAAAAGCAATATACCGTTACGTCTGCTGGACTCCTCTGGTTGCTGGGATATATAGGGCTTGAAGGTTCATCAAGAACCATAGGTACCCAGAGGCAATAAATGAGCTGCACCCTGCAGTGCGTTTTCTACCGGGTATACAGCAATTCATTTGCTGAAATATTAAGAGTGAAAAATAGCTATCAAGAAAACCTTTGTATTTCCAAAATGGGCACAAGATAAGGTGTTGAGGAGCAGTGGTTATTTGCACATCTCTGAATTCCGGGGTGTCCATACTAGCATGTGAAATACAGGGCATTTCTCAAATAGATGTATTTTTTACACACTCTCTTATATTTGGAAGGAAAAAATGTAGAGAAAGACAAGGGGCAATAACACTTGTTTTGCTAATCTATGTTCCCCCAAGTCTCCCGATAAAAATGATACCTCACTTGTGTGGGTAGGCCTAGCGCCTGCGACAGGAAACGCCCCAAAACGCAACGTGGACACATAACATTTTTTAAAAGAAAACAGAGGTGTTTTTTGCAAAGTGCCTACCTGTAGATTTTGGCCTCTAGCTCAGCCGGCACCTAAGGAAACCTACCAAACCTGTACATTTTTGAAAATTAGAGACCTAGGGGAATCCAAGATGGGGTGACTTGTGGGGCTCTGACCAGGTTCTATTACCCAGAATCCTTTGCAAACCTCAAACTTTGGCTAAAAAACACATTTTCCTCAACTTTTGGTGACAGAAAGTTCTGGAATCAGAGAAGAGCCACAAATTTCCTTCCACCCAGCGTTCCCCCAAGTATCCCGATAAAAATGATACCTCACTTGTGTGGGTAGGCCTAGCGCCCGCAACAGGAAATGCCCCAAAACGCAACGTTGACACATCACATTTTTTTAAAGAAAACAGAGGTGTTTTTTGCAAAGTACCTACCTGTAGATTTTGACCTCTAGCTCAGCCGGCACCTAGGGAAACCTACCAAACCTGTGCATTTTTGAAAACTAGAGACCTAGGGGAATCCAAGATGGGGTGACTTGTGGGTCTCTGACCAGGTTCTGTTACCCAGAATCCTTTGCAAACCTCAAAATTTGGCTAAAAAAACACATTTTCCTCACATTTCGGTGACAGAAAGTTCTGGAATCAGAGAGGAGCCACAAATTTCCTTCCACCCAGCGTTCCCGCAAGTCTCCCGATAAAAATGATACCTCACTTGTGTGGGTAGGCCTAGCGCCCGCAACAGGAAATGGCCCAAAACACAACATGGACACATCACATATTTTCATAGAAAACAGTGCCTACCTGTCGATTTTGGCCTCTAGCTCAGCCGTCACCTGGGGAAACCTAGCAAACCAGCGCATTTTTGAAAACTAGAAACCTTGGGGAATCCAAGATGGGGTGACTTGTGGGGCTCTGACCAGGTTCTGTTACCCAGAATCCTTTGCAAACATCAAAATTTGGCCAAAAAAACACTTTTTCCTCTCATTTCGGTGACAGAAAGTTCTGGAATCTGAGATGAGCCACAAATTGTCTTCCACCCAGCGTACCCCCAAGTCTCTCGATAAAAATGGTACCTCACTTGTGTGGGTAGGCCTAGCGCCCACGAAAGGAAATGTCCCAAAACACAACGTGGACACATCACATTTTTTCACAGAAAACAGAGGTGTTTTTTGCAAAGTGCCTACCTATGGATTTTGGCCTCTAGGTCAGCCGGCCCCAGGGGGGACAGAAATGGCCTAAAATAAATTTTAGGCCAAAAAAAATCCCCGGTGCCTAGTGGTTTCTGCCCCCTTGGGGGCAGATTGACCTAAAATCGGCCAATCTGCCCCCAAGGGGGGCAGATATGGTCTAAATACAATTTGTCCCCAAGGGGAGCGACTCTTGCCTAATGGGTCGCTCCCCATCTCTAAAAAAACAAACAAACAAAAAAATAAACAAACAAGAAAAATTTGCCCTGGCACCTAGAGGTTTCTGCCCCCCCGGGGGCAGATCGGCCTAATAACAATAGGCAGAAATGGCCTAAAATAAAGTTCCCCACCACCCCCTCAAATCCCCCCCCCCGGAGCGACCCTTGCCTACGGGGTCGCTCCCCCTGCGTGACATTGGCGCCAAAAAAAAAATCCCCGGTGCCTAGTGGTTTCTGCCCCCCTTGGGGGCAGATTGGCGTAGCAAAGGGGGCAGAAATGGCCTAAATACAATTTTCCCCTCCAGGGGAGTGACCCTTGTCCAAGGGGTCACTCCCCATCTGTAAAACAAAAAAAAACAAAAAATCCCTGGTGCCTACTGGTTTCTGCCCCCCTTGGGGGCAGATCGGCCTAACCAAAATCGGGTGATCTACCCCCCAGGGGCACGGAAATGGCCTAAAATAATTCCCCCCCCCCAGGGGAGCGACCCGTGCCTAAGGGGTCGCTCCCCTTGCGTGAAATTCAAACCTCCCTGATGTCTAGTGGTTTCTGTCCCCCTTGGGTGCAGATTGGCCTCATCAAAATAGGCCACTCTGCCCCCAAGGGGGGCAGAAATGGCCTAAATATAATTTGTCCCCTAGGGGAGCGACCCTTGCCTAAGGGGTCGCTTCCACACCTAAAACTAAAAAGTAAACAAACAAAAAAATGATCCCTGGTATCTAGAGGTTTCTGCCCCCCCTGGGGGCAGAAAAGGCCTTCCAAAAAAATGACCCCCCTGGGAGCGACCCTTGCCCAAGGGGTCGCTCTCTTTATGACAATTAAAAAAAATAAAAAAATCCCTGGTGTCTAGTGGGCGTTTCAAAAGGCTTTTGAAACGCTTGGAGAGACTTCAAAGGGAAGGAAATACATTTCCTTCCCTTTGAAGCCTCTCCGGGCCTCCCCCACGTGATTGAAAGAGAAATGCAAAGCATTTCTCTTTCGATGCGATGGGGGAGGCTCTGTGATTGTCAGCGCGCACTCGCGCGCTGACGTCACGGGGGTGGGGGGGTCGGGGGTGGAAGGGGAAGGGCTTCCCCTTCCATCCCTGACTTGGGGGGGTGAGGGGGGAACCCCACAGAGGGAGCGCTAGTGCTCCCTCTGGGCTGTGTGCCTAGGAAGTAATGGTTACGTCCTGGGCACAGCAGCACTGTGCCTCAGGACTTAACCATTACGACCTGGGCACAGAACCGGTTAAACCATGTTTTAAGCATTTTGAAATGTTTTAGTCAGGTGCTTGTTAGGTCAAGATAGAGCATGTGTCACTGCCCACTGTCATTCTTCGAATTTTAACACATTCCAAGCTGAGCAATCAGCTTCTGACTGAAAATACTTTAAATGGCTTATGATTTTCTAGAAAATCATATGCACTTGCACACTTAAAGAGAATGCTTTCTAAGAGCTCAGTGTTCAATGCATGTATGCACAGGCAGGTTGCCCTAAAGGCCCATCCAGACTGCAGGGTCTTTCATTAACTGCTTTACATGGGTAGGGAATTAAAGACCCCAAGCACCTAGACTTCTTATATTAGAAAGGGGTGTACCTACACCTTTCAGCAGAGTTGAAATACTTCAATAGGCTGAATACAACTTCCCAGCAGGCAGCATGTGTTCTGGCACAACGGGCACTTGGATTTCTAGTTTTCTAGTTTTTTATGCAGTCACTACCTTTACACCCTTCAATCAATCAGATTATTTGTTGAGCGCACTACTCACCGGCGCTGGGGGGGGGGGTGCTACTGCTCGGAGAGCCAGGTTTTGAGGCTCTTCCTGAAGGTCAGGAGGTCTTGGGTCTTACGTAGTTTGGTGGGGAGTGAGTTCCAGATTTTGGCTGCGAGGTGAGAGAAGGATCTGCCGCCGGTTGTGGTATGGTGAATGCGAGGGACTGTTGCAAGGGCGAGGTTGGCGGAGTGGAGCTGGCGTGTCGGGATGTGGAAGTTGAGTCGATCGTTGAGGTAGGCCGGTATGGTGTCATGGAGAGCTTTGTGAGCGTGGATTAGGATTTTGAAGACAATCCTTTTGTCAATGGGTAGCCAGTGGAGGTCCTTGAGGTGGGCAGAGATTTGTTCGTGGTGAGGGAGATTGAGGATGAGACATGCTGAGGCGTTCCGGATGCGCTTGAGTTTTTTCTGGAGTTTGGCCATTGTTCACTCGTAGAGGGTGTTGCCATAGTCCAGTCTGCTGCTAACGAGGGTGTGGGTGACTGTTCTTCTGGTTTTTACGGGAATCCACCTGAAGGTCTTGCGGAGCATCCAAACGGTGTTGAAGCATGAGGACGAGATGGCGATGACTTGCTGGGTCATAGAGAGTGAAGAGTCTAGTATGAAGCCGAGGTTGCGTGCATGCGTGGTGGGTGTTTGGGGCGACTCCAGAGTGGCTGGCCACCAGAAGTCGTCCCATGCTGACTTGTTGGGGCCAAAGATGAAGATCTTGCTTTTTTCTGAGTTCAGCTTTAGGTGGCTTGCTGTCATCCAGTTGGCAATAGCGAGGAGTCCAGTGTGAAGGTTGTTCTTGGCGGTTGCCGGGTTCCTTGTGAGGGAGAGGATTAGCTGAGTGTCGTCTGAGTAGGAAATTATGTTAAGGCCATGGGATCGGACGATGGTTGTGAGTGGAGCCATGTAGATATTGAAGAGGGTGGGGCTGAGTGAGGATCCCTGGGGGACTACGCAGATGGCTTTGGTGGCCTTTGACCAGAATGGGGGGAGGCGAACTCTTTGTGTTCTCTCGGAGAGGAAGGAGGTGAGCCAGTCCAGGCTCTGTGGCGAATTCCGGCTTTGAAGAGGCATGTGCGAAGGGTTTGGTGACATACGGTGTTGAAGGCTGCGGAGAGATCGAGGAGGATGAGGGCAACTGTTTCACCTTTGTTGAGCCTGGTCCTGATGTCGTCAGTGCAGGTGATGAGGGCGGTCTCGGTGATGTGGTTTTTGCGGAATCCAGACTGGGAGATGTTGAGTAGGGTGTTGTCCTCCAGGAAGCGGGAAAGTTTGTTGTTGACTATCTTCTCTATGACCATTGGTCTCTAGGTTTGTCCATACCAAACATCGCTGCTGCATCTGTCTGTCAAAGGCCATTGTGAATCCAGTTACTGCTTCTATCCCACCTCTTCTGCTGAGAGCTCTGATTTCACATGATTACTGTTGGGATGGGAATGTTCCCTGCCTGGTGCAGAGTCATGTTCTCCTGCCCGAGTGCCTGATTGAGAGAATCTGGTATCCTGTTGTTTTTATTTCGACCCTGGTCCATGTTAATCTAGTGTGTAAATGAAGGCTTAGTTTTGTCTCTTGAAATGAATGAGGTCCTGGACATGTCCATTGAACTGGAGGGGGCACCAAGCGTGCCCTCATTTGACTCACTGTAAGAAACTGGGTTATTGGTTTAGCTGTTGAAATTTGTACTCAATCAACAACCACAATCCTTGTCAGGGTGAAACACAAAAGTCATTAAATCTGCCCGTGCTTAACCCCCTGGCAGTTTGGCACGAAGCAGTCAGGCTTGACTTAGAGGCACTGGGCCTGACTCACAAAGTAAAACGTACACTTTTATGTAACTTTGCAATTTTTTGCAATTCATAAAGGAATTTTACAAGTTGGATCTTTTGACCGCCAAGCTTTTTAAATGCAGAGACTCTGCAACGAGTGTGGAAACTCCTCAGTCCTAAAGATACTACTTGTAAAATTCATATCTGAATTGCAAAAATTTGTAACCTTACACAAAAGTGTAACTTTACTTTTGTGAATCGGGCCCACTGTGTGAAGTATTCATGAAACATACAAACAGTAATATAGTGACACATAACAAAAGGAAAATCCCAAACCAATTTGGAAAAATAGAGTAAATGTAATAAATAAAATGAGACCAAATGACAAAAATCCAATTAGTAGAACCAGGGATATGCAATTTTAAATTTTCATGAAGGTAGAGAGCATAAAAGCACAAAGCACCACTCATAGTCATCTAGTCATGCTAGAGGATGGGAAAGTCACAAGTTCAGGCCAACAGCAATGGGCCGTGGGCCAGGCACAAAGACCAGGTTAGTCCTGCTGAAGTTACCTTCTTAAAGTCTGGCACGAAGTATCCAGAACATCAGGATTTCTCCTTTTCTTTTAGAAGAGTGCACTCTGATGCTAGCCAAGGCTCCAGGGCCTGGAAAGGTACCTCTTGGCTATTGGGGACTCACTCTAGGAGAGGCCAGCAGGGCTCAGACATATCCAGGCATGTCAGTTGCAGCATGTCAGGTGGCTGTTGTAGGGAGGCCTCTGGAGCTTGTTATGTCCCTGTAGCTCAGAACAGGAGGTTAGCCCACTAAACATTGGAGTCATTCAGGTGGCCTGGGATGAAGGGAGCAGGTCTAGTCTTCCTTCACAGAGAGCAGGGCAGGCCTCAAGTAGCTCTGGGGAACAAGCATGTTTTCAAGCTGCAGGGCAGCCCTGTGGGAAACAAGACAAGCCTCAACCGGCAGGGCAGTCCTCTAGTATCAGCAGGCTAGTCCTCTGACAAACAAGACATTCCTCAAGCAACAAGGCAGTCCTCTGGGGTACAAGGCAGTCCTTCTTCCTTCTGGAATGTCCGCAGGTCCGGGAGTGTACTGAAGAGTTGGTCTGATGGTCTGATATTTATTCCTGGTGCCAGTCATCGAAGTGGGGGATTTCTCTCTACTATCCTCACATCTGGTTCTGGAAAGTTCCTTCCTTTCCCTGCCAAGGCTCCAAGATGTCTGGGGTAACAAAAGACTAGTGTCAGGTTCTTTTGTGTGTGTGTGCTGGAGGCAGCTCTTTGAAGTGTAAGTAAAACCTGAAAAAGTTTGCGCCCGCAGCCATCCTGGCAGGGTAGCCCTCACCCAGCCACACCCAGGTCCTATTGTTCACTGTCTGGGCCCAATTTACATTCTTAATGGGGAAGCCATTAACTGGCCCTGGCAGCTGGAAACACCTAGAAGACTTTCAAAACTTTTGGGCAGGAAAATGCCAACTTTATGAAAGTGGCATTTTGAAATTGCCATCTAAGATCCACCTTTACCATAATAGGATTATTAATTGTAATTCATTTAACTCCAAATATGACATTTCTACCTGCTCCCAATCAGAAGTTAACACTCATTAAATTTAATAAGATAACTCAATCTTATCCTATTAAAGAGATAGGCTATACAATAGTGACAAATAAATCTAGGAGTTTTTCACTACAAGACATATCCTAATTTTTAAATACAATGCACCATGTGCTATGGGCAGTTTAGGGCCTACCTCAGGAGTGACTTATAAGAATTAAAAAAGGATGGTTAGACCTGGCAAACGGTTTGTTTTGCCAGGTCAAAAAGGTGGTGTGAAACCCCACTACAGGCTGCTATGGCAGGCCTGAGATGTGTTTTAAAGGGTTACTTTATTGGGTGCTACAATCAGTGCTACAGGCCCATTAGTAGTATATAATTTAAAGGCTATGGGTACAAGTATTAGCATATACTAGTGAATTATAAGTAAATTAAATGTGCCAATCAGGTGAAGGCCAATTTGACAATGTTTTAGGGAGAAAGCACCCTTTAGCACTGGTTAGTACTCTTAACGTTCAGAGAGTCCTAATGCCAACAAAAACACATTTTACAATAAGGGAGGGGTGAATGCAAAAGGTTTGGGATGACCCTGCGGAGAGGGCCAGGTCCATCACTGACTACGGACTACATGAATTTAGCATGTAAAGCAGTAGTAACAGGATATGTGTTTTTTGAAATAGTGGTTGTGCATAGACCTTTTAATCTGAGTCACTGTAGGAGATGCCGACTGGCCTACACATTTAAAGCTCTCTTAAGCACTCACCCAGATCCTAGGACAAATATCCCAATATATGTTATGCATGTGTGTGGCCTGTGTGCCACATACATTGTATGTAAGTGTAAATCATTTTAATGTAGGCCATCACGTTCCATTTCGGAAGCCCCAGGCCTTGCCGCCAGCCAGAGACCTGCAATTATGCTGTAGCCTGTACGCTGGCAGAACCTCCATGTACTGGCTCCTGTCATGCCTTTGGGGACTTGAGCAAAATGCTGAAGCACTCACAGAGAGAATATTTTCATGGAACAGGGGGAGAGAGATAGGCATGTGGTCTGTGTCCTTGTCGCACGCCAAAGAGGAGATAAAATTCTACAGTAGTGGGATAAGAACAGTTGGGGCTAATAGGAGTAACTGAGCACATGAACTCAACGGTGTATATAACACTGCATGTGTGCCTGCCCTCACAATGCGTCCTTAAGCAGCCTGAATTCTTGCCATTACTACCCCTGAGAGTCAGGTGCTGAAAGGGTTGCATTGGCCCAGTTTGCAGAGCCATAGTAAAACGGACCCAAGACATCAAAGGCATAGGAAGCCAACCTCTACGGCAGAGGCCCTGTAGCCCCTGCATGTCCCATGGCCCCCATAATGGAGTCTGATGGCTACCTATTGATATATGGTTACAGCCTGGTTCGGATATCATTGTGTAGTCACTTATGTTTAAACATGCAGTTGCAGAGAAAGGTAGATATGCTGATTCATATAGCATTCATATATCTTTTGTTTTAATGTTGTTGCAGTACAATTCTCATAATAGCTTGGTGGTCCCTGGCTTCCGGTTGTGATTCCAGGTAGCTGGATATGTTTATGTTTATTACAAACTCTGTGTCCTTAGCTAGACAAGGGAGACCAAAGATCAGTCTGTAGTTGTGCAGTAATTTACGATCACCATTTAGTTGCTTCAAGAAGGGAGATATCAAACTGTTTTTGTGCTTCAAGGTGAAATCCCCCTTGTTCAAAGGATGCATTGCTAAGCAAGGATGGGTAGAAGGGCTATATGGAACAGTTCAAATGCATGGCTGTTACAGGTTTGGGTGAGAAAGGCATGGCTGCAGCACACTGATGATCCAATGTACTTCAGATTAAGTAATGTTGTAGTCAATAAAAGAGCCCTGGCATGAGGGGGTTCAGTGTTAGGCATTGAGGGCAAGTTGATGGTAGCAGCAATGCTAGTCCACATACTGTTTGTTTTGGTACATAAATGCAACAGGGATCACAGCACCAATGTTGGCATATTGTCACACTGAAAGTTGCTAATCAAGTATTTGCAAGCTCATGGTGAATTTTGAAGAGTTATAAATGTTTTTGGTTCAGATATACAACTTTGAACAAAGGTTTTTTTTTTTTTTCAGGGGCATCTCTGAGGTCCTGGTAGCATGTTCAACAGACTATATTGCAGCCTGGGGGACAAAACGTTATCTATTATATATCCAAGGCCCTACTCTAACTTACTAGGAGGTGATGATACTCACAGAGTATTTGATTTTTAATGTCTGAGCTGACTTGACTTTGTATCGAGTGTAGAATGTTACTTGATCAAGGGCAGTGGTAAAAAATGTGCCCATGAAGGCTAGAAATGTTAAAGGGGAGTAAGCATGCAGAAGAATAAAGTTTGGGAGAGCTTGAAGCAGGGTGTCTGAAATGTTTCTCTGTTTCTGGTTCAGAACATGGCTCAATTGTGGGCAGTTGACCTTATTGGGGAACACACTCACCATGGATTACTGCCTAATGAATCCAGACTACTGTAAGGAAGTCTGATTTTGTGAGGTGTTAGAAATCCTGTGTTCAAGGGCCCTGTACTGCATACCATTAAACTGCGAGCCCGGTATGCCTTTTAGCACTTGACTTTCTGGGTAGCAAAGCTGAGCAGTACATGGCTTACTTAGGATGTTTCTGTGAGGCAATGAGACAGAACTAAGGAATGAAACAAATTACACTCAGTAAAACAAAGATGAGTCTGAACTTTATCATTTAAAAAGGAGAGGCACTTTAATATGCACAAAACTGAATACTATGCACAATATTAAAAAATATATACAAAATGGTAGGTGGAAATAGCTTTAGAAGGCACTCTCTGAAGGGTCTCACTATGTAAATGGGGCACTAAAGAAAGGCCATAGAAATCAAATAATCCCTAAAGGCAGACCACACTCCGGATGTCAGACCCACCTTTAACATTTTGTGCACTGGTGTGTTACCAAACATTGTCAGAATATCATCAGACAAAGATGTCTTTTCTTACATATAGTTTAGAAAAATGCTGCCCCATTGGAATTTAACAATAGTAAATCCACACCTAAAGGGACAATTGTTTTGCAATCATTATTAGGGATAAAATATTTATGGTAGACAATATTTCTGTACACAATATTTGACATACCACATTGCCTACCCTAAAACCACTTCATCCCCACACATCCTTATAGCAAATCATGTTGTATGCATTTATAAAACATCAGGCCTCAGAGTCATCACCATATCTCCAACTACACAAGAGACCTTTCAATATCAATGAGCATTTATATCCATAATTCAATGCCACTGCAAGAATTTGAAGGAATTTTACCATTCAATTTTGGAAACTCATGCCTCCCAACGTACTCTAAATGACCGTTGTCTGTCTATATCAAAGTATTTTCCTTGTTTTTTCCAAACTTCTTGCCATATTTTTCCAGTTCTAGTGATACCCAGACAACCCTTGACTGGGTGTTAACTAAATTACATTACTATTGCCACCTTTGGCTTTGTTTTGATAAAGGTCTATTTAAAAAAAGATTATAAAAGCATAGAATTATAGGTGGGTAACTTTAAATGATGGGGATATTGTTCACTGAGGTTTTATGACCAGCATTAATTAAACAATGAGAGTAAAGCTCGAGTAATCAATAATGTCACTCAGAACTCCAAGGTAAAAAGAATCTACTTAATTCACAGTTACCTATATACAGTTTAATGTTATGTATGGCCCCCACACCATATTTGCCTGCTCACATGAGCAGGGCAGGGTAGAGAGCATGGGGAGGCATACCTAGCCAGGGGTACTGCCACCCAACTCAAGGACATATTTTCAGTGGCTCCTCACCCATCTCTCCCACTCAGATTTTTAACTTTGACCTTCTGTCCGTCCACCCCATCCTAATAAAAAATATTCCATTCCTGGCATCCTGCCATGCTCCCACACCACCCTCTGTGTACTCCCTCCCCTCATCCTTCCCCCTATGTAGCATAATGCTAGCATCCTCATCCACATTCTGTATTCTTTGTGTCCTTGACCCCAGTATACAAAACTTCTATTTGTTCTCCTGCCACCCTTCCACACAACTCATTACACATTCTCCCCCATCTATGCCAAAATTTTCAGTCTTCACTTTCACACTGGGTGGGGGAGAGACAAAACCTTTGTGCTGCAGCGACTGCATGTTTGTCCCTTTCATTTCAGAACAGCAGTAACCCATTTAAAGGTTATGTGGCATTTGGCAGAAGCAGAACACTATCTGTGTTCTCCTGATTTCTTCAGTTATGAGACCCATAGGAGTCAGAAGAAAGCTGGTGAGGCCATGAGCCACATTCTACTTCTTTGCTGGGGACTCTGGAGACCCAAGCAAGGTGAGGTAACTAAGGGGAAACAAGCATTTACCCTTATGACGTTGCAAAGGTGGGAATCTATTTTTGCTAACTTATAGCATTGGATAACAGGATTTAAAATCTGATATTCATGCCAATGGCTCTTTATCAGTCCCACACGTAGCATCACTGTTAGATATTTGGTCTGTAGTTGGCAGAGGTATGGACCCTGTCCAAGTAGGGACCACAATCCTAGTCAGGGTAAGTCACAGCACAACCTAAATTGTTCTGTGCTCATTCTCTGGTAGCTTGGCACAGAATAGGCATGCCTAGCTGAGAAGGCAATGTGTAAAGTATTTCTGCAATAACTCATACAGTAACACACTGGAAACACTACAAAAAAATTCCTCCCCACCAGTTTAGTTAAATAGATAATATTTATCTGAATAAAATAAGACCAAAACAGCAGACATCCATCCACAAGTCAATATATCACTTTTTAAAGGTTTAGCTGAGTCAAAATCCTTAAGAATTAGTGGTTGTATCATTTTAACACACAGCACATGGGAAGCATCAGAAATTATGATCCCAAGGGCTGCAGAGGAGGAGATGCGTCGGAAAGCAAAGCGACATGTTGGTTTTCCTGGTGCAGCGAAGACGATGCATCATTTATTTCCACGTGGTAATGTGATGCGTTGATTTCCACGAGTGCAGCCTTGGTTCCTCAGTGAGATGCGGGGATATTTTGATGCCCATGGACACTGTGTGGAAAATCCAGAACGTATTGTGAAATGGCAACAGGTGCTGAATCGATCTGGCAGGCAATGTGGCGATTCTTCAGCTGCAAGACAGGTGCTGCGTCGATCTGCCAGGTGTTGTGTCAAATCTTGCAAATGTTGCTTCAGTTTGATGATGTGCTGGTTTTTCTTTTCTTTGGTGAAGTCTTTGATGGCCATGAGACTTCAGAACAGGAGGCAAGCTTAATCTGAGCCCTTGGAGAGCACTCGTGGGGGAAGTCAGAGTCCTTCCAACAGAGTCAGGTGCCAGGAAGCAACAGGGAAACAAGGAGGCCAGCAGACCTTCCAGCAAAGCAGTCCAGATGAGTCCTTTGGGCAGCCCGACAGTCACTCTGACAAAGTCCAGTTGTAGGTCCAGAAGTGTTTGACATGGTAGGGTCACAGACCCAGTATATATGTATATATAGGCAAAAGTGCTTTCGAAGTGGGGAAAATTTCGAAGAGTGGTTTTGAAATGCACAGGTTCTCCTTTCAACCCAGGTGTCTGCCAGGAGCCCTCAGTCTCTTGTGTGAGGATAGGCCACTGGCCTTTGAAGTGTAAGTGAGAGCCCGTCCTCCCTTCCTGCTCAGGGAAGCCCATCTGTATGCAGATGAATGCAGATGCAGCTACGTGCTCTGTGTTTATTGCTGTCTGGGTGGAATGCACAAGGGGAACTGTCAACCAGCACAGGCCACACATGGATTGGAGAAAGGCTGTAAGGAACAGAGAGCAGTAAGTGCAGAGAAAAGCCTACTTTCTAAAAGTGGCATTTCTAAAATAATAATGTAGAATCCAACGTATCCAGTAAGTAGGATTTCTCACTACTGTCTCTACCATACCAAACATGACAAGGCCACTCCTTTTAGATCAGAAATTACCATTCAAAAGTCTAGAAGGGAATTTTCAATGCTGGCCAATGAGAGGAGCAGGCTTCACAGTAGTGAAAAACAACTTTACTTGTTTATCACTACCAGAACATCTAAAACTACGTACATGTCCTGCCTTTTAGTCACATAGCACCCTGCCATTTGGGCTACCTAGGGCCTACCTTAGGGGTGACATATGAAATAAAAAGGGGGTGTAAGGCTTGGTAAGTAGTTTCAACTGCCAAGTCAAAGTAGCAGTGAAACTGCACACACAGGCCTTGCAATGGCAGGCCTGAGACATGGTTAAGGAGCTACTTTGTGGGTGGCACAATCAGTGCTGCAGGCCCACTAGTAGCATTTCATTTACAAGCCCTGGGCACATCTAGTGCACTTCACTAGGTACTTACAAGTACATTAAATATGCCAGTTAGGTATGAGACAATGTTACCATGGTTTAGGAAGAGACCACATGCACTTTAGCACTGGTTAGCAGTGGTAAACTGCCCAGAGTATTAAATCTAACAATAATAGGGTCAGAAAACAAGAGGAAGAAGGCAAAATCTTTGGAGTGACCCTTCAGAGAGGGCAATTTTCGAATAATAGCGCTACCAGCATTCCTGGCAGAAGAATTACATTTTTACAAGTCAGAATTCTAAAGTGATTTTAAAACATAACATGCACACAACGCCTAGTTTTAAATTGATTTCAGTGTAGAATTCATCTCCAAAGGTTGCACGGCTGGTGAACATCCGTAGGATGTCAGAGCAGGAGGTTCTGCCATGCTTTTCAATCTATCGAACAATATAATTATTTTGTGGAGCTATTGAGTGCTCCAAATGATCCTCATGTTTTTGTTTAGATTTATTTCTATTTTTCAAATACAAACAGATTAAAAATCATTGTTAAACTGAAAACATTCTTCTGGAACAAGCAGTACCAAAATAGAAAGATATTTGATACCAATTGATTCCATCAAAACCCTTGGTACTACAACATTTTGCTCAGTCCCTCATTGTCACTACACACCCATGAAAAAGCTAAATTGAAAAAGTATAGGTCCTCAAGCCATAAAGAGTATGTATCAAAAAATATTGTCACCTTGGAATCTATTTAAAAGTTTTTGCTAAGATTATAAGCAAATAAAAACCCAGGGAATTCATACTTACATCCTCATTCTCAGTGATGTGAGCCAAGACTGGGTTTAAAATTGTGTGTGCCCAATTGCATTGTTCAAGTTGTGCAATAATTTTACACACATACAAATTTTCTGGCACAAATTCTTCAATGTTTACTGAGAGATTTTATGTGGGGGAAACATATCACAACAATTGTAAACCTGTTGATTTACTTTATGGTACTCACGTTATCAGTTATTCCTGCACAATCTACATCTAGCAGCCAAACTGCTTGGGGTACAATGGTGGGATGGGAGAGGGAGAGAGAAAGAGAGAGAGAGGGAGATGGAGATAGGTAAGAAAACTGTTGTTTTTTTTCTATTGGGGTCTTGCCTGTAACAGCTCAAACTCTTGTCTTCAAACCCACCGATTGATTAGCATTTGTTTGCTTAACTGTCACTCTTTTTTGCTGCCTTCTAAATGGCCAGCAAAGGCTGACCTCACCTCCCCTTCTTTTGATTGGAGCATAGACCTAGTACTGGTTGCTTCATCTTGTTTACTGTAGCTGCGCTAATCGTGCTGTGATTGCGGCACTATTTTTATTTTATCTTCTTCCCTCTCCCTTTTTGACACACTTGCCATTTCTTGTTATGTTTTACTATGCCACACACACTTCAAAGAAACCCTTCTCTCCTTTGAAATGGATGTTTGTTGTGGAAACAGATGTTTTGGACTCAGCCCTCTCTGCAGGGTCACCCCCAAATGTTTTGCCTTCTCACCTCCTGTTTTGCTGAATTCACTTTTCTTGGCCTTAAGACTTTGGGCACTTTACCTCTGCTAACCAGTGCTAACATGCTTGTGCTCACTCCCTAAAACATGAAAAAATGGCTTACACCTAAGTGTCATATGTAATTTACTGGTAAGTGCCAAGACATGTGGTATATCATATACCCTTGGCCAGTAAAATAATTATTACTATTGCGCCTGCAGCACTTATTATGCCACCTACTTTAGTAGCTCCTTAAAATATGACTCAGGCCTGCTCTTGTAACCTGTGTACAGTTTAAAACTGCCAATTCGACCTGGCAAAATAAACCCCTTGCCATGCCTAATACATATAAGCCCCCCAAGAAAGGCCCCAAGCAACCCATAGGACAAGGTGTACTCTATTTAAAAAGGTGGACATGTACTTTTAAGTTTTAAATGCCCTGATAGTGGGAAACTCCAAAAATATTTTTTCACTACTAGGAGGCCTACCTCTCCCTTAGAATAACATCGAGGTAGCCTATCACATTAAATATGTAATAATATTTGTTCTGGAACAAGTAAGGATGTTATGTTTGGTGTTTAAGAAATTGTAATTTGAAAGCCTCTTTAAAGATAAAGTCAAATTTTAAGTCACAATTTGGAAAATACCACTTTTAGAAAGCTGGCAATTTCTTTTCCTAACAATTTGGTGCCTGCAGCCGGTTTCCGGGGCCACATGGCTAGGTGTAGTGGGCAGTTACTCTTTGTGTATTTCTTCCAGACACACAAACAATAGAGGAACTGGATGAGGGCAGGATGAGCCATCCAAGCAGGATGTGGGAGTTGGAGCTGTACACAGCCCTACTTGCACTTTAAGGACACTGCCTCAACTCACACAGAAAGAACATCACACTAGCCTTTTGTGTCCCCGGACAGCCTAGGACTAGGAAAGGGAGATTGGAAATTTCAGAGAGCTCTGTGGGTGTAAAACTCAAGGTGTTTCTTCCAATTCACAGCTGGCATTGAGTATAAAAATAGTACTCTCAAATCTAATCTTCAGTACACTCCTGGACCATTGGATACACCAGTTAAAAAGACTTCCCTTCTGTCTGAGGCCTTCCCTGCTGTCTGAGAAATAATACTGGACCTGCTCCCTTCAACCCAGGCTACCTGTGTGATTCCAAAGGTTGGTTGACTGACCTTCTGTTCGGAGCTGCAGGGACACAACAAGCTCTAGAGGCCTCATTGCCGCTGCTCTGCTGACTAGCTGTACTAGACAAGCCTGCTTCTTCAACTGCACCTTCCTGAGCCCTGCGGGCCTGTGCTGGTATGAGTTCCTGATCCACAAGTGGTGCCTCCATAGGTCCTGGACCCTTAGCTCAGATCTGAGAGGAAGCTCTTTCTGGCCTAACTGAAATTGTGTGTGAAGCAACCCGAAGTCCTGCAAAGCCTCACCACACAGTTACAAGCTCTATCGGAACTGACCGCAAGCAAAATGAAGCCCAGCAAAGCTTTGATTCACAGCTCAGAGCCTCATTGAAATTGACACCAAGTGACGCAAAGCCCTGCTGCACAGCTGCCAGCTTTATCGAAACTGATGCCGAGTGACGCAAAGCCAAGCTGCATGTCATTGGAACTGATGCAGACGGATGCAAAGTCTCTCAAAGCTTCACTGCATAGCTTTATTGGAACTGTTGCAGGATGACACAAAACCTCACAAAACAATGCCGCACAGACTGGCACCAAGGTCATAAAGTACGATCCTCAGTGGGCCCAGCCTCATCCTGTGTCTGGCCTGCATTCCATTGAGGTCAGCCCATATTTATGACTTTGTCCAGGTCCATCGCGACCAGATACCCTAAGTTGCCACTTTGCGCCTTTTGGTGGTACTTGCATCTATATCTTTAAAACTGCATATCTGCAGTTCTACTGATCATATTTGTGTCACTTAGGTCTCAGCTAATTTAGTGAAAATGTTGTCTTTTTATCTAAATTGGTGTGGAATTTGTCTTGTGATGTGATTTTGTTTTATTACTGCTTAAGTGCTGCAGATTTGATCCTTTGCCTTTAAGTTAAAGCTGACTGCTTTTGTGTCAAACTACTAGAGGGTTAAGCACAGGTTAGTTTAGTGACTTCTTGCAGTTCATTCTGACAAGGATTGTGGCTGTTGGCTTGAGTAGGGTTTCCCCCTCAACCAAGAACCCAATTTCTTGCAAAATGTTAACAAGCATTGGCAAAGCCAATATCTCTCACCATTGAGGCTATTGTCTCTGTCATTGACTTTTGTTCCTGTTGTAAAGCTTGGGCATTGCCAATTTTGGCAGTGATTTGTAGCCATGCTGTATAGCAGGGAGGCTGCTTGCAGCATGGCAACAAATAATTTAAAAAAGGACTATAATGCATCCAGGACGACAGTACTTTAACAAACAAGTGAATTAGCCCTGGCTGAATTATAACAGTTTTTTTTATTAGTTTTAGCCACACTTGAAAAAATCTGTGTTGTGGTTTAACATGGCTACATCATGTTGCCAAAGCTAATGGCTCTCATAGGTGAGACCCATTGGCTTTGCCAAAGCTTGTTCCTTATGTTGTAATTAAGGCTAAATGTTTGTGCCCTAAGTATTTTGAGCATATTCTTTTGTCTAAACGTTTCCCCAGGTTCCCTTTTGATAATATTGTGCAACGGTTTTCATTAGAATCCTAAATACAATGTAACTACAAGAATTCGCAGTATACACAATGAAGGTATGGCGTCTTGTGAGTTGAATACTTCACTCCATTTGATCATAGAGCGGTAAAAAGAAAGGGGAATTTTTAGAAATGTTCATATTAAAAATTTGCGTCACTAGTTGTAACTAAAATGTCCTTTTCCCCTCAATCACTGTGCCCGTGTATTCCACCCCCGCCTCTGCGGAACGCTGACGTCTGGAGGGCAATGATTGCTCTCTTAGCTGTGGAGTGGAGAACACTGCGTGCCTCATGCTGGGAGGCATGCACTCTCCAAGTAAGGAAAAGCTTTAGCCGGCTGCAAATTACTAGTTATTCCACTGCGACAAGTCTCCACTTTGTAGTTGCCAAATTGAAGAGACTTCAGAGCCACGACTGTGGAAATAGACGAAGAAACAATTTCCTTCGCTTGGTACTTTGTCTCCTGAACCTAATTTCACTGTGATTGGCCTAAGGCTTGGGAACATCGCAGTGCCAAGGGGGAAAGTGTTTGCAATTTAAAATCCTTTAGCTAGTTATGCTAAGCGGACACGGCATTGGGACTTTACAAATAGGGTTGTGCTGGATGTGACGTTTGGTTGTATTGCTTGTTATATGTGGAGTTGCAATTGGGTCGCCAAGCTAAATATTCTAAAATTAATGTGATAAAGACTGTTTTGAGGCTCCATTATTGCATATTGTTAGTTGAAAGAATTACTGGATAGAGCTAAACTCTGAAAGGAATTCTAATAAGTGCAATAAAATATCTCGCTGTCGTAGCACACATATACAATGACATTACGAACACAGATCAACATTAATTTAGTCGACTATGCCTATCAACAGAAAGAAGAGAGATTTTTTTGTCAGTGCTAAATTGGTTACGGCCTCTTATGTGAAAGAACCTAAACACGTTGGTGAACTGCAAAAAAAGGAGAAACAAGTCATATACACCAGTGGTTCCCAACCTGTGGTCCGGGGACCCCTGGGGGTCCGCAAAGACATCTCAGGGGGTCCGCGAGAGCCTAGAAAATTAAAAAGTATTAAAAAATATTGACAAATTGGGTCCCCAGCTTCCAGTAATGACTCAGGCGGGGGTCCCCGGATTCCCATGATGATTCAGTGGGGGTCCCTGGGTTCCATTAATGTTAAAGTGGGGGTCCACAGAAATCAAAAGGTTGGGAACCACTGAATAATTTCACTGTCACTGTATTGATGTGGACCCAGATAGAGATCAACAGCTACAGTTGAAAACAGTTAATTTTTATAAATATTATGCTAATGAGTATACATTAAGAAAATGTTTAAAACACTTTGAAATACAACAACAGCCATTTTCATGTAAAGGTTACTTCTTTAACACAAGAACATCATTCTGAGATTTGATTAACTACTGAAAAAGCTCACTGTATAAAAGAAAAATGGAGAAAGTCATAGCAAATTTATTTTTGCAAATATTTTCTTTCATAAACTAGTTTCCATTGTGTCAAAACGGCAGGCACAGGCTACAGTTGTCAGTTTAATTCCCCTGTGGCATGGAAAAGGCAATTATTTTATGCACGAGCCGCCTTTAAAGCGAGCCGGAAACAATGCAGTAGGCCATTTCCTGCTGGGCCAGCAGGCGGAAACTGAGTTTCCTCCCACTGACCCAGCGGGAAACTCCTAATGGGCCCGCCGGGGAGGCTGCCACACTGCCAGCAGCCTACTCATTGGAACTTCGGCGGACAGCCTTTTCCATCCATCAAAGTCATGATAAGCCCCAGTATGTCATGGGCCTCTGTAGAACCCTAAATTCATAAACACTTAGTACTAGAGGTAGCTTTTTCCTGGCACTCGTTTTCAGATTGACAACCAGGCCTTGTGGACAGCTGAAAGCTAGGGAGCAAGCCCCTGTGCTCTAAGATGTGGTTGTAGTGTGCTTTGGCTTCCATGAGCCATGGGAGTAGGTGAAAGTGGGCCTGCAGATACCAACAGGCTACTGCCTTTTTCACCTACTTCAACCATTAACAGAAATGGCCCAGTATTTTAATTCAGTAAGACTATATTTCTACCCTTAATCCGGCAGCAGAAATATACTCCTGTACTCCACTACTCACTGTCCATCTGGGCAGTGAAGTACATGGTGTTTGCAGTGCTGCTGCCTGGACCTACACTATGTGTATGCTTTCTCTCATTGTATCCGTCAAGTCCTTTGGTCCTTTCTGAGCTGGGCCTCGAGTATGCCCTCCTTTTTTCTGGCTAGGTTGGAAGCAGTTTCTGTTTCTCTTCTTTTGTACCACTTTGTGACATGCACAGATGCCCAGATTCTGTTTGAGGACGACATTGCTGGGGACCCCACATTTTTATACCTATGGTTCCAATGCCTTCTGCTCTTCTGATGAGTTTGTCAGTTCAACGAGATCTTGTGGGGTTTGGCGGCCTATTTGGGGTTGGTTCTAAACAAACCTCAGCCATCCCTGCCTCCCTCTCTTCAGGATCCTGGGAAAGAACCAGCTTGCAGCTCTACGTGCCTGCCACAGATTGCAACTTACCTGCTTCCTATTCCTGTTCTGAACCCGTTGGGCAGCGCATCTTCAGGAATCCCAATTTCTGCAGGAAAGCTTCTAAGCTGACACCAGCTGGAAAACGAAAGAAGGTTATAGGTTAATGCACACTAACTCCAAAAAGTATCAAACGTATTGTTTGTGCTAAAACAATGGACAAGAGATCGTATATTTGCTAACAGCGAATGGGCACACAAGTGCTTTTCATTTCTTCAGAGAGAATATCAGGAACAATTGAAATAATCTGCATCAATATTAAGATTATTTTCACCAGGAAATAAAAGAGTCATCTGTATTTTAGAGGAAGTACTCAATGAATTCAAGTAAAGCAAGTGGGACTTAACAGTGCTTAATATGTTTTGACACGTGATTACGGCTAACAATACACACCCCACATTTTTATTATTAGGGTCGAGCACGCGCAAGTGCTTGGATCATGTTTTAATCTCTCTGACGCCCGACACTTTCATTAGTTAGTGGGCTTGCCTTTTAAAAATCGATTGATTCCATTTGTGGAAGGCATGCATACGTCATGCCTTTTCCGGTGTTTAGCCCTCCTCAAGCACACCGGTAAACTACTGAAAACAGATGAGGCTCTGTGTTTTCAGCTGGTTTCTGGACTACTTTATCTTTTCATTTCCTGCGCAGCGCGATCTTGCTGGGCAGAAGTCGAACGCTTTGCATGACATCGACCCTGTTACATGGATAATTGTACTTTTGCTGATAAATTTCATTGCGAGCGAACTTCTGTTTCCTTTTTTGTGTCTCCTTCACGCTCTTGGCGACCATCGGCTTGCATATGTGAAACTATTTTACTTTTCGTAATTAGTTTATGTAGCAAGAAAAGTCCAGTTAGGAATTTACAACGCTAATAGCTCTAATGCGAGCAAATGTGAGATCGGTCGCATTGCAAATGCTTGATTATTGTTTATGTGCATTCCTGTAGCCCTCCTTATCCAATCAACGTTAACACCAGTAGTGAGAATTCGGTAATCAGACCTTGAAATATTTAGAGTCCCATTAAGCAATCCTACTTCTGGCTTGTAGTAAAGACATTCAGTGGCTTGATTTAGTGGCGTAACGGAAAATGATGGGGGGCCTCCTAATGAATGTGATGAGAGGTACCTGAGTCTTCCATATCCCATGTGCAGGCTGAATTGGGACCCTCTGAAGGCTCAGGGGCCTCTTCAGAGGTTGAGAGACCCCCTCCTGCAGGGCTGCAGGGTCCTGCCTTATGTTCCCAAAGACATTGTATTTCCCACTCCTCTGCCATCCCGTCAACTACAGGAGTATTCAACACTTAGTGGCAGTATAAGGGAGAGCAGAGGACAAAAGGATCCAAGTCACTTCATCAGACCCTGTCACTGAACCAGGTTAATGAATACAGGGCCCCACAGAGTTTTTTATCCACAGCCTTCATTGCACATTCCTTTGTGTCAATGCAGAAATGGCATAGGAGTTTCGACGCATTTAACCCCTAGTGTCGCGGTGCAGGCACAGATTCGTTTTGTAAGCCACTGTGCATGTGCACAATGTGCTTTTCCCCAATATCTGCACTACCAAAGATTGGGAAAATATTACTAAATCGCCAGAATTGTAACGTGAAATCAAACAGGTTCGAGACGGAGACCAATAACATGTTGCTTTTTTAGGGTCAAGCACACAAGCGCTCCGTCCCTGTTGTAAACTCTCTTTGGGCTTTTAACCACACCCATGTCACGCCTGTCACTTTCATTGGTTTGTTGGCTTTCCTTTTAAATCCGCTCGATTTCATTAGTGAAAGGCATGCATATGTCTTGCCTTTTCTGGTGTTTAGCCCTCCTCGAGCGCATCGGCCAACTACTGAAAACATTCGAGGGTCTATGTTGTAAGCCTGGTTTCCGGACTACTTTATGTTTTTATTCTCCACACAGCGCGATCGCACTCATTTTCTTTCTCTCAATTTATATGGCAAGAAAAGTCCGGTTAGGAGTTTACAATGCTAATAGCTTTAACTTGAGCAAATGTGAGACCCTTTGCATTGCAAATGCTGTGTTTTTTTATATCTAGTCACCCAAGCCTAGTTTCTTATTGCTTCCCAAAGCAGGTACATGTCTACGACTTGTTTGCGACTTTGCAGGGTGTTGATCTACAGCAGCCGTGCAGAATGGTCAATGCCTGCCTTCAGGGTGTCCTCTGACACACCTATAAAGAATGCAAACTTTTCTCGGCCGTTAGAACTACGTGTACGTAATGTATACATTAGACACAAGAAAATATATGTGGGAGCACTGCACGTGTATCTTCATTTTGACACGTACAGAAATCACATAAATTATGCATGCATAACACCTTTTGTGTACCCCTCCCCCAATTACTACAGCGGTTTGTGAACTAATTGCCTCCTTCATATTACTGGTGATCACGGCGCTCAACTTGAGCAGTTTTGCACCCGCTGTGCCAGTGATGGCCCTATGCACACTGTTTTACATGGACAGTTGTGACCGGCAGCTGGGCGGTAGCTGTCTGTGCAAAACTGCAGCTAGAGAATTTTGCCCTCATGGGGGTAACTGCGAAACTTGGTACAAATCTTATTTGCCTCAGATTTAGCTCTTGCTCTGTGCCTGTGTGAATGACCCCGTTAGGGTGATGCCAGAACTTGCCCTTTACCTAAAAGCTCCACCCCTCCTACCACACATACGTAAGCACTCTCGTCGTTTTATATATTGTGTGATTTTACACAACAACAACACAGCGCTTTATAGTAATGATGGCAGAACATACACAGAATCGCATATAAGTAAAGATTGTGCTGGGCAACTTACATCACAATTAGAATGTAGAGGTAAATGGAGAACCTAAAAATGTACTTGCCCCTCCTGCTGAGTACATCACGCTGCTGAGCTCCAAGCAGGTCACCGCGTGTCTCTGATTGCTCAGCGCCCTTGAGAGAACCGGCCTTCAGAAGGCAGCCTTGTTTGTACTTAAAATCACTTAAACTACCAGGTCAGGTGACCCGATTTTGAAAATCAAGAACAGGGACATTCCCTCAACAACAGAAATAGGAATGCAATATCGAGGGTCGCAGGAGGGTGTAAAAGACAGCGTTCACCAACATGGAATTTGGCCAGATCTGTTGAGACAGATTACAGGAAACCGTGACTCCTCTGTACCAGGTAGTGTCTCCAATGAATATAGGAATAGTCTACGTTCAGTTTCTACCATAATTCTTTAGTTTAAAAATACATTGAAGATACAAAAAAATGTACACGTGGTGGTCCAGTGGAGTCGCAATGCAACAACATAACAGAACATGGTATCGCCATTTTTATTGGGAGATCTCAACAATATGTATGCAGCAGGAGAAGGCTGTTTGAGTGATGAACTAGCAGTAGTTAGAAATTGAAGAAATGAGACTTAAAGGGCTATAGTATAAAGCCGGAGTATCTTTTGTTACAGGGCTCTAGATAAGGTCTGGGTGTTAATACTGGGGGCTCTGGAGTGTGGGACGCGTGTATAGTGAGAAAAGGCTGCGCTCTGATACAATGTGCTATTATTTCCAGTGCTTACAGACAACAGAGGAGCGGTTGAAGCGCTATATATAATGGGTTGCTGGGGTCTCTCAGTGAGCTGCTGTTTCCAGCCGTGCTGACGGAGGTGCAGACGCACCCTGGGCGCAAATTGGGGCATGTCTGCAGAGAAGGCGAGTTCTCTCTCTGGGGTACCTCTGAAAGCCACAGGTGTGTGAGGCGGAGGTTGTGGGCAAATAAGTGTCCCCTTGGGACAAAGTTAGCCGGTAGGGGGCGCAGGCAGGGCTGAGGAGGACAGAGCGGTAATGGGGTGCAGGAGTGGGGTGACAACCATTTACTCCTCCTAATTTTACCCTATAAAGCAACTTGGTATTAGGGCAATTTCAAAATATGCTTTTAATTAAAGAGCTTGATATGCCAGAAAGCCTTTGATTAATGATGCTCACTTTGTGTAGAATTAGCGCAGTGAAGTTGTCAGAGGCGCTGCAAAAGCTTTTGCAAGAATATATATATAAAATAGCACATGGAATGCCAGCGCCATTACTGGTGGCATAAGACGGACCGGGACAGGCCGTAATTAAATTGTCCCAGGACCAACCCTGAAACAATGCACGCAAGACAACATTTCTTTATTCGGCAAAATGACTTCCATAAAAGCGCAGAAGGCACACAT
Organism: Pleurodeles waltl; assembly: GCF_031143425.1. Taxonomy (NCBI): domain Eukaryota; kingdom Metazoa; phylum Chordata; class Amphibia; order Caudata; family Salamandridae; genus Pleurodeles; species Pleurodeles waltl. The sequence continues at coordinate 253,535,834 of NC_090448.1, read as the reverse complement.
GAGCCATCACCAATTTCAAATGGTACCATGTGGCTTTGAGCGACCATTTTTTTACTCACCAGAACTCCCTCCCTTACTAAACATTGCAGCAAGTTTTCCCTCGCAGGTTCGGCCTTTGAACCCCTTCACACACTCAAAAACGCGTGACTGCAACACAACGGAGGCAAGTGTGCCGTACAGGAAACGATTCCTAGCCATTTTCACTTGGTTTTAGTGTAGCATAAAAAATATGCAATTTCTTGGCTTACAGTGAAAAAGCAAACAATGAAGAAAGTGCACTGACAACAAAGCATAGTTACTTCTTTAGCGCTTTGGGCTGAGTAAGTCACCTCTATGCGCTATGAACAGATATAATCAGGTTAGCCAATGTGCTTCTCGAACCTGATATGGATCGAATCCCCTCCCATCCTGGTGTGCGGGGGCAGACAATGCACTTAATACCTATCTGGGCACACTGTGTAAACCTCACCATGCATACAGAAATGCAAGTCCGATGCAGGGGACCTTAGCCGATCCTGTGTTAATGTCCGTGTGCTATGACCAGGGCTGTTGAATTACGCTACAAGAGAGGGCCAAATTATGTGGCAGGGTTGAGTAAAGTACATGGCAAAGAAAAGGTAAATTATGTGGCATAATGCAGAACATTGTGCAATAGTATTCATTACTTTTTCATTAGGGTCGAGCGCGCAAAGCGCTCTGCCCCGGTGTAATCTCTCTGTGGGCTTTTATCCACAACCATATCACGCCCATTTCTTTTGTTGGTTCATGGGCTTGCCTTTTAAAATTCGCTAGATTTCATTAGTGGAAGGCATGCATAGGTCATGCCTTTTTCCGGTGTTTAGCCATCCTCTACAGCACCGGTAAACTACTGAAAACATACAAGGCTCTGTGTTTTCCATGTGGTTTCTGGACTACTTTTTCTTTCGTAGGCAGCGTGATCTTGCTGGGCAGTAACCGAGCACTTTGCATGACATTGACCCTGTTACATGGATAACTGCACTTTTGCCGATATGTTCCACTGCGAGCAAACTTCTGTTTCCTTTTGTGTGTGCGCTTTGCGCTCATGGCGGCCGTTGGCACGCTTATGTGAAACTGTTTTACTTTTTAGTTTATGTGGCAAGAAATGTCCAATTAGGAGTTTAAAACACTATTAGCTCTAACTAAAGCAACCGCGAGACCCATTGTATTGCATAATTTATTTGAGAAATGAGTCTCACTCTGCGGTACTTTTTTAATGTTTGGTTCATAGTATTGCAGCATGAAGTATTTTTTGAAGCACTATGAACTATTTTCCATGAATAATTTATTTAAGAACAGTGTTTTAAAAAAATGTAATTTTATGTATGTCTAGATTAAAACATATGGCACTCTGTAGTTTATTTAGGCAAGATCAGAAAAGATTTAGTATATAATTCGGTTCTTTCAATTTGTTCTGGTAAATGGTATCCATAAGGGCGAGGAGGCACCAAGTTAGGAGTATCATTTAACATCTGTCCTGTTAGACAAGGAGTGTATTAATTGTATTTGTTTTTTTTGTGATGGTCATGATCTTTGTTTTATCTTTTATGTATGGTTGTTTTTATGCACTTTAATGGTCTAATTTTAGGCCGAATAAATAAATAACTACTCTGGGCACTTTACCACTGCTGATCAGTTCTAAAGTGCAAGTGCTTCCTGTGTAAATTTTGATTATGATTGGGTAGCCATGATTGGCATATTTGATTTACTTAGCGAGTCCCTAGTTAAGTGTCCAGGGCCTGTAAATCAAATGCTACTATTGGGCCTGCAGTACTGATTGTGTCACCCACATGAGTAGCCCTGCAAACATGTCTCAGATCTGTCATTGCAGTTTCTGTGTGTGCAGTTTTAAACTGCCATGTCAACCTGGTAAGTGCACCCACTTGCCAGGCTCAAACTTTCCCTTTTAGTACATGTAAGGCACTCCTAAGTTAGGCCCAAGGTAGCCTCATGGGTAGAGTGCAGTGCATTCAAAAGGTAGGACATGTACTGGTGTATTTTACATGCCCTGATAGTAAAATACTACCAAATTCCGTTTTGATAATTGCAAGGCTTATCCCTCCCATAGGTTAACATGAGTATTGCCGTGAAATATCTCTCAAGGGTGATTTCCCGTTGGGAGCACATTGAGATATGGAGTTTGGGGTCTCAGAACTCACATTTTAAAAATACATCTTTAGTGAAGGTGTTTTTTTACTTGTGTGTTTGAAAATGCCACTTTTTGAAAGTAGATATTTTCTTGCTTAACCATTCTGTGCCTCTGTCTGGCTGTGGAATATATGTCTGGGTCAGGATGACAGTTGAGCTGGTTGTGAATTCACTCTAGACAGTCACACAAAGGGAGCTGAGGTGTGCCCTGCATATCCTGATGGGCCTTCCTGGGCTAGAGTGGAGGGAGGAGTTGAAACCTGATTAGGGCTGTGCCTGTCCTTACACAATGCAGTCTCCAACCCCCTAGAGTATGTTTGGGACCAGGGCAGGAAAGGCAGGGTCTTTCGCTTTACAAAGACTTTCCTTTGAAGTTTGTCTACCACAAAGGCAGAAATAAGTATAAGTATTGGACCTGGACTTTTAGAACACATCTGGATCAAGAGGAGACTCTACCAAGGAGAAGATCTGAAAAGTTGTGAGGAAGAGTGCTACCCCTTTGCTGTGTGTGCTTTTTGGGTTGACCTGCAGTTGCTGCTTCTGCTTGGAGAGGACAAATAATGGACTTTGCTGGGTATCCTGCTTGTGAGGTTTCTCCAATGGTTTGGACTGAGCTTGCCTCCTGTTAAGAAGTCTCAGGGACATCAAAGACTTCATCTGCCAGCCCCATGGTTCTCTTGCTGAGGACCATGACTTGCCAAGAAGTGCCCACTCCAGTTCCTGGGCCAATGGGAGTGAAATTTGGAATGAAACAAGAAGAACCAGACACATCAACTCCTGACTCTGCCCTTCTGCCTGCACCCGAGGCTGTGGTCCCCGCTGAAGGGTAACGATTGCTATCAAAACCACAGGCCTGGCGCTGTCACAGCGCCTCTGAAGTTCCGCAACATTGTGAGACCCGAGTGCCGTGTCACCGACATCTGTGACACCTAACTCCGCCGGGGTGCCTATGGCCTTGTGGTGTGACCGCAACACTGCAAAGTCACCTCATTGCGTCTTGACCGGCTGGACTTATCGACCCTGCCGGATCATAAGGAACTGCTGCCTGGCTGCCCAAGCCACCTCACCTCTGCTGCCTCCGAAAGGAACCAATGCCTCACCTTCCCTACGTAGCAGTAGGGGGCCAACACCTCACCTCCTTTGCAGCAGTACAGAACCTACGCTGCACCGGATCCAGCGGCACCTCACCTCTCCAATACCGTGCCATGTCTTTGACTCTGCCTTGTTTCTGAGGTAATGTATCTGGGGTCCATGTGATTATGTGACCGGTGCCGCTCTCCCTCACCAGTGGTGTTGGACTGTTGGGAACGACTCTGTCACGACACCGTGATAGCACCAGATGGAGCTACTGTGCTTCTAAGCATTTTAATGGGATTTCATTTTTAACATTTCATAACTGTGATTGTGTATGTTGGATGTTTGTCATTCTGGTCTTGTTTTACTTATATAAAAATTGGCTATTTCACTAAACTGGTGTGGTGTCCAATTGCAGTGTTTTCACTGTGTTACTGTGTGTGCGGGTACAAGTACTTAACACATTGCTTCTGAGATAAGCCTGACTGTCATTCCAAACTACCAAGGGGGTGAGCAGGGGTTAGTTTAGTAGTGTGATTCCCTTACCCTGACTAGAGTGAGGATCCCTACTTAGACAGGGTGCAAACTAACTGCCAACTAGAGATCCAATTTCTAACAACTGGCTTTTGCCCTTGTTATAACTGCCTGCTTCCCCTGCAAAAAGGCTACACCAAAAAGCCTTTGTAAGATACATCTACATCATATACCATTTACATATGTTCCCCATCCAAAACACAGATGCTTCTTCCTGGTTCAATGTAGGAATGAAAAAGTTATTATTAAGAACTGAAATGTTTTAAATCGAAAATCTACATTAAATTCCATAAATAAGGACGGTTTAAAAACATATAATTTTTAAATGTGGTAACAACTTTTTAATGGATAGTACAATGAAAAAACAAAATGTGTCATGAACCCCCAACACCAACCACTCGTACTTTGTCATTACAAATGTTTTCTTAATTAGTCAACCTTTTTTAAAAAAATGATTTTTTTTATACAGCGATACACCTTTACCACTCACATTTGCAATTCCCCATCTAATCACTCTTCTTTATCACCCCGACCACGCAAGTTAGTATTTTGCCTGCGGCACGCAAATCTTCTCTGCATCTTTTACCATATTTTAGAACTTTTTTCCTTTTTAAAGAAGGAAGTCTAGGCATTCTCCATTTGGGTACTTCTCCCTTTACGAAGCATGCATATTCTAGCTGGCAGCCATGGCCTCACATATTTCCTCAGAGCACAGGAATGACAAGCATAAGAAAAGCAAATAGGTCTGGTTATAAAGTGCTAACTCATGCAAACATAAGCATGGATAAATGTTCTTTGCATGCGTTATCAGATTTATATGAACTACTTTTTTGTTTTTCTTTTTGCATTCTGTTACGTGTGTTCTTGCATGCAAAAAAAGAAAAAAAAACTACAAATATCAGAATCTAAAGAAAGAAGAACACTCATGAGCTACATAGTAACTTGCATCTAACATACAGATGTGGATCCCAATCAAATACAGCACAGTATTTCAACCTGGAAATGCATATTTAACCGTGTGTATGAACGGGAATTGGAAATAGATGTGACATCTCTTCACACACTGCTCAGGCTGAAGGTCTCAGGCAAATTTCTATTTGTCTACCTCAAAGCACAGTCTGTGGGAAGAGGTTGAGGTCTCATGTCTAGCTGCTGCTAATCAGTGCCACATAGAAATATTGGAACTGATAACACGTCCCGGTTTAAATAATTAATTAGTCTGGGACTCATTTTAGGCCAATTAATCTTTTGACCCTGATTGAAGACACCTTAGGACGAGACAATTAATCAACATAGCAATCAATAGATCAATAATGTTATCAATATTCACTATAGCAAATCGATTCAAATTGGATAATGGCATAGGTAAGAATCAAAACACACCAAGACCTCTCAGTCATGAAAAACCACACAATATTTTGTAAGATTTATGATATTTATTCCCTATTGATTACACTCTACTGGCAAGTTTATTAGTCTCAGAACCAGAAAACACATCCACACTGTTATAATATGACAACTCGAATAAGATTTCATCAAAACAAAAATCATCACAACGTCAACATGGGTTAATCTTAGCAGAATATCATTAGCGCATTATTCAACAAAGCATAGATTCAGTCATTTGTCTATTTGCGTCCGTTTAGTAAATTCCTTAACTAACCTCAAATCAGCATAAGCATGTTGGGCTTCATGCAAAACAATTTAGCAACACAAATTTAGAAAACATCTAACTATGGTCTCTATCAAAAGAAGCAGTTGGTACCTAGAAAGAAAAGGCAAACAGACAATTAAAATGTTATCATTATATAGTTACCCTCCGTAACAGGTCAGCATACAGAGTCAGTCTTCGTCCTCAGGACATCAGTTGATTCGCCATCAGCCAGGAAACACAGCAAAGTTCAGCAAGACGGGTAATAAGGGACCCTTCCCTCATAAGGAGGAATAGTATGAATCGGGCAAGGCAGAATAAGGATGGTTTGAAGAATTTAACCGCAAAGTCTTCAAGACAGAGTGGCAAAGTGACTAGGTAATAGCAAAGGCACGTAATAGCTATGGCAAAGGAATGGCATATAATGGCTATAGAAAATGGCTAGGAATGGCTGCTTTCTCCTTGTGTCAAAGCATTATATCAAAATTGTCGAACAAGTCTCTAATTTCCAATTGGTCAATATTTGGTGCATCATTATCTCCATCCAAGAATCCAACGGTCACCCCATTAGAGCTTTCTACTTTTGACAGTTCTCATACAGCTCATTGGTTCCTGGGTTTGACGCCTCCAATGGGTAGAATGTCAGGTGAGGAATAAATGACATTTGTTGCTCCAATCAGTAGTCCAATTGTCTTCCCTAGTCTAAATGACCTTGTACCTGTTGCGAATTACACTGTTGCGCTCCACAAGAATGTCTCCTTGAGCAAGTCGGGTTCTCATGAGAAAATTTACTACGGTTACACACACATCTCTAACTCCTGGAAAAGTACAGCTACATGTCCTTCAAGAAACATTACATTGCATGTTAGAAAACGCCGTTAATATGAAACCAGACAGCTAGGCCCCGACTCATGCTAACTAAGGCCTAGTGATTAATTAGCAAAACCTTAACATATAACTCTTAATACTAATACAAATCATACATTAGTACATTAATATTTCATTATTAGTAAATTTCATGAATCATCGTATACGTTGGTGGCCACTCCCGTGGGCACATTTCAAACACATGTTTAGTTAAAGCACATTAATACATTTTCTATGCGGCATCATTATGCATTAATTCGTAAACAATTTATGTTTATTTTGATTATAAAATTACACTCCAACAATCCCTCCTTCGATGACACTTGTCATCACACAAATCCACTCTTTACTTTCTTTTCATTTGTTCATTTCCCTCATTTAAATTTCTTCCCCCATTTTTGACTTTTCGTATTTTGCTTTGAATATTTTCTCCCTTTTCTTTTCTTCTCTCCTCATATTGCGTTTTGCCAATTTTTCTCAAATTCTTTTACTAATTTTACATGATAACCGTAGTCTGAATAAACAAGCTAATACAATCAATATTCCCTCTATTATTTTTGCAAATATCCCATGCCAAATATTACTAAACCAACTTCCCATTTTAGCAAGTCCCTTTCCAACCTTTTCCCAAACTCCAGGTTCTTTCAGCTCCTTCAAATCTGTACTATCTCTTGTTATGTTTGTAAGCATACTTCTAATCTTATTACTATTGTCGGGTATATAGGCACAACAATGCCTCCTATTAAGCATCTTACAGACTCCGCCACTTTTCGCTAAAAGAATGTCTAAAGCAAGCCTATTTTGAAAAGTCATAGCCCTGTCCGCAGCAGGTTCAGTATCCATCAGGAGTATAGCTCCTGTGAAGTTTGTCAGTATGTTATCCACAATAGTAGACAACTTTCAAATCTTTATGGAGTTTAAGATAACTCCCACTGAAGGAATTATTGCTCCAAATATATCACCCACGACAGCAGCAGCTGTCTCTCTTTTCTGTCTAGTATGATGTAATTCAGACACTTTAGGAAACTTCCTTAAGTCATCAAATTGGTAAATCTTTGGAAAAACTATTCCCAAATAACATGTCCCATACCATCCCTTTGGAAGACGGTACTAAGCATTAAGTCCACATATGTAATAGATCCCTGGGATCGCTGGATCCTGTCCATTTAACATGAAAGTCCACTTACTCTGAAACAAAAATGCATGTCTGCACTCACTCGTTCCCACAAATAAAGTGTCATGGTAAGATTTTGGCCTATATATACAAAGCTTTCCTACGTGTAATGCATCTAAAGCTAATTTGCCTTGTGTCTTTATTGCAGTATAAGCATAATCATTTGCAAATGTTTGTTTCTCTAATCCCTTTTCTAGCTTTTCTTTGAACGCTTTTCTTCTATCATCAGTGTGATCCAAAAAGCTCTTTTCTACAGGCATTAGTAAGCAGGTTATATTGCGATGCGCATAAGCTATACCAAATGTCAGTGTGGGCTTAAAGAAACCCCTAACTATTTTTTTACTATGATCTCTAGCTACCTTACTCAAATATTAATTTATAGGCACATAAAAAAAAACTACATCTAGATTAGAATAGAAGTACTGAAAATATTCTTGATCATAAAACCTTGTTAATAACAAACTACAACTTATCCCGTGTGTTAATGGCAAACTATGATAGGTAACCCCTTCTTGAACTGACAAAGGAATTTTTGTGCACACATAACAATTCTTCGCATCCATTGTTTCAACATACTCATTCAACAAGCGATAGAAAACATTAGTAGATAGTTCCCCTTTTGTGTTAGTTCCCTCATGCAAATATTTCGTATCCTGCTCAAATCTTTCCCATGGTGTTAGTGTAGCAGTCTCAGGAATTGTAGCATTGTTAGTCTCACTCTTATCCACCAATGGCATTCCCACAATCACAGCTATGATTAGCATCGCACACACAACACCCAAAATAATACCCAACCATCTACAAATCCTACTCCCCTTATTATTATCTCTACTGTTAATCATGATCTGTAAAGAATCAGAAAGCAGAACAATATAAAGGCAAACAATCAACTGAGGAAGGTCTAAAGCTCTTTTTTTTTCTCTCAAGCAAAGTCTTTCTTTAGCAAGTATTTACAGCGTTTCACTCACTCCCAGGATCCTTGTCAAATCAGGTTAGCTGCTTGTCAAAATCGGTTTTTCATGTCAATTCAGGTTAACAGTGTCACATCCGGTAATTTATCAGTCTCTTTTTTTCTCAGCTTTTCAGCTTTACTTCACATTTAACACAATCTCTCTTCTCTGTGGTCAAGTTCAGGTGCCGTATTATTGACCTGGAACCTCTCGATCAAAACAAAATGGCAAGAATTCTTGTTGCCACTCAGCTGATGTTGCATACGCCCACTCAGGACTTGAGTATCTTCTGTTGGCTATCCTCTTTCTTTTCAGCTTTCGCTCGCCTTGCAATTCTCCATCACTAAGATCTTCTTTCCTGGTCGTATCGACTTCCCCTTCTATACTCTCGTTTCCAACCACCTTTCCTTTGGTTACTCGCGATTCTGGCCACTTGTCTCCTTTCAGTACCTTTTCGACTTTTCATCTTTCTTGTGGCTGTTCCCCGCCCTCCTCTGATTCTATGGTGTCTTCTCTTGATGGACCTGCAATTTGCTCAGGAGGAGTCTGGCCACTTTGCTTCTCTCCTGACTCTTCCCCTTCGCCTTCTGGGTCTGTCACGGGCTCTACTTCAAACCTGTATTTGTCTGCTTCTGGGAGAACCTCCCTTTGCGTCAGTTCTTCTGGCGCCTCAGTTGAGATATGCTCACTGTCACCCCTCCGGGTCTCAGCTCTTGCTGGAGTGACCAAGCCATCCTCAACGGGCTCTCCCTCTGTCTCAGTTACCCTTTCATTACTCTCCGGCCCTGAGACTTCCTTTTCTGTCGTTGTAATTTTTGACAGTTCAATTTCCTCATCAGTTGGGCACGTCACCTTCTTTGTGTGATTGGCATGGATCCAGTTTGGAATTCCCGCACATTTCACAGCAGTTGTAGTTGTCAGTATCACTTCATACAGCCCCTTCCAACGTGGCTCCAAACACTTCATCACGTGTTTCTTGACAACAACCCAGTCACCGGCTTTCAGATTGTGACCTGGATCATTTATCGGTGGCAGTGTGGTGGCTTCCACCTGGTGAGGGAAAGAGCGGACCATGTCAGCCAGACCCTTGCAGTAGTCAAACACCATATCATCTGTGATATTCACAAGAGCATTTGCAGGCACTGCCAGCAATCTCATAGCATGAGGAGACAGTCCTGTTTTCTTGTTGGGTGTATTTCTCATTGACATTAGCACTAAGGGCAATGCATCTGGCCATTTCAAATTGGTGGCTGCACACATTTTTGCCATTCTCGACTTCAAGGTACCATTCATCTGTTCCACTAGTCCTGAGGCTTCGGGATGGTAGCCACAATGCAACTTCTGTTCAATGTTCAGTGCGGCACACAAGAGTTTAACCACCTCATTGTTGAAGTGACTTCCCCTATCTGATTCTAAAGAGATCGGAAACCCGAAACGCGGTATCAACTCCCTAAGCAGCAACTTTGCTATGGTAAAGCTGTCATTTCTGCGTGTAGGGTAAGCTTCGATCCAATGACTAAAAATGCACACAATCACCAGCACGTATCTCAGACCTCCACACACAAGCATCTCAATAAAATCCATCTGCATCCTGCTAAATGGACCTCTTGCTCTCCCAATGTGGCTCAAATTCACCACGGTCCCTTTCCCCGCATTTATCTGTTGACAGATGATGCACCTGTGACAGATTACTTCTGCTGCTTGTCTGAATTTTGGATTGAACCAATCGACTTTGAACAACCTGATCATGGCGTCTCTCCCAATATGTGCTTGACCATTGTAAAATCTTGCAAACTGGGACAAGAGACTGTTTGGCAAAAACATTTTTCCCTCATCTGAAACCCACAAATCGTCAGGTCTTTGTCCACATTGCATTTTAACCCAAGCACGTTTCTCATCTTTGCTGGCACGTCCCTGCAACAATTTTAACCCTTCCATTGTGTCAACCACCCTCAATGCATAACCTGTGCATGTCTCATTTTCAGTTTCAGGTAACAATTCCCACTGATCTTTGAACGATATCCAGTTCAATGCACAAAACCTTGCGACTTGATCTCCATATACGTTTCCCATTGACACAGTCTTGCGATTTAACATGAGCGCTGCATTTCACCACGGCAATTTCAAGAGGTAACTGAATCGCGTGCAACAATTCCTTCATTTTTCCACCATTTTCACTAGAGAACCAGAAGAGGTCATGAAACCCCTCTGTGACCACAACAGGCCGAAATCATGGACAATCCCAAATCCGTATCTGCTGTCAGTATGGATAGTCACTTTTAGTTTGTCAGCGGCATGGCATGCCCTAGTAAGAGCAACCAATTCAACCACTTGAGCAGAGTACACTCTCTCGAGCCAAGATGCTTCCAGGATACTGGTGATTGTACACACAGAGTATCCGGCTCTTAGTACTCCCACTGAGTCCCTCAGGCATGAACCATCAACAAAGATAATGTAATCATTTTCTTCCAACTAAGTATCTTTAATGTCAGGTCTTGGTTTGATGCACAGTTCGGTTACCTCAAGACAATCATGTTCTACTTCCTCAGCATAATCAACATTTGTATTTTCATTGGGAAGCAAAGTGGCCGGGTTTAACACAGTACATCGTTTGAGTGATACATTAGGTGACCACAATATAATCGTTTCATATTTTGTCAGGCGGGCATTTGTCATGTGCTGCGTCTTGGTTCGGGTGAGTAGTATTTCGACTGAGTGTGGGACCATTACTGTCAAGGGATGTCCCATCACTATACCCTCACATTGAGTGAGGCTTTGACCAACTGCTGCAACTGCACGCCGAAAACCCAGTAAGGCTGCTGCGATTGGGTCCAAAGTAGCTGAAAAATATGCTACTGGGCGGTTTGCACCTCCATTGACCTGTGTCAGGACAGACAAAGAACAAGCATCACGTTCATGACAAAACAGCACAAAAGGCTTTGGGTAGTCAGGCATACCTAAAGCTGGAGCCCTGCACATGCACTCTCTCATTTTAATGAATGCCCTCATTTCTTTCTCAGACAGAGTTAGGGGATCCGGGTCATCCTTAACTTCTTTGACAGTCAACCTCACAAAAGGCTTAGAGATAATTGAGAAGTTGGGAATCCACTGGCGGCAGTAGCCCACCATTCCCAAAAACATCCTCACGTCTCTCTTGGATGTCAGAGGACTCATCTGTAATATGGCTGTCACTCTTTCTTTGGATATTCTCCTTGACCCCTTCTCAATCAGGTGGCCTAAGTACTTCACCTCTTTCTGACAGTACTGTAGCTTCTTTGGGGACACTTTATGTCCGTTCTTTGCCAAATGATTTAGGAGGGCAATAGTATCATACCTGCAGTCATCTTTCATTTTGGATGCAATCAACAAATCATCAATGTACTGTACTAGAGTAGATTTAAAAGGCAGTTCCAATGACTCCAAATCCTTTTTCAATATCTGATTGAAGATGGAAGGTGATTCTGAAAACCCTTGAGGAATTCAACACCAACTGTAAACCTTGTCCAAGAATTTAAAACTGAATAGAAATTGGCTGTCCTCATGAAGAGGCACAGAAGAGAACGGTTACGACAAGTCCACAACCGTGAACCACTCTGCATCACATGGAACCTGAAACATGATCACGGCTGGATTTGGCACTATGGGGCAACATTTTACCACTGTCTCATTAATTTTTCTCAGGTCTTGGACAATTCAAACTTTCCCACAAGGCTTTCTCAGTCCCATTATTGGCGAATTACATGGGCTGCTCATCACTTCTTTTAAGACCCCTTTCTTCACAAAGTCTGCAATTATCTGCGTCACTTGTACGAGAACATCTTGTGCCATGTGGTACTGCGGTATCTGGGGAAACACAGCATTCGGCTTCACATCTACTTTGACTGGTTCTACTCCTTTGATCAGTCCCACTTCCTTTCCTGTCAAGTCCTATACCTTCTCTGTCACTGTTCCCTGTAATTCTGTAGGCAAATCGGTCACTGTGAACATCGGGAAGAAGCTTATCAAAGGGTACTCCTCATCTGTGGTCTCCGTCTCTGGCTCTGAGATCTGACCATCGTCTCCTTCATCATCACTGTTTGTCTGTACCTCAATTCCCTCATTGGAACAGGTGATCGAACACCTCGTTTTACACAGTAAGGGGGTGATTCTAACTTGCCCGCCGAAGTTCCCCCACCAAAATACCGCTCCGCGGTCGAAAGACCGCTGAGGGTATTTTGGGATTTGCCCTAGGCTGGTGGGCGGTCGCCAAAAGGCCGCCCGCCAGCCCAGGGCAAATCAACCTTCCCACTAAAATGCCGGCTCAGAATTGAGCCGGCGGAGTGGGAAGGTGCGACGGGTGCAGTTGCACCCGTCACGTATTTCAGTGTCTGCTAGGCAGACACTGAAATACTTTGTGGGGCCCTCTTACTGGGGCCCCTGCCGTGCCCATGCCATTGGCATGGGTACGGCAGGGGCCCCCAGGGGCCCCGCGGCACCCCCTACCGCCATCCTGTTCCTGGCGGGCGAACCGCCAGGAACAGGATGGCGGTAGGGGGTGTCAGAATCCCCCATGGCGGCGCAGCAAGCTGCGCCGCCATGGGGGATTCTAAGGGCAGCGGTAAACCGGCGGGAGACCGCCGGTTTACCCTTTCTGACCGCGGCCAAACCGCCGCGGTCAGAATGCCCTGCGACACACCGCCGGTCTGTCGGCGGTGCTCCCGCCGACCCTGGCCCCGGCGGTCTGAGACCGCCGGGGTTAGAATGAGGGCCTAAGTCTCTTCCCAGTAGGGATACGGGACTTGAATCACAGACTACAAACCTGTGCAATCCCTGGAAGGTACCAATCTCAACCTGAACCGGGTCTGCAATTGGTTTAGTCAAGAGCTGATTTGCTACTCCTACCACCTTTATAGTACGCCCTGAAAGCGGCAATTTCGGAACCTCTGCACTTCTGACTGTAGAGCTTGTAGCTTCTGTTTCAACCAGGAATGAAACCTTGTGACCCATCACCTTCCCTTGCACATAAGGTCCCCTCTGATCTACTTCTAGGGACGCTGCAAGCCTGCACTCCTCACTATCTTAACAATCATCCGACCAGTCATCATTTATTCCATTCTCACCACGCAATGGGAATTGTTGTACTGCAATATTTTGACTCATTGTTTGGCCTGTGACCTGTTGAGGAAGCATCACCTGTTGCTGTCCCATCGGAGCTAAAGGCAACTGCATTTGCTGTCCAGGTACCCTGGGAATCTGCTGTTGTAACTTCTGCAACTGTGCTGGTTGAACGCGTGGCATTTGCATCTGTTGCAAAGGCTGGAGACCCTGCATCTGAACCACATTATTCTGGAAGTTCGGATTTGGACCCCTCAATCTTGGACCCCTCACATTTTGAAATGTACCGACATCATTGCTTTGTTGAACAACACCATCCTGCTCCATCATTGGGCACTCCTGCTTCCAGTGTCCCACGCCCCCGCACGCATGGCATGGTGACATCTTTTTCATCCCTTGCACGTCATTTTGAACTACAACAGTATTCAAGTCTGGACCACGGTTCACAAAACCTCCCCGACCTCTGCCTCCTGTTTGCGGCTGGAACATTCCGTTCCCCTGAGGCTGTTGCTGTACCATCTGATGTACTCCATTTCCCTGCATCCCTGCCTGAGCTGCCTTAATTTGCATCACCATCACCTTTTCTTTCAGCTTTTTCTGTTTCAATTCAATCTCATCGCGACAGTATTTCGCATACTGCAACACTTCATCAATCGGTTTCGCTTGCCAACAGATCAAATGATTCTTAATCATCTGGCTAATCTCTGGCCTCAGACCTTCAACGAACCTGAACACAAGGTGATTCATAGCTTTCGGTTCTATGACCTCCGTGCCACCATAGTGTCTGAATGCCTTTCACAATCTCTCATAGTAAGCATGTATCGACTCTTTGCCTTCTTGTGCCGTTCGATCAATTTTCTGCCAATCAGTGACTTTCGGCTACACCTTTTGTTTTAGAAACTCAATGACCTTATAGTAATACCTCATCACCTCAGGAGACGGTGCTCCAGTAATCTTGTCCCTTGCCGGTTCCTCTGTCAGCCAATCCACACTCCTCTTGCATTCAAGCCATAAGTCAGCTGGAACTATAATCTCAAATAGGGTATTCAAGTCTTCCCAGAGACACTTTGCAAGCTTCACAAACCTATCTGTCTGCTGATACCACTCTATTGGCTTTTCCCTCAACCTGGGATAATCATTTGTGAATGACAAAATGTCACCTCTAGACCACTCTACATGGACTAGAACCCCTCCAGCTGTCTCCCTTATCGGTAACATCTTTCTTGTTCCTGTGTCTGGTGCAGCTTTCGCCTACTGCGGTTCCAGGCAGTCACTTTTCCTTTTATCTCTCTTCTTTGCCCATCTGCCTTCCCACTTCTCCAACGCTCCCCAAACTTGAGCACTCTGCAGTATTTCCTTAAGGTGTGCCTTTATCCCAGTAGACCTCATGTGATCAAAGTCTTTAGGCTCGAAGTCTAACCTGTAACTCCTCTTCAAATGCTTAGTATTGTCTAAGTCTAAACCATATTTGTCTGCTATGTTCGCTAACCTCTGGTGCACCTTACTCACTTCTTTGGTTATTTTCGGGCACAGGTACCTCAGTTCTGCCTCAGTGTATGATTCTAATCTGTTCACTCCCATAGTCCCTTCAACTAGCTCAGATGCTTCCACACCCAACTTCACAAAATTCAGGTATTCCTCTCTCTCTGACCACTCTGCTGTCGCAGGAGTAGTCTGTGGAGTGTTAAGCTTGTCTAACCACTCAGTAAACTGTTGCGACGTTAACCCTTGCAACAAGATGTTTCCAGCCTGCATCATTGGTGTCTGTGACGTATTTGCACCCAATACCTGTGGTGTCAGTAGACCCAAACCTGCTTGTCTCCTTGTCTCTAAAGGAACCCCAGTCGGACTGAAGTCCAACAAGGATCTAGACCTCTCTGCTGTCTGTTCTCCCGGTGTCATTCCCTGGGTGCTTCCCGTGAACCCTCCTCTTATCACCTCGTGAGTCATTACTCCTTGATCGCATACAATAGGCTTCGCCTGCGCATATAACGGTACTGGCGGACCAACAGTAATCGGCAATGATATAGCGGCTGGTGCCTGTCCGTTTCCCAATCCCGGTGGAGCGTTAATTCCCATAGCTTGATTCATCATAGCTGCTGTAACTGACTGCAGTCCTGCGACCGAAGTGTGACTCTGAACCACCTGTTGCTGCGACTGGGGCAGCAATTGTGGAGTTGGCTCAATCTGCACCAACTTTGATCTCATGTACACTGGATCAGGCGGCACCATCAAACTCGTAGTTGTCTCTAATACTGGGACATCAGTGTAGAGCCTCTGAATTGGCAGTGGCTGCAACTGTATCTGCGTATCTGGTGCAGTGGATACACTAGCACCATTCTGTATCGGAGCTTATGTGCTAACATTATTTGGCTGTGCTGCGCTTGTGGTTCCCTGATTTTGTGTCGGAGTTACAGGACCTGCACTAGTACTCAGTCTATTGTCATTCATGGCATATGGTGGCGGTCGATCATGTAACAACTGATTTAGAAACTCGTCATCATCCGAATCGTCTTCATCTACCCAAGATTTCTGAGTCTCCTTCTGCTTGCTAGAGCCCTTGTCTGTTTTACGAGTGGCCTTTCTTCCCTGTGTTTTGGCTTCTTGAGTTATTGCCGGAAACATCCTAACCCTGTCTATTATTTCCCTTCTCCACATCCTGGTCTCACTATCCCACCTAGCCTCCGCTAGAGTCTTTTCTGCTTTCCTCATCCTCCTCTCAAATTTCTGTTGCCTCTGTTGTATGCCCATTAATTCCCAAATCGCTAACGCCTCAAACTGAGCTGGTTTCGGAGGCGGTTTCTGTTCATTTAGTGCTTTCCGCAAATTTTCTAGAACCCCTATGTTAAATGTTCCATTCTCTGGAAATGCCAAACACCCGTCTTTCTCTGTTAATTTGCACCAATGCTTTAGCCAAAGACATGGCGTGACTCCCTTCTCCTCCATAACGGCATAAGCCGGAGTATCCTCTGGTGGTGTAGGCTCCGCCACACTCGCTGTAATGTACACATCTCACCTCAAAGCACTCTTTAAAGCCTTTCAAAACTTCATTTTCTCATCTTTTATTTTGTTTAGAATCTAATCAGGAAGTGACTTTAATTCCCAGAACACTCTTCGCCTACCTTCTCAACCAATTGCCTCTCACGGACGGCTGCCAATCCGTGCGCTACCCCTCTCGGCAACTAACCTATCCCAGCGCGGCTCCAATGACATCACACTCACACACTGCTGCTGACAAAGTCTTGCGGCTTGTCTTCCTCACTCTCCATTCACAGAAAAATTAATGCAATATATTGCGAGCACCTTAACAACAAACTCAAATTTGCCGGTTTACTACAGGAAGGATAACACAATCGCTTCAGAACTTTACAGAGATTTCACTTGAAGCCTCGGCCGCTACTCTCTCCTTCTCAGATCCCACACCCGCAAGCAAAATTTGACCCACAAATTCTACTCTCGACTTGTCAATGGTTCATTCTAGTGCACTTTAGAACTTGCCAAATCTCCATTGAAGGTTTCACTCACACAATTTGACTCAAACTCGACGCGTCAACCACTCCCGATTGACCTATTAAACCGCGCAAATTACAACATATACCAAGTGTCTCATACACTTATCAATTTACTCCGGAGTCTTAGACCACGCCGGGTCCATACATCACCAACAACCACGTGGACAATTTTTTTAGCACAAAGCGCCACACTCACATGAAGATTGCCGACTTCCCTACTCCCATACTGCGGAGTACGCCCACTCCTACTAAAACATCACCTGGCCTAAATTCTCACAAACCTCACAATTCACCTGCAACATGCATAAGCTGAGCAAGCGCAAATTCTACTTCACTCATACTATCACTAGAACGCTATACCCAACTCACTTCAGCAAGCTCCGAGATTCCGGGAAAGTCATTTGGGACTTAGGGACACATCATACCTCCAATTTGCATTATTTAAAAAAAACTGTTCCAAAACAATGGTCCCTCGTCCTAGGGCCCCAAAGGGCCTAAACCGTCCTCTGCTACCAGAACTGATAACGCGTCCCGTCTTAAATAATAATTAGTCTGGGACTCGTTTTAGGCCAATTAATCTTTTGACCCTGATTGAAGACACCTTAGGACGAGACAATTAATCAACATAGCAATCAATAGATCAATAATGTTATCAATATTCACTATAACAAATCGATTCAAATTGGATAATGGCATAGGTAAGAATCAAAACACACCAAGACCTCTTAGTCATGAAACACCACACAATATTTTGTAAGATTTATTATATTTATTTCCTATTGATTACACTCTACTAGCAAGTTTATTAGTCTCAAAACCAGAAAACACATCAACACTGTTATGATATGACAACTCGAATAAGATTTCATCAAAGCAAAAATCATCACAACGTCAACATGGGTTAATCTTAGCAGAGTATCATTAGCGCATTATTCAACAAAGCATAGATTCAGTCATTTGTCTATTTGCGTCCGTTTAGTGAATTCCTTAACTAACCTCGAATCAGCATTAGCATGTTGGGCTTCATGCAAAACAATTTAGCAACACAAATTTCGAAAACATCTAACTATGGTCTCTATCAAAAGAAGCAGTTGGTACCTAGAAAGAAAAGGCAAACAGACAATTAAAATGTTATCATTATATAGTTACCCTCCGTAACAGGTCAGCTTACAGAGTCAGTCTTCATCCTCAGGACATCAGTTGATTCGCCATCAGCCAAGAAACACAGCAAAGTTCAGCAAGACGGGTAATAAGGGACCCTTCCCTCATAAGGAGGAATAGTATGAATCGGGCAAGGCAGAATAAGGATGGTTCGAATAATTTAACCGCAAAGTCTTCAAGACAGAGTGGCAAAGTGACTAGGTAATAGCAAAGGCACGTAATAGCTATGGCAAAGGAATGGCATATAATGGCTATAGAAAATGGCTCGGAATGGCTGCTTTCTCCTTGTGTCAAAGGATTATATCAAAATTGTCGGACAAGTCTCTAATTTCCAATTGGTCAATATTTGGTGCATCATTATCTCCATCCAATAATCCAACGGTCACCCGACATTTGTTACTCAAGTCAGTAGTCCCATTGTCTTCCCTAGTCTAAATGACCTTGTACCTGTTGCGAATTACACTGTTACGCTCCACAAGAATGTCTCCTTGAGCAAGTCGGGTTCTCATGAGAAAATTTACTAGGCTACACACACATCTCTAACTCCTGGAAAAGTACAGCTACATGTCCTTCAAGAAAAATTACATTGCACGTTAGAAAACGCAGTTAATATGAAACCAGACAACTAGGCCCCAACTCATGCTAACTAAGGCCTAGTGATTAATTAGCAAAACCTTAACATATAACTCTTAATACTAATACAAATCATACATTAGTACATTAATATTTCATTATTAGTCAATTTCATTAATCATCGTATACGTTGGTGGCCACTCCCCGTGGGCACATTTCAAACACACGTTTAGTAAAAGCACATTCATACATTTTGTATGCAGCATCATTATGCATTAATTCGTAAACAATTTATGTTAATTTTGATTATAAAATTACACTCCAACAGAAGGCACGTTGTGGTAGGAGCTGGCTGCTAGAAAGGGAGCGTGTGGGAAGGAGCAATGGTTTTTACCAACAGTACTGTGGTGTAATGGGGGAGACGGAGGGGATCGGTCAATGACGTGTGAATGAAGTGATGGGAGGTAGCTGGAGTTTTGGGAGGGACATCAGTAAGCAACATTTACCTGTTGTGCTCTGAGGAAGTGGTAGAAGGGGCTGTGTGTCACAGAATATAGTCCTGGATCACTTCTGTAGATGTGACAGGCATAAGGGTTGACCTGGATCCGACTCTATTGAGCACTGTAGAAGATGGAACAGTGGCCAGAGCAATGGGGACACACTGGAGAGGAACTACTATTGTCTCCTTCACAATGTAAAATGTAAAAGTGGAAAACGTAAACATCCATGAAATATATTGGATTGCTCCAGGACTTGGCAGAGAGGCGATTTAGACAATCACAAATAAAGCAAATGGCTGAGAGGGGCTTAGCCCAAAGATCACTCTCTGAGTTTATTTTTCTGTTGTTTATTTGTCTAAAATATTGGTAAAATTATTTCTAGACAACAAACTCTTTCTGGAGCTAGACCTAACGTGAAGAAACTGGTAAGGCTACGGTACCTTTTCTGCTCTGACATACCAGTATTTACTTCTTCCCTCTCTTCATGATCTGAGAAATATGCAGGACATTATCAAAGATTCACCCTGCGGGAATATTACTCCTGCCCTTTATAATCCAGGAATGCACTAAGATGTACCTGCCATCTCAGAGGAAGCCTCCCACGAGACTATCATCTCCAGATTTCAATAAAAGTAGTTAATCAGCATGTTAGTAAAAATGAGAAGTAGACATGATTCTGGATTGAGCACTCTGTTAAAATAATCACTTTTAAATTTATTTACCATTTTAATCTGCATTCACAGCAATATTTGTCTTCAAATAACACTCACTCTGTTGCTATTTCTTGTCCTGTAGAGAGTGAGAAACCTAATTAATAGTCTTCCCATGCACCTAGTCTTGGTTGTTTCTGCAGGCATGACCCCCATAGGTACTGAGCTAGTACAAACTGCCCATTCGTCCACATTCACCAGGCTAAAGACAACACAATTATTTTGCAGCTGTGCACACCCTTGCACAACCGATTTACAGAAAGCCACACTTTATCCACTTTAATGGGCAGTCCACTGCTTTCCTTTTTTTCTCTCCTCACCATACTGTTATCGATCCATGTGTCTTCCATTGTTACAGCCCATTTCTTCTTAATTGAGGTGCAAAAGGGAGTCATAATGTTATATGACACACTGCAGTGCTTAATGTGTGCTGGTGGTGATCACCGGCACTCATTTTGCGCACCGGGATACATTTTTCATTATCAGACTTTGGCCAAAATGAAGAAGAAAGTAGAAAGATAAATGATGAAAAACAGTAACACAAGTAGAAAGCAGGAATGATACAGAGCGTGCAAGAGTGAGATGAAGAGATGGGAAGTGCAGAGTAGTGGAAGAGGCATGAGGTGAACTCAAGACTACAGGTGGGGGACCGCAGCGAGACCGGTCATATCTCAAACACTCAAACATTATACATCTACACATCCATGACTAATACTGTAAGGACACAATACAAGATGCCATTATTGCGTTAGAGAATAAAACATTCTCCGGCCGTATTTATTATTACATCTCATAAACACAACAAATTTTCTTTCTCATGATAAGGTACATTATGTACAGATTAGCATTGTAATTATCACATGTACTTAACTAATATAAATACTAATATATGAACAATTTTAGCAAATACATGAGGAATCATGGTTAACCATTCCCCAGGCCCCCTCTGGCATTGACTGATTGCATGGACTTGGACCTGGGATGAAACCCTGCTGGTCCCTCAATAAGCTGTCCTTTACAACGCAAACTCACTTGTCCCCACAAGACAAAGGGAGCTTGGGCCAGCATGACAGCTGGCCCCCCAAACAACCATGCCAGAGCAACCCAATAAATGGGACTCCCACTGGCACCCATTGGGAGATGGGCCTTGTCAACCGGGCCATAGCTCGGTTCACTGGCTCAGCCCGCCATCCCCCAGTATTCCCAGGGCCGTGTAACGGAGTACCCTGGCCAGCTATGGACAATCGCGGTAGCAGACGTCCTCAGCCTTTCAATAAAGACCGCAGTACCCCTGCCCCGGGTTCAGTTAAAGGCCTAAAAACTGATTCCATCCTGAATTCGCCTGCACTGATATCCTTGATGCCAAGGTTGTCTACCTGTCTTTTTTTTTTTTTTTTCCTTTTTTTTGGTTTTAGTAGATATATTAGTTCAAACATTATAACTTGTCTATCCCTCCCCTCAAGTAAAGTAGCGGAATCTGATGTCTGGTATTTATAGTGGTTTCAGCATACACATTACTCTTCTATCTTTGGGTTTTATACTGGTTGGGCATTGGTTTGTCGTTACCATATTGTCTTGTTTGCTGGTCTTTCATTATCTTGAAAGATAGGTAAGTTCTGCATGGTAATATAGTGGTTTGCTGGTCACTTATCCATATGCATGCCTCCACTTGAGGGGATCTGACCCCCTCCTCCCTCCTACCCTTTCTAACTGACGATTGAGTATTGGTAGGTATAGTGTGGTGGTTAATGTGTATGTGAGCTAGATCTCTTATGGAGGATTTGTAGATGTAATTTTACTGCTAGGTGTGGCTAGGTCGTGTCCAGAAGTGTGTTTCACTATAGCATATGAATTATGTAAAGTTTCGGGATGTCCATGTCTATTTGCAGATGGTCTCTTTTAGGAGTCAGGGTGTCTGCCGTTCTTCTATTTGCTGTTCCCACCCATCCACTAGTGTGCTCAAGGCTTCCCCTCTGTCTATTGGACCCTGTCCTCTTCATGCCTCTCTGTGTCTGATTGTTTCTTCAGCTTTGGACCACTTAAGAACTTCCCTTGTCCATGTTTGCAATCTTGGTCCTGACATTGCTTTCCATGTGATTGCTATCTCTCTCTTGGCCAACACTAGGGCCAGATCTTGGAATTGATTAGTGTATTTATGTTGGGGCTAACGTCGATAATTTCCTAGTAGGCAGTGACCGGGACCTTCTGGCACACTGCGTCCAATGTGGTCAGATAACAGCTGTGTTAGGTTGTGCCAGTAGTTTCGGATTGCTGGGCAGGTCCAAAACATGTGTATAAATTCGGCCCCTTCTTCTTTGCATCTGGGGCAACAAGCCTCCAAGGCCCCAAAATGTCTCTTTACTCTGCCTGGCGTGAGAGATGCTCGGTGTAGGACATATGTGTTTATTAATTTAAATCGGGCATTTCTAGAAGCTCTCGTGGTCCAGGCTAGGATTTGTTCCCATGTGTTGTCTTCTAATGTTGCTCCTAGGTCTACCTCCCATTTCAGTTTAAGATCTGCTAATGGTCTGGCCCCATTGGCACACATTTTTCTATAGAGAGTTGTTACTGCTCTAGTTGTTCACGTCGTACTAACTAGATATTGCGCCACTTCCGATGTGGGGGGTTCGGTGCTTCCCAAGCACCAGTGTTTTCTGATTGTGTTTGTAATTGCCCTATGTACTAAGAAACCTCCCGATGGCAGTCGGTATCTATTGCAGAAGTCTGTGAATGATAACAAGGAGTCTGCTCATATAGTGTGCCTAGTGTTGTGGCTCCTGCACTCTCCCATCTTCTGATCGCTGCCCAATTCCCACTATGTGGGAATGTTAATAAGCATCTTAATGGAATTTCAGGTGAGTAGGGTTTGGGGAATTGTGTTTTACGCAGATATCTCCTCCAGCATCTACGTATGACCACGAGGGCCTGGAATCCGCTGGGCTTCGGGCCAGCGAGGTTCAACACCACCCCTGATAATGTGTATAATTCAGGAGTGAAAGGTAGGATTTCACTCTCGGGTATCGTACGGGCAGCCACCAACCTGGTCAATCACTGAAGTTGACCAGCCAGGTAATAATCTTCAAAGTCTGGAACAGCCAGGCCCCCCTCCTCAGTTGTCCTGCGCATCACTGCTAGCGAGAGTCTGCGTCTGCCCGCGCCCCATGTGAATCCTGTAAGAATAGATTTCAGGGAAGTGAAAAGCTGCTCGGAATCCACACTGGGAGGGTGATGAAAAAATAAAGTAGCCTAGGGGGAGTTATCATCTTTAATAATGATATTCTTCCTGCTACTGAGATGGGTAGTGTTGCCCAGAAACTCATGGAACCATGAATACCCCTTAGTGCTCGCTCTATATTGCCTTCGTAGAGGTTCTGTGAGTTATGATAAATGTGGACCCCTAAGTATTTGTGGCACCTCGGTTCCCATTGTAGTCCCCCCATGACCGGGGGGGATATCTTCCCTCCCTAAGTGGGAAGAGACTGGATTTCACCCAGTTCACCCTGAGGCCTGATAGGTCTTCAAAGTTTTTTAGTAGTGATTGAGCTCCTTGTAGATCCCCCTCCATATCTCTAAGGAAGAAGAGAAGGTCGTCTGCGTATAGTGCAATATGATGGGAGTGGCCTGCTATGGAAATAACCCTATAATCTCTGCCCTACCTAGCGGCGCAGGCCAGCGGTTCCATCGCCAGTGCGAATAGCAAGGGCGAGAGGGGGCAGCCCTGTCTTGTACCTCTCGCTACCTCATAGCTATCAGATATGGTATTGCCCGTACGCACCCTGGCTTTCGGGCTGAGTTATAAAAGTTTTGTCCATGCAACAAATCGGGTGCTCACTCCAAATCTACTAAGGACTTCGTATAGATGCCGCCATTCCAAGCTGTCAAATGCTTTTTCGAAGTCGATGGCTAGTACAGCTGTCTCATCTTTGTCAAATCCATCGCTCTTCATTAAAGCTATAACGTGGCATATATTACGTGCTGTTTGACGCCCTGGTATAAAGCCAGCTAGGTCAGAATGTATAATTTGGGGCATATGGTGCATGAGTCGAGTTGCTAATATTTTACTTAGTATTTTATAATCTGTAGTTAACATTGACAGTGGTCTGTAAGATGCTACTTCTGTAGGGTCTTTTCCTGGTTTCATTAGTGGTATGATCAGTGCTTCCTGTGCAGATGATGGGAAAGATTGGGTTTCAGCCGCTAGGTTATATATTGTTACCAACTTAGGTCCTAGTTTAGAGAAATAAGATGAATAAAATTCTATTGGTAACCCGTCTGGGCCTGGCGTTTTATTTCGTGGCATAGAAGCCACTTCATCTTTCACTTCCGCTAGTGTAATTGGTTCTCCAGGTCATTCGCATTTAACGCAGATAACCTGGGGAGTGGTAGACGGTGTAGGAAGCTCTGAATTTCTGATATTGAGGGGTGTACTTTGCTGGAGTATAGGTCTGCGTGGAATTTCCTGAATTCCTCCTTAATGGCCATCTGTGAAGTCACCTGGAACACTTCAGATAGGGCGAGTTCCACTATTACTGAGCTTCTCTTATCAGGATTCGCTAGCCATGCTAGGAGTGTGCTTGCTCGGTCTCCCTCTGCGTACGTTCTGGTTAAGTAAGCTTTGTAGTCATAGCAGCGTGATCGGTCGATCGCTGCCATTGTTTTTTCCCATTCTACAGTGAGGGAGTCCCTCCTATCTGTGGCTCCGGGACATTGTCGCTCTAATTCTCTTTGGCTGTGCTCTGCTTTCTCTATATCCTGTAGTAGGGTTCGCCTCACTCCAGAGGCCACCGACAGATGCCTACCTGTAATGAC
Source organism: Pleurodeles waltl (assembly GCF_031143425.1). NCBI lineage: Eukaryota > Metazoa > Chordata > Amphibia > Caudata > Salamandridae > Pleurodeles > Pleurodeles waltl. The sequence goes on along the minus strand of NC_090448.1, from coordinate 253,511,059 downwards.
CACCTTGAATGCGTCCCACTCGATTAGCTTGGAGGAGGCTGAGTCATCGTTAGTGTCAAAGTAAGCGTCAATCGCTTCACCAATGGCATGTTTAAATGCTTCATCCTCTAGTATGAAAGGTTGCAGTCGCCAAGTAGGTATGGGTGTGTTTGTCTGGGACCAATTCAGAGTAACCAGGAGTGGGTTATGGTCTGATATTGTTCGAGCTAGGTATTCGCTCGTTTGTGCTGCCCTATGCATGTCTGGCGAGGTTAGAAAAGTATCCAGTCTGACGTGCAGGTCGTGCATGTGTGAGTAATATAAGTATTCTCGGACTTGAGTGTTTTGTGCTCGCCAAATGTCTATCAGGCCCCAGTTGGTTTGCCAAGTCCGGTATGCGCTCGCAGTTCATATTATTGGTGATGTAGGGAGGGGGGTTGCGATCTATCTAGTGCTGTATCTGAAATGCAATTGAAGTCTCCTGCCCAATATTATAGTTCCCGAAAGGTGTTCTGCTAATCTTGTGGACAGGGTGGCCAGGAATTCTCCTTGATTCGAGTTGGGACCATATATGCTTTCTAGTGTTACTTCTTTACCGTCTATTTTTCCTGTGATTACCGTGTATCTCCCTAGGGGATCGTTAAGCGTTGATAGATGTTGATATGGGATTTCCTGCTTTTATCCACATCAGTGTACCTCTGGCAAACGCCGAGTAGGTTGTGCAAAAAACTCTACCTCTCCAACGTTTCTGGAGTGCCTGGCCCTCTGTTGCATCTAACTGTGTCTCCTGGAGCATTGCTATTTGGATTCCCCTTCTAATGAGGTATGCAAATACTTGGTGGTGCTTGGCCATAGATCTTAATCCCCTAACGTTTCATGTTAAACATTTTAGGTCTCTTACCCTAGCCAACCGACATGTGGTTGTGTCTGTCTAGATCATTATTTTGTTCCGTACCTAGCTTGTTCGTCGTAAACTGTAATCTTTTTAAATAACAAAAATCCCAACTCCCCTTCCCCAGAGCAAAGGACATATTGGCTTCGCCCAAACTTTTACTCATCAACAAAGTTGAAACTAGTATTCTAGGTTTTGCTGTGGTCTTCACAGCTGTTATGGGGGTGCTGCGTCAACCTTCAAGTGGGTGGGAGCCCCAGGAATCCGGGACCATCTTGACCACACCAATCTTCGATGTTGTGGGAAACGCCTGTGGATGTTGCCTCCAGTATGTTGTTAGTCTCATGTTAGTAGGCGTGATTTCCCGTTCCTGCTGGGGCTTTTTGTTTCGCAGTTTGTCTTGTGGCTCGGTCTTTTCAATCTGGTGTGCGTTGCTCAGATGATCTCATCTGCTGTGCCCGGTGTGATCACAGGCAGTAATATACTCGATTGCGTGGAAGTTGCTGTCTCCCTGTCAGAGTCTGAGTGTTCATCTTCTTTCTGTGGGCTCCGGGGTGGGTTAATCTCCGATCTCCCGGTCGCCCCGCCGATCCTCGCCGCTGCTTCCATCGCCTGTCACCTTTCATTGAGGGCCTCGTCCATGGGGAGGGGGTCGCGTCTGTAGGTCGGTTGAGGCCTGGTTGGTCTTGGTCGTCTTCGTTTCGCTCTGTGTTGTGGATTAGCATTCGGCTCGGATGTTAGTCTGGACTCCAGCCCTGCCCAGGTTTCCTCTGGTGTTGAAAATAATTCTGTGCAAGATGGGGCGACCACTCTGAGTCTGGAAGGGAATTGCATTGAGTAAGGGATCTCCAGTTCGCGCAGTTTGCGTTTCACTGCGTTATAGTTCGCTCTGCGCCTTTGTACTTCCGTGGAGAAGTCAGGGAAGATGGAGATCCTGCTATTCCCTACTGTTAATTCTCTTTTTTGTCGTGCTTGTCTCAGTATATGATCTCTATCTCTGAAGTGGAGCAGCCTCGCAATCACTGGTCTTGGGGGTGCAGCCTGCCAGGTACTCTGTGCGCTCTTTCCAGGGCAAAGAAGGTGGATAGACCCTCCGGAGCCACCTCTGTTCTTAGCCAATTCTCCAGGAAATCTACCATATGTGACCCTTCGCTTTTTTCTGGAATTCCTATAATCCTAATGTTGTTGCGCTTTGCCCTATTTTCTGCATCTTCTGCTCTGTCTTCAAGTGTCTTAAGGCGATTATCAACATCATTTAGTCTGTTGCTCGACAGTGTTAATGTTGGGATTGCTTCCGCTAAATCTCTTTCAGCCATGGAAACTCTTTCAGCTAGTTTTTTGTGGTCATCTCTCAAAAGTCCCAAGTCTATACTCAGCGTATCTATTTTGACTTCTAATGCTGTTCAGGATGCCGCTATAGCTTGTAATACGTCTTGCAGTGTCGGCTCACTAGGATCCGTTTGCAGCGGGCCTTGTGTTGCAGGATTCGTGTTTTGGAATGTGGTGGGGCTCCCATGTCGCAGTCCCTTTTTTTGGTGGTTTTCCCCATCTGTATGGAGTGCGATCTTACAGTCCCACCAACTTCTGGTGGGTGCAATTAAGACCCTCTAAAACTTCGTGTTAGGTAGAGCGTGGAGGGCCTCCAAAATGTTTTTCAACTTCCTAGATGTTTGTGGGATTCCTCTGTGATCTCGGTTCTCCTCTCAGAACTCGTGTTCTGATCTTGAGTTTTCTCCTCTCTCCCTCTCCCGCGGTGTTCTTTATGTAGATGGTAAGGCTCAGCTGTCTCCTGGCATTCCGCCCCAGGCTCACTTCATTTGATTTAAGTGGCAGTTTCTATCTTGGGTCCCTTCTTTTCTCTCTTTACTTTTTTCCTTATTCTTCCCCCTCCTTCCATTCCCTAGCAATTTTGTCAGGGGAAATCGACTGTTCACGAAGCCTTGCGTCTGTATCAATCCAGTATATATGGGACGGTCTCAGTACTCACCAAATGCCCATGTCTTGGGTGAGCTATGCAGGGCCTCAGGTTTGGGCTACCCCACTCCACAGCGTTCCTGGCATCTGGGGGTTCCCCTTTGATTTTCAAATGTTGCCTTCCTCGGTTGGTTCGCGAGGTCGTACCCTCACATGCCTGTTAATTGCCCTGGACCAAGCCCCGTTTTCTGCTGTCTCGGAGTTCCGCGGTCTGCTCCAAGGTCTCCGGCGCTTTGCTGTTCAAGCCGCCCCTGACGCGCCCCTCACCCTCAGGCCATCGCGCCCTCCGCTGCCGGGCGCCAGCGCCTGGAGTTCCCGTCTCCGCTTCGTTGGGTCGATATCCTACGGCTAGAAGCGCAAAGCATTCGGACTCCCCCTCGGCTCTCCCAGGCAGGTACACTCTCCCCCGGGGTTGCACCCGCACGCCTTGTGGCTCTCTATGCTGCTCTCTGCGGCCACCAGTGCTTCTGTTCGCTTCTCTGGTGCCCTCACGCCCGGGACCCACCTTCTGCACCAGGCTGCAGACTGGATCCCGATCTCTGTTTGCCGTGTCAACCGGTGTGCCGTCGCCAGCTCCTCTCTGTTGTTGCCACTCCGCGGCGTTCCCGGGTGGGAAGAGTCACGTCCCCGTCGCTCAATGCTGTCCTTGGATGCCTCCGCCGGCCGCCATTTTGTGAGCGCCACCGGGTTTCTTTAAAAAGTACTATCTCGGTCACTTCTGCTCTGTAGATCGCCGTCGATATAAGTTTACCGCTCTCGGTGGAGGTAATCGCTTGTTGCTCCTAAAATGCCATTTCAGGATGGGTCATTACGGTGTGGCTACGGTCGCGGATCCCGGAGCTCCTGATTTCTGCAGCCTACGCCATGCTGGTCTTGGCCACGCCCCGGTTGTCTACCTGTCTTTGTGTCCAAACATGAGTTCTCCTCCGCCTCCACCCCCTCCCCCAGTGGACTTAGTAGAGGGATAGGAGGGTGGGAGAAGAAGAAAACTGGTCTGAAAAAAGCAGGAGGGGGCGCGTCCGCAGTCACCAGGGGCACACATCGGTGAAAAAGAGGGCGATCAGGTAGCCCTGCTCATTATTTCACTGGTATGGCTGCCCCTGATGCCTGCCCAGGCGCCCCGTCCAACACCTAGCAGCCAATGGCTGCTGACCCAGGGTGACCGCCCAAACTCAAAATTAGGGCTACCGTTAGTCTACTGCCCCTGACCGGTATGATCCGTCCCACACCTTTCTCCAGGGCCCGCAAACTACTGCCTTGTCCCCTTGTCCAGTCACCCATGGTATTTTGAAATTCCAACTATGGGAAGCATCACTTGTGGTCTCCTAAGAAAATGCCTGGGCTTTTAAAACTCATTTTTTTCTATTTCTAGATTAGGTCTGCACTTGAGTATGATGACATTGTGATGATGTTCCCGCAGGACTGCGTCGTCACAGTAATGCAGTGGAAGTTCAAAGACAGCCTGTCAGCGGTGCCCACATTTCTCCTGCCCTGACGCTTGGATTCGTGGCATGAGGTCTTCTGTTTGGAAGCAGATATGGTGACCATAAAATGCTCATAGTTAATTATTTAGTTATTATCATGACTATCAGTAGAAGAAATACGATATTTCTTTATTTACTTTGGAATTCTGAAAGACAGAGATATTAACTAAAATCAGACTCACTGCCCGTGTTTAAACTTCAAATGTCTCCACTTTGTTATGAACTGCCTTAGAGCAGAAACATTTCGACCTTCATGTCTATTGCTAAGGCAATACAATCTACTAGAATTAATTTACCTGCCTGCGAGAACTTCAAAGCAATTCAGTTACGAACTCTCCATGTCACTGATGTGTTTTTTTCAAGTTCTACAACATTGCTCCAGGCCCTATTTTTATTCCATGTTTTCTTGCTGTTCCTTCAAAGTCACTGAGGGCATATGGCAGAACAGGATTCTTCCATTCTACCTCAACAGAAATATTTCCAGGTGTTTTAATGAATCATTGACGGCCGTTGCATTTTAGGATCCATATGGTGCTTAAATATTTTTGTATGGGGAGTCCATATTCTGTATTGATCCGTATTTAACGCAAAAGAGCCTGTCAGTAATCAAATACATTCTGGGTTACTGCAAATTCGTCTTCTACCTTTTTAGTCAGATAAATACAGGAATAGATGTGTAGGTTTGAACTACAACATCGATTTATTAGGTAATCACTCCCACAAACTCCTCAAAATCATACACGAACTAACACAGAGAGTACACCATAGTAAACGTTAAGGAACGAGAGGAAAGTAAAGTTCTCAGCTGTGATTGTTAAACAGAAAATAAAGACAACTGCAGAAAAGGACCGGCGAGTATAATTGCTTTTTACCTTTAACTTCTGTAAAGTTCTTGCAAGGACCTATTACGCCTATCTACAGCTACTACTAGAAGAACAGAAAAAATAGCTTTAATGGAGCAAACATATATTTGTATTTTATTATTGAGTGAATTCCCTGTTTTCTTTCTATGATGTTTTTTTTTTTTTTACTTGTGTGTGTTGAATATTTAAGTATAATTCATTCTAGATCTAAAAATAGTCCACAGGATAGTGTAAATACGTTTATAAGATTGCTAAACTTTTGCTTCTTTACAATGAAGCCATCCCCTTTCGACTCCCCAACTTAAATGCATTATTTGGAGCATCAAAACGGATTTCATATTGCACATTCGAAGTGAAAAAAATAATCAGGTTCCCAGCAATTAAGATACACTTTTCTAAGTAAGAGATCTGAACTCTGTATTCATTTTCTTTCTCAGGCTTCTGTGAGAAAAGCAACCCTTCCACATGTGGTGCAGTGTGAGAAAAAACTCGTATTAGATAAACAAACACAGCACATCTTTATAAAGTAAGAATTATAAATGAACTGAAAGTGAGCAACAATTGATATGTATGTGCAAAAAATGTTTTGTGGACATAAGCCATATAACAATAGTAAATATTAGCATAACATAATCAGGATAGGATGTGGACCCTTGCTGTATCCTGCTGGACTTCTCCAACTAACTCTGAAATGCAGGGACCAAGTCAATCTGCCCAAGGTGCAACATTGCTAGAAGAAAATCTGGCTTGTCCTGCTCAGGGCTTTTGTTGCCGAAAAATCAGTTTCAACAGATACTCTCTGCAAGCCTATCTGACTTTGATGTACCTTCCTAAATACAGCCTATTGTCTTGTCCCTTTGGAGGAATTATGGCTCTAAAAATGTACTATGTAAAGTTTCGGGATGTCCAAAAAAATTTACCAATGTAGAAATCTTGACTCAACTGAAACTCCAGTGTCCAGCCAAAGAGAAGAGTTCCCTGGGTGTGAAAGTTGACTTTTCCACCTCAGATCTTTTCCGCCTAAAACCAACAGCTGCAGTAGGACATCTATCACATCCTATTCAACTTCGAAAGGACTTTGCCAGATACAGCCAGCTGTTTTACCTTGTTTGAGGACATTGACTTCCATTTCAAAGACTAAGGGCCTGATTTAGAGTTTAGCAGACGGGTACTGGATATAATGGAGTCGTAATACGGTGGACAAGATATCCGTCAAGTTTGAGATGGAGTAACCCCATTTGTCAAACTCTAAATCAGGCCCTATGTCAGAAGGTAAGATCTTTGATTGGGATTGTGAGCATAGGGGCTCCACCCCCAAATTCAATTTCACTTATAGGTGTTTTTAACACTTATAATCCATAAATCACACACTTCCTAGCTGGGGCCTTGAAATGTGTTGATACACATGAGCAGACAGGTCATCATCTCATGCTGACTGCAACATTTGTTGGCTGTGCCCTTCACAGACCTGAGGTCTGTGAGGGCATCAATCTGGCAAAGGCATTGTCTTACAAACTAATCTCTACCCCTTGATGATGTGGGGTGGAGTAAGCCCTGAGCTCCTCAGGTTCAAGCCTTTCAGCACCTGGGACTTCACATCTGTCAGGGACTAGAGAGGTCTGTCACCACCCCCTTTCACCACTCGTCACAGGGTGTGGAGAGGTCAGCCTCTGACCCTGTGATGAGTGGTGTAAAGGTGGAGTTAGAGGCTGCAGACGGGAAGCAAGGAACTCAAGCCTGCTAAGGTTATCATCTGGAGTTCCAGAGACACAGTCAGCATACTCGAGTTATTTGCATCTTGCCTTGCTTTTAAAAAGCCACTGGTAACTTTCCATTCAGGTGTAGGCCCACTCCCCTCATCAGTCATCATGGACAGCACTCCCAGCACTTGGAGAAAGAGAGCCTCCACAGCGCCTGAAGTGCCTATGACCTGGTCTTCCTGAGAACCCCCAAAGGCAAACAGGGGCTCGCTGAAATAGTTAGTACTCCAAGTAATACTTGGGTGTAGTCTTGTTTAAAGCATCGTAAGAAGAACATATTTTTATTCAGGATTTGCTAACATGACCTTTTAATTTTGCGCTGCTACAAAAAAGGACTTTTTTGCCATCAACATGGCACGCTTATAATTCACCTTGGGAAGACCCAGTCAGCCGGCAGGCATTTGAATTTTTGACCCATTGACTAATGATTGATCTCTTTAGCAGTTGCATGTGACTATTAGATTTTTATTTTAAGACTTGTAGGAGGGTGACTTAAGACCTCCAGCAGTTGTCTAAACAAAAATGTTGCCTACATCTTGCCTGTGAAAAGAGTTTTAATTGTGTGTGCAGTTAGAGTCCATGGGTTGCAAAGTGTATTAATGTAACAGTGATGTATGCAAGGGGATCCCTGTAGATGTCACACTGTGAAAAGAAGGATGTGAAATGCTGTGTCGAGGCGGAGTGGGCATTAACTTAATGTGATCACAAATGTGAATGAGCGTAATAGAGAGTCTGTAGGTACATGGAGAGAGCAGCAGGGTTTTCTGTGTAAGTGGGTTGATGAGGCATGTGAGTGGCTGAGTGGGTTGAATATATGAGTGGACTCGATAGATGAGTGATGGGTGTGTGAATGGGATGAGTGAGACAGAGATAAATGGGTAAGTAAAAATGATAGGTAGGTAGTGAGCAGGGGCGGCTCCTCTGCTATGGCAGCGGAGTGTAGGCCCAACCACCAGCAGCATGAGCTCCAAACCTTTAAAAATAAAACAATAATAAACAATGTTTATTATCGTTTTATTTAGAAAGGGACGGGGACATGGGGGTGATGACCAGTGAGGGGAGTGCACAGAGCACTCCCCTCAGTGCATATGTGCACAAGGGCTCTCTCCAACCTGGCACTTTGTTGCCGAGTTGAAGAGAGCCGTCCCAGGCTCCCAGTCTGAGTTGGAGCGCCAAGCCAGGGAACCAGAGATCATACTGTTTGAACTCTCATCTGAAAGGACTGTGCCTGCCTCTGACAATGCCGGCTCCAACCCCCTGGTGTGTGTCTGAGGCCTTGCCTGGGCAAGGCAGGATTTCACAAGTAGGTGTGAGTCCCCTTTGATGAAAGGTGACTTCAAAGACTAAAATGGGTATAAGAAGGGCACCCAAATCTACAGACTTTAGAAACACTTCTGGAACCAAGAGGAACCTCAGCCTGGAGAAGAGCTGATAGCTGAGGAAGAAGTGCTGCCCTGCCTGTGACTGTGCTTTGTGGAGCTTTCCTGCAGTGCTGCTTCTGCCAGAGTAAGAGGGCAAAGACTGGACTTTGTGTGCCTTCCATCTTGTGAAGAAATCTCCAAGGGCTTGAGTTAGAGCTTGCCTCCTGTTGTTTGAAGTCTCAGGGACAGCAAAGACTTCTCTCTGCCAGCACCTGGAGTCTCTGGAGAGACTCCTGCCCCGAAAGTGGTGCCCTATCCAGTCCCTGGGCCCTTGAAAGGAAAGCTGGTGGAAATCCAAGGAAATCGACATCGGATGACTTCGGACCGCCGCCGCTGGTGAATCCGGTAACACCGCCTGCACCTGACGCCGTGACCTTCACTGGAACGCGACGCTCTTCGCAGGCCCGACGCCGCAGCAGCCCCGCTGAAGTCCGCGACTCAGTGGAAGTCGCTGCACCACGTCGTGACTGACGCCGCTCGAAGTGCACGGATTCAACGTTTCGCACAGACGCCGCGATTCCCGACTTCGCGCATCGGCTTGTTTTCACTCTTCACCAAAGGTACTGTACTTGGGGGTCTACACGACTCCGTGTCCGGCCCCGCTGGTGTCGGCTTGTTGGGAACGACTCCGTCACGACGCGTGTTAACATCTCATCGAAGCATTTTTGTTTCTAAGCGCTATTTTTGAGTTTAATCTTTAAAAATTAATAACTTGACTTGTGTATGTCGGTTTTTGTCGTTTTGGTCTTGTTTTGTTTAGATAAATATTTCCTATGTTTCTATACCGGTGTTGTGTCATTTTGTAGTGTTTTCATTAAGTTACTGTCTGTGTTGGTACAAATACTTTACACCTAGCCCTCTGAGGTTAAGCCTACTGCTCTGCCAAGCTACCAAGGGGGTAAGCAGGGGTTAGCTGAGGGTGATTCTCTTTTACCCTGACTAGAGTGAGGGTCCTTGCTTGAACAGGGGGTAACCTGACTGTCAACCAAAGACCCCATTTCTAACAACAGCTAATTATTCCACATATTATATAACTGGTGAGATCTTATATGGCATCTTTGATATTATCACTGAGAAATCTGCAATAAAATTATTGGTAAGAAAACTGTGCCTAGCGGGTGCACAGCAGGGGCTGGCCACAGGGCCTGGCCTGTGGCCCGTCCCAGTGGCCAACCCCTATAACAGCCCAACCCCGCATGGCCCACCTCCTCAGGCCAATATCGGCTCCGGGGACCCCATCCACCGGGGCCCAGCATATTTATATTGAATTATTTTTGGGGGAGAGCGGCTACACGGCCCTGCCACACCGATCTTGGCCCCGGGGATCCCATCCGCTGGGGCCTGGCCTAAACATTTATTTTTTTTAGGGGGGAGGGACCCCCCTCTCCACACGGATCTCACTCCGAGGACCCCATTCTCCAGAGCTCGGCATAAACATTCAATTTTTTTGGGGAGGGCGTTTGTCCCCCTTCCCAGGCTGATCTCAGTCCCGGGAATCCCATCCACGAGGCCAGGCACAATTTATTTGAAGGGCCCTGCGCCCCCCCTCCCGAGGCCAATCTTGGCCCTGGCAAACCCATCCACCGGGGCGGGCCTAATTTTTATTTTTGGGGGAGAGTGGCAGTGTGGCACACCTCCCATGAGCCGATCTCTGGCCCAGGGACCCCATCCCTGAGGGATCCTATCCCCCAGGGACCCTATCCCCCAGGGTTCAGCCATGTGACCTGGGTGCTCCCCAGTGCACCCACTCTCAATGTTGGGGACCATGGGGAGAGACTGGAGGCCCTAACAGTCCCAGCTGGCCTCACCTCTTGTGGGAGTCAGTATTGCTAAAGCAGCTCCCTCTCTTTGGGAGAAGTTTCCTCTGTCTGCCTTCCCACATCTCCGTGGGCAGGCAGAGAGAGAAAACCTCCACTCCGATGAAGGGAGAGCTGTTCAACAGCTCTCTATTTATCAGGGCAGAGTATTTGCTGTGGCTTGGCAGCGGCAGTTAAAGCTGCCACCAAGCCACAGCAAACAGCTATGTCCCAGGGGTGGGCACCCCGGGGTATAACAGGAGCCAGCCCTGGAGAGAGGCAGTCCCCAGGGCCATCAGTGGATCCTTGAGAGGGGCTTTATGGCCCCCTCCAATGAACAACTGGGTAGGTGGTGTTCCATGGAGCTTTGAGGGGTCCAAAACAGCCCCCTTCATTCTTTTAATATCGCCCCAGGGAGGTGGTGGTCCCTGGGTCAGTGGATGGGCTGTGCAACCCCCCGCCTGATATTTGTTCTAAGCCCCTGGATTGTGGCAGTCCCTGGTGCTGCGGGGGCCAGTGCCCCCCAAATTCCAATAAACAATGCCCCCAGGACTTGGCCCACCAGGGGGCTTCTGCATAACAAAACTCTGGAGCCTGCGCTTCATTTTTATTTTTTTACCATGGATTTGTGACCCCATCGCAATTCAGTGGCAACATTTTTCGAAAAACAGTGGAGCAGATTTATGAAAAGTGGCACTGCACATAGGCCCTCATTCTGACCCTGGCGGATTGAATCCGCCAGGGCCGAGGGCAGCGAATGCACCGACAACAGGCTGGCGGTGCATTCATGGGCATTCTGACCGCGGCGGTAACGCCGCGGTCAGAAACGGGAAACCAGCGGTCTCCCGCCGGTTTCCCGCTGCCCATGGGAATCCTCCATGGCGGCGCAGCAAGCTGCGCCGCCATGGGGATTCCGACCCCCTTCCCGCCAGCCTGGTTCTGGCGGTTTACACCGCCAGAACCTGGCTGGTGGGAACGGGTGTCGTGGGGCCCCTGGGGGCCCCTGCAGTGCCCATGCCAATGGCATGGGCACTGCAGGGGCCCCCTAACAGGGCCCCACATTGCTTTTCAGTGTCTGCTTAGCAGACACTGAAAAGCGCGATGGGTGCCACAGCACCCGTCGCACACCTTCCACTCCGCCGGCTCCATTCGGAGCCGGCATCCTCGTGGAAGGCGCTTTTCCGCTGGGCCGGCGGGCGATCTTTTGCAGATCGCCCGCCGGCCCAGCGGGAAAGTTGAAATGCCCCCCGCGGTCTTCTGACCGCGGGGCGGTGTTTGGGCGGTTTCCGACCGGCGGGCGGCGTCCGCCGCCCGTCCGGGTCGGAATGAGGCCCATAGTGCAGTGCCACTTTTCTTGCACCCCTTAGCGCCACCTAATGCCACCATGTGTGCACCATAATTAAAATACGGCGCACCATGGCGGTATCATAATTATGGTGGTCATTCTGACCCTGGCGGTCTTTGACCGCCAGGGCGGAGGACCGCGGGAGCACCGCCGACAGGCCGGCGGTGCTCCAATGGGGATTCCGACCGCGGCGGTAAAGCCGCGGTCGGACCGGCACCACTGGCGGGGTCCCGCCAGTGTACCGCGGCCCCATTGAATCCTCCGCGGCGGCGCAGCTTGCTGCACCGCCGCGGGGATTCCGACCCCCCCTACCGCCATCCAGATCCCGGCGGTCGGACCGCCGAGATCCGGATGGCGGTAGGGGGGGTCGCGGGGCCCCTGGGGGCCCCTGCAGTGCCCATGCCACTGGCATGGGCATTGCAGGGGCCCCCGTAAGAGGGCCCCTACATGTATTTCACTGTCTGCTGCGCAGACAGTGAAATACGCGACGGGTGCAACTGCACCCGTCGCACAGCTTCCACTCCGCCGGCTCGATTCCGAGCCGGCTTCATCGTGGAAGCCTCTTTCCCGCTGGGCTGGCTGGCGGTCTGAAGGCGACCGCCCGCCAGCCCAGCGGGAAAGTCAGAATTACCGCCGCGGTCTTTCGACCGCGGAACGGTAACCTGACGGCGGGACTTTGGCGGGCGGCCTCCGCCGCCCGCCAAGGTCAGAATGAGGGCCTATGTTCGCTAGTCTGGCGCTTTGCAGGATTAGCATCAATAATTTTGACAATAATCATGCAAAGCACCCAGAGGCCCTTTGAAAACAATGGGAGCCTCTTTTTAATGTCTGCTGTTAGCAGTTATTAAAAATGCTGATAAAAATGACACAAAGAAATCTCTTATATTACAGTAAAAACATTACGGTAATGTTGCGTTGGAATGGCACTGGGCCCTCATATGTCTGGCCCTGTGCTTTTTAACCTGGGTGAGGTCCCTCTGGGTCCCCACCACCAGAGCAATGGGGTTAGGGCCTGATTCTAACTTTGGAGGACGGTGTTAAACCGTCCCAAAAGTGGCGGATATACCACCTACCGTATTACGAGTCCATTATATCCTATGGAACTCGTAATACGGTAGGTGGTATATCCGCCACTTTTGGGACGGTTTAACACCGTCCTCCAAAGTTAGAATCAGGCCCTTAGTGTGTTACTACCCTGGCCCCTTTTCTTTATTTTTAACCTTTTTTATGGGATTCGGCTGAAGCCGAGTCCCAAGACGGCTGCCAATACTTCCTTGATGAATTGTTGGCAGCTAATCAGATCTCAGTACGAGATCGGGAGGGGTTGTGAATTCTTCGCGTCCCTATTTATACAAATTTGGATTTCCTTTACTTTCTCTAAAAACTACTGAACAGATTTACACTAAATAACAAAAGACCTCTTTCTGGACCAAGCACTACCTTTCTACCAAATTTGGTGTAATTCCATCTAGTGGTTTCAGCGCTATGCCTGTTCCAAATCCCTATGTAAAAATGGTTGAGGAAAATGTGTTTTGGGAACCTCCTTTTTCTCGGCCTTCACTTTATGGATCACACAAAAACTTTCCAGACAGCAGATGTGACCATCAGTGTTTTTTAAAGGTTTTGTGAAGATTTATCAAACGGCACAAAAGTTATTAGCAAAACAAAAAATGCTTTTTCTATAGAAACTTGGTCATAAGTATAACTACCTGTGGCAATTGCCACTAGGTATACACACACACACACATATATATATATATATATATATATATATATATATATATATATATATATATATATATATATATATATATATATATATATGTAGATATGGGGAGCGAGAGAGAAAGAGAGTGCGCACCAGGGCAAAAGTTCAGATCCCAAAGAATACAATGAGTTACATAAAAAAACAATTATCCAAGAAAGAAGTGACTCAGAGAGATGGACTCACCAAAGAACAAATATATATTGCCACTGCAACGTTTTGGCTTCCGCCTTCCTCAGGAAGTACAAGATGGTTTGCCGAGATCTGCATTGATTCCACATTCTAAATGAAATCTTCACTCATGATGCTTTTTGACAATCCAGCAGTGTCAACTGTGCAGCTGGTGAGCAAACCATTTTGTGCTACCTGAGGAAGGCGGACGCCGAAAGGTTGTAGTGGAAATATATTTTAGTTTTTTGGTGAGTCCATTTGTTTGAGTTTAAATACAAATATTTTTATCATGTTTTATATAATATTTAAACTTTATCATTTTTCCCTATACTTTACCACAGTGAGATCCCTGGTGGCAGAGATCTCTGATTAAATGTGAACAGTTAGTAGAAGTAGCTTTACCTTTGCAAATCATTTTCTAGCATGGTTTACTTCTTCTTTTCAGCGGGTGGATAAATCTTAGCCTGCTTCTAGTAGTATTTTACGCTCATAAATGGTGAACTGTTAAAAAGTGTAACATTGCTGCTAGATGCAGTAGAAAGTTTACACACAAGTAGTAAATTTACATTTATACATTTACTTTTATGAAAACACCCTATGTGTTTAGGATGCAGAGACTAAATGCTGATAGTACCTACCTTTTCTGTGCACTAATCATAACCAGAATCATATTTTCCAGTGAGAATCAGAGTAGTGATGTACATTAAAACTAAAAAATCTTTCTATACCAGGTTTAGGCACACCTGACTACCAAGAGGAAACCACACTGTCTGTGAAAATTATAGGAGATGACTATTTTTCTTTTTTGTAAAAATGTTACTGCACACATATAGCCATCACAATTATGTGGAAGCAAGTAGTTTTAATTTTTTCTTTTCTTTTTGGAGGCAAATGCATGCAATAAAAAAACAACCATCACACTACACCACCAACACATCTATTAGATTTGTAGATTTTGTTGTAGAATAAGGATGGGTGTAGTACGACCATTAAACTCCTCTTCCAAAGGAAATAAATACATTATAGTCCTACAGTACTTCACCATCCAGTGTCTTGGGGTTATTCCATTGAGAAACTTTGCCTCCACATATATAGCCCAATTGATGACATCCTTGTTAGCTACGGCTAGTTTCTCCAAATAAATCTCAGTTGAGGGGACCAACTTTATGTCCATGCTAATGACCAAGATGTGCCAACCGCTAAACATCCCCATCTTTTTTTCCTCTCTACCCCCTTTAGAGTAACAAACTGGTCAAACGTTACAACAAGCCATTCAAAAAGCGTGACAGGAAAAGCATACAGGCCTGATTGAAGTGGTAACGTTGCCAATTTTGGTATGTTTTAAACTGGCATGTACAGGAAGTCTTCTCTTTTAACTATTATTCAGAATACAGCACCAGCCACTCTGAACTTGACTCTGAGCTATGGGAAGAGCATAATAAAGAGAATAATAACCTTGTAGAATATGCACAAACCAAAAAAAATAGTCTTTACCACATATAGAAGCAACAAAAACATGGCCTTTGCTCAGGAAATGTAATGTAAATGTAACACATATTATTGTAATAAGAAACTATGCAAATTCACATTAGATGTAAGGTATTGGTGCTATCCTCCACCACTAAGATCCAAATGTTGGTCAGTGGCAGGGACTTTCCCTGATATAAAAGCGTGTTCAAATTCTATTGTCGGAATTGCTGTCCCACCCTGAAGGAGACGTGAACCAGATGAATCTCTTACGAATGGGAGGGACATGTTGTTCTTAATGGTCACTGATGCAAAACCAATGGCAGAAGTGCTCCTGTCTTACAAAATGCCCCTTCTACATTTCCTATAGTATAGACCCTTTCAGGACTCAAAGAAAAGATAATCCAACTCTCGTGGCTTAGTGACCTATGTTGTTTTAGAAAAACAGGAGTTACACACCTTATTCAACTCCATATTCAAAAAAGAAGAACATAATGGTATAACAAGACCATACCATATACCTGAAGCCCAAAGTAATGGTGTTTAACAAGGTGTGCAGGAGACGCTGAGGAAGGTTATAGTTGAGATCTCAGATAGCATATGTAATTCCCATATAGAGTTAATACATACGCCGAATTCAACTTTTTCTTGTGCTGCCCTTTTCACATAACTAGTTTGACCCACTAGTGCATGTGGTCCAATGGGTCCAGAAAGGAGTGACACAAAGAAACAACTGTTTTGGTCAATCAAAGTATCATTCTTGATGTCTCCTCTTCTAGGTGTGGCACAAACCAGCATATAGTAATATGTATTAAATGACCATGTGCGATATGTGCTATCGGGTTAGTCTAGAGTTGTAAGATGAGAAATTCCAGGAGGTAATTGGTAAAGAGAGGAACTATGTAACAAGAGGTGGGATGGGCTGCAATGGTTGACCCAGCAGTTCCAGAAGTCCCACAATTAAGTACTTTACACTTTTGTGTAAAGTACTTAAACACATACTAAAAAACACGTACGGTCCATCCAAGCATATTTTCAAATACTGTTGAGCGCTGGGCATACTAAATGTAGCACACTTCAGTAGCAAATACATTTTATGCCAGTGGTGCTGTTCAGGTAAACTCTGACAGATCAGAAATATAATTCATTCCAAGAGCAAGGAGATCAGCAGGGCCCAGGGGTGAAAGAATCTTGGTATTTCGTTGGGGGAGGGCAATGTAGACTCTGGGCATGGCAGTTTTCAGAGGACAATATATAATCTGTCATAATAATGTTTGACTACCCAAACAATGGCATGGAAATATGTGCTCAACTGCAGTAATGCAAGAACTCTTAAGGTATTTTTCTCAGGGAGGTGTGAAGCATGTGTAAAAATATGAAAGTTGGCAGTTGTTAGAAATGGGGTTTTTGGTTGGCAGATAGGTTGCCCTCTGTCCAAGCAAGAACCCTCACTCTAGTCAGGGTAAGTCACACACAATCCAAAATCAGCCTGTGCTCACCCTCCGGTAGCTTGGCACGAGCAGTCAGGCTTAACTTAGAAGGCAATGTGTAAAGCATTTGTGCAATAAATCATACAACACCATAGTATAACACCACAAAAATACACCACACAGTGTTTAGAAAAATATAGAATATTTATCTGGATAATTGTAGGTCAAAACGATCAAAGTTGTAATACGAATTTGTAAAGATATCACTGAAAAGTGATATTAAGTGTCTTTGAGTCTTTAAAAAGCAATAAAGTGTCTTTCAAGCACAGAGTACCTGGTTTCTGGTGGGAAATCTCCTCAGAGGGCCACAGGAGAAGAGATGCGTGGAAAAAGGGGTGTGTGCGTCGATTTCTTCTCAGCACACACAGACTTGCGTCGTTCTTTTCCACGCGGGGAAGTCGGGCGTCGTTTTCCGGCGCGCAGACAGTCTCTTTTTGTGGATCGCGGGGATTACCAGATGTCCCGGGTCTGTGCGTGGATTCTCCTGCTTATTTTCCGGCTGCGCGTCGTTCTGCGGGGCTGCGCGTCGAAGTTTCGATCTCACGGTAGGCGTCGCGTCGATTTCTCCTTGGAAGTCGGGCGGCGTTTGTCCTTGCGAGGCCGTGCGTCGAAATTTTGGTCTCACGGCAGGCGTCGCGTCGATTTCTCCTTGGAAGTCGGGCGGCGTTGTCCTTGCGAGGCCGTGCGTCAAAGTTTCACACTCACGGTAGGCGTCGCGTCGATTTCTCCTTGGAAGTCGGGCGGCTTTGTCCTTGCGAGGTTGTGCGTCGAAGTCTCGATCGTCCCGAGGGCGTCGCGTTGATCAGCGTCGGTGTGCGGCGTTTTTCTCGCCGCGAAACAAGCTGTGCGTCGAAATTTTCGGCGCACGGAGCGTCCACGTGAAAGGAAGAAGTCTTTTTGGTCCTGAGACTTCAAGGAACAGGAGGCAAGCTCTATCCAAGCCCTTGGAGAGCACTTTCACAGCCAGACAAGAGTTCAGCAAGGCAGCAGGGCAACAGCAAGACAGCAGTCCTTTGGAGAAAGCAGACAGGTGAGTCCTTTGAGCAGCCAGGCAGTTCTTCTTGGCAGGATGTAGTTTCTGGTTCAGGTTTCTTCTCCAGCAAGTGTCTGATGAGGTAGGGCAGAGGCCCTGTTTTATACTAAGTTGTGCCTTTGAAGTGGGGGTGACTTCAAAGAGTCTCTAAGAAATGCACCAAGTTCCCTTTCAGCTCAATCCTGTCTGCCAGAGTCCCAGTAGGGGGTGTGGCAGTCCTTTGTGTGAGGGCAGGCCCTCCACCCTCCCAGCCCAGGAAGACCCATTCAAAATGCAGATGTATGCAAGTGAGGCTGAGTACCCTGTGTTTGGGGTGTGTCTGAGTGAATGCACAAGGAGCTGTCAACTAAACCTAGCCAGACGTGGATTGAAGGGCACAACAAGATTTTAGTGCAAAGAAAGGCTCACTTTCTAAAAGTGGCATTTCTAGAATAGTAATATTAAATCCGACTTCACCAGTCAGCAGGATTTTGTATTACCATTCTGGCCATACTAAATATGACCTTCCTGCTCCTTTCAGATCAGCAGCTGCCACTTCAACAGTGTATGAGGGCAGCCCCAATGTTAGCCTATGAAGGGAGCAGGCCTCACAGTAGTGTAAAAACGAATTTAGGAGTTTTACACTACCAGGACACATAACTACACAGGTACATGTCCTGCCTTTTACCTACACAGCACCCTGCTCTAGGGGATACCTAGGGCACACATTAGGGATGACTTATATGTAGAAAAAGGGGAGTTCTAGGCTTGGCAAGTACTTTTAAATGCCAAGTCGAAGTGGCAGTGAAACTGCACACACAGGCCTTGCAATGGCAGGCCTGAGACAAGGTTAAGGGGCTACTGAGGTGGGTGGCACAACCAGTGCTGCAGGCCCACTAGTAGCATTTAATCTACAGGCCCTAGGCACATGTAGTGCACTCTAATAGGGACTTACAGGTAGATTAAATAGTCAATCATGGATAAACCAATCAATAGTACAATTTACACAGAGAGCATATGCACTTTAGCACTGGTTAGCAGTGGTAAAGTGCTCAGAGGTCCAAAGCCAACAACAGCAGGTCAGAAAAAATAGGAGGAAGGAGGCAAAAAGTTTGGGGATGTCCCTGTCAAAAAGCCAGGTCCAACATGACCCCCCACCAGCCTAAAGCCAGGGGAGAACAATCACTATCCTGATGTACTTCCCTGTTTGAGGCGACAGAACAAGGACCCAGGCCCACAACAGCAGGGGCATGCTCCAGTTCTTCGTCTTCCTGACTCCAATTGGATCCCTCTGTCCATACTCTCAGGGCCCACTAAGCCCATCCATGGGGAACCTTTCTCCTTTCCTGCGGATCCCATCTGTGCAGCACCTAACCTTACTTTGCTCACAGATGTATCCCAGGAGCAGGATAGTACCCCCATGACCAACATAGTGGTGTTGCCCACTCTACCCCTGGGGTGTGACACTTGTCCCCTCCCCAGGGATAACTCTGTCCACCCGGACAGCAAGCCACAGTGATTACTGACAGCTGCCAGGGATGAGAGCCAGGCCCCAGGCCTCTCAAAGCTCTCCAACCACTGTGGCTGTGGAGAGTGGGGGGCGGTAGCCCCAGGTGCTGGGCACCCTTTAACCACTCTCCCTTCCACCAGGTCAGGGATGACAGCCTGAACCTGGTCCTCCCCTCTGGGGCTTTGTACCCTCCTTCCTGGAGCGGTACCCCCAGAGTCCAACATGGCCAGGGGGCTTACAGAAGTCGCCCTGTACCATTCCTCCACCAGTGCAGGGCTGTTAACCTGCCACTGGCCCTCCAACCTGGGGTCTGTACCTTCAGGTTGGACTAGGGCCCGGGGTGAGGCTTCCCTCCCCCTGCCCTCCCTTCTGGGGTCCAGCACCCTCCAACTAGGAGTGGCCTCCTCAGAAGACAACATGGTAGGGGCACTGGTATCAGTAGCCCCTCCCTCCAGGCAGGTCCGGGGGGACACCCTGAACCTGGTCTTCCAGCCCAGGGTCTGTACCCTCAGACTGGATCACCGCCTGGCAAACCAGGACTTCCTGGGAGGCACACCTACCCCCCACCAGGTCAGAGTTTAACCTCTGCACCTGCCCATTCAACTCAGAGTCACCACCCTGAAGTTGAACAATTGCCTGGCACGCCAGGACTTCCTGGAGGGCACACTGACCCTCCACCAGGTCAGAGTTTAACCTCTGCACCTGACCATTCAACTCAGAGTCACCACCCTGAAGTTGAACAATTGCCTGGCACACCAGGACTTCCTGGAGGGCACACTGACCCTCCACCAGGTCAGAGTTTAACCTCTGAGCCTGGTTCCCCAACCCAGGGTCACCACCCTGAGGTTGGGCAATTGCCTGGCACGCCAGGACTTTCTGGGGGGCACACCTACCCCCCACCAGGTCAGAGTTTAACCTCTGAACCTGGTCATCCAACCCAGAGTCAACACCCTGAGGTTGGACAATTGCCTGGCACAGCAGGGCTTCTTGGGAGGCACACCTACCTCCCACCAGGTCAGAGTTTAACCTCTGAACCTGGGTATCCAACCCAGAGTCAGCACTCTGAGGTTGGACAATTGCCTGGCACGCCAGGACTTTCTGGAGGGCACACTGACCCTCCACCAGGTCAGAGTTTAACCTCTGAACTGGGCCATTCAACTCAGAGTTACCACCCTGAAGTAGAACAATCGCCTGGCACGCCAGGACTTCCTGGAGGGCACACTGACCCTCCACCAGGTCAGAGTTTAACCTCTGAACCTGGTTCTCCAACCTAGGGTCACCATCCTGAGGTTGGACAACTGCCTGGTACACCAGGGCTTTCTGGGGGGCACACCTACCCCCCACCAGGTCAGAGGTTAACCTCTGAACCTGGATATCCAACCCAGAGTCACCACCCTGAGGTTGAACCATTGCCTG
This sequence comes from Pleurodeles waltl, assembly GCF_031143425.1. Classification (NCBI taxonomy): domain Eukaryota; kingdom Metazoa; phylum Chordata; class Amphibia; order Caudata; family Salamandridae; genus Pleurodeles; species Pleurodeles waltl. The sequence continues at coordinate 253,490,714 of NC_090448.1, read as the reverse complement.
GCAGGCCAGGACTTTCAGGGAGGCACACCTACCTCCCACCAGGTCAGAGTTTAACCTCTGAGCCTGGTTCTCCAACCCAGGGTCACCACCCTGAGGTTGAACCATTGCCTGGTATACCAGGACTTTCTGGGGGGCACACCTACCCCCCACCAGGTCAGAGTTTGACCTCTGAACCGGGTTAGCCAACCCAGAGTCACCACCCTGAGGTTGGGCAATTGCCTGGCACCCCAGGACTTTCTGGGAGGCACACCTACCTCCCACCAGGTCAGAGTTTAACCTATGAACCTGGCCATCCAACCCAGAGTCGACACTCTGAGGTTGGACAACTGCCTGGCACGCCAGGACTTTCTGGGGGGCACACCTACCCCCCACCAGGTCAGAGTTTAACCTCCGAGCCTGGTTCTCCAACCCAGGGTCACCACCCTGAGGTTGAACCATTGCCTGGTATACCAGGACTTTCTGGGGGGCAAACCTACCCCCCACCAGGTCAGAGTTTGACCTCTGAACCTGGGTATCCAACCCAGAGTCACCACCCTGAGGTTGAACAATTGCCTGGCACGCCAGGACTTTCTGGGGGGCACACCTACCCCCCACCAGGTCAGAGTTTAACCTCTGAACCTGGATGTCCAACCCAGAGTCACCACCCTGAGGTTGAACCATTGCCTGGCAGGCCAGGACTTTCAGGGAGGCACACCTACCTCCCACCAGGTCAGAGTTTAACCTCTGAACCTGGCCATCCAACCCAGAGTCGACACCCTGAGGTTGGACAACTGCCTGGCACGCCAGGACTTTCTGGGGGGCACACCTACCCCCCACCAGGTCAGAGTTTGACCTCTTCACCTGGTAAGCCAACCCAGAGCCACCACCCTGAGGTTGAGCCATTGCCTGGCATTCCAGGACTTTCTGGGGGGCACATCTACCCCCCACCAGGTCAAAGTTTAACCTCTGAACCCGGTTATCCAACCCAGAGTCACCACCCTGAGGTTGAATCTTTGCCTGGCATGCCAGGACTTCCTGGGGGGCACTCTCACCCCCCACAAGGGACACGCCGTCCCCAAGGGCCACACAAGAGTCTGGTTGGCGCAGGTCTCCCGACCTCTGCCCATCCGGCAGAGTCTGGGTTTCCCCCAAACCAGAAACGGTCTCACCTGGGTCATTCCTGGGGGGCTCTGCTCTCAGAGCTGACCCCTGACTTTCAAGATCCTCCACTGGGGTCTGCCACCCCCTCTCAACCCTATGTCTGGACTTCTGCCCCCCCTCACTAGGAGTGGTACTGCCAGACACCAGAACTGTTGGGATGCTGTCTACAGTCATCCCCCCAAGTTCTTCTGACACTGCCGGGCTTCCCTCAAAAGGTGGCCCTACGGTACAGGTTAGGCTCTGAGACCTACCTGGGACACTACAATCCTCTCCCACCTCACTTGGTCGGGAACCACCTAGACCACTCCCTTCAGGAGCACCCCCAAATGCCTCTTCAGACTCTCTGGTACTCACCCAAAAGTCTGCCTCCACTGTAAGTTCCCTTGGGTCAGAGAACTCACACTCCACCTGGTGTTGGCGTAGCTCTGGAAAATAAGGACTAGACATATGCTCTCCAGCAATTACATCACTCTGCCCTTCACATGTATTAACCACAGTACCCTTCACCCAACCACCCAGTAACTCAGCCTTGGAAAAGCACTCTATGTCACCCTCTTGAGACTGGTGAGACAGTACCTGCCTGTCCCTGACACTCAACCCATACTCTTCTGGGATGTCTCTACACTCTATATCCAGGACGTCCACCAGGTAGGAACCCTTTTCTCTGTCACTCTCTGCTAGAGTCAGTAAAGTGTCCCTCCCCCCAGTAGGAATATGACTCCCTGTGCCAGTTCCCCAATCCTTCTCAGGGACCCTGTGCATAACGGGAACTACCTCATACCCTTGAACTACCTGGGGTGTGTCAACTCCCTTCTTCAAGTTGGGCACCACATCTCTGGGCTTGTGCCCTTCTTCAGCAGTACTAGATGCAAGATTTTTGCTGCCACCATCTGAACTGGACTCAGCCCTTCCGGCCTCCAGTTTCAGCTCTTTACCGCTCAGCTCTTGAGCTGCAATCTTTTCTTCTTCCAGGGCTAAAAGTCTTTTTGCCTCAACCTCTGCAAGATACTCCTCTAATTGTTGCTCCTGTCGCCTTTGACTTCGGAGCCATTCATCTATTTCTGGGTCACTGTCCAACTCTGAGTAGCCTTCCTCCTCATCTGAGTAGTCTTCCTCCTCATCTGAGGGGTACTTAGTCATTTGGTTTTTTGCTGCCTCTCTCTCTGCCCATCTTTCCTCCCCCCAGACTATGTAGTGATGGAGCATCTCCGCTTTAGTAGATCTCCTTGCTACAGGAAGGCCCCATTGTCTGCAAAGCTTCCTTAGGTCAGCCTTAGTGAGGTGGTCAGTACGAACAAAGAATGAGTAGGTACACAATTCCATTTTGATAAGGTCTTATCAGCAAAAACCAAAATCCAAAGTCCAAAATATCAATAGTATATCCAGGAGGACATCAGAGAACCAAGAGCCAAAAAAGATGAAAAATCAAGTTGACCTTCAACTGTGGGTAGGTAGTGAAATACTTAGCTACTGTATGTCACTGCACAAACACAAGTCCTATCCTCACCGCTGATCACCAATGTTAGAAATGGGGTTTTTGGTTGGCAGATAGGTTGCCCTCTGTCCAAGCAAGAACCCTCACTCTAGTCAGGGTAAGTCACACACAATCCAAAATCAGCCTGTGCTCACCCTCCGGTAGCTTGGCACGAGCAGTCAGGCTTAACTTAGAAGGCAATGTGTAAAGCATTTGTGCAATAAATCATACAACACCATAGTATAACACCACAAAAATACACCACACAGTGTTTAGAAAAATATAGAATATTTATCTGGATAATTGTAGGTCAAAACGATCAAAGTTGTAATACGAATTTGTAAAGATATCACTGAAAAGTGATATTAAGTGTCTTTGAGTCTTTAAAAAGCAATAAAGTGTCTTTCAAGCACAGAGTACCTGGTTTCTGGTGGGAAATCTCCTCAGAGGGCCACAGGAGAAGAGATGCGTGGAAAAAGGGGTGTGTGCGTCGATTTCTTCTCAGCACACACAGACTTGCGTTGTTCTTTTCCACGCGGGGAAGTCGGGCGTCGTTTTCCGGCGCGCAGACAGTCTCTTTTTGTGGATCGCGGGGATTACCAGATGTCCCGGGTCTGTGCGTGGATTCTCCTGCTTATTTTCCGGCTGCGCGTCGTTCTGCGGGGCTGCGCGTCGAAGTTTCGATCTCACGGTAGGCGTCGCGTCGATTTCTCCTTGGAAGTCGGGCGGCGTTTGTCCTTGCGAGGCCGTGCGTCGAAATTTTGGTCTCACGGCAGGCGTCGCGTCGATTTCTCCTTGGAAGTCGGGCGGCGTTGTCCTTGCGAGGCCGTGCGTCAAAGTTTCGCACTCACGGTAGGCGTCGCGTCGATTTCTCCTTGGAAGTCGGGCGGCTTTGTCCTTGCGAGGTTGTGCGTCGAAGTCTCGATCGTCCCGAGGGCGTCGCGTTGATCAGCGTCGGTGTGCGGCGTTTTTCTCGCCGCGAAACAAGCTGTGCGTCGAAATTTTCGGCGCACGGAGCGTCCACGTGAAAGGAAGAAGTCTTTTTGGTCCTGAGACTTCAAGGAACAGGAGGCAAGCTCTATCCAAGCCCTTGGAGAGCACTTTCACAGCCAGACAAGAGTTCAGCAAGGCAGCAGGGCAACAGCAAGACAGCAGTCCTTTGGAGAAAGCAGACAGGTGAGTCCTTTGAGCAGCCAGGCAGTTCTTCTTGGCAGGATGTAGTTTCTGGTTCAGGTTTCTTCTCCAGCAAGTGTCTGATGAGGTAGGGCAGAGGCCCTGTTTTATACTAAGTTGTGCCTTTGAAGTGGGGGTGACTTCAAAGAGTCTCTAAGAAATGCACCAAGTTCCCTTTCAGCTCAATCCTGTCTGCCAGAGTCCCAGTAGGGGGTGTGGCAGTCCTTTGTGTGAGGGCAGGCCCTCCACCCTCCCAGCCCAGGAAGACCCATTCAAAATGCAGATGTATGCAAGTGAGGCTGAGTACCCTGTGTTTGGGGTGTGTCTGAGTGAATGCACAAGGAGCTGTCAACTAAACCTAGCCAGACGTGGATTGAAGGGCACAACAAGATTTTAGTGCAAAGAAAGGCTCACTTTCTAAAAGTGGCATTTCTAGAATAGTAATATTAAATCCGACTTCACCAGTCAGCAGGATTTTGTATTACCATTCTGGCCATACTAAATATGACCTTCCTGCTCCTTTCAGATCAGCAGCTGCCACTTCAACAGTGTATGAGGGCAGCCCCAATGTTAGCCTATGAAGGGAGCAGGCCTCACAGTAGTGTAAAAACGAATTTAGGAGTTTTACACTACCAGGACACATAACTACACAGGTACATGTCCTGCCTTTTACCTACACAGCACCCTGCTCTAGGGGATACCTAGGGCACACATTAGGGATGACTTATATGTAGAAAAAGGGGAGTTCTAGGCTTGGCAAGTACTTTTAAATGCCAAGTCGAAGTGGCAGTGAAACTGCACACACAGGCCTTGCAATGGCAGGCCTGAGACAAGGTTAAGGGGCTACTGAGGTGGGTGGCACAAACAGTGCTGCAGGCCCACTAGTAGCATTTAATCTACAGGCCCTAGGCACATGTAGTGCACTCTAATAGGGACTTACAGGTAGATTAAATAGTCAATCATGGATAAACCAATCAATAGTACAATTTACACAGAGAGCATATGCACTTTAGCACTGGTTAGCAGTGGTAAAGTGCTCAGAGGTCCAAAGCCAACAACAGCAGGTCAGAAAAAATAGGAGGAAGGAGGCAAAAAGTTTGGGGATGTCCCTGTCAAAAAGCCAGGTCCAACAGCAGTAAAATGTAGAATCGAATGTGTCATTATTCGACAGAAAATGCACAAACGCTGATGGATATGTGTGCTGATGTTGAGCAATGTGACACAAGCATGCCAGTTTACTTAGTGTGAGCTAAATATTTTGTGTAAATATGTGCCTCACTAGAACAATTTGGACACTTGCATGCCAATGTATAAATTGGTGCACGAATGTGGTAATTTGCAAGGCCATATTTTTCAACAGGCATTTGGTTGTGTACTTATCATTGACAATGTGAAGCTACCATGGCAATGGGAAATTGGCATAGGAATGTGAACATTGACAGATTGACACTTTAAGCAGAATTGTGTCATTCTTGTGCAGCACCCTCATATCTTTAAGCTGTAACCCTCTCAGCTTGGCAAATGGAAAATCGTTTTGCAGTACACTAGCACTTTTGAGCAACACTATGATTTTCTTGAATCACCATAGAGTATTTGAGAAACACTAAGGTATTTGATGTATAAGGAGAAAGCACCTTGATATGTATATGAGCAAAGTTTATTGGATTTCAGATTGTGGCACGGAGCTTTTAATGAGCTATTGTCAGGCACAAAACCCCCAGATGTTCCTTAGTATCTGTTAATACAGCAATTAAAATGGGTGACATTTCTATCAACACCCGGGGCGGCTGGGGGGGGTGGTGGTGCCCCATCAGTTAAGGAGGAGAGAGCAAGACAGGAGGAGAATGACAGGCTGCTCTGCTCTACTTCTACTGCAAAGCCTGCCATCAGAACGGCAGCAGAGCAGTGTGCAGAAACACACTGTGCATACAAGCATTGCAACTTCATATCGCCTCAATCCTGCATGTTCAGTATGTTTTTTGAGGAAGCTGTAAAGGAGGGCAAGTACTGCCAAAATTGGGAGATTTTCAAGTACTAAGGGCATGCAATTGGCTCTCCCCAAGCCCTGTCATGAAGTAAGGACAGTCATCCTTACACACAACTCCTTTTCTTATTGGCTAACAATTCAGATCATCAGCAAAGAGGAAAAGCCAGAAAAATGGTGAGAGAGAGGACTGCGACTGTTTCTGCTTTAAAGTAAGTGCAACCCTTTGCCTCCCTTCATCTCCTTTTGGTCACCGTCCTCTATATTGACCTCAGCCCCTGTCCCAGTCCATGTTAATGCCCCAGTCAGGGGGGCTTAGCACCATGCGTCTTGGCTTTTGCCAGGGCCAACAGCTCCTTCCGTCCTTCAACTGCAGCATCAAATGAGCAACACCCTGGAGCAGTGAGCCACAATATCAGAAGAGGTGACAGTGAGAAGTGTGTGCATGTTTGAATATGCGTGTGAGTGAGAAGTAGCAAGTGTAAGTGTGGTGTGCACTTTGTATGTGAATGTAAATGTAAGCAGTGGTGTCCCTAATGGAAGAAAAAAATCAGACCAGTTGTATTACCCAGCCAGCACCATCCGGATACTGTTATCCCTTACGCATATGCACTGCTTTGAATATAATGTGTTTGCCCCCCATCACTTTCAGAATTCACTAGCAGTGACTGACTGACATTATTTTTGTTCAACAGTAGACTGAAAGCTAAAAGCAGCCCTGGGACAGGTGTTCTTGTTAGCCTCTTATTGTGCCAAGTAGGTATTTCAAGTGATATAAACAGTCTTCAGAAAGATTTGGAATGGGGCAAATTGTAAATGTATGCATTCACTCGAGGCTATTTACCAGGTTGGATAATTAATGACTCTTCTAGACATTCACCCCTAATAGTAGCGACCTAGTTTTTAGCGTTAGCCTACAATGGGTATTTCTGTGTCCTTCGTGGCCAGTTCATCAATGCTCTTGATTTTTTTCTAGATTAGTTGTATCACACTTTATGAGGCACTGCCTAAAAATGATGTAGCACAAACATTTCTGCGCTGTGCATCCAGTTTCAAGGGTCATGCGTTATGTCATGAAACGTTCTGTAAAATCTATGGGGGTCATTCTGACCCCGGCCGGCGGCGGTAGCCGCCGGCCTGGCTGGGACCGCCAGAAGACCGTACCGCGGTCAAAAGACCGCAGCGGTCATTCTGGGTTTCCCACTGGGCTGGCGGGCGACCGCCAAAAGGCCGCCCGCCAACCCAGTGGGAAACACCCTTCCACGATGAAGCCGGCTCCGAATGGAGCCGGCGGAGTGGAAGGTGTGCGACGGGTGCAGTAGCACCTGTCGCGAATTTCAGTGTCTGCTGAGCAGACACTGAAATTCAAAGTGGGGCCCTCTTACGGGGGCCCCTGCAGTGCCCATGCCATTGGCATGGGCACTGCAGGGGCCCCCAGGGGCCCCACAACACCCCATACTGCCATCCTGTTCCTGGCGGCCGAAACCGCCAGGAACAGGATGGCGGTCGGAATCCCCATGGCGGTGCAGCAAGCTGCGCCGCCATGGAGGATTCCCATGGGCAGCGGAAAGTCGGCGGTACACCGCCGACTTTCCGTTTCTGGCCGCGGCTGTACCGCCGCGCTCAGAATGCCCAAAGGAGCACCGCCAGCCTGTTGGCGGTGCTCCCGCGGACCCCGACCCTGGCGGATTTTACCGCCAGGGTCGGAATGAGGCCCTATGTCTTTGTTGGCCAACACATTCAAAAATATGTTTTATTTTTCAAACTTTACCTATGGAGTCTTGGGCGTGTTGCTTAACCTCATTATCTTGATTTCAAATGTAGGTGTATTTGTTACCCTTCAGATTCTAAATGCGCCAGCCCCCTCGCTTGAATTATTCCATAAGTAATTTTCTTTATTTTCCCCAGCAGATTGATGAAAATATGTGTATCCGTTTTATGCATATGCACCCCATTGGCATTGTATTATTAGAGATGGGGCCACAGATTCTTGTGCAGCACCTTTAGTAATACAAATAGTGCCAGCTCACATACAGTGCCAGTGTTACCTTCAAGTGGAATTCCCTCATTTGCATACAAATGAGGGAAACACTTTGCACTTGCAGCCACACCATATTATGACCAGAGGCGCAAAGGCAAAGAGGACTTAAGGAGGCGCATCACAATGAAGTGGGTCATTGTTAGTACACCCCCTAAGAACAGCCCCCTGGAGTGGGAAAAAGGTTCATATGGATCCCCCATAGAAATCCCCCTGCTGGATGCTGTAGAGACACGGTGCACGCACCTGCAGGGCACTCCCTGCCCCCATCTGAAGAGCGGGCAGGTGCTGTCTGTAGTAAAAGATGGAACAGCTGCTAGAAGAAGATGCTCTGTCTTTCAGTAATACGCTGCCCTCAGGGCCGCCACGAGTTTGCACATGTACTGGGGGCAGCACTTTGATGGTAATAGGGCACATTGTCCCTGTTTGCACCGGGCACACCTGTTTATGTGCACAGTCTGGGACAGTGTGCCTATTACATAATACAGGCCCTGACGTGCAAATATTAAATCAGGGAAAAGGTGTACTGACCTATTTCGCAGCTGCAAACACTTCAGTTCACAAAACAAGTACTTGCAACTACAAAATTGGATTTTCATATGTATGAATCTTCTTTTGGAGTCTGAAAAATGTTACCAGCTACTAAAATGGGATTCCAAATGGTTAACTATTGCAGTTTGGAAAAGGCCAAACTGCGATTCAGTAGCCTGTGCATTATGAATGGAATTACTGTCTAAAACCATTGAAAATGAAAAATTACTGGCTTCCGTGTTGAGTGGTCAGCTGTTTTGCAATAAGGAAGGGGTCCCCTTTGCACCCTTTCCACGTTGTGAATTGTGGAGAAGGTTTTGGGGGGAAGGGGGGGGCATTGACCAGGGAACCACTGAAAGATCACAGAAAACAGTCATAATTAGTAACTGAATATTAATTAGGAAAGTTGGGCTGAGACTCATTCTGAACAGTTTTTACAACCAGTATAATGATACACCTGACCCTAGGGATTAACAACCTGTATGCAAATTGTGGATTATTCCCATAAAGATGTAAACCAGTTCATGTCTGGTGCAATTTAGCACATACGCTGTGTTTTTAATGCACATGCTGTCCCCTACATATTAACATATTTCCACTTTAGTACGTTGGCCCCGCTTGTGAGCTCCCATTCCGAGCTACATATGAGGAATGTGACACTCATTGCGCACCCATAAAATGTCAAAAGTAATGTAATTACTATTTACCGGATACACAGTTTGCGCCCAATAGGCTCAACAATTTCAAAGCCACTTGTGATATAGGCAATGGAGGGCATTTTTTTCACACAACACCTATGATTAATACTTATAACCGTGACCAAAGTGAAAAATCGTATACATTGTCAACCCATTATTAATGAAAAAAAATCTTTCCAGCCCCTGCCAGCATCCACCTTCAGACGAAATTGGGAATGACCCGCCCTGCTCCAGGAACCCTTGGAAGAAGTGTCAATAACTGTGTGTTGGGCTAGCGAAAAGCTGTCACTAGTGTTCAGTGAAAGCTAGAGAACAAGTTTCTGCCCGTTCCAATAGTGGACGCTGGGTGTCAAACAAACGGTGGAGATTCTGGGATCAAACAACTGGGAGAAATGGCTGGCAGACGAGAAAAGTGACAGTGGAGAGCATATAGTTTTACCAGGAGTACACATGTGAAAATGCATGAATTTCTTGTTCCGCTTGTTTTAGTACAGCCTTGTCAGAAGAATGTAGCTCAGAAAGAGGAAAGCTCAGAAAGAGGAAAGTTCATCTAAATAATAAACTCAAAGCAGCTGCAGCGCACTATTTGCATGTCTTGTGTAAGTTCCTGCACCTCAAGCTACAGCAGGGTGTAACATTTGACACTGTAATTTCAAACGAGTTAACTAATTGAGGTCGAAACCTGTTCATTTCGTAGCAGCCTATTAGGAGAGGCAGCACCCAGCCCTGAGATGAGCAAATTGTGTGCATTCGCTCAGACCTGAAAGGCAATACAACTGTTCTTGGAGGCCTACCGATGCCCACCTTCATTTGGAGGCTACCAATTGAATATGGCAATTGCACCCAGCAATCAGAGTGATATTGTTATACCTGGCATCATTGGTGTGGTCGCCCCTAACTGCCCTCTGACTTCCTGTGCTTTTGACCTATTTTTGCTGGCCATTGGGATCTGTGCACTTTATCACTGTTGATCATCGCAAAGGTATAGGTGTTTTGTCCTTCAAAACATGGTGACATTGGCTTCTCCACAACTGGTATATGTAATTTTCTTGAAAGTCCCTAGAAACATACACTATATGTACCATAGGCCTGAAAATTAAGTGCTACTAGTGGGCCTGCAGCACTGATTGTGTCACCCACTACAGCAGCCACTGCAGTGCCTGTTATTACAGTTTTAAACTGCCATTTCCATGTAGCAAGTGCACCCACTTGGCAGGCTCAAACCTTCCCTTTAACCGCATGTACGTCAACCCTAAGGTAGATTCTAGTTATCCCCAAGGGCAAGGTGCTTTGTATGAAATAAATTGGACATGTACTTTTAAACCTAACATGTCAAGGTAGTGAAAAACTTCAAAACTCGTTTTTCACTATTGCAAGGCCTATGTCTCCCAAAGGATAATATTGGGGTTGCCTTAAAACATCTTATAAGTCTAACTTTAAAAAGGGACGAGATAGAAATACGGAGTTTGGTGTCCATGGACTCATAATTTAAAATCACGATTTATGGTGAAGTCAGACTTTAAATTATAAGTCTAAAAATGCCACTTTTAAAAAGTTGGCGTTTTCTTACTTTAACCATTCTAATCCGCTGCCTGTCCCTTAATACATGTCTACGGTAGATAACAGCTGGGCTCTGTGCATTTCCACTAGACAGCCAAACATAAAGAGAGCTGAGGTGGGGCATTAGCATGTTGATAGTCCATCTTCAGTCTGATGGGTCATCCTAGACTAGGTGGGAGGGAGGAGCTGACACCTGCCTCTGAATAGGGCCGTGCCTCTTCTCACACAAAGAGCTGCATACCCCCAACGTAGCATCTGGAGCCAGAGAGGGCAAGGAAGGGAGCGGGGGGACTTAAAGGAAGGTCTGGAAGTTTCCACACCCTCCCAGAACCTGGGCACCAAAGTATAGAAGCTTGACCCCAAACCCCAACAAGTTAGTTCACTTCAGGGTCCTGGGGAGAGTCTGTTGCTTTGAGGAACTGTGCTGCCAGGATGAACTGCCACCGGACCATTTACTGGTCTGACCTGCTATGCACTGACTACTGTGCTGCCAGGAGGGACTGCTACTTAGTTCCTGCTCTGCTGTGTTGGTCTGCTGCAGTGGTGCTGTCAGGAGGGACTGCCACTAAGTCTCTGCTTTTCTGCGCTTGTCTGCTGCACCCTGTTTGTGTACCAGAAGGGACTGCCCTGTTGTCTTGAGCCCAGTGTGTTGGCCTCCTGCCTCAGGAGCCAAGGAGGATCGATCCTCCATCCGTGGTCACCAGTAACCTCCCCAGGGCCACCCAAAATTCACCCTGACAAAGCGCATCAGCGCAAACCAACAAAAACCACTACACAACCCAACGATCACTGCCTCTGTCGCCTGGTATAATTTTTTTTCTTCCAAGACCAACACAGCGCCGAAGCACGAACCAAGGGAATCATTCCACTGCCTTAGGCTGCTGGGTGTCCTTCTGACAAGATCAACGACGCACTGTAGCATGAACCAAGGAAAATGCCAAGTGATCTACTGCCCAGAAGCGTTGCACCACTGACCTACGGCTCCCCCGCCTCACCCGCCTCACCCGCCTCACCCGCCTCACCTGCCTCAGACCACCAGGGTTGCTCTGTGGGCTTGCACTGCAGCCTTGGCCTTTAAGGACGCCAGGCCCAAGCCGTGGACCAACTCACTTCCCATTGGATGCAAGGATACCCGATTGCCTGCTGCGGGTGCCCCTAAAGCCCGTCATCCTTGATGCTGCAGCCCCCGGCACCCAAACCCACTTCGAGGAAGCCTGACACCTTCCAGGGACAAGTGGTTTCTCCTTGCAAACCGCCGGAACCGTATTCCCTGGATTAGGAGCACCCTCCTCTTTTTCCCTCACCTTGGAGCCTGAAGCAAGGGCGGGTACAGGTTGCATTCAGCCAGGGCAGCGATGCATGATTTTAACCTCTTTTTCCACCAGCCTTTTCAAGGTAGTTTCACCACCCTAAAAAAGGCTGGCAGAGAACAGGTGCAGAAGGCCACAGGGGGGCCACTGCACTTCCCATGCCTTTGGCATGGACAGTGCAGGGGCCCCCTGCCCAGCACCATCGTAATGCATACTGTCTGCTGTGCAGACAGTGCGCATTATGAGGGTGCTGGTGCACCCTGCGGGTGGCAGCATTGCCGCCTGCTTGAATATGAGCTGGCGACAATGCTGCCACCGCTTTACCACTGGGTTGACCAGTGGAAACCTTGATTTATGCCCAGCAGAAAAGTCATAATGGGGCAGAAGGGGAGGTCGCCACTACAGTGGTGGTCACTCTGTCAGGAGTTTGGTGGATGGGTATTCCCATCTGCCAAACTCATAATCAGGGCCCTAATAAGTCATCTTCCGTGCAACTTGTCAATCAGCCTTGTACACATGTTTCCATTCATTCATCCAAAAACTTAGTGTTGTATTCACCCACTTAGCCATCCCAATAAAACACATGCACAAACTTAGCAAGCAACATAATGCAAGACAAATTAAAACTAAATAGAAAACAGAAAATGTGCCACTGCCTAAACGTGCCAGGCATATGTGTGCATTAAAAAATACAATTCTTTATAGCAGCAACAACCATTTTGATATGGAGATGTAAGAGTGTATCATTGCTTTAAAGTTTCAATATGGAGATCATTTAGAATCAATGTGTCAGCTGTCTTGGAAAAGGAAGCAATAATACTGCGAAAGACGATTCCAAGATGGCCACTCAGTAAACATCGCACTGCAAAGCATTTTTTAATGGTATTGTGTATATAGTGCACCAATATTGTACAGATTCAGCACCCTGGACTGGTAAAACAATGATTAACTGTAGACAATACCATTCTAGACTAGACACTAGGTTTAGAATTGGGGTCCACGTACAATGCAGTGCATTGCAGATTAAATGACTAACAAGTAGCAATCGTGGAAATTGCATGGTGCTCTAAAAAAATAAGAAAAATAATAAAAGGGAGCAGAAAAAATGAGTTGAGGACCTATAACATGCTAAATGGTTAAATGAAGGGCTAGGCCACCAACCCTGGCAGTGAAGTGCACTCACATTCAGCTGGCTGAGCACATTTGATGCAGAAAAATGCCATCACACATTTCCCAACAGAGACAATCTCTGAAGTTGGCTGCCACATTGCCACATGTTGTTTGTTGTCGTAGGCTGGAGCATAATGGAAATGACTCTCTTTCAGGCCAATGGTAGAATAGGGTTGCTCCGAATGTCCACTTTGTAAGTGTATGTATATATGTATTTTTCAGAAATTTTTTGGGGACCTAGCTAGGAATTCGGCTGTCGGACCACCAGAACTCCAACACAGCGGTGGGGAGGCAGCCGCCAAGCCAGGCCTCCCCTTTGCCATATTACAATGTTTCTGCCGGGCTGGCCAGAGGAAACAGTGCAACGACATTGGCCTTGGCTATTAGAGAGAGCCGAGGCCAATGCCTCCACACATACCACACTTGGAACGAACACTGTCTGCCATGGAAAACATTCCACATTCCGTGTGTGCTGACAGGGGGCGCTGCTCTGCCCAGAACATGGTCAAGGGCAATGCAGGGGGCCCACCTGTGCCTTTCCATCAGCCTTTTCATGGTGGGGACTGCACCATCATAAGGCTGGCAGAAAGGAAAGTCATGATCAGTACAGCGGTGCTGAACTCTGCACCACCGTTCCTGAACACAACCTTCACTGCTGCCAACCCTCTGGATCTCTGATCCTCGTAGTTGCTGCAGTGTTGTGGAGGTCTGACTGCCAGCATTGTAATCTGGTGGTTGGGCTGCCAGGGATGTGGCAGTCGGACAGTCACAGTGGGTACGGCGGTCCTATGGACTGCAGTACTCGTAATCAGGGACTTGATCTGAAGAGCATGGCAGACAAGAAACCTGTTACTTTTTCCTAACACAGTCTAGCAAGGGTTGTCATAATGAACATTTTCTACCCTCATGGTTTGTCAAAGAGGTTAACCAATACCAAAACTCTGGATTACTTACGTAATCAGTGAAATTCATTGTAATAAAAAACCTGCCTACAGGCTTTAATACAGGGCAAAAATTCCACTCTTATAGGTTTATTGTATTTAAAATATGATTTTAATAATAATTAAGTTAGCACTACATCTTTTTTCATAATTCTTCACAATGAGCACATTAAACCTATGGCACCTGGCATAACAGTTACCAAAGAACCAGTGAGGCTTATTACCTTTATCATTTAGTTGTCACCAAAACCAACTTTGAGTATAAGCTTTACCATATGCCCGTCATACAGCATAAGTCATAAAAGTATAAATGTGAACCAAATTACAGTTGAGAAACACCTGTTATATACAACCCTGTTAATATACAACCCCTATTACCAGGACTTAAAAAGGATTATGACAGTGCAAATCTGACTCCCGTTTCTTGTCAATGGGGTAACAAACGCCCTTGAAAACCTTTGATAGATGTCGAGAAGAGCTGTAAAATACACATCTTCAGGCTTTAGCATAGTGTATTAAAAATCCAGCATCAAAGACCTACTGTATTGTGCATAAGCCTCCCTAAATGACCACCATCAGGTATACAGTAATAAAATGTACACAACAACAATTACAATTTACAAAACAATGCACAGCCTCTTCTAAGAGGACCTAACAGATTCGCAAAGGGCAAATCTTCTAGCCTCAGGGTCCATGTGCCTTCTTAAGGCTGTCAATGACCCACACAACAATGAAGAGAACTAGCAAAAATATAGTACAAAGGAGGTAGAGAAGAGAAAACGTATTTGATTGCTTACTTCAAATTGAACATAATGGAATTGCGATTCCAATTTGTGCACAATGCCAAAGAGGTGGGGTATTGCAATCGTAATGCACTGCCCATTACTGAACATGTGTGTGGGCCAAACGTGCGGATAGTATAGTGACAAAGTGGTATCTTGCTGGAGTTGAAAGGCAAGGATTGATTATGTAATGTGACTACACACGTTATTGTCAACTATACAGCCTGGAGGTGCTGATGAATTTTATCTTATAGTAATATCTTCAACACTTGATGGTATGAGAATGCAAAAAACTCATGAGGAAAAGAGTAAAATTAAGCGTCCAGGTAGGTTTGCAATAGGACTGAAAATAGGCCCACGCACCAAAAAAAAGTTACCTGCACTAGTAATTTAGGTGGTACAAAAGTGAACCACATTTATACATTGACCAACTCTGAACTTTAAAGATGAGCTATCTAGAGGTAGGAAACCACATGCATTGATGTGCTTTTAGCCACAAAGTGCTATTGCTCCATTGACACTGCCTTCGATGAACCAATAGCATCCACAATGCACCTTCTTCTTTCCCGCAATCTTGTCCCATGCTCTTTCTCTCTCTTGTTTCCTCGTTCTCACCTCCACTGTCCCCCTCAGTGCTTTAAGTGACTACTCAATCTTATTCTGGGCCTGAAAATGTGATTGACAGCTTAAAAGCAGTGTTCTTAAAACAGGGAGATTAACCCTCCATGATGTTTTATGGTTATTCCAATGCATAAGCCATAGATTACAACACAGAGCTTTAGCAAGTGCACAACCTGAAATATATATTCAAAACATTATACCAAGAATTTCTGGATGCACACAGATAAGCAATTGTCCTAACCCCCTCAGTCGCTGACTGAACTCTTAAGCTATTTTACCAGTAGACAGAGTTGCCCAGCAGATACAACTTGTATTCTTATTGTAGTTAACCAAGGTCAACCAGGAGGAGTCAGGTTTGAATGTTGTCACCACCAACTCAGTTTTTCATTCTTCTAGGATGAACAAATAAGTACTTGTGAGTTGAGTGCTCGTAACTCCCATCAACATTACTACTAAATTCCACAACTTTGGTAACAAGTAGTAAGTTAAAACTCAACTTATGTGTGTGTGTTAGAGCACGAACACTTACATGTACACCAACTTTCATAACAAAAGGTTTGCTGCAAACATTCATGTCTAGGGGTGGGAAATAAATTATGCTCAGCTGGTGGAGTTTTGGCCACTCTGCGTTATTCATGTCAATCAATCAATCCATCATGCATTTGTATTGCATGCGCTATCACACCACGGGGTATCTGGGCACAGTGCCTAGTCAAAGAGACAGGTCTTAAGCTTATTCTTGAAGTCCATCAGTGAGGGTACTGTCCGGAGGTGGGGTGGCAGGTCATTCCAGGCTCTTGCATCGATGTATGAGAAGGCACGGCCGTCACAGTGGCTACGACGTATTCGGGGGTAAGGGCAAGAGAGGTGGAGCAGAAGTGTCTGAATGGTTGGTGGAATTTGAGACGTTATAGGTTCAGAGGTTGTAGAAGGCCTTGTAGATGAGGATCTTGAATAGTCATCTCTTCTGGACAGGAAGCCAGTGAATGTTTCTCAGGTGAGGGATGATGTGAGTACGTCTAGGGAGGTCCAGATGAGATGGGCTGCCACATTCTGGACAGTATGCAGTCTTCTGAGTAGCTGGGTGGAGATGCCAGCATAGAGGGTATTGCCATAGTCGAGGCAGCTGGTGAAGAGGGCTTGAGTGACGGTCTTCCTGGTTTCATTGGGGATCCATTTGAAGATTCTACGGAGCATGTAGAGGGTGTGGAAGCAGGAGGATGCAACAATATTGACCTGATGTTTCAAGGTCAGTTGACGGTCGAGGATGATCCCTGGGTTGCAGGTGTGGTCTGTGGGGGCAGGGCTGGGTTCAATTTGGGTTGGCTACCAGCTGTCACCCCAAGCATGTAACATGGAGTTCTGAACAAATGCTGCCAACTGCCGTGTGGCAGAGTTTTGTCTCCCATGCGCCTTGCCAACAGTAAGTTGGTGAGCGTGAGTGAGATGCGGCATCCCATAGCATGATTTTGGTTGCTTGCAGGGCACCTAGCAAGATTTCCAAAACCAGGACAGTCGTGACCGTTAACAGTCAGAAGCTGCTGTTCAAGTAGAAAATCTACTCGAGCGGCAGCAAATTCAACTTAAGAAGCAGCACCCTCTAGCGCATTGGGTGGTGCTGTTCATATTGATTTTTCAGCATGGAAAAAGCTCCTGGTGCTAAAAATAAGCACGAGCAGCGTAACATGCCTAATCTCACCTGCTTGAGAATTCCACCGACTCTCACTGAGATTTCATGTAACTCTGTCAAATTCCACAGAGTGAAATCCTGCAAGTTCCACCCACCCCTAGTCATGTCACTTTCAGGTGGGCAAAATTTAAACTTCTGATATGCCAACCATACCCCTGCCCAATCTAATGGCCCTGCATTCTCAAAAAGGGCTTTGTTTCTATATCCTGTAAAGGTTAGTTTGGTTCAGTCTCACTGCGCTGGGACATTGTTACGGTTCTATAGCCCTGTGCTTACATGCTTGCTGAGGCCGCAGTCTTCCAAAGTTTAGCTGAACAGGGTAGTCTTCAAAAGGGTTCTAAATCTTAATTCAAGCTTGAGCTTCATTATTCCCAGTGGAAAAGAGTCCTGGAGTTTAGGCGCAAGGAAGAAAAATGAGTGTCCTTCTCCCCTGGTTTTTCTGATCCTACAGACTTCAAACAATCTCTGGTTTGTAGAACAAAGAGTTCTTGTGGGATTGTAGGGTGTTAACATCCTTGTATCAGCTAAGGTCCCTCCTTGTACAATGCTTGTTGAGCAAGGCAGAGTACCGTGAACTGAATTCTCTCGAACACTGAAGCCAGTGCAAGGTCACCAGAGCAGCTGTGGCTGATTGATATTTCGAGATTTTGAAAAGAATCAGAGCTGCTGCATTTTGAATTACCTGGAGCCTTTTTATGACAGATGTGGAACTCCCCCGGTAAAGAGAGTTACCATCAAGTCCTGTTATAACTAGACCTTGAACAACCATTCTTCTTGAAGGTTCTGGCTGTCATCTTAAAAGTTTTCCCAGTGTCCTGAGTAGGCCAACATATATTGGTACCAATTTCTCGGTCTGGACCTCCATAGAGAACTTGCTGGCGATCCAAAGGCCCGGTTGTTTAAGATTAGGTTTAGGGTTGGGCTGAGTATTGAAAGAATTTGGCCAATTTAATCCCATCCACAAGGCCGGATTGTTTTTCTATCACAAGAGCTTCCATCATTTCTCCAATTAATTTCAAACTGCTTGCAGACATCGAGTCTACTACAAGCTTTAAGCAGTTATTGAGTGGATTGGATGTCTTTTCTGTGTAGGGATAAAGGAGATAATAATTTGTGTGTCATCTGCGTAACATCTGACTGAGAAACCACAAGTGTTCACAATCTCTGACAATGGGAGAACAGAGTGAGACTTAGTGATGAGCCCTGGGGCACCCTCTCACTGGAGGGAGTGGGTTTTGGACAAAATGTCTTCTTCACACGCTTGAAAGGTTCTATTTTCAAGGAAGGAGTCAAGCCATTTTAGCGCTCTCAACGAGAGAGGACTGCTTCTTACAGCAGTTGAACCAGAATGGGATATGAGGCTGCGCTGAGATCTAGTAGAATTAAAGTCACTGAGCCACCTTGATCAAGGAAAGCTCTCAGTTCTTCAGCAACTTCAACAGTTCTTCTGCAAGCAGAGCAATTTCTGTGCTACTTCTTTGTCAAAGCCAGTCTGAAAAGGATGTAACACATCATTTGTCTAAAAACACCTTCAAGATTTTACTAGGCCCTGGTAATTTTCAGATTTTAGTAGGCAGCAGAGGGTTTTTCAGCAAAGGTTTGACAATGGCATGTTTGCAATCTGGAGGGACTGTCCCAGTCTGTAGTGAGTGGTTTAACATGTCTGTCAGAGTAGTAACATCAGGGGGCTGGGTCATGTGGGGAGCCTGATTTGACAGATTTTAAAAAATGTTCTATAATCTTCAGACTACTATCCGGAAAGGCACATAGATTTTCCTTCTTCTGCTTTGCTGACGTGGCATCTGGAGAGGCTGAATCAAGCCACAATCCCGAGCCAGTGGGAGGAGGATGTTGTTTACCTTTCAGAGGAAAAAGTTGCCAAGCATTTTAGATCAAGCCTTTGACAGAGGAGGAGCAGATTGATTTTTAGCTGGTTTGGTCAGGCTGTTTAATAGATTGAATAGTTGTTTAGGTGAATTTGAGGCACTGTCAATCTTAGCAGGGAGATAGCTCACTCTAGCTTCCCTAATTGCGTAATGATATTTTTTTACTGTTCTGTTATAGTTATCCTTAAAGATTTCATCATGATTTTTTCTCCATGCCCTTTCCAGTGTTTTGATCCTTTTTAAAGTTCTGTTGAGAACCATGGTGCCTGATCAGTATAGGGAAAGGTGCGGAAGACATTGTAACGCAAAGGGTTAATTAGCTTGAGCAGTGTAGCTGAGCGTGATGCCTGCTGAAATCACCGAACAACGTGGAAAAGTTCATGATATTATTTTCAAGCTTGTTTGTGTAGAAGACTCCGTCTCAACCTTGAGAACGAGCGTACAGGGAGAAGATGGAATGAAAACAAAGGCTGGGGAAGGGCAGAGCAGCCAAGTGCTGATAACATAGCTAGGAAATGCCAGAAAGAGATAGAATCCAAGCTTCAAGTTTTTAAAGCACTTAAGTGCGGGTGAGGGATCTGAAGCTCGCAGATGGGGTTGTGAAAGCTGCCATGGCCTGACGCTGCCTCTCTGTTTTGCTGTTCAGAGATCGTGATGCTTGAGGGAGAGAGGGGTCCAAGCAGGCGGTAGAGGGCTTCCCAGCATTTCATGGACTAAGTTAAGTTCCACACAGGGATGAAAGGCCTTTGTTTCTCTGCTCTATTATTATGATTGATTATTATGCTTGCACTGTGTTTATAATCTGAAGTATTCAGCTTGTTTATATTTTGCTTTCTAAACATTGTAGTGTGAGCCTGCTACAGTAATTAAAACATACATTTTGGTATGCAGTTAAGCAAAGCTAATCTGAAGAATTCAGCTTGTTTATATTTTGCTTTCTGAACATCGTAGTGTGAGCCTGCTGCAGTAATTGAAACATGCATTTTGGTGTGCAGTAAATCAAAGCTTATCTGAAGTATTCAACTCGTTTATATTTTACTTCCTGAACATCGTAGTGTAACACATTTTGGTATACAGTTATTCCAAGCTTATATCTGTCAATGGACTCTTTGCTCATATGTATACATAGATGCTCTTCATAGTGTACTTATATATAAATAGATGCTTTTCATTGCTATTCTTATTCCACTATTGTTAATGTGGTAAATGCGTACATTTACCTGAAATTCCAGTAAAGCTAAATTGTATTCATAATTGGCGTGTGGTCCTTCATTGAGCATCCTTATTGACTTATACCGAACAGGTGTCAACCAGTCACCTGGATAAGACAGCGCCCGACCTCTGGAACACCTGGTCATTTGTTGTCTCAAAGGGGCTGGGTTGTCCAGGGTATTTTGCACCCATGCCTTACATCTGGTGTACCTATCAGCAATATCCCCCACCATTCTCCTAGGTTCCTATGTCAAACTTTGACCACCATCAGCTCAGCCTGGGTTGGTGAGGTGTGGTAGTTTTACTCCCAGTTATACAGAGTCAAAAAGGTATACTCTTGTGGTCTGACCAGTAAATAACTATAGGGTCATCTGTGGTCATTCCAGGTATGTTTGTAAATATAGGGTCTAGTGGGTGACCTAATTTATGGGTGGTGGCAGAAATTCATTGTATCAGTTGTAGGGCCGCCAGGTCTAGTAAAATGTTTTTTGCAGTCTCACAGTTTTGCTTCATTAGATATAAATTTAAGTCTTTTAATACTGTGAAATTAGCTTTAAGAAGACTGTGGGGGTCATTCTGACCCTGGCGGTAATTACCGCCATGGCGGATTTTGGCGGTAGCACCGCCAACAGGCTGGCGGTGCTCCGCCGGGCATTCTGACCGCGGCGGTACAGCCGCGGCCAGAAGCGGAAAGCCGGCGGTGTACCGCCGACTTTCCGCTGCCCATGGGAATCCGCCATGGCGGCGCAGCTTGCTGCGCTGCCATGGGGATTCTGACACCCCATACCGCCATCCTGTTCCTGGCGGTTCGCCCGCCAGGAACAGGATGGCGGTATGGGGTGTTGTGGGGCCCCTGGGGTCCCTGCAGTGCCCATGCCAATGGCATGGGCACTGCAGGGACCCCCGTAAGAGGGCCCCACAAAGAATTTCAGTGTCTGCTTTTCCCGCGGGTGTTTCCCGCTGGGCTGGCGGGCGGACTTTCGCGGTCGCCCGCCAGCCCAGTGGGAAAGCCAGAATGACCGCCGTGGTCTTTTGACCGCGGAGCGGTCTTTCGGCGGGAACCGCTTGGCGGGCGGCGACCGCCGACCGCCGCGGTCAGAATCACCCCCTGTGTTCTGCCACCATATTAGGGACGGCTTGCATGATTTGGGTTGCCAGGCCAGATGGGTGGCATATTCATAGACAGAAGAGTGTGAAGGTTGAGGAGAGCTCAATTGAGAACAACAGACATTCACATTCAGGAACAGGACTGGTGTTAAATTTCCCTTTCAGCGCTTTTTTTAATAAAAGATGGCTTCCCCCCAATCCCTTTTTTCCTTCAATGTCACACCTGGCAATTGCATAGCCCTGCAGGAAGGTCATAGTATTTTCAGTCATGGAATCCTCTCTGAGATAAGTTTCTGTGAGGAACATGGCCACTGGTTTCTTATCCTTACCTTAAAGAGGGTCAACATTTCAAGGCTATATTTAGATAGTGACCTAATATTAAGTAGATACATCTGCCACTGTTAGCCTTTTTGAGTTATTTTCCTCTGGCTTACGCTTAATATTACATGATTTCAAATTCTCCACATTGAGTTACCATACACAGGTCAGGTGGACAGTGCTTGGCTCAATTGTATGCAGGCAGGCCTTGCCTATCATATGAATTAGAGAGCAAAGTTCAACTACTGTGTAGCTTACCCTCTCCCCAATGACACGAGCAGGGGTTTTGGCTGCCGGTTCTGGACGGACATGGACAGGTGCAGATGGCTTGCCTTTGGCACACATTCGATGTCTGCAGCCCAGTGCACAATACAATGGCAGTGTTGGAGTGCAACACTAGAGTGCTGACCAAGATGGCACCTGTATATTTCTACACCAGGTTTCGCACTGAACATGGACAAAACCTTTTTCTGAACCTCTTAATTAAGGATTTTAACACCTTATCTAAAGTGCATAGAACATTAAAATGCTGAAATTAAAAGTAATTTGAAAATGCATACCATGTAAATATGGTATGTGTTTTTAGTAGGAATGAGTTACAACATTACGTGCACAAAACAGAGTGCATTCTATAATGTCACCGCGTCCGCGCCCCAGTTCACATTAAATAGCCGGCCAGAGTGCAACACTAGAGCAGTGACCAGGATGGTGTCTGTTCATTTCTATATCAGGTTTGGCACTGGAAATGGGCAAACCTGTTTCTAAACCTCTTAAGTGAGGATTTTAGCCCCTTTAGCCCCTCGTCCTCTCCTAGATTTAAACTGGTAAGCCTTTCTCACCCAAGTTGATTTAAAACAAGTTAGGAAATAGGGTGGTTGTTAAAGACCCATTCACAGATGGGATAATTTTGTGAAATATTTATTTTTACTGACTACATATGGCCCAGGAGTTGGCCATTCGGCGAGCAGAAGAAACTATTGCTGTCTCTACATAACAGGCTTTGAAAAATGCCAGACAGAAGATGCAGTTTGAGATGGAGATCTCAAGAGAACAGCCTAGACACCAGCTGAATTGCGTAGCCTTGAGGTGATTTGATCCCTAGAAAATATTGTGCAGGCTGCAGATGGTAGTTGAAGCAAATGGAGGAGCCAGTCACCCTTTTAAGACTTGTATCCATCCTAGTGTTGGGCTGCATGTGCTACAGTCACTGCATTTCAACATATGCTAAGTAACAACAATGAGTGAGAGCATTGTCTAGAACAGTGTTTCCCAAACCATGGTTCGCAACACAATGGTGGGTCACAAGCTAATTTTAGGTGTGTTGCAAAAGTCCAAGAAATAAAAAAAGGTGCCTTTAAATTCTGTATTTATCTTGCCACATTTGCAGCCCTTCAAAGACAGAGGTCAAACCTCAGGCTATGTCCTTTTACAAATTGCTGCTTGCTTTTTTAACATGGAATTTGTGTTTACAAACTACTCTCACTTTAGGGTCAGAGAAAGAAACCTAAAGTGAACTACGTGACAATATTGGTTATGGGTTGTGTGAAAGGACAGGTTTTACAATGTAATTTTGCATAACACACAACAAAATGTAAATACCTGTAAAAGAAATGTAAAATTCAGCAGTTATGAAAGCAAAAATGAAACAAATTTTTTCGAAACTGAAAGTGTGATGGAAACAAAGATTTTAATAGAATCAAAACAATGCAAAACACTTTACTTGGTGATGCACAATGATAAATGCTCACTGAAGCCGTTAACATTTGTGTGCAATCTAGTTTTTGTCAGTAATAATTTTTGTCTGTACAAATGTAGTGGCCCTTTCAATGGAAAATGTGCTGTCTGTACTGCCACACAATGCTTTAGTTACATTAAAAATAGCCTGTCTCACTGTCTCATATCCGTTAAAGCTAGGTGGGCCATGAAAGTTTGCAGTTTTGAAAATTGGCATGTGGGTCTAAAACGTTTAAGAAACACTGATCAGGAGCTGCCTAGCACTGTGCAACACCGCTGGATGGTCAACTCTTCAGGCAGTGATAGAAATATCAATAGTCTCCCCTCCATGACTGTGGGTAGCTGATAGGGACATTTGGGAAAGTACCCACTGTGGCCTCTCTGATATAACCTTCCATGTGCATGGGCTTCCCATCCAAAGACATGAACAACCTATCCAGGCTACCCAGAAAGAGGGAGGGAGTACAGGAGGATTTCACATGTTCTCTTATTGCCCTTTCCTCACTCGCCTATAGACAAAACTTGTTACCATCCTATATGTCGGAATGGCAGAGAGGAGGGTGTGAGATGAGGGGAAAGAGAGACAGAGGAAGAAAGATGAAGATAAAGAGAGAGCATAAGATAGAGGGAAAGGAAAGATAGACAACGGGTATGCAAAGAAGAGGAGTGACCTTCTGAAGATCATCTGAAACCAGATTTGAAATGCAAGGCACAGAGCAAACTCTGCAATTGATTTATTTGGGCTCCCGAAGCATCCCTGTCCTTTTCATATATTGAAGGCATGTTTAGAGCTTTTTTTCCCTTTCTTAAAGCTTCTGATTAACCAGTCTCTACCCACTGTTATTTAGTATCCACAGGTTTGGAAGCACACCAATGTCCTCCGACTACTGATACATTTTTCCAATCATCTATCGAGTTCCCTCATTACTTTTCAGGTTTCAAGGCAGGCCACATCGCTGAGAAGGCACTGCTTGCATCGATAGATGAGAATAGGCCTAGCCTGCATATAAATTGCCTAGCAGACCTATTTCTACTTCATCTCTCACTGCTTATTTATAACATAACCCATGCTTTCCTGATAGAAAGGCTGCATGGGATCTCCATCACATCAAGAGCCCTGGCCTGGTTTCAGTCCGTCTTACCACAGAAAACACAATCCATCCAATTACCAACTTTTAAATCTGAGCTCACTCTAATACCCTGTGTAATGCCGCAGGGTTCATAGTTATCCCCCATGATCTTTTACACATACATGGCCCCATTAGCAAATACAGTGAGAGTGTGTGAGTCCCATATTATATCCTACGTGGATGATACACATTTAGTATTATCTGTTTCCATAGAACATGAACAGACGAAATTGAAGTTTCAGAAATGTCTTTGCCCACTGGCTAGGTGGATGATGTAGAACAGCCTGAACGTAAATGGCAAGAAAACTGAGATCATCCTCTTTGGCCAGGCTAATAGCCTGTGTTTCAGATGATTTGTAGCCTAAGGAACTTAGGGCCATATGTACGAACACATTTTCCCATAGACACAGAATGGGTAAAACCCTTTGCTACATCTGGCCCTTAGTGAGGGCCATGTGACTAAAACTGTAGCAAGAAAACTTGGTATTTTTCTAGACAGCAAACTTATTATGAAAGGTCTGGTTAACTCTGTCTGTGGCACTTGCTATGGTATTTCACAAAGCCTCTATCTGGCTTCCACTGAATTACCAAGAAAATAATTCTCAGGCATTCATACTAAGTCAGCTGAACTACAGCAACGCCCTTTACAAGGGATTGGAAGAGCAGGTCCTAATGCAACATCAAAACATTCACAGTACTTCTGTGCATATGGTATGTCATTCTCCAGCTAGAGAAGCATCTGCACCTGTATTGACAATTCTCAAATGGCTGCTAATGGGTATGAGGTCTGTATTTAAGTTGTTGTACCATGTGCCAGTCATGGACTTGGCCCACTTAATCTGAGGACCAAAACTAAATTGTACATTCCGCCAGAATCCTCAGATCCTCTTGCTTGGCATATGCCCAGCCTCGACACACCCATGAAGCCAAAACATGAGCAAGATCTTTCTCCTTTTGTGCAGCATGGCAGTGGAATGAACGTCTGGAGAAACTACGTCTAACAACCAATCACATCAGATTTAGAAACATGGCTGTTTTCCAATTACAATTTGCATTCTCTACCCATTCTCTTGCTTTTTGGTCCTTCCCTGACATTTGGATCATGCCAGGTTACTCCTTGGGGAATAAACATGTGCTATAGATAGTTTTTACCATAATATATATTTTTAAAATAAAATTCACATAACGCTGAGGGAAAACACAAGAGAAGTAGTGTGCTAATGAGGTGTTCAGTCATTTGCTTTAGGAGATTAATTCCTTATTTTCACTAGGACACAGGGTACTCTTGCAGTACCACTGTACATTTCACTACCAGTGAGGTGTGCCATTGTACGCCATTGTAGGCTGGCATAGTCTGTCCATTACTGGGTAGATGATAACTCCAATGTGTATTGTCAAAACATCATTGAACAAAGGGACAGATGCTTGCGCCACACAGGGAGGTCAAGGATGACACAAAACCTAAGTGAGATTTATCAGGCCACACAAGGCCACCTTGAAATGCCCTGCGTGGCTTGATAAAGCTAGAGTAACACAAGGCAGCACAAATTGTTAACTTGCGCTGCTCTGCCCCAGGGAGGTGCTCCATGGGTGGAGTGTGCATGTCCCCACACATCCACCCATGGATTTTGGAGCATTCCCAGATTTTCCATTAGTGGGAATCCATGAAAATGCTATGCCTACCCAGGGGATGTACAATGAGGAGAAATACCTTTATTAATCCTTGTTTTTTCCTCTTTCTGTGTATGGCGCTCAGGATTGTTTTTCTGCAGAAAGGTGTTCCTTCCTGCACAAAACCAATCCTGCCTACAATGTGGGCATCCTTGCACCGTGAGGCAAGGGTGCCTGTGTTGATACTAGGCAGCTAAAAATTGCACCAGCACTAGGAAAGGACAGAAATGCAATGTATAATGTTAAATATGGTGCATTTCCGCCCTTTCGTGCAGCAGCGAAGCAAGGTGGCTTGCTGTGTTGTGCTGCATGACAAAACTATATATATGGGCCTCGGTTTCTACAAAGTTTAAACTCACTAATGAGAACATTGCTTTCATCTGTTTCCCCACAATTATTGAACTAATTCTTATTGATTCCTAACAATTATCCTATCCAGACCATGGTTGAATTAACTTTTCCAACGAAGGTGCATTCTGTAAAGCTAAGCTAATCTTTTTTCTGCCTCAGAACCCTGTATTCCACAGAAACTTAAACTCTTACCCTCCTATTTCACAAAACTGTTTCTGGAATCTTCATATATTTGACTATATCTAAAAAAGAAAACTTCTTGTTATTAGATCTTCATGTACCTTGTCCACCTGCAAGCCTGATCACCTTTAACATCAATCAGTGGTGCCAATGAAGATGTCAAGACAGAGATCTGTAAATAACTGTAATAAATCAAACATAGGCCCTCATTACCACCCTGGCGGACGGTGCAATGATGACAGTAGAACCGCAAACAGGCCAGCGGTCATTACCACCCCATTATGACATTGGCGGTTTGGCATATGCCAAACCGCCAATGTACCGCACCGTCCGCCACGGCGGTAATGACCGCCAGGCTGGAGACAAGGGTCTCCAGCCCGGCGACCGTCACTAGTCCGCCGACGGTATCATGACCCCGCATACAGCCATGGATTTTGTGGGGTTTTGAACTGCCACGAATTCCATGGCTCTGATTGGGGTCTTCCCCCTCCACCTCCCCTGAGTCTACCCCCAACACCCACGACCCCCCTACCACCCTAAAAAGGTAGTAGGAACCCTTCCCCACCCGCACCCCGACCCCCATAGACCTCCCCAAACATACACCCCACTTCACGCATGCTCACACCACTCACACACATACACGCGCACATACATGCACACATACATACACAAAACATTTCTCCTACACACATTACACCTCCCGCATACATACACGCTCTCACACACCCCCTCTAAACACGCACACCCCCATGCACGCACACACCACACAACACCCCCTCCCCTGACGGACGATCACCTTACCTGTTTCAGAGGGAACAGGATCCATGGGGGCTGCTCCGCCACCAGCACCTCATCACCAGAACACCGCCACCCCGAATCCTGGGATGTAATTCGTTGGGTGGTGTTCTGATGACGGGGCGGTGACAGTGGAGCAGCCTCCACTACACCGCCGACTGCCAGTATGGCTGCTAGCGGCTCTCCATCCAAAAAAGGGCAGATGGTCACCAGCAGTCATAATATGGTTGGCAGAAGACCGCCAACACTGGTGGTCTTCAGGCCAACGGAACCTCAGCAGTCTTAGGAAAAGACCGCTGAGGTTGAAATGAGGGCCATACTCTCTTATCATGCCTCTAAGAGTGCACTGTAAGGGAGACAGATCAGCTTACACCACCAGTGCTAACAAAGAAAACTTTTATGCCCTGACTATTGAGGTAGTTAGTTCAACAAACTAACCTTTTTCATACCTGTAAGGAGATGCTTATTTTTAGTCTAATGACAGGTTTCCTCGTCTGTGTGACAAAACTCTTTGCCTTCTCCACCAACAAACTTATTGCTTTAAGCGAGAACATCTATTCCACCACCCTGCAACCTAATGACCTTGCCCAGTAGTACTTGTGTGGTCTAGCCCAATTCATGAGTACTCACTTGTGCCTAACAATGGCATCCAAAAATTATTGATATCCTTCAAAACATACCCTCCTCTTCATGGTTATTTGTAAATCAAAAGGGGTTAGACATCGTGTCACTATGCTGTTACCTTTTACCATCAGACTAATAACTACCATATTTCTACCCTACCAAGAACCCACCCATGCAATAAGCAACCCTACTGCAAAGAAACCTTTCTGTCCAAGACAATCTTTCAATCTACTGGCCTATCTTATGCTGCAGAAAGGTACTTGAAACTGTAGTCCTCCATCAACTTTCAACAGACCACGAATAAAATAACCATCTAAATGGCTTTCAATTGTGTTTCATACTCCTCAGGAGAATGAAGACAACACTGCTAAATATCAGAGAACACCTACTCAATCCCTGAAACTAAAGCACACTTTGTACCTTTACCTTATTAGATCTCTAGGTGCATTACAACATTGTCAATCTCAAGATGCTACTTGACTGCCTGTCTTATTTTGTTGGCATCAGTGTTATAGTGCTATATTAGTTTACTTATTATTTAGTTTTTAGTACAGCAGTGCAAAAAACCTTGGGATGGCTTCAGAGTGCCTTAAACCAGATACATAGAAGATTGAAAATTGATTACTTTGTTGTTGGTGGCCTCCACCCACTCTGCTGCAAAAATGCACTGGGTTCGGACTAAGTCCCCAAGCATTCCTGCTTGTGAGGTGTGGAAGGAGAGACGGGAACAGTGACTAGCAAACACGCTAAAAGCGCACCTGACATCATGAGGTGCAGGACACGCCCGGGCGCATGCCCGGCTGAAGACTGGGTTCGTCTTTGCGCATCATTAACTGTAAGAGGCCGGGTCTGGCTGGGTCACTTTATTTGGCTTTCTTTGCTGGTGTCATTTTATAGTACGTTTCTTCATATTTTACTTTGTGGGCCTGTTCGCGACCATGGGTAAACATAAGTCGTTTGCAAGGAGAGACTGTGCTGTGAATTCTTCAGGCACTTCTTTGGATTCATTTTTGGTTCAGGCTGTTAGAGTTGAATCCAAAGAAATTGAACTTGCAGACAGGTGGTTGTCACTGAAGTAGGGGGATGACATCAGTTTCATTAATTCCTGTCCTAATTCCCCATCAGATGGCATTACGGGCACATTCATGGTGGACACTATAAATATGATGTGTCCTAAACCTCTTACCCCAGTATTATTGAGGCCAATGGAAGAAGGGCCAGCACCTGTTTCTCTGTTAGCCATAACTGATCCTGGCCTCAACAGCAGTACGGGTGAGCCCTTGGTGAAAAAGATGAGGACATTGAAAACATATGCAGAAATATGCTGATGAAACATACATGACCATTAAAAATAAAGTGTGTAACTGGCTCTTCAAAACACTGTTACTGGCTCTTCAAAACACTGATTTTGCCATTTAGGAGCTCAATGACAATCTTATGGTGAGTAGTGTCGACTGGGTGGGTCCTTTTGCCAAAGCTTTAAAAGGGGACTGCATTATTGTCAGTTGCAGGTACCCAAAATTGGTCCATCAATTGATAAATTCAGGTTACTGGGGCTGGAGGAAGAGAGACGATAACCTGGTGTCCGTTGTTCCACTGGATTATTTTTACCGCTTATATGATCCCAAAAGGAAGAAGGCTAGGGCAAGTTTCTGCACCCTCCAC
This sequence comes from Pleurodeles waltl, assembly GCF_031143425.1. Taxonomy (NCBI): domain Eukaryota; kingdom Metazoa; phylum Chordata; class Amphibia; order Caudata; family Salamandridae; genus Pleurodeles; species Pleurodeles waltl. Next base: position 253,460,929 of record NC_090448.1, on the reverse strand, counting down.
CTTCCAGTTGCGCAAGGAGTCAATGAGATTCTGACTCGAAATAGATTCCAGATGTTATCAGAGCTGGATAGCAATGATTGACTGGTTCAGAACAATGATGGCTCCCAAGAAGGAGTATTAGCCTGTCCCATGCCCAATAGATTTTTTCAATTTTAATGGGCAGACAGCTGTTTGAACAAGGAAGGGGCAGCTTATGCCCTGGGAGACACTGACTGTGACAAACTAGTCTCTGGTCTTCCAATGTGGGGTGGGGGGACAGCCTGATGTGGAGTTCAAATGTGTTGTAGGCTGGAAGCCTTGTTTGCCTAATAAACAGGGCAAAAATATTTGTCCAGATGGGAAGCGATGGGCTCCCAGTAAAGGGCCTGGGGATCCCAGTAATGATGATGGTCCTCAAGCTTTCACACCCAGCCCAAACAACCTAATTTTAATTCAGATAGGCGGTTCATTAACTAAGGATAGCTCTGTTTCAAGGTGCCCAAAGGGCTTACGACTTCTCTCCTGGAATGTGGCAAGACTTAGATCCAAAATGATTAATCAGGAGTGGTTGAGATTCATTGAAGCTTTTGATATTATATGCTGTCAAGAGACTTGATTGTTTGATTGTCCATTTATTAATGGGTTTAGGTCCTTCTGCTCCCCTGCGGTTCCCTCTGTGGCTGGTATGGGGAAGGGGGGACTTGTAGTCCTTGTTTCAACAGCAGTTGGCAATCTCACGATTAAGGAAGTATTTTCAAACCCTTATTATTAACTCATGAAGCTATCTTACCCTGTGGTGTTTAACATAATTCTCATATATTTTTATTACAACTTTTATGGGTGCCAACCTGTGGGAATCATTGAGGAATTGGAACTTATTCTCTCTGAAATCATGGAAAAGGAGCCCAATGCTTCTCTTTTATGGGTGGGTGATTTTAATATAACCAAATGTTGTTACAGTTGGAATTGCACTTGAGGAATAACAAATTGGCAGGGTGATTATGCGGGTCATTTTCAGCACACGGCATATGGCGAAGCGTTAACGGGAGTAGTGCTGACTAATAACCTGTCCTTCTGCTTCAGAATTAAGGAATGAAAACTCCCTTGCAGGGCCCAACTTTTTCAGGGAGAGGCAAGGAGATTGCTATATATCATATCTTATTGTCAGAGGACTTGGTTCATAGGCTAGGAAAGTATGAGGTTTGTCATTTTCCTTGAAGTGATCATTACTGGATCACTATTGAGCTAACCTTTGCGCATATAGCTTATTTTACCGATGGGAAGCTCCCACCTTTACCTTTTACATGAAATAAAGGGGTCTGTAGGAAGTGGCAACACATTGATGCTAATAAAGTCTTACTAGAAAGGGTCAGTAACAATCTGGGCGAGATTAAACAGCTGTTTAATTGATAATCCCGATCCAGCCATCACTTGCTCCAATTTTACCAAGATCTGTACACCCATTTCAGACTTGTTACTGAGAGATAATCCTCTGAGGGAGAGACCCGCCCATGCCTGGTTCAATTCAGAGTGTGAAAACACTACAACTGTAGTCCCAAAACATGTTACCAACATTATTCTATGAGACCCTGCTGCAGTGCGAGCATCTAGAAGAAATTATAAAATAGCTATTGAGAAAAGAAAGACAGAAATTAGAGCTAATGCCTGGGAGAAATTGGAATGTGCTGCTATCCTGAAAGACAGCAGGGCTTTTTGGGAAATCGTTAATAGCCCCCTTTTTACTGAAAAGAATCCCTCAGGGATAGATTGTCATATAATGGAGCAGGAATGGGTTTCCCATTTTTCTAAAATATTCATTCAAGCATTGTCTGAATGTATTTTGTTGCCAGAGAAATCTGCTGTCCTGTTAATAAAATTCAGTAAATCTATCTCAGTGGGGGAAGTGCAATTAGGTATCTTACGTTCTGCGACAGGAAAGGCATCAGGACCAGATGGGGTCCTATGTGAAGCTTTTTAAGCATAACCTCGATATTTGGGCTCCCCTTTTGACTAAAGTTTTTAGGTCCTGTCTAATTGGGGAGCCCTTGGAGTCGTGAAAACAGTCAGTCACTGTCCCTATTTACAAAAAAGGAGAAACATTTTCACTCTAATAATCGCCCCATTTCTCTGCATGATTCATCTCTGATGGTTTTTGGTAGGGCCATTTTGGGAAACCTGGGCGGAAGATAATTTGTTTTTTACGGACTTGCAATATGGTTTTCACCGGGCCAGGGTACAATGGAGGAAGCATTAAATCTCTCCTTGATTCTAGGTGAATATGTCAAAGCAAGGAGAAGTGCCATTCATATGACCTTTCTGCACCTCTCCTGTGCCTTTGACTTAGTTGACAGGGAAAAACTCTGAGATAGTATGGGCCTAGCGGGTGCTGACCCCTCCCTACTAAACGTTTTGAAAAAACGTCAACAAGACAATTTTATGAAAGTTCAGTACTCTCAGTTGGGCGATCTGATGCCCCCCATTCCAGTTACCCACGGGGTGAGACAGGGCTGTATTCCGCCCTGATTTCCATTTTTCTTTTGTGTTAATGCTTTAGATTCATTTTCAAGTACATGTACCCCCGATGTGCCCAAAATAGGATCGCAATGAGTTCCCGTCCTGCTATACGCAGACGTTGCTGTCCCATTAGCCCGTACAGCTAATGGTCTGCAGACACTTTTAGATAGGTTTTTTAATTTTATACAGGGGCTAAAGCATAAGGTCAACAACTACAAGTCTTACATCCTAACTTGTGGCCCAAAGAACACCTGCTCTAAAAGGTTTTTTATGGGTGACACACCAATTAACAAAAATCATGCACTTTAATTATTTGGGTATTGTATTTGTTGCAAACCTGTCTTGGGACCGATTACTCTTAGAGAGGTCACAAACGATAGAGGCAGGGTGTGTAACGCTCTTTAGGTTTGCAAAGACTTTTTGCCATAAACCTTCAAAAGAAATGTCTTTCCACTGGCACATACGGGGCAGGTGTGTGGGGATCCATGTTTTGTAAAAAAAACCTTCACATAGTAGAAAATAGGTTTGTGCGCAGACTCTTTGGACTCCCCAGATCCACACCAAGTGGTCCTCCCCAGAGTGGACTTTTACTCGTAAAATCCTGGAGGATTGCCTCAAACAAAGTAAGTCATCAGCCATCCCCTACTTTACCTTTATAAATGGTACACTCCAGGACTTAAATCTGAGCTACCTCTTTGAGACCCCAGAGAGGATTAGCTCAGGCACCAAGGCCATGTAAAGAAACTGTACTTTTCACACAGGGATATACTGAGACTAGCAAAAGTTAGTGATATGGTTTCAGTGCAATTGTACATACTGGGTTCAACATGTAATGGTATGGAACCCTATTTATTGGGGAAAAGGAGCGCAGAACGTAGGTTCTATCTACTGTAATGCGGCTCAGCGCCAACACAATTATTTTTTTAGGGGCTTTTCCAGTTGCTGGCTCATGGTTTGCTTCATTACATTGTTTCCCGTGTGATGAGTTTGGAGGCAGTCTACAAACACTTTATGTTGTTTTTCACAATGTATTCTATTTTTAGAAAGCAGTTTTTATGTCCTATTTGTAGAGGAACATGTTTTAAGACACATCAAGAGGGATTATTGATTGTGCAGCATTTAGAGTCACCAAAAATATGCTTTGCAATTCTAAACTTCATTATTCGGGCTTTGATGCTAAGGAGGAAAAATGCTTTATCACATGGTGAGGGGTCGGCTAAATTATTGTTGTATCTGTTATCACATGTTTTTATGTTACTGTTGTGTTGTTTTTATATTTGTTCTTTTTAACCTTGTGCTTTTCTGGTTATATATGAGACCAAATAAAGTCCATTTGATGAGGATTAAGTTCAGGATAATTACTGAACATCTCTTGGAGTGGCACTATCAACGGAATGAATCAATTAATCATATATGCTGAAAGAAAAGTGATAAAGCCCTGCTTGTGATTCTTCAGGATGAAGGGATGGAAAGCAGTGCTAGGCATTTGACCAACAGACCGGAGGAAAGCAGGAGAACATAGGACGCCCAGAGGAGGGCTTATTTGACATCTCCTTGAAGAAATGGATATTTAACAATCTACTAAATTTGAGAAAGTCAGATTCCATGTGTAGGGATTCCATGTGTAAAGCTCCACAGGGATGAACCTTCTACATGAAAGGTCATTTCTCTGAATTTCTTGTATCAAGTCACAAGAAAGGGCAGTAAGTTAAGATGAGAAGACAGGAGACATCCAGAGCGACGATAAAGGGCAAACAATAATTCTGAGCTTGGCCATGTAAGTCTTTGTAAATGAGGCAGATAAATCTGACATTTCCTCTTTCTTTTACAAGGAGCCTGTGGATCGATTTCAATGGCGGTGTGATATGGTTACATGGTTTCGTGACCTACAGGACATGGGAATGATAGTTCTAGACTCCTTTAAGTTTGAATATACATTTATTAGGGAGTACAAGGTAGAGGGTTCTACAATAGTAAAGGTGTGAAAATGGTGATAGCTGGGGAATAATTCTCTTTCACTAGACAAGATTATATTTTTAAACTTTTAAACACTTAAGCTACGAAAGGCAGAAATGCATACAAAACAACCTATTGTTTGTATGTCTAGCTGAGCAACTCCTCCACTACTGCATCAAGATACCCCTTGCACCACTGCATGACAGACACTGCCAGGCAGGCAGTCAGAACCTTTCCCTCATGTCGCTACAGAGTTTGTACTGCACAGGCAAGCAACCACAGCCATGTTGACCACTAGTCCATTAAACCTCATCCAGCCATTTAGCTACTGATGGTGCTTCAGGTGACGATGGGCATGGATAACGGCAATGGGCATTTATTTGTGCATTCACTGCCCTTGAGGCTATGGGCAGGATAGAGTCAAATAATGGGGAACTTACGTAAGGGTTGAATACAGCAGTCATTGTGGGTCAGGTGGCAGTTGATTTATTTTCAATTTAAAACTGCGCCAAATGCTGTAGCACACTCTATATAACATTATGCAGCTTCTTTCTAGGCCGGGGCAGAACTCACGGAGTTGCACAAAAACTCTGTGAGCTTCCACAGAGTTCTGCAAGCGGGCGGCATATGGCATGACGCACCGCTCGCACTGACTTTTAGGGATGGAAGCTTGTTCTGCACTGTAAAATTAATGAGCATGGCACCACACAGTGCTCCAGGGGACCCACCTTCCTACTGTCATTCGAGTAGATTTTCTACTAGAATGGCAGCGTTCTCACAGCAAATGGTTGAGACCTGCTGTGTCCGCCAGCAATGCGAAATCTTGAGGAAGCATTCTAGCACCTGAAAATCATGCTAGGGTATGCACATTCTCGATCGCCTTTGGCGACCTCCACGCAGGAAAGAAATCCATCACACAGCAGTTGGCACAGTTTTGCTGGAACTCCACACTTCAAGCGGAACACGTCTGGGCAAAACTCTACAAAATCCTCCAGTGGAGCAGAAGTTTTCACCCACCCCCCCATTACTTTCATACCATGTGTTGGACTTTTGCTTATGCAGGTTCATCCCGCATCTTTTTGCCTCCTGCCTACTATTTTTTCTGACCTGTCGCAGTTGGTTTTTGAACTCTGAGCACTTTACCACTGCTAACCAGTGCTAAAGTGTATATGCTCTCCGTGTAAATTGTATGTAATTGGTTTATCCATGATTGGCCTATTTGATTTACTAGTAAGTCCCTAGTAAGGTGCACTAGAGGGGCCAGGACCTGCAAATCAAATGCTACTAGTGGGCCTGCAGCACTGGCTGTGCCACCCACATAAGTAGCTCTGTAATCATGTCCCAGACCTGCCACTGCAGTGTCTGTGTGTGTATTTTTACACTGTAAATTCGAATTGGCAAGTGTACCCACTTGCCAGGCCTAAACCATCCCTTTTCTTACATGTAAGGCACCCCTAAGGTAGGCCCTAGGTAGCCCCAAGGGCAGGGTGCAGTGTATGGGTAAGGTAGGACATATAGTAATGTGGTTTATATGTCCTGACAGTGAAATACTGCCAACTTCGTTTTTCACTGTTGCAAGGCCTGTCTCTCTCATAGGATAATATGGGGGCTACCTTTAAATATGATTAAAGTGTAGATTCCCCTAGAGAGTAGATGGACATGTGGAGTTTGGGGTCCCTGAACTCACAATTTAAAAATACATCTTTTAGTAAAGTTGATTTTAAGATTGTGCGTTTGAAAATGCCAGGTGAGCATTTCCTTGCTTAAACCATTCTGTGACTCTGCCTTGTTTGTGGATTCCCTGTCTGGGCCAGTTTGACAGTTGGGTTGTTTTTCACCTCACACTAGACAGTGACACAAAGGGAGCTGGGGTGTAACCTGCATTTCCTGATGAGCCATCTCTGCGAGGAGGGAGGGGTGGAGTGGTCACTCTCATCTGAAAGGACTGTGCCTGCCTCTGACAATGTAGACTCCAACCCCCTGGTGTGTGTCTGAGGCCTTGCCTGGGCAAGGCAGGATTTCACAAGTAGGTGTGAGTCCCCTTTGAAGAAAGGTGACTTCAAAGACTAAAATGGGTATAAGAAGGGCACCCAAATCTACAGACTTTAGAAACACTTCTGGAACCAAGAGGAACCTCTGCCTGGAGAAGAGCTGATAGCTGAGGAAGAAGTGCTGCCCTGCCTGTGACTGTGCTTTGTGGAGCTTTCCTGCAGTACTGCTTCTACCAGAGTAAGAGGGCAAAGACTGGACTTTGTGTGCCTTCCATCTTGTGAAGAAATCTCCAAGGGCTTGATTTAGAGCTTGCCTCCTGTTGTTTGAAGTCTCAGGGACAGCAAAGACTTCTCTCTGCCAGCACCTGGAGTCTCTGGAGAGACTCCTGCTCTGACAAGTGGTGCCCTATCCAGTCCCTGGGCCCTTGAAAGGAAAGCTGGTGGAAATCCAAGGAAATCGACTTCGGACAATTTCGGACCGACGCCGCTGCTGAATCCGGTGACACCGCCTGCACCCGACGCCGTGACCTTCGCTGGAACGCGACGCTCTTCGCAGGCCCGACGCGCTGCAGTCTCGCTGAAGTCCCCGACTCCGTGGAAGTCGCCGCACCACGTCGTGACCGACGCCGCTCGAAGTGCGCGGATTCAACATTTCGCACAGACGCCGCGATCCCGACTTCACGCATCGGCTTGTTTTCACTCTTCACCAAAGGTACTGTACTTGGGGGTCTACACGACTCCGTGTCCGGCGCCGCTGGTGTCGGCTTGTTGGGAACGACTCCGTCAGGACGCCGTGTTAACATCTCATCGAAGCATTTTTGTTTCTAAGCGCTATTTTTGAGTTTAAAATTTAAAAATTCATAACTTGATTTGTGTATGTTGGATTTTTGTTGTTTTGGTCTTGTTTTGTTTAGATAAATATTTCCTATTTTTCTAAACTGGTGTTGTGTCATTTTGTAGTGTTTTCATTAATTTACTGTGTGTGTTGGTACAAATACTTTACACCTAGCACTCTGAAGTTAAGCCTACTGCTCTGCCAAGCTACCAAGGGGGTAAGCAGGGGTTAGCTGAGGGTGATTCTCTTTTACCCTGACTAGAGTGAGGGTCCTTGCTTGAACAGGGGGTAACCTGACTGTCAACCAAAGACCCCATTTCTAACATTGGTGGCAGCGGTGGGATAGTCAATAAAATCGACTTCGGATGACTCCGGACCGACGCCGCTGCTGAATCCGGTGACGCCGCCTGCACCCGACGCCGTAACCTTCGCTGGAATGCGATGCTCTTTGCAGGCCCGACGCCGCTGCAGCCCCACTGAAGTCCACGACTCCGTGGAAGTCGCCGCACCACGTCGTGATCGACGCCGCTCGAAGTGTGCGGATTCAACGTTTCGCACAGACGCCGCGATCCCCGACTTCGCGCATCGGCTTGTTTTCACTCTTCACCAAAGGTACTGTACTTGGGGGTCTACACGACTCAGTGTCCGGCGCCGCTGGTGTCGGCTTGTTGGGAACGACTCTGTCACGACGCCGTGTTAACATCTCATCGAAGCATTTTTGTTTCTAAGCGCTATTTTTGAGTTTAATCTAAAAAAATTCATAACTTGACTTGTGTATGTCGGATTTTTGTCATTTTGGTCTTGTTCTGTTTAGATAAATACTTCCTATTTTTCTAAACTGGTGTTGTGTCATTTTGTAGTGTTTTCATTGAGTTACTGTGTGTGTTGGTACAAATACTTTACACCTAGCGGTCTGAGGTTAAGCCTACTGCTCTGCCAAGCTACCAAGGGGGTAAGCAGGGGTTAGCTGAGGGTGATTCTCTTTTACCCTGACTAGAGTGAGGGTCCTTGCTTGAACAGGGGGTAACCTGACTGTCAACCAAAGACCCCATTTCTAACACCATGTGAGTCACCAAACCAGAGCAGCTGCATACACCCAGTACAACCTACAGTGTTGCCTGCTACAGTGTGGTATAAGAATATCATTGCCAGAGTATCATCTGACACACATATTGTGTCATAAACAATATATATAAAATTATTGCCTCCTTGAAGTTAATAATAAAAAATATACACTCAAAAGGTGGGGAAATATTTTGTAAACTGTATTTATGGCACAATATTTATACAAGATTATATTTCTGCACCTGATAAACTGACAAGCAACAACCTACTATTGCATATTAGTAATTATATGTAGATTTTAAATAAATCAGCGCACCACAACTGGCCCACACACCAAGGTGTCAGAATGGTCCATCAGGTGCTGCCAGAGTGCAGTTTAGCGTTCATCTGGAACATGGGGCACCCACCTTTCGAGGAACTCTGGTAATACAATCATTAAAGAACAATGTTCCCCTACGATTCATTTAAGTATTCATTAAGAATATTACAATAGTACAGTTGGCCTAACTACAATTTATAATAAATTAAATCACCACAAATTCATCTGTGTCCTAGGTCCTGTCATATTTATCATAGCCAAAAATCATCAAGATAGTTCACACAAAGTAGGTGCACCAGGTGACAGTGCAGTGCAACTGCAAGAGGTGAGCCAAAAATGTGTAACACATAAAGTGTAGGTAATGTTTACAATATGTACAAAATAGGTATCACTCAAATTGAACAATGAGTCACTTTCAAAATCCGATAGAATCAACATACAGATTTGGATTGTCCAACATTAATGATATGAGTGAAACCCACAAAAGTTGGCATTTCGACCCCTAAAAAGGAATCACAGGTTGTTTTCATCAGGACAAAAAGACCTGTGGTAGCAACCTACAAGAAGCAAATGAGTATTGGCAAACCTCAAAGTACTGTAAACTGAGATAGAGTGCATGTCACCCTAAAACCAAAGAAAATCACCTGACCAAACAACTTTTGTTCTGTATCAAGAAACATCCATAAATTGCTCTTAATATGATCTGAGGAAGATTAAATCAACCAGAAGAGTAAATCAACAGGCCTATCAGTAAAGGAATTCCTTTGTGTGTAAATAGGAAATAAACGAGGTATTAAAAAAAGAAAGTTGGGTATACAACCTATGTAATATAGCAAACAACTATAAGCAGTGAATGGTGAGCGATGTCGACCCTCAGTCGCTACATCCAAGCGACACACAGACCAAACAGTGACATTTATGTACAATCTTCTCGGCATTCTTAATAACCAACAATGGACGGGAAATAATACAAAAACAAGAGGAAAATGGGAGATGTTAGGCCTTCAAATAACACATGCCTTACATGCACACTTCCCACCCATTGGAACTGTGAAGGTAGTAGATTGATCTAGAAATGTTGATTATCAATTTGAGCTATACAAACACCCAGGGCTTAGGCATTCTACCCTCAGCTTGCACCGTGAGCCACAATGTCATGCAAAGTAATCATGTACCTTAAGTGAATCATGGTCTGTCCTTAAGATATCACATAGTTTAGGTGATGTAGGGTCTGGGTGCAATCACTTGCATGTGAGGTTCACTGTTATCACACCACAATCTAATAAGAAAATATCTTAGTGCATCTTAGAGTATCAGACTAATGTCAGCTTTTACCTTAAAAGTATTGGAAGATCTCTTGAACACCGCGCAGCCCAGAGCAACCTCCACAGCATCCCAAAATATAGGGCCAGCCTAGCGCACAAGCAGAAATCTCTGTGTCTAAATTAAATGTGCATGTCTCAAATTATCCATGGTTGTAAACAAAATAATATATCCATTAAAAAGTGCAAAAAGCTATCCAGTATAAAACAGCTTATGTCTGTCTCTCAACCAATTATTGTAAGTAAACACTACCATAATCTTTAGTGGATCAAAAAAGCTAATGCAGGATGTGTTATACAGCCATGTACACGTAAGGAGGAAAATCCGAAATGGGAAGGACGTAGGATTCACCAGAGGAGGACCATACACGAGCTCTCAAAGTAGATTCTGATTATTTATTGCAAACAGGTTCCAGCCCCTGCGATGCATTTCGGCATGCGTGAACAAGGCTTAGTGCCAAAAAGCGTTGCAGGAGCTAGAAACTTTTTGCAATAAATACCCATAATTTAGTTTGAGAGCACCTGTATCTTTTTCCTTTGGAGACTTATGATTGGATTTAGCGGGGGCCACTCCTGACTTCACAAGCAACATTCCTCCTTGAGGAAGCCCTATATATATATATATATATATATATATATATATATATATAAAATAGTGGTGGTTGCCACTATTGCAACTAGGTAGTTATAGTTAGGGCCAAGTTTCTATCTAGAAAGCATTTTTTTATTTTGCCTATATCTTTGGCGCTGCTTGACGAATTTTCAAGAAACTTTTTAAAAACATTAGACAATCACGTCAGCTGCTGTCTAGAAAGTTTTGGGGTGATTCATCCATGGGGGGGCTGAGAAAAAGGGGTCCCAAAACACATTTTTCCCATTCACTTTTCCATAGGGATTTCGAACAGCAATAGGGCCAAAACTACTGGATGTAATTATACCAAGTTTGGCAGAAAGGTAGGTCCAGGTCCAGAAGGAAATCCTGTTTTGTCCAGTAATTTTTGAGAAATTAAGGGGAAAAAATGTGTATATTTAGGGTTGCGAAGGATTCACGACCCCTCCCGATTTCATGCAGAGATCTGATTGGCTGTCATCCCTTCAACTGGGAAGTGTTGGCAGCCATCTTGGGACTCGGTAGCCGAGTCACAGACAAAAATGGAAAAATAAATTAAAAAGAGGCCAGGGTACAGCTCTGATGGCGGGGCCCTAGAGGGACACCCCCAGGGCTAAAAAGCATTATTTTTTTTATTTTCACCTGGATCTGGTGACATTTTTTTAAAAACCAGACCGTGGTTTTTAAGCACCCGGGTGGGCAAAGTCATGAGGGCATTTTTTTTTGTGCGTGGTGCCACCTCCCCCCGGGACCACCACCTCCCCAGGGCTATATTATTTATTGGCATGGGGCAGGCCCATCAGCCTCCCCGACAGTCCTGGGGACCGCCACCTCCCCGGGGCTTCAATCAATGAAGAAGGGGAGGGTCATCCGGCACCCCCGCTGCCCCGGGACCGCCACCTCCCCAGGGCTTTCTTACTATTTAGTACGGGGGCACGCGCCCCCCGCTTCCCCAGGGCATATTTAAAAAAATAGTGAAGGGGGTCAGTTTACACCACCTCTCCAGGCCTATATCTTGTTGGAGGGAGGCCACACTGCACCCCTCGAGGAGCCACTGATGGCCTTGAGGACTCCCACCCCCCCAGGTCCTGTTCCTGCTATGTCCCAGGATATCCACCCCGGCACAGAACTGTTTGCTGTGGCTTGGTGGCAGCATTAAAGCTGCTGCTAAGTCACAGCAAACACTTCAGGTTTCTACAGCGGGACCTGTCAAGCAGGTCCCGCTGTCAGAAAGCAGAGCTTTCATCTATGTTCCCTGCATGCAGGTATGCATGCAGGGAACAGAGATGAAAGGTTTGCTTCAGCAACAACAGAGCTGGTGTTAAAGCAGCTCCTTGGATGCTGAAGCAATGGCACCGTGAGGGAGCCCTTGAGGCTTTTCTTGCGTTGCAAGATAGCCCACAAAGAGTTTGTTATAAAATAAAAATATTTAGGAAAGGGTTCCCCCGCAGTCCCAGAAAGCCCAGAAAGGGATTAACAAACAGTGAAAAAAAGAAAAACGAATAGCTAAGTGTGAAGGTCACCGACCTTCACACTGAGCATTCAGGGTGTGAGTCAAGCCGTTCTTGTTTCCCTTCTTTTTTTTTTACGTAAAAAAGTTTAAGATTCATATGAAAGGTGATCTAATTCTTTTTAAATGAGAGATAATTTTTTTAATTTTTTTTGTAGAAATATCTCATTCTAAGTATATGATATACCAAAGCCTTAAAAAGCCTCCACTTCTCTCCCTCTCCCTCTCTCTCTCTCTCTCTCTCTCTCTCTCTGTCTCTCTCTCTCCCTCTCTTTCAATCTCATTCTGCCACTCACACATCCTCAGACAATTATAAACCCACCCAGACACTCATGCACCCACTCACAGATGCATTGAGACACTTGTGTACCCAGTCACAGCCCCAGTCAGACCCTCACGCACCCACTCACAGACTCACTCAGACAGTTACACATCCACTCACAGGCCTACTTAGACAGTTAGGCACCCACTTACAAACCCACTCAGACTCTCACACACCCACTCACAAACCCACTGACACCATTCATGCACCCACTCACAGACCCGCACACACACTGACACACCCATTAAAACTCTGGTATACGCACTCTAACACTCAGATAGAGACTCTCACTGCCACTGTCACCAGCAGATACACCCTCTCACACCTATTCTGACACTCAGAGAGGCCGCAGCCAACATCTGCCGCGCACGGCCAAAGGGCTGTGCACAGCATGGGGTTGGGTGGTTAGGGGGGTTGGTCGCAGGGTCTGGCTGCAGCCAGGTCTTGTGGCCAACCTCCGCTTTGGACCGGTGAAAGCCATGCATGGTGTAAGGTTGGGTGCTTCTAGGGAGTTGGCATCAAAGCCTGGCCTCAGGCCATGCTCTGTGACCAACCTCCGCTGTGCATGGCCAAAGGTAGTGCGTTGCAGTGTGTTGGATTAATGCCATGCACTGCTAATTACCCCACAAGTTACAGAACGCATGACATCTTTGATAACATCATTGACAATATCACTGTAATATTTGCAGTAAAATCTTTGACGAAAAAACTGTGGTGAGGGTGTGAGCTATAGTTACCTTAGGGCACGAGTTATAGTTACTTGAGGCGACTCTATAACTGGTGAATTTCTATGGTTTCGTACGTTTAAAATGTGAGTCCCTTTTTAAGTGAATTTCTATTTTTTTTAACTCTATTTCCTAAATATAGCTCTCTCTCTATATATATATATGTATATAATATAATGACAAATAGAAATAAGAATGAAAATCATGAAACAGAACTTGATGGGAACAGCCAGTCAACCAGACATCTGGATAATAAGAATGGAGTATTCAGTCCATCGCCTATGGATTTTACTCGCTCCATCCAGTGCCAAGAGTCTGTTATTTAGATTACCCTTTGCAGGTTGCTTTTGGGCAACACCACTACCTGCCACTTGATGTCTTCAATAGTATGGCCTTGTTGCACAAAGTGTACTACCAGAGAAGCTCTTGGTTTTCCACAGTTGATTCGACTTAATTGCTGCAATATTCGTGTTTTGACTTTCTGTGTTGTTTGTTCAATGTAAATCTTCAAGTAGGGACAACATATTGCACGTATTACACAGTTTAGATTAATATTTGTGAAAGAGCTTAATTCAGATCAAACATTCTCATGTTCAAAGAATTTTGTTTCAAGACAATAACAGTTTCCACATTTGAAATGTTCTCTGACCGGTGTCATTCCCCACTGGGAATATATGTGGGAGCAACTGACCCCTTTTGAATGAACACAAAGGCACATCTTCATGTTTGAGAGTGTCTTTGATAAGGTGCCAATGTTTGGGGACAATGTTCCTCATAGTATTGCTGTCAGTATAGAATGTGCTTACAAAAAATAACAAAATCATGCATCCTTCAGAACTTGAGTGGACTTTAGGTGGCAATAATTGCTTCTGACCGTGGACCATTCCCTTTTCCTTGCTTGTCCTAGGACTCTGTGGGGGGTATCCCCTCTCAGCTGAACATGTAATTAATGTATTACACTCGATAAAATAATCTTTTTTTAAATGCTTGCTCTCTCTCATTAACAGCTGAACATAAGAGGGGTTAAATCAAAGACCTCTGGTGCGCTGGCTAGAATACAGGGGAAGCGAGTTCTCTTTGTTGGTTTCCTGAACAATGTACTGTTTAATTTCCTTTGTAGTGAGGGCAAGGCATGAAATAGTTTGATTATCATAATTCATAGTAAATTGGATGTCAGAGGAGCTGGAATTAATCAAGTCATTATGGGGGTCATTCCTACCCTGGCGGTCCGAGACTGCCAGGGTAGGGGATGGAGGAAGCACCGCCAACAGGCTGGCGGTGCTTCTGGGGCTATTCTGACCGCGGCGGTAAAGCTGCGGTCAGAAAAGGGAATCCGGCGGTTTCCCGCCGTTTTCCCGCTGCCCCTGTGAATCCTCCACGGCGGCGCTGCAAGCAGCGCCGCCATGGGGATTCCGACCCCCTTCCCGCCAGCCTGCTTCTGGCGGTTTTCACTGCCAGAATCAGGCTGGCGGGAACGGGTGTCATGGGGCCCCTGGGGGCCCCTGTAGTGCCCATGCCATGGCATGGGCACTGCAGGGCCCCCCTAACAGGGCCCCACATTGATTTTCAGTGTCTGCTTGGCAGACACTGAAAATCGCGACGGGTGCAACTGCACCCGTCGCACACCAGCAACTCCGTCGGCTCCATTCGGAGCCGGCTTCCTCGTTGCTGGTGCTTTCCCGCTGGGCGGGCGGGCGGCCTTTTGGCGGTCGCCCGCCAGCCCAGCGGGAAAGTCAGAATGACCGCTGCGGACTTTTGACCGCGGTACGGTCTTCTGGTGGTTCCCGCTTGGCGGGCGGCGTAGGAATGAGGGCCTATATCTTTTGAGTGATAAGTAGTTGCCACCCCAAATAAGAAATACATCATCAATGAACTAGTGCCTTCTTTGTAAAGAAATTCTGTTTATCAAATATAAATTTCTTTTGAGAAGGATAAATGGAAAGATTTGCTAGGTCTGGATCAAACTCAGCTCCAATAAATACACCTTTACTTTGATAATAATATGTCTTCATAAATTGAATGAAGTTGTTTGTCCAAGCAATCTCATCAGTCCTACAACAAAAGAAATGGGGACCCAATTCAGATTTTCTGTACAATCCAAGACTTTAGGGATGGAAGTAAGTGCTTCATGTTGGTATTAGTGTATAAGGCTTGGATATTCATAATCACCAATATATGGTTACAGCTATCAAAGACAACACCCTCGATCTGTTGAATGAGGTCCATGCTGTCCCTTACATTTGACCTTGTGAGAAGGACAACAGGATTGAGAGCCCCATCCTGAGACAATTAGACAGCCAGGCACAAAGACAGATTTTTATAACATTTAGGAAGAGTATATATAAGAAGCATCCTTTAATTCTTGATGTTAAGAAAATTATACTCATGCCTGGCGAGAAAACCATCTTCCAGCCCTTTGTGTGTCATTGTTTTGATCACAGATTTGACCTCAGAGGAGGGATCACTTCTTAATCTGGTATAATGCTTCTCTACAGAGAGCTGTCTCAAAACATCTGAGAAATAGGACTCCCTGTCTTGAATGACAGTACCACCTGCTTTGTTGATTACAATTTGGTGAGTAGAGGCTAATGTCTGCACGACCCTGCTTTCTCCAGCTGTAATGATGTACTTGATATATCTCTGAGTGCTCTGATGTGTTTCTATGTCCCTTGTAAACTTTCTCAAATGTGGTCATTTCAGGGGGAATGATGATAAAGGAGAATAGAATTAAAATTGGACAAGTGGTGCAGCCTCTTGGCACTTGTACTGTTTCTCTATAGGTTATATAGGAACAAATTCCTCAGTCTGATTTTACGAAAGAAGGTTTTAGTTCTAGTTTGATCAGAAATGGGTCTAGACTTTTGGTCAGAATAAAACTCAACCCTCTACTTAAAACAGTTGCCTCATCTAGCATTGAAAAATGTGAAAATGAGTGCCTCAACATTGCTAGAACTATTGTGGGTAGTGTTTACCACTCAAAGTTCTGACTCCTTGTTTGTCTCTCTCAATGGAAGCCTTGTTGGTAGTTGCCATGGCCGCAGCCTCTTCCTGGACCTGCCCCTTTCTGGCTCTTCAACTGGGTTTGAAACATCAGTGATGCTCTTAGTACACAATTTAATGTTGGTTTAATACAAAGATTTGGTGTATACTGATGTATTTTAACAGTTAATGTGTGCTCTGGCACAAATATATCAAAAGAGTTTTTATCCTACTTTGGTATTTCCACGTTTATATGGTTCCTCACATTGGGACACTGTTCACAGTGGATTTGTCCATTTTTGTATCTATGTATTTTGTATGTATGTTGTCATATAATTTGCTTTTTGATATTTGTTTTTGAATTGTGGTCAACAATATATCATCACTTGGGTTATAGTGTGCCTTGTTTTCAGTAATAAGGGGCAGATTTATAAAAATGTCACACAACACAACAAAATATCTTGCTGCACTGCATTGTGTGACAATAGGGGGCAGGAATGTGCCATATTTAACATTATATGACAAATTCCTGTTCTATCCTTGCGCCAGTGCACTATGTGCTGCATGGCACCAATGCAATTACCCTTGCAGCATGGTGCACCTGTTCCTGTATTACAGGCAGGATTTTCTTTGCACAGAAGGATCACATTCCTGCACAAAAGCAATGCTCTGAGGCTTTTTCCTCATTGGATGTGTGCTTCGGAATGCAAATACAAGAATTAAAAAACATATTTCTCCCCATTATGCCTCCCCTGGGAAGGCATAGCATTCTGGCACATTTTACCACTCATGGTAAATCTGGGAATGCACCAAAATCCAAGGTGCTGCTTCTAACTAACACAAATAGTTGGGACTTGGAAAATGTTTCACCAAAAAGTGGCCTGAAAACCGACAGAAGAGTGTGAGCTACCTGCCATTCAGTCCGCCTGAGATGCATCGCTGTTCGGCCTGACTCAGTGGTGGTTCCCGCTACCTTCTTCTCCAGAGCAGCAAATCCTGTTTAGCAAGACCAGAGGGTTAAGAACAGATTAGGTCAATTGGATGTTTCAAGTTCTGCTCTATATTCTGGATTTAGGTCTGAGTGCCACCTAAATGGGGTTATGATCCCCAAAGTCGGACTGGGCTACTTTCCCATGCAACAATAAATCCACCATATTAGGTGATGAAAAGAAATAATCTATTAAAGAGGAGCAGCCTCTACATCTAAACGGATGGTAAAAGAGGGTCCGTGCAGGTGGAAATATCCATTACCTTATTTAAATCCTGGGGGGCGATAACCCATCAGTTTCACACCTCGGGTATCCGTGCCATTCAGGGGTGGGGGTTTACTCGATTGCTTGCTGTGACAATTGTTGGAGTATTCATGGAATTAACATGTGTGCAAAGTCTAGCATTACAATCCCCAGCTAAGCAAAAGTCTACCAATTGCCCTTTGGCACCAACATTACTCTGTAAAGATTAAATATAGTCAAAGAAAATAGAGAATTTGGTGTTCGGAAGACGATTACAATCATTAATATAAAACTTAATTAGGAACAAAATTGTTCCCCTCTTATATCTCACAACCTGAAATTTGTTATTTTGAGTCTCAGTTACCTTTGAACTACCCCCAGCAGAAATATTCACCCAAATGGCCAGGCCCCCTGATGCATAATTGCATCCATTGATACGCTCCCTCCGTTTCCGCCTGTTTGCTCTTCCTGTTTCTGAGCTCTACTGTCTGAAAATAAAGCAATGAGTCGGAGAAATATCGGTTAAATATATGTACTTACCTCCATGCGGGTCATTAAAGCAGGCACTATGTTCTGCGCTGAACCAAAAAAGGCCATATGGTGCTTTATCATTAGCAAGAAACTATGTTTGCAGACAAATCATTTCTCCGGTATTTATGAATATACAGCACATCATTTTTTAGAACAATACTAACATTAAAAACAGGAAAATGACTTAGAAAATACAGCAGTTGCATATCCTTAGTCTAGACAAATTGAGACCAATTCACAAAATCTCTATCAGTATGGGAAGTTCAGGAGTTCTCTTTTACCTAGTCTTCAAAGTCTTTGAGAATCCACCCAAAATGTCCAATTTCCTATTAATAAAAATGTACTAATTGCAAATAAACATTTCCTGAATAGTCCCAAATTATTCCCATTTTAGACGTTTTGGACCCAGTCACAAAGGCCAGTTAAAGTATATCAATGAATACTACAGGAGTACTATTATAGGCATTCCTAAATGCCTTTGTGAAAATGCCTCAAAGGTGTGATACCTTCACCTGGCTGCGCTAAGACAGTAATTAACTGAAAAACAGGAACCATATTGCAACTTCCATTAAACACATGGGGGACAAGTGGGGGACAACTATAACATTCTGATTCAGCAAGACATGGCCATTACTTGATGAAATCAAGTAGAGAATTCTTAATCATGTTCTTTTTACATTGGATTGCAGGTGTCATAAAAATCTTTTTTGTTTTTGCACTGATTCTTTATTAGGGTTTTATAAGGTAAAAAGTGTCAAACGTGTACATTCAGTATTAAGCCTTCATGCTTAAAACGAGGCGCAACATTTAAAAATAGGTCAAAGCACAATACCAATTTATATATCCTGGAACTATTGTGCACCCACCTACTATATGAATCAATAACACAGCATAATGACATTACGGCACATCCATATTATGGCTTAATCCTACCCAAAACCCCAAGATACACTACTCCCGTTCAACCATTATAGAAATGAGCCCCTTTCCTTTGTATTGGGATTAGGGAGTTCACACAATGAAATAGTTTTGGAAAGGGGAACTAGCACCGTCCGCTCCTCAGTGACATTCTTTAACCATCACTTTCTCAGTTGCTGAGGACGCCACTTTAGAAGAGGTCTCATCAGGGGTGGCTCCTCTGCCCTGGTGGAGGAGTTCTCCCCCCCACCAGAAGCAGCTGCAAACCTTTAAAAATAAAACCATAATAAACCATTTTTATTATGGTTTTATTTTTAAAGGGGCGGGCCATGAGAGGATGACAGCCATGGAGGGGAGAGCACAGAGCACTCGCCTCAGTGCGTATGTATGTTTTGCCGGCCGTCTTGGGCCGGACAAACACACATGTCCACAGGGCTCTCTCCAACCTGGCACTGTGTTGCCGAGTTGGAGAGAGCAGGCCCAGGCTCCCACTCTGCTCTGAGCATCGTCATGATTGGCCGCAGGGCAGGCTGGGAGCCTGTGCCTGCAGTGAGGCAGAGAGCGGCGGTGCAGCAGTGCGCTTAAGGTAAGGATTTTTTAATATCATTTTCTTAATTTTTGTTTTGTTCCCCCCGACCCCGCCCCAGCTCTTTGCCCAGTCGTCTCATACATCCATATTCAGTCTATATTATTTTTGCAAAACAATATTTTTGTGCTTGATATTCTGACTTGCAATCCTTTTAAAGACATGTGGAGGCAGAATTGGAAATAACTAGCAAGAAACCTAACAAACATCAAGATAAGATTGCACCTGCAGGAGTGATCATAACTGTAGATTTATTGGATGTGGAACTGGTCATTAGAAAGCCAAACGCTAATATGGCCAATTGCTCCGTAATAGAAACTGCCCAACTTCACCGAAGATCATTCTCTGCTATGCCTCTGTTTGGAGCACTCCCTACTTTTAACCCCTAGCACCTTTCCAGCTCTTTCTTTCCTTAGCAGCTCTCAAAAAGAATGAATGGCAAAAATTAGGACTACGAAAAATGAGGGGAAAGGGGATTGAGAATAGTAAGGAGATGACAATGAGTGAATGTTGGAAAAGCCGTTTTAGAGATAGAAAATAAATGTGCGGAAGAAGTGAGTTGTGGGAAACAGGAAGGAGGGAAGACAGCAGAGAGAGGAGTGAGATTTTGGAAATGAGGCCGGATGTTGGGAGGGGTTTAGAAGGATGAAGCATCTAAGGGAAACGTTTTCGGAGAGCATTAGGAAATATGGAGAAGGCTTCAGAATAAAGACTGGAAGGGGTGGTCAGAGCTCTGAACCATGTGTCCTTAAATATGTCATACAAAGGGTAGGCATGTATGACTTTCTGATCCATGAGACTGGTTCTTCTGCTCTTAATTCTCCAATTCCTGCGTTAAATGTAATGCTCTCAATCCATCTTTCATGCCGTTAAAGTATTTTAGGAGGTGCATTTGGGTGGATACCAAATCAAGAGGCATTCATAATGCTAGGTTTGCTGGAGAGTATGAAAGGTAGATTCTCTACTCTGCGATTCACACCTAAACATTACAATAAAACAGACGACTGGTTAACAACAGAAATTAGATGATGGCCGCCGCCTCCCTCCACTGTGCAGACAAAGCTTTCAGGCAGCATTACCAAAATAATCATTGCGCTTCTTTCTGCTGTTCCACTTCCACTTTCTGTGGAAAGCTGCTGTTATGATCTACGTCTATTAACATGTATTTACAGCTGTCAGCAGAGAGACGGCTGTAGGACTGAAAATACAGCTGCAAATCTTGTGGCGTGTCAAAGA
This sequence comes from Pleurodeles waltl, assembly GCF_031143425.1. NCBI lineage: Eukaryota > Metazoa > Chordata > Amphibia > Caudata > Salamandridae > Pleurodeles > Pleurodeles waltl. The sequence continues at coordinate 253,440,299 of NC_090448.1, read as the reverse complement.
ATCTTGCAGAAAATGAAATTTGCTTTGTAGCCTCAGTGCTGCTGTCCTCTCTGAAAATCTATCACCGGCGAATCTTGTTACCACCTGATTTGTATGTAACATTAAGTGTTTGAGAGAAATGATGAAAACGGACAGTTATAAATGGAATATGTATTATTAATAAAATGTGTTTCACTGTGCTAGACTGATCAATCCAGTTAAAGAAAAAGGCCGCCTTTTCAATGGAGTCAATTTTACGTTAGTGGAAGATACAGGATGCTTCAGAACTGGACTCAACCAAACATGTTTCCTAACCAATGGAGGTTTGCACACTTCTTTGGTGCCGCGGTTCAGTTTTGACTTTGTGAAAGTAATTTCATTGACGGCCACTGGCTAGCACCCATGATAACATGTAATGGATTTGCATGTTTAGGACATATAGGAACATTGTAATTGAAACAATTGATGAACTGAAGAATGTCGACTCCCACCATATTGTTCAGTTAAGTCTATATAGATAGTATAGATTTAGATTACTTAACTCCACATCTAACTACCTTAAGTATATAGTACATAGATGGAGAGTTAGGTATATTAAATCTTTCCTAACCTACATTTACTTACCTTTATGATACAGTAGGAGTCGTTTTTCTGCACTCAATATTTTTGTATGTCGATGTTGAAAACTCAACATTTTGGTAGTGCATCTCAGCATGGGACTAGCTTCGATTGGTGCAGCGGATGCAGTGGCACCAAGGATCAGAGGGGGACACTGAACCCTAAATATTGCTGTATTTCACAGTTCAAATAGTAGGCATGGGGCCCATTTCTTTCCTTCACTAGGGGCCATGACACACTGGCTGTGACATTTTATCTCAGGGAACTGGCCATCAGCCAAGTCGAAGTTGCACAACTGAGTTCCGCACCTTACCAATTCTGGCTTGGAATACAGGGCCTGGGGCCACTAACCTCAAAAACACTCAAAACACGAAGATAGACATAAAACTAGGCGCTTCTTGATCTTGAAGCTGCTAGCTCTACCTGATGACTCAACTGCTTACCGTTTACCCTAATATTACAAATATGAGGATTACTCTTGCTACCTTTGAGCCAGCTTTTCGAGGGAATGGTGCAAATGTTTCCACACATTGAGCTGCTCTTAAAGACCATAATTGTGGCCTTAGACAAAAAAGATGCAGATAGAAGGATGGCACAGTGATGTCAAGGTGTACCGTGAAGTTGAAAAGCAATGCCTACAGAGGTATGCCAATGCACTGGTCTCTTCAATCTTTGTTTGGGTGCTAAATATAATGCCAAAAGGCTACCTGTGGTGACACAGTCCTCTGCCACAGCCAAGGTCAGACTGGGGCAGAAAATATGCCCGGGGCACCAAACTAAAAGTGACCCCCTTTAGCAAATCAACCAGCTGTAAAAATAGTCCCCATATGCAAACACAGCAGTCTTCAACTAAAGACACGTTGGTAAAGTATTTTGCAAGGTAAGGGAAACTGCATGCATATGTACCTACTACAGTCAATGTTTGTAATAATGTCAGAGAAGACAACAGTAAACCCAGATCAATAACACCATATCAGTCCCACAAACCTCCAAAACACTGACCAACACACTGACCTATGAGTCTATCGAATGGTGCACTGCCTGATTGCTCTAAAGGCCAGTCCAACCTTGTCCACAGCTGGCACAAATTCTACCTAGGTTCAGCACCAGTACCCAGTTCATTATGCCTGCATTGACCACACTCTGACAGAGGCAATGATTAAAAAGGCATTTCATCTACAATACAACTTTTCTTATATCAATAGATAGAAGTGAAATGAGTATAACATGTTCTTACAGTGCATGACCATTTGTGGACAGGGTTCTAGTAAAGCAGACCAGGTGTTAATATTAACACATATCTGATTTAATGCTTCTCCCTGGATTTGGTTTGAACACGTACAGAAAGCAAGCAGTGGGCTGCCACATTGAAGTATAGAACCTTGTGCATTGATTACTCACCGGAAGTTTTCAACACCAGAGCAATCATTCAGTAATGCAGCTGCTAACACTATGGTCCCAATTACCACATCCAAACCTTAAAGATATAAAAAGTGGAAGAAGTCGCCCATTTTCCAGGCCAAGAGATATTAAGACAAAGTATAGATCATCAGTGTTTGTCTGGAAGATTGTCACACCTCTCATGGATCTTCCTTGAACAAATGCCCAGTAATGAGAATCTAATGACTCCTACGCATTGGAGGTGCTGCATTTGATGCCTACGCATAATGTCAGCATAGAAGCTTTTCTTTATTATGAATGGTTTAAACATTGACAAATCATGGCATATTTTGTAATCTGAGGTGGGTGCTTCCTGCCCTGGTGGCTCAAACTGATGATCAGCCTGATCTTACACTGAATCAGGGGCTTCTTAAACTAAAAGCAAGTTTCTCTCTTGTTGTCAAAGAAATTGTGCACAGAACTATATGCAGCTGAAGGTGTCTGAATGATAAGGAACCAATTTCACCCAGTTTCCTGGAAGACGGAATAGCCACCAAAGGGGAAGATTCCAATGTGAGAATTTTAGGAGAATTGCAGGCAATTGTTGTATAGGATGTTTCTGGAACAAATAGGGTTAAATGTCAAAGGGAAAATCCTTTCAATGGTCATTTTCCCCGTTGCTAGATGTATCCAACACCTACAACCCTCCACTCTGTGATTGGGTGCTAAAAGTTCCAATTGTTGGTCATTGCAGCCAAAGGGTGAAAGACGACAGGTCCAAAACAAAGGCATTATACAGGAACTGTAATATCCACTTAGACTCACAACTTCAGGAATTCTTATCATGGTCCCAGCGCAGGAATAGGGAGCGCAATGGTTCTCATAAGATTTAATTGTGGACCAGTAATGGAAATTGTGAGAAAACAGGGTTGATTGCAGAGGCTCCCTAACTTTTTGCCCCAATTTTTCACTTTTTGCTGGTGTTTTCCAGACTCTGATGGTGCCCTGGGTACTGATAACCAGTGCCATGGCCTGTGCTCTGTATAAAATAAGTATGCAAATTAGGCTAATTATAATTGGTAAGTCAACCTTCCTATAAATCCCTAGTATATTGTATGGCATGTAGGTTTAGGGACCCCAGCAAAGGTAGTGCCCCCACTGTTGAGGGGCCCATTGTCATTTTAAAGACAGGCCTGCCTTGCTGGCCGCTTTTAAACTGAAGTTATATGCAAATTCGTTTTTGGAATTAAAAGTACTTCCAAAGTCTTAAACTATCTTATTTTTACAAATAAGTTACCCCTAAGGTGTGCCCTATGTGCCTCAAGGGTTGGGTGCCATGTAACTATAAGGCAGCGGCCTTATAAAAGTGGTTTTATAAGCCCTGGGCGGGTAAAATAGCCACATTTGTTTTTCCCTCACTGTAGTGAATGGCCACCATAAACTAGAATGGGGAGATTTTATTTTAATTAACAAAGTCCCTTTAAGTGTCAGGTACCTCAAGTTTGGTATCACATTAATTGTTATAATAAATCCCATGTTTTACAATTGTTGGATTTAACATAATTAGTTCAGGTAAAGAGTTTAAAATTCTACCTAAAAAGTTGCCAACTTTAGCTCTGTAGTGTCCTTCTCTGATTGGCCAGCCTCTGGCAGCCTGGCCAGGCTGCCTTGATGAGGTGTGAAGTGGCCTGGGCTGAACACAAAGGATGTGCTTTTGAGAGGAGAACTACCTCGGCAGATTGGGAAGCAAGAAGGGGTGAGGGCTGCCAAACTGGTCTTCAAAGGCATGGAAGGATTTTTGGAGCAACCCAGCACCTCCCTCACACCCTGCAACCCCAGACAATTAGGTGCCCTCTTGATTACATTAGGAGAGGGCAGGAGAGAAGTGTGTTTTGTATTTTTAGCCACACCAGTGGGTGGGCTCAACCAGATGTAACCTCCAAAAATCAGTTTCAGGCATGATTGATTTTTCAAGAATGTTGCTCCTGAGATTTTGCCACACTTTCCAGGAAGTGGTCATCACAGGGGCAATGACCCTGCATCTGATTGGAAACCCAGGACCCCCCTGTTTTTCACCCAGGTGCAAGGATAAATATGGCAGAGCTGCACCCACACCTGAGATCCCGACCAGATCCCTACAAGGAAGAAAATCAGGAGAAGGACTGCCCTGATGGACCCCTGACCTGCACCTGGACACTGCACTCTGAAGGACTGCACCAGCTGCACACATGGGCTTCACCACAAGAAGGACTTTGCTTGGCTTCAACTGATTCAAGGAGGGACTCCCTGTTTGGTACAGGTGAAAAATTGCTAACCAGCGTCCCCTGCCTCAAATCCTGAAGAAACTGACCAGCTGACCACTGTCCAGTGGCCGTTTTGGAGTTTGAGCCAGGTGCATTCTGGGAGTTGTAGTTTGTACCCTCAAGGAGAAACTCAGAGCTTCTGGAAACTTGGGGTGTGTTGTGGACTCCAAAAGAACCTTAAAAGTCCTTCTGGAAGAAGATCCAGACGCTTGGAGAAGATTGGAGAAGTTTTTGGAAAAAGCTTCATGAAGGGACCGACCCGCCATGGCAACACTAGCTGGCTTGCCTCAACCACGACCCGGACTGACTTGCAAGTTCGTCCCGCTGAAGAAAATCTTCAAAAAAGTGACTACGTCCGAACATAGAAAGTTGACCTGGACTTCCCGAGCAGTGTATCCGAAGAGGGCTCTAGGGACGTTGGATCAAGATTCAGGTTCATCCCGGTCAAACGATTTCCATCTTGAAAAATCATCTAAGTCCAAACGTAGAAATCTTCACAGAGGGCTCTAGCGATGCATATCCAATGAAGGGCTCCAGGGAGGTCGGATCGGACAGGCAACTTCACCCCGCTGAAGAAAATCTTCACGACAATGACTAAGTCCGAAGGTAAACTTTGGACCGAGGCCTCCCCCTTGATATAGCCGAACAGGGCTCCATCGCTGTCGACCTTAAACTTTCACTTTGTCCCGGTTGAGGTGCGACCAGATTGGCACTTTTTGTTTCTCAGCACTAAAAAACACTAAGGGGGTCATTACAACATTGGCAGTAAAAGGTGCTTACCGCTGTGCAGAAGACCGCCAATACCCCGCCGTGGCCACGGTATTCCGCCACAGCTATTATGACCCACATCTCGGAATCCGCAGAAATTCAGACACCCACACAACTCCGCCACACCAAAGGTCAGTGATAAACTGGCGAAAACAAAACCTCCACCTCCACGCCAACAGAAATATGCCCACACTATCACGACACACGAATCCACGCGGCGGTCTTTCAACCGCGGTATTCCATTGGCGGTACACACCGCCGCGCTCAAAATACACACACATCTCCAAATTACCGCCACATTGGACAATTCCAAATACACACACCTGATACACATACAAACACCACTCCCACACACCCATTACAATATAAAACACACACCCACATCACCCACAAACCCCTGCAAACGAAAAATCACGAACGAAGGCCAGAGATAGAGCACAGAATAGACAACCCAATCACACAGAGGCACACAACACCATCACCCACACAACATCCATGCACAAAACACCACACACCACTACACATCACCACACTCATCACCACATACACCACCCCACACATCACACACACCACCCCATGTCACGACAAAGACACCCCCGCTTCTCCGAGGAGGAGCTCAGGGTCATGGTGGAGGAAATCATCCGGGTAGAGCCACAGCTATTTGGCTCACAGGTACAGCACACATCAATAGCCAGGAAGATGGAGCTATGGTGCAGAATAGTGGACAGGGTCAACGCCGTGGGACAGCACCCAAGAAATAGGGAGGACATCAGGAAGAGGTGGAACGACCTATGGGGGAAGGTGCGTTCAACGGTCTCCAGGCACAACATCGCGGTGCAGCGGACTGGCGGAGGACCCTCACCTCCTCCCCCACAACTAACAACATGGGAGGAGCAAGTCTTGACCATCATGCATCCAGAGGGCCTCGGAGGAGTCGCTAGAGGATGGGACACTGGTAAGTCAAATCTTAACTATCAGATCCCCCACCCTACCTGCATGCTATCACACACCCCCACCCTCACACCCTCCCCTATCACTCCAACTCCTCACTAATGTACTAAGAACACAAACCACACATCCCAACACCAAGCCCTGCATGACACAACTAAGCATGGTCACCCCTCACTAAAGCATGCTCACTGCACATACCCAGAACAACCCCCTAACCATCATCACACAAGCTCCCACACAGGAATGCTTGCACTGGGGTACACAGACACCCACCCATTGCACACCATCGCACACACATGCAATAATCATGCCCTTATGCCCCTGCAGGAACCCGAAGGACCATCACCACACTAGAGGGTCCAGACAACACCACTCCACCCACAGAAGAGGCCCACAGTGACGATAGCAGCTCTGCCCTACTGGATCCTGATGACCAGCCCGGACCATCGTGGGCCTCGGGACAGTCGGTTCCCCTTGCACAGGCACAGCCCAACACTGACCATCCACCCTCTGGTAACACCAGCACAGCACCCACCCTGCCGGCCCAAACCTCCCTACCCAGGACAGGTCAATCAGCGGTGTGTCCACCGCTACAGGGAACCCAGGATAACCCACCCCCCCAACAACAACAGGGACCTGGGGGCAGTGGTAGTGGGCACACGGTCCAGGGGACGGAGGCACAGGAACACAGGGGAACTGGGAGGGCTGCTGTGCGACAGGGGGCGGACAGGCCAAGGGAACCCACTCTCCACGAGGCCCTCTCCTCCATCATGGGAGTCTACCACCACTCCCAGGAGACGATGGCGACGGTCCTGGCCAAGTTTCAGGATGATGATCTCGCACACCTTCTTCGGTGAGTAGAATAGGGATCCACCTGTCATATGGAGGCACCTGAACCTGGCCTTCAGAAGGCCGAAGGTGCGTTTGATCACCCTCCTAGTCCGCCCATGGGCCTCATTGTAGCGTTCCTCTGCCCTGGTCCTGGGATTCCTCACTGGGGTCAATAGCCAGGAAAGGTTGGGGTAACCAGAGTCCCCCAATAGGCATAGACGGTGCCTCTGGAGTTGACCCATCATATCAGGGATGCTGCTATTTCGCAGGATGTAGGCGTCATCCACTGAGCCAGGGAACATAGCATTTACCTGCGAGATGTAGTGGTCTGCCAAACATACCATCTGGACATTCATTGAATGATAACTCTTCCTGTTCCTATACACCTGTTCACTCCTGTGGGGGGGACCAGAGCTACATGGGTGCCATCAATGGCACCTATGACGTTGGGGATATGTCCAAGGGCATAGAAGTCACCTTTTACTGTATGCAAATCTGCCTTCTCAGGGAAAATGATGTATCTCCGTACGTGTTTCAGCATGGCAGACAGCACTCTGGACAACACGTTGGAAAACATAGGCTGGGACATCCCTGATGCCATGGCCACTGTTGTCTGAAAAGACCCACTTGCAAGGAAATGGAGCACTGACAGCACCTGCACGTCAGGGGGGATTCCAGTCGGATGGCGGATTGGTGACATCAGGTCTGGCTCCAACTGGGTACATAGTTCCTGGATTGTGGCACAGTCAAACCTGTAGGTCATGATGACATGTCGCTCTTCCATTGTCAACAGGTCCACCAGCGGTCGGTACACCAGAGGATTCCGCCATCTTCTCAACTGTCCCAGCTGACGGTGCCTACGAAGGACAACAGCGAAGAATCAGTCATTATTCCTCCAGGTATGCACCCACAGTTACACACAAGACTACACCACTCACAGAACCCTTCCTGTATGTGTGTTGAGTGTAGGCTTAACTATGTGTGACGCAGAGGTAAATTAAGCCATGTGGGCCCCTGAAATGGCGGCTGTCTGACCTCCAAACTGGGACAATGGGATTGTGGGGTAACAGCGCTGGTGTTGCACACCGTCGCGGTAGGCGGTCGTAGACCGCGGCGCAATGCTGCATTGGTTAACTTTGGACCCTATGGGACCCAGGGGCCAATGAACAGGTGCGCCGGCGGTGATGATGCGCACCGCCGCGGACGTCACCGCCACGGACGTCACCGCCATTTTCTATCTGTTCAATCACTAGATACCTGACCTTCGACAGGAGAGGACCTACACTGCAAGTGCTGCTGTGACCTCGGTCTGGAAGCGACGATGGCTGCTGCGTCTGGGGAAAGGGCCCCTGCCTTCACTGCACAGGAGTTGGAGAAACTGGTAGATGGGGTCCTCCCCCAGTACACGCTACTCTACGGTCCTCCAGACCAACAGGTTAGTACAGAGGGAGCACGTGGGATGGGCTAGGCCTGGGTGGAGAGGGCTGTTTGGAAGAGTGAAGGGGGCAGAGTTCATAGTACATTAATGCATGGGAATGAATGGGCCACATGGCCAGAGTAGGGAGGGGGGCTAGTCACAACGACGGTGCAGTTGTTAATGACTGTTCCTCTTTCCTTGTGCATGTCATGTAGGTCAGCGCCCACCAGAAGAGGGACATTTGGCGTGCCATCGCCAAGGAGGTCCGGACCCTGAGGGCCCACCAGAGACGGGGCACTCACTGCCGTAAGAGATGGGAGGACATTCGCCGCTGCAGCAAGAAGACGGCGGAGGCTCAGCTGGGGATGGCCTCCCAACGTGGGAGGGGTGCCCGTCACACCATGACCCCCCTGATGTTCCGGATCCTGGCGGTGGCCTACCCGAAGTTGGATGGGCGCTTGAGGGCATCACAGCAGACACATGGGGGTGAGTACACTCTCATTCTGCGGACTTTGCACGCAGTGGAGGTGTCTGGGTGGGGGAGGTGGGTTGTGGGTGTCCCTAGGCCAGGGCGAGTTTGGTAGGCAAGGCCCCTCCGTAATGTAGGCCATGTGGCACTCTACCCCACCTCAGCAGAGTGCCAAGTCGAGGTATAATTGCCCCTGTGGCATCCATGTGCGCAGATGTCCACCATTGCCATGTAGGCCATATCCCAGGAATTGCATGTGCAGAGGGCAGGAGCACGGCGTAATGCAGGGGGCTGCTGTGTCTGTCTTGTCCGCCAACGGTAGCGGTATGCCATGCACTAAAACTCTCTTTCTTCTGTCTCCCCCCCCTTTTTCTGCTCTCCCAGTCCTTTTGTACATCAGCATCATCAGGCGGAGGTACAGTGGCACTGGAGCACAAGGGAGCTGCATCCCACATGGCCATGGAGGGCCACACCACGGACTCTGAATGCACCAGTGGGACGGAGGGCGAGGGGAGCTTCACGTCGGCCACCGGATCACCAAGCAGCGACACGGACTCATCCGCTCATGGGGGCTCCCTTGCGGTGGCGGCACCATCTGTGCGCCCCACTTCTACAGGTACAGCCGCCACCTCCCCTACCAGCACCGCCCTCCCAGCAGCCCCTCAGCGTTCGCCCCGTGCCCGCTCACCAAGGAGGGTGGGCATCACCTTCGCCCCAGGCACCTCAGGTCCTGCCCCAGTCACCCCTGCTGCCCTCAGTGAGGAGGCCATTGACCTCCTCAGGTCACTCACTGTTGGACAGTCTACCATTGTGAATGTCATCCAGGGTGTAGAGCGAGAGTTGCAACATGGTAATGCATTCCTGGAGGGCATTCATTCTGGTCAGGCTGTCCTTCAGCGAACCCTGCAATCTCTGGCCTCAGCACTGATGGCAGCCATTGTCCCTGTGTCTAGCCTCCCCCTCCAACCTCCTCCACCCAGACCCAATCTTCTGTACCCCAGCCCATCCCAAGCACACCTACAGACCAGCATGCACACAAGTCAGCACACACAGGTAGCTCAAGCAAACATAGGCACCACACATCCCACAGGCACTCACACAAGCATCACCCACATACAGACACAGCAACATCCACTGCCTCCACTGTGTCCCCCTCCTCGTCGCCTCCCTCCTCCCTCCCAGTCTCGTCTACACTCTCACCTGCATGCACTACATCTACAGGCACCAGGACTCGCACCAGAACACCCAGCACCACACCCCGCTCACCTGCACTCACCACCTCCACTCCCATTTACACGTCCCCTGTGTCCTCTCCCAGTGTGTCTGTGACGCCCCCTCCCAAAGTACACAAACGCCGGCAATCACTCACCCAACATCCATCCACCTCACAACAGCCTCCAGTACCTGCACCTGCACCCAAAACACCTAAAGTGACACCTCCTACAACCACCTCCTCTTCCTCCACTCCCAGGCCCCCTCCAACCACCCATCCCAGTGTTCGTCAGAAACTGTCCCTCTGTCAAGTTGACCTTTTTGCCCCCACCCCCCCTCCAATTCATCAGTCCTGTCGTAGCGCCTCAGCCAAAAAGCCTCCAATACCAGTGGTGCCTGTTCAAGGTTTGTGGAGTGCTCCGGCCACCAGGGCAGGCAGTATAACCCGGAGCCAAGGCACTGGCAGCCCACCCCCTGTAAAGGCTCTAAAATTGGAGAGTGGACGACGGGACGGTGAAGACTCCTGGTGGGAAAACAACTCACATGGGTTCCAAGGGGATTGGAGAGTCAGCTGTGACTCCACCAAAGGTGGGGAAGGGCCAGAGGAAGTCTGTCCAGCCTGTTGTGAGTGTCACGGCGGAGAAGTGCGCCATCATTTCCTGCGGTCTAGACACAACCGCCAGCACCGTCGTCACTGGTCCAGAGACCACCGCCAGAGTCATTGCCCAGGAGGGCCCAAGTATCGTCACTAGTCAGGAGACCACCGCCAGAGTCATTGCCAAGGAGGGCCCAAGTATTGTCACTGGTCAGGAGACCACCGCCAGAGTTATTGACCAGGCGGGCCCAAGTATCGGCACTGGTCCAAAGACCACCGCCAGAGTCACAGCCCAGGAGGGCACAAGTATCGTCACTGGTCAGGAGACCACCGCCAGAGTCATTGCCCAGGAGGGCACAAGTATCGTCACTGGTCCAGAGACCACCGCCAGAGTCACAGCCCAGGAGGGCCCAAGTATCGTCACTGGTCCAGAGACCACCGCTAGAGTCACAGCCCAGGAGGGCACAAGGATCGTCACTGGTCAGGAGACCACCGCCAGAGTCACAGCCCAGGAGGGCACAAGGATCGTCACTAGTCAGGAGACCACCGCCACCGCCGGAGTCACAGCCCAGGAGGGCACAAGTATCGTCACTGGTGAGGAGACCACTGCCACCGCCGGAGTCACAGCACATGAGGGCCCCGGCTGCCACAGCCCAGGTGGGCTATGATGGAATGTCATGTCACACACCAATGCCCAGTGTAGGGAACGTCATGCCACACACCAATGTCCGTACCAGAACCGCCATGTCGAAGCACCGCTGAACAGGGCAAAGACCGCCATGGCAAAGCACCGCTGAACAGTCCTGAACCGCCATGTCGAAGCACCGCTGAACAGGGCAAAGACCGCCATGGCAAAGCACCGCTGAACAGTCCTGAACCGCCATGTTGAAGCACCGGTGAACAGGGCAAGCACCGGGTAGGAATGATTAGACCGCCACATCAGGCATCCTTATCCCATGTGCAGCTGGGACAGTGACAGGTCAGGAATTTTCACGGGGAGACTCATCCAGTCTGGGCACCAGTCCCCCCCAGTACCAGTGGAAACCTACATCTACTTGAGAGACTGTGGCTTTGCACTCCCCAGGATGACACAGTGGACAAACCACCCACTGGAAAGACTTGAGAGACTGTGGCTTTGTACTCCCCAGGATGGCACAGTGGGCAAGCCACCCACTGGAAAGACTTGAGAGACTGTGGCTTTGCACTCCCCAGGATGGCACAGTGGGCACCCAACCCACTGTAGAGACTTGAGAGACTGTGGCTTTGCACTCCCCAGGATGGCACAGTGGGCACTCAACCCACTGTAGAGACTTGAGAGACTGTGGCTTTGCACTCCGAAGGATACATAAATGGGCAGGGAGCCCCGTCGTGGATCTGGCTTTGCAGTCATCCGGCTGAGGTGCCCCCCCTTCCCTTCCCCCTGAGGTTCCTGTAGTATTTCTATCTGATGCCCCGGCAGTGTTCTCTCCGATTGTGGTCGGTATCCTTTGTGGGCCTCGCCCATGCATTTTTGGACTGTTGGTGCACGGACATTGTTGTGTACATATCTGCACTACTTCTCGTACTGTATATAATTATGACTGATTTTCATATATATCTATATATTTTTGTATGACATGTATATTGCCACATTACAGTGTTTGACCAAATTTCGCTTTGTCTTTTCATTCTTCCGGGGGGATTGTAGGTTGTTACTGTGATTTTTGTGAATGCTTTGGTGTGTATGTTGTATAATGCGAGGTTGGGGGTGGGGGTGTTTGGTGGGTGTCCCCCGAACTTTTGCCTACCCCCTACCCCATGTCGTAGGTGCAGTACTCACCGTTGTCTTCGGCGCCTATGTAGATGATGGTCGTAGAGGAGCAGAAAGACAAGGGCAGGGAGTATTTGGATTTCCGGGTCCATGGAATCCTCGTTCCTCGTGGGATGTGTTCAGGTGAGCGTTTTCCCATTGCCAAAGCTGTTTCCGCCGTGTTTTTATCCACGGTGAATCCGCCCCGGAAATGTGGCGGATTGGCGGGTTGTGATACTATGGGCGGTACATTGTGTTCCGCCTGTCTGTTGGCGGTGACCGCCGCGCTGCTTGTCTGTACCGCCGTGGTGGGCGGTGTGTTAAAGTGGCTGTCTTTGTTGGCGGCTCCCGCCAGGGTCATAATTCTCTTTTTTTATCCGCCGGTCTTACCGCCGCTTTAACAACGTCCGCCAGGGTTGTAATGGCCACCTAATTCTTTAAAAAATCATATCTCCGGTTCCCCTTATCCGATTTTATTCATTTTGTTGTCATTTTAAAGATAAAAGTATACTCTATCTTTATAAATTGGTGTTGGATTTTTATTGTGTTTTGTGTTTTACTTATTTACTGTTTTGTGATTTTTAAATGCTTTGCACATCTGTCTCCTAAATTAAGCCTTGTCGCTTGTTTCCAAGCTACCAAGAGGTGATCTGGGTTTAATTTATTGAGACCTAACTGGACCTAAGTGGAGGTTAGTGGCCTATTGCTAAGTGTAGGTACTTACATGCCCTTACCAATGATCCACTTTCCAACATTTTTGGTGCATAGTGGTGGGATCCAGTACTTGTGTTTAATATCACACTACAGTTTTAAGTGAAATCAGTTAAAAATCCTCTAAATTGACATAGAGCAGAAGTATTTTTGATTTTTCAAATTTGGACTACTTTTTTTAATTACTTCATTTTTTTATTTATCTAAGTTGCTCTGATCAATTGGTGCCAAAGCTTTTTTTAAGTTACACAAAACTTAAGGGAGACCATGGAGCTTGATCTAGCTAGCCTACCCACACTTACTGCAGCTGAGCTTTGGGTGTTGTGCAGAAAGAGGGGATTACCTGCTTCTAACAACCTTAGGAAGGCTGTGATGGTCAAGTCCTTTGAAGCCTGGGTGGCGCAGAAGGAGACAGAGAAAGCTTCTAAGGTAGGAAGGGAGAGGGAAGATGTCCTCTCCAATCTCCAGGAGGAGGAGGATGATTGCCTCACTGTAATCTCAGCAGCTAGGGCCCCATCCAGAGCTAGTGGGAGGAAGGGTCTTTGGCATCGGACCAAGAGGAAGGGGAGCTGGATCTCAGTGAAAGGGAACCTCAGGCCCAGGAAACCCTCATAGCTTTGGAGGCAGAGAAGTTGGCCCTAGAGAAGAGGAAGTGGGCAAGGATTGAACAGAGAGATTGTGGCAGTGACAGAGAAGTTGAGGTGTCCATGGGTAGGGGATCTTGTCCAAGACTACCCAAGGGGGTGCTTCCTGCTTATGTAGAGGGGGATGATATAGACAAATGGCTGGGGGCCATTGAGAGGGCCCTCCAGATGAGGAGAGTTAAGCCTCAATACTAGGTGCACTTCTATAGGAGTTGGTCCCCAACTCTGGGAGGGATAGGCTTCTGACCTTAAGTGGGGAGGAGGCAGATTCATACCCTAGTATGAGGAGGAGCTTAACCAAGAAGTTTGGTCTGACACACGAGCAGTACAGGATGAAGTTCCGGGACACCGAGAAGATCAATACCCAGTCTTGTGTTGATTTTGTGGACATTTCAGTTAAAGCACTAGAGGGCTGGATACAGGGTTACAAAGTAAATACTTATGAGGAATTATACAATTTGATCATTATAGAGCACATCTTAACCAATTGTATCCAAGAAATGTTACACCAGCATCTAGTGGACTCTTAGCTGACCAACCCCAGAGATCTTGGGGAGGCAGCTGATGAGTGGTTGAGAACCAGGGTGGTTGTCAAACCCTAGGGGGGAGACTCCAAGAAAGGGGGGTGTAGTGCTTTCCTCTTATTTTGTTTCTAAGCACTAACATAACACAACAGAAATGCACTTCTGAGGTCAAAGAAGACTTTTATTGTTGTTAATTCTTCCCCAACCACAATATTTTATGTATGACGAATTAGTAGCTTTCAAGTCCGCATTAATCACTTAGAAATCTATCAGTTTGCAATATACACAGCAGGTTATATTTATAAGATATTGAATGCAAAGCAAAACAAATACTTCACCGTGTGGGAACTATTCACAGCTTCATCTTTCTAAGGTCTGCAAGCTGATGACCCCTGTCAGCCGCGAGAAAGAGAGATTCATCTACCCACACGGGATTGCTGGCAGCTGGCGCCAAGCTCCAGCACGAGGTCCGGCAGATTCGAATCTGACTCTCTGCAGCCTGTTACATTCGTTACAAAGGTGTGCCCCCTCCTCTCAGACCTGGGAAACTGAGCAAGCCTTTTGGAGACTGGCCAGGTCTCCAAGACTACTCCTGTTCCCAAGCTCAAGCAGAGAGAACAACACCCATGTACTCTCTCTTATCATGTCTAGTCTACTGTGAGAAAAACATCTTGGTTCTCTGGTGCAAAAACACAGCTTGGAAAAATACAGCTTGGATTCTCAACTGCAATGTCTAACTCCACGTTAAAGGCAATGGGCAGCTAACCTAAATATCAAATGCAATGTCTAGTGTCATGTCAAAGCCAATAAGCATCTAAGTTGAATACAAAATGCAATGTATAATATCATGTCAAAGCCCATAGGCAGCTGAGCTGAATATAAAATGCAATGTATAATATCATGTCAAAGCCAATAGGCAGCTGAGCTGAATACAAAATGCAATGTATAATATCATGTCAAAGCCCATAGGCAGCTGAGCTGAATATAAAATGCAATGTATAATATCATGTCAAAGCCCATAGGCAGTTAAGCTGAATACAAAATGCAATATATAATATCATGTCAAAGCCAATAGGCAGAATATCTAATAGCATGTCAAAGTCAATAGGCAGCTAAACTGAATACATCATGTCAAAGTCAATAGGCATGCAATGTCAAAGCCAATAGGCGGCTAGACTGGATACAGCATGTCAAAGCCAATAGGCAGAATACAGAATGTAATGGCTAATGCAATGTCAAAGCCCATAGGCGGCTCAACTGAATACAGAAAGTAATGGCTAATGCCATGTCAAAGCCAATAGGCAGAATACAGAATGTAATGACTAATGCAATGTCAAAGCCCATAGGCGGCTAAACTGAATACAGAAAGTAATGGCTAATGCCATGTCAAAGCCAATAGGCGGCTCAACTGAACAAAACATACCATGTGCTACTGGTGAACATTGAGCAACTAATATGCGCAGTGGTGAAACACAAAGTCATTGGTCAAAACAAACTTTATCAAATGGCAGTACATTCCGCCCTTTGACCAATGAATTTTTGTTTCACATATCTCTTGTTTCAAACAAAAACAAAAAACATCGGCACAAAAAAAAAACATTATCAGTAAGTCAGATTTGAATGATCAAAGCAATCCCTGTAAAGCAATAGAAGTGAATTAACACATTGATTTCATAACCTTTCACATCAGATACATCTATACAGAAAAGACTGAGCAATTTTTTTCTGAATGAGTCTCTAATTCAACAGTGTTAGCAATTTGATGTGGCATGAGTTCTACTCATGTAAAGGGGCACGGTCCACCTGAAAGGTTTGCTGGAAGATAAGCAAAAGTCAGAGTTCCATACGAGAGGGGAAAAAAAAAAAACACAGCTTAGTTCCAGTGGAAGAATGCAATCAAACAAGTTGAACTTGAACTGAAGGCGCAGTTTGCGCAAAATGGATCCATGGTGCTGGCACTTTACTCAGCCAGGTTCAGGTTGGGGATTCGGTCCCTTCCCCGACCCCACACGCACACACCGGAAGGGGGACCACACAGCACACTCAGGGACAGTGGCGAAACGTGGTAGGATCTGCAAAAGAAACAAGTATGACTTTTCTTGCAAATAACATTTTTCATTTAAACTGCACCCTTCCTCTTTCTTTCCCTGTTTTATAATCAGCAGGACGTTTTTGGGGCCCTTTGTTATATTCACTGCAGGTTCTGGAGGATCACTTGGGGCTTCAGCCCACACATCAGCACTGAGGTTTTTATCTGCTGCACCACAGCTTCCCTTTTCTTGCACTGTCAGAAGGGCTGGGGCAGACTCCTTCTTTAACAAACCTCCATTCACTGCATTTTTGCCAAGTTGGGCCATTCTGTCTCCAATTTGTATGAATGAATCAGATTCTTTTCTAGGTATCAGCATAATTTCGATTTTTCCTTGGTAATTTGCAGCAATCACTCTCCCTAAAACCTGATCAATTTGCCATTTCTGTTCTGGTAACTTTCCTCTCCCCAACTGCTCTGTGACTGCTTGCATGACAGATTGCTTTTGTGCGTGCTGCACAGTTTTGATCAAATCTAGGGGAATGTGCATCTCTCTCATCTCTGCCCACCTGTAAGTGGCTTTTTCTCTCAGCTGTTCACATTTCTGGGGCACCCACTTAGCCATCCCCACTAAGGCAGAATTCTGGGTGAACACTTCTCTCTCTGAATTTTTCTCATTAACATCTGCAAGGTAATTGAACCAGTTAGGTGCTAAAACATTAGCAATGAACCAAAAATCAGCGTAAAAATGACACCTCTCACGTAGCTCTTGCTTTAAAATTTGACACACATTATACAACGCTGTTCCTTCTACTGTGCCAGAAAACAACATTTCAGTCAATGAATCATTAGTAAAACAAACATGCTTTTTATCTTCAGTGGACACGAATTCAAATGGTGCACACAATTTCACTGGTAATTCTTTTACCTGTGGTACTCTAGCCCTGTCTTGCAAGTACCAGATCCATTGTATGATTCTATCTAGGGGCACTATTTTCTTTCCTTGTTCTTGATTTACATAAGTATTTTCCGTCATTATTTCATTTGCCAAATCACAAGCGCGCAGCTGCATATTATTTTTCACAGTGACCATATACAAAAGTGTTAGGATTTCTCTCAAATGAGGGCTATTCTTTTTCCAAAAATCAAACAAGCTAATGAAACTCGGGGTGTCTTGCTCTAAAATCCTTCGTTGCAACGGTAACTCGTAAATCACATTCTGGTCTCTCTGTCCATCTTATCAGTTAAGGAATTCATTTTGTCTGCCAAAAACCCTGGCTCACAAGAAAACTCAGTGTAGCTCAGAGCTGTCTTAACCCCCTCATTACTGGAATGGGACAAGAAAGATTCTTCAAAAACAGCCTTTTTATAACTTTCAGTCGGGCTAATTTGCTCACGTAAATTCCTATTTTCATGTTCCAACTGCCTACATTTCTCCTGCATTTCTCTGTAAGCAGATAAAGGTATCCAGACCTTTCTGTCATCATTACTTCCAAAACACACGTTTTCTACATATGTACAACAGCTCAAAGCATTATCAGGCATTTTAGCTACACATGCATTTTCTTCTGTAATTCCCCAAACAGAAAACAATTCACAGTTTTTCTTAGCACCATCAGGCAGTTCATCAACACATGTATTCTCAGACATGGTCTGCCGTGCTACTGTGATTCTCCACAAAAAAACAATTTCTGTAATTCTCCAAACAACAAAAACAATTACACTTTTAAAGTGTGCACTTAGAAATCTACCAACTCGTCAACACCCTCTTAATCACCTCTTAATGACCGACCCCACGACTCCTGGTACCAATTGTAGTGCTTTCCTCTTATTTTGTTTCTAAGCACTAACATAACACAACAGAAATGCACTTCTGAGGTCAAAGAAGACTTTTATTGTTGTTAATTCTTCCCCAACCACAATATTTTATGTATGACGAATTAGTAGCTTTCAAGTCCGCATTAATCACTTAGAAATCTATCAGTTTGCAATATACACAGCAGGTTATATTTATAAGATATTGAATGCAAAGCAAAACAAATACTTCACCGTGTGGGAACTATTCACAGCTTCATCTTTCTAAGGTCTGCAAGCTGATGACCCCTGTCAGCCGCGAGAAAGAGAGATTCATCTACCCACACGGGATTGCTGGCAGCTGGCGCCAAGCTCCAGCACGAGGTCCGGCAGATTCGAATCTGACTCTCTGCAGCCTGTTACATTCGTTACAAAGGTGTGCCCCCTCCTCTCAGACCTGGGAAACTGAGCAAGCCTTTTGGAGACTGGCCAGGTCTCCAAGACTACTCCTGTTCCCAAGCTCAAGCAGAGAGAACAACACCCATGTACTCTCTCTTATCATGTCTAGTCTACTGTGAGAAAAACATCTTGGTTCTCTGGTGCAAAAACACAGCTTGGAAAAATACAGCTTGGATTCTCAACTGCAATGTCTAACTCCACGTTAAAGGCAATGGGCAGCTAACCTAAATATCAAATGCAATGTCTAGTGTCATGTCAAAGCCAATAAGCATCTAAGTTGAATACAAAATGCAATGTATAATATCATGTCAAAGCCCATAGGCAGCTGAGCTGAATATAAAATGCAATGTATAATATCATGTCAAAGCCAATAGGCAGCTGAGCTGAATACAAAATGCAATGTATAATATCATGTCAAAGCCCATAGGCAGCTGAGCTGAATATAAAATGCAATGTATAATATCATGTCAAAGCCCATAGGCAGTTAAGCTGAATACAAAATGCAATATATAATATCATGTCAAAGCCAATAGGCAGAATATCTAATAGCATGTCAAAGTCAATAGGCAGCTAAACTGAATACATCATGTCAAAGTCAATAGGCATGCAATGTCAAAGCCAATAGGCGGCTAGACTGGATACAGCATGTCAAAGCCAATAGGCAGAATACAGAATGTAATGGCTAATGCAATGTCAAAGCCCATAGGCGGCTCAACTGAATACAGAAAGTAATGGCTAATGCCATGTCAAAACCAATAGGCAGAATACAGAATGTAATGACTAATGCAATGTCAAAGCCCATAGGCGGCTAAACTGAACAAAACATACCATGTGCTACTGGTGAACATTGAGCAACTAATATGCGCAGTGGTGAAACACAAAGTCATTGGTCAAAACAAACTTTATCAAATGGCAGTACAGGGGGTCAGGTCCCAAACACCTAAGGGGGGAGGTGGTAAGCCCACCACGAAGACTCCCTTGTAGCCCAGAACCCGAAGAAGAAGGGGAGTAAATCCTACTCACACTCTGACAAGCAGAGGCAGGGAGACTCATGGTTGAAAAAGCTCTTGGACAGTAAGGCTTGCTTTGACTGTCAACAGACAGGTCACTTCAGAGGAGAAGCAACCTGTCCAAGGAAAGTGGTTAGCACTGGGCTGTCCAGGGTAGCCATGGATAGGACTCCTCGGATGATGAGGTCCTCATAGCATTGGGCAGGGAGACAGGACCAGATGGTAAGCTGGTCATCCCTGAGGGTGGGAGTAGGCACTTTCACCCCATTCAGGTGAATAGGGTCCCTACCACTGGCTCGAGTGAGTGACCGGTTGGTGACCCCAGACAAGTATGTCTAGGAGAGACCAGGAGAGTCAGGATAGCCACAGGTGAGGTCACCTCCAAACCTGTAGCCATAGTGCCCCAAGGGAGGGAGGGTATCCTTGACTGGTTTAGGGTGGGGGTCAGTGCTGACCTCCTCCTAGACTGTTTCCAGGGCAATAACCTCCCAGAGGTGAGTCTGGTCCCAGATGGGGCAGTCGCCCAGGGTGCCCCCAACCCAAAGTTCTGGGGAGCTAGTCCCTACAGTTAGGAGACAGGGGTCACCAAGAAAAGGAAAGAAGAAAAGGAAGGGTAGGCCACTCTTAAAGAGAGTTCAAGGGAGCCAAAGGTCTTCTGCCCCAGTAGGGGGGGGATGCCAGAGTCGGCACTGGTGAGGCCTCACCTGACCCAAGGAAGTCTTGAGTAGTCAGGCAGCTGTCCAGCTGCAGGGTGTTGCCCCTGCACTGACAAAGAGAGAGTGGAAGGAAGGTGTCTGCTATAGGATGTGGTAGCCCCCATTCTAAACAGCAAGAGGGGCCAGGACCCAACAGTTGCCCATAAAGCACCTCCCCCACCTGTCCGTGGAGAGCTTAGGGTGTGGTTCTGCATTCCTACAGCTGTCAGCAGCCTCTGCTGGGTGCTGGCCTGCATGCCAGCACTGCACTTGGCCTGAGAAACAGACCCCAGGGCCAACAGCAAAGTAGGCCCCCTGATCCTGTTAGTCATGGTGGGGTTGCTCAAGTGTTGGGTGACCTCTTTGGGTAAGCTAGGTGTTGCCCTAGCGAACTTAGGGATGGGGGAGGTGGGCACCTCACTACCCAAGTTGGCAGAGAGAGAGGAGGAAGATCCCCCTAGAGGGAAGTTACAGTTTAAAGTGGGTCCTTTCACTGCTAAGATGGGTTCACTCCCCAGAGGGAGTGACCATGACAGGAGAATGTAAGGCAGAGTAGGCCCTGCAAGGAAACAGCCAGTTTTCTTCATTGTCTTCCTCGCTTGACAATCCAGGAAGACTCTCCCAGGGTTGGGCGGAGTCTCCTTGGCGTTTGGGCTGGCGGGGCTTGTGTGAGAAAACAGGGCTGATTGCAGAGGCCCCCTAACTTTTTGTCCCCATTTTTCACTTCACTTTTTACTGGTGTTTTCCTTACTCTAATGGTGACCTGGGTACTGCTAACCAGTCCCAGGGCTTGTGCTCTGTATAAAATAGGTATGCAAATTAGTCTAATTATAATTGGCTATGTCTTCCTACCTATACGTCCCTAGTATATGGTAGGGCATGTAGGTTTCGGGACCTCAGCAATGGTAGTGCCCCCATTGGTGCACTGCTGAAGTGCCCAATGTCAGTTTAAAGGCAGGTCTGCCTTGCTGGCTGCTTTTTAACTGAAGTTATATGCAAATTCGACTTTGGAATCAAAAGCACTTCCAAAGTCTTAAACTACCTTATTTTTACATATAGGTCACCCCTAAGCTGTGCACTATGTGCGCCAAGGGTTGGGTGCCAAGTAACTATAAGCAGGGACCTTATAAAAATAGTTTTATAAGGCCTAGTGAGGTAAAATAACCAAAGTCATTTTTCCTCACTGTAGTGAATGGCCTCTATAGACTAGAATGTGGAGACTTTATTTTAATTAACAAAGTCCCCTTAAGTGTCAAATACCTTAAGTTTGGTATCAAATTAATTGTTATAATAAATCCCACAACTTACATTTGTTGGATTTAATATATTTAGTTCCGGTATAGAGTTTTAAACTCTACCTAAAAAGTTGCCAACTTCAGCTCTGTAGCGCCCTTCTCTGATTGGCCAGCCTCTGGCAGCCTGGCCAGGCTGCCTTGATGAGGTGTGAAGTAGCCTGGGCTGAACACAAAGGATGTGCTTCTGGGAGGAGAACTATCTCAGCAGATGGGGCAGCAGGAAGGGGTAAGGCTACCAAATTAGTCTTCAAAGGCAGGGAAGGACATTTGGAGCAACCCAGCACCCCCCTCACAGCCTGCAACCCCAGACAATTAGGTGCCCTCTAGATTAGGAGAGGGCAGGAGAGGTGTGTGTTTAGGATTTTTAGCCACACCAGTGGGTGGGCTCAGCCAGATGTAACCTCCAAAAATCAGTTTCAGGCATGATGGATTTTTCAAGAATGTTGCTCCCTGCGACTGATTTTTGCCTCACTTACCAAGAAGTGGTCATCACAGGGGGAAGGACCCTACATCTGACTGGAGAACCAGGACCCCCCTGTTTTTCACCCAGGAACAAAGATAAATATGGCACAGCTGCACCCACACCTGAGATCCCAACCAGATCCCTACAAGGAAGAATGTTAGAAGAAGAAGGACTGCCCTACCTGACCCCTGACCTGCACCTGGACACTGCACTCTGAAGGACTGCACCAGCTGCACACATGGGCTTCACCATAAGATGGACTTTGATTGGCCTCAACTGATTCAAGGAGGGACTCCCTGTTTGCTACAGGTGAAAAATTGCTAACCAGAGTTCCCTGCCTAAGATCCTGAAGAAACTGACCAGCTAGCCACTGTCCAGTGGCCATTTTGGAATTTGAGCCTGGTGCATTCTGGGAGTTGTAGTCTGCACACTCAAGGAGCAACTCAGAGCTTCTGGAACCTTGGGGTGAGTTGTAGACTCCAAAAGAAACTTAAAAGACCTTCTGGAAGAAGACCCAGAAGTTTGACGAAGATTGGACAACATTTTGGAAAAAGCTCCATGAAGGGACTGACCAGCCATGGCAACTCTAGCCGGCTTGCATCAACCACGACCCGCCCTGATTTGCAGGTTCATCCCACTGAATAAAATCTCAGAGAAAGTGACAAAGTCCAAATGCCGAAAGTTGACCAGGACCTCCAGAGCAGTGTATCCGACCGAAGAGGGCTCTAAGGACGTCGGATCAAGATTCCGGTTCGGCCCGGTCGAAGGATTTTTATCTATAAAAATAATCTAAGTCCGAACATAGAGATCTACACTGAGGGCTCTTGCGACGAGTATCCGGTGAAGGGCCTCAGGGAGGTCAGATCATACTGGCGACTTCATCCTGTGAAAGAAATTGTTCAAGAAAATTACTAAGTCCGAAGGTCAACTTTAGACTGAGGCCTCCTGCTTGATATAGCCAAGCAGGGCTTCATCGCGGTCAGCCTTAAACTTTGACTTTGCCCCGGTTGAGGTGCGACCAGAGGACCAGATTGGCGCTTTTTGTTTCTAGGCTCTAAAAAAACACTAAGGGGGTCATTCTGACCCTGGCGGTAAAAACCGCCAGGGCCAACGACCGCGGGAGCACCGCCAACAGGCTGGCGGTGCTCCCATGGGCATTCTGACCGCGGCGGTTCAGCCGCGGTCAGAAACGGAAAACCGGCGGTGTACCGCCGGTTTCCCGCTGCCCTGGGGAATCCTCCATGGCGGCGCAGCTTGCTGCGCCGCCATGGGGATTCCGACCCCCATACCGCCATCCTGTTCCTGGCGGTTTTGGCCACCGGGAAGAGAATGGCGGTATGGGGTGTCGTGGGGCCCCTGGGGGCCCCTGCAGTGCCCATGCCAATGGCATGGGCACTGCAGGGGCCCCCGTAACATTGCCCCACAAAGATTTTCAGTGTCTGCCATGCAGACACTGAAAATCGCGACGGCTGCAACTGCACCCGTCGCACCCCTTCCACTCCGCCGGCTCCATTCGGAGCCGGCATCCTAATGGAAGGGTGTTTCCTGCTGGGCTGGTGGGCGGCCTTCTGGCGGTCGCCCGCCAGCCCAGCGGGAAACCCAGAATACCCGCGGCGGTCTTTTGACCACGCAGCGGTATTCTGGCGGGCCCCGCCAGGCCGGCGGCTACCGCCGCCGGCCATGGTCAGAATGAGGCCCTAATTCTTTAAAAATGAATATCTCCAGTTACCCTTATCCGATTTTATTCATTTTGATGTCATTTTAAAGATACAAATGTATTCCATTTTTTTTATAAATTGGTGTTGTTTTTTTATTGTGTTTTGTGTTTTACTTATTTACTGTTTTGTGATTTTTAAATGTTTATACACTTGTCTCCTAAGTTAAGCCTTGTTGCTTGTTGCCAAGCTACCAAGGGTTGAGCTGGGTTTAATTTATTGAGACCTAACTGGACCTAAGTGGAGGTTAGTGGCCTATTGCTATGTGTAGGTACTTACCTGCCCTTACCAATAATCCGCTTTCCAACAGAAAGCATGAATGGAGGACACAACTTAGGGAAAGGCAAGTCATTGTACCCACTCTTGCATGAAAGAACTGAGAGGGTTGAGCTCATCAAAGAACATGGCTAAAGTAGTACATGCCATTCCAGGGCTGTTGTCACTACCCTGAGGATGGGAATCATCTCATTTAACGCCAGAGCTATTTCTCCTGGTAAATTCTAGCTGGCTACAAACCAGTATAAAAGAGGAAAAAGTGGGCCACAACAGCACAGAACCTCCAAGAGGAGGACAAATAACCTAGCCCAATGACACTTCTTCAGAGTACCATGAAAGAAAGCAATGAAGGGGAACAGTATTGCTGCTTGCTAGCAGGAAAAAATTGTGGCAACCTCAATGGGAGTGACCCATCTATACATGGTCCTCCTCTGAAAAAAGAGTAGCACTCAGTATCAGCAGATTCAATTCCGTTCAAACTTTCATCTGAAATAATAATATGCTCACCAGTCTTCCAGGCCGTCTCTGATTGTTGTTGACATATGCATTCTGCACAGTATTGCCCATCTGGATTAGGACAATCTGACCTTAGATCAGGGGGAGGAAATCAAAAAGGTACCATAGAGCTGACTTTTGCTGCCTTTCACATGTAAAAGTTATCTGGCTCTGAAGGAGGTCAGTGGCCATGAGCTGAACTGACTACTATAAATGCTCCTCATCCTCTGTGGCTGCCGTCTGCAATTATCAGATGCCAGTGCACAAACTCTTACTGCATGGCCCCTCAAAGACCATACAAAACCTGGTACATATGCTTAAACTAAGAGGAAGACGGGTCCCAATGATAGGCTAAATGATGAACAGTAGATCCAAGATAGAATTGACTATCGTGGAAAGACAGCTCTCAGGGTTAATTTGAATTAAATAAATTCTAGATGTTAGGCTCGTGCCAGGCAGGGCTGCTATTGAGAAAGAATGTGTGCTCAAATTAAATATCACAATAAAAGCATACAAACACATATACATTAATAAAATACTCCGACAACAGATAAAACATTATACAGGAAGGCAGAAGCAAACACAAAATATCAACCTCCAGCATCCCATTCCAGGAAATTCCTCTTGAAGGTTTTCTTTAAGAGAGGCATTGGTTGCATTTCTGAATTCAAAGATGAACAGGGGATCCGAGCGCACCCAAACTAAAGCCACTTTAACACAAAAGGGGCATATTGGATGAGAAAATACATGTACAGGTGGATAACGAAACACTCCTCAGCACCCATTCTATTACAGGCAATCAACATGTGAGCTGTACTCAGGGCCACTGTCTAGACAGGACCTCACCTTTGAGGAGTTGCCAGGTCAAGTGTTCCTAAGTTTGGATATATTGGCTTTGGAAGTAAAACTGGTTCTACGATTGTTCTGGCGTGGCCATTAATCAATTTCATATCTTCACTCAGGCATGTCTTATTGTCAACGATGAGTCATTCGTTCTGTATCAACCCTTTCGCAAAATGTTTTGCATTGCCTACCATCTCAGTGCTAATGAAAATAGGACGAGTCTACTCTTGACCTAAGGGTGAATAGGAACACCTACGAGGTGCAGTTCATTCAATAGGGCAGCCAGGACCCTGATAAATAACTCATGTGAGGACATGAGACTAAAGGACACGACTTCAAATTATAATTGTTGTGACAGAATGTAGAACATCAAGATTTTTTAACGGGAAGGATGGGCTTAAATGTGGAATTAAGCATACTGTAGATATGTGGTGGTCAAAAATTTCTTGAGGACTTGGGTGCCTGCATTGTACTCGCCCCACTCCCTTGCTGGAAGCCTTGAAATTATTCTCTTGTGTTAAAAGTGGGATCTGTGAACCTCACCTAGGTCGATGGACAGTTTCAAGGGTTAACCTGGAATCTTTTCAGTAGCAGAACCACACAGAGACTGTACGTTACGCTGTGCAGGGGCACCAGCACCTGACAGATTTGTCGTCCTGCATGGCCCTGGAGCACTCCAAAGACTCGAGAAGCCAGCTCGTGGTTGTGCAGCACCATACAGACAGTGAATTCTGCCTTACAGCTCTCTTGAGTTCACAGCTGACAAAGGCTTACCTGCATAGGATTCTATTTCTCACCTGGTGTTTTACAAGTTAGCAGGGTGTAAACATGTTAAAACAAGATAGACATTTTGCCACACTTCATCCCTACCTCAGATTGCTCCTCATATTTTCCAACCTGTTGTTTTTTGATAAATGATGATTAGGCAGACAAGGCCATCGAAGGATTTCATCTTCAGTAACTTCTTTTTAATGTCCCACTGTCACCTGAGGCCACATATTTAACATTGCATATTATTAGCTTTTCCCAAGGTAAGGTGGAGATTGACCTCTTCCAGGCCATTCAAGAAGTGCTATTCGACTCCTCTATTTAAATATAATTAAACGTGCAAGGGTGTGCTACGGGTAATCCAGCTTCGTCACATTCAGTTAGTGCCTTTGTTTTTCTATCCATGTTATCTGTTTGTATTCTTGGTTACTTAGAATTCTGTTGTGAATCGTTGGTTAATATTTATTTTCTTGACAGTTTTTTTACGCACTGCCGTTTTCCCTCTCTCAGCTTTGTGCCTCGTTATGACTTTCTCCATCTTGATTTGGGTGTCAGTTTCTGATTTCATCTTGGTTACTCCCATAATACGAAATCAGGAGGATGTAGTCCAGAAAAGGTCACCCTTAACATGTGGCCATCGCTTATTACATAATGACTCAAACTAGAAAGAAAGTAGTTCATAGGCATGAAAGGACATGACTGTTTACAATCCAAAAAGTTAAGTTGTAAATAGGCTCCCTTCCGAGGTGATAGCTGCAGCTTTCATTGATAAACGTTTTAGGCACAAGTTGGTTGAACTGTTTTGGGTCTACTGATGCTCTCTTGCGTGACTGCAAGAGCTCAGTGGACCGAAAACTTGGATTACAAATTAATGAACTCAAGCTGGCTGAATGTACACTAACAATCCGATAACTAAAGCCATTTCACAACACAAAAAGTTCAGAAAACCTTTGTCGAACGACATGAGGAAAGGGCTGGAGGCGCATGTCAGCATTTTGACCTGGCCTGTTTGCTGACTTGCAATGGTCTGTATACAGGTTATTGTCCTGATGAGCATTTAGTTTTCTAATTAAACTGTGCCCATTCATAATTAGCTAAATAATCAGGACATGCCCTCAGTTCATTTGGGCATTACTATCTCTAGCCCCACAGCATGAGCAGTAACCTTAATGGGAAGAGAAAAGGAGGATGCGGACAGTTGGAAGGCTGTTGTAAATTAGTCTCCAGGAGCTTCTGACAGAGGGGAAGGTAACTTTCTAAAATACCCTTCCCTAATATTGTTACCTGCACCTTGAAGAAACTAACTAACTTCTCCAAAAATAATATGTCACAGAAAAAACATTATAGGTACCATGTATAAAATATGGACCTATATTGCCTCCTGGGATTTCTGGTGACATTTACAAATACCTCAATGGCAATATTGTAGCACCTTGCACTGTAACTCGTTATGTATTTTGTGTGTGTGTGAGTAATGTGCTACAATATTGCATTATATCATGAATTACACCAAACTTAGCAGAAAGTTAGCCCTTGCTCAAGAAAGGTCTCTTTTTGTAATTTCATGTAAATCCATTCAGCAGTTTTGGAGTTATTAAAGGAAGACAAATATAGGTATCCACTCACACACCATACTCCTGCCGCACAAGCCAAAAGGTCATGCGCAGCGTGGGGTTGGGTGCAGGGTTAGCTTCGGGCGTGCATGTTGGGTGTTGTACTAACATATTGTATTTATATATTACTTTATGTTTAATGAGAAATTGACTGAAGAAGCCAAAGGCTACAGGGATGATACTCTTAGGTTCACGTTTTACCCATACAAAACCATAGAAATTCAGCAGTTATAGTTATAGTCATACCTATCTGAAGAAACCATAACTTATGCTTGAAAGTAACTTTAGGCTATGAGTTATAGTTTCTTAACAGAAATATAACTACAAGCATAACTATAACTGCTGAATTTCTATGTTTTTTGTGGGTAAAACGTGAACCTAATTACAAAGTCCCTGTAACCTTCAGTTTTTTCACTGAAACAAAAATATATAAATGTGTATATATATACTGCATTTAGACATGCCTACAGTCTAAACTGCTGAACAAAGTTACACCAAATTTGGCAAAAATCTAGATCCTGTTCTGCAGATTATGCTTTTTGTGGCTTGGTGTAAATCTGTTCCGACGTTTTGTGATTTCAGGCCAACAAAAATAGATATATAGGACCGCGGATCCTCCACGGATCTGGTTCTGCAGATTCGGGTTGGATTCGCGAATCTGGGGGAAAAGCAAGACCCCGATTGGCTGGCCGCAACCTGACAGAAAAGCTGTGGCCACCATTTTGTTTGTCCCATCGGCTCAGAAGAGTGCAAAAACACATAAGGTGTCAGGATACACTTACCATGACCCCATAGGACACATAGAGGGGTAGGGACCTCTCATAGACAAAAAATTGCCCAATTATTTATTTTTCCATCCTATCCATGGATCCACAGATCAGCGAATCAACTGGTGGATCCGGTATTCCAGAGAAAACTTTTTAAAAAAACATCCACTGCATCCAGCCTCATTCCTCGCACAGCCAAAGAACATGCACAGCTTGGGTTTGGGTAGATGCAGGAGGGATGACCAAGGGACCTGCTCATAGGCCAGGCCCTGTGGTCAATCCCCACTATGCACGGCCAAAGGCCAGGTGCGGCACTGGTTATATTTATGTCTGTGCGTGCTAAAAACACCACAGAAATTCACTAAAAAAACAAAGGTTACAGGAGTATTATAGTTAGGTTCCGAATTTCCTCGCACAAAACCATAGAAATTTAGCAGTTACAGTTATGGTTAACTCAAGTAACTATAATTTGCTCCCTAAGTTAACTATAACCTGCGCCTTTGCCATGCACAGGTAATTACTCCACATATTACATCATTAACAACACTTTCTATGGCATAATTGATATTATTACTGCAACATTAGCAATATAATTATTGATGAGAAAACTGTGTATGGTAGGAGCGCAAGTTATAGTTACCTTAGGGCACAAGTTATAGTTACTTGAAATAACTCTAATTATAACTGAATTTCTATGGTTTTATAACTACCTACTGGTGACCATCAGTAGGATAGATATATATATAGATAGATATATATAGATATATATTTATAAATATATGTATATATATATATATATATATATATATATATATATATAAAACCTAGTGGCAGTTGCCACTAGGTAGTTATAGTTAGGACCTAGTTTCTCTAGAAAAATCTTTTTTTTTTTTTGCTAATAACTTTGGCACTGTTTGATCAATCTTCATGAAATTTTTGCAAGAAAATATGATGCTCACTTCAATGTCTGTCTGGAACGTTTCAGGGTGATCTGTCAAGCAGAGGCCGAGAAAAAGGAGATGTTCCAAAACACTTTTAACCCATGAATTTTTCCACAGGGATTTTGAACAGGAATAGTGACTGAACTACTGGATGGAATTACATCTAATTTGGCAGAAAGGTAGCTCTTGGTCCAGAAATCGACCTTTTTGTTACTTAGTGTACATCTGTTCAGTAGTTTTTGAGAAAGTAAAGAAAATCCAAATTTGTATATATAGTGACGCAAAGGCTCCGCAAGCTCCCCCGATCTTGTGCTGAGATCTGATTGGCTGCCAACACTTCAACAAGGAAGTATTGACAGGCATGTTGGGACTCGGCTTCAGGCGCATCCCTGACAAAAATGTAAAGAATAAGAAAAGCGACCAGGGTAGGGACACCCTGAGCCCTTAGCTCCTATGCTTGTTTAAAAGCAGCCCCTGGGTTGGCCAGGTCCCGAGGGGCATTGACATTTGAATGCAGGGGGGTCACCCGGCAGCCCGGCAGCCCCAGGGATTGCCACCTCCCCGGTGCTAAACTCATGTGTGCAGGGCTGCCAGGCGCAATATGGGGTTGGGTAGTTAGGGTGGTTGGCTGCAGGGACTGGCCAATGCACTGCTAATTACCCCACATAT
Source organism: Pleurodeles waltl (assembly GCF_031143425.1). Lineage (NCBI taxonomy): Eukaryota > Metazoa > Chordata > Amphibia > Caudata > Salamandridae > Pleurodeles > Pleurodeles waltl. The sequence continues at coordinate 253,410,276 of NC_090448.1, read as the reverse complement.
TACAGCGCTCATGACATCTTTAATAACATCACTGATAATATCAATGTAATATTTACATTTTTGATGAAAAAACTATGCATGACAGGGGCACAAGTTATAGTTACCTTAAGGCACAAGTTATAGTTACTTGAGATAACTAACTATAACCAGTGAACTTCTATGGTTTTGTACGTTTAAAATGTGAGCCTAACTATAACTTCCCTGTAAAGTTTGTTTTTAAGTTTTAAGTGACAATCTCTCTCTCTCTCTCTATATATATATATATGTATATATATATATATATATATATCATTCTGCTTCAGGCCATACACTGTTGCATATAATATTTAGTGCACAGGAGCTTGAAATGTTAGATGATTCCCCATCAAAGGGACTGTGTGCTGAGTCTTTGATGCTGCTTTTAACTCTTTTGAAAGTTTTTTCTGAAACGTAGGATTTATTCCATGTCATGGTCATTGTTTCTAGATCAAACTTACACCAACATTAAACTGAGCAACAGTAAACAGTTATACCGGATGTACCCTTGCTACTATATATGCCAATGTATATTGTGAGCTCGTACCTCTTCATCTAACCTGAACGCAAAGGTTCACATGGGGTCCCTTGATTGAGGAATCATCTGCGCGTATCAGACTCCAAGTGTGTAAAAGATGCAATGAAGGCCTTCTTTCTCTGACAGGTCTCAATGCCTGCCTTTCGCCTATTCACACCACAAAAAGTCCTATATATATAGATATATATATATATATATGTATATATAATAGCCATAACATATGCATGTATACTATGGGAGGTAACAGTACTCTCCATAAATATGCAGATCTCCAGCTATTGACATTTTTGGCTAGAAACAATGTACTGAAAAAGCCCAAATACATCACGCTGACCTTTTAAGACGGCCTGTGTTGCAGCAGATATCACTGGAGGAGTTGAAATTCTAGTTTGCCACTTGAAGAGGTGCAAAAATGATTTGCTGGAGACGAGACACTTTCCAATTTCAGAGCGAGAGGAACTGCCGGGAAGTATTTACGTCTGCACCTCCAAGAAACAGTAATTTAGATTTTGGAGCCTGCTGAATGATGTTACATACAATGTACTTAATCAAATCCAGCTACAACAGGTGCACAGCCAAAGGGATCTGGTACATTAAGTTCAACATTCACAGAGTCCAAATATACTTTCATTATATTCAGAAGCAATGCGTTTTGCCTGCTTCTGAAGTAAGAAAATACTACTCTGTGTTTTTCAGTGCTGAGCAACTGGGCTGTGGCAAAATAAGCACATAATAACGAAATGCAATGGTAGCATTCTGCTATCTCCCTTCCTAAGGGACATTAGGATGGAATTTGTGACAGACTCCTCTGGTTGTCCTAATGTGTGAATCAGCAGGGGGCATTCAAATGCTGGATACATCAGTGCAAAGGCGGCAAAGAGAGCCACTGTATCTGAAATATCAGCTGTTTACGCAAGAGGCAACCTCTGTGTTTTTGCCAGATGTCTCTTTACCGCTGGATCCATTCTTTCGGCTCTGTGGCCTAACGGCAATCGAATTGTATTGCAAACTACTGTTGTTCTAAATTAATGGGAACTCTCATAAGAGATGCTCTAGACATTGCCTGTTGATGCCAAACCTTTGTTTTTCGTAGAATATAGTGGCCGGTTTCAAATTGATCACGTCTCTTAGTATTCAAAGTGTGTTTTAAATCCTCTCAAATATTCAATGTAATGAGGTCAAAATAACTAAAATAAGCCGTTTATATTTTATAGGAAGTGGACATTGTTTTTGGTTGTCGATTGGCATTCACCAATTAAAGAGAGCTGCTAAATTTTCACAAGACCTACAAAGCACCTGCCACTTTGAACCAGCTTCAAACAATAACATTACAAGAGTATTGATTGCAATAGGCTTCCATTAGCTGATATAATACAAATATTTTATAACTGGTTGTCTAATGCGACATCACAGCAGAGTGCAACCAAACTTTATACCATGGCACGTTGTCATAAAGGCTGCAGCGGCAACCCACCACCGTTCACGCCACTCTACAGACTTGAGTCAAGCAGGGAAAATGCAATTGCTGAGGTGAGTACCACTGTCGTGAATATGCAGGTCTCGAAAAACTCAAGTGAGGTAAGAAACATGTATTAAAGTGTGTCTCTTCTCACCTTTTAAGCACAGTTACTCCTCTCGTTTCAGAATGCAAAATATTTAGCATTCGCCAGGCAACATTGTGATATTTCAGAGGTAGCATACAAATAGTTAGACTGGGTGATAAGAGGAGAAGGAGAGGTTGAAAATGCTAATAGGGAATGTTGGTTGGATATTTGAGAGTAGGGGTGGTAGCTGGTAGTACCAAGCACTTTACTTTATGTAAGGCTTTCATGTCACCTCTCTTTCATCCTTAGTTTGCCTTTACATGAGATAAGCTCAGGGATGGTGAGGAAAGGACATAGCGCATGTACATATTACATGCACATGGTAGAGAAGAAGCATGTGTTGCAGTGGTACATCCCCACCTTATTTACAATAAAATGTGTAAGTGTTCAATAGTTAACTCTGATAACTTTGATCACGAACTGCTGTTGATCTTAATGACCTTGGGAAGCAGAAAAGGAAGAGTTCAATGAAGTAAGGGGAGGTCCGTGAGAAGTGAAGATGGGCAGTAAGAGGACAGAAGTACATTTTACTTGAGAAGATTGTGAAAGGTTTTCAAGCAGATTGCCCCCCACATGAAGAAGACAGTCACCCACACACTCATCACTAGCAAACTAGACTACGGCAACACACTATATGACAGAATCACTGACAAACTTCAATCAAGACTTCAAAGAGTCCAAAATGCATGCAGCAGCCAGACTCATCCTGGACATCCCCCGACACAGCTGCATCTCCTCCCCCTTTAGAGACAGAGACTGGCTTCCGGTCAACAAGTGCATCACATGCAAACTCCTGGTCTACACCTACAAGGCACTGCACATCACCGCCTCGTCTTCTACTTACCCCACAGATGTCTCCGTTCCTCCCTGCTCACCCTTGCAGCCGTCCACAAGATCCGGAAAAGTACAGCAGGAGGAAGATCCTTCTCCTACTTAGCAGCCCGGACATGGAACGTGAGCGCTCAAGCTCAGGCAGACCGTATCACGGAAGTAGTTCAGGAAGGACCTCAAGACCGGCTCTTCGACTGAGCAGCATGCCGACATACAGCACCTTGAGACCCTATGGGTGATATTTTTATTATAAATATATCTCTATATATATATTTATATATATATTTTTTTTAATTTATTTATAGGGAACTTCTAAAGCTCAAACATACACCCCAAAAGTCTTATGGCGCTGGAGGTACTGCCAGGGAGCAGAAGAAAGTAACCTACAGTCTGAAACAACAGGTTTTAAGGACCCTCCTGAACACAGAAAAATGTGGAATGGTCCTGATCTCCATGGGAATAGAGTTCCACAACTTAGGCCCATACTTGTGGACAGTTAGCATCGCCTTAGCGTCATTTATTTTGATGCTAAAGCAGCACTAACGTAACTCCATATTTATATTTTGGCGCTAGACCTGTCTAGCTTCAAAATATTGGAATTAGTGCCATTTCTGGAAAGCGCCAGCCCACTTTGCGTCAATGAGATGCAAGATAGGCATTACCTTCCTAAAAATGACGCAAGCCCCCCAGCGTCATATTTAACACCCGACGCAGAAACGACGCACAACTATGAGGCGAGCCTAAATAATGGCGCCAAGCCCAATTAGTGTTATTATTAACGCCTGGTTAGACCAGGCATTAATGCGCTGGTAGGCCCATTTCCATGGGGAAACACCATGGAATGGGCACAAATATGCCCACACAAATCCCCAGCATCACCGCCACCCACACCACAGGGATACTACAGGAGGAGAGAGCCCATCTCACATAAGTTGCAGGCCCCCAGTGGCACACCACACACATACACTTACCTGCGCTTCGTTTCTGTGTCCGGTGTTAACTATTGCACTGGGGGACTAACGTCATTTTTAGGAAGGGACGCCTACCTTGCATCTCACTGAGGCAAGGTGGGCTGGCGCTTCCTAGAAATGGTGCCAACTCAAATATTTTGACACTAGACGGGTCTAGAGTCAAAATATAAATATGGAGTTAAGTTAGCACTGCTTTAGCGTCAAAATAATTGCTAACTGTTCATAAATATGAGCCTAAATGCTCTACCACCCAATCTTTGAGCTAAAAATATGAGCGTGGTGAATATGTTGTTGGAGCTAGATCTAAGAAACCACCCAGATTGATACGTCTGAAATTTGTTTAAAAATGTGAAAGTACATGGTCAGAGTGGATTTTATACTTGAGACATTCTGCTTGGGTGGTGATACCATTAGGAAAAGACAGCCAATGAAACTGACATGATAACGTTGAATCAAATTGAATTTCCTTAGCTGGAAAATAGTATATTCTAAGGCGTTGTATATTTTTTAAGACACTGTACAGCTGCTTTGGGTAAGCCTGAATAGAAAGCATTACCATAATTGAGCCTAGCATGGACAAAGTCATTGGCAGCATGAATTCTATGGGAAAAAGATAGAAAACGCATATTCTGTCTTAGAATCTGGGTCTGATGAAAACAAGACCGGTTGGCATTGGCTATCCAAATTCAAATTTGTGTCTATAATTTTACCTAATTTCCTGACTTTACATACATGAGTGGAATATTGGAGGGCCAAAGGGATTTATCCCAAAGATTAATAATTACTGGCAATGTTTCTGATCTTGTGGGACTCGTTTTCATGAAAATTTGGCCCACCCATGTTGACAATAGCATTCATAACAGCTTGAACTCACATAGGGGGTCATTCTGACCTCGGCGGTAAAAGGCGCTTACTGCCGGTCAGAAGACCGCCATAACACCGCCGCGGCCGCGGTAAACCGCCACGGTCATTCTGACCCGCAACTGCCAAACCGCCGAAAACCCGACACCCTCAATAATCCGCCACACCAAAGGTCAGCGAAAAAATGGCGCTGACCAAACCTCCACCGTCACGCCAACAGAAATACGCCCATACCATTCCGACCCACAAATCCACGCGGCGGTCTTTCAAACGCGGTATTCCATTGGCGGTACACACCGCTGCGGTCAAAATACACACACCCATAGAAAACTCAGCCACATTGGTCACTTCGAAATAGACACACCTGATACACATACTAACACCACTCCCACACACCCAACACAATATAAAACACACACCCACATCACCCACAAGCCCCTACGACCCGAAATCATTGACGAAGGCAAGAGACAGAGCACAGAATAGAGAATCCCACAACACAGAGGCACACAACACCATCACCCACACAGAATCCACGCACCAAACACCACACACCACCACACGCCCCACAATCATCACCCCAAACGCCACCCCACACCTCAACCACACCACCCCATGGCACCCAAAAGACACCCCAGGTTCAGTGACGCCGAACTCAGGGTCATGGTGGAGGAAATAGTCCGTGTAGAGCCCCAGCTCTTCGGGGCACAGGTGCAGCACACCACAATTGCCAGGAAGATGGAGCTATGGCAAAGGATAGTGGACAGGGTCAACGCGGTGGGACAGCATCCACGCATTCGGGAGGACATCAGGAAGAGATGGAACGACCTACGGGGGAAGGTGCGTTCCATGGTATCAAGGCACAACATAGCGGTGCAGAAGACTGGCAGCGGACCCCCACCTACTCCCCCAGAATTTACTGCGTGGGAGGAGGAAGTCTTGCACATCCTGCATCCTGAGGGCCTCGCTTGAGTAGGCGGAGGAATGGACTCTGGTAAGGCAAATCTTCACTACTGCTTCCCACCCCCACCCCACCTGAATGCCAAATCATACCCCCACCCTCAGCCCCTCCCCCATCACACCAACCCCTAGCAAAAGCCTCACCATCACAACCCACCCATCCCAACACCAAGCCCTGCATGTGACCCCAAAGCATGGACACCCATCACCAAAGCATGCCCACTGCACACACACACACCCCCACAAGCCACCCTCACAAGGAAATGCCTGCACATGGGTACACGGACACCCACCCATCACACAAAATCCCACACTCAGAAGCAATAACCATACCTTTATACCCCTGCAGGACCCGAACGCCACCACACCGCCACGGAGGGTCCAGAGATGTCCATCCCACCCCCCGAAGAGGCCCCCAGCGATGACAGCAGCTCTGTCTCCCTGGAGCCAGACGACCAGCCCGGCCCATCGGGGACCTCTGGACAGTCGGTTCCCCACAGACAGCCACAGGCGACACCAGACCCAACCCCCTCTGGGAACACCAGCACAGCTCCCACCCAGCGGGCCCATGCCTCTGTCTCCAGGGCACGTCAATCAGCGGTGTGTCCACCACTACAGGGCACCCAGGTTGACCCACCACCCCAACAACAACAGGGACCTGGGGGCAGTGGTAGTGGGCACACCGGCCAGGGGACAGAGGCCCAGGGACACAGGGGAACTGGGAGGGCTGCTGTGCGACAGGGGGGGGACAGGCCCGGGGAACCGACTCTCCAAGAGGCCCTCTCCACCATCATGGGAGCATACCACCGCTCCCAGGAGACGATGGCGACGGTACTGGCCCGGTTCCAGGAGATCCAGGAACTGCAGGAGGAACGGTACATGGGGTTCAGGGAGGAATGGGGGCCATAGTCCTGGCCCTTACCCAGATTGTCACCACATTGCGGGACCATGTGGCACCCCAAAGGGCCCCTGTCACTAGCCCAGGCCAGGAACAGCCTACCACCTCCGCCAGCGCCAGTGGACAGGAGGCCCCCACACAACGACAGGCCACCAGAAACCCACCTCCTGCAGAAGAAGAACCACCCCGCAAGCGGAACCTGAGATCTCACAAGAAGACAGAGTAGGATTGCAAGACCCCCGCCAGCCTAAGATAAACCCCTGATGTCATCCCACTGTCCCACATTGTCACCCTGTCCAACCTTGAACTGCCCCTGCTCCATCCTTCCACAGGCATATGGACAATGCACCTGTGCGACTGAGAACTGGACTCTGCCATGGACATTACTCCACCCCCACCCATCCCCGCTTCCCAATCATTTACCTATATCTAGCACTTTAAATAAATCACTTATTCCACTTAAATAAACAGGAGTCTGCTTGTATTCTTAACAAATGTATTACACATAACGGTTCAATAATGTCCAGTTACTTTGTGATGACAACATACCAATTTCAATAAGCTTTAGTCCATGGGCAAACAAAGCTGAAGTCAGGCAGTGGGTCATACAGCTCTGAAAAGGGAAGGGAAAGTCACAAATCAGTTAACAGGAACTGGGGGGAAACACAGACAGTGGAAACACATGAGGCCTCAAGTAAATGTGAATTGGGGTGGCTGTTCCTTACCTGTGTGCTACTGAAAGTATTGTTGTATGACTGTATCCCTGTTGTCCGTGTCGTCCCCGTCGTCCTCCTCTTCTTCACTCTCCACAGGCTCCACAGCTGCAACAACACCACCATCTGGACCATCCTCCTGCAGAAAAGGCACCTGGCGTCGCAATGCAAGATTGTGAAGCATACAGCAGGCCACGATGATCTGGCACACCTTCTTTGGTGAGTACATGAGGGATCCCCCTGTCATATGCAGGCACCTAAACCTGGCCTTCAGGACCCCGAAGGTCCTTTCTAAGATCCTCCTAGTTCGCCCATGGGCCTCATTGTAGCGTTCCTCTGCCCTTGTCCTGGGATTCCTCACTGGGGTCAGTAGCCACGACAGGTTGGGGAAACCAGAGTCACCAATTAGCCAAACACGGTGTCTCTGTAGCTGTTCCATCACATAAGGGATGCTGCTATTTCGCATGACATACGCGTCATGCACTGACCCAGGGAACTTGGCATTTACATGGGAGATGTACTAGTCAGCCAAACAGACCACCTGGACATTCATCGAATGATAACTTTTTCTGTTTCGGTACACCTGCTCACTGTCTTTGGGGGGAACCAAAGCCACATGGGTCCCATCAATGGCCCCAATGATGTTGGGGATATGTCCAAGGGCATAGAAATCACCCTTCACTGTAGCCAATTCGCCCACCTCAGGGAAAATAATGTATCTCCGCATGTATTTCATCAGGGCAGACAACACTCTGGACAAAACCTTTGAAAACATAGGCTGAGACATCCCAGATGATATGGCCACTGTTGTCTGAAACGACCCACTTGCCAAAAAATGGAGTACTGACAAAACCTGCACCAGAGGGGGAATCCCTGTGGGTTGGCGGATGGGGGACATCAGGTCTGGCTCCAGTTGGGCACATAGTTCATGTATAGTTGCTCTGTCAAGCCGGTATGTAAGTATGATTGTCGACAGGTTCCATTGTCGACAGGTCCACCAGCGGTCAGTACACAGGAGGATTCATCCTTCTCCTCCCAGCGGACGGTGCCTAGGAAGGACAACATGGAGCACAGAGTCAAGCAACCCACAGGTTCGTTCACACAGCTTGCACAGTACACGAATCGCTATGCATGGAACGGCTTGTATGAGTGGCAATGCAAGGCCTAGGCCTGTGTGACGCAGTAGAAATCATGCCATGTGGGCCCTTGAAATGGCGGCTGCCTGACCTGTGAAGTGTGACAGTGGGATGTGAGGTCACTGCGCTGGCGTGGCACACCGTGGCGGTAGGCGGTCGAAGACCGCGGCGCAAAGCAGCATTGGTTAACATTGAACCCTATGGGTCTCAGGAGGCAATGACGATGTGCGCCGGCGGGCGCGGTACGCACCGCCGCGATACGCACCGCCGCGGGAGTGACCGCCATTTTCTATCTGATTAATCACTCGAGACCTGATCATCCACAGGAGAGGACCTATACTGCAAGTGCTGCTGTGACCTCGGTCTGGGAGATACAATGGCTGCTGCGACTGGGGATAGGGCCCCTGCCTTCACTCCCGAAGAATTGGAGAAACCTGTTGATGGGGTCCTCCCCCAGTATGCGCTACTCTACGGTCCTCCAGACCAACAGGTTAGTACACAGGGTGCACGCTGAATGGGCTATGCCTGTGTTGAGTGGGGGGTATGTAAGATGGTGGGGAGGGGAGCGAATGAGGAGTGCAACGCACGACAGATGGGAACATGTGCCACATGGCAAGGTTGGGGAGGGGGGGCCACTCACATCTACCATGCTGAAAAGTGATGATATTTCCTTTCCCACCCTGTACATGTCAAATAGGTCAGCGCCCATCAGAAGGTCGACATTTGGCGTGCCATCACCAAGGACGTCCGGGCCCTGGGGGTCCACGACAGACGGGGCACCCACTGCCGAAAGAGGTGGGAGGACATCCGCCGCGGGACCAGAAAGACCGCCGAGTCTCTGCTGGGGATGGCCTCCCAACATAGGAGGGGTGCCTCCCGCCAATTGACCCCCCTGATGTCCCGGATCCTGGCGGTGGCCTACCCCGATTTGGATGGGCGCGTGAGGACATCACAGCAGACACAAGGGGGTGAGTATCAGCACATTCTGCTATCTTTGCGCGGAGTGGAGGTGTCCGGGTGGGGGAGGAGGGCTGTGGGTAACTCAAGGCCAGGGCGCTTTCTGTAGGCTAGTCCCCTCCGTTAGCCATGGCCCTGTTCCCCCGCCCCCCACCTCTGTAGGGTGCCAAGTACAGCTATCCATGGTCCTGCATCACCCATGTGTGCATTTGTCGTCCATAGACCTGTAGGCCTAGTCACAAGAACTGAGTAGTGTACCCCGAATGCGCAGAGTAGTTCAGGGGGCTTCTGTGTCTGTCCTCTCCGCCAACGGTGTTGCCAATGCATGCACTCAACCTGTCTTCATTTTTCCCCCCCACCCATTTTCTTTTTCTTCCTGTGCATTTGTGCATTAGCATCATCAGGCGGAGGAGAAGTGGCATCGATGCACGAGGGAGCTGCATCTCACATGGCCCCGGAGGGCCATGCAACGGACTCCGAGTTCAGCAGTGAGACGGAGGGCGAGGGGAGCTCCACAACGGGGACCCGTGGAGACGTCAGCGACACCGACACGTCCTCGGAAGGGAGCTCCCTTGCGGTGGCGGCAACATCCGTGCCCACTACAACTACAGGTACAACCGCCACTCAGCGCACCAGCTCCGCCCTCCAAGCAGCCCCTCAGCGTTCGCCCCGTGCCCGCTCGCACACCAAGGCGGGCATCTCCTTCGCCCCAGGCACCTCAGGCCCTGCCCCAGTTACCCCTGCTGCCCTCAGTGAGGAGGTCATTGACCTCCTCCGGACACTCATTGTTGGGCAGTCTACCCTTTTGAATGCCATCCAGGGGGTTGAAAGGGAGGTGCATCTGAGCAATGCATACCTGAAGGGCATTCATTCGGGTCAGGCTGCCCATCAGCGATCGTTCAACGCTCTGGTCTCAGCACTGACGGCAGCCATTGTCCCTGTCTCCAGCCTCCCTCTTCTAACTCCCTCCACCCAGTCCCAGTCTCCTGTTCCTCAGCCTATCCCATCCACACCATCAGACCAGCCTGCACACACCTCAACACCCAAGGGCAGCTCATCCAGACATAAGCACCACAGATCCCACAAGCATTCACACAAACAACATCCAGATGCAGACATGCCAACAGTCACTACCACCTCTGTGTCCCCCTCCTCCTTGTCTCCCTCCTCCCTCCCTGTGACGTCTCCACTCACACCTGCTTGCACTCCACCATCAGCCAGTACTTCCATCACCAGCACACCCTCCATTACAGTCAGCACACGTGCAGTCACCACCCCCACTGCCATTTACACGTCCCCTGTGTCCTCTCCCAGTGTGTCTGTCACCCCCTCTTCCAAACCACACAAACGCAGGCAGCCACCCACCCAACAGCCATCCACCTCACGACAGCCTCCAGCCCAAGCACCTGCACCCAAAGACAACACACTTGACTCTCCTACAACCACATCCTCTTCCTCCACTCCCATACCCACTGCACCTACCGTTCCCATTGCTCCTAAAAAACTTTTCCTCTCCAAAATTAACCTCTTTGCATCACCTGACCCACCCCCTCCATCTCGTAAGAGTCCAAAGAGCACCTCAGCCACCACCAGCCCTGCATCTAGTATCACCATAGTGCCGGGCTACTGGAGTCCACCAGCTCCTAGGGAAGGAACATCAGCCAGCATCAAGGGGACAGCCAGCCCACCCCCTGGGAAGAGGACAAGAAAACTTAAGGGCCGGCGCGAAAAGCCTGAGACGGCTGCCACCACGGAGAGTGGCCTTGCCACGTCACCTGCCACATCATCTAAGGGAGGCAAGGGCCCCAGAGCTGCAGCGAAGGAGGGCAAGGGCAGCAGGGCGGAGAAGACATGCAGCAGCCGAGCGCACCAGGAGGGCCCCACCAGCCCCATACCGGGTGTGACGGACGACACCCACGGGCACAAGACTCCATCACAGGAGGGCCCCGCTAGCGCAAGGTCGGAGGGCGACTAAGCGGGGAGTCTTGGCCAGGTCTGGGTCCCTTGAAAGACAGGACAAGCACCGCTGAAGAGGGCCCCGCCAAGACAGGCACCGCTGAACAGGGCCCCGCCGTGAGGAGCACCGCTGAAGAGGGCCCCGCCAAGACAGCCACCGCTGAACAGGGCCCCGCCGTGAGGAGCACCGCTGAAGAGGGCCCCGCCAAGACAGGCACCGCTGAACAGGGCCCCGCCGTGAGGAGCACCGCTGAAGAGGGCCCCGCCAAGACAGCCACCGCTGAACAGGGCCCCGCCGTGAGGAGCACCGCTGAAGAGGGCCCCGCCAAGACAGCCACCGCTGAACAGGGCCCCGAGCACCGCTGAACAGGGCCCCCCGACTCAAGCACCGCTCCGCTGGGCCCTTCATCTCAAGCACCGCTCCGCTGGGCCCTTCATCTCAAGCACCGCTCCGCTGGGCCCTTCCTGTCAAGCACCGCTCCGCTGGGCCCTTCCTGTCAAGCACCGCTCCGCTGGGCCCTTCCTGTCAAGCACCGCTCCGCTGGGCCCTTCATCTCAAGCACCGCTCCGCTGGGCCCATCCTGTCAAGCACCGCTCCACTGGGCCCTTCATCTCAAGCACCGCTCCGCTGGGCCCTTCCTGTCAAGCACCGCTCCGCTGGGCCCTTCATCTCAAGCACCGCTCCGCTGGGCCCTTCATCTCAAGCACCGCTCCACTGGGCCCTTCCTGTCAAGCACCGCTCCGCTTGGCCCTTCATCTCAAGCACCGCTCCGCTGGGCCCTTCCTGTCAAGCACCGCTTCGCTGGGCCCTTCATCTCAAGCATCGCTCCGCTGGGCCCTTCATCTCAAGCACCGCTCCGCTGGGCCCTTCCTGTCAAGCACCGCTCCGCTGGGCCCTTCCTGTCAAGCACCGCTCCGCTGGGCCCTTCATCTCAAGCACCGCTCCGCTGGGCCCTTCCTGTCAAGCACCGCTCCGCTGGGCCCTTCATCTCAAGCACCGCTCCACTGGGCACCGCCGTCTCAAGCACCGCTGGTCCTTTGACAGTGCCGGTTCTGTGTCGAGCAGGTGTTCACGAAGCACTCTGGGCACCATGCCTCCTCCAATACCAGTGGAGTCGGTTATCCATGTGATGGACTGTGGCTTTGCACTCCCCAGGATGGTACAGTGGGCATGGAGGCCCCTTGTGGATCTGGCGTCGTGGACTCATGTGGCTGAGGTGCCCCCCTTTCCCTTCCCCCTGAGGTGCCTGTTGTTTTCTCATCTGATGCCCCAGCAGTGTTCTCTCCAATGGTTTCCGGTCTCCTGTGTGGGCTTTGCCCATGTGTTTTTACACATTGGCCCACGGACTATGGATATTGAAAGGACTGTGCAGGACTTATTGACTATGTTTATACTTTGCACTATGTTCATTATTTCTTTTGTATATTTCATATGGCATATTTACCATGACTTAAATGAACCTATTTTATACATAAATTTTAAACTTCATTTGAATTATGTCTTTGCATTCTTCTGGGGGGTTTGGGGGGTGTCACTCTGACTTGTTGCTCTGCATTGGTGTGTAGGTATTGGGGGGGTGGGTTGGGGGGGTGGGTGTATCGCGTATGTGTGTGCCCGTAAGCTTTCCTCCTCCCCCCTCGCCTGTGTCGTAGGTGCAGTACTCACCGTTGTCGTCTGCGCCGGCGTTTGTACTCCTGGTAGATGAGCAGGTAGACAATAGCCGGTAGGATGTGTAATTCGGGCTCCATGCTGTCCTCCTTCCTCGTGGAGTGTGTATAGGTGAGCGTTTTCCCGTTCGTAGTCTGTTTCTGCCGTGTTTTTATCGGCGGGGCTCCCGCCCCAGAAAAGGTGGCGGATTGGTGAGTTGTGATAGGGTGGGCGGTACATTGTCTGCCGCCTGCCTGTTGGCGGTGACCGCCGCGCTGTTTGTCGGTCCCGCCGTGGCGGTCGGAGTGTTAATGTGGCGGCCTGTGTTGGCGGTTCCCGCCAGGGTCAGAATTCCATTTTTTGGACCGCCTGCCTGTTGGCGGGTTGGCCGCCGCTTTATCACCGACCGCCAGCGTCAGAATGACCCCCATAGTCTGATCACATGGATTGTCCTTTAGGTTAATTATAGGCTGTATGTCACCTGCATAAAGATAATACATTGCCTTGAAATTGTACAGAAAAATGGGGAGGTAGGGGGAGTCAGGACTGAGCTGTGAGTGGCACCCCAACTCCAAAGAGTAAAGGCTGAGCATCAGGGGCCTATTGACTGTTTGGGTTCTGTCCAAAAAGTGTCCTTGACGTCAGTTATTTCAAACAAAAAAAATAAAACCTCAAGGTTAACCATATGAAATGCAGCAGAGAAATCCAAGAGATATAATACATGGAGATTGGTGATGACCAATGTGTAAAAAGGTGGCAGTACTCTAAGCTACTATGTTATTTTTCAGAGGAGGCAAACTAAGGGAGATCGAGAGGGTGGTACAAAGACATGTACTGTGTTCTTTAATACGTAGAGGACGAGGTGACATCAAAGCTCAGGTGGATTGTGATTGCTGGCAGTTGACCTTAAATTGTTTTTATATTTCAAGGGAGGTAATGCAGAGGGAGGTGACTGAAAGCTAGGCATGTTTACTGTGGAAGGGCAGGCACTAAGAAGGTACATCTCATTCACATCTCATTTCTTAAACTATTACAGCTTTTACATGTAACGAAACAGTCTCACCCATCATTTGTTTACATGTAAAAGCTGCAATATTAGAAGAGGGCTCTCCGGGGCTGTATTGTGCATGTGTCAAGAGTGGGCTGTTACTGCCTGTCCTCTCACAGGCGCAATACGTATGAGGCATGCTGCACTAGCATCAGGCAGTGCAGTGTGTCAGATAACAGTGAGTTGGAACCTGTCAGTCATGCACCATAATGCCCCAGCAGAAGTCATGATAAAGGAAAAAGGACAGCCTTCCATCCTATCAGAGCTTCTGATTGGGCATAAGAGTCTGAGCCTCGCTTTTGCGCCTTGTTTGTTTGATCTGAATGCTTATGCTGTTTATGTGCCTGTCTGCAAGCATGCACGGGTGTATGTGAACGTGTGAGTGTTTGCTTGTATGTTTCCTTTATAAAAACTATTGTTGAGATATTTTTGTGTATTGCAGCAAAATGACCTTTCGTCTGATAGCCCCACCACTTTCTAAATTCACCAGCTGCCACTGAATCTATGATATAATTTGGAGATTTTACATGCCAAATATAACCTTTATAGCATATCTAGGTATGTTTGTATCTTCTATGGTTTGTCAAGCATCAAGAAGTAGAAATAGAAATTATAACAACAACATTTTACCTTATAACTTACTAAAATTATCTATTTGCTTATGGTACACAATATATTCTTAGAACTCCATGCACAGATGGAGACAGAAAGAAAACATATCAATACACTCTTCCCCACAGCTGCACCAATCCATAGCTGCCCTTATTTCATACCCAAAGTGTACATACATTAGATCCTGCAGACTTACCCCAGTGAGGGCTACATATAAAAATGAGGGGGTACAACTACAACAGCTCATGTAACCTTCCTCATCAACCATGTTGTCCCAAAGGAACATTTAACTCATTTAGGCAAATAACCCCTCAAACTTAGTGCTTGAAATGTTCATCTGGTGGGGAATTACAAGGGGCAGATCTGCCATCAGTCAGATCCCACCGAATTACCAGACACCCTAGTGAGATGGATGTTGGTCAGTCACCAGACACAGGGGCCCATATTTATACTTTTTGACGCACAACCGCGCCAATGCAGTAAACATTTTTACCGCCGGCTAACGCCTTTCCAACGCGCCATGTGGGCGCCTTATTAATGAAATGACGTTAGTCGGCGCTGCGGACTGGTGTGCGTAAAAAAAAATGACTCACACCAGGCAGCGCCGGCGTATGGGAAAATGGGGGTTGTGCGTCAAAAAATGGTGCAAGTCAGGTCTGAGGCAAAATTCAGGCCTCAAACCGGATTTGCGCCATTGTTTTTGACGCCCAACCTCCATTGACATGACTCCTGTCTTAGCAAAGACAGGAGTCATGCCCCCTTGACTTATGTCCCCTGGGCATGGCCATTGGGCATAGTGGCATGTAGGGGGGCCCAAATCAGACCCCCCTATGCCACAAAACAAATCGGAAAAAAATACTTACCCGAACTTACCTTTACTTCCCTGAGATGGGTCCCTCCATCCTTGGGTGTCCTCCTGGGGTGGGCAAGGGTGGCAGGGGGTGTCCCTGGGGGCAGGGGAGGGAACCTCTGGGCTCCTTCCGAGCCCACAGGTCCCTTAACACCTGCCCTGACCCAGGCGTTAAAAAACGGCGCACATCAGGCTGTGCGCCGTTTTTTAAGGCCCACCCATTCCTGTGCGTCAAAATGACGCCAGAGTATAAATAAGGGGCACAGGCCTTAAAGTCAGTTTTTGGAAGGGAACGCCTACCTTGCATATAATTAACGCAAGGCTGGTTCCCCCTTCCAGAAAATGACGCACATGGTGGAATTTTGATGCCCGCTGGGTCGGGCGTCAAAGTATAAATATGGGGCAGGGTTTGCGCCGATTGTGCGTCAAAATTTTTGACGCACATTCGGCGCAAACAGAGTATAAATATGCCCCAGGGTACCTGGAAAACTTACTGAAGAGAGTGGCAAAGTGGTACATATAACTCTGCAATGTGGGGGGTGCATCCACCACACAGCCTCTCATCAGCACCTTTAAATCTGGCAGAAAGATTTAAAGCGTGGTGCTTGTAGGTGAAACTGAGCCAAGCATTATGTGAGTGAAGCTGGTGGCAGACTTTCTGCTTCCATAATAAGGCCCCTGATGTCCTACCCATCCTAGCCAACAACTAACCTGCTACCCTAGACCACAACTTTCTGCACCTTCCCTCCCCCTCAGAACCTAGGGATGTGCTCTCCCTTCTCAACAGAAGAGCAGAAGCCTTGCTCTCAGTGCCTTTGTTATAAGTGCTGTCAGTACGTAGAGAGATGTTGTCAGTCTTGCAAGTGCACCGATCCACCACATGTAAAGGAGATTGTGGATTGCAGCACATCTGTACATTCGTCTGCCTCCTTTTGTTGCAGACACAGTAGAGAGGCAGGTGAAGGAGGGAGAGATGGTGGACTATCATGTTTTATGCATTGACCACCTTCGAATCTTGAAGCCCTGGTAGAGGCAGTCGTTCGGTGCATCTCAGCACTGCTTCAGATCCCAATTTTTCATTGATCTAAAGGCAAATTCCTAACAAAGGAAAGACAAAGGATGCAAATAGTTCCCCACCAACTTCGCCTGGCTTTACATATCCTTTTCAAAAGGACTTCCATATCAAATCAAGCTTTTTCCAGTGCCACCCACAGATTCTGGAATTCTTAACGCAGTCCTTATGTCTTTTTCCTTCTCTTTTTAGGTCTTGGCTAGACAGCGCTTGCGCTGTCTCTTCAAGACATGTTGTATATACTTTGTGGGCTTTATCCTGGCCATAGGCTTCCCATTTGGTAGCACCATCGTTGTTCTTCTATTTCTTCTCTTTGTCCATGGCATACATGTGTCATGCCTCTTCCTGTGTTTAGCCCTCCCCGAGAGCATGGACCAATTACTAAATCAAGCCACTGGTCACAGTTTAGAATCTGTTTTAGGAACTACGTATTTCTTTGTTGAAAATCAATTCATACAATCCTGTTTTCACTCGCTTGCAGCTCTGCTCTGTTTCTGTAAGCATGCCTGTTAATCTTGTTCTTAACTGGTCACATTTGCTGAGCATTCAAAGACCAAGATCAAATGTCAGATGCTGTTTTCATAGGGTACCTGTTCTCTGCCCCAACCCCTCCCTCATCACTGCTTGTTTATTTGGTTAAAAGAAACTTCACACAAGTGCTTGTGTTTTGGCTCCTGGCTCCGCGTGTTTTAAATCGTGTTTTTTGTCAATGGAAATGCGTTCCTGGCCTTTGTGTTGCTTATGAGTTTCTTGCAGTACCAGTAGCTGAAACGAGTGCTTTGTGACCTTTGCCGCTGTGCATAGATGTTAGTGAAAGTCGCCACAAGGGTTTTGACTTGTTCTCAAAGGTATTTTACGGCTGCTCCTATTGCTTCCTTTTTATTAGCTTCAGGGCGCTAGATTGACATTGATGTTTGGAATCGTTTTGTGAATAGGATTCTATGGCCGTAATGATAAGTGTTTTTTGTGACCATATGTATGCTGTTAGACTTTTCATCCTTGGCGTGGTCTCCCTTAACTTTTTGCCTCTGTTCCCCAGGTTGTTGATGTGTGCTATTTGTTTTACTCTGGGCACTTTACCACTGCTAACCTGTGCTAAAGTGCAAGTGCTCCTTTACAAAATGTGTATGTGATTGGTTTATCCATGATTGCCATATTTGATTTACCTGTAAGTCCCTAGAAAAGTGCACTAGAGGTGCCAGGGCCTGTAAATCAAATGCTACTAGTGGGCCTGAAGCACTGGTTGTGCCACCCACATACATAGATCTGTAATCATGACTCAGACCTGCCATTGCAGTGTCTGTGTGTGCAGTTTTACCTGTAATTTCGACTTGGCAAGTGTACCCACTTGCCAGGCCTTAACCTTCCCTTTTCTTACATGTCAGACACCCCTAAGGTAGGCCCTAGGAAGCCCGAAGGGCAGGGTGCAGTGTATGGTTAAGGTGGGACATATAGTAATGTGTTTTATGTGTCCTGACAGTGAAATATTGCTAAATTCGTGTTTTGCAAGGCCTGTCCCTCTCATAGGTTAACATGGGGGCTACCTTTAAATCTGATTAAAGTGTAGATTCCCTTTGGGAGCGGATGGACATGTGGAGTTTGGGGTCTCTGAGCTCACAATTTAAAAATACATCTTTTAGTAAAGTTGATTTTAAGATTGTGCGTTTGAAAATGCCACTTTTAGAAAGTGAGCATTTTCTTGCTTATACTGTTGTAATTTAATAGCGATTAGATTAAGCATTAGCAGAAGACATCTTGTATTTAGCAACTATTGTGAACATTTGGCGGAATCCATTTTGTATTCATGACAGCCATTTTCTCTGCCATGTGCTCGCCATGTGCTCTGTCCTACCTTTCTGTTAACTACTCTTGAAAAACTGTCTAGTGACATGTTATATTTAGCATCTCCCACTTTTGCACATGCCCAGTAAGATCTGCAGCTGTTAGTAATCAGTAACAGACAGCAATGTGTCAACTAGTCCTTGAAACTGTTAGCCCTTCCTACCTGTCGACTGTGCATTTCCATATGACCTTACATGTATGTAAGTCTTGCTTCTATAATTGTACCACCTTCTTTTAGCCCCTGCGTGGGTATAAAAGGACCATACTCTCTTAGTTCAGTGTGCTACTTCAAACATTACCGAAGGGTGCTGTTTGAACTGTAGCACCACCTCATAAGGTTTAATAAACTTTGTCTTTTATTTCAGTTTCTGTGCCAACTTTTTCCTATATGGTCTGAGGACTTTGTGCAGAGAAGGGTGAACCCCTTGCACTAGTAGGCCTTGCTGAGGCTTACTTCAACAAATTGGCGCCCGAACAGGGACTCATCGGCGACTCGGACGACCAACGGATTGGTCGCAACGAAGGATTGGGATCTCGCTGCGGACGATCAATGCCTGAGGAGACCCGAGTCTTGGCAACCACGGCGTTTTTCCCTTCTTTCTGATTTGACCATCCAGGTGGCGCCGGTCCTCGACCGAGATCCTTTTTGTTCATTCGTCATGCAGTGACCATTTGGTCGATTTTAGAACTTGGCAGTTGGAACCTGGACACCCTGTGATTGGTAAGAGACGTTTTTACGGCACTTGCTGTGGGTTTTGATGCCTTTGTTTGGTAATGAAGTTTAGCACTACTTACTGTGGCTCTTGTGTTTTGGGTGACCAGTCAATTTGTGTCTTTTGAATTGATATATAAATTGCAATTTATATAGGCAGGTAATGAGGAGAATTTTCTCCAATTTAATTTTGATTTGAACAGCACCTTAAGTGCTACTTTGATTATAATATTGCATATTCTGCACTATTTTTGGCATGCCTGTTTTTAGCGCACTTCGTAGGATGTGTTGCTTTTGTAATGGTACTAATTTGAGACCGGAAGAATCGCAACCGGCACCCCCAGAGGGGACGCCCAATAGAGGTATGTATGTTAAACATGGTCTTTCTTCTATAATGTACAGCACATTATGGAATAAATACACTCGTGCGGATCCTGAGAAGGGATGGCCTATGCATGGGTCATTTGATTTGCAAAAGATTGAGTATGTGGAACAATGTATGTGTAAGCGAAAGTGTAGGCAAGATATGTTTGACTGTGCACGAATGTGGGAGAAAGAAGTGCGTGGACGAGTGAAGCGTGAGCAAGCCTTGCTTGAGAAAGAGCAGCGGAAGAATGTATATGTGAAAGCATTGGAAATGAGAAAGAAAGAAATAAATGACTTAAAGAAGCTAGAAGAGAAAGAAAGAACGTAAATTACAGGTTACTGGCCAATACACTGTTAGGCAACCTCTCTATCCTATCCTTAATAAACCACACAATGATTTTTTGTTACTAGATCGCCCTCCACCTCCGTATGTCCTTCCTTCTGCCCCTCATGAGTTAGCTAAGGTCTCCGGTTCGGAGCAACAGAAGATACGAGACAGTCGCTCTATTTTGCCTGCTGACCGTGCGTCTGAGCTTAGATCTATTGCTCGTAAAACAATTCGTAGCGTTGTCTCTGCTTCTGAACTTTTAGACAACATGAAAGGGTGGACGGAAAAGGAGCAGCTATATTTTACTGAGGCATTTGGCACAGAAGTTATTGAACTATATCGGAAATATTCTGATGAGTTAGAGCCCGATGATGTAGCAGCTGATCATAAGCAAGTGCGTGATGGTCTTTTTGTTTTCTCCCAGGGGGCTGATGCAATCAGGCGTTTGGTGAAATTATGTGTTGTGGCAGTCCATTTGCAAGAGGAGAAAAGGGCTGTGGAGGTAGTTGCACAGACATCTCAGACCGGCGGGGTGCAAGCTTCCATCTTCGGAACAGATAAGACTATGATAGTTCACGCGAAACCAATGCGGGAGGCCGCGCCTTTGTATGTTCCTCCTAAAGGATTGGGTACAAGTGATGATAAAACTTCTGTTGATGCTAAGGGTTATTTCATTTATAATTGGGTGTATACTCCTTGGAATAGGGCAGATGTAATGGCACTTAAAACAGCATTACCTGACCCGCGAAAAATCCAGCCGCCTTTTATGCGGAAGTTGAGGGAGCAATTAGTTCTTGTACTATGACTTTGGCTGACATTGATTTATTTTTCGGATTGATATTACCGACAGATATGTGGAGAACTGTTCGTAAAATTGATGATCGTGTAGTTTTTGAGGCGTCATGGAAAGAATTAGAACAGATGGACGGGGATAGGGAACCTGAGAAAAAGCCATATCAGTTGATTCTAGATCTTCCCGCAGCCGTATTAGTTAAGTTAAAAACGATTATTTCCCCTAAAAAGATAGATTAGAATGTTTTAGCGTCTTGTAAGCAAAAGGCAGATGAATCAGTCTCTGATTTCTTTACACGCTTTGAAGAAGCATTTCATGATTTTAGCGGCCAGTTATTGTCAGATGATACGGGCAGACATTTGTTTGTCGATAAATATGTCGCAAATCAGTTGAAGTTCCAGTAGATCAGAGGGGTCCCTATGTTACAGCACATGTTTTGGGTTCTACTGATCAGTTTCTGGTTGATACAGGAGCTAATCGTAGCGCCTTTGTCTAAACAGTTGATTCCAAGGGCTCCCCTGTCTGGCTTAACCATTACATCAATAGGTTTCGATGGAACACCTTCCCCTAGCCCATTGTCACAACCACTTGCATTCCATGTTGATAAATTTACTGCTTCATGTCCATTTTTGCTTTCTCCCAATACACCAGACAATATTGTGGGTCTTGATAAGCTCAAGTATTTCAGGGCTACAATACGATGCTCTCCTGAAGGGGTGCGTGTTATTTTAAATGATAATCATCCTGTGATGGAAAGAGTTTGTCTTGTTAAAGAGGATATTGCATTAGCTTCACTACCTAGTACTTTGTGGGCTACTTCAGATACTGATGTGGGACAAATGAGTATTCCACCGGTACATATTAGTGTCAAGGAGGGAGCTGTATTGCCACGTTTGCCTCAATACAAAATTTCACAGGAGGACGAAGAAGCACTCACACAAATTGTGCATGATCTTATTGCAGTTGGAGTTGTTGAGGAAGTTCCGTATAATGTTTGTAACAGTCTGATTCTTCCTATTCTGAAAAAGGATACTGATACTAGGATTTACTGATTCATTATTGATTTACGAGAAGTCAACAAGATTGTGATACCACACTATCCTGTGGTATTTGACATCACAACACTTCTTACTTTGGTTCCCCCGACAGCAACTACGTTCTCTGTGATAGACTTGAAGAATGCTTTCTTTTCGATCCCTATTCATCCTGACAGCCGATATTTGTTTGCTTTTACTTTGAATAAACAATCATATAGATTTTGCAGAGTTCCTCAAGGCTATCCTGAGAGTCCTAGTATTTATAGTCAAGCGTTAAAACGACAACTTGATTCTTTCGTTTTGCCTGAAGGTGTGGCTCTCATACAATATGTCGATGATATTTTGTTGGCAGCTGATACCCCTGAGCAATGTGAAAAGTGCACTTTGTCCTTACTTTCTTTTCTTGCTTCACACCATCATAAAGTGTCACGAAAGAAATTGCAATATTGTAGACCAAAGGTAACCTATTTAGGTCACCTTTTGTCTAAGGAGGGCCGTGCACTTACATCAGATCGTATTCAAGGAATTTTAGACACACAAGTACCCTCTACTCAGAAAGATGTTCATGCATTCCTTGGTCTTACTTCTTTTTGTAGGCAATGCATATTAGGGTTTTCACACATTGTCAAACCTTTGCCAGCACTTTTGACTAAAGATACTCCAATGCCCCTCCCATGGACAGATGAATGTGAGACTGCTTTCCGGCAGCTACGACAAGCCCTTTGTTCAGCACCAGTGTTAGGTACTCCAGATTACATGAAGCCTTTTGCACTTTACGTACATGAGAAAGATGGATGTGCATTGTCAGTTTTAGTACAGACACATGGCGATAAGCAGCGTCCCTGTGCATATTTTTCAGCAGTACTTGATCCTGTCGCTCGAGCGTTGCCTGGGTGTTTTCGTTCAGTTGCCGCAACAGCTGTGTCAATACGTCAGAGTGAAGGGATAGTTTTGTCACATAAGCTGTTGGTGTTAGTACCCCATGCGGTTGATGCTCTTTTAAATCAAAGACACAACATTTAACTAGCGCTCACCTGACAGGATATGAATTGACATTGCTGGCTCCTCACATTACACTGAAGAGATGTACAACACTAAATCCAGCCACTTTGTTGCCATATCCCGTGACTCAGCCTCAGTCACAAGAAACACATGATTGTATATTCCTTACCGAAGAACAGACAAAGAGTCGTATTGATCTACAAGATACGCCCCTTCCAGATGTAGACGGGGAATTGTGGGTTGATGGGTCTTGTTTGAAGTTGCCAGACGGTACGACCTCAGCTGCATATGCAATCACCACAATACACACGGTAGTGGAGACAGCTCGTCTACCACAGAAGTCAGCTCATGCAGCTGAACTAATAGCTTTGACACGAGCATGTGAGCTTAGTACTGACTTATGTGTGAACATTTATACAGACAGCTGCTATGCTTTTGGAGTGGCTCATGATTTTGGTTTGCTTTGGAAGGAGAGAGGCTTTCTCACATCCCACGGGATGCAGATATTGCACGGAGAATTAGTGCATAACCTCTTGACTGCATTGACATATCCAAAGAAAGTAGCTATTGTGAAATGTAGTGCACACAAGAAAGTGACCGATAAGATAGGGCAAGGTAATGCCCTTGCGGACTGCGTAGCACGTGAGACGGCGATGCAGCGAAGTACTACTTCTATGTATGTGGTGAAGTCACAAGCTGAACGTTGGCAGAATGCTAGGCAAGACGTATTAGATATACAGAAATCTGCTTCTGTGAAAGAACGTGAGCAATGGTCTGAAGATGGAGAATTGGATGATGAGGGCTGTTGGCGGAATAAGCAGATGGATAAATGGAAATTGCCTATAGCTTTTGTACAACCTATGGTTCAGAAGGCACATGGGCTGGCACATGTTGGAGCTTCAACAATAACGAAGTTGCTTACGCAAGTTTGGGAGCATCCAGAAATTTCCAGTACAGCTAAGAGAGTAGTACAGTCTTGTTTGATCTGTTTACAATACAATCCTGGCAAAGGGACACGTACTCCTGCGGGAGGGTTTGCTACACCAACTGCACCTTTTGAAGTTCTACAAATGGATTATATTCAGCTTGAACGCTGCAACAATTTAAAGTATGTCTTGGTGGTGGTATGTGCCTTCAGTAAATGGATGGAGGCGTACCCCACAAAGGATAATACTGCCATTACCACAGCGAAGGTGCTTTTGAAAGAATTTTTCCCTAGGTTTGGTGTTTGCAGACTTTTATGGAATGATAACGGACCTCATTTTGTTGGAGAAGTTATTAAGTATGTCCGGAAAGGATTAGGGATCAAACAGAAGTTCCATGCGGTTTTCCACCCACAATCAGCAGGGTTGGTGGAAAGGTATAATGCTACTTTGAAGCTGAAGTTAGCGAAGATACAGGCTTCCACATCCTTAACTTGGCCGGATGCATTACCGTTGGCATTATTGTCTATTAGGTCAGTTCCACACTCTCGAATCGGCCTTACTCCTTACGAAATAGTGTTTTGAAGGCCAATTAACATTTGGGGAGTTCCTAAGCCAAATTCTGTATATGATGAACCTTGTGTCCTGATGAATGATTATTTGGCACAGTTAACCGACAATTTGGTTTCTATTCATCAACAGGTTCGAGAAGCACTTCCTGACAGATCTACAGGTGAAGGCCATGAACTCCGACCTGGTGACGAGGTGATGATTAAGTCCTTTGAAAGATCAAGCAGCTTGGAACCAAGGTGGCGAGGCCCAGAACAGGTGCTCCTTGCGACAAGGACAGCAGTTTGAATGACGAACCGAAATAATTGGGTCCATAGTACTCACTGCAAGAGAGTGCTACCTATCTTGGTGGAACCTGCTGTGCTGACCGATCATCAAGAGACTTTGACTATGGAGAAAGACCGTGCTATATCACCTGGCGAACCTGCGGAGTTCTTCCCGGACCATACGATTTCTGGAGTGTCGCGATATAATTTGAGACCGAGGAAAGACCCCGTAGTGCTGGAGAAAACTGGTTGAGCTACTGCCCTGGGTTAGTGAAACGGAGAGCCAATGTGGCAAGGGGGGGATCAGCCATGCATAAGAGTAGTGACACCCGTCTTGGCCCGTGGTGAAGAAATCAGCGGCTGCCCAGGGATAAGAGCTCCAACGATTGTTTTTAATTAATTTCTGAAAGGGTCGATTATCACTGTTGCTAAAATGAATAACAAACTGATCATTAGTACTATGGGGTTTGTTGTTGTTTTGGTGGTTATAGCAATAATCACCTGGTTTGTTGAAAAGAAGGCTCCTGCTCGTGAGTTTTTTGTTGCCACTACTCCAGTACCAGAGGATCACTATTACTTTACGCTTCCCTATTGTCAGGATACTTCAATTCGATTTCCTCAGAAGCAGAAGATAACTCCTCAGTCCCGACCCAAGCTACTCACAATGAATATTAATCCTTTCTGCTGAGTACCCCGGAGGGGGAAAGGGGAATAGGATGGTAGAGAGACTGCCACAGAGATGATGAACGCCAGTACTCAGTCTGCCTCTTCACATCTAAGATTGGATACAGCACCTGCAAGAGTCACAGTCGCAATTACTAGGGACATACAACATCAGTTTTTCACTTTCTACTCTCAACACTTAATTCTCTTTAATTCTATTATTTCTTCAATCACCCTGAGTTCTCTGTAGCCTTGCTTCTCTCTATAAATGATAGCTCTTCTTAAAAAAATGCTTATTACTGATTCTGGAAGAACTTCTCAACCTTTGTTAGAGATTGGTTTTATGTTGCTATATATATATATATATATATAGTTGGTGATAATGCGTTCTTCAAATCAGCTGATGTTATTTAATTTCTCCTGTCTTATTGTGACTTCTGTCAATACTTGTATTTGTAAATGCTTGTTTATTAAAGTTCGTTTCTCCTTTCTTACTTCGGCATTTGTTGATAACTTATATTTGTAAATGCTTGTTTATTACAGTTAGTTTCTCCTTCCTTACTTCGACATCTGTCGATAACTTGTAGTTGTAAATGCTTGTTTAGTTTGTTTCTCTTTTAAACTCTATTTTGGTTTATTACCATTGAATTTGTAAATGCTTATTTGTTAACAGTTCGTTTCTCCTTTAAACTTGGCCTTTGTTTATAACCTTGGCATTTGCAGATACTTGCTCTTTTAAAGTTCGTTTTTTCTTTGACTTTAATATCTTAAACAAGAACCATGTAAACATAAGGTTAATTCATACATTAACTCTGTAGCCTTGCCGACTTCCACGGGAACGGTCTACTATCAAACTCTTCGAATAAACCTTGACAATATTTATCCGTTTTCTGTAATATAATCTTCGAATGTAATTTTACCTCACAGGAGTTTCTGTTCTGAAGCGCGCTCTCTCTCCACATAGCTGATTCCTGTCAGACCTCAGTTGAAGTGCAAGGCTTCCAGCTGGAGAGCTCGTAACCTAGCAACCAACCGATTGCAAGACTAGAACTGTAACTAACCTTCAGGACTCACAGCGGCCATCTTGGATCTTCTCTTCTTGATTCTTCCTTTGAAATAAGCGCAAGATTACTCTGCAAACCTTCTTCCAGTTTGGGCTTTGCTGTCTCCACTGAGGATATCTCTTTGCTTTTCTCATGCACTTCTCTGATTTGACTTGGCAAGTTTGTGTGGTCATGACAGTACTCCCCCTCAAGGAACAGTTCTCCAATTTAGGTTTGCTTGGGTAGGTTCTATGAAAGTTTCTCACTAATCTTGAAGCATGTACATACTTGTGCGGCTCCCAGGATCGTTCCTCTGGACCATAACCTTTCCAATCAATTAGATAATAAAGCTGGCCATTACGGATTTTGGAATCTAACATTTGATTGACCTCATACTCTTCTGCAGAGCTAATCTGGATAGGAATTGGAGGGGAGTTTTGACGTAAATTTGGAGGACTGTTCTTTAACAAGGAGACATGGAAAACAGGATGTATCTTTAGATGAGCTGGCAACTGCAATTTAACTGCCACTGGATTGATCATCTTGTCAACTTTGAATGGGCCTATAAATCGTGGCTGAAATTTGCGATTTCCTTTGAGACGTAAATGACGAGTGGATAACCAAACTTTGTCTCCTTTCGAATAAATGGGGCTCTCTCTTCTTTTTCTATCAGCCTGAGTCTTATATGAGTCTTTTGCTTGAATGATGTTTTTTCTAGCCCTAACTAACATGGTCTGCAAATCCCTCACCATCTCTTCTACTGCAGGCACTGAATCATCTTCTTTACACAACATTACATTAGGATGTCTACCATGGTTCAGATAAAAGGGGGTGAGCCCAGTGGTGGAATGAACAGCATTATTGTAAGCAAATTCAGCTGCCCACATCAACTCGGGCTATCCCTTCTCTTTATCGAATAAATTGAGTCTTAAATACGGTTCTAACTCTTGATTCACTCTCTCTGTTTGCCCATCGGTTTCAGGATGGTAACTGGTAGAGTAACGAGAATCAATTCCTAATCTTTTACTAAAGGCCTTCCAAAAGCGAGAAACAAATTGGGACCCCCTGTCTGAAACTAGAATTTGTGGGATACCATGGGCGCGTACTATGTGTTGTGTAAACAACTGTGCAACCTGTGGGGCTCGAGGGATTTCTTTCAAAGGAATGAAATGCGCCATTTTAGTGAAAGTGTCTACAAAAACTAGGATAGTGTTAAAACCTTGGCTACTAGGGAGGTCCACTATAAGATCCATAGTAACAGTATGCCAGGCATGGGGTGCAGTGGGCAAAGGTCTTAACAGACCTTGTGAAGCTGTTCTATTTGATTTCCCTCTTTGACATTTGTCACAAGTTGACACATATTGTCTTATCTGAGTTTTCATTTTTGGCCACCAAAATTCTCGTTGTATTAGATTTTGAGTCTTTTGAATTCCTTTGTGTCCAGCCAATTGATCGTCATGATAAGCCTGAAGAATTTTTTCTTGCAGCTCCACAGTCGGAACATACAGTGCACCTTTAAAGTATGGCAAACCTTTTTTGATTTCTCTTCCTTGGCCTTCTTTGGACCACTTCAGCATTCCTTCGAATTTTAAGTTTTCTTGAATTTCTTTGGTTAAATTTTCATACAATATGGCAGATATGAACTTCTCTTGTGGAATAATCAATTCTTTTTCTGGAGGCTCTTTAACTGCACCGGTATCAATTTGAGATAGAGCATCTGCCTTCCCATTTACTTTTCCTGCTCTGAAAGTGATAACAAAAGCAAAGTCTGCAAAATATAGGGACCAACGCAGTTGTCTAGCTGTTAGAGTTCGAGCTGATTTTAAAAACTGTAAATTTCAGTGGTCCGTGTAAACGTTCACTTTATGCTTAGCTCCCAAAATGTGATGCCTCCACTCACAAAAAGTTTCTTTGACTGCCAATAGCTCCTTATCCGCAATTGAATAATTTATCTCTGGTGGTGTTAATTTTCAAGAGAAATAGGCCACTGGATGTAATTGACCTGTATCTTTATGACGCTGGGAAAGGATACCTCCTATGGCAACATCTGAAGCATCTGCCTCCACATAATATGGCTCATCTGGATTGGGGTGGAGCAAGATTGGAGCTGAGACGAAGGAATTCTTCAAAAAATTAAAAGCATTTTCAGCTTCTTTTGTCCACTCAAACTTCACTCCTTTCTTCAACAATCGAGCAATGGGTGTAACTGTTTGAGAAAAATTGGATATGAATCTTCGATAAAAATTAGCGAACCCCAAAATACTCTGGATCTCTTTGACATTGCAAGAAGAAGGCCAATGTTGCACTGTCTTTATCTTGGCAGGATCCATACTAACTCCTTCTGGTGACAAAATGAATCCTAAGAACTTAACTTGTTCCACATGAAATGCACACTTCTCCAATTTTACATAGAGATGGTTTTCTTGCAACCTTGTGAGGATGGATCGAACATGGGAAATGTGCTCCTGTAGATTGTCGGAAAAGATTAAAATGTCATCTATATAAACCACGGCAATTCGGTCGAGGAATTCTCGTAATATATCATTAACGAAATGCTGGAAGGCAGCGGGAGCAATGCATAACCCATAAGGCATCACTTGATATTCAAATAATCCGTATCGAGACCGAAAAGCGGTTTTCCATTCATCCCCTGAAGCCACTCGAATCAAATGATATGCTCCTCGCAGGTCCAATTTGGTGTAGATTCTAGCATTCTTTACTTGATCTAATAAAACTAACACTAAAGGCAGTGGGTATCGATTTTTGATGGTAACCTGATTGAGGGCTCGATAATCAATGCAAGTTCGAAGACTCCCATCCTTCTTTGGTATGAAAAATAGTGGGGATGACACTGGAGATTCAGCAGGACGAATAAAACCATTAGCAAGATATTGATCCAGATACTCCTTTAAATGTTGATTCTCTGCTTCGGTCAATGCGTATATTCTGCTACATGGCAATATCGCACCTGGCTCCAGTTCAATTTTGCAGTCGTAGGGTCGATGTGGTGGCAATTTCTCAGCCTCCTTTTCATCAAAAACGGCGACTAAATCCTCATATTCTTTTGGGATTTCTGCTGTCTTTAGTGCACAGATCATTGAAGAGTGTGATGATAAACAGGCCGCTTGGGACTTGGTGAACACTTCCACTCCATCATGAAAGCAATTCTCTTTGCAGTAAGAGGAATTCATCTTGATCGTTCTTTTGCTCCAATCAATTTGTGTATTATGTTCTGTAAGCCAGGGCAGACCCAAAATGAGTTGAAATTGTGGAGCATCTATCAAATTAAAGATTATCTGCTCCTGATGTCCACCAAAAACTTGCATCTGAATTGGTTCGGTCTCATGGGAAATGGGTCCTGAAGAAAGATTGGTTCCATCCACAGCTCTTACTACTTCCAAAGTAGATTTCTTGATAAATCGAATACCCATTTAACAAGCGTATTTGATATCACAGAAGTTGCCCGTAGCTCCAGAGTCTATCATAACTGAGATCCCTTGAATTTCCTTCTCAAGGGTCTTAACTGATACTGTTTGTACCAAATGTGGCGCTGCGGTTTGTAAGGTATTCACCACTCGTTGATCTAAAGGAGTTGTCTTGGGTTCTGCTTTCATCAGGGCAACTCCCTCTACTGATGAAGGTGGCCTTTTCCCGACTGAAGAGCTTTGGGTTTCTTGGGACAGTTTTTAACAAAATGCCCAGATGCACCGCAATATAAACATAGTTGATTCACTCTTCCTTTCTCTTTTTCTTCCTTAGATAAAGGACCTCGGATGGAACCAATTTGCATTGTTTCTTCTATCGTTATCCCTTCTCCGGCTCTCGTATGATCATTTCTTACACGATCAATTCTCAGGGGAAATGGTCGATACTCTCTTCTCTTTTCTGCTCTTCGTTCAGTTAACCGGTGGTCAATCTGTAACACAAGATCAATTCACTCCGAAATTTCGGTGGGTCTATTTGGAACTTGTGCTAAGGCATCTTTCAATTCATCTCTCAGTCCACGATAAAATATGGCGGCTCTTTTTGACTCCGGCCAGGCAGTCTCTACAATGAGTTTATTGAAATGAGCCAGATAGGCTACTAGATCTTTATTACCTTGCCTGATTTCCAGTAGTTCATTGTCAGTGGCTTGAGCTGCAGTTCGCCGATCAAATATTCTTAAGAACTCTTCCTTGAAATTTTGGAAATTATATAAAACAGGATCATTTCCAGAAATTATTGGCATGGACCATGCGGTCGCATCTCCTGTCAGATAAGACAATATAAATGCCACTTTGGACTAGTCTTTGGAAAAAATGACTGGTCTACATAAAAAATGCAATGAGCATTGGGTCAGAAAAATCTGCGCTTTATTTGGATCCCCACCGAAGCGCTCGGGTTGAGCCAAAGGAATGATAGGGGAAACCACATGAATTACTTGAGTGGATATACCTGCAGACTGTGAAGGGCTAGGGATTTGTGAAAACACAGATTCATTTGATTTAGCGGTGTTCCCTAACTCATTTATTCGCTGTTTTATTTGGACTGTTTCTTCCATGGTGTTATTTAATTGTTTCTGTAACCCTTCCAAAACGGTGGCTAAAGCTTTTATATCAATTCCTTCTGCCATTCTGCTCAGGAGGAAATCTGTTTTTTCCCTAAAATTAGGGTGATGGCACTTCAATCTGTCAGGATACGTCAATTCGATTTCATCAGAAGCAGAAGATAACTCCTCAGTCCCGACCCGAGCTACTCACAACGAATATTAATCCTTCGTGCTGAGTACCCCGGAGGGGGAAAGGGGAATGGGATGGTAGAGAAACTGCCACAGAGATGATGAACGCCAGTACTCAGTCTGCCTCTCACATCTAAGATTGGATACAGCACCTGCAAGAGTCATAGTCGTAATTACTAGGGACATACAACATCAGTTTTTCACTTTCTACTCTCAACACTTAATTCTCTTTAATTCTATTATTTCTTCACTCACCCTGAGTTCTCTGTAGCCTTGCTTCTCTCTATAAATGATAGCTCTTCTTAAAAAAATGCTTATTACTGATTCTGGAAGAACTTCTCAACCTTTGTTAGAGATTGGTTTTATGTTGCTATATATATATATATAGTTGGTGATAATGCGTTCTTCAAATCAGCTGATGTTATTTAATTTCTCCTGTCTTATTGTGACTTCTGTCAATACTTGTATTTGTAAATGCTTGTTTATTAAAGTTCGTTTCTCCTTTCTTACTTAGACATTTGTTGATAACTTGTATTTGTAAATGCTTGTTTATTACAGTTAGTTTCTCCTTCCTTACTTCGACATCTGTCGATAACTTGTAGTTGTAAATGCTTGTTTATTTAAGTTCGTTTCTCTTTTAAACTCTATTTTGGTTTATTACCATTGAATTTGTAAATGCTTATTTGTTAACAGTTCGTTTCTCCTTTAAACTTGGCCTTTGTTTATAACCTTGACATTTGTAGATACTTGCTCTTTTAAAGTTCGTTTTTTCTTTGACTTTAATATCTTAAACAAGAACCTTGTAAACATAAGGTTAATTCATACATTAACTCTGTAGCCTTGCCGACTTCCACGGGAACGGTCTACTATCAAACTCTTCGAATAAACCTTGACAATATTTATCCGTTTTCTGTAATATAATCTTCAAATGTAATTTTACCTCACAGGAGTTTCTGTTCTGAAGCGCGCTCTCTCTCCACACAGCTGATTCCTGTCAGACCTCAGTTGAAGTGCAAGGCTTCCAGATGGAGAGCTCGTAACCTAGCAACCAACCGATTGCAAGACTAGAACTGTAACTAACCTTCAGGACTCACAGCGGCCATCTTGGATCTTCTCTTCTTGATTCTTCCTTTGAAATAAGCGCAAGATTACTCTGCAAACCTTCTTCCAGTTTGGGCTTTGATGTCTCCACTGAGGATATCTCTTTGCTTTTCTCATGCACTTCTTTGATTTGACTTGGCAAGTTTGTGTGGTCATGACACCTATCAGGAGCAGAAGCACAGTCAATCGTACTTCAATAATACTTTCATTCAGATGTTGCATCATACTCATAATGCTACAAATACTACTAACTGTTGGGTATGTGGAATGATACCTGCGCATCAAAAGAAAGGAGGAACACCTTTCATTCCTCTTCCTTTTTCACACAATGGTTCTTGTCAAGCTTGGTATACGCTTTTGTTTGCATCTGAAAAACGTACAGAGGGCGGACTTCTTTTTAGCCTTAATAAAGTATGCTACCAAGACAAAGATGGGTATCCCCAAGCCAAAGGAACTAAATGGGA
Source organism: Pleurodeles waltl (assembly GCF_031143425.1). Lineage (NCBI taxonomy): Eukaryota > Metazoa > Chordata > Amphibia > Caudata > Salamandridae > Pleurodeles > Pleurodeles waltl. The sequence continues at coordinate 253,377,779 of NC_090448.1, read as the reverse complement.
ATGGGAAGAGTATCAACCGGACAGTGTTTCAATACCATATGTCTTCACAAATATAAGAGACTCTGACAAGAAAGAACAATTTGTGATTTCTGTTACAAAAACTAAAGCAGATCTATGTATACGTAGCATTGGGTGAATTCCAGTAGGGATAAGCAATTGTACCTTGATTTTAACTATGGAGGGTGTAAATAATAGTAGTTTTACAGCTTCACATAATACATATTTTGTTTGTGGTAACTATGGATATTACCAACTACCTGTTGGGTGGTCAGGTGTGTGTTAAGTATCTTTTCTATTACCCCCTGTGTTTTTGGCCCCTGCATCATATCACCGAGATTTTAAACTGTTCAATGACATCATTAAAAATAGATATAAAAGGACAATAAGTACAAATGAGGTAGACCAAACAGACACTAGCCTGCAACAATATGTTGATTTTAATTTAGGGTTGTTCTCCTTTGTGGGTGCTGCGTTAAACAGTAGGAAAGTGAGACGACTGACTAGGGTTGTGGAAGTTGTTACCAATCAGGCAGCTCTGGCACTTGGGAATATTACTGAGGAGGTCCAAATTGCGAGGATTGTAGCGCTTCAAAATCGTATGGTACTAGATGTGATATTAGCTGATCGAAGTGGTGCATGTCGCATCATCAGTAGTAGTTGCTGTGTTTTTATTCCAGATCACTCACCTTCAGTATATGATGCAATATCTAAATTGCATAAAATTGCTGCAGAAATCCACACAGAGACTGGTACTTGGACTTTTTCTGGATGGTTTTGGGCTCTTGTTTCCGCTTGGGGCTGGAAACTACTGACTATCCTGTGTGTAATGATTGCAATATTTTTCACATGCTGTATCTGTATTCAGTGTGTTCCAATGTTCTGCTCCATGTGTATTACTGCTTGTATGCCTACCAAAAGAAATATTACAGAAATGAAAGCACAACACATGTTAGATAAGGAAATAGCTGAAATGATGAACTTAAATATACAAGATGAATATTTAGATTATCCCAGAAAGACGAATGTCTTCAGCTAATGCTGAAAGGGTCGTCTGTTGTAATTTAATAGCAATTAGATTAAGCATTAGCAGAAGACATCTTGTATTTAGCAACTATTGTGAACATTTGGTGGTATCCATTTTGTATTCATGGCAGACATTTTCTCTGCCATGTGCTCGCCGTGTGCTCTGTCCTACCTTTCTGTTAACTACTCTTTAAAATCTGTCTAGTGACAGGTTATATTTAGCATCTCCCACTTTCGCACATGCCCAGTAAGATCTGCAGCTGTTAGTAATCAGTAACAGACAGTAATGTGTCAACTAGTCCTTGAAACTGTTAGACCCTCCTACCTGTCGACTGTGCATTTCCATATGACCTTACATGTATATAAGTCTTGCTTCTATAATTGTACCACCTTCTTTTAGCCCCTGCGTGGGTATAAAAGGACCATGCTCTCTTAGTTCAGTGTGCTACTTCAAACATTACCGAAGGGTGCTGTTTGAACTGTAGTACCACCTCATGAGGTTTAATAAACTTTGTCTTTTATTTCAGTTTCTGTGCCAACTTCTTCCTATATGGTCTGAGGACTTTGTGCAGAGAAGGGTGAACCCCTTGCACTAGTAGGCCTTGCTGAGGCTTACTTCAACAATACCATTTCTGTGACTCTGCCTGTTTGTGGATTCCCTGTCTGGGTCAGTTAGACAGTTGGGCTGGTTGCTCCTCACACTAGACAGTGACACAAAAGGGAGCTGAGGTTTAGCCCACATATCCTGATGAGCCATCTGTGCTAGGAGGGAGGGGAGAAGTGGTCACTCGCACCTGAAAGGGCTGTGTCTGCTCTCACACAATGCAGTCTCCATCCCCCTGGTGAGTGTCTGGGGCCTGGCCTGGGCAAGGCAGGATTTCACATTCTAAAGAGACTTTACTTTGAAGTAAGCCTACTTCAAAGGAGAAACTCGGTATAAGAAGGGCACACAAAACCACAGACTTTAGAACACTTCTGGAAACAAGAAGGAACCTCTGCCTGGAGAAGAGCTGAAGAGCTGAGGAGAAGTGCTGCCCTGCCTGTGACTGTGCTTTGTGGAGCTACCCTGCAGTTGCTGCTTCTGCCAGAGTAAGAGGGCAAAGACTGAACTTTGTGTGCCTTCCATCTTGTGAAGAAATCTCCAAGGGCTTGATTTAGAGCTTGCCTCCTGTTGTTTGAAGTCTCACGGACAGCAAAGACTTCTCTCTGCCAGCACCTGGAGTCTCTGGAGAGACTACTGCTCTGACAAGTGGTGCCCTATCCAGTCCTTGGGCCCTTGAAAGGAAAGCTGGTGGAAATCCAAGGAAATCGACTTCGGACGACTTCGGACCAACGCCACTGCTGAATCCGGTGACGCCACCTGCACCCGATGCCGTGACCTTCGCTGGAATGCGATGCTCTTCGCAGGCCCGACGCTGCTGCAGCCCCGCTGAAGTCCGCAACTCCGTGGAAGTCACCGCACCACGTTGTTACCGACGCCGCTCGAAGTGCGCGGATTCAACATTTTGCACAGACGCCGTGATCCCCGACTTCGCGCATCGGCTTGTTTTCACTCTTCGCCAAAGGTACTGTACTTGGGGGTCTACGTGACTCCGTGTCCGGCGCCCCTGGTGTCCGCTGGTTGGGAACGACTCCGTCACGACGCCGTGTTAACACCTCATCGAAGCATTTTTGTTTCTAAACGCTAATTTTTTTGTTTAATCTTTAAAAATTCATAACTTGGCTTGTGTATGTTGGATTTTTGTCGTTTTGGTCTTGTTTTGTTTAGATAAATATTCCATATTGTTCTAAACTGGTGTTGTGTCATTTTGTAGTGTTTTCATTAAGTTACTGTGTGTGTTGGTACAAATACTTTACCCCTAGCACTCTGAAGTTAAGCCTACTGCTCTGCCAAGCTACCAAGGGGGAAAGCAGGGGTTAGCTGAGGGTGATTCTCTTTTACCCTGACTAGAGTGCGGGTCCTTGCTTGAAGAGGGGGTAACCTGACTGTCAACCAAAGACCCCATTTCTAACATATGCACTTTGCTTGTTTGTGACCATTTGTTTTTCTCCCCTGCAATCCCCCATGTCACCCTCATGTCTGCGAAGGCACGGCCATCGATGTGGGCTTGGCAGATACACAGAGAGGTGGCACCTCCCAGCACTGCACAGACACACAGCCCAGATACCTGGACTACTAGACTGCTCTGGGCTTCCTCAGCCATGAACCTGTTGCCACCACTCAGCTACCTCAGACTGGCCTTCACAGGGTTGTACCTCCCCGCACCCGGTAGGCTGCGCTGGGCTGTGCCAGACTACGGGCACAAGGGACTCGTTTTCTGAATGGGGTTCTATGGCTGTAATGATAAGTGTTTGCTTGTGACCATATGTTTTCACTATGCTTGTATTTTGTAGTCTCCTCTTGTGCTCCTGATATTTAACAGATAAGGATTAGACAAAATGATGGTTCGTATCCTCTGGATGTCTGTGTCTTTATAAGTTACGTCCACTTGGATGTACATGTGTATTATTTATTTGATATTTGGTTTTGTTCATGTTAATTGCGTGTACTAGTAGTACCAGTTTTATTGTATGGATTGCCTAAAATAATTTTGCAATAATTAACACAGAATTACATTACTTGCCATATAATTAAATTAATAAAACAATGTTCTGTTTTTGTTCCACCTGCTTTAAATCCATGCTTAGTCTTGCACCGGTTCAAACCCTTCAGCATGTTTGTTTCCTATATTATGTGATAAAGTGAAACTGGTTATGATGAAAAGATAATAATAACACTGTGGAATGTATAGGGCCTCTGTATAAAGGTGGGCACAGAAACAAACATTCTGCTCGAGTCTGTACGTAACCGCTGTGTTTGGTTTGGTTTCATTAATTTGTTTTGATGTGAAAGCTCCTATTTGTCGGTGCATCTGTATGGTTGTGCATCTGTGTGTTCTAAGCAATACATGCATGCCTGTGCTATGTGACATGGTGTTTGGTTTAATGCTAACAGAGTGTGTTTTGTTACTATGAAAAGCATGTGCACTTCTTTGGTTGTTTCTGTGGGTGTGGGTTTAGTTTGCAGTTGCGCTTGTGTGTTTGCTGCTATGTAAGTGCTGACTTCTGAGAAAAAGGTGTGAATGTTTATGTGGAGTAAATGCATAGGGGATTGTTGACATTAATGCGATCTTTTGCTGTGCAAAGTGTATACGCTTGTGTGGAGTCTGTATTTAATGTTTATATGAAAGGGGTTATAATAGTTTTGTGTGTTGTCTGATGTTGGGCGTGGAATTATTTTGGACGACGTGTGCATCTGTCATGCAAGCTAAATACCGCGCTTTTAGTTTGTGTTTCCATTGTGTGGTCATATGTGTAGCAGGTTAATAAGCATGTAGGCATTTGTAAAGCGTCAAAAGGCATGGTCTGTGCCACATCAAAGCGCTCTTTCCTGAGCACGCAGCATTGCATGTTCGGCACACTCCCTTGGGTGCAGCAGACCCCACAGGCAGTCGCAGGTACTATTGATTAAAGGGGTGCAAAAATTCCGTATATAAATGATCTTTCTGGTGGACTGCCTACACCTTTCTTGGAGTAAATAAACAAGCAGGGGTTGTCGGAGGCATCATCACACTAGTGGCAGGTTACCTGATGGTGATATTTTCCTCGTCCCACTATAATGATGCAATAGTAAACCTGGTTGAAGGGAATTCTTCGGGCTGATTAATATGGTGTTATTGTGGTTCTAATCTGTGTGCTACTCGTTTTATTTCAGTGGCAAAGGAACATACTGATCAGTAAAATAGCAAAGCACAAGACTCATTCCTGCTTTGCAAAAATGTAAGATTATGCTGGCATCTTTTCACCCTCGTGTGCATCCCAGGCCATTCTAGGAACAACATTCTGCTCTTGTGGAAAAACATTTAATCGAATCTGCTCCATGTGACCAAGCATAGAGAGCAAGCCTGTCTTCCTCCAGTTGTTTGGGCTGCTGCATTCTACCTGCAAAGAAAATCATTTTAAAATGGTCCAAAAGGTGCCTATAGCAACACATTTGCCACATACATTTGCTAAAAAAAATCGGATTTAACAAACAAACAAATATTGCAGTACTTCAGGGTCTGCTATAATTTACAGTATCTACATTTATTTCTCGAAAACAGGAAATATTGTACGTGTGTGAGGATCTGGGTGTATTATATGACAGGGCTGGGTAGCCTGATTGTGTACACTCACAGAGGCATCTTTGGAAAAGAACACTCTAGTTTTATGAACCTCTAGCTCAACCATGGGTAGCTGTGGCTGTGATCTGTAAGGCTCAGTAAAGGTACTTAGGCCTATATTTATACTTCAATTGCGCAAAATTTCCATTATTTTTTTTAACACACATTCGGCACAAACCTAACTCCATATGTCTAATGTCAAAATATAGGAGTTGCACCATTTCTTGGATGCGTGCACCTACCTTGCGTCAATGAGATACAAAGTAGGCATTCCCATCTAAAAAATAGTGCTATCCCCAGAGCTCCATATTTATCCCCCTGTGTTAAAATGACGCACGGGTGGGAGGAGGGGTAAATATTGGTGCAAAGCTTGCATAGAATGGGTCCACAGGTGCCCTCCACAAGCCCCAGGAACACCCCTACCCCCACCGGAGGGACACCAGTGGATGGGGGACCCCACCACTGGGAAGTCCTGGTAAGAATTTTGTATTTTTTTATTTGGCATCGGTGGCCCTAACTTGGGGCCCTCTGCATGGCACAGGGTGCAATGGCTATGCCCAGGGTACACTTGTCCGCTGTGCTGGCCATTGGGGTGGTGGGCATGACTCCTGTCTTCCCTAAGACAGGAGTCATGTTTTTTGTTGGTTGTGCGTCAGGAAATGGCACTAGTCTGGTTAGAAGCATTTTCCCCCTCTAACCAGGCTCGTGCCATTTTTTGACGCACAATCCCCTCCTTCCCTACCGCCACCCCCACCCGGCTAGCGTCTTCTTTTACAACACTAGTCCAAGTTTAGCGCTGGCTTGCGCCATTCCTTTAATATGATGCCTGGCTGGCACTGTGGAATGGCGCATGCCGGTGCTATACTTTTTGCCTCAAAACAGTTTTGCAGCAAAAAGTATAAATCTGGGCCTTAGTGTAAACTATTTAAAAACACCTCATAGCAGAATAAGAAACTCACACACCAATACAAGGACAGGACACTAATTTAAAAAATAGTTCTTATTTGTATGAAATTTTAGGGTAATTGATAATTAAAATCAGAAGGAGAGTTCCAGAGTTACAGATTTTAGAACTTTTAAATACTTTTAAATGGAACCGCAAACAAGCATTGGTAAACGTAAAGACTGAAATCTTTTAGAACGTTTGAAAACATTAATTGGAGTATTCTAGCCAGGCTTGGGTGATCTAACCCGACAGGGATGAGGTCTAGGGGAGCAGAAATGATCATTTGCACTGTTACCTGGCCAGCAGGGCGATTTCAATGCAAGTTTCCAACTTTAACAAACAACGGCCATAGAAAACAATGGAATGTCCTGATTCTGTGTGATACAGGCAAAGATGCTCACAAGAATGCTCCAGTTGTGGTGGGGTCAATGGGGGGGGGGTCTCTGTGGTGGTTTCTCAGTCCACGGGTCATGTGGGGTGAGCCTGGTCACATGGATCGACATCTGTCAAAGTTCTCTTTGTTGCAGTGGTTGCATAGTTGCAGCCACGCCAATGGCTACAATACACCATGGTTGGAGGCAAAACATTTGATGGGGGCTGTGCCCTTGTAGTCCAACAAATCTGGTCTCTGACAGCTCTCCTGCACCCGAGCAGACTCGGGTGTAGACTTTCGCTATCTCAGATCCCTTTGTTGGCATGCCCAGCGACTGGTGAGAGGGAAACTTCAACAAGGGCTACCACTTTGCCAATTTGGGCTGTTCCACTCATAGGTCCTTGTAGCATGTTCCAGGGGGCCAGCCACCTTATCCTTTGTGTAGGTCAAGTTGGTGAAGTGGGGAAATCGAGTTTTCCCGTGGTCAGGAGCCACAGGCAAGGTCACAGCTCACCAGCCCAAAAGTGCGACAGGTGCAGTCCCATCAGCAGTGCATCCTCTCTTTGCACAGTCCGAGGCCAGCAGGACACCCTTTCCAGCCTTCCTGGGGGAGGAGGTCACACCTCGTTCCCAGGCTAATGCTTTTGTTCCCTGTCCTGGGAGCCCTATTCACATGTCTCCTCAGGTGGTGGGGAAACCCATCTAAGTATGATTGGCCTTTGAGTGGCCATTCAGAAGTCACACATGTTTTCTGGTAAACCTTTTAACCATGTGTTAGTCAATGAAGCTCCTAACCTTTTCCAGCAAAACCATAATTTGGAAGTGTTGCCGAAAAGACATATTAAAATCTATATCTAAATTAGGAGTATATTGCTCCCTGCCATTGGACTTGGTAGGCCTGCCTTAGGGGAGTCTGATATATACACTAAAAGGGGAAGTGGTCCCTCTGCCAGTAGAGATAATGGCAAAGTCGAGTTAGCAGTGTGGCACATTGCTCTTTCAGTCAGCACTGGCAAGCTGAGGTGTCTTTCACATTTTGTACATGCAGGATGGCACAAACAGTGCTGCAGTTCTGTGTGGACACTTTGCCTTACATGCCCTGGGTACCTATGTACCATATACTAGGGCCTTATAAGTAAGGTAGTGGTTGGTAATTGGGGATAACCAATTAAACATACGTTTGTGTAGGATTAAAACACTGGCACTAAAGTCTGGTTAGCAGGCCTCTATGCACTCTCAAAGTCGAAAAACCAGCAGCATCAGTCCCAAAGGTGGGGGTGAACATACAAAAGGATGCATTTCCTAACAATGTGCCAAATTAGAAACTGAGAGTCAACTACTAAAAGAGCTGTCCCACTGAACATGCAGTGACAATCTGAGCCAGTGTGTATCACTGACTAAATGTCCATACAGAATCATATGCCAAGAGAAATTCTGTCAGTTTAAATGTTTCAGTGAGAGTATATTGATCATTGTTTATGTGCCAGTTAAGAGATGCTGTATCTACTTTGTGGACTTCAGCCCACCCATAGGCTTCCCATTTTCTGGCTCCATCGTCACTCTCCTATTCTTTTTCCCCATTTTTCTATTAGACATGAACTAAAACCCCACCTTTGGAGGGATATTAAAGGTAATGTGTCTGCTAATATTGCCGACAGAATGAAAGATATTTGTAGCCCTTACAGTGTTCTTGTAAAGTTATGTAATTGTTTTTATGGGTATTATAATAAACAGAGATACTTTTTATGGACAAACTATACCTTACTGCAGTATTTTGCATTTTGTAATGAATTTTCAATGTATTCTACTTTTAGTTTGCCATTTTTAGATAGGCTTGTACTTTATCAAGTATGTGGAGTAAAAATAAAAATAAATAAATAAAGAAAAGTATTAAGTGCAGTAACAGAAAGGCAAGACATACAATCACCATTACAATAAAGAACACCCGGCAAAATAATGAGAAAAAATTTGAAGAGAACCATTTTTTTTGCAGTCTTTAAACAGCGCAAACTCAAAAAACAGTTATTGAAGCACCAGTTAACATATACAGGGACGCGTTCATTTGATTTTTTTTAAGCATGGGAGATTAAGGGCCTGATTTAGATTTTGGCAGATGGGTTACTCCTTCACAACTGTGATGGATATCCCATTCACCAAAATATAAATCCCATTATTTTCTATGGGATTTATATTTTGGCCAGTGGGATATCCGTCACTGTTGTGACTGAGCAACCAATCCGCCGAATTCTAAACAGGCCCTAAGTGATTTTGCCCAGAATCAGAGGTTGCAGAGCGGACGGTGTGCTTCAAACCTGGTTCCTCAATTTCAAAGTCGGCAACTCTGGCCTTAACACTACTTCCTATAACCATTTTTGGGAACTCAACTGACAATAAAAATGTCTGCACAAAGACCATGGGCCAGATGTATGATTCTGGCCTATTGCGATTCGGTAATTGCGATTTTTAAGAAATCGCTATTACCGAATCGCAAAGGGCCATGTATCACATTTGCGATTCGGTAATAGCGATTTCTTAAAAATCGCAAATGCAATTACAGAATCGCAAATTGCGATACTGGCCCCATTCGCAGCTATGGGCCTCTTGGCCCATAGCTGCAAATTTTTTGCATTTCCTAAATTGCGATTTCTGAACCAGAAATCGCAATTTGGGAAATGCAAAAGGCCAGGGTGCTGGGGGCCTAAGGCCCCCTCTCCTGCACCCCAATTTTTTTTTTTTATCATGTAAAGTACACACATGCCAAAAGGCCATGTGTGCTTTACATATTACATTTAAAAAAGCAGTTTTACTCCATTTTTAAATTTTGCACCAGGTTACCACCTGGTTGCAGACAATGGTATTTTGCATGTGCGAAATACCATTCTGTGAAAAATCGCAATTTGCGAATTTTTGCAGAATTGCCTTGCAACCTAGATTTTGCGAATCGCAAAATGTGATTCGCAAAATCCTAGTCGCAACGCAATAAATCGCAATTTTTGCGATTTCTATTTTGTGGTCTGCGAATGCCTTTGATGCATTGCAGACCACGATTTTGCACTCGCAAATGGCCGATTTTGCCGTTTGCGAGTGCAAAATATTTTGATACATCTGGCCCCATGTGGTGAAATATTTATTTTTAATACCATTTACCAGTCTAATCCTGGTAACAAACCAAAATAGGCAAAAAGGGTATTTGCACCCATTTTTACTCTAATACCAGTTAATAGCTAAATGCAAGTTGAGCATGCTAAGTTGTTGGCACTTACTGCTACCAGTATTTTCTAGTCATTATAGATTTGAATAAAAATAATTGTAAAATGGGGTAACAGCATACATAACATTGGTTAAAATCTGCTTGTTCTCATCATTCCCTTGACGTTAGTTTCGAAATATGGCACACAAATTCACCTGGTATTCTGAAGAAATATTACATGTACAAGAGAGCTTTTGCACCTGCAACTTATATGGGATCTAAATTAAACCTTAATTGCTTGCAAGAACAAATCCATTGTGTCAATCTTGTCAAAATAGTACCTTTTACAGATACACTCTGCAGAGTATTTCACAGTCATAATAAGAACTTTAGGTAAAGTGCCCAAAATCGTTAAGGGCCAGATTTATTAATCTTTCACACAATGCAACACAGCAAGACAACTTGCTGTGCTTCATGAAAGGGAAAGGGCCGGAAAGCACCAAGCTTACCCATATACACTGCAGTCCTGCTCTGTGGCTGTGCAGACACACAGTCTGCTGCCTACCGCCAACGCAGGCACCCTTGGGCCACGGAGCTACGGTACCTGCATTGCTGAAAACATTGTTTTTGTGCAGGGAGGAACATCTCATTGCACAAAAACAATCCTCTGAGAGTTTTTCCTCTTTCTAAGTGTGCTGCAGAACACAGTACACTTAGAAAGAGGAAACAACGAGGATAAATAAAGATATTTCTCCTTGTTGTGCCTCCCCTCAGAAGCCATAGCATTTTGAAGCATTCCCAGGTTTACCATGCAAATCTGGGAGTGTACCAAAATACATGGGTGGAAGTGTGGGGACCGCAATGCTCCATCCATGGAACACCTTCCCAGGGTAGAGTAACATAAGGAAGTGACTTGAACTGCCTTGCGTTACTCCAGATTTACGAAGAAGCACAGGGCCACACAAGCTGGCCTTGTGTTGCTTGGTAAATCTGACTATAGTATTACATTGCCCTTGTGATAACATGCATGACACAAGGGCAATGCAATGATATGAGAAATTTGCCCCAGATGACCTGCTTGTGATACAAAGAAGCTGTTCACATGGGGGAAGGTTTCCCCATTAAACATTTCCATCAGAGCTCAGAGCCTTAAAGAGGCCTACTGGTGAATGATGTCACAGTAAGTCTCAAACATCAAGCTACCATCAAACAATTAGATATTCTGGAATGCTTGTTTTTAGTGATTCTTAGCAGTGCAGGACTGGCTAAAGAGAACTGTCTTTTTTATGTATACTGGAAGGCCTCAATAACAATAAGTTCTGGATGATCAAATGTAATATCTGTTCGGTGAAGTATGCTCATGATGCAACAATGCAGATAAAGTCTCTGCTTCGACTGGCCAACTACAATGGAGCTTCGATATTTTAACGTGAAAGATGATTTTTTGACAATGTTCTTTTGTCTGTGTGATGAGAATGAGCAGTGGATGACAGTAGCAGCCAGATTCAAAGAGGTCTCTCAGGGCAGTAAGTTACCAGATGACTTACGAGTGCCTTACAGTTTACAATCAGCCAACATGTCATTTCTAAGGCTGGGATCTATTGAACTCCCCCAAGCAAAGTCTTAGTGAGTTTGAATCACTCCTATGATTTGCCTGTAAAATGCCTATGTAAGATATTGGATTATTAGTTGTGCAGGTTGTTAGGCCTGCGCAAGTAATAGGTCTAGAATTTCTCTTTACTGGGCTGGAAACCAAGCCCCTCACTTCAGCACTTGGCTCAGGGTAACAAAGTAGAGCAGCCCAAGGCCTACTCAGGGGACATGGCTCAGACTAGTAATCACAACTTGCTGACACACAATAATAACATTGAACAAATGACTGTCCAGCCGCTGTTTTTCCTTTAAAAAATGAAAAGTACATTTATCTCACACACACTACTAAATACAATGCATTCGTTTGCAAAGATCAGGCTGGTAGAAATACATTTGGTGACATTCCAAAATCCTCTTTGACCACTACTGAGTCATAACCCTAAAACCACAGTACCCACCCCCCTCCAACTATGCCAGACAGAACATCACAATATAAGGGGTGTCTCTTTAAATAAACCAGGCCTATTGGCTTAGTCAAAGGGCATCACATCAATATATAAGGCATGCCTATTGGCTTTGTCAAAGGTTACCATATTAAAATATAAGTTAAGCCTACTGTTTTTTTCTAAGACAACATTAAAATATAAGACAAGCCTATTGGGTTTGTCAAGGGGTCACCACAATTAAAAATAAAATACTTGCATGTTGAAAAAAGAAACAGTATATGCGGATTTCAATAATCATGTTTAAATGCATTCATTGACAATAAAAGATTGCAATGGTGATCAAATATCCCTACCTGCAATACACTGTCAATAAAGCATCAAAACTTACCATGACATGTCTGTGTCTTCCTATAACATGTTTAGGTCACATAAAATGCAGCAACATAACCAACCACTAGTCATCACTACTTCCCTGGATATAGAACCACATCTCTAGCCTTAGAAGCTATTGAAACTGTGATAAAAAGTCTTTGGGGGCTTGGGGGATGCATATGTGTCATGTCCCCAGAAACTTAGGGTAAGTTTTCACTATTACTTCTAGGGGGCTGCTGCAACTCTTGCAGGCCCCCACAACACCTCTTCATTTTGCAGGGCATTATGGGGCATTCCCTCACCAGAACAGTAAATATTTGATGAGGAGCTCTCCTGATGCATTTGGGGGAGTCGCTTCTCTTTTATTTAGCTTTTTCCTTCTTGCAGGTCGGCCTGGTCCTACCCAGGCCTCCCCAATGCAGGTTTTTGTGGTGGAAGCCAAACGGAGGATCCCCGAGGCCACTATGACCCTGGCTGACTCCTTTGCGTCCAGCCATCTCCAGTGGTTGGCTCTGGAGAGAGCAAGTCTTCTTTCACCTGTCCACGCTCTGGCAGGCGGTATGCAGGCTGTTGGGTGCTCTTATCCCCCCAGACTCGGGCATGGAGCCAGAAAGGCGCTCACAGCCCTCTGGGCCCCTCCTGGCATTCATGGTCCAGAAGATGGGGTCCCTGGACCTTGAGAGTCTGACCTGGGCCCACTGTAAAGTTTATGTTGGCCCAGGGAATGGGGTCCCCTGGCCAATAGAGAGTCTGGGGAAGGGGCCCCATGCACACCCCTCCCTGGAAACATTTAATAAATTAATCTTGCTTTGACCTCCGGGCACTGCCCCACCCTGGGGGTGTACTTCAGGAATTTGCAGCGAAGCACCACAACCTTCATTCCTTGCAGGGAGTCAAAGGATGAATATATACATCCCCATTCAGCCAGCCTCGATGATATTAGGCTCATTTTCCTCCTGGTGGTAAGTTCTAGCCACCAGGAGCATTTTCATACAGGCCTCCTGGTCTCTAAATTGGGGTGTACTCTGCAAGAGAGCTTGTTTCACAAGTTCCCTGTACCAGCCTTCTTCTCTGCTGTGCCCTCCTCAGACCCCATGACCTCCTAGCCATCTTTAAATGCGTCTGAGGGGGGGCATGGGGAGAGTGCAGTCCACATCTTCCCCCAACTTGTCCTCAGGGGGGTTAGGGGGTCCAGCAGCACTGGTCCTTGGAGATACTCCCTAAGCAAGGTGTCAGCATCAGACAGAGTCCTCATTCTATCAGGGGCTGCTCTTTCCAGCTGTCTATGGTGTGGCTGCTTTCACAGTCCAGGTTTAGAGTCATGCTTTCCTTCATGTTCTTGGGGTGCCCCTTTCATGCCCAGTCCAGCTTCTCAGTGGGGAATTCCCCTTTTATGTAACCTTCCCCTTTTCTTGGGTTTGATTCCAGCCCAGCTAGTGACACTAAAGGCTGGTGTCAGGTCTCTTTGTGTGTGAAGGGGAAAGACCATCTGAAGTGTAATCAGGGCAAGGCCCCAGTCCTCCCCAGTCATCCTGTCAGTATGCACCATTCTGCCCACACCTAAGCCCCTTTGTGCCATGTATGACTCTAATATGCATTTCCCAATGGATGACCTATCCCCAGCCCAGGCGGCTGGAAACTCACAGAAACTTAAGGCAGAAGAATGTCAACTTTCTAAAAGTGGTATTACTAAAACAATAATTTAAAATATGACCTCACCATTAAAGAGGACTTTAAGTTACAAATCAGAAGAGTGTAAGTATGTTTGTAGCTGCTACCAATCTGACTTTAGCATTTAATAAATTTAACAATGTTGCCCAATGAGTCCCTAGGGGAGAAGCTAGCCTTGCTAACGCAAAAATCATTTTTGGGGATATTTTACTCTAAGGGCCTTAATGGCTAAACGACTACAAGGACCGTCACTTCGGCCACTGCTAACAGTCATTTTATCCAAACTGCTTCCTACCCTAACCTACGCAATAGTGGCTATGCACGGTCAAGACGAGCCCCTGGTAGATAAAGCACAGCTCAAAGTCTTCAGGCGAGTCCTCAAACTACCAAACTCTGCCTCCCCGGCACAGCTCCGCCTTGAATTTGGACCTGTTCAGCAACACCTAGCCGCAAGAGCAGAGGCAGTCAAAACCTGGTATAAAATCAGTCACTCTGCAAACAGTCTGAACGAGGCCCTCTGGCAGGCCCTAGAACATGACCAGCACTAAGCCTACCATAAGTACCTCCGATCTTCAATTTTTTAGTTACAACTCAAGGATCTGTGGGAGGCTGCCCAGACATACAACTCTTTTTCAAGAGGGGCTACCAAGGCCACCAAAATCCTCTTGTTCATAGAGGACAAAGCCAAATTTTGTTCCCGGGCACACGCATGGATGACCATAAAACACTACACCAAACTTGAACCGGCTGCCTACCTCTCCACCACATTTGCACCACACATAAAACACAATCTTATGACATTGTGACTAGGCAACCTGCCAACCCTGGCTAACGCCCGTCCTGGAAGAATATTACCTCGCAGCAGTGCAGGCACTGTGCTTGCCAAAAGGAAGACATAATAGACATAATCTGCATTTGTCCAGGCCTGCTAGATCTATGAAAGAGATTTCTTAAGAGGCTGTTCATTGACAGAGCTATCAGGACTTGCAGGGGAGCCATTGTAGCTTGCTTTAATCCATATGAACCCCAGCTAAACTGCAAGTTTGTCAAGTTTTTGAAACATGTCATGCAAACTGTCCTCCCCAGTTAAACTGTAAGCTATTCACGTTCCTGAAACATGCCAAGTAAAAAACGATGCTCGAAAACTTCAGCTCCAGTGTGCCAAGCACTCACACACCACGGAAAGTCTACAAGTACTAATGACATCCCTCAAGACTGGGACAGCAATAAACCTACCTCTAGGGATATTCTGGCCCCCGCCCTGCACATCTTCTATCCCCCACCTTAACCAAGTTATTTTTTAACGATTTATTAATTTTCACCTTAAATTCTTCAACATCCATTTAATGTTTTTCACTAAATAACTTGTATTGCAATCCAAATCTTCCTTCTTTTCCCTAGAATGTTTTACCATGTAATTTGGCAAAATTGGTATGGTTTTAATCAACTGAAACAATAAATATTTACCACTCTAAGGGCATGTTCACCATTAATTTCTACATGCCCTACCTTCAAATGTCTATCTTTCCTTTATGGACAATAAGGCCTACATAGGGGTGACTTATTAATATTGAAAAGTAAGGTTTAGGCCTATCTAAAGAGGTATTTGAACAAATCAAATATGCAGTTTAAAACTGCCACAGGCAGGTTACCTGGGTGCAGCTAAAAGGCCTTGCAGGACTGCGGTCACTCACGTGCAGACTCTACCCATGCTCATACAAGTGTGCACACATGTAACCAGCCCAGTGCCACTTACTCTAGCTGGATTGCAGTGGCCTTATATTAAAAGGTGGACACTGATGGTAAACATGTGCAGTCCAATTTGCCATGAAATTACTGGGAGTGAGACTCGGATAGGGAGACTGGCAATACTAGATTTGTTGATTCCATTTGCAACAACCTAGCATCCATTGGCTCAGTGATAATGAAGGAGTGGTTACTCCAGCAGTGAACAGATTTTGGTGCTACCTAGGCTTCTATTTCCCATCTAAGTCTTGGGAAATGTTTTCATGAAACAGAAATTCTAAAATCTACAGATGATTCTGCATGATAACTAGAATACAGCATGTTGCAGTGTGTAGCTCTGTGTTTGAAATTGGGTCTCTAGTTGCCAGATGTTTACACTCTGTTCCGGTAGGGACCACAATCCTAGTCAGGGCAAGAAAGATACACACTAAAAGTGTGCTTGTGCTTACCCTCTGGTAGCTTGGCACAGAGCAGTCAAGCTAAACTAAAGAGGCAATGTGTACAGTATTTGTGCACACACACAGTAACACAGTGAAAACCTAACAAAAGTACTGCACAACAGTCACAAATATTTATCTGAGTAAAACAAGACCAAAATGACAAAAATCCAACATACACAAGTCAAATTATGATTTTTAAAGGTTCAATCAGAATGCAGTGCTTAGAAGTCATTAGTTCCATCCAGGGCTATCAGGTAACGCTGGACTGGGGCAAATCCACTGGGGGAAATCCAAAACTTCTGTATGACTGGGCTGGAGTGTAGGCTGCATACAGGAGTCACACAGACCCGCTGACAGTTACTTGGTGAGTTGATACTCTGGAACGATGCATTGATCCAAAGGAGGGTATGCGTCACTATTGCAGCCAATGCGTCGTTTCCTGATCAGGCAATGTCGTTGAGGCATCGATGTCCTGAAGTGATGGGTGCTGCTTCTGATGCATCACTGCTGCGGCCACCAAGTCGGGGCTGCATTGAAAGTCAGGGTTGTGGCGTAATGCAGTCGGCTAGCGGTGTCTGCTGTTTCAGTGCAGGCAGCGGTGAGGCATTGTTTCTGCAGTGGGATGTGCCAGTCCTGATTGACGCGCCGGGTTTGATGCATCATTTCATGAGTTGCAGCACCACACTTACCTCTAAGGGAACAGGACTGGATTTGGCACCACTTGGCAGGGCAGAACACACAGCAGAGGAGTCCAGGGGCTGGTAGCATGATGCAGGTCAAGTCTTTGATGTTCTTGAGACTTCAGAAACAGGAGACAAGCTCCCTCAGGTCTTTGGAGAAACTTTAGATTGCAGGATGTAGAGAGTTAAGTCCAGTCTTCTCACTTCCAGGCAAGAAGCAGCAGGCAGCAGGCAGCAAGCCAACACAGCAAAGCAAACAGAAAAGAGGCGGTCCCTCTTGGCAGCACAGCAGTCCTTCTTCATGGCAGAATTTCCCCATTCCAGAAGTGTTCTGAGTATATGGTGTCAGTGGTCCAGTACTTCTACCCAAAAGGCCTTTATGGTAGGGACGACTTCAAAAGAACTCTCTGAAGTGCACAAGAATCCCTTTCAACCCAGGCCTGGCTCCAGGCTATCAGTAGGGGGTAAATCAGCCCTTTGTGTGAGGTCAGGATACATCCTATTCAGATGTAAGTGTGAACGATCTCTCCTTCTCCCTGCCTGGGAAGACTATCAGTATGCAGATAATTGCACACCCACACCCAGCCTTTCCTGTGTTGTGGCTGTCTAAGGAAAATGCACAAGTGTAGCTACCACCTAAACCCAGACATGTATTCAGAGACAGGCTAAGGTGCAGAATGGTTAAAATAAGAAAGTGACAGCTTTCCCACAGTGGCATTTTCAGACCTGCAATTTAAGAACCAACTTGACCAAAAGATGTCTTTTTAAATTGTGAGTTCAGAAACACTAAACAAGATATCTCTATCTTTTCCCATTTGGAAATTATACTTAAACAATGCTTAAAGTTAACCCTAATGTTAGCTTACCGGAGAGACAGTCCTTGCAATAGTAAAAAATTAATGTTAAGAGTTTTTTACTATCTGGACATGTTGAACTTAAAAGTACATGTCCAACTTTTTAAATACACTGCATCCTGTGCTTGAGGCTAACTAGGGCCGAACCTATGGGTGACATACATGTAATAAAAAGGAAGGGTTGGGCCTGGCAAGTGGATTCACTTGCCAGGTCAAAATAGCAGTTTAAAACTGCACACACAGGCTCTGCAGTGGCAGGCCTTAGACATGTTTTAAAGGCTACACTGGTGGTTGGCAAAATCAATGCTGCAGGCCCACTATTAGCATTTAATTTATAGGCCCTAGGCACACATAGTGCACTTTACTAGGGACTTACAAGTAAATTAAACATGCCAATCATGGAGACCCAATGTATCACATTGTAGACACAGAGCACATGCACTTTAGCACTAGTCAACACGGGTCAGAGTCCTAGAGCCAACAACAACAAATTTCAGCATGCATGTCAATGTCAAAACAGGAGATCAGAAAGCAAAACATTAGGGGAACCACACCAGAAGCTCCTAGGTCTAACACTATGGAGTACCAATTCAGAGATGGTTCAGGTAATTATGCATTTTGTCTTGTAGAACTCTGTGACTGCAGGTGTTTTTTTATGTGCTATTCTTTGGATGGCCTAACAGATCTGATGTTTTGAAGACAAAATAAAGAGTTAACATCCCAGAAGAGGCCTTATGTCAGGGAATTTGAGCTATAGAGCTTAGTAGCCCACATGGATGTCATTTAGGGGTTTCCAGCGGTCGCAGTTGCGACCCTTGATTTGCCCCTTGCTAGGCCTAGCAATGCCTTTGCGACTCCTGGCTACAGATTGCAAAGGCAACAACACATTGAATGGCTTTGGAATATTTCAAAAGCAGCTGCTCCACATGGCTTGCTAGAGACCAGCAACAGTTGAAGCTGCAGCTGTTTCAACTTGTCCCTTCACCAAAGATATTGCTTATCAACACACCCTCCAAAGCCTCTCAGGCTCTTAGCTCCACCAGGCAGGACCATGTTCTGAAGACTCTGCATTTTGCTGTTTTTCTCTGGACTGAGGCAATGATCCCTCCCTCCAGCTGGGTCTCTGTTGAGACCTCAAAGTTTACTGGACTACTAAATAAGCAGTTCTGTGTGTGTCATATGACCGTTGGTTCTATACATGTAACTTGAACAGGGCGCCCTAGTGTTTGGTGGTGCCATGAACAAACAGCTACAGCATAGCATCAACGCCTCTCCAGCACGCATTGAGACAGTTACTATTTTAAAACTCATCTGCATAAGGTGTTTTCTATCAGTACAAGCTGCAGCAACAGTGTACAAAATTGCTGTTTATTTGATATGTCTTGCTGGTTCACTTTTGAGGTTAATGCACACACTACAGAGTCCTATGTGTGATGCTGTCACTTGTTTCAATCATCATGAAATAGTTTGGAGGGTTAAAGGCCTACTGCAGAGCACTGTGTGTAATTTTAGAGCACAATTACATTTTGGGAAAAACATTTTTCTGGTCTATTACTTGTGGTGCACAGATCCTTTGGTATCTCGGAGGTTACAGGTTACAGCCCTGGTAGCAACTCAGTGAGCTATGCACTCACTGCAGAAAGATGTATGTAATCTTCAAGGGCTACCCAGGATTTTTAGGGTAATTTCTCAATCATTCCATATTCTAAGATTAATAAAATGGGTTCAGCAGGATGGTAAGGAAACCACTTACACCTGAGGCCAGTGGTTAAAATAACACACAGATCAACATACCTTGCCAGACATATGAAGTGCTTCATAGAAAATGCACATGGACCATCCAGCACATGGAGACTCTTAGCTCAGGGCTTTAAAGTTCACAATGTGGGAGTAGTGAAAAACATTGCTACCCAAGACAAAGGCTCTAACATTGGCTGTCTTGAAAGAATGAAACGATGAGCTGGGCTTACCAAGATTTGAACCTTTGACATACAGCATAAACAAGTGCCTATCGGCGCAGCCCTACTCCAGTAATTTGCCCACCTTCTTGGCCTCAATACATATTCCAGCTTGTAGTTTTTTATTTAAATACATTTTATTGAAATGAAGCATCAATAGATATCAACAATGCCAAAAGTGCACACAGAATGGCGCACTCTTAAAATAAGACATCTGCTACCCAGCGCAGGATGTTGTTTTACTCACATATCTCTTCACAATGAATAAACTGCGCTCCATACTTTTAATTTGAAAAAGTCTTGATACTTAATAAATGCTGTGTAAAACATATCACTAGGATAACAACGAGAAAGAAAGATAAGCACAAATGAGGGAGGAAGATAGAATAGGGACTCAGGAAAAACTGGGAGCCTACTAGGAACACATGAAGCAAAGGGAGAGAGATATAGAAATTCAGAAGTTGCAGCTCAAGACCCAGACTGCAGCTGCAGGTGCACTCCCACACATTTTGCAGAATTATCTTATTGGTGTCTCACTATTTTCAGTCCTACTGCTTTCTGGGAGGAAATGTGATACCTCCACCTGAATGCAGAGGTTTTAGTTGCTAAACCACCTTCAATGTCAGGTTATCAGAGGGAAAATGTAATCCCAAGAACCAAGAGTACATTTCATATCTCAGACATCATCAGTCCCTAAATTGACCTCACTGTCATCAGCTGCACCTACCTTCCTTCTCACCATTGTTGGAGTGTGTCTTTTTACACTAATATTAATTATGTGATCTTGCAATATATTGTGTGATGAAGCTGCGTAGAAAATGTGTTAACATAGAAAATAATGCACACGTTTGAAATGTGCTCACAGGGAGTGGCTACCAATGTGTACAAAGACTAATGAAAAGCTTATTAATTCTGAATTATTATGCAATACTGTTTTGAATTGTATTAGTATATCATAATTAGAGTTATGTGTTAAGAGTTTGCTTTATTAAATCAGAGGGCCTTAGCTTAGCGAGGGTTTGGGCCTAGCTGCCTGGCCTCGTATTGAATTGTGTTTCTAACATGTAATGCACTGTTTTCCTGAAGGACACAAAGCTGTACTTTTCCAGGAGCTGTATGTGTGTAGCCGTAGTAAATTCTTTCTCATGAGAACCGGCTTGCTCAAGGTGACATTCTTGCTGGATGCAACAGAGTAATTTGTAACAGGTGCAAGGTTTACCGTACTAGGAGAAGACAATGAAGACTCTGACTGGAGCATAAAGTGTAACATTTTCTACCTGACATTCCAACCGTTGAAGATGTCAATAACATGGACCAATCCGCGACATGGGGACTGTAAACGGGGGAAAATTCTAGTAAGGTCCTTACCGAATTATTGGACAGAGATAACGATGCACCGAACTTATCCAATGAGGAATTAGGGAATAGTTAGACAGTTTTGATTTAAAGGTGTAATCCAAGGAAAACACACACACTTTTTCTTCCACTTTAATGGGGACATTTGCCATTTTCTTTTGCCATAAGATTCTTTCCTTCCGGACATTCCAAATCCATACTTTAGAATATAATTGTCCTGCCACTTTCAACCATCCTCTACCCCCACTCTTGCCTGATACTTACTTCACCTCCTTCTGAGGGAAGTAATTCGTTTCTGAGCTATGCTATCTTGAGATTTTACCCCGTCCTATCTCTGCTGATGGTGAATCGACTGATATCCTGAGGACGAAGACTGACGCTATTTGCTGATCTGTTGGATTGGTAACTATCCAATGCAAAATTGTGATTGTCTGTTTGCCTTTCTTTCTAGATACCAACTGCTATTTTGACAGAGGCCATAGTTTAAATGTTTTCTAAATTCGTGTTTACTAAAATGTTTTGCATGAAGCCCAACATGCTAATGCTGATTTGTGGTTAGTAAAGGCGTTCACAAATATCTTATGCAAATAGACAAATGACTGA
This sequence comes from Pleurodeles waltl, assembly GCF_031143425.1. Lineage (NCBI taxonomy): Eukaryota > Metazoa > Chordata > Amphibia > Caudata > Salamandridae > Pleurodeles > Pleurodeles waltl. The sequence goes on along the minus strand of NC_090448.1, from coordinate 253,356,326 downwards.
GTTCTTGCTTTGTTGAATCATGTATTAATGAGACTCTGCTAAGTTGCTTCATATTAATGATGTGCCTAAATACTGAATGAATATAACTGATGCATTAATCAAAGTCATGTTTGATCACTAATTAGGATTATTTGGCATGGTTTGGGTTAATAAGATTAATAGGCATGATGTTAGATTGTAACCAATAGGGAAATAAATATCTTAACTTTTGACTAAACTGGTGTGGTTATTGGTAACCTTAAGGTTATGGTGAGTTCGATGATTAATCCTTATTGAATGTTTATTGATTTGTAATTGTTTTCATTGATTGTTTATTGATTTATTGATTTGTGATGTCAAGAAGATATTTCGTTCTGGAAAGTCCCCAAACGTGGTCCAAAGGTTTGTCGACCTAAACGTGTCTCCTTGTAAGTTTACTTATTAAGGCCCTGATGCGCTAACACCATTGGCTGGACATAATCTGGTTTGGTTCTTTTGTTGTGGTTGTCACCATATTATAGCACACTGCTAGCAGTCCTTCCCTTCGATCACTTAAGAAGAGAACTTCACAAAGGCCAAGTGAAACCTATAGCACCTCTGAGGGAGCATTTCCCCACCACACTCATTCTCTACTGCCGAAGCTGGCTTGACCTTCACAATTGTTATCACCAGTGACTGCTAACTGTAATCAAAAGACCTTTAGCTTGCGCTATATGAAATGGGAGGGATGCAAACATGCACTTTAACAGCCTGCCCCTCTCACCAGGGGCGCCTGGACGCAATGCAATCAGGTGCCATCTTGAAAATCCACAGATCACAGAGAGGTCTTTTGATCCCTGTGGTCTCTTCCATCAAGGTTTGTCTGATGTTCAGAGACTGGCATTTTTTCCTGATCTTCAGAGAGTGGAATTGGCCACCAACACCCTTTATTACACCATTAAAGCAACTTGTGGAATATATGCTACAGGTTTGCTGGCCTGTGCGACAGTGATAAACATCTGGAATCACTATAAGTGTCAAATTGTCCATTGATGGCTGTAACACATTAAACAGTTCCAGGCTTTTCAGGCAGTGGGTCACTGTGCATTGGACAAAATTATGTTGATTAAAACCCAGAAATGGCTAAGATGTCTGACGTGAAATAATATGACTTGTCACCATGAAAGAGTATGTTCTTCACTGTAAGTCAGGCCTCTGTTTCAATGAGGGATGAGAACCATTATTATTACTTTTTTTAGATGTTTGAACTCAACTCTTTTCAGACTGATCACGTGGGAGAGCATTCTCTTGTCTGCTCATCTATGGGAATCCTGCATTATCCATTAGTTACAACCAGTCATTTACCGAGTTGCAGTAAATTCTTTATCGTTATATAATTGTTGCAGTTTGGCTAGGCCTTAAACACAAGTAACTGGAGCACTTTATTTATATTATCTGTGTTGTCAGCATTGCGATCGGATGGGCTGTCATTATAAAGTGTGAATGTATTCGTATGAAAGGGAATGTTCTGAAGCAATATGTTCATATGCGGTGCTCGTTAGTTGTACGTAAACTGGATTCCTTGGTTAAAGAGTAAATTAATACAAACAATATTTATAAAAATAATTGCTTTGTCAGTTATACTCACTAGTACTTTTTTGCAAGTCATAGATTTTGAAGAACAAACGTGGGTAATGACAAAGTTGTAGGCTTAAAATAAAGATAATGTTTTAAACCCTGAAGTGCATTTTGTGTGATCTTGGACACATCGCTTTCATCCGCTATGCCCCAATTGCTGTATTTAAATAAAGTGGTAGAAAATAAAAGTAAGACAATGTGTGGTGCTGCCACACTCAGTGATGGTTATTTTATGCTTGCTCTGAGCTTTTTAACCAACAGTATTCTACATAGTGCATGTAGCAAACTACAAGTCCCTGAAGCCAAAACGTTTTTGCCTGAGGGTAGGACAGGGAAAAGGACATATGGCTACTGTGAGATCAATGTATGTTTTTCTTTTTCCACCCATTGTGTACCTATATACATATTCCCCCTGACACCTTCCAAATAAATTATTAGTCTTGTTGTGCCTGATAATTTACTTGGAAAGTACAGAATTTGAAACTAGAAGGAAGTTGAAGGATGAAGCGGAAAGACGTGTTTTATACATTATGGAAAATTATAGGCCATGTCAAGCTGCAGTCTGTCTTGTGAAGGCTCACAATTGCTTAGCAGATCCTGAAGTATTAGAATATTTCCTTAATACATTTGAGCCATCCCCCAGGTTTTATTTGTGCATAGATTGATTGGAGGTTGTTTAATGTCGAACTGCCTCGAATAGAGATATGTGCTTCAGGTGGGCTTTTGTGACACGGAATGGAAATGTGTGTCTGACTTGGGCCATTCCGACACTAGTGTGTGGAAACTGATAGGCTGGCACATCAATCCAAGACCAGTTGTAGCTGATCAACACCTCTGGCTGCAATCATATTGAGTATCATACGAATGAGAGCCTTAAGCAGTGTTTGAATACCACCTTGGCCTTATTCCAAACATGCAAAAATGTTTATCCAGCACATATTGTCTGCATATAATTTTTCTCACTATAAGCATAGTCAGCTGGAACGTATGTCATGGAGTATTTTCTACTTTGAGTAGTAGCCAAGACTGGCCTCAATAGCTGCGTACCATCCCAACCCCCATCATGAAGATTTGCACTGCCTGTCACTGTCCATTCTTTCAGTGCATTGTGTGGTGAGGGATGTTTTCGAGGCTGCTGCCACTGCTGTGCCTCTCTTAGGATTACGGTTGTCTGCACTTCTACAGATGATGTCCTGATTAAGCTTCCCAATCATGTTTGAGTGTAATCATGCAGGGATATGGATGGCACTGAGAACTGTAAGTGAACATTGTGGATGGGAATTGAGCAGCATAGCATGGTCGTTTTGAAAATGATGGTTGCCTATGGCTATGTGATGTTTGCATTTTTTATGTGGTAGCACTATTGTTGCTAGATGTGTAATATCTAAAAAAGACTTGTGTCTCCTATGTATTGATTAATTTTACACTAATACTTTGATTCCCTTTGGTAAAGTCACTTCCTGTGATGTGATTAGGGTCAAGTGTCACATGATATCACTTTGTGTAATGCCACTTAGGGTGAGGATATGTGGTGTCCCTTCTTGTGATGTCATCACAAGTCAAACAGCATATTACGTCACTTACGCTACCCCTGTCATTTTGGTGTATCGATGACTATGGTAGCCCGTTCTAGACTGTTAGGAACTTAGGGCCTGATTTAGAGTTTGGCAGACAGGTTACTCCGTCACAAACGTGACGGTTATCCCGTCCACATTATTACGATTCCCATAGGATATAATGGGATCGTATTATGGTGGACGGTATATCCCTCACGTTTGTGATGGAGTTACCCTATCAGCCAAACTCTAAACCAGGCCCTAAATCTGCAATGTTCCTACTCCTTCAGTCAGGAATGTAGTGATAAGTGGGGTAGGGGGGTCACAAGAGTTCTGGGATAGAGTATCATCAAGACTGAAATATATTTGTTCAAGTAAAAGTCTACCCTGAGTAACGGTAGACTTGGAAAGAAACGTAGGAGGGGGGCCACTAGCTAAAAATGGCCCACCCGTTGCAAAGGAAAGACAGAGAGCTTACACTCTCCACCCTAAACACACTTCTTGTTTGATAACCATTGTTTATTGACTTACAACATATAAACACGTTACAAAAACAAGCAAGCATTTGCAATGCAGTGGGTCTCACATTTGCTCGAGTTGGAGCTATTCGCGTTGTAAACTCCTAACCGGACTTTTCTTGCCACATAAACTGAAAAGGAAAAGTAAAACAGTTTCACACAAGCAAGCCGACGGCCGCCCTGAGTGTGAAGGAGACACACAAAAGGAAACAGAAGTTTGCTTGCAGTCAAACATATCAGCAAAAGTGCAATTATCCATGTAACCGGTAAAAGTGCAATTATCCATGTCACAGGGTCGAAGTCATGCAAAGCGCTCGACCACTGCCCAGCGAGATCATGCTGCACAGGAAAGAAAAAGAAAAAGTAGTCCAGAAGCCATTCGGAAAATACAGAGCATCGTATGTTTTCAGTAGTTTACCTGTGCTCTTGAGGAGGGCTAAACCACGGAAAAGGCATGATGTATGCATGCCTTTCACTAATGAAATCAACGAATTTTAAAAGGCAAGCCCAGGAACCAAACAAACTGATGGGCATGACATGGGCGTGGTTAAAAGCCCATGGAGAAATTACAACAGGGTCCAGAGTGCTTGGGCGCTCGACCCTAAAAAAGGAACAATACTGTAATTGCCGCCATTGCCGTAGTTCTCCCTACACACTAGTGTGGAAAGACATATGAACTTACCTGATACGTGAAAACCTATAAGCCATAGCTCTCTACCCATTTCCCACATATGCGCTCATATTTCTCAGGATAAACTTCCTTCTACTCACCTCGGCAGTCCGCTTTTTCTACTACCCAATATTGTGCCCTAATCAGGTATAGTGGCGACCGGAGCTATGTCCAAAATCCGTCAAACACACTCTCTTTATTTTGATGCCACCATCTCAGTTGACGATGCTCGGTAAATGTCTTTACCCTTAGGAATCAGATGAGGTACACCGACCAAGTCAAAAATCACAAATAAAATTCAATAAAAATCAGGGAAGATAAAATGTAGACAGGTATGCGTGAATACACCAATATATTCATAAACAACAGCAAAATGCCTCATGCCATGGGTTTTTGTTGCCCTACAGCAGCAAGAAAGAGCACAGGAGTATAACCATTCTACTAACATAGCACTGCTGGGAAATAACAAGGTGAACTAAAGACGCCACGGACGCAGAATTTGGAAAATCAGTCCCTGTGAATGGTGGGAACCGCATGGAAAACTCTAACGTAAATAACTGCGTTTTTGTCAAGTTGTCTATCTCTTTCTTCTAGAAGATTCTAAATTGGAATCGCAGCCTATCCGGTAGTTTACAGCAACTTTAGCTCAGTTTTATTTGAAGGCTCAGTGTGTAGGAAAAACGTGTAACGTTGATGAGCATCTCTTTTTTCAGGGATGTCAACCGCGGGGTGAAGCGATGTAATGCTGCGCTGCGCCTGTAATGCTACGGAGTGAAACTTGGATAAAGAACGATTCAAAAATATAGCTATTCCGATTGTTTTAGCACAGCGATAATGTGATATCCCGTGTGGTCATGTATACAATTAGTTTATTCAGCTGTCAAAATAAACACGTAAATATTCGGTATTCTTTCTTCAAATGTGACCTTTTGACGTTTTCTTCCACATGTGGCATCGAATCTCACCACTGCTTTTATTCCATTGTTCCCGCTTCTCGTGCGTCGCCGCATCTCGCCTTCCAATAGCATGAACTCTCTTATCAGCGACATTTTGATACAGCAAAACTCCGTGGGTTTTGCATGTGATAGTAGATGGCCGACAGTGATGATCATAGCAATAAATCACTTCCAGCAGCTGATGCTCTTCATAAACTATTCAAGCGGCTCGCGCTGGGTTTATTGTGTTGGCAGCGCCCGGTGGCACGCCGTAGCCATGTATTCACTCTGCACCATATATTATACTGTCTACAAAACGCTTCAGAATATCCAATAAAAGAGACATGATGTGCTCATTGTGAAATACTGAATTATGTATATGCTTGCCTCACCCAGCTCTCCCAACGCGATCATATGAGACATTCAAGACAAGAATATAAACAGGAGAAAAAAGCCAACGCACCAAAGGCCTTGGTAGCTTTTTAACGGTGACTTCTCAGTCATTGTGCACATCGCTGTGGCTTGGCAATGTGGCAGTTCGCTAGCATATGAGCCCAGAGGCAAACATCCCTAAAGCATATGTTTGAAAAAATCCAAGATTGTAAAAGTATGAACGCTTGTTTTGCATTGTATTTATATATTACACTAAAGAAAATACTAGCTTAGCCCTACCCAGCTTTGTTACACGTACAGACTGATTACACTTAGAAGGTCTAAGGTGAAATGTGAGTAGAGTTTGAATGAATTACATGTTTATCTAGATTAAGAATATGAGCAAAGTGTATAACAATGAAATTGATAATTAATGGGCTAATAACCCTAAAGTATATTATAAAGGATATTTCAAATTTTAGAAGAGTTTCATGACCATATGAAAGCCCAAGACCACAGGCCAAGTCTCTTGATAACGTCATGGATCTCTGAGGTGACTTGCAATATTCATAATAGTGTATGGTGTTGAAGCTGAATTTTAATAATGAATATTCATTTATTCTGAGTTTTGAATTTGCATAGAAAATGTATTAACTTAGAGAAAAATAACGCACGCATTTGAGTTTGCGCTCATCAGAGTGGCCGCTAGTGTTCACAAATTGTACTTATGAATTACTTATTAATATGAAATGTTGGGGGGGCGTGGCTGACCGGCGATAATGGCGGATGCGTGAATTTTCCGCTCTGCTCAGGCCCAGCCCAGCAAATATCCTGTTGATCCTACACCATTGTGGGATTGAAAGTGGCACTAATCGCAGTAGAGGACTGGGGACAAAACTAGGAGACCCGTGGTGAGGGTCAGAGCTGTGGGGAGCGAACCGCAAGCGAACCGGGAGACTGGACGCTTCGGCCGCGGCTAATGAGGTGGCACCCGCGGCCAGTGTGCGCCCGGAGAGGCGGCTAGGCCGTGACAAACTAGTGCGATTCCGAGATCCAGAGGAGCCCCCGCAGACCCCGTGACGACACACTACGGAAGCAAGACGGGCCCCTCGCAGATCGGAGCTGGAAATAACTGCCGTGGCTGACGAGGCGGCACTTGAGGCTAGCGTGCATCCGGAGAGACAGCTAGGCCCTGACAGGCGTGTGCGGCTCGGAGGGTCCGGAGGCGCCCCCATGGCGATGAAGGGGCAGCGGGAGGCCAAGCAACTGGGTCCCAGCAACGGGGCAGCGCTAGAGAGTCCCGCGAAGATGCAGTGAGGAAGTGAGATGGCCCCCTCGCCGATCAGAGCAGGAAATAACAACAGGAACGGGGTGGTAAATGCCCGGAGAGAGGCCGGGCTAGAACACCCTACACTCCTAGTGTACAATACAGCACCAAGGGGGACCTCTTTGGAGTGCTGGATGATCGGACACACTGTAGTGGTGCGCGTTAGACACCAGAGGCATCATAAGTACAGTGTGCCCTCAGACCAGGATCCCTGGAGTCTGATAAGGCCCTGCTGGGGACCATATGGGCTTGACACCAGATGAATCCATGCCACCGCTACGATCCAACACAGAGACATGTAGCACCCTGAGGGGAAATAGACAGGGCCACTGGATTTAGTGGCGTTAGGACACACCTGCTCCCCCACAACCTTGGCAGACATATTGGTGAGGGTAAACAGTATACCAGGAAAAGGTACTACTGGTGACGACCCATCCCACGACATCGGGCCCTCCACTGGCCAGCTTCGCATCGAGGGGTGGAAAGGCGACTTTGAGCCAGACCGCAGAGACCCCCACCAGACCCCCTTTGAATCTACCACTTGTCACACCGAATGACGACCAAAAGCTGGAACAGATCTAAGTCACAGGGGCGGTGCCGCACAAGTGACATGACCCAAGCAGACATGGCGAGCCCCGTTCTGCACTCTTTACAGGCCACGCTGGACAAGATCCTGGGAGTCATAGAGGAATCCAAAACAACGCTCCAATGGGAAATTGGCCAAGTGTCTGCAGAACTGGGCCTGTTGAGAGCAGGCCACTAGAAACCAGCGGACAAGGTTCAGCGCACTGAAACTACGGAATTGACCCCAGTGCACCAGGAGATTAAAGGTACCTTCTCACAGTTGACCGACTGTATTCAACGGCTGGAACGACGAGCCGAAGACGCTGAAGGCCAGAGCCGAAGGAAGAACGCACAAGTTATCGGTCTTCCAGAGGGCATCAAGAGCACTGACATGGAGATCTTCCTGGAGGAGTGGCTAAGGTCGAAGGTTGCCCCGGACCAACTCAACCCCTTCTTTGCATTGGAAAGGGCACATCGAGTGCCGGCGAGGCCTCTTGCTCCGGGCCGACCCCTACGAGTAGTGGTGGCTAGGATGTTGCATTACAGGGACAGGGATGTACTGCTGCAGTGAGCCAGAGAGGCCGGGCCATTTCGCATCGACAATGGAACAGTAACCCTCTTCCCAGACTTCACGGTGGAGGTACAGGCCAGGTGTGCCTCTGATGCTGTAGTGAAGTGAGCACTCCGAGACGAGGGCATTCAGTACTAGCTCCTGTTCCCAGCCAAGCTGAGAGTGGTCATGGAGGGACACACTGTCCTCTTCCAAACCCCTGAAGAAGCATGGGAGTGGCTGGAATCACATGAAGCGGGGGAGACCCCCAAACCAAAATGGGGCGCGACACAGCATGAAAGCAGGAGAGCAAAGAGACAACGATTTAGGGTCCAACCGAGTACTGGTCTGACCCCAGCACAAAAAGCTTTGGACAGAAGAGCTGCCCTAGAGGCAGTGGCATTGTTGCGGAGTGCAGACCCGAACGGAGACCACAGCAGAAGGGACTCGGACCATCATACTCACTCCACGGACTCACACCATTCTGATGAGGCTCCAAAGGTTACCCAACAAACAGCAAATGACTTGGGATGATGCTATCCTGGTGTCACCGACCACTTGATAAGGGGTTTTGTTTGACTTTGGGGCCATGATGGCCATGGACTCCCACCCCCCCAAGTTTCTCGACCGAAACTGTACGAATGTCAAGAACACTACATGATCTAAAGTTATTATTAAGTTTGTTCAATTTATGCTGGGCAATCAATAGTTGAAATGTTGCTCTGGGGTTTGGGGATTGGGGATTGAAGTTGCATGTTTTTGTTGCACTCAGGAGATTTGACATTGCTGAACCGAGGCTGACATTGGTGATTGGGGACCGAGAGGGAGAGTTGAAGAGTGACTGCCACTGGGAGGGGTGGGTGTTCCCTCCAGATTATGACTCCATCCAATGGCGGACTGCAAACTAGTAACCTGGAACATCCGAGGGATGGGGAATATTATCAAGCGCACAAGATCTTAGCATATTTAAAAAGAAGAGGGGTACATATAGCACTACTCCAAGAAACACATATAACTTCTCGAGAGGTGGACAGGCTGCGATGTAGGTGGAGAAGGCAGATATTTGCTAACACATACTCGACATTTGTACGTGGCACACTGATATGGGTGAGGGCCGGGGTCCCATTTGAAGCCATGTCCTCAGACATTGACCAGGAAGGCCGATATGTAATAGTGGAGGGCAGATTACACGGACAACATGTAGTGCTGAGCTGTGTGTATGCACCTAACCAGGAGCAAATCCCTTTCTTACAAACCCTTTCTGGACAACTGGCTAGACCCTCAGGAGGACAGTTACTTATTGGAGGGGACTTTAACTGTGTACCAGAAACAGTAATGGACCGCTCTCTTCCTCCCTTGCCCGGGGCAACGGCACACAAGATGACAAGAGGCCTGAATGAATGGGTAACACACTGGGGGCTTGAGGACGTCTGCGGGTCCAGCATCCTCGGAATAGGGAATATTCACGCTCCTCAGGCCTCCAATAACTGTATACTAGAATAGACTGGGTACTGTGTACTGGAAGTCTAACTCCCGAGATTGCCCAATCCAAATACCTAGGCTGAACCCCGTCGGACCACAGCCCGTTACTTATTACCTGGTGCTGCTCCGGAGTTAGGGGCCCCATCCTGACGTGGAGACTTCAGCCGATGGCACTAGAAGACCCAGCGTACAGAGAGGATCTTAGGTCCCACCCACTGGAACATCTTAGCATTAATAAGGGGTCCACTGCATCATGACACATAGAATGGGAAACTCTAAAAGTTACGACACAAGGCTACTGTATGGGACATTCGGTGGGGATTAGACAAACCCTTGAGCTGGAATTTAACCGCCTGGAAAAGGAGATACACGACACGGACAACGAGCAGGGTGAGGACCAGACAGCACAGCAACGTCTCCTTAGTATAAAAAAGACATGCAATCACACCCTAGAAAGGCTGTGTTGCCACAATTACCAGAAACACCTAGCGTCTCTGCATGCAGAGGAGGGTAGATCCGGCAGAATGTTGGCATGGCTGGTGCTGCCCAGTGAGGAGGGTGTCATGATCACGAGCATCCGTGGGACGGATGGGGGCCATGTTTACGTGCCATCTGATATAAAGGAAGCATTCAAAACATACTACACGTTCCTCTACAGGCAACCTGAGGAAGACCTACCACATTCGTTGGGATGTCGTTTACAGTCGCTCCCACTGAGGACTTTAGCGGTTGCTGACAACGATCCCCTGGGGGAACCGATGACATTAGACGAGGACAAAACTGCCATTTCACAACTCACAGCTGGCAAAACACCAGGCACAGATGGAGTCCCTAAAGGAGTTCTATAAGACATATGCAGATATCCTCGCCCCGCATTTGTCGCGCTCTATACAGAAGCATTCGAAAGGGGCATGCTCCCTGAGGCACTGGTGGTCCGCTTACCCAAGACCAAATCACGCAATGCCTCAGTGACTGACTTCAGACCCTTATCCATGTTGAACTGTGATTTCAAGATCCTGAGCAAGGCCATAGCTAACAGCCTGCTCTGGCATATTCCCCACCTAATACACGAGGATCAGAATGGTTTTATATCTGCGCGTCACACCTCCCTGAATCTTAGGTGACTATTTTCACTTTTACATCTGCCACACAACGAACGACACCTCGGAGCCGTACTGCTCTCAGTGGACCTTGAGAAGGCGTTTGACTTACTAAGATGGGACTACATAAGGGCAGTAATGATCCGCATAGGCTTGGGGGAGAATTGGGTGCGTTGGGCGGAACTAATGTATTGCCTCCCAATAGCGAGGGTCTGAACTGGCAGAACAGTATTGGACGCCTATCCCATATTCCATGGCACCAGGCAGGGATGCCCTCTCTCTTTCTTGCTGTTCGCCCTAGCTATCGAGCCCCTCGCGGTTCAGTTCCGAATGGAGGGACACAGTAGGGGGATACAGTGGGGCTCTACCGACCATGTCGTATCGCTCTATGCGGATGACCTACTAATTTACCTGCAGGATGGTACATCAAGGATCCCTTGGGTGCTCCATCTGCTTGAGGACTGCGGTGGTCCATCCGGTCTCAGAGTGAATAGGAAAAAGACATATGTTTTTCCACTGACCGCGGGTATGGAATGCCCCTCTTTCTGTCCTGGGAATATTATATTTTCCCCCCGCACATTCAAGTACCTGGGTATACAAGTGTTCCAACGATCTGGGAGACCTACGGGATGGCAACCTAGGTAAAACACTTCAGTCTCTGAAGTCGTGCATGGCTTTTTTGCACTCTCTTAGGCTATCTGTGATGGCTCGTGTATCATTGTCCAAAATGATTATGTTGCCCATCTCCAATACTACTTCATTCACCTCCCAGTGAATATATTGGTGGGTTGGTTTAGAAAGCTGAATGTGCTCCTCGGGGAACTCGTCTGGGATGGGGGCCAACAGCGAACACCTCTCGCCTCTCTTCGCCACCCCACTGACGGAGGTGGATTGGGCTTACCAGATTTTGAATTATACTATTTGTCCTGTCAGCTTCAGTGGGTTGCCAGGTGGCTTGCGGGTGAGAACTGGCTTGATCTGATTACATCCTGGGGTGAGGTCAGAGGTGACCCACTGTTAGCACAGATGCTCAGCTCTCAGATCCACCCCCGGCACAGAATGTCATGCTGACGGTGGTCTTATCCTGCTGGAGAAGGTGTCTGAGACACATGGGCACGACTGTGGCCTACTCCCCTGAAATACAACTGACGGGGATACCCTTGGGACATGGAACTGTACCCTATCGGGAAACCAGATGAGGACCTGGACACAGACAGGAGTGATGACCTTAGAAGACTGCTTCTGTGAAGGGGTCTTGCGCCCATTCACGGCACTGGTGGAGTCCCAGGGGGGCAATTTCTTTTATACCAGACATTGACACATGCTATATTGGGACTATGGCCCACCATGAATACAGAGCCAGGGACGCATAGAATACTCCAACTTTTATTGACAATAGGGGAGGACACCCACTTGATTGCTAAGCTTTACAGGGCCCTTAACAAGGTTATGCTGGAATTCCTGCAAACACTAAGAGCAAAATGGGAGGGGACAATAGGCAAGGAGTTGAAGGACACAAAGTGGCAGAAAGGTCTAGCACACCCTCGTAGGGTATCGCACAATAAACTTATCTGTTTAATTCAATACAATTATGTATATAGAACATACCTTACCCCTCGCAGACTCAAGGTGATCTATGGAGGCAAAACCAGGGATTGCCCCAGGTGCAACGCTGTGGATCCAGACTTGGACCATATGATATGGGAGTGCCCCTAGATACCAAAGTGCTGCCGGGGAGTGCTGGAGTCCTTGGGGGTGCCCTTGATACAGAATTGAACCTGAACCCTTCCTTCCGTCTGTTGGGTTTACATGCTAGACCAACCTCCAAAAAAGTTGGCAGCAGGTTCCTGGACCTAGTTCTGGTGTTGCTCAGGTGTCGGATTACTATGACCTGGAAGTCCCCCATGGGCCCGGCCCTGGTGGACTGGAAACGGGATGTATGAACCTGGGCCCAGGCCGAACTCCATGCATTATGCAGGTAGGAGGCTCAGGGGATGCATGCACGTCCTATTGCTCCATTGTGGGCTGAGGTAATGGAGGCTTGGAAAGCGTGGAGACTAGATGCAGATGAGGGCCTGGAGACGGGTGGGGGCATGCCCTGCTGGCGCTGGACTACAGACTCACACAAGGGGGAGCGGAGATATGACAGAACATATGCCTTGCCACAGAGAAGATGTGATATCCCAATTGCGAGAGGTGGGGGGCAGAGGCTACTGCGTTGATGCCAACACACATGTACTGTATTCACTGATTCAGTGGGAAGGGTGATTGGGACTGCCCCAGGAAGGCCCCACTCCATTACTGGTACCGAGGAGAGACCTCAGTGGGGACACCAACCTCCCAAATTAGATAGCTCAGATACCCTTGAATGCCCCAGACATATCACAGCACTGAAATGTCTTACCAGCGCATCGTTACAAGTTTTAGTTAAAGCGTTAATAGTTTAAATGGTAACAGCAACGATAGTCACAAATGTCCTATGGTCAGAGCGGGAGGGGGGTTGCAAGGCCATGCAACTGTGATCTATACGCTGTATGTGCTGGATGCCAACATTATACACAGAAAAGTCATGACTTAATTATGTTACGGATTGAGAACCAGCTGTACCGTATGCATTTGCATATATATCATGCGCCGAGAGCTATCACTTTCGGCTAAATGTTGTACCTTCATAAAATAGCAACAAACAAAGTTTAAAAAAATGAATATGAAATGTTGAGCTATGTTTGATTAATGTAGTAATATGTCATATTAAGAGTTATGCATTATGTATTAGCTTTATTAATCATAGGCCTTAACTTAGTGCGGTCATGACATAGTTGCACGGCCTCATGTCAAGCTGCATTTCTTAGGCGTTTTATCAATTGGTTGCTTAAAGAATTAAATTGTGATTTTCCACTGTACCGACCAAGTGCTCGTAGCTGAAGTTCGTTCTCCTGAGACGCTGCTTGCTAGAAGATGCTGTACTAGGTAGGGATGCATTGTATATCGTAGTATGTGTGAGACTGACTTTCCCAGGAAAAGACAATGGACATTGATTGGAGTATAAGCTGCAAAAATCTAACTTAGCCGGACTGCACTGAGAAAAGGTATGCCATTAGCTCTATTCTTTCGAACTGCCCAGAGAGCCCACTTTTCGATTATTCCTTTTCTTTACTGCATAAAGAGACTTTACTTTTCCTGAACTTTAAAGCTGAATCCTGTTGCCGTGCTGACCGAACTGATGATCTACTGACGAAGACTGTCACAGCTTGCTGAGCCATACTGAAGCAAGGTATAAGACGATGTTACTGATTGTTCTGTTTATTTGCTTTTGTTTCTAGGTTCCAACCGCTATTTTGGCAGAGCCATAGTTAGATGTTTTTCCAAATTTGTGTGGCTAAATTGTTTTGCGAGAAGTCCAAACATGCTATTCAAATCTGATGTTAGTTAGGGTTTTCACTGACGAGGCTCAAAACATGTATTAAGAGTTGATGTATTTTCTTCGCTGAATCTAAATGTACGCTATTTCGTGTGCCCAGTTATTCGTGTTATTAATTTGCACTATAACCCTAGAATGTGTGGTAGCTCAAGCTTTGATTAAATTGTGATTCTTTCGCCACTTTGGTCAGTCAGTGTTGTTTTTGTATGTTTATCATTTGATTTTGAAACTTAGTTACGTGATATTATCATTGTTAATATAAGGAAATTAACATTCTAACTTTTACATAAAGGTGTGGTTATTCATGGCCGAGAGGTCATGCTATGTGGAAATTAGTAACTCCTATTGATTACTGATATCATTGATTAGTGTTGTTATTGATCTGTATTGGTACATGGTTATATGTTGGGAACTACTCGAAGCGCAGTCAAAAGGTCCACCGGCCTATACGTTTCTCTCTTGTAAGTTTACTTAATAAGGCCTGACACACTAACAGAGATGGCAGCAGAGATTGATGGTTTGTCGCCTTAAGAGACCATCATAGAGGCCCGGTACATGGATTGTCTCCTTAAGAGCCCATCATACAGTCCAGAGATAGGCAGAAGAGTATTTGATCCCAGATATTGTCAGTGAGAAATAACAGGTGTTTCCAGGGATGGTAGTAGGGAAAGGGTGAATATCCTACAGAGAGCAAAATAATTCACAGATTTGGTGAAATTGGTTAAAATTTTAGATTTCCTTTTTGATTTGATGATACAAAGTGGAAAGAAAGTGTGCCCCTAACTACCTAGAATGACTTTCCCAGAATATTGAAGCTTGCCAATGATTGTTGGAGGATGTTCTCAGCGTTGCAGTGACAGTGTGAATGAAGTAGGTTTTGCGCTTGCACAGCTTATGCAAATCGCAGGTGAATTGTGATGTTTGGAAGGGTTCAGGATGTTTGCATTCTCATGTGTGTAGCGCTTTGTGCTCAAAAAGTTGTCCACGTGGTTGTTGGTATACGGACCCTGCGTGGTCTAAGACTCCGGAATATATCTGAAAATTGTATGAGACACTTCGTTTTTGTTGTAATTTGTCTGATTTAATAAGTCGATCAGGCGTGGTCGACAAGTCAGAGTATGAGTCCACGTGAGTGAAACCATTTTTTCAACTGAGATCGTACAAGTCCTGTGTGCACCAGGACAGACCCACTGATCAGTTGAGAGTGAAATTTGCAGGTAAAATTTTGCTTACGAATCAGAGAAAGAAGGAGTAGCTGCTAGAGCGAAAGTCATCAGTGAAAAACCCGTAAAGTTTCAGAAGCGATTGTATTACCTTTCCTGTAGTAAACTGACAAATTGGGTTTTGATTTTGTTTAGTGCTAGCAATAATTTTGGATTAATTTTAGTGTGAATCTGAGTTCGGGAGGACAAGCCGCAAGACTTTGTCAGCCACAGTACATGTGAGTGCGACGTCATTGGAGCCGCACTGGGATAGGTTGGTTTGTGAGAAGGGTCATGCACGGATTGAAAGCCATTTGCGAAGCGCAACTGGCTGAGAAGGTGGGTGAAGAGAATTCTGGGATTGAAAGTCACTTGCTGATTCGATTTAGGACAACACCAAGGTCATGCAAAAATGAGTTTTCAAAGCTTTAAAGAGTGCTTTAAGTGGATATACATATATTATCTATACCCCATCGAGTATAGGGGATATTGCACCACCAGAAGGTACACCAGCTTTAATTGTAATCAAGGAGCAGGGTGTTGTGCCATGTCTTTGGCTGAAACAATGGTGCAAAGTAACAGAAAAAGATAGAAGCTTAGCATTCCCTGCCCACAGAACATTTAATTTGAGGAGCTTAGAGTATCTGAGGAGGATGCTTTTATGATCTGAAACCCCCCCCCTCCGAGACCAGCACACTTTGACGTATTAGCAATCTGGGAGTTAATAGCCACACAGCAACAGAAATTCGAGAGGAGGATGAGAAAAGCCGAGAAGACACTAGCGGAGGCTAGATGGGACAGTGATCAGAAATTGTGGAGAGCCGAGACTTTAAACTGTTTACAGCGAGAGAGAAGAAAGAAAAGCTACCAGAAAAACAAATAGAAGCACTTCTGAAAGTAGGGAGTGGAGATCAAAGGAGTCTAGAGGATCCTTCACACTTGAGGAAGAGTCAGACAATGATGAGTTTCTTTTGCAGTTATTAAGAAATCGTCCCCCAATATGTGCAGCACAAGAGAGTGGTCCGAGCACCAATGTAAATCCTTCAGCTCAGACACAGGTTAACGTAACAACGAGTCCAGTGCCGATTAATCCTAGCATGACACAAAGCCTAATGCCGAGCAGTCTCAATGCACCTATTACTCCTGTAGCACTAAATCAGGTGCCATAGTTGAATGTCCTGAGAATTTACCCTGATGTACCTGTAGTGGGAGCTGCCACAAATTTGGCAGTGCCTACAGGACAGGTTTTTCCGAAACTGACGTTGGTTCAGACAGAGCCGACTCCACTTTTACTGCCCCAAGTGCAGTCACAAGCAATGCCAAAGTACACTTCGATAACAGGGACACAGACAGAGAGGTCTGTATTGATGAGTCAGAATATGGGAATTATGCACCCACAGAACTTGAGTGTTACACCAAGCCCAGATGCTGTATCTGTACCTGTCACTATTGGTCCAGTGGTACCTTTGTTTGCACAAGAGAATAACAGTGCAAGCAGACAGGGAATCCTGAGTCAGGCTCTGAGGAGGGACGATTTAAAGAGAATATCCAAGTAGTCACTCCTATGGGACAGACCTTTGACAGATCGAGATCATTGCTGGTCCTTAGTCCATTCGGAGTTCCTCCAGATACTGTCACAGGGTTGAATGTTAGTCAGAGCCTGAAATTACTGATGCTGCCATCCCCGAATACAGTTGTGCAACAAGTCCCACATGCCCAGGCCAATAACATTTTGTTGCAAGGTTTGACTGCCCAAC
Source organism: Pleurodeles waltl (assembly GCF_031143425.1). NCBI lineage: Eukaryota > Metazoa > Chordata > Amphibia > Caudata > Salamandridae > Pleurodeles > Pleurodeles waltl. Next base: position 253,339,276 of record NC_090448.1, on the reverse strand, counting down.
AATTGACAGAATGGCTAGACAAGCTGAATACCCTGCAGAGTCCTCCTAGGGGAGAGGAGCACTTGAACTATACAAGACTAGGAATGGAAGTGGGTGAGCTCATTGAAGGAACTATGGGTGTGAACTGACTAGATTTCCTCACAGAAGCAGAATTGAGGTATCTGTGCCCGAAAAATATGAGGGAACTGGGCTATGTGCATCAAAGGTTAGCAGACCTGGCAGGGAAGTACGGCATAGAAATAGATAAACCAAGCATTTGAAAAGGAATTACAGGCTAGATATTGACACAAAAGGCACACCTTAGGGAATTACTCCAAAGTGTCCAAACATGGAGAGCATTAGATAAGGAATTCTGCAGAGCTGACTGCAAATGGGCAGCAGGGCAAGGATCCAGTGAAAATGTTACCAATGAGAGATATTCCAGGAGGGAATTTTGTCCCTTGGAGCAGAAGTGACATTCTGTCCTTTACAAATGACAATTGAGCCAAAATACATGATTAATTTTGTGTTTAGATTTGTGGAAGGATTGATTTGCTGGCAAGTAAAGCTGAGTGATGAGGTGTTGAAGAATGTAAAGTACTGTAGTGACGAGACTGAGTTGAAGCACAGAAAGTTGAAAGAAAAAGGCGATGGTGATGCAGATTAAAGCAGCACAAACGGGGATGCAGGGAAATTTTCCACAGCAGCAGCAGGGAAATGCGCTGTTTCAAAACCAGATGAGAGGTAAAGGTCGCAGAGGAATTGGAAATGGAAACTGCAGTCCCAATTTGGGTACTTTGGTGGTTCAGAATGATATGCAGGGAATGAAGAGATTGTTGCCTTGTCACGCTTGTGGAGAAGTCAGACATTGGAAGCAGAAGTGTACAATGATGGTACAGGAAGGTGTCGTTCAGCAAATAAGTGACATCAATTTGTTACAAAACATGAGAGGACCAAGAATGAGAGGTCATAATCCAAATTTTTATAATAATGTGAATCAAATGCAAACTTTTCAACCCATGCAGCAGGTGATTGGGTGAGAAAGAGTTTGGATGAATAGGAATGTGTGCTTGCAGCTTATCTAGAAGTAGATCAGAAAGGCCCATATGTAAAGGGAAAAGTAATGGGCCACAAAGTTTCATTCTTGGTTGACACAGGGTTACAAGCTCTACAGTGAGAACTTCAGAACTTCCAAACGTGCCACTTTGAGGAAAGACAGTCCAGATTGTAGGAGTAGCGAATCTGTATTTGACAAATCCAATCACAGAACCAGTTCAGGTTAAAATTGGCAACTTTGAAGGATTGCAATAATTCGTTGTCTGTGATTCAAATCCGGTATCCCTATTGGGAAGAGACTTGCTGTGTAAAACCAGGTGCTCGATTACTTGTTCAAACGATGGACTCGAGATACAGAAGAATAGTGATGATGAGGATGACTCAGCTCCAGAAACCGATTATGAGACCATAAATGAGGAGTACCCTCTGATTAATTTCTTTCTAGTGTTCACCGTGAAGGAGCTTCCTCCTGATTTACAGGGGACAGTTAAGGAGAAAGTGTGGGATCTGACAGGGAAAGAAATGGGTCTGATAAAAGGAGTTGAGCCAGTTTAGGTTCCTGTGAAGCTGAACACATTTTTTCCTCAGATTACCTAGTATCATATGCCACAGGACATCCTTATGAAGGTTGCTCACATAATTGCAGAATTCGTAAAACAAGGTGTCTTGAAAGAGGTGTTGAGCAGCCCATGTAATTCACTGATCATGGGATTGAAAAAGCCCTGTGGGAACGTTTGAATTGTCCAGGATTTAAGAAAAATAAATGATATTGTTGCCCTATAGTGCCAAATCCAGCCATGAATCGGTTCCAGATTCCATGTGATGCTGAATGGTTCACCATCATAGACTTGTCACAAGCCTTCATTTCTGTGCCACTTCAGGAGGACAGTCAATTTCTCTTTTGTTTCAAATTTTTAGACTGAGTTTACTGTTGGTGCCGAATTCCTCAAGGGTTTTCAGAGTCACCTTGCATATTCAATCAGATCTTGAAAAATAAATTGGAGTCATTGGAATTGCCTTTCCAATCGACATTGGTACCGTACATTGATGATCTGCTGATTGCATCCAAAACAAAGGACGAGTGCAAGTATGACACGATTGCCTTGCTGAACCATTTGGGAAAGAATCATCATAAAGTGTCTCCATTTAATTGCAGTACTGTTAGAAAGAGGTGAAATACTTGGGTCACCAGACCCGAGAAAGGAATATGCAAAATATCCAGAGAAAGGTTTACAGCCATACTGCAGATTATTCCCCCAGCCACACAAAGAGATGTCAGGATGTTCCTAGGGATGGTAGGCTATTGTCACCAATGGATTCCCAATTTTTCAGTCATTTCCAAACCATTGTAGGAGCTGACTCACAAAGAAGTCACTAATCCCCCTAGTGTTAGACCAGGCTTGTATGAAAGTGTTTTCTAAGTTGAGAGAGAGATTCTATGCAAAGCTCCGGCTTTGGGTATGACTGACTACACAAGTGCCACATGCCCTAGCCAATAACATTTTGTTGCAAGTTTTGACTGCCCAACAATTGACGTTGTTTTGTCATTAGCGTGATGCGTGTTCTTTGTCTGTCTTGTTGCAGGTCCAGGGAGTTGTAAACTGCCCAGTAGAATATTTTTCAGCTACTTTGCACCCAGTCCCAGCAGCTTTACCAGGCTGTTAGAGTGCAGTTGCATCGGTTGGACAGAGCCTTACACAGTGTGACGACATTGTGATGAGACATCCCCTAAATATAATGGTCCTCCACTCAGTTGAAGTTTTACTTACCCGAACCAAAACCCAGTACCTTAGAGGTGCAAGATTGACGCGTTATGAGACGAGCATTCTAGGGTCCCCAAATGTGTCATTGAAAAGATGTACAGTGTTTGACCCGGCAACCGAGCTTCCAAATGAAAATGTTGAAATTGACAAGTTGGAAGACATTGAGCATGATTGTCTTGAGGTAACTGACTTGTGCACCAAACCAAGACCCGATATTAGAGACACCCGATTGGAAGAAAATGACAAAATTATCTTGGTTGATGGTTCCTGTCTAAGAGACAGTACAGGAGTACTGAGAGCAGGATATGCCTTGTGCCCAATTTCTGGTATATTGGAAGCGCCTTGGCTTTGAGGAGTATACTCTGCACAAGTAGCAGAACTGGTAGCCCTTAGTAGGGCGTGGCATGTTTCTGCTCAGCTTAAGTTACCATCCATACGGATAGCCAGTATGAATTTGGAATAGTCCATGACTTCAGCCAGTTGTGGTCACAGAGAGATTTTATGACCTCTTCTGGTTCACCAGTGAGAAATGGCCGGAGAATTCAAGAGTTGTTGGAAGCTATCCAAATGCGTGAGAAGATTGCTGTGGTGAAATGCAGTGCACATCTGAAATCGCAAGATTTTGTGTCAATGGGAAATGGATATGCGGATCAAGTCGTAAGGTTTTGCACAGTGAACTGTATATCGTTCAAGGATAAGTGGGAATTGTTACCTGATGAAGATGAAACATGTCCGAGTTATCCATTACATGTATCAGATACATTGGAAGACTTGAGAACACTACAGAATAATGTTGACAGGGAGGAGAAACAGTCATGGAGCAAAATGAAATGTGTACAGTGACAGGATGAATTGTGGGTTTCAGTAGAGGGTCAATTGGTTCTGCCAAACAGTTTGTTGTCTCAAATGGCTAGGTATTATCATGGTCAAACACATGTTGGAGGGGATGCCATGATGCGCATCTTTAAGCAGAATTGGTTCAATCTGAGGTTTGAACAAGTTGCAGAAGCAGTTTGCAATTGTTGCGGCATTTGTCCACAAATGAACATGGGAAAAGGGACAGTGGTTAATTTGAGAAACATTGGAAGAGCAGGAGGTCCATTCAGCAGAATTCAAATGGATTTTATTGAGACGCCTGTGTGTGGAGGTTTGAGATATGTGTTGGTGATTGTCTGCATCTTTAGTCGTTGGATTGAAGAATACCCTACACAAAGAAATGACAGCCTCACCGTAGCAAAATTACTGCTTAGGAAACTGATACCACGTTTTGGGTTTCCGATCTCTTTAGAACCAGATAGGGGAAGTCACTTCAACAATGAAGTAGTGGAATTACTGTGTGCAGCCTTGAACATTGAGCAGAAGTTGCATTGTAGTTACTGCCCTGAAGCATTAGGGCTAGTGGATCAGTTGAATGGTACTTTGTAATCAAGAATGGTGAAAATGTGTGTATCCACAAATCTGAAATGGCCAGACACACTGCCGTTAGTTCTGATGACAATGAGAAACACACCCAACAGGAAGACAGGATTGTCACCGCATGAGATTCTCATGGGCAGAGCTATGAGTTTGCCAGCGGTTCCTGCAAATGCTCTTGTGAACATAAGGGATGATATGGTATTGGACTACTGCAAAGGTCTAGCTCATGTGGTTCTTTCTTTCTTTCAGCGCGTGGAAGCCACCACACTGCAACCATCCCAAGATCAAGGACACAACCTGAGAGCAGGTGACTGGGTTGTGGTCCTAAAACATGTGAGGAAGACTGTTGGACTTTTTTGCTTATGCAGGGTCCTCCCCAATCTTTTTGCCTCCTGCCTCCTAATTTTTCAGACCTGTTGCTGTTGGCTTTCGAACTCTGCTAACCAGTGCTAAAGTGCATATGTTTTCTGTGTAAATTATATGTGATTGGTTTATCCATGATTGGCATATTTGATTTACTAGTAAGTTCCCTAGTAAAGTGCACTAGACGTGCCAGGGCCTGTAAATCAAATGCTACAAGTGGGCCTGCAGCACTGGTTGTGCCACCCACATAGGTAGCTCTGTAATCATGTCTCAGACCTGCCACTGTGTGTGCAGTTTTACCTGTAAATTCAACTTGGCAAGTGTACCCACTTGCCAGGGCCAAACCTTTCCTTTTGTTACACGTAAGGCACCCCTAAGGTAGGCCCTAGGTAGCCCCAAGGGCAGGGTGCAGTGTATGGTTAAGGTGGGACAGATAGTAATGTGTTTTATATGTCCTCACAGTGAAATATTGCTAAATTCATTTTTCACTGTTGCAAGGCCTGTCCCTCTCATAGGTTAACATGGTGGCTACCTTTAAATCTGATTAAAGTGTAGATTCCCTTTGGGAGCGGATGGACATGTGGAGTTTGGGGTCTCTAAGCTCACAATTAAAAAAAAACATATTTTAGTAAAGTTGATTTTATGATTGTGTGTTTGAAAATGCCACTTTTAGAAAGTGAGCATTTTCTTGCTTATACCATTTCTGTGACTCTGCCTGTTTGTGGATTCCCTGTCTGGGTCAGTTTGACAGTTGGGCTGGTTGTACCTCACACTAGACAGTGACACAGAGGGAGCTGGGGTGTAGTCTGCATTTCCTGATGAGCCATCTGTGCAAGGAGGGTAGGGAGGAGTGGTCACTTACACCTGAAAGGGCTGTGCCTGTCCTCACACAATGCAGTCTTCAACACCCTGGTGAGTGTCTGGGGCCTGGCCTGGGCAAGGCAGGATTTCACATTCAAAAGAGACTTTACTTTGAAGTAGGCCTTCTTCAAAGGAGAAATTGGGTATAAGAAGGGCACCCAAAACCACAGACTTTAGAACACTTCTGGAAACAAGAGGAACCTCTGGCTGGAGAAGAGCTGAAGAGCTGAGGAGAAGTGCTGCCCTGCCTGTGACTGTGCTTAGTGGAACTATCCTGCAGTTGCTGCTTCTGCCAGAGTAAGAGGGCAAAGACTGGACTTTGTGTGCCTTCCATCTTGTGAAGAAATCTCCAAGGGCTTGATTTAGAGCTTGCCTCCTGTTGTTTGAAGTCTCAGAGACAGCAAAGAATTCTCTCTGCCAGCACCTGGAGTCTCTGGAGAGACTCCTGCTCTGACAAGTGGTGCTCTATCCAGTCCCTGGGCCCTTGAAAGGAAAGCTGGTGGAAATCCAAGGAAATCGACGTCGGACGGCTTCGGACCGATGCCGCTGCTGAATCCGGTGATGCCGCCTGCGACCGACTCCGTGATCTTCGCTGAAACGCGACGACATTCGCAGGCCCAACATCGCAGCAGCCCCGCTGAAGTCCGTGACTCCGTGGAAGTCACCGCACCACGTCGTGACCGACGCACTCGAAGTGCACAGATTCAACATTTCGCACAGACGCCGTGATCCCCGACTTCGTGCATCGACTTGTTTTCACTCTCACCAAAGGTACTGTACTAAGGGGTCTACGCGACTCCGTGTCTGGCGCCGCAGGTGTTGGCTTATTGTGAACGACTCCATCACGAAGCCGTGTTAACACCTCATCAAAGCATTTTGTGTTTCTAAGCGCTATTTTTGAGTTTAATCTTTAAAAATTCAAAACTTGACTTGTGTATGTCGGACTTTTGTCGTTTTGGTCTTGTTTTGTTTAGATAAATATTTCCTATTTTTCTAAACTGGTGTTGTGTCATTTTGTAGTGTTTTCATTAAGTTACTGTGTGTGTTGGTACAAATACTTTACACCTAGCACTCTGAAGTTAATCCTACTGCTCTCCCAAGCTACCAAGGGGGTAAGCAGGGGTTAGCTGTGGCTGATTTTCTTTTACCCTGACTAGAGTGAGGGTCCTTGCTTGAACAGGGGGCAACCTGACTGTCAACCAAAGACCCCATTTCTAACAAAGACGTTTTTGGAACCTAGTGGAATGGCCCATTCCAGGTAGTTTTGATCACTAACACAGCTGTGAAGTGCGCTGCAGTTCTGAACTGGATCCACGCCAGCCACACGAGAAAAGTGACATGTCCTTCGGACAATGAAGAGGAGCTGTTGAGAGTACCAACAATGACCAGACAAGCCTCAGAGCCAGTCAGAGGAGAGGAACTGAGACCGAATCAGAGAGAGTTGAGAACAGTTCAGTCACTCCTGTGAGGGATGAAGGAGAAGACCTCCAGGAGAGTGACAGTGAGCCAATCTTGATTGAGGCAGCAAGAAAGCCTAGGTAGAGGAGGGCTTTCTGAGAAGTAGACGAAGGGCAGAGCCAACAGAGCAAACACCAGACCCCGAGGGGGAAGGAGTGGAGGCGGATCAAAGCCAATGTGGTCTGGCTCGTCCTGACCCAGTTGCAGGTCCATCAAGAGAAAATCCTGCAGAGCAAGAAGAATTCTCAAGTTCAACACTGAAAAGTGAATTAAGCAAAGGTCCACTGAAAAGAGATAAGTGGCCGGAGTCAAAAGCAAAGAGAAAGGAAGAAGTTGTTGTGACAACAATCGAGGCAGAGGTGGCTACAACAAGGAAAGAAGATCTAAGTGAAGGAGAATTGAATGGAGACCGAAAGTTGAAAAGAAAGAGAAGAGCAAGTCGAAGGTACACAGGTCCTGAGTGTGCATGTGCAACAACGAGTGATTGGCAAAGAGAATTTTTGTCTTTTTGTTTTGATTGAGTCATTCCAGGTCAATATTTTGGCACTTGAAAGAAGCTAATGAACTGTACTGTGGAAATTACAAATTGAGAAAAGTACAAAGAGAAAGAGACTGTTGAAAGTAACCAGAAAATACTTTGAAACCTGATTTGACAAGATAACCTGATTTCACAAGCTGCACAGCGATTTTGTCAAAGGATCCTGGAAGTGAGACTGAAAGATGTAAATAACTGCAGAAAGAAGATTTTGTTTTTGATTGTTGCTGCATAGTTACTAAATTTTCTCTTCTACTTTTTGATTCTTACAGATCATGAGTAACATTAGCCAGCAGGGTAGGAAGAACAGGTGCTATAAATACCTGAGTATTGGTTTGGCAATTGTGTGTGTGATATCAATTGTGGGTATGACTGTTCTTGACAAGAATAAAGCCAACCATACTTAATCTTTAGAGACAACTACTGCATTAAGAGTGATAGAGAAGTTTAGATTAAATGAGAATTATCTGCATGTAGACAATGCAAAAGGGGAACTTTCTTCTAATGTCTTCTATCGCTTATTGAGTGAGTGTGTTGAGACAATGGATGTGAGGAATTGTTACGTGTGTATGCAGATTCCTTCCTCAGTTGAGGAAGGAGTTACCTATTATAGTTTGCCTCTTACTTATGGGATAAGTTGTAGCCTGTTACAAACAAGATTCTATAACCAGGAGCACATTCAATAATTCTATTCAAACCACAATGTCGTGTTTTCGTTTGTCCCCATAATTAGGTACCTCAGTAGAGTAGTAAAACTTTGGATTTCGGGTTTCATTTTCATTGGACTAAATGCCAACATGCAATTCTTTGACCAATAAGGACGTGGGAAGTAGTATTAGGAAATCTAACTTAGCCGGACTGCACTGAGAGAAGATACACCCTTATCTCTATTCTTTCGAACTGCCCAGAGAACCCACTTTTCGATTATTCCTTTTCTGTACTGCATGAAGAGACTTTGCTTTTCCTGAACTTAATGGTGAATTCTGATGCCGTGCTGACCGAACTGATGTCCTATTGACGAAGACTGTCACAGCTTGCTGAACTATACTGAGACAAGGTATAAGACGATGTTACTGATTTTTATGTCTATTTGCTTATGTTTCAAGGTACTAACCGTTATTTTGACAGAGCAATAGTTCAATGTTTTTCCAAATTTGTGTGACTAATTTGTTTTGCATGAAGTCCAAACATGCTATTCTAATCTAATGTCAGTTAGGGTTTTCACTGACGAGGCTCACTACATGTATTAACAGTTGATGTCTTTCCTTCACTGAATCTAAATGTAAGCTATTTTGTTTGCGCAGTTATTTGTGCTATTGATTTCTACTGGTTGCTCAAGCTTTGATTATATTACAATTATTTTTCCGCTTTGGTCAGCCAGTGTTGTTTCTGTATGTGTATCATTTGATTTTGAGACTAAGGGGGTCATTCTGACCCGGGCGGCCGGTGGCCGCCAGGGCCACCGACCACGGGAGCACCGCCAACAGGCTGGCGGTGCTCCCACGAGCATTCTGACCGCGGCGGTTCAGCCGCGGTCAGAAGCGGAAAGTCAGCGGTCTCCCGCCGACTTTCCGCTGCTCGGGGGAATCCTCCATGGCTGCGGAGCGCGCTCCGCAGCCATGGGGATTCTGAAACCCCCTACCGCCATCCTGTTCCTGGCGGGTCTCCCGCCAGGAACAGGATGGCAGTAGGGGGTGCCGCGGGGCCCCTGGGGGCCCCTGCAGTGCCCATGCCCATGGCATGGGCACTGCAGGGGCCCCCGTAAGAGGGCCCCGCAAAGTATTTCAGTGTCTGCCATGCAGACACTGAAATACGCGACGGGTGCAACTGCACCCGTCGCACCCCTGCAACTACGCCGGCTCAATTCTGAGCCGGCGTACTCGTTGCAGGGGCATTTCCTCTGGGCCGGCGGGCGCTCTTTTGGAGAGCGCCCGCCGGCCCAGAGGAAATGTTAGAATGGCCGCCGCGGTCTTGTGACCGCGGTGCGGTCATTTGGCGGCGGAACCTTGGCAGACGGCCTCCGCCGTCCGCCAAGGTTAGAATGAGGCCCTAAGTTACATGGCATTAGCATTGTTAACATAGGGAAATAAACATTCTAACCTTTACATAAAGGTGTGGTTATTCATGGCCGAGAGGTGATGGTGTGTGGCAATTACTGACTCCTATTGATTATTGATGTCATTGATTAGTGTTGTTATTGATCTGTGTTGGTATGAGGTTATATGGTGGGAACTACTTGAAGCGCAGTCAAAAGGTCCATCGGCCTATAAACGTCTCCCTTGTAAGTTTACTTTCTAAGGTCTGACGCGCTAACAAAGATTAGGTGGAATATTATTCCTTATAACATTTGAAATGCCAGTTTTTCTCAATTTCTGCGAAACATTATTTAATGTGTACATACATTTTATGCATGTTTATCCTCCTGGCAAATCTGTTGTGTAAAGATGTGTGCTTTTGAATGTCAGGTATATTTCACTGCCCCTCCTCCCCATCCAACTTATTCCCCATTCATCAAGCCATTTAACAGGATTTGAGCACCAATACATAATATACGTGGGTTCCTGCTATCTTATCTTTTTAGTTTTTAGGATTTCTCTATTCCCCTTCTCTACAACCTTGCCATTGACCTTTATATTATTTTAAGAGACTTAGGGGGTCATTCTAACTCTGGCGGGCGGCGGAGGCCGCCCGCCAGAGTTCCCCCCTCCGAAATACCGCACCGTGGTCAGTAGACCGCGGAGGGTATTCTAAGTTTTTCCCTGGGCTGGCGGGCGGTCGCCAAAAGACCGCCCGCCAGCCCAGGGAAAAACTCCCTTCCCACGAGGATGCCGGCTCGTAATCGAGCCGGCGGAGTGGGAAGGTGCGACGGGTGCTGTTGCACCCGTCGCGTATTTCACTGTCTGCCAAGCAGACAGTGAAATACTTGTAGGGGCCCTCTTACGGGGGCCCCTGCAGTGCCCATGCCAGTGGCATGGGCACTGCAGGGGCCCCCAGGGGCCCCACGACCCCCCCTACCGCCATCCGGTTCCCGGCGGCCGGACCGCCGGGAACTGGATGGCGGTAGGGGGGGTCGGAATCCCCTCGGCGGCGCAGCTAGCTGCGCCGCCTTGGAGGATTCCAAAGGGCGGCGGTACACTGGCGGGAGACCGCCAGTGTTGCCGGTCCGACCGCGGCTTTACCGCCGCGGTCGGAATGCCCTTGGGAGCACCGCCGGCCTTTCGGCGGTGCTCCCGCCAACCCTGGCCCCGGCGGTCTTAGACCGCCGGGGTCAGAATGACCCCCTTACTGCATTGTAGTTTTTATTACCACCTGTTACATCTTTGCAGAGAACTGAGCTGAGAGTTTACCAGAGAGTAAAAGCATTCAAGAGAAGATATAGTAGGTGTCATGCTGTCAGGTATTATGTTTCTGGATGTCTGTTGTAAAGTGACCCAATTTTGGGTGGTGACCACTAGTTTGTTTTGTTTAGGACTCACCAGCTGATAATCTTGAATACTAATCCTGGGACTCTTCCATCCAATTTCTATCATAGATGCCCTTACTCCTACGAAATGTTGACATTAGCTGAAATTGCCACATTTAAGTTTCCTATAAGGCCATAGTATATAGTGCAGAAGTATACCTATGACATGGAAAGCTAAATGCCCTATGTAGAACTGCAGCACTTATCGTGACATCCACAGCACCCCACATACAGGTAGTAAGCACTATATAAATGTTGCAATACAATACAGTACAGTGGCACTGAAAACATGGCTCAGGGCCTACCCTGTGTAGCCTGACTGCTGCTGGGTAAACATGCACTGCACCCTCTTAAACTAACCTTTTAATAAGTCAAGTCACCCTGTGTAGGCTGTTTAGCCCACAAGGCAGTGTGCATGGTATTTAAAAGTGGGACATATAAACAATATTGCTACCAAGTTTCTACAGTGACAAGGTCCCAACAGCTATTTTCACTGTGGCAGGCCTAGCTGTCTTATTGAGAAAGCCAGAGTGCATATTAAAATAGCAATACTGTTGTCCTGGGAATGGGGCCATCTATAAAAAAGGTATAGCATTATTTCTAATAGTTTTTAAAATCCTAATCAATGGTTAATTCAATATTAAAAGAAAGTAGCTTTTAGAAAATTACATTTTTCCTGCCCGTGTCTTCAGGAGGCCAATTAGCAGCAGCCTCTCACGAGTGGCCAGCCTATACTTGGCCTAAATGAGTTGTGACTGAGGGAAGAACTTCTTTCCAGGAGCTACATAATAGGTTAGTTTAACTAAAAGGTCAACCTGAATGGGCAGGGATAACACCTGTGAGCTTTACAGAACATTATAGGTTGTGGCTGTGGGCATCTTCTGGGTACAGCAGCTTCAAATGCTGCCTGACAGGTCGGTCTGAGCCACATGCAAAATGTTTGCGCCCTTGAAAGAGATCATTACCAGAATTCAGTCTTGTATATTCCCTGACTGGTTGCTGAAGGACTTTGCTTATGTGCTACCAGACTTCTGTGGCCTGTATTGTTGTGGCCTGCATCAAATTGGATTTAAGTAGTAGAAGTGGGAAGACGCTAGTGATTTCCATAGTAACCTCCCAAGCACAACAGCAGATCTCAGAGCAAACATTTAGCGTAGCTGAGGACTTTTGCCATCTTAACATTGTTCTGGCAGATGGTATTTTGGGCCTGTTTTCAGTGAAGCAAACAGGACCTACTGAAAAAGTAGGTAAGCCAAGACAGGGAACCTTTATTTCAACGGTCAGCGGGAGTAGGAGTATCTTAGGGTGTACCCAACCCACAGGTTGGGTGAACCCTACAAAGCAAGACCCTCACCCTGCCTTCCTCAGAATACTTTCTAGACCTGTAGAAGATCAGAAGAGTAGTGGACTTCCTGCCCATGACCTAAGAGGAGCCCCGAAGTGCTGGACCTGCCCTCTCTTGTACTTTGGACAAAAAAGTGGATTCCAAAGGTCAGTTGGCTAATCTCCTGTGTAACTAAAGGGTAACAACAAGCTTTCCTAGAAATGCCCAGTTGACTAGTAGCAACTGGACCTAGACTGGATTTTGCTATTGGCCTCTGTCTGACAGTCTAAGGCCCAGATTTAAGACGGCCTAGCGCCATTCTAATTCCACATTAGCTTCATTTCTTTTAAGCTAATGTGGTGTTAGAAGGCAAAGAAACGGAGTGCCATATTTACAAAGTGGTGCAATGCATGCATTGCACCACTTTGTAACCCTTTTCGCCACATTATGCCTGCTCCAAGCATGATGTATGCAAAGAGGGCATTTCCCCATTAGGGGGGGCCAAAAAAATGGTGCAAGGAAACCTAAGAGATTTACTTGCACCATGTTTTGGGCACTTTTAATGCCTGCTCAGGGCAGGCATTAAAAGGAGGCTTCCATTAGTTACAATGGGCCTCTAGGTGCTTTGCAGGATTAGGATCAGAATTTTTATGCTAATCCTGTATAGCACTGGACTAACATAAAAAATTCTGATGCTAGCACCGTAACTACTGCCATGTTCCACTGTATTTTAAATATGGCACACACATGGTGGTGTTAGGAGGACGCTAAGGGGCATGAAAAAAGTATCGCAGCACATAAATCTTCCCCTAAGAGTCCTTCCCTGCTGTAATGCTGGTGGTCTTAAAATGCACTCCTATAATTGTTTGAGCATCAAAGGAAACTTTGGAAACATTAAAAAAAAAAAGTTTTTCTCTAGAGCTCTAGAGACACAGGAGTACCCAACGGAAAAAGCATCCGACCGGCTGAGCCTCAACTTAGGACTACATTTCGGCTTCATGCTGGCTACCTCCCTGTCGGCCCCATTAAGACTTTCTTGCTGGGCTGACTCTGCCAGTCAGCTCAGTGGGAAAGTGGCAGCAGCATTGTCATCGGCTTCTAATCAAGCGAACGGCAATTCTGCCACCCAGAAGGGGCACCATGACCCTCGTAATGCGCACTGTCTGCACAGCAGACAGTGCGCATTACGAGGGTGCTGGACAGGGGAACCCTGAACCCCCCATAGGCATGGGCAGTGCTGGGGCCCCCCTGTGGCCCCCTGCACCTGTTTCCCGCCAGCCGTTTTTTGACTGTGAAACCAGGTGGTGACCAGTAGGGCACCACTAACCAGTGCTGCCCTGGCTGACATCAACTTGCACCACTGTCAGCCTGTGAGGATCTCCAATCCTGGTGGAGATGGTGGTAGGTTGGGGCGGGCTTCCCGCCAACCTTGTAGTGTGGCAGTCCAACAGCCACAGCGAGTGTGACAGTCCGCCGACCACCACACTCGCAATTTGGCCCCTGGTCCCTTTCTACGTTGGGGCTTTGAAAATATTCAGTAAGAAATCTCCAAAGCTCAATTGTGACAACCTGTGTCAGGCATCTGGACTTGTGTTCCGCTGTGGCACTACAGTTTCAGTGGAGATCTGTTCAGGATGGATTTTTCTCACTGTATGGTGACATATTCCCTTTCTGCATTGGGACATAGAAACTATTTTGACATTTTGACTTACAGAGCTTCACCTGGATCAATCCACTTGGTGTATCCAACCTCGGCTCTACCGCGTCAGTATGAAATTTTACCTTGATCTTGGTTTACCGTTATTATTGACTTACATTGGATGCTTTATTTTTGTCTGCTCTTTTTCAGCTTATATTTTTGAAAATTCACATCTCTTGGTTCTGGAGTATTTTTGTATTTTGTGTGTGTTTTTCTACTGTGTATATACTGCTTAAGTACTTTATGCATTGCCTTTGTTTAAGTCTTACGGTGTTCTGTTACATTATCTATTTAAATTGTACACATTTCCACTTTATTTTAAAATTGGTTCTGGAGTGTTTTTGTGTGTCATTTTTCTACTGTGTATATACTGCTTAAGTACTTTACACATTGCCTTTGATTTAAGCCTTACAGATTTCTGTTAAATTACCAGGGATTGAGCAGAGGTTCAATTTAGTTAATTTTTTATGACAATTTGCAGTTGGTGGTCTTATTAATTGAGGTGGGCACTTGGCCACCCCAAATAATATATGTTGTAAATGGGGTCTTTGGTTGGCAGTCAGGTTACCCCCTGTCCAAGCAAGGACCCTCACTCTACTCAGGGTAAAGGAGAATCACCTTCAGTTAACACCCGCTCACCCCCTTGGTAGCTTGGCATGAGCTGACAGGCTTAACTTCAGAAGCAAGGTGTAAAGTATTTGTACCAACACACACAGTAACTCACTGAAAACACTACAAAATTACGCAACACAAATTTAGAAAAATAGGTAATATTTATCTAAACAAAACAAGAGCAAAACGACAAAAAAATCCAACATACACAAATCAAAATATGAATTTTTTTAAAGAAGAAGGGGGTCATTATGACCCCAGCGGTGAGTGGAAATGTGGCGGTAGTACCACCAACAGGCTGGCGGTACATACCGCCACATTATGAGAATGGAGGGTTAGCTGCAGCCAACCCACCACTTCTCCACTCTTACCGCCACAGTGGTATCATCTGCCAGGCTGGAGATGTCAATCTCCAGTCCGGCGGCCAGCATAGTACCACCAGCAGCATTATGAGCCTGCCTACCAACATGGCTTTCTTGGCATTAGCAACACCACAAAAACCACGGTGGTAGGCCCTACTGGTGACAAGGAATTCCTTCCCTTTCACTGGTAGGCGGCTCCCCCACCCCCAACACAGACTTGACATCCCCCACCACCCACTCTATCCAAACTCCCCCTCCGATTCTCACCCCCCACGCTCTCCAATCCTCACACTCACCCCTCCACCCCCAAACATGCACACACGTGCAGACACGCACCACGCATACACCCAATCACTCACACTGGCATACACGCATACTTCCAGACATGCTTGCACACATTCTTACACAAAGTCCCATTGACATGCAGACACGCAATAACTTCACCATTCTTACACCCATTCACTCACACGCATACAACCACGCAAACAACACAACACACACAGACACATTCACACACTCACACATTCATACACACACTCAGACACACACAACAACATCCCCCTTGCCCTGTTGGAAGCCTGACTTACCATTGTCGAGGAGGTCTTCCGGCAGGGAATGGGAAGGGTGCTGCTACCGGCAGCAGCGCCCCGCCAGCAGAACACTGCCAGGCCGTATCACAGGCCATGATACGGCTGGTGGCGTTCAACTAGCTGCTGGTAGCAGCGCCAGCTTGCAAGCGTCCGCCAGCATGATCACTGCTGGATTTCTGCCCTTATTGTGGTGATAATCTGACAGTGATCATAATATAGAGGACAGATGGTAGCCGCGGTGACGGTATGTTGGCGGCCGTCACCGCAGTCGGTTTTTACTGCCATTGTTATTTCATCATCACACAAGCTTTATTCAGTCATATTTAACCATCAAAGCAAGTAACATCACAGCAGCTAAAATTACAATAAATACATAATAGATACAAGAATAAAAAGAGATCAAATTAAAAAAAAACATGTTTGCATAAAATCCTTAATATACTTCCCCTGGATCCACCCCAGGCTATCTAGCCACTAATAATATGAGAGAGAATCATCTCTCTTTGTCTTCCTGATTTACAGCTGGCAGAGGGTCACAGTAATCATAAAACTATTGTGTAAGATCAAAAATAAATAAAACCGGAGAACAAATCATTTTGACTTTTTAAGAGACGTGTGCGTATATGTCATGCGGCCGCAAGGAACTTGCCGACAGCACAGATTAAAAGGGTAGAGGTGTCTCTCATCATCAACCTTAAAGCCTCTTTACAGTGTCTCATACCCATATTCCTACAAGCTGAAAGAAGCCACTTCCGCCGGGCAGTCCCATAAGCAGGACAAATAAGCATAAAGTGTACTATAGTTTCCGTAGTACCATTACAACTTGGACATAAGTCTGTTGACAGAGCGGGACGCCAGGTGCTAATAAGGGACTTCAAAAGTAAGCATCCGTACTTGAACTGGACATACAAGCTTTTGCTTAGTTGGTCAGGAATTAAATCAAGAAAGAGTTCAAAGTGGGGGTACCACTTGAAGTCAAGAAATTGGGAAGTCAGTCTACAGAGTGATGTACATGACAGACAGTTGTTCCTGACGTGGGACCAATAGACTGTTTTCAGATGTTGCTTCTGGATCCTCCTTAAGTTATACGGTTGGCTCCAGAAGTCACTGAGTCCCAAAATATGGAACCATCTCGAAATATGCTTGAGCCAGGGAATAGAGAGTGCATTGGGTCTATCTAGGATGTCTTGTAAAGACTCCTTATATGCAACTAGTTCAGGGGTAGTCCAAATACGTGCCCAAAAGATTAGGGTCTTAATGCTATGATGTCAGAAATGCGGGAGAACCAAAGATCTAGGAACACTGGAATCAATGGTGTATTACGAGGGCATGCCAGAAGAGATCTTACAAAGATATTTTCCCCCACAGATAGTTTACTAGTATTTGAAAAAACCCAAACCTCTGCACCATAGACCGCGGCACCCTGGGCCTTCGCAAAAATGTTTTTTATAGCTGGAGAGACAGCTTTCACAGTAGTGGATTTATAAAAATGCAAAATGGCCCCTGTTCTATGTAATAGGAGAGCTGTGCTTTTATCAACCTGGGCCTCCCATTGCATATTGTTGCTAATTCTTACCCCTAGGTAGTCAATGGAGCTTACCTTGCTTAGAGGGGTCCCATTTAATAAGATGGTACATCTTTTAATGGGACCCCAGCCAAAGGTCATTAATTTGATCTTACTAGAATTAAGCTCCAATACATAATCTGCACAAAACACACTAAGCCTATCCACTAAAACCTGAAGGCCCATTGGTGTTTTGGAAATCAAAAGAAAGTCATCAGCAAATAGTAGAATCAGAATTGTTTGATTGTTCAAGGAAGGAGCATCATTTATGCAATCAGATACAACTTGCACCACCTTGTTAATAAACAAGGAAAAAAGAGCAGGGGCAAGGACACAGCCCTGGTGCACCCCCCGTCTGATGTCTGTTCGGTCAGTGAGTTCCCCCAGGTTGCCCCATCTCACTTGTGCATAGGTATTTTCATGCAGCCTTTTAATCAAATGCACTAAATTACCTGGAACACCAATTTTGTTCAAAACTTCCCATAGCTCATCTCTAGGGACAAGGTCAAAGGCAGATCTTAGATCCACAAAAGCAACATACAATTTTTGTTTGGCTAGAGTAACATATTTCCAGAATAACAAAGAGAGCCTAAAGACCTGGTCCATGGTGCTAGTTTTTGATCGAAAACTGGCCTGGAGAGGGGATAGTATCTGATTGTCTTGGACCCATTCCATGAGCCTGTCTAAAACTTGCTTGGCAAAGATCTTTTGCAAGTTGTCGATGAGACTGATTGGTCTATAATTAATGGGCAAGCCCACATCACCTTTTTTATATATAGGGATTATTTCTGCCCGAGCCACGAGTCCGGGATGGGGCCACCTGCTGCTATGGTATGCAACAGTGTGTTTATGTACCACACCCAAATGACGGGTTCAGATTTAAACAGATCCCCCGGTATCTTGTCAGGAGCAGGTGCCTTGGCTGGCCTCAAGGAATTGATGGCTGCAGTAGTTTCAGCTATTGTAAAAACGATGTCCTCCGCAGAGCCCTCAGGGTGAAATCTGCAATTGTCGCCCCGTTAGCCCACAGGATCTTGTTGTGCAGGTGAAGTGTAAATCTCAGAAAAGTGGGCCACCCATCTTTCGGGTTGTATATGCATGCTGATGGTGTCATTACCCCCTCTATGTCTACTGGCTATCAACCTCCAGAAGGAGCCATCGTCTCGATTCTTGACTGCCTCCAGCATCCTCTGCCAGATCTCATATTCCCAACTTTTTTTCGCTAGTTCCAAAGCCTTGGTATACCTGAGTCTAGCATTTCTGATCTCCCCCTTAAGTGCTTTTTGAGGACCAATTTTAAATTGGACCTCGCGTGGACACAATCCTTGTTATACCATTCCCTAGATTGAATAGTGTCAGTGGGCTGCCTGGAATTAATTTCCTTATAAAAAATCCATTGTAAAATACTAGCCATTTCTGCATGGATTGTCAGGATTGGGATAATATCAACCTCTTGCTCATCAAAGCTAGAAAAAAGTTTTAGAAACGATGAGTAGATTTCCCTAATCAAGTATGGGTTTGATATTACTTTAGGCCAACTAACACAGGTTTGTCTATGGTTCAGGCAAGGAGTCGGGACATCAGTAATCTCTAAATGCTGGACTCTTCCAAATGCGTGACTAGTTAGGGTGAGACACAGAGGTTTATGGTCGCTGTCATAGCGAAGTTCTACCTTCATATCTAGAGCCTGATATCCACCAGGAGATAGTCAATGGTGCTAGAAGAAGGCCCTCACTTAAAGGTGGGAGCACGATTTAGATCGGATCTGGTGCGACCATTACATTCTCTTAATCCAAATCTTAGGCAGTGGGAAGCCATCTGCACGGCGACACAAGAGCCAATGCAGGGGACATCCTCCTTCGATAGGGGGATACCTCAAAGGTCATCTTACTCTGTTGTCAAACTGCTAACAAGGTTCTTAGGTACAAAGCAACAGTTCATATCACCCGTAACCACCAGATGGTCGGATGGATGCAGGAGCTCCATATGTTCGGCTAACTGGGCAAGTACCCTAGGCTCTATGCCTTGTGAGACGGACCTTGCATACACATTAACCATAATCATTGTAAGACCAGGTTGAAACGTTAGTTGAACACCCAGTAAATCATATGAGTTAAAGCGTAATACTGAGTGCTCACATTTCAGTCTTTGTTCAGCAAGATCATGAGCCCACCTATCGGTCTACCAAAACCCCCAGAGGCAGGTTGAGCCGCGGAGAAATAAGTTATGAACTCGTCTACATGGATCACCTCTTCAGCCCAAGTTTCCTGAAATACGCATATATCTTGCTTATTAATGAAACTGGTCCACTCAGGATCTCCCGGCTTATTCTCTATTCCTGCAGCATTCCAAGACATGATGGTAAGTTTGGGTGGCATGGATGTTTTAGTCCTAGTTCTCAAATATAGGACAGGTCGTTCTTCTCTACTAGCCTTGATAGCTACATTGGGATTGATACTGCCATTGTTATAACGAGGGCTTAAGAGTATTAATACTTAGAAAACAGTGAGAATGCTGGTATTTAACAAAAGTACCTGGGTAGCATCAAAGTAAAGCTGCTCTGGTGAGTGTGCATCAAAAAAGGCCACCAATGCATCGATTGCTCACTCGGAAGGGAGAACGTGCGTTGTTCCTCCTTTGGTCGGGTCAGAGTGCGAAGTTTATTTTCTCCCGCAATAGAACAATGAATTGATCTGGACAGGCATCTCGGGTCTGGGCAGGTTTGGCGTTCATTTTCCGTGGCCCAGCGATGTTGCATCAAAATCCAGTCTTACGGTGTCAAGAAACTGTGCGGCGTGGGGGCTTGTGTTGTTAACGGCAGCCGCTGCGAGTGTTGCATGTCATTTCTCCAGCCGCGTTGCATTAACCTTCCAGCCGTGATGCATGGGGAGCATCGATGTTAGCTGCGAGGCCAGGGGCGCATCATTTTTCAGCCGCAAAGCGGGTGGCACCTCGAATATTTCGCCCCACGGCAGTGTTTGAGTGGATTTCTGTCCTCATCCACCAGCTTCGCCCTTCAAGGGCCCAGAGACTGGTTAGGGCACCGCTTGGCAGGCAGAACTCTCAGCAGAAAGCCCAAGTGCTGGAAGAAAGAAGTCTTTGTTGTCCCTGAGATTTCAACAACAGGAGGCAAGCTCAGTTTCCAGCCCTTGGAGATTCTTCACCAGTGGGAAGTCACACAAAAGTCAGTCTTTGTCCTCTCTCAGCTAGAAGCAGCTACTGCAGGCCAACCCAGCAAAGCACAGTCACAGGCAAAGGGGCAGAACTCCTCCTCCAGCTTCTCCAGCTCTACTCCTTGGCAGAGGTTCCCTTTGGTTCCAGAGGTAATCTGATTTTCAGGGGTTTTGGGTGCTCTTCTTATACCCCTTTCTGCCTTTGAAGTAGGCCTACTTCAAAGAGAAGTCTCTGTTGTTTTCAAAATCCTGCCTTGCCCAGGCCAGGTCCCAGACACACACCAGGGGGTTAGAGACTTCATTGTGTGAGGGCAGGCACAGCCCTTTCAGGTGTAAATGACCACTCCTCCCCTCCCCTCAGCCCGGATGGCCCATCAGGATATGCAGGCTACGCCCCAGCTCCATTTGTGTCACTGTCTAGAGGAGAGCTGCAAACAGCCCAACTGTCAAACTGACCCAGACAGGTAATCCACAAACAGGCACAGTCACAGAATGGTTTAAGCAATAAAGGGCCAGATGTATCAAGGATTTTTGCGATCACAAAAATGCATTTTGGTATGTAACAAGTTCAATTTGTGATTCAGTAACTTGTTACCGAATCGCAAATTGGATTTGCGACTACATACCGATTCGGTATTAGGAAGGGGCGTGTCAAGGGCGTCCCTTCCTAATATTGGATCGCAGAGGTATGTATGATTGTTCTGTGACCGTGAATGCGGTCGCAAAACAATCGCAGTTATCACCAATTTCAAATTGGTGGTAACCCATTTGCAAATTTGTGAATGTATGGGAAAAAAAAAAATTTAAGAGCAGGCAGTGGTCCCACATACCACTGCCTACTCTTAAAAAATGAAAAGAAAACTTTTCATTTTTTATTTTTAAACACATCCCGTTTTCCTTTAAGGAAAACGTGCTGCATTTAAAAAATAAAAAAGATTCCTTTATTGAAAAGCCATCGCAGGCATGGTGGTCTGCTGAGCCCAGCAGGCCACCATCTCTGTGATTGTAGCCATTCACAATGGCTCGCAAATTGCGACCTACCTCATGAATATTAATGAGGTAGTTCCATTTGCCAGCCCTTGCGAATCGCAGTATGAAACTCCTGGAGTTGCATACATTCCAATAGCGATAACTTAATTGTAATTCACTAAAAATCACAATTAGGTAATCGCGATTGTGAAGAATGATACATCTGGCCAAAATGCCTACTTTCTAAAAGTGGCATTTTCAAACAAACAATCTAAAAACTAACTTCACTAAAACATGTATTTTTAAATTGTGAGTTCAGAGACCCCAAACTCCAAATGTCTATCTGCTCCCAAAGGAAAGCTGCACTTTAATCATCTTTAAAGGCAACCCCCATGTTAACCAATGAGAGAGATAGGCCTTGCAACAGTGAAAATCGAATTTGGCAGTATTTCACTGCCAGGAAATATAAAACACATTAGTACATGTCCCACCTTTAACATACACTGCACCATGCCCATGGGGCTACCTAGGGCCTACCTTAGGGGTGCCTTACATGTATAAAAAAGGAAGGTTTATGCTTGGCAAGTGGGTATACTTGTCAAGTCGAATTGGCAGTTTAAAACTACACTCAATGCAGTGGCAGGTCTGAGCCATGTTTACAGGGCTACTAATGTGGGTTGCTCAACCAGTGCTGCAGACCCACTAGCAGCTTTTGAATTACAGGCCATGGGCATTTCTAATGCACTTTACTAGGGACTTACTAGTAAATCAAATATGCCAATCATGGATAAGCCAACGTGCACATATAATTTAGATAGGGAACACTTACACTTTAGCACTGGTCAGCAGTAGTAAAGTGTCCATAGCAAACAAAGCAACAAAAACAGAGTCCAGCACACAGATACAATCTGGGAAGGAGAGGCAAAACGTTAGGGAAGACCATGCCAATGATGCCAAGTCTAACAATAATACACTTTCATACAGTTTCAGACTCACTGTCCTCACAACCTAGACCGCACTGATGTTTCTGTATCTATGGTCACAGAAGGAGTCATCCACAAGCACCACAGAATGTCTTGCATGACCCCTGGTGGCAGGACTGTGGAGTTCAGGGCAGGGAAGTCAAACTTGAGCTTGCTCTGTGTGTGCCAAATGAATGCCATAAAGGTTCAGAACAGGGTCATGGGCGGGCTTCATAAAATGCCCTTTGCAAGATGGTTTTCTAGCTATCGAATGTTATCCAGGCTTCCCAATCCAAAATCAAGTAGAATAGTTTCCCATTATTTCAGTGCTTGTTTGAAACCTATATAAGGAGGGATTCCTGAGTAAAGGATGCATGGCAATACATTTGTTCCCTTATTTTTTACCCTGTTCTTTGTTCCAATTTTTGTTCCTGATCTTCGCTTCTAGAAGTTGGAATTTTTACTATATTCATCTTTGGACATTTTTGCTTGGATCTTTTCTCTTCACTTGTGTCAGGTACAGTTTAGCACCTTGCTAATACCTTCAGTATTATTCTTCATCTTCAAACACTACAAGAGATTTTCTACACTTTGTGGAATTTTTCTCCTAACTGTGACCCTCTTAAGGATGCATTGACACCTTTTTATGTGTACTATTGTGTGCAAGGATGGCACAGCGGCCACTGGGAGGAGTCACCTTTTCCTCCAGTAATCAAGAAGTGCACATAACCAAATTTTATTACATCTAGCCCTTGACAGATTGGGACACCTAATGATTCTTTAGGTCTAGTTATTGTATTGATTCTTCTCACGATCTACAACAAGAGTTACAAAAGAGCCTTAAGAGTTTCACCTTCAAGCAGAACTTGGTGTTACACTTCACAGATATACCAGGGTCCACAGATGTACCAAGATTATCATGTTTTTCTGATGATTCATTGAAGTTAAGACAATCTGTTGGTTCTGTTGTAGTCTATTTTGCCTATTGCCTTGTACTATTTAGTCACAATCAAATAAAATAGGTTACCTAATTAGATTCCTTACTGGTTTTGCAGTGGCCAAGCATTCCTTTAATAACAAGTTCAGATGTTTGTTTGGATAAATACGATCCTTTTTCACATGCACTAAAAAGGATTTGAATGTGCTGGCTTGGAGTATTCTCTAGAAGAAGTATTGTGCTTTATTCAGCAAGGTTGGATATCTCTATTGGCATATGCAGCTTATTTTCATCTATTAGCAGCTGAAACTACCTAGTTTGACAGGAATCAGATGACTCTTTTTCAACGTAGTTTGAAGGAAAAAATTAAAGATGAGCTGATTTGTTCACACCATATAACTTCACTTGTTGAATTTTTGATCTTATTTTGGTGATTGAACACTGACAACAAAAGAGACTAAAGGAAAGAAGGATGTTTCAAGAATGTTTATAGGAAATTGTCTCTTTTTGTACAGACACCTTCATTTTTATGGACCAATCTGCTGTTTTTTTTTTTTTTACTCTGCGCACTGGAACACTACTAACTATGGCCAAGTGCATATGCTCTGACCCCTCAAACATGTTAAAATTGGCTACATTCCTGATTGGCCTTGAGGATGCTTTTTTCAGCTACAGCTTGAAGCCTTGCTGAGCTGGGGAATCTGAACTCTGAAAAAGTAAATAAATACAAAGATAGAAATGTTCACTGGGAAAATGTGCCAAAAGTATCTGGCAGGTGTGGGACATTCCTTGTTTGCAAATTTTGGATTTCTCCCAAAGCTTTGCCACCAAAAAGTCAATGGTGTTATATGGACTTCGTCCAATGGCTATCCAGTCTCCTGTAACCCATCTCAACCCCAACCTGCTGCCTTGTCCCATTGAGGTCTTTTGACTCCATGTCAGAACTCAGAAGGTAAAATTTTGGACGGGAGAAGCCTGGTTTCTGTATTCAAACCATGCTCCATCACAGTCAGCTTTAAACCATACCAATGTCCCAATGTAGTATGGCGAGTTGCCTATGGTTGGTGTTTTGCACTTTTCTGTGGTATATTTATCAAAAAAGTAAATATTAATCTCCCTGTTAACCTTATTAGATTATTGTCACTTCGGTCTACTTTACTTCATTAAAATGTTCTCCATTTTTAGAAACTGGAACATGATTTTTATTGTGTTGTGTCCTTGACTTTTCAACAGTTTTAGTACTTCTAAAAGCTTTACACATTTTCTTAAGCTAAGCCTGTCTGCTCTGTGCCATGGCTACTAGGGTTTGTGCTCAGGTTAAATTTACTGGAACCTTTACTAGACCTAACAAAGTTATTCCCATTATTATTTGTGGTGGATTTCGACCCACCGCAAAAAAAAAACCACTTATGTTATTTTAATTTTTCTACAGTTTCTCTGTCTACATGGTTACAGTTTGTATTTTCTGTTAAATAAAACATGTGTTGTTTTTTTGTTTTTAGAAATGGCCCATTATTGTACATATATGTGTGATTTTTCAGAAACATCTTGAGCAAGCAAAGGAGATGGTGAACATGCATCTGGGCGAGAACAGGAGATTGACTGGGATTTTGATGGAGCTGGCACCAGACAGTTAAGGTCCCAGCAGCACTGAGGGTGAAGAGGCTGGCAAAGACGCACCCAAAACAAATGATTCACAGGTCTTCAACACAAAGGAGCTCTTTTTAGTGGCAGACCATCTCGCTCAGCATGTACTGGATGTACTAATGGATCCAGTTTCTGCAACCTCCAGTGTTTACACCTCATCCTCAGTCCTGTCTCCCTAGTAATAAGGTGACATCCAGTCCATACCTGGACTTGGGTCTCCTTTCTTTGCCTTTGGCATGTCCCACCCTGTTTATTGACACCGGCACTGGTGTCAGAAGAGGAACTTGAGGCTTTAAAAAGCCTCTGTGTAGAACAGACCACATGGCTGAATGCCATCCAGGGTGTTGGACAACAACTTACCCAACTTATCACTCACCTGAATGGCATTCACTCTGCAATGTCTGCCTTACAGGGAGGTTTGCGCTGCCGAAGAATCTCTTCTGACAACTATGCTTCCCTCATACCTCCATCTATTGCTCCTTCTACCTTTCTTTCCTCTCCTGCCCCATTCCAACACCATCCCCTTTCCAAACACCCAACCCCATTCAAACTTGCACCCCATTCTCACCCTCGCAAGACAAAACTAACAATACACACACCACAACCATCAATTATTCAACCAAACCAAACACTTCCATGCACACAAACACACACCTTTACCAAGCAACACCAGAAAACATAACTCACATTATCACTACCAGCAAGTTGGACCACAGGAACACCCTCTGCACCAGTATAACCAAGAAACTCCCCAGAAAACTACATACCATTCAGAACTCAAAGCATAAAGCGCCAACCATGGATATATGGTCAACCCGCAGCTGGACAAAGTCACAAGTTCAGACGAACCACAATGGAGCACGGACTGGCTATAAGGACCCAGTTAGGCCTGTGAAACAAGGTACATTCAATCCTGGTAGTCGAAGATGTGCTGCACAACCGAAGCGAAGCATTGGTTCCGACATGCGGTGATACTGCAGTGCGAAGTCCTGTTGCATTTGGTTCTGAGAGAGAATAACTTGGCTGTGCCATTATGCACCATAAATGTGACATTGAAATTAAATCAATGACATGGTTAACTTGTGCTTTTATGTGTTCGTGTTAAAGCGGGGCATAGAAAATTATATTAATCAGGGTGCACTCACAAGTAGAAATGTAGAAAAGATATATGCATGTTTCTGTAATTACATTTATTGACTGAAAACTAATACATGTACACATTTCTGTTCAATGTATTGGGATTACGACATTACTGTTAAACAATATATCATTCTAGTTATTCATCATTTATGGTACTTGTGACGAGAAATGCACGTATAGGCATGTATTTGAATGCGCATTGAATTCTGTGTTAAATTGACTTAAGCTAAGGCCTGTTATGTATTTCTATGCTTAACCTTCAACGTGGAGTTTTGCTCATGTTGCACTCTCTTTCTTTGCAGGTGCATCTGCATAAGTCTATAGTTAATGAAAGGCCTGTTGTGAGTTTGAGATAAAGGGGTATGGGAGGGTGTGTTGGCAAGGATGAGGAGCTATTACTAAAGAATAAGAGAAAACTCCTCTCTGAGCTCCTGGAGGTTGTCCTGATGTTTGGTTTGGGGATGAATGTCCGATGGGAGTTACATATTCCAAACTATGCACGTAGGATGGAAAACTACTGGTGATGATGATGCGGATTCTCGAAAGTCCTGCAAGGTCTAAAGTGGTGTTTCATTAGTTAGGTGAGGCAGACCCTTTCTACCCTTTGATTAGAGAAGATTTCCTAGAGACTTAGAGGGGTATAGATCGTTCTACTTTACTTTGGCTGCCGTGGCTTCATGCTCCGTGCATCTATGCTGAGGTTTCTGTTATACTGACACTTGACTATTTACCTATTTCCTATATTTCCATCTAACTCTTTAGGTTTCCATTAGCTTAATTAGAATAATTTGATTTATTTAGTTTTCAAATGTTTAGACAAGAAGATTGCAATTTGATTTCTGAACATCAAGTGTTATTTCTCATATTTTGTTTTGCTGTGACTGAAACATTGATATGTTTTAAGCTTGTACAATTTAATCTGATTAGATGCTTAAATTCGCATTTGGTGATCCTGTATTTATATACCATGTTTCTGAGACTCATTTACATAATTCTGACCTTAAATTTGCAATCAAACGTTTGAACTTGAACTTCTGCCTCTGTTTCTCCTTATCTCTCAAAACTCCTAAAAAGATTGATCTGACCCAGAGAAACTAGAAAATGGGCCAGATGCGTTCTCAGTTCCAAGGAGCTGTGAGGCTGCGATGTGGAGTCTGGCATAAATATGGCATAACAATGTTGTCATTAGGTGGGGCAGGGATGACGCAAGAAAAGTGGCACATCGGGTCCGCTGCTCAATTTTCTTATAAATATCCCCCTTAGGATGAAAGAACATCAGGTGTTCCTCAGTTTCCTCAAAGTAGGCACAAAAACTACAATTTGTCAGCTCCAAATTAGACAAATCCCATAGTGCAGTGTAAACAGCAATTGGAAAAGTCCCAGGTTTTAACTGCAAAAACAGTGTACCAGCTTGCACTGGGCCAATGTTATCACGGAATTCCTCTGCTATGGGCATAGATTTGTGCATTAGAAAACACCTGGTAAGTCTACCCATATAGCTAAACTGTTCATTTTTGTTGCAGCTCTCCTCTCCCAATATCTGGATTTAACTATCTGGGCCGGGTTAACTGGGATGGACGATCCAACTCCATCCAAGCTCTTTTTACATAGCTCGCACACAAGATCTTATTGGAAGATTGGAGTATCATAATGTAAGTAAGACCCACTCCATAGCTTTGTAAATCTCTGGTGGCCCAAATACTCACCAATATGATTTGGTCTCATTGCTTCCAAATCAGTAACAGAATCAATGCCAAGATCATGCCACCAATGCGGTCCTTTTTCTTAGCCTCGTAAGGGCTCTAATGAAATTATTCTTTTTAGTGTCCAAAGTGCTCAGACTGCTGTAACCCCAAAGTTCAGCCCGTATAGTGCCACTCCTCGCGCCTGCATCTTATAAATATCTGTTGCGTTGAAAGATAAATAATATATCTCGTATCTTCGATTGTCTGGTGGAGTGGCTTGTTTCTTCTCAAGCGTTGCCAGTGACAGTCCAACACCTTGCAGCAACAGCGCTATGTGTGTAGAGTCAAGGGGGATTACTTGTGCCGCGTTTGAGGCTGATTAAACACCTGTCTGACAGATTACTCAGTCGACGGAGGTCTGACGAACTTTCGTCCTTCACCCACCAAAGAAAGAGACAGTGACAGAGAGAAGGAGTTGGAGAGAGAGAGAGAGAGATTCTTGAAGACACGTGTATCAACCCACCTGTGCCTAATGTCGCTAATGTCTGTATCTCGATAAAAAAAACACGCAGCATAATCAAGAGTAGCTAAGTATATAATTAGATCACTCGAATCATCTAAATCTCACGTGAAGAACAGCATCCCATGTGACTGGTGAGGATAGCAGAAATTAGCTCTACTTTAAACATTACCAACTGAACAAAACATTAAAAAAAAGGTTCATAAGACCGTTCTTTAGTGCAAACATATGGGGATTTTTACTATGATGGTGTACAAAATATGATGAACATATGGGGTTGCTAATAATTCTTTCTAGCGTTCTGCCATATTTGGATGTTGGTTTGCCTCGTGGTGCAACCAGTGGCAATACATGCAGCAAGGTGTTAATTATTTTAATCCATGCGCTGGTCGTTTGGAGAATATATGCACGAAAATATGTAGCCATTAAAGAAAGACAATTATAGAGTACCGCGCCGGATTGCATACGATTTCTGAAAATACAGGCTTGCAGCTAAAATATAAAATGGCTCTGTCTTCTCCTAAGATAAGCAAGGTGAGAATAATACGAATTAATAATAGTGCTTGCCATGGCGCACTTTGTCTTTTCAAACGCCACAAATTAAAAGGCTTTAGTACAAAGATATGCAAAAGAAAATTGCAATGTAAAGTTGTTCCCATTAAAGAAAGATGGATTGCTTTGCCTATAATTGAACAATTTGCATTTCAGCTGCTGACAGGTCTCACACGTTCCTCAGAAAGCAAAAGGGAAACGAGTTATGGCTGAAGAAGTGACCGTAATAATATTTGTAAAATTCCAATCTAATAATAAATGGATTTGAACTAAATTTATTTCTTTGGTGTGCAGACTGAAAAAATTGTATCATGTTTTGATAATTGGTGATCTGAAAAATATTGTGAAATGTCTGTAGGATAAAGGGAGATCTCAAAAATATAGTATACTATATTGATTGACGAACTAAAATATTGTGAAATGTCTGTGGGATAAATACCGATTTGAAAAATATAGTATCATGTATTGATGATTGATGATCTAACAATATTGTGAAATGTGTTGGGGATGAATATAATTCAGACTGACTAATAGAAAGCACCTTTTCGAATGTCTCTGAGCGGTCTGGGTGACATGAACTGTCCGGGTTGATGCTTTTCTCTTTTGTGTGTGCTAATTTGCATCAAGGTGCTATTTCATACCGTATTAAATATTTGCAAGTGGTGTGCTACGTTGTGGGGGTCAATGCTGTTGATGGTCAGCAAAGATCGATGTATTTGTAATAGGTTTTGAAGCCACATTACAATTATACGGTTCTCGGATGCTATCTCACTGTAACAATACATTGTTAAGTGCCATTAGTAGATTTAATATGGGCCAAATTCACATTTACATATTTGCTGTATAATAAGTTCGCCTATGGACTTAGCATGTATTAAATGCCAACCCACAAAGCCATTCATTCAGAAATAGATGCACTGTAAAAGCCTATCATGTTCAGAATATTCCTCCAACTCAAAAATATTCACACTAAAAATCTACTACTCAGGTGAAAATGAGGTTGTGGGCCACCCTGGCTCTCCGCTAAAGTCTTCTACAGCCTGCATAATTTAAGGGACGAGGAAAACGATTTATCTCAGCCCAACTGCGGGCCTGAGATAGAGACCACAAGCCTTCCTGTACTGTGGTCTGTACAAGATGTGGACTGCAACCTGAGTCTCAGAGGCTGCTGCGGGTCGAGAAGTTGAGCTTACTGGGCACTGAAAGAGAACTCCCCGGTGTGACTACGCAGGAAGAGTGCAGACACCAGAGTTCTGACCCGCCTGCCTACAGCCCACTCAGGAGGCGACACTCTGTTCACTAGGTGGCAGCCCCGACAGCTTCAGGTCTGGCTTGAAGCAAGCAGGCCTAAAGGCTTCAGTGGAGGAGACTATAGTCAGTGGTACAGTGAGAAATGCTCCACTCCTTCCCCCCACTGCATGCATTGGGCCTTCAGATGGCTCCCTCTAAATGACATGTGGGGACTTGCGGTGGGTTCTTGGAGATAGCCATGGGGAGTCCGGATGCTAACCTTCAACTGGTGACATACTTGGGGATCTCCCATTGCACGCAACTTAGCCTACGGCCTGCCACCTTACCCTATGGAAGGATTTTTCAGGTACTGGATAGATCGTGTACTTCTAGGCGTACTTTTAGCAGTTGTGGAGTCCCACAGGGGTCTGCTCTGAGCCCGCTACTCTTTAATGTTTACGTGCGGCCATTGGCAGAGATCGTTGAGCCATTTGGGCTGAACCTGGTGTCCTATGCAGATGATACTCAACTGATTGTTTCCCTCTCCAATACTCATCCGGATATGGGGACGGCACTGGGTCCTTGTCTGAAGGCAGTTGCTGCCTGGATGTCAGGAAGTAAACTGAAGCTCAATGATGATAAAACTGAGGTCATGTTCTTTGGGCAAAAAAAAACTTCTCTAATCAATCCTAGCTTATCAACAGGAGTGCTCACCCTCCCGCCACTGAAATGTCTTATTAAAAGTCTTGGGGTATGGCTGGACCCCCAACTCTCAATGTCCCAAGACGCCAATAGAATAGCTGGAACTTCCTTTGCTCTGCTTAGGACTCTGAGGAAGGTTTTATTAATACTGCCCTTTCTTGCCAGGAGACTGGTTATTAAGGCACTGATAGGCTCTCGTCTTGATTATGGCAATTCCCTGTTTGTAGGATCACCAAGCTATGTGATACAAAGATTACAGAGGGTACAAAACGCAGCTGCTCGTTTGCTTTTGCATACACCTAAGCAACATACCATACGGGCCGGAATTTCGTCCTTACATTGGCTCCCAGTGGATAAAAGGATTCAGTTCAAGGCTTTATGCCACATTCATAGAGCTATATTCAATCATGGCCCAGAAAGGCTCAAAACTCTAGCATCCGTCTACATCCCAGCCAGACCGCTTAGATCCTCCTCAGCTATGCTGGTCATAGTTCCAACGGTGAAGAAAGCAAGATGGGGAGGAAGGTCATTGTCATATCAAGGTGCTTTACTCTGGAATAACCTTCCTCTTAATATTAGATCAAACTCACAAGAGATTTCTTTCAGGAAGTCCTTGAAAACCTGGTTATTTAAAACCTAATTCTGCAGTATAAGCGCTACGAGGCCCCTGGGCAGTTTAGGCGCTGTATAAGCAATTTTAACACAACATAACATAACATATGTAAAGCGGTGGACGGAACCGGTAGGTGAACTGCTGGTTCCCTAATTGACTTTTGACCGCCAAAGCAGCCTGCATGACTTCGGTGTAGTGGCCTGCCCTTGCTTGCTTCACCCTTCTTCCCTTCGCACTGGGGTACCACGTCTAGAGGCATCCTGACCTGCAGTGAAAGGAAGGAACAGGAGTGTAAGGGATGGCCCTGTCACCCATAGGGTGGGGTAGGGGGCCACCCCATCACACCAGGAGAGTCAACCAGCATCAGCAGACAAAGCTGAGGTTCCGGATAGCCACCGGGGTAAGAGTGGACCAAATAGTCAGCGTAATAAACTGCAGCAGAGAGATTCTGGAAGCCATTATAGACAAACAGGTCAACACCATAAGTTCGACAGCCAGTGGTACAATAGGTTTTCAACATTGCTTGTTGTACTGTTCCTTACCTTACAAAACACTTTCTGAAGAGCAGAGAGAGAATATACAGACAGGAATCAATTTCTTTGCCATGTTTCAGAAAGTGTCATTGGGGAGATACTTCTTACCGTCATATGTGATACAGGATAGGGTTGCCAAAAAGGAGCAGGAGCTAATTTCACGATCAGTCCATTCCTATGCCATTCATGCCCAATCAACTTTAGGGATCATGCAGTAACCTATGACACAGCAAGATTATTCTCACATCCACAGACAAGCCAATCCCAGTGATGGAACAAGGCACTGACATGTACCTCCAGCAAACTTACTCCATACAACAGTCATTGTAGGACAGGCAATTGGTAGCACAGAAATGATTGCCTTTGAAAATTTCCTCTGTGGGCCAGAAGCCACTGATAGCACGCTATTATCGAAATCAACAACTCTGGCATTCTGTTAATGGGCAAGCTCTCTGTGACGCCAAGAGCCATTTCACACTTGTGTACATTGCCTTTCCTGGTGAAAACCATGAGAGCTTCATCTTCTTTCAGTCAGCGATTTCATGTCAGTTGTTTGTACGGGGGAGTATGGAGACATATGGCTGCCGATGAGCATGACAAAAACAAACAGGATGTTAATATTCACTCAAGGCATTACATCTCAGACACTGCATACCCTACTCTACACAACCAATGATGTAAGTTATGAGTGCATGTTTGAATGAAACATGAAGTAATGTGAATTAATAGCAACAGTAATCAGATTATCCACACAGTCTTTGCAGGTGATAATGTGCAGGTGTTCTTGCCTCTACTTCTGAACCTTTCAGACCACCAACTACTGCGCATCAACAAAGAAATAACTAAACACACATACACACCCAAAGCATCATATACCACACATTTGTGGGCATATTTACAAGGAACTGGCGCATCAGCGCCAATGCGTCAGTTTCCTTGCGCTCCCCTGCGCCCTCTTAATGACACCATGGTAGCACTGTATTTACAATACAGCGCACCATGGAACTCGTTAGCACAACTGCACCAACATTTTTGATGTAGTTGTGGTGCTTTAGTGGACTAGCACCAAAAATGTTGGCACTAGTCTAGCAAAGCTCAGTGAGGCCCTTAGGAAATAGCACTAGACTCTGTTTAATGCCTGCCCTAGGCAGGTATTAAAAAATAAAGCTAGACTGGTGCAGTGAAATGTTGTATATTTCACTGTGCCATTTTCTTGGTCCTCCATGGCATCCATTATACTTTGTGCAAGTATAATGTGGTGAAAGAGTTTACAAAGTGATGCAACAGTACCATTGCACACTTTGTAAATACGGCACAGGGTGTGGGCCTGTTTAGCTCCACAGCAGCATTAAAAAAAAAATTACGCCATGGAGGCATTAAGGGGCACAGAGGGCTTGTAAATATGCCTCATGGGATCTTAACTTTGCATTTCATATATCTTGATCTTACAAGGAGGTGCTACCATACTCAATATAAGAAGTATACAAAGTAATTCTTGCCTGTAATGTGTTACAAAATGTCACTGTTCAACTGAGTCTACAAATAGACTAGCATCCAATTTCCCGCCCCCATCCATGTTTCAAAGATGGCTCAGTGTCCAAATGTCAAGGTTTGCATTTACACAACTAATTTCTTCAACCTTCACCTGAGCCACATGTATGGCTGTCGATCACTATGGAAGGACAGTAATGAACCAAAGTATGGGAAACTGGGTTGTTGGTTGACTGCAGTGTTATCCCTTGTCAGGCAATAGCCACAATCCCTGTCAGGGTGAACCACAAAAACTCACTAATTAACCTGTGCTTAACCCTTGGTTGCTTGGTACAAAACACTGCCAGGCTTAACATAGAGCCAATGTTTTGAGTGGACTTTATTCAGCATACAAACAGGAATAAAGTGAAAGTATAACACAGAAAATATCCCACACCAATTTAGAAAAATAGGACAAATTGTAATAAATTATTTGACACCAACATGACAAAAATCCAATCAGTACAACGGGAGTTCTGAATATTTCCATTTTTGAGTGAAAATTAGCACGTAAAAGATCGAAGCATCAACATCTAGTTGTGCAAGACTGGATCAGAGTCTAAAACATATGGCTGATCGTAATAGAGTGCGGGTCGAATACAAGAAGTGGATTAGGTCCAGCTGGCGCTTACCTTTAGACTTTGAATACATTTTGAAGAAAATTTTCTGAGATGGTTAAGTTTAGTGGGACAGGGTTGCAGAACGGGAGTGTCATAGTCAGGGAGCCACCGGATGAAGTTATGGTGAAGATTTCGACTTTATGACTTAGGCCCTCATTACAACATTGGCGGTATGTACCGACTACCACCGCAGCGACGGCCACCAAAAAACTTTCACCGTGGCTACCAGCCGTCAGCCGGATTATGGCCATAGCTGGATTTCTGGAAATCCGGCTGTGGTCATGCTGGCGGATGGCGGTAAGGTGGCGCTGCTGCCAGCAGCAGTGCCACGCCAGTAGACCTCCGCAGACCGTATCATGACCCATGATACGGCCTGGCGGTGTTCTGCTGGCAGACGCTGCTGCTAGCAGCAGCGCCCCATCCCGTCTCCTGCCGGAGGACCCCCTGACATCAGGTAAGTTGGGTGCTCCGACAGGGGAGGAGGGTGTTTTGTGTGTGTGTATGTCGGTGCATGTGTGTATGCAGGTGTGTGATGCTTGTTGTCTCTGTGTGTGTGTATGGATGTGTGAGTGTGTGTATGTTGTGTGCATGCATGTGTGTGTATGTATGTCAGTGTGGGTGGATGTGTGTGTGAATGGATGTATGCATGCGTGGATGAATGTGGGTATGAGTGTGTGTATGCATGTGTACATTGGTGAGTGAAGGTGTGTGTATGTCGTGGGGGGGTCTGGAGATGAAGAGGGGTCGGGGAAACCTGGGGAGTGGGCGGGGAAGACCCCCATCAGTGATAGGGAAGGAATTCCCTGTCACTGATGGTGCCTACTGCCATGGTTTTCGTGGCAGTAAGGTTGCCACAAAAACCATGGCGGTCATTGGGGTCATAATCCCGCGGGCGGGCTAGTGACGGCCGCCTGGCTGGAGACTGAAGTCTCCAGCCTGGCGGTCGTTACCGCTGTGGCGCTGTGGCGGACGGTGTGGTACATTGGCATTTTGGCTTGAACCGCCAATGTCATAATATGGAGAAAAGTACTGCCAACCTGTTGGCAGTCCTTTTCTCCATTTTACCACCGTGCTCCAGAGTCATAATGACCCCCTTAGTCTCTTTTTTGGAAGCTGAAAATATCTTGTGGGACAAGGCAGGAGGCTGTAGCTGATAAGAATGAAAGGAGGCCAGATCCTCCTTTAGCGAAGGGCCTCTGGACAGGATTTTCTGCTGTGGAGGAGAACTTAGTGGAAGCTACAGTGAAGTCAGGCCAATTTGTGATGCACCTTGGAAAGACAGATGAGCAGGTTGGCCCTGGTCTTAGCTCCATTCTCAGAATACTTTGCAGCCCAAAAGAAAATAAGTCCCAGGTTTTGGATTTAGGCTATCTGGGCACCTTTAGTACCACTACCAAGGGTCCAGAGCTCTCATGTGGGTTCAGGATTCATTCAGGCTGGGTCCAGGTGAGGTTTCAGATGGTGCAAGCCTTTTATGCCACTGTATCCCTGACCAGGAGGCCAGCAAACTAGCTCCTGGAGTCACTCTGGTAGTCCTGGGTTCAAGTAATGAAGCAAGGCTCAAGCACAGGGCAAGCCTCTGAGGGTGCAAGCAGGCTCCAGGCAGCAAAGCAGTCCATCCAGGTACAGCACGGCAGTAGTGTGCAAGATATAGCAGGCTACAGCAGAAGCAGTCCTCTGAAAGTCCTTCAGGAGGTCCAGAACGTAAACTGAAGAGTGGGTCTGGGGGTCCTATTTGTATACCTGATGCCTTCTTTTTTGAAGTAGGGGAGGTTTCTGGGGGTTTTTCTTTGAAGTGCTTGAAATTCCTTGACTCCCCTGGCCTGGATCCAAGCTGGCTGCAGGGACAATGCAGTGGTGACAAGTCCTTTGTGTGACAATAGAGCACAGCTCATTCAGTTGCAAGTGAGGCTATGCCCTGCCCCTCCCTCATCCTGCCAGCAGATGGCCCATCCAGGAACATCTAATCCCTCTATTGTGTGACTGTCTGCGGAGGAATTCACAAAGACCACCTACCCACTGCACCCAGTCATGTAACCTAGGACAGGTGCAGCCATCAAATGGAAAAGGGCAGGAAAATGTCAACTTTCTAAATGTGTCATTTTTAAAATTGCAATTTAAAATCTGACTTGACCATTAAAGAGGATTTCAATTACACGTTTATAGGTACCAAACATTAAATGCTCATCTGTCCCCAATCAAATGTTAGCACGTATTAAATGAGCTAGGGGAACTCAAGGTTATCCAATGGGAAAGCTAGCCCTCACAGTGGTGAAAGACAAATTTAGGAGTTTTTCACTACCAGGACATGTAAAACCTAAAAGTACAAGGCCAAACATTTAATTACAATGCACCCTGCCCTATGGGCTACCTAGGGCCTACCTTAGGGAGGAACTATATGCAATGAAAGGGGAGTTTAAGGCTTCGCAAGGGGGTTATATTGCCAAGCCGAATTGGCAGTTTAAAACTGCATTCAGGCTTCCATGTCAGGCCTGGGGCATATAATTTAAAGGGCTACTTAAATGGGTTGCACAATAAGTGCTGCAGGTCCACTAGTAGCATTTAATTTACAAGGCCTGGGTACGTGGTATTGTTCTCATCAAGGGACCTATAACTAAATTAATTATACCAATCAGGTGAAGGCCAAATTTACCATATTTAGGGGAGTGAGTACAAGCACTTTGGCACTGGTTAGCAGTGGTAAAGTGCACAGAGTCCTAAGGCCAACAAAAATGAGCTCAACAAAGATAAGATGGGTGAAGGCAAAGGTTTTGGGGTGACCCCGCAGAGAGGGGCAGGTCCAGCACAATGGCAGAATGATATACCTCCATCCACACCTAAAATCCTGAGACAGGGTTGCCTGCATCAGCATGGCACAGTAGCCATCCAATGCCATCTGAACACCCAGCATGAACAACTTGTATTGCAAAATGAGACACCTGTATGATGAATGTGTGACTTCCTACTTTTCTCATTTGATGTCTGCAATATACACATACCTTGTATGCACATATATGTAGTAGGTGGAACAGTAAGGTTAATCAGTGAATGTGAAGATGTGGGTTGAAAAGTGTGTATGGCTTCACTAACTACTCGTCTATGTATTGTTGTTTGATTTTGCCTTGTTTCAGATTCTACACAGGGCGTGTATACAGTGTTGTGTTTGACCTACAACTGTTATTGTGCAGGCTTTTTTTGTAGAAAGCAAAAAAATCAGCAAACACTGGAAAGTGAATGAATAATGTAAGCTGTCACTCACTAATAACAGTAAGTAGGAAGGTGGGAACTTGCTATGACTACATCAAACTAAAGGCATTAGCCAATGAGATAATGTTTCTCTGGCAGTCAAAGGTACTGTGATACCAGTTTTATGTAGCACAGTACAGAGATTCCTGGAAATATGGAAACTTTACTAAAACTTTCAAAATATCTTTCTTTTTTGGCCTGTAAGGAAAGCTCTAGCTCAAAGTTTAAATAAAAGTACCCTTCATAGTGAACAAAACACTTTGGGGGTCATTACAACCCTGGCGGATTTTGACCGCCAGGGTTGTTTTGGCGGATTTCACCACCAGCAGGCTGGCGGTGAAATCCTTGGTATTACGACTGCGGCGGAAGCGCTGCGGTCGTGCCGCCGGGACCTGCGGTTTCCTGCCACTTTAGTCCCGGCGGTTTCCCGCCACTTTAGTCCCGGTGGGAGTAATCCTCCAGGGCAGCGCTGCTTGCAGCGCTGCCCAGGGGATTACGAGTCCCCCTCCCACCAGCCTTTTCATAGCGGTTTGCACTGCTGTGAAAAGGCTGGTGGAAAGGGGAGTCGCGGGCCCCTGGGGGCCCCTGCACTGCCCATGCCATTGGCATGGGCAGTGCAGGGGCCCCCTGCCACGGCCCCCTGCAGCTTTTCACTGTCTGCTATGCAGACAGTGAAAAGCGCGACGGGTGCAAGTGCACCTGTCGCACGGCTGCAAAACCGCCGGCTCCATTTGAAGCCGGCTCCTGTGTTGCGGCCGAGATCCCCGCTGGGCCGGTGGGCGGAAACCAGGTTTCCGCCCAGCGGGGATCTCATAATGGCCGTGGCGCGAGTGTGGATGCATTGGCAGCCGCCCGGCAGTCAGACCTTAATGACCCCCTTTATTTTTAAGTTCCTGGTTCCTCTGTACTCCTCTGGGACCTGGAAAAGAGGTAAAGGTCCCATGGGATTTGCCCTCAAGGGTTGGCTTCAAGCCTGTTCTCTATGGTCCTTGTGATGCACCTGTATCTCCCATCTGCCCTCTGTAGTCTGTTGTGCTGTCCCTGCCTCTCACGCCCACCCACTGATGTCAACTTACTGCCTTTGCCACTCTGGCCTCCCCTATGAGGTGAGATTGTTTGCTAGCCCCTCCATGGTGCCTGCTCCTTCTGACTAGTGGGGTGAACCTCGACCAACCCCCACTGCAAATGGTAAAAGGCCATGGCAGTAGGGTAAGTTAACTGAATATGATCAAAAAACTCTAGAAATTCACTGAAAGAAACAAAGGTTAAAGTGATGTTATAGTTAGATATGGAAAAATCTCCTTAACTTACATTGGAAAAACTCAGAAAATTCACTGACAAAAACAAAGGTAATTGTGACATTTTAGTTAGGTATGGAAAAAACACGTACCATACAGAAAGAAAAAAATCTCAGAAATGTACTGAAAAAAGCAAAGGTTAAGGTGATGTTAATGTGAAAAATCATACACAATGTAGCGTTTAAAGACAAAAAAACTGAAATTCACCAGCTATGGTTTACTGAGCTAACCACAACTTGACCCCTATGAAGCACTGTTTATGACCTCAAAGCTTACATCACTCAAACATGTTAAGTGACATCATTAATGACATCAGTGAAGAAGTGTCAAATGACATCCCTTGACTTGCCAATCTCCCTCCCTCTCCGTTCCTCACTGTACACGGCGTTCAGGTTTATATTTATGTGTACCCCTATACACATAAACTATGAACTCTTGCACCCAGTCTCACTAAGTCTCAGAGTCTCACAAAGTGGCAGAAGAGATTCTTGAACTGGTGTTATTTTAGAGTTACTAAAACAAACGTAAATGATGGTACAGGGAGGAAGGATAAAATCTAAGACCAGTAAATAGATAGCAATACAACAGTAAGTGTCGCTCTTCTAGAGTGGTGAGCTGGTGCTGCTATTTTCTATGATACTTTAGAACCAATAACCTGGTGAAATGACACGATCTTGCTTCGGTGGGAGGTGCTGGTTGGGTGTTGAGCTAGGCGAAGATTAATTCTTGAAGATCAGTCCTGTGCATTCGCCAATGAACACAGCAGAACTAAACAGGTTATGTTAAAGAAAATGAGGTCCCTGCGCTAATAGCAACATTTGCTGTGTCCTCTACAGGAGTTACCTTAGTATTACAGAAGAGGCAACGAGGCTCCTCTCGAAGCACTAAAGCACTAAATGCATGCCCGCTCTTGAGTTTGGGAGCCATTTTCACATGTGCACCTTTGACAGATTTAGGACACAAGCAAAGGGGTGTACCCAGCGCATCTGTATTTTCTTTTATTGGGTGTGGATACCATTTGTTAGTTTATACTTGTAAGGCTTAAGGACATGGTGGATTTCTTTTACTGACTTTAGTTTGCGCATTGTGAGCATACTGGTCTTTGTTTTTGTGTCTACCCCTGATTTCATTTTCACATATTTATTCGTAATTGTCGCAATTGAAAAGTAAGCTGTCATGGGTTTTAGTAGGTAGAGTTTGCATAACTCAATTTGCTTTTACTAACATGCTGAACATTTTATTTGATAGCGTATCGGGTGCACGTAGGTTAGTTAGAACATATTTTGAGATGAGAGGAAGCATTCTTGTTTAACAGAATGGCCTAGAGGCTTGTGTGTGCGACCCTTTATTGTGTAACTGGCAGAATGTAACCGACTTTACGAGCAACGCCTGCGTTATTTGGGGACAAGCAATTAC
Organism: Pleurodeles waltl; assembly: GCF_031143425.1. Classification (NCBI taxonomy): domain Eukaryota; kingdom Metazoa; phylum Chordata; class Amphibia; order Caudata; family Salamandridae; genus Pleurodeles; species Pleurodeles waltl. The sequence goes on along the minus strand of NC_090448.1, from coordinate 253,299,458 downwards.
ATGCCATTACACAGGAAAAGGAATCCCTATTTCGCTCAGGATACGTGTTTTGCTGCCTGTACCAGAGTGGGGCAGGATTACATGAAAGTGTACAAATCTGTGGCATACTAGTTGAAGAAGTTCTCAGGGAACGTCCTTTATGGCAAATGTGCACAAACAGTGAACTGTGAAACGTGTATGTTCAGTAGATCAGCTGAGGAAGCCCTTGAAAAACAAATGCATAACTATAATACTAAAACGAGCATTGGAAAAAAACAATATATTTTGGTTTAATGTGCTAATGCATGCCACACAACCACATTAAACCCAGGCAAAGAAGCAAAATGTAGTCTTTAGTGAAGGGAAGGATCCCTTGTCTTTGATAATTACTATTTTTCTTTCTATGTCAAATAAAGCTTGAATATCTGGGGATCATTCATTATAGTCCTTCTATAGTTTCTAGCACAAGGGCTATAATCAGGTTTACTGGATTTCTGCAATTTTGCACCAATGGCTTCTTCAGTTTAATTATAGATTTGTCACACGTGTCATATAATCCCGTATCTGCTACGTAGTATTCAGTTTTCAACAAAATGCCACACCTGTTACAGAATAGTGAAATGTCCTTTGCTAAGATTACCTGTTTACTTTCAGTTGTCGATCGCTACATTTATGTATACAACTGATATCAGTTAAGTTAAACCTTTGCAGAGACACTGATCCGAATCGTAAAAATGACAAAATAGTAAAGTAATGCTGCTAAAAATCTGTCGCATCAGCCACATAATTTGCCTCTTCTTCCTGCATAATTTAATCAAACCTACAGCCCAATTTGGCCCTTTCCTGCTTCACATTTTCAGGGACCCTGAGTATAAAGAAGGCTCCTTTGCCGCCAAAACAATTTTGAACTGGAAACTAAATTCGGGCCTACGGAGGCAAGAGAGGATTCAATATAGACTGCTACTTGTGTCTAGGAAATGAAAATAAGAATAGAAAATATCAGTCCTGGTTATGCTAATGGAAAATACTGTAAGGGTGACAGATGAAGAAATGTAGAGCGCGCATGGCAATGAGTAAGGGCAGGTGGTAGAAATAAAAGGGGCTGGTGGTCGGAGGGAATAGGCAAGGGAGTGGAAAGAGGAATGGTATGGGCTGGTGGCCAGGAGACTTTAACCATAAACCTCATAAGCGGTTGGAGCTGTTAAGTAGACCCTCACGCAGTTCATGGCAAACACTGGATTGAAGGCATAAAGATAAACCCTAATATCAAATAGCATCCGGTGAGAGAGAAATATTTCTCTAAGCTGAGCCAAGATGCAATCGACAGGGTATTCTATTTTATGTTGATGCATAACGTGCATAGCTATCCGTTTCTAAGGTCAGTCGGCATAGAGTTCTAGAGTTTAGTAATCAAATAAGACAAAGATCTGCCTCCCCATCCGGTCCTTTGAACTCGGGCAGCTTTAGCACCTGCGAGTTGGACAATTTTAGAGTCCGTGAACAGGTATAAGGTAACAGAAGGTCCATGATCAAGGGAGGGCCCTTCCTATTTATTCCTCTGTGGGCAAGGATCTTGAAGGATGATTCTCTCTTTTACTGGGAGTCAGTGCAGAGTAGCTGATGCACGTTTTGATGAGGCGTGTTGGGGAAACTTGAGAATCAACTTGGCAGCCACATTCTGGATCACTTGTAATCTCTTGATGATGGATTGAGGGTCACCTAAATAGATGGAGCTCCCATAATCTAAATGAGACAAGATCAGTGCTTGCATTACTATTCCCCTAGAGAGCTAGAGGGTAGGAGATCTTTAATTTTCGATAGACTTCTAATTGTACTGAAGCAAGAGTTTTTTTCCCTGGGCTTTCATAGTTAAGGCACTGTCAAGCCACATTTCAAAGTGAGTGATTCACCATTGCTGAAGTAGGTGTCTTAACTAGAAATTATTAAGGAGTAATTATGTATTTTGAATAATTAATTATTTAGAAAATGAGTAACGTGGAAAAAATAATGTGCACGTTTGGAAACAGTGCCCTCGGAGAGTGGCCACCAATGTTCACAAAATGTACTAATTAATGATTAATACTTATGAAATATATTTAAAAAATTATTAGATTAATGTAAGTTATATGTCATGTTTAGAGTTATGAAGTATGCTCTTACTAATTAATTGTAGGCCTTAACTTAGCGAGTGGCTTGGCCTAGTTTTGCCAGGCCTAATGCAAAAGCTGTATTTCGTAGTGGTTAATAAAAATGCTGACAGAGTGAATTAAACTGTGAAATGTCCATTATCTTGTTACAAGTGCTTAACAGATGCTTTCCATGAGAACCAACTAAAAGGAGATGACGTTCCTAGCAATGCAACAAGTTGTGTGTAATGTGTGTGAGATGTACTTTCCCAGGATGTGAGCAATGAAGACACTGACTGGAGATCAAGATGCAACAAAATTGTTGCCTGACGAGCCGAATGATGAGGACATCATAAAGTGGACCAATCAACTTCATGAAAAGAGTGAAATATTAGAATTCATAGATTTGGTATAGGAATATTATTGGATAGTGTATAACCCTACAATTAACTGACCAATAGGGAATTAGCAGATAGTTTAGGTGACTTTGATATACCGATGCGACAAAGGGAAAGGACTTCAGACTAGAGAGAGAGAAAGACCAGATTCTGAGACGATGAGACCAGAGATCTAGAGTGACTTTGTAGAAGAAGAGATTTAAGATTCTGTCATTGGGCTCATACTCACTGACTGTGAGCTTGATGTTTTGCTGATCGATTGATGACCTGAGGACAAAGACTGATTCTATTTGCTGACCCATACCGTGGATAGGTAGATATGACAATATGACTGAAATCAATTTTATGCCTTTTCTTTCTAGATACCAACTGCGCTGTCTTGATAGTTCCTTAGCTAGATGTTTTCCTAAATTTGTGTTCTAAATTGTTTTGCATGAAGTCCAACATGCTGATGCTAATCTGGGTTAGTTGAGGCTATTCACATGACTGCTGACGAATTACAGGGACAAATGTTTGATGAGCTATCTTGCTGAATTCTATGTATCATATATCACTACTACAGCTGAATCTGCTATTGATCTGCACCGTTGCCTTAAAATGTGTTTTGATTCAGCCTTTGACTAGATTGCGTTTCTTCTGTCGTTTTGGACAACCAGTATTGTTCTTATATTTATTGCATTTGATTTTGAGATTAATCTACATGACTTTAGCATTGTTAATATGAGGGAAATAAACTTACTAAACTTTACTAAAGGTATGGTTATACATGGCTGAAAAGTCATGGTGCATGAAAATGACTGACTCCATTGATTATTGATTTTGACTAATGATTATTGATTATTGTGTATTGGTTATTGTTTCCATCCAGGAGCTATGGTAAGAACATCTGAAACGAGTCAAAAGGTTAATCGACCAATTTTCATCCCATTTTGTAAGTTTACTTATTAATGTCCAATGAGCTAACACCATCCACCAAGCGGCTCTAGGCATGGGGTTAGATGGTGTTTGTCTAGGCCTTTCTCAGGCAATACAACATGACAAGTTGGGTATTGTCTCCATAAGATACGATTGACACTACAAATTCCTGGACAAGGTCTATTAAACAGTGTTGGGTTCAATGAGGAACCCTGAGGGGCCACACATTTTAATGCAAAGACATCCGAGTAGCAAGGGGGCTCCCATATTTGAAAGGACCTATCACTCAAAATTAGGTAAGCCAGTACAGGGCGTGTTTTTTATCCATAAGTCTCTCATTCTGTCAATCAGCGTTGCGTGATCGACTCAGTCGAAGGCGGTGCTCAGGACGAGAAGGATGATTGCCGCTGAACCACATTTGTCAAGCATCAGTTTCTGTTCCTCTATGATCTTTAACAGCTAGATCTCTGTGCTGTGTTGAGGCCGGAAACCGGTCTGAGTTGGATGAAGGAGCAAATTGTCTTCCACAAACTGTGAAAGTTTTTGGTTCACATGTCTTTCAAGTATCTTCCCCACAAATGGAAGGAGGGAGATAGGTCTATAGTTCCCCTGGCATGACAGGTCCAAATTGGGGTTCTTTAACAGAGGCTTGACCACTGTGTGCTTCCACGCTTAGGGAGCTATTCCTGTGGAAAGTGATAGATTAAAAAGCTCCACCAATGTGGGTAGAATAGATTGTGCTGCTTGTGAAAGAATATGGGGTGGGGCAGGATCCAGCGGGGATCCAGATTTTATGATTCCATCTAGGGCAAGGAGCAGCTCCATAGTGATTTGGGTAGACACATACCCCTCTTCTGTTGAACCTGAATGTCAGGTATAGTAGACAAGGCCCCTCTTATCGGTAGCAGGTTGCTATAAACATCTGCCACTTTGTCTTGGAAATAAGCTGCAAGTTCATAGCATTGTGCTGTAGTGGTATTGGGGAACAGGTTTTCAGCTTTCAAAGTGGTGAGCGAGTTGACAATGCAAATTTACTGCTTTCGTTTCATAATATGATGTCTGAGATGTTTTATTTTGCTGCTGGTATTGTCTAATAGCTGTCCTATAGAAGAGTTTTAAAACATCATAATTTTTCCTCCATTTCCTTTCAAGCGCTTTGCAGCCTATTTTCAGGGAGAATAGGTGGGTCGTAAACCATGGTGTCGACTTTTTCGTTCTTTCCCTTTTTTATTATTGTAATGGGTACTACTTCATCTAGTGAGTTTTTTAGCCATTCATCCACTGAAGAGTTAGCAATGTCAGGTTTCTTTCGTTGAGATTCTTCTAAGATTCCTTGTTCAGTTTTGTCCCATCTATGACCAAGACTAAAGGTAGCCATCTTGGCCAAAGGAGGAGGAATAGCCTCCAAAGTAAATGGAATTAGAGCGTGGTCTGTCTAAACCATCGGAAACAGTGTTCCAATTCTTGTATTAGAATTGTTATGAAATATGGGGTCCAGGAATATCAGGACAAATGGCAGACAGAGGCATTTTTTGAAGAGGCGGACCCAAAGCCAACACTAAGCATATTGTAAGCAAATGGTCTGTGTGACTGCTGTGCTGTCAACCCAGTCATTAAAAAAACAATTCTGTAGCAGCACTATTAGGTGTAGCAAGCTCCTAATGGTAAGGGCAAAGAAGAACTTCTAATAAATGTATTGTTATGCCTGAAGTGCATTTAGTACTTAGATTGAGTGGTCATACAGGTCAACAGGCTGGTTTAAAATAACCCTAAAGACATGGGGCCAGATGTATCATGGTTTCCAATAGCGATTACAAAATTGTGATTTTTCGCGAATCGCAAATAAGTAATTGCTATTGGAATGTACGAAACTCCAGGAGTTTCATATAGCGATTCGCAAGGGCTTGCAAATGGACCTACCTCATTAATATTCATAGGGTAGGTCACACTTTGTCACCCATTGCAAATGTCTACAATCACAGGGGTGGTGGCCTGCTGGGCTCAGCAGACCACCATGTCTGTGATTGCTTTTAAATAAAGCAATCTTTTTTTTTAAATGTAGCCCGTTTACCCTAAAGGAAAACGGGATGCGTTTAAAAAAAAAAAAGAAAATGTTTCTTTTAATTTTTTAAGTATAGGCAGAGGTCCATGGGACCGCTGCCTGCTCTTAAAAAAAGTTTTTGCATGCATTCGCAAAGGGGAAGGGGTCCTTTATGGACCCCTTCCCCTTTGCGATTGGGTTAGCACCAAGTTGAAATTGGTGTTAACTGCAATTGTTTTGCCACCGCATTCACAGTCACAAAACGCTCGTACATACCTCTGCGATTTGGTATTAGGAAGAGACGCCCTTGACATGCCCCTTCCTAATACCAAATCAGTATGAAGTTGCAAATCCAATTTACCGAATCGCAAATTGGACTTGACACATCCCAAAATGCATTTTTACCATTGCAAACGTCCCATTGAGCCATTAGTGATCGCAAAAATGTTTGATATATCTGGCCCATCATTCTTTGCAACAAATATGCTTTTAAACATAATAAAACTAAATCGCAGCACAAATAGCACGCTTCTTCGTGGGATGATACTTTATGCAAGCACTTGTGCATTAGTTAAATGGAGGGATCATTCAGAGGCGGTCACTAGCAGGACATCTGCAATAAAACAGCAGATGTCCTGTTCCATCTACTTGTTAGTTCTGCCACTTCATTTAGAGGTAAGGGTATTGCCAAGTTTTTTTTAACGATGGAACCTTATGTAGCCCTTCCCTTGAAAATACTTTGTGGCCTTAGTTTTGAAATATAAAAATATGTCAACCTAGCTTCTAGGAGATGGATGCACAGACAGCATTGAATTTTCCCAAGGAGTGGTTGGTTTGTGCTGGCGAAAACTCCCCATCCTTGCTATGGGGTTTGCCAAATATACCACACCAGAATACATTGAGCTCAATTTGCATGATAGCAGGCTTTCCAACTCTAAATTAGTTGTTCTCTGTATTGTATATCCTTTATCTATCGCTTTTCATTTCATAAAATGGCTTTCAGCTATTCTGATATGGTATGGGTTGGTCTAATATCATGAAAAATATATTTCAGATCTTTGAGCAGTTAGGAGGAGGATACCACATTTATAGCGAATGTAAGCACAGATGCAAATGTATTAGTCAAAAGGGAAGAAACCTGGAAAGAAATATATTTAAGAACATAAAAAGATTACTCATTTATAAAGGGCAACAACATGGGTGAAAAGGGTACACCAAGTTACAAGTTGATGGGACTAATAGGTTTTATCACTTCAGGAATAAACCCGTTTTTCAAGAGTTTTCACTCAACGGATCTCTAACAAATCGTCCTGTGTTCTAGAATCTCATGACATGTAATGCTGTCATTCTAGTAGACTCAAGAGAGGCATGGCCAGCGTCCTGCAAGTTGGCTGCATTATTGTAAGCTCCTGGGCTAGCGGACAGCATCCCTCTGCATACTATCCTCCAATGGCCAACAAAAGCCACCCTGGATCTCCCCTAAAGCCCCTTACAGCTTGCAGAACTTGAAGGGTCACAAAGCGGCCATGCCCTGGCTGAGGATCTGAGGTAGAGACAGAAAAACTGCCTGTACTCTAGTCTGCACTAGATGGCAGCCGCAACTTGAGTCTCGGAGGCAGATGTGGGCTGGGATGGTGAGCTCACAGACACTGAAGTAGAATCTGTAGTGCCATTATCATCAGTAAACACACCGCTCTTGAGTTGTGGGTACTTGTAGTTTATTGTAATACACAACCTGGCATCAGTCCTCTCAACATCTTACTCCTTTGAGCCAACTGTCTTCTCACCATGTCACACCAGAATCCCCACATTTCCCCCACTCTAGAATGTTAAGCATGTTACATCACAACACATCTCCTTCCCTTCACAGATACAAATTAAACACAAAGAATACTTATCAAAATAAATAATAATAACAGAAAGAAATAAAACTTAAGCTTCCTATACAGTGAACATCACTAAACCTGTTGATAAGCTTGTAATGTCTACAATGGAAATTTCTTTGACCCACATTTCTTACACTCTATGATCTCACATAATCCTTAAAATAAGAAGGTGATTTTCTAATTCTAGCTACCCTGACATTCGATTCATCCACTCTTGCAACCAACTCAGATCCTCCAACATCATTGTCACTATCCAAACCTCCACTGCCTCTTCCTATTATCATCTCTCCATTATTCATGAACATAGTTCTTGACCAACCTTCCCTTTCCTTCTCCACATTGCACTCTCCACCTTTCCGCTAGAGAGCTACCTTTCTCAGATTCCACCTATCACCACCTTCAGGCACAACAGAGTATCTGCTTACTCTATCAACCTTCAACTGGCCCTTGAATTTGGAAAATCCACCTTTCACACACCCGGATTTGACTTTTAACCAATCACCCTTCTCTACCATCTGAACAGATTATTAACTCTTTCCTTAAAACATCTATCAATCATACTCACCCACTCTTTCAACCACACTGGCACTAATTTGGTACCTGGAACTCTTCTCCTCATCTCTTCAAATAGACACCTGTGTGAAACACTATGCATAGTTGTACGATAGGCCCATATCATGTCATTTACCTTTCCCCTGACATCAGTTTTACTAGATAGTGCCATTTGAATAGTCCCTTTTATCAAATGATTTCCCCTCTCAGCCATTCCACTTCCCTGTGGAGCATAGAGAAATGTACATGAATACCTAACCCACATTGTTCCAGAAAGTGAACCATCTCAGTGGATGTCAACAGCGTACCATTATTCGTGACTAATATTGCTGGAATCCCTTCTTCTGCAAAAATATTTTCTAATTCCTTAATGGTTGCTTTAGTTGTAACCTCCCACACATATTTCAAAATATGCCATTTGGAGTACATATCCAACACAACCAAGAAATATCGCATGTCACCAGTTAACTCAAATATAGGGCCTATAAAGTCTAACCAGATAGTGTGCCACGGTATGCCTGGATCAGCAATATAACTTTCTACAGATCTGTTACCCATCTTCAGTCTTTTCTCACTTTCCCTGCAAACAGTGCATTTTTATTCCAATTCCACAACTTGATTCTTTAAACTTGGCCACCAAAATTCACACTTCAATCTTTTCTTTGTGAAGGGTTGTTCCAAGTGACCTTCATGGCACATCTTGATTAATTTAATTCTTAACCCTCTTGGTGGTAGAAATGTATCCCCTCTCACCACACAGTTTCCATGAACACTGAGCTTATCCAGAATGTTATGGTCTTGCAGCCAATGGAACCATACTTTCCCTTGTGGCCCCATCACATAACATCTTCATTACAATTGATAGCACTACATCTCCTTCCATTTCTACTTACCACTCATGTATAATAAATGTGCCTGAACCACAGTGTACTGCATCTTGAACCAATTCAACCCATCAATTTCATCTTCAATCATGACACTAGAATCTCCCATTTGTTTCCAATCCACAGGCACCTTTGACAAGAAATATGCCTGAATGTTTCTCCAGCCTTGAATAAATTCAACAGTATACATATATTCCTACAACCTGGCAGCTAATCTTCAAGTCTAGCTGAGCCTTTTCCAGCTCCCCCAGGTAGTAGTATCTTTAACATGGGCTTATGATCTGTTCTTAAAGTGAATTTCTTGCCCCACCAATAGACACGGAAATATTCAACTCCCCAAGGAGCAGCTAAGGCTTCTCTCTCAATAACTTAATACTTCTATACAATCTGTGTTAAAGAGCGAGTGGCAAATGCAACTGTTGTTTCAGTTTCCCCATGTATCTGTGACAACACTGCTCCTATTCCAGAAGCACTCGCATCAACTCTTATAACTGATTTAAGGTGAGTGTCATCCGCTGTTAAGATATTTGCATCACAGATTTCTCTCTTAATGTTCTCAAAACACCTTTGTTGATTTTCATCCCATACATATTTGTTTCCTTTTCTCAACAATATTTTGAGATCTTCTGTCTTATCAGCAAAAAGTTCTACAAATTTCACATAATAGTCTATTAAACCTAAGAATGATTTTAATTGATCTTTATGTTTTGGGCAGTGCAACAGTCTAATGGCATCAAGTAAATTCAGTTTAGGTCTGATTCCCCTTTGGTGGCAGTGTAGCCTAAATATTCTATAAATTTGATCATAAAGACACACTTATGCTTGCTTCCTCCAATCGTCTCAAAACTTTCAGAAAGACACTATTATGTTGACACTTTGTATCCCCAAAAACTAAAATATTGACTTGGAAATCAATAACATTTTCCGTACCATTGAAAGGTTTTGACATCATACATGGGAATACACTTGCAGCTGAGAGTAAACCAAACGGCATGCTAGTGAATTGGTAAGTACCTCCTGTATTGATAAAAGCAGTGAGAGGCTTGGAACTTTTATGTAATTGAACCTGATGGTATGCACTCTTTAAATCCAGTTTTGAAAAGTATTTTCCACCTTTTATAGTTGACATAAATTTGTTGGTATTAGGCAGTGAGAATGTATCAGCTACCACATTGTGGTTCAATGATCTCAAGTCTATGCAAAACCTCAAACGTCCATCTGATTTCTAAGTAATCACAACAGTTGAATTCCAGGGCGACGTTTCTCCGGGTTCAATTACTCATGATTTGAGCATATCATCAAGCAATTACTTTACATCTACAGGCACTGCCATTGCCACATGCCTCACCTTATGCTACACCAGAACATTATCTTGGTTTAGAATGATTTTATGCACATAACCCCTCAAACATCCTCATTTTTCCTTAAACACTCCTTGTGCACTCCACATTACATCATCCAAAGAAATTCCTTCTACTACTGTCACCTGTTTGGGTGCTCTTGGATTGATGATTCTGTTCAGAACATACTGATGTACCCATCCCAAAATTGCTGGACCTTCGGTTAACACATAAGCCTTTCCTGTCATTACACGTGAACCAAACTTTATGATCCCTTTCAAAGAACCCAAAATTTCAATGGTTTCTCCTTCATAGCCACCAGGATTAATATCTTTAGGCATCAATTTCATAGCTCTCCAATGTGTTTTAAAAATATTTTTTGGAATGATGGTGTACATCGACCCAGAATCTAACATTAGCTTTACACTGTTCCCACAGATTTCAAAATCTGCCATAGGTCTCATTAAATATCTCCAGTTACTGTGATCTGCATGATCTGCTATATCATCACTGCCATTCCCCACAACCAGGATACTATCTACTTCTGTACCCGATACAGCTATATCCATTATTCTTACTCTAGATTTAAAACTTCCTTTATGTTGTTTAATCCCTTCCTTGCACATCCATGCAAAGTGACTCTTACAACCAAATTTTCTGCATTCGTTATTTATTCCAAAGCATTTCTTAAAATCAGAATTATGATAAGTGCTTCAACACCTGCTACACTCTTTGGCTTTACTCTGGACGTACCTTTTCACACTAGCACTCATTCTTTTATTACAATTTTTTTGTGACAATGTTTATGTGTCTTTCAGGACTACAGTTGTCACTTCTCAAAACTGTTACTTCTCTAGTGGTTTTATCCTTACTGTTAAGATTTCTCATACACAATTGTGACTCCTCAATCACCTTGGCCATCTCTATTGCATCTTTTAGTGAGGGATCTATGGCTCCCAATAATCTTTCTTGTATCTTTTTATCTTTACATTGTACTTAGAGTTGATTACGAATTAACTCATCCATCATAACTCCAAAACAACTTGGATTGATAACTATCTAAGCCTGGAAATCAATTCATCAATATTCAACTTGTGGGTGTGTATAACATTTATACCTTGTCAATACTAAGTTATATTTCTTTGCAAATCTAACTTCTAATCTTTTTAATGCATCTTTATATGCATCATCCGTAGATTGCCAATTAGGTCCTCATGCTACAGGTAAATATTTGAATAGCTGCTGTCCCTCACTACCCAGCGTACTCAACAAAAGTGCTTTATTCCGAGCTGGAGAGTAGTTCTGACCATCCAATGCAACAATGTAATTTTCAAACATTTCTACCCAATCCACCCAGTTTAATACAGAAGCTCCAGGTTGACTAAGGAATGCTAGAGGTAGAGTAATCAAATTATGTGTTGCCATATTACCCCAAACTAAATCTGAAAAGGTAAAAACAGTTAATTCATTTTTCTTTCCTCTATAATAAATATTATTATTTTCTAATCACACTCTAGATATAGCGTGCGGATCCCTGTGCATATTGTCTGTCAAAAGAGATATTTCACAGTGAATATTGTCTGACAAATGCAATATTTCTTAATCATAATCGCCTGTTTTGTTTTAAATACAAGGATGTTGAGTAAGCTTGCCAAAAGAAATGCACAACACGTTGTTTACCAGTAATGTACAATTTCAAATGAGTCTTAATCGCAGTGAATCAATAGCCCTTCCTTGTTCTGAGTGCAAAAAATATGTAGACAAGGGTAAGAGGTAGGCAAAAGAGGTTAGTCCAGTATTGTAGGTATATCCAAGCAATAGTAATAATTCTTCAGGAAACCCATCTATCTAATGAAGAAGGCACTAAATTGTTTAACCCAATAGGGTGGGTCCAGGACATCTTGTGCTCTACTCAGGCGGGTAGAATTAAAGGGGTGGCTATACTAGTTAAAAAGAATCCGGAGATATCTCTACAGGGAGGTGTGGTGGATAAAGCTGGTAGATGGGTAATAGCGAGATTGGTGGCCTCTAATCAAGTTTTCACCCTGGTTGGTTACTATGGTCAGAACGGGGACGAGGTTCAGCCTCTGCGAGAGTTGTATCAGCACTTGCTATTTGCATACTGACCCGATAATTTGGGTGGGGGATTTTAACACAGTGTTGGACTATGACCTGGATAGGTCCCAGGGGAGTAGAGCAAAGATGAATGAGAAAATTAGGTCCCATGTGATTTATACAATGTCATATTTTTGGTTGCATGATATTTGGAGAGGGGAGATGGGAACACGGCGAGCGTATACTTTTAACAACAAGAAGTATAAGCATCATTCTAGCATTGATTATATATTGGTCGACGGGAGGTTGAAGGAGTATGTGGATAGCATATCACATGTCGGAGCCCATTTGTCAGATCATTCAGCAGTGAGTGTGAGCTTAAAGCTCAGAGACGAAGATATAGTGGCAGACCTGAAAAAGGACACAGAAGAATTTTTTAAGTTAAATGTTGGATCAGCTGCATTAGAGGTGGTGTGGGATGCCTATAAGGCATTTGTGAGAGGGAAATTGGTGAGAGCTGCCTCCTTTAAAAATAAATCACATAACAATATGATCAGTGTTATAGAATAGCACATATGTTTGATTGAAAAAGAGCTGATAGATAAAAAAGGGACAAGATGATGAGAAGGTATTGGTTAAGGTACTTCAAGAATCCCGAAATGAGCTTGTAGCCATATTAGATAGGAGAATTAGGGAGAGATATGAAGTTAATAGGATGACTTTTTTGAATATGGGGAAAACTGTGGGAAAATACTAGCTAGGCAAATAAAATCTAAATTGATGAGGAATAAAGTGGCGGAGATTCAGGAGGATAACGGTAGAGGCCCCAATAGGGGGAATAAGGAAATAGAAGAGGCATTTTGGAACTACTTCGAGGATCTCTATGCATAGAGATTAGTTACTTCTCCAGGACTAGTTCGATCCTGGCTACAAGGTGTATATCTTATAGCCTTGGGACATGAGGACGAGGACAGGAATATCTTGAACAAAGGAGTAAACCAGGCTGAAGTGGAGGAGGTGATACGATTTGAAAAATTAGGGAAGGCACCAGGTCCTGATGGCCTACCCCTTGAAGTGTGTAAGAGTCTTGAGGATAGCATAACTAAGGTTTTTGCGGGGTTGTGTGATACTATTGTCAAGGAGGGGGTAGCTTTTCCCCACTCTTGGAGGGAGGCAACAATTACCCTGATATTAAAACCTGGGAACGATCCCACACGCTGTGAGTCTTATAGACCAATCTCTCTACTGAACTCTGATTATAAAAACATTTCAACAATTTTAGCAAGAAGATTAGGTAGGGTGGTTGAGAAATTGATTCAGAGAGATCAGAAAGGGTTCATAAGAGGTAGATTTCTACATGAGCTGACCCATGGTGTGATAGGAGCTATTGATATGGCGAGTACATGTAAGGTTCCCCTGGCGGTGGTGACGTTCGATGCAGCTAAGGCTTTTGACATGGTTAATTGGGACTATCTGATTCTCCTTTGTGAGATTCTCAACCTGGGTAGTAGATTTATAAGAGTTTTGAGTCTGATTTACCATACTCCAGTGGCTAGAATTTTAGTTAATGGTTCCCTGACCCGACCCTTTAGTATTGAGAGGGGAACTAGACAGAAGTGCTCTTTGTCACCCTTATTATTTGATCTATACATAGAACCCCTGGTTTGTAAAGTCAGATATAATCCGTAGATATTCCCTTTCCAGTGTGGCAGCTGGTATAGGAAAGTAGCATTATATGCAGATGATTTGATGGTATATACAAGTAATCTTAAGCAATCTTTGCCGGCTTTAGAAGAGCTGATAACGGAATTTGGGGAAATCGCTGGATGTGTGGTTAATAAAAGCAAAACTGAAGTTATAGTTTGGAATATGCCTGAAAATACAACTGTGGGGACTGTCAATATGACCAGAGAGCTGAAATACTTGGCCATTCCAATAGTTAGGGATCCAGGGAGGATAGCTGAGAAAAAGTGTTTTAGACTGATGGTTGAGTCATGTAAGCAGATGAAGAAGTGGGCTAATCAGCCTCTTATGATTTTAGGAAGGGTGAATTTGGTTAAAATGATCCTATGGCCGAAAATCCTTTTTATTTTTAATGCTATTCCATTTAGATTTGAAAAAGTTTGGATGAAGAAATTTCAGGGTAAGATCAGCAGTTTTATATGGGGTAATAAGAGGGTGCGGATTGCCTGGAAAAAGCTGAGGCGTAGGAAGGAGAAAGGTGAATTAGCATTACCGGACCTACTACTGTATGCTTGGGCAACGTTTATAAGTTGGGCTTGTGGGGGAGCTTCACTTTCTGAATTAGGGCTGATCCTAAAAGAAATGATTAAATGTGAGAAGATCGTAGAGGAGGGTTTTTTGTATAAATTTGGGGACCCGAAATTTTTCAAGAAGGTGAGATTTTGACTATTGGTGGACTCTGTAAAAACATGTATGACCTAAGAAGAAGCACCCACTTGCCCTATTATAGTAAATTTGCCCCCATTTGGAATTCACCGGGCTCCCCTCAATGGACTAAAGATTTGCTAGCAGCCCCCTTGAGAGAGGCTGGGGTCTGTCAATGGGGACAGCTGTCTACATCAGAAGGCCTGATTCCTTATAGCGAGCTTGTAAACGAAACAGTAGGGAACTTATCTAGATTTAAGTTCTGGCAAATAAGGAGTTGGGTGAAAGGATGTAAAGAAGGAGTCGGTGGCACCAATCCGGTGGAGGAACTTCGTCAGAAGAGCGACTTGGGAAAAAAAGAATTAGCGAGATGGTATTGGACTCTCCTGGAGTCGATGGATGGGGATGCCTTGATGTTGGAGGATACCTGGAAAGAACTTTCCTTAGGTAAACAGATAACAGAGATGTGGCAAGTATCTACAGCATTGTTGTATTCAATAGTTAAACCAGCTTGCTTGAGAAAGAATCATCTATTTACAATACATAGGGCTTTTTGTACCCCAGAGAAATTGTCAAGGTTAAAAGAGGGTAGGAAGGCCTGCTGTCGGAAATGTGGTGCTGAAGCCATAGGTGATTTGCATATGTTTGTGGACTGCCCCCGTCTTTTGGGATTTTGGTCTGAGGTGGGCGATTGTATTAGTGAGATTATATCCTTGAAGTGTAAGGTATCCCCGCTCTTATTATTTTCGGTTGTATACTGGGAGAAAGTAGGTTAAAAAAGATGGCGCTAAATTGTTATTTTATACGAGACTGCTCGCCAGAAGAGAAATATGCAAAAAATGGATTAGCCCATTACCCCCAACGATAAGGGAATGGAAAGATTTGCTATTATATAATTTGTTTTGTTATACGAAGGGGAGAGAACTTAGTGAGAAAAGTTTTGAATTTTGGAAGCCGGTAAGAAATTGGTTTGATAAATAGTCATATGAGTCCTATGATTAAATACTGTAAAGCCCGGAGGAACAAGATTACCTGTGTACCAGAGCGTAATTATGTCCAGAGATGGACTACTCCCTGGTCTGGAAGTCCTTTCGGGCAACTGATATAGAAGAAACCCTCAGGGGTTTGCTGTCTTATGACCCCCAGACCAGGGATCATGAGAATGAGAACCCCCCAAAAAATGTACATTTTAACCGCTATAAATCAGCACCGTATGGGCGTACCAATCATCAACTATAAGACAAATTCAAATACAAAATGGCTCTGACATAGTACTAGAAGGACTATGTATGTATGTGTCAATCACCATGGACTAAAACTGTGTAGGTGTGCTGATCGCCGCAAATCAGCACTACATAGGTGTGCCGATCACTTAATACCAGTTGAGATTTTCAAACCCAAAATTGTCCTCACCGACATGTTGATCATTGTAAATTAGCACTATACAGGCATGCTGATCACCGAATATCAATTAGGACTTCCTAATCCAAAATGGCTCCTACGTAATGCTACTTTGTACGTCATACGTTGTACATCACATCCATTCACGGCTGACATCAAGGTGTCATTCTGACGTAGCACACAGGGAGTGAAACGCGTGACAACACTGCAGATCCAAGGCTTCGCACGAGAAACCAGCTGATCCAAACCATGTGCCTTCAACAAATTACCAATGACATGCGCACGGTCTCATCACATCCAGTAAGACAATCACCTTGTTAATTACTGTATCTGTAATACACTACATTGTGTTGTCGCATTTTCATGCACCGGGTAAAATTTTGTTATTACGCTGCTGTTCCAACAGGTATTCAGGACTACCCAGGTTGTACATGTCGCCTGTACCATCTCTTGTCTACATTATTCATCGCCAATTTGTAGTGCCACCATTGTCAATAAACACATCGCTGTTGACTCATGGGTACTTGTAGTTTATTGTAATAAACAACCTGGCATCAGTTCTTTCAACAGCTTACCACTCTGTAGCCAGCTGTCTTCTCACCCTGTCACACCAGAATCCCCACATCTCCCCACTCTTAAATGTTAAGCATGTTACATCACAACAGAATCCCGTGGTGTGACAAGGCAGACAATTAAAAAAAGAAGAGATGATGGACACATGCTGAACAATGTCAAACATTCACCCCCAGTCACTGATATGGGCCTAAATCCATCATGTTTTTGCTTGCCATGCCATTCAGTTTGGACCCAGCCACATGCAAATCAGTCTTGACCCTGCTCCTCATGGGAACAGTCTAGCCCGAACTGCCAGGCCAGGTCCTCTCTGGACCAGAAACAAGCATCCTTAGACCACATTCGGTGTATCACCCCTCATCAGTCGGGCTAGCTTTAATTCAGTGACACAGAAAGCATGGAATCACATCTGGGCATACCCTTCCCACTTATGGCGACGATTGCAAAAAGAACTGATGATGAACTGAATGCTGAGGAATGTCAAACATTCAGCCCCCTGTCCTAATGGGTATAATAAAGGAAGTTAAAGCTTGTGAATCAGGATGAAGTTAGATCTACTAATAAGCACACACTAGGGGGGTTATTACAACTTTGGAGGAGGTGTTAATCCGTCCCAAAAGTGACGGTAAAGTGACGGATATACCACCAGCCGTATTACGAGTTCCATAGGATATAATGGACTCGTAATACGGCTGGTGGTATATCCGTCACTTTGCTGTCACTTTTGGGACGGATTAACACCTCCTCCAAAGTTGTAATAACCCCCAAGGTCTAAAGTTGAAAAGTACTTGGCATCAGAAAGAGTTGACATTAATTCTACTATATTAGAGATAGGGAACTTGTCTACTATCACCTATTTATTGGCAAATTTGGGTCTACACATTAAAGAGTCAAGCAATTAGCTTTCTGTGCTACTACAATTGGGGCTACCCATTCCATAGCTTCGACAAGAGTAATTACTCCTTCTTCTTTTAGCTTCTTACTGAATCTTGGACACTTAGGGGGTCATTCTGACCCCGGCGGGCGGCGGGAGCCGCCCGCCTGGAGGGAACCGCCGAATGACCGCACCGTGGTCAAAAGACTGCGGCGGCCATTCTGGCTTTCCCGCTGGGCCGGCGGGCGACCGCCAGAAGGCCGCCCGCCGGCCCAGCGGGAAACCCCCTTCAACAAAGAAGCCGGCTCCGAATGGAGCCGGCGGAGTTGTAGGGGTGCGACGGGTGCAGTGGCACCCGTCGCGATTTTCAGTGTCTGCAAAGCAGACACTGAAAATCATCATGGGGCCCTGTTAGGGGGCCCCTGCACTGCCCAGGCAGTGCAGGGGCCCCCAGGGGCCCCACGACACCTGTTCCTGCCATCCTGTTCCTGGCGGTAATAACCGCCAGGAACAGGATGGCGGGAAGGGGCTCGGAATCCCCATGGCGGCGCTGCAAGCAGCGCCGCCATGGGGGATTCCCTGGGCCAGGGGTAAACCGGCGGGAAACCGCCGGTTGCCCTTTTCTGACCGCGGCGGCCCAGGAAGCACCGCAAGCCTGTTGGCGGTGCTTCCGCGGTCCCCGGCCCTGGCGGTCATGGACCGCCAGGGTCGGAATGACCCCCTTAGTGGCATTTTCCTGACATTAGCAATCACTGGAACAGTACCAGATCTAATTTTAATTCTAACCAAACTAAGCAAATACTTCTGGAAATTATTTTTCAGAACCCTCTCACCTTTCTACAACTCGATGTGTCCACAACTTTGTGGAAGCATTTGAGTCAAGAAATACACCCAAATCCTTCTGATGTAGCCCACTCAAAATACAAATGCCTCTCATCACAACATAAACCTTCCCATGGACGATTCTCCCTTCATACTCAATTTTTCCCCAAAACTGTACGTTTATGACAACCTTCTGTCCTACATATCACCCAGCCCTCACATTCATGTCATGCTAAGTTACTGTATTTCCAAAATTGTGTTGGAAAATGTTGTTAGGGACTGTATTTAATTGTGAACAGAGATCAAATATCATCTCTATATGAAACCCTTTGATCTTTCATAAACTTGTCAGGTTGACTATTGCACTGACAACTTGGTCATCCAATCATTTGCCTCAACTCCCTCACGTTAGCACTTTTGTCAGCACTCCTACAACCTAGCATAATGTCCTCTCCAGCTTCTACAGCCACATCTGTTGCATAAAGCTTTCACAGCAGGACACTCCTTATTGTTAGCCATGAGACCAATTTGACCCACACCTATAACCAGTGGCGTAGCGTGGGGGTGCAGGGGGGGCCGGCCGCACCGGGAGCAACATCTTGGAAGAGACTCGAGTGCTAAAATCCACGGGTTAGGGGGCGCAAATTACTTGCTTTGCCCCGGGTTAGGGGGCGCAAATTACTTGCCTTGCCCCGGGTGCTGACAACCCACGCTACGCCACTGCCTATAACACACTGTTTGGAATTTTGTTACAGGCTTATGATTCCTTTTGGACTATACTAAGTTCACTCCTAATTTCCCACAACGTTCTTTCCTGGGTTCAACCCTTGTTGCTGTGAAAATTACTTCCTCTAGAGCCGGCTTATACTTCATCTACAGTTCCTAAAAGATTTCATTATATTTACAGTTTCACAAAACTGATCCTTTATTTTTTCTTCAGTCAGTGCTCCAAACTGATAAAGAAGGAACAAACTTACAAAGCACTGTCTTAAACTCTCCAACACTTTCCAGGTCTCCATGAGCCTTTGGTGCAGTGTAATTTTAGTTCCACCCCTGATGTCACTATTTACCTATACGTATATGTGACATTTCATATAATGTGTATTCTAACTTTATTAATGGAAAGTTGTGCACTCACATTCAGTAATGAAGTGCATTCACTGTAGTGTTAGGAAACAATGTACACTACAACCATGGCAGTCAGAAGTAATATGGAGGTAAGTACTGCCAACAGGCTGGCAGTACTTACTGCCATCTTATGAATGTACCACTTTGACCGCCACGGCAGTAACACCTCCTCCAAAGTTGTAATAACCCCCAAGGTCTAAAGTTGAAAAGTACTTGGCATCAGAAAGAGTTGACACTAATTCTACTATATTAGAGATAGGGAACTTGTCCACTATCACCTATTTATTGGCAAATTTGGGTCTACACATTAAAGAGTCAAGCAATTAGCTTTCTGTGCTACTACAATTGGGGCTACCCATTCCATAGCTTCGACAAGAGTAATTACTCCTTCTTCTTTTAGCTTCTTACTGAATCTTGGACACTTAGTGGCATTTTCCTGACCTTAGCAATCACTGGAACAGTACCAGATCTAATTTTAATTCTGACCAAACTAAGCAAATACTTCAGGAAATTATTTTTCAGAACCCTCTCACCTTTCTTCAACTCGATGTGTCCACAACTTTGTGGAAGCATTTGAGTCAAGAAAGACACCCAAATCCTTCTGATGTAGCCCACTCAAAATACAAATGCCTCTCATCACAACATAAACCTTCCCATGGACGATTCTACCTTCATACTAAATTTTGCCCCAAAACTGTACGTTTATGGCAACCTTCTGTCCTACATATCACCCAGCCCTCACATTCATGTCATGCTAAGTTACTGTATTTCCAAAATTGTGTTGGAAAATGTTGTTAGGGACTGTATTTAATTGTGAACAGAGATCAAATATCATCTCTATATGAAACCCTTTGATCTTTCATAAACTTGTCAGGTTGACTATTGCACTGACAACTTGGTCATCCAACCATTTGCCTCAACTCCATCACGTTAGCACTTTTGTCAGCACTCCTACAACCTAGCATAATGTCCTCTCCAGCTTCTACAGCCACATCTGTTGCATAAAGCTTTCACAGCAGGACACTCCTTATTGTTAGCCATGAGACCAATTTGACCCACACCTATAACACACTGTTTGGAATTTTGTTACAGGCTTATGATTCCTTTTGGACTATACTAAGTTCACTCCTAATTTCCCACAACGTTCTTTCCTGGGTTCAACCCTTGTTGCTGTGAAAATTACTTCCTCTAGAGCCGGCTTATACTTCATTTACAGTTCCTAAAAGATTTCATTATATTTACAGTTTCACAAAACTGATCCTTTATTTTTTCTTCAGTCAGTGCTCCAAACTGATAAAGAAGGAACAAACTTACAAAGCACTGTCTTAAACTCTCCAACACTTTCCAGGTCTCCATGAGCCCTTGGTGCAGTGTAATTTTAGCTCCACCCCTGATGTCACTATTTACCTATACGTATATGTGACATTTCATATAATGTGTATTCTAACTTTATTAATGGAAAGTGGTGCACTCACATTCAGTAATGAAGTGCATTCACTGTAGTGTTAGGAAACAATGTACACTACGACCATGGCAGTCAGAAGTAATATGGCGGTAAGTACTGCCAACAGGCTGGCAGTACTTACTGCCATCTTATGAATGTACCACTTCGACCGCCACGGCAGTAACACCTCCTCCAAAGTTGTAATAACCCCCAAGGTCTAAAGTTGAAAAGTACTTGGCATCAGAAAGAGTTGACACTAATTCTACTATATTAGAGATAGGGAACTTGTCCACTATCACCTATTGATTGGCAAATTTGGGTCTACACATTAAAGAGTCAAGCAATTAGCTTTCTGTGCTACTACAATTGGGGCTACCCATTCCATAGCTTCGACAAGAGTAATTACTCCTTCTTCTTTTAGCTTCTTACTGAATCTTGGACACTTAGTGGCATTTTCCTGACCTTAGCAATCACTGGAACAGTACCAGATCTAATTTTAATTCTGACCAAACTAAGCAAATACTTCAGGAAATTATTTTTCAGAACCCTCTCACCTTTCTTCAACTCGATGTGTCCACAACTTTGTGGAAGCATTTGAGTCAAGAAAGACACCCAAATCCTTCTGATGTAGCCCACTCAAAATACAAATGCCTCTCATCACAACATAAACCTTCCCATGGACGATTCTCCCTTCATACTCAATTTTGCCCCAAAACTGTACGTTTATGGCAACCTTCTGTCCTACATATCACCCAGCCCTCACATTCATGTCATGCTAAGTTACTGTATTTCCAAAATTGTGTTGGAAAATGTTGTTAGGGACTGTATTTAATTGTGAACAGAGATCAAATATCATCTCTATATGAAACCCTTTGATCTTTCACAAACTTGTCAGGTTGACTATTGCACTGACAACTTGGTCATCCAATCATTTGCCTCACCTCCATCACGTTAGCACTTTTGTCAGCACTCCTACAACCTAGCATAATGTCCTCTCCAGCTTCTACAGCCACATCTGTTGCATAAAGCTTTCACAGCAGGGCACTCCTTATTGTTAGCCATGAGACCAATTTGACCCACACCTATAACACACTGTTTGGAATTTTGTTACAGGCTTATGATTCCTTTTGGACTATACTAAGTTCACTCCTAATTTCCCACAACATTCTTTCCTGGGTTCAACCCTTGTTGCTGTGAAAATTACTTCCTCTTGAGCCGGCTTATACTTCATCTACAGTTCCTAAAAGATTTCATTATATTTACAGTTTCACAAAACTGATCCTTTATTTTTTCTTCAGTCAGTGCTCCAAACTGATAAAGAAGGAACAAACTTAAAAAGCACTGTCTTAAACTCTCCAACACTTTCCAAGTCTCCATGAGCCCTTAGTGCAATGTAATTTTAGCTCCACCCCTGATGTCACTATTTACCTATACGTACATGTGACATTTCATATAATGTGTATTCTAACTTTATTAATGGAAAGTGGTGCACTCACATTCAGTAATGAAGTGCATTCACTGTAGTGTTAGGAAACAATGTACACGACGACCATGGCAGTCAGAAGTAATATGGCGGTAAGTACTGCCAACAGGCTGGCAGTACTTACCGCCATCTTATGAATGTACCACTTCGACCGCCACGGCAGTAACACCTCCTCCAAAGTTGTAATAACCCAAGGTCTAAAGTTGAAAAGTACTTGGCATCAGAAAGAGTTGACATTAATTCTACTATATTAGAGATAGGGAACTTGTCCACTATCACCTATTTATTGGCAAATTTGGGTCTACACATAAAAGAGTCAAGCAATTAGCTTTCTGTGCTACTACAATTGGGACTACCCATTCCATAGCTTCAACAAGAGTAATTACTCCTTCTTCTTTTAGCTTCTTACTGAATCTTGGACACTTAGGCGGTCATTCCAATCGCGGCGGGCGGTGGTAGCCGCCCGCCATGCGGTTACCGCCATATGGCCGCTCTGCGGTCAAAAGACCGCTGGGGCCATTTCAACTTTCCTGCTGGGCCGGCGGGCGCTAGCCAAGTTAGCGCCCGCCGGCCCAGCGGGAAAGGGGGCCTGCAACACTGAAGCCGGCTCCGAATGGAGCCGGCGGTGTTGCAGGTGTGCGACGGGTGCAGTTGCACCCGTCGAGCTTTTCACTGTCTGCTACGCAGACAGTGAAAAGCAGGCTAGGGCCCTGTTAGGGGGCCCCTGCACTGCCCATGCCAGTGGCATGGGCAGTGCAGGGGCCCCCAGGGGCCCCAGGACACCCGTTCCCGCCAGCCTGTTCCTGGCGGTGAAGACCGCCAGAAACAGGCTGGCGGGAAGGGGGTCAGAATCCCCATGGCGGCGTTGTTTGCAGCGCCGCCATGGCGGATTTGGCCAACCGGGGGAAATCTTGCGGGAAACCGCCGGACCCAGTTTTCTGACCGCGGCTTTACCGCCGCGGTCAGAATGGCCCAGGAAGCACCGCCAGCCTGTTGGCGGTGCTTCCGTCATTTTAGCCCTGGCGGTCTCGGACGCTTTCCTGACCTTAGCAATCACTGGAACAGTACCAGATCTAATTTTAATTCTGACCAAACTAAGCAAATACTTCAGGAAATTATTTTTCAGAACCCTCTCCCCTTTCTTCAACTCGATGTGTCCACAACTTTGTGGAAGCATTTGAGTCAAGAAAGACACCCAAATCCTTCTGATGTAGCCCACTCAAAATGCAAATGCCTCTCATCACAACATAAACCTTCCCATGGACGATTCTCCCTTCATACTCAATTTTGCCCCAAAACTGTACGTTTATGACAACCTTCTGTCCTACATATCACCCAGCCCTCACATTCATGTCATGCTAAGTTACTGTATTTCCAAAATTGTGTTGGAAAATGTTGTTAGGGACTGTATTTAATTGTGAACAGAGATCAAATATCATCTCTATATGAAACCCTTTGATCTTTCATAAACTTGTCAGGTTGACTATTGCACTGACAACTTGGTCATCCAATCATTTGCCTCACCTCCATCATGTTAGCACTTTTGTCAGCACTCCTACAACCTAGCATAATGTCCTCTCCAGCTTCTACAGCCACATCTGTTGCATAAAGCTTTCACAGCAGGGCACTCCTTATTGTTAGCCATGAGACCAATTTGACCCACACCTATAACACACTGTTTGGAATTTTATTACAGGCTTATGATTCCTTTTGGACTACACTAAGTTTACTCCTAATTTCCCACAACGTTCTTTCCTGGGTTCAACCCTTGTTGCTGTGAAAATTACTTCCTCTAGAGCCGGCTTATACTTCATCTACAGTTCCTAAAAGATTTCATTATATTTACAGTTTCACAAAACTGATCCTTTATTTTTTCTTCAGTCAGTGCTCCAAACTGATAAAGAAGGAACAAACTTACAAAGCACTGTCTTAAACTCTCCAACACTTTCCAGGTCTCCATGAGCCCTTGGTGCAGTGTAATTTTAGCTCCACCCCTGATGTCACTATTTACCTATACGTATATGTGACATTTCATATAATGTGTATTCTAACTTTATTAATGGAAAGTGGTGCACTCAAATTCAGTAATGAAGTGCATTCACTGTAGTGTTAGGAAACAATGTACACTACGACCATGGCAGTCAGAAGTAATATGGCGGTAAGTACTGCCAACAGGCTGGCAGTACTTACCGCCATCTTATGAATGTACCACTTCGACCACCACGGCAGTAACAGCCGCCAGGCTGGAGATTATGACCCCGCCTACCACCATGGTTTTTGTGGCTTCCTTACTGCCAGGAAACCATGGCGGTAGGCACTATCAGTGACAGGGAATTCCTTCCCTGTCACTGATAGGGGTCTCCTCCGCCAGCTCCAGTGACCCCCCACCCCCTGCTTCTCCAAAGCCCCCACCTACATTTACACCCCTTCACACACACACATACCCTTTCCCACAAACATCCACGCATGCATACATCCACTCACACACAATCGCACACACCTTCAAACACACACGCAGACATGCAGTCACAAAACACAACATACACGCACTCACACCTCCATACATGCACACTCGCATCCAACACGCAACACACACCTGCATCCACGCACACACAAACATTCACACACACACACACACACACACTCCCCACCCCTCTCCCCTGTCGGAGACCCGACTTATCTGGATCCAGGGGGTACTCTGGCAGGAGACGGGACAGGGAGCTGCTGCCACCAGCAGCGTCCGCCAGCAGAACACCGCCAGGCTGTATTATGGGTCGGCGGTCTACTGGTGTGGCGCTGCTGGTGTCAGCAGTGCCACCTTACCGCCATCTGCTGGCATGGCCACAGCTTGATTTCCGCCATCCTTCTGGTGGAAATCGACTGTGGTCATATTACGGCAGACGGCTGGTAGACAAGGTGACGGTCTTTTGGCCGCTTTTGCTACAGGGGTATGCGTTTTTTACCGCCAATGTCGTAAAAGAGGGCCTGTGGACCTTAACCTTATTAAATAAAATGCAATCAGTTGAAAGAAATAAGAAAAAATCATCCACATATTAATGGAGTGTATTTGTATTTAGAACAAAAACAATTCACTTGATGTGTGCACTAATTTTTACAATTCAAAGTTAAAAATTTAGTTCTCAGTTACACTTAGGTTTATGTATTTACAACTGTATTGCATTTATATTAGCTGTAACATGAGATTTTATTTGAGAATATGTAACTGACATTTATATGAATGTTGAAATGAACACACGCATGACATGACATGAAATTAAATGTGCATTGGTGAATAGTGCATTAAGTTGTCTTGACTAGGCCTGTATTTCTTTTAACGTGAGAAACTGTTTTCCATTTCTGCTAATGTGTCATTTCATTGCATGTGCATTCACATGAAATGTTAGCTTGGAAATAAATGTATTATTGCTTTAGTAATTGAAATTCTGTGAGACCTTGATGGAAGAACACGGAGAAACTGTGTTTAAGATGAGTATCCCTTATTCATACATGTTGCCAATGATGTTGAGAAGACCAAGGACAGCAGCGTTCTCATGACTGCTCTGGTAGATGGAGAAAATATTTCAATTTATATCAAGAATACAATATAGCCCCTGATGGTGGGAAGAGGGTGTATTCCTAACAGACTTGTGTGGTATTGCCTAGTGTTCTCACATATTTATTTTGAACACTCTTCCTTCCTTTGGATTTTGAGAGGTTCAGACCTCTGACTTTCCCCCTTGTCTTATGCTTTGCTGTAGCTGAGGCTAACACTTTGCTCTCTCTAAGAAGACTCTAAGAAGACTCTTGACCAAGCTTGTAAAATGCTGACCACGTATTCCCCTTCCTCTCATGCCTATGCATATTTAATTTTCTTTTTCCCATTGCTGTTAGACATTTTGAGATTTTTCACCACCTCTACAGATTATTTTGGTAGATGCCATTAGGTTGTACCCATGTGTAGTGCGGAGGATGGAAGATTTTCCTTGGATCGTTAAATCCTATTTCTGATTTTCTGTATTGCTGTCACTGAACTCTCTGTTTGCCTTATGCTAATTTGTCTAAACTTCTTCAGGAGATTTGGCTATACTGTTGTTATTCTTTATCTCTACAGCATGATTTTGAAATTCATTTATATCAACCTGACTGTTAATTTGTGATAAAATCCCCTAACTTAATTTCTAATTTGGCTCCATATTGTGTGACTGAATTGTCACACTGTCAATTAATGTTGATGTTTCGAGAGCTAACTTCCTATATCTTGTTCTTCAAAGAAAAACAACCCATTTTTTAAGGAAATACTCCATCAAACCTGGTAGCTAAGTGACGGTTTCATCAGGGAAGTGAGGGAGTTAAGGGTTTCCTATCATGAAATTGCCCTAACCCTCCCTTAAACCCTAAGCCCATGGTTCATTTAGAGGATTGATGAAGTTCCATCATTGCTACAACTCAGCTGATGTGTGAATATCACTAGAGCTGCATGTTGCAATTCTTTATGCTTAGCTTTTGGTGTTTTTTATAGATTTTAAAGTGGTTGTGAAGTGTTTTGAGGAGACATTTTAAGCTGTTGAGTGGACGTGGCACTTATTACAAAGAAGTTGAAGCGGTTATTGGGTTAGTCGTGGCCTAAGACCCTGTGATATGAGAGGATATGAGAAAAGTGTAGAATGCACTGTGTGGTTCTTGTCTTCTGTGTTGTGATACTAGTCGTGAGTCATTGTCAACAGTACTATTGAAAAGAGACTTTCTTTTCTGAGATTGTGAGAGGTTGGTACAGTGAATATCTGTGCATAGGGAAGAACTGTGTCAATTGGAGTGAAGACCCACTGATCGAGGCTTCATTTGAGTGTGTGTGAGGGTAGGTCAGAAACTGTTACTCCAGACTGTTTCTTGAAGTGATAGAAAACTTTAATTTCTTAGTAAGAGCAGATGTACTTAGTTCTAGAAATTGCTTGCATTTGTTTTTGCGCATACTTGTTGAGTGAGAGAGTGTTTGTGAAAAATTATAAAGGAAGGTGATCCGGTACAAGAAGTGAGGTCAACCTCACATCATGCTGCGCTTGTATTGGTTGGTTGGTGTAAAGCCACACTGGTATTGGTGGACTACATTATGGAGAGATGCACTGGTATTAATTGTGAACACCAAACAGAGGATTGTGGGTGAAGAACTACATCCAGGTCTTAAATGAACAGCAATGTGAAAACTGCATATATGATTAAAAAAAGAAATTCTTCAAAGCACTGCAAAGATTGATGAAGGGTGATGTGATTATACATGTTAGAGTCAGATGTCATTATATGGCAATATGTGTAGGTCTTCATACATGTATTTGGCTTGAATAATGGCACAAGACCCCCGAGAGAGAGGGTGCACTGACATATCAAAGCTATGGAACACATAATTTGAAAATCATTGAAAATTTGAGGAAGGTTTAATCTGAGAAGAAACCCCCTCCCAGACCCACACAATATGTAGCACTTAATGCTTGGGAAAACATAGCTCATCAGAAGCAGAAAGAGAAATATGAGGGAAGGGTCAGGAAAATGATGTGTACCTGTGCAGATGCTAAATGGAATAATCAACAAAAACCTTTGAGGATAGATATGATTGAGGGAACTAGATAATTTCCTGCTTTGACGAGTAATGTACAGGAGAAAACCAAATGAAAAGAAAAGACACAGAAGAGATCAAATACATTGAGAATAGGGATGAGGACAGTGATAGTGATTCGAACGAGGATGTCATAAATGAGCTATTGTTGAATCATCCACCTCCATATATTATGACCCAAGTAAGAGGAACAAATAATGCAATTGGGAATGAAAATGTTGATATACCCACAGCACCAGTAAATCAAAAAAAAAATCATACAGGAGAGAGTTTAGGGTTATGGGTCCCCAGAGCCCAAATATCGTAGCTACCCCAGATGCACTGGTGGTCCTGTTACAATTGGTCCTGTAATTCCACTGGTTGGACGGGGAATAACAGGGAATACACATACACCGAATGTTCCTACAGAAAAGGCTGTCTCAGGTTATAGCAATTTTGGGAGTTCAACAATAAGGAGGTTTCTTTCACTTCTGAACATTACAAAAGAACACTACAGGCATCACACAAACAGGTCGAACAATAAGTCAGGCGGGTTTTCCCTGAATGTGAGGTTTCCTCAGGGATCGCCACATTTTTTCATATCCAAAAAGTTGTTCCAAACGCCAACTGCAGTACTCTTAGGACAGGAATACCTTAGAATGTGCCAAAAATCTGCAGTGTACATTGTGAATATACTAGATAATGTACATCCTAGTACTTCTCAAGGAGAGATAATACTTAATACTCCAGCAGAAAAACCAGGTCTTAGTGTCCAAGAATTAGATGACATGCTCAGTGGTATAAGCATTCCAAATGCCACTGAATGTTCAGGAGCCAGTGGGAGTACATTTTAAACCTGAGACAGAAAAGGCAATAGATGTGGCTAAATTGAAAACTAGAGTTAAGCAAAATGATACTCATAGCTCTTGACATATCCCAATTAGATAGTTATCAAGAGGAAGAACTCTTGTTCACATGTAAAGACATCACCAGATGTGCAGGACAAGCCTATGAGAGATCAGATTAATTTGCTCAGAGACATAAAGTTGATTTGACTACGTCCAAGGCATTACAGTGAAGCTACTGAATAAGTTTTAATGATCGATACCTTACTCAAATGAGACCATCAGGAATGAAATTACACATCAGAAAATAATTGGCTACATTTGGAAATGGAGTGAATTTGATAGATGTGAAGGAAGAAGGGTAAAGAAGAAGGAACCAAAGAAGGTAAGGTTAGATCAGCCTCTTGCTGCAGCAGATGAGAGTGAGGAGGCTTCCAATGAGAGATGTTCCTGGTGAAGGCTATGTTCACATGCCCGTTGAGTAGGATCGATCATGCGCCATTCATAAATGATTTCACAAAATGAAAGAGAATCCTGCGGAGTGGTACAGACAGGTTGATCGATTTGTGAAAATTTGAAAAGTCTTATGGATAAATTTGAACTCCTTCTTTAACATTGTTATTCCAAGTACCCTATGGGTTGAATGCAAAATAGCTGTGAATTGGCCTGAGAAAGAACGTATGAGGCATCCAGTAACAAAGGGTTCATCTTCACTGGTGATGACAAAGTATCATCAGGTGGTGACATTCTTGAAATCAAAGGTGTCTCCTAATGGCATTGATTGAGTTAAGATTGACACAACAACCCAAGAGTCTAAAGAGTAGAAACACTCATACTATGAGAGATTGCTACAAGTATTTAAATAGTATAGTGGCACAGAGACAAATGAGACCAAATACATGGGATACCTTGTGTTCAGATTTGTGCATCAAATGAACCCTGAGATTAACACAGTGATTCAGCAGCATTTGATTTGTTGGCAGAGTAAATCAATTGATGAAATTCTGAGATATGTGAAGTATTGCAGAGATGAACTCTAGATGAAACAGAAGAAATTGAAGGAAAAATTGAAGGTGGTGCAGATGAAAGCTGCACACAGGAGTCAGAATTCACAGTTTGTAGGGAACACTGGTCATATGCAGGCAGTGTATCAGCAGGGATTTTCAATGATGCAAGTAGGTAATGAATTTCAACAGCAGAATAGAGGATGTGGTGTCCCAATTGAACTGATGTGGAAATTTTGAAAAAGATAAATCCCGATCATGTTTGCGACAAAATGGCTCATTGGAAAAGGGAATATAATTTTAATCCAAATATAATGGTAACTGGAAATCAGGTAGAGAATGGTGGATTTGTACAGTCCCAAAGAAAAAAATTTGGTTCAGTCACAACATATACAGAGACAAAGAATGCAAAATGTTAATGTGCCCCCAAGTCCGAACAATGCAGGTTCCACAAGTTCTGATGACTCATCTAAGGCAAATTCTTCCAGATCTAATTTGAGTCAGGTGCTAAATGCAAATATAAATCCCTTTGTGAATCAGGGAATGTCCCAACAGTAAACCTGATACCCACAGATGAAGATTAAAATTCTGATCCGTCACAATGACAGTGCCTGAGGGGGAGAGGAGGAATGCATACTTGGTGGAACCTTAGAGGTAGGCCAGAGTTGTCCATTGATAGATGGAGTGAGGAATGGCCACCTGTGTCATTTTTAATCAACACTGGTGCTACTCATTCTACTGTGAGAAGAGCAGAGGTTCTCAACCTGCCCCTCTCGGGAAAAAAAATCCAAGTTGTAGGAGTTTCAGAAAAAACAATTGACTAGCCCTGTGACATAAGCTCTACCTGTAAAAATGGGCTTCTTTGATGAGAATCTCTGATTTTGTAATGTGTGATTCCAGTCCTGTGAGTCTGCTTGGGTGTGACCTCTTGTGTAAATTACATTGTACCATCTGTTGCACTCCAAGAGGCATTGACATTCAGACTCATGATGAGGATATCACATTCAAAATTGCAACATAGACCCCAGAAGTTAGACTGTACCTTATGCTGAAAAGCAAAGAACTACCTGCATACCAGAGAGACATAGTACTACCTGAAAAATGGACTTTTCAGGAAAAGACATAGGTCTCATCAAAGGTGTTGAACCTGTACGGAAACTGTGAAGCCAAATGCTGAGTATACAAGAACCCCACAATATAATCTGACCCCTGAAACTATTACTGGAATTACACCAGTGGTTGACTGAATGAATCATCATGGGATACTCAAGGAGTTTATGAGGATTCCATGTAACTCTCCCATCATGGGACTGCAGAAACCCAATGGCAAGTACCACATAATCCAAGACCTGAGAAAGATCTATGAAATCGTAATTCTTTGTTGTCCCCTGGTACGTAATCCAGCTGTGATTTTGTTTCGGATTTCATGTGAGGCAGGGTAGTTCAATATGATTTACCTTTGCCAAGTGTTTTTTTCCTTACCGTTGCATGAGGAAAGCCAGTTCCTCACGCATTTTGTTTTGGCAGTTAAGGTTTGGCATGGTGCTGAGTCCCACAAGGGTATGCTGAAAGCCCATCGATTTTCAATCAATTTCTTAAAGAACCTGGAGGCCCCAGGGATGACCTATCATTCAGTTTTGATACAATATATTTATACAAAATACATGAAAATCTTGCAAACATTATACTGTTGAACCACTTAGCTGAAAATGGACATTAAGAATCCCCTACCAAATTGCAGTACTGTAAGAGAGAAGTTCTATATCTTGGACCACACATCGAGAAAAGTGCAAGTAAGATGTTATACTGTAAGAGAGAAGCTCAGCGATTTACAAAATGAATCCGACAATCACTCAGAAAGAAGTCAGGATATTTTTGGGAATGGTGGGCTACTGTTGTCAGTGGATTTCCAACTTTTCCCTACTGGGAAAACCTTGGATGTCTCAGATCTGGGCTCATTGGATGACACTTGCATGCATGCCTTCTCAGAGCGGAGGGAAAATCCCTGTGGTGCCCCTGCTATGGAAATGCCTTGTTAGAACAAATGTTTTACCATGTTATGCAGTGAGAGGGAGGCATGCACTCCCTCAAATCTAAGTCAATTACAGGGGAATGCTCACAGACCTGTCACCTATATTTCAGCTACACTTGACCCAGTACGTTCTGCGTTGCCCGGCTGTCTTAAAGCCGCTGCAGCAACAGTTGTTAGCATTGAACAGTGCAAAAGCATGGTTATGAGTCATACTTTGAATGCTTTTCTCCCCCACTCAGTGGAAAGACTCAGCACTTCACAAATAGTTGATTGATGCGGTATGAGCAAGTCATCCTTGCTGTGCCCTATGTAACCCTTAGGAGGTGAACAACACTAAACCCTGCAAAATTATTTCCTGTACCTGTGAATGATAACAATGTTGAAAATGAAGTTGAACAGGACTGTCTGAATGTCACTGAATTATACACCAGGCCAAGATCTAGCATACAAGATGTGCCACTTTTTGAATCAGTTTATGTAATGTTTGTTGATGGCTCCTGCTTACGAGACCATGAAGGAAAATTGAGTGCTGCATACGCAGTCTGTACTGTCTCATGTGTGGTAGAGGCTTCCTGGCTTCAAGGAGTATTTTGGCACAAGTGGCTGAATTCATTGCTCCTACAAGAGCGTGCTGTGTTTCAGACCTGCTTAACGTAACCATTTTCACCAATAGTCAGTATGGTTTTGGTGTTGTCCAAGACTTTGGATAGTTATGGGCACAGTGGAGGTTTATGACCTTCTCAGGATCCCGAATGGGAAAGAGTGTACAACTTGTTAAACATGTTATACATCTGCCTACCCGAATTGAGGTTGTGATGTGCTCTGCATACCGCAAAGGAAATTACAGTGTGACTGTTGGAAATAATAACGCTGATGAGGTTGCCAGATATTGTGCCTTAAATACTTGTGCTTGCAATGATGAATATCAAAACGAGGGAGCAGATGAGACCAATTACAACCTCTTGTTAACTGCAGCAGATACATGGAAGGACTGCAAAAAGAAGTGTCTGATGCAGGACATCAGGTTTGGATTAGCAAGATGTGTCAAAAGAGATGTGGATGAGATTTGGGTTTCTAGTGATCGAATACCTGTATTGCCAGATACCTTGCTACTCCCTATAGCAAAACATTACCATGGTCAAGCTCATGTAGCATGAGATGCAATGGTGAGATTGTTTCGGCAGACATGGTTCAATCCCAGGTTCAGACTGATGGCTGAAGCATTGTGTCACAGATGTGTTACATGTTAACAGATTAATGTTAGCAAACAAACTTCAGTAACACTGAGTCACAAAGGGAGATAAGGAGATTTCTTCACGAGGATGCAGTTAGATTTCTTTAAGATACCTGTGTGTAATGACTTGAGGTACATCCTGATGACTGTATGCATTTTGTCATGTTGGGTTGAAGCTAATCAGACTAGGAGAAATTACAGTCTTGCAGTAGCACAGTTGTTGATAAGATAACTTATTCCATGTTTTGGGTTCCCAACTTCTCTAGAATCAGACTGAGGGACTTATTTTATTAATGAGGACCTGAAAATACTATGTGCAGCATTACAAGTGGAGCAGACACTACTAGCAGCTATCGACCTGAAGCTTTGGTTCTGGTGGAACAAAGGAATGGGCCACTGAAATCCAGAGTGGCTAAAGTGTGTGCTTCTAGTTCTTTGAAATGACCTGATGCTTTGCCCCTTGTGCTGATGTTTCTTTGCAGTACTCCAGACAGGAGAACATGACTGTCTTCCCATGAAATCATTATGGTTAGAGCCATGAGATTACCAGCTGTGCCTGTATATGCACTTGTGAACATTACAGATGACTTGGTTCTTGATTACCGCAAAGGACTGGCTGGCGTGGTGCGTTCTTTTTCTCAGGTTGGAAAGGCTACAGCTCAGCCGCAACAGTTCCATGATCTCAGTCCCGGGGACTCGGTTATGGGGTAGAAGCATGTGTGCAAGTCGTGCTTGTAGCCCCGGTAGTAAGAACCTTTTCAGGTGATTTTGGTCACTACAGCTGCTGTGAAGAGTGAAGGTCTCCCCAACTGGGTGCATGCAGGGTACACTTGCTAAATCCTGTGTCCCCTTGATGATACAACAGCACCTGTCCCTGAAGGACCGGCTACATTGAGATGAAGGAAGTAGGTTAGTTAAGCTGTTTGAGACGAGGAGGTGCCTGGGACAGCACGTGTTCAGTCTGAGGGTGGTGTGAGTGAGTCAACAATTCAAGTTGGTACAGAAGGGTTGCATCCAGAAGCGCTGACTGCATCAAAATCAAATCCTTAAGGGTACCCTGTTGGAGGAACTTCTTACCTGAATGGACATATTTTGCTGCCAATGACTAGGGAAGAGAATTTGGAATCTTTTGTTATAACAATTTGAATCCATCTGAACATCCTTGAGCTGCACTATGTAGCTGTAGCTTTGTAGCTGAACTATGTTTTGAAATTGTATTGCCACTAGACAGAGACATTTAATCTTGGATGTGATCATTAGTGAATTTGAACTGTGCATTTACTACAGACATTGAATAGACTTTGTAGAAAATAAAGAAGAGCACCAAGGTCTGAGTCTGCAGATTCGACGTAGGGTTGTCATTTAGAAAAACACAGAGTAGGGGTAAGGAAGGCTAACAAAGACTTTACAAATAACATTTGTACTTTGTTTCATGGACCATGTTTGCCACTGCTGTACAAGTGGGAACTAAAGGGACTTTTGCTGCTGCTGCATTTTACTGAATGTTCTGACCTTAGAGGGATCATGGAACTTAGAATAAATAATGGTCGACGTAGATACATACTTGCATGAGTGTTAGTTGTAACAATAATTGTAATGATTGCTTTGCTTACAGGATTGAGTTTACCTACACATTTTAGTATTGAAAACATTGGGGGGCATATTTACAAGATTTGATGCATTGCCGCATTGCGGCATCAATGCATCAAAAATACTTCTGATACAGAGAAATCCATTACAATGCCATGGATGTGCTGTATTTACAATATGAGGCACCATGGTGCAAGGACCCAAGGTGCTTCAGATATTCTGATGCATCTGTGGGAATTTTGCCATAATGATTCAGCCCCAAAAGTGGCACATCGCTGAAGTTGGCCTCACAATTGATGCAACTTCAGCAATGCATCAACATTTAGAGGTGCTGCATCAGTTTTAATTCATGCACGTTGCCTATTGTGTCAGGACTGAAGTGAAAGACTTTAAAATGGTGGAATAGCACCTTGTACAATCTCACATTGGTCCTGGATGTAGTGTAAGCAGTATGACCAAGTGTAACAGTGGGCACAGTCTATTTATGTGAATGAGGAGACCTGAGTATGTGTGACATGGTGTGTGACAGTGTTATGTGAGTGATACAAGTATGTGGTGTAACATAATGTGGAAATACATGTATTACCTACCTTATGTGTGTACTTACCTTTTGTCCTGTGGAGTACGCAAACCTGGACTTGAGGACTCTTTCCTCCATGGAGAAGTGACAATCCCGGCGTGTCCCTTGTAAACGATACACAACATCATGTAGGCTTGCTGCAGAGGATGATGAAATCATAGGTGCCTTGGTCCCAGGTCGGTCAAGGGGCCTACAACATAACTGTCACATGTTTAGACCTACTACAACTAATGGGGAGGTGGAAAACAGACATCTTCCAGGGTGTTAAGTGACCTCAAATGATCACAAACCATTTTAAAAGCCACAGCATCAGTCTCTACATGTGACTTTAGGAGGCGTAGGAATTCTGATACATTGCAGGCTTTGAGAGACTCATCTGACATATGCGCCAAATGTGGAAAATCTTGTAAACATCACTGCGTCAGTTGTAAGTGACTTTTTAAAATGGAACACCCACTCCGCATTCTACATCAATTTCTCCGTGACTCAGCCGGATCTCACACAGGTTTTTTTGTTTTTTTTGTTTTTTACGCAGGCCCCGGAACACTGATGCATTTGGCAATATGCACTTGTAAATATCCCCAAGATCTATAAGTGCCCGTAAGGCCACATTTCCTACTGATGGTAGAATGGATTCACTAAATGAGACATATTTACACATAGATGCTTCTAGAGGAGATATTTTCATTAAATGTTTATTATACATTCCTTTATGAGTACACTGACACTATGGATGCAAAGGATTGCTACGTATGTATGCAATTACCTGCATCAGCTGCTGAGGGAATAACGCATCACCATCTTCCTTTGACTTATGGTGTTACTTGTCGCTTGTTGATGAGCCTTCCATATGACCAAGAACACTTTCAATATTATTACTTGAATGATGACTTAGAGACTGATTTAGATATTGGCAGATGAGTAACTGTCACAACAGTGACGGATATTCTGCCCACTGAAATCTAAATCCCATATGAAATAATTTGATTTAGATTTCGGCTGATGGGATATCTGTCACCGTTATGACAGAATAACTTGTCTGCCAATATCTAAATCAAGACCACAGTCTTTTCTTCAAAACAACCTGATATGTGTCTTGACAAAAGTTGAAAAAGATTCTCTAAATTCAGTTGATAACAGAAGAGGGGGAACGAAGTCTAGAGCAGGAAAAGTTAAAGTGGAACATAAATGGGAACAAGAAGAAGTTGACGTTTTAACTGCTGCTACTGCTCTGGGAGAAGGAACAAAATGTTTCAGTTTACATTGTGAGACAGAAGAATGCAATGGAGGAGTTGATGGTGGGAAGAGGATGTTACCAAACAGAATTGTGTGGTATTAACTAGCCTTCTCACAGATTGATTTTGACCACTGTTCCTTTGTATTTTTAGAGGGTACGGACCTCTGCCTTTCCCCCTGGCCTATGCTTTGCTGAGTGTAACTTAGGCTAGCACTTAGATCTCTCCAAAAAAGCTCTTGGCTGAGCTTCTAAAATTCTGACGGTTTATTTTCCTTCCTCATATGGCTATTTATACTTTTTGAGGTTTTTCACTACCCTTTACTGATAATTTTGGTATGTATCCTTAGGTTGTACCTATGTAAAGGTGGGAAGACCAAAGACTTTTCTCTGAGCGTCAGATTTTCTACATTGCTGTAACTGAACTCTTGGTTTGCCTTATACTAATTTGCCTAAACCTCTTCATGCGATTTGGCTATCCTGTTGTTATTCTTTATCTCTACAGCATGTTTTTAAGATTATTTTATATCAACCTAACCTAATTTCCAATTTGGCTCCTTGTTAAGTAATTGAATTGGTTACATTGTAACTTAATGATGATTCGTTAAGAGCTAACTTCCTACATTTCTCCATTAGGAGAAGAAAGACCCATCACCTAAGGAGGACAGCCAAAACGCTGCATCACCCTGCACTTAACAAATTAAAATAGTATCCTTTAAGTATTGAGATGACACAGGTTAACTAATGTTGATTATGTTTTTTAACCATAGTATCAAATTCATTGAGCCAATTTGCTTCCTAAAAGGTTAATTAATTGAAGCCATTTGCTTCCTAGAAGGTTAATGCTCCCATATTATCAAGTATGTCTTGCTCTTCAGCACCTGAAATATGTAATAACGAAGCCAGACTTTGTGCCCCCATATGTGCTCCCCACATCCTGTGTAATTTTGGATTTTCTTTCCATTTTGTTTACTTCAACCGTGGTTTTCCTGGATGAGCCAAGAAAAAAGGGAGGAGGAGTAATATTTTGCATTTTGTTCTCCAATTTGAAAAATGTAACCTTGTTCCAAACCCAACCAAAACCAAACCCAAAGCAGACGCAATATAACTAGTGCACAGTCCTCCTAGAAGTGTTTATTACTGTTGAACTACTTTGATGATGTTTGAAACATGGTCCTCACACAATTCTTCAAATTTTCAGATGTTTGAAACATGTTCCTTGATACATTGCCATTTTTCAGATACACTTTCTTATTATTGACTTGGTCAGAACCATAAACATTTCCAAACACGGGAACTAAAATGTGCATCTACCACCGCAGAGAGGCTGTAGCAAAATAAATAGTGGTGTGTCTATTACTTCTGACCAGCTTCTGGGTACAGCAACAGGACCTCATCACATATAGGGGGTCATTCCAAGTTTGGCGGGCGGCGGTTGCCACCCGCCAAACTTCCCCCGTCAAAAGACCGCTCCGCCGGGAGCGCCCGCCGGCCCAGAGGGAAAGGCCCTGCAACACGAATGGAGCTGGCGTTGTTGCAGGGGTGCGACGGGTGCAGTTGCACCCATCGCGATTTTCACTGTCTGCTAAGCAGACAGTGAAAATCATGCTGGGGCCCTGTTAGGGGGCCCCTGCACTGCCCATGCCAGTGGCATGGGCAATGCAGGGGCCCCCAGGGGCCCCACGACACCCGTTCCCGCCATCCTGTTCCTGGCGATAAAAACCGACAGAAACAGTATGGCAGGAAGGGGGTCAGAATCTCCATGGCATGGAGATTCAGCCCAGCCAGGGGTAATCCGGTGGGAAACCGCCAAATCCCCTTTTCTGACCGCGGCTTTACCTCCGCGGTCAGAATGGGCAGGAAAGCACCCCCATAGTCCCAAATGTGATACTGTACCACTGGATCATAAAGTGCTTCTCTCTGCCTGAAAAAACAGAACAGTCCTTGCATGTGTTTATTGATGTGTAATGCAAAACTGAAAAAAAAACTGTCAGATAGTAGTTTCCCAACAATCAATCACAATCCTATAACTGTCATACAATTTGTGATAAAAAGGGTTTCCCAATCAAACAAAATAGCGGTTAAGCTAATGTCAGCATGGTGATGTCACTGTACAGTGAAAGCCATGTGTCTTATTACAAGAATAGATTTCCCATGCAAAGAAAATGGTGATCATGGTGACACCAGCATATTGAAATCACTACACAGCATGTGCTGCATTTCTTTGGCTTACTTGCATTTCCTAAACGTTGGACGTGGTCCTCTCTGTAGGGTCACTCCCAAACCTTTTGCCTTCTCCCCTCCTGTTTTCTACATTTTGGATTGTTGGCATTAGGACTCCCTGCACTTTAAGACTACTAATCAATGCTAAAGTGCCTTTGCTCTCTCCCTAAAACATAGTAAAGTACACCTGAGTTGCACAGTTAATTTACCTATAAGTCCCTAGTATGTTGTATTACATGTGCACAGGGCCTGTAAATGAAATGCTCCTAGTGGGCCCGCAACACTCATTGTGCCACCCACTTACGTAGCCCTTTAAAACATGCCTGAGGCATACAACTACAGCCTGTAGTGACGTTTTAAAACAACCAATTCAACATAAACCTTTTGCCAGGCCTAAACCTCCCTTTTTAAATATATCCAAGTCACCTCTAAAGTAGTGCGAAATATTGATTGGGAACAAGTTGAAATGTCATGTTTGGCCTAAAAATATTTGTAACTTAAAATCCTCTTTAATGGTAAAGCTGGATTATACATCACAATTTTGAAAATTTCACTTTTAGGAAGGTGGCTGTTTCTTGTCCTAACTATTTGGTGCCTGCAGCGTGTGTCCTAGTTGGCCGTTGGCTTTTGTGTGTTCCTCCCAAACTGTGAGACAAAGGGGGACTAGGTGTTGGCAGGATGAGTGGGGCAGAGCTATTCTCTACCCCACTTAAATACAGGTGGCTGCCTCCAGCTCACTCAGAAAGGAACTTGACACCAAACCTTTTTCTTCCCAGACTACTTGGAGACTGGGTAGGGAAAGGAAGGAACTTTCAGAAGCTGATGAAGGGATAGCCAGGGTGTCACCCCCACTCCAAAGACTGTCACCAGGTATAAATACTAGACTCTCTGACCAAATTGTCATTACTGAACCTGTGGAGGACTTGAGAAGGACTGCCTGTTATGTCAGATGACTGTCCTGCTGCTTGAAGCCTGCTTTGTACCTCAGAGTACTGCTCTGCTGCTACCAGAGGACTACCCTGCTGCTTGAAGCCTGCCTTGTACCCCAGAAAATTGCCCTTCTGCTTGAGGCCTGTCTTGCTGCTCGAACCCAGGACAACCAGAGTGACTTTTAAAGCTAGTTGACAGTCCTCCTGTGTGAGCTACATGGACATAACAAGTTCCACAGACCTTGAACCCTGCACTTGGCCTCTGCTGGTGTGAGTCCTGGAAGAATGGTTGTGGCTGTGAAGGTGCTACTCCTGACTAACCCTAAAATGTGTAACTTAGAAATATTTTCACAAAAAAGTGGCCTCAGACTCGACAGAAAACCGGGACCTACCTGCTTGCTGATTCCCCCAAGATACATCACCGGTCAACATCAATCAATCAATCAGGTATTTATAAAGTGTGGCTTTTCACCTGGAGGGTCTCAAGGCACTGTGGGGAAGGATGTGGATCAGTCAAAGAGCCAGGTCTTGAGGTCCTTTCTGAACTGGATCAGCGCGGGCAATTGCCTGAGGTGGAGAGGCAGCTTGGTCCAGTTCTGCACCACGAGGTAGGAGAAGGATCTTCCTCCAGCTGAGTTCTTCGGGTCCTTGGGGTGGAGGCAACAACTTTACAGTAGCTCCAGCTACGTTCTTCTTTTAGCAGATGCAGTACATGTTTTCTCTCTTCCTTTGATGCAAGGCAGTGCATCAGCTTTGGTTGCAGTGCTGGCTTGAGTCAAATATTAGTATATCTGGTCCCAATTGTGTTGATGATGAGGGGGGATAGGTAGAGTTGTTAGAATGGTAGTGAAGCTTACTGCTCAAAGAGCGTTTGCACAAACATTCTAGGAATCAGCTAAGCGAGGCGCACATGCATTATTCAAATAAGTAACAACAAAAGCTCTGATTATTTACTGGTAATCTTCATCACTCTGAGTAGTGGTTTTCCTTGTAGCAGTCCTTACCAACGAGGCTCCATTCCCTAACGTAGACCATCACAAATGTTATTTCCACAATTCTACTAGAGCATGAGGGTTGAAACTCCACCATCATTAATCTGTTGACATAAAAGATAGACTAACCTTTCTCCACATCCTTTTATCCCATGCAGAAAACAACATGGCCAAAAAGACCATATAAGGAATTGGGAGGGTGGTAGGAAGATAGGACTGTGATGAGGAAGACTACGACTCAGAGTAATAAAGATTACCAGTAAGTAATTCAGGCATTAATTCGGATTTCCTTGTCCCAGTCCTTACTAATGAGGATGTACCCAAGCTATCCTCCTTTCTACGGTCATATAAGAAAGAAAGAACCAGTGAAATAAACTATGCAACACGCAGTGTCTTTATCTTGATATCATCTTACCCCAATACTGCTGAAATAACCCCTGACCCAAAAGCAGTAGTACT
The DNA here is from genome assembly GCF_031143425.1 of Pleurodeles waltl. Taxonomy (NCBI): domain Eukaryota; kingdom Metazoa; phylum Chordata; class Amphibia; order Caudata; family Salamandridae; genus Pleurodeles; species Pleurodeles waltl. The sequence continues at coordinate 253,258,460 of NC_090448.1, read as the reverse complement.
AGCACCACTCAACTATGGCCTTTAATGTGAGGCAAACATATAGGGGGAGGCCCAATTAGTCACATTGCAAATGTTCGTGTGCGACAGACCCTTGTATGATGCCCATGATGCAGACATTGCTCTTGTTGATTTCCTTTTAAGGAATTTAAAGGGGAGGAATCACATAAGTCATAGGCTGTCAGCAGGGCCTGCTTAATCCACCTATTTAAAAAACAATAATTTGAGAAAAGCCCCTTTGTTGTAGGTTCCAAAAGGTAAAAAAGGAACTTAATTTTCCTGTCCTCTGTAGAATGAACCTCATCGATAGACACTGTTCTCTGGAGGAGCATCTTCTTCCAAAGAAGGCTCATGAAGAAAACAGGCAAACCAATCTCCTTGTTTAAAAGAAACGATAAAGCCAATTTTGGGGGATGGCTATATTGGTGATCAGTACTGCTTTGTCTGGAATTAATTTAAGGTAGGGTTTTTCCAACAGGAAAGCGTCAATCTCCCCCAGTATTTTACTCCACATAGTAGTGACTAGGAATAAAAACGTGAACATTAAAAATGTTTAAAAGTACAGATTCTAGAGGCTCAATGTGTGGACCTTGAAGAAACTTAAGGACTAACAGAAGAAGCACCTCTTTGCTTCTATGTCTGAAACACTGTCCCTATGTATTGAATAGTCTGAAGTGGCTCCAAATGAGATTCTTGGAAGTTCAAAATGAACCCTTGCTCCTGGAGGACTCTGTACACAGTCTGATCATAAAGTTGTGACTTGGAAAAAGAAGATGCAGAAATGAGTAAATCATCAAGATAGGGAAACATTAATGCCTTGTTCATGCAATAATCTGACCAATGGGGAGCAAGTACTATAGTACATACTCTTGGTGCTAAGGAAAGGCAATACTCTAGATGGTAATGCTTCACAGCCACACAAATACAAAGAAATCTCTGAAAGTGCTCATGAACAGGGACATGCAAATAGGCATTCAGCAAATGCAGAGATGCCCAAAACATCTCCCTTAGATATTAAAGGAAAAATCAACTCTAAGGTTACTATTTTGAAAGGTCTGCGTTGCAAATATCCATTAGCCTCTTAAGATCCAGAATAGGTCTATGGATGCCTGAAGGTTTCTTTACCATCAAGACTATTAAATAACACCCTGCCCAGATTCATCCTGAGGAACAGGCTCTATGGAATTCTTTATTAGTAGGTTTTTCTATAGCCTGAAGAATGGCTTTCCATTTCTAAGGCTTATGAGGAACTGAAGTGTTTACAAAAAAATCTTCTATCTCTTTCTAAAACTATATTTTTCGCATCCTCAGTGTAAAATGTCAAGCACCCAAGCATCTCAGATTGATCTTTCCCAGATGTCGACTGAAGAAATGGCTGTCCATCTGGCCTGGCACAGTCAAGACTTTTGAGGTGTTGATTGAGATGATGCTGCTAATTAAGACGGGATTTTCCAAGGAAGGGACAACCTGGTCACATTCCCTAATTTGAAAGGGCTAAAAAAACTTCTCACTGTTCTATGAGAAGTAAAACCATATTTTCAAGCAAACCCATATCCTCTGGCTGACAAATAAGGGAGAGCCATTAGCTTCCTGTCTTCTGCCGATTTTTTTAAAAAATCCTCTAACTGTGTTCCAAACAATTTAGTTGCTGAACTAGAAGCAGTAGCAGAGAGAAAATCAAAGGAAAATTCTACCAGGAATCTGGGGGGGCACAAGATGCCCTCCTGACCTTTTCACGTGGCCCTATGGTAAACAGAAGCAACAGCACAAACAATAGAAATGTTAAATAAACAACCACAACTATCAAAAAGGAGCACCTAAGCATTTATTTAAAAGTTAATTTGTGTTAAAGTGAAGATCTAGGGAGTCCTGCATGCTTAACTTTAGAAACAACTTCATTTTTAAATACATCTTGCAGCAAAAGTATAACAATATTTTTAAAAAGTGTATTTGGCAAACATGCAGAACCGGTTCACCTTACTACATCAGAATATATGAGCACATGGAAAAATATTAAGTTATAAGTGATAGTTTTCAAACATAAATTTGGAAACATAAATTCTTCCCCCCACACTGACAACAATGACAACAGGGAACAAAAGATGCTAGTCAGATGTTATGTGCACACTCTTGGTAAGCTGGGCTTGTATTATACATGAACATTATAGTTTATTAAATCAAACACAGAAGGTGTTGTACAGTGCATGTATATTTCAAGGTCCTCTTAAACGTGATAATAAACTAAAAGGAGGGGCTGAGAAATAAAACAGTTGCCTAGATTCACATAATTTAGTATAGTGGAGAAGCCAGGATTAATCCCAGGTTTTTTTGTTTCACATTGTTCAATTCAGCCACTAGACGTATGTGCTTCGCTCACGCTACACTGCCCAACCACCACCCTACCAGCATCGATGAGGTCCTTAGTCACATCACAGACCGAACATTTTAGGCCGCTATGAAAATCTATATGCATTCCCATGCTTCAAACAAAACAAATTAATGACTGGAGGACACACTGGCTAGAGCACAAATGTGTTTTCCTGTAAAAATGAACAGAAATAAGCAATTGTGCTCTGTAGTCATGGACGGCGGGGTAACAAAAGCAGGACACATCCTCATTCACATAATTAAAACAATAGAACACGTTTTTCACATTAAAAAAAACTAGAGAAGATGTGATGCCTAAGACACAGCTGTGTTCTCACATAAATCAACAGACACTTTCTAGGAAAGCCTGGCTTATTCTTCCATACATAACATAAACAAAAGGCGAGTTGGCTAAAGCATAAATGTGCTCTACTAAAATAAATTATAGTGGATGCACTGGCTAAAGCACAGCCATTTCCTCTGATACAAACACTTAATGAAGAATGTGCCAATAGAGATTCCTGGTTGTGTTTTTTCTAGCTGCTATCAAAATCATGCAGAAGCAAGAATTGCGTTATTTAAAAAAAACACAACAACAGCGTAATAGGTAAAAAAAAAAAGAAAAAAAGAACTAACCTTTTCAGGATGGTCTTGTCAGAGACAAAGGAAACAGGATGTGGACAAGGGTTAGTCCCTTTTTTATCAGCATAAAAATGGGGGTGGGGTGTGAACCCTTAGGCTTTAGCAGAATTGAGGGCTTAAAATTTGAGATGGTCTAAGTTGCAGGCTGGAGTCTCAATAGTAAGGACAAGAAAGACAGAGGTAATGATAAAAATAGTCTGGCCTTCAAAGGGGCTGTCTCGCTGCCTTCATTTTTGTCTGTCGTCTCATTTAACTGGTGGGGTTAGAGGGCAAAGGCTATTCTCTTTAGGGGGTTTAGTGTGAAGTGTTTAACCTTTTTAGTGCGTCAGGCAGCTTGGAGCCATCCATGCACACAGTGGGTGTGTGCATAGGATGTCTCCAAGCCGTCCTCACACCCACCCATGGGGGAAGCGCTGGTGCTCCACCCATGGGCCACCCCTCTAAAGCCCCCTCCAAGAATAGCAGCAAAAGTGCTTCCGCTGCCACCCCAACACCCTCCCTTGGTGATCTGATAACATCGGCATGCGCCAATGTCACTAAAAGCCACCGGCACGGGCTGGAAGCCATTTTCTTCCAGTGTGGTTGGAGGAAAGGTAAGTTTTTTCCTCCAGGGAGGACTTGGGGCAGGCAAAAATGCATCAGGAAAGCTTAAGGGTTTTTCCTTTCCCTGATGTCCCTTTGCGGTGCATTCCTGCTAGGCAATCGCGAGTTGAGGCCATGATTGCGAAGCAGGAATGCATCCACTGGACCACCAGGGATTTCTCTGTGCACTTTTCATTTGGGGAGTGGCCCCTTGGAAAAGGTCACTCCCCTTTATAAGGGCTTACATTTTAGCCATTTCAGCCCCTCTTGGGGCAGGGTTTGCCATATTTTTAGGCCTATTTGCCCCCAGCTGTGTCAGAAAGCCACTAGCCACCAGGGATATTACTCATTTGAATGTCAGGGAGCGGCTCCTTTGGCAAGAGTTACTTCCCTTTATTAGAGGAATGTATTTTGGCTGTTTCTGCCCCCCCCCATCACAGATTGGCCATATTTTTAAGCCCATTTGCCCCCAAAGGGGGAAGAAAGCCACTAGACACCAGGGAAATTTCCTATTTGTATGTCTGGAAGCAGCTCCTTTGGCAAGGGTTGCTCCCCTTTATTGGGGACATGTATGTTGGCCATTTCTGCCCCCCTTGTGGACAGATCGGCCATATTCTTAGGCCCATCTGCCCCCAAGGAGGGGAGGCAGGAAACCACTGGGCACCAGGGAAAGTTTCTGTGTGTATTAACTGGAGTTCAGCTGACAGTCTGCATGTACTGGCGTATGGCAGGCTGCGTGTGTACTGGTATTTGGCTGGTGTTGTGTGTGGACCGGCGCTTGACTGGCAGTGTGTGTGGACTGCCACTTGGCTGGCAGTGTGTGTTGACTAGCTTCTGGCTGGCGATGCGTGTTGTGGCATTTGGATGGTGATGGGTAGACTTCAAAGTGTTTTATCATGTTAGCTGTTTTATTTTTTGTCATCATTTGCATTTGTGATCGTAATGTTTTATTTTGCCTTTTTATTCTAATCAAAGCTTTTGATTTCCTTTGCTGTGACTCCTGTTTAAGGTTTCAGCACTGGTAGATCTGCAGGCTGTGTAGTTAGATGTATTTGGTAAGAAAACCTGTTTTGCACTGTTCACTCCAAATAAGTATCATTGCTTTGAGCAGTGTCAGGATTGGCCGCAGGGCAGGCTGAGAGCTTGTGCCTGCAGCCTGGAGTGACGAGGAAAAGAGGAGCGATGGCAACAGAGGAGGTAAGTTTCATTTTTTTAATCAAATGTCGCCTCCTCCCACGTGCTCCTCCCCACATGCCATACACCCGCCCGGCCCTATGAGAGGGCAGTAAGCCACGACTGTGTGGATGAGTCTATGGTCCTGTTCAAGGGCTGTTTGGTTTTTAGGCAGTACGTTCCTAGCAAGAGGGCAGGTTATGGAATTAAGATGGATATGCTGTCTGAGAGTAGCACTGCATATGTCTATAATTTCAGAGTGTACACTGGTAGGGATTCCACAATTGAGCCCCCTGTTTGTCTGTCCACTTTTAGAGTTAGTGAGAAAATTCTTAGGATTTTTAATAAAGGTCACCATTTATATGTAGATAACTTCTACGCTTTTGAGTAACTGTTGAGGGAATTGTTCAAAGTGGACACTGTTGCTTGTGGCACAATCCATCCATATTATAAAGGTTACCCTAAAGAGCTTGCATGTAAAATGCTTCAGAGGGGACAGTGCAGTGCTTTGTGGAGTGATGAACTGCTAGCTGTGAATTATGCACACAGGAGAGATGTCCTCATGCTGACAACCATTCACAATGAAAGTACTTCACCTATGACTGTTTGAGGTCATGTTGCTGAAGCGTGCAAACCGGTGTGCATTTTAGACTACAATAAGCACATGGGTGGTGTAGATAAAGTAGATCAGAGGCTGGAACCTTACACTGCTGCTTCCATTTAGTATAAGAAGTTGGCTATCCATGTGTTCCATTTAGCAATTGTCAATGTTTTTGATGAATGTAAGGATTGTTCTCCAGATTCAAAGATGACATTTGCTCCGTTTCAGCAGTCTGTGATAGGCAGCCTTGTTGGAGTGAATCAGGCAAGTGTTCCTAGAGTTGGAGTGGTAGAGGATGTGGCTAGATTGAAAGATCACCACTATCCTGATTACATTCCTCCCACACCGCAGAAACTATCCCTATAGGATACGCAAAGCCTGTGTCCGAAGAGGTGTGCAGAAGGAGAGTCGTATGTACTGCTTCTAAAGTCCTTCTAATCCTAGGCTATGTGTGCCCACATGTTTAAAATTGTACCACACGTTACAGAGTTGTTGGGAGCAACGATGAGCATGAAAGTGAACTGACTGGTCAGTATAAATTTATATGTTTTGTTCAGATTTCATGGTTGGTGTTAGTGTAATGTATTTACTTAGAGCTGTTGTGTTTATAGTTATAGTTTGTATTTAATTCCAATTGGTTTGTGTTTTCTTTTTTGTTAAAAAAAATGTGATGGCTGTGTACATGGACTTGTGCGTGGCTGGCGGTGTACATGAACTGGCACTTGGCTTGCAATGTGAGTTGACTGGCGCTTGGCTGACTGTGTAGTGAACTGGTACTTGGCTGGCAGTCTGCATGAAGTGGCGCTTAGCTGATGATGTGCATGAACCGGTGCTTGGCTGGCAATATATGTAGACTGGCACTTGGCTAGCAGTGTGTGTAAGCTGGCACTTGGCTGGTGGTGTAAATAGACTGGCGCTTTGCTGGCAGTTTGTGAGACCTGGCATTTGGTTGGCATGTGTGTGAGTAGTGACTTGCTGCTGGTCACTACACACACTGCAAGCCAAACGCCAGTCCACTTACTCCGTCAGCCTCCAGCAAGTGGGATTGCTGTGTCAGTCATGTAGGGTCCAGCACATTATATGTAGGCATATGAAAGTGATGGGCCCTTAAATGACACTGTCTGTTGATGTGAGTGTTGCAATGTGCTGGTGATGTGAATGGTCTTGTATGTTTCACACATGAAAGGTGTGTGAATAACCTCTAAAGGGGTTGGTGTCTTGTCACAGCTTTTCAGTTCACGAGCTATGAGTCATTGGTTCGGTTTTTTGACCTTTCAATTATTAACAGTGTATTTCATTTTTGTGAATTCTCTTGTTAATAAAATTTACATTTTGGAACCTTTTACTCACCCTCATGTCAAATCCAACCAATATGTGTGTGTAATTGAGGAATGGATTGTTGTGCAGTAATATTTGTCTTTTCAATATTTCTCTGCATGGGTGTACATTGCCTCTAGGGAAAATCTACCAACTCTGGATATTTTTGTAAACTAGATACTCAGGGGAGTACAGGGTGGTGAGCCTCCTGTGCTTCCCAACACATTTCCCTACACACAATGGCATGCAAACTTCACAATGTGACTAAAATAACACATTTTCTTTGCATTTCTGTGCCGTAATCTCCAAAAACCAGAAGGAAGCCACAAAGTTCCTGCCACCCAGCGTTACGCCAAGAAAAAGGCTGCCCCATTTGTGTGGCTGGGTCTAATGACCACAACAGGAATTGATCAGACTAACATCAAGTGGACACTCAATTACCTTTATTTGATTTGTTCTGGTGCAGGCACTAGACCTAGCCACACACGTGAGGTACCATTTTTGTCAGGAGAATTGGGGGAATGCCTTGTGGAAGAACTTTCCATCACAGAAATGTGAGGAAAATGTGTTTTGTTAGTCAAAGTCTGAGGCTTGCAAGGGATTCATGATAATAAAACATAGTGAGTTCCATGCAAGTCAGCCCACCGTCGATACCCCTGGGTGTCTAATTTAAAAAAATGTATAGGTTGGCTAGGTTTCCTTAGGTGCCGGCTGAGCTAGGGTCTAGAGCTACCCACATCAGAAAAATAGAGTCAGCTTTTGGTGGAAAAATGTGCTGCGTCCATGTTGAGTTTTGGGCCATTTCCTGTTGCAGGCACTAGGTTTACCCATACGAGTGTGGTACAATTGTTATCCGGACATTTGGGGGAGTGCCCGGTGGTAGGAATTTTGTGGCTCCCCACATATTCCAGAACTTTCCATCATAGAAATTTGAGGAAAATGTGTTCTTTGATTCAAAGTTTGAGGTTTGCAAGGGATTCTGGGTAGTAAAAACTGAAGAGAGCCATGCACCTCAGCCCACCCTGGATACCCCTAGGTGCTAGTTTTAAAAAATGTACAGGTTGGCTAGGTTTCCCCAGATGCCATCTGAATTAGGTTCCAAATTCTAGAGCTACCCACATTGGAAAAAAGGGGGTGTTTTCAGTGGAAAAATGTGATGCATCGATGTTGCATTTTGGGCCTTTTCCTGTTGCAGCACTAGGTTTACCCACACAAGTGAGACTTTGGGGAATGCTGGATGGAAGGAAGTTTGCGGCTCCCTGCAGATTCCAGACCTTGCCATCACAAAAATGGTAGGAAAATGTGTCTTTGTAGTCAAAGTTTTAGGTTTCCAATGGATTCCGGGTCATAAATTGTGGTAAAAGCCACACAAGTCTGCACACCCTTGATAGCACTAGGTGTCTAGATTTAAAACATGTACAGCTTTGTTAGTTTTCTCGTAGGTGCAGGCTGAGCTAGGATCCAAACTCTAGAGCTACCCCCATTGGAAAAAAATGGTCAGTTCTCTGTGGAAAAATGTTATGCGTCCATGTTGCTCTGTGAGCCTTTTCCTCTCATGGGCACTAGGTCTACTCACACAAGTGAGATACCTTTTTTATCAGGAGACGTGGGGGAATGCTGGGTGGAAAGATGTTTGTGGCTCTCCACAGATTCCAGAACTTTTCATCACAGAAATGTGAGGAAAGAGTGTTTTTTAGTCAAAGTTTGAGATTTACAAGAGATACTGGGTAGAAAATGTCCTGAGGGCCACCCAGGTCAGCCCACCCTCAATACCCCTGTTATCTAATTTTAAAAAAATGTACACGTTGGCTATGTTTCCCTAGGTTTCCAGATGAGCTTAGGTCCAAATTCTAGAGCTACCCACATTGGAAAAAGAGGGTCAGTTTTCGGTGGAAAAATATGCAGCACCCGTGTTGCGTTCCGGTCACTATGTCTACCCACGCAACTGAGGTACCCTTTTTATTGAGAGACTTAGAGGAATGCCAGGTGGAAGGACGTTTGTGGCTCCCCACAGATTTTAAAACTTTTCATCAGAGAAATATAAGGAAAATGTGTTTTGTTAGTCAACGTTTGAGGTTTGCAAGTTATTCTGGGTAACAAAACCTTATGAGAGCAACGCAAGTCAGCCCACACTCGATACCCCTCGGTGTCGTCTTGTTCTAAAAAATGAACAGGTTGGATAGATTTGCCTAGGTTCCAGATGAGCTAGGGTCAAAAACTTGAGCTACCCAGGTCAGTTTTCGGTGGAAAAATGTGATGCGTCCATGTTGCATTTTGGGACGGTTCCTGTGGCAGGCACTAGGTTTACCCACACAACTGAGGTAACATTTTTATTGGGAGACTTGTCGAAGCATAGAATAGTAGAACATTTGTTACTACTTTCGATTTCACTGAATTTGTGGCTTTCAAATTTAAGCCATTGTACCAAAAAGATTACATTTTCATACATATCCTCCAAATCATATGCTAGAACAGGCACCCACAAATTCAGAAACGTAGAAACACTGCTCCTAAACTCTATATCTTGTGCCCATTTTAGAAATACATAAATTTTCTTAATAGCCATTTTTCACTCTGCCTATTTCTCCTTGGGAAACCTTTGAAGGACCTACACACATGACACGTGCTGAATTTGAAATTTTGTCCGATTTTCAGAAATGTATTGATTTTCTGAATCACCAATGAGTTTCACATTGGTTTCCATCACAAACTGGGAGTAGGTTAAGGGCACATAAAATAGATTATGGCCCTCATTACAACCCTGGTGGTATATGCCACCTACCGCCGTGCTGACGGTCGCCAACATACCGTGACCACAGCAGTATTCCTCTACGGGTATTATGACCCACACTGAGAAATCCGTCACTATGCAGACGCCCACACAAGTCCGCCAGACCAAAGGTCAGTGATAAATTGGTGGTAGCAAAACCCACATCGTTAAGCCAACAGGAATACGCCCACAGTATCAGGACCCACAAATCACCGCAGCGGTCTTTCAACCGATGTAAACCATTGGCGGTACACACTGCTGCGCTCAAAATACACACACACTAACAAAACTACACCACATTGGACAATTCAAACTACACACACCTGACACACATACACACTCCACACCCACAACACTATAAAACAAACACCCACATTACCCACAACCCCTTACAATGAAAAAAAAGATAGCAAACAGAGAGAGACAAGCCAGGAGCACCCACTCAATCTGAGCCACAGAACACCATCACCCATACACCATCCACGCACCTCACAGAACACACCCCAACACATCACCCCACACATCACCCCACACATCCTCACACATATCACTCACACCACATCCATGGCACCCCAAAGACACCCCAGGTTTTTAGACGAGGAGCTAAGGGTCATGGTGGAGGAAATCATCCGGGTAGAGCAACAGCTATTTGGATCACAGGTGCAGCAGACGTCCATTGCTAGCAAGATGGAGCTATGGTGGAGAATCATGGACAGGGTCAACGCCGTGGGACAGCACCCCAGAACAAGGGATGACATCAGGAAGAGGTGGAATGACCTACAGGGGAAGGTGCATTCTGTGGTTGCAAGACACCAGGTAGCTGTACAGAGGACTGGCGGTAGACTCCCACCTCCTCCCCCACAACTAACAACATGGCAGGAGCAAGTCTAGGCAATAATGCATCCTGAGGACCTCGCAGGAGTAGCAGGAGGACTGGACTCTGTTAAGTCATATCTTTACTACTACATCCCCCAGCCTACCTGCATGTCATCACAAACTCCTACCCCTACCCTCATCCCCATCACTCCACCATCTCACATATACCCCACTATCACAACCTACCCATCCCAAAACCAAGCCCTGCATGTAACACCAATCCATGGACACCCATCACAGACCTGCATGGACCCCTACTCAACGTCACCGGAGAGGAGTTGCCACCAACATCTAGCCCCCCCCCCCCCCCCCCGGATCACGATGACTAACCTGGCCCATCAGGGACCTCTGGACAGTCGGTTACCCTGACACAGTCCCAACCCACCACAGACCCTCCCCCTCAGGAAACATCAGCACAGCACCCACGCCCCAGGCCCATGCCACTGTCCCCAGGACATGTCAATCAGCAGTGTGTCCACCACTACAGGGACCCCAAGCAACCCCACAAAAACAGGACGATCAGGGACCTGGGGTCAGTGGCAGTGGGCACACGGTTCAGGGGACAGAGGCACAGGACAATAGGGAAACTGGGAGGACTGCTGTGCGACAGGGGGAGGACAGGCCCAGGGAACCGACTCTCCAGGAGGCACTCACCAACATCCTGGGAGCATACCACCATTCCCAGGAGACCATGGGCCAGATACTGTACAAGTTGCAGGAGACCCAGCAGCTGCAGAAGGGACAGTACCTGGGGGTCAGGGAGGATCTAAAAATCATCTACACTATTGTGGTCACCATTGCAGGGGTGCTGGCTGGCATGGGCAACACCATGAGGGAGGCAGTGGCACAACAACGGGCCCCTGACAAAAGCCACACCGAAGAACAGCCCTCCATCTCCACCGGCACTAGTGGACAGGAGGCCCCGCCACAGGACCAACAGGCCACCAGCACCCCACCCCCTGCAGAAAGAGAACCACCCCACAAATGGTCCCTCCGATCCAGGTAGAAGCCAGAGAACATTGCCAAGACCCCCACCAGGAAATAGGACTCTCCTGATTGTCACCCTTCTGTCCTACTCTGTCACCCTGTCCATCTTGAACTGCCATTACTCCCCTTCCTATGCCCCATTGGACAATGCACCTGTGATACCAAGAGGCTGGACTCCAAATGGACATTCCTCCACCATCGCCCCAGCCCATTGTACATCCCCCTCTACGTATGAGCACTTAAATAAACACCCTTGGAACAAATACAAATCTTGAGTCTGTCAAATGATTTGAATATGTATTAAAACAACATTCTGAAAACATTGCAAGTCATATGTGCAGTTATATATACATTGATATGACCTAGTGGTCATCAGTAAACATACCAGGAGCCAGAGTGGGCCACAGAGATCTGAAAATAGAGATGCCAAAGGGTACAGCGAGTGACCATAGACATAGGGAAATCAGACTGCCATGTACAATGTCCAACAGAAAACTGAAATGTAAATTGAAGTTACAGTGTCTTACCTATGTGTCACTGGAAGTACTGCTGTATTATATCACTTCTGTTGTCCACATCTTCTTCCTCTGCCTCCTCTTCCTCACTGTTTACAGGCTCTACCACTGCCACAAGACCATCTCCAGGTTCATCCTCCTGCAGAAAAGGCACCTGGTGTTCCAAGGCCAGGTTGTGCAACATGCAACAATGATCTGGCACACCTTCTTGGGCGAGTAGTACAGGGATCTACCTGCCAGATGGTGGCACCAGAACCTGGCCTTCAGGAGGCCAAAGTTTCTTTAAATGATCCTCCTTGTTGGCTCATGTGCCTATTTGTAACGTTCCTCTGCCCTTGTCCTGCCATTCCTCACTGGGGTCAGTAGCCATGAGAGGTTGGGGTAACCAGAGTGATCGGCAAATATCGAGGGATACCTGTTAGACACACACTAACCCTTAGGGACAACCCCATGCCCATACACCAACTTATACTGGGTGGGGACCTTGGGCCCACCTATTAGCCACACCATTTGCCTCTGGAGTTGGCCCATCACATATGGGATGCTGCTATTCCTCAAGATAAATGCGTCATGCACAGAGCCCGGATACTTGGCATTCAAATAGGAGATGTACTAGTCCGCCAAACACACCATCTGCACATTCATAGAGTGATAGCTTTTTCTATTCCTGAACACTTGTTTATTTCTCTGGTGGGGACGAATGCCACATGTGTACCATCAATGGCACCAATGATGTTGGGGATATGTCCCAGGGCATAAATGTCAGCTTTCACTGTGGCCAAATACTCCACCTGGGGGAAACAATGCAGCTGCACATGTGTTTCAGCAGGACTGACAACACTCTGTTCAACAAGTTGGAGAACATTGGCCGAGACATCCCTGATGCTATGGCCACTATTGTTTGGAAGGAACCACTTGCCAGGAAATCGAGCACTGACAGGACCTCCACTAGAGGGGGGATACATGTGGGCTGGCAGAGAGCTGACATCAGGTCTGGCTCTAATTGGGCACACAGTTCTTGGATTGTGGACCGATCAAGTCTGTATGTTAGTATAATGTGTCTGTCCTCCATTGTCGCAAGGTCCACCAGGGGTCTGTACACCGGAGGATGTTGCCATCTCATATTTCTCCTATTTCTCCTGAAGCTTATGGAGGAAAACGGTGAGCAGAGGGTCATATTCATACATCAATAGAAATAATGTTGCATATTTTCCTTTACAGAACCTGTATGTAAATCCGAGAGTCAGTTGCTGTGCCAATGTCTGCTGTGACGCAGTTAGGTGCCATGGCCTGTGCCCCCTGGAAATGGCGGCTGCCTGACCTGTGAGGAGGGACAAGTGGAAATTAGGTAATTGCACTGGCGTTGTGTGCTGTTGCGGTAGGTGGTCGACGACCGCCGCGCATCTTCGCATTGGTTATTATTGGGCCCTATGCGTTCCAGGAGCCAATGGCAATGTGCGCCGGCGGTGACAGTACGCACTGCCGAGGGCGTGACCGCCATTTTCTATCTATTCACTCACTTGCTATCTGACCTTCAACAGGAGAAGACCTACACTACATGTGCTGCTGGGACCTGTGTCTGGATGCAACAATGGCTCATGTGTCTGGGGAAAGGGCCCCTGCCTTCACTGCGGATGAGTTGGAAAAACTGGTGGATGGGGTCCTACCCCAGTACACGTTACTCTACGGTCCTCCAGACAAACAGGTGAGTACACTGTGAGCATGATGCATGGGCCATGAATGTATGGATTGCGTGTGTGAAAGACACATGTGGGGGGGGGCTGAGGCATCCTGGCCAGAGTGCTGCATGTATGGTGGTCAATGTATGTGCGTCAGGGAATGGGAGGTATCTGGTGGGCCATGAGTTTGACGGTCTGGAAGGTTAACTAATTCACTTTTCTGCTGTCTTTTCCATGCAGGTCAGCGCCCATCAGAAAAAGGGTATTTGGCATGCCATCGCCAAGGAGTGGAGGACCCTGGGGGTCTTTGACAGGTGGAGCACCCACTGCCGCAAACGGTGGGAGGACCTGCGCCGCTGGGCAAGGAAGATGGCGGAGCCCCAGCTGTGGCTGGCCTCCCAAAGAGGAAGGGGTGCCAGTCGTACCCTGACTCACCTGATGTTCTGCATCCTGGCGGTGGCCTATCCGGACTTGGATGGGTGCTTGAAGGCTTCACAGTAGCTACAAGGGGGGGGTACAGATTCAGAATCATGACTGTGCGCCCGTTAAGGTCTACCTGGGTGGGGGATGTGGGCTGTGGGTGTCCCTAGGCCAGGGCGAACATGGCAGGGTAGGTCCCTTGTTGGGCAGGCTCTGAAGCAGTCCAACCCCAATAGTGTTAGTGGGCATCTACTACTGGGCAGGGTCCTTTGGGTTTCAGGTATGCAGCTAATGGCGTTAGGCATTGTACCCCATGGGCTGGTGACTATCTTAGTAACTTGTAGTGCATGGCCTAGTGCATAGGGCTACTCCCTGTGTGTTGTTTACGCCAATGGTAGTGGTGTTTTGCTGGCATTGACCAAGTGTATCCTCTGTCTCTCCACCCCCGTTTTGTCACCCTGTCCTTGTGTGCATTAGCCTCATCTGGCGGAGGAGCAGATGGGCCTGGAGGCCGAATCCACTGACGGTGACGGCACCAGTGGGACAGAGGGCGAGGGGAGCACCACGACAGGGTCAGGAGGGGACACCACAGACAGCAACTCCTCCTCCGATGGAAGCTCCCTGGTGGTGGTGGACACTTCTATGCCCACCCCAACAACAGGTACAGCCACCACCCCCCATACCAGCACCGCCCTCCCAGCAGCCCCTCAGAGTGTTTCCCATGCCCGCTCACCCAGGAGGGTGGGCATCTCCTTCGCTCAAGGCACCTCAGGCCTCCGTCAGCCCTGCGGCCCTCAGTGAGGAGGCTATCGACCTCCTGAGATCCCACATTGTTGGGCATTCAACCATTCTGAATGCCATCCAGGGTGTCGAGAGGCATTTGCAACAAACAAATGCATACCTGGAGGGCATACACTCTGGTGTGGAAGCCCAACAGAGAGCATTTCAGGCTCTGGCCTCCACACTGATGGCAGCCATTGTCCCTGTCTCCAGCCTCCCCCTCCAACTTCCTCTACCCAGTCCCAATCCCTTCAACCCAGGGCTATCCCAAGCACACCTTCAGACCAGCATTCACCCAAATCAACACAGTAAAGTGGCTCAGGCAAACACAAGCACCACACTTCATCTCACAGGCACTCACACAAGCACAATCCCCTTGCAGACACACCAACATCCACTGCCTCCACTGTGTCCCCCTCCTCCTCGTCATCCACCTCCCTCCCAGTAGTGTCTCCACTCACACCTGCATGCACTACATCCTCATCCACTACCTCCATCACCAGCACGCCTATCACAACACACCCATTACTGGCAATCACCATCCCCAAATCCATGCACACATCCCCTGTGTCCTCTCCCAGTGTGTCTGTGACCCCTCCTCCAAAAAGTACACAAACGCAAGCACCCACCCACCCAACAGCCATCTACCTCACAACAGCATCCAGCCCATGCACCTGCACCCAAACTCAGCAGACAGACACATCCTACAACCACTCCCTCTTCCTCCACTACCACCAGTTTGCAGCCGTAGCTGCCGCCGGATGGAGTCTAGCCCTGCCTCCATGGACTATTATGCAACCTGGTCCCTGCACATCTGGTGCCTCAGACACCCAGGTGAGGTACTGTGAACTGCCACACCCCAAGTGTTGCATCACTGGGCACAAAGCCCCCTCCAGAACCAGTGGAGAAAGGCATCCACTCACCCTATCCTTGGCAGAATTAAGCACACTGGGCACAAAGCCCCCTCCAGAACCAGTGGAAGAAGGCATCCGCTCACCCAGTCATTGGAAGGATGAAGCACACTGGGCACAAAGCCCCCTCAGGAACCAGTGGAGAAAAGCATCCACTCACCCTATACTTGGCAGGATGAAGCACACTGGGCACAAAGCCCCCTCAAAAACCAGTGGAGAAAGGCATCCACTCACCCTATCCTTGGCAGGATGAATCACACTGGGCACAAAGCCTTCTCCAGAACCAATGGAAGAAGGCATCCACTCAGCCCCTCCTTGCCAGGATGAAGCACACTGGGCACAAGGCATCCTCCAGAACCAGTGGAGAAGCCATCCACTTGAGAAACTATGGCCTTGCACTCCCCAGGACCAAGCAGTGGGCAAACCAGCCACTAGAGAGACTGTGGCCTTGCAGTCCCCAGGACCAAGCAGTGGGCAAACCACCCATTAGAGAGACTGTGGCCTTGCACTCCCCAGGACCAAGCAGTGGGCAAACCAACCACTTGAGAGACTGGCCTTGCACTCCCCAGGACCAAGCAGTGGGCAAACCACTCACTTGAGAGACTGTGGCCTTGCACTCCCCAGAGACTGTGGCCTTGCACTCCCCAGGACCAAGCAGTGGGCAAACCACCCACTTGAGAGACTGTGGCCTTACACTCCCCAGGACCAAGCAGTGGGCAAACCACCCACTAGAGAGACTGTGGCTTTGCACTCCCCAGGTCCAATCTGTGGGCAAACCACCCACTAGAGAGACTGTGGCTTTGCACTCCCCAGGACCAAGCAGTGGGCAAACCACCCAGTCGAGAGACTGTGGCCTTGCACTGCGCAGGACATCGCTGTGGGCATGGAGCTCCCTCCAGGAACAGTGGCGTTAATCCATCTTCTGGCTGAGGTGCCCCCCCTTCACCTTCCCCCTGAGGTGCCTTTGTGTTTTCGACCTGATGCCCCTGCAGTGTTTTCTCCGTATTGAGGCAGGAGTCAAGTGTGGGCTTGGCCTATGAGTTTTGGCCCAGTGGCCCACAGACATTTTGAGTGGACAATGTACCGCCTTATGTACATATTGTATATTTTTGTAAATACTGTTTGTAAAATTATTACGTATATCTGACTATTTTTAAAATATCACTGATTTGACTTTATTCCTTTTGTCCTTGCGTTCTTCCAGGGATTTACGGGATGTAAATGTAATGTTGATGCATGTGTTTGTGTGTATGATGTTGTGGGTGAGGGTGGGGGTGTTACATGTGTGTGTCTCACTCTCTTTTTCCTCCCACCTCCCCTATGTACTAGGTGCAGTACTCACCGTGGTCGTCGCCTCCTCCATTCGTACTTCTGGTAGATGAGGAGGTAGACCAGCATGGACTGTTGAGTGTCGGGAGGTGAGTGGTTTCCCTTTCAAGTACTGTTTCCGTTGTGCTTTTGATGGCATTGGTACTGCCCCAGAAAAGCTGGTGGATGGGCGGGTTGTGATGGGGTGGGCGGTACACTGACTTCTGCCTGTCTGTTGGCGGTTACCGTCGCAGTGTTTGTTGCCACTGCTGTGGCGGTCGGATTGTTAAAGTGGCTGTATGTGTTGGCGGTTTCCGCTGTGGTCGTGATCCCATTTTTTTTAACCACCGGCCTGATTGTGGTATTACCGCCGCTTTAAAACCGACCGCCAGGGCTGTAATGAGGGCCTAAATGTGCTACCTCGTAGAATAATGTCAAAAATGTTATACAGAATTATTTTTGGTGATTCAGTGGTGCATGTTCCTAAAAGTCGGGAAGATGGTGACTTTAGTACAGTAAACCATTTGTGAATGCCATTTTCAGGACAAAAACAGACACTTTTATCTGGAGCACCTTTTCCCTATTTTCTTTTTCGTTTTTTTAAATCGACATTTTGCTATATGTTGCCAATTTTTGTGGCCCCCTCTAGCCAAATCCACAAACCTTTGGTATCTTTAGACTTCCCAGGATGTTGAAGAAAATATGTAAATTTGGCATGGATACTTTATCTGCTGGAAAAATGTTATGGAGCCCTAAGCACAAACTATCCCAAATAGCTAAAAAAAATGGGTCACCACTAGGGAGACAGTCACAGACAGACAGCGGAGAACAGGTTAACGACCAACTTTTGGATGTTTTACATACTGAAGCTAGGTCAAGCAGTGATGCTGGAAATATAAAGTATACTATTTAACACAAGATATGTAGCACCTTACAGTGGGGTATATGTAATCCTGTCTATAGCAAGACTGCAAAAATGTTAAACTAACATCCCCAGACTATTGGTAAATAAGAGCTATACAAATGGAAATTCCTTCTTTATTTTTGATTTTTCTTGATTTAACACCTTTATTCAAAGAGTTCGTTTGAAATGTGAAGGCCAAGGAACAACTTAATTGCGAGCAGAGGAAAAATGGAAATAGTAGGGACCAAACAAGAAGCGGGGTAGAGAAAATGAGTAAGCAGGGAAACAAATCTCAGTTTGGAAACGGTTACGTTTGAGGACGTGCAAGGCCATGAAGGTCTTGATCTCAAGAAAGGCAAGTTAAAACATATTCCTAAAGTATAAGAGAAAAAGATGAACAAGAAAAGAAAATTTGGCAATCATCAGCAGAGAAGCAAGATTCCACAACATGAGCACAAGTAACAGAAAAGAGAACAATAATACGCAGGAAGAACAGAAGAGAATTTATGGGTTTACTATTCCCTGCAAAGGGATTAAATAGGAAGTTAAGTAAAATTTGTTATACAAATTTACAGTGTAACCAATTTGGCCACACAGTCAAAACCCAAATCAGAAATTCATTTAAAGGATGTATTACAAATTAACACTCAGGTTAATGTAGACGAAGCTCAAAAACATACTGTAAAGATTGGGTACCCAAATCTTCTGAAGAAATGTAGATAAATTAGCAGAAGGAAAATCAAGAACTAATTTACAGCAACATAGAATATCAACATCTATAATCGTTGGTCAGTCCTCTTACAAATGAGTGCAAGTTAAAAGCATCTAACTAAGTAAATCTTTGGACAAATCAGGAAATCTCTAAAAGGTTTCAGCTATAAAAAAAGAAAAATCTATCTAGGAAAGATAAAAAGGTGAGGAAGAAAAATAAGGGGAAAAATGATTGGGGAAATTGGAAAGAAGCTGTCAGTGTTTCAGTACCTCAGTCAAGAGTCTTCTTAGAAAATCAAGTCTAATCCTAAGCCAGACCCAGCAAAGAACGGGGACAACAGGAAAAGTCAGAGATCTGAACTTCTCAAAGTTCAAGAGAAAGTGTCCTAAAATCAATCGGTGAAAGCCCTAGTTAATACCACAAAATCTAATTAGGTAACATCTCCAATTCACACCATCACAAGCTCCACTATGTACTCCTGTCCCACGGTGTAACTTGCAACATTAGCTCCCTTTCTCACACCAGTCCTGAGAATACTGTTGTCATTTGTCCTCTACACATCATTTGCAACATGTATGAAGAAGGGGCAGTCATCACACAATTGGTCTCTTCGTATTCTCCTTCCACGGTTTTCCTCTCAGACTCTCTATTAGTAAAACAATAGTACATTTATTTGCAAACTAACATTGCATGTGAATGCACCTGCAGTGAAATTATACTTTAGCAGAAAATGGGAAAAAGTTTCTCACGTTAAAGAAATTCAGGCCTAGCTGAGTCAGATAAGAACATTATTAACTAATGCACATTTAATTTCAGGTTATACTTTGTACATATCAATTTCCACATTTATATAAATGTCAGTCACATAGGTTCAAATAGGATTTCATGTTACAGTTAAAATAAATTAAATCAAATTGTTAATGCACATATGTAAATATGGTTGAGAACTACATTTCTCACTGTTAAACTGTAAACATTAGCATACACATCACATAAATTGTTTTCATTCCTAATACAAATATGTTTCATTAACATGAGGATGGCTATAAAAATACACTCAATGTACGTCCTGGTGCCAGCCCAGAGCATAGCTTAGCTCACTCAATCAGTAAAGGTGAGCGAGCCACTAAAAGCTCAATCAAGGCTCGAGCCTGAAGTCTGGCTGGAACCTCGAGCCCATAACGAGACAAGCTTTCATTTGGCTTCTGCCTGCCAACTCAGGATGTGGCATTATGACAAAGCTGCCAACCTTGGAACTGGGGAACCAGGTCCAAGTTAAGGGCACCTTGATACCTTAAGGTCGAGTTTGCACTTTATTGCAACTACAGAAAAATAAACAAAGAGGTAAAACTAAAGCATTACAATGAAAAGGAGAGATAGCTGTTGGGGCGGGCCGCCCACCACCAGTTCTCATGGTCGGAGACGCTTATTAGTGCACCAGTTGACCCACTGCACGACGCTAGTTGTTAGGGCTGGAGGTACGCGCTTCACTCAGACTACGGCTCCCAGGAGCCCTTGCTACAGAGGCTGCCCACCACCAGATCTCATGCCCAGAGTTGATTTTCAATGCACCAGTTGACCCGCTTCGTGGGACACTAGCTGTTGAGGCCAGGGGGCCAAAATCTCCTCGACTACATTTCCCTGGAGCCCTTGCTACAGAGTTTACCCACCACCAGTTCTTGCGCAAGGAGGCTCTTTTCAGTGCACCAGTTGGTCCACTTCACAGGACTCTAGCTGTTGGGGCCAACGGGTTGCGCCTCACCCAGATTACAGCTCCCATGAGGCCTTGCTACAGAGCTACAGAGACCACCCACCACCAGTTCTCGCACCGAGAGGTGCCTTTCAGTGCACCAGTTGGCCCACTGCATGGGACACGCCGGTCACGTGCTCAGGCCAAGAGCGGGCCCGTCTGTGCCCGTCTACAGCTGACTGAGGCTTAGCTGGGCCCACTCTCTTGGTCTTTGGTCCTGGGCTCTGTTTGCCCTCATTTCACACAGCAATGAACCAAGGTGCATGAAGTAAGTGAAGTTGAAGCCTTTCATCGCTCATATCAATATCTTCTTCCCCTGGTGTATGTTTTTAGTGCCTATCATCATCTGTGGGTTTTGTGACTGCATCTAACTGTGGATATGGGGAAGCACAAGACAATTAGCAAAATGGGTTGGGAGATGTGATGAAGAGTCAATAAGCTCTTTGGATGCTGTTGCTATTGCCCCCACTTCACTCACTCACTCACCTGCCGCCAAATGGAAGAAACACTGCAGAAAGGGGGCCACTGGTGACTCAGACACCCCTGTTTTAGCTAGCTCAAAGGATAATTATATTTACTCAGAAGGGCTTTCAAGAGGGTCATCCTAGAATAATCTTTTAACCGGTATCAATGATCTGCTGACACTCCTTAAAGAAAGATTGGACAAATTAGAAGGGGAGGTTGGGAAGGTTATTGATCTATGTCAAAAACTCTCCTCCTCAGCTCTGGCCTCTATGGATCTAGCAGAAGTGCAACAAGATGGGCAAGGTAATTTAATATTGAAGCTGGTAGCAGATAACACAGTAGATAACATAGAGGGGGTCCCCTTTGAGGGGCCCACATACCGGGCAAACCAGTAAGGGGTTCGGAGAAGGGCATACCTTGAGGCAGAACACAATTTGTCACGGACAACCACGAGCTCCGGAAGTGTGGGTGAGCCTACTACCATTGACCTGCCACCAGCCTGTTGCATGTATGTCGTCAATATGGTTAATGGTAAGTCAAATATTAAAGCGCACAATTTAGGTTAAGTTATGGACACATAGGGCCTGATTTACATCATTAATGATGCGCCACTTTTCTTGCATTGGCCTTGCCCCACCTAACAACACCATGAGTGTGCCGTATTTATAATACGGTGCACCATTGCGGTTGTTACAACAATAGCATCAGACTTTTTGGCACTATTGTGGTGCTTTGCCACACTAGCGTAATAAATTGTTGACTTTAGTGTAGCACAGTACAAGGAGACTCATTGATTTTAATAGCTGCATAATTTTAACACTTGCTCTGAGCAGATGTTAAAAATGACACCAACAATGGTGGAGTGAAATTTTGTAGATTTCACTGTGCCATTTTTAGAGACCTCCTAATGCCGCAACACCCCTTGCATACATTATGCCTGACGCGGGCATTATGTGGCATAAGTGGTCGCAAAGTGGCACAATGCATGAATGGTGCCACAGTGTCAATATGGCATGGCAAAAATTGCCTTCTTGAGCCACATTAGCATAAAAAAAATTACGTTAATGTGGTGCAAGGAGGCTCTAGGGCCTTACAAATCTGTTCTACATAGGTCATGATTGCGACGTTAGGGATTGCAGCAAAATCTACACTGCTCCAGTCCCCTCTCTGATGGTGAATCAAGTCAACACATCAACCCTAATCCCTTATAAAAGAGACAAATCAAAATCTCAGTGGTTTATCCTGGAAAGATTTTCTGGATTGCTCTAACTACTTCATGGCATCATAATATATAACTTGCCTAGTTCCAAGTTCTACATCTTCTCTACTTCCTTTCAATCACTTCTTCATCAGCACTCTCTTGTATCCCTTGAAAAGTCCAAGTATGGTTAATCCTCAAAGAGCAATTATTAACAAAGGTCTCAGGATGCTTCCAAAAATTCCACTGCCTACATTTCTAAACTATTTGCCAACAGCTGAAAATCCACTCTGTGTAGCTTCCACCTGTTCCTTCTAGGTCCCTTTAAGTCTCCTTTCAAATCAGTAATATTCTTAATGTATTTCTTATTTCTTCAATTCCTTACTATTGTCAGGGATGAAAGTACAACATTGTTGAATTTTTAATATCCGGCAGACGCCTCCTTCCTTCATGAGAAGGACGTCTATTGCAAGTTTGTTTTGCAAAACCATTGATCCTACGGCAACCATCGCAGTGTCTACAATCAATAAAGCATCTGTGGTACTAGTGGATAACTTATCAACAATAGTGGATTACTTTCTGATCTTGATGTCATTCAAAATCACTCCTACAGAAGGAATCAATGCACCAAAAATATCTCCTACAATTTCTGTACCACTGGAACCTCTATTAGCTCTGCTCTTTGTTTCCCATACCGGATCAAATTAATGTTTCACATGCTAAATGTTTGGAAACACTGCCCCTAAATAACATGTACCATACCACCTCTTGGTCAACCTAAAATATCAATGAATTCCACAAATGAAATATTCTCCAGGTATTGCAGGATCATGTCCTGACAACATAAAGGGGGTCATTACAACATTGGCGGTAAAAGCTGCTTACCGCCGTGCAGAAGACCGCCAATCCACCGCTGTGACTGCGGAATTCCGCCACAGCTATTATGACCCACATCTCGGAATCCGCCGAAATTCAGTCACCCACACAAGTCCGCAACACCAAAGGTCAGTGTTAAACTGGCGAAAACAAAACCTCCACCTCCACGCCAACAGAAACACGCCCATGCAATTACAACCCACGAATCCACGCGGTGGTCTTTCAACCGCGGTATTCCATTGGCGGTACACACCGCCGCGCTCAAAATACACACACATCTCCAAAACACCACCACATTGGACAATTCCAAATACACACACCTGATACACATACACACACCACTCCCACACACCCAACACAATATAAAACACACACCCACATCACCCACAAACCCCTACGACCAAAAATTAGTCACGAAGGCGACAGAGAGATAGCACAGAATAGACAATCCCACCACACAGAGGCACACAACACCATCACCCACACAACATCCACGCACAAAACACCACACACCACTACACATCACCACACACATCAACACTCACACCGCCCCACACATCACACACACCACCCCATGTCACGCCAAAGACACCCCCGCTTTTCCGAGGAGGAGCTCCGGGTCATGGTGGAGGAAATCCTACGGGTAGAGCCACAGCTATTTGGCTCACAGGTGCAGCACACATCCATAGCCAGGAAGATGGAGCTATGGCGCAGAATAGTCGACAGGGTCAACGCTGTGGGACAGCATCCAAAAAATCAGGAGGACATCAGGAAGAGGTGGAACGACCTACGGGGGAAGGTGCGTTCAGAGGTCTCCAGGCACAACATCGCGGTTCAGCGGACTGGCGGCGGACCCCCTCCTCCTCCCCAACGAACAACATGGGAGGAGCAAGTCTTGACCATCATGCATCCTGAGGGCCTCGGAGGAGTCGGTGGAGGAATGGACACTGGTAAGTCAAATCTTAACTATCAGATCCCCCACCCTACCTGCATGCTATCATACACCCCCACCCTCACCCCCTCCCCTATCACCCAAACTCCTCACTAATGTACCAATAACACAAACCACACATCCCAACACCAAGCCCTGCATGACACAACTAAGCTTGGACACCCATCACAAAAGCATGCTCACTGCACATACCCACAACAACCCCTAACCATCATCACACAAGCCCCACACAGGAATACTTGCACTGGGGTACACGCACACCTACCCATTGCACACCATGACACACACACATGCAATAATCATGCTCTTATGCCCCTGCAGGATCACGAAGGACCGTCACCACACCGGAGGGTCCAGACAACTCCACTCCACCCACAGAAGAGGCCTACAATGACGATAGCAGCTCTGCCCTACTGGATCCTGATGACCAGCCCGGACCATCGTGGGCCTCGGGACAGTCGGTTCCACCTTGCACAGGCACAGCCCAACACTGACCTTCCACCCTCTGGTAACACCAGCACAGCACCCACCCAGCGGGCCCAAACCTCCGTACCCAGGACAGGTCAATCAGCTGTGTGTCCACCACTAAAGGGAACCCAGGATAACCCACCACCCCAACAACAACAGGGACCTGGGGGCAGTGGTAGTGGGCACACGGTCCAGGGGACGGAGGCACAGGAACACAGGGGAACTGGGAGGGCTGCTGTGCGACAGGGGGCGGACAGGCTAAGGGAACCCACTCTCCATGAGGCCCTCTCCTCCATCATGGGAGCATACCAACACTCCCAGGAGACGATGGCCACAGTCCTGGTCAAGTTTCAAGAGACCCAGCGCCTGCAGGAGGACCAGTATTTGGGGTTCAGGGAGGAGCTCAGGACTATCAGCTCCGCCTTGGGCACCATCGTAGGGGTGCTGAAGGACATACAGCAGACCATGAGGGACACCATGGCACTCCAAGGGGCCCCTGACACTAGCATGGACGATGAACTGCCCACCACCTCCGCCGGCGCTAGTGGACAGGACGCCCGCCACAGGACCACCACACCAGCACCCCACCCCCTGCAGACGGACAACCACCACGCAAGCGGTCCCTGAGATCCAGGAACAGGACAGAGCAAGATGGCAAGACCCCCGCCAGGAAATGAGACCACCCTGATTGTCACCCCACTGTCCCACTTTGTTACCCTGTCCATACATAAACTGCCCCAGCTCCACTTCCTATGCCCATATGGGCAGTGCACCTGTGAGACTAACAGACTGGACTCTGCCATGGACATTCCTCCGCCATCACCCATCACCATTTTACAACCCCCCTCCATTTTTGAGCACTTAAATAAACACCCTTGAACCACAAAACAATGTTGAGTCAGTCTATAATTTGGTAAAATGTATTATCAATGACAGTGTCAAAATGCGTTTCTAGTTGTAAAGGCAACACACCTATGTCACACATCACAAGTCCTTGAAGGATGCATGCAGATGACACACGTTGGTAAGCACACCTGTGAAACCGTAATGTAAAGGAACTCAGTTACCAAATAATCCTATGAAATTACACACAGGAAAGAGGAAGACGTGTGACAGTGAATGTAATGGTAAAAATTCAAATGTTCTCACCTGTGTGTCACTGGAAATATTGCTGTATGACTGACTCCCTGTTGTCGTTGTCTTCTTCCTCAGCTTCCTCCTCATCACTGTCCACAGGCTCCACAGCTGCCATAACACCGTCATCTGGACCATCTTCCTGCAGAAAAGGCACCTGGCGTCGCAAAGCAAGATTGTGAAGTATCGAGCAGGCGATGATGATCTGGCACACCTTCTTCGGTGAGTAGAATAGGGAACCACCTGTCATATGGAGGCACCTGAACCTGGCCTTCAGGAGGCCAAAGGTGCGTTCGATCACCCTCCTAGTCTGTCCATGGGCCTCATTGTAGCGTTCCTCTGCCCTGGTCCTGGGATTCCTCACTGGGGTCAATAGCCAGGACAGGTTGGGGTAACCAGAGTCTCCTAATAGCCACACACGGTGCCTCTGGAGTTGATCTATCATATCTGGGATGCTGCTATTCCGCAGTATGTAGGTGTCATGCACTGAGCCAGGGAACATAGCATTAACCTGGGAGATATACTGGTCTGCCAAACATACCATCTGTACATTCATGGAATGATAACTCTTCCGGTTCCTGTACACCTGTTCACTCCTGTGGGGGGGGACCAGAGCTACATGGGTGCCATCAATAGCACCTATGATGTTGGCGATATGTCCAAGGGCATAGAAGTCACCTTTCACTGTAGCCAAATCTTCCACCTCAGGGAAAATGATGTATCTCCTTACGTGTTTCAGCAGGGCAGACAACATTCTGGACAGCACGTTGGAAAACATGGGCTGGGACATCCCTGATGCCATGGCCACAGTTGTTTGAAAAGAGCCACTTGCAAGGAAATGGAGCACTGACAGCACCTGCACGTCAGGGGGGATTCCAGTGGGATGGCGGATTGGTGACATCAGGTCTGGCTCCAACTGGGTACATAGTTCCTGGATAGTGGCACGGTCAAACCTGTAGCTGACGATTAAATGTCGCTCCTCCATTGTCAACAGGTCCACCAGCGGTCGGTACACCGGAGGATTCCGCCATCTTCTCAATTGTCCCAAATGCCGGTGCCTAGGAAGGACAACAGCGACCACAGAGTCAACTTATTTCCAGGGATGTACCCACAGTTACACAGAACACGACACCAAACACAAAACCCTCCCTGTATATGTGTTGAGTGTAGGCCTAGCTATGTGTGACGCAGAAGTAAATGAACCCATGAGGGCCCCTGAAATGGCGGCTGCCTGACCTCTAAACTGGGACAATGGGATTGTGGGGTAACTGCGCTGGCGTTGTACTCCGTCGCGGTAGGCGGTCGTAGACCACGCCACAATGGTGCATTGGTTAACATTGGACCCTATGGGTCCCAGGAGCCAATGAACAAGTGCGCCGCCGGTGATGATACACACAGCCGCGGACGTCACCGCCGCGGACGTCACCGCCATTTTCTATCTGTTCAATCACTAGATACCTGATCTTCGACAGGAGAGGACCTACACAGCAAGTGCTGCTCTGACCTTGGTCCGGAAGCGACGATGGCTGCTGCGTCTGGGGAAAGGGCCCCTGCCTTCACTGCTCAGGAGTTGGAGAAACTAGTAGACGGGGTCCTCCCCCAGTACACGCTACTCTATTGACCTCCAGACCAACAGGTTAGTACACAGGTAGCACGTTGTATGGACTAGGCCTGGGTGGAGAGGGCTGGTTCTAAGAGGGAAGGGGGCAGAGTTCAGGGAACATTAATGCATGTGAATGAATGTGCCACATGGCTAGGGTAGGGAGGGGGGACACTCACATCGACGGTGCAGTTGGTAATTACTTCTCTTCTTCCCTTGTGCATGTCATGTAGGTCAGCGCCCACCAGAAGAAGGACATTTGGCGTGCCATCACCAAGGACGTCCGGACCCTGGGGGTCCACCAGAGACGGGGCACCCACTGCCGGAAAAGATGGGAGCAAGAAGACGGCGGAGGCTCAGCTGGGGATGGCATCCCAACGTGGGAGGGGTGTCCGTCGCCCCATGACCCCCCTGATGTTCCGGATCCTGGCGGTGGCCTCCCCTGAGTTGGATGGGTGCTTGCATCACAGCAGACACAAGGGGGTGAGTACACTCTCATTCTGCGGACTTTGCGCGCAGTGGAGGGGTCTGGGTGGGGAAGGAGGCCTGTGGGTGTACCTAGGCCAGGCAGAAATACGTAGGCTAGGCCCCTCCGTAATGCAGGCCATGTGGCACTCTACCCCACCGCAGTAGAGTGCCAACTACAGGTATACATGCCCCTGTGGCATCCATGTGTGCAGAAGTCCACCATAGCCATGTAGGCCAGATCCCAGAAATTGCATCTGTAGAGGCCAGGAGCACGGCATAGTGCAGGGGGCTGCTGTGTCTGTATTGTCCGCCAACGGTAGTGGTATGCCATGCACTCAACCTGTCTTTCTTCTGTCTTCCCCCCCCCCCTTTTTGTGCTCTCCCTGTTCTTTTGTGCATCAGCCTCAGCAGGCGGAGGTACAGTGGCACCGGAGCACGAGGGAGCTGCATCCCACATGGCCATGGAGGGCCACACCACGGACTGAGAATGCACCAGTGGGACGGAGGGCGAGGGGAGCTTCACGTCGGCCACCGGATCACCAACCAGCGACACTGACTCGTCCTCCGATGGGAGCTCCCTTGTGGTGGCGGCACCATCTGTGCGCCCCACTTCTACAGGTACAGCCGCCACCTCCCCTACCAGCACCGCCCTCCCAGCAGCCCCTCAGCGTTCGCCCCGTGCCCGCTCACCCAGGAGGGTGGGCATCACCTTCGCCCCAGGCACCTCAGGCCTTGCCCCAGTCACCCCTGCTGCCCTCAGTGAGGAAGCCATTGACCTCCTCAGGTCACTCACTGTTGGGCAGTCTACCATTGTGAATGCCATCCAGGGTGTAGAAAGGGAGTTGCAACACAGTAATGCAATCCTGGAGGGCATTCATTCTGGTCAGGCTGTCCTTCAGCGAACCCTGCAATCTCTGGCCTCAGCACTGATGGCAGCCATTGTCCCTGTGATAGCCTCCCCCCTCCAACCTCCTCCACCCAGACCCAATCCCCTGTACCCCAGCCTATCCCAAGCACACCATCAGACCAGCATGCACACACCTCAACACACAAAAGTAGCTCTGGCAAACATAGGCACCACACAACCCACAGGCACACACACAAGCATCACCCACATGCAGACACAGCAACATCCACTGCCTCCACTGTGTCCCCCTCCTCGTCATCTCCCTCCTCCCTCCCAGTCTCGTCTACACTCTCACCTGCATGCACTACATCTACAGGCACCAGGACTCGCACCAGAACACCCAGCACCACACCCCGTGCACCTGCACTCACCACCCCCACTCCCATTTACACGTCCCCTGTGTCCTCTCCCAGTGTGTCTGTGACGCCCCCTCCCAAAGTACACAAACGCGGACACCCACACACCCAACATCCATCCACCTCACGAAAGCCTCCAGTACCTGCACCTGCACCCAAAACAGCTAAAGTGACACCTCCTACAACCACCTTCTCTTCCTCCACTCCCAGACCCCCTCCAACTACCCATCCCAGTGTTCGTCAGAAACTGTCCCCCTGCAAAGTTGACCTTTTTGCCCCCACCCCGCCTCCAATTCATCAGTCCCGTCGTAGCGCCTCAGCCAAAAAGCCTCTAGTACCAGTGGTGCGTGTTCAAGGTGTGTGGAGTGCACCGGCCACCAGGGCAGGCAGTGTGACACGGAGCCAAGGCACTGCCAGTCCACCCCCTGTAAAGGCTCTGAAGTTGGAAAGTGGTCGACGGGACAGTGTGAAGACTCCTGGAGGCAAAACAACTCACAGGGGTGCCAGGGGGATTGCAGAGTCTGCTGTGACTCCTCCAAAGGTGGGGAAGGGCCAGAAGAAGTCTGCACAGCCTGGTGTGAGCATCACGGCGGAGAAGGGGGCATCCTTCCCAGCGGCTGGGACGCCACCGTCAGCACCGTCGTCACTGGTCCGGAGACCACCGCCAGAGTCATTGCCCAGGAGGGCCCAAGTATTGTCACTGGTCAGGAGACCACCGCCACCGCCGGAGTCAGTGCCCAGGAGGGCCCAAGTATTGTCACTGATCAGGAGACCACCGCCACCGCCGGAGTCAGTGCCCAGGAGGGCCCAAGTATTGTCACTGGTCAAGAGACCACCGCCGGAGTCATTGCACAGGAGGGCCCAAGTATCGTCACTGGTCAGGAGACCACCGCCGGAGTCATTGCCCAGGAGGGCCCAAGTATCGTCACTGGTCAGGAGACCACCGCCAGAGTCATTGCCCAGGAGGGCCCAAGTATTGTCACTGGTCAGGAGACCACCGCCGGAGTCAGTGCCCAGGAGGGCCCAAGTATCGTCACTGGTCAGGAGACCACCACCAGAGTCATTGCCCAGGAGGGCCCCGGCAGCCACAGCCCCACTGGGCAATTAGGGACCGTCATGCCACACACCAACAGTCCAGAACCGCCATGGCTAAGCACCGCTGAACAGTCCAGACACCACCATGGTAAAGCACCGCTGAACAGTCCAGAACCGCCATGGCAAAGCACCGCTGAACAGTCCAGAACCGCCATGGCTAAGCACCGCTGAACAGTCCAGACACCGCCATGGCAAAGCACCGCTGAACAGTCCAGAGACCGCCATGGCAAA
This sequence comes from Pleurodeles waltl, assembly GCF_031143425.1. Lineage (NCBI taxonomy): Eukaryota > Metazoa > Chordata > Amphibia > Caudata > Salamandridae > Pleurodeles > Pleurodeles waltl. The sequence goes on along the minus strand of NC_090448.1, from coordinate 253,228,419 downwards.
GCACCGCTGAACAGTCCAGAACCGCCATGGCTAAGCACCGCTGAACAGTCCAGACACCGCCATGGCAAAGCACCGCTGAACAGTCCAGAACCGCCATGGCAAAGCACCGCTGAACAGTCCAGAACCGCCATGGCAAAGCACCGCTGAACAGTCCAGACACCACCATGGCAAAGCACCGCTGAACAGTCCAGAACTGCCATGGCAAAGCACGCTGAACAGTCCAGAGATCGCCATGGCAAAGCACCGCTGAACAGTCCAGAACCGCCATGGCAAAGCACCGCTGAACAGTCCAGAACCGCCATGGAAAAGCACCGCTGAACAGTCCAGACACTGCCATGACAAAGCACCGCTGAACAGTCCAGAACCGCCATGGCAAAGCACCGCTGAACAGTCCAGAGACCGCCATGGCAAAGCACCGCTGAACAGGGCATGCACCGCTGAAGAAGGAAAAGACCGCCACATCAAGCATCGTTATCCCATGTGCAGCTGGGACAGTGACGGGACAGGAACTGTCACGGGGAGACTAATCCAGACTGGGCACCAGTCCCCCTCCAGAACCAGTGGTGGCTGTTATCTACTTGAGAGACTGTGGCTTTGCACTCCCCAGGATGGTACAGTGGACAAACCACCCACTTGTGAGACTTGAGAGACTGTGGCTTTGCACTCCCCAGGATGGTACAGTGGACAAACCACCCACTGTAGAGACTTGAGAGACTGTGGCTTTGCACTCCCCAGGATGGTACAGTGGGCAACCCACCCACTGTAGAGACTTGAGAGACTGTGGCTTTGCACTCCCCAGGATGGTACAGTGGACACACCACCCACTGTAGAGACTTGAGAGACTGTGGCTTTGCACTCCCCAGGATGGTACAGTGGGCAACCCACCCACTGTAGAGACTTGAGAGACTGTGGCTTTGCACTCCCCAGGATGGTCCAGTGGGCAAACCACCCACTGTAGAGACTTGAGAGACTGTGGCTTTGCACTCCCCAGGATACATCAATGGGCATGGAGCCCCGTCGTGGATCTGGCTTTGCACTCATCCGACTGAGGTGCCCCCCTTTCCCTTCCCCCTGAGGTGCCTGTTGTATTGCTCTCTGATGCCCCGGCAGTGTTCTCTCCGTTTGTGGACAGGTATCTTGTGTGGGTCTCGCCCATGCATGGTCATTGATATGTGCATATCTGCACTACTTCTCGTAATGTATATACTTTTGAATGATTTTATAATATATCTGTATATATTTGAGACATGTATATTGAAACATTACAATGTTTGAACTGATTTCGTTTTGTCTTTGCATTCTTCCGGGGGGGTTGTGGGTTGTTAGTGTGATGTTTGTGAATGCATTGGTGTGTGTGTTGTAATATGCGAGGGTGGGGGTAGGGGTGTTGCGTGTGTGTGTCCCTGACTTTTGCCTCCCCCCTCCCCTATGTCGTAGGTGCAGTACTCACCGTTGTCTTCACCGGCGCCGGCGTTGCTCTTCGTAGATGAGTAGGAATACAAGGGCCGGTAGGATTTGTAATTCCGGATCCATGGAGTCCTCCTTCCTCGTTGGATGTGTTCAGGTGAGCGTTTTCCCATTGCAGAAACTGTTTCCGCCGTGTTTTTATCCACGGTGATTACGCCCCGGAAAAGGTGGCGGATTGGCGGGTTGTGATACTATGGGCGGTACATTGTCTTCCGCCTGTCTGTTGGCGGTGACCGCCGCGCTGCTTGTCTGCACTGCCGTGGCGGGGGTGTGTTAAAGTGGCTGTCTTTGTTGGTGGTTTCCGCCAGGGTCATGATTCCCTTTTTTTGTCCGCCGGCCTGTTTGCGGTATTACCGCACCTTTAACACCGTCCGCCAGGGTTGTAATGACCCCCAAAATGTCCAAATGTTTTGAATATTAAATGTGTGGTCACACTCACTCTTTTCCATAAACTTTGTATCAGTTGTTGATCTTTCCTGATGTATGCATAATTTCCCTCTATGTTACCAATCTAGCGTGAAAGCTGCTAAATTCCCTGCAGTCAAATGTTCTATTTCTTCTCGATCCCATTTATGTTCCTGCATACCCTTCTCTATCCTAGCTTTCAGTTCTTCTCTCCAATCTTCAACTAAGTTCTGAAAATCTTTCTCAACTCTTGTCAAGACAAGACTGTGAGCATAAGCTGTATCTAATGACATATTTGGTTGAATGAGATTCCAGCGCGGGATGTACTCTCTGCTATTCCCCAAGGCTATGCGATTGTTAGGCAAGATAGCCAGTCGCAAAGGGAGGGCGAAATTGCTGCTTTTTTATAATGTTTGCGAGATGCATATTTACAGAATCAGTCATTTCAGGCAGTAAGGCAGCCTTCTTCTCTCTTACCTTGTCTGGCGGCAAGCTTCATGGCCTCTTTAATTAATCTACTGCCATCCTATATTTTATGCTACCCTAACTTTACAGTTATTGGAGACCTCACTCTCCATTTTGATTACATCATATGTCCGGCAGTGGCATTTCTCACTGCATATCTAGAACCTCTTCTACTCTCACAACTGGTTGTCTCTCCCATACATAAATTGGGCCATATTGTAGACCCTGTCTTTTCAAATCTATCAGGCTTAGTAGATCGGCTTCTACCCCTCATTTGGTCTGACCATTTACCTATCCCATTTCAGACTGCTAACGTCTCATCTACACCTGCCCAGGGTCAGTCAGTGAGAGCTCAGAACTAGACAAGAGTGGCTATGGCTAATTTCACCTGGGCTCTGGCCCTAATTTGCCCTGGCCTAGATCAGTGTGTTGACAAAGCTAATGCACAGTTGGAAGATTGGATAGCTGGTGCACTCGATCAAATTGCACTAGGGGTTGTCCATACAGCTAAAAGGGCCAGACTTTCAGTGGAATGGTTCAGTGAGGAACTACTTGTTTGAAAAAAAAGAACTGCAAATGCCTAGAGCCCGATTGGCATAAGAACTTCTAACCTATTGATAAGGCCAACTATCAGGTGGGTCGAAATAGTTACCACAGGCATGCCAAATCTACTCGCCATTCCTTCTATGCCGGTAAAATTGTTTGCAATTGTGAAATCCTTATCCTTCTTGGGTCAAATGGCAGAGGCTACTCCACCTTCAGAGCAATGGTGTAATGAGATAGCTCAGTTTTTGCCAACAAGGTGGCTGCTATCTATGCTATGTTCCCTAAGGCGTCTAGGGATGCCCAGTGCCTCAGTTCTTGGTTTGAACTGCAGTCAGACAGCACAGGGCTCTCAGCATTTAAATCCATTAAATTTGAGGAGATGCCTTCCCTGGTGGCACTTGTAAAGTTGGGTTTTCCCTCTTACCTGGCTGCTCCAGGGGTATTAGAGCAAAGAATGTCAGTTATAACACCTATACTCTTTGATCTCCTAAATAGTTCCTTCGAGACGGGCAAGGTCCAGCAATGCTGGAAGCATGCCACCATAATTCCTTTCCTTAAAAAACATTGTCTGGATCTCGCCAAGCCAGAAAATGTAAGGCCAATCTCTTTGCTTCCTGTAGCCAAGGTGGCTGAACAATGGGTGAATCAGCAGCTTTCCATGTTTATCGAAACAAAAGAGCTTCTTCATAGGACCCAGTCGGGCTTATGTCCTCTCTATAGTACAAAGTCTGCACTGCTTTTAGCATCGGAGTTCATCCATCAAATCACAGACAGGGTGATACAGCAGCAATGCTGTTATTAGATCTGAGTGCAGTCTTCAACACTATGGGGGTCATTTTGACCTCGGCGGTCTTTTTTAAAGACCGCTGAGGGACCGCCGTGCGGAAGACCGCCAGTGGTGGCGGTTTGCCGCTCTGCCCATTATGACCGTTGGCAGCTCTCCATCCTTTTACGGACGGAGAGCCGCCAACAGCCATACTGGCGGGAGGCGGGGAAGAGGAGGCTGCTCCACCTCCACCGCCACGCCAACAGAACACCGCCCAGCGAATCACTTCCTGTGATTCGCCGTGGCTGTGTTCTGTTGGCGGTGTGGTGTCGGCGGAGCTGCCCCATGGCTCCCGACCCCTCCTGGAAGATCGTCGGACCAGGTAAGTCGATCGTCCGTGAGGGGAGGGGGTTGGGGGGGGTGTTGTGTGTTGTGTGGGTGCAGGGGGTGTGCGTGTGTGTATGTAGAGGTGGTGTGTGAGTGCGTGTATGCTTGCGGGGTGTTGTGTGTTTGGGAATGAGTGCGTGTATGTCTGTGGGTATGTCTGTATGGATGTGTGCGTGTATGTTTGAATGTGGGTGTGCGTGTCTGACTGTGTGTGTGGATGTAGGCATGTATGTCGGCGTGTGTGCGTGTAAGTGTGAAGGTGGTGCCTGCGTGCGTGTCGTGTGGGCATGGGTGATGTGATGTTGGGGGTCGGGGTGGGGAGGGGGGCCCTGCCACATTTGGGGGGTAGCAGGGGTGGTGGGGGGGTAGGGGAGGGAGTCGGGGTGGGGGAGACCCCTATCAGTGCTAGGGAAGGAACCCGCTGGAAATCCACGGCGGTAAGCCGGGTCCAAATACCACCAGGCGGTCTAGTGACAGCCGCCGGGCTGGAGACCCAGGTCTCCAGCCCAGCGGTCGTCTCCGCCCTGGAGCGCGGAACGGAGAACCGGCGGATGACCATGGCGGTAACCGCCATGGTCATAATCCCACAAAGTAAGACCGCCAAACTGTTGGCAGTCTTACCGCCGGTTCTCCGCCTTCCGGCAGGGTCATAATGACCCCCTATGTCCCGTAGCCTTCTGCTCAAATGCTGTGGAAAAGCAGTGATAGCGACACTGTCTTGCAGTGATTAGCTTCCTTTCTGCAAGAACGATCCTTCCAGATGTCATTAAAACCTTTTCTATCTCAGGTTATGCCATTGCAACGGGGGTGCCTCAGGCCTCCTCTTTGAGCCCTACCTTACTTAATCTGTATATGTGCCCCTTGGCTGATATCATCGAGCAGTATGGATTTAACACCATCTCATAAACCGATGATACAGAGTTGTTTATCACCATGTCTCAGAGGGACTCTGACACTGCTGCACTGTTAAGGGCTTGTCTGATTTAGGTGGCCCAGTGGATGGACCTCAAATGTCTTAAGCTAAATGCGGGAAAAAATAAGGTTTTGATCTTGGGCAACTAGCCATCTATTTGGTCTTCGGCCTGGTAGTCAGACGTGCTTGGCCCCCTGCCTCCTCCTAAGCCAAACGTCAAAAACTTCAGCATATGGTTTGATGCCAAGCTCTCTTTTGGTTGCCAGATTACAGTTCTAGCAGGCAAGTGCTTCAGGACTGTAAAAGCCCTGAGCAATATTCTTGGACTTTGCCCTGAGGTGGCCAAAAAAACAGTGGTACATGCCTTTATTATTTCAAGGCTGGACTATTGTAATGTCTTCTATCTGGGAGTCACCCAGTCTCGGTTGATGAGGCTCCAGCATGTACAAAATGCAGCAGCCCGTCTGCTATTCCTCCCTAGGCAATCTTTCTTGGGATTGGCTCTTTCAAAGCTGCGCTGGTTACCACTTGAGAAACAACTTACCTCTAAAGCCATGTGCTATTGTCATAAGATCCTTAGGAACAAAGGTCCCAGCTACTTGCACCCTTCCTTAAGCCCTATGTTCCTACTAGAAGGGTATGGTCTGTCTGGTCTATGCTAGCCTCCGTTCCTTTGGTAAAAAAGGCACAGATTGGAGGATGCTCCTTTAGCTTTCTGGCAGCCAAATACTGGAATGCCCCGCCTCTCTCAATTAGACATGGAATCTTCAGAGTTACTGTTCCATAAAAAGGTGAAAACCTGGTTGTTTGGGTCAACCTAATGGTCCAGGTAACATCTACTGCTGACTGTGTTAGGCTTTTGGGTCATGTTACCTAGCGCGGGGACAATTTGGTGGGAAGTAGCCATGCACTCTATAAGTTACTATATTATTATTAGTAGTAGTAGTATTGTAATTAATTTTATAATCATCATTATTATTATTACTATTATTATTAATATAGTGAGTTTAAAGAATCCTTTAACTGTGTCAACCTTTTTGGATAGGTGTTTTAGAATGGGAACTTCTGAAAAGACCAAATCATAATTCAAATAATTATAATGAAAGATTTTTTGTACATACAGAAGGCTCATCGACAAGCTACACGTAATTCCACACGTCAAAGGAATATGGTGATATGTTATTGATTCTGCAGCTGATTGAGGTAGTTGCATACATATGTAGCAATTCTTTGCATCCATAGTGTCAATGTGCTCGTAAAGCTAATAATGATACACATTTGATAAAAAATCTCCTCTAGAAGTGTTTACATGTAACTCTTTTTCAATCAGTGAATGCATTCTATTATCAGTAGCAAATGGGGTTTCTGGGGCACTTGTACATCTAATGTTTTCTACACTAGAATGTGGTAAGTAAGCTCAATCCTATAAGTAAGTCAATCTTTATTATAGCTGTTACAACTAACACTCCTGTACACAAATATCTACATCTACTATTACTATTGTCTCCAGGGTCCATGGTTTCCCTCAAGCAGAATGTTTCAATAAAATGCAGCAGCAGTAATAGAAAAGGTCTCTTCAGTTTCTCAATTGAGTGAAGCAGCAGAAAACAATTGTCCTTGCAACAAGGTTCAAATGTTAATTGCAATCTTGTTAGTCTTTCTTAACCTTACTCTGTGTTCTTCTAAATGACAACCCTATGATGAATTCTGCAGACCCACACCTTGGTACTCTTATTTATTCTTCTACAAAGCCTATCAAATGTCTCTCATAAATGCACAGTTCAAATTCACTAACAATCACATCCAGGATAAAATGTCTCAGTCTGTCTAGTGGCAATGCAATTTCAAAGCTCAGTTCTGCCACATCGTTCAGTTCAAGGAGGCTCAGCTGGATTCAAATTGTTATAACAAAAGACTCCAAATTCTCTCTGCAGTTGTTGGCAGCAAGATATATCCATTCAGGCGAGGTGTACCTTCAACAGGGTGCCCTTGCTGTCTTTGATCTCCAGACTACTAGCCCTTCACCATCGCTGTAACTTTGGCCAGATTCCTCAGTCTCTTCTGGAATAGTGAGTGTAATTCATATTTCGGGTACAGTCTGTTCTCTTTGCCACTGGTCTCCAGACACAACTCATTTTGCTACAGCAATAGGTCCTTCGTCAGCATCTGAGTTTTGCACAGTCAACATTTCTGAATAAGATCCTTCTGGACCAACTTCACTCACTGTTAACTCACTCAGAGCTCCCCAAACCAAAGATGTGCTATCCCAGTCACTTGCTCATCCCCAACAGCTCGACTAACCTGCTCCTTTTTTTCTATCAATCAATCAATCAATCAATCACATTTATAAAGCGCGCTACTCACCCATAAGGGTCTTAAGGCGCTGGGGGAGAGGGGGTCAGTGCTCGAAGAGCCAGGTCTTGAGCTGCCTTCTGAAGGGGAGGTGTTCGGGTATGGCGCGAAGGTGACTGGGCAGGGAGTTCCAGGTCTTCGCTGCCAGAAAAGAGAAGGATTTTCCTCCGGCGGTGGTTTTGCGGATGCGGGGAACGGCTGCCAAGGCCTGACCGGTGGAGCGCAGAGTGCGCGGAGGAGTGTAGAAGGAGACGCGGGAGTTGATGAGTTTGGGTCCGAGGTTGCAGAGGGCTTTGTGTGCGTGGGTGAGGAGTCTGAAGGTGATCCTCTTGTTGACCGGGAGCCAATGGAGTTTTCTCAGGTGTCCGGAGATGTGGTGGTGGCGAGGTATGTCCAGGATGAGTCGTGCTGCGGCGTTCTGGATCCGTTGAAGTTTCCTCTGCAGCTTGGTGGTGATGCCGGCGTACAGAGTGTTCCCGTAGTCCGGGCGGCTGGTGACGAGGGCGTGGGTGACGGTCTTCCTGGTGTCGATGGGGATCCAGCTAAAGATCTTGCGGAGCATGCGGAGGGTGTTGAAGCACGCTGAGGTCACCGAGTTGACCTGTCTGGTCATCGAGAGGGAGGAGTCCAGGATGAAGCCAGAGGTTGCGTGCGTGGTTGGTCGGTTGGGGAGTGCTGCCTAGGGCGGGGGGCCACCAGGAGTCGTCCCATGCGGAGGGGGTAGGGCCGAGGATGAGGACCTCCGTTTTATCTGTGTTCAGTTTCAGTCGGCTGTCTGTCATCCAGGTCGCTACTTCCTTCATGCCGTCGTGCAGTCTGGTCCTTGCTGATGTGGGGTTGTTGGTGAGGGATAAGATGAGCTGGGTGTCGTCGGCGTAGGATATGATGTTGAGTCCGTGTTTGCGTGCGATGTTTGCCAGGGGGGTCATGTAGACGTTGAATAGGGTGGGGCTGAGGGAGCATCCTTGGGGTACGCCGCAGATGACCTCCGTGGCTGCGGATCTGAAGGGGGGGAGGCGGACTCTCTGGGTCCTTCCGGAGAGGAAGGAGATGACCCATTCCAGGGCCTTGCCTCTGATGCCGGCGCTGCAGAGGCGGTCTATCAGGGTGCGGTGGAGACCGTGTTGAAGGCTGCAGAGAGATCCAGGAGAATGAGGGCCACGGTTTCACCCTTGTCGGTCAGGGCTCGGATGTCGTCCGTGGCTGCGATGAGGGCGGTTTCGGTGCTGTGGTTGGCCCTGAATCCGAACTGAGTGGAGTCGAGGGAGTCGGAGGTTTCCAGGGCGGCGGTGAGTTGAGCGTTGACGATTTTCTCAATCACTTTGGCGGGGAACGGTAGGAGGGAGATAGGCCTCACTGTAACAGGCCCTTAAGTGACAGGTGCTGTTGTATCATCATGGGGAGATGGACTCTACGAGTGTGTGCTGCATACATCCAACTGGGACCTGAGAGACCTCCACACTTCACACTTCTCAGCAGTCTTAGTGACCAATATCACCTGGAAGACCTGTCTTGCACACGTGTTTCTTCACCATAACCCAGTCACAGGGGCTGAGGTCATGGCACTGCTCCTGTTGCAGCTGAGCTGTAGCCTCTCCAAACTTATGTCATATACAACAAACCACATCAGTCAGCCCTTTGCAATAATCAATAACCATGTCAGGTGCAATGTTCACAAGCACATTTTCAGCACAGCTGGTAATCTCATGGCTCTTCCCATGATGATTTCATGGGGCGACAGTCCTGTTCTCCTATTTGGTGTACTCTGAAGACTCATCAGCACAAGAGGCAATGCATCAGGCCATTTCAATAAAGTGGAAGCACAGACTTTAGTCAGTTTGGATTTCAGCATTCCATTGACCTGCTCAACAAGACCAGAAGCCTCTACTCCATAGCTGCGATGTAGTCTCTGCTCCAGTTGCGATATTGCAATGTTACACACAGTCATTTCAGACCTCAATATGGAAATGAGTCCCTCAGTCTAACTCCAGAGAAGTTGGGAACCCAAATGTGGAATGAATTCTCGTAACAACAACTTTGTTGCTGTGAGGGTGTCATTTCTCCTGGTCAGGTAGGCTTCAACCTAACAAGAGAAAATGCATACAATAACTAAGACATTTCTCAGTCCATTGGACACAGGTAGCTCAATGAAATCTCACTGCATTCCATTGAAAGGTCCTCCTTATCTCCCTATGTGACTCCGTGTAACTCTAGTCCATCTGCCTATATGTATCTGTTGACATGTAACACATCTGTGACAAAATGCTTCTGCCATCAGTCTAATCCTACAGTAGTATTGAACCATTTTTGTCTAAATAATCTCAAAATTGCATCATGTCCCACATGATTTGGACTGTGTAATGTCTCACCAGAGGTGGTAATAAGCTATCTGGCAATATGGGTCTTCCACCATTTGAAACCCAAATATCATCCACATCTCTTTTGGAACATCCTTCTCTGATCCAACCCTGCTGTTCTGCTTCTCACACTTCTTCCTGCAATCTCTTAACTTCCTCTCAGGTATCTGCTGTAGTTTACAAGAGATTGTAATTTGTCTCATATGGTCCTTTATTTTGATATTCACCTTTGAAAGTACAAGCATTTAAGGCACAGTATCAGGCAACCTTGTCTGAGTAATTATTTCCCATTGTCACATAGTCAGTTCTCCTGCGGTCTACTGGGCACTTCACCACTGCAATTTGGGCAGGCAGCCGAAATGCCTTTTCTAGGTTATACACTCTCTCCCCAATCCTTATGGGAAAGGCAGAGAAGGTCAAGAAACCCCTCTGCAACCATAACTCTCCAAAGTCATGGACGACACCAAAGCCATACTGACTAATGGAGAAAATTACCACCTTCAACTGATCTGAAACACAGCATGCTTTCATAAGGGCAATCAATATGGCCACGTGTGCTGAAGATACTAATTGAAGACAAAAAGCTTCGACCACCCCTGGGACAGGATAGACTGTGTAGGCATCTCTTAGGTTTCCTTCATGGTCTCTTAAGCAGGAACCATTGATAAACATTACATAATCTGACTCAGAATGTGGCACAAATTGCATGTCAGGACTTGGCTTTGTGCACAGTTCAGAGACATCTAGACACTCATGCTCAATTTCATCTTCATCATTTCCAACACTTACAGGCAAAGGCAGCAAATTTGTTGGATTCAATGTCGTACAACTTTTGAAATTTACATTTGGGGCAGCTAACATTATTTGCCCATACTGTGTCACCCTGCTGCTTGTGAGGTGCTGTGTCTTTGTTTGAGTTAACAAAATCACTACACAGTGGGGAACAAAAACAATCAGAGGATTACCCTTAACAATGCTTACACACTGTTCTATGCTGACACCAGTGGAGACACCAACTTTAAGACAGCCGGGCAGCATTGAAGCTACTGGGTCAAGTGTAACTCAAAAATAAGTTTCATGTAACTGTGTTAGCACTGAGAGAGCGCATCCCCCAATCTCTGCAGTATAAAGTAAAACATTTGTTGTAATCAGGCATTCCCAGTGCTGGGGCACAGCAGAGACTTTCTCTCAGCCCTAAGAAGGCAAACATGCGGATGTTATGCAATGGTACTAGATCTGACACATCCTTGTGTGTCATCCTATGTAATGGCTTGGCCAGAAGGGGAAAAGTTGAGAATTCACTGATGACATCAGCCCACCATTCCAAGAACATCCTGACTTCTTTCTGGGATATTGGCAGATTTATTTTCAGAATTGCTGAAATCCTCTCTTGGGACACCTACCTTATGCCTTTTTTAATGTGATGTCAAAGGTGTAGGACTTACTTCTTACATAACTGCAATGTGGTCGGCAATACTTTCTGTCCATTCTCAGCTAAGTGGGTGAACAGAGCAATTGTGTCTCATCTGCAAGCTTCTCATGTGTTTGACGCCACCAATAGATCATCAATATACTGGATCAGAACTGAATGACAGGGCATCACTAGGTCTCCTGATTCTTTTTTCTGAATCTGATTGGAAATCAATGGAGTCTCAGTATACTATTGTGGAACTACAATCTCATTGATCTTTCGCAGGTCCTGGACTATACAATACTTTCCACTGGGTTTCTGCAGTCCTATGATGGGTGAGTTATATGGACTCCCAGAATCTATTTGAATATTCCTTGCTCAATCATGGAGTCAATCACTGGAGTAATCCCAGCAATTGTTTCACGGGTCATGCTGTGTTGTGGGATTCTCGGATACTCAGTAGTTATTCGTACAAGCTTAACACCTATGATGAGACCTATGTCCTTTCTTGAAAAGTCCCAGACTTCAGGTAGCACTGTCTCTCTCAACTCTGCAGGCAGATCATCACTTGTCAACATGAGGTACAGTCTGACATCTGAAGTTTGATTCACAATTTTGCTTGCACAAGAGAGTTTACGTCCAAGAAAATGACCATATTTTTACAGATACAGCCTCTGTAATGGGCTATTAAATTGTTTATTTGTGACTCCTACACCTTGGATTCTTTTTCCAGAGATGGTTAGGTTGAGAACCTCTGCTGCTCTCACAGTAGAGTGGGTAGCAACAGTGCCAATTAAAAATGACATGAGGTGGCCATTCACCTCACAATCCACAAATGGATCACTCTGGTCTACCTCTAAGGATGTGCCAAGTTCAAAAACCTCCTACCTTCTCAGGCACCATCATTGGGATTGATCAGAATTGTAATTCTCACCAATTGAGATCATGGAGTGCTGATTCACAAAGGGATTGTCATTCGCATTTGGGACTTGGTTCAAATTAGATCTGGGAACATTTGCCTTTTGCTGTGGCATCAGGGCTTATGGAACGTGCATCTATTGACCTTGGAGCACATTAACATTTTGCATTTGCTCTCTCTGTATATGCTTTGACTGAACAGGATTGTTTCCCTGAGACTGCACAAATTCTCCATTCTGTGGGTGATTCTCATTTGGCATATTATTTGGATTGAAACAACATTCCCCCTTCCAATGGCCCACTATACTTCAAACTTTGCGTGGATCAGCCCTTTTCAAAGTCTCCACATACACTCCTGTACTCGGGTTAATTGGAACACCTCGTCATCTACCCTTCTACTGAAATCCATTACCTCCTTGCGTCATCACAACTCACTCCTGATAGACCCCTGCATAGCATCAATATTCCCTACAAGCTGTAAATACTGACTCCTTTGTGTAGCTTTCATCTGTGCCACCATCAACTTATCCTTCAATTTCTTCTGTTTCATCTCCAATTCATCACTGCAATATTTCGCATATCTCAAAATCTCCTCAATTGGCCTACTCTTCGAACAAATCAAATGCTGCTCAATCATTGTACTAACTTCACATTTCAATCCCTCCACAAATCTGAACACAAAAAGTCCCATCTCTTTCACTTCAATAGTCTCTCTAGCACTATGCTGTTTGAATGCCTGCAACAATCTCTCATGGTAGGTGTGTATGGACTCTTGGGTGCCTCTGTCAATCCTAACTCCATCAATGTTTTTAAGAGACACTTTTCATTGAAAAAAATGAATTACCTGATGATACTTCTTCATCACTAGCAGAGACAGAGCTTTTGTCTAAGGATGCCACATGGATTCCTTGTCAGGCCAATCAACCTGATGTTGTATTCAACCCATAAATCACTTGGAATGACTATGTCAAACAAGGTGTTCAAATCGTCCCACAAGACCTTCAAAAGCATCACAAATCATTTGATCTGTCTTCTCTCTCAACTTTGGGAAATCATCTATGAATGACCCAATATCACTCCTGCTCCAGGGTACATGAACATAACTTCAACTTGGAACTTCTCTCAGTGGGAGCATTTGAATATCTTCCTCATTTGCTCCAGTCAGAGGAAAATCTAACCTTACTTATTTTAGATCCTGCTTCTGTACCCATCTTCCTTCACACCTATCTAATTCACTCCATTTTCAAATGTAGCCAATTGTCCTGATTTGTAATTTTATTCTTCACGGTCTCATGTTAGCAAGTACTGTAAAGATATAGAATCCTCTGAAGAAATTTAGACAAATTAGCATGAGGCAAACCAGGAAATCACTTGAAGCAATACAGAAAATTATTAGCAACACCTGGAACTCAGAAAATAATCATTGGTCAGTTGTCTTACACAAGTGCAAGTTAAAAGGGTAAACATTACTTACAAAGCAGCAAATACAATGCAATGCATTTACCACAATGCCTTTACAATGCATATGCCTTTACCACGCATGATTTTACCACACATACCTTTACCACAAATATACCTTTTACACACATACCTTTACAACAGATTTTGTTGTGAAGGCATGAGTGCTCAAGGTATATTGTTGGTAAAGGTTTTAAAGGTAAGATATTTTTTTACTTTTGTAAAGCCATGAATGGTAAATGTGTATGTATGTATGTATTTCATATTTATAAAGCGCATTCCGGCCAAGGCATCAAAACGCTAGGAACAGGAGTGAGAGGGCCAAGGAACAGGCAAAAAGAAAAGCAAGTCTATATCTACTATGGAAAGAGCCAAGTTTTGAGCGTCTTTCTGAAAGCCAAAAGATCATATTCTTTCCTCATCATAAGATGGAGCATATTCCAGTACTTAGCTGCAGCCACCGTAATTGCCTTATCACCCCATCTGGCCTTCCGAGTCCATGGTAGGTAGGCCAAATTGGAGTTCTCAGATCTAAGCTGGTGGCTAGGGGTATACCAGTGAAGCCCCAAGGTCAAATGTTCAGGGCTGCTGGTATATGAAGCTTTATGTGTTAAACACATTGGGGGTCATTTTGACCTCGGTGCTCTTTTTCCAAGACCGCCGAGGGACCGCCGTGCGGAAGACCGCCAGTGTTGGCGGTTTGCTGCTCGGCCTATTATGACCGTTGGCAGCTCTCCGTCCTTTTACGGACGGAGAGCCACCAACAGCCATACTGGCGGGCGGCGGGGAAGTGGAGGTTGCTCCACCTCCACCGCCACGCCAACAGAACCCCGCCCAGCGAATCACGTCCTGTGATTCGGCGTGGCGGTGTTCTGTTGGTGGTGTTGTGTCGGCCGAGCAGCCCCCATGGCTCCCGTCCCCTCCCGGAGGATCGTCAGACCAGGTAAGTTGATCGTCCGTGAGGGGAGGGGGCTGGGGGGTGTTGTGTGTTGTGTGCGTGCATGGGGGGGTGCGTGTGTGTATGTAGAGAGGGTGTGTGAGTGCGTGTATGCTTGCAGGGGTGTTGTGTGTTTGGGAATGAGTGCGTGTATGTCTGTAGGTATGTCTGTATGGATGTGTGCGTGTATGTTTGAATGTGGATGTGCATGTCTGACTGTGTGTGTGGATGTTTGCATGTATGTCGGTGTGTGTGCATGTATGTGTGTTGGTGGTGCCTGCGTGCGTGTCGTGTGTGATGTTATGTTGGGGGTCGGGGTGGGGAGGGGGGTCCTGCCACCTTTGAGGGGTGGCAGGGGTGGTGGGGGGGGTAGGGGCGGGATTTCAGTGTGGGGGTGGGGGTGGGGGAGACCCCTATCAGTGCCAGGGAAGGAATTCCCTGGCACTGATAGTGCTTACCGCCATGGATTTCATGGCGGTTTCAAACCCCTTGAAATCCATGGCGGTCAGCCGGGTCCAAATACCGCCGGCGGTATAGTGACGGTCGCAGGGCTGGAGACCCTGGTCTCCAGCCCTGGCTGACGTCTCCGCCCTGGAGGGCAGAACGGAGAACTGGCGGATGACCATGGCGATAACCGCCATGTTCATAATACAAAAAAAATGACCGCCAGCCTGTTGGTGGCCTTACCGCCGCTTCTCCGCCTTCCACCAGGGTCATAATGACCCCCATTGTCTTAAAGACAATGCGTTTCTACACAGGTAACCAGTGTAGTTGCCTCAGAGTTGCACTGGATGAGCAGAAGTATTCTGGATAAGGTAACGCTTACTGAGTGAAAGCTTGTCAATGTTAAGCAATAGTGCATTGCAGTAGTCTATCTTTGAGATTACCAGGGCAAGGGACACCATTATTAAATAGGGAAATATTTTTCTCAGAGTTTTCAATATCCAGAAGCAGGCTTTGGTGAGAGAATTGACATGTGGCTTAAAAGATAAAGCAGTGTCCAAAATGACTCCCAAGTTCTTAGTAGAGCCAATCGGAACAGGTAGGTCTCCGCACACAGATGGCCACCAGCGGGCGCTCCATAAGTTTTTACCAGAGCTAAATAGAAGAATTTCAGTTTTGTCGCTGTTCATCTTAAGCTAATTCATGCTCATCCATTTATTAATCTCATACAAACATTGTTGGAAAAGTTCAGCGACTTCTTCTCAGTTCCCATCAATCGGAATGATTAGTTGAGTTTCACCCACATAAGATGTGGTCAAGAAGCCAAAAGAGCGAATCATTCTGGCCAATGGAG
The DNA here is from genome assembly GCF_031143425.1 of Pleurodeles waltl. Taxonomy (NCBI): domain Eukaryota; kingdom Metazoa; phylum Chordata; class Amphibia; order Caudata; family Salamandridae; genus Pleurodeles; species Pleurodeles waltl. Next base: position 253,212,740 of record NC_090448.1, on the reverse strand, counting down.
CCATGTACAAATTAAACAGGGTAGGACTAAGAGAGGAAGCCTGTGGTACACACGCATGGTAGCTGATATGCAGGAGCTTTAAAATCTCCACAGGTTACTGTGGTAGATCTGTCTTCAAGAAAGGACTTCAGTATGTCTAGAGCTGTGCCCCTAATGCCTGCTGATACAGGCGATGTGTCATAATTTGAGGGGAGATGGTGTCAAACGCAGCTGACAAATCTAGAAGCACTAGAATGGTACCAAATCCCTCATCGACTAGCTTCCGGATTGTATCCGAAGTGGTAATGAGAGCAGATTCAGTACTATGTTTTTTTCTAAAACTATGTTGAGTAGGATCTAGACTCCCTGAATCTTGAAGGAACATGGCTAGTTCTTTATTGATATGTTTTTCCAAGATCTTTGAAAGGCAATAGAGCAGTAGGGCTTAGATTCTTGAGATCATTAGATTTGCCATCTACTTTCTTTTTCAAGGGAATCACGGTCCCTTCCTTCCAAGAGGGGGGAAACATGCCCAAGGTGGTCAGAACCTCCTGAAATATGGGGACAAGGGCAGTAGAGACTAGATCTGGGACAAGCTGTAGGATGTGAGGTGGACAGGGGTCAGTAGGGGACCCAGATTTAATGGTTGTCATAAGCTTTTAAATCTTCTCTGAACAGAGAGGCTGAAAATATATCAATATAAGGCTGTCATCTCTAATAAAAATGTTCAGAGATTCATGTAACTCACATGTGTTCATGGGCTGTGGAAAATCCACCTGGATGTGTAGGATTTTACTTTCAAAATACGTTGCCACCTTATTGCAGAAATCTTGAGAATTCTCAAAATCTGTGGGCGTATCAGAGGTGGTGAGAAAGCACACTACTTTGAAAAGTTCTCTAGGGGCATTAACAGCTTCCTCAATTCTGCTTGAGTAGTATTCCGTTTTGGCAGTGTTAATAGTGTTTTTATACAGACTAAGGATAGCTCTAAGTTTTGCCTTTTCCATGGGAGTAGGATCTAACCTCCATTTCTGTTCTTGTTGACGGTATTTTCTCTGCCGATTTTTAAGATTGTTCATAAACCACGGCCAATTAGCCTTTTTCCTCCTCGAGGGTGAGGTGGTCTGCAGGGGGCTAGTTGATCCATGGCTACTCTGATCCCCTGATTAAATCTATCTAAGGCTGATATGGGGAGGTCCTCAGCCTCTTTCCGGCCATCGACCAAAGCTGGCTTTAGTTTGGACACTTTAATGCTGTTCCAGTGTCTGACTGGCTTCAGGTGGAGGGAGTTAGCTTTCTGAGGGGCAGAAAGATTAGTTGGTCTAAAACTAAGAAGACAGTGATCCGTCCAATCTAAAGGCCTGTTGTCTGCAATAGCAAAATCATTGTTACGGGCAAATATTCCATTAAGTATATGACCCGCCCTGTGAGTGGCTGATGTAACTTTCAGATTCCAGTCAGAATCTACCATAAAATCAAGAAAATCAGTATTGTGGGGATCTTGACTATCTTCAAAATGGATGTTAAAATCCCCCAGAACCATAGATCTAGGGTTCATAGTCATTTGCTCAATAAGAGATGACCAATGGTGTAGAAAGGTAGAGTGGGAACCTGGGGGTCTATAAATTAGCAGTCCTTCAAATAGCATAACGTTTTTCTGACAAATATTAAAGCAAAGTGGGCACCCTCACAAATTTCTGATGCCAGCTTTAAAGGGTCCCAGCAGCAGCTAAGAGTGGACCTGAAAATCAGTGCCAGTGCCCCACCACTCCCTGTAGTTGTATCCAATCTTAGAAAAGAATATCCCAGGGTGGTTGCTTCAATAAAATCAGGGCATGAGTCTGACTTAGCCCAGGTTTCCGTGACAAACAGACAATTCAAATTGTCCTGGTAGATTAAATCTAATATTTCAGTCTTGTGCTTAATCAAAGAACGCATGTTAATCAAAACATAGGTCATCATATTGGTCTCAGAAGGCTTTATTTCTTTAAAATTCTCTTGTGTTCCTTGAGAAGGGCCAAGAGAGGGTGGAGATCAGGAGAAGTTAGATACTGGCCTAGAAGTCCATTGACAATATGCACATCTCCATCCTTCTAACTTTCTAGGGGAAACCTTCGCCTTATGTTTACACTTCTGCTTACCTTTCAATGCAAGAAGTGTATGAGGACAATAGGAAATTTGATTTTTCTGAGGCTGGGGAGAGGTATAGCCTCCGGTTCCTGGACCCAAATGACGTGGACGGGTGCAGACGGGCTTGCCTTAGGTGCACCTTCGGCACGCAAATGGAGCGCCCGCTGCATGGCCGTATCTTGGCTGAATAAATAATAGCTGGTTTGAGTCCCCTATGACGTCAGGTTAGCAGCTAGACTGCTACCCTGAAAACCCCCCAAAATGGCGAGTCCCTGGGAATTAGGGGAAGGGCTCTGACAGGTCGACACACCCAGCAGGAGATTCGCAAGGAAACAGAAAGCGACGCGGCAATAAAATGCCGACTGCATTGTATGTGCGGTAAAGGATTTAAAGGTAAGTATTAAGTTGTTTGAGCCATATATATATATATATATATATATATATATATATATATGTATATATATATAGGGCTTTGAGGGTTTAGGGTGGGTAATGGGTATGGTATGGGTTTTTGGGTGTTAAGGGCATTTTTAGGTTTTAGGGTGGATGGGAGTTTTGGGGTGGTAAGGTTTTTTTTTTAGATTTTAGGGTGGGTATGGGTTTTTGGGTGGTAGGGGTATTTTTAGCTTTTATGGTGGGTGTGGGTTTTAGGGTGGTAAGGGCATTTTTAGATTTTAGGGTGGATATGGGTTTTAGGGTGGTAAGGGCATTTTTAGGTTTTACTGTGGGTATGGGTTTTTGGGTGAGAAATGCATTTTTAGGTTTTAGGGTGGGTATGGTTTTTGGGTGGTAAGAGGTATTTAGAGTGGGTATGGGTTTTAGGGTAGTAAGGGTAATTTTAGGGTTTAGGGTGGGTATGGGATTTGGGGTGGTAAGGGGTTTCAGGGATTAGGGTGGGATGGGTTTCGGGGTGATAAGGGCACTTTTAGTTTTTAGGGTGGCTATGGGTTTTGGAGTGCTAAGGACAATTTAGTTTTTAGGGTGGGTATAGATTTGGGGTGGTAAGGGCATGTTTTTCAGTTTTAGGGTGGGTATGGGTTTTGGGGTGGTAAGGGCATTTTTAGGTTTTAGGGTGGATATGGGTTTTAGGGTGGTAAGGGCACTTTTAGGATTGTAAAGGGTGTTTAGGGTGGTATTGGATGTTGGGTGGTAAGGGCATTTTTAGGGATTAGGGTAGATATTGGTGTTGGGATGGTAAGGGGTGTTTAGGGTGGGTATGGGTTTTTAGGTGGAAAAAATGGGAGTTTGTGTGTATATATATTATATATGTATATAAATAACATGCCTTTACAATGTCATTTTCATGGTAAAGACATGCGTGGTAAAGGCATATGTGAGGTAAAACAAATTCTGTTGTAAGTGCATGTGCTGTACTTACCGCGTTGTAAAGGCATGCGTCACAACCGGTTAAAAGCACATAACTAAGTAAATCTATGGATAAATGGGGAAATCTCTAACAAGTCTAACCTATAAAAAGAGAAAAATCAATCTAGAAAAAAGCATGAGGATAAAAAAGAACACTAATAAGGTGAAAATGAATGGGGATATTGAAAGGAAGGCATCAGCATTTCAGTACCTCGGTCAAAAGTCTTGTCAGAGAGACACATATAAGCCTAAGTCACACTCACCAAAGCATGCAGACAATGTGGAAAGTCAGAGGTCTGCACCTCTCAAAGTCCAAAGGCAAGGGTCCTGAAATCAATCTGTGAAAGCCCTAGTTAATGCCACAATATCCAATTAGGTAACACCTCCAATTCACACTGTCACAAGCTCTATTATCTTCTGCTGTCCCACGGTGGCACTTGCAACATAAGCTCCCTTTCTCATATCAGTCCTGAGAACATTGTTGTCCTTGGTCCTCTAGACATTATTTGCAATATGTATGAATAAGGGACAGTCATCCCACACTTGGTCTATCCTTGTTTTCCTTCCAAGGTTTTCTCTTAGACTCTCTATTAGTAAAACATTAGCACTTCTATTACCAAGCTAACATTTCATGTGAATGCACTTGCAATGAAATCACACGTAAGCACAAAATGAGAAACAGTTTCTCACATTAAAAAAATTCAGGCCTAGTTAAGTCAAATTAGAACATTATTTACTAATGCACATTTAACTTCAGGTTAAACTGTGCTCATAATGATTTAGACATTTATATAAATGTCAGTTACATAGATTGAAATAGGATTTCATGTTACAGTTAAAATAAATGAAATAAAAGTGTTAATGCACAAATGTAAATAGGGTAGAGAACTACATTTCTCAATGTTAAACTTTAAACATTAGTGTACACAACACATGAATTGTTTTCATTTCTAATTCAAATATATTTCATTAACATCAGAATGGTTATAAAAATACATTAAATTATTATATTTCATTTAATAAGGTTAAGGCACAGTGAATACATTTTTCATAGCACTACAGTGAATGCACTTCATTATTGAATTTGAGTGCACTACTTTACATGAGTCAAATACTAAAGCACGCAATATAGGTTACGTTATGGATACATATAGGTCATGAATGGGATGTCAGGGATTGGAGAAGAATTTACGCTGCTCCAGGACCTAGAACTGATCCTTCAGACACGCCAATTTGAAGTGTATATAATGCGTTACCAAGCCTTTTCAGGATTCTGAGCAGGATAGCTGGGAGAGATAAGATGATATCCAGGAAATAGAGCTCCTAATGCCCATAGAGGAGAGTGCAGGATGATCCACCATGTCAATAGCAACTTACAGATCAACAAGGGTTAAAATAGAGGAATGTGTATTGCATTTGCTGCTCGCGGGGATTAAAGGGGCAGGGCGGCGTGTGGAAGGGGGAGAGAGGGGGAATAAACATTAAATTATTTTAAAAAACACCTGAACACTGCGTACTGCTCCGCTCCTCCGTCTACTCAGCCTCGTCACTGCAGGCACAGGCTCCCAGCCTGCCCTGCGGCCAATCCTGACGCTGTTCAGAGCAGCGTGAGAATTGACTGAGAATGCCAGGGTGCTCCCAGGGAGACTGGGAGCCTGTGCACGCTCTCTCCACCCAGGCAACTGTGATGCTGGGCTGGAGAGAGCCTACTGTGCATGTATGTTTGGCCAGCCTGAGACAGCCGGCCAAACACACATGCGCTCTGATGGGGAGTGCTGTGCACTTCTCTTCACTTCTCATCAACCCCGTGGCCCGGCCCCTTTACAAGAAAACAATAATAAACGCAGTTGATGAGTGACCATTGTCAAACGTTCCAAAATTGTCGTGACACCTTGTCTGGCATGCTCTGGTTCTGCCCAAAAACGTATGATGTGAAAGAATTTGCAGTTAGGCCCAATATAATACTTGATTCAAACATCTCTCTTTGATTTTCCTCATTCATATTTGGAGATCACGAAGATCACAAAGATCCGGAAGCTCGTACAAAACTCAAGCCGGTACCTTACGGAACTGTAAGTTAAAGAGGTGGAAAAGAGTCGAAAGAAACTCTGAAAAATATATTTTTTTATAAATTAGGATGCCAATTATATGAATAAAATAGATTTTATTTTTTCTAAAAAAAAATCAAATGCAAATTGCTGCCCGTAAATTTAAATCTAAATAATGCATTGAACCACGAAGTTTGGGAAAAATGATTGTATGGCTTCTGTGTCTTTGTTTAGACCCCCACCCTGATTTTTTTAAAGAAGTAAAAGATGATGAACAACGAGGAAGACACAGCATGAACATGCATTTCCTTTCATAAAATGTGTGCTACAAACAGGAAGGCTGGCTGTTTGGACTGAAAGTCCGCAGCTATTTGAAACACAGTTCCTTTTGCCAAAACCAAAGCCAAGAGATCTCTTAAAAATCAGATATTATTGTGAAACTGATTTCTAGTTGGCGAGTTTAATTTCAAGTATGCAAATTGTGAGTAAAAAGGGCCCCTAGAATAGCATTTCAACGTTTTCTCTATGGGAGGGATGGTTGTGCAGACAATGCACCTACATTACAGCTGCTCTTGCAGCTGCCACGAGCCTTGCACGCTCAAATAATGACAGTGATTGATAGTCAAATTACATTGCCAGTACATTTCTGTGTCAAGCTCATTATTATACAGAGTGCCTTGGTTGCTCTAGGGAATGTGTTACATTTAGCTGCTCACAAGATGGATTCCCTCGCAACTCATAATCGCAAATGAAATCAAAAACTCAAGACTAAAAAACTGATGAGCCATAAACGATAAATCCTATTCATGGATGTACAAAGATAAAATTAATTAGCTGGAATCAATTGGAAATGCAATAAAATAATTTGAACAAGTAAATGTTATTATTGAAACAAATTAGAAGTAATATGACCAACATTGCGTGTGGTATTATACTGTCACGTTGTATGTAAATCTTGTTTTGTCGGGGAGGCTTAGGGTCTCATATGGCCTAAGAGTCTTTGGCACTGCCGACGCCGCGTTGCTTGTCTACATTTTTAGAGAAGGTTTGACAAACTTAATAGTTTTGTGGTTTGTACAGTGCATGCACACAGAAGAATACAACATTCCACACGCGTGGACATTTACAGCACAGAGAGCGCGAAAGCCAAAATACCAATGCACGGAGCCAAACATACAGGAATCAATGGCACAGACCAGCAGGATGAGGGGCAGGGTGGTGTGATGACCAAAGGGAGCACTAGCGATGAGCTCATGAGAGCACGGGATGATGTGTCTCATAGAAGCACTGGCTAATTAGACTCAGAGATCACTGGTTGATGCAACTCTGGGGTGTACTGAGCGACGTGCCTCGGGGAACGTTGCACTAGGTAATTAACTTCAAGTAAGCACACCCTGATGTGCCTTGCAAGAGCACAAGGTGATGTGCCTGATTGGAACATCGAGGGCCTGATTTACAAAGGTAAACTTGAACTTTGTGTAAGTTTACTCTTTTTCGAGATTCTCAAACTACAATTTAATTGTAACTTATGGACTGCAGGGAACTCCGCACTTAAAACACAGATAGGGCTAGGTAGTTTTTTATGTGCAGATTTCTGGTCCCCAGCTGCAGACTCCCTGTATTCGTAAAGTTACTATCAAATCATAGTTTGTGAATACTGAGAAAGAATAAACTTACACAAATGTGTACGTTTATCTGTGTGAGTCAGGCCCTGAATTACTGTGTATTAGGAGATCAAGGTGTGTTTAGCTTCAGGGTACCACTGCGTGATGTTCCATTTAGGAGCACAGACCTGTCAGTACTATGGAGACATGGGGTGATGCACAATATGGGTCATACCTTGACGTATGGTAGTTGGGCAGTGATTTTGAGAGGTCTCAAATTGTCTCATGTAAGAGATAAGCACCTTATCTGGTCCTCGGGTGTTTTTCGTTCAATTCTTGTACTTTTTTTTAAAATTAAAAATGCATGCCTATAAGTACCAGAATACCAATTAAAAAAACTAAAACAACCTAATGACATTTATAAGCAGACTAGATTGAATGAAAAAACGTCATTAGCTTGATTGATTGGCGTGTACAAACTGGAAGCATTACTGGGTCAATGGCATTTGCAAAGCTATTAGTTAGAATAGTCAGCCATATGCAAAGACAACTCAAAGAACACATGCACACCTTCATAAATGCTGAGGACCCTAAATGAGAGGTGACATTGTCAACCACTCTTGGGTTTTTGAAAAATTAGCATTTAGGTTGCTGCAAATTTTTAAATATATATTAATAAAAGTAAAAACAAAATTACAAGTCCCAGAATACAATATTCTGTGGCTAAAAATGTAGAATAGGGTGAAAGTGCTTCACAAAACAGGTCTCTTGCCATCTCCACATAGAGATAGATAATTTGAATTAAAAACACAATTCCCCTTTGAGATGCGTGAAAACGTTACTGATTTTTAGTTTTTACTTTAAAGTGTTCTTTGCTCTTTCCACCTCTGCATTCTGAGCAAAAGAAGTGTTCTCAGTAGAAATTTTGATTACGTCTCTCCAAATGTTTTCCTATTCCACGTCTCCTTTTCAAATCCGCAATAAAGAGGGGCATTCAACAAATCATTGGCATAGGATGTGCAAGCCAGCAAACCTACTGAACATTAGGCAATACATGGGTGAATTTAATCTATGGTCTACCATAACTGAACCAATTAAACCAGTCATTTTAATCAAAAGAGTGTTATGAAGAAGCAATACTCTTTGTTGAAGGATGACAAAAGCAGTTCAAACGATAGCAAAGCCATCGATTCCACTTATGAAAACCTTACCAGATATTACCCAATTAGACTTTGGCATAAATAAATGCCACTTTCCAGCATTCATGAAAATGAAACCAAATCGACCAGAATTAATCCTTTTATATGTAGATTAACCAACAATAATTGGCTGGCTATATTCAGTGCCATTAAAAAGATAAAAAATATGTTTAATGGGTCAGCGTGTATGTTACATTAATCAGGGTATATAATTTCCAACTATTTCCTTTCCTTTTTTCTCATTCGTTTCCCCTTTTTTTTCTTAAAACACATTTTATTAATTTTTAAAACATATTTGACCATTATACATTATTTCAAGGAGCATAGTAGTGCTGCAGTATTAAATGGAAGTGAAATGTATGAACACACGTTCATACATAGTGTATGATAACAATGTAGTAAGCAAGCCTCTGTAGTAACGTGAATCTATGCATTATATTTAAGCGTGTACCGTTGGTCTATGACAGGAAAAGGAAAAAAACAAGGAAAGAGGAAGAAATCCAATCTACACTCAAAATAAATCCCAGTTGAACAGTCCAGATGCCAACCTAGTCCATATACATCAATATGAGTTTGCCGTAATGTAGAATATAGTCTCAACCAATGTTGTATTGCTAATAACTGCAGCCAGACAAAATTTTATGACAAGACCGGAGGCTCCTATTATGTGTTTCTTTTCTCACTTTAATCTATAGCAGCAGTCAAGAAGAAACTACAAATCCCATGAGGCTAACACAGACAGCCAATGGGATTAGAAACATAGTACAAACATATCCACCAATAGTAGTACTCCCACGCCATTATGATGTCACTTGACTGCAAGCAGCTCTCTTTTCTTGCTGCTGCAGTCAAGATAAGTTTACTGACTCATTTCTCTCATGTCGTTTGTTTTTCTTTATTCTCAATCAAGTTTTATTTCGTGATATTGTGAATATTGATATTGTGTTTACAAACTACTATGGTGTTGGCAAATTGCCGCATTTCTTTTTTCAGCGCTTCGTTTGCGCTCGCATTTGTTTCATTTTCGGTCTCAGGTAGCAACGGTCGCATTGCTCCTGGGCCGAATACCTTGCATTTCAGCGCGCTTCGCGCGCTCGCCATTCTCCACATTCTTTCTTCGCCTCAGGCAGCAACTGTCATTCGGGTTGCTCCTGACACAAAGGGATCCTTTGAGAAACGCTCTCTGCGTTTCCCAGTGGCTACCTGCTTCAATCTGGCGTCTTCTTGTTCCGACCGGCAATTTTCTCAACGACTCGACTGGCAATTATTCTTTCTGTGCCAGCGAGTCGCTTGGTCTTAAAAACTCCACCCAGGGGAGGAGTTTTGACTAAGTCTCTTGTTTTTCTTTAGGGTTAACCCCTAGTTGCCTGGCAGGTTATTCTAGAAAGGCTACATAGCTTTATATTCTTTATTTTTCTTTGTTTTTCTTTATTTCACTAATTTCTTTATTTTTCTAACATGGAGCCTGATATTTCTACAATGGAACAGGGTGTTCCTAGTGACTTGGAGGACATCAGACACAAACTCTGTAATTTTATTAGGAGTTCTGTACATCAGGCAGTGTTGTCCTATATACAAAAATTGTCAAAAAATTTAGAAACCAATTTTTCTAATCTTTTGTCCAAATCTTCGGCCCAAACTGCAGGGGAATGCAGTCAGCGCCTATCAACCAAGTCGTCTGTTTTGGCGCAAAAGGAAAGTGAGCTTGTCTCACACATGTCAGAGGACGCGGTTCCTCATAAGCCTCCTGCCAAGGAGTATAATATTATGGCTTCTAAACCTTCATTGAAACATAAATTTAAAGAACGGAATGTCCCTCTTCCTGTTCCTATCGCCACCATCCCTGAAACGGATGAGGACATGCCTGATGTGGACTCAGACTGTTATGTCTCTGACAAGGATGATAATGATTCATTATCCGTACCTCCTCCAAAGAAACCAAAGGTTTCCTCAGCTGTTTCTCCTCTTTTTGATGCAGAAGGTTTTCCCATGTTCGATCCCACACATATTCATCATCCCAATCCAACGGAATGGTTTCCAGCAGACCACTTGGGTCGTTATGTGGCTCAAAAATTATTTTCACCTTTGGACAAACAAACTAGAGCCAAGTTGAAGTCGGAATGCCCTCGTCCGGTTCTTCCTAATAAAGCTACCATTACTCCTGCTATTGATCAGCAGTTGCTGACCTTTTTTACTAAACTGGGTAAGGACCCTCGTAAAGGAGTGGACAAAGCGTGGTCGTCCTGTCAGGACAAGCTTTTGGATGTTATTGTCCCACTTACACGGATCTTTGACATGGTCGAATCGGCCAGGTTGTAAGGCACTTTTTTAGACCCGCAAGAGTTATCTTTGTGGGTCCAGCGCTGCTTCTGTCTACTGGGGAATGCAAATTCCTCTCTTATTCATGAACGACGCAAGGGTCTCCTTATCAAACTGGATCCCAAATTAATTAACTTGGCAACCGTACAACCTCATGTTCAAACAGAAGGACAACTTTTTGGGGAATTTTTCATAAAAGACCTCAGTAAGTACGTGGTGTCAGAGTCACCAGATCCTCGGGGTCTGTGCACGTTCCCAACACTTCCACCACAAGACAGCTCCAATACTCTGATTAGATTTATCACAGAGTCTAAGAGAGTCCAAGCTGGGAAGGAGACCTGTAGGAAGCAAAAGGTTAAAACACAACATCAAAATTACATCTCATGAAATCAGTACCATGCTACAACTCTAAGCTTCGTCTTTTCCTAAAAACATGAACAACCCTAGAATAGTCTTAAAGCTTACTAGGCTTTAGATGACCGAATGCCTGAGGAGGAAACAGGAAAAGTTAAATAGGACTTTCAGATTCGAGTACTTTCTTTAGCATGAGAATCAGGAAACACTCTGAGCAATTTCTAAACAACCATATGAATCTCCTTTTAAGAATATATATATCAGGAACACACAGCATTACATCTAGAACTCTGGTATTGTTGTGTTCAACTCAGAAAAAACATTGGGAAGTGAATTGCGTACATTGCAGATTTTTATATGAGTATTAAACACCATAAAGGATTGTGCACCATGAAATCACACAACGTAGATTCAAGGAATAAATCACGCAAAGTGTCAACTTGAAATGCTACCAAGAAAATGTCTTAGAATAGTAGCGCACAGTAATTTACATTATTTATACACGAGGAAAGAATTGCACGTCTTGCCGATTCAAATGCCACCATACAAATGCCAAGAAATGGTAGCGCACAATGAACAACATGAAAAGCACTCAGGGAAAGAATCGCGCGTCTTGTCGATTTGAATGCCACCATGTAAATGCCAGAAAATGGTAGCGCACAATGAACAGCATGAATTACACACGAGAAGTGAATCGCACGTTTCGCCGATTCGAATGCCACCATGTAAATGTCAAGAAAAGGTAGCGCGCAATAAACAACAAAGTTAAATGCTCATGAAACGAGTTGCACGTCTTGCCAACTCGTAAAACATCATGTAAATGTCAAGAAATATCCGCGCGCATTGAACAACAATGTAATAACGAAGTCAAATCTTTATGGAATAAATTGCGCGTCCTCCCTATTTGCAAACCACCATACAAATGTCAAAAAATGGCAGCACACAAGTAATCTGTTATTCATTTAAGAATTAAAATCAAGAATATGAAAATTCTCAATTACGGTGTTGGGAAATGTCCAAACACCGTCTTACCACCTGGAAACAGTGATCACCAATGAGAGATGAGTGCAGAAGACTGGAAAATCCAAATAGGCCGCCGGGACAGGAGCTCAGGAAGACGCTGCTGCTCTGCACTGGGACCTCTGAATAGTGAGCACTGGAAGTTGGGCTGACTCTCTTTTATAAAGTCTTGGCCCAGCCTAGAACCACGCCCAGGCATGTTGCAGGGAAAGTCTCTAGAAGGCCCTGGAAAGGGACCACACCCTAACACACTCTGAATGTCTGCAGCAATACATTGCAAATGTACAGTATTTATAAGCACCTTGAAAATTAATCTTTTGGATGGAATTCTGCAATGCAAAAGGTTAAACAATAACATATCATCACAATGCATAAATTACATTATCTTGCGAGTGTTGGGTTTTTGCATTCTAGATGCCCGTAGAGCGCGCACTGTCCTGGTGTTGACACGTGGCCACATTTACCTCATTGGATAAAGCTCAGCAGTCCATGAGGAAAATGTTTAACCAATATGTTTTTGCCAGGGCCGGTAGAGGCAGGGGCCGCTTTACCGGCCGCGGATTTGCCATTGAAGGCTCCAGAGGATACTACAACGCCTCTCAGCAAGAATTCAGACCTCAGTTCTATCCCCAACGAGGCAGAGGTTCCCGTTCCTTCAGGAATTCAAGAGCCTCCAATCCCACAGGCAAGCCCTCATGTTGGTTTCTTTCCGACAGGGGGTCGTATTTTTCCATTTTCTTTCAAATTGGTTAACAATTACCTCAGATTGGTGGGTTCTAGACACTGTTCAGGGTTACAAAATAGAGCTTTATTCTACCCCTGTGAAAGTAAATGCTCTTCCTCCTCCCCATTTTATCCTCATGAATTGTCCGTCTCATATCTCTCGAGGTAGACTCTCTGTTACAAAAACAAGCAGTCTCAATCACCTGTCCACATCCGTTGGGTATTACCAGCCCAATTTTCTTAGTTCAAAAGAAGAACAAAAAGATGCGACCAGTTATCAATCTAAAACATTTCAATCGGTTTGTGGTATATCGACACTTCAAAATGGAGACCATTCTTCACCTCAGAGATACCGTACTCCAAAATGACTGTCCGGCTGGATCTACAGGATGCTTATTTAGTGGTTTCTGTGCATCCAGATTTCAGAAAATTCTTCAATTTCAATGGCTGGATCAAACTTATCACTTTACCTCTCTGCCCTTCGGTCTATTGTCAGCCCCTTGGTGCTTCACCAAGCTCATGAAGCCTGCTGTTGCTTTCTTGAGAGCACAAGGGATAAGACTTCTAATTTACATGTACAATATCCTCATCTTAAGTCGGTCTTCTCAAACTCTTCTCGGTCATTTACAAACTGCTTGCTCTCTATTAGAAGATTTAGGCTTTATAATAAACAAAGAAAAATCTCTCCTAATTCCCACTCAAGTCATAGAATTCTTGGGATTCCAGATCAATTCTCTCTCAGCAACTCTTCTTCTACCCGCTGTAAAAAATAAAATCCATAAAGTCAGAGATTCTACAAATTCTTCGCAGCTCTCTCATTTCCCTCAGAGCGTTAGCTTGAGTAGTAGGCCTTCTTTCCTCCTCCATCCAGGCAATCTTTACCAGTCCCCTTCATTACCATTCACTTCAAAGACTGAAGATTCAACACTTGAGGAAGGGGCTATAGTACTCTGACCCCGTTCCCCTAGACCTCGAGTCACGTACAGAGCTTCAATGGTGGATAGACCATTTAAATGCTTGGAACGGGAAAAGTATTTTTCCATCAGCCCCAGATCATGTGTTAGAATCAGATGCAAGTCATCTGGGTTGGGGGGCCCGCTGTGGTCCCATCTCGACTGGAGGTATTTGGTCATCCGAGAAGTCCAAATTGCACATCAATTGTTAAGAGATGCTTGCCGGCTCCTTTGCAATCAGAAGCCTGGCAAAACACAAAGTTCATTGTGCAATCCTTCTCAGGATGGACAATATCTTGTCGGTCAGATATATAAATCACCTCGGGGGCACAAAATCCAAACCTCTGGCGGATTTAGCCAAGAGTTTCTGGGAATTTTGCCTTTCAAACCATCTTTCGGTTGATGCAGAATACCTGCCAGGAGCTCTCAATTCGGTAGCGGATTGGCATTCTCGTCATCTTTGAGACTCCAGCGATTGGAGACTACATCCATCAATCTTCCACAAGATCCAGTCATTATGGGGTCCTCTCTCTATAGACCTGTTCGCTTCCCGCCTGAACACTCAGCTTCCTCAGTTTTACAGCTGGCGTCCAGATCCCTTAGCCTTGGCATCAGATGCTTTTCTACAGGATTGGTCACTTTCCCTCAACTACGCCTTTCCCCCTTTCATCATGATCAACAGGGTCCTAGCACATCTCAGACGTCAGCATGCCTCTATAATTCTCATAGTCCCGTTTTGGCTGTCCCATGTATGGTTTCCCACTCTTCTGGAACGTTCGGTGGATTTCCCCTTACTACTTCCGTCCTTCCCAGACCTACTGTTGGACCCTCTTCAACGTCCTTGCCCCGTCATCGTGGACAATATCCTCATCCTATCCGCCTGGAAAATTTCGGGAATGCCCAATCTTTCCCTCTTATTTCAACAGAGGCTTCTCAATACATCTCAAATTCCTGGGCCCCTGGCACCAAGAAGGCCTACAAATCGGCCTGGTCTTTATGGTACAGCTGGTGTTTGGGAAAACATATCGATCCCTTTTCAGCGGATGTAATTTTTGTAGTAAATCTTTTGGCCGCAGAGGCCAGTAAAGGTAAAGCTTTCCGCACTATCAGTCTATACAGATCAGCCATTTCCTCTAATCATGCCCATGTCAACGGGAAACCGGTAGGCGAACATCCGTTGGTGTGCCGATTATTGAAGGGAGTCAGATTTTCCAAATCTCCTCTACTGAAGTACAACCAATTGTGGGACGTTAATGTTGTTTTAAAATATTTGATGTCTTTGCCAGACAATTCACTTTTATCATTAAAACTGTTATCCGCTAAATTAACAATGTTGTTATGTCTGGTTTCCATTAAACGTTTATCGGACGTCAAAGCTTTGGATGTCTCCAAATGACAATTCACTCCTTCGGGGGTGTTGTTCTCGGTTGTACAACGGACTAAGACTAACTTATTGTCAGTTTTTTATCCTTATTTTCCGCAACATCCGAAATTATGTGTGGGTCAATGTTTAAAGGTTTATGAACAAAGGACTGCAGATTTAAGAACATCCTCTGCTTCCCAACTCTTTATCTCTTTCAGGAAACCCTATAATCCAGTTCCATCCGCTACTCTGGCACGTTGGGTTAGATGGATCATGTCCTTAGCGGGTATTGACATTTCCAGATTTGGAGCTCATTCTTCCAGAGCGGCTATGGCTTCCAATGCCTTTTGGAACGGTTCTCGTCTGGAGGATATTCTGAAATCTGCAGATTGGTCTAATGACAATATATTTAAAGTTTTCTATTGCATACCGGTTGATAGTGTTTCATTTAATGTAATTAATATGCTTTAAACTCGCATAATAGGAGCCTCCGGTCTTGTCATAAAATGTAGATTTTCCTAGTTTATGACAGAAAGTCTTAATTTTATTAAAGACACGGAGGTGAGTATTATCCCGCCTCTGGTATAAATACTGTTTCTCCCTCCCTTTCTTCCAGCGCCAGTTTCTTCCAATCAACCGGCAACCTAGATGTCCATCCTGCTTCAACGCCTCGTTTCGGATGAATCCTCTGATTCCTTCAAGTTCTGGATCTTCCCTTCCTGGTCTATCGGAGCATACCTACCTCTGTTGAATTTTGGACTTTTGTTCTGACGTGTTTGCATTTCTTATGGCCTTGTTTATTCTGTGTTCATTATTCCCGTTATTTACCTATGATTGACTTTGTTTGCAAGAAAAGAGGGCTGATTGCAGTTAAGTGTCATCATAATGGTATGGGAGTAGTGCAAAGATCAAATTGCAAATCAGGAAGTGCGCAATTCATTTCCTGTAGGTTTAGACTTGCCAGCCAGTACGAAAGCCATTGTAATTGGGCAGCTATGCAGTATGAATGAAAATCTGGGGCCCAAGTCTGCCATCATCCATTGACATTTGTAATTTATGGAGTCCAATGTGGTGATGGCCTGTGCCCCATATAAGTTCAACTAAGAGAGTGTCAAGAGTACTGAATACTTTCTGTGGAATTAACACTTGGAGGTTCGCAAAGTAATATAGTAATTTAGGGAGCATCACCATTTTGGCAGCGCTAGTCCTCCCATCACTGAGAAAGGTAGTGTGGTCCAGAACTTAACCAGGGCTCTCTGCATGGAAATGGCTTTTATTAGGTTGCCCTCAAAGAGATCCTTGTGTGTTCGGTGGACCTAGATTCCCAAATAGTAAAAAGTGTGGTGCGGCATGGGAATCTCATGGCTCCCAAGAATAATATCGCTCAATACTGGGCTTTAAAAGTAAAAGGTTTAGGACTTGGCATAGTTTACACATAAGCCCAATATATCAGCAAAAAGCTGGAGGATATTATAAATGGGGGTAAGGTCACTTTCAATGTCGTGGAAATATACCAGTATGTCATCAGCGTATAGAGAGATCGATTGTGATGGAAAGCCATATGGTATGTCCCAAGTTCCTGTCTCTTGGCAGAGCCTCTGTGCAAGAGGCTCCATTGCTAACACAAATAATAATGGCTATAGAGGGCATCTTTGGCACGTGCCTCGGAAGATAATGTATGGCTCTGAGATATGGGCACCTGTTTTGTCCCGGGCTGTTGTTTTAGTGTACAGTATCTGAACCCATGTTATGAATGCAGTAGGAAAACCAAATTTATGTAGCACTGCAAATAAATATTCCCGTTCAAGGGAATCAAACATTTGCTCGAGGCCAAGCGATAAGCAGCCTGCAGTTGGGAAGATGTTTTGTACCGAATCCATGACCTGGTAGAGTTGTCTAATATTCAAGGAGGTACTCCTATGAAGTACAAAGCCACGTTGGTCTACACAGATTAATTTCAGAAGAATTGGTAATAGTCTAAGAGCCAAGATTTTGCTAAGAATCTTGAAATCAGTAGTCAAGGGAGAAAGGGGTTTATATGAGGCCAGATCTTCCTGGTCCGTCCCGGTTTAAGCAGAGATGTGACCAGGGCTTGGCTAGTTCTAGAGGGGAGGGTCCTGGTCTCCAAGGACACTTTATAAAGCTTCTCTAATAAGGTAGAGTAAACCTCAATAGGCAGGCCATCTATACCTGTGATTTATTATAGGCCATTCCACGAATGGCAGTACAAAGTTCATCAGAGGTCAGGGGCGCTGGCAATGACTCAAAAGCCTCTCTCTAGACTTGTGGGAAATGTAATGAATTCAACAAATCGTCTCTTGCTGCTGGGAGTGGGGTGGCGGGCCTCATCATAGCATGCATAGTAGAAGCAGAATGCTTTGTTAATAGCTATTTGATTGTTAACACATGTGCCATTAGATGCATTTATGGATAGTATTGGTGTGGGTGAGAGCTGTGGACAAATCATGCAGTCAAGGAGGGTTCCTGCTCTACCTTCCTCCAAATGCAACCTTAGAGTATATGTTTTGCAGTCTAGCAGTCTAAGTTGTTCAATGAGATGTTGTATCTGAGCATCCTGTAGTGATGCCTGATGTGTAGGGACAAGAACTGAATCTTGTTCAAGTCTGCCGAATCGATTTTCTGGGTCATGTAATTTACACTGAAGTTGTTTCTGGGTTCCATTAGCTGTGGCTATCAAAGTCCTTCTAATGACCACTTTGAATGCTTCCCATTCCAGCAATGGTGTGGAGACTGTATCCTCATTCTCAGCAAAGTAATTGTCAATTGTGGACCCATGTGTATCCCTGTATACGGCACCCTCTAGTAGTGTCGGTGACATGCGCCATGTAGGGATTGGTGTAGTCACCCTAACCCAGGCAAGTACCACCTCAATCGGCTAGTGGTCGGAGAACATGTTCCCCAGATAGGTTGCTTCAGAAAAAAGACCCAACTATATGTGCAAGGCATAAAATATGTTCTAGTTGGGCAAGCAGTCTGTGTGGTGGGGAGAAAAAGGAGTATTCACATATATCTGTGTTGTGTACATTTGATATAGACCAATAGGAGAACAAGCTTGGTAGGGATTTAGCCTGCCTAGTCGAGTCAGTATTGGGCAAAGGAGGGTGGGACCATTCTAGGGTAGTGTCAATAAGAGCATTAAAGTCACCCCCTAAGAGCCATGGAAGATGCGACTACTCAAACAATGTGGTAGACAGCCTCTGTAAGGAGATATATTGTGCAACATTTGATACATATATACTGTCTAGGACTACCATCACCCCATCCAGTAAACCCTGGACCAGTACAACTATATCCACAATGGTCAATTGTTGTAGTTAATGCCTAAAAGAGTACTCCAACCCTCACCCATATTGCTACCCTCTGGCCAACTCAGAGTATGTGGTTGCAAGAATTGTCCCCTCCATTTCATCTTCAATATATTGACCTCAGGAGCTGATAATTGTGTCTCCTGTAGATACACTATGTTGGCCTTTCTACGGTGTAACTGTGCCAGTACCCTACGTCATTTGTGCACTGACCCTAATCCCCTGGCAATCCATGCCACAATCCTATAATGTTGTATTGTAGGCATTGTATAATTACAACAGTAATCACATTGGAGGGGGCAGACAAGGCATGATGACAGATGTCATAGGCTAGGTGATCTTTCTGGAGGGATTAAGAACAATTCCCCAATACTAGGTCCAAAAAGTAAACCATGTTCGACCAACCCAAGTGAACACAATTAATTAGAACAAAACAGGTAAACTATTGTGCATTCGCTTAACACAGGGGAATCAGTGCAGTTGATTATTGTCCCCTTAAATAGGGAACCATATTTGTGTATACAAGTACCAAACCAGCCATCCAAGAACCACAGGAAAAGAACACTGGGAGAGGTGGTATAAGTCAACTTGTAGTGATGTCAGTGGCTCCGCCCCTGTATAACAATTGACACAGTAAGCCCGTCCTCCCCATAAAAAAAGGAACACCTCATTTACCCCTCCAACAGTAGGGGAGAGGAATCCGAGGCACAGAGAACTGTTGACGACTATTAATGCGACAATAAAGAATATAAATGAAAGTGCTTTCTTTTGATCATATTACTACATCTGCAGTCTGTGGTGTAACAGATGGGAACAAAGCTACATTGGTATTAGAGTTAGAGTCAGAATTTGTGCTCGCTGAGTCGCTCGTCAGAGAAGACTTTCGCTTTTGTTTGGTCAGTGAAGCCATTGTGGACAGTACATCCGCTCTCCCCTCCATAGCCTATTGAGGGGAAGGTAGCTTCTTGGAAACCACCTGCCTCTTCCTCAGCCTCCTCCGAGGTAAGTCAAACTCCATTCAGCGTGACCCTTTCTGAGGGGGCAGATGTTGTGCATTTGGGTATTGCTGCTCCAAACAGGCCCAAGCTGCATCTATTTCATCAAAGAATAAGGAGCGTGAGTCGTGAACGACTTTCAAGCGGGCCAGAAATAGTAACGCATACTGAAGTCCTTCGGTTCTTAGCTGTCACTTAATCACCTGGAAGGAGGCACGTCACCTCTGGACTTCCAGTGTGTAGTCAGGGTATAATGAGACTGTGGCATTTTCCACTCTTATAGGGGCTGTTTCCCTTGCTTTTTGTAGAAGGTGGTCTCGTCTATGTATCCAGGTCCAACTGGCCTCAGTGGTGCTCCTGGGGAGGAACGGTGAGTATGTACCCTATGGGCATGTTCCACAACAATATAGGCCCTGAGGGGCAACGGTTTTGAGAAGCCATTTTTCAATAAAGAGTGTTTGGTTAGGCTCTTCTGTGCCCCTCTGAGAGGCCCACTATACAAATATTACTGCGGCGAAACCGGCCTTTCGCATCCTCTGCTCTTTCATGGAGATATCAACCCTGTCTTTGGAGTTCTGTTATGGCTGCTCTATTCAAAGCCTGTTGAGGGGCCAGCTCTGGCAGTGTGTTTTCTGCTGTGTGCATTTGTTCAGAGAGCTTATGGTGGTCATCATGCAATATGCCTAAGTCTGTAGAAAGGGAGTTGATATAGTGATCAATTGCAGATCTGGAGTCTGGTATCTCATGGAGTTTTAAGTCTAGCTTATCTTGTGGAGGAGCCAGATTGTAGGTGAAGCACATTCTTCCATCGTATGCATGGAGGAGGCATCAGACTGGCTGTGCTTTGAGATCTCCCTGCCTTGTTTAGGAGCAAGCAGATAGGGTTTGTTCGACCCATGTTGGTGTCTCTGAACTGGAAATTGTGTGAGGTAGAAGGACACCACGTGTCACACTCCAATAGAGGGTTGGGGCCCTAGTGGCAGTAATCAGCTGTCCACTCAGGGCTCTCTGTCCTCCCCACCTGTGTGGCAACCCAGAGGGGGAGAAACTGTTTTGGATGGTTATACAGGGTTCCACTGAGACTTACTGGTGAGTGTCAAAGGTAATCCGGGGGGCACTTCCAGCTTTACAGTAGAAAATACCACTGTTTTAACAAGTAATAACAAGTCTTAGCACCCTTAGCTGCAAGGCTGCCTAGCAGTGTGAAGAAAAAATCACTCCTTAATATCCCATTTAGTTGAACGCCATAGATAGTAGGGCCATTCATGGCTTACGGAGTCCCCCACATCTCGAGCAAGTTAGGTATTTAATTAATGGAGTGAGGGCTGTGAGGATTGTTTGGATAGGAAGCATTGTCCTCAAAAACAACAGGACAGTTCCACATATCCAAGCCCAGTTCACAACATCATGGGGACTTGTAGAGAGTGATGTGATAGACATTTTCTGCAGCAGTACACAAAGAAGTGCTCTCAATTCCACAATCAATGGCAATTCAGAGAGGCAGGGTCAGGAAAAAGATATCACTCCCTAAGTATGTGCTAATATAGGCAACAGTATTTACAGAAAACAATTTAATTAACCTACACATTGTCCCACCAACACCACTATTGAAAATCAGGCATGAAATGGGTTGCTGGCCCTCGCCACCGGTTACTGCAACGTAGAACTCAAGGTCTGAATCGGGCAGCCTCAGGCACATCTGTGAGCAATGCACAATGGGTGGGTTTCAGTGTAGGCCACCTCAGGCATCTATGGCAGGAGCAGCTGGCCTGAATATCTCCGCTTTAGTCTCTCACATAGGCCTTCTCTAGCGGGGTCCGTCTGCCCCACAGATATTCTATGCTGCTGGTTCAATCAATCAATACAACAATCAATTTGTTAAGCGTGCTACTCACCCGGAAGGGTCTCAAGGCGCGGGGGTGCTACTGCTCCAAGAGCCAGGTCTTGAGGCGCTTCCTGAAGGTCAAGAGGTCCTGTGTCTTACGTAGATTGGTGGGGAGGGAGTTCCAGGTTTTGGCAGCGAGGTGGGAGAAGGATCTGCCACCGGTTGTGGTACAGTGAATGCGAGGGACTGTTGCAAGGGCGAGGTTGGTGGAGCTGAGCTGGCGTGTCAGGTTGTGGAAGTTGATTCGATCGTTGAGATAGGCCGGTCCGGTGTCGTGGAGAGCTTTGTGAGCGTGGATTAGGATTTTGAAGACGATCCTTTTGTTGAAGGGTAGCCAGCGGAGGTCCCTGAGGTGGGCAGAGATGTGTTTGTGGCGAGGGAGGTTGAGGATGAGACGTGCTGAGGCGTTCTGGATGCGCTGGAGTTTTTTCTGGAGCTTGGCTGTTGTTCCCACATAGAGCGCGTTGCCATAGTCCAGTCTGCTGCTAACAAGGGCGGGGGTGACCATTCTTCTGGTTTCCACGGGAATCCACCTGAAGGTCTTGCGGAGCATTCAAAGGGTGTTGAAGCATGAGGACGAAATGGCGTTGACTTGCTGGGTCATGGAGAGTGAAGAGTCTAGTATGAAACCGAGGTTGCGTGCGTGGGTGGTGGGTGTTGGGGGCGACCCCAGGATGGCCGGCCACCAGGAGTCTTCCCAGGCTGACTTGTTGGGGCCGAAGATTATGATCTAGTTTTTTCTGAGTTCAGCTTGAGGTGGCTTGCTGTCATGCAGTTGGCGATAGCGAGGAGTCCGGTGTGGAGGTTGTTCTTGGCGGTTGCGGGGTTCCTCGTGAAGGAGAGGATGAGCTGAGTGTCGTCTGCGTAGGAAATGATGTTGAGGCAGTGGGATCAGTTCACAACGGTGGGGAGATGCCTGAATTGCACTGCTGCAGCATTCTGTGCTTAAACCTTGCTCAGGCCGCTGCACGTTCCCCACGCCACTCAGCTAATGCATCGGGAAGGAGGGAGGGGCTGGGGCCACAACTCACTTTTTCAGCTTTCAGCACCAGATTTCATGGGATCAGCACCTCCATCCGCAATCCGCTTTTGTTGTGATAACCACACTGACATCAGTTGTCAGATGCTGGGTCTCCTTCCAGGCCTGCAAATTTCGTGACTACACTGCACACACCATCGAGGAGCTTCTCGAGCTATGACCAGCAGGTCGGCATCTAGTATTTTGTCGCAACAAGGGCAGAGCCACTGTCTAGCAATTTTGTGGGCTTCTACCCAGTCAAATTATTGGCAGATCATGGGGGATTCTTGGGTGGTCGGTCAGAGCCTCAAAGATCCAGAGACACCATCTTCAGCAGTTAACCATTCCCCAAACCTTTAACTATGTCTGTGAATGTAACTGACAAGTCAGAAATCAAAGATTGCAAAATGAAATAGCCGGAGAAGTCGCTCCATACCAGGCTAATGCCACAATAAAACAAGCTTATTAAGGCATACATTTCAAAAGACATAAGTATAATTGAGTCATGAAAAAGATTGGGGGTGGTATGTAACCGGAGCACTGTAGAGATAGAAGAGGTGTAGTGGGAGGGTTTTCTACCCAGAGCAGAGATAGGACAAAGCATGTGACTGGATATAGGATGCTTCAAACAAACCAGCCTATAATTCTTCCCGATCTTGCTGAAAATAGAGCCACATTGTGGTGAACCCTTAAAAGGAAATCAAGATTGGCACATGCTCGCTGTTTCTCTCTGAATCTGTAAGGTAATCTGTGTTTATCAGCGTTATCGTTTTACAAAGCTAGCATCTAATTCCATGTCCGTGGGCCTTTACTTCTAATTTTAGGTTTACATTTAAGACAGGAAACATAAAACTATTACAGACATCAAAATGCATCGAGAAACATCATGTACACAGATGTTATATTGCAATGATATTAAAATTCTCAAAGTCACTCCTGATCACAATTCACTAGATGCAGTGATATCATACACATCAAAACAAATTGGTACTCAACTGAAGAAACATCTGACAGCAAGAGGGGAAGGGAGATGCATGCTGTGGTGCAAGGTAATGTGCATGCCATATGGGTCCAGAAAATATGATAACCAGAACGGGAGGATGAAGACAGCTGAATGTCGCTAGTCACAGGTTCTCTGTACTTCCTTGAGGAGTACACACTTAAGAGTAAACATAGCAGTGAAGTAAGTGACTTTAAAGTATAGTATGGTAAACTATCAATATCTATTACCTGAGAGGGAATTTATCCTATGTTCATAAGTTAAGGAGGATTTTATGACAACACTGTGCCAGTTTGTTCTTCTTCAAATGTAGGAGTGCACAGAAAAAGGAATGGTATAGTGGACTGGTGATGCCAACCGGCTGGGGTATGTACAAAGTTGAGTGTTTGACAGGACAAATGGAAAGGGAGGAAAAGAAGTATGAATAAAATGGAAACAAAGCCTAGTTTATGGCTCTATATCACATAGCTTTGCCCCAGAGGTCACCCTATGAAGTCTGACACTGTAAGAACAGCACATGTGCTGAAGTAACAATGTAGTTTGAGGTAGCAGGAGGAAAAAACATCTTGCCTCATGAAGGGATGGGATTAAAGTTGAGTTAATACATCATGGTGGGAGAATATATTAGGGTAGCCCCCTACAGTGTGAATGTCATTTTATTTTTGTGTTGTACCTATCATTCACACAACATGCCATCTTAAGCATTTTTAGGACCTCAGAAAATACATATTTTTGGCACTTTGAAATGTATTGAGAGAGATTTGAGATGAACATAGGTGAGGTAGAAAACATTTGGATAAAGAGAGAGTGAGAGATGGTTGGTACATAGAATTGTGGACCTGGAAGAGAGAGAAAGAAAGACAAAGAGAGAGATAAGGAAAGAAGGGTGAGGCAGGAGAAGTGACGATAAATAAGCAGAAAAATCTGAAATATTATTTTCAATGTAATTGCCACCAAGTGCCTGACAATGTGAGGGTTCAGTTAGGGCTGGCATGGCATGCACAAAAGGTTCCTGTGAAGTGTGTATTCCCAGCTGTCAAATTATAAAAGCATGATTTTTGTAAACCATTTTTATGGCTGGTCTTATAATTGTACTGATCACTCTCCCATTTGGGACAGTCCTCAACCCCAACTGTGGTGGTTAAAGATACTTGCAACTGGTGTCTAGGAGACTTTCCTACTACGGTTCTGCATACTAGACAAGGTACAGCCTGTTCGACACTTGACTCTCAGGGTAATGAGAACAAGTAGTCATAGGCTTCTGAATGAGGTTGTGTAGAGTAAGAGTTCAAAACCTAACAGTTGAACAAAAATCACAATAAGGGCATGCTCAGAGCAGTGCTTATCTTTATAAAAGAGGCAGTACTTTTAGTCTTGTTAATATCTCCCCTTCCTACTACTGCCATAAGCAAGGATTAGGCTAAGGTGCAGATTGCTCAAAACGTCTCAAGATTTAATATGGTAGCTCTCTGCAGTATCTTCAGCTGCTTTCACGCCAGAAGTGTCAATTGGGGGTGGCAAAGCTTGCCCAAGTATTTCAGTCTGTCCTGTCCCCATGCGCAGTTAAGACAGCAATTACCTGTTGATGATCAGCAGCCTCTTGATATTGTGGCAGTCCTGCCCTTCCAGGGTCAGCTCATTCTTTGCAGGTTTCTGCAGTACTGCTGCATGCAGGACAGTTGTCACAAGTCATCTTGAGAAAGAGGGTTTATTTGTCAGGACCAGTCCTTTGTATCAGTGGTCCTCTATGGTTAGATGCAGACTGACACTCATGTTGCAAATGCTATGGCCTCCAAGCTGAGCCTTCTTCTGGTATTGAGGAGCAGCTGTAGCCCACAGGCCATTAAGGGGATACTCACTGGCAGTATCGCCTTCTACAGAAGGGACAGCATCAGTTAGGTTGCCAAGGATAGGTTGCTGGGCAACACAGACTTTAAGCTGTGATACAATCTTACTTTGGGTTCTTCAACTGTACAGAAAGGCTGAGGTGGGCCCTTTGCAGCAGAGTCACTTTTGAATTGCTTTCTTGGGGCAGTCAGCTTCTTCTGGGTGCTCCATACTGGAATCGTTCTAGGTCTCTGCTCCTGAACAGTCTCTCCTCCACAAGGGTCATCACACTTCTTACCTCTCTCAGCAGGCAGACTGGCTTACAGGCATATCCTCAGATCTTCCTGAAGAAAACATCAGTTTGTACCCTCACCTCTGTCAGAAAGATACAAGCCCTAACTATATAGCAAAAAGTCACGTGCTACATAGAGCACTCCCTTCCTTGGTCAAGAAGTATCTAAGACTACAACAAAGAGGGGTGGCTAGGATCCCACTTTTATATATGTTTTCCATTAAGTGATTTTCTACATCATCAGCAGCCCCCCCCCCTTTTCTTGCACCTAAATCATATGGGGGGGATGTGACCATGTACTGACTTTCAAGTATTCAGTGCCATCACCATCTGAAACAATTACCCACTTCCCCTCATTTCAGTTCTTCTGCATCAAGTGGCGCCACTGAGATCTTCATGAAGCTTGTTTTGAGGGAGCATATAATCTGGTAAGAAAACAAGAAGGGAATGCATGAAAAATCGCACTTAAAACATGGTGTGAATACTTTCTGTACCTTGTCTTCTCATTTTGGCTCTGCAATGCCGCAGCTGCCCTCCATTATTATGTCAATTACATACATTGGAATTTACTAGATGTCTATATAGTGACGTCTCTGAAAGATATACTTGTCTATTTTAATACTTTGGAACAATTTGCAGCCATGTTCAAGAAGTGTTGCCTCAGCTTCAAAAATGAAATGAGATTGACCAAAAGGGATACGGTTCATCAAAGTAGAAAAACAAGAAAAACAAGAAGAGGCTTTCCAGAGATTGAAAACTGCATTCGTAGGGTGAGGTTATCTTTTTCTGATTTATCCTCATTTGCAAATGGAGCTGTATTGACTCAAAGGGGTGTCAGAACTCAACCTTTAAATCTGTATCCTATTTCTCCAGGGGTTTCTCAAAATCAGAGATTTCTACAGCCTATGATAAAGACTACTGGCAGCAAGAGTCATTCATCCATTGGAGGCATTATTTGAAAGGGAGATATCACAGAATGACTGTATGCACAGATTGTACCTCACCTTTATGAAATGTGCTTTTGTGAGGCATGCTTATGGACATTATTATTTACTAGATTCAGCAACTTACTCACCCATCGACCTGATAACAAACATGGCAAAGAGCAGAAGTTACTGTTCCCCCATAACATCCTTTCAGCTATAGCAAAAGGAAACCAATGAATGGGCATATTCCTAGAATCTCTTAAACAAGTATAATTAGCAATTGCTACACAACAATAGATTAAAAAATAACCAGGCCTCAGAACTAAACAAAACCAGATATTGTATGAAAAAGAAGCTATCTATATCCCTAATATTATTAACCGACAACACGCGATGAAGTGGTGCACAACTCTCCTGCAACAGGACATCTAGGGAGACAGATGCCGGAAACCATTAGACACTTTTAGTAGCCTCACTAAAAACATCAGTCAAATAATATGTCAAACAGTGCTCTGCATGTGCACAAGCAAAACCCTCTCAGTGTTCCCCTGATACTTTCTTGCAGCCCTTAAGTATTCTTACATGGCCAAGGAACATGATATCTCTGGATTACATTGCAAAATTACAACTTTGAAACGAATATACTAAATTGTTGATAGTGTAGACGGTTTCATCACAATGGGTCACTTTATACCATTCAGAAAGTTACCTATAGCCGTGAGTTATCAGGAATCTTCCTAGTTCAAGTCTTTTGTTTGCATTGACTGCCAGACACAGTTATTATCAACAGAAATACTCAGTTTACAGCTTTTTTCGGGAAAAAAAACTTAATAACAGAGTATGTACTAAGTAAGTCAACCAGTTGCCATTCTCAGATTGATTGTACGTCAGAATGCCTGAATCAATCCATTAAACAGTACTTGAGGTGTTTTTCATGAACTACATGAATGTGAGAAGCAGATGTAATGTTACATTTAGAGTTTGCCCACAATAATTCATTGCATATCTCACTGAAAAGATTGCCTATCTACTGCACCTATTGATAAAATCTGCATATGTGACCATCCAGGATAGCAGATTCATCTGTACCTTTCATGACCTCTCTTCTGGAACCTATTGACAGTGTCCAAAAAACAGCTTGTCAACATCTATTAGAGGCAAAAATACAGTATAAACATTTTTGAGAATGCCACAGAAAAGGGGCATTGACATTTCAAAAAGTGAAAACTGAATACAGGGTGGCTGTCAACTAAACACATCACAGTTTCTGGTTTTTACATAAAATTAACTTCTCATTTTGTAAGCCCCATTGGTCTTGCTAGTGAAATAGATACCTCTGCATTCCACATTACCTTCACAAACAAATCTTGCACTCCTCCCCCAGTGTGGATAGACAGTTTCCAAGAATGCATGAATGAGGCTGTAACTGATTCCAGATTACACTGATGACAGTTACAGTACCTGATTGTATGGAAAGGTTATGTTTCTGAGAGATCATGGAAACCTTTAGAGTATGTTCATTCTCCCAGTTTAGTGCAGAGATTTCACAAAAAATGTTCACAGGAAATGGGTTGAGCATCTTTTTCTCAGGGAGTAGGTTTTTCAAGGCGGTAGGGGTCACTGTCGGGGTTCAGAAAAGTCACTGACATGAAGAAATGCACATGGGTCCGAAAGTCTGGAAGAGAGGACAGTGGGAATTGGGGTCATGCGGAAACTCGCTACACAACACAATTTCACATTATATACGCACTTCCTGGTAAACTTGATCACTTCTAGGATGTTAGTGAGAGAGTCAGTATTGAAGGCCCCTTCAAGAGCACATACCTCGTAAAGTGACAGTAGTTTCTGTGGTTCTGCGCTTCACTTTCGATTGCATCTGTTTACCAATCCCTGCACTTTGGATGTTTTCTCTCTTTCTGGTTCTTTGCGGTTGCGGTCTTCCCTCATGGTTTAACAGTCATTGTGTTTAGCTCTTTATATACTTACTGTTTTGATCTACAGCTTATAACTGGATTAGCTTTTCGTGTCCCTGGGTTCCTGTCTGTCATTATAGTCTGACAAGGAGATTGTTACTGCACATTCCAACAATGCAATAGGTAAGCCAAAACACATCTATGTGCTTAGTCTTTTGGTCCTCTACCATATCCCAGAATCCTAACTGCTGCGTTCTTATTACCCAATGGCTTGTCCATATTCCCTCAAAGTCTACAAATTTACCTGGTTGAAGTCCTCAGATGACACCACCAGTTGATGCAAATCCACCTAGAGGGCAAACCCAATCCTGGATTCCTCTTTCCCCTTCTCTCTCTGTTCCCCCAGTTCCTCAGATGGGAATGTCGGCTTCTTGACAACTCTGGTCATGGATTTAGGGACATAAGAGGTTCTCATGGTCATTACTATTCAGAACCTTTCAGCTCAACCTCCTGAGAGGTCCTAAAAAGTATGATTACTGATACCTCATATAGAAAGTTCTTGGTTTTCCAAGCAACATTTTCATGATCTGTTCTTTTATCTGAATGTGGTGTACTTTAATCAGGATGTCTTGTGCACAGGACCCTTTCCACACTGCGATGGCCACCCTGTGACTTCTGTCACCTCAGTACAGTCTGGATTATTTAGCCACAACTGTTTCTGTAACATGCATTGAACATATGCCTCCAGGTCTCTACCCTCTGCTCTTCAAAGAACTCCACCGAAAAGGAACATTGTCGTGTTGAGATTAAATTTTCAGGTCTTCAAGTTCTTCCTGAAAGACAATATTTTGTTTGTGTAGAGTGGAAACCTCTTGCTGACCAGCCACTTCTCAGTGAAACTCTCAGTCAGGTGCTTCCTTGTCCCACTGTGTGCCTGGGACCCTATGTCCAAAGAGGCCTACCTCTGGATTGTGTCATTATGGGTGTTCTGTTCTCCTCTGTTTAGATTTTTGGTGAGGGGCTATGAATGGCCACACTCAGCTTCATCTTCTCTGCAGTGGTGTCCGTACTGAGAGCTATCCTCTGTATCAGGCAGTAATGATCTCTCGTATTTAAACTGCCATCTTGTTATTTGTACCACAGACCACCAACCTCCACTTGTACTGAGTCCATCCGAGTCTTGGTCTGGACCGAAATAAGGTTCCACGCTACCTCTTATCTTCCAACCATTGTGACTGCATATATTTGATGCTGATGTCAGGCAGGGGCCCAGGAACTAACAGGTCAAGACAGATAAGAGCACTTCTACATCTCACTTCATATCTGCCGAGAACTCACCCCATCTGGTACAATTTTTACAGTGGATCAGGTGGTACACTGTAGGTAGAGAACTTCTTCTGATGCAGATTTTTCCCACCCAGATCTACCACATGAGTTATGGTAGACCTGCACAAAGAACATAAAGAATGTCCACAGGCACAGGGAGAAGATTTACTGAGTATCAGGACCATTATCTTTTTCAGAAATAAGTCCCCGTTTTGGGAAGGTGTCTCTGAAAAACAAAAACAAATGTTGAATGAGTTGCCAATACATAGTGGTCCTCCCAACATTAATTTCCAATGGAAGTACTTTTATCCGAAATTAACTGACAAAATGGCACTTATTTCAAATATGGGACTGACAGTCTGCCACAAAGTGAGCACAGGCAGGACCTCCACTATCTCAGTAGCTTCAGCTAACCACCTGCTGGGGTCTAAACAGCCATGTTATTTTATGAATAAGAAAAGAATGATGCAACATAATCTGGGAAGCTTCAATATTTTGAATGTGAGTTACATTTTATTTTGTAACAATATTTATATGTGCTTGTCACCCTTTTATCAACAAAAATGCATTATGAAGAATGTTTATTTTTGTTAAACATAATATTTTAGCTCAAACCATCTTTCTAAAACCAAACTGAAGCAAGCTTAATGCTCAGGATAATGGTGCTCTTAATCAGAATAAAAGGCTAAATGGGAAGTGGGCTATAAGAACTGCAGACTAAGCTACATTTGAGGGTATTTCTGATTCTTTTACTCTTTCCATGTTCTCACTGTATGAAGCCCCTCAGTTGAAAGGGTGAGTAACAGCACAGAAAGCTTATTTTTTATAAGACCAATACCAAAGAAAGAGATTGTTGTATATCTGCATATTTACACAAACACTGAAAACGTTGTGAGTCTTAGAAATAATAAAGGTTCTCATCATTGCATTTGATTTAAGGTAGGTATGCACTCCATTTTAGTCAATACAGAGTGTGTGCAAGAGGAGTACATGATAGTTTTACTCATTAATAATTCATTCAGAAGTGAGTGCCATGCCATTAAAGGGGTCTCCTTGGTGGCATTTAGAAGGAATGTTGAGAATTACTCAATTTCTAGAAATAATACTGGTAATATTTATCCAAATGCAGTATACAGTAAACATTGACAATCATTTGTCCCAACTAAAGTATCTCTGAGCTCTAGTCAGGTGTGACTTTACAAGGAACAGATACAATTATGGGTAAAATATTTGTGAAGTGCACTCAGATGCAATATACAATGAGTTCCAGAAAAAGTAAAGTTATAAGATCTACTAAGTTGCAATTTAACACAAGCTACAAAGAAAACCCAGTTATTCAAGACCATAAAGAGTTACTTACTTTCTAAAGAAATATTATGGCAACTGCCTTGTTGTATTTTATCTACATGGCTTGAAAGAAACAGTTTACAGGATTTTGATTGTTGTTAGGCAAAAACGCAATGTAATAGTGTAACCGGGAGGTTAATGCAGTTAAAGATAGATTAAGCTGTCAGGAATGTTTAGTGGAGCACACAAAAATTTCATTCCACAGTAGGTACAGTATTTTAAAGGGTATTTCCTCAAATGAGCTAGGGAGTAATAAATCTGGCCCTATAAAACCTGCTGTGAATATGCTAGGCATTCCACACCGTAGAGCACAGATGTTTAAAAAAGTGAGATTTAGGTAACCCTTTCCTTTTTTAAGTTTACATTTTTTATTGAAATATAAAAAAAGTAAAACAAATGATAACAATCTGGTGATGATCACTTGAGTAAAGTAAAAGGTGAATATAATGTAAGAATATTCAAACTGTGTAACATAAGATATTTCAAACATATAAAGATACGTTGTACACTAATTAACAATAAGTGTGAAAATCATAGTATGTTATACATTTTTGGAGAAATATAGCGTGGAAAGAAAGAGGAGAGGAATGAGCGAGAAGGACAATGGCCTTCTTGCAGAGAAAATTGAAAGAGCATACCACAGATCCAAATATATTGATTACCAGCCTTCTAAGAAAAAGTTAGATTCAAGGAGGTTCAAACATCGTATTTGTATCTAAAGAATCGACAAGTTGGTAAGATAGAAAGGATGAAAATGGTTACCATAACAAATCTCATTTAATCAGTTGCTGTGTGGAGTGTATATTTGCTCAATAAAGCCTATGATTATGACGTAACATATTCCACCTTCTAATAATGATAATATAGGCAGTGCGTTTCCAGCTAGATGTAATAATTTGTAATGCAATACCAATTAGTAGATCCACAAATTTCCCAGCAATTACCTTAGTGTGCCAAATATGAGTGGAACCTCCTAGAAAAAATATATTTTTTTATCAAACAGTAACGTAATTGAACATATATCAGTGATCGTGTCTCAAACATGGGACAAAAAAAATTATGTTTGGACAATTGAAGAACATGT
This sequence comes from Pleurodeles waltl, assembly GCF_031143425.1. Lineage (NCBI taxonomy): Eukaryota > Metazoa > Chordata > Amphibia > Caudata > Salamandridae > Pleurodeles > Pleurodeles waltl. The sequence goes on along the minus strand of NC_090448.1, from coordinate 253,180,744 downwards.
GCAGGAGAAAAACTGTTTTCATTAGGACAAGACCATCATTTACTATCTGCAGATATTTTAAACTTGAAAAGAGAAGTAGGGGTGGGAAACTGTCTACTATAACAAATAGTGTTTGTGTAGCACTTGTTGAATGAGATGTGGAGAATATTTTGGACCTTATTTTATTTCATACAATATCGAACAAAGAAAAACGTGGCTGTGTGTAGAAGGTGCGCACTTCCAAAGGCTTTTTGTTGTTAGAAATACAAAGTTCATGACAGCAAAGTCTCTTCTTGGAGAAAAGGAGTGCTCAAGTGGTTAAACACCCAGCCACAGGGTGTATAAAGCTGTTGCCCAAGAAGGGTCCCAGTCCATGTAAATGATGAGAAAACCACAGCACATCACAGGATCATAGTATAAAACATTTACTATTTAATAGTGTTTCAGGAAAAACAGATATCCTGATTCAATAGAATACATTCATAAGGTTGCTTGTAGATTGGTTTCATAGTGGTAAGAAAACAGCCGACACGTGTTTCGTCATCCTTGACTTTTTCAAGGCCGTGAAAGATGGAATATAACAATCTTAAAGCTAGTTGGTACTGATGAGATGTATTTTAGTGTGAAATGTGGATAAATCAAAAGTGTACAAGCCTAATAACGAGAAGGAAAAAGAAAGAGAAGACCCCGTGTTATAGATGTGATCAGATTGAAAATGTAGAACAAGAATATTATGTCACCTTAATAGTGTAGTGATTCTATATATAAAGAGAAATACCGGTGGGAAAGTGGATACTGATATGGCACCGTAGTGAAGAATCGTGGAAAGAAGTTAACAAGCCAACTGCAACAATAAAGTGTTGGATGGTCTGAGAGTAAAAACATATACCCACGTGTGATTATAAGGATATGACAGTGTGTGTCCAAGCAGGTAAGATAAGGACATACCTCATTCAAATTTGGAAGAGTTGAGTAATTGGTGGGAGTATATATTCCAAACAGGTTTGCAAATTCAATCAGTCAGGCAGAATGATAGAAGGAGTCACAAGACCATGGTAAGTCTGTAATAAGAGAGGGGAAGCATGGAACGTAGGTTTAATAAGGTCAAGGAAGAAAAATAGAAGGGACAAAATATCTGCTTATATAACCCATTGGAGAAAAAATATTCCCAAAGGCAATAGTTATCGGTCCTAGGTCAGGAAAAATGGAAAAATTAGTGAGTTTCCTAGAAATACAGTTAATTGTATTTAAAACTATATTTAGAAGAATCCTTATTGTATAAGAGAAACAAAAAGGAGTTTTATAACGATGATGCAAAAGAACAAAAAAGACCGAGGAAATCGGCAGCCCCATTGTATCTTTAAATTTGATGAGAGGGCATGTAGTCGCCGTAGCTAGTCAGTGTACGGTTAGATTGTGGAAGTATGAAATACTGAACCCGGGTAAAAAGTATTTAGCAAATGTCTAATTGCGAAGGGTGAAAGAAACTAACCTGTTAGGCTAAAAATCTTGATATAGCACGCTTTGGCTCAGCAACGACAAAAGGGCAAATGGTTGGTACAAGAGTGCGGCACAGCGTGTGACAGTATTGTGGGGAAAGTAGTAGCAGAGCGCCCTTACCTGCAGCCGATCTGTGCATTGTTTAGGCCGGGTGCCGTGTTGTAGCTACGGCGGACGTCGGCAACGCATTTTTTAAGACGGGACAGACAATAGAAATGGAAAGCGGACTAATAGGATGAAAATGGGGTCCGCCATCTTAGAATGGTGCAAGGACACATAGGGGGTCATTCTGACCCCGGCGGGCGGCGGGCACCGCCCGCCGGGCGGAAACCGCCCAAACACCGCCCCGCGGTCAAATGACCGCGGGGAGCATTTTGACTTTCCCGCTGGGCCGGCGGGCGATCTTCAAAAGATCACCCGCCGGCCCAGCGGGAAAGCCCCAGCAAAGATGAAGCCGGCTCCGAATGGAGCAGGCGGATTTGCTGGGGTGCGACGGGTGCAGTTACACCCGTAGCGATTTTCAGTGTCTGCTATGCAGACACTGAAAATCTTGTTGGGGCCCTGTTAGGGGGCCCCTGCAGTGCCCATGCCAGTGGAATGGGCACTGCAGGGGCCCCCAGGGGCCCCACGACACCCGTTCCCGCCAGCCTGGTTCTGGCGGTGAAAACCGCCAGAACCAGGCTGGCGGGAAGGGGGTCGAAATCCCCATGGCGGCGCTGCATGCAGCGCCGCCATGGAGGATTCCCTGGGGCAGGGGAAAACCGGCGGGAAACCGCCGGTTCCCCTTTTCTGACCGCGGCTTTACCGCCGCGGTCAGAATGCCCCGGAAGCACCGCCAGCCTGTTGGCGGTGCTTCCTCTGCCCTCTGCCCTGGCGTTGAGACACCGCCAGGGTCAGAATGAGGGCCATAATGTCGATAATAGTAAAAGGGGAAAGAGAAATTATGTGTGATGTGAAAAAACACATGGTATTGCCACCCTGGGTAGGCAAAACATCAAGTAAAACATAATGTGGTTGACGTGCAATCCCAAAACCTTAAAAAGGATCTTGAAATCAGCAATAATTAATGAAATGGGTACATAATTCCCACAAGAGTGATGAATGTTTCCTTGTTTTAGGAGTCAGACAAAGAATAGCCTCCAGAAAGGTACAATGCCCTTTGCTTGTGGAAAGAAAGCTTTGGACTAACAATAATTTTGTTACTAAAATTGTAGGAAACTGGGATTGGAATTCAACAGAGAACCCCATCTGGGCCAGGGTTTTTTCTTTATGTAGGTTGTTGGTAGCTGCCTTGATCTTATCAAATGAGGTGTCTGTTTCTAGCGAAGAAAGATCAACTAATTGATCATGTTTTTGGATAAAGAGCTAAACAAATCTTCTAATGCCTCTACTAATTGACAGTGTTCTGAAGTGTTTATTTTGGTGTAGTTATCCATAAAACAGTTCAATACTACCAAATCCGTGTAGTGTTTGTTGTCGTGTTTATTAGCAATGATATTTGTTTTAGATTTTTGCTTTTTGACTTTTACATACTTTGCTAATAGTTTTCCTGCCTTATTGCGCTCACCATAGTATTTTGCATTCATTTATAATAAGGTTCCACAGGCACTTTCAGTGGATCTTTTGCAAAATTCCAATTTGACCTTAGTTAAACAAGTTTATTTGTTTGATAGATGAAAAATACTCATATTCAAGGTCTTTGGAATGTTTCAATCAGGCCCCCCAGGATTTTGCCAGTTTGAAATTTGCAATAAAATCGTGCAATCAGCACTTCCTGCTATTTTTACAAAAGCACCCGCAAATTTTTTTAAAAAACTGACACTCTCTTTACTGCCTCTGACAGAGGCTAAGACAGTAAAAGGAGGGTGAGGCAAGAGGCTAGCAGGCAGCAGAGGTGTTAACTTCCTTCACCATCTACATTTGAAATGCACAGAGCCTCCTCCTGTGCAATTAGCCAGCCACTTTGACCTAATTCCTGTTCATCCCTAACCTCCCTTCCCCATGTCACCTATTAAATATATATATATATATATATATATATATATATATATATATATATATATATATATATATATATATATATATATATAAACTGAGAACTCTTTTGTAATGGGATTACACAGCCCTTTACTATCTCATGAAACAATATGGAGATTTTTCTTAGCAGTACAAAGATAATCACGGAACAATAGCAAAAAACATGTAATACAAAGTTAAAGATCCCCATAAAGTTGAACAATGAATATCAAATCAACAAAGAGGGAAACCTAGGGTTGAAAAATTGAGACGGGACCAGGGAAGGGGAAATGCATGAAAAAAGAAAGAAAGAAGAAGAAAAGAGTTAAAAAAAAGGGAAAAGAGGGGAGACAGTGAAATTCTCAATAGTAAATGAAGAGGTGATAGCAAAAAGCCACTAGACCTTTACATTGTGAGTCAGTGGATGAGATGGGAGGTCAATTGGACCTGGAGGAGGTGGGGCAGAAAATCAAAGACCAACTACAAGTCAGACCCCAATTAAAAGGAAAAAGGCATCTAAACAGGACACAGATTTGTGGAAACATGGGAGACTGTATATAAAAATAGAAAAACAAAAGGAACATTTACCAAAATATTAGTTAGATAAAACCCAGATGGATTCAGAGGTGGGGAAACATTGAGGCACAGGAACTTAATACATATTGATCTAAATATCTTGGACAGACAAAATGTCCAAAAGTAAAATGTTAAGAACAGTGAGTATCAATATAAGATCTGCAATCTCAAACAGTAATGCATAATGTGATATAACAATGTACTAATAGTAACAAACAGGAAGGTTCACATTTTTCTAAGTTACATGGCTTCTCCTTTATAAGAAAATAAACTGTTTAAGATCTTTCAGGTTATCAACGGTTGATGTTTTGTCCTTGTGTGTGATCTTTAAATGACAAGGGTATCAGAAGCCAAATAGAATGTTCATGGATCTTAAAGCCGGACAGAGATCGAGGTATTCCATATTGAATGTTCATGGATCGTAAAGAAGGACCAAGATTGAGGAATTCCTTCTATCTGCTAGTTATTAATCTAGCAACAGCCTGGGTGAAGAAGATCTAACCTAACCATATTATTTGTTTTCAGTTTGGCAGCTGAGAAAACTTTCATAAGATTCCAGTATTGCATAAAGTAAGGGATGATACTCTTGCTTGAGCAGATGTAGAGTTTGTTTGAGATGGAGGTCTAACATGATGAACTCTACGTATGTTGACATGTAAACCATCCTTTAGGGCGACCATTTAATGAGATCACATTCAAACCTTCTGAACCTTCAAGGACATCATATAGGCCCTCATTCTGACCTTGGCGGGCGGCGGAGGCCGCCCGCCAAAGTCCCGCCGTCAGGTTACCGTTCCGCGGTCGAAAGACCGCGGCGGTAATTCTGACTTTCCCGCTGGGCTGGCGGGCGGTCGCCTTCAGGCCGGTCGCCTTCAGGCCGCCCGCCAGCCCAGCGGGAAAGAGGCTTCCACGATGAAGCCGGCTCGGAATCGAGCCGGCGGAGTGGAAGCTGTGCGACGGGTGCAGTTGCACCCGTCGCGTATTTCACTGTCTGCGCAGCAGACAGTGAAATACATTTAGGGGCCCTCTTACGGGGGCCCCTGCAATGCCCATGCCAGTAGCATGGGCACTGCAGGGGCCCCCAGGGGCCCCGCGACCCCCCCTACCGCCATCCGGATCCCGGCGGTCGGACCGCCGAGATCTGGATGGCGGTAGGGGGGGTCGGAATCCCCTCGGCGGCGCAGCTAGCTGCGCCGCCTTGGAGGATTCAATGGGTCGGCGGTACACTGGCGGGAGCCCGCCAGTGTTGCCGGTCCGACCGCGGCTTTACCGCCGCGGTCGGAATCCCCATTGGAGCACCGCCGGCCTGTCGGCGGTGCTCCCGCGGTCCTCCGCCCTGGCGGTCTTTGACCGCCAGGGTCAGAATGACCGCCATAGTCTTAAATTGTGCATTTCTTTTCCAAGTTGTTAGTGTGTTTTTAAGCAGTATGTTTTCCTTTTTCAGTGACACCACTTGGCCTCTACATCTTGAAAATCACTGTTTCTTTGCTCTACTTCTGAACCTCTGGATCCCAAATTAGACAATTTCTCTTGAATTCTCTTAATGGCAGCATTCTTTTCAACAAAAAAAGGTCTTGGATTTTTGCGTTCCTCTATCAGATCCTCCAGCATTAGAGGAAACAAAGATTTTGTTGGAAAATCTGATCTTTTTTAGCCTGTTTGATGACTTTGCCCGTCTGTCCTTTGCAAGAGCTGACAATCGATGTAGGAGAGGCAAAACGATTATAAGTAGACGACAACAGATGATCCATGTAGGAAAGTGGAGGATTATGCAGTGATGCTGGTTAGGATTAACTATGTCAAATGTTCACAATACCCCAAAGATGGACCCTTGGATTCACAATAATAAACCCTTGGCTCAGTCCTGGTAGTGTGGCAAAGTCAGGCTCTACTAGAGGAACATGTGTTACGCACTTCAGAGTACCAACCTGAATGATAAGTAATTGGCACAACTCGACAGAAATCCAACACTAATTTATAAAAATATGAAATATTTTTATATAATTGTAGACACCAAAATAAAGGAAATATATTATGTATAACAAGAGTTATGAATTTTAAAGAAGAAATAAAATCAGTGTGTTAACAAGCTGTCAAATCTCACCATTGCAGTCAATAGGAAAAGTCACTAATGACATTTGGTCACTTGGGGGTTGAATTCAAAGGAACCCACTGATAGGTAGGGTTGTGTGGGTCAGTCAGACCAATTTTACCTGGCTCATGGGGCCCAGATGCAGAGGTGTCCTGGCTCTCCTTGGTGCTGAACACGAGAGCCACAAGTGCTGAAAAATGGTGCTTCTTCAATGAGCGGAACAATTTAGCTAATTGCTGAGAGGACAATGCAGACTTTAAAGGGTGAGTCAAAGACAGATTTGTGTCTGTGATAAAGCGTATGGGATTTCAAGTATGTCCTGCTTAAACAAAGACAATTGTAATCTAGATATTAATAATGCTCATTGTTCAAATTGGTATTATAGTAATTCATTGACACCAGTGCTGAATTGAGGCACTTACAAAGGTCCTCCAAGTGGTCAAGGCAGGAAGATATTCATCTCCCGTCAGTGATAAAAGTTTGGTCTGAAATATGTGCCAGACCATCAAGTAGGTATAAAAATGTGGCTGCGATGGTCCACTGCAAAAGGCGGTGTCATTGCCGGGTTAATGCCTCAACAGACCATAAAAAGGTCCCAAACCTCACCTGGCTGCTCCTCCACAGTTTTGGCACTGCTGTAACCCGCTTGTCACTGTAAGCAGGCCATAGCTCCACTGCAAATATGTCAGAAGCTTCAGAGTCAGAGGGAGAGTTACTATTCAATGGCCATTTTGTGATGTTCCGTCGGCCACACCCCTAGTTAACCTTTCCTGGAAATATCCATTAAATATTTCTGCGCATGGAAAACGGCTTTATGTACAGGGAAGTTTGATCAGTGGTTTGGATATTAGACTATATACTTTGATTTACTATTACTGCTTTTCAACGTACATTTATACATCCAAAATAATTAAACTACAAATGTATCCTCCTCCTATGAAGAATTTGTCGATGATGAATGTCTTCTGCAGCCCTTAAAGCTCAGTGTTCCTTTTAGTCTTTTTACACTGTGCCTTGTGGTAAGTGAGCAGAAGCAGGGAGCCTAGTCCAACGACCATCCCTACCTAAACAGGCCTAAATAGAAGAATTTGCCACGGGGAATTCTCTCTCTTCTGCTCTTAGAAAAAGATGCCCTCAAGGATGCACTTGAGTAGGTTATTGTCACCAGATGGTTTGCAATTAAGCCCAACAAATCATTGAGGAAGGCTTGTCAGGAGCTACACTAACATGCAGGGAGAAAAGCTGGTGATGTAGGTAGAGCATTCCACTTTGAAGGGATAACAAATAGTGACACCATGCACTGTATGGTGTGTGCAGAAGACTGGGAATAGGAAGACCAGGATCCAGTCACTAAATCACTGTCATCAAGAAGCCAGGAAACAGTAATGAGATCATGAATAGTGCCACAGTGGACAGTGGTGGTGCAGGAGAAATCCCAAGAGAAGAATAAATTGGTATCATTGCCAGTGGTAAGGAGCACAGAGGAGGGCCAGAGACTTTAAAAAGAAGAATGGAGACTTGGAGACAATCACTGGAGCGAGGAGCTTGAATAGGCAAAAAAATGCTATAGATGTCCTCAGTGTACATCTGTTAGCATGGGCTGAGTTTTAAGGGAAGCCTCTATGGGAACGTGCCTGGTATGTTTGACTTCAACAAGCAAAAAAGGTCTTAACAGGTTTTTGATAAATAAAAAGTTATAAAATTGAATAAAAAAGGATACATTGCTCAAAGGTTATTAATGAAAATGTGAACGGTGCACTAGAGACAAAAGGAAATGTATTTCATTTTCAATCTATGGGAGGTATAAATATCTTAACAACTTGCTGCAGTCTATTCTTGGAAGTCTGACATGAATCAGTGACCTTTGTATGTCATCTTATGAATGAATGTTTACACATAGATGTTGAGAGTTTTGGTTGATAGGAATATTTTAATTTACCTAAGGCAATTCTATTCACTGGGTTGTGCAAACAGGCTATATTTGGCGTAAGCTAGCTTGGAGTCACCTCTTGGTGATTTGTCATCTCAAACAAAATGTTAGGGCAGAAGGGAAAGTTTAGAGAAGCACAAGGAAGTTACTGTATTTAAGAAGTGCACCTCTCCATTAGAAGGAAGTTCATGGCTTCTCCCCTTGATGTTCAAAACCCAAAAAAGTAGTTTATTTGTGTTGCAAACAGTCGAAAAAAACACCTAAAAAGTCCACATTTAAAAGTATTCTTTAGATCTGGTCCAGATACAACTTTAGGTATCTCATCAGTCTCTTTATTATCCCCAAAAAATATAATTATGAAAAATACATATATATGTGTGTGTACTGCTGGAACTTTTGGTCAGTCCTCTTTATCAACTGATCGGTTCATCAACATTTTGTTATTGCCTTTCACAGTGTATAACATGGAGTAATAGGTCAATTCACTTAAAAATTTACCTGCCGTCACTGTGACTGATTGCACGGTGCTTTTGCACATCTACCTAAAGAATAGGCTATTAGCACTAGAAAGCTCTTTGTATTTACCAGTGACCTGTAATATACACATATATATATATGATACACATAATATACATATATATATATATATGTATATTAGGCCCATATTAAATGTATATATTAGGGTTTTAACATCTTCTTCTATAACATACAAAAGATGAGCTGAAAATCATAGTAATGACTATTAACTGTGTAAGTCAGCTTAGGTATATCTGTTTAGCATGTAGAAAACAAGCACTAATTATTAAATACAAAATGTGAATATGCAAATGTGCAAGTTGAAGTCAGGCCTTCTTTATCAGCTGCCATGCTGAAAACAAAAGCACAATCATGTTTTTGCCGTTATTCTGTCCCACTTTAAACAGAAAGAAACATTCAAGAGGTTATTCTTTCTAAGATTGAGGAAACTGTGGCAAATGCCTCAGGAACTTTAATATGGGCCTAAGGTACTGCAGCATGGCATAGCCTCCTCTTGTATCTGTCTTGAGAGGGTCATCTAATAACATTCTGTGCTACTGCTGCTTTGTGAAAGACATTTCAAGAACACTTATTTGCCTCCAGAGAGACGTCTAGAATTTCCTGGTTGGAAGGCTCCAGTGCACTTTCAGAGTCATTACTAACAGCATCTAGAACATAAAGTATGGGGGGGTGACCATCCAAAAAGTGAATTTTTATACAATCCATGTTGAATAATATTAATCCGATCCATTCATGTGTGAGAAGAATGTTTTATTCAATGTTTGATTATATTCAATGAGCGGAACAATGTAGGGGCATATTTATACCCAGGTAAGTAAGTATTTTTTTTTACTTTTTGAAGTGCCATAGGAGGGCTTAACTTGGGTCCCCCTACATGGCACTGGGCCTAATGGCCATGCTCAGAAGACATATGCTCCCTGGGCATGGCCATTGGGGTGTTGGGCATGACTCCTGTCTTTGCTAAGGCAGGAGTCATGTCTATGGGGGTTGTGCATCAATGGATGACAGTAGTCTGGTTAGAGACATTTTTTATGCCTCTACCCGTACTAGCGTCATCCTTTGAAGCAAAAACCCCTGTTCCCCCTACGCCTCCCCCATCCGGCTGGCATCCTTTTTAATGACGTTAGCCGGTCCTTACCACCAGACACCGTCATACCATAAATATGACGCCCAGCTGGCTTGAAAAAGTATAAATATGGGCCTTAGTTCATTGCTGAAAGGGCAATGCAAACTAGAAATGGTGAGACACTTTGTGTATGACTTCTCAAGAACGTATATTTTATTTGACTCTAGAAGGAGGTCTAGTAACATCTTGCATTATTGCATTTTTGCGAAAGATTTTTCAGAAATCTAGTAAATTCTTGTGATACTGTACGTTTGTGAAAGACCTTTCAAGAACCTGTGTCGGCCTGGAGATTAATAGTGAGTTAGTGCTTGTTCTGCTGCAAGTTTGTGAGTATCTTTTCAAACATGTGTGTATGTTGTGTGTGACTCCAGGTCTAATTAAAAACAGTTTACTTTGTAAAAACTTTCAAGCACTTGTATCTGACTCAAGGGATGTTTAGTACAAGCTTATTTCAAAGCATCTTTACATGAATGCAGAGAGAAATCTATTAACACCTTGTAAAACTTCAGTTTTGTGAAAGATTTTCAAGCACTTGCATCTGATTCAAGAGGTATATCTACTAACAGTCTGTGCTACTGCAGCTATGTGAAAGACTTTTCAAGCACTTGCATCAGCTCAAGAGAGATAGCTTAAAATGCCTTGTGCTACTGCATCCTAATGAAATGGCTCTCAAGCATTTGTATGTCAATCTAGAGGGTCATCCAGTAATGCCTTGCAATACTGCAGCTTTGTGAAATACCTGTCAAGCCCTAGGGTCTGATCCCAATGGTACATCTAATCACATCATGTGGTACTGCAACTTTGTGAAAAACTTTTCAAACACTTGAATATCAAAAGCGGCATATAAATAAAAAATAATAACAACTTTCAATACTGGATCTTTGTGAAACACTTTAAGCATGTGCATCTGCCTCAAGAGAGATATCTAGTAACACCTTGTGGTACTGCACCTTTCTAAAAAATCTTTCAAGCACTGATATCTGTCTCCAAAAAGATGTTTAATTAAACTTCTATAGAGCAGTTTTGTGAAAGTTTTTTCAAGCAGTAATACCCAACTCAGTAGGGGAATCTAGGAACAGGTTGAACCACTGCAACTTTGAAAAGACAATCAAAGCACATGTATCTAGTAACGCCTCATGGTACTGTAGCTATACAAATGACTTTTCAAGCACTTGTCTCCCACTTGAGAAGGACATCAGGTAAAAAATTTGTGCAGCTGCAACTTTGTTGGAGACTTTTAAAGCACTTGTACCTGATTTGAGGGACATTTATCAACCCTTTATGTCACTACAGCTTTGTGAAAGAGTTTTCAATCACTTGTATTTGACAGAGGCACAGCTCTATACTGGAGCTTTGTCAAATACGTTTTGACTGCTTGTACCTAATTCAAAAGGAACCTCTAGTCACACTGTATGGTAGTGCAGCGTTGTGCAGCTTTGAGAAAGGACAGAGCTATTGTTTTGAGCAATGCCAGTTTATTCTGTCTGTGAAATAGGTTGTGGTAGCACCTCACAACTGGTAATAGGTCAAAAATGCCCTTCTAGTACTGGGACAGTTAATTAGGAGTTACTCAATGGATCAGTGATAAATGTTTCAACCTGCTCCAAAGCATGTTTTAAGGAGTCAACAATAGCACAAACCTAAAGGTACAGTTTTCACAGTGCTGACGAATCAAATGTTCTTGGAGGGAGTGGTGTGACTACTTTAGAAAAAGTAGATCTTAAAATATGCAAGAAGTTGGGGGTACAATAATATGCATAAGCACGATAGACTTCCAAAGCTGATAAGCTCTGTTTTACTTTTTTCAATTCCTAGGTTTTTGATACCTGCCTAGCATATCACAAGGTATACTTGTTTAACATGATATAAATATGATTGCGTTCTGAATAATGAATGTTATTAGTACAATGGCTTTAAATGGATTGCAGCATGTGCTAGGGGTGTTTGTGCAATTCTGAACTGTTATAATCAGTCTGGATTGCTTGGTAAGACTATTTATGCATTGTAAGCACATATATCTAGTAACGCCTTATGGCACTGTGGCTATACAAATGACTTTTCAAGCACTTGTCTCTCACTTGAGAAGGACATCAGGTAACAACGTGTGCAGCTGCAACTTTGTTGGAGGCTTTTAAAGCACTTGTACCTGACTTGAGGGACATTTAACAACATTTTATGCCACTACAGCTTTGTGAAAGAGTTTTCAATCAGTTGTATTTGACAGAAGGACTGCTCTCTCCTACAGCTTTGTAAAATAAGTTTCTAGTGCTTGTACCTAATTCAAAAGGAACCTCTAGTCATGCTGTGTGGTACTGCAGCTTTGTGCAGCTTTGAGAAAGGACAGAACTATTGTTTTGGGCAATGCCAGTTTATTCTGTCTGTGAAATATGTTGTGGTAGCACCTCACAACTGGTAATAAGTCACAAATGCCCTCCTAGTACTGGGGCAGTTAATTAGGAGTTACTAAATGGAGCAGTTATAAATGTTTCAGCCAGCTCCAAATCATGTTTTAAGGAGTCAACGATAGCACAAACCTAAAGGTACAGTCTTCACAGTGCTGAAAAATGTTCTTGGAGGGAGCGGTGTAGACTACTTTAGAAAAAGTAGATCTTCAAATATGCAAGAAGTTGGGGGTACAATAACATGCATCAGCGCTATAGACTTGCAAAGCTGATAAGCTCTGTTTTACTTTTTTGAATTCCTAGCATTTGATAACTGCCTAGCATGTCACAGCAAGGTATACTTATTTAATATGCTATAAATATGATTGCGGTCTGAATAATGAATGTTATTAGTACAATGGCTTTAAATGGATTGCAGCATGTGCTAGGGGTGTTTGTGCAATTCTGAATTGTTATAATCAGTCTGGAGTACTTGGTAAGACTATTTATGCATTGTGTGCTACCATGAGGAATTTGTATTTCATGATTTAATGGAGAATGGCTTAATGGACGATATCACACAATTGAGCACTGTATGGATTTTTATTAAGTGATCTATGCTGTAATGGTTTATTAGTTTGGCTTGTGTACTGTTGTACTGTTTGAACAAGCAAACTAGTAAAAAAAGTACTCTTCTCATTCTTCCTCCTTTCTATGCTTAATTTGAGATAAAGCAGTATAACTTAAGCTCTTAGATAATTCATGCTAGCCACGTGGGATGTACTGTAATGATATTTATCTTTTGACCACTGACTCTATGTTAAACTTAGCCTAGTGGTACACCATCACATGAGTGACCACCAACTTCATTTTTGCCTATTGACTTTATTTTAGCATTAGCCACTGCCAGGTTAGAGGTGCAGATGTTAGAAATGCAGAGGCTGCAAGTATTTTTCCATGCCCATGTTATACAATGTGCTTTTTTCTCATGTTTTCATTCTGTGTGTCTGCGTGTTCTTTCTCAACAAGGGCTTAGGCTGATAAGAATGTACTAGGATGATGTTGATGATATGGCAGGGAACAGTTTTGTTTTGAGAGAGGGCACCTTTGGATCTTGGCCAATTCCGATGTGTTCCTTTCAAAACTGATCTGAAGTAGCCAGCATTTCTGAATAACAAGGAGAGGCGGGGGGCTCTAGAAATCTCCTCTCTGGCTTGTTTAAGGTATATATGAGACCCAGGATTGGTGGTGAGGAGATTCAGAGACTTCCATCAGGTTTGAGACATCAATGCCTGACATCCCATGAGGGTAGATCCCTCTTTTTCTCTTCAACAGCCGATCTTGGAGTCTACGGCTTGAAGCTGCTGAGAGAAAGATGAAGGAGCTACTGTGCCCCATGGTGATGAATTTTTACTAATTACTTGCTTTGCACTGTGTATGAATATATATGTCTACATAGGTATCTGTATCTTTGCATATATATATTTGCTGTTTATAGATTGAAGATTCCTTGTACATGTATTTATTTTATTGTTGCGTACATTTTAAACATGCACTTTCAGTTGTACTGACCTTCCGAGCCTTGCAGACTGATTTAATAAATGTCTTCTTTAGACTAAGAGGTGCATTCCAAAGATTCTCTTCAGTGTGTGTGTATTTCAGCTGGGTCAGCAGTAAAGCAAAACACTTTGGCGCAGTCTGCAGTCTAAAGGGAGGTTGGAGGTTGAAAGTGTACAATTTAAAAGTGAAAATATGTTTGGCAAGTAGTCAAGGGCAGCTGAAAATGCAGGTGAAATTAAAATGCCTTATGATGTCTTGGAAAATGCGTTTTCTTGTTTATCAGGACTTTCTGAATTTTTGGACAGGTGCCTAACTAAAACAGAATTAGTAAATGTTCTTGTATGTTTAAAAAAGGTGCTTTTTGAACTGAATGATGTCCCTTTTGTTCTTGACATGAGGGGTCGGATACTCCTCTCTGCTTACAGGAAAATGAATGAGAGATGTAAGCAGTTGGAATATGAAAACAAGAAATTAGAGAAACAACTTGTTGACACAAAAAATACTGTAACTATGCTGCCTTGTCAGAATAAGTTATTAAAAGATAAGGGTGATATATACCAAACCGTCAAAGGGACAGCTGATTTGTCAAACTCTAATGATGAAAAGCTTAAAAAAGTGGGGGCCATGGTGAGCCAATATAGCAGAACGTAGTTTGTGCTCAGCCAGTATGTACAGAAATAAAAAAGAGTAACCGACAGAATTTGTCAAGAGTTGAAATGCATTCTTTAGAAGATTACACCCAGCAAGAAGTTAAGGATGTTAAAGATATATTCACTGAGCTTTTGCGGAGTAAAATGATGATGATTAATTCTGACAAGACACAGGGACCCCCTTCAGTAGAATCAAGGAAATAGAGAGGGGTTGCTAAAGGCGAAACAAAAGATTCTGCAGTTTGCCACTCCCTGCACTAAGCAAGAGACACAGCATTTCATGGGATCGTTTGATTTTTGGAGATAGTGTGTCCCTCATTTGAGTCAAATCTTAAACCTTTGGTACGAAGTGTCAAGAAAAAAACATGAGTTTGAATGGGATGAAGAGCAGCAGTGTGTGTGTGATTTGGCAAAAGAAGCAATTCAACAGGCTTTAGACTTGTGGCCAGTGCAGGAAGAAGACATTGAGTTGCATGTAACTGTCCAGGGACAATATGTAAATTGGAGCAGGTGGCAAAAGCAGGGAAAAACAAGAGTGCCCCTGGAATTCTGGACTAAAAAAATATCTGATGGGACTTTGAAAAACTGGAGAGAACAATTAAATGAAACCCTCCAGATTCTGAATACCAGACCATTAAAAAATGCTGAAACACCCCTGAATCAACCACATGTGGCCACCAACACCATCATGTACTGGGAAATACAACCTGGAGCTTCAGCTCCTTTCAGAGCCACACCAGAATCTGCAGGTCTTGACTACATGTTTACAGAATTGCCCAATTTGTCCTAATACCAGTGTATGGAGGATTGGTGAGGAAGAGGACTGCCCCAGCCCTTCTGACAGTACATGAGAGAGAGGTTTTGGTTCAACTGACAAAAACCCTGGTGCTAAGGTGTGGGTGGAATTCCCAAATGGTGCTCCAGAACCTGCAGAAATTATAGTAAAGGGCGCTAATAATGTCCTGCTGATCATGAAACTAGGAAAGTGAAAATGGGAGCACATCTCAGGTGACAAATGTTATGTGCGAGAAAGATCATACTTGTTTCTTTTACAGATCATACTACAGCTTGCCTCTGACCATGAATGTGCTGTGTGGTCTCTCTTCGGGTGTGTGCGTGTGGGGTCGGGAGGGAAACAATACCCCAAACTTCAACCTGATTGATCGATCAGGTTGTGCAACACCCCTGATGCTTTTGAAGGGCAACACCTCTGGATCTATTTAGCTCACATTGTGCTTCACAGATCAAAGTCCTGCATGGGAATAATGCAGAGTACCATGGATGTCCTATCAACCTGTTTGATTGCAATTCTAATGGAACCAACCACAGGGCTTATTATCACCTGGTGACTGCTGCCAGTCACATTAAACATGTTTAAATTGCCAGTTGGCTTTCCTCGTATGGGAACCTCACTTTTACCTACAGTCCAGCAAACATTACAGGTGGACTGTGTTACATGATTAGGGCTCATGATGTTTCCATCAAACTCTATATATACTTGTTATCCTAGAGACACTATTCAATTAAGTGAAGACTGTGATTCAGACATTCAATTATTATCCAAATCAGAATAAATAAGCTTAAGTCTTTCTATTGTAGGTGTGCCTGGTTTAGCTTTTCATTATACCTGAATGATCAATAAGTTAGCATGTCTAATGGCTAAAAACCTTAATCACACTTCTATTGCTTTATAGTGATTGCTTTTATAATTTCATTATGTTGCTGTGTACAATACATACCTAATTTGCTTGTAATGTTTTAAAAGAAAAAAGAAAGTTGATTTTAGGACTATAGGGTATGAGAGTCATTGGTCAAAACGGTGGAGTGTAATGATATTTGTGTTTTGACCACTGACTCCATGTTGCACTTAGCCTAGCAGCACACCATCAAATTAGTGACCACCAACTTCATTTTTGCCTACTGACTTTATTTTAGCATTAGCCACTGCCACGTTTGAGGTGCAGATGTTACAAATGCAGAGGCTACAAGTATTTTTCCATGCCCATGTTATACAAGGTGCTTTTTATTCTGCATGTCTGTGTGTTCTTTCTCGCCAAGGGCTTAGGCTGATAAGAATGTACTATGATGATGTTTATGGTATGGTAGGGAATGGTTTTGTTTTGAGAGAGGGCATCTTGGGATCTTGGCCAATTCCGATGTGTTCCTTTCAAAACTGACCTGAAGTAGCCAGCATTTCTGAATAACAAGGAGAGGGGGGGTTCTAGAAATCTCCTCTCTGGCTTGTTTAAGGTATATAAGAGACCCAGAATTAGTGGTGAGGAGATTCAGAGACTTCCGTCAGAATTGAGACGTCAATGTCTGACATCCCATGAGGGTATATCTCTCTTTTTCTCTTCAACAGCCGATCTTGGAGTCTACGGTTTGAAGCTACTGAGAGAAAGATGAAGGAGCTACTGTGCCCCATGGTGATGAACTTTTACTAATATTTGCTTTGCATTGTGTATGAATATATATATATATCTATATAGGTATCTGTATCTTTGCATATATATATTTGCTGTTTATATAGTGAAGATTCTTTGTACATGTTTTTATTTTATTGTTGCGCACATTTTAAACGTGTACTTTCGGTTGTACTGACCTTCCTTTACGTGCCGTGCAGAGTGATTTAATAAATGTCTGCTTTGGACTAAGAGAAGCATTCCAGAGATTCTTTTTAGTGTGTGTGTATTTCAGCTCGGTCAGCAGTAAAGCAAAACAAGTACCCAAAAACAGTCCGAGGCTCTCTTTTTCATGGGTATGATGCTGCACAAGCATACACATGAAGAAAAGCAACAGAGAATTTCCTGAAAAGTCCAAAATGAAGAAAGACCATATTGAAGAAATGGTAGTATGTAGAGTAGGTGAGACAGAGAGGGACTGGGGCTGAGTGCAAAAAGCAGAATGTACCTCATTTTAAGTTCTGGGAAAGCCAAGAAGTTACCACCTCCTCATCTTTACCTATTTTCCAGGATGCCTTTAAAGCTATGTAGCAAGTGATTGACACAGCAGTGCCATAAGAAAAAACGTAATTCATTTCTCGCTTTGCTCAGCTGTGATATTACGCTACAACTCATTTCTGGCTTGATAAAGTATAAACTATAACATCTCTCATAATTTTGAACACAGTTGAGATATTTGAAATGTGTTTTTGGATTTGAGTGGTTTGACTCATGTGCAACTGCCCACAGGCCTGACAAATTAATTTCAGTTATTCATACATTTTATGAGGCATGGAGCTTATTCCAGACATTTCTGCTGTCTGAGAAATGCAACCAACAATACATGAGATAGCTCAGTCTTGGGGATAAAATCTGACAACAGCTATCCCAAAACACATAAAGCAGGTTAATGGGTAGCCCTGTGCTCTGACAGATAATTTGAATTACTTGCTGATAATATTTAAAATCCCATAGTTTCTATTTAGTGCTATTTTGTAAGGTCTATGGCATTGTACCAGGACTGGATGAGAAATTCAAGGAAAGCAATGCAAATATAGCTGTTTCTGGTCAAAAGCCCTCAGGCAATAGGAGAGGCTACAAAATCAATAGGTCTGGAAAGCATGAAACTATTGGAATAACATGTTATGTTATATTGATTTGTATAACGTGCAAATCGTCAGAGAGGGTATCCATGCACTTGGCAGGTGTGTAGATTTGTGGTCCCCCAAATGCTTATACAAAGAGCCATTTCGTCAGTTTCTTGTGGAGCTCGTGAATTAAGGAGGAGGCTATGATGTGTTAAGGGAGGTTGTTCCATGCCTTGGGTGCAATGTAAGAGGATTAGCGACCTCCTGTTTTGCTTTTGCAGATGTGGGGAATGTGTGTGAGTGAGAGTGAGGAAGAATGTATGTGTCTGATGGGTTGGTGAAAGTGTATGCGGCTATTCAGGTATTCTGGTTCAGTGTTGTGTAGGGCGGTGTTTGTCTGCGTGGGAAGTTTTAATTGGCAGCGCTTGTGAATGGGGAGCCAGTGAAGCTTCCTGAGGTGTGGTGTGATGTGGGTGTGGCGTGGGTTGTTGAATATGAGTTTTGCAGCAGTTTTCTGGATGGTCTGGAGTCTGTGTAGGATTGTTTGGAGATTCCAGCACAGATAGGGTTGCTGTAGTTCTGCCTGTTTGTTGAAGAGTGCTTGTGTGATGGTCAGCTAGTGTTCTGAGGCAACCATCTGAAGATTTTTCACAGCATGCATAGAAGTGGAAGCAGTAGGGGCACACTGTGTTGATGTGAGCTGTCATGTTGAGCTTGTCATCTAGGACGATCCCTAGATATCTTGCATGGTCTCCGGTGTGAGTGTTGGTCCTTGCTGCAATGGCCACCCGGTGGAGTCCCATGGGGAGGTCTTGTGGCCAAAGTCCAGTACTTCCATCTTGTCTGTTGAGCTGCAGGCAGTTGGTTTGCATCCAGTCTGCTACCATGGGCTTGCAGTTGCTGAAGTTGATTCTTTTGGTAGCTGTTTTGCCCGTCACGGAGAGGATGCTGTCCCCTGTTTCTTCTCAGTGATAAATCTCAATCCTAGAACTGCCAGTAACTAGGCAGTGCCTTTGTGCTGTGGAATTGGTGAAAAGATGCCTGGACATGTTGCTTTTCCAAAAGAGAGACCTGAAGGTGGAAAGTAGTTCATAGTGTGTGTGTTGGTGGACCACCTGAGGATTGCCACTGGATTTACCAAACCTCTACTTATAGCTCACAGAAGCCACATTGTGGCCCTCTCTCTGTACACCCTGTTACCTCCTAGGGACACTGCCAGAGACATTGCTGAAACAAAGAGATAGTAATATCATTATTGTTCTCATAATAGCCATAACAATAATCCAAATTCAAAGTTAAATGGGTCAGAATTCAGAGTGTGCTTTAGAGAATAAGTATGCTGCAGGTCTGCTTAGCCTATATATTGGCTTCTGTAGGGGGACAACCCCTGCGTTTGCTGGAAGGAATCTGCACTGTGCTAACTGGGCTGGGCACAGGGCACTCCTATTGAGGTAAAGAGTTAGAAGCAGGGAGGAAGCTGCTGCTGGTTTGCTCTGCGGAGGGTCACCTTAACTTTCACCTGGCTGGGCCCCTGGATGCCCACCTGAGTTTGTCGTTTCCCAGATTATCTGCCACTGTGGGTGCTGGGCTTGCAGAACTGTGGCAATGGATGGTGGTGTGGCTCCTGGCAGCCCCTGATTACCTGTGTTGGTGAACGGCCCCGGGTGCCCACTGCCCCTTGATGAATGGCCTCACATACGAACACTTGTGAGGGTTATCTGTGAGTGGGGGAGCATAATTGGGCATGTGTGGAACGTGCTTCTCCTATCTCCTGCGGACCCTGTCATGGGTTAATCCAAAACCAGTGGGCAGGGACCTCTGGCAGCGCCCGTGGATCATCCCTGGAATGAGGACTCACATGCAAAGGGCGTCAACTCTCCAATGCCCCCTCTTCAGGCTCAGCCAGACAGGACATTGGAAGCTATAGTAGACACTAAAAAACACCCTCTCGTGTGAAATTGGCACAGTGGCTGCGGAATTGGGGCTGCTATGCACAGATCACCACAAGTTTGTTGCTAGGGTGAAAGGTGCTGAAACTCACATTGAAGAGCTCAAGCTGGGCCAGAAGAAACTGGTCACCCAGATAACAGATTTAACTGAAAGGCTGAGGGTCTTGGAGTGCCATGCTGAAGATGCTGAGGGATGCAACCAGCACAATAATATTTGTGTTGTGGGCCGCCCTGAGAGCACTGAGTAGTGGGGATATGGTGACCTACCTCCAGACCTGCTTGAAGATAGAGGTGGCCCCGATGCAACTAATCCCATTCTTCGGAGTAGAGTGGGCCCACCAAGTACTAGCCTGCCCCTGGGTGGTCGCCTAGACCAGTGGGGGCTAAGTTACTCCATTACACAAGAATAGAGATGTACTGCTGCAGCATTTGAGGGCAGATGGCCCACACCAGGTTGGGGTTACTAAGGTGTCACTGTTACCAGACTTTACTGCAGCGGTTCAATCACAAAGAGCCTCCTTTTTGGCTGTGAAGCGTGTGCTGTGAGAGGAGGGTCTTCAGTATTCAAATTAATGTTGGGCGACAAGGCTCACTTTTGCACTGACCCAGCAGAGGCCTGAGCATGGCTGGAGGCTTAGAAGCCAGGGGGTTGCCTGGCAGAGAGTCAGACAGAGGGCTCAGCACCTATTCGTAAGTCAAGGAAGCGCACCCACCATACTCCCCGGTAGTGAATGCTAAAGAAGCTGACTAGGTTCCAGGTGGACTGGAACGAGCGTCAGCACTACTGGCAACAGTGGAGATTACAGTGGACAGACAAAGGGACTCCATCAGGAGCCAATCCTCTGGCCAAGGTTCTGGGCAGTGGAGACCTCTCAGATGTGACACCAAAGACCTCTGAAGAGCTAATTTGATTATTGGGGCTCTACCAGGTGCTGGCTGTGCAAATTGTGACTACTGAGTTCTACTGCCTGAGTGTGGCCCCTCCCCCAAGGATCAATGATGACACTTGTTAGTTGAAAGGCTCTGGTGGATGATCCAATCTACCAAGGGTTGTCCCAAGGCAGTGGGATCCCAATGGCTGGCATGCATGCATCTCAGGGTTGATGCAATGCAGATTTCCAGTTGAGGGCTTGCCCCTCTCCACTGGGTTTTGTAGAGGTCTGAGTGGAATCATGCTTGCACCACAGTTGTTATCTTTACTGTTTGGGCATTCATCCATTTCTGGACTGCCCCTGGGAGGGGTTGTTTGGGGATGATTTGATTGTTTTTGCCTTGGGATGTGCTGGCTTGGAGACTGCAGGGTTGGGGGGGGTTGGGGCCCGAGGATGGGCTTGAAGCGATTGCTAGAATGTTCTCCCAATGACTGACACACTGACCCAAACTTTTGACTTGGAATATTAGAGGAATGGGATCCGCAGCTAAGCCACACAATATATGCAGCTAACTTAGACGTCAGGGAGTTCATATAGCTGCGCCGCAAGAGACACTTAGAGGTTGCCCTCGGTGTGCACTGCTCAACGCTGACTTTTGTAACATGACTTGGGGCTCTTCCCACTTGCAGTTATATTGGTGGGAGGTGATGGAAAGACTGATCACCACTATTGGCTATGCGTTGGTGTGCTCTATGGAAGTGTGCCTGCTGGGGAAGTTCAGTCAAAGGATTGCGTTGGCTTGGAAGGCTAGGGAGAGACCCACAGTAGGTGTATGTGCCAGAGATGTGTCCATGTCGGCTGTGGCAGAGGAGTGAGAGTTGAAGTGGGAGGAGGATCAGGGAGTGCGCAGACGGCCCATCGGAGGCTTGTGGTCCAAAGTTCTAGAAAACTGGAAGAGCCACACCAGCAAAGAGGAGCAGGATACAGATGGAGGGAATGTCTCAGATGCGGGTGACAGCGAGCGTGAGTGATGAGACAGGGAGAAGGGGCTATTGTAGATGCTTTGGTGGTGGTCTGGCATTTTCCTGTGAATGATGAGTCTCCTCCCCTATTGTCCTCCCTCCTCTTTTTCTTCCCCTCCTACCCGCCCTTCACGACCTCCACCCCATTTGTGTGCCACTTGTAGGTCATCTCGCCCCACTGTGTGGGTATGATGGCAGCCTGGGAATTAGCTCCTATTCCCTGGACTCCTGTTGACCATGAGTCCGGGGTCCCACCCTTGCGTTTACATCTACTTGCAGATATGCATGGCCCTCTTGAGCCAGTTAGTTGTACAGGTTGTGTTGGTCTTCAGTTTTGATCATCCCCTGTTAGGGTGAGCTGGCTTGTGATTTTCATTGTTTTGCTGTGATATGTGAGAGAAGCGTCCACTGCCACAAGGGTAGCGAGGGGAGGGGAACACTAAGGTAGACCATAAACTACTGTAGACCCTCATTGGATGTGCTGATTTGCTGATGTGTAACGACGTTATTATGCAGAATATCCTAGCTCATGATCTTATACAACGTTTTTGTATTATGTACTATGTTATGGTATCCTGGACATTTGTGGGTGCTACTTTGAGATACAAATATCCACTGTACTCAATTGCAATGTATTTGTCGACTACGAAAATGCCCGTAAATATAGTTTAGAAAAAAAAACAGCAGGGAGACAAGATTCAGGAAGTGGTCGATAAAGGTGAAGGGCAGAACTCTTCAAGTAGGCCTTGCCTGTTGTTGATAATTGCTTTTTTCAGTCTTGGTGATTACTGTATTTTTACATCAAGCAGAGCACTTTGGGAAAGCACTGAGGAACCCATGGGGTTATGGCATTCAAAATTAGCAGGCTGAGAAGTTCCCCCATGGGCTTCCATACTTAGAAGCCCTTGCAGTAGAAATAGAGTATAGAATGACATCTATGCCCATTATGTGCAAATCAGCAGAATCATTTATAATTAATCTACATACATTGTTGGAATTGAATTCTATGTGAGTGATCAATGAGGCTTTACAACTAGTTTTGTGGGAACTGAGGGGCATATTTATGATGCCCCTAGCGCCACCTTGCACCACATTTGCATCTTTTTTTTACGCAAATGTGACATTAAGGTAACATTTCCCATGTGCCATATTTACAATGTGGGGCAATGCAAGCAGTGTACAACTTTGCAAACCCTTGCTCCGGGCATAATCTATGCAAGGGGGTTGTTCTCACATAGGGAGGCCCAGAAACATGGCGCAGTGAAATGTACTAGATTACACTGCGCCATTTTCAACGTCATTATTAACGTCTGCCTAAGGCAGGTGTTAAGAAGACGCTCCCATTGAAAACAATGGGCCTCCCTGTGCTTTGCTGCATTAGTGCCATATTTTATGGGGCGAATTCAGCATGGCGCCACATTAGCATCATAAATTACGATGCTAATGTGGACATGATCGCCATGGATGGCCGTATTATAAATACAGCACACACATGGTGTTGTTAGGGAGACGCAATGGGGCGCAGGAAAAGTGGCGCATCATGAATGATGCGCCACTTTCCCATGAATATGCCCCTGAGATTCACATGATCTTTGTCATCGGAAGTAATCAAATACAAGCAGGGGATTGCATAAAACCCTGAGCAAGCACAACCTACTAAATGGATAAGAAAGAATTGAATCAGAAAATGGATCAACAAAATCTAATCAGAACACCCTGACGAGAAGAATGCTACATATAGTCAGTCATAGGGTGTAGATTCTTGGGGGTGAACCAGGGAACCAGTGATAGTGAAGACTCCAAGGATGTCAAGTCAATTATTGTTTTGGGGTTTTTAAACAAACTCCCGCTGCAGGATTTTTAACATAGCTGTCATTCAGTCATTCAGCATACTTTCATGATTTTAAAGGTGCCACCGTGGCAGCAGCAAGCATGGCGACCTCCGTAGAGCTATGCAAGAGCTCTACATATGGTAAACAGTAGACTGGCAATTTATAATAATGATAATAGAAATAATAATGCCAACATATATCAAAAGTTGCCATATATCAAGCAGATTGCCTGTACACCCTAAGCAGGGACAGTTAATGGTGGAAGAAAAGAAGACCCAGGTTCTCAGATTCAAAAAAACAGGAAGTACAACAAAACCAAAATAGCCAAAGGGTTTATGGGCAGTGCTGATTCCATAAAATGAGTTTAACAACAAAGAGGACTTTAAATAGTATCAGGACCACACAAGGCCCAAAAGGCCCTTCAAATTCAGAAAACTCACAAACATGACAAAAAAAAATTACACAAATTGTGCTATACGTTTGCAGGCACACGCAGGCAAAGATAGAGACTTGTTATATCTTTCAGTGTACCTACACAAAGCCCAGTTCAAGATAACACCAATATACCTGCCCATGCTCTACTGACAGAGCAGGCAAACAGCATTACAGAAGTACCAATTTTCGAGCCTATGCATTCCCAGAAAGTGTCATCAGCAGTGGGCCGTACTTGCTAAACTCTCCGTCAAGTGCTTCCAATCCTCAA
Source organism: Pleurodeles waltl (assembly GCF_031143425.1). NCBI lineage: Eukaryota > Metazoa > Chordata > Amphibia > Caudata > Salamandridae > Pleurodeles > Pleurodeles waltl. The sequence continues at coordinate 253,156,490 of NC_090448.1, read as the reverse complement.
AACAAAGGTATCCTGCCAAAAATCAATCCTTACATATCACTTGCTGGCTACGCTTTTTCCTCATTGCAGGATTCATCAAAGGCATCTCTGAATATTCTAATTATGATGGCTCTGCCCAAAAACTCCCGGATGAATTTATGGACTACAATGCACATCTTTGCCAACTTGCGGCACCCATTTCTTTCACAAACACTAGAAATTTCATGCACATTGAAATATTTCACTTCTGCTTCTCAACCTGTCTGTGCACGTGCAGCAATGCACATGCAGGAGGGTCTGGCCTCTGCCATCATGCTGGACCATGCTAAGGAATGTGCCACACAAACAAGCCAGTACCAAATCCAGTTTTTCCATAACTCAGAATATCCTAAACCGGTGTCCACACAAATCCAATCAAATCCATGCCACGCAATAAAGAAAGATCCCGGAATCGTGACCCCTACTACATCCATGATAGACATTGCCAAAACCACTACAAGCTAAACCGCTTTCTACGAACTCCACATTCTACACATTCCAATTCATGGAACCCACATCTAAAAATAGCCATGGGCTGAGAACAGCCACAGCCCAACCACCAGATTACTTCTGCAACAAAGATCTCTAACCTTCAGCCACCTACACCTACCGCTCTTTTTCCTTTTCCATGTCAACTTTTCTAAACCAACAAGCTGTCCAGGGGGTATGAATGCACAGATCTGCAATTCCTGCCCTCAACCTGCCACCACAAATCCTTCTCCCACCGATAATTTTCTTCCACGGTGGGTAAGAGCAACTTCAGAGGGCCACACTCATATACCTCTACTCATCAGCAACACCTGCTTCCAAGCACCCGGAGTTACTCCGACTTCTGCAGTACAAGTTACCGTATGAGTAGGGAGAGATGGGGTATATATTCAAGCCCCCAAGGGAGGGCAGAGTATTTCACCTATAACGTCTGTCTGAACGAGATCAGAAGCGTGTGTGTCCCTTCATTCCACCACAGTCTGGGTCCTTCTTACACACAGTGTAAATGTATATTGTCACCACCCGCTAACCACGTGCAATATTCTAAATATAATTTAGCCAAATGCGAAGGGTTTCTATTAGACATATATTAGTTATGTCTCTATTGTTTGCACACTCATTTAAAGCAAATGCGACAGCTGTTCATGGTGCATACGTGCTGCAAGGAATGCCTCTGTTCTTGATATTTCTTCTTAGTGTTGATTTGCAGCTCGTACAATCATCATTTGCTGAGACTGTCAGCATTAGACAGATCAAAGACGGCGACAACACTAGGTCAATATACCGAAGGTACATGCAAGGTTTTTTTTTCTCTCACCTAGGGTTTGGCGAAGATGAATCTTGTTGTTATTTATGTACTATTTCGCCGCAGCAAAGTAGTTAAGCCTTTTCTGCGTGTTCTCTTTGGAAAGAAGAACATACGATCCTTCTCTTCTGGTATCTTTTTTTACAATGTCAACATGCTGATTCGTGCGCCAATTGCTCTTTAAGTTTAATTCCATATCAGTGGCAGTTGAGAATAGCTTTTGCATCTGAAGAAAATCAACAGTATTTTATTGCATCTACATTCAGGTGAAAATAAAACACGCTTGCACAACCGTTAACATTATTCATTTCAAGCGACTAAAATAGCAACAAATTCAGCAAACAATGTCAGAAAAGCTTCACAGACATTAGATTTTTTTGGTAATTCGGTTTGCACAAAACTAAGCCGACACACACTTCATTCTGTGTTAAACCAAACATGCTATGTATGGCAAATAATAATAGCTGCCAAGCGCTTCCAGTATGGCTTATTTAAGACGACCAAACCTGAATCTCTACTGCCATCCAGTGGAAGGAAAAAAATATCTCATTTCAGACGTTTGCCCTTGAATGTCCTTTAAGCTTTTGATGAATCGCAAGAGTGGTTACAGAGATTTCTCTCTCAGTCAAACATAATGAAAAATGCTGGAACAGGTATTTGAAGAGGGGTTTGACAAGAAACTGAAAGGCAATCGAATTCATGCGTTACAGAGTCACATGGTCACTTCACGAATGTAAAATGACTGTCCCAGCTATTTCTTTCTGTTTATTGAGCACACATTTTAACCCATACGTTTTTTTTTTATGTAGTCCTTCAGAATTTTTTTACGAGATGTAAACGTGTACTAAATATCAACTAAGAATACAGTCGAGATATGGAAAGATGTTCAGCTGGTGTTTTTTTTTAACTAAAATGAGAGCTTCGACCACATGCCGGAGTACTTAAATGCTGAACGCTTTCAGGATGAGTAAGAACTGCAGTAATTGAGAAGAGCATACGGAGTTCATTAATCCACTACCAGACTCCCCCATCCCCTTTTCTCGCTCTTGTAGGTCCCTTGCCTTTTCCCTTTGTGACGGCTTTGCCGTGTATTCCTCTGCCTTTCCGATCTGGGTGTTTTTCCCTGTCTTGCACTCGGTAAAGACTGATGCAGGGAAATAAGCGCCGGCACCAAAAATAAGTGACAACCACGGGCTCAAATTAAACACTGGTGTTGCCATGTAAATAATGTTCTACTAATCACCATAAGTGAGACCTCTGCTATACACCTGAGCTATTAACAAAAATGACCCCCTCGTCCATCTTCCTCATCAGAGCCCTTACACGTGAGGTGCATCCTATTCCAGAGTTCGCAATCCCAGCCATAGATGTAGACTCCTCTCATTCTATGAGGGCATGACACGCAATCACCTCCACTCCAGCTTCCCGTGTTTTTTCTCTCTCGCGTACTGCTGAGCTGTTTTCGTATACGTTTGTTTATATTTTATATTTAAATTCGAAATCGTCTGCGACTATGAACGAGCAAGTTCTGTGAGTTATCACGCTCTCTTCTGACAAAAATACATTAATTTCTTGTCATATCGGACCGATACTGCTAATATTGTTACACCTCGTTTTTGTCGTTCATTCTATTCTGAATATCTTAAGAATGGCGATTTTTTGTAATGGCCCTTTCCTCATGGTGGGTTTGAATTTGGTGGCTCGGATTTTCATTACGTTGAGTGAGGTCTATCGCCCGATCTCATGATGGCAGCCGTCTTGCACGAATTAAGAAGGTGTAATATTTTGGTGCCCTAGACACAGGACCAAAGGAAGAAGCTCCCGGTCTGGCTCTGGACAGCAGTATTGTTACAGCTCATCAACAATGGCGACTTGCAAGAAACACACAAGTGATGTCATTGCAAGTAGGAGAACCCTGGGACCAGGTTTTTGGTCGACGTGAAGATGATAGCAGCAGAACCCAGTGCAGAGTCCTTGGGTCTTTCGTCACGTCTTTATTACAGCGTCTCATTCATTAAGCTGTGGGAGCAACTGTGCAAGAAAGGGACACCTCACCTATAACGTGGATGCGATTTCAAGAATATGAAGCTGAGCCCGAGGTCCCTAAAGAGGATGTTCTAGAGAAACGCTATGTACAGTATGCAAATGTCATTGCACTGCTTCAACTTCTACGTACTAATTTATCCTCCTGAAATCCACTGCAACTGGAGGATAAGGAGGCTATTGTCTTTAATAAAGAAAGAAAGGTGTTCCACTTCAGCGTGCCATCAGACAGTAGATACATATAGAATACAAACACATTGAAAACATATTTTCTTGCTTCTTTCTATATGTTATCCTATAGAGCAATTCGGAGTAGTGTCGGTCCATTGTTAAAATGAACTCTTTAATGGTAGGTCTTTCATCACAAGGGGATATTATCTCAGAAGATGCGACCGCATCAGATGCTGTGGATACGAGTGTATACATAGCAGTAAACCATGGTTATTCAGCACCACACGTCGTCATAAGAGCTACCACCAATGACACCACTATGCAGCCCTTAATAAGAAACCGCCAGGCTTTATGTGATCACGCGCTCTGGTGCTTCTGGCACGTGATCTATTGTGGTGCCACACGTCAGAGTTTTGTCTCACGTTTTTCCACCTTTTATGTGGGGAAGCAGCTCAAGGCTCCTCCGTAGTTGCAACAGGCAGAATTGAATGAGATCATGGAAGGCATATAATTCCCCAAAAGGTCTATTAATGCATCTGCCATATGCGGGTGAAATATTATTAGGCTCTCAATTGAAGAATCTTATCAAGAAATTTGCGGAAGATCGGAAATTAGTGGTTCCAGTACGTACCTTTGGTAGAGGACATTCTTTCAGTACCAAAAGAGTTTTTGGTCCCAATTCTGCTTCTAGTAGCTCAGTAACAAGGGAGGCTGGTGAGTTTTGAAAGTCGTGGGGCGCAAGAACAAACCATGAGTTTATGGCCTACGCAGTTCAACAGAAATTAGGTTTGAGCCTCTAGAAAAGTTTTAAAAAATGTAACAAAAGGTGAAATTTCCAGCGCAATCTCTTAAAAAAATAGCCTAAAGCCAAAAGCTTTTACATGCATTTATAAAGGAACCCTCATAAAGTATATCACGTTCTTCCTTGAGGAAGTACACAGTTAATTTTAAGAAAACAAAACGTACACTAATAAGTTAAAGGCCTGCAATACATATACTGAAATGTGGGGCAAACAGCAATTCATAGAGAAATATTGTGGTTTCACAGATTTATGTCATATTTGTCACATTTAACACACGATCAATAACTACAGGAAAAACGGTGCACTCAGGAAATCAAAGAGTGAACGCGTGACAGTTGTGAGGAATGAACAGCGCGCTCTGAGAATATATTTTTCTGCGCAGTGTGTTGCTGCCCTGAAAACAGCATCATTCGGGTCCAGCGGAGAGATTAGAAGCGTTTAACAGAAACACTCCAAGCGTCTGCATAGAAACGTTTACAGATCGTCACATCCTTGCAAATAGAGCAAATCAGGAACGTCGCTGATTCGGAAACAAACATCTATTCCACAACAGGTTATGCTGCTTGAATTTTGTGAAGGTGGTCAGAAACGGGATGAGAAATATTTATAAAGAGTGCACTTTGCCTAGGTTTCTCTCGCATGGTATACAATAGGGAGCCCAGTCTCAGCTCCAGTCTGTCCCGGCCTTCTCATGATGGTTTACTACCGATCTTCACTTAACCTCGCTGGCAGACGCTGCCTATGCTCCCAGCATACTCGGGTAGCAATGGGGTCAGCCTTTGCGCAAATAAATTGAATGATACCTACAAACATACAGTGGACATCGGTATTCCTCAGCACAGGGAGACTCGGAGCATGGACCTTCAACACACATCCATGCACATAATTATCAACAGAGCAACACTGATTCTACATCTAAATTGTGTTTATCCACTCTCATGCCACTGCGCGACCGTGCACCCTGAGGTGCACCAGCACCTCCAGGGATTAGCATATGTGCTGGGAGGTGCTACACAGGATTAGTCTGTGCCCCCAAATATGTGGGCTGTGTTGTCATACCTTTTTTAGAGGGTGGACTGGGGCAGTGGTTAAAATGTAAATAACAACGTGCAGGTGCTCAGAGCTTTCCCCTGAAACTCCCGGCTGCTGCAATTAAATGTGCGAGCAGGGAATACTGAGGCAGCAGCAGTGCTTTAAAGGGGCAGGTACTGTCCGGTACTGAGTACCTGCACTTCTTTAATTTGAAGGGGACAGTACCTGCACTTCTCGGCGCTTGTCCAATACATTTAATTGGGAGAGTACCAGCACTTCTCAGAAGCAGCCAGATACTCTAGACAGTGAGTACCTGCACCTCTGTATTTCCATTTAAAGCACTGAGCAGCATAATCCTAAAGCCATTTCAGGCCTCTTTAATCCATTTACAGCCACTCCCTGCCCCTCCAGCTCTCTCGAATCTTTCCGCTTTCCACACTCCCTGCCCCTCCAGCTCTCTCGCATCTTTCCGCTTTCCACCTTTGTGACGCTTTCCGTATTTCTATTTCTCAGTCTTTCACTTACGCCTTTTGCTCGCAGTAAATGCCGGGCGCAGAAAAGTAAGTGCCGGTGAACCCAACTGGTAACCACCGGTTCAAATTAACCACTGGACTGGGATTCCGGCTGCAATAATGTCCTTCAGGTCTCGTTCTGTGTACACTGAGAGCTAAGGCGTTGTCTGAGCCCCACTTCTTTCCTAGTTTATCACAGGGTCTAGTGTAATCAGTGAGGATTGCTGATCACACACTATTCTGCAACGAGTTGGGAAAGGTGCACACTCACTTATTGACACACAGTCTTGAGAAGTACAGGACTGAAGCTGAAAGTGCCCAGGCTGTGTCCAATCAGAGAGGGTGCTGTGGGTTACAGGTGGGCATCAGGTTTGGACTGGGATGGAAAATAGGCCCAGACAACCTATTAAAAAAGTGGCACACAATTGCGGATTATGCCTTTTCACATAGCACTGCTTCAGTGTTTGAAGTAGAAATAAAATAAGGAGGGGTGTTCTCTAAAAGAGACATGTCCTAAAAAACAGAAACAGAATGATCTGTCTAGCTGTCAAGATCTATGAGTATAACTTTTGTTTTCTTAGCTCCACTGAGACTTAAAAAAAAAAAAAAGCAAATATTGCCAGCTCTCCTTGTGCGTGGATTAGTTCACACTAGTGAACCCCAGTTGAATATCAGTGAGGTAATTTTCTGTTCAGGCCCCCAGCTCAATCTACATACATTAATGTGCTCGTAGCCGGCCCAAGTTGGCTTTTTGTATCAATGTGCCGGCCCAGCGGGGGAGCTGGGATTGATGACTCCTGTCCTGTTGGTGAAGGGGAGATAACAAGGCCTCCAGAAAGGCCGCTTAGATCCCCACTGGGCTGCTAGTAGCATCCAAACAGGCACAGATCGATCTCAAATCAGCCACCTCTCTCCCTAAAAAGCAGCCCACGGCTGCATCTAAGACACTGGCCCATCGGCCATTGCCCGAGTGCCCGCATTACCAATCCAACCCTGGTGGGCATGATCCAACAGCTTTACAGGTCACAAACTGCCATGGCTGAAGCTCAGCAAAATCTGCAACAGTGGCACATGCACACTAGTGCAGAGTCCTGTCGAAAAGTGCCATGGAAATGCATGATTCTCGCAGAGAGCGAGGGTCAGTGTGATGGCTTGATGACAGCTTACACTGCCTGCAATAAAACATTAAAAATAAACAAGAAGGCAGTAAATGAGAGTAGGGGATGGGGCCCCTTCAACCCCTAGAAAAGAGTCACTGCTGATCAGTAGTTCCCCTTTGAGCCTGGGGTTTTGGATGGCTGGACCCTGTGTCGGACAAATCCTGGTACCAGCTTGCTAAGCATCCCCGTCATCACCTCTCAAACTACGGGTATCTCTGTTGCACTCTGGAGATGTTTGGTCTGGTGGAATGGTCATCTTTATAGCGTCATCAGTGCCTGGGAGGATGCAATAAGAGACTCTTGGGTTTTCAGATTGGGTCAGGATGAGTTTCAGATACAATTTCATGAGACTTAACAGGATTTCCATATCCCAACTCTGACTCCTCAATGTCTAGTTAGGCTGCAGACATTGTTACAATGCATTCAGGAACTATTTGACAAGACTGCAATAATTCCTGTGCCAGAGAAGTAAATAAGATAGAGTTGTTACTCCATCATGTTTGTGGTGAAGATTTCAAAAGAATTCAGGTCAATTTCAGAACTCAAAACAATCAATTCCTTCCCATCTCGGAAGAGGGTAACCCCACAGACCATGCTGTAGGAGATATTCTAGCATCTTTCAACTTCCTAGAGCATATCTGCACATTCTCACTCATCAAAGCTCACAAGAATCCCATAGCTTTTGATACACGAAAGGGGTTTTCAGTTTCTTGCATTACATTTTAGAATGACAGTGGCCCTCAGAGTTAATACAAATACATTATCCTAGTCAACATTATTCAAGACATTAAAACCTTTCCCTATTTAGATGATTAGTTAATATGTACTTCCTCCTTGTTAAAACTTGAGAGGATGTACAGAAAGTCAGCAGCATTTTGTAATATCATAGGATCATTATTAATTGGAAGAAATCTCATTGGAGCAATATTCATAACAGGTAATGGCCAGGTCCTTCTCCCTTTCAGAGGAAAAACACAGCTAGCACACCTTCTATCACACCTGTTGGCTCAGTAAAAGGCATTAGCCATGGCATGGTTGAGGGTGCAGTGTGAGATGGTGGCCTTTCTGTTCTTAGTTCCCTTGGGACATGTTGAACCTGGCCCTTTTTGCAGAGTCATCCCCTAACGTTTTTCTCCCTTCCTCCTATTTTTCCTGACCTGTTTTTGTTGGCTTTTGAACTCTGAGCACTTTACCACTGCTAACCAGTGCTAAAGTGCATATGCTCTCTGTGTAAATTGTACTGTTAGTTGGTTTATCCATGATTGGCATAGTTGATTTACTAGTAAGTCCCTAGTAAAATGCACTAGAAGTGCCCACGGCCTGTAAATCAAATGCTACCCGTGGGTGTGCAGCACTGATTGTGCCACCCACATAAGTAGCCCTGTAATCATGTCTCAGACCTGCCACTGTCTGTGTGTGCAGTTTTAAACTGTAAATCAACTTGGCAAGTGTATCCACTTGCCAGGCCTAACCCTTCCCTTTCCCTACACATAAGACACCTCTAAGGTAGGCCCTAGGTAGCCCCATGGGCAGGGTGCAGTGTATGGTTAAGGTAGGACATATACTATTGTGTTTCATATGTCTTGACAATGAAATACCGCCAAATTCAGTTTTCACTGTTGCAAGGCCCACCTCTCTCATAGGTTAACCTGGGGACTGCCTTTAACATGATTAAAGCGTAGATTCCCTTTAGGAGCACAGTAACATGTGGCGTTTGGGACCTCTGAACTCACAATTTAAAAATACATCTTTTAGTAAAGTTGGTTTTGAGATTGTGTGTTTGAAAATGCCACTTTTAGAAAGTGGGCATTTTCTTGCTTGAACCATTTTTTGTGACTCTGCCTGTTTGTGGATTACCTGTCTGGGTTAGTTTGACAGTTGGGTTGTTTGCACCTCTCTCCAGACAGTGACACAAAGGGGGCTTGGGTGTAGCCTGGATAGTCTGATGAGCCATCTGTGCTAGGAGGGAGAGGAGGAGGGGTCACTCGCACCTGAAAGAGCTGTGCCTGCCCTCACACAATGCAGACTCCAACCCCCTGGTGTGTGTCTGAGGCCTTGCCTGGGCAAGGCAGGATTTTTACAATCAAGTGAGACTTTACTTTGAAGTAGGCCGACTTCAAAGACCAAAATGGGTATAAGAAGACTTTAGACACTTCTTGGGGTAGACACTCTATCTCACAGACACTTCTGTATAAGAAACCTGCTGGTGAAGAATCCCTGATCCGGACCTGCCAAGAGGAACTGCCTGGCTGTCCAAAGGACTCACTGGGACTGCTTTTGTGACAAGGACTGCTGCCTTGCTGTTGCCCTGCTGCCTTGCTGCTCTCTGGCTGTGCTGAGAAGTGCTCTCCAAGGGCCTGGATAGAGCTTGCCTCCTGTTTTCTGAAGTCTCAGGACCAAAAAGACTTAACTCCTGCAACAGGACTCCTTGTGCTGTGAAAATTCGACGCACAGCCTGCTAAAAAAGACATACAGCCTGCCCCGTGGTGAGAAATTCACCACACGACGAACCAGAATGACGTAGCGTGACTTCGCAAGATCGATACGGCACCTGCGTTGCGACCAAAACTTCGATGCACAGCCCACCGGATCGACGCACAGCCGACCCGGGACGACGCAGCCTGACTTCCAGAGAGGAATCAATGCAGCACCTGCCGTGCGGGTGAAATTTCCCCGCAACGTCCACTGGATCGATGCAGCGCTTGTGACTTTGCTCCGCAAGCCCAGGATTCCGCGCACAGTTCCCCAGGGCAGCAGAAACCCGCAACCCAAAGAGGAACCAAGTCCACGTGCCGGAAATCGGCGCAAAGCCTTCTCCCGCATGGAAAATAATATGCAAGTCAGTGTGCGAAGGGGCGAAACCGCACACACCTCCCCGTTTTCCACGCATCACCTCCTCTGTGGTCCCTTGCGGAGATTTTGAATGCGAACCAGGTACTTTGTGCTTGCAAGAGACCTTTATTGCTTTTAAGAGACATTTACTTGTTTTGCAAATACTTAAGACACTTTATATCACTTTTACAGTGATATCTCAACATCTTCGTATTACATTTTAATCGTTTTGATCTGCATATTATCAGATAAATATTATATATTTTTCTAAACATTGTGTGGTGTATTTTTGTTGTGCTCTATGGTGGTATTGTATGATTTATTGCACAAATACTTTATATCTTGCCTTCTAAGTTAAGCCTGACCGCTCAGTGCCAAGATACCAGAGGGTGGGTACAGGATAATTTGGATTGTGTGTGACTTACCCTGACTACCTCAGACATTTGCTTCACAACTGGAATCTCAAAGGGTTACAGGTTTATGGTCCCAGTTACTTTGAAAATGTGTCAAGACTTTCAAAGATGGATGGATATGGGGCATTTGTACATGTCCTTATACCCTAATTCCTACAAATGACAGGCCGTGGGGTTGCGGTCAACATTGCAAGTGCATTTGGCTCAGGGTCTCCAGACTCTGGCAGAAGCAAAAATGCCTCGGGTTGAAAAGAACTAGCGGACATTTTTTAGCCCTACTGACTTTTCTCCTGTCCTCCAGGCTCTGGCAGCACTGGTTAGGAAGGATAATCACGAGGTACAAGACTACATTAATTGTAAAGAAGGGACTCACATTACAAGGCTGGCAGGTGTACCTCGCAATCTGGTTTGTGGGTGAAATCCAATCTGAGTACCCGGATGACAATTTATCTGGGGGAGATGGGGACTGGGCATGCAGACAAACTAAGCTGAATATTCTCATTGGCAGTATCTCTGTGCCTGTCTCTCATTGTTTTTTCTGCAAATAGTGAAAAAGTTTGGTCAAACCAGGTTGCACCTATTTGCCACAGAAAATAATGCCTTTTCACCTAGTTTTTGTTTTCTAGTCCTCTCACAAAAGTTTGGTGTCTCAATTCTCTGTCCCTTCGTTGGTATTAGAGACTGCTGAATGTTTTTCCTCTGATCCCACTAATATGTAAGGTTCTTGAGACAATCAAGGAGGACAGAGATACTGTACATCCGATGATCCTTTGTTTGCCAAACCAACTTTGGTATCGAGTGTTGGTCCATCTCTCTGACTGACAATATTGGATCTTTCTGATAAACGCATTGCCTCCTCAGTTTCTAAACCTTTAAGAATTCTCTTTCAGGCAACTACACATCGAGGCCTTCAGCTTGAAAGGCTAGTTTTAGAAAATCAAGGTTGTTCAAAATAGGTGTCAATTTCTATTCATTGGTCTAGGTCCACAAACACTCTTAAATCAACCTCTGAGAAACACTGCCTTAATTTTTTGGACTGATGTTCCTGTACAGTTTTGAGAGCAGATGCCTATCTTCCCTCAAAGATCTTAGATTTTGTTAGGGATGGGTTCATTATAGGATAAGTGGTTTCCAGGATCAGAAGTCACTGAACGGCTATTAGATATTTTAAGAGTTCCTCAATAAAGTTGATTTTCAGCTGGCTTTTTAAATAAATGTTCTGAGATGCATTCTTCATTTCCTTCTTGAGATCTGCAGTTGGTTCTGCAAGAGGTACAGGTGAAATCATTTTGGCACTTCTTACGCAGGTATGTGGGGGATAGGCTATCCCAATGGATCTGACAGAGGGTACTCCCATTGTGCTCTTAATAGTGTAGGTAGTAACAGATAGGAGTGTCACAGCATAGTAACATTACCATGATTCAATTGTTTATCTTTTTTACCATTCTTATAATGCTGATTACCATGCTTTGTTCCATCTGCTTAATAATTGCACCTCATGCTTTCTAGACAAGAATATTACTTTTTCAATAAATGTTTGAAAAGCCTTTTTCATATTTGTCTTGTGTCTTTCCTTGGGCATGCAAAGTAACAATTAAATGGTCGATCTGTTTTCCTGATTTCCTTTGGAATCAGAGTGGTCCTGTGTGAGGTTGCTGATACCACCTCATTTGCTCGTAAGGCTAGAGGTACAGCTAGGGCACTGTGAGCTAGCTAGTAGTGGTGGTCATATTCTTTGATGTTATAGATCGACAAAGTCCCTATATCCCTAAAGTTTATGTTAACCTGATACACAGTCCTACTTATTTCATAGAATTCGTTTAACAGTAGGCTGCCAAGGTACTGTTTTTACTACTACTCCACCTCTGATAACATTGACAAAGGGAGGCATTAATGACAAAAATATAATGAGATATAAATAGGGTCAAAGTATAGGTAGAAAAGTATCGTTACGTTGGATGTTGTTTGTTATTTAGAAATTAATGGGGTGATGTTTTTGTAAACAATACTAGGAAACAATACTTTTGTTAGGAGATATTTAGGACAAGATATTCTAGTACCCTAAACTTGACAAAGAGGCCGACTGGTCAAATACCACACCAGGGCAGATGGCCACCCTCTACTGCCATTCATCATGTTTGCTGCACAAGAGTCCACAGACCTACACTGGGAGTTTTGGCTATGATGACCAAATAACTATTTTAAAGTCGTAAGCGAGAATTGGAGTACTGTGGTGAGACACACAAATGGCAATTGGAGTAATGCTTGCAAATAGTCTACTTGCAATTGATTAAAGTAGCATTACACCTCATTGTTTATTTGTCCACCATGCCACCTCAGATTATGCAGCTCTCTTCAAATCAGCCTTGGTCCTGCTATGCCAAGCCGGGTACCCAGTAAACCAAATACAAGCAACCCAAGATCAGTGTTGTCCTGTTTGGGCTTCTTCAGTCAGGTGCAGCTTAGTTCCAGTGGCACAGTGGACATGGGACCATGCCTGGCCATACCATTGGCCACACAGAACATTATATCAAACAAAAAAAAGGAGATGGGAGGAATGCCACTGGCAATCACTTGGGGTAGCCTTCCACCCAAACATTTTTGGCCCACCATATCATCTGACATTTGCCCCAGCCATGTACCTGTGCTCACTATGCCACAGGACTGAAGCTATACCTCACTGACGAGACCTAAGGAGGGTGAAACCCACATGGGGTTGCTTGTGTTCTCATCTGGAGGGGTCTTGTCCCAGCAGTTTGAGCTGGACTATTCCTATTCAAGCAAGACCAAGACTGATTTGCATGATGCTGGTTTCTGTCTAAAATGGTGCAGTGTGTGAAAAATGATGGTCTGGAATGTAGCCTGACTGATCGACACTTACCGAAATTAATTCAAGCATTACTTCCATCACCTTGTAGTTTTTCAGTACTATGAAGAGATCACTGTTGCTAAACTACTCCCTACTAAGGCATACATAATCAAGCAGGCACAGCAAGGTGAAGAAGAGTCCTTGGATAATTTCCATTCCCTCTCATGAGAACTGGTACCCAGGAGGAAAAGGAGGTGAAGACATTTATCATCCAGGTAAAAAGCTTGGCAGCACTGAGAAGGCTGATTCTCCATGATCCCAGGATAAGCTTGCAGGCTACCCTTACCCTGGTAGGTCACATGAACTACTGAGCACAGATGCCATAGAATAGAGGCTTTCCTTGAGAAAATATTGATCAAGACAGAACAGTGTGAGCTATGGATGATCAAAGGAGTTAACATTGAGCTTGTAATGGGGAGAGGCCCCCAAGAAAAGCTTCACAGGCCGAAACCGATGGCCTCTAGCACACAGAAAAAATGTTGCTGATTGTGGAGAAAAGCACAGCACTCAGGGGATGTCCAACAGAGGGGAAAGCATATTCTTCCTGGTACCACATGAACTCTTTTACATGAGTGCAGGAGCTCCAAGTTTTACCATACAAACCAACGCCATGGGATGCAGTCTAAAATGTGACCACGGTGACTACAGAAGTTGGAGACTTGGCCCAAACACCATTCCCAGTATCTGCCAAACTAAAGAGAGGAGAAAGGGTAGGACCATATCTCCCTAATATCATTTATAGGCTTTGCCTCAAAATCTAGATCACAGCCAAGACCCAAAATATTGGAGCAATGCGTTAAAGTCAGCACCCTACCTGACATCAATCTCTTAGTACATGTCATTAATAACAACGAATATCTACAAGTGTAGTCATTACTAAAATTGTCACAAACAAGCACCCACATCTACACAAATTGAGGGTTACAACAATTTCAGTTGACCGGTACCCGTTGAAACGGCCAAACAGGAAAAAAAAATATCAAGACAGTCAGCTGGTTTCTGTGTAGGGATGTGTGAGAAATTAGGTTGTTGGTTGACTGGGTTGTGAGCCCTGCTCAAGCAACAGTCTCAATCTCCTGCAGGTTGGACCACAAAAAGACACTACATTAACTTGTGCTTAACCCTGGATAGCTTGGCACCAAAAGCAGTCAGGCTTAACTTAGAGGCAATGTGTTAAATATTTATGCAGTACACAAACAGCAATAAAGTGAAATCACAACACAATAAAAATCCCAAACCAGTTTAGAAAAATGGGAACATCTAATACATTATTTGACATGAAAACCATAAAAAAATCAATTAGTAGAACCAGAGTTATGAATTTTTGAAGTTTATGTTTCAAAACAGCACTCAAAAGCAAAAAACGCCAACCATGGACATCTGGTTGTGCTATACTGGGGCAGTGCAAAGTCAAAAGTTAAGGCCAACCGCGATGGAGCGCGGTTCGGATATATGAAGGGGATTGGGCCTGATCTGTGCTTACCTTAAGACTTAAAAAATGTTTGAAGAAAAAGTCTCTGAGAAGGTAGAAGTTGAGCGGGGTAAGGCTGCAGGAGTGTCTGAGGAGAAAGTGTCATTGTTGGATAGCTGTGGAGAAAAGCTGCAGTGAAGATTTTTACCTTCAGATTTAGCCGTCAAGTTAGAAGTCAAAAATCTCCAGTGGGGCGAAGCAGAAGGCTGTAGCCAAAGACAGTTCCACGAGGTTGGATAACCCTGTGGCGAAGGGCCTCTGAAATGGATTTGATTCTGCCAAGAAGAATGTAGCGGGAGAAGCCGCAAAGTCAATTCAACCGGTGATGCATCTCAGGCAGATAAGCAAGCCTATTGGTACCGGTCACCTCCTGGTTCTCAGAGCACTTTTTGACCAATTTTTGTATAAGTCCTCAGTTTTGGAAATTGGCCATCTGGGCACATTTAGCACCAAAACCAAGGGTCCAGAACTGGATGCAGACCTCTAGGAGGTTCAAGAGTCACTTCGGCTTGGCCCAGGTGCGGGTTCAAGATGGTGGGAGCCTGTTATGTCCTTGTGGCTCAGAACAGGAACCTAGCAAACTAGCCCTTGGAGTCACTTCTGGAAGTCCTGGGAACAGGTGAAGGTGTAGATCTGAACATCAGAACTGCCCTCTGAAGGTTCAAGGGTGGATCCAGGCAGCAAAGCAGTCCTTTCAGGTACAGCTACAGTCTGGCAGACTGCACATCAGGTAAAGCAGCAGACAGTCTTCTGAGAGTCCTTCCACAGGTCCAGTAGTGAACTGAAAAGTGAGTTTGAGAGCCCTATATGTGAGTCCTGATGTCCTGCTCCTAGAAGGTGGGAGAAGTTTCTAGAAAGGTTCTTTGAAGTTCCAGAAGTTTCCTGCCTCCCCTGCCCTGGCTCCTAGCTAGCTCCACTGACAATACAGAGTTGTTACACCTATTGTGTGGTGGCAGAGCACAGCCTTTTCAGGTGCAAGTGGGGATGTGCTCAGCTCCACACACACCGCAATCCTGCCAACTGAAAGGCCATTCAGGCTCTTCTAATCCCCTATTGTGCGACTGAGGTGAAATCACAAAGTCTCAACTGTCAGTTACACATAATCATGTGGCCTAAGACAGGCTTCAGGCACAGAGGGTTTAGGGCAGGAAAATGTCAATTTTCTAAAAATGGCATTTTCAAGCCTGTAATGCTAAATTCAACTTTATAATGAAAGAGGGTTTATCATTACAGGTTCATAGGTACCGAACATGACTCAGCTATCACCCCTGGTTTAGGAATTACAGCATATTAAATGTAATAAGAATTCCCCAATGTTATCCTATTGGAGGGGTAAGCCTCACAGTAGTGAAGAACGCATTTGGGAGTTTTTCACTGCTAGGACATGTAGAACTCAAAAGTACATATCCTACTTTTTAATTTCACAGCACTCTGTCCTATGGGCTATCAAATGCCTACATTAGGGATGACTAATATGTAGTGAAAGGGGAGTTTAAGGCTTGGCAAAGGGTTTTAAATGCCAAGTCGACATGAGAGTGGGGCACTGCCTTCAGGCAGCAATGGCAGGCCTGGGGCATGTTTTGAAGTGTTATTTAAGTGGGTGACACCATAAGGGCTGCAGGCACACTAATATCGTTTAATTTACAGGGCCTGGTTATATGATATACCAATCTACAATGGACTTAAAAGTAAATTAAATATACAAATTAGGTGTATGCCAATCAAGCCATGCGTAGGGAAGTGATCATACGCACTTTATCACTGGTTAGCAGCAGTAAGGTGGACAGAGTCCTAAGGCCAAAAGAGCTAAAGTCCAGAAAAGATGGAGGCAAGCTGGCAAAACGTTTCGGGAAAGACCACTCACAGGCTGACTGTTCCAGCAGGATGTAACCCAGGTTAGGGAGAAAAAATGACCCTATATAGGGCTAAAAGAAATCTCTGCTCAAAGCTGAGCATATACTTAAATGGCTTTTTCTTTAAGATTAATATAGGTTAAATAAATTGTATACTTTGATGTGCAAAATATTTGTAGTGCAATTTATACTGCTTGTTTTCACTTCATTTTTGGCTGCTTTATACTTGTCTATAGAGGAGTTTGAGTCACAAAATTCCACCCAACAATGTCGGAACTGCAAGTGAGATCATGTTACCATTGCCTCCTTGAAGCTTGTGGTGATATTGGTCTGGGTAACCCCACCGGCATCATTAACAAACCAAGGTAACTACATACACACCTTCTAAAAGCTTGCTGCATAAACCTTCAAAGTCTCCTACCTCTGTTGAGAATGAAAGATTCCTCAGGATGCCTGGTAGGATCGATGACCCCATCTGTCAAACTGCACCCACATCAAACAAGTTATGGGGAGTCCGTGTGCAGAACTTTAGTGAGATTACTACTAAACTCACCACCACATATCTTTGGGAAGCACTTGAAACTCTAGAAAATACCAAAAGAGAGCTCATATTTCAGGGAAGATGTGGGAACACTGAAGGAAAATGGCATGCTGTAGTCTATGGAGCAGAAGGTAGTGATCCTCAACATCTACCTTACACTTTAGTGGGCACCCAAGATTCTCCCCTTTGGGAAATGACAGCCCTGAAACATATGGCAAAACATCTGTTCCTGAAGCACCATTCTGATTCCGTAATCTCTATCACAACATAAAGACATTAGTAATTTATTCAATTTATTCATGCTCTTTGTATAAGTTTAGTCATCACTTGAAAGTTAGTGATTTCTCTGAAAAGTCTATTTTGTGTATGACACTGAAGGAAACTTTGGAAACAAGGGGGCTTTAGGCAGTGTAGTTGGTCACATGGGGGGTTGAGTGCAGAGAGAGGTTTGGAGCAAGTGTTGCTACAAATGTCCAAAATGCACTGTCAGTTGGGAGATTGGGTGCTGTGTGACCACAGGCCAGTCTGTGTCACAGCACCTGCTGTGAAAGGTCATAACCAGTGGACGTTGCCCACCTGTGAGACTGGACACAGCGCCTAACCTTTGGGGAAGCCCCAGTTAAGCAGTAGCAATTGGCCACACCAGTGTTTGGGTGTAGAACCTGGATGGTGGGCATGGCCAAAGCCCATGCGCACTGTGGGGGTTGGTTGCATGGCAGGTGTGTATACCTTATACAGGGAACAATGGTGCATGGTTCATGCAGTCTAGCAGTTCTGTTGCGGGAGTTGGGGAAAGTGGTTTATATATCACAGCTTATTCTGGGCCATGGCACCACAGCCTGGATCTACATGGGGTTGTGTTAAGAGCTTGAGGAAAAGTATACTTCATGAGCACTCTCATAAGAGTTATATTCAGGTTTGATGTGGGGGGCAGATTGTCATTCTGGCTTTTCCAAATACATTTTATATTAAATGTGAACAGGGGTGTGTGGTCTGGGCACCGATCCGAATGGCCACCTGAGCAGAGAGCTCCGGGCATGGGTCAGATCGAGGACCACGGAGGGGATGCTATTTACCACCAAGAGCCCCTTGATCTCCTGGGGGCCTCTGCAGGACCGATCGGCTCGGGACACTTAGAGCCATTCGGTACACAGCAGCAGTAGCGGCCGCTTGGATGAAGCAGCCAGACGAGGCCTGACGTGGTGTGTTGAGCCACGGCCTCGATTTCTACTTTGGGCAGAGGGCCCCGGTGGTGGACGGAGTGGCTGGAGGCTAGCTCCCCCGGCCAGGACCTGGACATATTAGAAGGGGGAGGCGAGGGATGATCGCCCTCCCCTTCCGAGCAGCAGGAGAGTGGCCAGCATACCGCGCAGAGGAGCGTCGCAGACCGGATGAGAGCCCTGCGAGTGCCCTGCAGTGAGGTGGATGACCGTGACAGATTGTGCCTAACAGCACATATTGTCCAGGGACTCACTCAAGTTTATCGGACCTTGGCAACCTAGCGGCAGTGACCTCCCCTGGTCTCTGGGAGGTGCGAGTGCACAGGAGGTGCATAGGAAGAAGCAGCACTCTTCTGTTCAGAGTGTCCCGGACAGAGGCAGGTGCCAGATCCAAGGGACCCTACAGGAGGGAATCCACTTCCGAGATGTAACTAGTACCCCTGGCGGAGTATTGTGAAGGCTAAGGCCCGTCTGCCTGACTACAGTGGAGCAGCGATTGGGATCCCAGACAGTCATACCCCCCTCGGGCTCAACAGCAATGGCACCACTCAGCCGCCCTCTACCCTCTCCCCCCGTCCAGGTTTGGTAACTCGAATTGGGCTCGGGCTAGCACGGGCTACCCCCTAAGCCTTGTATGGGTGGCCCACCACCCATCAGATCACCTGATGACAGAGAGGAGAGCTGAAACTCTTGCTTGGAAACATACTAGCAACTGCATGCCTCCAACGCCACATGTCACATTTTTCTTGGGGTCTAGTGTGCTTTGTTGATCCCCCATGGAGGCTACAGTATCAGAAGTCTCAGCAGCTGCAATACAGACATCATTGCTCTTGCAGTAGGAACAAGGTCTCGGGCCACGTCTACAGTTGGTAATTATTTCCGAGGACCTCTTCCCCCCCTCCGGGGCAACGCCAAACGGGAAGTCTTCCGGCAAACTCTCCCGTCAACTATTGTTCTCCGAGGCCATCGTGCAATTGAAAACCATGGCAGCACAGGCGGCCCCTTCTGGCCCCGCAACTCCGCCAGCTGACCCCTGTTGTTGGAGGCAACAGACCATATACTGCAGGAGATCACCGCAGTGGGGCGATGCCTGGAGGCAATGGACTCAAAGATATCAGACCTGACTGTGGCCTCTACCTCCATCCGGGCTGACATCGCCAGCTTTCAGGGTACAGTAACTGACCTGGATCGACACCTCATGATTGTGGAGGACCATGTTGCGGCATTGCCCGATCAAGAGGCAGAGTTACGGTCTCTACGAGCAAAGGTCATAGACTTGGATGACAGGAATCGCAGAGACAATGTTCGCATTTTTGGCATTCCGGAACACAAAGAGGGTTCTGACATCAAAGCCTTTCTCAAGCATCTTCTGCCTGAGCTCACTGGCCTGCATTTCTCACTGTCCTTGGAGTTCCAAAGGGCCCACAGGATTGGCCCTCTACACAAGGTCACCTCAGGCAAACCCCATCTCATTATTGCATGTTTTCTACATCATGAACAGGCTCACCAAATCATCTCAGCAGCTAAATCCCAAGGGCCGTACTCCCTGGAGGGTCACGAGATTAGGATGACAGTGGATTTTTCCAGAATAACAAATGACAAGCGGAAGGCGTTCTTGGCCCTTCGTCCACAACTCAGGAACCTCAATGTTAAATTTGGTCTTTTTGAACCTGCTCATATGTGGATCACATATAATGGCAAATCTAGGGACTTCACTGAACCTGCGGACCTCAGCTCCTTCTTGGACGGCCTTGCTCAACACCCCATGGATTTTGCCACAGCACATCCGGAGCCCGACGCCTTCATCCCTGGAGATCCTCTCTCTCTTTCTGTTTCTCCTTCCCTGCCACAGCTTCATCGTTCAGCCCCGCTGAAAAGGGGTAGAGTTTCTGACCGCTCGCTCAAATCACAGGAGGGCTAGGACCATGTTCTTCAAGCGGTGATTGACCACACCCAGGACCAGGGAAGAGACAAATCACGATCCCCCCTGAAGCCAGCACTTGAGGACCACCCATAATGTTGGGCTTCATTGCGCTCAGTCATCCTCTTGCTCTACAATCGGCAACAGGCACTTCCTCATCGGACAGCTAAGTGTCATATTAGACTATCTTTCTCATTGTCTTTCTCCTTGATTAGAGGGGGATGGGGAGGCTCAGGCCCAGTGCTATGTCCCCGCGATTCTGTTGTTGCTGATATCACCCACTCCTACTTCTGGGCATGTTGCATGGACAGTTTCAATGTAAGCCCTCTATTGCTTTGGGAGTCAATTTATTTATGGTTGGAAACGCTGAGCAGCAGTAGGTCCCAGCGATTTGTTAGAGTATTCTCACATATGTTTCAAGTTACGGTATATTCAGATTCGTTTGCTCATCGTTAGCACTTTTTGTACTGTACAATACACACTACGCATACCTTGCGACCTGCCTCTGGATGAGGGATATGAATTCACCTCCAAACGTCACCAATTCCTTCTTTTGCAATCTATCCCCCTGTGCCCCCTTTTCAATCTACTCTGTAGGTTTGCAACCGCAGTGAGCCTCCACGAAACATAGCCTCAGGGGAACCCTGGCCTACTATGCACCTTAGACTCCTGTGAGGTTTGTGTTTCTCCCCCCGTATGCCACTCACCTTTCGCTCACCATGCAGGATGGCTGCTCGGATGGCACAAGCCATGAGGTCTTAGTACCCAATTTGTGTTTTCCTTTCAATCACTCTATCCCTCAAGGGAACTCCATGTGCTGAGGTGTTTTTGTACTCCTCCATTCACAGTTAAGGGGGCCCTGATCCGTCTCCCTTAATATTCTCGATAGTGGCGACCACTGACACGACCCCTGAGATATATTTTGGTGGTGATGCCTGCCTGGATGTGGTATAGTAGGGTACTTGCCCTATCTCTTTGCTTTGGCAGGCACCGACTTTCGAGCACTTTTCTTGGTTGCCGGCCGTGTTGTAGTCCTCCTCCCCTAGCTCTTCCGGTAATGCCCCACGTCACATCTCACCTTTCAAAGCTTTCTGTTCTCCATTCACCTAAGCACCATCCAGTGTCATATGTCAGTGGGTGCTTCTTGGTGGTCCAATTGGGCCGAATACATACTTTCTCTTCCCACTCTCAGCCCCCCGGTGCGCATCCGGTGCGCAGGTCTCACAGGTTCCAACCCGCAGCTTAACAGGGCTTTCCGTTGCGAGATATTGCTTCACTTACTGGAATTTTCATTTCTTTTTCCTCCCCTTATATTTATTTCATTCCACTCTTCCTTCATCTCCCACACACACCCTCTTTCTTTTGCACCTGCACACTTCTTTCCTCTCCCTTCGTGACCTCTATCTCTTTCTCTGTCCCTTCTGTTTTTCTCCCTTCTTTTTCTTTTTTCTTCGGCCTGTCTGATTCTTTTCTATTTCCTGACCGAGGGTTTCCACTATACTTCCCTCCGTACCCGTTTGTTCCCTTCCAGAACACAAGTGATCTGAGCTTTGCTGCCCCCAGCCTATCCTTTTATTAATTGTATCAACGCACACGACACCTCCCGCCCCCTCCAAACCGGACACTTCTAAACTCCATAATGGGGTCGGTGATCCAGCTCACGGTCCTCTCTTGGAACATACACGGTATGACGAACTACGTCAAGCGACAGAAAGTCCTATTTTATCTTCGATCTAAAAGAACTGACATTGCCTTATTGCAGGAAAAGCACCTCTCCCAATCAGAATCTGAAAAACTCCGCAGGGAATGGGTGGGCAAGGTACTTTTCAGCGGTGCACTGTGCGTGCATGGTGAAGCGCAGGGTTCGGGGCGGAAGTGCGGGATGGCGATTCTCATTCGTCTAACCTTACAGTTCAGGCTTCTGAAGATGTGGTGCGACCCGGAGGGGCGTTACGTCCTTGCCATGCTCACCATGGGCTCTTCCACAATTTGTGTTGGTACTATTTATGCTCCCACGGGCTCCAAACATTCTTTTTTCCTTTCTCTTAATTGACTATTGACAGAGATTGAAGCCTCCCAATACCTGCGGGGCGGGGACTGGAATCTGGTACAGGATGCCATCCTAGATCGATCAAGTGGTCTTGACACGGGCAATAATGCTGATCGAGCCCTCCTAGGTGACGTTCTGTTGGATCATGGTCTGCTGGACCACTGGCGCCTCTCCCATCCATCTGACCGAGAATAGACATTTGTTTCCTCGGCCCATGGGACTCAATCCCGTCTAGACTACTTTCTTGTTACTCACCGGTTATTACAGATGATTCGATTGTCTGAAATCCTACCAGCCGCATTGTCTGACCATTCTCCAGTGTTTTTGGCCCTGGAACTGGGGCTGGCCTCTTCCGGTCGTAAGCCCTGGCATCTCCAAACCTCCAGATATCGAATCCCAAAGGGAAAGGAATAACTCAGATCCCAAGTCGCCAACTATCTTCAGAACAATAAAGGTTCGGTCTCTTCACCCCAGCTGCTGTGGGCGGCGGCAAAGGCAACGATTAGAGGCCATCTCATAAGGGACACGGCCATTTCCAATGCCCAAAGGCGCGATCAACAGAGAAAACTAGAAGATTGCATTACCTCCCATACCATAAGGCACCTGGTGAGGACGGGTATACAACGGAATACTATAAATGGACTGGGGCAGATACCGTAGATGCCTTATACGAGGCCTTTCGGGGGGCTGATCAGATGGGCTCTTTATATCCTCTCTCCAACAAAGCCTCCATCACAGTTCTACCCAAGCCGGGCAAAGATCATCTTCTATACGGTAGTTATCGTCCCATATCCCTCCTTAATGGAGATATCAAGATCCTGGCAGGGATCTTGGGTTCCCGCCTCAAGAAAGTCATTCCCTCCCTTGTTCATCACACCTAAGTTGGTTTTGTACCTGCCCGCTCATCGAGGAACCACCTCCGTACGCTACTCCATGCCATATGGACGACTTAGGATTCGTGAGAGGAATACCTTGCCCTCTCACTGGACGCCAAAAAGGCATTTGATCGGATAGAGTGGTGGTACCTATTCAAAACGTTAAAACGTTTCGGTCTGGGGACTAGCTTCATTAATAGAGTGCGCTTGCTGAATGACTCCCCGACAGCTCAGGTCAACTGCAGCAGGTTCCTATCAGACACCTTCTCTATCAACAGAGGGACTCATCAGGGCTGCTCTCTATCTCCGCTGTTATTTCTACTAGCCGTTGAACCCTTAGCGGCAACCATCCGTAGTTCCAATCTTATTTCTGAAATATCGTTCCCTGGTGGCTGCTCCACTATTTACTTATATGCTGATGATATTCTACTCACTCTCACCGACCTACCTACTTCACTGCCAGCTCTCAGAGTTATCCTATCAGAGTTTGAACTTCTCTCTGGCTATCGTATCAACTGGGATAAGAGTGAGGCGTTACCACTATCCCCAGTAACAGTAAGTGTGTCAGTTCAAGAATTCTCAGTCAATTGGAAACAGACACGTCTTCACTATCTGGGCATTGACATTAACAGAGGTCTAGACAAAATGGTGGCTGACAATCTGGATCCACTGATAGGCAGTATGAAACGAGATTTTGAGAAATGGACACACCTGTGTCTCTCTATGTGGGGCAGGGTGCAGGCGGTACGAGTGGTGACCTTACCGCATTTATTATATGGCCTGGGCATGCTACCTCTGTGAATACCTTTGTCTCTCCTTCATGAGATAGATCGTCGTATACGGGCCTTTGTCTGGGGGTCCATGCGTCCATGGTTGCCTAGAGTCACTTTACTCACCAGACGCGAGTTTGGGGGACTGGGTCTTCCCTCATTGGAACACTACTTCCTAGCATTACATCGCCCGCAGATGGTCCTTCTATTCCCGGGAGTGCAGGACCCTCCGCTTTGGGTGGAAGTGGAACAGACACTTTTGCATTCCCCATCTGGACTCCAGGTGCTCCATAATGCAGGAACAACACCCTATTATACCAACAATCCTATGATCAGAGCCGCGCGAAATTAATGGCGGCAAGCACACCCCTTAATGAAAGTGGATCCCCAAATACATGACAGGGCACCAATATGGGGCAATAAAGATTTTCTTATGGGGGAAAGACTATTTTCTGGGAGTAATGGCGCTCGAAAGGTCTCCTGAGGGTGGATCAGCTTATAATGGGGGCAGATTGAAGTCATTTGCGGAACTAAGAGGAATTTGATCTTCCGGTACATCACTCGTGGTGCTTTATATAGCTCAGGCACTGTTTGGAGAGACGCATGGGGAACCCCCCATGGCGACTACCCCAATCCCCGATACTCCAATTTCTGGAGACCTAGGGTCGCTTGAGGGGTGCCGTATCAGGGCTGCAGGCATTAATGAATCGACACCTTTTCTCTCTCTCCCTCCTCATCTCCCTCAAAAGTAAGTGGCAGGCACACCTGCAGGTCGAATATGAATTGGAGGATTTGGCAGACTTAATCGAGGCCAGAGACCTCAGAGCACGGGAGGCTCGTTCGAAATTCAGTCTTATTAAGACATCACATGAGTGGTACTGGACCCCCCAGAAATTGCGTACTGCTGGGTTATTGTCTCATGCCTCCTGCTGGAGATGCCCTCATGTCCGCTGTGATTTGCCACATATTTTACACAACTATCCAGTCATTCAGCCTTTTTGGTGATCAGTGGGAGATACCCTCAGAGATGTGTTACCCTTACCATCTTCCCTCACCCCTTCCCTTTTACTGCTGCATGATACAAGAGACTTGTACGCTATCTCTCGACCACAGCTTCGTTTACTACATACCACATTGGCAACAGCTAAGGTATGTATCCTCAGGTACTGGTGCACTGCAATTGCCCCCTCCCACGGGGAATGGATCACTGCGATGTATCAGGCTGCCTCCCATGAACGACTCATATACGACTTACAAGATAAAACAGATGTGTTCCTACAAACGTGGTCACCTTTTCTTTCAGAGCCAGTGAGCTGACTTCCCACTGCAGAGTTCACAATGCAAGTGATCAAGCGGGCCACTAATACCACACATCAGCACGCTATTGCTCCCTTACGTGTCGTACTGGCTCCAGCTGCGTACGTTGTGTACATGTACACACTTTTGCCTGTTCTCCACTCAGCCCTTTTAGGAGCCCACTGACCACCTACCCCTATTTTTACCTTCCTCCCTCCACCTCTTCAACCCCTCCGTTATTCTATTCTATTTTATTCTACTCTCCTCACTTACATTACTCCCGCCAACCCTTTTTGAATGTGCCCCTTGTCCTTCCCTCCTGTCATCCGTCCTATTCATTCCGCCCCTCGGTCACTATCACTATCATTATCATTATCATCTCCATTTACACTACTCCCACCTATACTCTCACTCTCACTTTTATTTTCACTTTTTCCTTTGCTTTTACTTTCGTTGTCACATTTTCTTCTCCCTATCACTTCTGTTTCCGCTACCATTATTAATAACCCTGTTATTCCTCCTCTGTTCCTTTCCCCTCTATGCTCCCTTTTGAGCTCCTCCTCCCCCCTCCTATGACATGCGGTCGCGCTGGTCGCCTTTTTCCACCATTAGCTCGTATCCTATGCCTGGAGGGCCTTCAGAGTGGTCACCTATTTGTAATTAACCATCCCCATGAGACATCCTCATGCTCCCAATCCCACCGTATTTAACTTAGTCATTGGGTAGTGGCGCTCTGAGGCACTTGGAGGAGAGGTGGCTAGAGATGGTGTGTCTGTACGTTCTTTTAGGACCTCTCTACCTTACTTTGCAATGGGGGGTTCAGGGGAACGGAGGAGGAGTATTAAATTGTATTGTATTGTAGTATGGTATTATTGTTTAGTTGTGTTATTGTATTATTGTCTGTATTGTCCTACTGTGCTATTGTTCTACAGTGTTATGATTATTCCTTTTATTTCAGTTGTAGTCCCGCGCCTTAGACAAATATAGAGGGCGTTCAGGCTCTTTTAGATATTATTATATGCCACTGTGTCTTTCTTTCCTAATATGCTTGATGTTATCTGCAATGTTCTGCTGGAATTAACGGTGTAAGATGTACTCGAATCACACAGGTCTGCTATATGCTATATGTACAACATTGTTCACTCTGACAAATAAAACAATGTCAACACAAAAAAAATTAAATGTGAACATCATGAGATAGCATAATTGCGGTTAGCAGATGCAAGGAATCTCCCAGTGACGTGACTGCAGCAGTGATTTATCTATGTCGTTAACATTTCTCTATTGACAACATAGTCATATAGATATCCTCAGGATCCTTCAGTAGATTTTCTGATGCTATTGCTTTCTTCTAAGATTATCAATGTCTTAGCTGCAAAGTTCACAAAGGTGTAACCTGGAAATATCGACGGATAACCGTTGTGCCGAGCTTCTACTTTTTTCCTTCACCCGAATTTCTGCATCTCTACCTACCAATTATTCAGATCTTCTAATCATTCATGTAAAATAACGTGTTTTAATTTCACCTTGAAATTACACTAGATTTGAACCCAACGGTATGTAGCATAGTAGCATTTGCTCCTTTCCATTCCATATTTGAATCACACTTAGAAAAAAACTGTGTCTCTAATTCGCAAAAGGTATGAAGTGCATTCACTTTGAAACTGTATAACACATGCATCTACCCACTGTTCAAAGTCTAACGGTGTAGGTGTGTCTATGTGAGCATCAGATGTCACTTCAAACGTGATTTCCCGAACTCAGACTCGTTGCATGCTGTTTTTAGAACAACAGATAAACAACTTTGTCTATTCAGTCTTTATACAAAAATGACAAATGTAATTGGATTTCCAAGTACGTCCTGCACCAAACCAAAGCTTGAATGGCTAAAACTAAATCAAAAGCAATGGTGCTGCTTTTATGATAGAGAAAATAGAGAAAAAATCAACACTTCAAAGTGATACAGCATCCAACATGTGGCTAGCACATTATATGTAGGCTATGATAATTCATACATCCAGTATTTTGGAAGCTCTGTGAAGTTTCATACTGTCAATTAATTTATGAAGACGTAGGTATAAGTGCAAAATAAATAACAATTTACTGTACTATAAATTGGCGGTTTTTTTCAGATTGTGCTGTATCATCCGAGCCGCAGTACTTCAAAATGATGTATTAGATGATGCTTGTGTGCATGCGTGGATGCGTCTTCCTCATCCACGCATGCACACAAGCATCATTTAACACATCATTTTAAAGTACTGTGGCTCCGATGATACCGCACAATCTCAAAAGTACTCTATCAAGATTTTACTCAATTTTTGTGTCCTATAATATTTAATTGTGGTTGCATTTACAACGAGGAAATCTGCACCCCTTCCCATCAATTGAAATTATTGTTCTTGTTTGTTTGGCCTGCTACATTCACTATTCATGAAGCCACCACAGCTATCCTTCTTTTGTCTCATAATCTAGTCGTCAATAAAAATGCATTAGACTCGGTAAGAGGTTTACATTGAGTAGTGACTGGAACTGTTGCTTTTGCCTGCACTGATGAACGTCAAAGTGGAATTGGGGGTGTGATTTCCTTAACTTGCAGCTTCGGTCTTGTTCTTTTAGTGGTTTCCTCCCGATGAATTCTTATCATGTATTGTAGTTCCGAAAGCAGTTTTAAATTATTCAATTGACCACAATATAGGAACTTCACAATAACCTGTTATGGGAAGTGTACAAATGTGAGTATATATTGTGCCAAAAGACAGCGTCAGGAAAGCAGCTCCAGGGCACCATCAAACACTTTTTGTTCAATAAATGATTGTAAATATTAATCTTTCCCTCAACATATTTCAATAAATGTCACTAAATAAACACCAACTCAACCAACAATTTACCAGCCTTATCTGCCATTTGATATTTTTTGTATTATAATCTCTGATACACGATTTGCAGTGGTTTTTATGTTTCTTTTGCCATATGCTAAATGTACTCAACTGGAGCGATTGTAGGTCGGGATGCTGAAGACTAAGGCTGTGTAGACTTGATTCCACCTCATGCCTCCTTAATCCACCACCAGACACTCCCTACCTTCTTATATCACTCTTACAGGTTTGTCTTCATTCCTGCTTTCTCCCTTTGTCACTGTTGATCTGTCTTTCTCTTCCTCCTTCCTTTACCCTCTTGCGTTTTTCTCTCTTGTGCTCTGAATCAAAGTCTGTTAAGGAAAAATGAGTGCCAGTCCCCAAAAATAAGTGCCAGTCCCCAAAGATGAGTGGCAGTGGGCCCCAACTGCAACCGCCAGCTCAAACTAAGCACTGTTTGTACTGAAGTATATGCAATACAAAACACCTTGAAACTACACCACACTTTTATGTACAGCGAATGTTGCTGCATGAGCAAGGGAGTGGTGCCACATTTTTTGAGACTTTTAATAATAGTTTGGGTGTAACTTCTGAAAGACACTTAATGGGAAAAAATATAATTTGTTAACTCCCATATACAGGTCATTGCCAGAATGTAGACATAAGGGTAGTGACAGTCAGTCGAGAGGTTTCTTGTGCCATATGTAACATCTTTTTTTTAATAGTGGCATATGGAGAAGGAAAAGGTGTTTGTCTGTCCTAATACTGTATACAGACATACAGTCTGACATAAATATTGAGTTGACTGCGTAGCAACGTTTGGTTAGCAGAAGTATTGCTAATATACTGCAAAGGTGTATGTTCATTTTGTCTCGGAAAAGATCAAGTGGTATTTGTTATTGATCTATACATATTACCAGCGTGTAAATGCTTACTGGGGTATATGTACAAAGCATTTTGTCTCTCAGAAATGGCCCAATTTGCAGAAAAATGTTTTTTCATATATCCAAAGCACAAACTGCTATTTGGTAAAATGTTATAGAATCACATTTTGTGTTTAACGATTTGGTATTTCTAAAGGGAGTGTTTAGGGTGTCCCTTCCAAATACAGAACCACAGTGTATGTATGAATGTTGTGAAACCAAATTACAGTTACAAAACATTAATTTTTTTACCAACACCTAAAGAGGTAGTAATCACTCCTTTTACTCTTTGTGAATGTTGCAACAAATATTTTTAAGAACAGGCAGTCATCCCACACACCATGCCTACCCTTAAAAAATGAAACTCAAATGTTTCATTTTATTTTTTGAAACACATCCCATTTTCCTTTAAGGGAAATGGGCTGCATGTAAAAAAAATTGCTTTATTAAAAAGCAGTCACAGACATAGTGGTCTGCTGATGTCCGCAGGCCACGAATCCTGTGATGGCCAAATGTTCCAGTGCAGAGAGAGCATACGCACCCAGAGATGTCATTAGAGGAATGTTAGGGCTGGTGCTGAGGTGAGAGAGAATGCTTTTTCAATTAAGAGTTACAAGAGAGAAGCAAGGATGTAGCTTCCATCTGCCAGTATAAGAAGGTAACGTTATACAGGTGCTGTATCCTTTTCAGTATATCTGAAGCCTTCATGTATCGGGGGTCCTGGGGTTGCTCCTACATTGAGTACTATCTTGTTATTTTCTTACGTTTATCACAGGAGAGATCTCAAGCTCACTCAACCATAAATGTTGTCCATTAAGCTAAACTAATTTCCTTCGTTTTAGAGGTGCAGGTTGAGAGATGGAACTTGTGACAAATATTACTCAGGTAAACCATTAGTATTCCATATTTTAGCAGCACAGGGGAACAATGTCTATTCACTGACAGAAACTGAAGACATGCAGGTAGGACTGAACATGATGTCTGGTGATGATTGTAAAGGTACTTAAATTAACTACTCAAGCTGGCAGAGAAAGGTATTGCACTTCAGGTAAAGGATACTTCCGATGTTAAAGGGGATTTAGTCACAAAATATATTCACTGATGTTTTAAAGGGAATGAAAACTCTATACTTATGTGGAATCTAACAAATAACTAACTGAGATTCATATGTTTGAACTATACAGTATTACACTGATCCTACTTTGGGGGGGGGGTCCTTCTTTGTACTCACTAAATCGATTGAAGTAATAATCCAACTCGGTACTTCAGAGTATTGCGAAGCTTAGTGACATGGAACTGATGTATAGACTAACTAAAAGCACTTCCCTCATGCCAAGGAGGTCCTTGCTTTCCCTTCCTCAGGCCCCTCATGTTCAACTCACCCAATGGATACCTGCATACTGTGTAATATAGTACTATAATATTCACAATTTAACCTCTTATTAACAATGTTTTTGAAGGTGTACACAGAACCCATCCAAATGACCCAAATAACCCCCAGTCCCACAGAGATGAGGTAGTTTGGCATACTTGCTCCAATCACACATCTCTGAAAAACAGGTAAAGATTAAGAATAGAAAAATTAAACCAGGGGAGCGAAGTCTGTTTTAGCAGTAGTGATATTTTTATTTCAAGGGACAGATGAGCATCCCACACCAACTGCCCAGTCCTGACGAAAAATATCACTAATCAACTAGAAGAAGATATTACGTCCAATTATACCCTACATGACCTACAATGAGGCTTCATGCCTTTGTGGAAAACAAAAACCACACTGTAGGAGTTCCAAAGAGAATAATACAACTGATTCCTGATGACACCCAGATGAAAAAGGAACAGCTATATTGCTGGCATTGTAAGGCCTCATGAAAAAGCTGTCAAATAGTCTTACGTCAGTATTGGCACTGTGAGTGCCTACAAAAATACTAGTAAATTGGTCTTTGATGGACAGGGCACACGGAGTCAGGGTGAACACGTATGGAGTTCGAGAGCATGTGAGCCCTTCCAAAGTAATACGTCCAAATTCAAGTCAGGTCGAACACAAAAATCAAATTAAATGAACCTTGGCTCAATCCCTAGTAGCTTCAGCATAAACTAGACAGGCTTAATTTAAGAGGATTGTTCTGAGTATTTTTCAGTACCACAGTAATTAAAAAAAAAAACAATAAAAATCCCCCAACCGACCTCTAAAAAACAAGACAAATTCAACATGAAAAATTACACAAAAATAATTAAAATCCAACCAGAGGAATGGAATAAATGCGTTTTTAGATTTTTGAGTAACAAAACACCAAGAAAAGCACCAATCAAAAGACACTCTTCTTAGTTTATCAGAGTCTAGGAGTGACTTCAGGCTGATTACTGGGAGGTTTGGATACACCTACCAGGTCATCTCAGTTGGAGTTTTAACTTCTGATTTAGGACCTCATTTAGAGTTTGGCAGATGGGTACTCAGTCACACACCTGAGAGATATCTCATCTGTTTTATTACAAGTGCATTAGGATGTAATGCACTTATGGCCTCATTATGAAATGTGATCCCTGTGCAAACACTTGTTTACTCAGGAATCGGAATTGCACAATGATTATCACACTTTTGCAATTTCCTCAGATAATTTTTGGCAGGCCGTACACCTTCAAAATTAATCGAACAAAAAGGAAAAGGAAAAAGGCAAAACATGGAATTTGGTGTGTTAAAACTGATATGTCTAATTTTTCTGTTGAAAATTCAGAATAGGAGGGATTCATAACATGTGATGAATTACCTCAACCCAGGGTAATGGTATTTGCTTGTTGTGGTGAATACACCACTCTATTGCAACAAAAAGAGTGTTTTAAGAAAACAGGCAATTAGGTTTGTGGCCTGCACAAGTAATGAATCCACCTTTGTGCTCCACTGGGAGCCAAACACCCCATTGTAGCACCTGCCTCTCCCACGTGAGTGAAACCGAGCAGTCCAAGGCCTACTCAAGGAAGATGGCATGGGCTAGTAATCACCATTCACGGGTACACAATAATAACACTCAATAAATGATTGTTCTGTCTCTGGTTTTCTTTTGAAAAAGTAAAAGTACATTTATAACACAGACACTACTGAATACTACACAGTAATTTACAAATGTACATAAGGCTGATGGAAATACTTTTGGATGACATTGCGTAATCCCTTTTGATCCTCCAGAGGAGGGGTCTTGTTCAACAAACCACATCAAAAGATTAAATTGTCTCTAAATGCAATACTTGAATATTACTGTGGATGAATGCACTTAATATTGGCAATAAAACATGTGTACTTTAACCATAAGTGGCTGCCAGTGTAATTATTTGAATAAAGCATTTGCAAGAAAAAGATATATGACTGCATGAAAGGTTTGTGTGCTCGCAATAAGCCTGCAAAATAGAAAATGCAATTAAAGCATAGCCTATAGAGAGCATCACATTCTGATCACAATAGCTGCAGCCATGGACTTTGCCCCATGGGGCGTTGGACATCACAAAAACTCATCTTAATTACCTGCAAGCCACAGAGCCTGCAGCCATGGACTTTGCCCCTAGGGGGCATTACACTCTCAGCTACAGAGCACGTGTTCCAGCCTGGGGAGTTCCTACAGCTGGCAAGAAAATCTTGGTATGTCATTTTTTTGAGTCCCACCCAATTTAGGGTGGGGACTCCTAAAATCCTGTTTGGGGGAGATTGTGCTGTTCCTGAAGTTCCCCCCACAATTCATAATCCTTTTGGTGGTAACTCCGTCATTCTAGGGCCACCACAGATTAAAAATGGGCAAAATCAGGGCCAAATGTCTGGACGCTGCAGAGCATTATGGGGTACTCCTTCACAAACGTCTACATACTTAATGAGTGGCTCTCCCGCTGCCTCAGAAAGTGTAGAAGTTCGGATGCCCTCAATCTTTGCTGTGCACCATCTCACCATGTGGCCCTTTTCTTTGTTTAGGGATCCCAGTCCTACCCGAACACCCTGCACTGCACCTCTGTTGGGGGACAGCCCAGGTAACCAATCCCTGGCAGTCCCCACCGGCTTCCAACATAAGCAGCACTCTGTCTTGCTCCCCCAGTTACATAGAGCAGGACAGTCCTGCCATGTTCGGGTGGAGTGCAGTGGTGCCCCCTTAGCAGCCTTCTCTCTTGGGACCAAGGGATGGAGTCCTATGCCCCTTCTCGCACTTCCTGAACTGCTGGAAAAGTGCAATAGTGTTTCCACACATTTGCCCCATTCTGGGGCCCAGAGATGGGGGTCTCCAAAAGTATAAAACTGGTTTGCGGGATGGAGTCCCCAGGCTCTCATGAGTGTCAGAGAGGGGGCGCCAAGCACACCATCTCCCTGCTCCATAGGTTTTTTTGACAGGCTCATTCTCTTTGCAGCCCACAGGCCCTGGTCTACCCCAAGGGATGAAAGCAGCCTCACAGCAGGGCTCCAAGCACTCCAGGATTGCGCTGGGGGTCAAAGGTCAGGATCCTCCTCAGACTGATATAGCAGGCCCTTTGGGCTGTTTTGCTTGATTCTGGTCTCGTTTTGCACCAGGTGGTGAGCCCTAACCACCTGTAGCACTTTCTTTAGGATTCCTGGTCTAAAGGTAATGAAAATTGCAGGGAGCTGGTTTCACTGGCTTCCTGTGCCAGCCTTCCTTCTTATTTTTCATCTGGGCCTCTCTCCTCCATGGTGCAGCGCCCTAGTCTTTCCCCCAACTAGTCCTGGTGAGATCCCCCTGGTCCTCAGGTCAATTACAGTCAGAGTCCTTAGTCCAGATGGCCATCTGTGGGTTCTTTCTTCCATTTGTCCTTTGCTGCTGTCTCCACATTCATTCTCCAGCAGACAAGCACACCCAAGAGAGAGCTCTCCTCCTGTGCACGACCATCTAAGTGGGGATGGAATGTTCCAGCAAGGATGCACCTCTGGCCTATTTCAGGGTGCCACATTACCTCTCCACCCTGCCTTAACCTTCTTGCACAGTCTGCTGGGACATTTCAAAATGGTGTCACCTAGGAGTCACTTGCCACATCTGCTCTGGGGGCCTCTGCTCTGCCCCTCATTGACATCACCATCAGGACCTTTCCCAGCAAATCTTCAAAGGGATCCCCCACCTGAGTTGGCTCCCAAGGTATGGGCTCCCTCCTTTATTTAGTGTACTTGGGCAGGCCAATCAACAGTGTGGCAGATGGCTGACTGATGCAGAACATTTCACTCCACCCCGTTCCGCCTCTGGAGCTGAGTTAATTGCTCCCTTTGTGTAGGGAGGCATTGGTTCCTGCTCCTGAACAGAAATGTAATTAACATGGTGCAGGAGGGTGACAAAAGGCCTGGGTTCTGATCCTGAGCTAAGCCAGAAAAATAGGACATTCCTGGATGGCCCATAAGCTGCTCATATGTGTCTTTGAGCTTTGCAGAATTGATCTTTTCACACTGGTTACACCCTACATCAGTACATCTCTGGTGTCTGTGGGCCAAGGGAAAGTGAAGCTGCACTCTAAGACAGACCTCCCCATAAGTGCATGATGGAGTGTTACTGCAGACAAGAGAGTAAACTGCATTGACTTTCCCTCGGAGTGTGCACAAACATTTTGAGGACTACCCCAGGTCAATACTTAACCCTGCAGAGTCTCCCAAATGCAGCCCTCACATATGTACACATGCATGTGCACACATGTTCACATGTAACCAGCCAAGAGTCTTTAACCTCTGCTGTGTTTTAGCAGCCTTGTCTTAAAAGGCAGACACTATTGGTAAACATGTGCATTTCATTTATCATAAGTTTACTGTTCAATCACAGTATTTATCAATCACAGTATTTATAGAGCGCACTATGTACCCGTTAGGGTTTCAAGGCACTGAGGGGGGGTTGGGGAGCTGCTGCTACTGGTCGAAGAGCCAGGTCTTGAGGAATCTCCTGAAGGTGAGAAGGTCCTTGGTCTGTCGCAGGGCGGTCGGGAGGGCGTTTCAGGTCTTGGCGGCGAGATAGGAGAAGGATCTGCCGCCGGAGGTCTTGCGCTGGAAGCGGGGAACGATGGCGAGGGTGAGGTTGGCGGAGCGGAGTTGGCGCGAGGGGACGTAGAAGTTGAGTCTGTAGTTCAGGTAGGCTGGTCCGGCGTTGTGGAGTGCCTTCTGAGCGTGGGTGAGGAGCTTGAAGGTGATCCTCTTGTCCACGGGGAGCCAGTGGAGGTCCTTCAGGTGGTGGGAGATGTGGCATCGGCGGAGTACGTCGAGGACCAGTTGGGCGGAGGCGTTTTGGATGCGGTGGAGGCGTCGGATGTCTTTAGATGGAATGCCTGTGTAGAGTGCGTTGCCGTAGTCCAGTCTACTGCTGACGAGGGCCTGGGTCACCGTTTTTCTGGTTTCCGTCGGGATCCATTTGAAGACTCTACGTAGCATGCAGAGGGTGTTGTAGCAGGAGGAGGAAACTGCGTTGACCTGCTTGGACATGGTGAGGGCGGAGTCGAGGACGAAGCCCAGGTTGCGTGCGTGGTTGGTTGGTGTTGGAGGAGGTCCCAGTGCAGTGGGCCACCAGGAGTCGTCCCAGGCCGAGGGGGTGCGTCCGAGGATGAGGACCTCCGTCTTGTCAGAGTTCAGTTTCAGGCAGCTTTTTCTCATCCATTCGGCGATGGACTTCATTCCTTCATGGAGGTTGGGTTTGGCGGTGTGTGGGTCTTTGGGGAGGGAGAGGATGAGCTGGGTGTCGTCGGCGTAGGAGAGAACGTTGAGGTTGTGCTGACGGGCCAGTTGTGCGAGGGGGGCCATGTAGACGTTGAACAGCGTCGGGCTTAGGGAGGAGCCTTGGGGTACGCCGCAGATTATGTTGGTGGCTCCGGAGCGGAAGGGAGGGAGTCGGACTCTCTGGGTTCTGTCGGAGAGGAAGGAGGAGATCCAGTTGAGGGCTTTTTCTTGTATTCCGGCTTTGTGGAGGCGTGTTAGTAGGGTGTAGTGGCAGACCATGTCGAAGGCTGCGGAGAGGTCCAGGAGGATGAGGGCTGATGTTTCGCCGTTGTCCATGTGCTGTCTGACGTCGTCTGTGGCGGCAAGGAGGGCAGTTTCGGTGCTGTGGTTGTGTCTGAAACCGGACTGGGAGGGGTCCAGGATGGAGGAGTCCTTGAGGTGGTGGGTGAGCTGAGCGTTAACGATCTTCTCAATGACCTTCGCAGGGAAGGGGAGGAGGGAGATTGGGCAGAAGTTTTTGAGGTCGTTGGGGTCTGCCCTGGGTTTCTTGAGGAGGGTATGGATTTCGGCGTGCTTCAGCTTTCCGGGAAGGTTGCGGTTTCGAGGGATAAGTTGATGATCTTTCGAAGTTGGGGGGCGATGGTAGAGTCGGCTTTGTTGTAGATGTGGTGGGGGCATGGGTCTGAGGGGGATCCTGAATGGATGGAGTTCATGATCTTGCAGGTTTCCAAGTTGTCTACATGGGTCCAGGCGGTTGGTGTAGGTGGAGCTGTCGGAGGTGGGGTCTGGCGGAGGCGTGGTGTTGAGGCTGTCGTGGATTTCGGCGATCTTCTGATAGAAGAAGGTGGACAGGGCGTTGCAGAGTTCTTGGGAGGGTGTGATGTCATTGGCGTTTTTGTCACTGGGGTTGGATAGCCCTTTTACGATGCAGAAGAGTTCCTTGCTGAGGCAAGCCCGTCTGCGCCCGTCCGCGCCTGGACCGCGCCCAGCGCCACCCCCCCTGGTCCGCACCCCCCGCACCACCAGATGTCGCTACTCAGCCAGCGAACTCATCACCCTCAACCCCGGCCCCTCCACAACTTGCTTCCAGGCCACACCGAAGAACACCAAAGGACCCTTCTCCTGCCGCGCCTGCAACTTCACCTGCAACAGAACAAGGGAACCTGCAACAACCAGCACAAACCACCTCCACTGCATACTCCTCAACACACGCTCCGCACGAAAGCACGCCATCGAGCTCTGGGACCTGCTCGACACCATCGCCCCAGACGTAGCCTTCCTGACCGAAACCTGGTGGAACGACTCTTCAGCACCTGACATCGCCATAGCCATCCCGGACGGCTACAAGATCACCAGAAGAGATCGCCCCAACGGAATCGGAGGAGGAATAGCCATCGCCCACAAATCTACCCTCAAAATCCACACCCACACGGACGACACCCTCAAGACCGCCGAACACCTGCACTTCCAGATCCACACTGACCCCAACACCACCCTCAGGGGAACGCTCATCTACCGACCCCCAGGACCACAAGCACCCTTCAGCGACTCTATCGCTGACCTCACGAGCACCCGCGCCCTCGCCTCTACGGACTACATCCTCCTTGGAGACCTCAATTTCCACCTGGAGAACGACGCTAACACCACATCGCTGATCGACAACCTCTCCAACCTCGGCCTTAGACAACTGGTCAACACACCCACCCACATCGCCGGTCACACGCCGGGGTTGAGGGTGATGAGTTCGCTGGCTGAGTAGCGACATCTGGTGGTGCGGGGGGTGCGGACCAGGGGGGGTGGCGCTGGGCGCGGTCCAGGCGCGAACGGGCGCAGACGGGCTTGCCTCTGGCGCGCCTCCGGCGCGCAAGCCATTAAGAAGGGAGGAAGGAGGAAGGAGGGAAGAGGGAGGAGGGAGGAGCAGCTGGGAGGCGGGAGGGAACGGCGAATGGAGGCGCGAGGGGGGCGGGGCCGCAGGGAGGCAGCGGCAGGGAAAAGCGGCAAGGGGAAGCGCACAAGGGGCGAAAACAGCGGAAAAAGGCACAATTGGAAGAAAAAGCACAAAGGCACAAAAGCAAGTCACAGAATACAGAATACAGTCACAAATACGGTGAAACAGCACAATGCAAAAGCGGATTACAGCAATCTAAAAAAGGCACAAATGGGGGCAAAAATGCGCAAGGAAGCAAGGCGCAGAAAACAGAATATAGTCACAAATACGGCGAAAATGGCACAATGCACACGAGTCTAGCGACGCTTACCAGAAGCCCACTAGACACTAGGGATGCGGCGCAGGAGGATGCCTGCGGGTGGAGGAGGGCCTCGAATACGCTAGCAGCAGCGTGGGCCAGGGACACGGACACATCAAGGTGGTGCTGCGGACGTGGGGGGGCGAGTTCTTGACCGAAAACAGGTCAGAGGTCGCTCACCCTCGACGCGCAGCGCCAGCCATTAAGAAGGGAGGGAGGAGCGAAAACTGTTGGTGAGTCATAGGTTGTGAGGTTCACCCACAGCAAAAAGGTCACATACCAGATGGTCAAAAAGCAAATATTTGAGGTGGATTTGATTGGCAGAGCCCATTTCCTTACAGGTGTTGTGCCCAACGAGATCCATTCAAAGTTGGACATCCGCTGGCTGAGGATCCACAGAAGCTGTTGGTTTTTTTGTGTATAAAAAGCACAGAGCAGGAAAGTTAAAATTTTGCCACCAAGAAGTCCTTCCTCAGCCGAATACTTTTCACGCCTTTGCCCAGGCAAGATTTGTACATTCCTGTTAGCCTCTTTTTTGAGGCTCAAACGCTTCTAGTGAGGTTGCCTGCACACTATAGCCATCCTGGTTGTGTTGAAGATTGCTACTTTTTTCTGGGGGGTCCAGCTAAAGCTCCAGAAGTCTGGGAAGTCAAAAAATGGACTAAGTTCTACTTTTTTCACCTTTCGGGAGTAGTACCTCTTGGACCGTTCTGAGACTCACAGGACCTACTGAACATCACTTATGGGCCAGGGCCCTCTCCAGCAGAGGCCACCTGCAGGGTTCAGTCCAGGTACAGTAGAAACTCATCATTGGTCATTCCAAGAAAAGTGCCTGTTGTAGTGTTTGATATTCCTGTAGCCAGCTAAGCACTGGAGTCCACTTATTAGTTCTGGGTGCAAGAGGGAGCATGTCCAGCCCTTCAGGTCTCCACAAAGGATACAGTCAGCAAGTTGAGTCCTCTTATTTTCTTCCACAGGTTCAGATGTGTTCTGAGGAGCTAGTGGTGAGATCCCACTTTCATACAATTCACTTGGCCTTGGGTTGTGGTGAATCATGTATACCTCCTAACCAATGAGCAAAAAGTTCCCAAGGGCAAACATTCCCCTTTTGCAGCACTCTCTGTTTCCTTTACTGCAATCTATCCCAGAGTACGATATTCTAGGGAGAATCAATATGGCAAAACCTTTCTGCCACTGGTGGAGCCACGTAGCCCGCCCAGGGGGTTGTCAGGGAAATGTTAATCCTCTCCTACTCAATCACAAAAACCGGTACTGGTTCCAACTCTCCTGCTGGGTTGGGGCTAGGATGGCAATAGCGTGTTCTGCAAATAAAAGTCCTCTGTTACTCAGATCTCACTTTACACTTAACTCTCATTGGGCAGGCTTCTCCCTGGTCCTTGTTAAGTTACTGAAGTTCCCGAACCTTCCTTGAGGGAGGATGAGTAACATATGTCACACAGAGGTCTGCTTGCCAAAGGGGTCAAGCCATTGTCCCTGCTCTCGGAGCAGTCTTCATACCTCGTGAAGGGGAACACATTGACAGGTAGACCACCTGCAGGCAGGCTAATGCTACATAGTCTTCCGGAGCTTCAGTCAAGAGAAGTCTAACTTTTTAAAATGTACACTTCCTGTATGTTTATCAAAAATCTAGTTTCATCATTTAATTGGAATCTGAAGCTTAGTTCAAGCCAAAAATACCAAAATCATTTTAATTGTACCTTAGTATTGCTCATAGAAAGAGCTATAGCTCAATAGAGTGAAAATAATCTTCGGGGCTAGTCAATGTGGGAACATGACAACCTTACTTTCTTATATGTTGCACTTTTAAATGCTAGGATACCTGGCATACTTAGGGGTGACAGGTAATATTTAGCAGTAAGGTTCTTTCCTGTTAAAAAAGTTATTTTGAAAGATCCATCTGAAGATGTAAAAGCTGCAGTAGTCAGGCTACAAGTGCAGACCCAAAGCCATGTTTTCATTGTCAACAAAGTGGAATGCACAATTTGTTAGAAGATGTTAGATTTGCAAAAGAAATATACCATTACATCTACTGGACTCTTCTGGTTGCGGGATATATAGGGCTTGTAGGTTCATCAAGAATTCTAGGTACCCAGAGCCAATAAAGGAGCTGCACCTTGCAATGGGTTTTCATTGTATACCAGCTACACAGCAATTCATTTGGCAAAATTTATGTGAATTACAGGGCATTGCTCAAATAGACGTCTTTTTTATGCACTGTCTTAAATTCGGAAGGATAAAATTTAGAGAAAGACAAGGGACAATAACACCTGTTCTTCTATTCTGTGTTTTCCCTAGTCTCCCGATAAAAATGGTACCTCACTTGCGCAGGTAGGTTTAGAGCCCGCGGCAGGAAACGCAACATGGACACATCACATTTTTACATTGAAATCTGATGTGTTCTTTGCAAAGTGCCTAGCTGTGGATTTTGGCCTCTAGCTCAGCTGGCACTTAGAGAAACCTACCAAACCTGTGCATTTTATAAAACTAGACACCTTGGGGAATCCAAGATGGGGTGACTTGTGGGGCTCTAACCAGGTTCTGTTACCCAGAAACCTTTGAAACCTCAAAATTTGGCAAAAAACACGTTTTCTCACATTTCAGTGAGGCAAAGTTCTGGAATCTGAGGGGAGCAACAAACTTCCATCTACCCAGCATTCCCTCAGGTCTCCCGATAAAAATGGTACCTCACTTGTGTGGGTAGGCTTAGTGCCCGCGACAGGAAATGCCCCAAAACACTACGTGGACACATCAAAATTATCAAATACAAAATTACCTGTTTTTTGCGGGGGCACCTGCGTTTTTGGTCCTGGGCTCAGCAGCCATCTAGGGAAATCTACCAAACCCAGACATTTCTGAAAACTAGACATCCGAGGGAGTCCAGGGAGGTGTGTCTGCATGAATCCCCCAGTGTTTACTTATCCAGAATCCTCAGCACACCTCAAATTTAGCTAAAACAAAACATTTTCCCACATTCCTGTGTGGGATCACTGCACCAGTACAAATTTCCTTCAGTCTCCTGATAAAAATTATACCTCACTTGTGTAGGTGGGCCAAATGCCTGTGACAAGGAAGAGCCAAAAACAGGTCGAAAATGAGGGGGAACCAAAGCGAGTCTAAAAGGGCAGTTTTGAAAAAAACATTTTTAGGCTGACAAGTGGGGCAGAATTTTTATCGGTATAGATGAGACAATGCTGGGTTGTAGGAATTCTGTGGATTCCTGCAGATTTCGGAAGGTTCCGTCACAAAAATGTGGGAAAAATGTGTGATTTCAAGCAAAGTTGGAGGTTTGCAGGGTGTTGTGGTTAAGAAAATGGTGCGGGTGCTTGTGAAGCACACCACCCTAGACTCATATAGATAGTTAGTTTTCAGAAGTGTCTAGGTCTCGTAGATTTTTCTAGATGGCAGCATCCCAAAGTCCAAAAAGTGCAGCCCTCACCATTCCAAGTGGGATGATTTTCAGAGTTAGACAAGCTGTCATGGCCCAAATATAAAACCAAAACCCATAGTAATCAAATGTCTTCTTGTTTTCCATGGGATAAGATGATTTAGTGTGCGAGGGGATAGCTGAAAGACTGTCACCACCTTCACTTGGGGTGGGGGGCATATCCATGCACATACTGGTTGGTAACCACCAGCCCACTATTTTTTTTTTTTTTTTATTCCCCAGCATCTAGTACACTTTCTGCCACCTCCAGGGAGTGGATCGAGGGCAATTGCCCCATCTGCCCACCGGTGGGCAGAAAAACTTTGTACCCATTTACTTGGGGTAGGGTATGGCCATACCCCCACCCTCTTTTTGATAAAAAATCTTCCCTAGTCTCTGGGGGGCTTTCTGCCCCACTTGGGGGCAGATGGGCCTTACTAAAATAGCCTGAACCGCCCCCAAGGTGGGCAGAAATGACTTAAAATAAATTTGCCCCCCAGGGAACGACCCTTGCCTAAGGGGTCACTCCCCTTAAGTGAAATTGGTGCAAAAAAAAATCCTGGTGTCTGATGGTTTCTGCCCTCCCCCCTGGGGGGGGGGGCAGAAAATGCCTAATAATAAAATCGCCCCATGGGGAGCGACCCAATAACACCAATGTGTTATAAAATTAAAGTTGAAATTATGTTTAAATTAAAAAGGATTATTAAAATAATTTGTCATAAAATATTTTTGTAGTATTGCTATGTAATTAGTATGATTAAATAACATGCTTAGATACATTTGTAAAAGGTTTAAATAAATTAATTTATTTTAAAATTATTTACTTTGGGGTGCGATATGAAGTCCCTGCCTCCTTTATTTTCTAAGGGAGGGTGTTCCAATACCAATGTTTGACTACTTGTGGTGTGGGCCTTGCCTCAGCTGATCTATAGTACATATATTAAGTTTGGGAAGAACTCACAGAGTTTCTACTTTGTGGAATTCTACGGAGTTAAATAAAAACTATGTGCGATTCCGCAGACATCGCTTGTGGCGAAATTCTGGTCTGTGCACACAGTAGTAACCACACAACAAAAAATGACCAACCGACCAAAGGTCATTATATTTAAATAGCCAACTGGGGTAGTGATATCATCATGACCTCTTCCCTTTACTTTACTTTTCCAAGTTGCAAACTCTGCAGCGGTTGCTGCTTCATGTTAGTGCTGCTCTGCCTGCAGCTCGCTGCTGACTGGTGTTCTGCTCTACTAACCTCCTCCCACCTCTCAGCATCTTTCAACCAGAGTAGTGCGCAGCAAGCGTAGGCCTCTTAGCCAAGCAACAAACTGACAGCTAATAGATACAGCAAGCTGCGTCCAGGCCCGTTCTTGATAACCAATCGCAAATTAAGTCATCCATTCAGAATGCACACTCCGGTCATCGCCTCGACTGGAGTCAATAGCAGCTCACTTTGAACCTTGCTTTATAACCTTGACATTGCCTTTAGATTTATTTGGTAGACATGTTAAAATGTTTCAGTTTTTCAAAAGAGCATGAAAGTAGTTTCTAGGCTATTGTTGCTACATCTGGCCCTTAGTTCCTAATTGTTTAGAAAAATCATTCTAGAATTAATCAGAATGGCATACTTTTGGTAAAAACATGTTTTAGTAATATACATTTTGATGTGTGTTGTCAAACTAAATTCATGTTAGTATGATGATACACTCCTTTGCTTTTATTAGCTTTAACCATTTTTTGTGTAGTTCCTATTTTGCTTACTATTACACCTTCAAAGCTCAGAGGAAATTGTGAGGTACACAGAGCTACTAAGAGTATGTCCTAAAGAAGGCTGCCATCTATTAAGGTTGCTCCAAATTGGTGATGTTTTCTACACCAGGGATTCTATGGATGTTGTTATATAACTGAACATATTAAATGCTCCAGCTAGTAGTCAAATGTCTGGTTAGCTAATGCTGAACACCTGGTTCACTTTTTCAATAACTTTTCAAATTCTGTGGTTCCTGGTGCTGTCTTTTATAAGGACTCTTTGTTTGCAGGTGTATTATAAACATGTATATATATATATATATATATATGTAT
The DNA here is from genome assembly GCF_031143425.1 of Pleurodeles waltl. NCBI lineage: Eukaryota > Metazoa > Chordata > Amphibia > Caudata > Salamandridae > Pleurodeles > Pleurodeles waltl. The sequence goes on along the minus strand of NC_090448.1, from coordinate 253,113,128 downwards.
ATATATATATATATATGGATTGTGTAACAATACATTATTAAATTATAATTTAGGGTTTAATGTAGTGGTAGTGAACTTTTGTGTAGTATCCGTTTTTCCTTTTCCGATTTCTGTTTTGTAACTCTGATATGTGAATGACTGGATATGATTTATTTTGAGGGTATACCCAAAAACAATCTTTAAGCAAATCGTGTAGGTTGGGTTGTGGCGAGGTTTGAAAGCAATCCCCTGATGTTTGGAGAATGGGTTTACAGAACATATATAATAGCAGTGTGTTGATCTTTATGAATCGCTCAATTGAACTAAGACAGGCCAACTATGTAAATTTACAGTTTATCCTTGAAAACAATTGGTTTATCCCACAATGTGTGTTGGTAAGACAACAGCAAGGTTAAAAATCTAAGTCAAGCAGTGGCCTTGTAGGGCATGAACAACTAGAAACAGCGAGTAGAAGAAACTCAATAAGCAGAGGATGTCACTGTGGGAGGCTGTATGGCTATTGGTTAAACTCATGCTAAATAAAAAACACATAACAATTAAAAAAGAGAAGTTGGAGAGGAGGCCAGAATCAATTTTTTCTGATTCTTACCCACACAGCAATGCACTCGCTGGGTAACTAATGATGGCTAGCCTAACACGCCCACCAAAACCGACACAGCCTAAATACAGAGGGGCCAACTCACTTGGGGAAATAAAAGTGCAGCGTTCTCCCCACACTTTAATGATCGCATAAGCCTGCGCACAAATCTCTCCATGGATGGTATTCATTATTTATCTTTGGGAATATCCACCCTTTTGTATGATTAAATGTGGAAGTGGAGATTCTTCCAACTGAAATTACTACTATACATTTCCTAAAATTTCCTTCCTAAAATTACCTTACGGCTGGATTTCATCATTATCGTCATCAGCAGTTTTGTAAATTGCAGCTGTTACTTTTAGAGGTGTCCTGACACTTAGAAGGGAACAGGCAGAAGACAAGGTCACCAGACACATTAGGAGGAGAGATGGGTTTTTAGCTTCATACAAAACTGTGAGTGAGGGGTGAAGTCTTTAATCAACAACAGAAAAACTTTCCAAAACTGGCCCGCAAAATGGAAGGTTCTTTCTCCCATTTGTGACTTCTTCACCATAGGCAGTGAAACATTAATCTGTTGGGTAGAACAGAGCTGCTGGATTGGTACGTAACTCCTAAAATTGTCCTGGTGGTATATTGGACCTTTGCTGAGAAGGGCTTATGTACTGTGCAAAGTGTCTTAAATAGATTTGGGCGAACTATAAATTAGACCGGCATAAGTTGTATCATTTTGGGAATTTTGTCTTACACTTTTTAGGACTAGCCCCTTCTACCCCTTTTATGCAGCCAATCCCTGTTTTGCTATGTTATGGTGCTGGTTTTTTAACTCTGCCACTGGGTCAGTGCCAGTCCAGGGCTCAGTGTACATGCTCGGACCCAAAAACATGTCAAATTGGTGTACACCTGTTTGAACTAATTAACTTACCTATAAGTCTCCTATAACAGGTACAAAGTGTACCCAGGGCCTGTAAATGTAATGTCACTAGTGGACTGCAGTACACATTGTGCCACCACTAAATTGACAATGCAAAACATGATAGCAGGCCTGATGATAGAAAGTAACCGTGTGAGAGGCCTAGACTCTCTTTTTAAATAGTACCTCCAACAAGGTCTGAAGTGCCTCTGAAGAAGGAAACATCTTATTTAAAAGTAGGACATGCAAAGGTTTAGTGTTAAATATGCCCTTACATTCCTACAGTGACAATGCCCTAACAGCTATTTTCACTGCAACAGGATTTGCTGTTCCATAGGAAAACATTGGTATAAGCGATTCAATTCAATAAAGTTATCTCCACCAGGAACCACATAAAATAGAATTCTTCGACTTTTTAAACATTTATTACAAATGCAGTGCATTAGTAAAGTCTGATTTGCAACAAGTTACAAAAGGTACTTTCAAAAAGTTACATTTAGCCTGCCTAGAGCCCCTAGAACCCCATTTGCTGTGCTTTCAACTGTCACCCAGGAGCGGAACAATTCCTAGGTGCATAGTTCTTTATTAGGTGTTAAATGACTCCCAGAGCTGATACAAAGGCCTTGGGGCTGGAGAGACATTGCTCCTCCCCTCACAGAATGTGCCCAGTCCCTTGAATACTTTTAAAGGATGCCTACCTTGTCACTGGTATATAGGTCACACTTGGGCTTGCTTCCCTATTGTCCTTCTAAGAAGCCAGGCACCAGTCCCAATAGGAGGGGAGCTGCCCCTAGAATCACAAATGAGGAGCTGCTTATGTCCCTGGCCATACCTCTAGGGTGGGCACAGGAGTGCTGCACAAGGAAGGTATAGCTATACCCTGTTGGATTTTGGTAGAGAGGGGCCTTGTAGGACTGTCCAGCACAAAATAACTGCTGCTAAAGTGGGTAGGGCTACTTCTGGTAATGTTTTCCCTATTGGTTAGGCAGGAGTCAGGATTCACTCATACACAAAGGCTAGTGCCAGGCATACATGTGGCACTCCTGGTCACCCTCTTCAGAACAATACTGGATATATGGAAGACAGAAAATGGATTGCACCTGCTGTTGAGACCTGTGAGGAGAACTATAAGGGATGGAGCTAATCCCACCTGTACCCAGGACAAAAATGTGGACTCCGAGGGTCAGTGGGATGACCTTAAGTTAAGCTAAAGGGATACAAAAGCTGCAAGAAGCACACCTATCTCAAAGCCCAGCCGATCAGTTTCAACTGTGCCTGCCCTGCACCCTGCTGGTGGCTTCTGTCAGAATAAGTTCTTACCCCCAAATCCCGAAATCCTGGAATAGTTGGTTGGTGTCAGAGTGTACTCCTCTTGCCCTAACACAAAAGCTGGAACTTAGAAATTTTTAAGAGACGTTCTGCCTGGAAAACCCTACTAGGACCTGGACCAACCTGCTAGCCGGTTCGCTAAGGGTGCATCGTTGGTGGCCCTGAATTCGCCACAGCTCCAGCTTCATTCTTTCCTGCAGTAGCAAATCTCCTTCACAAGGCGCAACGCTGACTAGCATCTGACAAAGTCAAACTCTCTTTGGCTACAACCTGCAGGCTTGCCCTCCAGTGATGAAATCTGACCTCCAGAAAAGAGTCTAAGCTCCTAATTAAGAGTTTGGTGGATGGAAAACTCCATCTGCCAAACTCCTTACAGGGTGACTGCAGCCTTCATGGCAACCACCCTGCCAGAGTTATTAAGAGTTTCCTGCAAGGTCGGTGGGCTGAAACCTCAGTTTACACCCATCGTTGTAGGGGGAAATAGGCTACAGCATTATCTCTGGCTCATAATCGAGCTGGCTGCAATGCTGTAGCCCATAGGGAGCACCAGCATACTCGCAAAGGTCACTATCAAACAGTGCAACGGTGTTGGGCAGGGGGGGCCCTATACTGCCCATGGCAAGTGCATGAGCAGTGCAGGGGACCCCCGTGGCTCCCTGCACCTGTTCTCCACCAGCCTTTTCATCGTGGTTTTTCCACCATGAAAAGGCTGACGGAGAACAAGGTCATAATCCACAGGGAAGCACTGCATGCAGCGGTGCCCTGGCGGATTACGATCTCTGCCACCGCCAGGCAGTCAGGATCATGGATCCTGGTGGTGCTGGTGGTTCCCTTGTGGTCTGACTACCAGGGTCTTAATGTGGTGGTCGGACCGCTGCAACAGCGGCAGTCCTGACTGCCACCATGAGTGTGGTGGTCGGAAAACCACCACACTTGCAATGAGGCCCTAAGTCTGAAGGTATAAATGTTCACTGGGTCTGACAGCTTCATAGGTGTGAACTCCTGACTTTTCTAGCCTTCATCAAGAGGTTAACTGAGACTTCATCCTTTGTCAACCTGTCCTCATAAAGTCTGTCTTTGGATTTAGCTTGCAGCCTTGCCCCAGTGAAGTCTCTACCCAGTGTAATCCTAAAAAAAGTAGGACTCCAGCCAGGCAGATTTTGCAGTCCCCTGTTTCTGAATAACTTAGAATTTTATAATCTATTTTCTGCATCAATATATATATATATATATATATATATATATATATATATATATATATATATATATATATATATGCAAAAAACAAAGGAGAACTCTGGGAAGTTCCCAATTTAGGTGGAGAGCTGCTCTGGTAAGGAGCGCTCTGCAACACCAGCGACACTCTAGATTTGCTCACCTCAAATGTCTGCTTATCTAGCAAAGTTTTTAAGCATAGGATCAGCACAGTGCTATCCTCGCCGAGCTAGATAGTGACAAAGTCTTTTGCCATTTGTACAGCAAAATCTTTAAGCATAGGATTGACATAGTGTCATCCTCGCCGAGCTGTAAAATGACAAAAGCCATTTACCACTCCAGGCACAGTATGACAGCTTTGGACTGGTCAAATACCGTCCAAGCCAACCTGGAATAAGTAAAGCAACCCCTGACACGTGTTTCGCTCTCACTTGAGCTATTCAGAGGGGTATAGCTTTGTCCAGACACAAGGGAGCACCCAGTATAAGTCAAACCAAGGCCCTTTCAGGGTTAGAGTGATGCATACATTATGCAAAAAACAAAGGAGAACTCTGGGAAGTTCCCAATTTAGGTGGAGAGCTGCTCTAGTAAGGAGCACTCTGCAACACCAGCGACACTCTAGATTTGCTCACCTCAAATGTCTGCTTATCTAGCAAAGTTTTTAAGCATAGGATCAGCACAGTGCTATCCTCGCCGAGCTAGATAGTGACAAAGTCTTTTGCCATTTGTACAGCAAAATCTTTAAGCATAGGATTGACATAGTGTCAAAGTTACAAAACAGAAATCTAAAAAGGAAAAATGGATACTACACAAAAGTTCACTACCACTACATTAAACCCTAAATTATAATTTAATAATGTATTGTTACACAATCCATATATATATATATATATATATATATATATATATATATATATATATATATAAATATATATATATATATATATATATATATATATATATACATAATATACATACATATATATACACACACACACATATATGTAATTTGATCTTGATGCAGGCTTATATATACAAACAAAAATGTAGATATTTATATAGATATTGGAGGACCTTTAAGTGAGAGACAGAGTCAGAAGCAGAGGTAGAGCTAGAGAGGTTCAGAGTGAGAGGAAGATTATATTCCGAGGCAGCCCCTGAGAAGGTGGGGACCAGGGCAAATGCCCACTTTGCCCATTCCTTAAAAAGTCTCTGACTCTACCTTTTCAAAATATTTCTAAGTCCTTAGGTAACTCTTTGACCAGACCAACTGGGTCCTCGTATTCGACACATGCTCCATCATAATTAGCCTCAAACCGTACCCTTGTCAGGATCCAGCAGAACTAGTTGCCCTTGTTTGCCATGCTGTGCTTTTTGGCTCTATTTTTATTTAGAAAGTTAAAAATTCTTATCTTTGTTTCTTCCTATTGGATTTTGTCATTTTGGTGCCATTTTGTTCATGAAAATAATATATTTTTTCATAAATTAAAGTGGGATTTTTATTGAATTGTCTTGTTGACTTTCTAATTGTTTTGGTACTTCTAAATGCTTTACTCATTTTCTTAAGTTAAGACTTTCAGTTCCAGGGACTGAGCTCTGGTTTAAATTAATGAAACCTTTAACAGACCTTGCAGGAATAGAGATGTACGGCAATATGTACAAAAGCATTTTTGCAGTCAGAAATAGCCCAATTTGCATATTTGGGCTGTTTCCGACCACAAAAATGTTTTTCCATTTGTATAAAACACAAATTGCACTCCAGTCACATGATACTATATTATAATATGTGTGTAGCGATTTGGGATTTGGGCATGATTAGGGCATCCCTTCCAAATACCAAATTGCAGTGCTGTGTATGAATGTTTTGCAACCAAATTACGTTTGCAAATCATTAACTTTTTACCGATACCTCAAGTGTGGTGGCAACCATTTGCAAAAAGGGAGGGGTCCCTTCTGGAAACTTTGCCCTTTGTGAATGATGAAATAAATATTTTTTAAGATCAGACAGTGGTCCAAGTGAAAACGGGATGCAAAAAAAAAAGATTGTTTAGTAAAAAGCAACCAGAGACATGGTGGTCTTCTGACCCAAGCACCCCACCATCCCTGTGATGGCTGCAATTCCGAATGGGTAGCAAATAGCAAACTACCTTGTAAATATTCATGAGGTTGGTCTATTTGCAACTCCATTAGGAATCACTATCTGACGTTTGTAGGTTTTCAGACATTAGGTATTGCGATTTCCTAACTGCAATTCGGTAAAAATCTCAATTAGAAAATTGCAATTTCTATTTTTGTATATATGGCCCATTATTATTTGTAGTAGACTACAAACCACCCCAAATAAGAACCCACTATCTCACAGGCTTGTTCAGAAAAATTCACAAAATTACGCCATTACTTCACTTTGCGTGATTACATGGCATTCATAGTAAAATTTTACAGTCAAATGTGCTATTTGCAGTAAGATTTTACTGTAAATGCAGAGGAACAACAAGTGTGAGCAGCTGTTGTTTGCAATGATTTGATTTTTTGCATTTTTTTATATGAAGTGTGTCCTTGTGTCAAATATTAACGCGAGGATGCATTTTGTGCTAAATATAGTGCAAAATGACACAGCGTACGCCAATAAAGCTGCACTTTAGTTCCTCAAGTGGCTGATGCCGGGTTAAATTTACATCAAAAATGCTGCATTCTTTGTTAATCTGCGCTGCTGGTTCGCACTCCACTGGCATGTCTGGCCACAGCGGTGAAATGGGGTATAGTTGTCCTCCAATCATGTTGACACCAAAGTAACAATAAATCAGTATACACTATAAAATTAAGCCAGTAAAAACACCCAAGACTTCAGTTAACTGCAGGCTGTCTGATTACAAAGACACTGGTGGGACTTCCAGGGCATTTTTCTTCATTTCAGGCTTCCATTTCCTTTTCTCTTAATCTTCCTTTTAATTTCTACTGTAGGTTCAGTTTCTCCTCAATTTCCTCCCATGCACAGATCCTTTCTCCAGTCATCACTAGTGTTGTAGTTAAAGATGGATCCTTTGTAGAATATAAGATGTATGTTTATTCGGCTTAATTGCAGGTTACAGGTAATGCCCCACCTGGAGCAGCATCCTTGCTGCTCATCCCACTCTCATCAACTCACCATTCACACCAACCAGGCACTCATCAACATTCCATGACATCACACACATACACACTGTCTGAACAGCAGGGAACTGGTAAGTAAGGAAATAATGGAATGGAATGGAACAATTCATGTCACAACAGTGATACGGGCCGGAGGTTAACCAAGTCCATTGGGTCTGCACTGGACTTTTTTAATATTGGCATAGGCCTAAGGGCCTATGCCTCCTCCTCTGTTATGGAAAACTCAGAATGAAAGCGAACAGGGAAACAGTATTCACTAAAGCTAATTCACACACACCTATTAAAAATTAATCCTTGTTTATGCATGGTAAAACAGTGTACTCATCACAGGTGAATAGGCTTCAGGTATGTTAACTAGTATCATGACATCTTCTATTTTGAATGTCTTGTGTTATCTGTTCATCCTCCATCTGCCACCGCCTCCCCTTCTGCTCCAATCAGTGTGCCAGCATGTGGACTAGCCACACTGTTGATGAATGATATAGACTGGAAAGTCTACAGTCTGCTCAGTTTTGATTTGTCTAACCATATCTTTCTCTACATTAGTGTCAGTATACTGAAAATATTTTCCACAATTAGGATCCTTTGTTCAGCATATCTCTATAACAGTACTAATGGCTGAACTTAAATCTCTGATGTTGTTTCCTTATGTCACAAAAGACATCCATCCATTGTGCTACCTTCTTAGTAAGCATTTGTTTGTGCGCCACCCACTATGTCCTCCAAAGTCCCCATTGTAGACAGTCATTGAATCACTGAGTGATATGTTCTTTGTAACAGTAACTGGCACCCTTGCATTATGTCAATGTCTCAAAAACAAAATACCTTTATCCCTTGTGGCTGGCAATTAGGTCTGTGCATCATACTAAATCTGGAGAAATATTTCCTTCCCCTCAATGTATCACTCTCAACAGCTTTAGGGAGACCAAGAGCCTGATGATGATGCCATACAATTCATGAGCAAAGGGCAGTGTGTAATGCAGGAAGAAAACCATATGAGATCTCTTCAGCCTCCACCACTGAAGAGTAAGAGGAGGCTAATGGCCCCCTTGTCGAACATCTAAAACAAACTCACATCCAGCTTGCAGTCTGTTTCCTAGGCATCTCCCTTGGATAGAAGTCCCAGAATGCAGCTAAAACGCCATAGATGCTTATGTCAGCTATGCAGGTCTCTCCTCCAAATACCTCTCAGCCTACCTACAGGTACCTCAGTAGACACCTCTGCTTCACCGTTCAACCAATGTACAACTTCAGTCTTCTGAGGGAGGGGAAACCCTTGGTGAGGAGGACTTCTCCTACATTCAGCAAATGCCCTCCCGCAACCTCTCAAATGTCAATCCTCTACAAGATGAGATGGTCAAGCATGCAGAGGATGTGTGGGGGTGGGTTGGGCAAATTATGGACCTCATTATGACCCTGGCGTTCAGTGTTAAAGCGGCAGTATTACCACCAACAAGCCGGTGGTAAAAGAAAATGGGATTATGACCCTGCCGGTAACCGCCAACACAGACAGCCACTTCAACACACCGACCGCCACAGTGGTAACGGCCGCTGGGCTGGAGACTTCGGTCTCCAGACCGGTGGCCATCACAATCCCACCCTCAGGATTACGACCCAGCCTACCGCCAGGGTTTTCGTACCAATCATACTGCCACCAAAACGTTGGCTTTAGGCACTATCAGTGCCAGGTAATCCCTTCCCTGGCACTGATAGGGGTCTCCCCTGCCCACCTCCCCTCCCCAGAGTCCTCCTTCACCCTCCCCCTCCCTCTCCTGCCCCACACACATATACACACCCACACGCGCACCCATTTACACACATGCACACACGCATACCCCCATCCACCCATGCATGCACACATACATACCCACACACAGCCACACACACCAACATACTTTGTCACGCACACACATTCACAACTCACAAGACATACACTCCCATTCAGTCATTCATGCACTCATTCAACGCGACTCACACCTGCATGCATGCATACCAAACCATACACACACACCCACAACACCCCCACACATGCACACAACACCTCCAACCCCCTCTCATGTCAGAGAACCTGACTTACCTGCTTGCAGGAGGTCCTCCGGCTGGAGACGGGACGCGGCGCTGCTGTCAGCAGCAGCGTTCACCAGCAAAACATCACTAGGTCTTATCATTGCTCATGATACGATTGTCTGTGTTTCTCTGGCGTGGCGGTGCTGCTGTCAGCAGTGCCACCTTATCGCCGTCCGCCGCATTGACCGTCGGCAGTATTCTACCAGCCTTCTTGCAGAATACCGTTGATGGTCATAATACGCGTGGACGGCTGGTAACCACGGCGGTGGTATGTTGGCAGCCGTCGCCATGGCGGTAGGCTGTAGTTATCGCCATAGTTATAATGAGGGCCTATGTCTTCTGTGAGTATCAGCTGTTCCAACAGCAATCCTTTGCGCAGAGGAATATTCACTAAATAGAAGCAACCCTAAACAAAAAAAATCACAAGGTTAATGGAGAGGCAGACATGTATCTTGGAGAACATTGAAAAATGCCTATGAAACACCATGAAGTTGCGCAGGGCACCTCTCCAGGTGTAAAGGGAGGAGATGCAAGACACTATGGGGGTCATTATGACTTCAGCGGACGGTTTACACTGTCTACCAAAGTCCCATTGGGCAGGTTGCCGTCAGTTTGGCCGCCTCCCCACGGGACCCACCTATGAGTTTCCCGCTGGGTCAGCGCACGGAAACAGAGTTTCCGCCTGCTGGCCCAATGGGAAACAGCCTACAGCATTGTCTCTGGCTCATAATAGAGTCGGCTGCAATGCTCAAGTGCATAGGGTTCACAAGCACCCGTCACGAATTTCACTGTCTGAAAAGCAGATAGTGAAAATCGCGATGGGACTCACCAAGGGGGTTCCTGCACTGCCCTTGGCAAGTGCATGAGCAGTGCAGGGCCCCCCCCCCCCCCCGGGGCTCCCTGCACCCCTTCTCCACCAGCCGTTTCATGGTGGTGGTACTGCCATGAAACCACTGATGGAGAGGGGAGTTGCAATCCCTAGGGCAGCCCTGGCAGATTAGGACCCCCAACAACACAAGTCCATCCTGTGGCAGAGGAGTGGCGCTGCTGACCATGGCACGACTGCTGCGGTCATAATGTGGAGGTCTGGCCACCGCCAAAGCTGTCGGACCACCGCTTTGGCGGCGATCTGACCACCACCACAACCCTGGCGGTCTATAAATACTCAGGGTCATAATCAGGGACTATGACTTAGCCAGGCAGATGACATGGGGCAGGGGCATCTTAAACTTCAGCTAGAAGTCATGGGCCAAATCAATTGAGGATAAATGCCAATCTGCAAGACCTGTGCCACCTGCTGACACTTCAAACAACCCACATTTAGCATCAACAAACCCACTTGTTCCCACTTCATAATCAGATACTAACCCAATGAGGGCCCACTATTGCATAGGCAAGCATGCACAAATCCCCACCCTGTTCATAGGCATGGACAGCAACTACCACTCCCATGAACAATTCACCCACTACTCATTATCCAATCCTCACAAAACACAGCAAAACCTTTGGAGTTATAAATCCCACCATTTTATATGTACAAAAAAATACTTTCTAAAACATTTTCAACAAATACTAATTGTACCTACATTCAGCGTGTGTGTTATCTCATGTGTGTCTGGCCATGAAGATGGGTGTATGAGAATAATATACTGTGCTCTTTTATATATTACATATCATTTAACATTTTTCCTTGGAGCAACACAATCACATATGTCTACAGGCATGCTCAAATGCTCAGAAATAAATATCATCATATCTAAGTTAGTTGTCAAATCAAAATATGTTTCAAATACATTTTTGATAAGGGAAAAAGAACATTGAGGTGTTAGGGGACGTTTTGGAGATAAACATCAACTCTCCTTGGCAAGGGGAGAAAGAAGAAAATTAGTAATTGAGGGTAGGGAGGAAGAGTAAACTTGGAGCGAATGGGCCATGGAAAAAGCCCTGGGAATATCAAGGGAAAAGTCTATTTACAGAGTCCGATGGGGGTAACTCAAAACGTATTGTAAATTGGCAGTTAAAGTGGCTCAAAATAAAATTCAAATACAATTGCAAATTCCATAGCCAAACAGAAATTTGAAGTCCATTCACAATCCAGGTGGTGTTCCCAACACTCTAGGTTGCAGGTAAAGATTTCTGGTCATTTTCAGGGTCTGACATCTGGAGGACTTAGATCTCCCCCTCCTCAGGTGCAGATATTTGGGTTTGGGATGGGACAGACATATGTGGAGATTCTGGACACACTAATATAGTCATAGGGACAGAGGAGGAAATACTGGGATACAGAACATCAGTGGTTGGAGGTGCGGTGTTTGGACAATATGAAATGGATGAAGTCAAGTATGACAGAAGGCAGCAGATCCCCCAGTGCTTTCAGCGTGCACCTCTCAATGTGTCTTCACCTCTGCCACTACCTTTTTGATATCCCGAGAGTTTAACCACTGACAAGCAATCAGCTGACTCCTGGTTGCCTGTAAAGTAGCAGTTGTAATATATTTCTGGACCAGTGTATGGGATAATACATAAGTACTCAGTGGTGCTAGGTGTGATTATTGCCCATGGCTGCTGATTTTGGGGCAGAGAAGTAGCATGAGAAGGGGTGGCAGGGAGTGCAGCTTGAGACCCCATTATTGTGGGGCCTCTGAAGTGGTGTAAGGGGTGACTTCAGACCAATTACAGAAGGGACGGCTCTTGTGATGCCTTGGATGTTTCTCTTTCTGTGCCAGGAGTTGCTCCGCTGTCCAATTCTTCCTAGCCTATGGTGTCAGATCTACCACCCCTGAGTGGTCTCCACAGTCTCCTTCCTGAATCACATCGATTGGGAGCAAGTGACTCTCCAGGCAGAAGAACATTCCCTGCTGGTGGAGTAGTCCTCTGTTTCAGTGGTGGTCTCTATCCTGTGCCCTTCTGATGGCCAAAGTCCATCCTCTCCTGTACATAATAATATGTTTCATTATTACAATACTTAATAAGACAAAGAGTGATATTGTCCCATTGGCCACTGTAACACTGTTTTCAAGACATAAGTTAAAGGATTACCAGAGGCCCTGTGTGGGCCAAAGAGGGAGAAGCATTTACTGCATTCATAAGCAGCACATTTTGAGAAGCACTCAGAATGTAGAGCACAACTGCCCTGGAACATTAACACGTATGGACACCCATGGAGCATCCTGTGAGCAGTTCTGTGCTTGGGACACATGCAGCAGCAGTTGGCTAGATTAATGCTGTGCTGGATGACCCATGTTCAACCTGGGCTTGTTCTTCGCGTTCTGAGTGAAAGCCCTGATTTTCAGAGCAGAGATGTGGGCAATTGTTTTAAAGCGCATTTCCAAAACAATGATCAATCAATAGAATGTAATCTGGGGATTTCAATCCAAGATGAATAACATTCCTTTTCCAGTGATGTCAATTCCTTCTATAAAATATATAAGGAGGCAGTTCTGAATGAAGCATGCTTTGCAACACATTTGTTCTCTAATTCGCATTGTGTCCTTTATTCCTTTGTTTTTATTTTTGTTCCAGATTTTTGCTTCTTTTATCTGAGACTTACACTGGATAATTTATCAGGATGTTTACCCTTCAGGAGGAGTCTGCTGCTTGCCATTCCCATCATACATTTCCTGCATCTTCAATTAAGTCTTTTAAGATTGCCAGGGTTTTTCCCCTTTTAGGTTTTCCTGAAATTTGAGACCGTCTTAAGAACAGACAGCCTTTTTCACATCTACTTTTCTGCATAGGGTGGCACCATGGCCACTGGAAGAAGTCAACATTTTTGAGGTACTCTAGAAGGGGACTCCGAAGATCAATCAAACATCCAGCCCTTAACAACTACTCACCTTTCCCAAGCAAGGGTATTATTCCAAAATTTCACTTTTAACTGTGGGTAATTATGGTTAACAAAAGTGCACCTGAAGTATGTATTATTTTCCACTAAAACATGATATACATACAGAAATGCCCCCGTAGCACATGAGATGGATGCCTTGACTCACTGTCGGTTATATTCACTTATAACGAGAAAGGGGAACATAGCCATGATTCAAAGTTCAAACAATGATAAGTGATGGATGTAGCATAAAAGGCTTAAAGCTAGACGTGGAATGGCAATTATTTCTATAGCCCTAATTACGAGTTGTACAGTAGTGGGGCAATTGTATTAAAACACATTAACTTACCATTACCAAACAGTAAAATTACCTATAACCATGCAATTACGAACAGACACCTATCGACTGGAGAATTAACATGTGGGGCTTTTTTTTACAGCCGTAAAACCATCCAGTCCTTGCCAGTGCAGAAAGGTTTGCCACATACATTTAACACCTGCTGTGAACAGGTGGTTAAAATATGCAGGCACAGTGCATGGGGTGATGGTGAGGGAATTAGAGGAGATAACATGGTTTTCTAACTTGGCAAAGCATTGTATGTTTCACATTATTAGATAAAGAAAGAGGAAGGAGACTTGGCTACACCTGCAGCCAAAGGCTCATGCGATTTATCAGGCTTTTTTTTCAGGCCAGAAAATCATGTTTGGTTCTCCCACACCTATAAAACGTAACAATTTATAATCAGGTGGTGGAAATTAACTCATAAAATCATGTGTTAATTTCACTCTGCCTAGATGACAATCAGGGACTAAGAGCCTGATTATGAGTTTGGCGGTTTTACCGCCGGCCTACAGTAGCAGCAGGCAAGTCAGGGCCGCCAAGCCAGTGGCCTCCTGCCCGTCATATTAAGATGTTTCTGTTATGCTTGCAGTCTTGTGGGGGTGGTCTTCCAATGGATAGGAACCTCACTTTTTGTAGGTTTTGTTCCACAATACAAATACATATGTGTGTATGTACACAAAGCAAGTCTGAAAATACACATGTATGTATTACACCTATGGAAAACATACCTTGACCAACAGCACGGGTCCAGGGCCATTGTAACAGTGAAGAAATGTACGAGTGGCTTACCTTAGGATTTGAAGGCCATGGTGTGTATTTTCATTGTGGGCAAGTGTCTGCAGCAAAGGGAGGAGCTAGACAAGGGGAACTGTGATGGGAAGAGGAGTGGAAACTGGATATAAGGTGAGTTCTTATCTTATATCGCTTGTTCCCCCCAAGTCGAGTCTGAAGGTCTGCCTGCCACAGTCGGCTTGCAAGTGAGCAACATCATAATCCCACCAGTGGGATTAGGGGCTGGACTCCAGCCGTCAGCCACTATAGCCTGTGACCGCCAGTGATGGGGAGGGAAAGACAGGCAGGGGCGGTGGGATACGGGCAGGCTTTCATCAATGGGACCGCCAACATCGTAATTCAGCTGGCAAGCCACCTAGTTGGTGGTCAGTGCTTCTGATGCTGCTGCGACAGTGGTACCAAGACTGCCCAAGTCATAATCAGGCCTTTAGTGTACATTATATGTAGAGGACTTGACAACGACCATTTTGTGTGTTCCAATGCCAAAATAGTCATGTTGTGTGTTTCACACTACCTATGATTTGCATTGGATGTGAAAGAATTAAACTAAATAGTATTTGTTATGTGCACTTAACAATGTTGTCACTGATTTAAAAAAAATAGGATCACATGGCAATGGTGAAATTATTATTTTTGTAAAAACAAAGATAAGTTCTTATGTGCCAACATGTGATGACTTTAAAAAAGTAGGTGATGAAAATAAAATTTTACAAATAGTAACATTAATGACATTCATTTAACACTCATTTAAGGAACGACATATCTTACAAAGAAATGGACATACAAAAAACACACTAAACCAATAACACTACAAAACTTTCAATTCACCTTCCTACTTCTTGTGGATCTCTAGCTGAATGTGGATGGCCAGCCACACTGATCTGAGGACAGCCCTATACAGTATGTAAAGCTTGGTGTAATAGATATTGGGCTGTAAAGCCACCCCCAGCACATACCATGCTTTCTGGTTTGACCAACGATTTGGTCCTCCTATCATTTGGGGCGTTCCGTAGCTCTATGGGTGTGAATATCCGCTGCCCTGTAACATGTAGTGATGACCGGCTAAGCTGGCTTTATTGTCCCCTGTGGAGCTGAGGATATATTTGGAGGACTCCCTCCCAGTAACCTTTATCTCCTCTTGGAAGAAACCAGGGACCCTCGCTTCTCTATCCTCACCCATTTGGGGGATTTCTGGAATAAAAAAAGAGCTTTAGAGCAGAGGCAGACTGTAGGTGGTTCTTGAATGACTCACGAAAAATCTACTTTCCATTCATGTATGTCACTTCCTGTTTATCTCAGTTGGAGAAAAACTTTGTCTCCGCCCGTAGTCCTCCTCTGCTTTTGAGTTCTCTTCCTCTATTACAGAGGCAGAGAAATCCACCATCTATCTAGAATAAATAGGAAATTAAATAGATGGGGACAATGAGTTGTATTGATTGATATGGGTGAAATGTGTTTGTGGATGTGAATGTTACATTGATAGTGATAGGTTTAGTACTGAAATTGTGATGGTGTAACATTGGTGTGTCAGAATAGAATATGTAGACTGTGTCATACTCCACCATTTATCAATGACACAACAGTTTCCAATAAGTGTGATTGGGAAACAAGTCTAGCAGTTTATGTAAAATATGAGGCCACTAATTGGTCACTCACCTGCACACCCTTATCTCTGTTCTGTGTCACACCCCAAGAACTTGGATGGGACCGTAGTTTAGGCTAAAGGTCTACCTGCACACTATCAAATAGTGGGGTTGTTCTACATTGAACTGGCTACTATAATCTAGCATGCTACTTCAGGAGAGTACTGTAGACACTCACCATGTGTTATAAAGACATCTGAAGTGGGACTTAATGATACTAAAACATAAACATTTAGGCAAAACCACAATGCAGTAAATTCTGACAACATAATTTACCCTGTGTTTCTATTTTTCCTCTGTTGTTCATGCTTTGTCTTTGGAATGCAAAATCTTTGATGAACAAAACTATTCCTACATTGGATCTCTTTTTGTCTTAAAAATTATCTGTTCATTGTATTACTGAAACATGGATTTCTCCTTTTAATTCTCACACCAAATGCTCTGTTAACCTCCTCTCAGTCAAACTGGCATATACTCGCATAGAAGTCAGGAATATTTAGGTCGTGTAGGCAGTCTCTTTCAGAATCCTTGACACATTCTTACTCTTTTCCTAATGCACTTACTTTAGAATATAGGGCTATATGAACAGAATTTAGGGACTGTGATTTCCTTATTGCAATTCTTTGTGCATCAAAATTAGGAAATTGTAATTCCTAATGGACAAAAACATACAAGCTTGAAATAGCGATTCCTAATGGGGTCACAATAGAACTACCTCATTAGTATTAAGGGAGCTAGTCAGGGGGACCAGCACGGTCCTCAATAACAGTTACCTTCACAGAAGAAGCAGTCCTCCAGCAAGTCCAGGAACTTTATCTGCGTTTCACAGGATTCCTATGGAATGGTCCTGATGAAAGGAATGAAGGATACTGAGGCTGCTCCAAGGAGATTGTGGATGTGATATTGTCAATTGGTATCTTCCTGCAGGTACTTCTCAGTCTATGAAGATGGTAAGGGGGATCTGGTTGTAGGATCACTATCCCAAGAGGTTCTTTCTGGTCTGCCGGAAGTCCAGTCGCCACTGGACTACCAGCCACTCGGTGTCACGGTCACAGGACGATACTTCCTGGGTTAATAACTCACCTTCTGAGGGTCCAAGCGATTCCCCTACAGCAGTCTTGGGTTCAGCAAGCTTTGATGCAACTCTTTGCATCAGGTCTTAGACCTTGGTGCTGCACGCAAGCAGTGGTAGCGACTGGAAGACTTTGGGCTACCAACTTGCCCCAGAAGGCTTCTTCAGCTGTTTTGACCCTGTGCTGAGAACAGGAGGCCAGTAGGCTGGCCCTTGGAGTCTCTTGGCTTGACTGTGCTTTGAAGACAGCTTCTCCTTGAGCAGGAAACGGCAGGCACTGTCCCTCTCTTTGCTAGACACCAAGTGCAGCAGGTGCTGTCTTTAGCCTCTCTTTGCTGGTCCCTGGGTGCAGTAGGGCAATATTCTTCAGCCCTTCTAGATTGGTCGAGATCTGACGTCTGGATATCAGTGGTGCCCTTCTTATGCTCAGAAAATTCCCTAAGGGCAGGATGCATTTAGTAGTAAATGGGCTACCAGGTCACGCCCCACCTGGCGACAACTTCATGTGAAGTGTGGCATCTGGCAATCCCAGGATGCATCATTCTGCCAATCCCCAAGAAAACAAGCCACCTCTCTCGGTGTTCAGACCCCCTGGCCCACCTCCAGGGTGTGTCTACCTCAGGGCTACATGCCACTGGGGGAAACTAGTTTGTCAACTGATTTCCACTCTTTGTTCCCAATGTCATCCTGTCTGCCGAAGCAATGGGGCAGCATTCCTCCACTAGACACATCTGTCATTTAAAGGTGCTTCCACCTAGAAGCCTGCCTTTTGGGGCTAACACCTAAGTGGCATCCTGCAGGAGGGAGATAACACATCCCTGGCCTGCAATCTTCATTGTTCTCATTCCTGAGAGTCATTGGCACGTCTCTCCAGGAGGGTAAACAAAGTATCTTGTGGAACAGGTTTACTTGTGCCCAGAAGGCAGAGGAGTTTAATGGCAACAAAGTGGCAGCTTTGCTAAAGCTGCATACTGCAACAAGTTACATTAATTTCAACTTGTCATACAAGTTGGGCTTAACGTAACAAGTTGATTGATACCTTGGAGTGCTCATTTTGGTCGCACCGTTCAGGAGTTAGCACACCTGAGGGGTCAGCATGGAATCATGTACTCGTTGATTGGGCAAACAAGTATTTCAACAGTAAAAATTGTAGTTTTGCGTGATTACTGCCAGGACATGTAAAGTACATACCCTGTCTGTGTCCTTTGATGTTCTATGCCTTAGGACTCTGTAGGCCTGCCAGAGGGGTGTCTCACACAGAGGTATAGGGGAAGGAGTGGCTTTGCCAGTGCTTTCAAGGGCAAAGTCAGACTAGCAGTGCACATCTGCTCTACCAGTCTGCAGTGGCAGACCGAGAAACTTGTTTTACTTGGGGGACCTCCAGGGTGGCACAACCAGTGCTGCAACCCCTAGGGTACCCCTCTAACTTACATGCCCTGAATATCAGGGTACCATATACAAGGGACTTACAGGTAAGTTAGCTATTTCCAATTGGTACAGCCAATTCAACATACATTATAGAATCAGGGCCCTGGCACTGAGGTCTGTTTGGCAGGCCTCAGTGCACTCTCAAGAACACGTAGCAGCATCATTCAAAAGATGTGGGGATGACCATATAAAAAGATGCAATTCCTTACACTGCACAATGGACATTTACACATAGATGACAATAAAATAATTACTGAACATTTTTAAAAGAATTTAAAATTAGGATGTACAGGGCATAAAAAGGTTCTAATGCACTATGGCTAACAAAACCACAAAATAATCATGCAGTAACGTATACATTTGTTAGGCAGAATACCAAAGGGCTATGAAATCATAAATGCAACATATGTGAATAAAATACAATTTTAACGCAGAAAGAAGAGGATCATTTTTTTTTTATGTGAGCTCAATGTATCATGATTAATCAGAATATAATCTTTAGTGTATCTGTTAAAGTACTAAAGTACTGAAGTGTCTTCAACACGAGAATTTTACATCTCACCTGGGACTCCCCCACATGCTTCAAGAGAACTAGTCTTGCCATTCCCAGACTATGCCACCGCAATTAATTTGGGCTCCTGGTACACAAATCAGCAAACTGAAACAAACTGGGAATGCCATAGCTATGCTAAACTTGAGCAGAGAAAACCTTATCGCCCTTAGGTGTGCACTGGCTGCCTGTCGCTAGAAGAATCTCAATTAAAGCTCTCTGCATCACCCACTGGGTGACTCATGTGATCAGACTGCAGAGCTGACACACCAGATCCACTATGGCTCCACTCCTAATCATCCCCATTTTACAGAACTCGACCGAGTGACTAATCGTTCTCTGTGCAATATATACACGCTAGAGCAGTGGTTCTTAACATTTTGACTGCTGTAGAGCCCCACTGAATCATACCTATATTACAGGGACGCCCGCAGAGTCATTTATGGAAGCCAGAGACCCCCATCCCGTACATTTTTTATGATTTCAACCTCAAAACAATATACAAAAATACAAAAACACATATACACCAACCAAATGCTCAAATACTGGAATAATACAAGAACGTGTACACCAACCAGATGCCAAAATATTGGAATATTTACTTCAATTAACAATCATAACATCATGGAATACATTTCAATTTAGCTCCTTTATTTGTATATACTTCATTACTTTTAATATCATTTTTTTTAAACAGCTGCAAGCCCCTTGAAGAGGACTAGCAAACCCCCAAGGGTACCCGAATCACGGGCTAGGAACTACTGTGTAAAAGGACATGTGCTAGAAGAAAATAATGACAACAGCGCTCACCTAAAATAGAGAATTTCAATAAAAACCTGTGAATGCTTTCTGATTCAAGCACTAAAATCGTTTTATATGAAGTGCAGAAGCTTTGTCAAAATACCGAAAAGTTTTAAACAAATAAGGCTCTTGGCGTAATGATTATAGAACACATAGGTCAACTTTCAGTAAAGTCCATTACTGTTATCACAAAACGATCCTATTCTGTGGAAAAATGTATCATATTGGTTTTACATCATTTTTGGGTGCTTACTGAGAGGTGATGGAAAAAGCAGATAATGAGCAGCTCGTTAAATGTGATAAATTGAACAAGATTAGACTGTTTTTCTAGTTCTTATGGGGTATAAGGGTACCCTTAAACTCCTGCATTTTGCCACTGTAAAACATTTTATTGGGAAGGAAGGGGACGTTATTTAGAGTTTGAAGTAATGTAGCATCTACCCTAAACCAGTGAATGCACCGCTCTGCCAAATGTTTGGTCCTTCCGGCCTACTTAGAGCAGACCAGGTTTCCGCTGGCTGAGCCTCAGCTCTGCCCTGGCTCCCGTTTTGGCAGCTCCACTGAAGGCACAGAGATCCCCACTTCCCGGCATAGATTTCTTAATTTGACAGGCAGTCTTCTGCCCGTTAAGCCGTGCCACAGTTTCTACTGACCTGGCGTGCCAGCAGGTCATGCTTCAGGGTTTAAATGACCCTGTGGATATAATCAGTAAAGATTAGAAAACAAGTGATAGTTATTTTTAAATTGTTCATATGAAAATGCAATTATTTCAATCAGAGGTGAGTGGAATGTATTGCAGAAGCGCCCAACACCTACATCGCCCCTGCTTTTTAAACAAAATGTAATAAACGAATGCATCACAAGAACTGAACATATTAGATTATGCAATAAGAATACTTAATTACGTGGCAGCAGTTCCCAGTTTTGTGTAGTTTGTTTGTATCGCATCCGATAACATATTTTCTCCTTCTAAGCAGAAAGTCAACTTATTTTGTTTTATATATATTTGTGGTTGATCAGCAACTGTGTGTCTCGGTAGCTTGAAAAAAAATATCAATTCGCCGAAAACGAATGCTTGCTACCATAGCTATGTTCACAATGTGTTCACTATATAAAACTATATATTTTTTTCTCTACTCTATCTATAATGTTTGATACTGGAATAGTTTATCAGGTACTCTCTGGTGCTCCATCTTTTTTTGTAAAGCAAAAAAGGCTGGAGGGGCTGAGATATATTTTACCCCATCCATTCTAATATTAAATTGTTTATATCTATGTAGTGTGGCTAACTGTGTTCCCAATAACTTTGCGAGTGCTATAATGATGTTAGCCACTAGATGGGAGTATATGCACAGAGAAAGATGTGCGATGGGCCTCATGTAATTTGTTTTTAGCACTTCTTCTAAAATATGTTGTTCCGCGATGGTGTAAGAGCATAAAAAGATAAACTATTTATTTTCATTTATGAAAGAAAATGTAGGCCGTAAAGTGCCACAATTAAGTACTGTGACCAGTGGCCTCTTGCAAAACTGGTCTCACTTGGAACAGGTATCGGGCACAAGCATGAGGAGTCCGCGGAAGCGGGCGAGTTTTGTAGAGCTGGCAGCTCTTAAAATCATTGACAGTTTACATCCTGAAAGAATGTTGAAATAACGCGCGCTGCCCACTTTTCCTTTCACACAACACTTCATGTTCTTCATGGACTGTTTTTGACAACGGGTCCTAGGGCAGGCAGCTTGGGCCGTGGCCATGTTTCCAAATAACAAATGGAGGAAGGAACAGTGACTTGGGCAAATACCAGTTGCGCGCACAAAAACTCCTAGATGGTGTCACAGTCTTCACATCCCTTACCGCCGTAGGCTGCAGTACTTGTAGGGACGCCTGGTTTCTTACTGGTTCTGGACTGACCAAGATAAGGGCGACCCCTTCTAGTAGCCACGGTGCTGCTGACTGGAAAAAACACCAAGGCAGAGACCGTACCCTTCAGAAGGAGTCCCAGAGGAAAAACGCAAGTAATGGGAAAAACCTCTATCACAGCAACTCCCGTAAAAGAGGAAAAAACAATGAAAAAAGGAAAAAAATAGAAGTCACTTCTGCAGGGAAGAAGCAGGAGCGAGTAGAAAACTGGAAACAGGAGCGAGGAACACCACCAAGACGGAAGTGTTTGCAACACTAGCAAGGAGGGAACTGCAGCGCTTATATACCATGAAACAGGAAGTGACAAAAACAGGAAGAACCTACAACACTATCTTGGAGGCAGGGAGAACATGGCGGCTGCTTACGGTGCAGCGCGCTGAAGCACCTACCGTCTCCTCGGTGGGCGCCGGCACGCGGAGACGGCGTCTTCGGCGATTCCTTGGTGATTCCTTAGCTCCTGTGAATGGGAGCACCGCTGCAGTTCTGTGGGACCATCTGCGGGGCTCCCGGCGCCTCCCCCGGGCTGCTTTGGTTCAGGGCGAGGTCTTTAGCTCGGACGCTCCAGACAACTCGCGGCCCGACTTTCCTTCCGGGTCAAGACCGGCAGAGTCAGCACTGAAGCTGACAGGCTGCCGCTCGAAGGCAGAGGAGTTCCAATTCTGAAATCGGCAGGAAGGTGGTGTAGCAGCAATATTACTATTCGTTCCCGTTCCAGAAAAGTAGCATTTCAAGATAAGGTAGGAGGCAGGGGGAGCGGGGGGGGGCAGCCGGGCATTGTGCACTGCAAGTTAGACTCTATGAGGCGCCATAATCCTCTTGATAGGCAAAGTTTGCCTTGTGTTAAACCTGAAATTGGGGAAGGAAGTGAAAAGGGCGGGGTAAAGCCCCCAAAAAACATTAAAATCAGAAAGAAAACTGCAAGTTCCAAGTTGACTCCATTGGTGAAATATTTTCTTAAAGTTAAGTCCGCAGCTAAGTTGGTTATTATGGAAGATGGGATGATTGGTAGTGTTCCAAAGGCACTGGTGATGGAGGCCAAGGAGGAAGGTGGCTGACAAGGTGGGAGACATCCTCAAAATTTGCGACAACAGTCTTTGATGGCGCCCATAGAACTCTGGTTTGCCAGGAGAAGGTTGGAGAGGCTATGGATAGTGAAGAGGTAGTCCCTGAATCTGAAATTCCGTTGGTTGCGACGCCATTGGGAAGTGGGGCACCTGTTTCCCCCCTCTGACCTCCACTTCTGGCTCATTTGTATTTGGTAGCAGCCCAGTCTCCCCTATTGAGATAGCGTTCTCAACACTGTCGAAGGATATTAAAAATGGCTTTGCTATCTCTGAGAATAATCAAGGGGAAATAAGGGAGGACTGAGGAGCTCTGAAAAAAAAACTGGACCTTTTGGTGTTAAGAACACAAGCATTGGAGGAGGCGGTGGGAGAAATGAGAGAGGAAATCAGAAATCATAAAAGAGAAATCGATATGTCAAAGGGAAAGGTGCAGTTCCTACAGAATAAGCTGTAACAGCTGGAAAACAACTCTCGGAGGAACAATTTGAGAGTGTTGAATATTCCGGAGGGTGTGGAAGGCGAAATTTTTTAAATGTTTGAGTTCTCTTATTAAAGGTTTGCTTTCATTGGAAGAGACTCCGGGAGAAATAGCAAGGGATATCCAGAGGACTCATAGGGTCCTTTTTAAGAAAAGGCCAGATAGTCTTAAACCTCAGAAGATTTAGCTAAACTTTCAAACTTATTTTTTGAAAGAGCAAATCCTGACCATGGCACTTAGACAGAAAGCACTAAAGGGAGACCATTTTATGTTTGAGGTAAGGTCTGATTTGTCCAGTGCAACTATAAATAGGCAGTGGGAGCTGGGGAGGCGGATGGAGGATTTTAGGAAACTAGGCGCCTCGGTTCAGATGAAATTCCCGGCGACCCTCAGGAATATGTTTAACAATAGAATGTATAGTATATAGCAGTGGTTCCCAACCTTTTGATTTGCGTGGACCCCCACTTTAACATTAATGGAACCCAGGGACCCCCACTGAATCATCATGGGAATACGGGGACCCCCGCCTGAGTCTTTACTGGAAGCTGGGGACATAATTTGTCAATATTTGTTAATATTTTTTACATTTATGAGGCTCTTGCGGACCCACTGAGAATGCTTTGCGGACCCCTAGGGGTCCCTCGACCACAGGTTGGGAACCACTGGTATATAGTATTATCCTAATGAGACTACTGGATTTTTGGGTGGCAGGATCATTCACAGTGTGGTGGACTAAGTCTAACCCACGGCGAAGGACCCTTGTCACCCCAAATCCGGGTTGAGCTCCGGCTAACTAGCAGTGCCTCATCTCTCCCAAAGGGAAGAGACAGTTGGGCAACCGAGCGCATGACATCTTAGGGCTTCCCAGGGAAGTCGTGGTCACTCAGATCCCAACCAGTTCTCTCATACACAGTGTGGTCTCATATATAAATGACAAAGGCAGTTTGAGTTTTAAAGATTGGTTTAATAAAACGACTGCATTTTAGATAACAAGGCATGAGCCGCAATAACCAGAACCATACAACACAGGAGGATTGAAATAGTAACGAGGAGAGTGAAACATAAGAATAACGCTATCATAGTGCTACTAGATTATGTTCTCTCTTCTAAGTTCTATTTCGAGCACAGCATGTTAAGCTCTAAGCCTGCCTTTCAGGTTCCCCCGGGAGGATATCAACCCTCATACCTGAGCAAAGGCCTGTGATTGGGATCAGCATCTGCAACAGGGCAGTCAGCATCTAGTTGTGGTTCTCTGGTCGGAATCTCCCTCTTATGTGTACCAGGACTAGGAAGTGTTTTTATAACTAACACGCCTGTGTTCTAAGAAACGTCCCTACGTAAGAATGTGTACTTTCTACGAACCCTAAAGACTAAACTTCTACCACGTCTATCGGCAATGTACCAGACTGTATCCTTGACTAAAGCACAGAGCGAGCAAGAATGTATTGTTCGAGAACTCCGGTGCTGAAGGAAGCTAAACAGTGTGATAGAAGAAAATAAAACAAGACCGTGAAACTGGTTATTGAAAAATAACAGTGCGAGGCTAAATAAAATGCATCTAGAGCAAAGTGCACAGAGGCCTAATGCTTTAAGCAAGCGCGCAAAAGCTACATTAAAAAGGGCTACACTACACCCTCCCCTTGTCGGTAGAAAGTGGTTTATGTCGAAGCTAAAAAATGCCCTAAGTTAAAAAAATTAACTAAAACCCTATGGGGGTCATTCTGACCCTGGCGGTAAAAGGCTCTTACCGCCGGTCAGAAGACCGCCATCATACCGCCGCGGCCGCGGTAAACCGCCACGGTCATTCTGACCCACAACTGCCAAACCGCCAAAAACCCGACATCCACTGAAGCCCGCCTCATCAGCGGTCAGCGATAAACTGGAGATGACCAAACCTCCACCGTCACGCCAACACAAACACGCCCATGCCATTACGACCCACGAATCCACGCGGCGGTCTTTCAACCGCGGTATCCCATTGGCGGTACACACCGCCGCGCTCAAAATACACACACATTTATAAAACACAGCCACATTGGCCATTTCGAAATACACACACCTGATACACATACACACACCACACCCACACACCCATCACCATATAAAACACACACCCACATCACCCACAAACCCCCACAAATCGAAATTCAGAGACAAGGCGCAATACACAGAGAGAGAGCACAGGGAACGCAAACCACAACACACACAGGAACCCAACATCATCACCCACACCACATCTACGCACAAAACACCACACACCACCACACTCATCACCACAAACACCACCCCACACCTCATCCACACCACCCCATGGCACCCCAAAGACACCCCAGGTTCACGGACCAAGAACTCAGGGTCATGGTGGAGGAAATAATCAGGGTAGAGCCCCAGCTCTTCGGCACACAGGTGCAGCACACCACAATAGCCAGGAAGGCGGAGCTATGGCAAAGGATCGTCGACAGGGTCAACGCTGTGGGACAGCATCCCAGAAATCGGGAAGACATCCGAAAGCGCTGGAACGACCTACGGGGGAAGGTGCGGTCGATGGTGTCAAGACACAACATCGCTGTGCAGAAGACTGGCGGCGGACCCCCACCCACTCCTCCCGAATTCACAGCATGGGAGCAAGAGGTCTTGAACATCCTGCATCCTGAGGGCCTCGCTGGAGTAGGCGGAGCAATGGACTCTGGTAAGCCTAATCTCAACTACTTCACCCCCCCCAACCACCAGCATGCCAACCCACACCCCCACCCTCACCCCTAACCCCCCAGCACACATACTCCCTGTTAATGTCTCACCAGCACAACCCACCCAACCCAACCCAAACCCCTGAATGCCAACACAAACCATGGACAGCCATCACCTAAGCATGACCACTGCACATACCCATCCCCCCCCACAAACCACCCTCACAACTCCTCCCACATGGGACTGCCAGCACTGGGGGACAAGGGCACCCACAATTCGCACGCCACGGCACACACAAAATCAATAACCATATTATTTTACCCCTGCAGGGCCCAAACGCCAACACACCGGCCAGGAGGGTCCAGATTTGTCCATCCCAACCCCAGAACAGGCCCCCAGTGATGACAGCAGCTCTGTCGACCTAGAACCTGATGACCAGCCCGGACCATCGGGGACCTCTGGACAGTCGGTTACCCTCAGTCAGCCCCAGGCCACAGCAGACCTACCCCCCTCAGGAAACACCAGCACAGCACCCACCCAGCGGGCCCATGCTTCTGTCTCAAGGACAGGTCAAGCAGCGGTGTGTCTACCAGTACAGGGCACCCAGGGTAACCCACAACCCCAACAACAACAGGGACCTGGGGGCACTGGTAGTGGGCACACCGTCCAGGGGACAGAGGCCCAGGAACAAAGAGGAACTGGGAGGGCTGCTGTGCGACATAGGGAGGACAGGCCTAGGGAACCCACTGTCCAAGAGGCCCTCACCACCATCATGGGAGCGTACCACCACTCCCAAGAGACGATGGCGACGGTCCTGGCCAGGTTCCAGGAGATCCAGCCATGCAGGAGGGCCAGTACATGGGGTTCCGGGAAGAACTGCGCAGCATCAGTTCCGCAATGGGTACAATCGTGGTGGCACTCAACCAGATTGTCACCACATTGCGGGACCATGTGGCCCCCCAAAGGGCCCCTGCCACTAGCATGGAGGAAGAACAGCCCACCACCTCCGCCGGCGCTAGTGGTCAGGATGCCCGGACACAACAGCAACGGCCCTCCCGGACCCCACCCCCTGCAGAACAAGAACCACCCGCAAGAAAGGCCTGAGATCGAGGAAGAAGACAGAGTAGGATGTCAAGACCCCCGCCATGCACGGAAACCCCCGGATGTCATCCCACTGTCCCACTTGTTTACCCTGTCCAACCTTGAACTGCCCCTGCTCCACCTTCCACAGGCATATGGACAATGGACCTGTAGGAACGACAGTCTGGACACTGCCATGGACATGCCTCCACCATCACCCTGTTTGAACTATACACCTATTTTAAAACTTCAATAAACACAATTATTGCACATTAACCAACTGGATTCTGCTATCTATTTATTTAAACCAAATGTATTCGATATAACCAACAAAACATTTCTAGTTACATTGTGATGACAACATACCAGTGTCACACAGCGGTAGTCCATGGGGAAAAAAACCAGAGGGCACTCCGTGGGGATCAGATCACTGAAATAGGAAGTGATATACACAACTAAGTTACCATACATTGGGGTGAAAGGTCAGACAGTAGAGAGCCACTACAGTTACAGATATAATACAATGCAGGAGTAGATTATTACCTGTGTGTCACTGGAAATACTGCAGTATCACTCTGTCCCTGTTGTCTGTGTCGTCCTCTTCGTCTTCCTCCTCTTCACTCTCCGCAGGCTCCACAGCGGCCACAACACCACCATCTGGACCATCCTCCTGCAGGAAAGGCACCTGGCGTCGCAAAGCCAGGTTGTGAACATGCAGCAGGCCACGATGATATGACACACCTTCCTTGGTGAGTACATTAGGGATCCACCAGTCATATGCAGGCACCTAAACCTGGCCTTCAGGAGGCCGAAGGTCCGCTCAATCACCCTCCTAGTCCGCCCATGGGCCTCATTGTACCGTTCCTCTGCCCTGGTCCTGGGATTCCTCACTGGGGTCAATAGCCAAGGCAGGTTTGGGTAACCAGAGTCACCAATTAGCCACACACGGTGTCTCTGTAGCTGTTCCATCACATAAGGGATGCTGCTATTTCGCATGATGTACGCGTCATGCACTGACCCTGGGAACTTGGCATTTAAATGGGAGATGTACTGGTCAGCCAAACAGACCACCTGGACATTCATCGAATGATAATTTTTACGGTTCCTGTACACCTGCTCATCGTCTTTTGGGGGAACCAAAGCCACATGGGTACCATCAATGGCACCAATGATATTGGGAATGTGTCCAAGGGCATAGAAATCACCCTTCACTGTAGGCAAGTCACCCACCTCAGGGAAAATGATGTAGCTCCGCATGTATTTCATCAGGGCAGACAACACTTTGGACAACACCTTTGAAAACTTAGGCTGAGACATCCCAGATGAAATGGCCACGGTAGTTTGAAATGATCCACTTGCCAAAAAATGCAGTACTGACAGCACCTGCACTAGAGGCGGAATCCCTGTGGGTTGGCGGATGGGTGACATCAGGTCTGGCTCCAGCTGGGCACACAGTTCCTGTATAGTGGCACGGTTGAGTCTGTAGGTGAGTATGACGTGTCTTTCTTCCATTGTCGACAGGTCCACTAGCGGTCTGTACACGGGAAGATTCCTCCGTCTCCTCGCAAGTCCCAGCGGACGATGCCTAGGAAGGACAACATGGAGCACAGAGTCAAGCAACCCACAGGTAAGTGCCCACAGCATGCCCAGTACACGAATCTCTCGGGATTGAATGGCTAGTATGAATGTCGGTGCAAGGCCTAGCCATGTGTGACGCAGTAGGAATGAAGCCATGTGGGCCCTTGAAATGGCGGCTGCCTGACCTGTGAAGTGTGACAATGTGAAGTGAGGTCATTGTGCAAGCGTGGCACACCGTGGCGGTAGGCGGTCGCAGTCCGCGGCGCAAAGCCGCATTGGACAACATTGAACCCTATGGGTTTCAGGAGCCAATGGCGGTGAGCGCCGGCGGTACGCACCGCCGCGGCACGCACCGCCACGGCACGCACCGCCGTGGCCGTAACCGCCATTTTCTCTCGGCTTGATCACACGAGACCTGAGCATCCACAAGAGAGGACCTATACTGCAAGTGCTGCTGTGACCTCGGTCTGGAAGTGACAATGGCTGCTGCGACTGCGGAAAGGGCCCCCGCCTTCAGTTCCGAGGAGTTGGAGAAGCTCGTGGACGGGGTCCTCCCCCAGTATGCGCTACTCTACGGGCCTCCAGACCAACAGGTGAGTACACGGGGGGAATGCATAGTGCCCAATGCCTGGGCTGAGTGGGGAGGATGTACGATGGAGGGGAGGGCAGCGAATGACGAATGCAAGGCACGACAGATGAAAGCATGTGCCACATGGCAAGGTTGGGGAGGGGGGGCCACTCACATCGAGCATGCAGAAAAGTGATGATGTTTCTCTTCCCCCCCTGTACATGTCACATAGGTCAGCGCCCATCAGAAGATTGACATTTGGCGTGCCATCGCCAAGGACGTCCGGGCCCTGGGGGTCCACACCAGAAGGGGCATCCACTGCTGCAAGAGGTGGGAGGACATCCGCCGCGGGAGCAGGAAGACCGCGGAGGCTCTGCTGGGGATGGCCTCCCAACCTAGGAGGGGTGCCAGTCGTACCTTGACCCCCCTGATGTCCCGGATCCTGGCGGTGGCCTACCCCGATTTAGATGGGCGCTTGAGGACATCACAGCAGACACAAGGGGGTGAGTACCAGCACATTCAGCTATTTTGCGCGCAGTGGAGGTGCCTGGGTGGGGGAGGAGGGCTGTGGGTATCCCTAGGCCAAGGCGATTTCTGTAGGATAGGCCCATCCGTGAAGAATGGTCCTGTGCCCCCGCCCCCCACCTCTGTAGGGTGCCTAGTAACGCGATTCATGGACCAGTGTATACTGTGTGGGCAGTTGTCGCCCATAGGCTTGTAGGGCATGTCCCAGTGAATGAGTAGTGTACCCCAAGTGTGCAGCGTAGTGCAGGGGGCTTCTGTGTCTGTCCTCTCCGCCAACGGTGTCCCCAATGCATGCACTCAACTTGTCTTTATGTTTTCCACCCCCCCCCATTTTCTTTGTTTTACTGTGAATGTGTGCATTAGCATCATCAGGCGGAGGAGAAGTGGCATCGGCGCAAGAGGGAGCTGCATCTCACATGGCCCCGGAGGGCCATGCAACGGACTCCGACATGACCAGTGAGACGGAAGCCGAGGGGGGCTCCACCACGGGGACCCGTGAAGACGACAGCGACACCGACACGTCCTCGGAAGGGAGCTCCCTTGCGGTGGCGGCAACATCCGTGCCCACCGATCCTACAGGTACAGCCGCCACCCAGCGCACCAGCTCCGCCCTCCCAGCAGCCCCTCGGCCTTCGGCCCGTGCCCACAAGGCCAGGAAGCCGGCCATCTCCTTCGCCCCAGGCACCTCAGGCCCTGCCCCAGTCACCCCTGCTGCCCTCAGTGAGGAGGTCATTGACCTCCTGAGGACCATCATTGTTGGGCAGTCTACCCTTTTGAATGCCATCCAGGGTGTGGAGAGGGTGGTGCATCAAAGCAATGCATACCTGGAGGGCCTTCATTCGGGTCAGGCTGCCCATCAACGATTGTTCAACTCTCTGGCCTCAGCACTGACGGCAGCGATTGTCCCTGTCTCCAGCCTCCCTCTTCTGACTCCCTCCACCCAGTCCCACTCCCCTGTTCCTCTGCCTATCCCATCCACACCTACAGACCAGCCTGCACACACCTCAACACCCAAGGGCAGCTCATCCAGACATAAGCACCACAGGACACACAAGCATTCACCCAAGCAACATCCAGATGCAGACATGCCAACAGCCACTACCTCCTCTGTGTCCCCCACCTCCTCGTCTCCCTCCTCCCTCCCTGTGACGTCTCCACACACACCTGCAAGCACACCACCATCAGCCATTGCACCCATCACCAGCACACCCTCCACACCAGTCCGCACACGTGCAGTCACCACCCCCACTGCCATGTACACGTCCCCTGTGTCCTCTCCCAGTGTGTCTGTCACCCCCGCTTCCCAACCACACAAACGCAGGCAGGCACCCAAACAACAGCCATCCACCTCACGTCAGCCTCCTGCCCAAGCACCTGCACCCAAAGACAGCACAATTGACTCTCCTACAACCACATCCTCTTCCTCCACTCCCATACCCACTCCAGCCACCCTTCCCATGGCTCCAAAGAAAATTTTCCTCTCTAAAGTGGACCTCTTTTCCTCACCTGACCCACCCCTCCATCCCGTAAGAGTTCCACAAACACCTCAGCCACCACCAGCCCAGCAACTCCAAAGAACGTCGTGCTGGTTTTTGGAGTCCACCCTTTCCTTGGGCTGGGACATCGTCCAGCTGCAAAGGCACAGCCAGCCCCCCCCCTGGGAAGAGGACCAAAAAACTGAAGGGCAGGCGCGACAGGCCTAATACGCCTGCCCCCAAGGAGGGTAGCCTTGCACCGTCACCTGCCACATCGGGTAAGGGAGCCAAGGGCCACGGACAGTCTGCCAAGGAGGGCAAGGGCAGCAAGGAGCAAAAGGCAGGAAGCAGCCGACCTGGCCATGAGGGCCCCACCAGCCCCATTCCGGGGGTATCGAAGGAGAGCCAGGGCCCCAGGACTCCATCACAGGAGGGCCCCGCAACGGAAAGGTCCGATGCAGACTGAGCGGCAAGTATTGGCCAGGTGTGGTTCACTGGAAACACAAGACAGACACCGCTGAACAGGGCCCCGCCGTGAGGAGCACCGCTGAACAGGGCCCCGCCGTGAGGAGCACTGCTGAACAGGGCCCCGCCGTGACCAAAACCGCTGAACAGGGCCCCGCCGTGAGGAGCACCGCTGAACAGGGCCCCGCCGTGACCAGAACCGCTGAACAGGGCCCCGCCGTGACCAGAACCGCTGAACAGGGCCCCGCCGTGAGAAGCACCGCTGAACAGGGCCCTGCCGTGACCAGAACCGCTGAACAAGGCCCCGCCGTGAGGAGCACCGCTGAACAGGGCCCCGCCGTGACCAGAACCGCTGAACAGGGCCCCGCCGTGACCAGAACCGCTGAACAGGGCCCCGCCGTGACCAGAACCGCTGAACAGGGCCCCGCCGTGACCAGAACCGCTGAACAGGGCCCCGCCGTGAGGAGCACCGCTGAACAGGGCCCCGCCGTGACCAGAACCGCTGAACAGGGCCCCGCCGTGAGGAGCACCGCTGAACAGGGCCCCGTCGTGAGAAGCACCGCTGAACAGGGCCCCGCCGTGACCAGAACTGCTGAACAGGGCCCCGCCGTGAGGAGCACCGCTGAACAGGGCCCCGCCGTGACCAGAACCGCTGAACAGGCCCGCCGTGAGGAGCACCGCTGAACAGGGCCCCGCCGTGACCAGAACCGCTGAACAGGGCCCCGCCGTGAGGAGCACCGCTGAACAGGGCCCTTCCTGTCAAGCTCCGCTGGGCCCTTCCTGTCAAGCACCGCTCCGCTGGGCCCTTCATCTCAAGCACCGCTCCGCTGGGCCCTTCATCTCAAGCACCGCTCCGCTGAGCCCTTCCTGTCAAGCACCGCTCCCCTGGGCCCTTCATCTCAAGCACCGCTCCGCTGGGCCCTTCATCTCAAGCACCGCTCCGCTGGGCCCTTCCTGTCAAGCACCGCTCCGCTGGGCCCTTCATCTCAAGCACCGCTCCGCTGGGCCCTTCCTGTCAAGCACCGCTCCGCTGGGCCCTTCATCTCAAGCACCGCTCCGCTGGGCCCTTCCTGTCAAGCACCGCTCCGCTGGGCCCTTCATCTCAAGCACCGCTCCGCTGGGCCCTTCCTGTCAAGCACCGCTCCGCTGGGCCCTTCATCTCAAGCACCGCTCCGCTGGGCCCTTCATCTCAAGCACCGCTCCGCTGGGCCCTTCCTGTCAAGCACCACTCCGCTGGGCCCTTCATCTCAAGCACCGCTCCGCTGGGCCCTTCCTGTCAAGCACCGCTCCGCTGGGCCCTTCATCTCAAGCACCGCTCCGCTGGGCCCTTCCTGTCAAGCACCGCTGGCCCATTGGCAGTCCCGGTTCTGTGTCGGGCAGGCCTTCACGACGCACTCTGCCCACCATGCCTCCTCCATGACCAGTGGTCTCTGTAATCCACCTGATGGACTGTGGCTTTGCACTCCCCAGGATGCCACAGTGGGCAATCCACCCACTGTAGAGACTTGTGAGACTGTGGCTTTGCACTCCCCAGGATGCCACAGTGGGCAATCCACCCACTGTAGAGACTTGTGAGACTGTGGCTTTGCACTCCCCAGGATGGCACAGTGGGCATGGAGGCCCTTCTTGGATCTGGCGTCGTGGACTCATGTGGCTGAGGTGCCCCCCCTTCCCTTCCCCCTGAGGTGCCTGTCTTTTTATTTTAGTGATGCCCCAGCAGTGTTCTCTCCAATGGACTCGATCTCGTGTGTGGGCTTTGCCCATGTGTTGCTGCACATTGGCCCACGGACATTTGGACTTTGAATGACTGGGCCGGACTTTTGCTACTGGTATGGATGGAGTTCTAGATGTGTATTCATTCTTCATATATTGCTAAGGTCGCTATACTTTATTGTTGCAATAATATGGTTCAACTTTTACATTCATTGCCTTTTGTCTTTGTTCTTTGGGGGGGCGGTTGGGGGTGTCACTCTGACTTTTTTATCTGCATAGGTGTGTAGGTATTTCGGTGGGGGTGAGGGTGGGGGTGGGTGTGTGGCGTATGTGTGTGCCCGTAACCTTTCCTCCTCCCCCCTCCCCTGTGTCGTAGGTGCAGTACTCACCGTTGTCGTCTGCTGCGAGGTTCGTGATCCTGGAAGAAGAGCAGGAAGGCAATGGCTGGGAGGATGTGGAGTTCGGGTTCCATGCTGTTCCGATTCCGCGTGGAGTGTGTCGAGGTAAGCGTTTACCATTGGAGATGTCTGTTTCCGCCGTGTTTTTATCGGCGGGGCTCCCGCCCCGGAAAAGGTGGCGGATTGGTGGGTCGTGATAGGGTGGGCGGTACATTGTCTGCCGCCTGCCTGTTGGCGGTGACCGCCGCTTTAACACTCCGACCGCCACGGCGGTACAAACAAACAGCGCAGCGGTCTGTGTTGGCGGTTCCCGCCAGGGTCAGAATTCATATTTTTAGGCCGCCAGCCTGTTGGCGGGTTGGCCGCCGCTTTAACACTGACCGCCAGGGTCAGAATGACCCCCTATATCATTTCAACAAGTCAAGAGGACACCAAAGCACAATAAATCTAAATTTAAAAATAAGCATGCGGCTAAGAGCCAAATTCATCTAACAGTGTCAATTTAGACCAAATCCAATTTAAACAGTGGTCATTGAAAGCAAGAGGTTCTCCACTTTGGCAGATGACAAGACCAGAAAATCCACGCCAAAGACTATTAAGGAGCAGGTGTTTCCCAAAGCCCCAGAATCAACCAAGGCGGCATCCCGTGAAGAGCCTGTGAACGAGTTAATATCAACTTTCTCCAGGAAGGGTATCTCGTAATCAGCCTCACGAAGCAAACGCAGCCGCAGAGCGCATGTCTGGGAATGAGCCTTCATCGGGAACATCAACAGATCAGCATAAACCACTGGGGGGCGTTGCTGTGAGAGACAGACATCTAGTGGATGTTCAAAAGAGCACCAACGGCACCAAAACACGGGCTGCACACAATCCAAGAGCGGTCTGAATGACAGAGACCAGTCAAACTCCAAATGTCCCAGGAGTGTTGCTCCAAAGTGCTGCATCATGCGTTCACGATACAGCTGCGCTGATGGGAGCGCCCACATTCGCCCTTGTTGAGGCAGGACAGCCATTGCGGAAAAACAACAGCAACAGCAAAATGCCGGGTAATAAAGCCAAAGTGATCGGAAATCCACCAAAAATGCTTCCGAAAATTGAATGTATAGCCGAAGGTATTAAACCGAATATGGAAGAGAAGGTGTGAACAAAACCAACACCTACGGCTTTGAAAAAATGCGCCAATCCAGCTGTGCTGGACGCATTAAATGTACGTCCCACGAGTTCACCAAAGTGGCTCAGGAAGTTGGTATTTAACAGGGACTGTATTTCTGCTCATGACCTTGCCACCTGAAGTGCGTAGGTCTCGCGTGCAGATGTAAGGGCCACATGCTTCTGAAACAATAAAGCCTTTAGTCTACTTAACTTGTCGAAATTCACCTTGGAAGTAGCAATGTGAGGCCAGAGATTTGTTACCTCCCTTAATTTAGTGGGGGGAAACAACACATTCCCGCAGCAAGTAACGACCTTGGTGACCGAAACAACGTAAACTATTCCGGCCCGCATGCCACAACAGTCTTCACTATTAAGGAGGACGTAGCTGCCGTTTGAAAGCACCTGGAATGTACATTTAATCAAGGGGACTGGAACTCCCTTCAGATAGCAAGCCAAGTTCGCAACTGAGGCATTACATGCCCCAAGCAAGGACAGCTGCTTACAGATCATCAAATGGCTGACTGAAGTCTCGCATTCACTACCGCTAAGAAAAACCTCTCTCATGCCATTGAGACATTTTTACAAGAAGGGAAGTTCCCACACCTCATGTATATATCTATCTCCCAACTTTTCATATCTGCCTACCGGAACATGTTTTAAACAAGACGTGAATTGTAGTGTAGAAATAGGCAGATTAATAACCCCGTGTATCAATCACTCAGCTGAGGGAATCTCAGCCACAGTAAAAGGCAATCTTTCCAATTTTTCAATGTTAAGCATGACATAAGTCGCCTCCTTCTTAGCCATCAGTTGTTGTTGTCCTGTCAAATTAAAGGAAAAAAATATCTCCCTGGCACTGATGTGCTGCCACGGAACGCGACCCGTCTTTAATGTCTGAAGTGTCCAACCCAACTGCATAATGGACCTTGTTTGACTTTGTCCATGATATAAAGAAGACATATCAGATCGTATAATGTCTATAGCAGAAGAAACAATGTTGTCAATGGTATATATTCGGTCGGACAAGGTGTGAATTCCATTATCCATTACAGCTAATGCCTTTTTCAAATTTTCCTGATCTATTTGCCTTAACCGGGCCGCAGCCTCCTGTTGGGAAAGTTTCCATATTTCATTGTACACTTCGTACAAGAAACGCTTCCTACGTGGTGTCTTCGGGCCTGACAAAAAATCTTGCAAGTCAGTGTTATTAGACAGGAGAGTGAGATGTGTCTTGACTGCATCGAGCGAGGATGATTTTAACCATTGTTGACACAATTTTCCCACACTTT
This sequence comes from Pleurodeles waltl, assembly GCF_031143425.1. Classification (NCBI taxonomy): domain Eukaryota; kingdom Metazoa; phylum Chordata; class Amphibia; order Caudata; family Salamandridae; genus Pleurodeles; species Pleurodeles waltl. The sequence goes on along the minus strand of NC_090448.1, from coordinate 253,077,032 downwards.
ATGTAGTATTAATTTCAGCATGTTCAGGTGATATGTAGCGAGGGTGTGCCCGACTCGTCCTGAAACCCCCCGAGGAGGTGACAAAACGTTGATGACACCCATTGGTGTCTATAGGCTACAATAACCACGCGCCCGGACGTGTCAATGAAGTGTTAAATGTACCATTCTGGACCCAGTCTTGAAGCTCACTAAAGTGGCATTTATGTATTTCTGCCAATCATTAATTTTTGTAGGGACAGGTATACTAGGCATGTTCAATTCTCTAATCGTTGCTAAGCCCAAACAGCTAGTCTGTTGTACTGTTTCATTTAAAAAAATCATTTGGACGGGAATGAGGCATGCTCTAAACAATGTTTCTCTACCCTGTGTCTGCCAATGTTTTGTTCCCCAAACACTTTTCAAATCAATATTATTTTACCAATAATCGTAACCTTCAATCGACAGTCGGGAAACAAAAGAATCTGAGTATATGAATTTCGTATTAGTCAACAACATTTGCTTATCTTTAGACGGAGTTAACTTAAAATAATATGACTTAGCATTCATTTGATGATGCCCAGAAAAATTTGCAAATTTGTCTGAATAAGTTTTAGAACTCCCTTGCGGGGGAGTTGGGCAATGCTCCCATTGCGTGTAATCAAATATAGTTTTCGGACTACTTGCTTTATGTATAAATTGGTGCCCATAATAATTATAGCAAAACATGTCACCATAATTGTCTTTAATCTGGTAAACATCTTCATTCTCATAGACAGTATAGTATTGTAATTCAGTCATCATGGAATCAACTGTCTTCACATCCCAATCATCAGATACAATGCCTGGTATTACTATATCATTCATAGATAACTTTAGAACATACGGTATTTGAATTATCTCAGTGGGACCGTATATATCAAACATTACTTTATCTCACACAATCCCATCCGGAATTGGTACTGCAGAAATGTTCACAAAGGACAAGTCTCTTCAAACCTTATATGATGAGAAATGTGGCTTCAACACCTCCTCCACCTGTTCAACCGCTGATCTCTCAGGAAGAAAATGACCATGTATCAACAGAAAAAAGGTAACGGCAAACCCTATCCAGAGAAAAAATGCTGACATATTCAATAAGAGCCACAGATAGTTCCAAGGAAAAACAAAATACGTATCTTTAAGCAATAAATTAGCTTATGTGGACCTGGGTCAGTAGTTGAAGAGGCAAACGAGTCCGATAGACTATTGTTGTTGTTGGCAAAGTACCCAGAGGCAGTTAGTGTAAAAGGTGCCGCTGTTTTCCATGGAGGAGTTGGTGTTTCTCGCGGTGGTACACTGTAGATAGCAGCATCCGCAACATCAGTAGTCATGGTGACTCAATGAAATGTTTCCAAGTTATTTGTCGTTAGTGGAATTAATGCAAGATCATCTTCCACCCTCCCCAAGCTCGGAGAGGCAACAGTGTTGGTATAAATAACTTGGAGCGGAACATCTTTCCCAGTAGTGAGAGGGATTCGGGAACTACTGGATGTTCCTCTTGGTCTGCTGTGCAGAATCGGCCACATGTTGTAACTTGACATTGTCAATAGAAACAAAGCGATTTTCTTAGGCACCTGGCAACGGTGGTAAAATAACAGTTCTTGTTCCGAGTATCCCCAACACAGGGACTGGTGCTCGATAAGAAGGGCCAAATTCTTTTTTCACTGCAACCTTTTCACGCACAAGATCCCCAACTCTGGGAATCCAACCAGTAGGTGTTACTGGCACATCCTTAATTCCTGTGGAGGCAGCACTTTTAGAAGAGTTATCTTCACTGAACTGTTGTAATTCCTGCAAAACAGTGACACGATCATTTATGTCAAAAGGCGTTTCCGCCGCCTCCACACCAGGGCCATCTAGATCCGGAACAAACATTCGTGTTCCAAACAGGCACTCATATGAAGTACGGCCCCCCAGGGACCTTCTAGGCAGGTTATTCCGTGCTCTCTGTACTCCATACAGGTGGGTTAGCCAACTACAACCCGTACCTAAGACTCTAATGCTGTTAAGGATTGCTTTAAATCGCGATTTAAACGCTCCACGACAGAATTTCCCTCGGGATGAAATGGAGACGAGAACTGGAGCTGGACCCCCAACGAAGCCATGGTGTCCCTGAATGCCCTTGAGGCAAATGCAGGGCCCTGGTCCAAATGGAACGCCGCAACTGCATATGTACCGACAAAGACACGCAAATCTTTAATAACAGTTTGAGCGTCAGCCGAGCGCTGTGGCCATACCCACACAAATCTGGAGCAAAAATCTACAGCCACCAGTATATATTTGTATGCACTATCCGGTGTGAGTGGACCGCAATGATCCAAGTACACACACTGTAATGGTCTGCTTGATATTAAGAGGGGTGTCTGCGGCGGGCGCTTAGCTGTTGAAACTTTAATTTGTTGACAGATGTCACAGCAAAAGACATAGGGCCTGATTCTAACTTTGGAGGACGGTGTTAAACCGTCCCAAAAGTGGCGGATATACCACCTACCGTATTACGAGTCCATTATATCCTATGGAACTCGTAATACGGTAGGTGGTATATCCGCCACTTTTGGGACGGTTTAACACCGTCCTCCAAAGTTAGAATCAGGCCCATACTGCTTAGTCTCCTTAAAGAGACCAGGCCACCAGTAACGGGCCTGTAATAGCGAAATTGTGCCGCCACGCCAGCATGTGAGATGCCACCCCCTTATGCGCTGCATTAATCAATTGAGGTCTTACAACTTTATTGGGGATCTCGCGTACGCCTACGCCTGGAATTTTAACCTCAGCATTCAGCATACTTCCCATAAAGTATTGGTATTTATTAGGAAATCCTTTAGGATAAGGCGTGCCATCAACCATAGCTTTTATGGCAGCCAGAATCTCTGTGTATGGTTTGGAACTTGAACGAGTCACTGCTGCTACAGTGGCAACTGCCACTGCCGACTTTGCGGCTTCATCAGCCAGAGTGTTCCCAGCAACGTGTATTCCAACGCGCTGGTGTCCAAGAGTATGTATAATATGGACTTTGGGTAGCGTCTCCTTCAGGTCTGCTACCTTCCCCCACAGTAGTCTGTGTTTTATGGTGTTGCCCTTTGAATCTCTGAACCCATTAAAGCGCCAGTGATGTAGGTATTCATTAAAAGACTGGACACCATAATACGAATCACAAACAATCAGTATGTACTGTGTCGGATCTGTATGTTCTAATGCCATCAATAGAGCTTCCAGCTCAGCCAATTGTGCCGTGCAGTCCCCTAAGGTTTGTGTATAAGTATGTTGGGGGCAGAATTTCTCCCCCTCCATATGGCCGCTCACTAATGCACATGCAGCAGAATATTGGTGTTTTGTCCCCACCGCCGGTTGTGCAGAGCCATCGGTGTACATGACTACTTGATAGTGATCAATAGGCAACGTGTCAGTGGGAACCGGGTATTCAATTTCATATTGCAGAAATTCCTGAGTCTGTAACTTTGGGTCAAAAATGTAATCTACATCAGTGGCTGTTAAAGAAGTAGCCCACTGTATCCATTGCGGGTGCAGTGCTTTCGCGTTAGGAACGCTAGCCTTTGTAACAGCCTCCAGGGCCAGAATAGGGGAAACGACAATAATGTGTTTACCCTGGGCAAGAGGTTGTTCTTTAATAACAGCCATCTGTAGAGCAGTGAGAATTTTCTCCGTTGGTGTGAATCGTTGTTCAGCAGCCGAATACAAGTGGGACTTGTATCCAATCGGGACTGTCTCACCTTCATTAAATGTGACATACATAAACCCAATGGCCCCAGCTATCACCCTGATGACCAAATGCGTCTTATTGTCCTGTGTGTGTAAATGTTTTGCAGCTAGGAGATCTGCTTGTAACTCCCGAAGAGTATGTGTATGTTCAATTGTCCAGAATTTGCTTGAAGAATCAGGACGTATTAATTCGTATAAAGGTTTTATGCGTGTAGCATAATCAGGAATGTATGTTCTGCCAAAATTTAGAAAGCCCAACAATGATTGGAGTTTCTTAATCGTATTAGGTGGTTGCAATTGTGCACATTTTTCTAAAAATTGTGGCGCTAGGCTCTTACCTTCATTTGACAGCTCATATCCCAGGAATATGACGCTGAGGAAGGCAATTTTTGATTTTTTGAAGTAAAATTTGTAGCCGATTTTGGCAAACCCAACAACAATGCGGGCTAACCGTTTCAAATGTTGTAGTAACTCGTTATCCGTGATATATATGTCATCTACATATGACAATGCTTCAGGGTCCAACCCGTGTAAAATTTCAGTCACACGAGCCGCAAACAGTCCCGGCCTATTCTTATACCCCTGAGGCAAACAACTGAATTTTTTCTGGGATCCTAACGCACTAAAGCTTGTGAGGTCCCTACTTTCGGGTGCTAAATTCTGGCAGAAGAAACCATTCGAGATGTCTAAAGTCGTTTTGTACTTTTTACACACAATGTTGTGCATCAGTGCGGCGCTATGTGAATTTTGTATAGCATATATACGTGTATGTCCGTTCAAGTGTCTGTAGTCTAAGACTATTCTGTATGAATGGTCCGGTTTAGCTACAGGGAATAAGGGATTATTCATCGGCGAGACACAGGGTTCAATCACTCCCTGGTATTCTAACTGCGTAAGTATTTCTCTCACCGGTGCCCTTGCTTCATGTTTTATTGGATATTGCGGTTGTGGCTGAGGTTCATCTTTAATCGGAATTACATGATATGGAGAATCCCTATCCCACCCTACGTCATTTCTATATAAGGCAGGTGCCTGTGCTAGAGCCCATTTGATGCTATAGGACTCTGCGAGTTCCCCTGGAACAAGTGGTGAGAACGAAGGTTTAATAACCTCCTCCCCAACTGGGCAGGTGCAAACAAAGTCAGGCGGCCAATCCTGTTCAGCCAGCAAAATGTCATATATCTTGACTACATGATCCCAAAAGATTGCGTTTATAGTGCGTTCAATGTCTCCTTCCAATTGTAAAGTCACTGTATATACCCTATTGGGTTCAGAGACACGCATATCTGCTGTTTCAACTTGTATGAAGTCATCAGTTGCTTTCACCTCCAGATGCTCTAGAAGATTCCGGCAAACTATTGTGACCTCTGCCGCGCTGTCCAGCAGTGCTAGGGCCCATGTCTTGTTCTTCAAGAGAGCTCTCTTCCTATGTGGCATGTCTAACTGAGACTGCCGCCACTTTTTTCTTTTTAAACTGTTGTTTTTGTTGTATCGGTTTCTCTTCCCTCTTGACAGAAAGCTCTGAAGAGCGTTGTGATTCCTGTCTTGGTTTCACGTACTCTGTTCTCCGCTCTGACCGCCCACCTCTCTCATTTCTCTTTTCCGATGAGTCCTGAAAGGAACGAGATTGGCGTGTATCAGTGTATTGATATCTATCAGGCGTTTTCAAGTTATCCCTATTTCTGAGATTAATCCTAGTGGAGATTCTTCCCTTTCTTTTTTAGCTGTCTGTTGCTTTATCTCCCAGCACTTTTTATTACCCTCAGGTTGCTGTTTAGTATTATCTTTACTAATTTTCCCTTTAAACTGTGGTTTCTGTGGTCTAGCCCCTAGGCTATCTCGACCGATACTGGAATATGTTTCTGTTATTATCTTAGGCAGTTCCCGCTCCTGATCTAGTTGCGGGACGTCACGAAGACGCATACGCACCGCTAGTGCAACTGCCTCCCCTTTAAGATTACTTAGTATTATTGAAGAAACCGTGGCAAAATTGCCCATCAGTTGCATTCCCAAATCTAAGGCTGGGGCAGCCCCATATTCATCCTGAATCTGTTTAAGCACTTCTAGTAGGTTTGCCAATGTCGGTGTACCGTGTGCTGTTGTGTAGAGCGCGGCAAACACCGTGCCCCATGTATTACAATGTTCCACTGTGGGAACCATGCCAAATGGTAAACACATAGTTAATATTCTATGTTTGTTCTGAGGTCCCGTATGGGGAAATACCGCCTCCTGCGTATTAATTTTCTGTGCCAGCCAAAATGGAGTCTCCTCCCGTTTTGCTGGGACTTTACCCATGATGGAGTGTACAGTCGCTGGGTTTATTCCTGGAGCTACTGCATGTGGTTGTGCTGGAGCAGCACGTGCTGGGTTTGTATTTAGTGTCTGCATCACAAATTGTACTAAGCGTCTATATGTAGCCGTTAAGTCTGTATATAAACGACGAACTTCAGCCACCGGCATGTTTGCAACCGCAGGATGTGGTGTATATGTGGCCAATAAAGGCCAGGTCGGACCATCATTACTCAGTGGACCTAACCTTACTGGCAATATTGTATGGGGTAGGGCTCCATCAAGCCAATTATCATGTTCTTGATAAGATAGAGGTATCTCTAGGTATGCGTACGCCCTGTACTGGCCAGGTGCGTTCGCAATCGTATATGTGTGAAGTGTATTTGTATTCCCATCAACTGCTGGAAATGTGACCCAAGAGTAAAAAGGTTTTGTTCTATAGGCTGCATGGGCGGCCACCACAAACGTGACTGGACCCCCCTGGATCATAAGACCATATGCAAGCAAATGTGCCGTGAGCGGCTTTCTCATGTTAAGAGCTATTTGTATTACCTGGGGATTCACCATTTAGAAAATCAGCGATGGTTCAGAGAAGACTTCCTTTTAAGGTTCAAGCTTGAACAACCATCTGCCATATCTAGGGTTACCTATATTGCGGTGGTGGAAGTCCTCAGTGCCACGGACGTCTCCGTTAAAGGAACTGAGGGATAATTATAATATATGAGACCGAGAGAGACTGGTGGACCTGAAAATTAGAGCCAGACCAATCGTTGGCAGCGCCATGTCGCGTAGGCTCTCATTATCCTAATGAGACTACTGGATTTTTGGGTGGCAGGATCGTTCACAGTGTGGGGGACTAAGGCCCTCATTCCAACCCTGGCGGTCATAGACTGCCAGGGTGGCTGTCCACGGAAGCACCGCCAACAGGCTGGCGGTGCTTCATGTGGTATTCGCCCAGCCGGGTCCGGCGGTTTCCCGCCGGATTAGCCCCGGCTGGGAGAATCCTCCATGGCGGCGCTGCAAGCAGCGCCGCCATGGGGATTCCGACCCCCTTCCCGTCAGCCTGTTTCTAACGGTTTTCACCGCCAGAAACAGGATGGCGGGAACAGGTGTCCTGGGGCCCCTGGGGGCCCCTGCACTGCCCATGCCACTGGCAAGGGCAGTGCAGGGGCCCCCTAACAGGGCCCCAGCATGATTTTCACTGTCTGCATAGCAGACAGTGAAAATCGCGACGGGTGCAACTGCACCCGTCTCACCCCTGCAACACCGCTGGCTCCATTCAGAGCCGGCTTCTGTGTTGCAGGGCCTTTCCCGCTGGGCTGGCGGGCGCTCTCTTGGCGGGCGCCCGCCGGCCCAGCGGGAAAGTCTGAATGGCCCCCGCGGTCTTTTGACCGCGGAGCAGTCATTTGGTGGCGTAAGTTTGGCGGGTGGCGACCACCGCCCACCAAACTTAGAATGACCCCCTAAGTCTAACCCACGGCAAAGGACCCTTGTCACCCCAAATCCAGGTTGAGCTCCGGCTAACTAGCAGTGCCTCATCTCTCCCAAAGGGAAGAGACAATTGGGCAACCGAGCGCATGACATCTTAGGGCTTCCCAGGGAAGTCGTGGTCACTCAGATCCCAACCAGTTCTCTCATGCACAGTGTGGTCTCATATATAAATGAGAAAGGCAGTTTGAGTTTTAAAGATTGGTTTAATAAAACGACTGCATTTTAGATAACAAGGCGTGAGCCGCAATAACCAGAACCATACAACACAGGAGGATTGAAATAGTAACGAGGAGAGTGAAACATAAGAATAACGCTATCATAGTGCTACTAGATTACGTTCTCTCTTCTAAGTTCTATTTCGAGCACAGCATGTTAAGCTCTAAGCATGCCTTTCAGGTTCCCCCGGGAGGATATCAACCCTCATACCTGAGCAAAGGCCTGTGATTGGGATCAGCATCTGCAACAGGGCAGTCAGCATCTAGTTGTGGTTCCCTGGTCGGAATCTCCCTCTTACGTGTACCAGGACTAGGAAGTGTTTTTATAACTAACACGCCTGTGTTCTAAGAAATGTCCCTACGTAAGAATGTGTACTTTCTACGAACCCTAAAGACTAAACTTCTACCACGTCTATCGGCAATGTACCAGACTGTATCCTTGACTAAAGCACAGAGCGAGCAAGAATGTAATGTTTGAGAACTCCGGTGCAGAAGGAAGCCAAACAGTGTGATAGAAGAAAATAAAACAAGACCGTGAAACTGGTTATTGAAAAATAACAGTGCGAGGCTAAATAAAATGCATCTAGAGCAAAGTGCACAGAGGCCTAATGCTTTAAGCAACCGCACAAAAGCTACATTAAAAATGGCTACACTACAATATAAGAGAGGTGAAAGCAGCGGATGAGCAGCTGGAGACTATTAAAGATGGAGGTATTGAAAAATAATTTGTGCCTGCCGAGGGATGGCCAATTGGTGCTTCTAAATTGGGTCATTGACCCGAATAAAGGGAGGGTTCTCTTAGAGGGGTTTAGGGGGCACAACTGAGGGAGGAGGTTAGGGGAGCACAGGGTGGGGAGCAGATGGGGAAAATATTGAAAAAAAATAAGTCCTGTACACCTCAGCTCATTAGACAACCCGTAAGGGATGTATAAGAAGGGGGCAGCCCAAGGTGTCAGTTGTAATCAAAAACTTCAAATATTATCCTGGAATATGAATGGTCTGAGGGTGAGAGGCAGGAGAGACAGGATTTTACGGTATCTGAGGGACTCTTCGGCTCAGGTTTTGATACTGCAAAAAAACGCACTTCACCGGGGATGAATGTAAAGCCTTATTTAGAAATCAGAATTGGGTCCGCCTCTGTGTATGTACTGAACAGGGCCTTCATATTAGGGGGGGTGGCAATTTTGTTTAAGCATCTGTGTGATCCAGTAATACTAGAGGTCAGTGCGGATAATACAGGTAGACAGATAATAATTAAAGCTAAGCTACTTGGTAGACCTATCATACTGGTGGGGTTTTATGGCCCCAACAGCGATGATACTGAGCCCCTTAAGAAGCTGTTTTGTCAGCTTTTGGATTTTTTCTGATCCGGTGTTAATGGCAGGAGATTTCAATATAATACTTGATAATAAGCTGGACAGATCAACTAAAAGCAGATCAATAGTTAATGAATAGTGAATAGAGAATAGTGAATTCTCAGCAGTTTCTGAGAAAGATGATGAAGGAAAGGGCACTGGATGATTGGTGGAGGGATAGAGCAGGTTCTCAGCAGGTCTTTTCATATAATAACAAGAAATATAGCCACTCTGCATGGATTGATTATTTCTTGGTGGATCAGCTATGGCGTTGTGCGATAGTTAGTATAGTGTATCTTCCCCCTCATTTATCTGATCATGGAGTGGTTGTATTAAAAATGAACCTACTAAAAGAGAGGGAGGTGAGTCGGTGGACGTTAGACCGCTCCTTATTGCTAGATGAAGAAGCTGGAACCAAGCTGCGTGTAGAGACGGAGGAGTTTTTTAAAGAGAACCTAGATACAGCCTCATTCCATGTGGTTTGGGATGCCTATAAGGCAGTGTTACGAGGGATACTCATGAGCATTGCCAGCTATAAAATTAAGCTGTATAGGGAAGAACTAGAGCACCTGGAAATGGAGATGAGGAATTGCAGAGAGCAGTTATTGAAGAGTACAGATGAAGGGGAGAAGCGTGTAAAGCAGCGGAGATTGGATGTTTCTAAACAGCAATTTGAAGCTCTTTTGCAATCAAGGGTTGTAAAGCGATGGGAGGCAAGCAAGTCGGCGCATTTCAAATATGGGGAAAGCCCAGGGAAATTATTGGCTTGGAAAGTTAAAAGGGATCAAGTGAGGAACTGTATCAAGGAAGTTGAGGTAAGCAAGGACAGAGGACCAGAGAGAGTGGGAAAATAAATAGCGCCTTTTTGCAATTCTTCTCCCAACTTTATACAGAAGAGACTAAGGTTACGGAATCGGCTGTTCAAACCTGGTTGAGGGAAGATACTCTCCCTTTTCTATCCCCAAAGCAGCAGCGTTGGTTGAATAGACCTATTACCTCAGGCGGAATTACAGCTGTCTTGAGGGGAAGTAAGGGGGGGAAGGCTCCAGGCCCTGATGGTCTTCCGGGTGAATTGTATAAAGCTTTGGAGCAGGTATTAATGCCCTTTTTGCTAAGATTGTTTTCTGAAGTCTTTACAAATGATTCCCCCATCCCTGCATCTTGGAATGAGGCAGTAATTTCACTGAGTCTGAAACCAGGTAAAAATCCGGCTAGGTGTGAGTCATATAGACCTATTTCGTTGCTAAACTCGGACTACAAGTTAATTGCAAAGATTCTATTGGATAGAGTAAATCTTGTGGCAAAGCATTTGATTAATCCAGATCAAAAGGGGTTTGTGAAGGGCAGGTTTTTACATGAGCTCACCCATACTTTAATTGGGGCAATGGATTTGGCAACCACTTATAAGATCCCCTTGGGGGTTATAGCTTTGGATGGTACGAAAGCCTTTGATTGGGTCAGTTGGGGTTATTTAGTGCAGATTTTGAGTAACTACAATTTGGGAGACAACTTTTGCAGGGCTATAAAATGGATTTATCATTACCCTTCTGCCAGAATTTTAATTAATGGGAAACTAACAAACTCTTTTGGGATATCAGGGGGAACTAGGTAGGGCTGCCCGCTGTCTCCACTTTTGTTTGATCTGTATATCGAACCTTTCGCCAGGAGGATAAGACAGCTTCCTGAAATAGCTCCTTTTAAATGGGAACAGTGGGAGAGGAAAGTTGCACTTGACGTAGATGATTTAATGGTATTCACCGCAGACTCGTCGACCGCACTCCCAGCTCTACTAAGGCTAGCTGAGGATTTTGGTTCTGTTTCTGGCTATTAGGTTAATTCAGAAAAGACCGAAATAAATGGCATTGAACCAGGAAGGGGATGGCTGGCATGGGAAGGCTGAAATGCACTATTTAGGTTTATTAATTACACAAGATATTGAGAAATTGGTGGTGAAAAATCAGGAAGCATTGCTATAGGAGTGTATTAATTTAATGAAGGGCTGGGTCTATCTTCCGTTGATAGTACTGGGAAGGGTAAACCTGGTTAAAATGTTTCTTCACCCTAAAATTAATTTTATCCAGAATGCTATTCCATTACAAATGAATGGAAGATATCTCAATAAGCTGCAGCAGGTTATCACTTCTTTTATTTGTGCTTGTAAGGGCCCTAAAATTGTGTGGAAAAAGCTGCGGGGAGGAGGGAGAAGGGAGGTTTATCACTGCCGGATCTACAGCTGTACGCTTGGGCCTTTCTGCTGAGGAATTCGAGGTTGTTATTCACCTCCCTGGATGATACAGCTATGGGTGCTATATCAAGGCGATGACACAATCTATCCCGGGGGCAGCAAATCATTTTCTTTTTAAAGAGTTGACAGTAAATCTCCCTCTCATTATTTTTGGCAAACTGTATGACTCAGCAGGGTGGTCGAGAAATAGCAGGAGCCTGCTGTTTTTTGCTATTTTATTAGCCAGAAGAGAGATTTGTTTGAAGTGGGTGACAGCAGCCCCCCCTTTACACTGGTGCTGGCTGGACATGCTTGTGAACACAGACAAACTAGATCTGAAGGTGGGTGGCCCTGAACAGAGGTTGAAAAAGAGGAAGCTATGGGCTCCATTCCTGGAATTGGCCCTTTTCCAGGGATATATTGTCCAATGATTCAATACCCCCCTTACACCAGTGCCAGCCACCGGGGGCAACCCCAGGAAGGCTGAGTAGGTGATACGGGCCCTCCTTGGGCGGTATGGCCACTTTTGATTCGGATATAGAAGTAAGATCCCTGCGGAATTAAGGTGTGACTTACCTGTGAGGTGTATGAGGACTTAAAAAAAAAAAAACACTATCTTGGATTGGGAATGACCACATACAAATGAATGAGAAAAAAGACCAAGTAAAAAAGGAAAAGGAAAAAGGCATGCTGGGAAGACAAACATCAAGGAAGAGGACACTATGGAAGACCAAGAAGAAAGAAGACATGAAGACAGAAGAAAAAGGAGAAAAAAGAGAAAGGACCCAAGTAGGTAAGTAGGAAGGGAAAGTCAGGGAGGCTTCCAGGGGCTGTGGCGCAACCCGGAGCACGGAATGTGCATCTTGGGCCGCAACGAAGCAAAAAATGCTAAACTAGCCCGCAGGTCACAGATGGGGGCTGTGATTTAGGCAATGAACCACCTGCATTCAAGCACAAATATAAAGGCAGGTTGAGCCTAGTAGCGTGCCATGGATGCCATTGGGCCCTCATGCAAGCAAGAGAAATGGCCCCTGTGACTGCTGTTGGGGTAGTAAAACACAACAATTATTATGTGTCATTTTTTCCTAGACGACAATAATGTATTCAATTGTTTTAGTTTAACTCTTCTAAATGTTTCTAATCATATACTGACTTAGTATAGAGAAACATTAGGAGACTTATGCTTTAGTAAAAAGCCTAACCATGAAACTGCCGTTTTCTTACATCAAAGAAAATTTTTAGAACTCTCATGGATTTATACAAAGTATTTGACAAAAATGATGCACTTAAACATTACTGTCTATGGGCTATTTTTACTGCAGTGAGAAGACAGGAATTGTTCCTATTCCTATAAGGAGATCGATTGCTGATTTGCTGACAAGACGAAGAAGATAAAACATTTTGGAAAAGTTGAGATGTGTTGGTTTATATTAGTGTGTGTTCCTAGAGCAGTTGGGCAGAGACTCTCTCCTGACTCATTCACTTTTCTGCCTAACTCTGTGCTGCTCTGTGACCCTACTGAGTATCTTGAACCTCTCTTTATGGGAAGTTCTGCTTTAACTGATATTTGATATTTGACTGTGAAGCTTCATGTTTTAATCTCTGTATGGGGAGTTCTTTATGGATTCCGACTGACATATTTTTCTCATTCTTCCCAAATCCATTCTGAATCTTTGAATAAGGATTCTTTCTATCATGAAATGTGCTTAATGCATGTATCCTTATTGGTGAATTATTATGATTTATTAACTATTGATTGATATGGGTGACATTCTATGAGTTCAATAAAGATCGAGCAATTAAAACAACTGATAAATAAAGCTTTTTAACCTACACCAACTCTTATCATTGACTGAAAATAATAATTGAAGTTGTGATGACTATTTAATTGATGTGCAGCTCCTAGTCAATCTCAACTTACGTCCAAGGTCCAGTGCCCCGTGACACGGGGATTTCTACCCTGATGAGTCTTACTTCGTAAACCAATAGTTAACTGAGATCCCCCCTCCACCACCAATGAGGCTGGTGCTAGGATTTTAGATCTCCTTGGAGTATTTACATTTTGCTTCCCCCTCTTCTGGCAAAGGTGCACTATTTGATATATCTAGAGACATTCTACAGCTCAGCTGGTAGCAACTCATGAAAATGTAATTGACCGATTAGTATTAAGATGCTAGCCACTGAAATTTATCCGGGACTGGTGGAGAGTGGCCAGGAGGAAAGGAAGGTGTCGTAGGCAAGGGCTAAGTAGATCTCACAGAAGGCCATGGTTCTAGGTGACACAGGTTCTGCAGAATGAGGAGACTGCCAGATAGCCACAATGCCACTCCCACCAGGGTGCTTAGACTTCATCCTAGGGCCTAACGACCAGGATATTCATGTTGGGCCCTTTTTAGGAAGCAACTGGTTAAATCAATGTCAAAGCAAGGGTGAAACCAATCTGAAAAAGGTAAACGGGCATGCTGCCCTCAAGTGGACAGCAAAAGTCACCCATTACTGGAGTGCAATGGGCTCATCAGACCTCTGGCCCTTGGTGCCACTAACCCGGATGCTGCAAAAGTTATACAACAGGGTGGGATAGAAAAGGGTATCAAGGCTGGCTAAGCATAAACCTTTCAGGCCTTTTACTCCATGTGTTCCTCTCACCATCAGCATCTCCCTTTTCTGGCCTGACAGCAGCATCCAAACACTTGCATCCTCATTATAAATGATATGAAGCTCGACTTGTGATTTAAGGAATGCCTTCATGCAAGCAAGACTCTACATGCATCCATTATTGCCTACGTGCATACATGTATACATGTCTGGTGGCACGAGGCAACACACACAAGGCAGTGGGGCAGTGACTCAATGTTCTGATAAAGAACTAATGTGCTAACTCTGTATAATGATGACAGTTCAAAAGTCCACGGATGCTAGAGTAGGAGTTTGGAAGTCAGCATTTTCTATGGAGCAGGCTGAAACAACTGCGCATCAGACGTTTTATATTAATTGTGTGTTTTCAGTTGAAGCACATTTAAAATATGCTGGTTCACAAATAGGAGAGTTTTTCTTAAGTTTTAATTTAATTTAAAAATACATGCTTTTGGCTTAAAAAATGGCAAGCATTTCCACTAATACAAGACCATATCAATTAACGGTTCTAACGCTTGTTTAGTCTGTTCAGGCATTGTATTCTTCAACTACTGAATTAGGAGTTTGCCTCCTATGTCCAATATCCCAGTTAAACAACTGTCATTTTCTATGTCATTTTCTAATTTTCTATCTCATAAACCTTAATATCTGGGAAAAAACAGAATGTTTGCGCATGCAATGCAAAGTATTCGACTGAAATAAGTAGGCCATGAAACTGGTTACACATGCACACGCACACCGACTTATTCAGTGGACAAATGAGTAGACAGAGTCGCCAAAAAGTGTAATAAGGAAATGTTTCATATTTCCTTCTTTGCATCTCCAATTCCCTCTTTAAGTACCTTTGTTTATACCACCTTACTTGAAAGGCACTGGCAACAATTGCATTACGAAGTTTACTGAGTAAGGAGGTGAACGCATGTTTACAGCTCATGCCAAAGGTTCTTCTCACACCAGACAGAGGAAGGGCCCACACGCAGAGAGACAATGAGTCCTACCAGAAACTCATCATGTTATTAGCACATCTCCATCTGCCCACATGCTGGGTTAGTAGACACACAAGAAGAGGATATCAGAATGCATCAGGTCTCTACTAAACACAAACCGTTGCCCAGAATGTATGCATCAACATCGTACAAGTAAACACAAATATATTGGTGATATCAAACACAAAGAAGGTATACAAAATAAAAGAAACAAGCATTATACTTGTGTTATCTATTCCCTACATATCCTACTCTGCAATGTTAGTACATTTTAATGTGCGGTATTGAGACATGTGTTACAGAAGCTGTTTACTTGCAGCAAGGCTGGGTCACATCTAGGCTTGCACAACCCCTCTCTGATCATGAACAGAACATAGTGCACTTTATGTATCAGTTTTTGCAGAAATTAAAAATGGCCTTAGAGGGTGGTTTTCTTCTCTTTACATGTTTGAGGATTATAGGGTTTGAATTTGTGGCGGAATGCCTTCCTTATGTAATCAAGCTGAGGCACGCCCTGGGGAAGAATTGAACCCTGCCCTTTATGACCTAGAGATGACCTGACTGGCTTGAGTCATCTCTTTTGATAATCAGTGCCCTCTCTTACCTAGTTGGCCCACCCTTCTGGCCTGAATAATTGTAGCCATGGCATTTGACATGGTGGGGTTATGGCAGGTCCTTGCTGCAGACAACAGCCAGTTTCTGACCAGGCAACTGCTACCACTTCAGCAGCCACATGAACAGGCTTATTGGAATTCAGAAACCCATAAATAGATGAACATGTTCTCTTTGATGGTGGCAATAATGTATTAGTGAATGTGTGCCACAATTACTCATTGGTGCCAATGCTTCAGAGGATCAATTTAACCCTCTACCCTATTGTATAGATCTATTCTACCATATAAAGGAGTCATGAGGGGGAGGTGAGTGGGACAAGTTGTCTTCAGACAGCACTAACATCTACTTAAGCACTCGAGAGAGGGACACTACCTTGGGCTGTAAAGCTAACTGGCTACAGCACTCCACAGCAAATCCAAACTAGGGAATATAATATAAAATTGAAATAAAAGGGAAGGAACTTTAACACGGGAGATACACTAGTAGTGGAAAGAGGGAATACGGCTTCTAGGGAACTCATTGGAACAACATAAAAAAGTGCAACAACACTCAGTGTGAAGACTTGGGAAGGGAAGAGGACAGAGGAGAAATTATCTATTCAAATCTGTAGAAAAGAATCCAGAATCAATAGTAATGGCATTTACAAATTAAAAATCAGTTCTTTCTGAGGTTCTACAAATAGTAATAACATTTCTATTGAACATTTTAATTAAACAGGTGAAATTATTTCTCAGAATTGGTGTTCTATCACTTCATTTTTGTATGAAACCACATACAACCGCAATGAAGGAAGGGTTTCAAGACAAGGTTGTTAATTTTAGTTAAGAGACAACACTTTAATATAATGCCAAAAATATAACTATGGGTAAAGTAAAAATGAAGAGCAAATAGTAAAACAGACAGTTCAATTCACAATAAAAAGGTGTTGGGACGGAAAAGTCCTCTTTATGGTATAGGACATTCACCATTGCCCTCAGTGGTGATCTGTTCTCATGCCTGGATCCCTAATACTGATTTTGCTGTTACAGGCAAACAAGGATGATAGGTGAGTGCCATGACATAGGCCTGTCTCATGCGGTCTTGTTGGATCGGGAGGGACACCCAAAGCACTACCCTCATAGTGGTGGGCGGTTACTACCTTTGCCAGGAAGTAATGAGCACGAGCATGGTGATGGCAGCATGCCGTGTAGTGATCAGTAGGAGGGAACAGTTCTCTTTTAACCTTTGCCACTGGAGTGAGGCCTACAGACTCACTTGTCTTTTAAAGGTTCCAATGCTGTATGCTTAATTCACTCTTGGCCTACATCAGGTTAGTGTGAGGTGCTGCACAGTGCAAAAGTGGTGTGCCTGCAATGGGTGTATGTGTGCCTGGAGAGGGTGCCATAGAGGGATAATGCAGTACTGAGTAGTGCATGCATGGTGTATGCATAGGTTGCAGGGGCATGTGCCTGAGAGTAATACAGTACCTGGAAGATGTAATGCTGTGCAGTGAATGCAGGATAGGGGCATGTGCTGGGAGTATGTGTACCTGTGACTGATGCAATACATGAAGGGTGCAGTTTGTGCATGTTAAATGCACATGCTGGGTGTATGTGTACCTGTGAGTGGTACAGTACAAGAAGGATTCAGTGCTCAGTAGTACATGCATGTTAAATGCATATGCTGGCTGTTTGTGTGTCTGTGAGTAGTACAGTACATGGAGGGTACTGTACTGTTCAGTACATGTATGCTGCATGCATGCACTGGGAGTGTGTGTGCCTGTGGATGGTACAATACATGAAGGGCCTTGGGTTCCGTATTGAGAGAAATAGGCCTGCTTGGTGAAATATGGAGTGGAAGTAGAGAGATCCCCAAGACAGATTTGTGTATTGCTGCAATCCTGTAAGCTGGGTGGGACACACACATGGAAGGGGAGGACCAGGTCTCCTCTGTACACTTCAAAATGAATTATTTGATTCAGTGAGAGGTCACAAGGAAGGGACCTGGGCACATCTCAGGAAGGAGATGGGGCTTATAAGAGAATCACAAAGAGTTGGTCTGGGAGGCCAGGGCTACCTATTTTATGCATATATCACAGTGGCTGACATCCAGATGTGAACTCTATTTACTCAAATGGCCTATGTTCATGAACTATCAACGTGAGAGATATACCAGCTGTGAACGACTGCTTTTCAGGAGGAAGAAGGAGCAGAGGAGTATGCACTTCTAAACAAGCAGAACCCTGTGACAAGGTGTAGTCTCAGCTCAAATCTCCATGGTGTTCATACCACAAAGATTTGATTAAGGTGGTCATTATAATCCTAATACAAATTAAATTAAATTAAAAAAGTAGTGTCCACTTTTATTTGTCTCACTGTCAGGGAATACTGTCTCGATTGCTTCCTCCTTCGGACAGTTGCTCCAAGTATATCCCGCTTGGTCCTTCAGGAGAACACACACAGAAGACAAATAATCTGTGTATCTCATTAAATAAAATAAAAATAAAAAACTAATAAATCAACACCCTTCACCTTATGAAGTGTGCCGCTCTAGGTGATTTACAGTTCAACTGTGTCTGACAGTGATGAAGAACTGTTCCTTCCCCACCTTTTTACTGAACACCTCAATGTCGGTGAATCCCACAAAGGAAGTGTAACTCTTTGTTCTCCTCTACCCATGCGGTATAATTGAACACATTCACTTGCTTGAGGCAACGGCTCTGGATGTGGGGCGCAGCAGTCGGGTGTGCAGGACCTCTCTCTCTTGGGTCACCGTTGGAATCAGCTGCCTCCTCTCCACTCTCCGAAGCTCTCTCTCCCACTCTCTCCATGTCATGGTCCTTGGCTGGACAGCTGTTATTCTCCTCGGCTTTCATTTCTCCATGTTCCTTCTGCCAGCTTGGGTCGTGCTTCTCTGATGTTGGTTTTTTGTATTCCTGCTTCCTGGACTCCTCAGTCTCCTCCAACCTTCCGTCACCATCAATCAGTCAGTTGGTTGGCATCTTCCTGGTCACGTGTTGCCCCCTCTTACCAAGCTTTTCATATTCTTTAGGCTGCTGCTGTTTCTGGGTTTCAGTGAGAGGCCATACTGCTAGTATGCTGACCTCAGGTTGCTTGGATCCTTCTGTGTCTGCCATGATGGGCCCTCATAATTCCCCGTTACAAACCTCAACATAAGATGTCAAAGTCTCAGACCTTAAATCACATTTGGTGTCTGTAAATGGACTATAAGAAGGGTAGGTTGAGACTTTTCATCTGCCAAGCAGATAGACAGGCTGTGTGAAGCGGAAGCTTTTCAAGACATTTGCCTGTGTCCAAGACGGGGGGCCAAGTGGACTCTCGTGCAAGATGTGAGGAGACAGATGCTGGACCGATCAGGTCTTTGCCTCTGTGCAGAGCTCAATAGGCAACCCCCTTATGCCAGGGGAGAACTGCTGTAAAGGTAGCCATGGAAAAGTCTTTCCGTGCAGTAAGGGCTGAAGCCTTGCTTGATAGTGTTGCAGCACCATCGTATGCCCGGAAGGCCATCGTGGTAAAGACTGCCATGAAGTAAGGGACGAAGCCTGTGCGGTAACATTGCGGTGACTCCATATGCCAGGAGAGGCCGACGTGTTAAAGACTGATGTGCAGTAAGGGTTGAAGCTCTGTGTGCCAGCTGTGTTGCAAACCCATAAGCCATGAGGGGCTGCCAGGAAAACATGCTGTGCTGATTGGGCCAGTAGGATGCAAGCGGCAGTGACCTATAGGTCACCAGCAGCAACATGACTGAGACTGGTCTGATGCCACTGAGCAAGTGAGGATGCCTTGGAAGCATTGTCACCCAAGTTAGGGATCGAGGACCAGAGTATTGGAATCACCCCCGCTCCCATAGGAGGAGTGCAGGGAACCTCCAATCTCTGCTGGAGCATGACAGCGAGGGGGAGAGAAAGAGAAAAAATGTGCATGCTGAGTGAAGCTGATGAGCCAACGTACATCAGACTCACCTGATTGGGGCCTCAGCAACTGTGAGTACCTGCAGATGTGGTGCACTCCAGGACGCTGTGCACCACACTCCCTACGGAGCAGGTAAGACATGTTTTGGGTCTATCAGCCCAAGGGGAACTCGCTGCTGAGAGCGCTGCAGCGCTAGGACACTTGTGACTTGAACTTAAGGACAGACTGCTAGTAGGGCATTCCCTCAATGTTGCCAACAGTTAATGGGGAATAACCACTATTGCTTATGCTAGGAAGGAGTGGGATAGGAAAAAGATATTGAAACACTAGAGCTCCACCTTTAAGGGAAATTGTTTTATTGTTTATGAATGTCATATTTTTCCTTTGTGTGGGTTGAAGTAGAAATAAAATACTTTTCTTTTTTTCATAAATATTTGGCTGGTCAATGACTGATTGCTCCTGCCCTCAAACTTTGAGTTTTAAACTTGTGTTTACTACTCTGTATCCACATTTCCCCCTGAGGGAGCCTTGCACTGCTCGACCACGTTTACCACTGAGAGTCATATGCAGAAAGGGTACTTGGCCCAGGTGCTCAGAATCCATAGTAAGATGGGCCTGGGACATCAGGTGGAAAAGGCCTCAACCCCCCCACGGTTGGGCCAAGTATCCCATGTGGGCTCTTTGTCCCTATGATAGGGGTTCTGGCAAAAGGTAACAGCAAAAATGCAGGGATAAACTAGGGCAATTGAACTGCACAAACTGTGTAAGGTTCAATGTCACTTAATGATTGAGAGCACCAGAATAACTGAGAAAGAGAGTCACAAGAGGCAAATGTAATATGATGCAATCCATGTAAAAATCAATGTTAAAAGGTTCTAATTATTGAAAAGCCCTAGTGTTTTTACTTTTAGAGCACTGCACTCAAGCTCTGTGTGCTCAATGTTAATATGGGTTTTAGCTGTAACCTCCAGTGCCCACCTTTCATATATTATTCGCTGGTGAGCAGTTAAGCTAAGAGTCTCTGTGCAGGGTTAGATTGAACACCTGTGCTCACACGTGTGTGCATGTGTGAAGGCTAAGCAAGAAAGACCATTGTCTGACTTAGCCTGCCATCTTCAAGCTGGCAGGGGCTGACAATTCAATTTTGTTTTTGACTCAACTGTTAAACTGTAGTGTTTAAACTGGTTTTCACTTTTGGTATCATGTGTTTATACTGTAGTTTTGATTTGCATGACATACTAGAGAGTACATTGACATGGTTTTTTCCTATTAACCGATGGGTGACAAACACATATAAAGAGTCCTTATGGGTCTATAGTTGCTATTTCATATTTATAATAATTTAATATAGTGTTCTGAACTATTCAAAATGGGTGTCATGTATTGCACTGCCATGGCAAAAGGGTTAATTACTCAGCTGCCCAGATCTCAGATTAAAGTCCCACTGAACATAACAGGCCCATCCTTTAGGGATTTGAATTCCCCTAGCGTAGAAAAGGATTGGGATGAAAACACATTAAGGTGATCAGCAGCACCTCCATGTCAAGTAGTGTGCAGGATGTTCTCACATAGAACACATGGAGGTCAAGCAGCCCTCTGGCTCCAGACACCACAGGGCACTTTTTAGAACCCTTGCAGGGAAGAATCCAGGCCTTAAAGGGTGAAGCTTGCTTTAGAGAAAGAGTGTGCTTGAATTTTCCTCCACACTTCTAGTTTGCTGATACATGGAATTTTCAGCTAGGAGTGGAAGGGTGATGAGGCATCACTAGATTTGAAAGATACCTCCTGTGTTCTAGGAGATAATAATTGAGTAGAAGAACAACAATAGAAGCAGGAAGCTGTAGACGCATGGCTGGGAAACTGAGTCCACTGTGTGTAGGCATCTACCTTGGACTTGAATTTTTGGGTTTTTATGTGAACATTGACTCCAGGACTAGAGGCTTTAGGCCCCTGACTCCATTACAGGACCAGTAGTGGGTGGTTTATGGGTCCCCCATGAGTGATTACTACAAACTCCAAGCTACAAATCCCAAGAGCTTTGGAGGTGCAGGCAGGGAGACATAATAAATCTCTGTAAAATCTTGGTAGCCAAGAGGCCATGGAACACTCATAGCACAAAGTAAACAACCATCAAATATGGCCCAAAATTGAACACAGAAAGAAAATCTTCTGCCCAGGTAATCTGATGGTCAGAGGCATACAGCGGACTGAAGTCATAGGAGCTCAATCGAAATGCCTCATTAGCAGATTCTATGCCTATGAGGATAAGGTTCTGTTTTCCAATGGATGTATTGCAAATTGACAGAGAATGATTTCAGTATGTAACCTTTATTGATATACTTGTTGTGAAACTGGAGTCTAGGGTGGCCTACTTCAATCACACCAAAGGAGCTCAATGGCAATACCCAATTTGTGGATTCTATTCATGTAAGGAAAAGCTTTTATTTTCCAATAGTTGTATAGCAAATTGGCAGAGTATGAGTAGATGGTTAATTCCTATTTTCAAAAAATCTTAGGTCTTGCGAGACCCTTGCGTGATTGTCAAAAGTTGAAAGGAGTAGGTGATCTTTTAATACACTATAGTATGCACACTTGCTACTGTAGGAATGAGTATTACTGGAGATGGTGTTTGACAGAGTGTACTATGTATGCCTATCGGCTTTGTAAGATTTGTGAGTATGGGTATAGTCTCTTCCCACATACTACTATGCGCACCCATTATTAGGGACAGGGGTGTTAGCAGGGAGGACAGTCCCTGGACAGAGCATACTTTGCACACCTGTCATCCAAGAGAGAGGAGAGGCACAGTCATCATCCGAGGCAGAGTTGTGACAAAAGAGGTCAGTCTATGTGCACAGACTAATACGCACACCTGTTGTCTGAAAGACAGAGGTCTGGCAGGAGAGGCTAGTCTACGTACACGGTCTACTATGCACACCTGTCATCTGAGAGAGAGGTCTGGAAAGAGAGGCAGTCCATTACACACATTATTATGTACTCCTGTTATCTGAGAGAGAGGTGTGGAAGGAGAGGGTAGTCCGTTCAGACACCCTACTACATACACCTGTCATCTGAGACAGAGGACTGTGTGGAGAGGCCAGTCTGTCCCTACACCCTGCTACACACACCTGTCATGTAAGAGATAGGTCTCAGTGGAAAGGATGCTCCATCCCACATACTACTATTTCTCTAAAATTCTGTTGCAATCCTGCAAGACTCTTGCAAGAGTAGCTCACAAGTTTCAGGGAGTGAAGCTTGCTGCATCGACATGTGCGATCTGAACAGAGACACGCAAGACCTGAGGGAAAATTGCTGAGCCTGCAACAAGGTGTTTTACAATCACGCAAGCCACTCAGAAGATCCGCATGGAAAATTACTGGGTCTGTCATGAGGTGTTGTATGATCCGGCGAGAGACTAGCGAGATCGCATGGGGGGAAGTAAAAAAAAAAAAGGGCCAGGGCTCAAGCAATAGTTACCATATTTATTACATGGTCAAAGAAATGCTGTGATGTGATTGAGTGTAGAATCAGAGATAATTCATATTGTGCTTGGTCATTTAGAGGAGAAAGAAGCCTGTTGGAGTTGTGCTCAACTGAAGTGACAGAATTTGGAACCGATAAAGACTGGTGTCTTCAGCTGCATATAATAAACTGCTCTAAGTTCAGGTAATTAAAAATGTACTTTATGAACTTTGTTGAGAATTGACAGTAAGTGCATTACTGTTGGTAAACATATCCTATACAAGGTTTAGCGAGTCAAAAGCTGTTTGTAGAGGTGCATGTCTTTTAGTAAAGGTTTTAAAAGGGAGAGTTTAGGATGTAGAGAGATATCACCAAGTACTGGACGTTGTGTAAAAAATTAAATGTTCAATCGTTATGTAGTTGTAAGTAAAAGAGACAGTGTTTTTTCAATTATAAAACAAAGAATCTCCAATGTGTTAATGAAAGGCCTATTGTTTTTATCAACCTTACCATACACATATTTTACTCCTATGAGATGTTTGAGTGGAGATATTGCTATTGCTCGAGTAAAACACTGTGCTTACTGTTGAAAAAGTGTCTTGCGGAGAGTGTTACTTTATAAACTGTTATGGAACCATGTATGATGGCACGGTATAATTTAACTGTAAAAAAAATGCACTGGCTGAGGGTGTTGAATTCAAGAGAAAAGAATATGAAGTTAGTGGTACAGTACATATAATTGTGATTGTGGATACAAGATGTAAGAAAACCTTCAGAGTATTTAGTGATGTATCAATGTTATCAATCATTGATCAGTATGTAACTTTAAATGTTTACATTATCTTGTCTTCTTCAGGTGGAAAATAGAAAACAAACAGAAGTATCATGTCACTAATATATGGAGGAGGAAAACAAAAATTGCTCACCTTGGAAGAAAGAGGGAACAGTAACTATGTGGAAAGTCAGTGAAAATAATTGCATAATTGATGATGATACTGCCTAGAGCGGCATGTGTCTCCTTAGAGAAGCTTGTTCTGTGGAGCTCCACTTGTTTTTGATGATACAATGATCTGCTTACTTAGCATCAAAACAGTGCTTCATTTACAAAAGGAGGGTTGTTATCTGCTTGAGCAGTAAGTACCTGGGGAGAGGTTGAATCTGTCAGTTGAAAGAATGTGTAGGCAGGTGAAGAACCGCATACTTTGAATGCACAAGCTGAGTTTGTCTTAGATATCCTTTCAGAATAACTGCATCTATAATAGTTCTACATTCCTGTAATGGATATAGCACACTCGTTGTTTCTAATTTCCCTGCTGAACTTCTTTTTGCAAATTTTATTTTATTTGAACTGACTCTTTTGCCACCTAGCCTGCCAGAAAAATAATTGAAATGAGATATTTTTTGCCAGGCTAAGGAGGCATAAACAAGGATAAGAAGATCTATATGCTTCAAAAGCCAATAGGCAAATGAAGCAAAAGGGGAGGAGGTGTAGGTGCCTAGTGATCGTAGTGAGGAAAAAATGTTATAGATGAGTTACGTTTGTTGTTTTCTTTGTTTTACAGTTGTTGTAGTTTGTTAATGCTGTTGTTTGTAACATTGTTAAATTGTTTTTAGGATAAAAGATTTAAAGTTACTACTGATTTCCTTCCTTAATAGCTTTTAAAGATTTTAATAGTATTACAGTCTTGCAATGTTGACTTAAAGTGGCAGTTCCATCTTCAAGAACTGTTAACTGTGCTGCTTGATGTATATATATATATATATATATATATATATATATATATATATATATAAAAAAGGTACTATAGAGAGATTAGTGCTTCTTCCCACTGTAGTATAAAGATGTTTTATACAAGAGAGAGGTTTTGGCACAGAGGCAAATGCATCCTCATAGTATACTACCCACTGCTGTCATCTGGTGGAGATGGCAGTTCTTTTGCACATCTTAGTAGATATGCTTGTCACTCCGGAGAGAAGATTCAGCGCAGAGGTTGGTCTCTGTCTCCCCCTTACTACACATGCCTGCCCCCCCTAAGGAGGTGTCTGAAAGAGAGGTGAGTGTATCCTTCGATGCTAATATGCACAATGATTGTCCAAGAAGCATTTGTCAACGGAGATGATGATCCATTTTATACTCTACTACTGACATTCATTATGATAAAGAAAGGTATGAGCAGAGAGCAGTCTCTACCCAAAGCCTATTTTGCACATGTTACTCTTTGCTGACCAGGCAGTCTATCTATACATTAGTCTGTATGCCTGTCATCAAGAGTAACATCTCAGTATAGAACCTAATTTCTCTCCACATCATAGTTATACATCTGTTATTCAACAGAGATGTCTCAGCAGAGGGGCCAGTCCATAATAATGCCCTACTACTCATACCCATCATCCAAGAGAGAGATCTAAGAATAGGGGCCAGTCCTTCCCCACTCCCTACCACATGCACCCGTCATCCCAGAGAGAGCTCTCAGAGGAATGGGCAGTACCTCCCCACACACTACTATGCACACCTGTGATCTGAGAGAGGTCTCAGTTTGAGGCCAGTTTTTTCCTACACCCTAGTACACACACACTTCATCCAAGAAAGAGCGCTTAGTGTTGAGGCCTATCCTTTCCCACACTGTGGTGCATCCTTATTGTCTTAGTGAGAGGTCTTAATGGAATGGCCAGTCCCTATTATACCCTATTCTGAAGAGTGGTTTGAAAAGTCCAGTCTCTCTTCACTCCCCACTATATACTAATGCTATACTTTGGAAAGCTGAGACTGGAGTCGTCACTTTTTCCTAAAGTCCTAGGAGAAGGAAGTAAAAGTTTTAATTTCTGTAATGAAGGTGTACATGTGACCTAAAAAATTTAATGATCTCATGAGAGTCTTTCGAGATCGTGGACAGTGTAAGGTGGTAGAGGAAATTGTTTATAGAGAATAGTGTCAATGCACAGGCTTATGTGTTTGAATACTCTACTATCCACACTGAAGGATACAGACCTGTTGTCTTTTAGAAAATGCACTAAATGTTCGAGCTCATAAGACTTTCATGGCACGGCTAAAGGTGGGGGTTTGGGTGCTCCCATGCTCACAGAAGTCTGGAGGGATCTCAAAGAAATGGGGTAGAGAAAATCTGTACCAAGAGAGAGGTTTTAGTTGAGACTGTTGTGTGTGTGCAGACTAGAGAAAAGAGGTGTCTAAGGGATAACTACTGTGAAGTAAATAAATGTATATTGTTTTAACTAATTTTTATTATCCCACAGGACTCTTGAGGGATTGCAAATAGTAACAAGCATTTGCAATGCAACAGGTCTTGCATTTTCATGAGTTAGAGCATCATAATGTCGTCTTTTCCTGTTATATAATTCCAGTGGCCCAGAATTTAACTAAAGCACTTCCGTTTACCTTTTCCTCTATCTTAAAACATATACAATTATCATATAAACCTTTATCAGAAATAGGCTTTTGGCATTAGAGTGTAATGCACAAACACCATAACAAAAATATAATTTTAGACGGATTGGAGGGTGAAAGGAAAGAGGGAGTCCGGAGTAAAGCTGGAGAGGATAAGGGACATAGGGGGTCATTCTGACCCTGGCGGTCATGGACCGCCAGGGCCAACGACCGCGGAAGCACCGCCAACAGGTTGGCGGTGCTTCCATGGGCATTCTGACCGCGGCGGTACAGCCGCGGTCAGAAACGGGAAACCGGCGGTGTCCCGCCGGTTTCCCGCTGCCCCAGGGAATCCTCCATGGCGGCGCTGCAAGCAGCGCCGCCATGGGGATTCCGACCCCCTTCCCGCCAGCCTGGTTCTGGCGGTTTTCACCGCCAGAACCTGGCTGGCGGGAACGGGTGTCGTGGGGCCCCTGGGGGGCCCTGCAGTGCCCATGCCATTGGCATGGGCACTGCAGGGGCCCCCTAACAGGGCCCCACATAGATTTTCAGTGTCTGCGTGGCAGACACTGAAAATCGCGACAGGTGCAACTGCACCCGTCGCACCCCTTCCACTCCGCCGGCTCCATTCGGAGCCGGCATCCTCGTGGAAGGGGGTTTCCTGCTGGGTGGGCGGGCGGCCTTCTGGCGGTCGCCCGCCAGCCCAGCGGGAAACTCAGAATGACCGCCGCGGTCATTTGACTGAGGTGCGGTCATTCGGTGGCTCCCGCCGGGCGTGCGGTTGCCGCCGGCGGCGGGATTCGGAATGACCCCCATTGTAACTGTGTCATGGGCCCTGAAGGAAGACAGGAAAATGGTTGACTGGAATTTCAATAGGAAAATAGAGCAGTAATTAGAGTTGAATGATGTCCGCAGATCTCTGGGCCACAGTGCCACTGCACCCATTGCTCCATTAATAACTAGGCTTCAGGAGAGAGAGCAGATGGGGCAGAAAAAAAGCAGAAGGACTACAACAGACAAAAGGAAGAAAGAGAAGGGGTTGCAAAGTAATAAAAGAAAGAACAAGAAAATTAAAACACAAGAAGAAATACAGCAAACGTGTCAGACATAAGAAAAAAGGAAGGAAGCTAGCGAATTAAAGCTAAAGAAGAAAAAATAATGAAAGAAGTGTGAAAAGAAAGATAAAAATGAACATTAGAGAAAAAGATGGTGAGAGAAACAAGCAGCGAAAAAAACAGGGCATGTATGCATTGACACATTTCCCACAGACACAGAATGGGGAAACCACTTTGACACTTCGGGTCCCAACAAGTAACTTGTGGCTTCCACACACAGACAGGAAAAAGATGGATTTATAGTAAAATGTGAATTGACAGATAAAGATATGAAAAACATCAGAGAAAGGAAGGAAGAAAAATCTAAAATAAAAAGTGAGAGGATGCATACCGAGTCAAAGGAAAGAGCAAATAAAAAAGACAAAGAAAGAATGAGGGGAAGAGAAAAAAGAGTGAAGAAATGAACGCCTGATGAACGAAAAAGAGAGCAACGAAACAAGGAAGGAAATAACCGCATTTTTGTGGGTTTGAATGAGAAGGTAGAAAGAGGAAGTAGGAATTATTTTTTTTAAATGGAGTGAAGCAGAAAGAAAGAGTTGAAAGAAAGAGTAAAACTGTTAATGTGTGGATTTTAAGAGCTGGAAATAGAAAAGTAAGGGAGAAAGAAAACATTGAGAATAAACAGAGTAAAGGAAACAACGGAGTGAGATAGGTGATACAGACCCTCCCAAATAAAGATGGGAGCTAAGATAAGATTCAACTGGCTCCCCCGCATCCCCCAACAGAAGTCAGAGAGTGGAACAGCAGGGGGCACTGCAGAACCACAGGAGGTGCATTAGCAGAGTTGTATGTGAACCACAATACAGGAAAATTGGGGTGCTTCACATTAGGATTGGGGGTATAGACAGAGCTATGTCCCAGCCCAGTGCTGGAATAACAGGAAAGCAGTGGGTGAGGAATGAGAAACAGAGCGCCATGTAATTCACGGTTATTGGAATAATGGGGTGCTGCAGGTTAAGGTTGAGGTACACTGACAGAG
This sequence comes from Pleurodeles waltl, assembly GCF_031143425.1. Classification (NCBI taxonomy): domain Eukaryota; kingdom Metazoa; phylum Chordata; class Amphibia; order Caudata; family Salamandridae; genus Pleurodeles; species Pleurodeles waltl. The sequence continues at coordinate 253,048,636 of NC_090448.1, read as the reverse complement.
TTGTATGTGAGCTGCAGTACTGGAATAGTAACGGACATACAAGGTCAGAAGTGAGGGAGCTATGTGGGGAACCTAATATTGAAGTGCCAGTGTTGTCGACTGTTAGACTGGAGGTGCCCTGGTGAAGCTGAGAGTGGGGACCAGCATGGGACTGGCTTTGCCTCTGAACCACAATAGCGATGAGGGGTGTGTGCGAGCCTTAGTACTGAGAAGAAACGCGCATTAAATGTTAGAATTGATGGATTCTGGTGGAGCTGTGGTGGTTCCCATGAACAGTGATGTTGGATGTTAGACTTGATGTGCAGTGACTGAGCTGTGTTATGCTCTTTTGGGCCCAGTATTGGCTTGGCAGTGGGACTGAATATTAGAATTGTGCTGCTGTAACTCAACTGTATGTTAGTGGGTTCCCAATATAGGAAAGGAGGTGACCTTGCTGGTGTAGAACTAAGGTGTACTGATGTAGCTGCCCCCAAGATCCCAGTACTGGAACAGCAGAGTGGATTGACTGTAAGAACTGAGGTGCTCTGGCAGGCTGCATGTGTGGGGTTCTGGCATGGCTGAGAGGCGTGGAGTGTGTGAACTGAGGTGCACTGATGGAGCTGTGCCTGAGGTCCCAGTACTGGAACAGCAGTGTGTACTGAGTGTAAGAGCTGAGGTGCTCTGGCAGAGCGTGTGTGGGGATTCTGGCATGGTTGAGGGGCTTGCAGTGTGTGAACTGAGGTGCACTGATGGAGCTGCGCCCGAGGTCCCAGTACTGGAACAGCAATGTGTACTGACTGTAAAAACTGAGGTGTTCTGACAGACAGCATGTGTGGGGCCCTGGCACGGCTGACGGGTTTGGAGTGTGTGAACTCAGGTGCACTGATGGAGCTGCACCCGAGGTCCCAGTCCTGGAACAGCAGTGGGCACCAACTGTAAAAACTAAGGTGCTCTGGCTGACAGCATGTGTGGGATTCTGGCACGGCTGATGATTATCTGTTTACATAAACAACAAAAAAGAGCCTTGTTAGAACAAGCAGGATTATTGTGCTGTTCAGCAATAATTCCCTCTTTAGGCACAGTGTACTCAGGTTGGAACGATGTGGAGTCACCTGAACAGTTGAGTACTTCAGCAGCACAAGCAAACTCTGGGCGAGATAGGCTTTGTGAACTGTATATATCTCACTTTGCTGAGTCTTTATTACCACCAAGCCTGCCATAACACAGCACACATCTAAAGGCTCTTTGGCAGTCTAAGGTGGCTAAAAGACTGAAAAAGAAGTGCTACCTACATCAAAATCCAGTAGGCAAATAAATGAAAAAGGAGGGGGGCTTTAGGAGGTGATTATGAGTGTAACAAAAATGCTATATATTTTAAAGTTGGGTGTGTTTTATAAGTTGTTTATATTATTTGTTAATGTAGTTGTTGTAGCTTTGTATTGCTGTTGAATTGTTTTGTTGTAATAAAAATAGTTTAAAGTTACTTAATAGGTATTATTTCAGTTTCATTACAGTATTCCAGCATTCACCAAAACTGTCAGTTCTATATTTAGGGACCATAAATATGTGACAGCATGTATGTGAATCTCTATGAAAGTATACACATCTTTTATTCTAGAGACACTTATGGGCTGATTACAAGTTTGGTGGTCCAGGGATTGGGGGCAGTCAGAGTCACGGTCAGCCACAGCGGTTCCCAGTTTGGCAACACCGTGCTGATCACAACTCCACTTCCTGCAAGCATTTCCATGGCAGTAGCACTGCCATGGAAAGGCTGTCGGAAAGCCAGTGCTGGAGCCTCAGGGGGGCAGTGCGAATTCCGAGGGTGCTGGTGTGCGACAGCATTGGCAGCAGTGGCAGCATTGGTCTCGGCTCCCTAAGCTCTTTCCTTCTCACCACTATCATCATCATTTGCCATTCCATGTTCCTCACCCTGTGGCACTTCAGGCTCTCTGTCCTCTGCAATATAAGGTATGTTCATTTGCAGGGCTAGGTTGTGAAGCATACAGCAGGCCACAGATATCTGACAGACCTTCCTGAGTGAGTAGAGGAGGGCTCTTCCAGTTTTGTCTGGACAGCGAGATCTGGCCTTCAGGAATCCAAAAGCCCGCTCCACTAGCCGCCTTGTCCTTACATGGGCCTCATTGTAGCAGACATCCCCTGGTTTTGCAGGATTCCTCAGAGGGGCCAACAATCATGGCCCGTTGGTATAGGCTGAGTCTCCTAGATGGAAGACAGTCAGAGGTGCAACAATAAGTTACACATTTCCTGTTTATACTACCTCACATCACCTACACAAACTTGGCTCACATCATACTTACCAAAAAGCTGACCCTCTCCGGTTGTAGTTGTGACATCAGCAGGGGAACGGTGCTGTTCCGCATGACAAAGGACACATGGGTAGTTCCAGGATAGAATGCACAGATGATGGAAATGTACAGAACAGCTAAGCAGACAACTTGCATGTTGATCCAGTGGAAGTTCTTCCTGTTTCTGTTATGTGGGGGTACTAAGGCAATATGGGTGCCATCAGTGGCTCCCGCAACATGTGGTATCCTTGTCACTCCATAGAATCCATCCTGCACATTAGCTAAATCGTCACACCTGGGGAACCGGAAGTAGCTTTCCAGGTGTTGCATCAGTGCTGAAAGCACATCTCTTAGCACACAACAGAACATTGATTGCGACTTATCACCACAGACTGCCCGGTATATTGAAAGGAACCTGTTGCCAGGAAATGCAATACTACCATTACTTTCACTACTGGTGTCAAACATGTGGGATTCATGTTTTGTGGCAGGAGATCAGGCTCCAACTGATGACATAGGTCTAGTACGGTTTTCCTAATCAATTGAAACTTGCGGATGATGTCCCTTTCTACCATTGTGTGAAGCTGTGGCAATGGGCAATACCCAGTAGGTTGTTGTCCTCGCCATCTCAAAGGGCATTAATGGGCAAAATGTACAACAGTTACGTATAGTTTAGAAAAACATATGTGCCATATATTTGGGAATGGGGAAGATACCGTTAACGACGGTGTACAGTGCACGGCACTAATCAAGCCAACATGCACACTAACGCACACATGAAACGGTTAGTTAAAATCCTTGCCCTTGATTTCCACAGCTATTCTGTTGTATATAAAGTGTACATTTTCTTTTAAAATTATATATTTTTTATTAAATATCAAGAAAGCAATTTTGGTTATAATAGCATGAAATATACGTTGCTCCTATAAAGTGAAGGTGCAGTGCAAAGTGACAAAGTGAAAAACGTGCACTGGTGCTATGTACATATATACATGTGACTGGAACAAAATATTGGGGGTCCTTACAACCCTGGAGGTCGGTGTTAAACCGGCGGTAAGACCGCCAACAGGCTGGCGGTCTTACTTTGGGGAATTATGACCATGGCGGTTACCGCCATGGTCATCCGCCGGTTCTCTGTTCCGCCCGCTAGGGCGGAGACGACCGCTGGGCTGGAGACCTGGGTCTCCAGCCCAGCGGCCGTCACTAGACCGCCGGCAGTATTTGGACCCGGCTTACCGCTGTGGATTTCCAGCGGTTTGAACCGCCATGAAATCCATGGCGGTAAGCACTATCAGTGCCAGGGAATTAGTTCCCTGGCACTGATAGGGGTCTCCCCCACCCCGACTCCCTCCCCTACACCACCCCTGCCACCCCCCAAAGGTGGCAGGGCCCCCCTCCCCACCCCGACCCCCAACATCACATCACCCATACCCACAAGACACGCACGCAGGCACCACCTACACACTTACACGCACACACGCCGACATATATGCCTACATCCACACACACAGTCAGACACGCACACCCACATTCAAACATACACGCACACCTCCATACAGACATACCCACAGACACACACGCACTCATTCCCATACACACAACACCCCCGCAAGCATACATGCACTCACACACCCCCTCTACATACACACACGCACCCCACCATGCACCCACACAACACACAACACTCCCCCACCCCCATCCCCTCACGGACGATCGACTTACCTGGTCCGACGATCCTTCCGGGAGGGGACGGGAGCCATGGGGGCAGCTCTGCCGACACCACACCGCAAACAGAACACCACCACGGCGAATCACAGGATGTGATTCACTGGGCGTGTTCTGTTGGCGTGGCAGTGGAGGTGGAGCAACCTCCACTTCCCCGCCTCCCGCCAGTACGGCTGTTGGCAGCTCTCTGTCGGTAAAAGGACGGAGCGCTGCCAACGGTCATAATAGACCGAGCGGAAAACCGCCACCACTGGCGGTTTTCCGCACGGCGGTCCCTCGGGGGTCTTCAAAAAAGACCGCTGAGGTTGTAATGACCCCCATAGTGTTGTACTGGGATATCTATCCTTTGGATATCCACATCCACATTGGTCAATATGTTATCTGTGAACTAGCGATAGCTCATGGACACTTTCAGAGTGCCACACAACCTTGAGCGCACATATGGCCTAATTACCTAAAGTTGCAAATTGTAATTTTAGAATGCATTAAATATGAGGTTCACTTTGGACTGGTATGCTCTGCCAGTAGTTAGCAAGACATGAGATTGTGTTGTGCCCAATCATTTACATGGGCCAGGCTGTGCACGAAGGAAGTCTTGCAAAAGTGCACAAAAGCCCTAGCAGCTGCAGATCACGCAGTGTACAGGATTAATGTCTGGTGTGGGGAGGCAAGGTCTTACCTCCACCAAATTTGGACAGAAGGACCACTGGACTGTCGGGGTCACTTGGATCCAGCACCTGTGTTCCAGGGACCACGCTCGTCAAGATGAGAGGGGACCCAGAGGACCTATGATGCAGAAGTTTGGTGCCTGCGTAACAGGGGGAAGATTCCATCGACCCACAGGAGATTTCTTCTTGACTTCCAGTGCAGAGTGAAGGCAGACGGCCCTCAGAGCACGCCCCACCAGGAAACAGTTGAGAAAGCCGGCAGGATTAGGTGCTACAATGTTGCTGGTGGTCTTCTTGCTACTTTGTTGCGGTTTTGCAGGCATCCTGAAGCAGTCAGCGGTCGATCCTTGGCAGAAGTCAAAGAGAGAAATGGAGAGTAACTCTAGTGAGCTCTTGCATTCGTTATCTGAAGAGAAACCCACAGGAGAGACCCGAAATAGCCCTCAGAGGAGGATTGGCTACCTAACCAGGTATGAGCCTATCAGGAGGGGTCTCTGACATTACCTGCTGGCACTAGCCACTCAAAGGCCTCCATTGTGCCCTCACACCTCTGCATTCAAGATGGCAGAGGTCTGGGACACACTGGAGGGGCTCTGGGCACCACCCCTGGGGTGGTGATGGACAGGGGACTGGTCACTCCTCTTTCCTTTGTCCAGTTTCTCACCAGAGCAGGGGCTGGAGGATCCCTGAACCGGTGTAGACTGGTTTATGCAAGGAGGCACCATCTGTGCCCTTCAAAGCATTTCCAGAGGCCAGGAGAGGCTACTCCTCTCAGGCCCTTAACACCTATTTCCAAAGGATAGGGTGTAACACCCTCTCTCAGAGGAAATCCTTTGTTCTGCCTTCCTGGGACTGGGCTGCCCCGGGCCCAGGGGGGCAGACACCTGTCTGAGGGCTGGCAGCAGTGGAAAACCCCAGAGAGCTAGTTTTGCAGTACCTGGGGCCCATGCTGGAGCCCCGGGGATGCATGGGATTGTCAGCCCAATACCAGATTGGTATTGGGGGGACAATTCCATGATCTTAGACATGTTACATGGCCATGTTCGGAGTTACCATTGTGAAGCTACACATAGGTATTGACCTATATGTAGTTCACACGTGTAATGGTGTCCCTGCACTCACAAAGTCTGGGGAAATTGCCCTGAACAATGTGGGGGCACCTTGGCTAGCGCCAGGGTGCCCTCACACTTAGTAACTTTGCACTTTGCACCTAACCTTCACTAAGTGAGGGTTAGGCATATAGGTGACTTATAAGTTACTTAGGTGCAGTGTAAAATGGCTGTGAAATAATGTGGATGTTATTTCACTCAGGCTGCAGTGGCAGTCCTGTGTAACAATTGTCTGAGCTCCCTATTGGTGGCAAAAGAAATGCTGCAGCCCATAGGGATCTCCTGGAACCTCAATACCAAGGTACCTAGGTACCATATACTAGGGGATTATAAGGGTGTTCCAGTGTGCCAATCAGAATTAGTAAAATTAGTCACTAGCCTGCAGTGACAATTTTAAAAGCAGAGAGAGCATAACCACTGAGGTTCTGGTTAGCAGAGCCTCAGTGATACAGTTAGGCACCACACAGGGAACACATACAGGCCACAAACTTATGAGCACTGGGGTCCTGGCTAGCAGGATCCCAGTGACACATATCAAACACACTGACAACATAGGGTTTCCACTATGAGCACTGGGGCCCTGGATAGCAGGACCCCAGTGAGACAGTAAAAATACCCTGACATATACTCACAAACAGGCCAAAAGTGGGGGTAACAAGGCTAGAAAGAGGCTACCTTCCTACACAAGCCAGATTGGTGATGTTCCTGGTGCCATAAAAACTAATATGTTGTGTGCAATTGTAGTAAGTGTCTCCCAATGTCTAGGCCATGATTCTCTCCAGCCCATGTTTCTATGCCACATGTGACAGGTAGTCAAGCTACCCCAGTACAGCTTCCATTGTACTATCTTGAAACAGGTCATACGGATAGGTATCACAAGAAAAATGTAATCAGTGTGAACTGTGCATTTGCATGTGACATGATCCCTGCCACAGCACTTATTGCATCTACTTTTTGAGTGACTTGCCCATCATCCAATCATGATGCCTTTCAAGGAAAATTAGCATTAGGGGGAATCTGGGGCTTTTGTGGACACTGTAAAGATGCCCTGTTGCTAGGCATCATATCTTGTGTCATTGGTTCAGCAGTGTCATGGTTTACAAGTATACATGGTGGGCAACTGTCTGACGACATGGATGATGAGGGAGCGTTCATAAGCAAAAATCTGATCTAGGTTGGGGGGGGTGACATCACTGTGCCCAACTATTTTCTGATAATCCAGTTTGCATGCACTTGCTCCTGCCAATGTTTGGTGACATGTAGTGAGCCAAGCAGGTGCAGTAGTCTTTCCCTTCCCCTGCTTAATGTGTCATTTCAGAAACATTCAGGGCAAGCAAAGGAGACAGTGCCAATGTTGCTGGGGAAGCTTCTGGCCTCAGTGGTTCTAGCTATGGGTCACAGGACAGCGAGGGACCCAGTGGTCGTGAGGGTGCAGGGGGTGCCACGGAGAACGTTAGCTCAAGTTCGTCATCTTCTGAATCTTCCTCAAGTAGACACTCCTGAATGGTGGCACACCCAAAAGGATCAGTGCCATCTTCATCCCAGTCTGCCACCACCAGGTCCATCAGCAACCTCCCTGTCGCCCCGCACCCAGTTGGCTGGGCCCGATTTTCTAAGAGAGGGCCAGTCTCCTTTAATACAGGCACTTTAGCCTCTGCGCTGGTCTCACCTGCTGCACAGAGTGAGAAGGCTATTGACCTCCGAAGGTCAATCTCTGTGGTCAGACTGCCATTCTGAATGCCATCCAGGGGCAATGCAGCCATCTGCAGCAGATGGTGGCCTAACTGGAAGGCATTCATAGTGCTAGATCTAACCTACAGTGATCCTTTCAGGCTCTGGCCTCCTCCCTTAGTACAGCCTCCCATCCCCCACCTAGTATCACTTGTTCCACCCCTTCCCCATACTAATACTCTATTCCCTGCACCCATACAGACAGAAGCAGCATATTCACACATAGGCAGAAACACAAGAAGAAAACAGGCATGCATCTAATCACACTGACAGTACACCCACAACCACCGCAGACTCCATCACATGCATTAAATCCACAACCACCACAGACATTTCAACATCCACTAACACACAACACTCCTCCATCACATCCACAGACAGCATTAAGCACACATGCACACAACATATACCCACCACCACATCCAGTACTGACAACACCATACCCACATGCACCCATCAGTCACATCCATTCACACACCACACACAACCACATCCACAGTCACCACCACAGCAACATCCACCATACCCACTCCCATCACTTCCAAATCAGCAAGCACCACTGACACCACATATAACCCAACACTTCCTATTCTAGGTCCACACCCAAAACTCAAACGTCCCCCACCCAAATAATGTCCCAGACGTGCCTGCCCTGCCCAATGGATGCCCCTTCTCAGGAAGATACCTGGCAGTGTCTGAATAGGAAAGTTTTATGGTACACCACTATGCACAACATATATAAATGGACTGACCACTGGACTTTTTTTGGGGGACAATCTTTGATGTCTAAAAAGTTGTTTCTTCCTCTTGAAAACCTTGATCCATGTTTTACATTTCCCTAGCTACTTCTGTGAACATCCAAATGTTTTAATGTTGTTAATGTGACACAATGTCATTGGCTCTACACATTATGGCAGGTTATGCTCCTCACATGTTTATGGTATACTTTGTTATGTACATGCACGTATTGAGGTGGAATGTTTTAGGGGTGGGGTTTTCTGGGCAGGCATTCATGATGGTGTTGAGCACCTTGCCCTGTCGTAGTTTTGACTCTTGCTCTGGGCAAGACTGCTGATTTAGGATGACAGTACTTATGTTTGAAGGCGACTATGCCACTCCTACAACAAAACGCAACCGTCGTCCCAACCCTTCCGGCTTAAAAGCAGCACCTCACCTAAACCCCAAATGGGTCGAGGTGATTTGTGGCAGTCTTTATGCACGGACTCAAAAGTGTGACATCACAGGGGATATCGTGGTTAAACGGAGAGTACCCCTATCTCACATCAACAACAAGTCTCAAACATACGCAGGCAAAGAAGAGGATGCAGTAAAAGTTTCAATAATATTTATTTCATCAGAACTGCAATCTACAATAAGTTGCATGGGCTGCAATGATTACAGTAATGAATAGTGCAGGAAACAGGATGGAAAAGACGAGAGGCATTAGTACAAAGACCCCCACCATCTCGCAATATCACTCAATCTCGTGTAGTGTGTGATATGTCCTAATACCCCAGTATATAGGCCTAATCTCTAACCCAGAAGAGAGCTAGGTGTGTTAAACCTCAATCTGCCAATCTCATGTCCATGAAGAGAGCCCCTAACCCCGGTTACCTTGGAATGAGGTCTCAGGCTCAGACTCCGCAGGAACACAAAGACTGGATCAGTGTCAAGGCGACGTGCCGCAGCGATAGCAGCGATGGCATCTGGTCGGAATCCCTCCATCTATCTGATAAAATGAGGAGTATATATACAGATCTGCCTAGACCCCTGACGTCGGTTAGTTCCAAAACAATAGATAACAAGGCGTCTTGGGGCGGTAATTAGTATAAACATTCCCTCAAAAGCGTGAAGAGGGAAAGTCCCTAATGCGGACACCCCCAGTTTGTTTGTATTTGTCACCTGGTCTTGACACCTTAGCGCGGTGGCACTGATAAGGGAAATCAAAACATGGGCCTAAGTCACAACAAGGCAGCAATTTTAAAATAATTAATTTAATAAATGTGCTAAAATAGAGCAGGCTAAGTAGGTCAAAAGTCACTAGGTGATGGGAGCACGAGTTCTGCAAGTCAACTGCTAAGCTAGTTCCTGAATCCCATGAAAACAAACTAGGATTCACTACAGCCCCACCTAATTTCTGTGCTTTGTGACATTGGGGTGTGGGACTGCAGGTCTGTAATTTTCACCCCAAATGGAGATCGATATGACATGGTTTTTATATTTGATTTTTGTGACCAGTAAAGGACTTAATTAGGTTGAGGGGCGCTGTTGCATGGATGTATATGTGTGATGTACTCAAATTGGGCCTGATATTGTTTTGAGTGGTATTTCAAATGGCAAAGTGTTCAGCTAGTCTTGTGCATTGTCATAATCATTTGGGTTACACTTCTTCCTATGATGTATGTTGGATATGTGTTGACTGCGTGCAAGTTAGACATGTATTCCTCCACACTTGGTGGGTTGTTGGTTGTCATGGCATCTTGTCTTCTTTTTGTAACATTTGTCCATTATATTGTGTGTAGTTTACACCTACTTTAGTTGTATGTGAGGAATGCAGTTACAGACGTGTTTGTTCAAATATCTTGCACTTTCACATACCGTTGTTTCCTATGTGCACCCGCTTAACTCATAATTGGGCTGGAGGACCACTGATTTGGGGGTCAGGGAGAACCACGCAATTTCCACGGCGGTGACCTTACTGCCAAACTCATAATTGGCCCCTACATCCTTCAAAAAATAGAATTTATGTACCTTGCCAAATATCAATTAACATTTTTTGTTATATACCTTTGTAGCTATGTTCAGCAAGTATATCCTAAATATGGCAAATGACTGTATGGTTGTCAATTACTTCATAAATCAAGTCTAATTCCTTTAAAATAAGTGTCAAGAAGAATGGATCAAGATTATATCCCTCATAATCTAATTTCCAAGTGTTAAACTTGCCATCCTTGGCGTGGTCTCCCCTAACTTTTTGCATATGTTTCCCAGGTTGTTGATGTGTGCTGGACTCTCTTTTTGCTGGTTTTGTTACTTTGTGCACTTTACCACTGCTATCCAGTGCTAAAATGCAAGTGTTCTTATGTAAAATGAATGTGTAATTGGATTTCCATGATTGGCATATTTGATTTACTGGTAGTCCCTAGTGCAGTGCACTAGAGGTGCCCAGGGCCTCTAAATCAAATGCTACTAGTGGGCCTGCAGCACTGGTTGTGCCACACACGTGTAGCCCTGGAATCATGTCTTAGAACTGCCACTGCAGTGTCTGTGTGTGCAGTTTTAAACTGCCAATTCAACTTGGCAAGTGAACCCACTTGCCTGGTCTAAATCTTCCCTTTTCTTACATGTAAGACACCCCTAAGGTAGGCCCCAGGTAGCCCCATGGTAGGGTGCAGTGTAAGCTTAAGGTAGGACATATACTAATGTGTTTTATATGTCCTGACAATGAAATACTGCCAAATTCCGTTTTCACTGTTGCAAGGCCCATCTCTCTCATAGGTTAACATGGAGGCTGCCTTTAAATATGCTTAAAGCGTAGATTCCCTTTGGGAGCAGATAGACATCTGGAGTTTGGGGTCTCTGAACTCACAATTTAAAAATACATCTTTTAATAAAGATGGTTTTGAGATTGTGTGTTTGATAATGCCACTTTTAGAAAGTAGGCATTTTCTTGCTTAAACCATTCTGTGACTCTGCCTGTTTGTGGATTCCCTGTCTGGGTTAGTTTGACAGTTGGGCTATTTGCACCTCTCTCTAGACAGTGACACAAAGGAAGCTGGGGGGTAGCCTGCATATCCTGATGAGCCATCTGTGCTAGGAGGGAGGGGAAGAGTGGTCACTCATACCTGAAAGGGCTGTGCCTGCCCTCACACAAAGCAGTCTCCAACCTCCTGGTGTGTGTCTGGGGCCTGGCCTGGGCAAGGCAGGATCTCACAAACAAGAGAGACTTTCCTTTGAAGTAGCCCTACTTCAAAGGCAGAAAGGGGTATGAGAAGAGTACCCAAAACACCTGAAAATTAGATCACTTCTGGACTCAAGAGGAACCTCTGCCATGGAGAAGAGCTGAAGATCTGAGGAGAAGTGCTGCCCTGTCTGTGACTGTGCTTTGTGGAGCTATCCTGCAGTTGCTGCTTCTGCCTGTGAAACAGGACAAAGACTGGACTTTGTTGCGTATTCTTGCTTGTGAAGAATCTCCAACGGCTTGAACTGAGCTCGCCTCCTATTGATGAAGTCTCCGGGCCATCCAAGACCTCCCCTGCCAGCACCTGGACTCTCTGCTGAGGCTCCTGCCCTGCCAAGTGGTGCCCTATTCAGTTCCTGGGCCCTTGAAAGGTACAGCTGGCAGACAAAGACTGAAAATCCATGCACAGACCACCGTGCTGGGAAATCTTTGATGCACCTTCCATGACGCAGCTGATAAACGACGCGCTGTCGGCTTTGTGGATGAAATCAACGCTCCACCTGCATTGCGGCTGGAAGATCGATGCAACATGGCTGGAGAAACAACATGCAACACCTGCTAACGGAAGCTGATAACGACGCAAACCCCATGCAGCGTGGTTTTGTGATACCGTGCAACTGGATTTTCAACGAAACATCACTGGGTGCGGAAAAACAACGCAAAGCCTGCCCGGACCAGAGGTGCCTGTATGGATTGACCCATCGCTCTCTTGCGCAAGAGGAGAAATGACTCATGCCAACTGGACCGGAGGTGGAACGACACACAGGGGGTTATTACAACTTTGGAGGAGGTGTTAATCCATCCCAAAAGTGACGGTAAAGTGACGGATATACCACCAGCCGTATTACGAGTCCATTATATCCTAATGCCGAGACATCCTGGCCTGAAGAAAAACAAGCAGTCTTGTTTTACAAGGGATTCAAAGAGGAACTAAAAGATATCTTAGCGCAAATCGACCCACAACCTACAGACTGTCAAGAATTAATAAATCTTGTCTTGAGACTTGATCATCGTTTAGCAGAACGTAAAGGAACGCGCAAAAAGATTGAAAAATATTCATGGCGAGTTCATGATAACAGAGACTCAAGAACTCCGAAAGAAAGAACGCCGGAACCAATGGAAACTGGAACCATCAGAAGACCTTTGACCAAAGATGAAAAGGACCTACGCAGAAAAAATGGACAATGTCTTCATTGTGGGCGAAAAGGTCATTTTGCCAAAGATTGTCCAATCAAACCAAAGAACAAGCAAGTTCCAGTTCAGAAGTTCGCAGCCATTGCACCAGTCGAGTTGGAAAACTAAAACACCCAAGATGCAGAGAAGGGTTGCTCTTGGGTGTCACCGTGGACCCTTCACAATCTAGACATCTTAAACTGGAAATAAGAGTTCAGGTCAAGAAAAAGATCTATTTAAAAAAAGCTCTAGTCGATTCTGGGGCTACTGGGAACTTTGTTGATGTCCAATTGGTTTGTGCATGGGGGATCCCATGTATTGAAAAGAAGACCCCAGAAATCATGCAGGCAGTCGATGGAAAACCCTTGACTGGAGGTCCGGTAACTCTTCAGACTATCCCCTTGTCGATGATTTGTGAAGATAACAATCAAAGAAAGAAACATAAAGAGAAAATCATCCTTGACGTGATCCATGCTCCCCAATATGGGATTATCCTCGGCTTGCCATGGTTAAGTCATCACAATCCTGAGATCAATTGGGCAGAACAAAAAATCGTGTTCTCATCTGCGCTATGTAACGAACAATGTCTCCAAAAGATTCAAGTACCAAAAGTTTGCAACTCTTACATAGCTACTGCCGCGGAGAAAGAAATTCAGCTGCCTAAACAGTATTCATCTTACAAAGATGTATTTGATGAGAAAGGAGCAGAGACTCTACCTCCGCAGAGATTTTATGACTGTCAAATTGATCTAGCCCCAGGTGCGATACTTCCCAACTGTCGTGTATATGCCCTGTCAGAACATGAAAATCAACATTTACGAAAACACCTAGATCAATTTTTAGAGAATGGCTTCATTCACCCCTCTAAGTCTCCTGCAGCTTCACCTTTGTTTTTTGTTCCAAAAGCTAATGGAGAACTTCGAACTTGCATCGACTATAGGGGTTTGAACAAAGTCACCATCAAGAATAAATATCCTTTACCCCTAATTCTGGTCTTATTGGAACAAGTAAAGAGAGCAAAAATCTACACGAAGCTTGACCTTCGAGGTGCTTATCATTTGGTCAGAATGAGAGAGGGTGACGAAAGGAAAACAGCGTTCAAGACAAGATATGGCCTTATGAATACACCGTCATGCCTTTTGGTCTGTGTACTGCTCCAGCAGCATTTAAATTTTTCTTGAATGACGTTCTTAGAGAGTACCTCGACATATTTGCCATAGTCTACATCGATGACATTTTGATCTACTCAGACAATGAAAACAAACATGTCCAACATGTCAAGAAAATTCTTGCAGCCCTTCGAAAACACCATTTATATTGCAAACTAACCAAGTGTGAGTTTCATGTTACCACAGTTGAGTTTTTAGGGGTTATTCTTGCCCCTCAAGGTATGGTGATGGCAGAAAAGAAAGTAAAAGCCGTATCTGATTGGCCCACCCCAAAGACTGTTCGTGATGTACAATGTTTCCTGGGGTTTGCAAATTTTTACCGGAGGTTCATAAATCATTTCTCCCAGACAGTGGCTCCAATCACTAAGCTACTAAGAAAGAATGAAAAGTTTGTATGGTCCCCAGAAGCTGATCAAGCCTTCTCGACTTTGAAGGAAGCTTTCTCCACTGCCCCAGTCTTGACTCATCCTGATGTGAATCAACCTTTCATAGTGGAAGCTGATGCTTCAGGTGTAGCAATAGGAGCCGTCTTATTACAACGAAATAAAGACACTGGTCAACTTCGTCCTGTAGCTTAAATGTCTCGGAAGTTGAACGAAGCCGAATAGAACTATGTCATTGCTGAAAAAGAGCTTCTGGCAATTTGTGACGCCTTTAAAGAATGGAGACATCATTTGTTGGGTGACAAATACACTGTCACAGTATATACTGATCATCGTAATCTTCAATTCATGAGTTCCGCCAGACTTTTGACCCCTCAGCAATTACGCTGGATGCTTTTTTTTGCCGAATTTGATTTTGTAGTAACCTTCCGGCCTGGTAAAGATAATCTCAAGGCTGACGCCTTGTCCCGTCAAGAGTCTACCACGTTGCCTGCATTTCAAGCCTCCAGAGCTATCATTGCTCCTGACAAGGTTCTATGTATCATAAAAACTGAATATTTCTTTGAAGAAATTCGCAACTCTTTCACTGTTGAAAAATGGCAAACATGGGCCCAAGCAGATCCCAAAAGGTCAATCAAGCAAGGTTTACCCTTTCATGACGCTCGTTTGTTCATATCCACTACCAAACTTCGCAAGATAGTGTTTCATTGGTTGCATGTTATACCTACGGCAGGTCACCCAGGTACTCCGAAAACTCTTGAACTGATCCAACGCTATTTTTGGTGGCCTACCCTAACAAAAGATATTTAAGCAATGGTAAACAACTGTGAAGTTTGTGCTCGCATTAAAACAAGTCATTCAAAACCAAAAGGGTTGTTACATCCACTTCCAACCCCAAGTCGTCCATGGGAGCACATTTCTTTAGACTTTATTACCGGTCTACCAGTGGTTCAACAGCATTCAGTAATTCTGGTGGTAGTAGATAGTCTCACGAAATATGGACATTTCATTGCCTGTAAAAAATTGCCCACTTCTAGTGAATTGGCAACTATTTTACTGAACAGAGTGGTTTGTTATCATGGACTGCCAAAGGTTATCCTCTCCAATCGGGGGTCTCAATTTTCCTCCAATTTCTGGAAGACATGGTGTAAAACACTCCAAGTGACATCTACGCTATCTACTAGTCACCATCATCAAACAGATGGTCAAACATAGAGACTAAATCAGACTTTGAAACAATACCTACGTGCCTACACTGAAAAGGCACTTCATTCTTGGACATCTATGCTCTGGTTAGCTGAGTTAGCTTACAATAACTCATTCCAAACTTCTATTGGCGTTACACCCTTTTTTGGTTTATTTGGCTATCATCCTGACACCTTGCCCATCACAATGCCTCAAGAAAGTTCTTTTAATCCAGCTGTGTCAGAAACCATTCAGCATTTACATCAAAACCAGAAACTGATTCAACAGCATTTAGAAAAAGCCAAACAAAAATATAAAAGGCATTATGACAAGAAACATTGTGAGGGACCGCAATATCAACCAGGTGACAAAGTGTGGCTTTCCACAAAACATATAGACTTCAAGAAGAAGCACATGTTTAACCCCAAATTCATAGGTCGTTATACTGTCCTTCAGCAAATCATCCGGTGACCTATAAACTGCAATTGCACAGATCCTTACGGATTCATCCAGTGTTCCACACCTCCCTCTTGAAAAAGGCAGTCCAAAAGGTCCACCCTCATCCAGCTCCTGTTCTAGTACAAGTGGAAGAAGAATACAAAGTCAAGAAAGTGTTGGATTCTAAATTGAGAGAGCGTAATCTATGGTACTTAATCTCATGGAAAGGTTATGGTCTTGAAAGTAACTCATGGGTTTCCGCATCTGATGTTCATGCTCCAGTACTTGTGAGACGCTTTCATCGTCTTAACCCAAGCAAACCAGGCCCTAGAGCGCATCTGGGAGAGGGGAGTACTGTCAACACCAGAGCAGTACGCGCTCTATTGGCGACAAAAATGCAAAAACCAAGCACTCTCAAAACAACGTAATTTATGCATTGTGCTGATATGTTGTGGTTTAACCTTTTGCATTGCAGAGTTCAATCCTGAAAACTTATTTTTAATATGCTTACAAATACTGTTCCTTTGCAATGTATTGCTGCAGGTTTTCAGAGTGTGTTAGGGTGTGGCCACTTTCCAGGGCCTTTCAGAGACTTTCCCTGCAACATGCCTGGGCGTGGTTCTGGGCTGGGCCAAGACTCTATAAAAGAGAGCCAGCCCAACTCCCAGTGCTCACTATTCAGAGGTCCCGGTGCAGAGCAGCAGCTTATTCCTGAGCTCCTGTCCCGGCGGCCTATTTGGATCTTCCAGTCTTCTGCCCTTCATCCTTCATTGGTGATCATTGTTCCAGGCGGTAAGACGGTGGTTGGACTGTTCCGACAACGTTATTGAGAATTTTCATATTCTTGGTTTAATTCTTAAATGAGTAACAGATTACTTGCGCGCTACCATTTCTTGACATTTATATGGTAGTTTAGAAATAGGCAAGATGCGCAATTTGTTTCATAAAGGTTTGACTTTGTTATTCATTGCGTGCTACCATTTCTTGACATTGGCATGGTGGCTTAAGAATCGGCAAGATGTGCGATTCGTTTCATTCGTTGTTGTCCATTGCGCGCTACTATTTCTTGACATTTACATGATGTTTTACGAATTGGCAAGACGCCCAACTCGTTTCATGAGGATTTAACTTTGTTGTTCATTGCGCGCTACCATTTCTTGACATTTACATGGTGGCTTACGAATCTGCAAAAGAAGCGCGTTTCGTTTCATTGTACTTTGATCTTGTTATTTATTGTGAGCTGTTATTTCTTGACATTTACATCGTGTTTTACAAATCGGCAAGACACGCGATTCGATTAATGATGATTTGACTTTGATATTCATTGCGTGCTACCATTTCTTGGTATTTTACATGGTGACACTCGAATCGGCAAGACGTACGATTCTCTCCTCGAGTTTATTTCATGTTGTTTATTGTATGCCACTATTCTAAGATATTTATTATGTAATATTCGAGTTGGCAAGTTATGTGATTTGTTTCCTGAATCCATATTGTGTTATTCATGGTGCACAATCCTTTTATGGTGTTTACTATATATATATATGTGTATATATATATATATATATATATATATATCTGCAATATGCGCAATTTGTGTTGAAACATTTTAAGAGTACACAGAAGGCCAGAGTTTCTAGATGCAATATTGTATGGTCCTAGTATACATTCTCAAAACAGGATTTATATGACTGGTTTAAAATGTAGTCAGAATGTTTTTTCTGATTCTCATGTAAAGGAAAGTACTTGAATAAGAAAGTTTTCATTTAATTCATCTTGATTCCCTTACAGGTATCTGCCATCTTGAAACTTAGTCATTTTAAACTTAACTCTTAGATTGTTCATATTTTCAGAGTGACTAGGCTTAGAATCATAGTCTAGTATTGATTTCAGGAGATATAATTTTCATATTGTGTGTTCTAACATTTTTCTTACTACAGGTCTCCTTCCCAGCTGTTCCCTTCCTAATCCCCTCTTCCCCTCTTGAACTCTCTCAGTCTCTGTGATTTATCTATCAGAGTCTTGGAGCTGTTCAGTGGTGGACGTGTTGGGAACGTGCACAGACCCCGAGGATCTGGTGACTCTGACAGAAATGGATGCATCGCTGGCCTTTTCTGACGCTCACTCGCCTGTGTGGTGTTATTTTGACGATACCCAGGTACTTTTACGCGCTAAAATCAATCTCACTGTTTTCTAAAGGATTTAAGACTCTTATTCTTTGAACATTCATAACTTGACTTGTGTATGTTTTTGTTGTTTTGGTCTTGTTTTGTTTACAATATCTATTTTTCTAAACCTGTGTTGTGTCATTTTGTAGTGTTTTCACTGAGTTACTGTGTGTGTTGGTACAAATACTTTGCACCTTTCTTCTGAAATTAAGCCTGCCTGCTTGTGCCAAGCTACCAAGGGTGTGAGCGGGGGTTAACTGAGGGTGATTCTCCTTTACCCTGACTAGAGTGAGGGTCCTTGCTTGGAAAGGGGGTAACCTGACTGCCAACCAAAGACCCCATTTCTAATACCAAGTATGTTATTCTTATAAGGCAGCCTCTATACCTTTGTAGACCTGTTGATGTTCAAACTTGTGGGTATCAATTATCCTTTCTTTCAATAATTTGTAGATTTTTAACAGTTTACCACTGATTTCATTTGCCAGTACTCAGACTACAGAGTCAGCAAGTATAGCCACATAGGTGAGCTGTGGTTACGTCTCAGAACCTCTTTTATTTTATGCATGTAAGTAAGATGCATACCATCTTTTAACTTTATGTGCTTATTAGAGCAACAATGAAATTATTCTTCCATCTCTATGCCACTATAGGATATCGAGTGATCTTTTCAAAACAGAACCAGTTGCATAGGGACTCTTATGCAAGTCACCAACTCAGTATCATTGAGAGGCTTCATTCCAATTTCATGACAGAAGAAAGAAAAACTGTATAACTTTTAAAATAATAAAATACATGTTCCAAGCCAAATGTCAGCCACATTTTTGTCTTATGCCTTCTTAGCTATGTTCCACAAGTGAATATTATCTAGACTACGCCCCTCATTACGAATCAGGAGGTCACAAGACCACCATACTCACACATAGTGGTCGGACTGACGCCAATGCAGTGGTCCAAGCGCCATATTTCCACCCTGTTGGTCGGCCCCAGTGGGACAGCCAACTGTACCAGGATACCAGCAACCTGGCAGTAGGTGGCAGTCCTAATCTGTCAGAGCAGTGCTGCAAGCAGCGCTGCCTTAGTGATTACGACCTTGTTCTCTGCCAGCCATTTCATGGCGGTAGCTCCACCATGAAAAGGCTGACGGAGGACAGGTGCAGGGGGCCCAAGGGGGCATGCACTGCCCATGCACTTTGCATGGGCCACCCTGGCCAGCACTCTCGTGATGTAGTGAACATCACGAGGGTCCTGGTGCATCCTGCATCCTACAGCATTGCTGCCATGTCCATGTTGGACATGCTAGCTTCCAGCTACTACTTCCCATGCCAGTTGTAGCCGGTAAATTGGCAGAAAGCTGCAGACGTATTCCCTTGTCACGTTAAATTTCTTCCCAATCTAGTGAATCTCAGTTATTCCTCATTTCATATGTTGCTATGAATGCAGATGGAGAAGACAGCTGCCCTGGCATCAACAACAGAACAACTTGACCACTCCACATTTGTCTGACCTATGTCTCTTGGCCTCTGAATCCAGGAAAAGTTGAACAATAAAAGGAGGAAGCACTTCTCCCGCATTTTACTATTTGGTATTGCAAGCCATTTATAGTGCTTCAAATCCCTGGCATTGTCTCAAATAAAATTTGTGTCATTAGCTAAAAAACAGCCCAGTTTCTTGTGATTGGCTGATATTGTATAGCATATGTGGGAAACACTGGGTATCATGTGTGAGGGTGAAAAATATGCTACAATAATTTCATAGCAAACCTGTGGCTGTGTGTAGGCATGATGTGAGGTAAAGAGTTTTAAAAGAGATAGATTTGCTTTTTCAAACATGTGCCCTGTTCTTGATGGTTGTGCTTAGTTTGATTAGCAGATTGTCATTTTGGGTATGTTTAGTTTACAATGCTGGTTTTAACACACGTTTCCTTTACTGTCCAGTTTTTACTCTGTAGCTCCATTTACCACAATGAGTTACTGAGTGTGCCTTTAAAATGCACTGAGGTAAGCATAGGTACGTTGAAGTAAGTAAGGGTATATGGTAAAGCTATATTGGGCTAAGTAACAGTAAAGGAATACATTATTCAGAACAAAGGAGGTTGGGAGTTTTACCCCCACCATAGCAAGAAGTAAAGGAGTAACATTTATTTAGAAAAAATGAGTACTATTACCCTCTCTAACAGAATGGAATAATATTCATTTAGAAAAAAGAGGGCTTGGTAATATACTCCTCCAAGAGTAAGGGGAAAGGAGTCATTTGGATTGTTTGTTGTCTATGGGTGAGGACACTTAGGAGTTTTAGTTTGGAAACAAATGAAGTGCAGCTGTTTAACACTAGAGTATTAAAGGAAGAAGTTTTTTAAAATTAAAAAATAAAAGTTACATAGTAATTATAATAATTAAAATGTATATTTTTAAATAAATAATGAAACATTTTGTATTTAAAATGTGTTAATACAATACCAATAAACATTATAACTATACTTCAATTTCTAAAAAATAAAACATGTATTATTACAGTTTTATATTTTTTTTATTTAGATTTTAAAACAGTTTTACCACAATTTCCATTACATTTAATGGTAGAAATTACCTTTTTTTTCTTTTTACAGCAGCCATTTGTTTTCTTATGTAATTGGCATGCTTCATGTTTCAGTGTTTATTTAGTTGGTGGAAATTCACGCTAAAAGCATGAAGCATGCTGCTGTGCTGCTGGGGTGAGTAGTACCTTTTTTATCTAAACATACAATATCCAAGGAAATTTAGTAGTGCAAGATAAAAGTTAGAAAATGTATATTTGGATTCTTTTTGCTTCTATGTAGGTTGTAGAAGATGATAACGGGGATGTTTTGCGGGGAAGAAATTTTAGGTTCTTTGGTTTAATTAGTTTTTTAAATATTTTGCTATGTTTCTTTGAGTTTATAACCAGTTTGGATCTGTGGATCTATCAGGAGTAATTAAGGGGAATAAGATATATTATCCAACTTAAATGCCCTCCCTATCCATACCTTTTCTTCTTCGGAAAACCTTTTTGTCCAAATACATTTTTGGGATGTTGATGGTTTCATGCAGGACTATTTGACTTCTGGAGCTTGGCATAGTGGATCAATTCCGATGTTCGGACGGGTCGTATGCAAGGAGGTATTGGGTTGAATATCTCACATAATTACCTTCCATATGCACATATTCTTTCATTTGAAATTGGAGGTGTTTAACTGTACAAAATACTTTCTGGGTTTTGATGGTTTCATGCAGGAATATGTGTTTAGCTAAAGATTGTCTTTTACCCAATTTGGGAAGGAAGATTGGAAATCTTGCAAACCAGGTATGCTTGTGGAATTAAAAACAGAAAACCTGGGTCTGTGTTACTTTGTGTGGCTTTGGTTCATTAGTTCTTTCTCCATGGTCACCAATAGTAACAGCTCTGCCTCTGCAAGATGTAGACATAGTTTACCCACCTCTGTTCAGTGTTTCTGTCCTTAGAATAAATGTACCACTGGAATATAAACTCTGGGATACATACAGGCAATTTGGTGCCTCTTCTAGTTGGTGCAAAACTGACTATTACAATGTTTACTATTTAAAAACTGATTTTAAACAATAAAAAAAAAAATTGTTTATGTTAACATAAGAAAAAAACTGTCCTTAGTAAATAAATCATATAGTGCTTCATTACGAGTGTGGCGGTCAGAGGACCACCACACACACGTTGGTGGTCAGACCGCTGCACTCCAGAAGGTCTGACTGACACTGCAGTGCAGACAGTGTGCATCCAAGGGTGTTGGTTGGCCCCCCTCTGTGCTGGAAGATAGCACTTAGCTCCTTTAAGGGAGCTGAGTGCTATCTCGTAGCACTATTCCTGCCTGTCTAACCAGCAGGAACACTCTATTGCAATGTTCCTGCCAGTCAGACATTGTAATAGGGCAGGGGGAGATGCCACCGCCATGGCGGTTGCGTTCTCACCACAAGTTTAGTAGTCCCGCTGTGGGACTGCCAAACTCATAATGAGGCTGATAGTTGGGTAGTTCCAGCAGATTGTTTTAATAAGTGATCAGAGATTTATTTAAGGAGCTTAATATATTGCTCTAGGACAAAGAAGAAAAAATATCTAGTTCAGTTCAATTTTGAATGATTTATTGTTGGCTGTTTTTATTTATGGCTCGATTCTGTATTAGAAATGTATTTAATTCAATTTCAAATAAGATCCTTCAAAAGATTATTAGTATGTTTGTTTAAAATTATATCAGTGGAAGACATTAATAGTATAGTTAGTGCTTGTTTTTTGGAAAAAGAAGAATAGTAGTACTTAATGGTAAAAATATGTTGTTTTTTAAAATATTCACATTTTTATCAAGATAATGGTGTAGTGGCTTTGAAAGGTGTACTGCAGTCTTCTCACCTGTAGGAAGATCAGATTTCATTTTCTTAAATTAAAAAAAATGTAATCTAATGCTAGATGGCAGTGTCATGTAAGGGCTCTCTGACAAGGCAATTTTGTGTGCTCCCCTGAAAGACAATCACTCGATTGACCACAAAATGATGGCTTTTTATATGTGTAGCATTTTTAAGGTTTAAGGGTTTATTAAAATTAAAAAACAAAAAGTGTCCTCAAATATGCATTAAATAATAATGCATTTTATTAATTTTACGCAGGGTTTTTCCCTTTATGTTTAGTACATGTAGGGCACCATCTTGGTGTGGTCATCTTTAGTACATGTGTTGAACAGTTATTTTAATGAAATAAAGGATATAAACTAATCAAGTAAGCATGTCAAAGACATGTATGGTGAAGATTATTACCATAGAAAAATCCCTCATTATGACCCTGGTGGTATTACCGCCAACAGGCTGGTGATACATATCGCCACATTATGAGATTTGCAAGTTGGCTGCAGCCAACCCGCCACTTCTCCTCTCATACCACCATGGCAGTATGAGCCACCGGGCCGGAGGTGTCTATCTCCAGCCCGGTAGCCGACATAGTACCACCCATGTCATTATGATCCGGCCAACCACCATGGTTTTTGTGGCGTTAGCAACGCCACGAAAATCATGGAGGTAGGCCCTACCGGTGACAGGGAACCCCTTTCCTGTCACTGGGAGGCAGCTCCCCCAACCTTCCTCTAACACCCCAACACTCACCTGACACCCCCCACCCCCATACAAACTCACCTCCCCACTCACCACCCGTACACACACTAAACCCCCACCCACCCGATACATGTACTAACCGCCCACCTCCCTCTGATCCACTCACTCTCCCCCACCCCTCTGATACATTCACACACACCCCCACCCCATACACGCACACACCCACAGACACGCACACAGACACTCACACGCACCACGCATACACCCATTCACTTACACTGGCATACACGCATTCATACATGCATACTTCCAGACATACTCACACACATTCTTACATACAATCACACTGACATGCAGACACGCACTCACTTCACCATTCTTACACGCATTCACTCACATTCACACATCCACGCATACAACACAACACTCACAGACGCATTCACATACACACTCACACATTCATGCACACACTCAGACACACACACAACACCCCCACCCTCCCACCCCCTTCCCCTGTCGGATGCCCGACTTACCTTTTCAGGTGAGGAGGTTGTCCAGCAGGGAAGGGGCACTGCTACCTCCAGCAGCGTCCCGCCAGCAGAACACCGCCAGGCCGTATTACTGGTCATAATACGTCTGGCAGCTTTCTACTGGTGTGGCAGTGCTGGTGTTAGTAGCGCCAGGTTACTACCTTCCGCCACTATGAACACTGCCTAATTTCCACCCTTATTGTGGGGCAAGTCAGGCAGTGCTCATAATATGGTGGTGGATGGTAGCTGCTGTGGCGGTATGTTGGCGGGCGTCACTGCGGCAGTAGGCGGTATTTACCACCAATGTTATAATGAGGGCCATAATCACTTGGTAAAAACAATAGTGAGAAAAATTGCGGGGTAAAAGCATGCAGAAGAAAGATGTGTGTGGCAAAGTCTGCTTTTCATCGGTTTGTAGCTGGCCTACGTGAAAAGTAATAAGTATCATGTGAGAGGTTCAAAAGAATGTTTCAGCCATGTGTTTGTGCATGAAGGGTGGAAGAAATGGGTAAGATAGCTAGTCACAGTTGTGGATATGTACTATCATCCTATAATCTTACCTGTGCATGATTACCTACGCAGGAACAACAAATATAATCAATTGGATAATAAGGCCCCCATTGTGAGTCTGGCGGTCAGACAAGCCGACCGCCAAACTTGCGGGAATGAGACCTCTGTCTACCCGGCAGCATCACCCCCAGTCATATTATGATGTCCCCCATAAACTGACTGTTGGGAACATCATAATATGACGTTTCTGCTGATCAGCCCAGCGGGAACAGTGCTATGACCGTGGGCAGAGCAGGGCCCCCCCTGCTGCCCCAGCACTTCCTTTTTGCTAGCTTTTTTATGGTGGTTAAACCACCAAGAAAAGGCTGGGGGAAAGGGGACTAGTGATAAGCAAGGCGGCCCTGAACTCAGCGCTGCCTTGGCTGACCCTGAGTCCGACCGCCGTCAGCCCGTCTGGAACCATGTTCCTGGTGAGGACAGCTGTCCATTGGCAGTCCGACCGTCAGGGTCATAATGTGGTGGTTGGACCACCTGGAGTGCGGCAGTCTAACCACCACTGCAATGCTAATGGTCTCAAGACCGCCAGCCTCGTAATGAGGCCCTAACTGTGGATAATGGAGCAATGGGCCAGATTCTGTTAATGTTGTCATAAAACAGAGTAAGTAAGTCTATACTTCTGAGTAACTTTGCACTTGTATATGGTGAATAGCCAATGCAGTAAAGTTACTCAAAAGTATAAAAGTAAACTTACATGTGAAGATTTATTCATGTGTAAGCTTGCCTTTGTGAATCGGAACCTATGTGCACTTATTTTATCTGATAATTTGGTGCAACTTTAATCCGAAACAGAGCTACAAGGTGCTGAGCAACCCAGTAAAGACAGTTTTTTTTATTTATCACAGGTAATCCTTACAAAAGTGGAAATCTGGGACATATTTCCAACTCTTTATATTGTCCCTTTATGAATCATGCAGTTGGTATATACCTGTATTTCATCCATCCATTCATTCACATGGCTTCACTTTGTCACTAATGCAAGGTGTGCCTTTGTCACCTACGACAGAATTGTTCTGCATAAGATCAGAGCCACATTAATAAGTTGGGTGGATTACAATCTCCAGGGCAGAATGAGAGAGGGGGAAGCCTGAAGCATCTGAATGGAGAATGTGACACCAGTTAAGAAAATAGCTGTAGTGATGGCTTTGTATATCATCACACCTCACAATGTCCAACACTGCACATACAGGTGGTCATTACTACCCTGGCGGTCGGTGTTAAAGCGGCGGTAAAACCGCCAACAGGCCGGCGGTAAAAAAAATGGAATCACGACTGTGGCGGAAACCGCCAACATAGACAGCCACTTTACCACTCCGACCGCCACGGCGGTACAAACAAACACCGCGGCGGTAACCGCCAATAGACAGGCAGAAGACAAGGTTCCGCCTACTGTATTACAACAGTCCAATCCGCCACTTTTTCCGGGGAGGATTCACCGCGAACAAAAACACGGCGGAAACAGGACTTGGAAAGGAAAACGCTCACCTCTACACACCACACGAGGAACCAAGATGCCATGGAACCCGAGCTCCAGATACTCCCAGCCTTTATCTTCCTGCTCCTCTGCCAGGAACAACAAAGGCGGCGGCGAAGACCACGGTGAGTACTGCACCTACGACACAGGGGATGGGGGAGGGAAAAAAGAGTGGCACACACACGCAACACGCAACACTCCCACCCCCACCCCGCCCTCACCCACTACAACACACACACAAGTACATGTTGATACATTACATTTACAACCCCCAAACCCCCTGGAAGAATGCAAGGGCAAAAGGAAATGAGTCGAACGTTTGTAATCTATTCAAATACAGTAATCAAAAATATATATATATATATATAAATTTTAACTATAAACAAATATATACACCAAGAATACAAGTCCAAGGTATTCCACCATCATAGTCCGTGGACCACTGGGCCCAAAATGCATGGGCGCGGCCCACACTCAATACCCAATCAAAACGGAGAGAACACTGCTGGGGCATCAAATAGAAATACAACAGGCACCTCAGTGGGAAGGAAAGGGGGGGCACCTCAGCCGGATGAGTGCACAACGCCAGATCCACGAGGGGGCTCCATGCCCACTGCTGTATCCTGGGGAGTGCAAAGCCACAGTCTCACAAGTCTTTACAGTGGGTGGTTTGCCCACTGCTTTATCCTGCGGAGTGCAAAACCACAGTCTCTCAAGTCTCTCCAGTGGGTGGTTTGCCCACTGCTTTATCCTGGGGAGTGCAAAGCCACAGTCTCTCAAGTGGAAAACAGTCTCCACTGGTTCTGGAGGGGGCTTGGCGCCCAGAGTGCTTCATCCTGCCAAGGACAGAGGTAGTGGATGCCTTACTCCACTGGTTCTGGAGGGGGCTTTGTGCCCAGAGTGCTTCATCCTGCCAAGGACAGAGGTAGTGGATGTAAATCTCCACTGGTTCTGGAGGGGGCTTTGTGCCCAGAGTGCTTCCTCCTGCCAAGGACAGAGGCAGTGGATGTAAATCTCCACTGGTTCTGGAGGGGGCATTTTGCCCAGAGTGCTTCATCCTGCCAAGGACTGAGGTAGTGGATGCCTTACTCCACTGGTTCTGGAGGGGGCTTTGTGCCCAAAGTGCTTCATCCTGCCAAGGACAGAGGTAGTGGATGTAAATCTCCACTGGTTCTGGAGGGGGCTTTGTGCCCAGAGTGCTTCATCCTGCCAAGGACAGAGGTAGTGGATGTAAATCTCTGCTGGTTCTGGAGGGGGCCTTGTGCCCAGAGTGATTCATCCTGTTCAGCGGTGCTTGTGGCGATGGTGTCCTGTTCAGCTGTGCTTGTGGCGGCGGTGTCCTGTTCAGCGGTGCTGGTGGCGGCGGAGTCCTTCGCAGCGGTGCTGGTGGTGGCGGTGTCCTGTTCAGCGGTGCTTGTGGTGGCGGTGTCCTTGGCAGCGGTGCTTGTGGCGGCGGTGTCCTGTTCAGTAGTGCTTGTGGCGGCGGTGTCCTGTTCAGCAGTGCTTGTGGCGACGGTGTCCTGTTCAGCGGTGCCTGTGGCGGCGGTGGCCTTGGCAGCGGTGCTTGTGGCGGCGGTGTCCTGTTCAGCAGTGCTGGTGGCAGCGGTGTCCTTGGCAGCGGTGCTTATGGCGGCGGTGTCTTGTTCAGCGGTGCTGGCGGCGGTCTTGTCCACCATGCAGGTTTTTGCAGACTTGCCTGTTTTTCTGTGCCCTTTCCCCAGCTTGGATGGTGGCGCAGCTGTCTTCACACTCCCAACTGTACCCCTCGGAGAGGCTTTGGTGGTAGATGTTTTGCCTCTCTCCCACCGGGCACTGGCTAACTTTTTGTGCTTTTGAGGTGGGGGACTGTCCGTGGTCTGGCTTCTTGGCACACTGGCTGCCCTGCTGCCTGGCGCACTCCAGAAGCCGGTTAATACTGGCACCACTGTTCCCGCAGATGTTGTGGCTGAGGTGCTGGGTTGGGACCTGGAAAGGCGGGCCCTAGGAGACTGAAGGGGTGGGGAGGTGAGGGGAAGAGGTCAAGGTTGGACAGGAAAAGTTTTTGGGACACACTGGGACAGGTAGATGGAGGGGGTTTGGGAGTGGAGGAAGAGGTAGTGGTTGTAGGAGGTGTACGTTTGCTGACTTTGGGTGAAGGTGCATAGGCTGGAGGCTGTCGTGAGGAAGATGGCTGTTGGGTGGGTGTGTGGCTGCGTTTGTGTACCTTGGGAGGTGGGCTCACAGACACACTGGGAGAGGACACAGGGGATGTGTGAATGGTAGTGGGGGTGGTGACTGCACGTGAGTGGGGTGTGGTGGTGGGTGTGCTGGTGATGGGGTAGTGGCTGAAGATGTAGTGCATGCAGGTGTGAGTGGAGACGAGACTGGGAGGGAGGAGGGAGACAAGGAGGAGGGGGACACAGTGGAGGCAGTGGCTGTTTTTACACATGTCTGCATGTGTGTAATGCTTGCGTGAGTGCCTGTGGGATGTGTTGTGCTTATGTTTGCCTGAGCTTCCCTTGTGTGCTGACGTGTGTGCATGCTGGTCTGATGGTGTGCTTGGGATAGGCTGAGGTACAGGGGTTTGGGTCTGGGTGAAGGAAGTTGGAGGGGGAAGCTAGAGACAGGGACAATGGCTGCCATCAGTGCTGAGGCCAGAGTCTGAAAAGCTCGCTGTTGGACTGCCTGACCAGAATGAATGCCCTCCAGGTATGCATTGGTCTGTTGCAACTGCCTCTCTACACCCTGGATGGTATTCAGAATGGTAGACTGCCCAACAGTGAGGGACCTGAGGAGGTCAATGGCCTCCTCACTGAGGGCAGCAGGGCTGACTGGGGCAGGGGCTGAGGTGCCTGGGGCGAAGGAGATGCCCACCCTCTGGGTGAGCGGCCATGGGGCACACGCTGAGGGGCTGCTGGGAGGGCAGTGCTGGTAGGGGGGGTGGCGGCTGTATCTGTTGATGCGGGGGGCACAGAGGGGCCCGCCACCGCAAGGGAGCTCCCATCAGAGGAGGAGTCCGTCTCGCTGGTCTCAGCTCCTGTCCCCGCCGTTGAGCTCCCCTCGCCCTCCTTCCCACTGGTGGCGTCTGACTCCGTTGTGTCACCTTCCAGGGCCATGCGGGATGCAGCTCCCTCCTTCTCCAGTGGCACTGCTCCTCCGCCTGATGATGCTAATGCACACAAGAACAGGGAGATCACAAAAAGGTGGGGGAAGACAGCAGAAAGACATCTTGAGTGCATCCAATACCGCTACCGTTGGCGGACACGACAGACACAGAAGCCCCCTGCACTATGCAGTGTACTTAGAGTTCCCTAATTAATCACAGGGACATGGGTTACAAGGCCTATGCCCGATTGCTGAACACATGAAAGTCACAGGAGCCTGACTAGGTGTAGTTGGCTCTGAACACAGGTGGGGTGCCACAGGGCCTGGCTTAAGAAGGGACCTTGCCTACTGAACTCCCCCTGGCCTAGGGGAACCCACAGCCCACCTCTCCTACCCAGACTCCTACAGTGCGCACTGAATCAGCAGAATTAGAGTGTACTCACGCCCTCGTGGCTGCTGAGATGCCCTCAAGCGCCCATCCAACTCCGGATACGCCACCGGCAGGATCCGGAACATCAGGTGCTAATGGTGCGACAGGCACCCCTCCCACTTTGGGAGGCCATCCCCAGCTGGGCCTCCGCCATCTTCTTGCTCCAGCAGCGAATGTCCTCCCATCTTTTCTGGCAGTGGGTGCTCCGTCTGTGGTGGACCCCCGGGGGCCGGACTCCCTTGGCGATGGCACGCCAAATATCCTTCTTCTGGTGGGCGCTGAGCTACAGGAATAGTACAGGGGATAAGGAGAAGATCTAACCGTCTGCACCGTCACAGTCTTTGGCCCACATCCCTACCCCTGCCATGACGCACATGCGCTCACCGTCGTATCATGCACGCCTCCCTCTCCCCCCCCATCTTTCATCAACACCACTCCAAACAGGCATTGCCCATACAGCATGCTCACAGTGTACTCACCTGTTTGTCTGGAGGACTGTAGAGTAGCGTGTACTGGGGACACTGTGGCACAAGGGGCCCCTGACACTAGCCTGGACGATGAACTGCCCACCACCTCTGCCGGCGCTAGTGGACAGGAGGCACCGCCACAGGACCATGACACCACCACCCTGCAAGCGGTCTCTGAGATTCAGGACAAAGACAGGGAACAATGCCAAGACCCCTGCCAAGAAATGAGACCACCCTGAATGTCATCCTTCTGTCCCACTTTGTCACCCTGTCCATACTTAAACTGCCCTAGCTCCACTTCCTATGCCCCTTTGGACAATGCACCTGTGAGACTAATAGACTGGACTCTACCATGGACATTCCTCCACCATCACCCCTGACCATTTTACAACCCCCTCCACTATTTGGCATTTAAATAAACACCCTTAAATCACAAAACTATCTGGAGTCAGTCTGTGCTTTCGAACATGTGTATTTGCAATAACTGTGGAAAAATGATATATCCAATGTAATGTCAACATACCTATGTCACACAGCTCTAGTCCATGCGGAAACAAAGCAGAGGTCACACAGTGGGACCCACATCTGTGAAATCGAAAGGGAAAGTGACAACTCAGTGTCCATACACTGGGTGAAAATGACAGGTAGAACAATGAAATCAGATGTAGCAGGCAGTGTTGTCTTCTTACCTGTGTCTCACTGGAAGTATTGTTGGATCACAGTGTTCCTGTTGTCTATGTCCTCTTCTTCTGCTTCCTCATCTTCACTGTCCACATGCTCAACAGCTGCCACAACACCTCCATCTGGACCATCCTCCTGCAAAAAGGCACCTGTTGTTGCAAAGCCAAGTTGTGAAGCATACAGCAGGCCACGATGATCTGGCACACCTTCTTTGGTGAGTAGAATAGGGAACCACCTGTCATATGGAGGCACCTGAACCTGGCCTTCAGGAGGCCGAATGTCCTCTCTATAATCCTCCTAGTTCTCCCATGGGCCTCATTGTAGTGTTCCTCTGCCCTTGTCCTGGGATTCCTCACTTGTGTCAGTAGCCATGACAGGTTGGGGTAACCAGAGTCACCTGCAAATGTTGAGGGACAACTGTTAGACACACACTAACTCTTGGGGACATCCCCAGACCCAGACACCTAGTCACACTGTATTGGGTCCATGTCCTCACCTAATAGCCACACACGGTGCCTCCGGAGTTGCCCCATCACATAAGGGATGCTGCTATTCCGCAGAATGTAAGCGTCATGCACTGAGCCAGGAAACTTGGCATTTACATGGGAGATGTACTGGTCGTCCAAACACACCATCTGCACATTCATAGAATGGTAACTCTTTCGGTTTCTGCACACCTGTTCACTCCTGCGTGGGGGGACCAAGGCCACATGTGTCCCATCATTGGCACCTATGATGTTGGGGATATGTCCCAGGGCATAGAAGTCACCTTACACTGTAGGCAAATCCTCCACCTGAGGGAAAACGATGTAGCTGCGCATGTGTTTCAGCAGGGCAGACAACACTCTGGACAACATGTTGGAAAACATAGGCTGGGACATCCCTGATGCAATGGCCACTGTTGTTTGAAAAGACCCACTTGCTAGGAAATTAAGTACTGACAGCACCTGCACTAGAGGGGGATTCCTGTGGAATGGCGGATAGCTGACATCAGGTCTGGCTCCAACTGGGCACACAGTTCCAGGATTGTGGTACGATCAAGTCTGCAGGTGACAATTACATGTCGCTCCTCCATTGTCAACAGATCCACCAGCGGTCTGTACACCGGCGGATGCCGCCATCTCCTCACCTGCCCCAGCGGACGTGCTCTATGGATGAGAACAGCGATCAGAGGGTCAGCCAACACTGAGGTACGTAAACACAACTTAATAGGAAAATGTTTGAAAATCGACATATGGCTGTATTAGTGTTTAAGCAAGGCCTAGATATGTGTGACGCAGTCAGAATTAATGCCATGTGGCCCCCTGAAATGGCAGCTGCCTGACCTGTAATGTGGGACAAGGGGATATGAGGGAACTGCGCTGGCGTTGTACACCGTCGCGGTAGGGGGTGGAAGACCGCGGCGCAATCCTGCATTGGTTAACATTGGACCCTATGGGTCCCAGGAGCCAATGACGATGTATGCCGGCAGTGACGGTACGCACTGCCGCGGACGTCACCGCCATTTTCTCTCTGTTCAATCACTTGATACCTGATCTTCTACAGGAGAGGACCTACACTACAAGTGCTGCTGTGACCTCAGTCTGGAAGAGACAATGGCTCGTGTGTCTGGGGAAAGGGCCCCTGCCTTCAGCACGGAGGAGTTGGAGAAACTAGTACCTTTAGCACCCCTACAATGGTGCACAGGGTGGAATTGATGGATTTGAGTTCCTCCCTGAACCCCAAATACTGTTCCTTCTGCAGCCGCTGGGTCTCCTGAAACTTGGCCAGTACCGTTGCCATCGTCTCCTGGGAATGGTGGTAGGCTCCCATGATGTTGGAGAGGGCCTTGTGGAGAGTGGGTTCCCTGGGCCTGTCCTCCCCCTGTCGCACAGCAGCCCTCCCAGTTCCCCTGTGTTCCTGGGCCTCTGTCCCCTGAACCGTGTGCCCAATGCCACTGTCTCCAGGTCCCTGGTGTTGTTGGGGTGATGGGTTAGCCTGGGTTCCCTGTAGTGGTGGACACACTGCTGCTTGACGTGTCCTAGGGACAGAGGTTTGGGCCCGCTGGGTGGGCGCTGTGCTGGTGTTTCCAGAGGGGGGAAGCTCTGTAGTGGCCTGTGCCAGTGTGACGGGAACCAACTGTCCAGAGGTCCCAGATGGGCGGGGCTGGTCATCTAGATCCAGTTGGACAGAGCTGCTGTCATCACTGTGGGCCTCTTCTGTGGGGGGAGTGGACATGTCTGGACCCTCATGTCGTTGGGTAGGGGTCCTGCAGGGGTGTAAAGGCATGATTATTGCATCTGTATGTGCCATGGTGTGCAATGGGTGGGTGACCCTGTACCCCAGTGCTTGCATTCTTGTGTAGGACCTTCTGTAATAATGGTTTAGGGGGGTGTATGAGTATGTGCAGTGGCCATGCCTTGGTGATTGGTGTCCATGCTTTGATGTTTCATGCAGGAGTTGGAGTGATGGGGGTGAGGGCCAGGGTGGGGGTAGGTGATAGCATGCAGGTATAGTGGGGGATATGGTAGTTTAAGATTTGATTTACCAGAGTCCATTCGTCCAGCTACCCCTGCAACGCCCTCAGGATGCAGTATAGACAAGACCTGCTCCTCCCATGTTGTAAGTTCTGGGGGAGGAGGTGGGGGTCAGCCACCAGTCCTCTGAACCACAATCTGGTGTCTTGAGACCACGGAACGCACCTTCCCCCATAGGTCATTCCACCTCTTCCTGATGTCATCCCTAGTTCTTGGGTGCTGTCCCACTGTGTTAACCCTGTCCACGATCCTTCACCATAGTTCCATCTTCCTAGCTATGGTGGTGTGCTGCACCTCTGATCCGAATAGCTGTGGCTCTACCCGGATGATTTCCTCCATCATGAACCTGAGCTCCTCCTCAGAAAACCTGGGGTGTCTTTGCGGTCCCATGGGGTGGTGTGGGTGATGTGTGGGGTGGGGTGTGTTGTGAGGTGTGTTGTGTGAGGTGCGTGGATGTTGTGTGAGTGATGGTGTTGAGTGCCTGTGCATGCTAGTGTTGTTTCTGGTGGTATCTCTCTTTGGCATTCTGTCGCAATTGTTGTCTTGGGTTTTGTGGGTGATGCGGGTGTGTGTTTTATATTGTATTGGGTGTGTGGGAGTGGTGTGTGTATGTGTATCAGGATTGTGTATTTCGATTTGTCCAATGTGGTAGCGTTTTGTAAATGTGTGGGTATTTGAGTGCGGCGGTGTGTACCGCCAATGGAATACTGCGGTTGAAAGACCGCCGCGTGGATTTGTGGGTCGTGATAGTGTGGGCGTATTCCTGACGGTGTCGGTTTTGTTATCGCCAGTTTATCACTGACCTTTGGTGTGGCGGACTTGTGTGGGTGTCTAGATTTTGGTGGATTCCAAGCTGTGGGTCATAATGGCTGTGGCGGAATTCCGCTGCCGTGTCGGTGTGTTGGCGGTCTTCTGCACGGCGGTAAGCGCCTTTTACCACCAATGTTGTAATGACCCCCACAGTTATTTAATGACAGTAGATTAGGAAGACCTGTAGCAAGAAGTGACACACTGAAGAACATCCTCTACACTGTCTTGTCTGTCATCTCCAGCGGCAGCCAGAGGGTAGGCATCGGCTACTGGATCACAACTGTTGTGGTTCGGGCCATTTGTCACTGGAGTCCTGGAGTCTATCTTACTGAGGACCTGCAAGCAAGGTAAAGAATACCCCTTCACACTTAACTTTTATGGTAGGGCTGAGAGTCAAAGCTTCTCGGGGAGGCAGTGTAGAAGAAAAGAGCTCAGAACTTAACAGTCAATCAACAAATGAAAAAACATATTTTCGAACCCAGTGCTTATCTTGGTAAAAGAAAGTCTCACAGCAAAATCACTCACTGTATGGATCAAATAGGAATATAATTGCAGGGTTGTAATCTCATCTATGAATTGCAGTGAGGTGTTACACCCTCTACTGTGCCTTTTCAAAACCTAGGCGTGCTCCTAATGTCTATAGCTCCCTCATATGAAGCATGGGCAAAGGCATTGATCAGGCACAAGTGCTGTTCACTCTGGATCCCCCAATGTCTAATGCGTTGATCAGTCCAACAGTTTATGCCACTACAAGTTCATCCAGGCAGCAGCATCTTCACTCGTCCGACAGACTGCTGGGCAGGGATCTGTGTGAAAGGGACTGCACAGTGGGCACTCAACTTCCCCAGTTGTAGCATCCCAGATGGAACCAAGACAGGTACTCGGTCTCAGCAAGTGCAGCCTCCAGGCTGGATCTCCACTAGGAGTTTGTCTTCAGCAACTGTGGCCTCCCAGACAGAATCATCATGAGCTGCATCAACTCAGGAGCCCCTTTGGATCACCATCCTCAACACATTTTCAATAAAGCAAACACCTCCATCGCACCCGAGCTCTGCCACACCCTCAACTATTCCATAGAGACAGCCACCTTCCCAGAGGACTGGAAGCACGCTGAGATTCGTCTGCTCTTGAAGAAACACACAGCCGACCTCCTGAACCTCGAGAATTACCACCCCATCTCTCTGCTGCCTTTTCCAGCCAAGGTCATCAACGCCATAAGCACATCAAGGACAACAACAGCCTGGACACCTCCCAATCAGGTATCAGGAGCAACCACCGCACAGAGACCACCCTCCTCATCGTCACAGATGACATCCGCTCGCTACTCGACCCCGGCCATACAGCAGCCCTCATCCTACTGTATCTATCAGCCACCTTTGGCACGGTCTCGCACCTCACACTCTGCTCCAGACCCCATGCAGCTGGCATCCCTGGAAAGGGCCTACAATGGATACGCTCTGGCAGAACACAGAGAGTCAGACTCCCACCTTACCTGTCAGAACCTACAGAGATCAGCTATGGAGTTCCACAGGGTTCCTCCCTGCACCCCACACTCTTCAACACCTACATGGCCCCCTTGCATTCATTGTCAGGAACCACGGGCTGAACATCGTCTCCTAAGCTGACGATACCCAGATGATCATCTCACTGACTGAAAAACCCACTATTGCCAAGGAGAATTTCCACAATGGGATGGAAGCCATCGCCGCCTGGATAAAGGACAGTTGCCTCAAGCTCAACTCGGCCAAGACCGGGATCTTCATCCTGGGACCATACACATCAGCCTGGGATGACTCCTGATTGCCATCCACCCTCAGCACCCCCTTACCCCAACAAACAATGCACGCAACTTTGGCTTCATCCTGGACTCATCATTCACCATGACCCGCCAAGTCAACTTTGTCGCATCCTCCTGCTTTCACACACTCCAACTTCTCCAGAAGATATACAAATGGATCTCAAGGGACTGCAGCAAAACTGTAACCCATGCCCTGGATACAGCAGACTCGACTATGACAACACCCTCTACACCAACACCACCCACAAAAACCTGAAGAAACTGCAGCACATCTAAAACACCTCCGGAAGTCTCATCCTTGACATTCCCCGCCACAAAGACATCTCCATTTGCCTAAGAAACCTGCACTGGCTTCCTATTGAGAAAAGAATTGATTTGAAACTCCTCGTCTGTGTATACAAGACCCTCCACCACTAAGGACCAGCCTACCTCAACCACCACATCCCTTTCTACTCCCCGACCAGACATCTCCACTCCACTCAACAGGCACTAACCGTACCCCTCATTTGGAAGACCCCGGTCGGTGGAATACTCTTTGCCTACCTCCAGGCAAAGAGCTGTAACACCCTGCCCCTGCACCTCAGGCAGTCACCATTGCTACCTCAATTCAGGAAGGACCTTAAAACCAGGCTCTTCAACTGAAGCTCAGAGGGCAAACCCCCTTAGTGCCTTGAGACCCTTACAGGTGAGTAGTTGTGCTCTATAAACCCTGATTTGATTTGATTTGAATCAGGATTTCGGTATTGGTGATAACAATGGCTCCGAATGCATAGAAGCCCAAACATCAAGCAGTGGCATCCCAGGCCAAATCAATGCTTCTGCCATGGTGATTGCTTCTCATTCATGGAAGACCAAACATCAGGCAGTGGCAGCACCAGGATCTTGGCTCCTTGGTAGGATGTTGGAAGGCGTGGTGATGCTTTTTAGTTGAATGTCTTGGGGCATTCCACTATATAAATGCCTCAGGGAGCCTGGAACACCCACCACAACACATAGGCCAACTCCTGGCCTCGCTCCCTCTGAAACTCAGCTTCGTCTGGGTTTCCTCACACTAGAAACATGCTGGGCTTCTCCCCTAAATAACCTCTCCTCCTGCAAGGCGGTTGAATGATGGAATGTCCTGACCAAGAATATTGACTGGTGTGAATATCATGTCAAAAATGTAATTTACAAAAATATTGTTTTTTTTATTAAAAAAATAAATGTTAAAATGTAAGGACCTCAATATGAGTTTGACATCTGCCAGTAAGACCGCCACGGTGGCAACCTCCAAAAGACCGCTATGTTGTCGGTGATCCATCACACAGCAAAGTCAGCCAAAATCCAGCCAAATTTTTGATACTGCCAGGATACAGCAGGACAGGAAAGAGGTCGTCCCACCACCCACACAGTCAGCCCGCCAAAAAACCTCTTATCATATTATGATCCACATATCACAAGAGCGGTTCTACCAAGGAGGAAAACCATTGGCGGTGGGAACCCTGGCAGTCGGCGTTCACATCTCTTAAACATCACACCACATTGGATAGTTTGAAAACCCCATACCTAACACACATCCACACATATGACACACCTACAAACTGCACTCTATAATGCACCCCTTCACACCACACAATAATTTGAAACCAGAACGCCACACACAGTCAGAGAAAAGCAAAAAAAAGATTTATACCAATGCAACAATAGGCACCCCTACCCATTTCACTCATCATTCATCCCACACCTTCACAACACACTCAACACACCAACCGTAACCCACTCACATCACAGCACCCACACCTCATCCCCTATTCTGTTTTCGCACAATTCTTACTACCTCACTGTCTACCTGTCAAAGCCAAGCTCACCTGAGTCCTTGTTCAGTTCTGATGGAGGTTGAAGACAATCCGACCCCACCCTGAAACTGCTTGTTCCAGCACACTAGTTTTTAAAACAGTACACTAAGAACAGAAGCTCAAGGGAAGGGGGGAAGTGGATAAAATAAAATAAAGAGACAACACCGTTCTTGCGTTTCCACTGTTGAAGTGCTGCACAAATCTGCGGCCCTCTCTGACTTATTTATTAAAAAATTTCTTCTAAAAGTACCTCTTGGATCCTGGTCTCTAGTTTCCAGGTTTGGAATGTGTTACTGCTCTGGGATGTGCTTTCTATTACTCTAAAGCTTCTAAAACATTAAACAAATACCGTTATCAGAATTACCAATATCAAGCATTCATCTTAATATAACTAAAGCCTAAATTCCCAATAGCAGACTCACTGGAACCGGAAACCGGAAGAAGGAAGAGCCAGCAGCTGCGCCCATTGAAGCCAATGAAAGTCTGTAGAGAGCAGGAGTGCCAGCGCCGAGGGATCTGTCCTCAGGTAAGCGGGAGGTAGACGAGCACAAGCACTGGGTGAGGCTCGGGGGCTGCCTTTTATAGACAGGGCTGGGTGTGGTCCTCACATGCTGCACATGTTCTTGAAAGGTGTGCAGAGCTGGGTGTGGTTTGAAGAGCTGGGTGTGGTCCTCACATGCTGCACATGTTCTTGAAAGGTGTGCAGAGTTTCAGTTATTATGCAAATGAGTTAAATTAACACATGGCCTAGAGCGGAGTGTTTTAAAGAAGCCTTGGTAAAAGCTAGGCCCAATGTGTAAACAAAACAGCACATTAAACAACATACACAGAAGCCTAGGGGGGGGGGGAAGGTGAGATAACAAGAAAGGCTTTCAATAGTAAGTTTAAAAGGGAGCTATTACAGAACCCACTAGTGCAGTGAGAGGGGACATGCTCTTTGCTGTGCACAAACCCTAACAGTTGCCCCCCTCAAAGGCCCTCCTACAGGACGGGGTTTTCCTGGATTTTTTAAATAAAACCGTCTAATCAGCTGTGGGGCATGTACATATGATGCTGATTCCCATGAATTCTCAGATTCATCATATCCTTTCCATTCTACTAAATAAAACAGACGTCCACTAATTCTTTTTGAGTCTTTTATGCTTTTCACTTCATATTCTAGATTTCCCTTAATTGGTATGGGTGGAGGTGGTGGTTCAGGTCGGGTTTTTGGATTGTACGGCTTAAGCAAGGACACATGGAATGTAGTATGTACTGGATATTCTTTTGGTAAATCTAATTTTACTGTTACCGGGTTTACTATGGCAGTTATACTAAAGGGTCCAATGAAACGTGGTTGCAGCTTTCGGGATCCCTCTATGTTTAGGTTCTTTGTGGAGAGCCATACCTTGTCACCGATTTTATACATTGGGGCCTCAGATCTGTGTTTGTCTGCTTGTCTTTTCATGCTTTCCTTGTACTTTAATAAATGTTTCCTGGCTTTGTCTTGTATGTCACCTAACCACGTTAGTCTATCCGTTACTGTAGGTAACAGAGAATCTTCTAACAAAATGGGTATAGCTCTTGGATGATACCCCTGCAAGAAATAGAATGGTGAGCAAAGTAGAGCTGAATGCTCAGTATTATTATAAACAAACTCCGCTACAGGGAGAGCTTCCAACCATTCACTAGAATAATCAGCCAGTAAACAACGTAGCGTTTGAAGTAAGGTTTGGTTCAGTCGTTCAGTCTGTCCATCTGTCTCTGGGTGGAAAGCAGTGGATAATGCCACATCTATTTTCAGTTTTTTACATAATTTTTTCCAAAATTTAGAGTTGAACTGGCTCCCTCGGTCTGACACCACTTTGCTTGGCAAACCATGTAAACGCACAATTTCCCTTATAAAAATATCGGCAAGTTCTGCCGCCGTGGGTAATTTCCGTAATGGTACAAAATGTGCCATTTTAGATAAAAAATCCACTATAACCAACACTGTTGTGAAAGATTTTACAGGTGGTAAACCTACAATAAAGTCTACGCTCACAGTGTGCCAAGGTTGTTTGGGTGTTGGCATTGGTATTAACAAGCCGTCAGGGGCCTTATGAGAAGATTTATGTCTTGCACAAATTGGACAGGTAGTGACAAATTGCTTAATGTCCTTTCTTATAGTGTCCCACCAAAAGTGTTTTTGCACATTTTCCAGGGTTTTTACCCAACCAGGATGACCTGCCAATGGTGAGGCGTGATGCCAAATTATCACCTGTGTTTGTAATTCAGAGGTGGGCACTAACAGCATGTTGTCGTGATACAATAAACCTCGTTGCATTGTGTTATGGGAATCCTTTAACCAATCCTGAGGTGCTATTTGCATGTGTGCATTATATAGATCTGTGATGAAATCCTTCTGTTGTACTGGTGCCAAAAACTTTTGGGGAGGAATAATGGGTTCTCCTATTTTATCTTGTTTCATGTCTGAGGTATGTCCGTATCTAGATAACACATCAGATTGAATTTGTTGTGCACCTGGTCTATAGGTTATTACAAAGTCAAATGTGCTAAAAAAATTTAACCAGCGCATCTGACGTGGTGTTAGTGCTTTAAGTGATCCAAAAAAATGCAGGTTCCTGTGGTCATAAAAGATCATAACTGGGTACTTGGCTCCCATTAAATGGTGCCTGCATTCTGAAAAGGCTACTTTGATAGCTAGTAGTTCCCTTTCAGCCACAGTGTAATTTTGTTCAGCTGGTAATAACTTTTTGGAATAGAAGGCTATAGGATGTAACTGGCAATCTACTGCATCTCGTTGAGAGAGAACTCCTCCTAAAGCTACTTGTGAAGCATCCGCTTCAACAAAAAAAGGCAAGTCAGGATCAGGATGTTTCAGAATTGGGGCTGAAGTGAACTTTTGTTTTAGGAGTTGAAAGGCGTGTGCCGCCTCATCAGTCCAAAGAAATAGTTGCCCTTTCCGCAACAAGGTAGTTATTGGGGCCGCAATGTCTGCAAAATGTGCAATAAACCTCCTATAAAAATTGGCGAAACCCAGAAATTTCTGAATATCTTTTACAGAGGATGGTTCTGGCCAATCAGCAATAGCACTGATTTTCTTTACATCCATAGTTATTCCTTGAGGTGACAGGCAGTATCCTAAAAAGTCCACCTTGCTGACATTAAAAGTACACTTTTCTAACTTAGCAAAAAGATGATTTTCTTTTAACTTTGATAATACTGCACGAACATGTTGGGTATGTTCTTCTGAGTTCTTAGAGTAAATAAGGATGTCGTCTATGTATACTATGACACAAACGTCCAGGAATTCGTGTAGGACCTCATTTATAAAGAACTGAAAGGCCGCAGGGGCATTACATAACCCAAAGGGCATTACTGTGTACTCAAATAAACCAAACTTTGTCTTGAAAGCTGTCTTCCACTCATCCCCCTCTTTTACTCGGACCAGGTGGTAAGCTCCCCGCAGATCTAGTTTAGTGTATACAGTAGAATGTCTTAATTGATCCAACAACACAGGTACTAGAGGAAGAGGATATTTATTCTTTATTGTAGCCTTATTTAGTCCTCTATAATCGATACACGCGTGCAGGGATTTATCCGGCTTTGGGATAAAAAAGAGTGGAGATGACACCGGAGATGTGGAATGACGTATGAACCCAGACTGTAGTAGGTCATCTAGGTAGGTTCTTAAGTATTTGGTTTCTTCGTCAGTCAAAGCATATACTCTGTTATTAGGTAAAGGGGCCCCTGGGATAAGATCTATACGACAGTCATAAGACCTATGTGGGGGCAGCGCACTAGCCTTTACTGGATCAAAGACGTCTTTGAAGTCAGAATATTCAGGAGGGAGACTTGGTTCATCTTGTGTAACACTAGCACAGTGTAATACTGTGCTCTGTTCTGTACCTGCTTCTTGATAGCAATTGGTTCTACAGAAAGAGGAATCCAAAGTAACAGTTCTATTCACCCAATCAATTTTTGGGTTATGAGTTGTTAACCAGGGTACCCCGAGAATCAAACCAAAATTAGGAGTATCTATCAGATCAAAGCTAATCACCTCTGTGTGCCTGTTCTGACAGACCATAACAAGTGGACTTATTTGTTTTGTGATTAATCCAGAGGTCAATTCTGACCCATCCACTGCACATACTGCTTCTGGACAAGGCTTTAGGCACATAGGAAGTCCTAAGTTTTCAGCTAACTTATTATCCACAAAATTTCCTGTCGCGCCTGAGTCCAGTAGGACAGGGAGAGAATGCCTCACTTGGGTAGTAACAATTAAAACGACCTGAATTATGAAATGTCTAGGTATGTGCGGTACCATGAAGGCTGCAGCATTAGAGGTTTGATTAAGATGTTTTCTCGAACAAGTAACCTCTCCCCTTGTCGAGCTTAATCGTTTCCCGATTCAGTTAAGGAGGTGGAGGAAACAGCACCCTTTCCCGGATTTTTAGGCTTTACTGGACATTCTCTGGCCAACGTGACCTGCCCTTCCACAATATAAACATAATTGAAGTTTTCTCCTTCTTTCTTTTTCCTCTGATGTGAGTGGACCTCTGAGTGTCCCTATTTGCATAGGCTCAGGTTCAGGGAGTTTATTATCTGGGTCTTTCTTCTCGTGTCTAATAAAAGTTAACCGTGATTCCAGTTTGTATTTATCTCCCTTTCTTTCTCCTAGTCTATGTTCTAATTTCACAACTAAATCTACAAAGTCCGAATAGTCTTCTGGCAAATCAACGATATGAGCCAGCGCGTCTTTTAACTCGTCTCTCAAACCTTTATAGAAAAGGGAGACACGCTTTTCTTCTGGCCACTGTGTCTCGGTGAGTAAACGATTAAAACTAGTGAGATAGGTCAATAAATCCTTGTTACCTTGTTTAAGATTTAAAAGCTCATTATCACTTGCCTGCATGAAAGTGTGTTTTGCAAAAAGGCTGGTCATGGTACGTTTAAATTGATTCCAATTATGGAGGATGGGATCATCTCTCTCCACCAAAGGAATTGACCAATTGGCTGCTGTGCCACCCAAATAAGACAAGACGAATGCCACTTTTGTAGCATCAGTAGGGAACTGTTGTGGCTTACAAACGAAGTGTAATTGACATTGATTGATAAAAACATGGAATTTGTTACTATCTCCATGAAAACGTTCAGGTGCTGCTAAGGGCACAGCATTAGGAACATTAACAGCGACCTCAACTGGGGGAGGCAAAGTTGTATGTTTTGATGGCGCCCCTGTCTCTGAGGAGGTTTTAAACAAAGGCGTAAAAGCTGTGTTCCACTGAGATACCCTAAATTTATACCTGCTTAAATCCTGTTTTACAGAGGTATTCTCCATCTTTAATCTCTCTATTTCCTCTTGCATATGTTGCAAGATGCCAGACACTGATTCATTATGAGCCAAATCCTCATTTAGGGCCTGCGCCATATCCGTGACGTCAATGCCCTCTATTTCTTCCCCGATATTCATCGTCCACCAGAACTGAATTTGTTTTTTTTTTTTTTTAAGGCTTGTGCTTCTGTCAAAGCCCAGCTCACCTGAGTCCTTGTTCAGTTCTGATGGAGGTTGAAGACAATCCGACCCCACCCTGAAACTGCTTGTTCCAGCACACTAGTTTTTAAAACAGTGCACTAAGAACAGAAGCTCAAGGGAAGGGGGGAAGTGGATAAAATAAAATAAAGAGACAACACCGTTCTTGCGTTTCCACTGTTGAAGTGCTGCACAAATCTGCGGCCCTCTCTGACTTCTGTAGAAACTAGTGCCTAATGAAACATAAAAAAGAACAGATAAGTACAACCTATTCCTAACTGAGTTCCTGACTATCCCTTTATTTATTAAAAATGTTCTTCTAAAAGTACCTCTTGGATCCTGGTCTCTAGTTTCCAGGTTTGGAATGTGTTACTGCTCTGGGATGTGCTTTCTATTACTCTAAAGCTTCTAAAACATTAAACAAATACCGTTATCAGAATTACCAATATCAAACATTCATCTTAATATAACTAAAGCCTAAATTCCCAATAGCAGACTCACTTTTCCCATATTTCCAGAATCTTTTATAAAACAAATACTGTACTTTTACGTCAAAATACAGCATGTAATTTGTGCAAGTCCTTGATTTACTGTTTGCCTCACAAAGTTCCGCAAAGTATTCTTGTAACAAAGAGTTTGAATCACAATGTTCGTGGAAGGTATCTTGTTTCAAATTGTCTATACACGAATCCAGAAATTGTTGTCAAAGTTCTTTCAGGTAATAAAAGTTTTGCACTTACTTGTTGCTGGCAAGAGATACTGATCAGTCTAACCTTGTCTTCTTTCTCTTTTGCAGGTTGCTTGTAGGAGAGAGGCTGAGGCAAGGAGGAACCGGAAACCGGAAGAAGGAAGAGCCAGCAGCTGCGCCCATTGAAGCCAATGAAAATCTGTAGAGAGCAGGAGTGCCAGCGCCGAGGGATCTGTCCTCAGGTAAGCGGGAGGTAGACGAGCACAAGCACTGGGTGAGGCTCGGGGGCTGCCTTTTATAGACAGGGCTGGGTGTGGTCCTCACATGCTGCACATGTTCTTGAAAGGTGTGCAGAGCTGGGTGTGGTTTGAAGAGCTGGGTGTGGTCCTCACATGCTGCATATGTTCTTGAAAGGTGTGCAGAGTTTCAGTTATTATGCAAATGAGTTAAATTAACACATGGCCTAGAGCGGAGTGTTTTAAAGAAGCCTTGGTAAAAGCAAGGCCCAATGTGTAAACAAAACAGCACATTAAACAACATACACAGAAGCCTAGGGGGGGGAAGGTGAGATAACAAGAAAGGCTTTCAATAGTAAGTTTAAAAGGGAGCTATTACAGAACCCACTAGTGCAGTGAGAGGGGACATGCTCTTTGCTGTGCACAAACCCTAACACTACCTCACTGTCTCATCCACCACTACCATCTCCCCACAAAAACATCCATGTTTCACTGATGATGAGTTGAGGACCATAGTTATCAGAGTAAAGCCATACCTTTTTGGAGCACAGGTCCTGCAAACATCAATAGCCAGGAAAATGGAGTTGTGGCAAAGGATATTCGACAGGGTGAATTCTGGAGGCAGCTACCCATGCACAAGGGAGGGCATCATGAAGAGATGGAATTACCTCGGGGGAAAGTCCATTCCATGGCTGCCAAGGCACCAGCTGGCAGTCCCCAATTCATATCATGGGAGGAGAAGGTCATGGACATCCTGTAACCTGAGGCATGACAAGAACGCCTGGGGGAATGGAGTCAGGAAAGTCACTACACCAATAATGCCACCAAACAGTTTAGTTTTCCATGCCCACCGATCACCTTTCCCCACCTCAACGACCAAACCACCCATCACCCCTGTGTCTAAATGTCTAAATACCCCTCTCTGGCATGCCACATGTTATGTAAACTGGCCTGGGGCAACAGTGTGTATGGCATGTGAAG
This sequence comes from Pleurodeles waltl, assembly GCF_031143425.1. Taxonomy (NCBI): domain Eukaryota; kingdom Metazoa; phylum Chordata; class Amphibia; order Caudata; family Salamandridae; genus Pleurodeles; species Pleurodeles waltl. The sequence continues at coordinate 253,003,942 of NC_090448.1, read as the reverse complement.
TACAGGGACTGACAGCACTACAACTCCCAGGATGCACAGTTCCACCTGTAAGAAAACCAGACCAGTGAAATTGCCTAACAATCAATAAAACCCACCTGAATGCTAAACAATTGAACAGCCTACGGCAATGACAGCAAGGCTATGGCCCCCTACCAGCACTATTACAAGCAATACACATCTACAGCTGTGTTCCCTACTAAACTGGCCTTTGAAATTACCATCCAAACAATGTCCTGTACTCACCAGGGGGGGAAACTATATAGGAAGCTGCATGTACTTGCTGGACACCCATACAGAGGCCCAAATTAAATGGTAACTCCCATACAGTTGGCTAGCTGTGTTACCATTGTACATTGTGCAGCTGTTACTTGACTTAATGATGTCATACCCCTTAGTAGGAGATAACTGTACACTGCAGTGTCTTTCCTCAGACAAGATCTGAGTCAATCAACAGTCATCTACCACCAAGGTACTCCAAGAGCTTGGAGCATTGTGTGTGCATTTGGAAACCTCTGTGTCCCTCATAGATCTAACCCAGATTTTGAAGCAGCTGTCACTGTCATATCAGGGGATCATGTAAGGGCTTTGTGTGCATGTCACATAACATGCCTAGTGGTTAAACATAATTATCAATTGTTGCACTACTTTCAGCAACTGTGTGTTCCACTTTTCCTACAGGTAATCTTGCCATTTTCAATATGGAGAGGACACCAGGCACTGATACTACCCCTCCGGATGAAGGCCCAGTGAAGAAAACACCCCTGGATGTTTGCACAGTGAGGACGAGGCTGGCCCATCAGGGACACCTGGTCAGTCAACAACTGTGAGCCTTACTCTGCCCACATCGACTCCTCCCAGCCATGTTGCATCTACATAACAAGCAACCATTCACCCACAAACCTGTGTCCGATGGCTAGTGTCGTCCCCTAGTACAGGCACCTGAGTCTCCTATCCTAAACCCAGACAATGATGGACCTGCCACCAGTGGGGGTAGGCAAACTGTGCCACGGGAACAGGCACGTGGGTGTAGGGTGCATGGGAGGGGTGGTGTGGGCAAGAGGATGGAAGCTCCAAAGGACACAACTGGCCAGGAAACCATCTCCTAAGTCTTGGGAGCTCCCCAACAATCCCAAAGCATGATGGGCCAGGTACTAGCATGATGGGGAAGATCAGACAGCTGCAGAGGGACAACCACTAGGAAGTAAGGCAGCAGTGGCAGGGCCAAAATGCCCACCTGGCTTTTATTGCTGTGGTGCTGAGGAACCTGAATACTACCTTGAGAAGGTTTTGTACCTAACATCTGGCTTCTCCCACTAGCAAGGAAACATCAGGCCCTTCTACATATGTTGCATCTAGTGGAATGGAGGCCCTGCCAGGGGAAGAATATGCCTCAGACGCCCCACCCTCTGTAGCTGAGGAATCCCCCGCAAACGTGGATGTCCCCCCAAACATCCTGGAGAAGCAGATGCCAAGACCAAAACCTCTGCCAGGAAGTGAACCTCTATTGATTGGATCCCCTTGTGTGGCACAAATACACCCAATTGACTATTCTAAAACCTATCTCCCTTTTCCTATGCTACAATGACACTGGACTTGTGTTTTCAAATGGTGCAAATGGTGTAGCAACTACCCTTATGATTTCATCCACCATGACTGAACTATTCACTGTCTACTCTGTGGTATTTGTGTTAAGTTTCATTCAATTAGCTGTGCACTCACCAATAAATGCCACTTAACCACAGATCATGTATTACAGTTTTTTTATCAACCATATACAACTGTCATGTATAACAACACTTGCACATAAATGTTTCTCTCAAATGTAAACCCTTTGTCATGAACATCACACATGTACTGTATTACCAGGCTAGATGTTGCATTGACTAGTTATAATAGACCTTACTCAATTCACTAGTATAGCACTTTCCAACATTTAGATTGGAAGAATGCCAATTATCACACAGAGAAGTACTGCTTCTAACTTCAGTGTATCGGCATAGATGTCATACACTCCCAACCCGCAGACTACAGAAGTTAGGGACATGCCAGTCTATCACTATCCCAGGAGGCAAACATATTGGTTCAATGTATCATCAGCTAAAGCCCACACCATAACTCCTAAATTTACAGACCCCCATGAAACAGACAGAGGTCAGTACTAATGTCACCAGTCATGGAACCTTCCACTTACCATGGTCAGGTACCCATAGGCTTGCCATCCACCTATGGCAGTCTTCAGGCACACACATTGGTTTGCAAAGAGGAAATACACTGACAACTACATACAAGTTAGTTCTCATCCAACACAATCCATCATGATGTTAAGGGGTATGGATACCACATTATGGCATGTGTCTGAGACAAATGAATACACACATGGCACTATTGGCCCTACCTTCAATACCAAACAGGTCTTTTGTGTGAAATAGGACGCTACCATCCAACAGTCCTCACAGTCTGGGCATTGAACTCACACACCACAAATCCCATTCCTGGCAGTACCTGGTTCAATCCATGTTCACTTCACGTCAGTCTGCAAATCCCATCTGCCTGTGACACTGTCTAAAATTGCCAATTGAGGATGAGCTGAAAAGTAAATCTGAAATCTGTAAATGACAAAGATAAGGTATAGGCCACATTGATACATATACATAACACAGGTAATTCATATATACAAATGTAGCTCTGAGTGTGCATTGATTAAAATTTGACTATGTTTATTACATGTCTGTACGCAACTCCATGTAACAATCTGCATGCATATCTGAATCATGGACCTTGGAGCCACTTATGACCTCTCTGGTGGTCATACTAAGAACCTTATGAGGCATTCCTAACCTCACCTATTCCCACCTGATTCACTTTAATTACATCACATCACATACCTTCCGTCAGGTGAGGTATTTATTGATGAGATCAGCTCTGATGTATCCAGCTTCATCCTCATCATGCGCATCCTCACTTGGCAAATCTGCATTTCCACCCATAGGAACTGCTGCCTCACCGTCATCTGGTATGAATGGTATCTGACGTCTCAGGGCGTTGTTATGGAGCATGCAGCAGGCAACAATAATTTGGCATACTTTGTTGGGTGAGTAGAGGAGGGATCCCCCAGACTTATCGATACAGCAAACTCTTGCCTTCAGGATCCCAAAAGTCCACTCCATGACACGCCTTGTCCTTCTGTGGGCCTCGCTGAAGCAGACATCCCCTGGCATGGTTGATTATCTCACTGGTGTCAAAAGCCAAGAATGGTTTGGGTAGGCAGAGTCCATTGTAAGGAATAGTCACAACAAGCCTCACATAAATCGTGGACATCCACATTTCTATTACCAGATATAAGTCACAGACACACCTGACATATGTGACTTACCAACCAGCCAGGCCCTGTGTACTGTTGTGTCATTAGCAGTGGGATATTGCTGTTCCGCATGATGACGGAATCATGGACTAAGTCCAGATACTTTGTGAAATTTAGAGATCAGCCAAACAGACCACTTGAACATTGATGGAGTGGAAGTTTATCCTGTTCCTATACTCCTGTTCATTGGCATTTGGGGGAACTAAGATTACATAGGTGCCATCTATAGCTCCCACCACATGTGGAATGTGTCCCAAGGAAAAGCAGCATTTACATGGGCCAAATCTTCAAATTGTGGAAATCTGATTTAGCTGTCCAGGTGTTTTAACAACGCAGACCGTGCAGCCTTTAAGACTAGACTGAAAATAGGCTGAGACATCCCTGCAGTTAGGGCCACTGTATTTTGAAAGGACCCAGTGGCCAGAAAGTACAGTACTGACATGACTTGTACAATGGGAGGTATGCTATTGGGATTACAAATGGCAGGCATCAGATCTGGTTCCAACTGACGTCAGAGATCCATGATTGTGTGCCTATCCAGGCAGTAGATTTGAATCACATGTTGCTCCTCCATGGCCTACAGATCTGCTAGTGGATGGTACACTGGAGGTTGTCTTGCTCTTCTCATGCCAGGGTAACTATGTGGGAGAAAATCAGAATGCATGTGCGTCACACAATCTGTACAGCATAAGTATGATCACAACAACTTCACATATAATGCTACTTATTGACACATGACTGTGAAAAAGTTGCAGTCAGCATGTACCTAGGCAACAATTGGCTTATAACTCCATTCAGATCCCCTAACACATCTCATGTACTTTGAATGAAGAAACATGTCCCTGAAAGTGAATGTAACATTAACTACCATTTACAGATTGTCATTACTCTGTTGACAATACTATTTCATTTTTGTTGGACCTGGCCCTTTTTGCAGGTTCAATCCCAGACTTTTTGCCTTCTTCCTCCTATTTTTTCTGACCTCCTGCTGTTGGCTCTAGGACTCTGAGCACTTTACCACTGCTGATCAGCACTAAAGTTCAGGTGCTCTCCCTTCTAAAAGTTGGTATGATTGGCTTATACCTAATTGGAACATTTTATTTACCTGTAAGTCCCTTGTATAGTGGTATCGCCATACCTAGGGCCTGTGAATTAAATGCTACTAGTGGGCTTGCAGTGTTGCTTGTGCCACTCACAGAAGTAACCTTTCAAACCTGTCTTAGGCCTGCTAGCGCAGGGCCTGCGTGCGCAGTTTACTGCCACAGGGACCTGGCATCTAAAATTACTTGCCAGGCCCAGAACTCCCCTTTTACTACATGTAAGTCACCCCTAAGGTAGGCTCTAGCTAGCCCTCTGGGCAGGGTGCTATGTATGTAGAAGGCAAGACATGTGCCTGGTTGCGTGGCCTTTTCTGGTAGTGACAAACAGCCTATTTGGTTTCTCACTGCTGTGAGTGTTGCCTTCTCATAGGATTGCATTGGAAATGACCTCCCTTATGTCCAGGGAGTATTGTCTGTTTTATGAGGGGTAGTTTGGGCATGTTTGGTATGGTTGTATTGGTAGTGAGAAATGTTACTTATGGGTGTAGGTGGATTTTTTATTATCATTACAGAAATGCCACTTCTAGAAAGTGAGCGATTTTCTGTACTTATGACTCTGGTGTTCTGCAGCTTGACTCCAATCCACGTCTGGGCAGAGTGACAGTTAGGCTTTGTGCATACTTTTCAGACACCCTGTACAAAGGGAGGTGTCACAGAGGTGTGCCTACATTTTGAATGTTCATCCTGGGCTGAGAGTAGGGGAGGCGGGGCACACTTGCATTTGTAAAGGCTGTGCCCTGGTGTCACATAAATGGCTCGTTTACCCCCTGCTGATGTCTGGAGCATGTGCTGGAGGAGAGAGGGGACACTCCCAGAACCAGTTGTAACTGGTTGGAACCTCCTCTCCCTCTCTTTGTTAAATCTTTGCAAAACTGAGTATAAGTACAGGGGGTTATCCCTATGAAAAGGAGTCACTAGAGACACTTTTAACTTGCTTGTAACTGGACACAGAATGTTGATGGAGGAACTCACCAGAAATCGCCTTGGACCACTGCTGCTGTGCTTACCTGTGACCTGCTGGGCCACGAGGAGGAACTGCCACTGGCTACACCCTTTGTGCTGGCCTGCTGCTGGGCCCTGCCACCCTGTGCTCCCTCTTTGTGTCCACAGGGGCTGGGTGCTGTGGCCCGACCCCTGCAACTGCCTGCATAGTGCCTGGAGAAGCTCTTTCTTTTGTGTGAATATAGCACCTGGAGAAGCACTCTGCATGCTGCCTTGGCGCCTCGAGAGCGCCTCACTTTATTTGTTAAAGTGGGGAGTGCCCTCTTTTGATAGGCCTCGTGCTTTGGGAAGCGCTTGTCGGAGTGCAGGAATCACCGCCACATCCCGGGCATTTACAAAACACAAGCGTGTCGTGAGCTTGCTGTGTCCTGTGCCCCCAGGGCATCACAGAGTGAAGACTGGAGCGAGTGCGCTCCTAGCGGTGCCCCCGGGGCAAAGCATGCTCTGAGGAACGCCTCTGGGAAAACAGCCGGCCCCAACTCTGGGCTGATCACCCCACTGTGACCCAGGTGGTTTGCAGCAGACTCACGCACCAGATCGGGAGTGGGCAAGTCTGTGTTCCAGGGACGGGAGGGTAAGGAAGCCTCATCGGAGGCTCCCCACCCCAGCGGGCCCCCATTTGACCTCAGAAGTCACAGGAGGGGAGGAAAGTTCATCGAAGGCCCCCCGAACCACTAAGCCCCTTCATCTTGTGCAAAACGGGCAGGGAGGAGGCCTCATCGGAGGCTCCCTGCTCCACCAGGCCCTCAGCTTTTTGCCAGAGGTGGCGGGCGGGGAGGACGCCTCACTGAAGGCCCCCCGTAACACTTGGCCTCTTGTTTTGTTGCTCTGCTCCCCCGGGAGTGCCGGTAGTGGCTCTGGGGGACAGCAGAGACCGTGGGTGCCCTAGTTCAGGTGCAAGCCCTATGAGGGGCCCCTGCATATAAGCAGAGCGGGTGCCTGTCGTCCCCCTCCCCCAACCATGAAACAGCCCCCGTTTTGGCACTGAGGAGCTCCAGGGGCTCCCTTTTCTTCCTTGTGGCACTGGAGGTGCCTACATCGTAAAAGGAGAGGCTCATTTCAGGGGTAACATGTTCAATGTGGCATTCAAGCTGACATGTTTCTGCACCTGACTTGCCATATTTATTTCTAATGTTCCTTTTAAGGGCAATCTGGGAATATTATGCTAACCTTTTTTCTTTTTATGACGTGACATATGTTTGCTAATGTTCCTGTTATGGGCATTTATGAGGATCATGTGACGTGCATTATTGTAGTAATATTTTTTCTGACTACTGCTTATGTTGCAGAATAATGAGTAACCTGTATGTTATATGTGACTACTGCTGATTTCTGCAGTGTAACAGTAATGTGTAATGTTCTGGCAACTGCGTGGGTAGCAGGGTATTACTGACATATTGTGTTTGGTCTAATGATGTTGTGTACAATAGAGTTTACTTTTATATAACTTGGTGTTGCGTTTCCTTTGTGGTGGGGATAGTGTGTCATGTGTGTTGTGTGTGTTGTGCAAACGCTTTACACATTGCCTCTCGGATAGTCCTGACTGCTCATGCCAAGCTACCAAAGGGGCGAGCAGGGGTTATCTTGGGTGTATAACTCCCTCGCCCTGACTAGAGTGGATGGTTCTGCCTGGCTTAGGTGCATACCCTAGGCACCCAGAAACCCCATTTCTAACAATGTACATAACTCAGGATAGATCTATTTAACATTCTCTATATGATATATGCACATTTCTGCATGTAAGCCCAAACAAAGGCAGCACTGAACACAATGTTGTAGATATGTTTCACAGTTAGTGATGCACATTTCTTAAACTCATCGTTCATCTGTAAGCCTTAAAATGTCACCTGCCTGACCTTCTGTACTGGACATTGGGAAGTGACCTAACTCCGCCGGCGTATGTCGTCAAGGCGGTAGGAGGCTACAACCACGGTGGACATTGCCATTGGAACACATTGCTGCCTTTGGCAGACTTGGCCCACTGGCGATGTCTGCCGGTGGTGACGGTCCTGTACGTGGCAGACGTAGTGGCCATCTCAAACTTCATCCCTCACTTGACTCCTGACACTGCTGCCAGCAAGACCTCCACTACTTGAGCTGCTGTGTACTGCCTCTGGGAGCAATTATGCCATGTTCTACAGGTGATAGGGCCCCTGCCTTCTCACCTGATGAGCTGGACAAGCTTGTGGAGGAGGTCCTATCCCTGTATGGACAGCTGTATGGTGCACCAGAGGAGCATGCAAGTGCATAGCAATACCAAAGTTTGAATTGTTGACTGTGTGATGATGTTCTGGAAATGTGGTTGAATGAAGGATTGTGGTGATATGTGTGGGTAGATGGACACGTGCACATGTTCATATCTAGATTTTGAGTCCTGTTACATAGTAGGGAGTGTGTGATGTATGTACCCTGACCAACCTACAAATTGTATTGCATCATATTTGAAGGTGGTGTGAAAAATACTTGGACAGATATACCATGTTCAGAGACATGTTTGTGGTCTAGTCATATGTTTGAAACCGATCCCTGGTGCTGGATATGCATACTGTATGCCTGTCTCATCGTCACAAATGGCCTGACTGCAGATGGTCACTCCACATAGAAAGGGATGTTGAAGGAAGTCTGTGTATAGCTACTTGCACTTACTTGTATTTTCATCCTGCTTGTTTTGTTATGGTGCATGTGGACATGACATATTTTTCTTCTCTGTGTCATCCATGCAGGTCAATACCCATTAGAAGAAGGGGATTTGGCTTGCCATCACCAAGAAAGTACGGATGCCTGGGGTCCACATCCGGCAGAGCACCCACTGTCGGAAGTGGTGAGAGGACCTGAGATGCTGGGCCCGGAAGACTGCAGAGGCAGGTCGGGGTATCTCCTCCCAAGCAGGACAGGGTGCCTGTCGGACCTTCACCCCCCATAATGGCCTGCATATTGGCGGAGGCCTACCCTGAGTTGGATGGGCATTTCTGTAGACGGTAAATGTCTACGCAGCTATTTTCTTAGCCATAGTTTTGTAGGCAAGATAAATAGTCCAAGACCTCTTCTTTACAGTTACAATCAGAACAGGTTTTTGCCAACATCATGTGTACATTGTAAGGTTCTGTCTAATATCACACTTGTGATGCGTCTTAAACATAAATTTTTTGCTATTTTGGATATGGTTTGAATGCTTGTTGTATGGAAACCTATTGTCTGCACTGACTACATTGTGGTGCATTTGTGGTAGTTCACATACACATGTTGTTCATGTGTATTCAGGCATTTGGCTTGCATCAAGGTGTATGTCCCTATCATGGTAGCCTCAGATATGGTTTGTGTCTCTTATTTAAAAAAAAAAAAGATGTAAGGCTAGTTATGTCTGATGTGTGGATGGTGATGTTGTTACTCAGTCATTGGGCTATTGATGGAATACTAGTATGATACGTTGAACTATGTGTCTCCTCCCTGCACATGCCAGGAGTCCATTGTGTTGAAAAGAGTTGTTATACTACCTGTGGTTGTGTGTGGGTAAATGCTCAGGGCTAAATAGGCCCTAAAACTGTGCAATACTTTGTTTACAGGAGGACAATGACTTAGATGAAATGGCCCACAAAGTATGTAACATCCTATCCTACATCACTATTGGTACATGTGTTAGTGACATGTGTTCTGACTCTATCAAACTCTAAATTGGTATTTGCCAATTAGAGTAGTTGAATTTTAGCTGATTTCCATTGTGAAGGTTGTGAACTCAGTGACATGAAATGGGTATGGCTTGTAAGCAACATGCTGTCTTATGATATGGTCCCTTGCCTGGTACACGACATCAGGTCAATATGTTAGTATGTGTAGATTTTGTGTATTTGACATGTGGAAAGCACATAGCCTGGTTATTGGTTGACTATGTTGCTGTGGATAGGGAACCAGTACCATATGGCCATGCCAGCTTGTCATGGAATGGTTAATGTGATAGCCCTACTGATATGAGGGTATTGTAGGTGTGAGATAGGTGGTTTAGCTGGTGTGTGCAAGGTTTTTATGTCGGGTGTACATTGTATCTTGTTGTGACATGATGCTGGCACAAAACTTGTTCTACCTGGAAGTGTAGTACAACTGGATGTAATGGTATTGATGTGTTCAGTGTGATGTAAGTGGTATGTAAAGAATGTGATGACCCTACCTCACTTTCTGTTTTCCAGCATCAGCATGCAAAGGAGATGGGGCACAGTTGAGTGGGGAAGCTGCTGGCCACGGGACCTACAATCATGAGAACACCGACAGCGAGGGACCCAGTGGCCTGGAGGGCGAGGGGAGTGCCACTTGGGAGACTGGATCCGGTTATTCTCTTCAGAATTCTCCTCCAGTGGACACTCGCTGGCGGTGGCAAACCCACCTGGGACCACCGAGCACCATCACTGTCTGTCACCTCCCTTTCTATAACCGCCCTCCCTGTAACTCCCCACCCAGACGGCCGTGCCAGCTCATCCAAGTGGGTGGGCATTTCCTTTGTTGCAGGCACCTCTGCCCCAGCCCCTGTCAGCTCTGCTTCCCTCAGTGAGGAGGCTATTGACCTCCTTAGGTCTATCTCTGTGGCTCAGTCCACTATCGTGAATGCCACCTAGGGACTGGCAACTTAGATACAACAGAGTAATGTGTTCCTGAAGGGCATCCACAATGCACTGGCTGGCCTACAGAGATCATTTCAGGCTCTGGCCTCCACAATGATTGCAGCAAAGTCACCCTTTGTCTACAGTTCCCCCTCCACCTTCCTCTTCCTCTTCCCAATCCCTGTCCCCCCTTCCCAGAGCCAGAAAAGGCACACAGACAGGCATGCATCCACCTCAACATCCAAGGGTAGTGCAAACCAAAGCACCACAGGACACACCACTAGCATACACACAAGCAACATTCAGATGCACACACAGCAACAGTCACATCCTCACCTGACACCCCCACCAGCCCCAGCATCACAGACAGCACACATAATACACTTGCAGACATCACACCAACATTCACAGATCCAGCCACTATACCTATCCTACCTGTAGACAGCACCCAAGCAGACCCTCAGACATCCACCCCAGTCACCCCACCCGCAGACACCACAACCACAGACACGCCTACATGCAGCAAATCCACCACACCTACAGTCACCACCCCAACAGACAGTCATGCACTCACAACAGTATCCCTCCACCCCCCTCAGCCTGACATATAAAGGCCCTCATTGACCCACCCAACAGACACCCCCACCCACAAGCTTACCTCACACAAGCACGCACCCAAGGTATCCACACCAACACCTGTCACAACCACTCCCTCTCCCTCCACACCCAAACCCTTTTTCTATGACTGTTCCTGTGTATAAGAAATCATTCCTTTCTGAGTTTGCCCTTTCCCTTACTCCTCTCCCCAGTGAAACCCCTAAATGTTCTGTTTCCCTCCCCAAGGCCATCCCTTTCACCTCCAAGACCTCCCCTACGCCCCTGTAAGTACCCATGCCCTTCCCCGCCAAGAAGTCTACCCTTCCTAAGAAGACCCAACCCTCCCCCCAGCATAAAACAAACCCCCAAGCCAAATCCCAAACCCCCTCCTAAGCCTCAGCCCCACCCCGCTGTCACCTCCCCCCAGATCATCCCTGAGGTGCCTGCATGCCCTCTTGATGCCCCTACCTGTGAGGGTTACATGGCAGTCAGGAGACAAGAACAGGCACCCTATGGTGCCTTTGGCAATTTACAATTGCTTGGATCTTGAACTGGCTAATGGCCTTGTAGTTCTCTATTTTTTGCTTCCAAAACATATCAAAGATACCAACTTGTTGTTGGTTTCCAGATTCCACCTTTGTCCTGCATTTCCTTTCCTAGGTTAAAGTTGTTCCTGGCTGACATTGGTTGTGTGCCAGTATTTGTGTGTGTGTGTGTGGATCTGGTGCTTCCTGTATTGTATTGGCAGTATGTGATGGTGTGTGCAGTGCTTTTGTCCCCTATGGATAGGGTGTGTGTTGTCTGATGGGCATGTGTATGTAGTAGACATGTTGTGATGGTATTGTAAAGTGTTTGTGTTGACATGTGTTGTGAGTGTGCATGTATTATGCATGGACTGATAGGTACGATGTGCTGTGTGTGATGTATGTGTTGACCGGTAAGTTGTATGATTGTATAATTGTGTGTGTTTGTGGCCTGCTGGTTGCACATTGCGTTTATGTGTCCCTGGGTAGTGTCTTTTGTGAGTGATTGACAATGTGTTTCTGGTTGTGTGTTTGAGGTGTTGTTCTGACGTGGTGTTATGTTGTATGGTATTGTGTGAGACTGGGCCTGTGCTGTGTTGTCATGCGTAAGTGTATGCTTTTGACAAGTAGCATGTGAGTGTGGTGGCTGCAGTGTGTGTGCTGTGTATGTGTGGTTGTATTTGTTGTTGTATGTGAGTATGCATGTCAGTATACTGTTAGGTGTGAGTGTAGCCCTTGTACCCCCTTCCCTATGATATGTTATGTAAGTGTACAAAATGTAACAATATACAACAGTAGCAGTTAAGTGTGTGTACTTTGGTTGTTGTTATCATCGGTGAAGATTCCGTAGTCTTTTGACGAGCAGTAGCAGCGGGATGACATCTAGATGTTGTTCCATGGCGGGTCCGGACAAGTATGGCTTCCCAAAGGTTTGTCTCCTTTTATACAGTTCGTTTCCGCCAGGGTTTCCGTGGTACTGCAACTGCGGCGGAAATCCTGGCTGTGTGCAGCCTCGTAATAGGTCCGATGGACACATGATCTCCGCCAGCCTGCTGGTGTCATTGTTCGTCCGTGGCGGTTTGACCGCACTGGCGGTGCCAGTGGTGCTTTGCCTGTATTCTGTGGGCAATACCTCCAAAGTCATAATTTGGCGGTCTTCTTCGCCTGACTGTTGCTGGTCTTCTTCGCCAGCCTGATGGCAGTCTGACCGCCAACATGGCAGTCCTCGGACCGTCAAACTTGGAATGAGACCCAAAATATTAAGTAAATTAAGATTTAGAATTTTGTATACTAGAAGTAAAAAAATACAAAGTTCGATATTTTTTTAATTTATAAATTATAGCTTTTTCATTTTTTATTCAAATTTAAGTATCAGTTTTTTTACATTTTATTATAGATAATGATCATGTATGTGTTTGGTTGATTAATGTTGCTTCTAAGTGTGTTGTAGAAAAACATAAGTGAATTATATATGTTTTTAAATGAACAGGTATACTGTTATGTTATTTTTTAAATGGTGTATATTTTTTTATTTCATAGTTTTGTATAATTTTACTTTTATAGTTATATTGGTTATATTTTGTTTATATAGGTAATTAGTTAGTGTTTTAATGTCCTGCTCATTTTTTTTACATTTGTGATGGAAAATGATTATATACTAATTAAATTTAACAAATGATTTTGTGTTTTTACATACTTTAATGTTAATGTATGCAATTTTTTGTAAAATGTCATATTTTAGTTTGTTTATATAATATATATGTACATTTTTGGGTTGTTTTTTATAATTAATAATATTTAGATAATGCTTTGCAATTTTTTTAGTGTTGAATATACGTTGTGCTATCTTTAGTGTTAACCACCTTCAAAAAATTAATTTAAATTAGACAGGGAATAGGTAATATGACCACATAAGTGTCCAAAACCTTCCCCTAAATAGTTTAGGTTGGAGTGGAAATAGCAGATGTGAACCGTTTAGTGTCCAAAACATTCCAAAATGGCTTAGGGCTTAGTTACGAGATTGCTTGTCTACGGGCCGCCAAACTCGCGGTGGTGGTCGGACCACCGCAATCTTGGCGGTCCGACCACCAGATTACAATCCTGGTGGGCAGACCGCCAGGAGACTGCCACCTCGGCTGGGATCAGGGATCCCAGTGGTTGGCAGTGGTAAAAATCATAGTCAGCCACTGCAGTTCCGAGTTCGGGGTCGCCATGCTGATCACAACTTTCCTTTCCACCAGCCTTTTCATGGTGGGGTCCCCGCCACGAAAAGGCTGGCAGAAAGGTGGTGATGGTTGCCACAGGGAGGCCCCTTACAGCACCCTTGGAATGCGCACTGTCTGCTATAACAGACAGTGCGCATTCCAAGGGTGCTGTGTGCGATGGCATTGCCCCCGGCCCCCTAAGGGAGCTGATGCTAATGTCACGGCACTGTTTCCACCAGGTCAGCCCAGTGGAAACATTATAATACAACGGTGGTGAGTCTGCCGCCTTGACGGCAGCCTCATCACCACCGTACCGGAGTTGTGGCAGTTCAACCGGCCAACTAGTAATTAGGCCCTTAGAGTGGAGTGGGAATAGAACATATTACCCCTTTTAGTATCCAGCACCTTCCTCAAAATAGTTTAGATTGGAGTAGAGATTGTAAATGTTACCCCTTTAGTGTCCAACACTTTCCCCTAAATGGCTTAGATTGGAGTGGGAATAGTAAATTTAACACCACTAGGGCCTCAATACGATCTTGGTTTCCTCCCATCAGCCCACCGGGAAAGTCATAACGGGGCCGACAGGAAGGCACCCAGTCGGGAGCTTGGCAGACGGGTGTTCCCGTCAGCCAAACTAGTAATCAGGGCCAAGGTGTACAACATGTTTATTATAATATGATATATCACAGTATGAGTATTAGATATGGAACTTTAAAAAAAAATCTATACCCCACTTTGCATGTTTTACACACATCATTAGTATTGATTTTTTTTTAAAGACAGTAAATTACACATTAATGGTTTTTATTTTGTTCTTTATTCAGTTTTTTTTAATAATTTATATGTTTTCCTTTTTGAACACTTATATATATACATATTCTACACCAAAAAAAGTCATTCTCATTTTTTAACACCATTTCTCATATTTTTGTGAAAAACAAAATATGTTATACATTTTTTAACATTGTTTTAGATATTGGACTTTTGCAACATGTTTGCTAATATGGTACAATTTGCGTTAACCACATGCATTTGTTATACATACATTTTTACACATGTATATTATAAATAGTTCTATATTATAATATTTATTGCTCTTATACTACCATTTACGTTCTGCTTTACATAATTATTTATATTTGTAATATATTTATTGACAGTGTTTAAATTTTTTTAGAACATTATCACATATTCTAATACATGTTTTTACAATTCTTAGTTAAAGTCTCATTGTTTTTATATAGAGAGATACTATTTTCTGTTTGCATTTAACAGCCACTTCTTATGACTTAGGGTACTTTTGTAGTCTATTCCTGTCAATTTTCAATGGATTTGCTAGGAGTGAGTCACAGTTACCTGCTACTGATCACTGGTTAAGCTAAAAACTTTTTAAAAAGATTTTCTATAGGGTTTTGGAGGTAGAGAAATGTGGGTAGATCTAGTTACTGTTAGCTATATTGTCAGTTTTCATTTTAAGAGCTATTAGTTGTAGTGTGTGTTCACTTGTTCAGTAATGTTGTGCATTAGGCCTATTTAGAGTTTGGCAGTAGTGTTGTATTGTTTTACATATTGCCATGTTATATTTTGAGTTTATTGTAGTTGTAATTTAATGTGGATGTTAAATTTGACCATGTTGTTTTTTGAGGGTGGGCATTATATGTTTTTTTACAGGTTTATGGATCGGCAGTCATTCCATGGATCTGTGATTATTGCTTTTTTTAAAGAAAAATAATTTTGCCTCTACTAAATCAATATTATTATATTTAATTTCCTTTCCTTTTTTTGGTTTTCTGCAGTGGTTCTTCTTTTTTGATTTTTTGGGTTCTATCAGTAGGTTGTAGTGGTTAGTAATACCGTGACCAAGGCTAGTGCAACTAACTCTTTTTTCATTTCAAAGGCAAACTGGCTGTCTGTTGCATATTCTACACTTAGGGCCTCATTATGAGGCTAGCGGTCCAAGGATCACCAGCCCCGTGATGACGGTCGGATCGGTGCAACTGTGGCGGTATGACCGCTGTCACCGCCAGGAACATCGTTCCCGACAGGGTGATGGCAGCTGGAGTCTTACTCAGCCAGGGCTGCGCTGAACTCAGCGCTGCCTGGCTGATTACAACTCAGCTTTCCGCCAGCCCTTCCATTGTGGGGACTCTGAAATGGAAAGGCTGGCAGAAAGCCACTGCCGGTAGCCAGAGGAGGACCCTCGCACTGCCCATGCTACCATCGGAATGCACATTGTGCACACTGTCTGCTTTGCACACAGTGCGAATTCCCATGGTGCTATTGCGCTATGACATTGTCCTCAGCTCCCGTAAAGAAACCAAGGCCAATATCGTAGCACTGTTCCCGTCTGTCAGCGCGGAGGGAACGTGTGATACAATGTTCCCGCCAGTCAGCCAGGCGGGAACATTGTAATATGCTTGAGGGGGGGTCCTTCCTCCAGCTTTGGGCTCTCTTTTTGGACCGCCAAATTTGCAATCAGGCCCTCAGTGCAGATTGTTGGAAAGGTTTCTAAATTATTTGATTAAAAAGGTAGTTACAGCCTTGAATTACTGTGTTTAGGTTTGGGTTAAGTATTTTTTGTATTATGGCTTGTTCAAATTTGAATATTGTTTTATGTGGGGAGTAGTTTGTTTGTTTTAATTATATTGTGGTTTAGTAGTTTGTAGTAAGTGCTACTTTGTTTATTATGTAGCAAGGCAATATATGAGGGGGATATTTGTGTTTTGATATTCACTTTGTTTAGTGTATATTTGAGAACTGTTTTAGGGCAATAGTTCCCAACCTTTTGACTTCTGTGGAGCCCCACTTTATCAGTACTGGAACCCGGGGATCCCCAATGAATCATTTTTGGAATCTGGGGACCCCACATTGAGTCATTACTGAAAGCTGGGGACCTAGTCTGTTAATAATATTACATTTTCTAAGCAGCCGCTTCGTGGACTCCCAGGAGTCCCCCGACCACAGGTTGGGAACCACTGGTTTAGGGCACATTTTGAATATTATATCCCTCATCCATGTTTGACATTGGCTCCGTCTTAATAAAGTATCTGCTGTAGCAAATATAATGATTTGCTTGTCATTATTAAGGTTGTTGAGTAGGAGGAATGGTTCCTCATTATCTGTGGTGATGTGTTCAGGAATTTGGATGGTTTCATTTCTTCTAGGGGCACCAGGAGCCTCACAGATGGCTTTCTTAGGTTGTGCTATTAGGTGTTTTAATGTGGGTATAGCTGGTAGCTGTACTCTGATACGTTCAGGTACTTTATGGAGTGTATCTTTAGAATTTTGGTAGTGTGCTGCTGGGAACCAGTGCTTGTCTTTTTTAAATCTTGAAGTACATGTTTTACTTTGATTTCTGTAATAATTCAGGGGGTGGTTGTGTTCTCTTACATTAATAGCATCATTTTTCATAGGAGTCTTCCCAACATCCTGGGAAAGTGATAGCACAATCAGCAGGAGGGCAGACTCTTGTCTTGGTGGCAAGCATTAGGGGAAGCCCGCCAAAGCAGGAGAAAGCTGGCAACTTGGTGAGCATCCTCTTAGGACGCCATCTGGGTACATGCTAGGTAAACCTGGCATGTGAATCGTGCTCAGGATTAAAAAGCACAGTGTTTGACACCAAACACGGGGGAATTTGGTTGGGCCATCATGGAGCGGGACATCTGGGGTTTGCCCGGGTGCAGCCCATGTTATCCTATTGACTGCCAGTCACTTGTGGTAGCATAAAGTTTTAAAAGCTATCACAGGGCCATATATGCTTGCACATATGTGTCCACACTTATAACACAATGCATCCTGTCTCCTGGGCTATAGGAGGCCTCCCTTAGGGGTGATTGACCTGTGCTATGGGCAGTGAAGGGACTCTGCCTGCACCTGGTGTGGGTAGATTCAAACTCTAGCAGGCAAGCTGCCGTGCAGGCTGACATGGCAGCTCTGCAGGTTTTGTTTTTACTCGGGTCAAGCAGGGTGGCATAATCAGTGCTGTAGCTCTGATGACTCCTCTACCATTCATGCCCTGGGTACCACTGGTACCGTTTATTAGGGCCTTACAAGGGCAGTAAAATCCTTGCCAATTGGGTTTACCAAGCACAGTGCAAGTTTAGGGAATGAGCACTGGCACTGGGGTCTGAGTAGCAGTGCACTTTCAGATAAAAAATGACAGCATCAAGCAGCAAACAAGTGGGGGGGCGACCATCCAAAAAGGGCACTTTACAACACTAACATAAGGAGGTAAAGTAAGGGTAATATTTTATGGGCATATTACCTGACAATGTTGTTATTAATCATGCTATTCACTTAAGTTTTTAAGTTTTCTGTTATATAATGATTGTATTTTATATGTTAATGATTATATTAAGCCATATTGTAGGTCTGAAATTATAGTGCTTGGTGATTCAGGATTTAAAGCCTGAGATCCTGAAATATATATATTGCATTTATAAATACTTTTAGTAATTCACAGCACATTTTCCATGTATGTAAATGTACATCAAACCTACTTTGGAATGTTTTTGGATCATGTGATTATTGCACTGAGATCAAAACCGCATAATACAACCAAAGTTTCTCCATTTCAACTAATGTATGCCAGGGAAGCAAGGTTTCCATGTGAGGTTACGGAAGATTTGGTAGGCAAATGTTAATGTGCATTGCATTGGATGAAAAGTTAAACATTTTGGCCCTCATTACAACCCTGGCGGTCGGTGTTAAAGTGGCGGTAATACCGCCAACAGGCCGGTGGTAAAAAAATGGGATCATGACCATGGTGGAAACCGCCAACACATACAGCCACTTTAACACTCCGAACTCCACGGCGTTAGCAACAAACACTGCGGCGGTCACCGCCAACACACAGGCGGAAGACAATGTACCGCCCATCCCATTACAATCCGCCCATCCGCCAGCTTTTCCGGGGCGGTACCAACGCCATCAAAAGCACAGCGGAAACAGTATTTGGAAGGTAAACCACTCACCTCTCGACACTCAACGAAGAACCAGGATGCCATGGAGGCCGAGCTGCACGTTCTGCCCATGCTGGTGTATCTTCTCATATATCAGGAGCACCAACGGTAGTGACGACAACCACAGTGAGTACAGCACCTAGTAGACAGGGGAGGCGGTGGAAAAAGAGAGTGACACACACACGCAACACGCAACATCCCCACCCCCACCCTAACCCCCAACACCATACACACTAACCATACACACTAACACATGCAACAACATCACAAATACACCCCATAACCCTCTGGAAGAACGCAAGGACAAAAGGAATTGAGTCAAATTAGTGTAATATTAGAATTCAAGAGAAATATGTTCATAAATAAATAAACAGTATGTACAATATATACAATATATACAAAATGAGGGACAATGTCCACACAAAAATAGTCTGTGGCCCACTGGGCCATAACACATAGGCCAAGCCCACACTTGCCTCAAAACGGAGAGAACACTGCAGGGGCATCAGGTTGAAAACCCACAGGCACCTCACAGGTGCACAGGTACCGGAAGATCATACAACGCCACTGGTCCTGGAGGGGGCTCCATGCCCACAGCGATGTCCTGGGGAGTGCAAGGTCACAGTCTCTCAAGTGGGTGGTTTGCCCACTGCTTGGTCCTGGGGAGTGCAAAGCCACAGTCTCTCAAGTCTCTCTAGTGAGTGGTTTTCCCACTGCCTGGTCCTGGGGAGTGGAAGGCCGAAGTCTCCCAAATAGGTGGCATGCCCACTGCTTGGTCTTGGGGAGTGCAAGGCCACAGTCTGTCAAGCGGATGGCTTCCTCCACTGGTTCTGGAGGAGGCATTGTGCCCAGTGTGCTTCATCATGGGAAGGATGCGGTGAGTGGATGCCTTTCTCCACTGGTTCTGGAGGGGGGCATTGTGCCCAGTGTGCTTCATCCTGGGAAGGATGTGGTGAGTGGATGCCTTTCTCCACTGGTTCTGGAGGGGGCATTGTGCCCAGTGTCATTTATCCTGGGAAGGATGCGGTGAGTGGATGCCTTCCTCCACTGGTTCTGGAGGGGGCATTGTGCCCAGTGTGCTTCATCCTGGGAAGGATGCGGTGAGTGAATGCATGTCTCCATTGGTTCTGGTGGTGGTAGTGGCTGTGCTGATGGGGGTGCTGCCAGTGGTGGGGGAGGCTCCAGCCCTTCCTCTGCAGCCTCGGACAGCTGCCCACTGGGGCTGCTGCTGCTGGCAGTGGTGCCACTTTCAGCGGTGCAGGTGGCGGTGCTTGTGGCGGTGCAGGTGGCGGTGCTGGCCACGGTGGAGGTCCGTGCTGCCATTGGTGGGGGGAGGCTACAGCCCTTCTCCTGCAGCCTCGGACGGCTGCCCACTGGGGCTGCTGCTGCTGGCATTGGTGCCACTTTCAGCAGTGCAGGTGGCGATGCTTGCTGCGTTGCTTGCTGTAGTGCTTGCGGTGGTGCAGGTGGCAGTGCTAGCGGTGGTGCTGCGGCGGTGCAGGTGGCAGTGCTGCCTGCGGTGCAGGTGGCGGTGCAGGTGGCGGTGCCGGCGGCATTGCTGACGGTTGTGCTGGTAGCCACCAGGCCTTCACCTGCAGGCTCGGACAGCTGAAGTGCCTTGCCTGGTGTTTTGTGCCCCTTCCTGTCCTTGGCAGATGGTGGTGTCATCTTGGGTCTGGCAGCTGGAGTCTTTGAGGTGGCCTTGCTGGGTGGTTGTGTCTCCTTCCCCTTACTGGATGCTGCTCCCTTCTTCACCTTGCCAGGTGGCGGAATGTTCTTTGCCTTGGCAGGGGTTGGTGGCACACTGGCTGGCCTGACAGGTGCCCCCTTTGAAATGGGGCACCCGTCTGACAGCTGCAGGAACCACATCGGACGTGGACTTGGTGGCTGAGGTGCTGGGCTGGGTCTTGGCCACGCTGGCCCGATGGGAAGGACGGAGGGGAGGGGTAGAGAACAGGTCAATGTTGGCTAGGAAAAGCTTCTTAAAGACATTGGGGCAGGAAGAGGGTGAAGGTTTGGGAGTGGAGGAAGAGGGAGTGGTTGTAGGAGGTGTCAGCCTGCTGTGTTTGGGTGCAGCTGCATGAGCTGGATGCTGTTGGGAGGTGGATGGCCTGTTGGGTGGGTGTGTGCTTGTGTTTGTGTACTTTGGGAGGAGGGGTCACAGACACAGTGGGAGAGGACACACGGGACGTTTGCATGGATGTTGGGGTGGTGACTGCCAGTGAGGGATGTGTAGTGATGGGCGTGCTGGTGACGGAGGTAGTGGATGAGGATGCAGTGCATTCAGGTGTGAGTAGAGACGCTACTGGGAGGGCGGTGGACGACAAGGAAGAGGGGGACACAGTGGAGGCAGTGGCTGTTGGTGTGTCTACATGGGGATGGTGCTTGTGTGAGTGCCTGTGAGTTGAAGTGTGGTGCTTGTGTTTGCCTGAGCCACTTGTGTGTGTTGATTTGGGGGACTGCTGCTCTGAAGGTGTGCTTGGGATAGGCTGAGGTTGAGGGGATTGGGACTGGGTAGAGGAGGCTGGAGGGAGGAGGCTGGAGACAGGTACAATGGCTGCCATCAGTGCAGAGGCCAGAGCCTGAAATGCTCCCTGTTGGGCCACCACGCCAGAGTGAATGCCCTCCAGGTATGCATTTGTTTGTTGCAAATGCCTCTCGACACCCTGGATGGCATTCAGAATGATTGACTGCCCAACAGTGAGGGATCTCAGGAGGTCAACAGCCTTCTCTCTGAGGGCAGCAGGGCTGACTGGGGCAGGGCGAAGTAGATGCCCACCCTCCTGGGTGAGCGGGCAAGGGAAAAACCCTGAGGGGCTGCTGGGAGGGCAGTGCTGGTAGGGGGGTAGCAGCTGTACCTGTTGATGGGGTGGGCATAGAGGTGTCCGCCACCGCAAGGGAGCTTCCATCAGAGGAGGAGTTGCTGTCTGTAGTGTCCCCTCTTGTATCCGTTGTGGTACTCCACTCGCCCTCCGTCCCACTGGTGCCCTCACCCTCGGTTAATTCGGCCTCCAGGCCCATGTGGGATGCAGCTCCCTCCGTCGCCAGTGCCTCTCCTTCTCCACCTGATGATGCTAATGCATACAAGGACAGAGTGACAAAACAAAAAGGGGGGGAGACAGAGGATACACTTGGTCAATGCCAGCAACAACACTACCGTTGGTTTACACAATACACAGGGAGCTGCCCTATGCACTAGGGCACGCACTACCAGTAACAATACTAGTCACCAGCCCATGGGGGACATGGCATTACGCCATCAGCTGCACACCTGAAACCTTCAGGACCCTGCCCAGTAGTAGATGTCCACTAACACCATTGGGTTTGGAGTGCTTCAGAGCCTACCCTACAAGGGACCTACCCTGCCATGTTCGCCCTGGCCTAGGGGCACCCACAGTCCACATCCCCCACCCAGGTAAAACCTTAACACACGCCAACTCATGAATCAGAATTTTTACTCACCCCGTTGTGGCTGCTGTGATGCCCTCAAGCGCCCATCCAACTCCGGATAGGCCACCGCCAGGATGTGGAACATCAGTGGGGTCAGGGTACGACGGGCACCCCTTCCTCGTTGGGAGGCCAGCCCCAGCTGGGCCTCCGCTGTCCTCCTTGCCCAGCGGCACAGGTCCTCCCACGTTTGCGGCAGCGGGTGCTCTGCCTGTCAAAGACCCCCAGGCTCCACACCTCCTTGGCGATGGCACGCCAAATACCCTTTTTCTGATGGGCGTTGACCTGCAGGAAAAATACAGCAGAAAAGGGATTAGTAATACCATCCGGACTGTCACACTCATGGCCCACCATATCCCTCCCATCAACTAACGCACATACATTGACCACCATACATGCAGCACTCTGCCCAGGACCCCTCAGCCAACCCCTCTTACACGAGGCTTACACACAGAGCACTCCATGCATTCATGCCCCATGCATCGTGCTCACAGTGTACTCACCTGCTGGTCTGGAAGACCATAAAGTAAACGGTACTAGGGTAGGACCCCATCCACCAGTTTCTCCAACTCCTCCGCAGTTAAGGCAGGGGCCCTTTCCCCAGACGCATGAGCCGTTGTCACTTCCAGACACAGGTCACAGCAGCACTTGCAGTGTAGGTCCTCTCCTGTTGAAGGTCAGGTAGCAAGTGAGTGAACAAAAAAAAATGGCGTTCACGTCCGCGGCGGTGCGTACCAGCACCGCCGGCGTGCATCGCCATTGGCTCCTGGAGCCCATAGGGCCCAATGATAACCAATGCAAAGTTGTGCTGCGGTCATCGACCGCCTACCGCAACGGCGCACAACGCCAGCAGAATTACCTCATTTCCACTTGTCTCTCCTCATTTCAGGGGGGCACAGGCGATGGCACCTAACTGCGTCACAGCAGACATTGGCACATCAACTGACTCTCGGATTCACATACTGGTTCTGTAAATGAAGAGATGCATCTTTATTGCAATTGATGTGTGAATATGACCCTCTGCACACCATTTTCCTCCCTAGGCTTCAACCGCTGAGGATGAATATGAGATAGAGACATCCTCCAGTGTACAGATCCCTGGTGGACCCTGCGACAATGGAGGACAGACACATTATCCTAACCTACAGACTTGATCGGGTCACAATCCAAGAACTGTGTGCCCAATTGGATCCAGACCTGATGTCAGCTATCCGCCAGCCCACAGGTTTCCCCCCTCTAGTGCAGGTGCTGTCAGTGTTCCATTTCCATTTACGCTGACGGCCGCCAACATTCCGCCGCAGTGGCAGATATCCGTTATCCATATTATGACACACACACACTCCAATTCGACAGAATACAGCCACATACACAAATCGGCCAGACCAAAGGTCAGTGCAAAAGTGGCAGAACCAACACCCTTACCGTTACACCAACAGAACAACGGCCACCACATTACGACCCACGAATCACCACGGTGGACATTCAACTGCTGTAAACCATTGGCAGTACATACCGCCGCGCTCAGAATGGACACCCACATACAAAAAAACACTACATTGGCCAATATGAAAAACTCATACACAAACCACACCCACACCACTATAAAACACACACACACATTACCGACAACCCTTTGCCAACAACAATTACTGCCAGGAGATTGACACCAACAGCACAGAGACACCTAGACACACACAACTCACACCCATATATCCCTCACACACTCCACATCACACACCCCACCACATTACTCAACACACTCTCACCAACACACACCACACAACACCCATGGCACCACAAAGGCACCCCTGTTTCACTAAGAAGGAGTTAAGGGTCAGGGTGGAGGAAATTGTCAGGGTAGAGCCACAGCTGTTTGAAGCACAGGTACAGCAAATATCAATTGCCAGGAAGATTGAGCTATGGCGGAGAATCATGGACAGTGTGAACTCTGTAGGACAGCACCCAAGAACAAGGGACAACATCAGGAAGAGGTGGAACGACCTACGGGGGAAGGTATGTTACATAGCAGCAAGGCACCAGCTCTCCATACAGAGGACTGGGGGACCCCCACCACCTCCCGCACTGCTCACAGCATGAGAGGAGCAAGTACTGGAATTTCTGCATTCTGAGGGATTCGCTGGAGTAGCCGGAGGACTTGACACTGATAAGTCAACATTTACTACTTATCACCCCCATACTTGCATGCCATCACACCCCATCACCCTCACCCCCATCACTCCACTACATCCCACGCACCGCACCTACACAACCCCAATGCCAAGCACTGCATACAATACCAATGCATGGACACCCCTCAAAGCCCTGCATGGACACCCATCAATAAAGCATGCACAGCATAGGGAAACTAACATTCCCTCAATACATCACCATACACAATCAAAAGGTGGCAGGGCAACACCAACAATAGAGGTGAAGCCAGGGATGTACAAATGTCTCACACATGAAGCATAATACATCACTTACCTCCCCACAGGTACCCCAGCCAATGTCAGTGGAGAGGAGGTGCCACGACTATCCAGTCCCCCAACAGAAGATGCCCCTAGTGATGACAGTAACTCTGGACTTCAGGATCTGGATGACCTATCTGGCCCATCAGGGACCACTGGAAAGCTGGTCACCAAAGCCCACTCACAGACCACCACAGAGATTGCCCTATCAGTATCCAACACCACAGCACCCACCCAGCGTACCCACACCTCTGTCCCCAAGACACGTCAATCAGCAGTGTGCCCACCTGTACAGGGACCCCAGGCCACACCTCGCCCCAAGACAATCAGGGACCTGGGGTCAGTGGCAGTGGGCACACCATTCAGGGAACAGGGGCACAGGCCAACAGAGACACTGGGAGGACTGCTGTGCACCAGGGGGAGGTCAGGACCAGGGAACCGACTCTCCAGGAGGCACTTTCCAAGATCCTGGAAGCCTACCAACATTCCCAGGACATGATGGGCCAGATCCTTGACAACGTGCAGGAGAACAGGCGCCAGACAGGAGGGACAGTATACAGGGGATCAGGGAGGATTTGCAAGCCATTAACACCACCCTGATCTCCATTGCATGGGTGCTGGCAGACATGGTTAACATCATGAGGGAGGCAACAGCACACCAGCGGGCCACTACCACTAGCCAGTCCATTGACCAGCCCACCACTTTTGCTGCTGCTAGTGGCCAGGAGGCCCCGCAACAGGACCCACAGGCTACCAGCACCCTTCCCCTGCAGAAGGTAAACCACCCGGCAAATGTTCCATGCGACCCAGACAGAAGCCAGAGACACTTGCCAAGACCACTGCAAGGAAATGAGACTCTCCTGATTGTCCCCCTTGTGTCCCACTCAGTCACCTTGCCCACCTTGAACTGCCTTTGCTCTCCTTCCAATGGCCACTTGAACACTGCACCTGTGCTACAAACAGACTGGAACAATACCCTAGTCTTTCCTACATCATTACCCAATTCCATAGCACTTTCCCCTCAATTTCTTAGCACTACAATAAACACCCTTGAACACAACTCAAATACTTTTATGTCATGTGTTGAAACAGTGTATTTATGGAAACAGTGCATCCGTTGCAAATGAACTGTACAGTATGAGAGCATAGAAATAATGACTTGTAGCTGGCTGTAGTCAGCACATCAGAAAACAGTTGTCATTGGACCAACAACTGTAAAATGATAATCCATAGGTGACAGTAAGTAGAGGTAAAAAGTGCTTAATGCCATCATGCCACAGCCACACAGAATACAACAATAGTCATAGAAATGTGAAGTTGAACTATCTCACCTGTGTGTCATTGGAAGTACTGACGAATACCTGATGTTCTGTTATCCCCATCCTCATCTTCAGCCTCTTCATCCTCACTGTCATCAGGGTCTACTGCAGCCACAGGGGCATCTCCAGTCTCCTCCTCTTGCAGAAAAGGTACATGGCATCTGAGGGCCAGGTC
This sequence comes from Pleurodeles waltl, assembly GCF_031143425.1. NCBI lineage: Eukaryota > Metazoa > Chordata > Amphibia > Caudata > Salamandridae > Pleurodeles > Pleurodeles waltl. Next base: position 252,978,195 of record NC_090448.1, on the reverse strand, counting down.
GTGCAGCATGCAGCATGCCACTACTATCTGGCGGACTTTCTCGGGTGAGTAGCACAAGGATCCACCTGTCAGGAGGCACCTGAACCTGGCCTTCAGGAGGCTGAAGATTCTCTCGATGATCCGTCTCGTTGGCCCATGTGCCTCCTTATAACGTTCTTCAGCCCTTGTCCTGGCATTCCTCACAGGGGTCAGCAGCCACGATAGGTTTGGGTAGCCAGAGTCACCTGCAGGTTTTGAGGGACAACATTTAGCCACACACTATCCTATGAGGTTTACACCAGAGGCATACATTGACATACAGTGGGTGGGGACCAAGGCTCACCTATTAGCCACACCCTGTGCCTCTGTAGTTGGGCCATCACATTTGGGATGCTGCTATTCCTCAGGACAAAGGCATCATGTACCGACCCAGGATACTTAGCATTGACGTGGGAGATGTACTGGTCCTCCAGGCACACCATCTGCACATTCATGGAGTGGAAACTCTTATGATTCCTGTACAACTGTTCATTCTGGTGGGGTGGGGGACAAACGCAATATGTGTCCTGTCAATCGCCCCAATAATATTGGAGATTTGTCCCATTGCATAGAATCTGGCCTTCACAGTGGCCAAATCTTACACCTGGAGGAAAGCTATATAGCTACACGTGTGTTTTACCAGGGCAGACAACACTCTTGCCAGCACGCTTGAGAACATTGGCTGTGACATTCCTGCTGCCAAGCCCACTCTTACTTGGCAAGAACCTGTCTCCAGGAAATGGAGCACTGAAAGCACTTGCACAATAGGGGGTATCCCAGTTGGATGACGGATAGATGAGATCAGATCAGGCTCCAACTGGGCACACAGCTCTGTGATTGTGGCCCTGTCCAGTCTATAAGCGGATATAATGTGCCTGTCCTCCAGTGTAGCTAAGTCCACCAGGGGCCTGTACATGGGGGTATGTCTCCACCTCCTATTCATCTGCAGCGGTAGGTATCTAAGGGACACAAGAGTTAGTAGGCTGTCACAATTGGAACAACAAAACCACAACAGCAGTCAACATGGTGCACTTATGTATTGGGACAGTGTTAATGGTGAGGTATGTGCTAACTGTGACGCAGTTAATAATGATATGCCTGTTCCTCCCCCTCCGAAATTGCGACCGCCTGTCCCGTATGTAGAGACAGGTGGAAGTGAGGTAACTCTGTTGATGTTGGGCGTAGTGGCGAAAGGCGGTCTTGCACTGCCCTGCAAATCCTCATTGGATAATATGGGGCTCCATGGAGTACAGTGGCCAATGTGGATCTACGCCGGCGGTGATGGTGTACACCGCCGCAGACGTGACAACCATTTTCCTACTCAATCCTCACTTGTTTCCTGACCTTCAACAGGAGAAGACCTACACTGCTGCTGTGACCTGTGTCTGGAACCTACCATGGCCCGTGTGACTGGGGAAAGGGCCCCTGCCTTCACTTCGGAGGAGTTGGAGCGACTGGTGGATGGGGCCCTACCCCAGTATGGACAGCTGTATGAGCCTCCAGACCAACAGGTAAGTACACTCTGGCAACAATGCATGTGGCAAGTATGCATGGAGAAGTGTGTGCAAGCATTGTGTAAGGGTGGCAGGATTGTCTGTTGGCAGTGTACATGTTGTGCGCTGGGCTATGTCTGTGCCAATGGTGATTGAAACGGGTATGGTGGGCCATTTGTGTGACAGGCTGGACTGTTTGTTTAATGGTGTTCTCCTGTCTGTATTGCCTCTGCAGGTCAGCGCCCATCAAAAGAAGGGATTATTGCGTGCCATCGCTAAGGAAGTGCGGACCCTGGGAGTCTGTGGCAGGCGGAGAACCCACTGTTGGAAACAGTGGGAAGACCTGAGACGCTGGGCATGGAAGACAGCAAAGACCCAGCTGGAGAAGGCCTCCTAATGACAAAGGGGTGCCCGTCGGACCCTGACACCCCTGATGGCCTGCATACTGGCGGTGGCCTACGCTGAGCTGGATGGGCGCTTGAGGGAATCACAGCAGCCACACTGGGGTGAGTACAGTGTTTATCAATACATATTTTGGCTGGTGGGATGGTATCCGGGTGGTGGAAGTGTGTCAGTGGATGCCCCTAAGGCCAGGCTAGACATTGCAGCATGGGTTATCTGAAGGGTAATGGGTGTATGGCAAAAACTGGTGACCTAGCTTGTTAGCAGTCCATTTCAGGCAGGGCATCGTGGGTCCCAGGAGTACTGCAGTTGGCGGTCTGTTGTCCTCATCTTGCCTTAGTGACTAGCCATATCCCTAGTAGTGCAATGGATATCGCTTAAGCCTGTTCCCTGTGTGTGACGGTGAGATGTATGCCAACTGTGGTGTTGGTGCAGTCATTGACGCAGTGTATCCTTTGTCTCTCTCCCCCCTTTCTTGTTTTGTCATCCTGTCCTTGTGTGCATTAGCATCATCTGGCGGAGGAGCAGGGGCACCGGCGACAGAAGAAGCTGCATCCCACATGACCAGGAGGCAGAATCCACGGACGCTGAGGGAACCAGTGGGATGGAGGGCAAAGGAGCACCATGGCGGAGACTGGAGGAAACAACACAGACTCAGATACCTCCTCTAATGGGAGCTCCCCGGTGGTGGCGGACACCTCTGTGACCACCCCAGCTGCATGTACAGCCATCAACCCCGTACCAGCACCTCCCTCCCAGCATCCCCTCACCGAGTTTCCTGTGCCCGCTCACCCAGGAGGGTGGGCATCTCCTTCGCCCCAGGCACCTCCACCCTACCCCAGTGAGCCCTGCTGCCCTGAGTGAGGAGGCTATTGACCTCCTGAGATCCATCTCTGTAGGGCAGTCAACCATTGTGAATGCCATCCAGGGTCTGGCATCCCAGATGCAGCAATGCAATGCATTCCTGGAGGGCATCCATGATGGATTGGTGGCCTAACAGAGATCGATTCAGGCTCTGGCCTCCTCTCTGATGGCAGCAATTGTCCCTGTTTCTACCGTCCCCCCTTCCAACTCCTACTTCCCGTCCCATTATCTGCACACAAGACAACACCCAAGAGTGTCACAGGTAAACACAAGCACCACACTTCATCCCACAAGCACTCACGCAAATACCAACCAGTTGCAGACACATCAACAACCACTGCCTCCACTGTCTCCCCCTCCTCCGCCTCCACCTCCCTCCCAGTCATGTCCACACTCACACCTGCATGCACTACATCAACATCCACTACCAGCATCACCACACCAAGCAGAACACACACCTCACTGGCAGACACCTCCACAACAGCCATGCACGCATCCCCTCTGTTCTCTCCCTCCCTGAATGTCCCCCCAAAGGACACAAACGCAAGCACTCACACACCCAACAGCTATCCACCTCACATCAGCATACAGCCCATGTACCTTCACCCAAGTCCAGCAGACATACACCTCCAACAACCACACCCTCAACCTCTGCTCCCATTACTCCTCCGTCCTCCCTCCCCATGTCCCTAGAAAGCTTTTCCTTTCCCAAATTGACCTCGTCCCTACACCCCCGTCCTGCCCATATGAGCAGGGTACCACGGACAAAGCCCAGCACCTCAGCCACTCTGTCCTCAGTCCTCAGGGACAGTAGTAGCACCACCTACTCGTGGGGGTAAGGATACCACTCCTCCATCGAAGAAGGGAAAGGAGCCAGCACCACCAGGCAACAAGGGGAAGGAGCCTGCACCACCAGGAAAGAAGGGAATGAGCCCATCCACCCCAGCCAGGAAGGGTAAGGGATTCACGCCCCATGTACTGGAGGAGACGAAGTCCTCTACTCCAGCGGAGGCTGTCAGGGTGACACCTCCACCATCACCAGCTGTAATGGGGCCCCCACCACCAGCTGATGAATTGCAGCCATCAGAAAGTGCAGAGGCTGCCCATGAAGCTCCTCCATCCACCACCACACTGCAGCCATCCGACAGTGCAGAGGCTGCCCAGGAGACTCCTCCATCCACCACCGCACTGCAGCCATCAGACAGTACAGACGCTGCCCAGGAGGCTCCTCCATCCACCACCACACTGCAGCCGTCACCACCAGCGGACGCCATGTAGGCCACACTACAGGGGCTGCTGTGCGAGTTGCCCCCTCCAGAACCAGTGGGAAAGTCACCCACCTGAGAGACTGTGGCCTTGCACTCACCAGCAAAGAGCAATGGGCATGTTGCCCCCTTCAGAACCAGTGGGAAAGTCACCCACTCTGGAGACTGTGGCCTTGCACTCCCCAGGACAGAGCAATGGGCATGTTGCCCCCTCCAAAACCAGTGGGGAAGTCACCCACTCCAGAGACTGTGGCCCTGCACTCCCCAGCAATTAGAAATGGGCATGGATCCCCCTCCAGAACCAGTGGGAAAGTCACCCACCTGAGAGACTGTGGACTTGCAGTCCCCATGACAGAGCAATGGGCAAGTTGCCCCCTCCAGAACCCGTAGGAAAGTCACCCACACCAGAGACTGTGGCCTTGCACTCCCCAGGACAGAGCAATGGGCATGGAGCCCCTCCAGAATCAGAGGGCTTGTTCCTACATCCGGCTGAGGTGCCCCCCTCTCCCTCTGAGGCGCCTGCCTATTTGCAAACTGGTGCCCCTGCAGTGTACTATTCGGATGTGGTCAGGATTCGAGTTGGGCCTTAATCTGTGCCCTGTGGCCATGTGGGCCCTTTGAACATTGGACTGGGCAGTGTACCCTTGTGTACATGTGTACATATCTGTTTCATTGACAAATCAAATTATTGATTTTGAATTTGATCTGATTACAATCACTTTTGTCCATTCCTGCTGTCCTTGCATTATTCAGCAGTTTTTCGGGGACAAATTGTTTTTAGTGTGCAGCTGGTTGTGTGTGTGGTGTATATCGTGAGTGTGTGTGTCACTCTCGTTTTCCTCCCACCCTCCCTTGTGTGTTAGGCGGCTGTACTCACTGTCGTCGGCAGCATTGGTCTTCCAGGTGGAGCATAACGTAGAAGATCATTGGGAAAACTTGCAGTCCGGGTTCCAGGGCTGCGTTGTTCTTCCCTGCGTCTCCGATGGTGAGTCCTTTCTCTTTGGTAATGTGTTTCCGCCATGCTTTTGATTGCATTGGTACCATCCCGGAAAAGGTGGCGGATTGCAGACTCAAAATACGGTGTGCGGTACTTTGTCTTCCGCCTGGTTGTTGGCAGCTACCATTGTGGTGCGTGTTGTTTCCACCCTGGCGGTTAGTGTGGCACTTTGGCTGCCTATGGGAGCTATCACCGCCATGGTCATAATTTGGCGTTATTATACCGCCAGCCTGTTGGCGGTATTACTGCCACTTTATCACTCACCGCCAGGGTCATAATGAGACCCATTATGTTTTCACCTTATCTCCCATTGATCAATTCCTTAACAGTTCTATTTGGTATAAAAAAATAATAATTTTAAAGAGGGAGAACGTTATTCTGGAAGACTTCGCTTCACAGAGGCCCTTATTGATTTGTCAACTATATAATGCAGGCCCTCCTATTGCTTTCTTTGAATTATCTTCCATTTACATAGCATAGAATCCTCACTATGGGGGTTATTCTAACTTTGGAGGAGGTGTTAATCCGTCCCAAAAGTGACGGAAAAGTGACGGATTTACCACCAGCCGTATTACGAGTCCATTATATCCTATGGAACTCGTAATACGGCTGGTGGTATATCCGTCACTTTACTGTCACTTTTGGGACGGATTAACACTCCTCCAAAGTTAGAATAACCCCCTATGTGCTTGCCATTTGGGATGGTTCCTACAGTAGATAACTGAAACACTTGGGGCACAGTATTTGCCACGCTTCATACTATGGCACTCGGTACACCAACACTTGCCAATCTTCCGGAAGTGTTAAGACAAATTCAAGATGAATACCGGGCTGCCCCGGCCCTGGACTTCGGTGTAGGAAAGTACCCTTTTTTTGGCATGTTACCCCCAATTTCTGCCTGATATCAATGTGTTTTTGACTGTGTCACTGGGATCCTGCTGGTCGGGACCCCAGTGCTTATGGTTTATAACACTGTTTATGACACTGCTTGTCAGTGTGGTTCACTGTTTTCTAAATTATCACTGGAGTCCTGCTAATCAGGACCCCATTGCTCATGCTCTCTCTGTTTCCAAATTTGTCACATACTGGTAACTCAGAATATATATATATATATATATATATATATATATATATATATATATATATATATAGTATATGGCACGTTGGTACACAGGGCATTGGGGCTGCAGGTGATCCTTTTGGGCTGCAGCATTTCTTTTGCCACCCATAGGAAGCCCATGCAAATGCTTCTACGGGACTGCCATTGCAGCCTGTGTGAAATAGTGCATGCACTATTTCACAGCCATGTTCACTGCAACAGGTCACTATATAACAGGTCTTCCAACCCTGAAGGCTGAGTGCAAAGTACCTGCGTGTGAGGGCACCCCTGCACTAGCAGAGGTGCCCCCATGTCGTCCAGACCCATTTTCCCAAAATGGTGACCATGAATATGGCCATGTAAGGTGTCTAACAAGTGGGAATTGTACCCCAATACTGATTTCAGTGTTGGTTGCACAATCCCATGCACTCTGGGGGCTCCACGGTGGACCCCCCAGTACTGCCATACCAGCCTTCTGAGGTTTTCCAGGCAGACCCAGCTGCTGCCATCTCACAGACAGGCTTCTGCCCTCCTAGGGCTTGAGCAGCTCAATCCCAGGAAGGCAGAACAATGCATTTCCTTTAGGAGAGGGGTGTTACACCCTCTCCCTTGGGAAATATGTGTTACAAGCATGGGAGGTATATCCTCCCAAAGCCTCTGGACGTGCTTTGAAGGGCACCGATGGTGCCCTCCTTGCATAATCCAGTCTACACTGGTTCATGGACACCCAGTCCTTGCTCTGGCATGAAACTGGACAAAGAAAAGGGGCGTGACCACTCCTCTGTCCATCACCACCTCAGGGGTGGTGCCCAGACCTCCTCCAGAGTGTCCCTGTGTTTTGCCATCTTGGATTCCAACATGGTGGGGCGCTCTGGGAGCATTTGAGTGGCCAGTGCCAGCAGGTGATGTCAGAGACCCCTCCTGATAGGTGCTTACCGGCTAGGGGACCAATCCCCCTTTCAGGGCTATTTAGGGTCTCTCCTCTGGGTGTTTCTTCAGATTCGGATTGCAAGACTCCAGCAGGAATCCTCTGCATCCTTTACTTCATCTTCTACCAACGGAACAACTGCTGAGCGCTCCAGGAACTTAACAAAACTGCAACAAAGAAGCAAAGATGACTTCTGCAACATTGTGTCTTCAGCTCCTGCCAGCAACTGCAACAGTTTCCAGGTCATGCATCCTCCGAGGACTGCCTATCTTCAGCCTGCACCAGAAAAACTGAAGGAATCTCCTGTGGAGTGACAGAGTCACTTCCCTGCTTCAGCAGGCCCCTCTCTGCAGCGATGACCGGTGGCTTGGGTCCCCTCACCAGATGACAAGGCATGGATCCAGCAACACCGGTGGTGGACTCAAGTGACTCCGACAGTCCCAACGTCCAGCTGTCCAACTTTGGTGGAGGTAAGAGCTTGCCTTCCCAAGCAAGACAGTACCCCCATGCACAGTGTTTCTTGCAGTTGCCAAGGCTTGTGTGCAACCTTCCAAGAAGTTCTTCATGCACAGCACAGCTTACGCCCCCAGTTCGCCATCCTGCGACGCACAGCTTCCTGAGTGGTTCTCCAGCAGTGTGGGAATCCTCTGTGTCGTGATGCTTGGCCATTTGCACCTTCTTTGTCCCCGGGCTGTGGGACTCCTGTGCATGCTGCCTGAGGTGCTGAAAGCCCCCTCTGTCTCCCCCTCCTGGTTAGAGGCCACCAGTAACCTCCTGGTCCCGGGTAGCAACATTTTCCGCTAACCCTGAGCTTTGCATGTGCCTAGGCTTGTTGCGGAATCCAGCAACGCAAACCAGACTGTATTCATCCATCCGGCATTGGACATCTTCTGAACCAACCATGAACCTGCATCTGTCTTTTGTGGTGCAATACTGACTTTGTCTTCTCATTGGTGGTTCTTATTTTGCACCTTCACCCGGGTTAGCAGGGGCTCCTGTTCTCCCTGGACTCTTCAGTGCTTCTTGGACTTGGTCTCCTTCTTCCACAGGTCTTCAGGTTCAGGAATCCATCGTTGGTGTCTTGTAGTCTCTTCTGGTTCTTGCATAATCTTCTATCACGACTTCTAGTGTGTTTTAGGAAACTTGCTGTGTTTTACTCCTCCTTTCCTGGCTCTGGGGTGGGGTCTATTACTTATCTTTGGTGTTTTCTTATACTCTCAGCGCCCCTCTACACACTGCACTTGCCTAGGTGAGATTGTGTGTGTTGATGGGGAGAAAAGGCAAGGTCGACATGGCATCCTCCTCAGGTTGCCATGCCCACAAAACACTGCCTATGGCATAGGAAAGTCACCCCTCTAACAGGCATCACTGCCCTAACGCAGCGTGCACTATACCACAGGTGAGAGCATAGCTGCATGAGCAATATGCCCCTACAGTGTCTAAGTCCATTCTTAGACACTGTAAGTGCAGTGTGGCCATAGTAAGTATATTTGGTATCAAACTTCTCAGCAGGACAAACCCACACTGATGCCAGTGTTGGATTTATTCTGAAAAGCACACAGAGGGCATCTTAGACATGCCCCCTGTATTTTACCTAATCCACTTCCTAATCCTTTAGTGTAGGACTGACTGGACTGTGCTCTCTGAGGCCAGAAACAAAGCCTGCTCTGGGTGGAGGTGTTTCACACCTCCCCTCTGCAGGAAATGCCACCAGGGTAATTGTGGCAGTCCCACCGCTAACAGGCTGGTGGTGTAGAACATCACATTATGAGTGTGGCGGGTTGGCCTCTGCCAACCTGCCACATCTCCCCTCATACCGCCATGGCGGTCTGAACTGCCGGGCCGGAGATGATCATCTCCAATCCCGCAGTCCACAGAAGACTGCCTGTGCCTGTAATTCAGGCAGTGAAAAACGCGACGGGGCTGCCCATGGAGGCCCCTGCACTGCCCATGCCAAGTGCATGGGGAGTGCAGGGGCCCCCATGGGGACCCCCGGCATCCCGTCTCTGCCAGCCTTTGCATAGTTGTAACATAAAGCAAGCTGGGTTCTGGGACTTGCAATTTCTCTTTAATCACTGCAAGTAAGGCCTCAAAAACTGCATCTACTAGTGCTATTGGCTAAAACACCAGGACTGGTTGGATGATGTCATATGCCAATCAGTTACTTGGCAGGCATTCCCTTCACACAAAAAACAGCAGCAAAAGCTTTACCCATATACTGAGTGGTTTCTGTCAGGGGTTGCAAGTACAGCAGTTTGGCAAACAAGGAAATTGCCTCTAGTGAGACCCCAAATTTGAGAAAAAACAAAACTGTGCCTAGACGTCCCTACAAAAAAACAGTGCTACGTTCTACAGGGTCAAAGGCAAAGATACAGTTAATGAGTGATTGGAGGCGCATCTGGATTCAGAAGCAAAGGTAAATATGTATGTCGTGATGTACTGTTCTTTTAAAAAGGTGTGTCTTTGCATCTTTTTTAAATACAATTAGAACATTTCTGCTGGATATCGGGATGCCATTCCTGATACTGGGTGCATAGCTGGGGAAGAGTAGTTGATTTGCTTTTTCTTTTTCTCCTCAAGCCTTACAGTGTCCCTGCTGCAGGAGATGTTGTGGGCTATTCAGCCAAACTGACAAGGATGGCTTTCTAGATGATTTTGACGACGGTGCAGGCCAGTCAGAGCTTGCAGTGTACTTTCACCAGGGTTGGGGTGAAACATACTTAAAAAATACCACTAGCTTTATGCATTTATATAAACATAAAAAGGATTGTATTTACCACTTTAATTAAACTATACAAAAAGACAAAAACAGAACATATATATACTTATATATATGTATATATACATATATATACATATATCATATATATTCAGTAAGAAAATAATTCACAAAATTTATATTAACACTTAAAAACTACTTAAGAAATGTTTCTGCCAAAATGTAACAAAGTAATATAATAAACACAAAACAATTAAGATGAAAATAAACACATTTATAAACTAATACAAACCTTAAACAATAGACATTTCTTTTATAAAACATACAGTACTAAATAGCAATAAAAATACTAGAAATGCAAATTAACAAACATTATATAAAATATAAAATAAAACAAACAAAAAAAATTTAATTTCCCCAAAAAAGAATTTACTGTTCCAACTTCATCCTAATAAACAGTAGGGAAATTAAGTAATGGACTCTCGAGAGGTACACACAGATGCAATAATCATGCCTTTACACCCCTGCAGGATCCCTACCCAATGTCACCAGACAGGAGGTTCCAGACATGTCCACTCACCCCACAGAAGAGGCCCACAGTGATGACAGCAGCTCTGTCCAACTGGATCGAGATGACCAGCCCGGCCCATCAGGGACCTCTGGACAGTCGGTTCCCCTGCCACTGTCACAAGACACCACAGAACCTCCCCTCTCAGGAAACACCACCACAGCACCCACCCAGCGGGCCCATATCTCTGTCCCCAGGACACGTCAATCAGTAGTGTGTCCACCACTACAGGGAACCCAGGCAAACCCACCAACCCAAGAAAATCAGGGACCTGGGGTTAGTGGCAGTGGGCACACGGTTCAGGGGACAGAGGCACAGGATAACAGGGAAGCTGGGAGGACTGCTGTGCGACAGGGGGAGGACAGGTCCAGGGAACCCACTCTCCATGAGGCACTCTCCAACATCATTGGAGCATAACACCATTCCCAGGAGACCATGGGCACGGTACTGACCAACTTTCAGGAGACTCAGCGACTGCAGGAGGAACACTACCTTGGGATCAGGGAGGACTTGAAGTCCATCAACGACACCCTGGTCACCATTGCAGGGGTGCTGGCAGACCTTGTCAACACCATGAGGGACACAGTGGGACACAAACGGGCCCCTGACACTAGCCTGGACGATGAACAGCCCTCCACCTCCGCCGGCGCTAGTGGACAGGAGGCACAGCCACAGGACCAACAGGCCACCAGCAACCCCTGCAGAAGGAGAACCACCCTGCAAACGGTCCCGGAGATCCAGGAACAAGACAGAGAACATTGCCAAGACCCCTGCAAGGAAATAAGACCCTCCTAAATGTCACCCTTCTGTTCCACTTTGTCACCCTGTCCACCTTAAACTGCCATTGCTCCCCTTCCTATGCCCCATTGGACAATGCACCTGTGAGACCAAGAGACTGGACTCTGCCATAGACAATCTTCCACCATCACCCCAGCCCATTGCACACCTCCCACCACTTGTTAGCACAGAAATAAACACCCTTGAATCATAAAACAATCTGGAGTCAGTCTGTGCTTTCACAAATGTGTAATTGCAACATCTCTGAACTATAGCAATGTCAATGTACTTGTTCACATACCAATGTTACACAGCTGTAGACCAGCAGTAAACATAGCAGAGGGCACAAAGTGGGACCCAGATCTGTGAAATGGAAAGCCAAAGTGACAAGTCAGGGTCCATACACAGAGGTAAAAAGGCAGATTTATGCTAGGTCCTACAATAGTGTGAGATGTGGGAAGCAGTTCCATCCTCTTACCTGTGTCTCACTGGAAGTACTGCATGATGATGTTGTTTCGGTTGTCTACATCTTCTTCTTCTGCCTCCTCTTCTTCACTGTCCACAGGCTCCACAGCTGCCACAAGACCACCATCAGGCCCATCCTCCTGCAGAAAAGGCACCTCACAAAGCCAGCTTGTGCAACATACAGCAGGCCACGATGATCTGGCACACCTTCTTCGGTGAGTAGTATAGGGATCCACCTGTCAGAGGGAGGTACTGGAATCTGGCCTTAAGGAGGCCGAAGGTGTGCTCTATTATCCTCCTAGTTCGCCTATGTGCCTCATTGTACCGTTCCTCTGCCCTTGTCCTGGGATTCCTCACTGGGGTCAGTAGCCGTGACAGGTTGGGGTAACCAGAGTCACCTGCAAATATCGAGGGACAACTGTTAGACATCCTCCAAACATTAGGGAATCCCCCATACCCAGACAGCAAATAAAACTGTGTGGGGACTTTAGACTCACCTATTAGCCACACACGGTGCCTCTGGAGTTGCCCCATCACATAAGGGATGCTGCTATTCCTCAAAATTTAAGCATCATGCACTGAGCCAGGATACTTGACATTCACATGGGAGATGTACTGGCCTGCCAAACACACCATCTGCACATTCATCGATTGGTAGCTTTTCCGGTTTATGTACAGCTGTTCATTCCTGCAGGGGGGACAAATGCCACATGTGTGCCATCAATGGCACCAATGATGTTGGGGATATGTCCCAGGGCATACAAGTCACCTTTCACTGTGGGCAGATCCTCCACCTGAGGGAAAACGATGTAGCTGCGCATGTGTTTCAGCAGGGCAGATAACACTCTGGACAACACGTTAGAGAACATTGGCTGGGACATCCCTGATGCCATGGTTACTGTTGTTTGAAAAGACCCACTGGCCCGGAAATGGATTACTGACAGGACATGCACTATAGGGGGTATGCCTGTGGGATGGCGGATAGCTGACATCAGGACAGGCTCCAAATGGGCACACAGTTCCTGGATTGTTGCACGATCAAGTCTGTAAGTGATAATTATGTGTCTGTCTTCCATTGTCAACAGGTCCACCAGGGGTCTGTACACCAGAGGATGCCGCCATCTCATCACCTGCCCCAGCAGACGTGCTCTATGGAGGAGAACGGTGAGCAGAGGGTCATACAACACATAGGTTTCACAAGGCTGTTTAGTACAAACGTTACATTTTCTCTGATTAGGATTACTAAAAAAGTGGTTGATGCTTATAAACGCACATCCGTAACGAAACAGCAATGTCCTAGCGGATACAGTTGAATCATGAGAAAGGTGCCAGCCTGGTACTTATACCCAACCACCACGGGTATTAAATTGCACCGAACAAGGAGAAAGGGACGGATGCCCCCTCTGAACCGTGCTGTAAAGTCAACTTTGATGATTCAACATTCTTCCTGTTTCTCAACTGCGTCACATTTGGTTTATTTCTTAGATCCTGATCGTAATTACACGTTGCTTTACTTCTTATCCACACCTCTTGGGAGGTTCACGGTCAATTTTAGTCTTGCACTATGCATGAGAGAATCTCAATCTCATTTTCTTGTAGGATTTTTAAGGCTTTGTATTCTTTGGATGCTTGCTCTGTAGCTTTTCCTAATGTTTTCACACATTTATGTATTTGTGCGCAACATTGTACTTCTTTACGTTATTATGTTGTATATAAGAGACATCATCTTTCCCTTGTTTCAGCCTTGAAAAAGTCCTGCTGGACGAAACACGTGTTGGCTGTTTCTGAACGTCTATGTTATCTCTGTTTCCAACATAAGGAATTAAACTTTTCTGGATTTCTGCTCACTGTGGACTTATTCATTGGAGTGCCCTGGTACTTTCTGTTTACAAGTTAAACATTCTCTATGTGCCTTTGTCTGTCCGTATTCCTGGCCTAAATAGGTGTGACGCAGTTATTTGGCCTGCCATGTGACCCCTGAAATGGCGGTTGCCTGACCTGTAAGGTGGGACAAGGGGAAATGAGGTAACTGAGCTGGCGTTGTACACCGTTGCAGTAGGTGGTCGAAGACCGCGGCACAATTCAGCATTGGTTATCATTGAGCCCTATGGTTTCCAGGAGCCAATGACGATGTACGCTGGTGGTGACGGTATGCACCGCCGCGGACGTGACCGCCATTTTCTATCTGTTCACTCACTTGATACCTGACCTTCAACAGGAGAGGACATACACTGCAAGTGCTGCTGTGACCTGTGTCTGGAAGTGACAATGGCTAGAGTGTCTGGGGAAAGGACCTCTGCCTTCACTTCGGAGGAGTTGGACAGACTAGTGGATGGGGTCCTCCTCCAGTACACGCAACTGTACGGTTCTACAGACAGACAGGTGAGTAAACTGTGTGCCTGGTGGATGGCACATGATTGTATGGAGTGTCATGGATGGAAGAGACGGGAGTGGGGGACAGGCCAGCATGTGAGGATGGTGTGTGTATGTATTTCTGGGCCAGGGTGGGAGGTTTGTGGCCAATGTGTGAGAAGAAATGTACGGGGGAGTAACATCCATTTTTACTTCACTTTTCCTCTAGGTCAGCGCCCACCAGAAGAACAGAAGAAGGGTATTTGGCGTGCCATCGCCAAGGAAGTGCGGACCCTGGGGGTCTAGTAAAGAAGGAGCACCCACTGCCGGAAAAGATGGGAGGATCTGCGCCGCTGGACCAAGAAGAGGGCGGAGGCCCAGCTGGGGATGGCCTCCCAATGAGGAAGGGGTGCCCGTCGCACCATGACCCTCCTGATGTACCGGATCCTGGTTGTGGCAAATCCGGAGTTGGATGGGCGCTTGAGGGCATCACAGCAGCCACATGGGGGTAAGTACACTCTCATTCAGCTGACTCTGCGCGCTTTACGAGGTGTCTGAGTGGGGAAGGTGGGCTGTGGGTTCCCCTAGGCCAGGGCAGACACGCAAAGGTAGATCCATTGATTTGCAGCATCATTCCCAGTCCAACCCCAAAGGTGGTATTTGCCCTCTACACCTAGTCAGGCTCCTAGGGCTTTCAGCTGTGCATAAAATGGTTCTCGACAGAGTCCCCTATGGGCACGTGCTTTTCCCCTGCCCTGTCAGTGCATGGCTTAGTGCATAGGGCTGCTCTGTGTGTTGTGTCCGCCAACAGTAGTGGTGTTGCAGGCACTAACCATGTGTCTCTTCTGTCTTTCCTCCCCTTTTTGTTTTGTCACCCTGTCCTTGTGTGCATTAGCATCATCTGGCGGAGGAGCAGTGGCACCGGAGCAGGAGGGAGCTGCATCCCACATGGCCCTGGAGGGTGAAGTAACGGAGTCAGAAGGCACCAGAGGGATCGAGGGCGAGGGGAGCTCCACGACGGGGACAGAAGCAGACACCAGCGACAGCAACTCCTCCTCTGATGGGAACTCCCTTGCGGTGGCGGCCACCACTGTGCCCACCGCATCAACAGGTACAGCCGCCACCCCCCTTACCAGCACCGCCCTTCCAGCAGCCCCTTATTGAGTTTCCCTTGCCCGCTCACCCAGGAGGGTGGGCATCTCCATCGTCCCAGGCACCTCAGCCCCTGCCCCAGTCAGCCCTGCTGCCCTCAGTGAGGAGGCTATTGACCGCCTGAGATCCCTCACTGTTGGGCAATCAACCATTTTGAATGCCATCCAGGGTATTGAGAGGCATTTGCAGCAAACAAATGCATACCTGGAGGGCATTCATTCTGGCATGGCGGCCCAACAGAGAGCATTTCAGGCTCTGGCCTCAGCACTGATGGCAGCCATTGTCCCTGTGTCCAGCCTCCCCCGTCCAACTTCCTCTACCCAGACCCACTCCCCTGTACCTCAGCCTATTGCAAGCACACCACCAGACCAGCATGTACACTCATCAGCACACAAGAGTGGAGATGGCAAACATAAGCACCACACATCCCACAGGCACTCACACAAGCACCATCCCCATGCTGATACACCAACATCCACTGTCTCAACTGTGTCCCCCTCCTCCACGTCCTCCTCCTCCCTCCCTGTCTCGTCTCCACTCACACCTGCATGCACTACATCTTCATCCACTACCGCCATCACCAGCACACCCATCACCACACACCGCTCACGTGCAATCACCACCCCCACTACCATTCACACATCCCCTGTGTCCTCTCCCAGTGTGTCTGTGAGCCCTCATCACAAAGTACACAAGCGCAGGCACACACCGACCCAACAGCCATCCACCTCACAACAGCCTCCGGCCCATGCACCTTCACCCAAATTCAGCAGACGTACACCTCCTTCAACCACTACCTCTTCCTCCACTCCCAAACCCCCTCCATCTTCCCATCCCAGTGTGTCTAAGAAACACTTCCTCGCAAACTTTGACCTCCCCCCGTCCTTCCCCTAGGGCCAGGCTGTCCAGATCCCAGCACAGCACCTCAGCCACCAAATCCTCCAGCACAGTGGTCTCAGAAAGTCCGGTCACATCGCGGGCGGCACCCATCAGGGCTGCCAGTGTGCCACCTAGCGAGGCCAAGGAGCAGGCCATTCCGCCACCTGCCAAGGTGAAGAAGGTGCCCACATGCTGGAGGGAGAAGCCGCACCTACCAGCAAGCAAGGGCTCCTCCAAGCCAAAAGAGGACAGTGGCAAGGCACCAGCAGCAACATCAAAGGTGGGGAAGGGACACAAACCAAAGAGCAGGTCACAACAGGGCACGGAGGCTCCTGCTGAGGGACCAGAGTCACCCTTTCAGTCAACCACAACATCAACCTGTACGGCGGTGGACACCGCCACCTGCACCGCCACCTGCACGTCTGCTGCCTCGGCAACAGTCCCCAGCATCATCCCCTGTGGGCAGCCGTCCGAGGCTGTAGGAGACGTCCTGCTGTGTCCCTCAACAGGTGCAGACACATGCACCACTGCCAGCACCTCCGCCACAGACACTGCCGCAACCACCGCCACCAGCCCCGCGGCATGCTCAGACAGTGCCACCACAGCTGACATGGCAATCATCCCCAGTGGCCAGCCGTCCGAGGCTGCAGGAGACGTCCTGGACCCTGCCAGCGTACGTGAGGCATGACTCCCAGCACTGTTTGTACCAGCAGGTGGCAGGCGAAGTCGCAGCAGGGTGGAGTGTGTCTCTGCCTCCATGGAGTATCATGATACCTGTTCCCAGGCAATCTCGTGGCACACACAACCAGGTGAGGGAATGGGACCTGCCACACTGCATGTGAAGCACTCTTGGCACAAAGCCCCCTCCAGAACCAGTGGAGATTCACATCCACTACCTCTGTCCTTGGCAGGATGAAGCACTCTGGGCACAAAGCCCCCTCCAGAACCAGTGGAGATTCACATCCACTACCTCAGTCCTTGGCAGGATGAAGCACTCTGGGCACAAAGCCCCCTCCAGAACCAGTGGAGACTGTTATCCACTTGTGAGACTGTAGCTTAGCACTCCCCAGGATAAAGCAGTGGGCAACCCACCCACTGGAGAGACTTGAGAGACTGTGGCTTTGCACTCCCCAGGACCCCCTAATGGAGCAGTGCCATCGTCCGTTCATCCGGATGAGGTGCCCCCGACCTCTCCCTCCCCCTAAGGTGCCTGTATATTTTCCATCTGATGCAGTGTTCTCTCCGTTTTGAGTCAGGTATCTTGTGTGGGCTTCGCCCATGCATTTTGGGACACTGATCCACGGACAATGATTTCACTAATATCCGGACTTGTGTAGTTGGTGTACAAATTTGTATATACTGATATTTGAATTTGGCCTATCTGATATTTCAATGATTACACTCGTTACAATCATTTCATTTTGTCCTTGCGTTCTTCCAGGGGATGACTGGGTGTATATGTAATGTTGCTGCATGTATTTGTGTCTATGGGGTTGGAGTGAGGGTGGGGGTGGGGGTGTTGCGTGTGTGTGTCACTCTCTTTTCCGTCCCCCCCTTCCCTGTGTGCTAGATGCAGTACTCACCGTGGTCGTCGCCGGCGTCTTTGCTGCTTCTGATACAAGGGAAGGTAGAATATCATGGGCAGGACTTGTAACTCGGGCTCCATGGTGTCCTGGTTGTTCGTAAAGTGCCGAAAGGTGAGTGGTTTCCGTTCCAAGTACTGTTTCTGCCGTGCTTTTGATGGCGTTGGTACCGCCCTGGAAAAGGTGGCGGATAGGCGTGTTGTAATACAGTGGGCGGAACCTTGTGTTCCGCCCGTCTGTTGGCGGTTACTGCCATGGTGTTTGTTTTTACCGCTGTGGAGGTCGGAGTGTAAAAGTGGATGTCTATGTTGGCGGTTTCCGCCATGGTCGTGATGCCATTTTCTTTTCCGTGGGCCTGTTGGCGGTATTACCGCTGCTTTAACACCGACCGCCAGGGTTGTAATGAGGGCCTAAGTGGGCTGATTTTATTACCCAGTTTGATACATTCATGATTCAAGACACTTGGGCCTGTGAGGCTATTACGTGGGATGGTTTTGAGAGTTTTGATATCCCTGCTTTGTCCTCACGGGGGCAGAGAGCTTGGGGTGGCCTGGCCATCATGATTCGTATTTTTAAATCCTTCAAGGTTGTGCAGGTTCCTAATAAGCATAATGTGATTTAGATCTCGTCTATAGTTTGGCCTAACAAATGTAATTATTTTTTACTGTTATTTTTTATAATTCTGTGTATGACCCAGGATGTTAGATTGAGACCCTGTTTGAAGTTTTGTTGAGCCTGGAGGCTAGATCATTTACAGTTTTTTATTGTTTTTACCTGATTGTAGGAGGGGACATCAATGTCAAATTGCGCCTGAACCCTCCAATAGCAGACCCTTTTGTGACTAGTGATTTTTTCACTTATTCTATGTCATCTGACCACAGGGGGAGGAGGCTATTTAAAGGTATATCATGCAGGCCTTCTTAATGTGAAGGCTATGGCGGAGGGTTCTCTTAATCAACCCCCTCCCTTGGTTGGGGCCAAGGTAGAAGTTATGTTTTTATATCAGACATTTGGAACCATTAGTCTGCTTGTGGGATGCGCGAGAATGGTTATCGTGATCATAACCCCATTAAGGTTCTATTCAGCGTTCCTGATAGCCAGGCCACCAGGCCCCCCCTTTGCCTCCCCTGGTGTAACTGGGCTGACCTCAAAAGAAAAGGGCGGTCAGATAAAGTGGCGAGGAATTTCCATACCTGCTTTGACCAGCTCCCTCTTTGGATCCAACCTGGGTTCGGTGACAGACATACTCTTAACTCCTAATACCCCATCTACGGTAATCTTAGATGCATTTCAGACTCTTAATCACACTACTAAAGCAATCATGCTTGATCTTTCTGGCCCTAGGGAGACACTGAAAACAAGATGGTTGACACAAAGCATTCAGGGCCGCCAACCGTAAGCTTCAAGAAGCCCTTTATGCTCACCCAAGGAATCAGCAGATCATCACCTTGGCAAGGGCAGATCATTAGGAGAGACCAAAGCGACAAAAATCCAACATACACAAGTAAAGATAGGAGTTTTCAAAGATGAAATGTAGTATAGGGCATAGAAACACAATAGTTTCAATGGGGGATATCCAACAGCTTGATGGAGTCACTTCCAACAGCCCGGGGCCACCTGTGAGGGAGCGCAGCTGACCACGGAGTCATGTAGACCCCGGTTACAGTACCTTGGAAAACAATGATGAAACAAAGAAGTTGCATGGAGTTGGGGAGGTGAGGCATCACTTGAGCGGTGCGGTGTTGGTTCCTTACTGCCACTGGGGAGGTGATGCGTCAGTTCCTTACTGTTAGTCAAGGGGGTTGAGACATTGGTTCGTTACCGTTGCAGAAGAGGTGATGCAACGTTGGCAGTGAGGCATCAGTTTCTTACGACAAGGCAGGGTCAATGAATCCAGCAGGTCAAGATGCAAAGCTTCAACTTCGCGGTGTCATGATCACACCATGGGGCACTGACGGTGCGGCGGAGTCAGATGCCATGGAGGTCAGTGACATGGCATTCTGGACTCATGCTCTGGCGGGACTTCGGAGGCACAGTGTGGGCAGGGTCCCAGCATTGTAGTTCGTTCTCGTGCTCGTTGCACTCAGTGGGGACCATGGCTCCGGTGCAGTCAGCAGCACCAAATCAGAGAGCAGCACCACCTCTGAAGTATTTCTGGAAGTTATGACTTTCAGCAAGAGAGCCCAGGCACTGACAGGTAAAGTCATTGATGTCCCGGAGACTTCTTAACAGGAGGCAAGCTCAGTCCAAGCCCTTGGAGAATCTTTGGAAGTAGGATGCAGAAAGCCAGGTCCAGCCCTTTCACTCCCAGGACAGAAGCAGCAAGCAGCAGGCCAGCACAACAAAGCAACAGACAGAGTGGCAGTCCCTCCTACAGCCTCCAGCTTTTCTTCCAGGCAGAATTTTCTCAGTCCAGAAGGATTGTATCTATGTGGTGTCAGAGGTCCAGTACTTATACCCATTTCTGTCTTTGAAGTAGGCAAACTTCAAAGAGAAGTCTTTATCCTGCAAAAGACCCTGCCCTGGCCCCAGACACACCGAAGGGGGTTGGAGAATGCACAGCCCTATTCAGGTGCAAGTGTCAGCTGCTCCTACCACTCTAGCTCAGGAATACCCATCAGCCTGGATGGGCCATCAGTATATGCAGGGCACACTGTCATCCTGACCCAGACATGTATTCCACAGTCAGACACAAGCACAGAATGGTCGAGCAAGAAAACACCCACTTTCTAAAAGTGGCAATTTCAAACTTACAAAGCAAAAACCAACTTCACCCAAGGTTGTGTTTTAAATTGTGAGTTCAGAGACCCCAAACTCCACAGCTCTATCTGCTCCCAATGGGAAATTACACTTAAAAGATATTTCAATTCAATCCTGTGTTACCCCAATGGGAGAGATTGGCCTTGCAATAGTGAAAACAGATTTAGCAGTATTTCACCATCAGGATATGTAAAAACACACCATTACATGTCCCATCTTTTAAATACCTTGTACCCTGCCAATGGGGCTACCCTGGGCCTACCTTAGGTGTAACTTACAGGTAATAAAGGGATGGTTTGGGCCTGGCAAGTGATTGCACTTGCCAGGGAGAAATGGCAGTTTAAAACTGCACACACAGGCACTGCAAGGGAAGGCCTCAGACATGTTTGCAGGGCTACTCATGCAGGTGGCCCAATCAGTGCTGCAGGCCCACTAGTACCATTGATTTCCAGGCCCTGGGCACACACCGTGCACTTTACTAGGGACTTATAGGTAAATGAAATAGGCGAATTTTGTAGGAGCCAATGTTACTATGTTTAGGGGCGAGAGCATAAGCACTTTAGCACTGGTTAGCAGCGATAAAGTGCATAGAGTCCTAAAACCAGCAAAAAACGATATCAGAAAAATGGAGGAAGGCAGGCAAAAAGTTGGGGGAAGAGCACCCTAAAGCTGCCAGGTCTAAGACTGCTAAAAAGAATTCAAGACACAAGCAAAAGGACTATTGATGCCAGGAACGAAGGACGCAATGTGGGCTACAGCTAATCAAAATAAACTACCAGTAACTCTACACAAGGACAGAGGAATGTAGCTCCATCTGCCAATATCAATATCCCCATGATCATGTTGTTACACATTTGAACTGTAAGCCTTGTGCACCTTGCAGTACTAGCAGAATGGTAAACTCAGCCATTAAATTCAATATTACCAACAACTTGTAACCTGCTCATGCATGGAGCGAAGTCTCTAACTGTGTCTAAATGAAAATCAATTATGCAATGCGTGATATTAAAGTGAATAAAACCAAGTTAGACATGTCTTCATTCTGTACATAATTGATTATTGTTCAAATTTATTACGTGGAAATAAAATCAGGTTTATACCTCACTATAATTTGGTCTTTTTTTCAATTCTCTTATCCGGCACCACGGAGGAAGCAAAGTGCCCAAGATATACCTGCTTTTCAGTATTTACATTTCAGACTCAATAAGATTTAACAAAGGTGGCTTACTTAACAGCGACATATCCCTTATTATGAATGCAGACCCCTTTTCAATGTGTTGGTGACTGACTGCCCTTTCTTCCAATAGCACAGGACATTTCTTAGTTTCGAAAAGCTGGAAACTGTGTTATTTGGAAGGTGGATGAAGATGTATTCATGCTCTAATTCAAACACGTAACTGGCTGTAACAGGCTCCTACACAATATGGCCCTCATTACAACCCTGGTGGTCGGTGTTAAAGTGGCGGTAATACCGCCAAGAGGCCGGTGAAAAAAAAATGGGATTACGACCACGGCAGAAACAGCCAACATGGACAGCCACTTCAACACTCCGACCGCCACGGCGGTACAGACAAACAGCATGGCGGTCACCGCCAACAGTCAGGCGGAAGACAATGTACCGCCCACACTATTATGACAGGCCAATCCACCACCTTTTCTGTGGCGGATTCAACGCAAACAGAAACACAGCGGATACATGACTTGGAAGGGGAAACATTCACCTCTCCACAACCCACGAGGAACCAGGACACCATGGAGCCTGAACTCCAAATACTCCCTGCGATTGTCTTCCTGTTCCTTTACCAGGAGCACGACCGACGGCGCCGACGACCACGATGAGTACTGCACCTACAACACAGGGGAGGGCAAAGAGAGTGACACACACACGCAACACGCAACACGCAACACCCCCATCCACTACAACACACACCGAAATATGCTGAAACATTACATTTACACCCCCCAGCCCCCCCTTAAAGAACGCAATGGCAAAAGGAAATGAGATGAACAATTGTAATCATGTAAAATCCATTAATCTAAATTTTATATACACTATAAACAAATATGTACACGAAGAATTCAAGTCCAGGTACTGCACCAATATAGTCCGTGGACCACTGGGCCCATAATGCATGGGTGAGGCCCACACAAGATACCCGATCAAAACGGAGAGAACACTGCAGGGGCATCAGAACGGAAAAAAAACAGGCACCTCAGGGGGAAGGGAAGGGGGAGCACCTCAGCCGGATGAGTGCATGACGCCAGCTCCACGAAGGGGCTCCATGCACATTGATGTATCGTGGGGAGTGCAAAGCCACAGTCTCTCAAATCTCTCCAGTGGGTGGTTTGCCCACTGCTTTATCCTGGGGAGTGCAAAGCCACAGTCTCTCAAGTCTCTCCAGTGGGTGGGTTGCCCAGTGCTTTATCCTGGGGAGTGCAAAGCCACAGTCTGTCAAGTCTCTCCAGTGGGTGGTTTGCCCACTGCTTTATCCTGGGGAGTGCAAAGCCACAGTCTCTCAAGTCTCTCCTGTGGGTGGATTGCCCACTGCTGTATCCTGGGAATGCAAATCCACAGTCTCTAAACTCTCTCCAGTGGGTGGGCTGCCCACTGCTTTATCCTGGGGAGTGCAAAGCCACAGTCTCTCAAGTCTCTCCAGTGGGTGGGTTGCCCACTGCTTTATCCTGGGGAGTGCAAAGCCACAGTCTCTCAAGTCTCTCCAGTGGGTGGGTTGCCCACTGCTTTATCCTGCGGAGTGCAAAGCCTCAGTCTCTCAAGTCTCTCCAGTGGGTGGGTTGCCCACTGCTTTATCCTGGGGAGTGCAAAGCCACAGTCTCTCAAGTCTCTCAAGTGGGTGGTGTGCCCACTGCTGCATCCTGGGGAGTGCAAAGCCTCAGTCTCTCAAGTCTCTCCAGTGGGTGGTTTGCCCACTGCTTTATCCTGGGGAGTGCAAAACCACAGTCTCTCAAGTGGATAACAGTCTCCACTGGTTCTGGAGGGGGCTTGGTGCCCAGAGTGCTTCATCCTGCCAAGGACTGAGGTAGTGGTTGCCTTTCTCCACTGGTTCTGGAGGGGGCTTTGTGCCCAGAGTGCTTTATCCTGCCAAGGACTGAGGTAGTGGAAGTGATACTCCACTGGTTCTGGAGGGGGCTTGGTGCCCAGAGTGCTTCATCCTGCCAAGGACTGAGGTAGTGGATGTGATACTCCACTGGTTCTGGAGGGGACTTTGTGCCCAGAGTGCTTCATCCTGCCAAGGACTGAGGTAGTGGAAGTGATACTCCACTGGTTCTGGATGGGGCTTGGTGCCCAGAGTGCTTCATCCTGCCAAGGACTGAGGTAGTGGAAGTGATACTCCACTGACAGTGGGGCAACATGGAAGCTGCCCAGGCTCCTGGAACTGACCACCAGCCTCGTACGAATGACCACTGGGGGTGGCAGCCATGTCTGCTGTGGTGCCACTGGCTCAGGATATGGCGTAGCCTCTGGTGGAGCTGGCGGCGGGCTCAGTAGCGGCGGTGTTTGCGGCAGTCATTGGGCAGCGGTGCTGGTGGGTGGCTCACTGACCTCAGTGCTGGCGGCGGTGTCATGAGCGGCGGTGCTGGTGGGGGCGCACTGACATCGGTGCTTGCGGCGGTGTCATGAGTGGCTGTGCTGGTGGTGGGCCCACTTACCTCGGTTCTGGCGGCGGTGTCATGAGCAGCGGTGCTGGTGGGGGGCTCACTGACTGTGGTGCTGCTGAAGGGCACAGTGTCTGCGGTGCTGGTGAAGGGCTCAGTATGTTGGGTGCTGGCGGAGGTGCCCGTGGCGGGGGTGCATGTGGCGGTGCCAAGGGCAGTCTTGTCCGCCGTGCAGGTTGGCGACAACGTTGACTTGCCTTTCTTTTTCAGGCCTTTCCCCACCTTAGATGGTGGCTCAGATGTCTTGCCACTCCCAACTGTTGTTTTGGCTGAGCCCTTGGTGGCAGCACCAAATCAGAGAGCAGCACCACCTCTGAAGTATTTCTGGAAGTTATGACTTTCAGCAAGAGAGCCCAGGCACTGACAGGTAAAGTCGTTGATGTCCTGGAGACTTCTTAACAGGAGGAAAGCTCAGTCCAAGCCCTTGGAGAATCTTTGGAAGTATGATGCAGAAAGCCAGGTCCAGCCCTTTCACTCCCAGGACAGAAGCAGCAAGCAGCAGGCCAGCACAACAAAGCAACAGACAGACTGGCAGTCCCTCCTACAGCCTCCAGCTTTTCTTCCAGGCCGAATTTTCTCAGTCCAGAAGGATTGTATCTATGTGGTGTCAGAGGTCCAGTACTTATACCCATTTCTGTCTTTGAAGTAGGCAAACTTCAAAGAGAAGTCTTTATCCTGCAAAAGACCCTGATCACACACCGAAGGGGGTTGGAGACTGCACAGCCCTATTCAGGTGCAAGTGTCAGCTGCTCCTACCACTCTAGCTCAGGAATGCCCATCAGCCTGGATGGGCCATCAGGATATGCAGGGCACACTGTCATCCTGACCCAGACATGTATTCCACAGTCAGACACAAGCACAGAATGGTTGAGCAAGAAAACACCCACTTTCTAAAAGGGGCAATTTCAAACTTACAAAGCAAAAACCAACTTCACCCAAGGTTGTGTTTTAAATTGTGAGTTCAGAGACCCCAAACTCCACAGCTCTATCTGCTCCCAGTGGGAAATTACACTTAAAAGATATTTCAATTCAATCCTGTGTTACCCCAATGGGAGAGATTGGCCTTGCAATAGTGAAAACAGATTCAGCAGTATTTCACTATCAGGATATGTAAAAACACACCATTACATGTCCCATCTTTTAAATACCTTGTACCCTGCCAATGGGGCTACCCTGGGCCTACCTTAGGTGTAACTTACAGGTAATAAAGGGATGGTTTGGGCCTGGCAAGTGGGTGCACTTGCAAGGGCGAAATGGCAGTTTAAAACTGCACACACAGGCACTGCAAGGGAAGGCATCAGACATGTTTGCAGGGCTAATCATGCAGGTGGCACAATCAGTGCTGCAGGCCCACTAGTACCATTGATTTCCAGGCCCTGGGCACACACCGTGCACTTTACTAGGGACTTATAGGTAAATGAAATAGGCCAATTTTGTAGGAGCCAATGTTACTATGTTAAGGGGCTAGAGCATAAGCACTTTAGCACTGGTTAGCAGTGATAAAGTGCATAGAGTCCTAAAACCAGCAAAAAACGATATCAGAAAAATGGAGGAAGGCAGGCAAAAAGTTGGGGGAAGAGCACCCTAAAGCTGCCAGGTCTAAGACTGCTAAAAAGAATTCAAGACACAAGCAAAAGGACTATTGATGCCAGGAACGAAGGACGCAATGTGGGCTACAGCTAATCAAAATAAACTACCAGTAACTCTACACAAGGACAGAGGAATGTAGCTCCATCTGCCAATATCAATATCCCCATGATCATGTTGTTACCCATTTGAACTGTAAGCCTTGTGCACCTTGCAGTACTAGCGGAATGGTAAACTCAGCCATTAAATTCAATATTACCAACAACTTGTAACCTGCTCATGCATGGAGCAAAGTCTCTAACTGTGTCTAAATGAAAATCAATTATGCAATGCGTGATATTAAAGTGAATAAAACCAAGTTAGACATGTCTTCATTCTGTACATAATTGATTATTGTTCAAATTTATTACGTGGAAATAAAATCAGGTTTATACCTCACTATAATTTGGTCTTTTTTTCAATTCTCTTATCCGGCACCACGGAGGAAGCAAAGTGCCCAAGATATACCTGCTTTTCAGTATTTACATTTCAGACTCAATAAGATTTAACAAAGGTGGCTTACTTAACAGCGACATATCCCTTATTATGAATGCAGACTGCTTTTCAATGTGTTGGTGACTGACTGCCCTTTCTTCCAATAGCACAGGACATTTCTTAGTTTCGAAAAGCTGGAAACTGTGTGATTTGGAAGGTGGATGAAGATGTATTCATGCTCTAATTCAAACACGTAACTGGCTGTAACAGGCTCCTACACAATATGGCCCTCATTACAACCCTGGTGGTCGGTGTTAAAGTGGCGGTAATACCGCCAACAGGCCGGTGGAAAAAAAATGGGATTACGACCACGGCAGAAACAGCCAACATGGACAGCCACTTTAACACTCCGACCGCCACGGCGGTACAGACAAACAGCATGGCGGTCACAGCCAACAGTCAGGCGGAAGACAATGTACCGCCCACACTATTATGACAGGCCAATCCACCACCTTTTCGGTGGCGGATTCAACGCAAACAGAAACACAGCGGAAACAGGACTTGGAAGGGGAAACACTCACCTCTACACAACCCACGAGGAACCAGGACACCATGGAGCCTGAACTCCAAATACTCCCTGCGATTGTCTTCCTGTTCCTCTACCAGGAGCACGACCGACGGCGGCGACGACCACTGTGAGTACTGCACCTACAACACAGGGGAGGGCAAAGAGAGTGACACACACACGCAAAACGCAACACCCCCATCCACTACAACACACACCAATATATGCTGAAACATTACATTTACACCCCCCAACCCCCCCTTAAAGAATGCAATGGCAAAAGGAAATGAGTTGAACAATTGTAATCATGTAAAATCCATTAATCTAAATTTTATATACACTATAAACAAATATGTACACAAAGAATTCAAGTCCAGGTACTGCACCAATATAGTCCGTGGACCACTGGGCCCAAAATGCATCGGCGAGGCCCACACAAGATATCCGATCGAAATGGAGAGAACACTGCAGGGGCATCAGATCGAAAAAAAAACAGGCACCTCAGGGGAAAGGGAAGGGGGAGCGCCTCAGCCGGATGAGTGCATGACGCCAGCTCCACGAGGGGGATCCATGCACATTGATGTATTGTGGGGAGTGCAAAGCCACAGTCTCTCAAATCTCTCCAGTGGGTGGTTTGCCCACTGCTTTATCCTGGGGAGTGCAAAGCCACAGTCTCTCAAGTCTCTCCAGTGGGTGGGTTGCCCAGTGCTTTATCCTGGGGAGTGCAAAGCCACAGTCTCTCAAGTCTCTCCAGTGGGTGGGTTGCCCAGTGCTTTATCCTGGGGAGTGCAAAGCCACAGTCTGTCAAGTCTCTCCAGTGGGTGGTTTGTCCACTGCTTTATCCTGGGGAGTGCAAAGCCACAGTCTCTCAAGTCTCTCCTGTGGGTGGATTGCTCACTGCTGTATCCTGGGAATGCAAATCCACAGTCTCTAAACTCTCTCCAGTGGGTGGGCTGCCCACTGCTTTATCCTGGGAGTGCAAAGCCACAGTCTCTCAAGTCTCTCCAGTGGGTGGGTTGCCCACTGCTTTATCCTGGGGAGTGCAAAGCCACAGTCTCTCAAGTCTCTCCAGTGGGTGGGTTGCCCACTGCTTTATCCTGCGAAGTGCAAAGCCACAGTCTCTCAAGTCTCTCCAGTGGGTGGGTTGCCCACTGCTTTATCCTGGGGAGTGCAAAGCCACAGTCTCTCAAGTCTCTCCAGTGGGTGGGTTGCCCACTGCTTTATCCTGCAGAGTGCAAAGCCAGAGTCTCTCAAGTCTCTCCGGTGGGTGGGTTGCCCACTGCTTTATCCTGGGGAGTGCAAAGCCACAGTCTCTCAAGTCTCTAAAGTGGGTGGAGTGCCCACTGCTGCATCCTGGAGAGTGCAAAGCCTCAGTCTCTCAAGTCTCTCCAGTGGGTGTTTTGCCCACTGCTTTATCCTGGGGAGTGCAAAACCACAGTCTCTCAAGTGGATAACAGTCTCCACTGGTTCTGGAGGGGGCTTGGTGCCCAGAGTGCTTCATCCTGCCAAGGACTGAGGTAGTGGTTCCCTTTCTCCACTGGTTCTGGAGGGGGCTTGGTGCCCAGAGTGCTTCATCCTGCCAAGGACTGAGGTAGTGGAAGTGATACTCCACTGGTTCTGGAGGGGGCTTGCTGCCCAGAGTGCTTCATCCTGCCAAGGACTGAGGTAGTGGATGTGATACTCCACTGGTTCTGGAGCGGGCTTTGTGCCCAGAGTGCTTCATCCTGCCAAGGACTGAGGTAGTGGAAGTGATGCTCCACTGGTTCTGGAGGGGGCTTGGTGCCCAGAGTGCTTCATCCTGCCAAGGACTGAGGTAGTGGAAGTGATACTCCACTGACAGTGGGGCAACATGGAAGCTGCCCAGGCTCCTGGAACTGACCACCAGCCTCGTATGAATGACCACTGGGGCTGGCAGCCATGTCTGCTGTGGTGCCACTGACTCAGGATGTGGCGTGGCCGCTGGTGGTGCTGGCGGCGGGCTCAGTAGCGGCGGTGCTTGCGGCAGTCATTTGGCAGCGGTGCTGGTGGGTGGCTCACTGACTTCGGTGCTGGAAGCGGTGTCATGAGCGGCGGTGCCGGTGGGGGGCTCACTGACCTGGGTGCTGGCGGCGGTGTCATGAGCGGCGGTGCTGGTGGGGGCGCACTGACATCGGTGCTGGCGGAGGTGTCATGAGTGGTGGTGCTGGTGGTGGGCTTACTTACCTCGGTGCTGGCGGCGGTGTCATGAGCGGTGGTGCTGGTGGGGGGCTCACTGACTGTGGTGCTGCTGAAGGGCACAGTGTCTGCGGTGCTGGTGAAGGGCTCAGTATGTTGGGTGCTGGCGGAGATGCCTGGGGCGGGGGTGCATGTGGCGGTGCCAAGGACGGTCTTGTCCGCCGTGCAGATTGGCGACAACATTGACTTGCCTTTCTTTTTCAGGCCTTTCCCCACCTTATATGGTGGCTCAGCTGTCTTGCCACTCCCAACTGTTGTTTTGGCTGAGCCCTTGGTGGCAGCACCAAATCAGAGAGCAGCACCACCTCTGAAGTATTTCTGGAAGTTATGACTTTCAGCAAGAGAGCCCAGGCACTGACAGGTAAAGTCTTTGATGTCCCGGAGACTTCTTAACAGGAGGCAAGCTCAGTCCAAGCCCTTGGAGAATCTTTGGAAGTAGGATGCAGAAAGCCAGGTCCAGCCCTTTCACTCCCAGGACAGAAGCAGCAAGCAGCAGGCCAGCACAACAAAGCAACAGACAGACTGGCAGTCCCTCCTACAGCCTCCAGCTTTTCTTCCAGGCAGAATTTTCTCAATCCAGAAGGATTGTATCTATGTGGTGTCAGAGGTCCAGTACTTATACCCATTTCTGTCTTTGAAGTAGGCAAACTTCAAAGAGAAGTCTTTATCCTGCAAAAGACCCTGATCACACACCGAAGGGGGTTGGAGACTGCACAGCCCTATTCAGGTGCAAGTGTCAGCTGCTCCTACCACTCTAGCTCAGGAATGCCCATCAGCCTGGATGGGCCATTAGGATATGCAGGGCACACTGTCATCGTGACCCAGACATGTATTCCACAGTCAGACACAAGCACAGAATGGTTGAGCAAGAAAACACCCACTTTCTAAAAGTGGCAATTTCAAACTTACAAAGCAAAAACCAACTTCACCCAAGGTTGTGTTTTAAATTGTGAGTTCAGAGACCCCAAACTCCACAGCTCTATCTGCTCCCAGTGGGAAATTACACTTAAAAGATATTTCAATTCAATCCTGTGTTACCCCAATGGGAGAGATTGGCCTTGCAATAGTGAAAACAGATTCAGCAGTATTTCACTATCAGGATATGTAAAAACACACCATTACATGTCCCATCTTTTAAATACCTTGTACCCTGCCAATGGGGCTACCCTGGGCCTACCTTAGGTGTAATTTACAGGTAATAAAGGGATGGTTTGGGCCTGGCAAGTGGGTGCACTTGCCAGGGCGAAATGGCAGTTTAAAACTGCACACACAGG
Organism: Pleurodeles waltl; assembly: GCF_031143425.1. Lineage (NCBI taxonomy): Eukaryota > Metazoa > Chordata > Amphibia > Caudata > Salamandridae > Pleurodeles > Pleurodeles waltl. The sequence continues at coordinate 252,948,085 of NC_090448.1, read as the reverse complement.
CACTGCAAGGGAAGGCCTCAGACATGTTTGCAGGGCTAATCATGCAGGTGGCACAATCAGTGCTGCAGGCCCACTAGTACCATTGATTTCCAGGCCCTGGGCACACACCGTGCACTTTACTAGGGACTTATAGGTAAATGAAATAGGCCAATTTTGTAGGAGCCAATGTTACTATGTTAAGGGGCTAGAGCATAAGCACTTTAGCACTGGTTAGCAGTGATAAAGTGCATAGAGTCCTAAAACCAGCAAAAAACGATATCAGAAAAATGGAGGAAGGCAGGCAAAAAGTTGGGGGAAGAGCACCCTAAAGCTGCCAGGTCTAAGACTGCTAAAAAGAATTCAAGACACAAGCAAAAGGACTATTGATGCCAGGAACGAAGGACGCAATGTGGGCTACAGCTAATCAAAATAAACTACCAGTAACTCTACACAAGGACAGAGGAATGTAGCTCCATCTGCCAATATCAATATCCCCATGATCATGTTGTTACCCATTTGAACTGTAAGCCTTGTGCACCTTGCAGTACTAGCAGAATGGTAAACTCAGCCATTAAATTCAATATTACCAACAACTTGTAACCTGCTCATGCATGGAGCAAAGTCTCTAACTGTGTCTAAATGAAAATCAATTATGCAATGCGTGATATTAAAGTGAATAAAACCAAGTTAGACATGTCTTCATTCTGTACATAATTGATTATTGTTCAAATTTATTACGTGGAAATAAAATCAGGTTTATACCTCACTATAATTTGGTCTTTTTTTCAATTCTCTTATCCGGCACCACGGAGGAAGCAAAGTGCCCAAGATATACCTGCTTTTCAGTATTTACATTTCAGACTCAATAAGATTTAACAAAGGTGGCTTACTTAACAGCGACATATCCCTTATTATGAATGCAGACTGCTTTTCAATGTGTTGGTGACTGACTGCCCTTTCTTCCAATAGCACAGGACATTTCTTAGTTTCGAAAAGCTGGAAACTGTGTGATTTGGAAGGTGGATGAAGATGTATTCATGCTCTAATTCAAACACGTAACTGGCTGTAACAGGCTCCTACACAATATGGCCCTCATTACAACCCTGGTGGTCGGTGTTAAAGTGGCGGTAATACCGCCAACAGGCCGGTGGAAAAAAAATGGGATTACGACCACGGCAGAAACAGCCAACATGGACAGCCACTTTAACACTCCGACCGCCACGGCGGTACAGACAAACAGCATGGCGGTCACAGCCAACAGTCAGGCGGAAGACAATGTACCGCCCACACTATTATGACAGGCCAATCCACCACCTTTTCGGTGGCGGATTCAACGCAAACAGAAACACAGCGGAAACAGGACTTGGAAGGGGAAACACTCACCTCTACACAACCCACGAGGAACCAGGACACCATGGAGCCTGAACTCCAAATACTCCCTGCGATTGTCTTCCTGTTCCTCTACCAGGAGCACGACCGACGGCGGCGACGACCACTGTGAGTACTGCACCTACAACACAGGGGAGGGCAAAGAGAGTGACACACACACGCAACACGCAGCACCCCCATCCACTACAACACACACCAATATATGCTGAAACATTACATTTACACCCCCCAACCCCCCCCTTAAAGAATGCAATGGCAAAAGGAAATGAGTTGAACAATTGTAATCATGTAAAATCCATTAATCTAAATTTTATATACACTATAAACAAATATGTACACAAAGAATTCAAGTCCAGGTACTGCACCAATATAGTCCGTGGACCACTGGGCCCAAAATGCATCGGCGAGGCCCACACAAGATATCCGATCGAAATGGAGAGAACACTGCAGGGGCATCAGATCGAGAAAAAAAACAGGCACCTCAGGGGAAAGGGAAGGGGGAGCACCTCAGCCGGATGAGTGCATGACGCCAGCTCCACGAGGGGGATCCATGCACATTGATGTATCGTGGGGAGTGCAAAGCCACAGTCTCTCAAATCTCTCCAGTGGGTGGTTTGCCCACTGCTTTATCCTGGGGAGTGCAAAGCCACAGTCTCTCAAGTCTCTCCAGTGGGTGGGTTGCCCAGTGCTTTATCCTGGGGAGTGCAAAGCCACAGTCTGTCAAGTCTCTCCAGTGGGTGGTTTGTCCACTGCTTTATCCTGGGGAGTGCAAAGCCACAGTCTCTCAAGTCTCTCCTGTGGGTGGATTGCCCACTGCTGTATCCTGGGAATGCAAATCCACAGTCTCTAAACTCTCTCCAGTGGGTGGGCTGCCCACTGCTTTATCCTGGGGAGTGCAAAGCCACAGTCTCTCAAGTCTCTCCAGTGGGTGGGTTGCCCACTGCTTTATCCTGGGGAGTGCAAAGCCACAGTCTCTCAAGTCTCTCCAGTGGGTGGGTTGCCCACTGCTTTGTCCTGCGGAGTGCAAAGCCACAGTCTCTCAAGTCTCTCCAGTGGGTGGGTTACCCACTGCTTTATCCTGGGGAGTGCAAAGCCACAGTCTCTCAAGTCTCTCCAGTGGGTGGGTTGCCCACTGCTTTATCCTGCAGAGTGCAAAGCCTGAGTCTCTCAAGTCTCTCCAGTGGGTGGGTTGCCCACTGCTTTATCCTGGGGAGTGCAAAGCCACAGCCTCTCAAGTCTCTCAAGTGGGTGGTGTGCCCACTGCTGCATCCTGGAGAGTGCAAAGCCTCAGTCTCTCAAGTCTCTCCAGTGGGTGGTTTGCCCACTGCTTTATCCTGGGGAGTGCAAAACCACAGTCTCTCAAGTGGATAACAGTCTCCACTGGTTCTGGGGGGGGGCTTGGTGCCCAGAGTGCTTCATCCTGCCAAGGACTGAGGTAGTGGTTCCCTTTCTCCACTGGTTCTGGAGGGGGCTTTGTGCCCAGAGTGCTTCATCCTGCCAAGGACTGAGGTAGTGGAAGTGATACTCCACTGGTTCTGGAGGGGGCTTGGTGCCCAGAGTGCTTCATCCTGCCAAGGACTGAGGTAGTGGATGTGATACTCCACTGGTTCTGGAGGGGGCTTTGTGCCCAGAGTGCTTCATCCTGCCAAGGACTGAGGTAGTGGAAGTGATGCTCCACTGGTTCTGGAGGGGGCTTGGTGCCCAGAGTGCTTCATCCTGCGAAGGACTGAGGTAGTGGAAGTGATACTCCACTGACAGTGGGGCAACATGGAAGCTGCCCAGGCTCCTGGAACTGACCACCAGCCTCGTACGAATGACCACTGCGGCTGGCAGCAATGTCTGCTGTGGTGCCACTGACTCAGGATGTGGCGTGGCCGCTGGTGGTGCTGGCGGCGGGCTCAGTAGCGGCGGTGCTTGCGGCAGTCATTTGGCAGCGGTGCTGGTGGGTGGCTCACTGACTTCGGTGCTGGAAGCGGTGTCATGAGCGGCGGTGCCGGTGGGGGGCTCACTGACCTGGGTGCTGGCGGCGGTGTCATGAGCGGCGGTGCTGGTGGGGGCGCACTGACATCGGTGCTGGCGGAGGTGTCATGAGTGGCGGTGCTAGTGGTGGGCTTACTTACCTCGGTGCTGGCGGCGGTGTCATGAGCGGCGGTGCTGGTGGGGGGCTCACTGACTGTGGTGCTGCTGAAGGGCACAGTGTCTGCGGTGCTGGTGAAGGGCTCAGTATGTTGGGTGCTGGCGGAGGTGCCTGTGGCGGGGGTGCATGTGGCGGTGCCAAGGACGGTCTTGTCCGCCGTGCAGATTGGCGACAACATTGACTTGCCTTTCTTTTTCAGGCCTTTCCCCACCTTATATGGTGGCTCAGCTGTCTTGCCACTCCCAAATGTTGTTTTGGCTGAGCCCTTGGTGGCAGCACCAAATCAGAGAGCAGCACCACCTCTGAAGTATTTCTGGAAGTTATGACTTTCAGCAAGAGAGCCCAGGCACTGACAGGTAAAGTCTTTGATGTCCCGGAGACTTCTTAACAGGAGGCAAGCTCAGTCCAAGCCATTGGAGAATCTTTGGAAGTAGGATGCAGAAAGCCAGGTCCAGCCCTTTCACTCCCAGGACAGAAGCAGCAAGCAGCAGGCCAGCACAACAAAGCAACAGACAGACTGGCAGTCCCTCCTACAGCCTCCAGCTTTTCTTCCAGGCAGAATTTTCTCAGTCCAGAAGGATTGTATCTATGTGGTGTCAGAGGTCCAGTACTTATACCCATTTCTGTCTTTGAAGTAGGCAAACTTCAAAGAGAAGTCTTTATCCTGCAAAAGACCCTGATCACACACCGAAGGGGGTTGGAGACTGCACAGCCCTATTCAGGTGCAAGTGTCAGCTGCTCCTACCACTCTAGCTCAGGAATACCCATCAGCCAGGTGATGGGCCATCAGGATATGCAGGGCACACTGTCATCCTGACACAGACATGTATTCCACAGTCAGACACAAGCACAGAATGGTTGAGCAAGAAAACACCAACTTTCTAAAAGTGGTAATTTCAAACTTACAAAGCAAAACCCAACTTCACCCAAGGTTGTGTTTTAAATTGTGAGTTCAGAGACCCCAAACTCCACATCTCTATCTGCTCCCAATGGGAAATTACACTTAAAAGATATTTCAATTCAATCCTGTGTTACCCCAATGGGAGAGATTGGCCTTGCAATAGTGAAAACAGATTTAGCAGTATTTCACTATCAGGATATGTAAAAACACACCATTACATGTCCCACCTTTTAAATACCTTGTACCCTGCCAATGGGGCTACCCTGGGCCTACCTTAGGTGTAACTTACAGGTAATAAAGGGATGTTTGGGCCTGGCAAGTGATTGCACTTGCCAGGGAGAAATTGCAGTTTAAAACTGCACACACAGGCACTGCAAGGGAAGGCCTCAGACATGTTTGCAGGGCTACTCATGCAGGTGCCACAATCAGTGCTGCAGGCGCACTAGTACCATTGATTTCCAGGCCCTGGGCACACACTGTGCACTTTACTGGGGACTTATAGGTAAATTAAATAGGCCAATTTTGTAGGAGCCAATGTTACTATGTTTAGGGGCTAGAGCATAAGCACTTTAGCACTGGTTAGCAGTGATAAAGTGCATAGAGTCCTAAAACCAGCAAAAAACGATATCAGAAAAATGGAGGAAGGCAGGCAAAAAGTTGGGGGAAGAGCACCCTAAAGCTGCCAGGTCTAAGACTGCTGAAAAGAATTCAAGACACAAGCAAAAGGACTATTGATGCCAGGAACGAAGGACGCAATGTGGGGTACAGCTAATCAAAATAAACTACCAGTAACTCTACACAAGGACAGAGAAATGTAGCTCCATCTGCCAATATCAATATCCCCATGATCATGTTGTTACCCATTTGAACTGTAAGCCTTGTGCACCTTGCAGTACTAGCGGAAAGGTAAACTCAGCCATTAAATTCAATATTACCAAAAACTTGTAACCTGCTCATGCATGGAGCGAAGTCTCTAAGTGTGTCTAAATGAAAATCAATTATGCAATGCGTGATATTAAAGTGAATAAAACCAAGTTAGACATGTCTTCATTCTGTACATAATTGATTATTGTTCAAATTTATTACGTGGAAATAAAATCAGGTTTATACCTCACTATAATTTGGTCCTTTTTTCAATTCTCTTATCCAGCACCACGGAGGAAGCAAAGTGCCCAAGATATACCTGCTTTTCAGTATTTACATTTCAGACTCAATAAGATTTAACAAAGGTGGCTTACTTAACAGCGACATATCCCTTATTATGAATGCAGACTGCTTTTCAATGTGTTGGTGATTGACTGCCCTTTCTTCCAATAGCACAGGACATTTCTTAGTTTGGAAAAGCTGGAAACTGTGTGATTTGGAAGGTGGATGAAGATGTATTCATGCTCTAATTCAAACACGTAACTGGCTGTAACAGGCTCCTACACAATATGGCCCTCATTACAACCCTGGTGGTCGGTGTTAAAGTGGCAGTAATACCGCCAACAGGCCGGTGGAAAAAAAATGGGATTACGACCACGGCAGAAACCGCCAACATGGACAGCCACTTTAACACTCCGACCGCCACGGCGGTACAGACAAACAGCATGGCGGTCACCGCCAACAGTCAGGCGGAAGACAATGTACCGCTCACACTATTATGACAGGCCAATCCGCCACCTTTTCTGTGGTGGATTCAACGCAAACAGAAACACAGCGGAAACAGGACTTGGAAGGGGAAACACTCCCCTCTACACAACCCACGAGGAACCAGGTCGCCATGGAGCCTGAACTCCAAATACTCCCTGCGATTGTCTTCCTGTTCCTCTACCAGGAGCACGACTGACAGCGGCGACGACCACGGTGAGTACTGCACCTACAACACAGGGGAGGGCAAAGAGAGTGACACACACACTCAACACCCCCACCCACTACAACACACACCAATATATGATGAAACATTACATTTACACCCCCATCCCCCCCCTTAAAGAACGCAATGGCAAAAGGAAATGAGTTGAACAATGTAATCATGTAAAATCCATTAATTAAAATTTTATATACACTATAAACAAATATGTACACCAAGAATTCAAGTCCATGTACTGCACCAATATAGTCCGTGAACCACTGGGCCCAAAATGCATGGGCGAGGCCCACACAAGATACCCGATCAAAACGGAGAGAACACTGCAGGGGCATCAGATCGGAAAAAAAACAGGCACCTCAGGGGGAAGGGAAGGGGGAGCACCTCAGCCGGATGAGTGCATGACGCCAGCTCCATGAGGGGGCTCCATGCACATTGATGTATCCTGGGGAGTGCAAAGCTACAGTCTCTCAAATCTCTCCAGTGGGTGGTTTGCCCACTGCTTTATCCTGGGGAGTGCAAAGCCACAGTCTCTCAAGTCTCTCCAGTGGGTGGGTTGCCCAGTGCTTTATCCTGGGGAGTGCAAAGCCACAGTCTGTCAAGTCTCTCCAGTGGGTGGTTTGCCCACTGCTTTATCCTAGGGAGTGCAAAGCCACAGTCTCTCAAGTCTCTCCTGTGGGTGGATTGCCCACTGTTGTATCCTGGGGAATGCAAATCCACAGTCTCTAAACTCTCTCCAGTGGGTGGGCTGCCCTCTGCTTTATCGTGGGGAGTGCAAAGCCACAGTCTCTCAAGTCTCTCCAGTGGGTGGGTTGCCCACTGCTTTATCCTGGGAGTGCAAAGCCACAGTCTCTCAAGTCTCTCCAGTGGGTGGGTTGCCCACTGCTTTACCTGGGGAGTGCAAAGCCTCAGTCTCTCAAGTCTCTCCAGTGGGTGGGTTGCCCACTACTTTATCCTGGGGAGTGCAAAGCCACAGTCTCTCAAGTCTCTCAAGTTGGTGGTTTGCCCACTGCTTTATCCTGGGGAGTGCAAAACCACAGTCTCTCAAGTGGATAACAGTCTCCACTGGTTCTGGAGGGGGCTTGGTGCCCAGAGTGCTTCATCCTGCCAAGGACTGAGGTAGTGGTTGCCTTTCTCCACTGGTTCTGGAGGGGGCTTTGTGCCCAGAGTGCTTCATCCTGCCAAGGACTGAGGTAGTGGAAGTGATACTCCACTGGTTCTGGAGGGGGCTTGGTGCCCAGAGTTCTTCATCCTGCCAAGGACTGAGGTAGTGGATGTGATACTCCACTGGTTCTGGAGGGGGCTTGGTGCCCAGAGTGCTTCATCCTGCCAAGGACTGAGGTAGTGGAAGTGATACTCCACTGGTTCTGGAAGGGGCTTGGTGCCCAGAGTGCTTCATCCTGCCAAGGACTGAGGTAGTGGAAGTGATACTCCACTGACGGTGGGGCAACATGGAAGCTGCCCAGGCTCCTGGAACTGACCACCAGCCTCGTACGAATGACCACTTGGGGTGGCAGCCATGTCTGCTGTGGTGCCACTGGCTCAGGATGTGGCGTGGCCGCTGGTGGTGCTGGCGGCGGGCTCAGTAGCGGCGGTGCTTGCGGCAGTCATTGGGCAGCGGTGCTGGTGGGTGGCTCACTGACCTCGGTGCTGGCGGCGGAGTCATGAGCGGCGGTGCTGGTGGGGGGCTCACTGACCTCGGTGCTGGCGTCAGTATAATGAGCGGCGGTGCTGGTGGGGGCGCACTGACATTGGTGCTGGCGGCGGTGTCATGAGCGGCGGTGCTGGTGTGGTGCTGGTCTCACTTACCTCGGTGCTGGCGGCGGTGTCATGAGCGGCGGTGCTGGTGGGGGGCTCACTGACTGCAGTGCTGCTGAAGGGCACAGTGTCTGCGGTGCTGGTGAAGGGCTCAGTATGTTGGGTGCTGGCGGAGGTGCCCGTGGCGGCGGTGCATGTGGCGGTCTTGTCCGCCATGCAGGTTGGCGACAACGTTGACTTGCCTTTCTTTTTCAGGCCTTTCCCCACCTTAGATGGTGGCTCAGCTGTCTTGCCACTCCCAACTTTTGTTTTGGCTGAGCCCTTGTGTAGGAGGCTGGCCTGGCTTGTAGAGGTACCAAGGGGTACTTACACTCTGCACCATGTCCAGTTATCCCTTATTAGTGTAGAAGAGGTGTCCAGCAGCTTAGGCTGATAGAAAAGGTAGCTTAGCAGAGCAGCTTAGGCTAAACTAGGAGACATGCAAAGCTCCTACTATACCACTGGTGTCATATGCACAATATCATAAGAAAACACAATACACAGATATACTAAAAATAAAGTTACTTTATTTTTATGACAATATGCCAAAATTATCTCAGTGAGTACCCTCAGTATGAGGATATCAAATATACACAAGATATATGTACATAATACCAAAAATATGCAGTAATAGCAATAGAAAGCAATGCAAGCAATGTACAGTCACAATAGATTGCAATGAGAGCACATAAGTATAGGGGCAACACAAACCATATACTCCAATAGTGGAATGCGAACCACGAATGGACCCCAAACCTATGTGAGCTTGTAGAGGGTCGCTGGGACTGTAAGAAAACAGTGAGGGTTAGAAAAATAGCCCACCCCAAGACCCTGAAAAGTAGGTGTAAAGTGCACCTAAGTTCCCCAGAGAGCACAGAAGTCGTGATAGGGGAATCCTGCAAGGAAGACCAACACCAGCAATGCAACAACTATGGATTTCCAGACGAGAGTACCTGTGGAACAAGGGGACCAAGTCCAAGAGTCACACTCAAGTCGTGAGTGGACAGATGCCCAAGAAATGCCAGCAGAGGGTGCAAAGAAGCTGCCACAGGATGGTAGAAGCTGTGGATTCTGCAAGAACGAAGAGGACTAGGAACTTCCCCTTTGGAGGATGGATGTCCCACATCGTGAAGAAGCTTGCAGAGGTGTTTCCACGCAGAAAGACCGCAAACCAGCCTTGCTAGCTGCAAGGGTTGCAGTTAGGGTTTTTGGATGCTGCTGTGGCTCAGGAGGGACCAGGATGTCGCCAATTGCGTGAGGAGACAGAGGGGGCGTCCAACAAGACAAGGAGCCCACTCAGAAGCAAGCAGCACCTGCAGAAGTGCCGGAACAGGCACTACGAAGAAGAGTGAACCGGAGCTCACCCGAAGTCACAAAAGAAGGTCCCACGACGCCAGAGGACAACTCAGGAGGTCGTGCACTGCAGGTTAGAGTGTCGGGGACACAGGCTTGGCTGTGCACAAAGGAAATCCTGGAAGAGTGCACAGGAGCCGGAGCAGCTGCAAATCACGCGGTACCCAGCAATGCAGTCTAGCGTGGGGAGGCAAGGACTTACCTCCACCAAACTTGGACTAAAGAGTCAATGGACTGTGGGAGTCACTTGGACAGAGTTGCTGAGTTCCAGGGACCACGCTCGTCGTGCTGAGAGGGGACCCAGAGGACCGGTGATGCAGTCGTTTGGTGCCTGCGGTTGCAGGGGGAAGATTCCGCCAACCCACGGGAGATTTCTTCGGAGATTCTAGTGCAGAGAGGAGGCAGACTACCCCCACAGCATGCACCACCAGGAAAGCAGATGAGAAGGCGGCTGGATCAGCGATACAAGGTTGCAGTAGTCGTCTTTGCTACTTTGTTGCGGTGTTGCAGGCGTCCAGAGCAGTCAGCGGTCGATTCCTTGGCAGAAGGTGAAGAGAGAGATGCAGAGGAACTGTGATAAGCTCTTGCATTCGTTTTCTAAAGAATTCCCCAAAGCAGAGACCCTAAATAGCCAGAAAAGGAGGTTTGGCTACCTAGGAAGGAGGATAGGCTAGCAACAGAGGTAAGAGCCTATCAGAAGGAGTCTCTGATGTCACCTGCTGGCACTGGCCACTCAGAGCAGTCCAGTGTGCCAGCAGCACCTCTGTTTCCAAGATGGCAGAGGTCTGGAGCACACTGGAGGAACTCTGGGCACCTCCCAGGGGAGGTGCAGGCCAGGGGAGTGGTCACTCCCCTTTCCTTTGTCCAGTTTCGCGCCAGAGCAGGGCTGGGGGATCCCTGAACCGGTGTAGACTGGCTTATGCAGAGATGGGCACCATCTGTGCCCATCAAAGCATTTCCAGAGGCTGGGGGAGGCTACTCCTCCCCAGCCCTGACACCTTTTTCCAAAGGGAGAGGGTGTAACACCCTCTCTCTGAGGAATTCCTTTGTTCTGCCTTCCTGGGCCAAGCCTGGCTGGACCCCAGGAGGGCAGAAACCTGTCTGAGGGGTTGGCAGCAGCAGCAGCTGCAGTGAAACCCCGGTAAAGGTAGTTTGGCAGTACCCGGGTCTGTGCTAGAGACTCGGGGGATCATGGAATTGTCTCCCCAATGCCAGAATGGCATTGGGAAGACAATTCCATGATCTTAGACATGTTACATGGCCATGTTCGGAGTTACCATTGTGGCGCTGTCCATAGGTAGTGACCTATGTATAGTGCCCTTGTGTAATGGTGTCCCCGCACTCACAAAGTCCGGGGAATTTGCCCTGAACAATGTGGGGCCACCTTGGCTAGTGCCAGGGTGCCCACACACTAAGTAACTTAGCACCCAACCTTTACCAGGTTTATGGTAAATGGCTGTGAAATAACGTGGACGTTATTTCACTCAGGCTGCAGTGGCAGGCCTGTGTAAGAATTGTCAGAGCTCCCTATGGGTGGCAAAAGAAATGTTGAGGCCCATAGGGATCTCCTGGAACCCCAATACCCTGGGTACCTCAGTACCATATACTAGGGAATTATAAGGATGTTCCAGTATGCCAATGTGAATTGGTGAAATTGGTCACTAGCCTGTTAGTGACAATTTGCAAAGGGAGAGCATAACCACTGAGGTTCTGGTTAGCAGAGCCTCAGTGAGACAATTAGGCATCACACAGGGAACACATACATATAGGTCACAAACTTATGAGCACTGGGGTCCTGACTAGCAGGGTCCCAGTGGCACATAACAAACATACTGAAAACATAGGGTTTTCACTATGAGCACTGGGCCCTGGCTAGCAGGATCCCAGTGAGGCAGTGAAGACACCCTGACATACACTCACAAACAGGCCAAAAGTGGGGGTAATAAGGCTAGAAAGAGGCTACTTTCTCACACCTTGGTGGCAGGTGTTTTGGCCTTCTCCCTCTGGGATGTGGGCAACTTCTTCTGTTTTGGAGGTGGGGGAATGTCCTTGGCCTCGCTCCTTGGGACACTGGCAGCCCTGCTGCTTGGCGCACTCAAGAATCCGGTTACTGCTGGCACCACTGTGCCCGTGATGTGGTGGCTGAGGTGCTGGGTTGGGACCTGGAAAGGCGGGCCATAGGGGACGGAAGGGGTGGGTGAGTGAAGGGAAGAGGTCAAGGTTTGACAGGAAAAAAATGTTTTACACACTGGGACGGGTAGATGGAGGGGCTTTGGGAGTGGAGGAAGAGGTAGTGGTTGTAGGAGGTGTTCGTTTGCTGACTTTGGGTGAAAGTGCATGGGCTGGAGGCTGTCATGAGGTGGATGGCTGTTGGGTGGGTGTGTGACTGCGTTTGTGTACTTTGGGAGGAGGGCTCACAGACACACTGGTAGAGGACACAGGGGATGTGTGAATGGTAGTGGGGGAGGTGATTGCACGTGAGCGGTGTGTGGTGATGGGCGTGCTGGTGATGGAGGTAGTGGCTGAGGATGTAGTGCATGCAGGTGTGAGTGGAGATGTGACATGGAGGGAGACATGGAGGAGGGGGACACAGTGGAGGCAGTGAATGTTGATATGTGTGCATGGGTATGATGCTTGTGTGAGTGCCTGTGGGATGTGTGGTGCTTATGTTTGCCAGAGCTACCCTTGTGTGTTGAGGCGTGTGCATGCTGGTCTGATGGCATGCTTGGGATAGGCTGAGGTACTGGGGATTGGGTCTGGGTGGAGGAAGTCGGCGGGGGGAGGTTGGACACAGGGACAATGGCAGCCATCAGTGCTGAGGCCAGAGCCTGAAATGCTCGCTGTTTGGCTGCCTGGCCAGAATGAATGCCCTCCAGGTATGCATTTGTCTGTTGCAACTGCCTCTCTACACCCTGGATGGCATTTAGAATGGTAGACTCCCCAACAGTGAGGGATCTCAGGAGGTCAATGGCCTCCTCACTGAGGGCAGCAGGGCTGAGTGGGGCAGGGCCTGAGGTGCCTGGGGCGAAGGAGATGCCCACCCTCCTGGGTGAGTGGCCACGGGACACACGCTGAGGGGCTGCTGGGAGGGCGATGCTGGTAGGGGGTGGCAGCTGTACCTGTAGATGCGGGAGGCACAGAGGGGCCCTCCACCGCAAGGGAGCTCCCATCAGAGGAGGAGTCGGTGTCGCTGGTCTCTGCTCCAGTCCCCGCTGTGGAGCTCCCCTCGCCCTCCATCCCACTGGTGAATTCTGACTCCATAGTCTCGCCCTCCAGGGCCATGTGGGATGCAGCTCCCTCATGCTCCGGTGGCACTGTTCCTCCACCTAATGATGCTAATGTACACAAGAACAGGGAGATCACAAAAAGGGGGGGGGGGAGAAAGTAGAAAGACATGTTCAGTACGTGCAATACCGCTACTGTTGGGGGACACTACAGACACAGCAGCCCTCTGCACAACGCCATGCACTTAGAGTTCCCTAATTCCTCACAGGGACATGGGGTACATGGCCTATGCCCGATTGCTGCACACATGGAAGTCACAGGACCCTGACTAGGTGTAGATGGCTCTTACTACTGGTGGGGTTGGGGTGCCACTTAGCCTGCCTCACTAAGGGGGTGATTCTCACCCTGGCGGGCGGCGGAGGCCGCCCGCCAGAGTTCCCCCCTCCAAAATACCGCTCCGCGGTCGAAAGACCGCTGAGGGTATTTTGGGTTTTGCACTGGGCTGGCGGGCGACCGCCAAAAGGCCGCCCGCCAGCCCAGTGCAAAACACCTTCCCACGAGGACGCCGGCTCAGAATTGAGCCGGCGGAGTGGGAAGGTGCGACGGGTGCAGTGGCACCCGTCGCGTATTTCAGTGTCTGCAAAGCAGACACTGAAATACAAAGTGGGGCCCCCAGGGGCCCCACGACAACCCATACCGCCATCCTGTTCCTGGCGGGCGAACCGCCAGGAACGGGATGGCGGTAGGGGCTGTCAGAATCCCCATGGCGGCGCAGCTCGCTGCGCCGCCATGGAGGATTCTTAAGGGCAGCGGAAAACCGGCGGGAGACCGCCGGTTTTCCACTTCTGACCGCGGCAAAACCGCCGCGGTCAGAATGCCCTGCGGGGCACCGCCAGCCTGTTGCCGGTGCTCCCGCCAACCCTGGCCCCCCGGGTCCATGACCGCCGGGGTCAGAATGACCCCCTAAGGGTCCTTGCCTACAAGGCTCGCCCTAGCCTACGGGAAACCACAGCCCATCTCTCCCACCCAGACACCTCCAATGCACGCAGAGTCAGATGTATGTGACTGTACTCACCCCCTTGTGGCTGCTGTGAGGCCCTCAAGCGCCCATCCAACTCCGGATACGCCACCGCCAGGATCCGGAATATCAGGGTGGCCATGGTGCGACGGGCACCCCTCTCACGTTGGGATGCCATCCCCAGCTGGGCCTCCGCCACCTTCTTGCTCCAGTGGCGAATGTCCTCCCATCTTTTACGGCAGTGGGTGCTCTGTCTGTGCTGGACCCCCAGGGCCCGGACGTCCTTGGCGATGGCATGTCAAATATCCTTCTTCTGGTGGGTGCTGACCTACAGGAAAAGTACAGGGGAAAAGGTTCAACATTAACCGTCCGGACCGTCACAGTCATTGGCCCACGTTCCCACCCTTGCCCTGACGCACATACACTCACCGTCGGATCATGCACGCCTCATCCCCCCCCATCTCCCATCCATACCACTCCAAACAGGCATTGCCCATACAGCATGCTCACAGTGTACTCACCTGTTTGTCTGGAGGACCGTAGAGAAGCGTGTACTGGGGGAGGATCCCATCCACTAGTTCATCCAACTCCTCCGATTTGAAGGCAGGGGCCCTTTCCCCAGACACATGAGCCATCGTCGCTTCCAGACTGAGGTCACAGCAGCCCTTGCAGTGTAGGTCCTCTCCTGTTGAAGATCAGGTATCAAGTGAGTGAACAGAGAGAAAATGTCGGTCACGTCCGCGGCGGTGCGTACCGTCACTGCCGGTGTACATCGTCATTGGCTCCTGGGACCCATAGGGTCCAATGTTAACCAATGCAGGATTGCGCTGCGGTCTTCGACTGCCTACCGCGACGGTGTACAACGCGAGTGCAGGTACCTCATATCCCCTTGTCCCACATTACAGGTCAGGCAGCCGCCATTTAAGGGGGCCACATGGCATTCATTTTAAATGTGTCACACATATCTAGGCCTTGCACACACACTAAGACAGGCACATAGCGATTGACAAATGTGTGCAATAAAGTTGTTGTTTTAGTACCTCAGTGTTGGTTGACCCTCTGATCGCTGTTCTTATCCATAGAGCACGTCCGCTGGGGCAGGTGATGAGATGGCGGCATCCTCCGGTGTACAGGCCGCTGGTGGACCTGTCGACAATGGAAGAGCTACATGTAATTGTCACCTACAGACTTGTTTGTGCCACAATCCAGGAACTGTGTGCCTAGTTGGAGCCAAACCTGATATCAGATATGCGCCATCCCACAGGAATCCCCCCTCTAGTGCAGGTCCTGTCAGCACTCCATTTCCTGGCTAGTGGGTCTTTTCAAACTACAGTGGCCATAGCATCAGGGATGTTCCATCCTATGTTCTCAAACAAAACGTGTTGTCCATATTGTTGTCTGCCCTGCTGAAACACATGCACAGCTACATCGTGTTCCCTCAGGTGGAGGATTTGCCTACAGTGAAAGGTGACTTCTATGCCCTGGGACATAACCCCAACATCATAGGTGCAGATGATGGCACACATGTGGCCTTGGTACCCCCTGCAGGAGTGAACAGGTGTACAGAAACCAGAAGAGCTACCATTCCATGAATGTGCATATGGTGTGTTTGGCAGACCAGTACATCTCCCATGTGAACGCCAAGTTTCCTGGCTCAGTGCATGACGCTTACGTTCTACGGAATAGCAGCATCCCTTATGTGATGGGGCAACTCCAGAGGCACTGTGTGTGGCTATTATGTGAGGACAAGGACCCTATACACTGTGAATAGTTGTATGGGTCTGGGGTTGTCCCTAAGGGTTAGTGTGTGTCTAACAGTTGTCCCTCGACATTTGCAGGTGACTCTGGCTACCCCAACCTGTCATGGCTACTGACCCCAGTGAGGAATCCCAGGACAAGGGCAGAGGAACGCTACAATAAGGCACATGGGTGAACTAGGAGGGTTAAAGAGAGGACCTTCGGCCTCGTGAAGGCCAGGTTCCGGTGCCTCCATATGACAGGTGATTCCCTATACTACTCACCAAAGAAGGTGTGCCAGATCATCGTGGCCTGCTGTACGCTGCACAACTTGGCTTTGCAACGACAGGTGCCTTTTCTGCAGGAGGATAGTCCAGAAGGAGGTCTTGTGGCAGCTGTGGAGCCTGTGGACAGTGAAGAGGAGGCAGAAGAAGAGGACATAGACAACAGAAACACCGTGATCCAGCAATACTTCCAGTGAGACACAGGTAAGAAGACATCACTGCCTCCGACATCTGATAAAATTGTTCGACCTATCATCTGTCTGTCACATTCACCAAGTGTATGGACCCTAATTTGTCGCTTTCCCTTTCGATTTCACAGATGTGGGTCCTACTGTGTGACCTCTGCTATGTTACCTCACGGACTAGAGCTGTGTGACATAGGTATGTTGACAATACAATGGACATTGCTATTTCCCTCAGTTATTGCAAATACATATTTGTGAAAGCACAGACTGACTCCAGATTGTTTTGTGATTCAAGGGTGTTTATTTAAGTGCTAAATAGTGGAGGGGGTTGTAAAATGGTCAGGGGTGATGGTGGAGGAATGTCCATGGCTGAGTCCAGTCTATTTGTCTCACAGGTGCATTGTCCAAAGGGGTATAGGAAGGGGAGCTAGGTCAGTTTAAGGATGGACAAGGTGACAAAGTGGGACAGAAGGATGACATTCAGGGTGGTCTCATTTCTTGGCGGGGGTCTTGGCATTGTTCTCTGTCTTTGTCCTGGATCTCAGGGACCGCTTGTGGGGTGGTTCTCCATCTGCAGGAGTGGGGTGCTGGTGTCGTGGTCCTGTGGCGGTGCCTCCTGTCCACTAGCGCCGGCAGAGGTGGTGGGCAGTTCATCGTCCAGGCTAGTGTCAAGGGCCCCTTGTTGTGCCACAGTGTCCCTCCTGGTGTTCACGAGGTCATTCAGCACCCCTACAATGGTGCCCAGGGTGGTGTTGATGGACTTCAGTTCCTCCCTGTACTCCAAATACTGTTCCTCTTGCAGCCGCTGGGTCTCCTGAAACTTGGCCAGTACCGTTGCCATTGTCTCCTGGGAATGATGGTATGCTCCCATGATGTTGGAGAGGGCCTCGTGGAGAGTGGGTTCTCTGGGCCTGTCCTCCCCCTGTCCCCCTGTCGCACAGCAGACCTCCCAGTTCCCCGGTTTTCCTGGGCCTCTGTACCCTGAACCGTGTGGCCACTGCCTCTGCCCCCAGGTCCCTGCTGTTTTTGGGGTGGTGGGTTAGCCTGGGTTCCCTGTAGTGGTGGACACACTGCTGCTTGACGTGTCCTGGGGACAGAGGTATGGGCCCGCTGGGTGGGTGCTGTGCTGGTGTTTCCTGAGGGGGAGGCTCTGTGGTGGCCTGTGACTGTGTGAGGGGAACCGACTGTCCCGAGGTCCCAGATGGGCCGGGCTGGTCATCTCGATCCAGTTGGACAGAGCTGCTGTCATCACTGTGGGCCTCTTCTGTGGGGTGAGTGGACATATCTGGAACCTCCTGTCCGGTGACGTTGGGTAGGGATCCTGCAGGGGTGTAAAGGCATGATTATTGCATCTGTGTGTGCCATGGTGTGCAATGGGTGAGTGACCCTGTACCCCAGTGCTTACATTCTTGTGTAGGACCTTTTGTGATAATTGTTTAGGGGTCTGTGTGGGTATCTGCAGTGGACATGCATTGGTGATGGGTGTCCATGCTTTGTTGTTGCATGCCGGGCTTGGTGTTGGGATGTGTGGTTTGTGATAGTGGGACAGATGTGAGGAGTTGGAGTGATGGGGTGAGGGCGAGGGTGGGGGTATGTGATAGCATGCAGATGGGGTGGGGGATGAAGTAGTTAAAGATTTGACTTACCAGAGTCCATTCCTCCTGCTACTCCTGCGAGGCCCTCAGTATGCAGTATAGCCAAGACCTGCTCCTCCCATGTTGTTAGTTGTGGGGGAGGAAGTGGGGATCCGCCACAGTCCTCTGAACCGCAATGTGGTGTCTTGAGACCACGGAACGCACCTTCCCCCGTAGGTCGTTCCACCTCTTCCTGATGTCTTCCCGTGTTCTTGGGTGTTGTCCCACTGCGTTGACCTTGTCCACAATTCTGTGCCAAAGCTCCATCTTCCTAGCTATGGAGGTGTGCTGCACCTGTGATCCGAATAGCTGTGGCTCTACCCGGATGATTTCCTCCACCATGACCCTGAGCTCCTCCCCAGAAAACCTGGGGTGTCTTTGCGGTGCCATGGGGTGGTGTGGGTGATGTGTGAGGTGGTGTGTGTTGTGATGTGTGGTGTTTTGTGTGTGGATGTGTATGAGTGATGGTATTGTGTGCCTCTGTATGCTGGTGTGGTCTTTGCTTTGCTGTCTCTCTGCTTCTTCCAAATTTTTCGTTGTAAGGGTTTGTGGGTAATGTGGGTGTGTGTTTTATATTGTATTGGGGGGTGGGAGTGGTGTGTGTATGTGTATCAGGTGTGTGTATTTTAAATTGTCCAATGTGGCTGTGTTTTGTTAATGTGTGTGTATTATGAGCGCGTGTGTACCGCCAATGGAATACTGCGGTTGAAAAAGACCGCTGCATGGATTTGTGGGTCGTGATAGTGTGGGCATATTCCTGTTGGCGTGACGGTGGAGGTTTTGTTATCACCAGTTTATCACTGACTTTTGGTGTGGCAGACTTGTGTGGGTGTCTAGATTTTGGCGGATTCTGAGCTGTGGGTCGTAATAGCTGTGGCAGAATTCCGCGGCGGTGTGTTGGCGGTCTTCTGCACAGCGGTTAGCAGGATTTACCGCCAATGTTGTAATGAGGGCCTATGTGTCTAGACCTTGCAACAATAATGAGTTAGCACTTACATTTGAATGAACTTGAAAGGAAAGCTGTATGCAATCTGATTGCCTTAAATAATTTAACTCTCACTTTGGTGGATTTATTCCACTGTGCTTTCTGTGTGGCTCTCAATATAAGGATGGTTTAATATTTAACCGAGTTCTAGCTGTATTAACCAAATAATTTTATAAAACTTTGGATGTTACTGATTTAACTACTTCTGTTGTACCTAACAAAACAGACAAGAATTGCAGATTGAAAAGAAGTGTTAAATCAAGTTTCCCTAAGGTATTTTCTTGGAGACTGGAATCAGCTGCCTCACAGTTTTAGTAAGTTTTACTATGGCTTCATGCAAGTGAGCATGCATGATTACAGACTGGCACACCATTTCTTCTTGATGAACATTCACTTAGTAAACTTTAGAGTGACACTAGAAATATGAAGTTTATTATTGATTGTTCAATTCAACCGGCTGACTTCAAGAAGTGTTTCACAACTAACTTTACGCACTAACTCTTCTAAGGGGGACTACATATCCCAGACTGCTTTGTGGCCCTAGGAGGTGGCCATTTTCTGCCACAGCTGCTCCCACTTGCCACACCAATGAGCGCTATAAAGCGCTAAGGAGAACTCTGCAGTGCAGGATGTGTCCGGGTGAACCCGGGCCAAGGGTGGGCCCATCCACACCCGTTGGAGCCTGAAGGAGGCTGAGCTGGGCCACTTCTCTAACATTTACCACCAAGTAGGCCTCGCTGGTGTCTCTCTTTTATTTGTCGTATCCTCTTGCAGGTTGTACCATTAATCTAATTGCTTATCAAGCACTTATTCACTAATCACAGCCCTTTGATGGGCAAAAGAAAAGCAATTGAGGGTGGGGCAGGGGCGGTGCTGAAAAACAAACGGAAAAGGCATAAGCATGCAGCTAGCAATTGTGTTATGGATAGAATTGACAACCTTTTGGGCGAATGTGAAGGAATTTTAACCTCTTCCCCAGATACTGGCTCCCTCAAAACTGAGGGCGAGCGTTCCCCAGTTAGAAAGAGTGCAGGACATAAGGAAATTGCAGATATGTTTATAAAATGTGGAGAACAGGTTACAGCCACCATAGGGCAGGGTGAGGGTAGGAATGTCATCACCCACGTCCTCTCATTACCAGTGAATGAGCTATCACTCGATGTTTGTGATACTCTTCAATGTACCAACCACTTTAGCCTCTTAATCAATATTTCAGATCCTCATGACGATCCTGACCCAAGTATCATGGTGGGTGGGACAGTAGACGGAGACGTGAAGTCAGCTCAATCCAATGCATAGTACATCTCATACATACAAGATCTGAAGAGTGAGGTGACTGAACTTAAATCTACGGTTAATTCCTTAATTGCAATAGTCAAGCAGTTAATTCTTTCAGATGCCACGGCCATCATGAATCGTATCTGTAGTCCAATGCCCAATCCATCAGATGCCCCGGTAAAGTTGCTCAAATTGCCAGTGATTAGTTGTGCTGGCCAACCTTTAGCGGGTGTCAAGACCAAGAACTCTTATCAGCCTTCCCCACATAACAGCTTAGGTGCGGTCTGAAGGCTCAATCCAGACACACACTATGATATGTTAAAGGTGACATTTAGGGACAGGAGCATGGTGGATAATTTGGTGGCCCTAGACGCAAGGACAAGTGCTTCAGGGCAATCTTGTACCCAGTTCAAATACCCTAGGCCCCATGTGTACTATTGGGTTGGGCCTACTCGTTATCCAGCAGGTAACCTATCTGCTCTCAGTAAGAATGATTGACTTGAAGTACCATCCAAAACCCTTGCTGAATTACCCTCTGACTCATATAAAAGAACTGTGTCTGGTCTGGCTACAGCTCCTAACATTGACACCACAAGCACTCACACTCCTCTTCTTGGCAGATTCTGCCAGACTACCCAGGACCTATTGCTCAACCGTGATAACATTGCACTTTCATTCCCCCATGAACCACACCTGCTAGTCCAGGATCAGGCAGCTAAGTGTGAAAACACTACACATATGGGTAGGCTAGCTCCCTTAGATAGATTCCACCAGTCAACCCAGGACTTACTGGGCAATAGTGATAATGACGTCCCACTCCCTCCACCAACTCCACCTACCAAGCCAAAGTCTGGTAGCTAATCCTGCAAATATCATATCTGTGGACAGGGAAGTTCCTCAAAACACTGGAGTGCGATTTGTTTTGTGGAAGGTGGCAGGTCTGAGATCTGTCCTCCCCCTTCCGTCTTTTACTTCTTTTATCAAGGAACATGACCTATGTCTTCTCCAAAAGACATGCTCAATTGATCTACTTTTTCAGACTGGCTACTTACATTTTTATATTCTTGCTCTTCCTGGTACCAGGGGTAGGCCTTCTGGTGGTTTATCCATTTGGGCCAGAACATCATTAAACTGTTGCATATCACAGCTATTCGTTGATTCCCCTGACCTATTTGGGACAGATGCAGTTGTGATAATTTTTAACATCTAAACTAGATGGGTCAGGGGGCCGGACCTCCTAAACCCTTTGTGTTCTGAAGACATTTCTGCAAAACTGTACCCAACATTATAAAATCATTGTGGCAGGTGATTTCAATGTCACGTTTGAACCTCTTGACTGAGATGATCTTGGGTTTACCCACGAGGAGGATCGGGCATGGTCTACTTCCGCCTAGGATCTCCCTCCAAACAAAAGGTGGGCGCAAGTTGCTGTTCAAGCAAAGTCATTGACCATGGAAATTGGGTTCATGGCATTCAATGGCAGGACCAAATCTGATACAAAGGGTTGCCATATTTTTAATAAGGTCAATCATCGATACAATGGTTATTGAGAGATCAGAAAGTGACCATAACCCTCTTTCAGTCCATATGTTTGCTTTGTGCAACCGCATGTTTATGATTAATACCCCAGTAACAGCACCCGTGGGAATTGGTTTGGCTAATGACAAACGTCGCATGAAGTGGAATGAGGCTATGGCTCGACCGGAGCTTATTAATGCTGCTAATGATGTTTTGAAGACCTCATTGATGTCTTTAGAGGCAGGTACCGCAATCCTCAATGAGCAAATAAGTTTAACTCACACCTCATGCTTTGGGGGTATTGCAGCCCATTTTACAGTAGATATAGTCCCTGATTGCAAGAGGTTTAAGGGCAGACATCGCTGGTTCAATAAAGAATGTGGGGCATCAAACAAGCGTTTAATCCAAGCCATTAAATCTAAGGATGTAAATGCCATTTGCTCAGCTAGGAGGTTTTATAAATTAGCTGTTTGCAAAGCCAAACGTGAGCAGGATGACAAGTGGTGGGCTGTACTTAATCATGCCTCACGTGAGAGGAATTGTAGCGAGTTCAGGTCCCTGGAAGTGCGCAGCCCTGAAAACAGCGCACTGAACATCACAACAAACATTGCTCCAAAAGACTGGTTAGAACAATTCAGAAGGTTGTACTCTCCTGATCATGATAGTATAGCTTCTGAGCATAAGGTCTCTTGTTCACTTATTATTCCAACACCTATCCCTCCAGTGTCGCAATTGTTTTCCCATGCGGATATAGTATATTCATTAGGTACTATAAAGTGTGGTAAGGCGCCTGGTTTGGATGATGTTCCAGCAGACCTATTCTTAACTGACATTGAAATCTAGTCAAGATATGTCACTATCATATCAAATGCAATGGCAACTGGGGCGCCAATCCCTGAGTCCTGGAAGGGTGCCATTGTAGTCCCGTTTTTTAAAAAGGGTGGTAGAGCCCTCCCCTGTAATTATAGGCCAATATGCCTAATAGACTGTGTGCAGAAAGTGTTTTGTCACTGCCTTCTGGGCAAGATTCAAGATTGGATGGCTGAACATGATATTCTTAGTCCTCTACAGGCTGGTGTTCGTAACAAAATATCCACTATTGAACAAGCCTTCAGGTTCTTGCTTCTATATTGGAAGACAGTTTTCATTGGCAAAGGGAACTTGTATGTCGCCTTTGTTGACTTAAAATCTGCATTTGATTTAGTCCCTCGTAACAAGCTGTGGGAAGTTCTTTCTCTGATGGGAATCCCCGAGCACATTCTTGCATTATTAATTCGACTTCATGAGGATAATTATGCACATGTTAGGTGGGATGACAAGGGGCAGCTAAATTGCAGAATCCAGGTGTCAAGGGGAGTACGCCAAGTGTGTGTCCTTGCCTCTACCTTGTTTTCTTTAAATATTAATAATATTGTCTCCTAATTACTTAGAGTGGAGGCTGATGCACCTTCAATAGGCACATATTCCGGTCCTGTTCTTTGCAGACGATACACTCCTGATATCTAAGACCCCAAGCGGATTACGAAAACTCCTCACATACTTTGAGGAATGTTGTTCCACACGGGGATTTGAAATCAATGCTTCCAAAACTAAATTAATGACGCTTAATCCTCACAGATCCTTCAGAGGAAAGTTTGTGCTTAAGGGTACCCCACTTGAAAAGGTGGACATATTTAGTTACCGGGGCCTAATATTAACAGCAAAATTGTCTTCGAAACCACATATGGCAAAGCAGGCATTAAAACTAAAGCAAACAACAGGGGTTTTAATAAAGGATTTTAATCTCTGACACAGTAAGCCAGTATACCCTGCACTACAAATATACAAAGCCAAGGCTGTGCGCTTGGCTCTTTATGGGCCTGAACTATGGGGTTATGCCAAAGGTCATGAACTAACAATCTGGGAAAATAATTTCTTAAGAAATCATGTGTCCCTCCCACCAAGCACTCCACTGTTTCCCCTTTTTAAGGACCTACGCATGAAGCGCATTGGCTACAAGGCTCACCTACATCCCCTCTTGTACTGGCGGTGTCTCTGGACCCCAGAGCTTGCCTCCTATACTGCAGCTCTGCAGGTCATTTTAGAAACTAACCGCTCTCATAGTATCCCGTGGCTCAGACACATCAAGGAGCTACTTTATTTGCCTGGGCTTAGTGAACTCTGGGATTCTCCAACCACTGCCTACTTTCCATCAAAAATCAACCTAAAAAAACGGTTTTGGAGGATGGTAGACTCCGAGGTACTGGGAGTAGCACTTCATACTACACTATCATGTAAATTTGTCAACATAAAAGAGAAGTGCAAATACGAGGCCTTCTGGGACATAATCACGGTGCCTAGAGAAAGGAAATTGTACTTCCAGTTCCGCATAAGTACCTTACCACTAAGATTACTTACCAGTTGCTAGTCATCTGAGGGCACAACTATTTGTCCAGCTTGCAAAGCACCTATTGAAAATCTCCCCTATGTTCTATCTGTCTGCCCTGCCTATGCTGTCTCTTGTAGGAAATGGTTGGCCCCGGCTTCTAGGTTGCTAGGAGTCTGTGGGGGTCATTACGACCCTGGCGGTCGGAGTCCGCCAGGGCTAAAGTGGCGTCCGTACCGCCAACAGGCTGGCGGTACGGAGACCCATATTATGACCGCGGCGGTAGCGCCGCGGTCGCACCGCCGGGGCCAGCGGTTTCCCGCCGTTTTAGCCCCGGTGGTGATAATCCGCCAGGGCAGCGCTGCAAGCAGCGCTGCCCTGGAGATTATGACTCCCCTACCGTCAGCCTGTTTCTGGCGGTTTGCATCGCCAGGAAGAGGCTGGTGGTAAGGGGAGTCCTGGGGCCCCTGGGGGCCCCTGCACTGCCCATGCCACTGGCATGGACAGTGCAGTGGCCCCCTAACAGGGCCCCGTGCAGCTTTTCACTGTCTGCATAGCACACAGTGAAAAGCTCGACGGGTGCTACTGCACCCGTCGCACGGCCGCAACACCGCCGGCTCCATTAGGAGCCGGCTCCTATGTTGTGGCCGCATCCCCGCTGGGCCGGCGGGCATAAACTAGGTTTGCGCCCGCCGGCCCAGCGGGGATGTTGTAATGGGGACCGCGGGAGTGCGGTTACAGCTTGGCTAAGGTTGTAATGACCCCCAGTATGTCCAATGTAGCCCTTCGAATTCTTAGATCAGATACTTGCTTGACGCTGGATATCGCCGTTGCCAAGTTCCTTGGGGCTAGTTAGAATGCTAGAGACAATTTTTTATCTGTATAATAGTTTTAGTAACAATGTATTAAAATCACTTAGGTTTTATCATTCTTATTTTATTTACATGTATTGTACATATTTTATATAATTACTGTGTATTTATTGTTGCTGCTATGTACTTTTATGGCCCTTGTGGGCGAAATAAAGTTCTCTTTGACTGACTGACTGACTTGAAGGTATTAAGTGATTTTCAATGAGGTCTGGATGAATCGGATACCCTCCTTGACTTGTACTAATCAGAGATACCTATATAACCTATTGATTGATTGATCTACAGGAAGTATCAGATTTTTGGTTTTCTTCACACTTCCTCATTAGAAATAAGAATGGATTATTTCTGTGACATTTACAGAGTGATCACAAAGTACCCATTCACAGCTCCCAGCAAGGATGTCAGAAGACCCAGAAGCCAAACTAGAAATATCACAAAGCCACAAAGAGGGCAAAAGGGCTTATTTCTTAAAATCCATATAAGAGGAACCTCACAGATCTAGACTAGAGAAATCTTCAATATTTTTCAAGAACTGATAAATCCAGACGTCTTTACAACACTGCAACAATGCTGTGTACTTCTAAAAAGGGAAATATGAAATTTTCAAGAGAGCATCTGTTAGAATCGGAGTAGGTAATGAGCTTATAACATGGCTTTGGAACATGCATGCACAAAACAGTGAATCACAACTCTTGTTCATTACCTCCCTTGCGTGATAATGTGATTAACACATTGTTCCTGGAAGGGTTAATTCCTAAACCAGTCATGAAATTTATTATCACAGCCCTTCTAGACACAAATGCAGTCCCAATGACCCTTGACAATCTCCAATCTTATTTTCTCCAGCAAAATCCTACATAAGGAAATCATGACTCAAATACATGTAGAAAACATATTGCCTTCTACATGATCATTAATCAAGATTTCAACCCTCAAAAGTCAAGATGTTCTAAGAGTCAGACCACCTCAGAGCTATGGCAGGACTTCATAACTGAGGCACAGCAGAGACCCTGGGTGCCAGGGAAGGGTCATTCGGTACCAAGCAGATCTTTGGACATCAGTGAGATGGGAAGGTGCCAGAGAGAGCTTTCAGGTACCAGGGAGAGTGGCAGGAACCAGAGAGACCTCCCTGGTATCAGAAGGATCCACAGTTAACACTGCTGACCTTGTGGTACCAGGTGACATCTGACAATCTGCTCAGGTGCCAGGCAGATCTTCTGGCAGGAGACACAGTTTCAGGTACCAAGGAAAGTGGTAGGAACCAGAGGGAACTCTCACGTTTTAGAAGAAACCGCTAGTCAGTAAATAGAGCCGTTTGGCACTAGGTGACATCTGACAGGGTGCTTGTGTACCAGGCTGATCTTTGGGCACCATACACAGCTATCAGGTACCAGGGAGAATGGCAGGCAGCAGAGAGAGCTCTCTTAGCACTGGGTCTAGGTTCCACATGGAAGGAAGACCTCTTGGGCACCACCCAGAACTCCCATGCATTGAGCAGAGGTGACACTAAGCTTTTAAATTTTGTGTGCTACTGTGTGTTTGAAATGACCTCTCTGCAGGGTCACCCCCAAACTTTTTCCCTTCCTCCTCTTCTTTTTCTGACCTCATTTTTGCTGGCTTTAGGACTCTGCGCACTTTACCACTGCTAACCAGTGCTAAAGTGCATATGCTCTCTCCCTTAAGCATGGTAGTATAGGTTCATACCCAGTTGGCATATTTGATCTACTTGTAAGGCCCTAGTAAAGTGCACTACACGTGCCCAGCGTCTGTAAATTAAATGCTGCTAGTGGGCCTGCAGCACTGATTGTGCCACCTACATAAATAGCCCCTTAACCATGTCTCAGGCCTGCCATCGTAAGGCCTGTGTTTGTAGTTTCCCTGGCACTTTGATTTGGCATTTAAAAGTACTTCCCAAGCCTTAAACTCCCCTTTTTCTACATATAAGTGACCTCTAAGGTAGACGCTAGGTAACCCATAGGGCAGGGTGCTAAGTAAGTAAAAGGCAGGACATGTACATGTGTTGTTTATATGTCCTGTTAGTGGAAAACTCCTAAATTTGTTTTCCATTACTGTGAGGCTTGCTGCTTTCATAGGCTAGCATTAGGACTACCCTCATATGATGTTCGAGTGGTAGATTCTGAACAGAAAGGATTAACCAGGTCATAATTAGTATGGCAAGAATGGTAATAGAAAATCTTGCTTATTGGTGAGGTTTGATGTTATATTACTATTTTAGAAATGCCACTTTTAGAAAGTGAGCTTTTCTCTGCACTTAAAATACATCTGTGTCCTGCAGCCTCTCTCCAATCTACATCTGGGCTGGACTGTTTGACAGCTCCCTTCTGCATTTCCCCCAAATTAGCACAAACACAGGATACTCAGTCACACTTGCACTCATCTGCATACTGAATGGGTCTTCCCTGGGCTGGAAGGGTGGAGGGGACTGACACATACATTTCAAAAGGTAGTGGCCTGCCCCCACACAATGGACTGCCAAACCCCCTACTGGGACCCTGGCAGACAGACATGTACAGAAAGGGGACCTTGTGCACTTCAAAACCACTCTTTGAAGTCTCCCCCACTTCAAAGGCATTTTTGGGCATATAAACTGGGTCTCTGTCCCCACCATCTCACACACTTCTGGACCTAAACCTGCAACCTGTCAAGAGGCACTGACTGGTTGCCCAAAGGACTCATCTGTACTGCTTTGCTGTGAAGGACTGCTGCCCTGCTGTTGCCCTACTGCCCTCTGACTTGGATTGAGCTTGCCTCTTGTTTTCTGAAGTCTCAGGGCCAAAAAGACTTCATCTCTTCAAGAAAACTCCCAGTGCGCTAAAAATCACCACACAGCCTGCCGGAAATGATGCACAGCCTGCCCCGCGATGAGGAAATCCACAGCCAGAACCACGCAGCCCAACTTCCTGAGCGAAGATTGACGCAACGCCTGCATTGCGACTGGAAATTCGACACACAGCCCTACCGGATCGACGCAAAGCTAAGCTGAAAAGTTGCAGCCCGACTTCCTGAGTGAGAAATCGACGCAGCGCATGCCTTGCAACAAAAAAATTGACGCATTGCCAACCAAATCGATGCAACGCCTGTGACTTCTTTCCGCACGCCCAGGATTTTCCCCGCATCGTCCATGGGCATCAAAAGATCCCTGCATCGCATTGAGGAACCAAGACTATGTGCCAGAAACCGACGCAAAGCCCCTTGCAAAATGGAAAGAAACGACACAACGTCTGTACCGCATCAGAAAATTTGACGCACACCTTATTTTTCCACACATCTCCTCCTTTGCGGTCTTCGTGCGTGGTAATTTTGACGCAAACCAGGTACTTTGTGCAAATAAGAGACAACTGTTGATTTCTAAGATTTAAGACTCTTTTTAATCTTGCAAAAGTGATATCTCAACTTGTGCTTACTGAATCTTTATCGTTTTGACACTAATTTAACCAGATCAATATCTTATATTTTTCTAAACCTGTGTGGTATACTTTTGTGGTGTTTTCAATGTGTTACTGTATGGTTTATTGCACAAATACTTACACATTGCCTTCTAAGTTAAGCCTGACTGCTTGGATTGTGTGTGACTTACCCTGACTAGGACTGTGGTCACTATTTGGACAAAGGGGAATACCTAAGCCAACTAGAGGCCCATTTCTAGCACTGTGCATATGGGTAAGTGTGTATGTTTGGGGGTAACAGTGTGTCTGTGAGAGACAGCATGTGCATGTGGGGTGCATGTGTGTGTGTGTGTGTCTAAGTGAAAGTGACAGAATCAGTGGAGGGAGTCAGTGAGCAACAATAAGTGATCAGAAGAGTGAGTGTTAGAAATGGGGTTTCTAATTGTCAGTCGGTTTGCACCCTGTCCAAGTAGGGACCCTCACTCTAGTTAGGATAAGGGAGGTACCTGCTCAGATAACCCCTGCTCACCCGCTTGGTAGCTTGGCATGAGCTGTCAGGCTTATCTCAGAAGCAATGTGTAAAGCACTTGCACATAACACACAGTAATAGAGTGAAAACACTATAAAAGGACACCACACCAGTTTTAGAAAAATTGCCAATATTTATCTATATA
This sequence comes from Pleurodeles waltl, assembly GCF_031143425.1. Lineage (NCBI taxonomy): Eukaryota > Metazoa > Chordata > Amphibia > Caudata > Salamandridae > Pleurodeles > Pleurodeles waltl. The sequence goes on along the minus strand of NC_090448.1, from coordinate 252,919,498 downwards.
AAACAAGACTCAATACCATAGAAATCCAACATACAGTAGTAAAATATGAATTCTGCAAGATTTACTCAAAAATACAGTTCCTTGAAGTTGATAGCTCCACCTGGGGCTATCACGGCATCGTGATCAACAAAACCAACACTTCAGGCCGGCTGCAGCATCGCAGGCCAGCTACACTGTCACGAAGACCCGCAAATAGCACCTTTGGAATTGCAAGGCAACGTGATTCCCGCAGTGAGCTCTGGAGAGCTGCGTCACTGGTGTTGCGGTGTCAGTTCCGGAGTCGTTGTGGGAGTCATCGGCCCTTGAAGTCACACACATTGCAGATCGAACTCCGGGCTGATGAAGTCAGGAACGCTGGTGTGGGTGGTGTCAGGGCTGCGGTGTGAAGCAGGAAGATGCGACGTGTGGTGTCCACAGGTGACAGTGCAGGCAGCGGCTCGGTGACAGTGTTCAGCGGCATCGGTGAGACCAGGGCTGCGATGTGAAGTGGGGTGGGGCGGTGCGACGTGTGGTGTCACCAGGTCACAGTGCAGGCAGTGGTGGCGTCATTACTGAAGCGCTGTCGTCAGAGGCCCAAGCCGGCAGTGTGGGATGGGATGGTGCTTTGTGACCCTCACGAGCGGTGTCCACAGTGCGGGCAGGGATGCCTGGTGATGACACTGGAGTCTATGGTGCTGATGTCGGTGGACCGGAGCTGCGTGCAGGACGGGACGGGTCTTTGTGTACCTCGCGAGCCGTGTCCACAGGCCACGGTGCAGGCAGCAGTGCAAGGGCCAGCAGGAGCAGTGTCGTCGGAGATGCCCAGGCTGCGGTGTGAGCAAGGCAATGCCAGAATGCGGGCCCCACAAGTCGCGGTTCGAGCAGCGGCTTGATGAAGCATCTGATGACGACGTTGGTGAGACCAGGATCACAGTGCGAAGTGGGGCAGTGAGGCTTGTTGTGGCGTTGGCAGGGCATGGTGCAGGCCAGCAGCGTTGTTGGTGGCGTCGCTGTGGTTTCTCCTCGTGAACAGCACAAAACACAGTTTGCAGTGCTGCAGGTCGAGGAAACTGAAGTCTTTGGTGTCCCTGAAACTTTCAACAGGAAGCAAGCTCTACTCCACACCCTTGGAGAACTTTCTCAAGCAGGACACACAACAAAGTTCACCCTTTGCACTATTTTCGGCAGAAGCAGCAACTGCAGGCCAATCCAGCAAAGCAACACAGCAAAGGGACATCCTCCTCCTGCTCTTCAGCTCTTCTCCTGGGCAGAGGTTCTTGATTCCAGGAAGATTCTAAAAGTCTGGGGTTTTGGGTCCAATACTTATACCCCTTTCTGCCTTTGAAGTTGGCAAACTTCAAAGCAAAGTCCCAAGTGTTTGCAAGATCCATCCTTGTCCATGCCAGGCCCCAGACACACACCAGGGGGTTGGAGACTGCATTGTGTGAGGGCAGACACAGTCCTTTCAGGTGTAAGTGACCACTCCTCCCTCCACTCTAACTCAGATGGCTCATCAGGATATGCAGGCTACACCCCAGCTCCCTTTGTGTCACTGTTTAGAGGAGAGGTGTAAACAGTCCAACTGTCAAACTGACCAGATGGGGAATCCACATATAGGCAGAGTTACTGAATGGTTTAAGCAAGAAAATGCCTACTTTATAAAAGTGGCATTTTCAAACTCACAATCCAAAAACCAACCTCACAAAAAGATATATTTTTAAATTGTGTCTTCTGGGACCCTAAAATCCATATTTCTATCTGCTCTCAAAGGGAATCTGCACTTTAAAATTATTTAAAGGCAGCCCCTATGTTAACCAATGAGAGAGATAGGCCTTGCAACAGTGAAACCCGAATTTGTGTCAAAGCCCAGCTCACCTGAGTCCTTGTTCAGTTCTGATGGAGGTTGAAGACAATCCGACCCCACCCTGAAACTGCTTGTTCCAGCACACTAGTTTTTAAAACAGTGCACTAAGAACAGAAGCTCAAGGGAAGGGGGAAGTGGATAAAATAAAATAAAGAGACAACACCGTTCTTGCGTTTCCACTGTTGAAGTGCTGCACAAATCTGCGGCCCTCTCTGACTTCTGTAGAAACTAGTGCCTAATGAAACATAAACAAAGAACAGATAAGTACAACCTATTCCTAACTGGGTTCCTGACTATCCCTTTATTTATTAAAACATTTCTTCTAAAAGCACCTCTTGGATCCTGGTCTCTAGTTTCCAGGTTTGGAATGTGTTACTGCTCTGGGATGTGCTTTCTATTACTCTAAAGCTTCTAAAACATTAAACAAATACCGTTATCAGAATTACCAATATCAAACATTCATCTTAATATAACTAAAGCCTAAATTCCCAATAGCAGACTCACTTTTCCCATATTTCCAGAATCTTTTATAAAACAAATACTGTACTTTTACGTCAAAATACAGCATGTAATTTGTGCAAGTCCTTGATTTACTGTTTGCCTCACAAAGTTCCGCAAAGTATTCTTGTAACGAAGAGTTTGAATCACAATGTTCGTGGAAGGTATCTTGTTTCAAATTGTCTATACACGAATCCAGAAATTGTTGTCAAAGTTCTTTCAGGTAATAAAAGTTTTGCACTTACTTGTTGCTGGCAAGAGATACTGATCAGTCTAACCTTGTCTTCTTTCTCTTTTGCAGGTTGCTTGTAGGAGAGAGGCTGAGGCAAGGAGGAACCGGAAACCGGAAGAAGGAAGAGCCAGCAGCTGCGCCCATTGAAGCCAATGAAAGTCTGTAGAGAGCAGGAGTGCCAGCGCCGAGGGATCTGTCCTCAGGTAAGCGGGAGGTAGACGAGCACAAGCACTGGGTGAGGCTCGGGGCTGCCTTTTATAGACAGGGCTGGGTGTGGTCCTCACATGCTGCACATGTTCTTGAAAGGTGTGCAGAGTTTCAGTTATTATGCAAATGAGTTAAATTAACACATGGCCTAGAGCGGAGTGTTTTAAAGAAGCCTTGGTAAAAGCAAGGCCCAATGTGTAAACAAAACAGCACATTAAACAACATACACAGAAGCCTAGGGGGGGGGGAAGGTGAGATAACAAGAAAGGCTTTCAATGGTAAGTTTAAAAGGGAGCTATTACAGAACCCACTAGTGCAGTGAGAGGGGACATGCTCTTTGCTGAGCACAAACCCTAACAGTTGCCCCCTCAAAGGCCCTCCTACAGGACGGGGTTTTCCTGGATTTTTTAAATAAAACCGTCTAATCAGCTGTGGGGCATGTACATATGATGCTGGTTCCCATGAATTCTCAGATTCATCATATCCTTTCCATTCTACTAAATAAAACAGACGTCCACTAATTCTTTTTGAGTCTTTTATGCTTTTCACTTCATATTCTAGATTTCCCTTAATTGGTATGGGTGGAGGTGGTGGTTCAGGTCGGGTTTTTGGATTGTACGGCTTAAGCAAGGACACATGGAATGTAGTATGTACTGGATATTCTTTTGGTAAATCTAATTTTACTGTTACCGGGTTTACTATGGCAGTTATACTAAAGGGTGCAATGAAACGTGGTTGCAGCTTTCGGGATCCCTCTATGTTTAGGTTCTTTGTGGAGAGCCATACCTTGTCACCGATTTTATACATTGGGGCCTCAGATCTGTGTTTGTCTGCTTGTCTTTTCATGCTTTCCTTGTACTTTAATAAATGTTTCCTGGCTTTGTCTTGTATGTCACCTAACCTCGTTAGTCTATCCGTTACTGTAGGTAACAGAGAATCTTCTAACAAAATGGGTATAGCTCTTGGATGATACCCCTGCAAGAAATAGAATGGTGAGCAAAGTAGAGCTGAATGCTCAGTATTATTATAAACAAACTCCGCTACAGGGAGAGCTTCCAACCATTCACTAGAATAATCAGCCAATAAACAACATAGCGTTTGAAGTAAGGTTTGGTTCAGTCGTTCAGTCTGTCCATCTGTCTCTGGGTGGAAAGCAGTGGATAATGCCACATCTATTTTCAGTTTTTTACATAATTTTTTCCAAAATTTAGAGTTGAACTGGCTCCCTCGGTCTGACACCACTTTGCTTGGCAAACCATGTAAACGCACAATTTCCCTTATAAAAATATCTGCAAATTCTGCCGCCGTGGGTAATTTCCGTAATGGTACAAAATGTGCCATTTTAGATAAAAAAATCCACTATAACCAACACTGTTGTGAAAGATTTTACAGGTGGTAAACCTACAATAAAGTCTACGCTCACAGTGTGCCAAGGTTGTTTGGGTGTTGGCATTGGTATTAACAAGCCGTCAGGGGCCTTATGAGAAGATTTATGTCTTGCACAAATTGGACAGGTAGTGACAAATTGCTTAATGTCCTTTCTTATAGTGTCCCACCAAAAGTGTTTTTGCACATTTTCCAGGGTTTTTACCCAACCAGGATGACCTGCCAACGGTGAGGCGTGATGCCAAATTATCACCTGTGTTTGTAATTCAGAGGTGGGCACTAACAGCATGTTGTCGTGATACAATAAACCTCGTTGTATTGTGTTATGGGAATCCTTTAACCAATCCTGAGGTGCTATTTGCATGTGTGCATTATATAGATCTGTGATTAAATCCTTCTGTTGTACTGGTGCCAAAAACTTTTGGGGAGGAATAATGGGTTCTCCTATTTTATCTTGTTTCATGTCTGAGGTATGTCCGTATCTAGATAACACATCAGATTGAATTTGTTGTGCACCTGGTCTATAGGTTATTACAAAGTCAAATGTGCTAAAAAAAATTAACCAGCGCATCTGACGTGGTGTTAGTGCTTTAAGTGATCCAAAAAACTGTAGGTTCCTATGGTCAGAAAAGATTGTAACTGGGTACTTGGCTCCCATTAAATGGTGCCTCCATTCTGAAAAGGCTACTTTGATAGCTAGTAGTTCCCTTTCAGCCACAGTGTAATTTTGTTCAGCTGGTAATAACTTTTTGGAATAGAAGGCTATAGGATGTAACTGGCCATCTACTGCATCTCGTTGAGAGAGAACTCCTCCTAAAGCTACTTGTGAAGCATCCGCTTCAACAAAAAAAGGCAAGTCAGGATCAGGATGTTTCAGAATTGGGGCTGAAGTGAACTTTTGTTTTAGGAGTTGAAAGGCGTGTGCCGCCTCATCAGTCCAAATAAATCGTTGCCCTTTCCGCAACAAGGTAATTATTGGGGCCGCAATGTCTGCAAAATGTGCAATAAACCTCCTATAAAAATTGGCGAAACCCAGAAATTTCTGAATATCTTTTACAGAGGATGGTTCTGGCCAATCAGCAATAGCACTGATTTTCTTTACATCCATAGTTATTCCTTGAGGTGACAGGCAGTATCCTAAAAAGTCCACCTTGCTGACATTAAAAGTACACTTTTCTAACTTAGCAAAAAGATGATTTTCTTTTAACTTTGATAATACTGCACGAACATGTTGGGTATGTTCTTCTGAGTTCTTAGAGTAAATGAGGATGTCGTCTATGTATACTATGACACAAACATCCAGGAATTCGTGTAGGACCTCATTTATAAAGAACTGAAAGGCCGCAGGGGCATTACATAACCCAAAGGGCATTACTGTGTACTCAAATAAACCAAACTTTGTCTTGAAAGCTGTCTTCCACTCATCCCCCTCTTTTACTCGGACCAGGTGGTAAGCTCCCCGCAGATCTAGTTTAGTGTATACAGTAGAATGTCTTAATTGATCCAACAACACAGGTATTAGAGGAAGAGGATATTTATTCTTTATTGTAGCCTTATTTAGTCCTCTATAATCGATACACGCGTGCAGGGATTTATCCGGCTTTGGGATAAAAAAGAGTGGAGATGACACCGGAGATGTGGAATGACAGATGAACCCAGACTGTAGTAGGTCATCTAGGTAGGTTCTTAAGTATTTGGTTTCTTCGTCAGTCAAAGCATATACTCTGTTATTAGGTAAAGGGGCCCCTGGGATAAGATCTATACGACAGTCATAAGACCTATGTGGGGGCAGCGCACTAGCCTTTACTGGATCAAAGACGTCTTTGAAGTCAGAATATTCAGGAGGGAGACTTGGTTCATCTTGTGTAACACTAGCACAGTGTAATACTGTGCTCTGTTCTGTACCTGCTTCTTGATAGCAATTGGTTCTACAGAAAGAGGAATCCAAAGTACCAGTTCTATTCACCCAATCAATTTTTGGGTTATGAGTTGTTAACCAGGGTACCCCGAGAATCAAACCAAAATTAGGAGTATCTATCAGATCAAAGCTAATCACCTCTGTGTGCCCGTTCTGACAGACCATAACAAGTGGACTTGTTTGTTTTGTGATTAATCCAGAGGTCAATTCTGACCCATCCACTGCACATACTGCTTCTGGACAAGGCTTTAGGCACATAGGAAGTCCTAAGTTTTCAGCTAACTTATTATCCACAAAATTTCCTGTCGCGCCTGAGTCCAGTAGGACAGGGAGAGAATGCCTCACTTGGGTAGTAACAATTAAAACGACCTGAATTATGAAATGTCTAGGTATGTGCGGTACCATGAAGGCTGCAGCATTAGAGGTTTGATTAAGATGTTTTCTCGAACAAGTAACCTCTCCCCTTGTCGAGTTTAATCGTTTCCCGATTCAGTTAAGGAGGTGGAGGAAACAGAACCCTTTCGTGGATTTTTAGGCTTTACTGGACATTCTCTGGCAAAGTGACCTGCCCTTCCACAATATAAACATAATTGAAGTTTTCTCCTTCTTTCTTTTTCCTCTGATGTGAGTGGACCTCTGAGTGTCCCTATTTGCATAGGCTCAGGTTCAGGGAGTTTATTATCTGGGTCTTTCTTCTTGTGTCTAATAAAAGTTAACCGTGATTCCAGTTTGTATTTATCTCCCTTTCTTTCTCCTAGTCTATGTTCTAATTTCACAACTAAATCTACAAAGTCCGAATAGTCTTCTGGCAAATCAACGATATGAGCCAGCGCGTCTTTTAACTCGTCTCTCAAACCTTTATAGAAAAGGGAGACACGCTTTTCTTCTGGCCACTGTGTCTCGGTGAGTAAACGATTAAAACTAGTGAGATAGGTCAATAAATCCTTGTTACCTTGTTTAAGATTTAAAAGCTCATTATCACTTGCCTGCATGAAAGTGTGGTATTGCAAAAAGGCTGGTCATGGTACGTTTAAATTGATTCCAATTATGGAGGATGGGATCATCTCTCTCCACCAAAGGAATTGACCAATTGGCTGCTGTGCCACCCAAATAAGACAAGACGAATGCCACTTTCGTAGCATCAGTAGGGAACTGTTGTGGCTTACAAACGAAGTGTAATTGACATTGATTGATAAAAACATGGAATTTGTTACTATCTCCATGAAAACGTTCAGGTGCTGCTAAGGGCACAGCATTAGGAACATTAACAGCGACCTCAACTGGGGGAGGCAAAGTTGTATGTTTTGATGGCGCCCCTGTCTCTGAGGAGGTTTTAAACAAAGGCGTAAAAGCTGTGTTCCACTGAGATACCCTAAATTTATACCTGCTTAAATCCTGTTTTACAGAGGTATTCTCCATCTTTAATCTCTCTATTTCCTCTTGCATATGTTGCAAGATGCCAGACACTGATTCATTATGAGCCAAATCCTCATTTAGGGCCTGCGCCATATCCGTGACGTCAATGCCCTCTATTTCTTCCCCGATATTCATCGTCCACCAGAACTGAATTTTTTTTTTTTTTTTTTTTAAGGCTTGTGCTTCTGTCAAAGCCCAGCTCACCTGAGTCCTTGTTCAGTTCTGATGGAGGTTGGAGACAATCCGACCCCACCCTGAAACTGCTTGTTCCAGCACACTAGTTTTTAAAACAGTGCACTAAGAACAGAAGCTCAAGGGAAGGGGGGAAATGGATAAAATAAAATAAAGAGACAACACGTTCTTGCGTTTCCACTGTTGAAGTGCTGCACAAATCTGCGGCCCTCTCTGACTTCTGTAGAAACTAGTGCCTAATGAAACATAAACAAAGAACAGATAAGTACAACCTATTCCTAACTGAGTTCCTGACTATCCCTTTATTCATTAAAAATGTTCTTCTAAAAGTACCTCTTGGATCCTGGTCTCTAGTTTCCAGGTTTGGAATGTGTTACTGCTCTGGGATGTGCTTTCTATTACTCTAAAGCTTCTAAAACATTAAACAAATACCGTTATCAGAATTACCAATATCAAACATTCATCTTAATATAACTAAAGCCTAAATTCCCAATAGCAGACTCACTTTTCCCATATTTCCAGAATCTTTTATAAAACAAATACTGTACTTTTACGTCAAAATACAGCATGTAATTTGTGCAAGTCCTTGATTTACTGTTTGCCTCACAAAGTTCCGCAAAGTATTCTTGTAACAAAGAGTTTGAATCACAATGTTCGTGGAAGGTATCTTGTTTCAAATTGTCTATACACGAATCCAGAAATTGTTGTCAAAGTTCTTTCAGGTAATAAAAGTTTTGCACTTACTTGTTGCTGGCAAGAGATACTGATCAGTCTAACCTTGTCTTCTTTCTCTTTTGCAGGTTGCTTGTAGGAGAGAGGCTGAGGCAAGGAGGAACCGGAAACCGGAAGAAGGAAGAGCCAGCAGCTGCGCCCATTGAAGCCAATGAAAGTCTGTAGAGAGCAGGAGTGCCAGCGCCGAGGGATCTGTCCTCAGGTAAGCGGGAGGTAGACGAGCACAAGCACTGGGTGAGGCTCGGGGGCTGCCTTTTATAGACAGGGCTGGGTGTGGTCCTCACATGCTGCACATGTTCTTGAAAGGTGTGCAGAGCTGGGTGTGGTTTGAAGAGCTGGGTGTGGTCCTCACATGCTGCACATGTTCTTGAAAAGTGTGCAGAGTTTCAGTTATTATGCAAATGAGTTAAATTAACACATGGCCTAGAGCGGAGTGTTTTAAAGAAGCCTTGGTAAAAGCAAGGCCCAATGTGTAAACAAAACAGCACATTAAACAACATACACAGAAGCCTAGGGGGGGGGGGGGGAAGGTGAGATAACAAGAAAGGCTTTCAATAGTAAGTTTAAAAGGGGGCTATTACAGAACCCACTAGTGCAGTGAGAGGGGACATGCTCTTTGCTGTGCACAAACCCTAACAATTTGGTAGTATTTCACTGTTAGGACAAGTAAAACACACCAGTACATGTCCCACCTTTTAAATACACTGCACCCTGCCCATGTGGCTACCGAGGGCCTGCCTTAGGGGTGCCTTACATTTATAAAAAGGGAAGGTTTAGGCCTGGCAAGTGGGTACACTTGCCAAGTTGAATTGGCAGTTTAAAACTGCACACACAAACTCTCCAGTGGCAGGTCTGAGCCATGTTTACAGGGCTACTGATGTGGGTGGCACAGCAGTGTTGCAGGCCCACTAGCAGCACTTGATTTACAGGCCCTGGAACCGCTAGTGCACTGTGCTAGGGACTTACCAGTAAATCAGATATGCCAATCATGGATAAACCAATCACCAATACAATTTACATAGGGAGCACCTGCATTTTAGCACTGATCAGCAGGGGAAAAGTGTGCAGAGACAATAAACCAGCAAAAACAGGGTCCAGTATACCATAAAAACAGGAGGTCAGAAGGCAAAAAGACAGGGGAGATACGCCAAAAAGCTGCCAGGTCTAACAGTGAATATGAGTATGAATGAATGATGGTGAGTGAGAATGACAGTGAGTGTTTATGCTACTGTGAGGGAGACTGACAATGAGTCATACTGCGTAACATTGAGTGAGTCAGTCTGAGTGAGCCAGAATGAGTGAGACAGAGTGACAATCAATTATACTGATTTTGGCAAAGTGAGTGAATGAGTGGGACTGAGAAGGAACAAATAAAAATGATTGAGACTAGGTGAGTCAGTGTAAAGAACGAATCAGAGAAAGCTTGATTGAATGTGAGTGAAATGAGTGAAACTAAATGACTCTGGCTGAGAATGAGTGAAACTGAGTGAGAGAATGAGTGAGATTGTGTGAGACAGAGAAAGAGTGAGACTGAGTGAGTTAGAAAATGAGTGAGAATGAGTGAGTTGGATTAAGTGGACTAAGTAGAAACAAGTGAGACTTCTGGAGACTAGGGGAGCCAGAGTGAGACTGAGTGATAGGGGAATCAGAGTGAGATTACGTTAGAGTGAGTGAGGCTGAGTGAGAATGAATGAGATTTAGTGAGACTGAGTTAGACTGAGAATGAGTAAAACTAAGTGAGTGAGTCAGAGTGAAAATAAGCCAGAGTGAGTGAGAGTGGGACTTAGTGAGCCACCAGCCATAACCCACTGAGAAGTCAAGATTTCTCGCTGGAATTAGATTCACAGGTTACAGACCACCATTTTTAAGGGTCACCAGTTGCCACAGCTGGTTTGGAATATGTCAGCAGATTAAGGAGCATTTCAATGGCAAATGTACAGCTATCTGACCAGAATTGCCTAAATTATCATAATGCACAAAAAAAGCACAATACATCATGTACTTCAGTTTAAATAATAATTTGGCCCAGGGATTTTTTCAGACCAGTTTTCTTTCACTGCTACAAATGTCACATTTCCATAACGAAAAGATGCATTTATATTTCTATGCCTGTGGTGTGCTTTAAATATGCACAATTAAATTGAAAAGAAAGTTTACAGCAACACTTTCATGTGCAAAATTCAACTATCATAAAGGTGTTTTGGGGAAATGGAGAAGCATAACCATACAGTTAAACATATTGCCTTAAACCTTTCCGTGCTGAGGACGGTTGGCAGTCGTCCTCAGTCACGGTGCTTGGCAGGAACGGTCAATAGGTGTCTCCAGGCAAGCATTCCCTTGGTTTGATCTGTTCCTGTTGCTGCACTAGGCCCAGCCACACAGGTGGGGCAGCATTTTTATTGACACAGGTGGGCACATGCTGGGAGTTAGGAATTTTGTGGACTCCTGCAGATTCTGGAAGTTTCCATCACAGAAAAATAAGGAAAATGGATGATTTCAGGAAAAGTGTGAAGTTTGCAGGGCATTATGGTTAAGAAAACCTCATGGGATCCACACAAGTGACACCGTCCTGGGTTCCCCTAGTTGTCTAGTTTTCAAAAGTGTACAGGTTAACAAAATTTCCCTAGGTACCAGCTGTGGTAGGGTCACAAATCTAGAGCTACCCACATTGGAAAAACAAGGGCAGTTTTTGGTGCGCTGCATACATGATTTGTTTTGGTCCATTTCCTTTTGTAGGTACTACGTCTACCCACACAAGTGAGGTACCATTTTTATTGAGAATCTTGGGGGAATGCTGGGTGGAAGGAATTTTGTGGTTCCCCACAGTTTCCAAAACTTTCCATCACAGAAATGTGAGGAAAATGTGTTTTTTAGACAATTTTTGAGGTTTGCAAAGGATCCTGGATGAAAGAACCAGGTGAGAACCCCACAAGTCACCCCATGCTTGATTTCCCTAGGTGTCTAGTTTTAAAAAATGTACAGGTTTGCTTGGTTTTCCTAGGTGCCGGCTGAGCTAGAGCCTAAAATCCACAACTAGGCACTTTGCAAAAAACGAGTCAGTTTTCAGAGGAAAAATATGATGTGCCCACATTGCTTTTATGGGGGTGGGGTCCTGTCACAGGCACTAGGCTTACCCACACAAGTGAGGTACCATTTTTATCCGGAGACATGGGGGAATGCCAGGTGGAAGGAAGTTTGAAAGCACAAAAAATAGGCAAAATGTGCTACATCTCTTAAAATGTCAAAACTGTGTTGAACAATCCACAAACCCTGGATACCTTTAGAATTCCCAGGATGTTGGGAAAAAAAGGACGCAAATTTGGCGTGCATAGTTATGGGCGTCTAAGCACGAATTATGCCAAATAACCAAAAAAGTCTTAGCACAGGAGGGGGGAAAGGCCTAGCAGTGAAAGGGTTAAGCAATATTTATGTGTTTCTACACACCATTGATAGGGTGACCAGATATCCCGGATTTCCCCAGACAGTCCCGGTTTTTAGCGGACTGTCCCCATGTCCCGATGCTTCTCTTAATTTTAAATAAATGTCCCGGTTTTTAGGAAAAAGGTCTGATTATTAAATAAATGCCCTGGTTTTTGGGACAAAAGTCAGATCATCTAGGGAAGGATAAATTAAAGACAACTACAAAATATGAAATAATTAAAGTAATTTATCTGTTACTATCAGGCAGCACAGTCCCCTGTCTGCTCCCAGCAGAGAGAGGGAGTGGAGAGCAGAGAGAGGCTGGTGGGGAGCGGGTTAGGGGTATAGGGTGGGAGGTCAAGCCATAGCTAATTATGGGCGAATACAAAGCGCTCAGTCCATTCTGTAATCTCTCTTTGGGCTTCAAACCACGCCCATGTAATGTCAGTCACTTACATTGGTTCGTAGGCTTGCCTTTTCAAATTCGCTTTCTTTCATTTGTGAAAGGCATGCATACATCATGCCTTTTACGGCATTTAGCCCACCTACACAGCACTGATAAACTACTAAAAACATGCGAGGATGATGTTTTCAGCCTGGGGTCTGGAATACTTTATCTGTTTATTTTCCACGGAGCGCGATCGCGCTGCACTTTACATAGCACGATTGCGCTGCGTTTTGTTTTTTTCTTTACAACACTAATAGCTCTAACTCGAGCAAATGCGAGACCCGTTGCATTGAAAATGTTTGTTTTATGTATGTGGGCTTGTGTGTGTGTGCGAGCACATACACATATATAGGCACACAAACGCAAAAAAAACAGGAAAGGCCAGATATAAATGTGAGAGTAAAGTCTTTAGTCCTTCTTTTATGTGTGACCTTTCCCCGTTTTTGCTCCTCAAAATCTGGTCACCCTAACCCAGAGGTTCCCAATCTGTGCGCCGTGGCACCCTGGTGCGCCTCCAAAACTACCCAGGGGCGCCACGACGTGAATCCTCAATATTCCGAGTGCAATTTATTTCGTTTTTCAAGCTGGCTTTCAAACATGTTTTGCTAAGATGAAACTCCCTCTAGTACCACTAGATGGCAGTGCGACATGCAAAATAGCACAGGAATTGCTCCTATCTGTCAGAACAGTTAACACAAATTTTGAGCAATGCAGAAATAAAAACAGAGGCACGTTTTGGACTTTAGCATGTACGATGTCACTTTTAAGGAAATTGTGGTATTGTTTTAATAATATATTTTAATTAATCCTGAAGGGCACTGTTTTTAGTCTTGTTAATGTTAGTTGGTGGGAAGACGTTTTAACATCTCTTGTAGTGTATGAATAAGTTGTTATAACTATGATAGAATGGAACATGTTTCATGCATAAATGTGTTTTTACTTTTTTGATATGGTGTTATGTGGACCTCCATCAGAGTTTTGTACCATAATAAAAACTGAATTGACACGAACTGTGACACACGACTATAGTGAGAAGGAATCAGAGACTGCAGACAAATACTGAGGTCAGAGACAGGAGAGTGCAATGACTCCATCAGACGCTAGAAGAGACAGAATCAGAGTTAAGATAATGGTGGCTGCTGGAACATTTAGTAAAGTACTTGAAAGTGAAATATAGTAGAGCTGATTAGTGGAGCTGCATTCTTATATATCAAAAGTAGCTCCTTGATTACTAGAATGACTTGAAAGAGAGCTCCCTGTGCTGGAGGCAATTTTTAAGGAACAAAACATAGTTTTAAAGAAAATCATTATGCAGACCACTATGCTGAAGAGCATTGTTTCTATCTTAACCAATGAAAGTTTTTTTTTTTATTAAACAACTGTTATATTTTTATTTTATTTTGCTACATCTATGATTATAATACCTTTATAGTTCCGACCAAGTATTTTTGAGGGAACAAAATGGAAGAACTCCATAGGCCGGGCTTACAAGCCCCCCACCCCTCCCCCCAAAACAAAAATAACACAGTGGGGAGCCGCAGCCAACTGCCAATAGGTCAAGGGAGCCACGGGTCGAAAAAGTTTGGGGACCACTGCCCTAACCCTTGATCACTTTTGGGGAGGCAAGAAAGACGCGTACAACAGAACAGAAGGGGAAGCTTAGAACACAGGCCACCCGAAACAAAGTCTCATTTCTATGTCTATGGCTCTCACGGTGTTCATTATGAAAGAGACTGATCGTGCTAAGGCTTGTTATGAATGTTAGATGTAACGTTGGAACAATGAAAGTGTTCGCTGTTGCTTGACTTTTCGCCTCTTTGATGAAACGCATTACAAAGGAGTACAAGTATGACATTCTAATTTGTTACTTCACGTGTTTTACTTTCAGATAGCTTGCCACATCTAAACAAGATGAAAGGAGGACGGCAACTATTTGTCATTAACCATTGTACGCACTTCGGCCAGTTCTATGATTCACACCAAAACTAGGTTCAAACCGTTATCCTCCTACTCAGACAAACGAAGGACCGAGACTGAGAAAATAGCGCTAACGGGAATTACCAGGAAAGTGAAAGGAACTAGCGCATCGGTAGGGATACTCTACGTACCAATGGCAAGGAGGTTTATGAAAGTAGAAGTAGCCAGTCAAAGACCACCTTACATTGTCAATAAGGAAGTAGTGTTTTTTGTGTCTGTCTCTGTGATTCGTAGGTCTAGTGGAAGTGTGCGGCTCGTGGTTTGTTTTTAGTTCCCTAGTATCTGTCATGCTGAGTGTTCTCTATCGCTGACGTTCGCGAAAAAGCAAACTACGTTTGTTGCCTTTTGTGTTTGTTTTCGGGCATGACATCCTCTGCCATACAAAGCACGGGCTTTACGTTGAGAAAGATCTTGTCATATTTCCCCCAGGATGTTAGCTTGGCATTTGCCTATGGTTCGGGGGTGTTCAGGCAGTCCGGGACCAAACAAAGTCAAATTGGGGTAAGACTGCAAACCTGTTAGGGGCATGCTTGTGAAACATCAAAACAGCTTAATTTCTACTTTACGAATCTCTGGCATTGCTATTAAAAAAAAGTTGAATGTGGAATAGCGTTTCAAAATAACAACACAATAGAGATCTGTGGATGCCATCGCAATAACATCAGATTATTATGCCCAGGGATGTAAAATATTTGTTTAATCTAAAAATGTATGCAGTTTTTTTCCCTTTTAATACAAGTAATTACCATTTCCTCTTGAAAATCAGTTAGTTCAATTTATTAACACTATGCGTGCTTTTATTTTGAAGCGCTTGTTACCAGTATTTCGCGCCTATCTAGTAAATAATTAATAGTAAGGTTACTCGACTCAATGTTGCACGTTTCTAATCTGCCATATTCTGAAAGGCAGAGTTGACTCTGGTAATCGATGCTCCTCTACCTGCTCGCTTCGGTTTTGTTCACGTCATTGACAATTCTTTTACTTTCGCAATCTCATAATGAATATCTTTTATTCTTCCCTTCACATTCATAAATAATGTGGCTTTTCTTTCTGTGCACGCCTGGTCTATTAATTCCACGCGTTTCACCTAAAGATGCATTGTGTAACAAGTGGGCTTATATGAGTATAAATCTCGTTTCTTAACCTTAAAGTAACTAGAGACTCAACATTTTTTGTTCTGATCATAGCCCAGCTAGGGTGTTAAATTGTATTCTCTATTTTTCAGCCTTTAGAAAGTTTCAGGAGAAACAAAAGACAAGTTAACTAATTTCACGTCACATCACATACTATTTTCCAGGGTCGGCACCTTGCCTATTCTAAGGTAATAATTTCAAACCTTATGGGGCTAGGTGATGGAGGAAGCAACCAACAACTCAGGTCATTTTTAGGTCTGGTATTTGACACAGCTTTAGCTATCTCTTCAGACATTATTTTTTCCAGAAGACTTTATATACATAAACAAAGGGGGTTTATGCCTGTAGGCTTCATCTGTTGGTCTGTTAAATGGTCATTCAAGTTTTTACTTTTGGCAACTACAAGCTAGAGCATGTGACAATGATCCAGCCCAGTTTATCCATTATCCGCCTCTACTTTGAGTGACTGCACAAAGCTGTGAACATTACTCCCCATTCACCCAAAAGTAGTTCCTTTCTCTTCTATGCTAAACCTGGTTCCAAGTGTTTTTTTTTTTCTTCATTTTAGTATATTTATATTATATTTAAATAGTGACTTTTTATTTTGCCCGCACTTTGGGTGCCCAGTTAAAACAGGGACTTATTTTCTGTTATAAAGTGTTTAGGTAACGTCGTGAAATTGTAGCTCTCTGCAGTGTGTGCTTGGTTAGCTAGTGATTCTGTTAGAAATGGGGTCTTTGGTTGGCAGTCAGTCTACCCCCTGTCCAAGCAAGGACCCTCACTCTAGTCAGGGTAAGTCACACACAATCCAAATTATCCTGTGCCCACCCTCTGGTAGCTTGGCACTGAGCAGTCAGGCCTAACTTAGAAAGCAATGTGTAAAGTATTTGTGCAATAAATCATGCAAGAACACAGTATAGCACCACAAAAATACACCACACAGTATTTAGAAAAATATATAATATTTATCTGATAAAATGCAGGTCAAAATGTTTAAAATGCAATAAGTATATGTTGAAATATCACTGTAAAAATGATATAAAGTGTCTTTAGTCTTTTAAAAGCAATCAATGTCTCTTTCAAGCACAAAGTACCTGGTTTGCGTTCAAAATCTCTGCAAAGAACTGCAGAGGAGGAGATGCGTGGAAAGCAAGGAGATGTGCGTTGATTTCTCGGGTCGCACACGGTAATGCCTCATTTAGTTTTCACGCAGGGACGGCTGTGCATCGATTTCCGGCGCTCGGTCCTGGATCCTCTTCAGGTTGCGGGGTTTTCGGATGCCCGGTGGACGATGCGTGGACAGGATGAAGTCGCGGTGGCTGTGTCGATCCGGTGGGAAGTTGCGTGGAAATTTCTACTGCGCGGCAGCCGCTGCGTTGATTCCTCTCTGGAAGATGGGCTGTGTCCTTCCGGCTCAGCTGTGCGTCGTTCCAGTGGGCTGTGCGTCGTTCCAGTGGGCCGTGCGTCGAATTTCCGGTCGCTACATCGATCTTCTCGTTGCAGAGTCAGGATGCATTGTTCCGATTTGGCGTGCTGTGAATTTTTCCCGCAATGCAGGCTGTGTGTCGTTTCTGGCAGGCTGTGCATCGTTTTTCACCGCACAAAGAGTCCTTGTAGAGATGAAGTCTTTTTGGTCCTGATACTTCAGGGAACAGGAGGCAAGCTCTATCCAAGCCCAGGGAGAGAACTTCTCAGCACAGCCAGAGAGCAGCAAGGCAGCAGGGCAACAGCAAGGCAGCAGTCCTTCTGAGAAAGCAGTCAGGTGAGTCCTTTGGGCAGCCAGGCAGTTCTTCTGGGCAGGTTGCAGATTCTGGTTCAGGTTCTCTTCTCCAGGAAGTGTCTGAGGTGGTAGGGGCAGGGGCCCTGGACTTAGAAGTGTGCAAGGTCCCCTTTCAGTTTAATCCTGTCTGCCAGTGTCCCAGTAGGGGGGTCTGGCAGTCCTTTGTGTGAGGACAAGCTACTGTCCTTTGACATGTAAGTGTCAGACCCTCCACTCTCCCAGCTCAGGAAGACCCATTCAAAATGCAGATATATGCAAGTGAGGTTGCGTATCCTGTGTTTGGGGTGTGTCTGAGTGAATGCACAAGGGAGCTGTCAGCTGAACCCAGCCAGACGTGGATTGTAAGGCACAGAAGGATTTAAGTGCCAAGAAATGCACACTTTCTAAAAGTGGCATTTCTAAAATAGTAATATTAAATCCAACTTCACCAGTCAGCAGGATTTTGTATCACCATCATGGCCATACTAAATATGACCTGCCTAACCCTTTCAGATCATCAGCAGCTACCACTCAAATAGTACATGAGGGTAGCCCCAATGTTACCCTATGAAGGGAGCAGGCCTCACAGCAGTGTAAAAACGAATTTCAGGGTTCTACACTAGCAGGACATGTAAACTACACAGGTACATGTCCTGCCTTTTGCCTACACAGCACCCTGCCCTAAGGGTTACCTAGGGCATACCTTAGGGGTGTTTTATATGTAGTAAATGGAGAGTTTTAGGCTTGGCAAGTACTTTTAAATGCCAAGTCGAATTGGCAGTGAAACTGCACACACAGGCTTTGCAATGGCAGGCCTGAGACAAGGTTAAGGAGCTACTTAAATGGGTGGCACAACCTGTGCTGCAGGCCCACTAGTAGCATTTAATCTACAGGCCCTGGGCACATATAGTGCACTGTACTAGGGACTTATAAATAAATTAAATAATCCAATTGGGTATGATCCAATATTATAATGTTTAAAGGGAGAGAGCATTTGCACTTTAGCACTGGTTAGCAGTGGTAAAGTGCTCAGAGTCTAAAAACCAGCAAAAACAGTATCTAAAAAGTGGAGGGAGGCAGGCAAAAAGTTAGGGATGACCACCCTAAGGCTGTCAGGTCTAACAGATTCGTTCTTGCCTCTTTCACAAATAGTTACAGATTTGTGGCACAACTGATAGGCTTTTATATAAATACACAGTCACTACAAAAATGGCCACATCAGTCAATGTTTTTTCAGTTAAAATGTTTAATGAAGGTATATGGAGGACGCATATAATTGTACATGTATTTTTTTCCCCTTTACTTTTTGTGGCACATTCTTGCAATAGAAAATAAAACAAAATTAACCATTGCACAAGCATGCCTGGCAATGCTAGACTTATTGGCTTTGGCAATGCTTGTTTACTGATGAAAAAGTTTGCTTAGGGACAAAGATAATTTTCTTATTCAGATTCCTCAATGTCGTAGGATTCCCTGTGGGCGATATAGAGGGTCTTAAACTGTATTCACTTCTAAATTTGAAGTCACTACAGAGAGTGCCAAGTCTCCGTAAAGTGAGTAAATTAGTGAAGATTACAAGCCGTACAGATGGTTACATTCTGCATAAGTAGAAGATTGGCCAAAATATATCCCCAAGACCTAAGAATAGACTATTACATCAGGTATGAGTTAGAACTGATTGTTGTTCTGATGACTTTGGCTTTCTTGTGGTCAGTGGAAGGATGTTGTTCTCTAGCTCTGGATGGGTACAAAATGCAATCCCAGAGCGAGGGGTTGTTTCCTGGGATAATATATATATATTTTTTTGCTTGGATTCAGTTTTAGGAAATTGGCGTTCAACCACTCTTGAATCTCCACCCGACTGGCCCTCCAATGATTTGAGTATTTCTTGCATATTATAGTGCTGTATGCTGTACGCCCCAAAGATCTTATAGATGTTGAAAAGTAGTGGTGATGATGATCCCTATGGAGCTCACAGGTACTTTATTTGAAAATAAGGTGGGCAAAAGTAACATCTGTGTATGGTTGCCTAGGAATGATTTAAGACATACAAAGAGAGTGCTGTGTATGCCAGTTTTAACCAGTTGTGTAATTAAGAGGACATGGCTGATCATATCAAAAGCGGTCGATAACTCCAGCATGAAGAGTGCAGCCATTTAAAATTCATCTTATATCTGATACATTACTTCCATGGTCATCAACAGCACAGATTCAGCTCCATGATCCGAGCAAATGCCTAGCTGCCTTTGATCAAGTATTGCTGACTTCAAGAAATTTGGAGTTTTGTGCAGAAACATTTTTTTTCCCCAGAATTTTAATTAGGCTGGGTAAGAGTGTGATAGATAGTAATTTGCAGGGCCTTTGGGATTAAGGTCTGTTTTTTCAGAAAAGGGTAAACTATTCACCCTTTCAAATTCTTTGGCAGTATTCCTGTTTGTAAGTTTGTATGAAACAGCTTGGTAACCTAGTTGTTTATAAGCTTTCTAGGTAATGTGAAGTACATATTTATATATAATAATGCTTTGCTCCAACTGTTAATAAAGCATGAACCAAAACAGCACTCATTTTCATATTTTGGTTCTAACATGTGTACAGTTTGAGAGAAGTGCTGACTTATCCCTCGTTTGCAACAGTGCCAACATTTGTGGTGGTCATGAGTTTTAGAATTGAAAGCGATCATGACCTTCTGATTCTATCTTTGTTAGTATAGAACTGTAATTTGTGGAAGGATTTAAATGGGGAAGTAAGGTTTTTGTCAATTAAAAAAAAATGATTAAACTGATGTCTCTTGAAGCATTGTAAGCATTCAACCTCTTGCATACTTTTAGTATACTTCTTATGGCTTGAAGCGATTCCATTTGTTGGTTGTAGTGTCCTTGCTCGCTAGTGGTCAGTTCTGCCTTTTTCTCCCTCCCTTTTCTGTTTCAGAGCAGTGACCAACTACTGTATTATTCCATTTTGGTTTCTTTATCTGTTGCTGTGACTGACTTTTTTTTGTTATTTCTTTGGTGATCACTTTCCCTGTGGGTGTGTTAGGCTGGTATCTGCCTGGGATTTATTTCGGCATTCCGTTCCTCCCATCTCCTCAACATTTGTTTTGTCTTTATTCCAGTGCTGTCCAAGTTTACTTCTGGCTCCTAAAATAAACCTATTTTACAAAAGGAACACCCGGTGCCTAAATATTAAGTTCACTGCTCAGGAAATCCACAATATGCCTTTTCTGGTATAATGTTGCTAAACCTAGACGCAATGATGTGAAACTTGCTTAGCCTCGCATCTGGAGTCTCTCCTCCAAGGCCCCTCCCCGCCAGCACTCAGGACATCGCTCACAGGGCATTGCTTATCTCTTTTAATTAGGCCTTAAATCTTCTCAGGCTGCTCTGTGAGAGAAAATACTTTCCCAGCCTTATTTTACAATTTCTGTTCAGACGTTTACACAATGTCAGATAGTACAGTCATCTCATCTGTCCTCAAGGGCTTGTGATTTCTGATGTCAGTAGCCGCCTGTGACCACCAAAACATGGCAGAAAAAGGCAAAAGGGTGGGCCAATTTATGTGGCAATACAATTCCAGTTCTGAATTTACAATGCCAATAGTCCTAACTCAAGAAAATGTGAGACCTCTTGCAGTGCAAACACTTTTTTCTGTTGCATCTTAGCCGCTCTCTTATGTTCTTGGATTACAGTCATTCTTGGATTAAAGTCCGAGGACTGACTATACTTCTTTTTGGTATATGTATCGCATAAATTAGAGCCCTGCGGTTAGTCTGCAGACATTTATAGCCAATTAAAAAAGATGATTTCCATAGAAGAAATCGAGAGGATATGCATCAGCTGTTGAGGGAAAAGATGTCAAAGGTTTCTGTAAACTGGTAGCTTGGAGCAATTGGGTGCTAGGTTCCAAATAATTCTTATTATTTCGTTGGAGACAATGGGTGTCACATTTCCAGGTATTGTATAAGACAGACACTAATGTTGACTCTACAAATATCCCGACTTTGATTGTCTTTCTAGACTAGAACAATTTAGATGGTGAGAAGTTAAATGAGTCCTAGCTTCTTTAAAGCAAATAGCGAATGTAATAGTAAAGTGAGAGTACAGGATCATGAAGAAGAACAGAACTAGTCCATGTGAACATAAAAAACTGATCCACCCAGAATATTATTGTCCAATATAGTTCTTTGATTTCCTTTGAAATACTTTTGAAAGTTATGTCTTGCCGAAACTCTCAAGGTGGACCAAAATTGAGGCAGAGGTCCACAAGGTCATGGGCAGCATACTTGAGCATTTTTTTTACATGCCATTATTAATTATGAAATGTATGCATTTATCTAGCATTTCTTCATGTATAAATCACTTTCGATGTGGTGGACAGACCTTAATTATCATTGTTAATAAAGTGAGGTTTGACTTAAGCCTGATAGGTAGGTGAATTACTACATTTAAATACACCAGCTTGTTCTCATTATGGACCAGATATAAACTTACATAGGATTTGGACATTGGAAAAGTAAATTTCCAAGGCTCAGTTTTAGCCCCTTTGTCTTTTTAAAAAGCATTCTTATCTGCTCATAAAAAACGTACTAGAGCTGCTCTTGGCAGTGTTAGATAAAGGTTTTTTTACTGCATCTATAATTAGTAACATACAAGCGTATGAGATGATGGCTGTAGACACCAAACATACCGAAGACCACTTCTTCGGTTTGTTGCACTAGAGAAGTGGGCTATATGGATTTTTTTTAAAAGAGAAAAAATCTGGCAATGTGTTATGTTCAAGCATGGCTGGTTTGTAGTCTTTTAACCAGAAGCTCAGCATCTGTGTTTTGTTCAGCTGCATTGACTGTTTATAGGGCCAGATGCTTGAAAGGTTCACATTATAAAGCAGAACTTTGATGTCAGTCTGAAGTAAACTCTCAATCTGTTCTTGAAAATAAGTTTGTAATATCTATTCTTCTTCCCCAATCCACTTCCACTTTGCAACAACATAAGCAGTAGGGCCTTCTACGTTTTTCCTCACCAAACCTAGCTGAAACCCCCATTGTTTTGGATATGGCCCAAGACAAATCCTTACAGGGCAGTTTTTCGAGGTATGATGAACAGGGGTATGGAATTGTACAAATTATCTACTTGTCCAAGAGACTGTATGCTTCAGAATTCTGCTTGTCCTGTAACAAAAAAAAAACACTTGTCATTTCGGTGCTGTGAAGTGAGGAGACACATTTTGGTTGAGTTTTCATATCAGAATTCTGATAATAGCCCTCTGATAATGTTACAGCTTATCTGTGGTTGGATTCAGCAAAGCTTTGCTTTTGCCACATTTCTGCAGACCTATACAAAGGAAGTGGAGGTGGTTGTTTAAGGGTTGGAACACCACATGCGTCTCAGCACACCCACAAACTATCAAGTTTAAGGTAATTACCAACTCCTATTCAAACTCTTGCCACGGTGAGTGGTTTGAAATTGTCTCCTGAAAAAAGCACAAGGGTTATACCACCAGGCAGAAAATGCAGGAGATGAAAATTCACCCTAGGGTATGGAGTGGTCAGTGGTGTGGTGGGGCTAACCAAATTTAAATAAATGACGAAATATGCTTATAGAGGTGTTTTACATAAGTGTAGTAAGATTTAGGCTAGTATGACTGTTGTTTTGTTTTGTTATACCATGACATGGATGTATATGGGCTCCTATTCCCATTAAACCTGTATGTCAATGCTGCTTACAAGGCTGAGAAGGAAGGGAACACAAATATTTGACTAGTCACTCTGCTAGCTGTTTAAGGTGCTTGAATAAATATTATGAAAAGTTTGCTGAATGCATAGTATTTAGGAGGAAACCTGTCTACACATCTCCCTCTGATTACCTAGATTAAGTAATTTTCATAGACTAAAGAAAGTAAGTTCAGAATGTATATGTAAGTAAAAGAAATTAAAGGTTAGTTTTTTTTAACCATTTTGAGCTAGGAGAGCCCAAGCATGATAAAGGAATGGGTAGCCAGCACTAACCTGTATTTGTTCAGTTGAATACAAACCTGTCATACTTGCCAGGATCGAAGGAAAGACTATCAGGTCTAATGCTAGGCCACTTGTGAACATACTCTCTATAGCAACTTGATGGAATAAATATAAATTTATTATAACAACTTTTTACCCCCAGTGCAGGCATTTGTTTGTGTTTTGTCTTGCGGATCACGTCTGTGCCAAAGTGTCATGATCCTGACTTGCTCAACATCCTACATTCTAGTGCAGGAGTTTCACCTTCCTTTGATATCATTACTGAGACCCCACACATAAATGTACTGCTGTGTCTCAGTTAGGGGATTTGAAGTAACCATTTTCAGTTTTCGCCCTGAGATAACAATAAAATGTCTGCTTATTTCATTTTTATTAATATTTTAAGGGATTTTTATACTGTACTCCATCTAATTTAAAAGTAAAAAGTATAACATGGTTATCAAACAAAATGCCTAAATTACATCATGTTACTATATCCCATAACGTATTCTCCAGTAGTGATTTGTATAAAGTTTGAATCTGTGTTTTCACTTTCACTGCAGCAGTTCTGATATTTACATAGTCATCAGATGAAGGGTGGGGAACAGATAAAGGAAGAACAGTGGTAAGAAAAAAGAAATGTAAATTTTAACAAAACATGTAGAACTATGTTGTACTCATGCAGTTCTAGCATGTTGGGATTTGAGTTCTGTTGCAATGGCTTTGGTAGCATTTTGGCTGTTGGGTGGCTGGCGGTGACTTGCACATTAAAGAAACTGAAAATAAACTTTAGCAACACTACCTGTTTCCGGAGTCATCTCTCGCCATCACATATACTGGCGACAAGGATGGGATAGTCACCCTCTCTTGTGAACTCACTTGCTTGTCTTGTCTCAACTTCCTCTGAAGGCGTCCGTCTCACGGGAGCCCACCGTGGCTCTTCCACTTTCTTCAGTCTTCTCGGTGCAACGCGCTTAATGCCCGACGGCATCCTCTTCAGCTGCATAGGATTTTCCTAGTGGTCGGTTCTTCGTGATTGTGGCCAATCCATCATCATGCCCTATCGGTTTCCAAGACAGCTGGTGACACAGTTGGCAGCCATCTTGTATGTTTTAGAACACCAGAGCTTCACTTCCTATAAAAAGGCAGGCTGATAATTCAGCAGCCATTGAAGACGTCTGCAGCTCATTTTCAGGTAACAAGCCTTATTCACCATTGAGACCAGATTGTTTAGTGTGCGTGGCGGCCATCTTGGTTGTTTGAGCAGGCTGGTATTTGGCAGTTGGATAGCCAGGAGTTTGAGGTCTGTTTTTCTTGTCAGTGATCTTAAGTGCTTGCGGTGACACACACTTTTAAAATACTTTAGTGTAATTATTACTTGCGGTAACAGGCACACTACACTTGTTTCGTTACCTGCATATCACTCCTTGAACATTGTGCAGTTGGCGACTCCGTCTTTTCTGGGAAGTCTTCCCCTGATATATTGAAACAGTGGATTGATGATTTTGAAATGTATTTGGAGCTATTGGTGCATCTTTTTTTTCCTGAAATAAAAGAAAAGTTACATTCCTTAGGTTTGAGGGCAGAGAAGATTTTAAAGACCTAGGGTATTGTCAGTTAACAGAGGGGAAGAACTAGAAAGTTATCAAAAAGTTGTAAAAAAAATAGAGAGCAGGTTTGATGTAAAACCTAGTTGTGTTGCATCATAAATGTTTTCAAAGAACCCAACCACAAGGAGAAAATGTAGCTACATATGTGAGCGATAGACATTGGCTCAGTTCACAGTGTCAGTTTGAAAATTTTAATGACTAATTAGAGATCAGTTCATCGGTCATTGTTATGATAGACGCAAGCAACAGAAATTACTCACAATGGGAACTAGGTCTTTGGATGATGTTTTTAAAGTTGGCAAGAATATAGAACTCTTGCAGATTTCTATAAAGTATATACATGAGTGTGAGTTGTTAGCATGAGGGATTTTGTTAAGAAAGATGGTAAACCAAGTGACAAAAGATTTTTCAAACTTCACAACATTTGTTTTAGGTGAAGTAATGCTCCCATTCAGCTGCCTCATTGAGTAACTCAGCTACATTTCCCAAGCCCCTTGCTTCAATTCTTGCTTATTTAGGGAGCGCTCAGCGTCTTTCAAAAGACACACTATCCGTTTCCTGGGTTGCACGCAGACTTCAATTGTCTCCAGCTGCCTTTATTGCCGTAATTCAGATCCCCCGCTCCTCGAGCCTGGCATTCCGGGATTTCCCTCTACTTTCCTTGTGGCCCACTCTTTGTTGTTGGGTCCTGCCACCGTAGACCAATCGATATTGGCCAGATTATAATTCTACCCATCATAATATTATTCCGCAGCCTGTCCTTTGGATGGACACCCTCTATTGTGTGGCTATTTACCGCAATTCGAGGACCATTCCTTGGCTTACTTTTTTCTTTTATCATTTTTCTTATATTCATCATGGGATTGCTATCTACTAAATGTCCTTGTGACACCTTGTCCTACTGATGGCCATGGTCAAGTTTACCTTTAGGCTGAAACGTTGGACTTTCTTTAAGATGGACTGTATAAATCGGTTTAAGTTGTAACCTTTCATCTATGATTCTTGTGATTCTTTCATTTGATCATTAAACAATAATCTATTACTGCAGCCTATTATTTTGTTTATGATGCATTACTTTGTGATAAATTACTTGGATAGCATATGAATTCCAGGACAGTTGAGAATTGTTTGTTTCTTTTCTTTGAATTATTGCAGTAATAGTTTGCACAATTATCTTTACTTTATTAAAATGATTCCCCTTGTTGAAATTTGCTATTGTGTGTGCGAAGATATTTCATTAGAGAACATAATTGTTTGTATTTCTATATAACTTTTAGATTACCTAGGGTTGTCCCTTTATTTCTTAAAAAATGTTTTTGTTTCTCCAGAGTGAACCTTTGTTCTTGATACATTATTATCACCCTGGTTCTTAGGGTTACAGGGTTGACCCATATTTGTTTTTGTTCCCATTCAAAAGATTGCAGGCTTTGCCCTGGTAGAAATGTAACTTGTAGGTTATGTTCCAAAGTGGATCATTTTGCAAATGTGTGTCAAAGTAGTCATCTTCATCCATCAAAGGTGGCTAATGTTGAAGATGGAGATGTTCAAACATCTTCTGTGGGTCAGGTTATTCAGGAGTTTGATGAGGTGGTAATGATAGTTTCGGATAAAGAAGTGGTTAAAGGGGATCCCCTACTTTATGTTGACTGTTATGTGGACATTTTTGTGGGAGACAAAACACTTCACTTATTAGTTGATCCAGGTGCAAAGATTACAGTGATTACATGGGACCTCTTTTACGAAAAGTGGGGTGACAGAAAGCTTTTTCTTCCTGACAAATCTCCAGTTTCATACGCAGTAAGGAGGATAACTCTGGACGGGTATATAGAAGATATTCTCAAATTCAAGGGACACAGAACTAAGGGAAAAAAGCATGCTGCAAAAAAGAGCTCAGCATTTTTGGATGGTTTTACCATGGACTGTTTGGGATGGTTCTTATACTAGGAGCTAAAGGACAGGGATTGGCAATGAAAGACCAGACCTCTTTGGATACCCTCTCACAAGAATTCCCAAATGTTTTTACAGGCATAAGTTTATGTTTACGCTTAAAATAAAAATTAAGGATGGAGCTATGTCTGTGAAACAGAAAATAAAGTCTGTTTCTTTTAGCTTTAGATAAGATTTGAAGAGGGAGTTGAAATTTTTGCAGGAAAAAGATCAAACCTGTTGATTCCTCTCTTTGGTTGTCTCCTCTGGTGATGGTCCACAAACGTAGTGGGGATATGAGAGAATGTGTGGGAATTTATGTAGTTTAAACTCCCAAATATTGAGTGTTTGGAAAACTGGGAGCTGTAGAATTGTTTTTAAGATAGATTTGGTAGCTGCTTACAACCAGGTGGAGTTGGAGGAATCTTCTAGACATATGCTGTTTTTAATTCCCATCTTGGTATGTTTCAGTATTGTTCCATGCCATTTGGTTTATCGTCTGCTGCATCGGTTTTTCAAGGGGTCACATTTCAGCTTCTTGGTGATGTCTAAGGTTTGGTGATATACAAGATGATGTTTTGGTATTCACAAGAATCTGAAACAGCTTGATGTCTTTTTTTACGAAAAGTCCTTAACATTTGTTCTGAGAGAGGGATTGTGGTTAAGTAAGTGACGTAAGTGTGAATTTTGGAAGAAGTCTATTGATTTTCTGAGTCGTGTCATTTTGGTGAATGATATAATGCCTAAATTTGGTCTGGTTCAGGCTGTAGTGGATTGCCACTTGCCTAAGAATAAGGACGAATTGTTGCTCTGTATAAATTTTATTAAAAATATATTCTAGATTAAACTACAAAATAGAAAGGACTTTCTAACTTGTTGAAGTGTTATCATTTGTTTGAAATGTGAATTCAGTCCACTTTGGAATCTGTGAAGAGTGAAATGTCTAGTGTGGGAGCATTTAAGATCTGTGATTCAGCTTGTTCGTGTATTATTACTGTAGATGCTAGCGAGTATCGGTTAGGTGTGGTTCTTACCTAGAATATTGGAGGAAGAGAATTCACAATTTTCTTTAATTCCAAAGTACTAAGCAGGGGTGTGGAATTTATTAAAATATCTACTTGTCCAGTGGACAGGTTGCTTCTCAAATCTACTTGTCCTGTAAAAAGATCTACTTGTCCCTTTGGTGCCATGTAGTGTGGCGACAAATTATGGCAGCAATCTCATTATGTAAGTGCTCTGATAATAGCCTCTCTGATTATGCCAGGGCTACTACCATAGTAGGGCTTAAATACTTGCAGTTTCAATCCCTACTGTAACAATTTCCTTATTTTGCCACCTTTCTGCAGATCTGCATACTGGGGCTGGAGGAAGCAGTAAGCAATAGTTCTAGGGTTGGAATGCCTTTGAGTCTGCAAACCTACTAACCTGCATATTTTAAAGATTTTTACCAGCTTCTCTCTAATATTTTCCCATAATAAGAAAGGTTGGACATTTACTCTTGACAATGGCAGAATTAGAACTTCTTCCAGGGTTGGGAAGAAAGTGGCTGGAGGGAAAATGAACTTGCAAATGGTCAATAGATTTTTACATGAGCAAATCTACACATCGTATTTACCCATGCTAAAATACAGTTCACAAATATTTTATAGGGTACAACATATACCATGGGTGCACTTTTGTGACTTTCTTTAAGAATTTGGGGCCACATGTAGGTAGGTTCAGATTTGCGACCTGCAAATTGCGAGTCGCAAATCCGAATGTAGGATGGTGTCCCTGACACCATCTGTGATTCGCAAGGGCTTCGCAAATGCCCACCTCATGAATAATCATGAGGTGGGTCGCAATTTGCGACCCCCTCGCGAATGGCGGCCCTCACAGGGATGGTGGCCTGCTGGAGACAGCAGACCACCATGTCTGTGACTGCTTTTCAATAAAGCAGTTTTTTTTTTTTGTAATGCAGCCCGTTTTCCTTAAAGGAAAACGAGATGCATAACAAAAATGAAAAATGAAACGTTTTCGTTTCATTTTTTCAGAGCAGGCAGTGGTCCAGAGGACCACTGCCTGCTCTGAAAAAATGTTTACAGTGACATTCACAATGGGGAAGGGGTCCAATGTGGATCCCTTCCCTTTTGCGAAAGTGTTAGCACCCATTTGAAATGGGTGCAAACTGCGATTGGTTTGCACCCGCGTTCGCGGTCACAAAACAATCCTACATTGCACTGCGAGTCGCAATTAGGAAGGGAACACCCCTTACTAATTGCGAGTCGCAAACCCGTTTTGCGATTCGGTAACCAGGTTACCGAATCGCAAAACTGGGTTTGTGCATCGCAGTGTGCTTTTTGCATGTCGCAAACAGCGAAAGTCGCTGTTTGCGACATGCAAAAAGCTACCTACATGTGGGTCTTGGTCCCTAATTAGGTCTGGTGTTAACAAAGACATTTTGTTTTTATTAAACTTCTATTTCTCTCTCTTTCGGCCGGCTTTACTGTGAGTGATCGCATTCTGCTCTTCCACAGGGAGCATATTGCCACACAAAGTAGTTTTGTTCAGTGTCAGGAACTACAGTGGCAATCAGTGACGTAACTAAACTGGAGGGTGCCCCTTTGTAAAGAACATGGAGGAGCCCCCTCTCCAGACTCACTCAGGGCAGGTGCTGTGCTGAAGGGGCCCCCTGGAGGGCGGCTGCGGGGCCTTTGTTATGCTGCTGGTGTGCTTTTAGAGAGTTCAAAAACTTTTTTGGGGGGGTTTGCCAGTGTTTGTTACAATGTTGAGGGCCTGGTAGCTCCCACAACAATAAAGTGTTACAAAAGCCATGTCAAAACAAGACATGCATTGATGAAACTAAAAGACTTATAAAAATATGTCAGATCAGTTCGCTTTGTCAGTGTTTGTTTATTTTCATGCTTCCCATAATCGTGTTGAAAATGGTTACACTGATTTTCCATTAGAAATATTTTTGGGAAATACTAGCATGCATCAACACATTTTACTAAATGACACTTCATTTGCATATAATCAGAGAGCATTCTGGGAGCATTAAACTTAGCCTCATAGCCTAAACTTTTCAAACATGTGTATACACGTTTTTTTTTTTTTTGTACTTGAACCAAGGTCAGTAGTGAAGTGTGACCTTAAAACATTTATTTACAGCACTCACCCTAATAATGAAGACTTTCAAATAATGAACCATAAATACAAGTTCGAACAGCATTATCTTTTGGAAACACATTAACTCAACTGCAGAGAGTTCCACTCTCTGTAATCAGGCAGCCAAAGGGTTTGTGCTGCAAGGGGTTGGGCCTTCTTGTCCCAAGGACAAAGTAAACATAAAAACTTGTAGCCCTTGACCCCAAACAAGATGTCCCGGGCGTCGGGCGATAGGAATTCCACATCCCTGTACTAAGGGAGCCTGAGGTGCATTATTCTATGATTGAGAAAGTACTGCTATCCTGTTTTTGGGATATAGAGAAATTGTGTTCATATGTGTGGGGGAAAAAATAATTCTTCAAACAGATCACAAAGAATTTCTGTTTATCCTTAATGGGGAAAAGGTAAAAATGATATACCACATATAGGTACCTATTACAGTAGAATGTCAATGTATAACATATTCCTGATAAGGGAAAATTTCATAGCTGATTTTCTCGCTAGATGTACGTTAAATGTTTTGGAAAAATGAGATGAAGGGGACACAGAGAATTGTTTCATTCCTGCCATTGATATTTTAAAGGCTAGAGCTTGTTTTGAAAAGATGTGGAGAAAGTCCAATGATAATGATCCGGTTCTTAATGAGGTCAAGAGTTTTATTACCAATGGCTGGCCCAAAGAGAGGAATATACAAATTGTATTGCAGCCTTCAGCAAAGGTTGCTGATGAATTGTCAGTTGAAGATGGTTTGATGTTGAGTGGGGATAGGTTGGTGCCACCAGCTGGCATTAGAAGGGATCTGGTCCACTTAGGTAATGGAGGACATTTGGAATGGACGATGATCATGAGCAGAATTAGAATGAACTTTTGGTGGCCCACAGTAGACATTGATATTGATGATGTTGTCAAAACTTGTGTAATTTCTTGTAGTTCAGAGAAAGGGTTGAAGGTGATCACTCTTCCTTTAGAGCCTACTGTGTTCCATGATCAATCTTGGAAGAAGATTGGTATAGACATTGTTGGACCTTTACATTTCCTTCCTGCATAGCTCAGCTATGTGTTTGTTTTTATGCAAATCAACCTCAGTCTTCTGTCCAGCCTAGATGTCCCAGTAGCTTCATAAACGTAAAGCAGAAGAAGTGCTGAATGGTGAGGTACGCAAATGGGTAAGCAAAGCCCAGGGAAAAAAGGATTCAGTAGAACTCCAGATGGTGCACTAAACAGAGAGTACTGAAGATGCAGGATTGTGTGTGTGTATAAAGAAGCCTGGTTTTATACGGAAAGGATATTCATCTTTTAGAAAACCTTTTACAGGTTAAGAAGGTATGTGGCAATATAGTAATAGTTCAGGGTGGTCAGTGGTGGAATGTAGAGAGTGTTGTATATATCTCTAAAGAACAAGCACAGCTGTTAACATTTGACAAAGATTCTAGTGATTCAGAGCACGTGTTCCGTGGCAACGACAAAGATTAATTTAATGGTGCCCATGTGTCTGATTGTGTTCCTCGCAGATCTACCCATGTCAAACGGTTGCCTTGGAAGTTTAGGTAAGCATGTTAATTTTATTATTTAGGATGCATATGTAAATGTTTTTCTGTGGTGTGTTCATTGGGTGATGTAGGCTGTGTGTCTTGGAGGTTTTTTATTCGTTGGTTTTTGTTCGTTTCTTGTTCTTGTTCGTTTCTTTAAAAAAGACAAAGAATTCTGTATCCATGCAGTCCCAGAATTTTGGGGTTTGAGTTCTATTGCAATGGTTGGAATTGGTGAGTGAGTATTTAAAGGTGAGGGAAATCGTTGATAACGGATTGGCTGTTAGAGGACTGACGATGACTTTCTCATTACAGAAACTGAAAATAAACTTTATAAATGCTACCTGTTACCAGAGTCATCTCTCGCGATCACAAACTAGATACACTGTACAGAAATAGCCCTACGTCAGTGAATGAACTGTTTTCTCTAGAACTTATGTGTCCATATTTAAAGTTTTCAGGTGTTTCAGTTTAATTTTGTTACACAATCACAGGTCCATGATTTAGCCAGTGTTGAAAACTAGGCCGTAAATATCATGTGACATATAGCAAACATGGGCGACACATACATATTATGGCAACACAAAACCAATCCTATTGAGTTCCCCTGCCCCACTTTTTTTTAGGCTTTGCCTCAACATCTCCAAATGGGCTTAGAGCCTGCGCCTTACTTACCAGTGGTTATCACTCTCATTTCCTTGCTTCTCATTGGTCAGTACTTCTTGCTTCCACTTTGTCTTCGTGTCTTCCTGTCTTTCTTGTAGCTAGGACCAAGTATAGCTTCCTGTCTCTGGCCAGTGTCCTTCCACTGGCTGCAGGCTTGCAGGGGTGCTTTTTAATTTTTTTACACCAGCACTTCATAAGAGTGCATGTGTTTGCAGACCATCTCTCCCTGCCTCCCAACTCTGTTGCTTGCTCCTCCCTCACACCCCCTCCCACAACCTTGTGCTTGCCCTGTCCGTCCCACCTCCTTTTTTCTTTCTACTCCCCAGGCATTTGGCAAAGCCAAAAGGTTTCAAACAAAAAGGCAACCAGCCTCCCCATGGAACACTGAAAGACTCCAATATAGTCACTTAATACTAAAAGCTACTTCTTACCATAGACTTATTGCATTTGAAGTCAGCTGATATCAAAACATACTTATTAAGGTAAACTACTATATTCTCAGATCAAACACATTTCTTTTGCACTTGATTTAATCATAACATAAATATTTTATCACAATTGATAAAATGCCCAAAAACAAGACTTGGCTTAGGGCGACAACATTCAGGTCGCAATCTAAGAGTGCTCCAGACCCCTCCCTCTTCCCCCACCATCCACCATCTAATATCAGAGTTCCCGGCGTAACAACCTGGCGGATTAAAGCTCTTGTTCCTGCTGCCGTCGTTCCAGTGACCTGCAATGCCGCAATCTGTTCCTCGTAGAGTGAAAGTACCGCCGCGGCCACACTGCACTCAAGCTGGCGGAGATGGGCCTTCTAGCACGGTGCTGCTGTGAGTGATGGACTCCAGGAGCGCTGTAGAGCCGGCGCTTTATTGAAGCTGCAACACGTGCAGCCAAAGGCACCTTCTGGGACCCTGCCATGCGATCTGCGGAAGAAGACGAGCGACGGGGACAGCCGCACCGACCTGAGGGGCTGCATCTGTGGCATGAGTGTGACTGGGTGTTTGCCACGTCCTTGCTTGTGCCCCCAGCGCTTCCGCCTTGCGGGGAGCAACGTCTCCCTCCCCACCTCTCCTGACATAGTCAGACCTGAAGCGGAGTGCCCCTGGGGCAAGAAAAAAGTGTGTGACTTTGACCCAGAAACAGGGGATAGAATGATTGGTGCCATGCGTGGGCCAGCTGGCGGCCGGGACTCAGGCTCCTAATGTCCCCGCTCTGGGGGCGGTCTGCTTTCTGGAGCAAGAGGTGCGGCAGTGAGAGGCTACGCACTGCCATACTGGAGCCCTCAGTACAGCTACCTTTGCCCTGGAGAGTGGGTGAGGGCCCCGAGCGACGAACATCTCATCTCCTTTCACCCTCATGGGACGCAAGCGCTGCAGGTCCTGTGAAGACTGGCAGGAAGGCCGCAGGCCGGGGGTGCCAGTGTGGACTCATCGCCAGGCTTTCATCTTCTGCCCAGATACCCTTATGGAGTGAGTTTTCTAAGCAGCATCACCCTGGTGGCCTCTGGACATGCCATATCTGGAGTCCTCTTGAGGTATTAATGCAGCACATGCTTTCACCGACTGCGTAGATGAATGCACCAGGCAAATCCACCACCTTATTGATGTGATTACTGGCTTAGATTGCTTAGATGTGCTAACTGGCTCTTCCTTCAACAGGCCGGTAGGCAGTGCTTTCAGTTGACTGGTTATCCCCAAGTCTGAGAACATTTATACATGGAATAGCTGCTCATGCTGCGGCAAGTGGGCCACACCTAGAAAGCCCTCTAGTGAGGATCCTGCTCAATCATGGCGGAAAGCTTTAAAGCCTCCCTCTTCACATCCACACATTGACCAGTACACCACAGGACAGGGGGCGAGTGGTGAAGGGACATCCAAAATCGGAGCGACTCCTGATGGTGTTATAGCCAAGATTCTACAAGCTATTCAGCAATCTCAAAAGATGGTTGAGGCTAAAATAGAGGAAGTTCATGTCGATGTGGCACTCCTGCGTCAGGACCTAGGGAGCGCTGCTACTTCGGTCATGGAGGTGGAGCAGCGAATTTCCACAGTCGAAGACGAGGTGTCAGACCTCAAACTCAAAGTCACATGCCTACTCTTGTGGATAGCCAAGCTGCATCACCGCACAGAAGACCGTTCCCAGCACAGTAATGTCAGATTTGTGGGGTTTCTGGAATATGCGGAATCCACAAAACCAACTGAATTCCTCAGGCAGTAGGTCAAGTTGTGTATGCCTGCTGACCGGCTCACTCCATGGTTCGCCGTGGAGTAGGTATGTAGAGCTCTCACACCAAAGCCACCCCCCGGGCGCACCTCATCGACCAATAATCACTTTCTTCTTTAATTTCAAGGAGAGAGACTGTCTTTTACAGGAAGCCTGGTCCCAACCAGCGCTTCGCTATCAAGATGCCAAAATTCTCATATTTCCAGACTACACAAAAGAAGTGCAGACGAAGCACTATTCCTATGAAGCGGTAAAACAAAAGCTTAGAGCCCTCACTCTTCTCCTACGCACTTCTTTTTCCAGCTATGCTCAAAGTAATCCACACAAATAAAACCCAGTTGTTTTTGACACACCTGAATCGGCGTGGGATTGGCTTACAGAGGGGAAGCAACTTCTTAGACCAGGAGATTGCTCCCTGTGTTTGGCGCAGCGTCTGCTCAACTGCATAAGAAACCCACCCGACAGTGGAAACACATCCCTACCTACTCCTTTAAAGAAAGACACAGAACTAGAGACTCCTTGCCCTCTTCCAGCACCATCTCATTGGAACCGCCAGCTCCTGAGTCAGATAGGCTGACTCTGACTGGAGGAGGAGGAGCTACATTGGTTCCATCAAGAGATGCCAAAGGGGAACCAGCTTCTTCCCCCTTACATACTGATATAACTGCTTGACACTGATGCTACCCATTCTGGCGCATAGGATGCTGCCCCTCATGGGGGGGCAAATGTGGAACCCACCGGGGATACACCTAAAATGGTAACGATCCTTTTAACATTTGCTGTGGGCTTTGAATATAAGAAAACCTCCAAGCTATGCTCTTCGTGTTGTATCCATGTATCTAAAAATTCAACCTCTCTTCTACTCATTTTGGGGAAGAATGCAGATTTCCCTAGCTTTAGGGAAGGAAAGGGTGAGTATTATTCTGTCTTTTCTTGTTTTAATTTTAAGAGCATTTAAGACAATAGAAATTAAACTACATTTTCCATGAGACTATGGGAAAAGAACTACAAAATGAAGTGATTAAGAATGAACCAACAGACAGTCCTTTAGCTGAATAAAAGCAACACACCCTCTTTTCTTGCAAGAAAGGAAAAAGAACAATTAAACATAAGAATGATAACTAGAATAGTAGAAATGGCCAACAAAAGAGCAAAAAGGTCCTTGGTGACATCCAGCATAGTAACTGAAGTGGTATCCGAGTTTGCAGAAGGTTGACACGACGTTGAGTATTCCAATTGGTGAACTACTGATGGTGTAGACACTTCCTGAAGAAGTAACTAAGCAGAATCTAGTTAATCCTTACGACGAAGGAGTGGTTGTAGAAACAACTGGCACAGCAAAGTAATGTAAAGGGGGATTAACAACAGTGAGCGGTGGGATAATACTCGCCTACATGTCTGTGCTAAAATCTAGACATTCCTTCACTAAAATTAGGGAAATCTGCATTTTCTTACAACGACAGGAGGATCCTATTTTGCTTGTTTAAAACACATTAATGACAGAATTTGCCACATGAGTAATATGCTGGCAGTGAAAAGTTCTGAAAGTAAAAGCATTTGACTGGTCTGCCTTTCTGAAAATGTCCTCTAACCCATCCCAGAGGGCTTTGGAAACCATAGCACCCCCTAGTGGATTGAGCCCCAAAATAATTGGTGTCAATGCCTGCTAAAGACATGATCCATTTAACCCAATCAGCAAGTGTAGTGGATAACACTGGTTTATGGAAAGAAATCTACTGTACATAAGAGGATGTTCTCAAATCTGCAGTCTTTGAAATATGTTTTAAAACAACTTCCTACACAAAGTTTAGGCTGGTAAGGACAATAATGGTAATGTACAGACAATAAATGTTGTCTTTGTTCTTCTGGGACTTTTAAAATAAACGCCTGAAGGCGTATATTGTACTTAAAATATGTCTAGAGCTTCAACATCAGATATTCTTCTAAACGAAACCAAACATAACAACATTGTCAATTTTGTGGACAAGAATATTAAAGGTAAGAGAACATTATCTTGCCACTTAATTAACAGTCTTCAAATCTCATTAACATCCCACATTTAATTATACTTTGCAATAGTAGGGTTAGGAAATCCTATTCCCTTCAAAAGACGACAAATCAAAGGGTGCTCACTGACAGGTTTTCCATCCACTCATACATGTTCAGCAGAAATAACCGATCTATGAGTATTTACTGTTATGTACGCCTTTCCCTGGGAATCCAAAGATGCTAAAAATGAATCAAGATTATATCGACTGAAAAGGGATCTGAACTACTACACACTATCCAGGCAGATTTATAAGTTTTGGTTGTTCCTGGTACTCAACAATAGCGGATGTATTGAGCAGCTTCTTCAGAAATTCCAGGTGTTCTCCACAGTGACCCAGAATTCTCCAGGCCACCACAGTTAGGGTTTGGTTGAGAATCATGTTGTGAGGCTGTCCCTCTGGGTTGAGAAGGGGAATGAGAAAGTTTGGGTTGAGAATTGGGAAATCAACCCGCAGCACCAAGGCTGAGACTGCCAAAATGGTGTTACCGGTAGCAGCAAAAGTTGCTGGTGGCACACTTGGGCTAAAATTATGGCTGTCATAATGAACAGAGAAAAGGCTTTGTTAAGGTGAAGGGTCCAGTCCTGAAGAAATTAATCCGTTGATAGAGCTTGAGGATCTGGTCTCCAACTGTATAAATTGTGAAGTTGAGTGTTCAAACAGGATGCAGACAAGTCTATTGACATAGTGCCGAATTTCAAAGAAAGGATTCTGGATACCGAAGAGTGCAGACATGAATTGCTGGTATATTTGAAGTACCTGGACCACCAATCTGCTATAGTTTTCAGCTTTCCCAGACGATATTCTGCTTAGACCAACAGTTTTCGCTATAGGCAGAATTTCCAAAAAACGTTTGCCAGATCTGCTCAAGGTTTGGATTTTATTCCTATTTACAGTGAAGAATTGAACAACTGATTTTGTGTTTTGCAAATGTCCGAATTGCAAAGCAGCCTTCAAGCATCTCTAAACAGTTAATGTGCATTGAGGACTCCTTCTTTGACCGTGCACCCACGTCAAGAGATTGCCAGATCTTGCGCCCCAACATGTCTGACTTCTTTCTGATTCTGGACAAGATCTGGGGCCATAGCACAAATCTCTCCCCCGTTCCAGCCATCTAGATCATCCATCCCCCACTGGAATTCTTCTTGTGACTCCTGGTGTAACTGAATTACATCCAAATAATGAAGGCCCTTGCGAAGATATTGAATTTTGAATCTTTTTAGAGCCCTGTAATGTAAAGGACCCGGAAATATGGCTTGGATAGAAGGGGCAGGAAGCCCTACAATTCTTTCTAGAGACCGAAGAGAGAGAATTCATAGATTGAGAACCTGTTGAATATTTTCTTTTGGTATGCTTGACCTTTTGTTGAGGAAGAAGATGAGGTTTTTGCATCTTTAAGAAATCTAGGGATTCTGTTTGAGTTGAGGGAACAAAAAGAGATTTTTCCTCGTTCACAAGAAAACCCAGAGTGTAATAGGTAGAAGCATGCCTCCAAATGACCTAATAGAAGACTTTAGTCCAGGCCACCTGAAGAAAGTTGTCTAAAAAACAATTAACCCTGTTCCCTGAGCTCTCAGAAGAGCCACCATAGGTTTCATTATTTTAGTAAAGCATCATGGTGCTGAAGAAAGGCCGAAAGGAAGAGCTGTGAATTGATAAATGGTATTCCCCCAACGGAAATGAAGGCATTTTCTGTAAAACAGATGGACTGGAATAGTTAGATAAACATCTTGTATGTCCAAAAGGATCCTCCTTTCACCCTGATGAAAGATGGTTTCCATCTTAAAATAATTGTATACCATAACATTTTTAGATTTAATGGGACAATATTTTTTGTTTTTCTTCTGTTAAGGAAATATCATACTGAGGTATCCTGTTTGGTGTAGATTTGTTATCTCTATTGTATTCTTTGAAAGGAGAGAATGAATTTCAGCATCAATCAGTTAGGATTGTTCCTGGGAAAACTTTAGGGGAGGGGGGAGATGTGTTTGAATAGGGGCCTGATAAATTATCTATGCAATAACCTTGAACCATCTGTAAGACCCAGGGGTCTGAATTGACATTGCGCCAATTTGGGAGAAAATCTGCTAACCTGCACCCATGGGATAAAAACTAGATCTGAGATGTCTTACCTATGTTCTGTGTTCCTCTTTGACAGAAAACCCTGCTTCTGAGGCCTCATACTTTATGTGGGTAGAACTAGGGTTTGTAATCTTGAGTGAATGTGAAGGAGCCTGTGTAGGGATTGCTCACCAGGAGACATAGCCGCCAGTAAAGCAACTCATTTACTGCAAATATAACATTGATATTATCAATAATGTTATCAAGGAGGTCTTGAGTGCCGTAATTTGTGGATTAATTAGCAGTGCATGGTGAGGGTGTGAGTTATAGTTACCTTAGAGCACAGACAGGTCCTGAGGCCAACCCCCTATAAGCACCCAACTGTGCACGTCCTTCACCCATGCACAGGGGAGGTTGCCCGTAAGACCTGGTCTGCAGCCAGACCTTGCGGCCAACACCCCCCAGCCATCCAAACCCATGCTGTGCATAGCCTTTTCGCTGTTCGAAGCAGGAGTTAGCTGCAGCTTCTCTGGGTGTGAGGCTAGATGTGAGAGGGTTTATTTGGGGGTGAGAGTGGCTGTCAGATTGTCTGGCTGTGAGAGTGCGTACATCAGTGTTTTAGTAGCTGCATCAGTGTGTGCGCGGGTCTGTGAGTGGGTGCGTGAGTGAGTGGGGTGCGTAAGTGTCTAAGTAGGTCTGTGAATGGGAGAAATTGATTGAAAGAGAGACAGAAACAGAAAGAAAGGCAGAGAGAGAGAGTTTTTTTAGACTTTAATATCTCATATACTTAGAATGAGATATTTTTGTTGGGTTTAACAAAAAAACAAAAAAAACGATTTTATTTTAATTTAAAAAAAATGGTAATGAATTCAGCTGGACTCGAACCCCCATACCTTAGTCTGAAGGCATGTGACTTTCATACTGGAGCTATGAGGGTTCCTTTTTTTTATTTTTATTTTTTTAAATAAAAGCATAAATAATCAAAAGCCCTTTGCAGGCTATGTGGGACCACGACGGAGGGCCCCCCACGGTCCTTACATTTCTATTTTATTTATTTATTTTTTATTAAAAAGCTCTTACGGGCTACTTGGCACTGCAGGGGAAGCCTTCCCTGAGTTTGCCAATGCTTCAGCAAACATGGAGCTGCTTTGACAGCAGCCAGCAGCTCCGTGCTTGCTGAAGCATTTCATCTCTGTCCTCTGCACGTCTGCAGGGGACAGAGATAAAACGTCGTATTTTGACAGCGGGATCTGCTTCACAGGTCATGCCATCAAAACCCGAAGTGTTTGCTGTGGCTTGACTGTATCACTGCATGCAGTCCTGCAGCACTGCAGCCAAGCCACAGCAAACAGCTATGTTCTGGGGGTGGGCACCCCTGGGACATAGCAAGAGCTGGCCCTGGTGGTGGCGGTCCCCAGGGCCATCTGAGACTCCACGAGGGGGGCCTCTAA
This sequence comes from Pleurodeles waltl, assembly GCF_031143425.1. NCBI lineage: Eukaryota > Metazoa > Chordata > Amphibia > Caudata > Salamandridae > Pleurodeles > Pleurodeles waltl. The sequence continues at coordinate 252,879,684 of NC_090448.1, read as the reverse complement.
CCCCAGATATGTTTGTTGTTCTTTGGTCTCTACTGAGGAAGGGCACTAACCCAGAAACACGTGTCAAAAGATGAACAGTACTGTCTGCACTAACTTTAGTGAAATACTACAGATTTTTTCAAGCAAGCGTTGATTGTTCGAACTGCACGTACCAGGATGTGGGGGCGAACTCGACTGGAGTGTTAGACAGTGTTCTCCCAATTGGACTTCATGTTTAAAAGGCTCCCTCGAGCCATTGAGCTGACGAGCTCTGGAGACGCACGTGTGAGCCGGTGAGTGGTACTAAACCTGAGACGATATTGGCGGCATTTCCAGCAACCCCAGATATTTTTTTTGTTCTTTGGTCTCTACTGATGAAGGGCACTGACCCAGAAATACGTTTAACTACTATGTTATTCCAACCCCCTCCATGTGGGGTTTGGTCCCAAGGCCTGGCCTTCAGCCAGATCTTGCAGCCAAGCCCTTATAACCGCCCAGTCTTTGACCGTGCACAGCGCCGTTAGCCACAGGACCTATCTCTATCAGTAGATCTGCGAGTGGGTGCATGAGTGTCTCAGGGGGTCTGAAATTGGATGTGTGAGTCTGAGGGCAGGAGTGTCTGAGTGAGTGTGTGAGTGGACCCATGAGTCTGAGTGCATGTATGAGTGGCTGAATTAGTGTATGAACGAGTCAGTGTTTTTTCACATTATTTCACATAAACATTTGCAGAAATTTAGTGAATTTATGCAAATACCGCACATGGTGACGCAAAATTATTTTAAACCTATAATATGCCCCTCAAACATACCTATATCACACACCTGGGGTCAGGGTACCTTCACGGTGACCCCTTATGCCTCTTTCAAATAGGATTTTCACCCCAGGGGACCGTGGCCCGTAAAATAAAATGGCGGCCACAGCATTCTAGACAGGTTGCGGTCAGTCAAATACAGCGATCCTTTTCGCACCCGCATTCACAAAAATTTGCTAATTTTAACAATTTATTTTTGTGAAATTATCACAAAGTCTTTCATTTCTCGAAAACTACTGAATGGCTTTACAACAATTAAAGGAAAGCACAATCTGTGTACCGAAAGCTAGCTTTCTGATAAATTTAGTCTAAATCCGTCCAGTGGTTCGGACTGCAGTTGTGTTCAAACCATCTATGGGTATTAACATGGGAAGCATACATTTTTTAATCGCCCTTTTTCTGGGCCCTGCCTTTGCGGATTACCCCGAAACTTTCTGTGCGCAACAAGAATCACCGGAACACTTTTTGGGAACGTTTTATGAAAATTCGTCATACGGTACCAAAGATTATAGACAAGTAAACAAAAAAAACGCTTTTTTCAATGGAAACATGGTCCTAACTATAACTGCCTACATATATATACAAACACACACATATGAAAATGATACTTATCTTGACTGCGAGAAAAAAGGAAGTGTTGCTCGCAGTTAAGACCATTATTAAGCTAATGGACTACCTATTGGTTCATTCTTTATGACTTCATTTTGTGGTTCTTTTCCAATGGTCTCCTGGGAAATGTAGTTTAATTGTTATTGTCTTGTCTTATATTAGAGCAAGAAAAACAGCATAATAGGAGATACCGGTCTTGTATAAAAATTTTAGATTAATGTTGCATGCATTATTCCATGCAAGGAATTCATTCAACTGTTCCTCTTCTCCTTCCCAGATGAAAAAATATATATAATCAATAAAACGCCACAAAAGTCTAATATTTTCAACAAATGGAGCAATCCCATTGGTGAAGTACCGTTCCTCAAGTCCGTATAGATGTTTGCTATATTTGGGGCACGTGCCCCTCCCATACTCACTCCTTTGATGTGTTTATACATATCTCCATCAAATTCAAAGTAATCCTCCTGTTATGCTCCCTTTATTTATGTTAGGGACACTCTTGACTGATGTATAAAGTCAGTAGGTTTGCCTATGCGAGATTGGTGGCTTTGTTAAACATAGCTTAAAGTAAAGAAAATAATAGCACTATGAGGTGGCCAGCTTTGACCTCTGCTTAGAGCTATTATTTTTGCACTCCCTGTTAATTCATCCAGGTTTTTAATATAATTAACAAACATGCAGGCATTCTTCATTGATCGATCAAGACATATCTACATTGTTGCTTTGGACATAGAGATGCAATATTTTAGTGAGCCGGGGAAAGTCACTGAGTTGAACGTCGAGGTCCGTGTTTCACAAAAAACATTACTTACTTTTGTGCCAGCGCAGAAATGACAACGTGCACTGAGCAGCGCCAATTGGAAATGTCATTTCCATTAGCTTTTTGGATTCTTGCTCGACCTCCTATTTTTCAGATGTGGTTTGTGCATGCAGAGGATAGCACGAGGAGCCAGTTGTACAAAATAGAACTATTTTACCATGCACCCAACCTTCAATATGCAAATGCATTGACATTTGCTACTGGCAAGTAGCATTGATGCTTAGCAGAACAGAATTAGTTTGCAATTGGCAGCACTTTTTATTATCATTCATATTGGCAGGTGAGATAACACAGTGAACTGAGCATCCAGCTGGCAATAGGGTCTACTCAGATATTCATCTTTCCGAGGCCAACATCATGGGCACCATTCAGATGGGTCGCTGTGGGCACTTACCAGTTTACTTTGATAGATGTGTTGCGACCGGTGGTGAAATTACAGTCTGCTTCTGATATTGACTAGTAAATATGTATTTCACACAAACAATCGGCTGAAATTATGTTCAGAAGAGCTGCAGTGTCAGAAGTTTGTGGCTTTCATTGGGCAGTTAGCTGTACAGAGTACCAATTGCTTGAGCGTGTGCACATGCTATAGATAAACGTTTGTGTGATGTGGGCTGTCTGATAGTCATTGACTCTCATAATCAACATTTAATCACAACTGTATACATTCTCTGTGTTGTTCATATATAACAACATCTGTCACCTGGAAGCAGCATTCAGTAAAGGAACACGTTCTGCTATAAATCTGTGCTTGAAGACACTGGGTAGAGCTAATGAATACTAAGCCCCCTTAAAGGGACAGTTTCATGCTACGTTTCTATGGTGTAATGAGACCACCCCACCCGATCCGACCTCCCCGACACCATTAGAAAACAAGCTTTGTCAAAGCCAATAGGTTTCTCCTACGAAAGATATATTGGCTTTATCAGTGTCTTTAGACGTGTTGCACAAACACGTCTGTGCAACATGGCTGGAGGTAAAGAAAATAATAGAGCTATGACATGGTCAGTGCTGGTGCGTCATAGCACTATTATTGTCTTTCCTTTAAGTTGTGTTGCACAGCAGCCTATGCTGTCTAAAAAGCATTGACAAAGCAAATAGAACCCACATAGGGGAAACCTATTGGCTTCACACAGGTTTGTTTTTATTCCTGATGCATTTCCAAAGCATTTGTTCCCAAGTTTCTTGTTCTGCATTAAATCTTCAAAAAAGATTTGACTTAGACAATACTAGGTGTACAATTTGAAGCCATGTTCACTATAATCAGAGCACTATGTTTTTTGTCATGTGAATTAGATTTAAGTCAGGTTTGGCCATAGCAGTTGCTTTAAGGATTGATGGCCAACATATGAAATTTAGGTCTGGATTGTAGGCTAACCTATGAAAATCCTAGTTTGGATTTTTTGATTTTTATTGGATTTCACACTAAAAAGTGTCATTATGCTGCCAGTTGAATTCTTTTTTATTTTTAAGGTGAGGACAGGAAGAAGATTCAGAAGTAACATATTGAACAAAATTGATATTGATTGGACATCAAACTAATTAAAGTCTCTCGTACTTGGAGGGTTCCTTGTGGATGATCACATAGGTATATTGTAAGAACTCAAAGGAAACCATTGTACTATGTTGCCATATGTCTTTTTTTTCCTAAAAAGGCAGTTGCTATTAGGCTTTAAAGCCAAGTTATGCCTCTACAAGGCATGTTCTCATATATAATTCTCATTCGTTTCACCGTAATACTTGTTTGAAAAGAGCAATATTAAGTTTTAGAGTTGACAGGTTTCTTTTTGAGGCTGTACATTCTCCATGGTCTGTAAAGAAATTAATTTAAAGGCATTTATGGATGTCTTCTCTCCATGGCATCAGTCAGGGTTTCAGGCCCATTCTCCTGAAACCAAAATGAGAGTTAATAATTAGGAATGCATTTTAGAAGGATATACCGAAAGTAGCCCGTAGTGTCCACGGAAGGGAAACTTGGGACGAAATTATGTATGACTGGCACATGACCCCACAAAAATTGCACATTATCTTCCCAAAGAAAGATAGAAGATGTTAGTGAGGGTATAATATGGTGGGATCCAAGTACAAATATGGTGGTCATTGCCAGTGATCGAAGTATTTTGGAAAGCGATCTTAAGTCATATTAAAAAATGTCTTGTTAAAAGAGAGATATATCTAAATAAAAATACTACAGTACCTTGCAATTTTGCAGCTACTCTCCAAAAATGTTGGTATAAGTATATCAAATCTCTTAAACAAATCATAAGGCAGCAGGAGTGGAAGTTTTCGCAGAACAGAGAGAACCGTGGGCAATACACCCATCTTAATCGTGATTGCCTTACTTCATAAATATTAATGTAGTCCCTCCTGTCTTGCACTGTCTCCTGCAATCCATTGCAAAGACAGGATCTAAATTATTCCACAGTGTATTTTTATTTTTTAGTAAATCCCTGCAAGAACATTTCAAGATGGTGTCTTCAAAAGACAACTTTACACTGCTATTTTGACACTGTGACCAGAAGAAATGGGAGGACTTCAGTCTTATTTCAGTTTTTCTGTCCTGGACGTCAGTCAAAACTGTTCATTATTTACAGTTAGTTGGTACTTATTTTCTTTGAATTGGAGATCACCAACTGCATTATCATCAGCATTAAGGAAGGCAAATTGTATCTCCATGCTTAAATCCCTGAAAAGTGAGTCATGTTGATTTGGAATAGCCAAGGATACTACAGCAAGATTTGGAAAAACAGACAATGGGCATCCTTGCTTTGTGCCCTTGCTGTGTAATTACTTTAGCTTCAGCACCTGGACATAGTGTATCAAATATCTTAAGCAAATTATTGCCTATGCCAAATGTATGTAAAACAGAACTGACATAACGTATTTATTCTTTGAAACAAAAAATATGATACCTTTAGGACATTATTTTTCTCAGTATAGTTATATTTAATAGATGAAATGTAATAGCACTTCATTTCTTTGTGGTTTAGTTATATTTTCCACTTCAGTGCTTCCCTTCAATAAATCGATCTTGGTCTGTTGTTAAATGTTTTGGGCCTTTAACAACTAGCCTAGTGACAAACTGAATTAGAAATGTGTTTCATTAGGTCTTGTTTAACTCTTTTTCAGTGTTTAAAGGGCCCATTCACGAGGTATTCAATAAACGCTTGCATTTTTTTCTTAGAACAATATGCTGGACTTCGTGTTTGCTGTCGATGACCCTATTACGTGGCATACAATGAACATGACGCGAAATCGGAACCACTATTCTTTCCTCAAGTATCTTGGTTCAAAGCAAATCAGTGTCTTGCAGAATAACTATGGAGCAGGAGTTTACTACAATACTTTAGTACCCTGTGATGGCAAGGTAAGTGATTGTGAGAGGCAAATATATATTTTCTTAGTGGTGTAGACGGCATGGAATCTAATTCTAAGTAGAAACAAGGAGCAATCATTGCTGTTGCTTTGTTCTCTTGAAAGCATGCTTTTGATTTTTTTTTTAAATAAAAATTAACTTAGTAAAATGTGTTGCATCCCCTGAAAACATTTTATCTGTATGAAACGTGAAGAAGGACTCATTGCTGCTGCATCTTAAAATATAAGAAACACAGAGCTTTATGACACTGACAGTTCATGAAGCAGGCAAATGCTGATTTAAATTTAAGTAAGTCGCTCAGTGGTGTTAGCTACTAATTTTATCATTTTAATAGGTTTTTTAGGAACCAGACCCTTTTGTACCACTTGCTTTGATAGATGTTTGTGCTGCAAAACTTCTGCACCTCTTTACTGATGTGAAATGTAAAGTATGCCTTTTTTCTTTATTTCGGCAACTTAACTCTTCAGGGTTTATGTTTAGCTGACTTCAGTGCTTGCCAACTCAGGGCCTTGCTTGCTGAAAATCTACACTGAACTTATTTGGTAGATCACATGTAAGCCCCTTGAGTTGACCTTGTCACTTCTAGTGAGATGGTAAGACAAACACACTAAGCACAGAGAAGAATATTTGGTGTAGAGCATTAGCATGTTTTCCTGGTGGGTAAAAACATCTGTTTTGGCAGGGCATGTTAATGGGAGTTAATTGTTTGTTTGATTTGGTGAACAATTGTTCTTGAGGCCTCCAGAAACAGTTGAGGTTAGGGAAATTGAATAGTCTGTCACTCCATGGCCAGTGGAGACAACTGGTAAGTGAAGAGGCCAAGAAAGGGAACGTAGTACACATTTGGCCTGGGTTTTAGGGAGAAATATCCCTCACTGTTTAGAAATTACAAGTGCTGGAGTCCAGTACACGTCTTGTTAATCTAACTGTAATTAATAGTGATAGTGTCATCCTCTACCATTAATAGGACCCCTGCGTGTTTTCCTGGAAGCCTAGTTTCCTTGTAATAATTCAAAGTAGTTTAGATGTTGCCCATTTATAAAGCCTTCTAGATGCATGTTGGCTTCACCCTGTGGCCGCCTTGGAGAGGTGGCCTGAAAGCATGTGAGTGTCTCACATTTACCATCTATGGGGAAAGGAGTTGGATCTTTTTGTCTGTGATTGCTGTGTATGTGGAGAGGCCCACCCATTAGTGTTTGGGAGGTGGGCCTGAAGCAGTTCTTGTTCACCCCTTAGCATGTGTAATTAATTTGAGCTATTTAGAGAACCATGAACTTCACTGTTACAGCCTGTGTGGGGGTTGATGCTTCATATCCAAGTCTTACGTCAGATGATTTAAGAAGTACTGTTGGAGTTCTGGAGATGTAATTCCGGCGAATTACTCCGAGTGACTCAGTCTTTCCTCATGTAAGGAGTTGTGCATCTGGTCAACTCCTTTTTATCAGAGAAATCCATTAAAAATGTACGGGATGTCATTGTTGGTCATGAAAAAGGTTATGAGTTCCTATAAACAAGTATATTTTAGGGTGTGCACAAACTGTCCGGAGCTCCCACTCTGAAATGCCTACCCGCCACTCTACAGAGTAGATATACTCACTAACCTTGGTTTGCAAAAAGGTTTTATTCTTGATTTTACAACCTCCTTGTGTGAATGTCAGGGCTGGTTTTATACACCTAAAGAGGATCTTTGCAGTTGCTGTGCAACATGGCTGGCATCACCTGAGTAAGTAGCTCTGGAAGTCATGTCCCTAAACTATACAACGCTTCTAAAGAAGTAGGACGGGGAAAGACAGTTACACTTGTAGTGTGGAATGTTTAATTACACTGGTGAGTACTTTCTTTAGGTTTAACATAGACTGAGAATGTCTAAAACTTTAACTATAATTAGTTCCTGTGTTTGTCGATGTCTGCATGCTGCCAATTAAATACCACTGTGATTGTGTCTGTTTGAGATATTTCCCAGTGCACATTGACTTTGTAGAGTTAAGGTTTTAGACCAGTAGGTTGTTGTGGCTTGTTATTCTTCTTATGTTCAACATGAGTATATTTGTGTTCAGATGCACAAAGAAGTTTGTACTAGTTGCAGTATCTACATTTAAAGACTGTATATGTTCTGACAGTTGTAGGTCAAGGTCCACAATGTTGGTCGCAAGGCATTGAGCCAGCATATGTAATCTATAGTACTAGCAGATCTTGAACCAAGACAGACGACGATGAAAAGGGCAGGTGGTGTTAAAAATCCTAGATTAAAAATACCTGGAGTCAACTGGGCCTACCCAAACTGAGTGCCCCCCCAGCCACCTTGGTTCCCTGTGTAGTGCAACTGCTGACCTATTATTCTTTGGCCACAGGGACCAAAGAGAAAAGTGAGTGACAATGAGAATAAATAGGTGGGTCTAGCTAGAAGCTGTTGCCCGCTGACGGACCTCATTGCTAGTGTATCTTTTACCTGCCACCTCTCCGCCACCAATTCTCCATAGTACACAGTTGCTTTTCAGGAGCTACTGAAATCTTCTTTTCTAAGAGTTGCTAAGTTTAATGAATAGTGGCAAACAAATTTTGTGGAAGCGAGTCAACCGTTATTCGTGCGATAGTAGTTCTGGACTGTTTTCTAGCTAATCTAATAAATAGCTCAAATTGGAGTATATAAATAAATCTTTTTTAATACTATTATAAAATTGTAATTATTATTAGATATATGGAAGGGCATAATATGCATAATACATTTTTTATCTATGTGTACCCATGCCTTGCTGTGCCTCTGCATTGCTCCATGGTATCACAGAGACCGCTACTCCTGCGTTCTGTCCAAATACAGATGTAGTAGGACTGAAATCAAGAGCTTCATGAAGGACATTTAGTGCGCACCATGCTTTTATTTTAACCAATGGCTATGATAAGAATTCTGTGTATCTGTTTCTGTTATATAGAGAGATAAATCAGCCGACTAAAACACAGTTATGGTTTTGCTCAAACATGTACAACCCCTGAAATTTGCTGATATTTGGTTTCCAGTGCACAAAACACGTCATAACTTGCACCACCAACCATGTTGTTTTTTTTTTTTTTCTTTTTGTGTGTCGTTGGTGAATTGATTGTGGAGCTTGGCAGATAGTACACTTTATGGCTCTATGTGGCTTGAGTTTTGCTTTACTCCATTTCCTCCTCTCAGGCTACACATCAGATGGAGTGTTTTTGTGGGACCTGGCCTGCTGTAATGAATACAGAGAAGACCTCAACGGAAGCCAAAAGTGGCATGGACCCACAACCAAAATTGAAGATGGAAGATGTCTTTGCTTGTTGGCCTGGTTGTCATCCTCTGCTACCACTCAGCATGAAAATGGGTAGACACCATAGATAATTACACTAAATGTTTGCTTCTGCATTAGGTTTGGCATGACCATCAAACGTCGACACTTCAAAGATTGTTGAAGGTATTGGAAACCTTGAGGATACATTTAATATCTTTCATTTAGCAACTGATTGTTGTGCAACATGCAACAATCATACAGGGAAGAAAGTAGAAGGGATTTCTGGACAACCTGCTTTCCTACTCTGTTGGACCTGACCCTTTCCTAAGGGTTATCCCAAAACATTCCGCCTTCCTCCTCCTATTTTTCTGACCTTCTTTTTTGTTGGCTTTAGGACTCTGGGCACTTTACCACTGCTAACCATTGCTCAAGAGCATGTACTGTCTCCCTAACATAGTAACATTGCCTCATACCCAATTGGCATATTTGATTTACTCCTAAGTCCCTGGTAAGATGCACTCACTACCTGTGCCTAGGGTCTGTAAATCAAATGGTACTAGTGCTTTAGCAGCACTGCTTGAGCCACCCACCTAAGTAGCCCCTTAAACATCTCTCAGGCCTGCCACTGCAGGACTGTGTGTGCAGTTTACTACCACCTTGACTTGGCATTTAAAACTACTTGCCAAGCCTAAAACTCCCCTTTTATTACACATAGGTCACTCCTAAGGTAGGTCCCAGATAACCCTTTGGGCAGGATGCCATGTGAGTAAAAGGTAGGACATGTATGTTTGTTTTGCATGTCATGGTAATGATAAACAGGCTATTTCATTTTTAATACTGTGAGGCCTGCTCCTCTCATAGGCTAGCCGTGGGAATTTCCTTACACACTTTTACGTGGGAATTGCTGATCAGAAAGGAGTAGCTTTGTCATGTTTTGTATGTTTAGAATAGTAATGATAAATCCTCCTCACTGGTGAAGTTGGATTTCACATTACTGTTTTAGAACTAACACTTTTAGAAAGCGGGCATTTCTCTGTGCTTATAACTGTGTGCTTTACAGCCTGCCTCGAAAAAACATCTGTCCTAGATTCATTTCCTCTAGACAGCCACCACACAGGAAGTGCTGGCTGTGACAGGGAATACATCTGCATTCATCTGCACACTGAAAGCCTTCCCAGGCAAGAAGGTGGAGAGGTGGCTCGCAGTTACATTTGAATAGGTTTTGTCTTGCCCTCACCAAAGGAATGATTTACCCCCTACTGGTAGTCTGTAGCCAGGGCTGGGTTGAAAGGGATCCTTGTGCACTTCAGAAAGTTCCTTTGAAGTCACCCCTACATCAAAGCCACTTTTGGGTATAAGTACTGGGGCTCTGGCCCCATCTAATCAGACACTGTGTGGGACCTATAACCAGACATTTCTGACCCCACATCTGCACATTGTCAGGAGGAATGCTGTGCTGCCAGGAGCAGTGGCCATACTTGTTAACTGCTTTGCTGTGTTGGCCTGTTGATTACTGGGCTGAAGGAGGGGCTGCCACTTTGCAACTTATCTGGATGAGCTGGCCTGCTACCTGCTTTTGTGCCTCAAATGTTCTCCAAGGGCTTTTTTGCTTGCCCCCCTGTTTTGAAATCTCAGGACCATCAAAGATCTTGCCTACACACCGCTGCTGTGGGACTCTGTCAGACATGAGTACGGCTGCAGTGTGTTTTAAGTAGGAGCCATGATTGATCACTCCGTGCTTTGCATTCTACAACCAGCGTGTGTTGAGTGCTTCAGATTTCCCCTAGGTCATAAGAATCTGCATGTGTGGGGCACTCGTGTTGCACCAGCGCGTGTTGAGGGCTTCATATCCTCTGAAGAACAGTGCGTGTCCAGCGTTTCGTTCTGCTTGAGCCTGAAGCGCATGTGCCGTTGTCAGTCCGAAGTGTTCTGGGTTATGAGACTGACACAACAGTGCCAAGGGAAGCCCTGTGAGCGCAAGCAAGTCTGGTTACCGTGACAACAGGAACTCCCTCACCACAGTTCTGGCCGCACTTGTGGGAGGAGCCGACATTGCATGCCTGCAGTGACCGTGGAATCATAGCATGTGGATTCCCCTTTCTACTGCAACGGACTATCTCATCTGCTGCCCATTCAGACTTGAGTGGTCCGTCACCACCCCACCTTCCCACAAGAAGACCCCCATGACACGGACCCCTCCCTCCCCACCACCTACACACACCGGTGTAGGTGGTGGGTTAGAACCCAGCACCTAACGGATCGGGAGGGCTGTGGTATCACGGTATGCCATGTGGAGTAATGCATTGACTCTCCCATGTGGGGGCATTTCATCATCTGTCTGCTTTTAATGCAGCTACTATATTTTTGAGCGCTGTGATTACTTTCATGCATTCACTGTGATACTTGCCAATTACATAATTTAAAAAGTGTATATATATATATATATATATATATATATGTGTGTGTGTGTGTGTGTGTGTGTGTATATATATATAATTTAATAAATCTGCTTTGTTGGTGTAACCCTTTGGGGAGTCTCTTTTGTGGTGTGTCCATTGTGTTATTGTTTGAGTGTGTTGCAGAAACACTTTAAACATTGCCTCTGTAGATAAGCCTGCCTGCTCTGCGCCAAGCTACCAGAGGGTGAGCACTGGTTATCTTTGGTGTGTATCTGACTTACCTTGACTAGAGTGGTGGGTTCTGCCTGGCTTGGGTGCATACCTTAGCCAACAAGAAACCCCAGTTCTAACACTCTCAAATGAAAAATTATACGAACTTCTCTCTAACAGGACAATAGTACACACAATAGAACATTTTTATTATAAGCAACAGGGTCATTCATTGAGATCCTAATATTATTTCAAAATTTCTGTTAATATACATCTAGGTCATCTCTCTCTCCCTATTGTGAAAACAACACAGCGGGCAAACTAGTCAAGCTCAAGGGAGCAACTAAACTCTTTTTGGCATTGATGGGCACGGCTGTGGCTGGTGTTTGAGAATGTGATCCTCCTCTACCTGTGAATTTGAATGTTATAAGTGACTTAGTCGATTTACATAGAGAGACTTTAGATATTAACTACAGTAAAATGCAGATGTTAATGCCCGAGTTAAAGAGATTTTTTTAAAAATGGTTCCTGAAAAGGCTGTCTCTTCTAAAGCTGTTAAAGATGCGGATCTACTCTCTGAAAACCTGCAAGGATTCTCAAATGTAATGGAAAACTGGAGAATAGGTAGCGCTATAATAACTTAGAGCTAAATAGAGTATTAAAAAGGAGGCAAAGAATCTAATGCTCAGACTTTATTGCGGGACTCTTGAGACAGTTAATACAACTCAAAGTGCCCATTGAGGAAGTTCTCTCGAGTATTCAACGCTAATAGAAATACTAGATGTTAACAGCGTCTTTTGTCATATCAATCTACTTCAAGAGAATACTTTACATTTGTCCTCTTGTGAACAATGCTGACGCACTGATCTTTTTCTGATAAACTCTGCCATATCAAATGGGGTCAGTGCCCCTATTACTGATCGTTCAGCAGCGTTTTATGTTGGAACAGTATTAAAAGTAACTGGTCCTTTCCACATTATCTTCTAAAACAAGATTACTTAGGAAGGAAATTTTAGAGTTACTTAAAGGAAATCTAGGTAAGGTACTTGCTTGATTTCTTTGGAACCCAATCAAAGCCATTATCATGGCATTACATTGTCCTTCTCTTATGACGTATCAGAATCAAAAAGGCTAGAGGAAGAAAAGTTAAGAAATAAATTGCCAATTCTGATTTATAACTGTATATGATGTTTGCTTCCTACGTTTGCTGAAAGAAACTCTACTTACCTGGCAATTATGGCTGCTGGATGCCTTATTAAGGCCATACACCATGTTAGAGTTGCTAAAACTTCTCTCTTATATAAAAGAAACATTTTGGAAACTGAAACTACAAGTAGTTTTCACTAGCCAGCAAGAGCATTTGAACCATATTACAGCATTAAACAATAAAGCAAGGGAGTTTATTTATAACCATAGGTAGTTAAAAAGTATTTTAAAGACAGCAAAGACATTTATATTAAGGATCACTGCCGCTTCTTTGATTATGTCAATCTTTCAACTATTGACAGTGAGGGTACTTAAAATCACTATGGGCTCATTTTATAATCAAAACGATGAAGTTATCCATTTGAATGTGACCCTGATAAAGTAGATGGACCATAGTGTTTACCAGCGGAGATTTATAAATGTCTAGTAGATGAGATAGCTTTTCTATATTTGGAAGTTCTCAGAGAATTAGACAATACAATCTAATGTCTGAGATTTCTCAGGTAACATCATTATCAACATGTCTCCTGAATTTATACTCAGGGCAAATGCTTTGTATATTTAAGGATCAATTGTTTTTAAGAAGATCAAATTTAAAACACTAACAACCTTGTGTAAATTTGGCAGATTACAAGAGTTCTTCAACTACCACAATTCCACAATTTGAAAAAATCCAGGTCTACCAGCCATTTTTGTAGATGAATACATTCTAAATCGGAATGAGGCAGGGATTAACAGATTAATGGCTCGCTTTCAAGATCGATCATTGAAGTCTTTTTGCAGTCTGTGATGTGAATTTGGATTACTTAAACCTTAAATAACACACACACATTTTTTTATGATGAAGCAGGTGAAGCAGTGCTCACTTTGTCATTTTTACAATTGTGTACTTTCTTAAAGATAATTCCAGGCCTCTCAGTAGCTTCTATGTCAGACTTTTATTCTGGCCTTGGATGACCTAAATCGGATGGTTTGTCATGCTTTATTTCAGTGGTCAGCTGAACAAATTAGTGAAGATCAAATGTATAACATTGACACTGTTTTATGCTGTCAGTTGCATTAATACTTGTCTCTAAAAATTGGTCAAATAACCAAGTACCTACTTATTGGGAATGGTGAGAGTATTTTAACAAGACTTATGAACTGACGTATCAAATGGCTTTTGCAAAATTGTACTTTGGATAAATTCATTTGCTGCCTGAAAGACCTTTATAATTATTTACATTTGTAATTTGATCCTCCTTCCCCCTTCCTCCTTCTCATTTTCTTATTTCCTTTGATTAACTGACTGTCATTTTTCTGCATGTTTTTGGCTTTTTTGTAGTGTGATGCTGTGCTTTCATGTGTTTTAACAACACTACCCACCTCACCAGTCAACCATTCACGCAATTTCTTCCTTGATGTGAACCTCACAGGAAGCTTATCAACCATGACTGAGGAAGAAGTGATCCATGGCCTCTTCATCTCTCTGCTCCCCAAACCGAAAATTACCAAGGAAAAACACACAAAAAAGCTACAATCTTGACCTTATGTTTATCTCCCTTTAGAACTGTTACTTAAATCTTCTAGACCATTGGACTGGTTCAATTATGCTGCTATCCAGATCCTCAAACTATTCAAGTACAACACAAAGACCAACAGCACTAGTCCTATAAAGAGTCTTTTAAATAAGTCATGACCACCAGAACCAACTCCACAGTATACCAGCTCCCTTATTGACTTCAATAGATGAGCCCCAAATGACAGCTTTGGCATCCATATCCTATGAAAAATATGCACCATGAACTCAGATCCCTTGTTAGGTTGGAAATTGAGAGATGCACAAATTACCATAGCATAAGACAAGCCTTCTGAAGCTGAACAACCTAGATTTAGAATTGCATGCAGCCATAGATTATAGACCTTCTCCTTCTTCCCTTGTCTTCAGAAAACAGCTGAAAATACATGTTAAAAAGCAGTTTGTTCCTCCTTCCATAAAGAACTGTTACTTTTTTCCTGCACCCCTTTTTCAAAGCCATGAAGAATGCCCCTCTAATCTTTGTACACAACCTTCAGTTGCTCCAACTCTGTACTTTGTGGTTCACTTTGGTTCCCCAAGCTAGATTTCATGTGTTTCAATATATATGTAATCTGTGTTATCCTTATTGGTGTTTCTGCCAAAGTACTGTGAATGTTCCCGAACGCAGTATATTTGAGCTCGAAATGATAAAAAATAAGCAACCTGCAGCTTTGTTAATTCAGATATTGGTGAATTAAAAAGCCATGATCTTGAAAAAGTATTGTACCTTGGATGTAACAGAGTATTCTTGGATTAAATGCGAAAATATAGGTTTATCATGCAGTTGTTTTAGTTGCATTTTCTTTGAATAACAGCTGGACGTGTACCCTAATGCTAGGAGGCTGTGTTGATGTAGATGCCATCATTAACCCCTTCGCTGCCAGGCCTTTTCCCCCTCAGGTGCCAAGCCTTTTTTTGGCTATTTGGGGCAGTTCGCGCTTAGGCCCTCATAACTGTTTGTCCACATAGGCTACCCACACCAAATTTGTGTCCTTGTTTTCCAACATCCTAGGGATTCTAGAGGTACCCAGACTTTGTGGGTTTCCCTGAAGGAGACCAAGAAATTAGCCAAAATACAGTGACAATTTCGTTTTTTTATTTTAAAAATGGGAAATAAGGGCTGCAGAAGAAGGCCTGTGGTTTTTTCCCTAAAAATGGAATCAACAAAGGGGTTGCAGTGCTACAATCACCAGCTTCCCAGCTTTCAGGAACAGGCAGACTTGATTCAGAAAACCCAATTCTGCAACACAATTTTGGCATTTTACTGGGACATACCCCATTTTTACTATTTTTTGTGCTTTCAGCCTCCTTCCAGTCAGTGACAGAAATGGGTGTGTTTCTGGATCCCAGAAACCTAAACATTTCTGAAAAGTAGACAAAATTCTGAATTGAGCAATGGGTAATTTGTGTAGATCCTACAAGGGTTTCCTACAGAAAATAACAACTGAAATAAAAAAGTATTGAAATTGAGGTGAAAAAAACAGCCATTTTTCTCTACGTTTTACTCTGTAACTTTTTCCTGCAATGTCACATTTTGAAAGCAATATACCGTTACGTCTGCAGGACTCTTCTGGTTGCGGGGATATATGGGGCTTGTAGGTTCGTCAAGAACCCTAGGTACCCAGAGCCAATAAATGAGCTGCACCTTGAAATGGGTTTTCATTCTATACCGGGTATACAGCAATTAATTCGGTGAAATATAAAGAGTGAAACATAGCAATCAAGAAAACCTTTGTATTTTCAAAATGGGCACAAGATAAGGTGTTGAGAAGCAGTGGTTAGTTGCACATCTCTGAATTGTGGGGTACCCATACTAGCATGTGAATTACAGGGCATTTCTCAATGTAATGCTGAGCATTTCTCTTCTGCAATCGCGCTGGAAGCATGCTTCCAGTGCGATGGGAGGTGACCTCTGATGAGGTCAGCACGCGACATCACCAGACTTCACTCAGGGGTTAGGTGGGAGGTTCGGTGGGGGGTGGAAGGGGAAGCGATTCCCCTTTCAGCCCTGACTTGGTGGGGTGAGGGGGCAGTCTTCTGGGGGAGCGCTAGCGCTTCCCCCGAGGGCCGGTGTATGGACATAACCATTACGTCCATGGCTGCAAAGGGGTTAAACGTCTTGCCTTCGATACTCATTCCCTAACTCCTTACTTTAAATGGCAACACAAATCCTTTGTAGAATGTGACCCCCTGCGTGCATCCGGTGTCTTGTTAACTAATTTCTTACACTTTCATCCATTATAAAGGTACATAATGCTTTGTCTCTTCCATAAAAGGATGTGTTTATTTCAGTTCATATTCATGCAGAACTGGGTAACATCAGTTTGTGATTTAATTACATGACAGTTATTGATCTTATGTGTGTAACGTACACATTAAAGCATGATGTGAAATAAAACAACATCAAAAATATAAACATGTTAAACACAGGTTCAATTGGTGATCTTTAAATAACAGTTGTTGTTAAAGAACGAAATGAAAAAATCTTCAAAAACAACTTTTATTCTCCCACTTAAGAATAGATGCCCTCACATATGTTATAATCCCATTAATTTTGATGAAACCCCAATAGTTTTGTTCCGAGGTGTGGAAATCTCAAATACGTATTACATTTTCAGAAATAACAAGAACGTTATTCTGTACTCTGTCTGTAAATACCAGAGTAACTGCCGTTCTTTTTTCTTCCTTCAGCAGCCACAAAACCTCTGTCTTCCTAAAAGAAACTTACCTGTATCAAACTCCTAAAAGTCTAAGAGACCATCCAGTAACTGTTCAGGGCATTATTAAATCAGAATTGGCTAATGTGAGCAGTTCTTCATGAATATGTTAGTTGGACAGCATATTCAGGTTTTGCAAAAGTGCATTTGAGGTTGCAGGAGTAGTGACATATTGTCAGATTTGTAATTGACAAAAAGGCATCAAGGAACAAGATGATTTAATAACTTTTCAAAATATAATTTAGAATGTATGTCCAATAATGATCTATATAGGGCCGATAAACTTACCAGCTCTTATGAACATCGACAGATAACTGCATTAATTTTGTTTTATTTGAATATTTCAGATGATAAAATATGGGGTAGTGAGCACTGACAATTTGATTATGGATCTCCTTCACTGGAAGACTTTGTATGTTGCTGGAAGGCTACACAAACCCGTAAGTAAACATAACACCGATGTATTGTTTGTTACACTTTTCAGAAGATGAAGAAGCAATTCTTGTATTTTACTTTGAGTGAAAGTTTAGTGAATTTGGTATGTTTAATATTTTTTGTTTAGAAGTTGCTCAAGCATTCATGCAGCTTCATGCAACCCTTGAAATAGCTAAGGAAGTATTCTTCATGAGCTTTCACTACAAGTGATGAGGGTAAAGTCACCAACCATATCTTTCTGAGTGATGCAAACATTAGGATTTACCTGCAAAGAAACTGGCCTAAAACTTTATTTATTTGATTCTTGAAGGTGTTGATTTTAAACAGTTTCAAGAACAAAATTGAGTATAAAGGTGTAAGATGTCCATCGGCTGACCAGCAACTGCCACATGCTATTGTTTGTGTGTCCTTGAGCCCACGGCAGCTGTTTCACCAGTCTCATATTTTCATATTTTCTGAAAAAAATAGTTTATATAATACATACTCTTACTTACATCCTTTACGTGAATGCTTCAACTAAACAGTGCTGTAGTTAAATATTTGTAAAACTAATTTTTGATGCTGATAATATTACTTGTAAAAGCAAATTTCCTTGATGTTAAGTAACTGTTTGCATTAGCCTTTACACTTTTTTTTCCATATGTTTCAAAATATAACTTCCTGGCAGCAAAATACTTATGTTCCTAACCGCTATAAAAGTATTTTAGCACTTCCAGCTTATAAATAGCCCCTTCTTTAACTACTGTAATTCCTCTTGACCTTATGCCCTAGTCCTTAAAACCAATATGACCAGATGCTAATGTGAACTGCTGGAAATGTGGTTCTGTAGTGAACACATTTAGTGGAACTGTGTCTGAATATGAGCCAGCTGCAAGGAAATACTCAGCCGTGTCACACAAATCCTGAAATAGCCAGTCGAGGCTCACCCCATGGTAATCAAGTTTAATATGCAAGGGCTCTGCCAGGAGGAGTGGATTAAGGCTTGGACCGTTTGTTTGTCCCTTATGTTGGGAGCAGCTTAGAGACTCATTACAAAATTTGGGGATAAAAATTGTGCCTCATCATTGTCTCAGTAGATACTTTCCCTTTGGTAGTCACTGATGCTTGAGACGATCTCACAGCTTATGCCAACAGGGCACCTATTCAGATGGTATATGGGAATTGCTGAGTCAACATGCAACAGCTCTGAGCCAACTCACTTACTACTGACCGCACGTGTGAGTGCTTCAGATGTTTAAAGATTACTGCAAGCAGAGTGACAGCACTGAACAAAATCCACCAAATGTTGGCTTGAGACAACTGCTTGGTCAAACCAATTTTACACTGGCCGATATTACACGCTTCCGGGAACCCTGCATAATGTGGCACTGCTGTTAAGGCCATAGTCTGTGTGCTCTGACCCCCTAAAACATGGTAAAATTTGATAATTCTCCCCCCTCAAAACCCAAATGAGTTATTTAACGTCACACTAAGACGAGACTGTACAGGAACATATATAGGAAAATACACCCTTGGAGTGGAAAGTGAAATGTCATCTGTGGAGTGCAGCCGTTATTATGCTATCCATTAGAGTGACAAGGAAAACATGACTTCTGACCTGTGTAGCCTGGCTATTGCAGCTTTTTAAACCTGCAGGCAAACCTGTCAAAATAACCCCTTTTCAAATGAAAGGACCTTACTTTTATATTTTTAACAATTCACCACTAATTAGACCTTGTTGGCCACAAGTTAGAGTGCATCGTATTTACAAGTGGTACATGCAAGATTTTAACATTAGTATGTACCTGTAGCGACCAGCCTACAGAAGCTATGTTCAGTGTAAAGAATTGTAGCTGTTTTATGTGAATAACTAAAATTCAAAATAAGGGCTCTGGTATAGTAGAAGCTACTGGAGTAATTCAAACACTATTTTTAATGTTTATTGAAGTTGTATTTTTAATACACATTTTGGAAAGGAGACTTTTAAAAACTTAGACATTGCCTGCACCTCAAGTCAGCTAATTAGTATTAACCTGCTGGCAGACGACCTTGTCAGTGCTTCCCCTTAATGAGGTTTGAACACTTCTCCAAGAGCAGAAATAATGTGTTAGACCTTTTCACAGGAAGACCGAGATTTGAGGTATGTGACAGATATCAGCTAGAGAAGGTTCTGGACCTCCACTAGCTTTAAAGTGGCCAGGTGAGTGTAAAGGGATACCTAGGCTAGGGAAGCCTTTTGTCTACAAAGCATTCTGTAGCCAGTTTGTCACCAGCCCAGTGAGAGGAGGAAGTGGTCCCAGAACCATTGCTGCTCATTTGCCTAAACACACCTCTGGATGGCACACAAGCTTCCTCACCTGCAAAAAGATTCTTCCATGTTGGACGTGCATCGGAATAGTGCACTATGGGATAGTTTGTAGTAACACAAGTGGGATGTGTTGTAAAAGTGGGAAGATTTGCCTGTAGGAACTTTTTCCTCATTGATTTGGGAGTATTCAGATGCTACCCCCACCCACTTGCTAGTGAAACCTTTGGAGCTGGTACCTCGCCCACAGCACATCAGAACAGCTTCTGGACCTGCAGAACAACAGAAGAGGACTGGGCCTGCTGTCCGAGATCTGTTTGGAGACTTAAGGCACTGGACCTGTCCCCTCTTGTAACAAAGGACTGAAAAGTGGACTCCAAGAGTCAGTTAGATACCCTCTTGTGTGGCTACAGGGACACAACAATCTTCAAGAGGCTTTTTTCCTGAAAACTATAGCTGACTTGTAGCAACTGACCTGACCTGAATTGGACACTGCTGGTGACCTCTGCATAGTGAGTTTTGACCCCAAGTGCTGACTCTGAGCTCCTAGGAGACTTACAAGTGAATAAGAGGACCTCCTCCAGAAACATTGAAACGTTGTACCTTAGAACATATTTGGATTTCCAAGACCTTCACAGCTTTGGTGGAACCTTGCAGTAATTTGCATTTTTTTAAAGGACTTCATCGGATGCAGCTTCAGACTTGCCCTGTGGACAATTAAAAGCTCCATAAAAAAGACTCATTCCAAAGATGGAAAACTGAGCAAAGGTGTGAGAAGTATCCATGTGACTCAAGAACTTTGGTAGCTGCAAAACTTGAATTTGTCCTACTCTGAGATTTCCCCCCAAAACCAACGTCTTCAGATGTTGGTTGTCTGGCTTTACGAGGCCTTCACTGGGTGCAACCTGAAATCTTGCCCCACTACAGGATTTGAAAGACTGTCAGGTAGTAAAATCTTTGGGTGTGATGACCCAGATGGTGTAGCTTACCCTTGCTCCATTGCAGTCAGCCAGAGCTCCTGATCAGTCCAGAACAGATACTTCTGATTGGTGCTTTACTTTTTCTTGGCACTTTGTGGCTCCAATATATATATATTTTTTTAACTTATCCTTGGTTTCTCTTATTGCCTTTTTGGCATTTTGGGACATTTTGCTCATGATATTTTTCTCCAGTTATAGAAGTTGGTTGTAGGATTAGTATTATGCTGTTTTTGACCATTTATCCTTTTTTTTACTGCTAAATACTTAAAACATTTCCAAACTTAAACCTGTCTATTCTGTGCCATAGCTATCAGGGTGTTGAGCCGAGGTTTACATAACTGAAACTGAGTTTTACTCTGATAGATATTTTTCTTTAATTGGATGTTATAGGAGATTGGTTCGGATTCAAATGGATGTGGTGAATGTGAAACTTTGTTAGAAGTGGAAAGAAGAACTTCCCCACTCAGGTATCACACAAAAATCTATTGTTACTGATTCTTGTATGACCATCTTCGAAAAATGAAAATTGTTTACAAAATTGAGATTATTATCCCACCTCTGTGAAAAGGCAAAACCATTGTTATTGTTTCTGATTCATTCTGTCAGTGCCAGGTCACCCCAACATACTTAGGGCTCCTTCCAATATTAAAATTAGGCCTGGGTGGAGTTCACGGAGTCTGACTCTGCGGAGTTGAAAAAAAACTCAGGGCGGAGTTCCGTGACCCGCAGAGTCCTGAATGCACGCGATCTCTGAAGCGCTAATCAGTGCTTCTGAGATCGGGCACATTCAGGAGAGGGCATTGGCAGTGAAAGTTGCAGTTTCAGTCCTCTTGTGCGCCCGCCTGCCTCGTGTGCAGTGCAGTGCACACGGGGCGGCTGGTGCACAAGAGGCATGAAATGTCAGCTTTCTGTAGCTGCCTACTGCCCCTACCTTAATTCAGGCCAGGGCTGTAGGCAGTGAAAGCTGCCAGGCCTCTTGTGCACCCGCCTGCCCCTGTGCACAAGAGGCCTGAAACTGCCTGCAGCCCTGGCCTGAATTCAAGTCAGGTCCATAGGCAGTGAAAGCTACCGTTTCAGTCCTTGTTTATGCACCAGTGTGCACAAACGATGATAAAAAGAGACAACAAATTACCTGGGTCTTCCTGGGGATCCTCCTCGCCGTCTGACGGCGAGTCTCATCAGCTGCCTCCCTCTGTTCTGCTCCGATGCACGCTGCAGCCCAGTTATGGGCTGCACAGCACAAGCACAGACTGTCTGCGCTTGCACTGTGCAGCCCATACTGGGATGCAGCGTGCAACGGCTGAGCTCCGCTCCGATGATGGGACTAGGGGAGTTTTTGGACTTACTCCGCACTCCAAGCGGAGCACGGAGTTCCGAAAACTCTATTAGCTCCTCCAGTGGAGCGGAACTCCCCAGAAACCCCTAATGAAAATAAGTTGCTAAGTAGTAGATATCCATCCCTGTCCAGCAAGCATAGAACATTCAGTCGTTTGATCTAAGATTGATTATTTCAAAATATAGTCTCAGCAAAAACACGCGCAAACTATTTGTGCTGCAGAGATCTGCTAGGAGGACATTTGCTATAAAATCATACTGGATCACACTGTCTGCTAAAATGTCTGGAGCTCTGACGTTGACTCAGAAGGCTTTGTTTGAGAATCTCCTGCCCTATTTCAGCAAGAAGCTCCAGATTCGCTGCCGTATTACAGTGCTCTGTTTTGCGTTTCCAAAAGAAGTTAAAACGTTCCTCTGCTAATAATTGTCATCCGTTTGGTACCGTTTGATCGGTTAGATGGCCTGGGTGGTTAGTACCACAAATCATGTGTCCCCTTTTTAAACGCAGTGGTGGTGACCAAAGTAGCTATAACATGCTGCACAACAAATGAGGTATACTATGATTGTGTTATTTTGCATGATACTTTGAAAATAGAAACATAAATATAACCGTATAACTTTACTTTCTCAATCAAAAGAATTGTGATTAACAGGGTACGCTTTTAGTACTGGCGGTAGGTGGCAGTATTCTCACGTATGTTTTTCTTTCTGGACCTTTTTTTCTCCTTGAACTATTTCGAAATCAAGTCATTCTATGGGAATACTATTGGTAATAATTGGAGAACGGAACGATAGTACATGTAAAATATTGTTTTATTAAAATAAACGTAACAGTATCTCATAGTTTCCAATTCAACCTTAAAACTTTACCTCGATCATGTAAACTGTAGCTGACTCGATGAACGATGCGTGCTTGGATCCCTTTCCTTTATTTCACACAAATTATCGTTTATTTCAGTCATTTGTGCACGCGGCAACAACGCTATGCAAATGCGGGTGATAAAATACTACGAATGATCCCAAAATATTGTACATGCTACATAATGGATTTTTATCAATCTTCAAACGCTCAATGAATGAATGTATTTCATTTATCGAGAGTTTAGAGTATCTGAAGCAGTTTATGAAGCGAGTAGATACGCCCGAAAATAATAAAAAGAGAAGAAAGATCAAGATTCCGTTTGCTGTTTTTATGTGGACTGTTTTTTTAAAATGACACTTGTTATTCTGATCTTTGTTTTCAGCTGCAAGTTTGATGAGAACATGCAAACACTGCAAGTGAGCATTACCCAGCAAAATCGAGACAAACAGAAAAGACTGATTAGAATCAGGGAGGTGGGTGCTAAGAAGAGGGCTGTTAGGAAATGGCACTGTTTGTGAAAGGGTAGCCACGGCCTTCCTTCAGTAGCAGACGCTTGCAGTGTTAGTGACCTTGGAATTGAGGTATTTCTCTAGAACCGGGTTCTCCAACAAGTAGCTTATGAGCTACTGGTAGCTCTCCAGCTGCCTAGAAATAGCTCACCTGTGTCCAGTCTTGCCTATTAAACTAGATGCTTGATTTAATTAATATATGTATACCAAAATTGAAAAAATGTGTATTTGAAACTAAAATCTGTGTATTTTCTGAACTGATAAGCTGATGGTTGAATTTTCAAAATTTAAGACTGATTTTTGAGTTCTTAATCATGTGGCATTGGGGAGGTTTATTACTAATAATATTACCTTGGTGCCAGGGACAGGGACATTTAAGCTATGACTGTTATGTATTACCATCATAATGGCATTTCAAATTGACAAAGTATTTCTTTACAATACTGGTGGCTACCTTGCCTGATGCTGAGGCGATCACTGTGGATAATTTTACTAGGACTGTAACTAATATAATCTTTTCTGGTGTAGTCATTATTACAACACTAATGATATCAGTAGCTCAGGATAATTTTATTGATCCTAAGTGTTTCTCATACCAGAAAAGATTGGAGACTCCTGCTCTAGAAGGTCGAAACTTGCCAGTGGGTGCCCTGATTAATGCAGTCCCCTAGCTGATTATTTCCATTTTGAGATGTCGGTAAACAAGTATATTAAATTCCATTAGATTTGTAATTTAAAACGTTTTTCTGACTCAGGAATGGTTTGCTTATAAATATAAAAATGTCGACTGATATTTGCGCTGTTGCTCTTTTTTGCACTAAACTCGATGTGGCTTTGTTCTGGTAGAATCAATGAAATGTGGATGGAGTTTTTGTATGGAATGCACTTTAAATTCTATCCACGGATATCTTCCCCTATTTGATTATAACAAGTTCAAATATCCTTCTTGTTTGAAGAGAAGATTTCCATTTTAACCTTTCTTTCGGGCATTTGTCCTTTGCGTTTACCTTTGAATCCATAGGCTTAGAAGCTTCTTGACCGTTGTTAAAAGAACTGGGATTTGTAATCTTAAGAGCTGCAGTGGGATTAACATAATTGTGAATGGTAACTAGACTTTTTTCTAAAAGTGGATGGTAGAGTGCTTCATACCTTTTCTGGCTATTGTGAAGACAAAGGAACCAAAATATCAGTTTCTTAAAAGCTTTTGTGACTTGTCTAGGGTCACAAATGCGGAATGGTGTTCCATTTTGTTAATCAAAATCTCTGAATTAAATACTTCTTGTGGATGATCCTGCTTCTGATATCGTCTAATTTAGGATTGGTGGTTTCCTTAAGAGTAAACCTTATGCCTTTTCTGAGAAATTGTAGAGTTAGCATTCACCAGGTAACATAAAAGCTCTTTGAGTCAATCCATTAAATCATTTGGGTCTGCAGGAGTTTTACCCAGTCTTGGTTGCGCTGCCATATTAAAAATAATCTGTCAAGAGGATCAGTCACCATCTATGCCTTTTTTGGGGGCTATTTTTTGGTATTTCAACAAAAAGATAGCCATCTTTGTGTCAGTAATGCATTGAGTAAATACACCATTAGCCATAGTGGTTGAAAGAGGACAACCCTGTTTCATCTTATTACTGACTGGTTCATCTAGAAGGGATCTTATTCTACTGTCAGTATATTTTCATACAGGCTCCATAGAGCTTTATTAGTAGAAACGGCATGTTGAATGTAAGATGGTATTTGAATAGATGGATTGGCCTCATCCAGAGTATTGTAATTGTATTGTAATAGTATTTATATAGCGCTTACTACCCCTGACGAGGCATCGAATCGCTTTTCGGCGAGTAGCACTCTACTGCAGAACCCAAAAGGAATTAAGGTTCGATTAGTATAGGGAAATATGAGTACAGTTTTAGTATTGTTATGAGTTAATTTGATCCGCGGATATGTGAGTTTGTTAGTTAGATTGACTGGAGTAATGGAGGGGTGGAGGAGGGAAGAATCCAGAAGTGTTAATTGGGAGTTTATGGTAATAGGATTTAGGCTTGGGATGAGTAAAGGGGGATGGAGGAGGGAAGAGTCTGTGGGAAGGGTTAGGGAGATCATAGTAGCAGGGTGAGATAAATGAAGGAGAATATAGCAGGGTTGTTTGGGAGATCATGGTAGTAAAGTGAGGTTTGGGTGAGTTAGATGTGGAAACGAAGGGAAGAGCTTAGGCAGAGTTATTTACGAGATGAAAGTAGTAGAATGGATTTGGGATGAGTCAAAGTGGGAATGGAGGATAGATTGATAGAGACATGCCTTATGGTGATAAGTGTGATATGAGAGCAGAGACTGATAAATATCTAGTATATATAACAACTTATCTAGTAGTTATGCAATGACCTATGAACATGTTAAGCATAGAATAACATATATATATATATATATATATATATATATATATATATATATATATATGTATATGTAGATATATATATATACACACACACATACATACACACATGAATACACACACATATGTGCACATATATGTATATATACATATTTAAACCATGAGTAAATATACATTAAACAGGTTTCACGAGTGTGTGTGTAGTTTATTATTATGACATAGTAGTGATACATATTTTCTAAAGAACTATATATAACTAGAATATACACATAATAAGAAAAAAATATTTATCAACATAGGCGCATGCAGTCCATAGCTGTTTCAATATGGTGGTTATGAAGGAAACAGCCAACTCTTGAGTAGTTTTCTGAAGACAAGATAGTTATCTGTGGATCATATAGCTGGGGGTAATTAATTCCATAGTTTGGCTGCTTGAACGGAGAAGGATGTACCACCTATAGTCTTTTTCTTGTATGGTGGTATTCTAAGGCGGGGTGCCAATCTTGAGCGGAGGTTTCTTTGTTGAATGTATTTGGTTATTTTGTTTCTGATAAAAAGCGGTCCCGTTCCATGTATAGCTTTGTGGGTGATACAAAGCAGCTTGAAAGTGCATCTTCTGGCAACGGGTAACCAGTGTAGTGCTCTCAAGGCAGGGGAGATGTGGGCTTGTGGCTTTACATGTAATAGTAGCCTGGCTGCGGAGTTCTGAATCCATGTTAGAGGCCATTGGCATAATCCAGTTTGGATAGTACAAGCGAGATAGTAGGTTGCACCTTGTGTGGAAATCCGTGGTGGGGGAAGATGCGTCATAGAGTCTTCAAGTTGAAGGAGCTTGTTTGTGCTTATTTGTCCACTTGGGCATTCATAGTTAACTTGGAGTCCATGGTGATTCCAAGGTTTTAACTTCCTTGGATAATTGAGGAGGTGGTCCGAGATCGTCAGGCCAGGCGCACAGTGGGTCATAACTTTTCCAGTCACCACATATGAGTATATCTGTTTTGGAGGCATTTAGTTTGAGATGGCTCCAGGTCATCCACTGATCAACGGCTCTGAGGCAATTGAAGATTTCTGAGTTTTCAATGTTTTGGGGGCATTCTAATTTAAGTAGTATTTGTGTGTCATCTGCATAGTTGTAGAATGTGAGATGAAAATCATTGATCAGTTCCGGTAATTATATCATGTAGATGTTGAAAAGCAAAGGTGAGATGATTGATCCTTGGGGGACCCCTGCTTTTGTGAAGTAGGTTTTGGATGAGAAGGGGGGAGAATAGATGATATTAGAACTTTTTTGAAGGGAGGATGTAATCCACTCGAGAGCAGTCCCTTCTATTCCGGCTTCCTGGAGTCTTTGAATTAGAGTGTCATGGTCAACCGTATCAAAGGCTGCCGAGAGGTCCAAGAGAAGTAGTGCAGCAACTCCATTGCGGTCGACTGTGTTTTCAAGATCATCCCGGATTGCTATGAGTGCCGATTCAGTGCCTCTTCGTGGGCAGAATCCAGTTTGGAAGTCTGAAAGTATAGAATTGTCTTCAATGAATTGTGACATCTGGGCGAATGCTGCTCTTTATATCAGTTTGCCCTGGAAAGGTTTATTTGTGATTGGTCTGTAGTTGTTGGGGTCTTGCGGGTCTAGGTTTGTTTTCTTTTTTAACGGTCGTATGTATGCCTTTTTCAGATCAACAGGAAAAGTTACTGTAGTTAAAGAGGTGTTGATGATTCTTCTTACTGGTGCGGCAGCAGAAGTAGATAAAAGAATGTTCTTGAAGATGTTTGGTGGACAAGGGTCAGAAGGGCAATCGGAAGGTCTGCTTGCTTTGACCAAATCCATAATTTCACCTTTGAGTATTTGTTTGAAGGATTGTAGAGGCTGGGATGTTTTATTCTGAGAGGGTATTTTAAGAAAGGGGTTGGTGCTGATGTTTTTTTTCTGTTTTAAATAGGAGTCCGGTGTGTCTGTCTTGGTTGTGTAATTAGTTGCCAGTTTGTTTGTGAAATCTTGAGTAGTGGGATGACTTCCTTCCATACATGTGGGTTTTTGAAATTCATTGAGAACTTTATAAAAATCTTTGGTTGCAGATTTAGCATTTAGAATTCTGTCTGAGTACCTTTTT
Source organism: Pleurodeles waltl (assembly GCF_031143425.1). Classification (NCBI taxonomy): domain Eukaryota; kingdom Metazoa; phylum Chordata; class Amphibia; order Caudata; family Salamandridae; genus Pleurodeles; species Pleurodeles waltl. Next base: position 252,851,837 of record NC_090448.1, on the reverse strand, counting down.
TTAGCTTTTTTGATTGATTATTTGTATATTCTGTTAAGTTTGTGTAGCTGCAGTTTGTCTTGACTGTTTGTTTTGAGCCAGGTCCACTGCAACTTTCTGATTTCTTGCTTTATCTTTTTAAGTTCTGTGTTTCTCCAAGGTGTTGGTTTTCTTTTATCGTGTTTAGTTTTTCTCAGTGGTATTAGGAAATCAAAAGCTTCCTGTAGCACTCATAAAGTTTTGGAACAGAATTAATTGTATCTAGTTCTATGTTGGCTGTTAGTTGTGTTTCTAAGTCATCAAAATTGAGTTTGCTCCAAGGTCGATAGGTGCATGTATGTAAGTAGTTGTGGGGTGTGTTGAATTGTGGAGTTTTATGTTGGAAAGTTATCAAATGGTGGTCTGGCCATGTGATTGGCGAGATGCTATGAACGGTAACTAGTTCAGGCTTAGCAAAAATGACATCTAGGATGTGTCCAGCGATGTGTGTGGGATTTTGTACAATCTGATGTAGGTTCAATGAGACTAGGCCAGTGCTGATAGCTTTTGGACGGGGCATATTGGTTTTCTTAAACCAAATGTTTAGGTCCCCAAGAATGCATAGGTTTGAGTATAATGTAGTAAGGTTTGAGACTGTATCTAGAAAAGCGTCTGGGAATGTAGAGTTGTTAGGTGGAGGTCTGTAAAGGAGGAGAAAATTACAGGAGGAAGTTGGAGTAGGGTGGCATCTGGTGAGGAGGGCTTTACAACCTTGTATGGAAATGTTGTCTGTTTTACTGAGATTTATTGCCTGTTTGACTATAATAGCTAGTATACCTCCTCTCTTGCCTATACAGTTTTGTGTGATGGTTTGATAGTCCGGAGGAAGGGCTTCATGCAACACTGGGGCCATGTCTTCTCCCATCCATGATTCTGTTATGAATAGTAAGTCAGGTTGTGTGTCTGTGAGCAGGTCGTAGATGTGGAGCTGGCAGTTTAGAAAAAGTGTGTTAGTGGCGGTGTTGTTTTGCTTCGGAGAAGGGTAAGCAGTATAATTTGAGCTTGAAGCAGGTGTGTTGTTAGTTGTGATAACTGTGTGAGGGTCACAATAGTCTTGTTTTTCAATATAGTGTTCCTCTTCCAGCAGGTTTAGGAGGCATTTTGTTGGGTCTGTGTGTGTGGGTGGTGGACTTGGTGGCCGAGAGAGACATGAAGAGTGTAGTGTTTTTTGTAGGGTAGTTTTATTATGTAACAGATAAGGGGATCCGAGGTTGCTATGAGTGGCATGTTTTTTATTTTGTTTGCGTTTGTTTAGTGTGGATGGAGTATGGGTTAGGGGTGGTGGAGGAGCATGTGGATCATGATGTATGGCTCTAAATTGTGCAGTGGAGGAGAGGCGAGTGAATGAAAGTTGCTGGGTTGTGGTGCTTGTGTTAGGTGTTTGTGAAGAGTGAGAATGTAGGGGGTAAAGATAGGACTTGTTTTGTATTATTTGTATCGTAGTCATGAGGGTGGGAGTGAGTGTGACGATAAGTATAATGAAAGTTTGTGTTGATTTGATGTGCTGATGTGTGTGGTCTGTATTGTTTTTGTGGAATAGTGAGAGGGGATATTGATGTAGTTTTTGGTGAGGGATTTGTATGTGAGTTAGTGCTGGTGAGTGGAATTAGAGTCTTACAGGGGATGTTGATGTGTTGAATGGATGTATGAGGTGTGTAAGAAGGGATGAATGTGTGTCAGTGGAGTTTGTTAGTTTTGATGACTGGAAGAGGTAATATGTGTGGTGGAGTGGAGTGTGAGGATTGTATTGTGTGACTGGTGAAGAGAGGAGAAGTGTGTTTGTAGATGGTGTGTTGGAAGGCTGAGTTTAGGAATTGTTATGATGAAAGGTGGTCTATGTGGTGCAAACAGAGGATAGTGTTGTTGGTTTGTATGAACAGGGAGTGTGTATCTGGAAGGCTGAATGTAATGTATAGTGTGGTTTTGTGTTGTGTGGGTGATGGCAGGTTGTGTTAGTGGGAGTGGACAGAGTAGTGTTCGCTATCAGAATGCAGGGGTTTGATTGTTGTAGTTGTGGTGGATATGTGTATATGTGTTGTATATGGGGTATCGTGTTGGATGATGGGACATTGCAACCTGTCTGCGGTCAGTTCGCGATGCACGAGTTGGATGTCTTTGCAGATAATGTGTTTGCATGTTGATTGATGTGTAGGGAATACGTTCCTTTCTGATAAAAGGGAAATTGGGCAGCATTTCTGGCACTAGGCCTGATCAGTCCCGAACAGGCCCAAACAGGCAACTGCCCTTGTCCTCTCCGCCCTTAGCCATGACGCCCGGGCTGAGACGCCCTGAGCCTAAATAGCCCTACTGGCCAATAGAAAGCTACTACTAACCCTAACCAATCAGATTTGTAACCCTGATTCAAACAACCAATGGGAGACCCAGCCCTAATCACCAATCCTACCCCTAAACCTGACAACCAATCACAACCCCAACCCTAAAAATCAGGAACCAACCAGAATCTCAGCCCTACTAACAATCACTAGCCCAGCCCTACAACCAGGAACCAATCAGAATCTCAGCCCTACTACCAATCACTAGCCCATCCCTAGAATCAGGAACCAATCAGAATCTCAGCCCTACTACCAAGCACAAGCCCAGCCCTAGAACCAGGAACCAATCAGAATCTCAGCCCTACTACCAATTAAAAGCCCAACTCTAATCCCTAAACCAGTAGAAAGACCAGCCCCGAACAACCTATCACAACACCATATGCAACAACCCATACGAACATATATAAGGGACAAGTTAACTGTAGTCCAGTCCCTCTGGGAGGGAGGAGGCAGCTGCTGCTCTATTCAGAATCTCCTTGGATACAGAGAGGCTGAATCCACACTTCCAAGTTAGCAGAGTCTACTTTCCAGGTAAGGGAAAGGTTGTTAAAAAACACCTCAAATAATGCTTGTCGCGCACTCTGAAATGTGGCTTTTTAAAGGCAAAAAACAGGGGATGCAGACAGTTTCTAAACACAGTTTAAATCACGGAAACAGATTAAGCAGTCTCCCAAACACACTCTGCAAGATGTATATAGCCTCTTTACTTAGAAAAGAGGGGGGTGGGCTTTTATGCAGTCTTGTGCCACAATCTAGAAGGGAAATTCACACAGTCACGACTAAAAAGAAACACCACTTTAAAAGGTCAAGCTGCCTGAAATACAGAGAGTCTACAGTAAACAGGCACGGGTAGCAGTAAAAAACCCTTTTAAACAAATAATACTATTTCCCAGAAAGTCTGGGGCTCCTTACTTAGGTTGTTTAGGAATCTATGAACACTGGGCTGTATTAAGGCACAGGGAAAATGCTGGGCTCACAAAAAGAAGGTGGCTGTCTTGGGCTTCCCTCCACAAACTTAAGGGGCCAGAGCAGGAATGGGAGGAGGGCTCAGGTTGCCAGGGACTCAGAGAGCCAAACAGCTAAGTCCAGCCCCTGTGGGCAGGGAGGAGGCAGCTGCTGCTCTATTCAGAATCTCCTTGGATACAGACAGGCTGAATCCACACTTCCAAGCTGGCAGAGTCTACTTTCCAGGTAAGGGAGAGATTGTTTAAAAAACACTGAAATACTGCTTGTCGCGCACTCTGAAATGTGGCTTTTTAAAGGCACAAAACAAGGGTTGCAGACAGTTTCTAAACACAATTTAAATCACAGAAAACGATTAAGCAGACTCCTAAACACACTGTGCAAGATGTATGTAGCCTTTGTATATAGAAAAGGGGGGGGTGCTTTTATGCAGTCTTGTGCCACAAACTAGAAGGGAAATTCATACGGTCACGGCTAAAAAACACCACTTTAAAAGGTCAAGCTGCCTGAAACACAGAGAGTCTTCAGTAAACAGGCACGGGTAGCAGTGAAAAATACTTTTAAACAAATAATACCATTTCCCAGAAATGTCTGGGGCTCCTTACCTAGGTCTCTTAGGAATCCTTGAACACTGGACTGTATTAGGGCACAGGGAAAATGCTGGGCTCACAAAATGGAGGTGGCTGTCTTGGGCTTCCCTCCACAAACGTCTTGAATGTTCTGAGGTTTGACGGTTCTGTGTTTTGAATATAGAAGTTTGTACATTGTTTCTTTTTTTGGAGACCTGAAACAGTCATAAATGTCCTCATTATTACCTTCACAAGTAATATCATTGTTTCATCACTATCTTATAGCAAATCCACTGTGATAATGGTTTTGCACGTTTGCCAAATCTCCCACTATTATTTTGCAAAGGCCCTTCACAACTTAAATTGCTAATTATTATTCTAATAAGTGGATTTGCATTATGAGACGGTATGTTTATTTCTTAAGTCAACACATATGTCCATCAGGTTAGTAGCGATTAGCCTCAAAATGACAATGCACTGAACTTTGTTATTCCAGCCAAGTCTGTGTTGGATGGGCCTAGAGTTTTCTGCCTAACTAGGATCGTTTGTATCAGAACGCGCTAGAGCCTGAGTTGATGAAGATGCTAATTCTTTTGCTATAGACATCGTAAAGGCAGTTATAGCCTGCTCAACCACCTCACTCCAAGTAAGTTGTTAGTTTCTTTTATTGTGAACAACCACCAAACAAGTCTGGGCAGTAGTTTTTAGAAGTAGGTATTATAGTGCATATTTGTTGTATTTAAGTGTAAGCTTATTAGTTTGATGCTATAGTTGGGACTGGATGTTTTTAAAGCATTATATTTATAGAGCAAAGATAACCTTTTTACAGGATTCTCTTACCTTGTTTTTAACATAACTCTTTTTAGAATTTGTTATTTATTTTTTATTGGTATTCCTTTTATAATCTTTTTCCGGATTGTTATGTATTGTACTTTTATGGTATGTTTTACCGAAATAAAGTAACGTGATGATGATGAACAACCACCATATGAAGCAGATCCCCTCAAGGTTTTTGGTCCAACACTAGGTCTACAACCACTTGCCATCATTTTAATCACCTTTAATATAACACAGAACATTCTAATGTGACTTTCTACTTATTACCTATATCGGTGGTTCCCAACCTTTTGATTTCTGTGGGCCCCCACTTTAATATTAATGAAACCCAGGGACCCCCACGGAATCCTCATTGGAATCCGGGGACCCCCGCCTGAGTCATTACTAGAAGCTGGGGACCTAATTTGTCAATATTTGTTAATATTTTTTTATTTTCTAGGCTCTCGCAGACCCCCTGAGAAGGCTTCGCGGACCCCCAGGGGTCCCCGGACCACAGGTTGGGAACCACTGACCTATATGATAGCATACATTCCTTTTTTCACCAAAACCCAAAATAAAGGAAATAAAAATAGAAAACGAAAGAGAACTGAAATAGAAAAAAAACATTCAACTAATTATTATTTACCTTAAAGACTTATCACATTCATATACTACAAATTTCAATCACACACCTAGAAGTACAAAGATAAGCAACTTTAAGGGATGCACCAGGAAACATGAGAAATTTGAGACGTCACTGCCTTCAGAAAAAAAAGCATTTCTTTCATCATTATCCACTTTAGATGATTCATTTTCAACATCTGAATTCCGAGAATGCATATCCGAATTCTGAAAACACACTTCCACTTCTTCAGCACTCAACCGGTGAAGAATTTAACCACTAAAACATACTCAAAGATTAAACCTTATAATTAGTTTATTGCTTCACACTTCCATTGTACTGTTTTACAAGTGTTGGAAGCGATGGAACCTTTTACTGTAGTAGCCACACTGTACACAATATCAATTGCTCGCCTCTATAGGACAGCCACCAAATGGCCCAACATTGATAGCATTTATTTACATTAGAGAGGCAGGTTAAATAAGGAATATACAAAGAGGATGTTATTCAAGGCAACACAGGCAGATTGTCTGTCCTTTATATCCTGTATTATTGTTCTTTTTCCAATATATATAAAAGCGCAGCCAACATGTTTCACCCAATGGAGAACTTCCTCATGGCTGCAGTGTGCAAAAATACAAAGATAAAACATAATATACTACGAATTACCACATTACATACATGGCAAGGAAGTTAAAATCTTAATTACAACATATAAGAGCCAGTCTAACACAACATGCAAATACAACAATTAGACAAACATGTAACACAATTCACAGCCCTTAAAACATGAAACATAAGATCCATCATCCCAGTTATATTGGCTAAAGGAAACTCAAATTATGTGTATAGATGCACACACTAATGTGCATCCAGTGTGCATACTAACTGCATGTAAAAACAGTAAAAATACAAATACAAAAACAAATAAATGTACATATGCATATACACCGTAAAATACAAACATAAATTACAATTAAAAACATCACTCATGGGGGGCGTTGCTGGGCCATGAAACAAGATGGCTGCTTAGAGCGTGAGCTCCGAGCCTCAGCGATCCCGGGAGGACGACTGGGGCGCAGGGACAGCCGGAGAATCCATCGCACCCGGCGCTCCTTATACCTGCAACAGTGGTGCCCCTGACTTGCATCCTGGGACTCTGCAAGAGCGGGTCAGAGGGCCAGAAACCCGCGGCTCGCTCCCGGCGGAGAAGGCCTGGCCGGAGGGTGGAGTCTCGTCACCCGACGACCCACGCCTGTTTATTTAATCCTATTTATGGACCTCCGGCCCCCGGCGGAGAGATCCATTGAAGCGTCACGGAACCTCTGACGGCCGAGGAGGGAGCAGGAGTTTTGTTAGAGAGGCAGGACTGCGCCTCTCGAACATAGGACGGAGCAGTCCATACAGCAGAACACCACCATTGGCAGCAGAGGTACAACCCCTCCCCCCCTTTTCCGACGCCGAGGGACAGTGAGCTACGCCATCGATATCCCTTCTTTGGGACACCACATCTAATCCTCCCTCCCCCCACAAAGCAGTCAATATCAATAAAGCAGGAGATGAGGAGGGAGAACAGAACAACAGGAGAGGGAGAGGGAGGGGAACGGAGAGGAGCGGAGGAGAGGTGAAGAGACAGGAGGTGGAGAGGGGGAGAGGCCGGAGGAGACGGAGAGAGCGAGAGGTGAGCAGAGGGAGCCGGAGGAGCAGAGAGACAGGAGAGAGGGGAAGAGGGGAGGATGGATGGGAAAATTCACCACATCAAGAGAGGGACAAACACCCCATACCCCCCTCCCCATAGGACATGTTCGAGTAAGAGAGGACCAGAGAACAACAGGAGGGTACCCAAAAAAAAGAAAAATGCCCAAAGTCAAGACGGAATAACACCAAAAGAAAGACAAGGCAACAGACACGAAAAGATATACTGAAAAGAAAGCTACATCAGGGGCAAGTGACCCAAGCTAGAAGACTGGGGAGGGCCTCATCATCACTTACTCCTCCCCCCTCCTCCCAGGTCACCTCGGCTCAAGAGTAGGAACCAACGCCCTTGCCGCAACCCACATTCACCAGGGGGTTATTGGCGACGACAGGTGGACAGCGCAGTCATACATATCCCCGCCCAGGTTAGACAGCTGGCAAAAGACTTGGAGGAAAGCAAGTCCGTCCCTACCCTCCCCCCTAATACTCACCGCAATCAACGCCAACCACAGAAGAGCTAGGCACGACAGATAGTGGACATAGCTTTTCGACATTTTGGGCTACAGTAGGCTCTACATCGACCCTACGGCAGCGGAATTCTTCTTGTCATAACCTCTCTTCCGACCCAAAGACAATGACAGGCCGTCGCAACCCACAATAATCCGCTAGGGGGAAAAGGAATGTGGAGGACAATAAATAATCGGACACAGAAACAAGGGGGGGGGGATCAAAAATCAAGAATCAAAAAAAGGGGAGAGACAGAATAAAAACAAGAACTGGCTGGCATGGAAAACCCATACCCTTATCGGACCTTGAGGATGGAAACCCGGGCCCTAAGTGGACAGTCTCTGCAGACAGTTGAGGCGATGCCCGGTAACAAACCGAACCATAAACCTGCCTGCAAACCTGCACGACAGCTATTATTTTCAGAAGCGCTACATCACAAACGCCTAATCCCCACAACGACAAGGCCTCATACATCGCCACCTCCAACCAAGCCTACCACAATGTCTGATAAAGATCACTCCACAACTATGGACCGGATACTACAGGAGATCACCACTGTCAGTCGCTGCATAGAAGGGATGGACGCCTCTATAACTTCGCTAACACTAGAGACCAAATCCATGCGATCTGACATTGCAGGCTTTCAATCTAGAGTGACGGGACTGGAACAGCGCATGGGATCACTAGAGGCGCAGGCCAATGTGTCCCAGGAACGAGACCAAGATCTCCTCTACCTCAGGAGTAAACTAACGGACATGGAGGATAGAAGCCGGAGAGATAACATTTGCCTACTAGGGATCCCTGAAAATGAAGAAGGCACGGATATGCACCCCTTTCTGAGCTCCACCCTCCCAAAACTGACCTCACTGGACTTCGACCCACCACTAGAATTCCAACGGGCACACAGAATAGGCCCAAGACGCTCCGACAACTCTTCAAGGCCCCGACCAATCATCGCATGCTTGCTGCGGCATAACCAAACCTGTCAAATACCTTAAGCGGCACGCACTCATGGCCCTTTGCGAATAGATCAGCATGATATCCGAATAACTGCTGATTATTCCAAGCAGACCAATGAACGCAGAAAGGCCTTCCTAGCTCTACGACCCCGGCTTCACCAACTAGAGATGAAATATGGCCTTTTTGACCCTGCAAGAATGTGGGTTACAAAAACGGAGTATCCAAGGACTTTTACAACCCCGACAAACTGAGACTTTTCCTTGATTCCTTCCAATCTCAACCTATGGACTCCACTAGTACAGACTGCTCGCATGATATCGCAGGAGATAGCGAAGGTGTCGGAACCTTCCCCTTGGGAAAGGAGAAGACGAATACGGCTCTATATGACACTGAAGCCAGCCAAAGAGGCAGAGACATAGAGAGACTAGCCAGATTACATGATGACCGGGGCAGGTCTTACACGCAGTAGTAACCCACACCTAACTATCGGAAATAGACAAATCCCGCTCTCCTTTAAAACCAACGACTGCATCTTCTTGAGAAGACGACGCAATGCTGAGTATATGAGGGACAATTGCTTGACAATCGAAAAACAGCAGCTGCTGACCCCGAGGACGGATGAGTACCTATTCAGATCATATATGTGTATCATTACTATAATTGTCTAAGATTGCTAGTGTTGTTGTTAAAACCAGGCGATTAAAAAGCCCATGTTCTCCATGAATCGATATAAGGCCTTATAATGTGAAACTATCAAGTAAATTGTAGTTTGTTCTCAGGGAACGATAGGGTACACACACCAATGCAGGGACTAGATTCTACTGTCTCCTCGTAAGCTACATAAGGGTCCAGACCTGGCCTCACAACAATGTACAAGGGGTATCAAATAACAACTAACTGTTATAGAAACTGACACGTTCTCAATGCACAACAAAATATCCCATAGCAGCAAACAACACAGTACAACCCAAACCTACCCCAACACATACGACTAACGCCGACTCTAGAACTAACTAACCCCCATAGTTATCCCAGGGGCCGGGATTAGACCAAACAAAGATAAATTAATCTAAACTCTGGGACACACAACACGACCTAAGGTACATCAATGCCCCCATTACTATAATAAAATAAAATAATATAATACAATATCACATAATAAAGCGAAATAATATGGTATCCCACACTACGATATTACAGTATAAACTGCCAATTACCCCACCCCCGAACGCATGTACCTGCCCCCAGACTAACTATTGCCGTTACCCGTAACTCCCATCTAAGATAGGATGACCATGATGGTAGCACATGCCAAGCTAGTAAACTGGCAATACATGAATACACCCCTTCTTACAGTATTATGATGTAATAATACACGACAAGATATCTACAACGGGGTGAGACACATATTGCCCTCGCATAGACTGGGGCTCAGCAGCACTCATTACGTATTCTATGATAAATAGCTTGACGCCTAGTTCAACGGCTCATAATACAATAGTGCGATAAGGTACTAGGACGTATTATGTTAATTGAATTAATAGGTTACAGAAATGTTGTAGTGTGTGATGAAGTGATGTTATAGTTGAAAATAAATATATATTACACCTCTATGTACCTTCGCCTGTACTAGAACTATATTGCCCTGTCTGCACCCTCCCTCCCCCACCTTGACCCCCCCCGACAGGGACCACCCCGACGGCACGTGAGCTCCGAGAAGAATCTGACTCGCCGTTTACAGATCTAACTAAGGAGGTTGGACTCCTAGCTCCCCCATCCCTTTCCTCCTCATTTTCCCCTCTTGCACACTTTCTCGTTATTTTCTTAATCTTTAGTATATACATCCCCTTTTTTTTTTTTTCCTTTTCCCTTTCCTCTCTTTTTTCTCCTTGCCTCCTCTTTCCTCTATATCCTCCCCCGGCTCTTGCTTTATCTATTCTGTCTTCTCTCCCCTCACCCCGCCTCCCTTTCTTTCCCTTTTCCAGAGAGCACCCTCGGCCTCCGCCAGCTGCTACCCTCCCCCATAAACTACTGTACTATAACAAACACAACTCCCACTCTAACAACTGAGTCAGTTCCTCCACCCCTCCCCCCCCACCAGCACCAACTGAGGAACAAGTTTGATTATTCACACTCATCCAGGATGTCGAGGAACACCCCCCAAGCGACACAACCATTACGGAACTGGAACGTACATGGCATGACAAGTTATGTTAAGCGGAAAAAGATACTGTCCTATTTTCAATCCAAAAAAGCAGATATCGCTCTGATCTGGGAGATCCAGCTTGACACTCTGGAATCCAGTAAACTTAAATGGGATTAGGTAGGGAGGGTGGCTTTCAGGTGCTGCCCAGTGAACCAAGAACCCGGAGGCAGCGTGCCCCGCAAATGCGGAGTGGCGATACTAATGCGTAAATCCCTTCCAATCACAATCATTAAAACATGGAACGATACGGAAGGAAGGTATATATTTGCCAAACTAAAACTAGGGAATACCTTCTTATGCGTGGGCTCCATCTACGCACCAACCATCTCAAAACGCCCATTCCTCCTACAACTAAATCGCCTCCTGACAGAAATCGGAACTACTCGATATATAATCGGGAGAGACTGGAATCTCGCCCAAGATGCCATAATGGACAGGACAGGCCCCATTGATGTAAGCAACAATCATGATAGGGCACTTCTGACGGACCTAACTACGGATGTTGGTCTAGTTGATTGCTGGAGAATACAACACCCAAAAGATAAGGAATATACTTTTCTATCTGCTGCCTATGGCACCCAATCGTGCCTGGACTATTTCTTGGTATCACACACTGTAATTCCTCACATGCAAGACACCTACATCCTAGACAGTGGCCTCTCAGCTCACTCTCCAATATTAATTCTGATCCAGGTAGGATTATCCCTCCTGGCCGAAAATCATGGTGCCTCGCTGTACGCAGATACCGCTTCCCCCAAGGGAAGGAACAATTAAGAGCCCACGTATCCACATACATGACCGAGAATACAGGTACTGCGACCTCCAAAAGGGTCCTATGGGCAGCGGCAAAGGCGACCCTGAGAGGGAACATGATGCGAGACGCAGCATTGGCCAATAAAGACAGAATAGCCTGCCAAACCACCTTAGAGGCCACAATTCAGGACCTAACTAAACAATACACCACCCAACCGTCCCCTAGGCTACGCTGCTCCTTAGAACAGGCCCGCATGGCACACAATGAACTCTATACATCTCAGGCGGAATATGCACTGCAAAAATTACGAGACCGCCATTACGAACAAGGAGAAAAAGCAGGACGTCTTCTAGCAGCCCAGCTCTGACAAAGAGAGGCTACTTCTGCCATCCCGGCCATAACATCTTGCTCAGCAGCAGTGCTGACACGCCCACAAGATATTGTGAATGAATTTGCCGAGTACTCCCTACATCTGTATACTCCTGAAACAACGACCGATCAGACACAACTGGAGGTATTCCTTAATGCGCCCAACCTACCTCGTTTGTCGGAGGCAGGTAGGGCTCTCCTAGACTGCGATATAAGCAAGGAAGAGATAACGCAAGTTATAACAAACCTCCCCTACCATAAATCTCCAGGAGAGGATGGATTCCCTGCGGAATTTTATAAATGGGCCGGGGAAGAGGCAATCACCGCTGTACATGAAGCACTGACGGAAGCATGTCAGGAAGGCTCCCTGGGCGCTCTATCCAACAATGCCACAATTGTCATCCTGCCTAAGCCAGGGAGGGACCCCCTCCTCTGTGGCAGTTATCATCCTATCTCCCTTCTGAACGGAAATGTTAAACTCCTAGCCAGTGTTTTAGCAGCACGCCTACGCAAGGTGATACCATCTCTGATTCACAATACCCAAGTGGGGTTCCTACCGGGCCGCACCTCCAGAAATCACATGCGTACACTTTGCCATACACTGCTGGAATTTCTACAACTAACTGAAGAAGCCCTATCCCTGTCCCTAGATGCGGAGAAAGCATTCGACCGCATCGAATGGTCCTATCTATTCACTACCATGAAGTACTTTGGCCTTGGGGAACAATTTATTTTCAAAGTACGTCTGTTATATGACCATCCCATGGCACAGGTTAATTGTGGGGGTTTCTTGTCAGACCCATTCCCTATTGGAAGAGGCACGCGCCAGGGCTGCCCCCTGTCACCGCTCCTATTCCTATTGGCCATGGAACCCCTAGCAGCTACCATACGGAACTCCCAAAAGATAAAAGGTATTCCTATAATCGGGGGCATATCCAAAATCTATCTCTATGCAGACGACATTTTGTTAACCTTGTCCGATCTGGAAACTTCCCTACCAGCACTGCTCTCTACCATAGAGGACTTCGCATCCCTATCCGGATACCGGGTAAACTGGGACAAAAGCGAAGCACTACCACTATCCCGCATAACGACGAGAGCAGCAATACATGGCCTCCCATTTAAATGGACCCGACCCGTCTTAAATACCTAGGAACGTTTATTAATCGAGGCCTGGAACATATGGTCAGGGACAACCTAGACCCCCTTATATCTAAAATGAAACAGGACTTTGCCAAGTGGTCACTATTAGGCCTGTCCATGTGGGGCAGGACACAGGTGGTCAGAATGGTTACCCTGCCATGTTTTACGTATGTACTAGGTATGCTCCCCCTACAGGTACCCATCTCTTTGCTCCGCTTGATTGACGCATCCATAAGGACCTTCGTCTGGGGCTCCTTACGCCCAAGACTGAAACCTGCAACCATACTTGCACGACGACCCTATGGAGGTTTAGGCCTACCCTCGGTAGAACAATACTCACTAGCCCTACAACTCTCACAGTTAGTATACACACTTCCAGATATACCCGATCCACCGCAATGGGTAGCCACAGAGAAACTCCTAAGTAGACAGTATACAGAGATGGGAGGGATATACGCTGACCATATTCCCTTAGCTAACCCCATTCTCAAGGATACAAACACAGCGTGGCGCAGAGCCTATCGCTTGTTAGGAGTACACCCCTCCCTGCATACCCAGGCTCCCATAGCAGGGAATAAAAGCATAAAAACAGGAGGAAATATTCTCAGGTGGCCCCAATGGCTTGAGGCAGGTATCCACAATATATCTCATATTATAGACGGAAATATCTTTCGCACCTTCGCCTCTCTCCAGGAAGAGTTCAGTATCCACAGTAATCAAGAGTGGCGATATATACAGCTTAAACATTGTATGCGTAGAATACTAGGAGCCCCCGCGTGGACGCTTAAAACCTCACCCATCGTCACCTATCTCCAGAAATGGGGCCGGCACAGAGGTGTTATGGCTGGTCTCTATGCCGAGTTAACAAACCACCTCTATTCGCAGCCTCTTCTCGAACGACTACGCTTAACATGGCAGGACAGACTTGAGATAACCTATACTGATGAGGAATGGCCAGACATACTAGAAGCCCTCCACAGGGGAGTACGCAAAGCCCGCCTGAAATTTTGCCTATTCAAAATCCTTCAAGAATGGTACTGGACCCCCGCTAAACTTCTCAGGGCAGGCTTGATGTCGCACGCGAACTGCTGGAGATGCATAGAACCCTATTGTGATCTACTCCACATCCTATGCCATTGTCCGACGATATAGCCCCTATGGGACGCGGTACGCCATGCCCTATTGGATTTCACACAGATACCAAACCCGACCCCGCCATCACTTATTCTTCTACATGATACACGCCCGTACCCTTCCCTATAACGAGCCCATAATAGGTTACTTCATACAGCACTTGCTACGGCCAAAATATGCATACTCCGACATTGGAGGTCCAGTATTGCCCCCACACCGACAGAATGGATGACTGCCATGTACCAAACTGCCACCCATGAGCGAGTGATTTATAACCTGCAGGACCAAGCGGCGCTATTCGCGGAAGTCTGGCGCCCATTTCTGACAAGTCCATGAAGCAGCTGACGGATGGTCAATGGTCAATGACCAACAGGCGAGGAACATCAACCGCCCTCTTAGAACCTATCATTTTCTTTCTTCCCCCCCTCCTGTTCTCTCCCTCTCTCTCCAGTTATTTTTTCTTCCCCCTTTTCTCCCTCTATCACCTCCTAGATCCCTCACCTTGACAAACGCTCTGGACCTTGGACTAAACAACCTGACACCTTCCCTTGCCCTTTTACGCAATTAGTGTTTGAGAAACCAACGCATTTAAGAAGAATCCATTCCTTAAATGACCTCACTACAACTAACATGCCCCTATGGACAATTATTTATTTATTTATTTTTTTCTTTTGCTCATCCATGCCTCTTTTGGTGCTATCTCCCCACAGATGCTGGAGCCCCTACCTCTGCTTTGCTCCATATCACAACAAATTAGGTCCATGTATTACACTGCCCACTTCCAGGCGGTAACTCACTTCAGATGGGGAACTTTGGAACAACCTACCCTCCGGTCCTTCCAGTCTAGCTCCAGGACTCATGGCCTCCCATATCCATCCCCCCGTCTCTCTACCTAGCAACCTTCCCCCCCCAACTTTCTTACCATATCCCTCATTTCACAAGACATCCCCATCTCTCCCTTATTCCAAGATCAATCCCCCACCTTATCTTTTTTTTTTTTTTTTTTAACCCCCACCTGCTCTCTTAAAATGTGTGTACAATTTTTCAGTTATCTAATCAGGAATATTTGTTTGTTTGGTTGTAAGAGCTTATATACCTATTATGGAACCACCTGTGGTAAAAAGAAAATGCTTTGAAAGTTGAAAGCTTATTTCTATACATTATGTACCGCCCCATATTCTTAATAAAACAATTCAAACGCCCCAAAAAAAAATCTCTCATGAGTATCTAGGTCAACAATAATACAAACATTGTAAGGAATTTATATGTCAAAGAAAAGGAGAAAGGATAGGAAAAGAAAAATAGAAAAGAAGAATGAAAGAAACACTGTAAATTGCCACATATCACATCTTAAGGCCATATTCGATCAAACAGAAATAGACAAACTCACAAGCTACGTCCATAATCTTTCCAGGTTCCAATGTAAACAGCATCAAGGCCAGAATAGAATCATGAATTCCCGTAAGACCAGCCAGTATCAAAGCTATACTAGAATATTACGTTGGTGACCATAATCAGTTGTCATGTGAGACTAAGAGCAAAAAGAAATTGGCTTTAAATCAGGAAAAGAAAAAAGGGAGAAAGAAAAAAAAATGAAAAAGAGGAAATAAGAAGGTCCCAAACAACTCCATAATTCATCACCTAATTACTAAGTGCGCAATTACGAAACTAAGAAATGCAAAATGTGTGATAAAATAGCTACACCATTACACCCATTGTGTACTTTGGATGTATTTAAGATAACGTTTATCTTAAATACAACCAAAGTAGTGCAAAAACCACTTATAACTCATTCTGTGCTGTAAGTACTAAAATACCTTATTGAAGGTAACAGGTCTCAGATCCTAAGGCATTTATGAAATTGGGCCTCTAGTAAGCAGCGCTGTGCACCCTGTACAAGTAGGAACCACAATCCTAGTCAGGGTAAGTCAGATACACTCCCTAAATTAACCTGTGTTCACCCTCTGCTAGCATAGCACAGAGCAGTCAGGCTTAACTTAAGAGGCAATGTGTAAAGTATTTGTGCAACACACACTCTCATTAGCCCAATGAAAACACCACAAAAAGATACCACACAGATTTAGAAAAATAGGGGATATTTATCTAAGTGGAACAAGACCAAAATGACAAAAATCCAATAGCTAGAAGTCGTGGTATTCACGTTTACATATATCAATGCAGTATTTCACAAATCAATGGATTCATAATAACCTTTATGCAGTAATGTCTAAACACAAGCACAGAGACCCTTGTCCAGGTCGTGATAACCCTCTGTGGTCTTGAAGAGACCTTTCTCTCCTTAACTGCTTGGATTGTCGAGGGGACGGCAACAGATCTCACGGACCTGTGGGTGAGAGGCGGCCACTATTCAACAAATCACACAAAAACCCTGATGCGCGGAGAAAGTAAGAGCAGCACTCTTCTTGGAGCACTCGTGGAGCTCCCTAAGGGAGGATTCAGGGTAGCAGAGCGATGCTGGGGTTACGGGGAAGCACCGCATCTGCTATGGAGAATCCTCAAAGGCAGGCACCACTTCAGCAGTGCAGCATGGGGGCTGCGAGGAAGCACCCCTTTCGCTGGGGAGAATCCTCAGTCACCACTTCCACAGAATGTCACAGGGGCTGTGGGGAAGCACCGTGCTCGCAGGGGAGAATTCTCAAACAAAACTCCAGTTTGGCAGAGCGGCGCAGTGGACTGTGAGGAACCACTCACAAGGTCTTTTATGTCCCTGGGACCTCAGGGAAAAAGGGTCAAGAAAACAAACCTTAAAGTCACCCTGAGGTTAGTTCTTGGTTCCTGTAGCAGGGCAGAGGTTAGAAGGTAGCAAGATAGCTTAGTCAGGCAAAGTAAAACCCATTAAGATTGCAGTCCTTCAGCACAGCAGCCTTTACTTCAGTGTTGTTTTTTCTAGATCCAGAGTGTCTGATTTCGGGGGGTCAGAGACCCAGTATTTATACCCAAAAGTGCCTTTGATGTGAAGGATGACATAAGAGGATCTTTCTGAAGCGCACAGGACCCCTTTCAACCCAGCACTGTCTCCACCCTATCAGTGGGAGGTGATCAGTCCCTTTATGTGGGCTCAGGCCACTACCCTTTGCAGTGTAAGTGTGAGCCCTTCCCAATCTCCTCCCCTGGAAGACCCATATGTCTGCAGATAAGTGCAGATGCAGTTGAGTATCCTGTGTTGTGGGTGTATGAAAAGAATTAACAAATTTAGCTGTCACCCATACTAGGCCAGATGTGTATTATAGACAGGCTCTCAGGCACACGGGGCAGTGAGGGAAGAGAAATGCCCCCTTTCTAAAAGTGGCATTTCTAAAATAGTAATAATAAATATGACTTTACCAGTAAAGAGGATTTATCATTACCATTTCAATTATATCAAACATGATACAGCTACTTCTTCCTGATGAGGAATTACAGCTTAAAAATATTTTAAGGAATTCCCAATGCTGGCCTATGAGAGGATCAGGCCTTAGACTTTGGTAGTTTTTTATTACCAGGACATGTAAAACTTAAAAGTACATGTCCTGCCTTTTAATTACACGGCACGGTGCCCTATGGGCTACTTGGGGCCTACCTTAGAGGTGACTGATATGTAAGAAAAGGGGGGTATAAGGGTTGGCAAGATGTTTTAAATGCCAAGTCAAAGTGGCAGTGAACTTCACACAGGCTCTGCATTGGCAGGCCTGAGGAATGTCCACAGGGCTACTTAAGTGGGTGGCACAATCAGTGCTGCAGGCCCACTTGTAGCATTTAATTTACAGGCCCTGGGTATAAGGTATACTACTTTACAAGGGACTTACAAGTAAATTAAATATGCCAACTGTGGATACACCTACGTTACCATGTTTAGGGGAGAAGCATATGCACCTTAGCACTGGTTAGCAGTAAAGTGCTCAGAGTCCGAAGGCCAACAGAAAGATACAGCAACCAAACAGGAGTTAAAACGTCTTGGGTAAGACCACCCTAAAGATGTCAGGTCTAACAAGGACCAAGATCAGCAAAGTTCAAATGAATGACCTAATGTATGTCATACTCAGTAGGCCGAGCTAAAATACACTTGAAGACACCAGAGCCTACTAAAGCCCTCAGCTTTAATAACAAATTAGAACGCTATTGCTTCACCAAGCACTCCTGTCATTTTTTGATGCACTTGCGCTGCATACTGAAGCATTAGTGCAACAGACATCACATGCTGGATCAAAAAGGTTATAAGACGTTAAAATGAGCTCATACTTATCCATATCAATACGCAACTTTCCCATATTGTGCAAGACTGACCCGGCCAAAGTAAAAAAAAAAGAAAATTTATAATGGTAGTCAAGCCGAGTAAGACATTGCATACAAAAGCACTAGCACAACCAGTAGCACATGCTGTATCAAGAGATCACTGTGACAGGGCACAGAAGACAGGATTCCCCAGGGCGATCCAGGTGTCCCCCTGGGGGAATCAGGAAAGTGAACCAACAGCAAGCACAACAGAGCGTTGTGATGGAGGGAGGAGTGACGGCGGGAGCCCGGAAGAAGAAGGTGGTGAGAGGAGGCACGGCGTGACCTCGGACGAAGAAGAGGCAGGCGGAGAGAGCGGGCACGACGGGATCCCAGACGAGGGAACAACCCAACACGGAGAAGAAGTTGCGGTGAACAACCGTGAAGCCGGAGGAGGCCCGGAAGACGGCCGGTTTGTCCCGCAGCAGACGAGGGAAGAACCCAGACCCACCAGGAGAGACAGAGATACCGGAAGACCCCGCCACATCCCTGGAGGGATGTGGCTTTCCCAGCTACAGGGCTGTGTATACGGACCAGGAATTGATTGGCTGGTGTTTGCAGGAGGGCAGGGGGGGAGGCATATGGGTCACCGCCTAATTAACAAAGTGTGAAAGAGGGCTAAGAACCTCAACCAACTACCAAACACATCTACCTAGAGGGAGCCCTAGTTCATCAATACTTACTCAGTATCACTGAATTAACCAATTGCCTGTCAGGTCAATGGGCCCACATAAGGAAGCGATAAGAGCACCATAAAAGAAAGAAAGGGGAATAATAGAATGGAATTCTAACCTGCGTGCATGTTATGGCACACTTCTCTAACAAAATCTTTTTTTGTTAAGGATACCAAGAGAAAAGTAACCCTGCTGGTTATTGTGATTTATAACCCCCCCACCCCCAAACTAACAAAATAGCACATCCTCCTTATATTGCACAATGAAACAGAAAAGAGAAATAAAATAAAAATAATAAAAAGGAAATGAAGAGAATAGTAAACTTACGTACCTGATGGAGACTTCATGTTCTCTCTCTCTCTCCCTCCCTCCCTCGACTTGGGAGCTGAGACGCGAAAAACCGGATACCTGTAAAGGAATATCAAGGAAAAGAGGTTACCCGGGGACAGAAAACAAAGAATAGAACATTAAAACAGAACTCTTAATAGACTATAAACAAAAAAAAACATACAATTGTCTCACAACGCATTTAAAATACCTGGACAGCAATAAAAATTACTCAGTGTGGTCACAATCCCAGTGTAACGTATCTGTGCAGACCAATACACAAAGCGTCGAGGGACAGGTAACGTCCTTGTACAGTGGTGTCAGAAGTGGGTTCTTCTGGCCCAATGACAAGAACCTTCCATGGAGAGACAACCCACACTAGTGGACATGATAGCGCAGTTGGCTAAGGGACAAAGACATTTACAACTCCTATGGGAAGAAGTGAAAGAGGCACGTTCGGATAGAGACGCTCTCCAGACTGCCTTAAACAAATATTGTTAGCCTCCCCCCTTGACAAAACTCCACCAGTCCGTGCACCCTTAAGAGAACCCATGTCGGCCCCACAATGTTACAGTTCTGCTGAATGGAGGCACATAGCACAAAATTGTCCACATAAACTCTACACAGCAGAGCTCATGGAAATAGGGATGGCTAAGGAAAGAGTGCAGTGGGAAGGGGGTACCTCTCCTAAATATATAAGGAATTGAACTGTAAACAAGAAGTCCAAACAAGCATTAGTAGATGCTGGATGCAGCCATAGTGTTGTAAATGACAAATGGATTAGACCAGACCAATGGCTACCGGATTTAACTGTTGTTATTACCTGTGTCCATGGGGAAAGTAAAAGATATCCAGTTGCAGAGATCTTTATAAATTGGAGAGGATGGGAAGAAAAACTGAAGGTGGGGTCGATCCCCTAACTGGTTGAAGACCTCATCATTGAGACTGATTATGCTGCTTTCCCACCCCTGTTAGATAATATAGATACAATAGACTCAAAAGAAACATGGTTACAAGAGGCTCCCTTCTGCCAGGAAGTTATTGAACCACAGGAACTCAAAACACACTTGACTAAGAAACAAAAACGACTCCAAAAAACCACATATCAACTGAATTATCCAAGTAATGCTGGGGGGAATGGTGTTAATGAGAAACGGGTACTAACCATTAAAGGAGAGTTCAGGATATGCCAAAGAGATGACCCCTCCCTTAAAAATGCCTGGAACACAGCCTCATCTAACCATAGAGAGCAGGTGGGTCCCTATTTTCAGGTTAAAAAAGGGTTATTGTATAGGTGTGTCGAACAACAAGGAAGTACAAAAATGCAGTTTTTCCCCCTGGACTACAGAGAGCAGGTGTTTATTTAGCCCATGGGCATGTGGGGGGTGGACATTTTGGCAGAGACAAAACCAAAGAATATCTCCTAAGATGGTTTTATTAGCCAGGAGTGTATGGGGATATTCGGAGACACT
The DNA here is from genome assembly GCF_031143425.1 of Pleurodeles waltl. Classification (NCBI taxonomy): domain Eukaryota; kingdom Metazoa; phylum Chordata; class Amphibia; order Caudata; family Salamandridae; genus Pleurodeles; species Pleurodeles waltl. The sequence goes on along the minus strand of NC_090448.1, from coordinate 252,831,003 downwards.
GCCAAAAGTGTCCTAAGTGTCAATTGGTGAACCCTGGTAATTTCCATTACCAGTTATAGAGACACATTTCACAAGAGTCGGTATGGATTGGGTGAGACCCCTGGTTTCTTATTCCAGAGGTTATCAATACATCCTGGTTCTGGTTGATTATGCCACCAGATATCTAGAGGCTATTCCTCTCAGCAGTATGACGACAAAGAGCATAGCACAAACCATGATCCGTTTCTTTGCTAGAGTGGGGTTTCCGAAGGAAATACTTACGGACCAAGGAACTCCATTTATGTCTCGATTAATGGCCGAAGTTTGCCAATTACTAGGAGTCCGACTGATTAGAACATCTGTTTATCATCCACAAACAGAAGGTCTGGTCGAAAGGTATAGTAAAACCATTAAAAATTTGTAATGGAAAACCATAAATGAGACAAGGAATGACTGGGACAAAAACTACTGTTTGTCCTATTTGCTATCTTCTACTAGACAAAGCCCATTTGAGTTGTTATTCGGAAGATAATCACAAACTCTCTTAGACATGACAGCAGAACAGTGGGAGGAAACTAATGAATATGCTAAAGACATTCTCACGAATACCAGGGATTTGAAAGAAAGCCTAAACACAGTTTGGGACGAGGTACATTCCAATCTTGAAGGGAGTCAAGAAAGACAGAAGAAGCAATATGATGTAGGTAAGAAACTATGTGAATTAAACGTTGGTAACCATGTGTTAATCCTGTTACCCAGATCCGAAAACAAACTTCTAGCAAAATGGCAGCGACCCTACCGAATTATGGACAAAATAACTCCAGTTACCTACAGGGTAGAGATACCAGAAGGTTCCAATACACGCCAAATCTACCATATAAATTTACTAAAAGAATGGAAAGAGAATGAAACTCCTATTTCTATGAACAACACCACAATGTTCGTTACAACGACCCAGCCTTTAGAAATACCAGTAGTTCCCCCACTGGAGTAAGAAGACCAACTGATAGAACCTATATATGGGCCTACATATTCAGCACTACATTAGAACCATTGAAGGAAAGGTTTCTAGACAAAAATCCTATCGAATCCCCGAAGCTTGATGACAGCTACTCCAAAAAGAAGCAAAGGAGATGCTAGAGGCAAGCATCATACAACCATCTTCTAGTCCTTGGTATTTCCCAGTGGTTTTAGTCCCCAAACCAAATGGAAATGTTAGATTTTGTATTGATTTCCGTCAACTTAATTTCCTGTCCCAATGCCTCTAGTTGATGATTTGCTCCAGCGCCTAGGACAGGCCAAGTTTCTGACTACTCTGGATCTGACGAAAGGGTACTGGCAAATTCCCCTAAACCCTTCCGATAAAGAGAAAACAGACATTGCTACCTCTTTGGGGCTATATCACTTTACTATGTGACCATTCGGAATACACGGGGCTCCTGCGACTTTTCAAAGGTTAATGGATATTGTACTATGACCCCATTAAGAATATGCAGCAGCGTATTTAGACGGCATTGTTATTTATAGTCCCACTTGGGCACGACACTTAGATCAATTATCTAAAGTATTCCAGGCCCTCAGGGAAGCTGAACTAACAGCAAATTCAGAGAAGTGTAACCTGGGGCAGACTGCTATTAAATACATGGGATACCTCATTGAAAACAGATGTATTAAACCCCAAATCGATAAGGTAGAGGCTATAAAACAGATACCGGTACCTATGCGCAAAAAAAGACATAAGAGCCTTCTTAGGGATGATTAGGTATTACAGACGGTTCATTTCTCATTTTTCCTCCATCGCAGCTCCATTAACTTCCTTGTTAGAAAAAGTCCATCCTAACAGGATAAACGGATTGTCTGATGAACAGTATCACAGTTATATGACCCTAAAAACCGTCCTCACTACTGAACCGGTTTTAGAATGTCTCAACATCCATAAGCAGTTTTTCCTTCAGACCGATCCATCTGACCAAGGTCTAGGGGCAGTGCTTTCACAAAATGATGATAATGGACAAAAACATCTTGTTGTATATATTAGCAGGAAATTACTACCCAGAGAGAAGAATTATCCAGCATTGGCGAAGGAATGTCTGGCTATCAAGTGGGTTATTTCGGCTGTCCAATATCATTTGTTAGGGAGACTGTTCATCCTCCTTACAGATCATGCTCCTTTGACGTGATTGGCCAAACATAAGGATCCAAATGCAAGAGTTCTTCGATGGTTTTTATTCCTCCAACCCTTTATGTTTCAGGTCAAACACACACCGGGTTCTCTGCTAACCAATACTGATGATTTATCCTGGTATCCTACGGACTCGTGGCTCCAACAGCCACTTTCTGGGGTGAGCAAGTGTGTCAGGGCACAGAAGACGGGAATCCCCGGGGCGATCCAGGAGTCCCCCTGGGGCGCTCAGGAAAGTGAACCTACGGCAAGCACAACGGAGCGTGGTGGTGGTGGGAAGAGTGATGGTGGGAGCCCTAAAGAAGAAGGAGGAGGTGAGAGGAGGCAAGGCAAGATCTCGGACGAAGAAGAGGCAGGCGGGGAGAGCTGGCGCAACAGGACCCCCGACGAAGAGAAACAGGAACAACGCAACACGGAGAAGAAGGTGCAGGGAACGACCGAGAAGCCGAAGGAAGTCCAGAAAACGGCCAGTTTGTCCCGCAGCAGAAGAGGGAAGAATCCAGACCCACCAGGAGAGAGGGAGATACTGGAAGAAAAGAAAGAAAGGAGAATAATAGAACGGAATTCTAACCTGTGTGCATGTTGTGACACACTTGTCTAACAAAATTTTCTTTTGTTAAGGATATCAAGGAAAAAGTAACCCCGCTGGTTCTTGTGATTTATAATCTCCCCCTCCCCAACTAACAAAATAGCACATCCTCCTTATATTGCACAATATAACAGAAAAGAGAAATAAAGTGAAAATACTCTCTGGCGACTTGGGAGCTGAGAAGAGGCAAACCAGATACCTGTAAAGGAATATAAAGGAAAAGAGGTTACCTGGGAACAGAAAACCAAGAACTGTATTAAAACAGAACTCTTAATAGACTATAAACTAAAAAAAGAAAAAGAAATTGCTCAGTGTGGTCACAGTCCCAGTGTAACATATCTGTGCATTTCTCCAAACCAATACACAAAGCATCCAGGGACAGGTAACGTCCTTGTACAGTCACACTACATTAATATGCACTAATGCATATCCCTATCAATGTGCATCTTACCCGTGTTCAGCAACAATGTCCGTGTCTAATGTCAACAAATGTAAAGGTTGTCAAGCCGAGTAACAGCCTTGCTACAGCTTAAATGCTGCGACGCCACTCCCACTCAAATAACTACACAGTTAAATTCTATGGCGACATGCATTTGAATGCCACGCCTACTCCAGCATCTACACCGCTCAATTCTATTCCAGAGTACTGGCATGTCGTAGTGTAGTCCAGTAGTAGCCTTGTGTACGCCACGTGCACAATCAACATAGAAGACAACTAAACCTGTTAGATTCGAAGGCAATGTGCATACAAGCGCTACACCCACTCCAGCCACTATACCGCTCAATTTTATATCTGAGTTGGCCCTCCCATGCTTCCTATATGTCCTGCATAACACTCCCTATCCCGTACCCTCTAAATACTTTAAAAACATTGAGTGTGAACTTTGAACTTTGATATGGGATGGCAGCCAGGTAAGGATATCCTTGACTAAATTGACCAGAGGGTGGTAGAATGAGGGGGATCTTCCTCCCTGATCTCAGGAAAATCACTGGGTAGCGCAACTCACTACTGTAAACTATTAGATACATGCACCCATGATGAGCCTGCATACTGTATGAACAGGCGACTGTTGCACCTGGAGGGGACACTTGGGAGTCCTTTACATATGCCCTGGGTCAAACAGCTCCCTGAGGCCAGCGGCAGTGACGCTCAGTCAGTGGTGTGATGCGCACTGAGCGTTGAGCTGAGAGAAGATGATGACCCAGGCCACTCCACTCTGGGATACTGCAGCACTCAGCACCTTGGGCAATCTCCCTGGATTTGCCAAGTGGGACCTTATCAGCATGTCAAAGGTGGGAGACCTGTGGTCACAGGGTCGGGTCCTCCCTTACCCCATCCTGCATAACAAATTTGCATTGGCCCCTTCTGAATACTACCATTACCTTTAAGTATGACATGCTCTTCAAACCGATTTTTGTTCAGGACATGTTTAAGGTAAAAATGGCGTTGTTTGGATTGTCATTTAGGTACCTGAAGTATGACTTCATCTGTTCTTCTGTACCAGTCCAGATGATAATTATGTAATCTATATAGCGTCCCCAATAATGGATCTCACTGGTCCATTCTCTAGCCCAAGGGGCCCAAGCATGAACGTGTTCAACTCATCACATGAACAAGTTAGCGTAAGATGGGGCAAATTTTGACCCCACAGCCCTACCAGGTAGCTACTGGTACCAATCTCTATCATAGAGGAAAATATTGTTAGAAAGACTCAGGTCCACCATTTGTAGCAACATTCTGTTGTGTTCCAGATAGTTTGCTCTCCTTATTGAGAGGAAAAAATCTACAGCCAGGCATCCTTACTCCTTTTTGATATATGTATATAAGGACTCAACATCCAAAGTGGCTAACCATATATTTTCTTCCCACACAAGGTCCTCAAATTTTTTAGGATGTCTGTGGTTTTGCGTGCCAAGGAAGGAAGATTAAGCTCAGTGGTTTGAGGAAAAGAGTCTACAAACTGCGAGAAACGTTCCGTTAATTAACCTATCCTAGAAATTATCGGACGTCCAGGAGGACGCTCTTTCTTATGAATTTTGGGCAGCAATTAAAGATAGGGAAATATAGGACAATTCACTTTTAAGAAGTAGAATTCAGAGTCTGATATTAGACCTACTTCTCTTCAGTGTGCCAGCTTACTATTAATTAGTTGTTTTGCAGAAATATAGGGGCTCCGCTGAAGCTATTTCTAACAGATTGTGTTGTCTGCCTATGTACCTCCCATACATAATCTATTCAATTCATCAACACATTTCCCCCTTTGTTCGACTCACGGATGATCAGTGAAGTATCTTTCCCCAGACTAGTTAGAGCAGCACTTTCATGCTTAGTAAGGTTGTCTTTGATATACATATTTGACGTATTCATGAATTTCTCTTCAAGTGCATACTGTATAGATCATCAGTCACTTATTTTGAAAAAACATCACAGCTGTTAAGGTATGTTCCCTGTAGAGTAAATGTACTTCTTTGCTTCATTCTACTGTCACATGTATAGTCTTGTGTGATGCCAAGATCGCAAGCCAGATCATCAGTAGTAAGCTCATTCTAAGTGTTCAGCGACAACACTGTGCAGAAATCCTTAAGATGGGAAACTGATAATTCTGACAAAATAGATCTGGTGTCTGTAGGTGGTTTTCTACACTCATGCAGATGGAAGTGGCATTTAAATTAACATTACGTACAAATTTGTAAAGGTCAATATGCAAGTCAGAGAAAACACAATAGTACATTGTCTGATTAAAGTGCTTGGATTTTGTCCAATCAGACCGGAAAGTTCATGTTCATTTAAGACACGATCAGACAAATTAACAACCAGGTTATCAAAAGTAGGGGTAACCAAAGTCAAGTCCTGATTAGATATCAGGTTAGTTGCCATTATTTGTTTATCTTCTTTCTCTGGTTTTATGATTGAACCCCTTCATTTCTTTCAATTTTTTTCTCCTCTTCCCTCTCCTTGTTCTGCAATGAGTCTTTGTTTTTTGTTCCGTATACAATATCTTCGGACCTGCTTGAAAATAGTGGAGGAGCTCAGTTGCACCACCATACCACTTGGGCCTGCCTCCTCAATGGAGGACACATCCAAGCTACTACCTATACTTGAGAGGCTTCCCATCTCTGATGAGTGCTGAATACTACTTTTTGGAACTAAGACGGGGTCAAACTCCAAGCAGACATGAAGATCCACCCATTAGCGTAGTCCCTGTCATCCCTTTCAATTTTACTCAATTTCTTATCCTTAACCGCTTTCTGATGTTGTTAGATCTGTTTTATCAAAAGAGCACCATTTTTATATGTAGCTTCTTTCAAATTAAGGCATTTTATTTCTTCTTCTAGGGATTTAATTTCCTATCTGAGTTAGAGAGATTTTCTCTCAGCATGTTGTATTAAGATCTTCATCATTGTGAATGAGGAATTTCAAGGTCCCCCCCTACCCCCTGTAATACATTTGGGTCCAAATTATCAAAGTTAGGAAAAGTGAGACTTCTCAAGCCATGTGGTACTTTTTATTCTCCAGGTACCTTCTGAGGGTAACTTGAAGTACAAGAACAAAAACTGAGCTACTTAATCAATACTACACACTCACAAGATAATATATAGAACGAAAACAATGCAATAAATTCCAACAAAATATTTATTAAATGTGTATGTACATAAAAACAAACCAATATATCACAAATTTATAAATGTACAACAACCTGTGCAAAGAGATTAACAATCTTCTAATCCAAATACATCTAATTCATTCATAAATATTAAAAAACACAATACACAAAACACAAAAAATACCACAAATATATTAACATACAACTACTCACAAAGACAATGTGCCACACAAGACATGACAATATAATTGTGATACCACAATAATTAACATATATACACACAGAACATTAGATCGTGCAATTATACCCAAATACAATTTAATATAAACATTTCATCTTTCAACTGTAACTATAACACAATTCAGTATAATGCATCCTAATATATAAATAACAATTATCGCTTAGTTTTGTCTTGTAGTAACCTGGAATAGATCTTCCATACTATAAAATAATTCTACAAGGATAAAGCAATAAATCTTCACATATGCAATAGTAGGAACCAAGCCTACGCGCGTTTCGGTCGGTAATCCTCTGAATAAGGAGGCTGCCTTCATCAGGGCAGTTCCATTAACACTTGATAATACAAAAATACCGCAGGTTCCAACAGCTTTGTTAACCTTTCAAACGGCAGGTGGCCTGCAACAAAAAACAATGATGAAAAATAATCCAAAAGGAATAGGAGAGGCGGCAATCTTGTTCAAATACTCCTCACAGAAACCCTTTATGAGGAGGGTCACTTCTCTAGAATAACCTGGTAAGTTTTAAGATGGAAAATAATCCAGGGCATCCTTCATATGGTTCATACTGATCATACTGCTTCCATCTTTTAGTTTACATGGACCTTCAACTGATATACAGCGGCCACAATAGCCATTCCACCATTTGGATAGTTCATTTTTCTTAAGTTTCTCAAGTTTACTGAACCCTCCTTGTCTGTACCAGCCAACAATATAGTACTGCAGCTTCGGTTACCAGTCCCAAATAGATGCCTCTGTATCATCATCAAAGCTTGCCATTCTGTATGTGTAATTCATTGCAGGAGTGCTAGTAACCCTGTAAAGATCCTGAACAAATATTGACAGCTAGGGAACCTTTTACTGCACAGCCTGTCACTCAGTACACAGTATCAATTGCCGACCTCGATATGCCATCCACCAAATGGGCCAACATTGATAGCATTTATTTACATTGGAGAGGCAACTTAAACAAGAAATTTACAAAAAGAAGGTCAGTCAAAGACAAAGCAAATCGAAATGGGCAACTCCTCTGAAGTTTATGTCCTTCATTCTTGTTCTTTTTTTCTATATATACAAAAGCGCAGCAGAAGCGTGAGTGCGAGGTACAGGAAATGTTTTAAAAGGAACTATAGAGAGCGTGACAGAGAAGCAGTTGACCTTTGCAAGTACAACTTTTTTGATAAGGAAAAAGGACAAGGGATGGCGTCCTTTGATACATTTGAATTGGTTTCTGGTGTATAGGCACTTCAGGATGGAGGGAATCTATATTTTAAGGAATATTTTGGAGTTGAACGACTGGTTAGTGAAGCTCGATTTGAAGGATGTCTACTTCACAATTCAGATTGCAGAAGGCAGTCAGAATTATCTCCAGTTCAGATGGCTAGAGGAAATTTATCAATTCACTTGTCTTTCTTCTTGGGTTAGCATCAGCTCCCTGGTGTTTCACTAAGGTTTTAAAGCCTGTAGCAGTGTTTCTCGGGGAGAAAGGAATTTGTATGATAATGTATTTGGACGATTGTTTGATTATGTCCCAGGATCTGGACGATTTGAAGTGGCAGCTACATCTAGCAATAGATCTTTTAGAGTGTTTAGGATTTCTTGTCAACAAGGAGAAGTCAGTATTATTTCCTTGTCAGAAGTTGGAATTACTGGGATTTCAGGTGGAGACTGTTGAAGCAATTTTGAGTCTCCCAGAGAAGAAGGTTATAAAAATAAAGATGGAAGTGAAACAGGTTTTGAAGAAGCCTTCATAACGTTACAGACTTTGGCTAGAATTATAGGATTGTTTTCTTCATCAATTCAGGCAGTTTTTCCGGGGCCACTACTTTACAGGGCCTTGCAAAGTTTGAAGGCAAACAATTTGCTGAAAGGTTTGTGGTATGGCGATCAGGTGGCTCTTTCCATGGAGGCGCAGGAAGAATTGCACTGGTGGTTGGACAATTTGTATGCCTGAAATGGTTGGGCAATTTTCAGAAATTTGTCCAGATTTAGTTCTAGAAAAAGCCATGAGTATTTGTGGCTGGGGTGCATATTTTAATCAACTGGAAGCAGGTGGAAGATGGTCTTTGGAAGAGAGTTCAAAACACATGAGATGAGCGCAGGTCTTTTTGCAATCCAGAGTTTTGGAAGGATTTTAAAATACTTGCAATGTTGTATTAACCCCTTCGCTGCCCGGCCTTTTTCCCCTCAGGTGCCAAGCCTTTTTTTGGCTATTTGGAGCAGTTTGTGCTTAAGCCCTCATATGTTTTTGTCCACATAAGCTACCTACGCCAAATTTACATCCTTTTTTTCCAACATCCTAGGGATTCTAGAGGTACCCAGAGTTTGTGGGGTCCCCTGAAGGAGACCAAGTTATTAGCCAAAATACAGCAAAAAAAGAGGTTTTTTTAAAAAATAAATGGGGGAAAAGGGCTGCAGGAGAAGGCTTGTGTTTTTTTTTCCCTGAACATGGCATCAACAAAGGGTTTGTGGTGCTAAAATCACCAGCCTCCCAGCTTTCAGGAACAGGCAGACTTGAACCCCATTTTCAACACAATTTTGGCATTTTACTGGGACATACCCCATTTTTTACTATTTTTTTGTGCTTTCACCCTCCTTCCACTTAGTGACAGAAATGGGTGTGAAACCAGTGCTGCACTCTAGAAAGCGAAACATTTCTATAAAGTAGACACAATTCTGAATTCAGCAAGGGGTCATTTGTGTAGATCTTTCAAGGTTTTCCTACAGAAAATAACAGCTGAAATAAAAAAAAAAATGAAATTGAGGTAAAAAAAAGAGCCATTTTTCTCAATATTTTACTCTGTGACTTTTTCCTGGGATTTAAAAGCGATATACCGTTATGTCTGCTGTACTCTTCTGGTTGCAGGAATATATAGGGCTTGTAGGTTCATCAAGAACCCTAGGTACCTAGAGCCAATAAACGAGCTACACCTAGCAATTGGTTTTCTTTCTATACCAGGTATACAGCAATTCATTTGGTAAAATATCAAGAGTAAAAAAGTAGGTGTCAAGAAAACCTTTGTATTTCCAAAATGGGCACAAGATAAGATGTTAAGAAGCAGTGGTTATTTGCACATCTCTGAATACCGGGGTGCCCATACAAGCATGTGAATTACAGGTCATTTCCCAAATAGACGTCTTTTTTTTTACACACTGTCTTACATTTGGAAGGAAAAAATTTAGAGAAAGACAAGGGGCAATAACACTTGTTCTGCTATTCTGTGTTCCCCCAAGTCTCCCAATAAAAATGGTACCTCACTTGCGTGGATAGGCCTAATGCCTGTGACAGAAAATGCAACATGGACACATCATATTTTTACACTAAAATCTGACGTGTTTTTCGGAAAGTGCCTAGCTGTGGATTTTGGCCTCTAGCTCAGCCGGAACCTAGGGAAACCTACCAAACATGTGCATTTTTTTTACAGTAGATACCTAGGGGAATCCAAGATGGGGTGACTTGTGGGGCTCTCACCAGGTTCTGTTACCCAGAATCCTTTGCAAACCTCACAATTTGGCTAAAAAAACACTTTTTCCTTACATTTCAGTGATAGAAAGTTCTGGAATCTGAGAGGAGCCGCACACTTTCCTCCACCCAGTGTTCCCCCAAGTCTCCCGATAACAATGGTACCTCACTTGTGTGGGTAGGCCTCATGCCCGCTACAGGAAATGCACCAAAACACAACATGGACACATCACAATTTCACAAACAAAACAGAGCTGTTTTTTGCAAAGTACCTAGCTGTGGATTTTGGCCTCTAGCTCAGCCGGCACTTAGGGATACCTACCAAACATGTGCATTTTTTAAAACTAGACACATAGGGGAATCCAAAATGGGGTGACCTGTGGGGCTCTCACAGGTTCTGTTACCCAGAAACCTTTGCAAACCTCAAAATTTGGCTAAAAAACACTTTTTCCTCACATTTCGGTGACAGAAAGTTCTGGAATCTGAGAGGAGCCACAAATTTCATTCCACCCAGTGTTCCCCCAAGTCTCCCGATAAAAATGGGACCTCACTTGAGGTTTTGTGCCTGCGAAAGGAAGTGGCCCAAAACACTATGTAGACACATCAAAATGATCAAATACTAAACTACCTGTTTTTGCCGGGGTGGGGAGGACCTGCGTTTTTGGTCCTGGGCTCAGCAGCCATATAGGGAAACCTACCAAACCTAAACATTTCTCAAAACTAGGCACCTGAGGGAATCCAGGGAGGTGTGACTTGCGTGGATGCCCCAATGTTTTCTTACCCAGAATCCTCAGCAAACCTCGTTTTTTTCCCACATTTCTGTGTGGGATCACCGCACTGGGACAAATTTCCTACCACCCAATGTTCCCCTTAGTCTCCCGGTAAAAATTATACCTCACTTGTGTAGGTGGGCCACATGCCTGTGACAAGGAAGAGCCAAAAACATGTTGAAATTGAGGGGGAACCAAAGCGGGTCCAAAAGAGCAGTTTGAAAAATAACATTTTTAGGCTGACAAGTGGGGCAGGATTTTTATCGGTATAGATGAGACAATGCTGGGTGGTAGGAATTTTGTAGATTCCTGCAGATGCCCGAAGGTTCCATCACAAAAATGTGGAAAAATGTGTGATTTTCCAGAAAAGTTGGCGGTTTACAGGGCATTGTGGGTAAGAAAATGATGCAGGGTGCATTTGAAGCACACCACCCTGGAATCACCCAGATGTTTGGTTTTCAGATGTGTCTAGGTCTTGTGGATTTTTCTACATGGAAACGTCCCAAAGTCCAAAAAGTGCAGCCTTCACCATTCCAAGTGGGATGATTTTGAGAGTTAGCCAAGCTCTCATGGCCCAAATGTAAAACCAAAACCCAAAATAATCAAATGTTCTCTTGCTTGCCGTGGGATAAGATGTTTTAGTGTGCGGGGGAGAGCTGAAAGACTGTTTCCCCCTTCAGTTGGGGTGGGGGCATAACCAGGCCCATTCTGGTTGGTAGCCACCACCCCACTACTTCTGTTTTTTATTCCATGGCATCTAGTAGAATTTCTGCCCCCCGGGGTGTGGATTTGGGGTAATTGATTCATCTGCCCACTGGTGGGCAGAACAACTTTGGCCCCATTTATTTGGGGTGGGGGTATGGCCATACCCCCACCCTCTTATTTTGAAAAAAATAATCTTCTCTGGTCTCTGTTGGACTTTCTGCCCCCCTTGGGGGCAGATGGGCCTTCCAAAAATAGGCCGATCTGCCCCCAAGGGAGGCAGATACGCCATCAGTATTGTCCCCCATGGGGAGTGACCCTTGGCCAAGGGGTTGCCCGCAAAACAAAACACACATACACACGCACCAATCCTGGGTGCCTAGGTGGTTTCTGTCCAACCCCCTCCCCCCGGGGGGCAGATTTGCCTAATAAGAATAGGCCAATCTGCCCCCAAGGGGGGCAGAAATGGCCTAAAGGCAATTTGCCCCCCAGGGGAGCAACCCTTGCCTAATGGGTCGCTCCCCACATAAAAAAAAAAAAATAATTTTAAAAGAATTCCCTGGTGTCTAGGGTTTTCTAGGGCAGATCGGCCTACAACAAATTTGTCGCCTTCCCCCCAACCTCCCAGGGGAGTGACCCTTGCCAAAGGGGTCACTCCCCTTACATCAAACTGACAAAAAAAATCCCTGGTGTCTAGTGGTTTCTGCTCCACTGGGGGCAGAAAAGGCCTAGAAATATCCCCCCCCCCCCAGGGGCTGCTCCCCTTACACATAAATATAAATAAAGAAAACAAATCTGTGGCATCTAGTGGTTTCTGCCCCCCTTGGGGGCAGATTGGCCTAATAAAAATATGCTGATTAAGGGGTGGCTCCCCTCCTGCAAAACAAAACAAAAATACATAATTGCTGGCGACTAGAGGTTTCTGCCCCCCCTGGGGGCAGATCGGCCTAATAACAATAGGCCGACCTGCCCCAGGGGGGTCAAAAAAGGCTTTCAAAATAATTGCCTACCTAGGGAGCGACCCTTGTCCAATGGCCCGCTCCCCTTATTAAAATATATAAAAAACAAAAAAATCCCAAGTGTCTAGTAGACATTTCTGCTGCCCGATCGCATGGAGGTCTTTCCTTTACTTTCATGCTTCTACCGCCCCACCGCCCGAGGTGACCTCTGATTAGGTCAGCGAGTGATTTGCGCACTGACGTCATCAGACGTCACTGGGGGGGGGGGGTGGAGGGGTCGTGGGTGGAAGGGGAAGCGATTCTCCTTCCATCCCTGTCCTGGGTGGGAGGCCCATGGGGGGAGCGCTAGCGCTCCCCCGTGGGCCCGGTGCAGGACGAGCTGGTTTCGTCCTTGGCGCACGGTGTGCAAGGACAAGACCAGCTCGTAAGAGGGACCATACGAGTTAAAGACAAGTAATGTCTTGTGTACGTTATTGTATTGCTCTTACTTGAACTAAGAGGACAAAATGCCAAAAGAATTAAACACTCTTAGTCTGAATAATGAATTTATTAAGGCACTTCCCAAATATCAAATAAGTCATACAAATATATGAGAATAAGCATACAACTCAAATGCAGAACATGTGTACATACAAAGATAAATACACATATCAAGTGGTCAAGACTTGGAAAGGAATGTGCAATGCATTAACAGATCATGTATACATGAACTAAATAATCAAGATTTAAAATACTTCACCACTTGGGTTGATATCATCCTCATCAGTGCAACTAGGTAACCCCCGATCAGTCAAGGCAGGAGACCCGATTGGGATCACAAATCAGATCCTGGGCAGCGCTTCCACTCTACAAGAGAGCTCCTACCTGATCGCCAAGTCTCCCCGTCTTGCACCTTAAAACACCTCAAGAAGAAGGTTCTAGAAACCTCTCCCCTCTGTTATGAAACTAAACGCCGGCTGTCAAAAACACCCATAGAAGCTGGCCAGGCTCCCAATATTTTTTCTGAGACAGATTTGTACATTCATCTGGTAAAATCAGTCTTAGCCTTGTGGACTCTTGTCAAGTCCGCATCCCACATAGTATGTTTCAGCACTGTCCAACTCTTTGCTAGGCACAAAATGGAGTTATTCGAGCAAAATGGAGTCGATAGTAAAATTATGCTCAAATCTAATAGTATCACAGTTATATAAACAAATTAGGTGGCACCAAGTGCAAGAATTTGTAATGGATAGCAAAAGAGATTTGGAACTATTGTCTTGATCACAAAATAGAGTTACAAAGAAAGTATTTTCCAAGGTTGAACAACAAAGTGCAGATTGGAACTCTAGATATCTGAGAGATTGCGGTGATTGGAATTTGGATGTTCGAATTTTCATGAACTTCGGGGCCCTCTAGACGTGGATTTGTTTCCGTCAAGGTTGACGGAGACCAGACCCATTAGCAGAGGGGCTGGATGCTTTTAGACACGATTGGAGGAATTTACAGGGTATGCTTTTCCTCCATTTGCTATGATTCAGAGGGTGTTGTTGATGGTAAGAAAGAGGTGTCAGATAGTTTTGATCACACACTCAACCTTGGTTTCCAGGGTTACTCAAACTTTTAGTTAAGGAAACATTTTTGGCTCAGTGTTCAGAAGAGATGGTAGAAGGACCAGATGATGAGGTTCATCCTTTGGTAGCAAAAGGAGCCTTGAACTTTCTTTTTCAGAAGATTTCAGGACTTTGAGCACTTTGCTGGTATTTCGGAACATGCTCAGGAGTTGTTCAAAGACTCCTGGGACCCAGGAACTAGCAAGGATTATGTTAGAGCATGGAAAAGTTGGGTATGTTTGTGCCTGGAGAGGAACCTGGATCCCGTGAAAGCATCTTCTGTAGAATTTTCTTGTTGTGTTTATATAAAAATAGGTTTAAGTTACAGAACCAATAACTGTTACAGATCAGCAGAGGCCGATGCCATCCTCCAATTCGTGGATTTTCAATACGAAGAGACATATTGATTCGAAGGATTATGAATGGTATATTATATAGACCATCTAACACAAGATACAGTGATTTGAGGGATGAAAATTTGGTTTGAGGAAACTGGAGAGTTGGCCCTCAAATAGGTATTTGTCTATGCAACAAATGTTTTGCAAATTGTTAACCTTATTATGTTTAATATCTTACAGAAGGGTATCTGATGTTAGGGCCTTGGAGGTAAGTAATAGATTTTACAATCCAGATGGTGTTTTATTTCACATTACAAAGAGAACAAAGATTGTGGCCCTCATTATGACATTGGCAGTAACGGGCCCACCACGCCAGCGATGGCGGTCTGACCGCCGCCAAGCTGGCGATGCAGACCACCATATTACGACCAGGGCGGTAAACCCACAGAAACAAAGCCAGTTTACCGACAGGTTACCATTGCCAGGCTGGCGGTAGCCACTACACCACCCACCCTCTTACAACACAGCAGACCTCCACGATTTCTGGGGCGGGCGATCGCCACCCAAAGCCTGGCGGAACCAGTAAGTAGAAAAGGACCCACTCACCTCCAGGGACACAGGTGACCATGGAATGCCACCTTGAAATCTTTCAAGCGCTCTTCCTCACCTTCCTCCTCTATGACCGCCATCGGTGAGTACACCCATGGAGCACATAAGGGGGGCTGGGAGAGTGTCACACCAACATACACACCATGCACGGACCCTAACACGCACACACACGCTACACAACACCCGTGCCGAGATACACATAAAACATAGCCTGCCAAACATACACGTCACATATACACACCCCGGATCACAACCACACCAATAGCACCAACACGCAGAGTCACACAAATCAATACAAACACACAACACAACAGACAGTCCCCAAATACAAGAAAGAACAGTGAACCTGAATGTAAAAATGCCTGCAAATCCACATTGTTCAATACATGATAGATTAATGTAAACTTACCAGTAAACAAAAAGACTCAACAAATGTATGGAGTGGAAACCAACAGGAATCCGGTGGTGTGACTATTTGGAACACATGCAAAGGAAATGTGAAACAAAAAGGCTGAAGGCCCATAGGCCAGTCCAGAAGTTGAAAGTGAGCCTGCAAAGGCCCAAACTTGACTCCCGGCAGCCTAATGGCCTCCACAAGGTAGGGGCATCAATGGGGAAGGCAGGCACCTCAAGGGTCTGGGGGTGGGGGTTTGGGCTTGCGAGTGTTGTCCTTGGACTTTGGCGTGGGAGGGTGGTCCTTTGGCTTTGGCCTTGGAGGAGGTGGGGGTTTCATCTTTGCCCTGAAGGGAGTGACAGGGGCAGGTGTTTTTTGGGGGACAGGGGAAGGTTTTATTGCAGGTGGAGAGGCAGCAGAGGTACAGGTCATGGGAAGACTTGGAGGGAATAATGGCGGCGAGGGGCAACATGGGGTGGGACGGGTGTAGGGAACAGGTCAAGGTGGGCAGGGAAAAGCTTCTTAGGAACACAGAGGATGGATTTTGAAACAGATTTGACAGTGGAGGTAGAGGGAGTGATAGTAGGATGAGTAGATATGCTGGACATGGGTGCAGATGTATGCAGAGTATGTGTGAGGTGGAGTAATGTTGAGTGAGTGCAGGCGTTTGTGTTTAGGGAGGGGGAGAGAGGCTGGGAGAGGACAGACCGGTCTTGTGGATGTATGTTGGGGTGGTGTCTGCATGTAAGGTGGGTGTGCTGCATGTGTCAGTGATGGTGGTTGTGGTGATTGCGGATGGGGTGCATGTATTAGTGGGTGCAGTTGTGGTGACTGAGGGCAAAGTGGTGACAGGAACTGGGAGTGAGGATGCAGTCCTGGCAGGTGTGAGTGGTAATGTGACTGTAAGGAAGGAGGTCCCGAGGAGACAGGGGAGGTAGTGGCTGGTTTTGTGTCTGCTTTTGTGGGTTGAGTGTGTGCATGCTTGTGATGTGATTTGTCGTGCCTGTGTTTGTCTTTACGTACCTTGTCTGTTCATTTGGGTGAGTGCTTATCTGTATATGTGGCTTGGCTGGGAGAGGGCTTTGGGATGGGGGCACAGGTAGCAGGAGGGAGGACGGAAGTACTCAGGACACTGGCTGCCATCAGTGAAGAAACCAGAGCCTACAATTATCTCTGTAGGCCAGTCAAGGCACCATGAATGCCCTCCAGGTGGGCATTAGTCTGCTGCATCTGGGATGCAAGGCCGTGGATGGTATTCACAATGGTTGACTGCCCTACAGAGATGATCCTCAGGAGGTCAATAGCCTCAGCATTGAGGGGAGCATGGCTGACTGGGGCAGGCGGAGAGGGGCCTGCGTCGAAGGAGACGCCCACCCTCCCGAGTGAGCAGTCACAGGCAACTGGGTGGGGAGCTACTGGGAGGGTGGTGCTAGTAAGGGGGTGGCGGATGAGGAAGGTGCTGGGATGGTCCCAGAAGATGCCGCCACCACCAGGGAGCTTCCATCAGAGGAGGAATCAGTGTCAGTGGTATTTGCTCCAGTCTCCCTGTGGTGCTCCCCTTGCCCTCCAACCCACTGGTCCCCTCGGCTTTAGTGGTCTCTGTCTCCTGGGTCCTGTGAGCCTCCCCACTCGTTGGTGCCCCTACTCCTTTGCCTGCTGTTGCTAATGCACACAGAGATAGGATAGTACAAATAGGAAGGGAGGAGGTGAAAAAGCTGGGAGCATAGGGTCAATACCAATCCCCATTGCACATTTGTACATTTCAACAACATGACTCTTTGAACATCCCTGAAAGAACTCTCTACAGCGTCAATAGACATTTCCCTTATACCTCTGCAACTACACTCGGGTATTACTTTACATTGTTAGGGCTCATGTATACAGGATCATTACTGTGAGAATTCTGTCCATGAGTGACATTTGTACATTGCCATACCTACCCGTGTCACCCATAATGGACATGTATAGATAGGTATTGAAACCAACTGAAGATCCTGTATGTCCATGTCATATCCTACAATTTGGCACTGTAAAAATGCCATGACAACCTGTTGCTCAGATGCTCACCTATCACAGCTACGTCTGTTCACAGTATAACTGTGTCCTACCTACATGACTTGTCATACCTACAGTAGACATCCTTGATCCCACACCCTATCCAGTCTAAAGCAAACTGTACAGGAAACGTACTTTGTCACTCACCCCCTTGTGGCTGCTGTGTTGCCCTCAAGCGCCCATCCAACTCTGGGTAGGCCACTGCCAGTATGCGGGCCATCGGGGGGGTCAGGGTCGGACAGGCACCCCTTCCTTGTTGAGAGGCCGTCCCCAACTGGGCCTCTGCGATCTTCCAGGCCCAGCTTTCTAGGTCTTACCACTGCTTCCTGCAGTGGGCGCTACGCCGGATATGGACACCCAGGGTCCGCACTTCTTTGGCAATAGCTTTCCACATCCCTTTCTTTTGATGGGCATTGACCTGCATGGGATACACAGAAAGAAAGGCACATTAATGTAGACGCAACAACCTACGACATTCATAGGCCTACTAACAGTACCAATGTCAGCATTGTACACAACTTCACACTTCCACAACATTCCTAGCATTCACATCCGTAGGTACACCCTCCACTGTAACATTGTGCATACACATACTAACACAGTTACATAACCATGTAGTAACAAAATCTTACCATAAAGCAACCTACCTGCTGTTCTGGAGCCCTATACAGCTTTGTGTACAGGTGTACACCCACAAGTTTTTCCAGTTCTTCAGATGTGAAGGCTGGGGCCCTATCCCCTGTAATACGTGGCATCGTTGCTCCCAGGAACACGACACAGCAGCACACTCAGTGGAAGTCTTGATGGCTGGAGAGTCAGAAGTCAAGTGAGATACACAGCCTTCTGCACCGTCACCCCCGGCGGTAATCGTAATTGGTCCCTGTAAGCCATAGATATCAATGTGAACCAATGAGGAGTTGCACTGTGGTTCCGACCACCATGACAGCATATGCCGGCGGAATGACCTCACTGACATCTGTCCCCTACATGCAGGACAGGCAGCATCCATTTTGCAGTGCAACTGTTACGATTGCATAACTTTATAGCGTCACTTCTCATTTTCATCATGGACATGTGATGAGTTACGCCCTGAGATTGTGTACATTACATTCTGTTGGATCCAGCTACCTATGGATTCCTCACCTTATGAATTCTCCCAATGTACCAGCATTCAACAGAAATATTCTTCCTAGCTCTTCACATCAACGAGGACATCACAATTGCACGGCTCCACACGCGATTCTGTCTGACGTCATCTTAGCAATAAGAAGTCCTTGCTGGCGGGCTGACGTCATTTTCCGCGCCTTCGATGCTAATGGTTTTTCCTGGCTCTCGAACAGCTACTGTTTCGAGGGTGTCTTGATGTACTAGTTACAATGTCCCTGCCAAAGAAATCAGGTTTTAAGCTGTGTCATGAGTGCGTGGGTCGCATGTCAGTCACAGATACTCATGAAGACTGCTTGTGGTGCCTAAGATCGGACCACGACGTGGAGGGGTGCAAATCTGCCAGGGGATGAACCCGAAGGCCTTAAAAGAAAGAGAGGCTAAGCTCTTCTTAGCAAAAGCTAAGAGGAGACACAAAGGTAATTGAAGATCTAAGGCAAGGGACTTTTCTTCTCACAAGTCTTCAAGAGCTCATAAGAAGCAGCGCCAGCACGATTCTCGACGCCGTTCTTCCAGAAGTCTGTCTCGGTCCCCTCAGAGACGTCGTACGGCGTGGGAGATCAGTCCAACTATCACTCCCCAGCCTCAGAGTCCACAGCCTTCTCCGGCGCCATCATTGATTGAGGTCGTTGAGTCCCCTGCAAGTCCTCTGACTCACTTTTCACCCGTGTTGGTTCAGGAGCCGGTGGCGCAAGTTTCAGATCTGACCCAAGCGCCTCAAGATGAGCAGAGGTTTCCTGCCTTCCCGACTCCGGGAGCAGATGCAGCGGCTTTCATTAATGCTATGTTTAGCATTTTCAACAAGGCTATGGCCCCTGCTGGTGCACCAGCTAGTCCCACGGGTCCATTAGCGTTCTTTTTGGGTTCACCGCTGCCATACAAAGAGGCTCCGTTTGTACCCTTCTATCTGGCTGAGAGTGCTGGTTCGGCGCCGATGACGTCGTCGCCCCAGATGATGTTACCAACGATGGAGTTGATGCCGTCGCAGGATCAATCCTGTTCGAGACGTAGTGTATCTCCACCATCTCCTCCACCACATCAATCTGCCTTGAAACCCGCATTGTTGATGTCGGCTAACTCTGTCGACACCAAGATTGGAGGCCAGATTGAGATCAAGGAGGGGGCCTTGAGGCTCTTAGAAGAGCAGGAATATCAGCAACAGCTGTTGGAGGAAGGAGAGATTCCTGAACCTATGGGGGAGTTTCAGGGTCTGGACTCTGCAAGTGGACTGCATACCTCCCCTGAGTGGGATCTTTCATCCCCGGGTGAATATACAGAGGAGGCGGCATCCTATCACACTGTTATAAGGAAGACTGCCGATTTCTTGTAACTTTCGTTACCAGCATCAGAAGTGAAGACAAACATCTTGACGGAGGTGTTGCATCTTTCTTCTACTTCTGTGGAGCCCCTACTCCCTTTTCATGATGCCCTACTGAGCCCATTTTGGACGTTTGGAGAAATCCTGTCACTACTCCAGCGGTTTCCAGGGCTATGGCTAGGAGGTAAAGGGTTGCACCTGGGGATCCTCCGTTTTTATCTAAACATCCGACTCCTGAGAGCTTGGTGATTCAGGCTTCTGCTTCTGCCCGATCTGCACCTGGCTCGTTTCCTGCCACTCCATTGGACAGGGAGTCTAAAAAGAAATGGAGCAAGCAGCCAAGAAAGGTTTCTCCTCACGTAGTATAGCCCTGAAATCGGTCAATGCTACCTGTGTATGTTCATGCCCTGATGGACACGGCAAGAGTTGTGGTGCCGAGCTTGCCTCAGGATGTGCAGGGGCAGTTTGATGAGCTCCTTCTGGACACTCAATTGGGGGCACAAACAGATTATCCAGTCAGGTCTGGATACAGCAGATTCAGAGGCCAAGGCAATTCGCTCTTCGGTGGCGACCAGAAGGCATGCATGTCTTAGGTCTTCTGGCTTTTCCACGGACGTTCAAATAACTTTTTTGGACCTTCAGTTTGATGGCGAAAAGTTATTTGGGTCCTAAGCCGACTGCATTGGAACGTTTTAAAGACAGCAGAGCTACTGCAAGATCCTTGGGGTTACAGACTTGGGTATCCACACCCTTTACATCATTTCGGAGATTTAGGGGTTTTGGTCGTGGATCCTCTTTTCGTGGAAGGCCAGAGTCCAACACTCAACAGCCTGCCAACTCTTGGATCATGCTTCTCCCGTAGGAGGCAGGATATTTCATTTTCTCCACGAGTGGGAGTTAGTCACATTGGACTCTTGGGTACTAAATATTGTGGGGAAAGGTTATGCACTTCCTTTTCAGGAGTTTCCCTCTCCCATCCCTCCCCTCATTCCTTTTGTTTGGAAGATCATCTCCTGTTGCTTCAGCAGGAGATGCAAGTCCTTTTGATAAAGGGTGCAGTGGAGTTGGTTCCAGAGCAGGAAAGGGGTCAGGGTTACTATTCAAGATATTTCCAGATTCCCAAGAAGAATGGTCGATTGAGGCCTATCCTGGACCTGAGGATTTTGAAACAGGAGAAAATCAAAATGCTGACTCTAGCACAGGTGCTTCTGGCGTTGAACAAGGAAGACTGGATGGTGTCAGTCGACTTTCATATCCCCATTCTGAAGTAGCACAGTAAGTATCTACGGTTCGTGGTAGGGTCACAACACTACCAGTTTGCGGTTCTTCCTTTTAGTCTTACTTCCGCAACTCGGGTCATCACGAAGGGGATGGCGGTGGTTGCAGCAGACCTCAGAAGGAAGGGAAAATCTGTATTCCCTTACATGGACGATTGGCTAATAAAAGCCAAGTCCCCAGAGCTTGTGCTGCGTCACTTGCAAATGACAACACGGTTGTTGTTCAACCTGGGCTTTATGGTGAACATGCCCAAGTCTCACCTGGAGCCCTCTCAGTGCCTCCTGTTCATAGGGGCAGTACTGGATACCACATTGAGTCGGGCCTATCATCTGCCTCAGCGGATTCAGGACATTCAGGCGTTGATTCCAGTGTTTCAAAATGGAGCGGTTGATCCGGTCCTCAAGGTCCTATGTTCGCTCGGTCTGTTCGCTTCTTGAATTCTGTTGGTCACTCATGCACGTTGGCACATGAGGGCTCTCCAATGGTGCCTCCACAAGCAGTGGTTTCAACACAAAGGGGATCTCGAGGAGTCTATAACGATCTCCAGAGACGCTGCAACAGATCTACGAAGGTGGGCTGTGGATGGCAACCTTTCCCAAGGAAGGCCATTTTGTCTACCACTTCTGGTGGCCACAGTCATAAAGGATGCTTACACTCAAACTCATCTAAGGGACTTGGACATCAAAGGTCGTTGGTATCCAGTAGAACAGATGTTTCGGATCAATCTGTTAGAATTACGAGCGATACGCCTGGCTGTCAAGGCCTTCCTCCCGACCCTTCGCGGTCAGTCATTTTAAGTCTTGACGGACAACACTACTGCGATGTGGTACATAAACAAGCAGGGAGGAGTTGGGTCGTATCTTCTCTGCAGAGATGCTCTGCAGCTCTGGTCCTGGGAACAGGACCATCAGATTTGCTTAGTAGCAAACCATCTAACCGGGGTTCTCAACATACGTGCGGACAGTCTCAGTCAGCATTTCTTGGACGTTCACGACTGGCGTCTCCATCCAGACCTGGTTCTTCCCATCTTCCGGATGTGCGATTTTCCACAGATAGACCTGTTTGCCACTCCGGAGAACGCGCACTGCCCGTCATTCTGCAGCCTCCAGTATCCGGTGCAAGGAGCATTGGGGGACGCGTTTCAGATGTCTTTGTGCGACCAGTTACTTTACGCCTTTCTCCCCATACCCTTGATTCCTCGGGTTCTGAGGAAGATTCGTCAAGATCGGGCCCAAGTCATTTTAATAGCTCTGGATTGGCTAAGAAGGGTGTGGTACTCAGAATGGACGGAATGCAGTAATAGCAGGAATTCAATCACCCCTTTACCATACGAGTGACAGACAATGAATATATTTGACATATCTTGAAAGGGTGAAACTCCATCAGAGTGACAAACAATGAATATATTTGACTTATCTTGGAAGGGCAAACTCCATCCGATGCATAAATCTACCTTTGGTGCTTTTACATATATGCCCTGAGGAAGGTGGCTACGAAATTATTAATACATTAGAAAGCTTAAATCCATCTAAACGTGTGTTGGCAATGGAGTACTAAAGTTGGCAACGGAGTGCTCAAGCTTAATATGTTTAGTGACACATTATTATACTCTGACCATTTCATCAATAAACAACATTTCAAACTTTTTCTGCTGTTGAGAATCAGTAGGTGTTTGTTAATTGAAGAACTTGGAAAAAGGTTTTGTATGGAGGACTCGTATTAGGCAGAGACTTCGATATATATTTTGGAGATCTATAAGAAATGGGCTGAGGATAAATACATATGATTTGGGTGGATGATATATATGAAACCACCACACATAAAGAAAGGATACTTATTATTTTTGTTATATATGTCTGCTTATATTGAGAATGATATTGAAAATTAACTTTTGTGATTATATTGAAGATATTATTTGTGTCTAAGATTGTGTTATCTGTTTTTGATTGTTTGATATTTTGTTATAATGCGTCTGTTTTTGACATAGTATGTTATATGTTGTCTTGATTGTGTCTGTGTAAGTCTAAGTTGTGTTGTTATCTATATATAAGATCTTCGGTGTCTGTTATCTGTTCTCTTAAGTTTGGGCATTTATGTTTAGTTTTATGTGATATATAATAAAAGGTAGTTTTTCTATGTTTGATTTGTATTTTATAATAACGCTTTCCTTTGCAATTTAGATAGGAGAGGAGTTGTCCATTTTTTTGTATGAGTGTGGTACTCAGACCTTCTCCAACTCTCACTGTGCCCTCCGCTCCATCTCCCTCACAGGGCAGACCTCCTCTCGCAGTCGCAGGGGCAGGCTTTACACCCCCACCTCCATAGCCTGCACCTACATGCCTAGAGATTGAACAGGGCAATCTGAGATCTTTTTCTTTCCCTCCAGAGGTGGTGGATGTTATCTTATCATCTAGGCGACACTCCACCAAAACTGTCTATGTCAACAGATGGGCACATTTTTTGCTTGGTGTGGAGAGAGGCAAATTGATCCCTTAAAGGCCCATTTGTCTGATGTTTTGCTTTTTGCCCTTTCCTTGGCACAGAAGGGTTGTGCAGTTGCAACTGTGAAGGGTTATTAATCGGCGTAGTCGGCCTTTCTGCGCCTTCCTGATCAGCATTCCTTATTAAGTCTCCTATAGTTGTTAGGTTTTTAAGAGGCCTGACTAACACGTTTCCTCCCACTCCGTTTCTCATGCCTCAGTGGGATTTGAATTTGGTTCTTACTTTTTTAATGGGTTCACCGTTGTGGCCTATGCTTTCTTGCCCGTTGAGATTTTTAATTTTCAAAACTGTTTTCCTCACAGCCATCACATCTCCTAGGCGTGTGAGTGAGCTCCAGGCTCTTAGTGTGAAGCCTTCTTTTACATCCTTTCATGCTGACAAGGTGGTGCTGAGAACCAGGGCAGCTTTCTTTCCTAAGGTTGTCACTCCCTTTCATATACGGAAATCTATAACACTATCATCCTTTTACCCTCCTCCCCATCCTTCAAAGGAGGAGGAAAGACTTCATCACCTAGATCCAAGAAGGGCTTTGAGCTTTTACATTGAAAGGACAAAAGACTTTCGTATTGATGATCAACTCTTCTTTGGATATGTGGGCATGATGAAGTTGCAAAGCCATCCACAGGAGAGCCCTTTCCAGGTGGGTCATTCTTTGCATAAATATTTGTTACTCACTGGCAAAGAAGGTTCCTCCTGAGGGTATTAGGGCCCATAACACCTGTTGTGGATCTTTGTAAGGCAGCAACTTGGACTTCCCTCCACACTTTCGTGAAGCATTATTGCTTGGATTCGGAAGTTAGGAGGGACGGCCATTTTGCACATTCTGTGTTGCAGGATTTCTTGGAGTGACCGGTCAGGCACCCACCTCCAAGTGCGGTACTGCTTTAAGATTCAATTCATAAGGTGAGGAATCCACAGGTAGTTGTATCCATCAGAAGAACAAGTTACTTACCTTCGGTAATGCTTTTTCTGGTGGATACAGTAGCTACCTGTGGGTTCCTCACAGAGTCACCCACCTCCCCGTTGCCTGTCTGGTCATACCAAGACTTCTTTTATTATAAATGTATATATGTTTTTGGTGTCTTTATATAAACAAATATTGTGGTTTATATTTGTATTTGGATTGGTATATATTGTTCTTGTGAGGTCGGTATTCACCTGTTTGCCTCGAAGGCACGTACAAAATGGTGAAACTGACGACAGCATGCCGGCGAGGACTTCTTATTTCCACAATGACGTCAGACGGAGTCGCACATGGAGCTGTGCAAGTGTGACGTCCTCGTTGACATTAAATGCTGAGAAGAAAATTTCCATTGAATGTTGGCGCATTGGAAGAATTCATAAGGTGAGGAATCCACAGGTAGCTACTGTAACCACCAGAAAAAGCGTTACTGAAGGTACGTAACTTGTTCATCAGGCAGTGTTAACTCGGAGTGTGCAGAGAATCAGAATATGACATCATGACAGATAGGAAATACACTTAAATATTGATGGTGACCTTACACTAGCAGTGACAGACATGCAGCTAACTGATGTCATCCATTGTAAATCCAAGATCTATGTGCAACTAACATGAGAATTGCAATAGCTTGGTACTTTGAAATCTGCTTCGCATGCAACAAGTGGTAGCACATGTGATGTTGATTCTCCATATGCGACCATGTAATAGGGTGCATGAAGTGTAATCTTTGACACACTTGCGTTGTATGCCATGTGTTTATGCCGACCCCTGGTTGACTTGGCAATGATGGAAGGACGCCACATCATCTCCCACTATCAACTGAACCGTGCTACAATCAGGGAGATGTCTGCCCAGTTCGAGTGTCATCTG
This sequence comes from Pleurodeles waltl, assembly GCF_031143425.1. Lineage (NCBI taxonomy): Eukaryota > Metazoa > Chordata > Amphibia > Caudata > Salamandridae > Pleurodeles > Pleurodeles waltl. Next base: position 252,805,440 of record NC_090448.1, on the reverse strand, counting down.
CTGCCAGCCATTCGACAACCTACAGCCATTCCTCCAACTGTGCAGGTGCTATCCGTCCTCCACTTCTTGGCCCCTGGCTCATTCCAGGTGATAGTGGGAATGGCAACAGGCATGTTACAACCTATGTTTAGCAATGTGTTGCGGAATGTCTTGACCACCTTAGTCAAACATATGGACAGCTACATTCAGTTTTCCCATAATGTTGATTTGGCCAGTGTGAAGGCTGGTTTCTTTGCAATGGGACATATCCCTCATGTGATTGGGGCCATAGATGGCAACCACATTGCATTAATATCAGCCAGGGCTCATGTGCAACTGTACAGGAACCGTAAGAGCTTTCACGCCATTAATGTGCAGGTGGTCTGCTTAACTGACCAGTACAGCTCCCAGGTGACTGCAATGTTTCCAGGGTCTGTCCTTGATTCGTACATCCTCAGGAATAGCAGTGTCCCACGGTTGATAGCACCTCTACAAAGAGAGGGCCTACCTCATCTGTGAGTATGATGAGTGTATATTTAACTACTGTTACCCCAGCCTTCTGACTCAGTCTGCATGCAACATAGCAGATTGTAAATGTTAGGTTACCCTATCCACAGGTGATTCAGGTTATCCCAATCTCTCCTGGCTACTGACACCGGCGAGGAATCCAAGGCTGAAGAACAGTACAGTGAGGCTCATGGGAGAACAAGAAGGGTGATAGAAAGAACATTCGGTCTGTTGAAGGCAAGATTCAGAGGTCTGCACATCTCTGAGGTGTTACCTGCAGGACTCACCACAGAAGGTGTGCCAGATTGTGATGGCCTGCTGCATGCTCCATAATCGGTGCATATGGAGGAATATTCCATGGCTGGAGGAGGTAGGAGTAGGGGACAATCCGGTGGCAGAGAAGGGAGGAAATATGAGTGACGAAGATGGGGACGAGGAAGATGTAGGCAGAAGGACAGAGCTCATACAGCAGTACTTCAGCTAAGCTACTGGTAGGTACTTCTCTACATGTCACATTTTGGAGTACAGGTAAATGTACTTCCTGATCTATTCCTGATAGGAGTAGGTGTTGATCCCATTAGGGTATCAGATGTGTGTATACAAGAGTGGTCTAACAAGTAGTTAACAGTCCCACTGTGTTCTAATCTAGTTCATCTCTCTGTGTTGCATATATGTTAGACATCCTATCTTCTTCTTCACACATTTGTGACTTTTACATGCTGGTATCATATGCTCATTGGCATTGTATGCTGCTTCTTGTGACTTCAGTTGTTGTAAATACTTGGCATCCAAGGATGTGAGAAGTGTAGTACAACTACAATGAGTGTCTATTACTCAGATAATTACTGTTAGATGCAGCGATTACCTTGTCTCATACTACCTGAACAGGGTTGTGGTCGTGTGCAATAGCATTGGATTGTCTATCAATGGGTAAAGCTACATTGTAAATCAGTTAACCATCATGATGTGCAGGTACATACTGTTGGCAACATGCAATTCACATGCGATGTACATTCTGTGCTATAACTTGCAGATGTGATGTGGATGATGTTTCACACTCTTCCCTCTCTGCTTCCTGAGGACCCAGGGATGTATGGACACTGGCTTTGCTGCAGGGAACCGGATGGCAGGATGATACATACACATATTCACTGTGTTTTATGACTCCATTGCTGTGACATGTCAAATATTTGTTGCACTATTACAATGAGTAAACACATAACACCATAGCTTGTGTGTAAGTGTATTTATTGTGCATCACAAAGGGAATGATAGGGTGCAAAGAAGTGGGACCATGGTGTGTGGCGACATCAGTCTGTTAGGCCAAGCAGTGGTATTTGCAAATGGGTTATGGCAGCATGGAGTCAACAAGATGTCTCAGTGGAACACAAGGGTAACAGTTCTGGAGAGGCTCATTTCCTGGCAGTGGGGTTGGTCTGCAGGATGTCTGGGTCTGCGACCATGTTTGCGTGGGGGTTCCTCAACAACAGGGGCTGGCTCAATAGTGGCTTATGAGTCCTCAGGCATGGCCACCATCCCACTAGCTGCAAATGTAGAGGGCTGGTAAGTAGGTTGGCTAGTGGAAGGGGCCTGGTGGTGGGTGGAGGACTCATGCAGGACTGTGACTACCTCCTGCATAAAACCTTTAATGGAGGCCATGGTAGCATTGAGGGCATGCCACTCCTGTTTGGCCTCCTGGTGGTACTCCCTCTGCTGGCTCAGGTTTTCCCCCAACAGGTCTAATATCTGGCCCATCTTGTTGTGGGATAGGTTGTATGCTCCCAGAGCTTGTGCTATGGCCTCATGAGCAGGTGGCTCTCTGGGTTGCCCCACCCTGTGGCCTCTAGGTGCACTCCCACTGGGTCTAGCCCCCTGTACCTGTGTCTCTGGCACGGTGTGCCCACTCCTACTTACACCAGGACCTTCTTCGTCTTGTGTGGTGGGTGCTGACTCAGGTCCCTGTACAGGTGGGCACACTATGGATTGACGTGGCCTTGAGACACTGGTGTGGTTGCATTGGGCAACAGGTGTTGTGGTGGCAGAGGTTGTGTAGGTGCTCTTTGGTGTCCTGGGTGAGGCTGGTGGAGGTGGACTGCCCGAAGAGCCTGGATGGGCTAGGTAGGTCTTCCAGTTCCAGACATCCTGTGTCAATGTCATCACTGGGGTCTTCATCAGGTGGTTGTATGTGGCACTGGTTGTCTGACGACATTTTCAGTGGCACCTGTGGATGACAGGGATTGCTATTCACATCTGCCTGATGTACTTCCCAGTTGTTGTGAGGTGAGTGCTATGTGTCATGCCTCAGTACTCAGGTGTAGTCATGCGAGGGGAATGTGCATTGTTAGGTGGCTAAAGGGTGATGTATTGTGGGAGTCGTAGTGCATCATGCTGTACATGCATTGTGTGCTTTTGGGTGTGTAGACTATGGGACTGGTGTTAGTGGGATAGGGAGGATATGCAGGGGATGGGGAATCATGTATTACAGGTACCCTTTCTACAAGGGGATTATAGGTGTCTTACCAGTTTCCCGTCCTCTGGGGATTCCTGTGAGGCTCTCACGGTGCAGGATCGCCAAGACCTTCTCCTCCCATGATGTGATCTCCAGCAGAGGAGGTGGGGGCCAACTGCCAGTCTAAAAGAGGGTGATTTGTTGTCTGGACGCCATGGACCGGACATTCCCCCTCAGGTCGTTCCAACTCCTCCGCATGTTGTCCTTTGTGCGTGGGTGGCTTCCCACTGAGTTCACCTTGTTGATGATCCTATGCCAAAACTCGATCATCTTTGCCATTGACATTTGCTGGACTCGTGCCCCGAACAGCTGTGGGTCTACTCTGATGATTTCATCCACCATGGTCCTTAATTCATCATCGGTGAAACAGGGGTGCTTTTGTCGGGACATGGTGAGAGTGATATGTGTGTGTTTGTGTGTGTAAAATATTTTGAGTGAAGTGTGATGCATGAGAGATGTGCAGGTGTCTGTGATGTCTGTGTGCAGTGCGATCTTCAGCGTTGCATGCAAAGTATGTCAGTCGTTTGTCATTGCAAGGTGTTGTGTGTGTGTTTTATAGTGGTGTGGAGTGTGTATGTGTTTCAGGTGTGGGGTATTCAAATTGGCCAATGTGGTGTTGTCTTGTAGTGGAGGTTCTATTTCAACTGCCACGGTCCCAACCGCCAATGGATTACTGCTGCGCTATGATCGCTGTGCTGATTTGTGTGTCGTATTAGGGGGTGCGTCTTTCTCTGCCATGGCGGTGTGGGTGGTGGGACTGCCTCTCTGCGGCCATCATTCGGCCTGACGGTGTCAGGTTTGTGGCTGTGTTCTGGCAGTTTTGTTTTTGTGTGTTGTAATTGGGCTGGCGAATTACTGCTACCACTGTGGTCTTTTGGCGGCCGCCAGCACAGCGGTGTTCGGGAAGGACCGCCAATGTCATAATGAGGGCCATAGTCAGCTTCCATTTTTTACCCACGTTTTGATGATCATCCTAACTTATACTTAGTGAGGTGTGTGAAGGAATACGAATCTAGGATGGCAGAATTCAGGAAGGATGCTGTGACTTAGCTGCTATTGTATTATGTATGTCCACACAATCTTGTGAGTTCAGCAGATGTTTCACAGTGGGTCCGAATGTGTATGTAAGAGGCAGATGTTCATGTGGAGAGATGCGGTGCGCATTCTGTGAGAGGGGCTTTGGCAAGCAAGGATTTTTCTTCAGTGGGCAGCTGGGAGGAGATTTTGAAGGCTGCAGATTGATCAAATGCATATGTATTTGCGCAATTCCATTTGAAACCTGTGGAACATGTTTCATTTGTGGCTGTTCACAGCTTTGAGCCTACATAATGATAGCCTCCGGTCTTGACTTGAAATGTAGATTCTACAAGTTTCATGATGAGAGAATCTGATTTCATTAAAGACATGGAGGCTAGTGTTATCCCACCCTCCCTTCCCTTGGGAGGAGGTTGAGTACTCAGGCCATTGGCACTGTAAATGACTTTCTGAGTATGTTATGTAATTTCTGAAAATTTTGTACAAAACCATTTTTAAATGACTTTGGAGGACAAATAATAACTTCCTTTTTTCCTGATAGATAATCAAAACTTGCAAAGGATAGTTTGCAGAGGGAAAGGAAAGAGAAATTCCAAGATTTAATCGAAGAAAAAAAGTTCAAGTTTAAGAATTTCTAATTAATATGTTTTAATAAGTTTTCAACGTTGGCAATGTTAGGCCACGATGTAACAGAAAGATGACTGCTGGGTTGGAGTTTATATAGACTGTCTTCTTAATTCTATTTCTATTTGAATGGCTGCATGGAGCAGCAATAAATGATGAATGCATAATGGTAGCCTCTGTGTCTTTAGTGAAATCCAGACTCTCTAATCATGAAATTTAGAGAATCTACATTATTTTCCCTGAGGTGCCTAGTTCTCCTTCCTTTCACTCCCTTTCTATGTTTAGCAATCTGGTTTCCTAGGAGCTAGCCTATGTATACTTTAGGAACCTGTAGCTTAGGTTTTTCGCTAAATGTACCAAGTATTTGTATAATACATGTTCACCCAAGTCTTGGGGTCTCTTAGTGCTGAAATAACAGATGTTTATTGTTACCCAGTCCAGCGGCACTTGTTGTCTAGACCTTGGAAAGATGAAGGGCTCAAAGGATGAAAGACTGAGTGGGGCTCGCTGGTATTCAAACCTGTGGCCTTGAGGGCAAGCACAGATTCCTGAAGTAGATGTATTAATCCAATGAGCTACCAGACCCAGCTTTATAGACTCGATGGGTCCTCTTATAACTCATCTCATCAAGCTGGAAAAATAGGTCTCCTGCAAGTCATCTCTAATGAAAGAGATTACTTCTTGCTTACAAATACTGCAGTTTTGCGAGAATTCAGCACGCTTTACCATTTACTCTTCTTGGTTCAAATATCCTTACTTATTTGAGATTTAAGTGTTACATACACAAAAGTAGTAACCCACAAGATTAATTGTTGAGTCAGCTGTGTATTTGAACCCTGTCAAATAGCTGGGCACACCCGAATTCGCTCGTTCTGCCTCAGGTTTACTACTCTTTCACACATGCTAGCCCACACGAAAAATTTCCTCAAGTCACATTTTCCATCTCCGTGGTAAACGTTTTATCATCTTCACCATGATTTATAGATGAGCCATCCCTTACTAGATGTGGACCCTCGACCGGCTTTCAGCGCACACAATTACACCTTTTTCACAACAGGTTCATGCAGGTATATAAACCCACTAAGTCTTTTCCCCCCTAAGAGATGAACTACACTTTAGTGCCCTCCGTGACTCAAGGAAAATTGTGTTTTTCCATTTGTATCGGATGCTTATACCAAACTATTTGTTGCTCGTATTATCAACTTTGAAGAGTGGAGTACGCCCTCCCCTGATTGGAACATATCATGTGCACATTGTACAGTGATCACTGCAGTGGGTGATAATCTGTTGGAATACCTGTCTGTGGTAGAAACTTGGGACTTTGTTTTCATACACAGACCTCTGGAACAGGTGTATTAATGCTCAGAGTTGCCGAAATGGCTTTGATCGTATGACTGACCCCATGCCCCTCTTAACTAATATGCACACACTAAATTACAAAATAGTACACGCAGTCATTCTTCATGATCAATTTAGAAGTGCTTTTCAGAATTTTTTAAAAAGCTAGACCTCTAGAGCTTTGCCGGTTCTCGCTGGTAATGGTTAATATAAAATCCAAAATCCAACATTGTGTTCCAGCTAGAGGTATGTCGTTGACATATATCTTCAAAATATTTCAATTCCGATAGATTTTTTATTTCATGAACATGGGATTTGGGTACTGTTGTTTTTAGTGAACAGAGTTGCTGGTTATTTGATGTGTGGGCATACACAGGTGAGACTACTGAGACATAAAAAGAACCTCTATTTCTGGTCCTGTCACTACAACACCTTTTAGAAGGTCCAAAAATTAATGTTTCTTTTCACAGCTGAAATACCGCAGTACTTAATTCGTCCACTATTTCTTATGCTTCTCTGTGAAGTAAAGACTGATTTTCTTTTGATAGGTGAAGATCCTAACACAGAATGAGAAGGGTAAACTACATACTGCACTAATAAGTAACCTGAAGAGCGCAGTCACTGCAGCATTTCTCATGCTTCCTGAAAGTTTCTCAGAAGAAGAACTCTACATCCAAATCGCCGGGCTCTCCTATTCTGGTTCGTAAGACTACCATATCTTTTCCTGCTGACTGACAAACGCTGAATTTAGACATTCATTGGCAAGCATTCCTCTGTTTTACTTTATTATACTTTAGGAATCCAAATTGGGGAAGAAAGACCTATAACTGACTGAGCTCCCGCATACTCCAATGCCTAACTAGTAAAAGCAAGTCACTGAGTTTAACATTGGTAGTTTGAGTCAAATAGCAAAGCTTTTCTCGGAAAAAAATAGTTCATGTGGCACATTTACAGCTGCACCACAGCAATATTACAGTTAAGTAAAAAATACATTGTAATTACTAAACCTATTAATTTAAAACGATTAAGGGCCAGATATACAAAGGGTTTTAGCGTTAGCTAAACCCGCAGATTTGGTAAATCCGAGGGTTTGCACATTCTAAAACCCCTTTTCAAATGTGCTAAGGTCATTTAATGAGCCGGAAAAGATTTTCACTAGTAAAGAAATCAATCAAAAAAACGTTATTCATCTATAAGTGATAATCTGAAAAGTCAGAAAACTAACATAGATAAAAATTACGAATTCACAAAGTATAGTGTTAAAAAGGTGGACTACTTTGGAACATAATGCGGATCTATAGGTCTATCATTTACAACAGAATTAAGTACATTTTAGAATACACTCTGTAAATTTCACATACAAATGTAAATTGGAAGAGTGACTGTTAAAATAGCCTATTACAAGAGTTTAGGAAATCATACCGAATCGGTATTTGGAAGGGGAATGTTGACGGTGTCCCTTCCCACTGATTTCTTATGATATGTATTATTGTTTTGAAATGCAGTTGGAAAAAACATTACTATTTTACCAACAACTCAAAGGAGAGGTAGCAAGCCCTTCGGACACGGAAAGGGGTCCTCAAGGGACACCTCCCCTTTCTGAGTGTTAAAAAACATTTTTAGGAGTAGGCAGTCGGCACTGGAACCACTATTTATTCTTTAAAAAAATGTGTTTGTGTAACATTTTTTTTTTTCTTTTTTTTTTACTCACTCCATTTTCTTTTTCAGCAAACCAAGCTGCATTTTTGTAAAAGAATGATTGGTTTATTTAAAAGCAATTTCAGACATAGCGGTCTGCTGACCCTAGTAGAACACCATTCCTGTAACTGCAAGAAACTAGTGGGTTGTAATTTGAGACCTAGCATATTTATGAGGGAAGTCAAATTGCAACCCCCTATGATTTGGAACATTGTGAATGACCTATTAGCACATATGTCGCTCCCAAAATACCAGTGCACTGAGTAAGGTCAAAGAACGTGTCCAGGCCTGGCTCCATTAGGCTGCATATCTTGTTCGCAAGGTTTTGTTTAACTTTTCCGGCTTAAAACCTTGAGCCAGACAAACCAGTTCTTACTTGCTGAGGTGGTGTCTCATTAATAAGCCTGACAAAATTTCTCAGACCTCCCTGGATTAGAATGTTACTAATTCTAATCTTACAGAACTTGTTATATAAGTTATTTTATCATTTCTTAAAACATTCCCAAACTTCCAAGGAATATTCCTTGGACACTACCTAATATATCTATTCATTTAAGTGCTCTGAGTAAGCAGTGCACTAATTTTCAATATGAAATCTGTTTATAGTCCATCATCGTTTCTTGATGTAATCCTTTCAGTTTCTGACCCTTTCACTGCTAGGCCTTTTTCCCCCATGTGCTCAGCTTTTTCTTTGGCTATTTGGGGTGGTTTGCGCTTAAGCCCCCATAACTTTTTGTCCGCATAAGGTATCCATACCAAATTTGTCTCCTTTTTTTATCAACATCCTGGGGACTCTAAAAGTACCCAGGGTTTGTGGATTCCCCTGAAGGGGGTGTAAAAATTAGCCAAAATACAGCTAAATGTTGTTTTTTTTGGTTAAAACAATACGTGGAAAAAGTGCTGCAGAAGAAAGTGTCTGTGTTTTTGCCCTTGGAAATGGCATCAACAAAGGGTTTGTGGTGCTAAAATTACAACCTTCCCAGCTTTCAGGAACAGCAGACCTGAATCAGAAAGCCTCATTTTTCAAAACAGTTTTGACATTTTACTGGGATGTGGCCCATTTTTCCTATTTTTGTGCTTTGAGCCTCCCTCCAGTTAGTGGTAGAAATGGGTGTGAAACCAATGGTGGATCCTGGAAAGCTATATATTTCTGAAAAGTAGACAGCATTCTGAATTCAGCCAGGTGTCATTTGTGTAGATCCTTCATGGGTTTCCTATAGAAGGTAACAGTTGACATAAAAAAATAGTAAAATTGAGTTGAAAAAACAGCCATTTGTGTCTACGTTTTCATCCGTAAGTTCTAACTATGGCAGATTTTGGAAAGCAATATACAGTTACGTCCTCTAGACCCTTCAGGTTGTGGGGCTACATAGGGCTTGTAGGTTCACCAAGAACCTGAGGTACCCAGAGCCAATAACTGAGCTGGATCTTGCAATGGGTTTCCATTGGGTACCGGGTATACAGCAATTCATTCAGTAAAATATAAAGAGTGAAAAATAGGTATCCAGGAAACCCATGTATTTCCAAAATGGGCACAAGATATGGAATTTAAAAGCAGTGGTTATTTGCACATCTATGAATTTGTGGACACGCATACTAGGATGTGAATTAGAAGGCATTTCTCAAAAAGACTTCTTTCTTGCACGCTGTCTTACATTTGGAAGGCACAAATGCAGAGAAAGACAATTGATAATAATACATGTTCTACTATTTTGTATTCCCCTAAGTCTCCCGATAAAAATGGTACCTCACTTGTATGGTAGGCCTATTGAATTCAACAGTAAAGGGCAAAAATCACAGTGTGGACACATCACATTTTTACACTGAAAACTGACCCTTTTTTTTGCAATGTGCTAACTGTGGATTTTGGGCTCTAGATCAGCCTGCATGTAGGGAAACCTAGCAAACCTGTACATTTTATAAACCTAGGCACCTAGAGGAATCCAGGATGGAGTGACTTGTGTGACTGTCACCCGGTTCTGTTATCCAGAATCCCTTGCAAACTTCAAAGTATGTCTAAAACCACATTTTCATCACATTTCTGTGGTGGAAAGTTCTGGAATCTGAAGGCAGCCGCAAAACTTCCTTCCATCTAGCATTCCTCCAAGTCTCCCGATTAAAAAAAAAAAAAAGTTACCTCACTTGTGTGGGTATGCCTAGTGCCCGTGACATAAAATGCAACGTGGACACATCACATTTATCCACAGAAAACTAACTCCTTTTTTTTGCATTGTGCCTATCTTTGGATTTTGGGCCCCATCTCAGCTGGTACCTAGAGAAATTTAGCAAACCTGTACATTTTTTAAAACAAGGCACCTGGGGGTATCCAGGGTGGGCTACCTTGTGTGGCTCCCACTCTAGTTTTGTATCCAGAATCTCTTGTAAACCTCAAACGTTGGAAAAAAAAACATTTCCTCACATTTCTGTGATGGGAAGGTCTGGAATCTGCAGGGAACCACAAACTTCCACCTACCCCACATTCCCCCAAGTCTCCAGATAAAAATGGTACCTCACTGTGTGGGTGTAGGCCTAGTGGTCGTGACAGGAAACGGCCCCAAACGTAACATGGACGCATCGTATTTATCCACCAAAAACAGGCTTTTTTTCCAATGTGGGTAGCTGTAGATTTTGGAACCTAGCTCAGCCGTTATCTAGGGAAACTTAGCCAACCTGTATATTTTTGAAAACTAGACACATAGGGGTATCCAGAGTGGGCTGACTTGCTTGGCTGTCATCACATTTTTTCTTTTTAACCAGAATCCCTTTCAAATCTTAAACTTTGACAAACAAAATACATTTTCCTCACATTTCTGGGATGGAACGTTTTGGAATCTGTGTGGAGCCATTCGCCCCACAACACCCTAAGTCTCCCGATAAAAATTATACCTCACTTTTGCGGGTTGGCCTAGTGCCCATAACAGGAAATGGCCCAAAATGCAATATTGACGCATCACATTTTTCCACCCAAAAACAATGTGTTTTTTTCAGTGAGGGTAGCTGTTGGTTATGGTGCCCAGCTCTACCAAGCCAGCAAATGTTTTAAAACTAGACAGTCGGGGGAGTCCAGGATGGGGTGACCTTATGTGTCTCTCATCCGGTCTTTTTTTTTACCCAGAATCCCCTGCAAAATGCAAATTTTGCCTGAAAAACACATTTTCTTTGCATTTCTGTCAGGAAAAGTCACAGAATTTGCAGTCCACTACAAATTTCCTACCACCCAGCGTTCCCCAAGGTCTTCTGATAAAAATGCTAAGTCACTTGGTGGGTGGGTCAAGTGACCACAACGGTGAAGGGCATAAAATGTATTGTGGGCGCATTCAAATTATCTATCACAAGCAACCTGTGTTTGCAAGGGGAGCACCTGTGTTTTTGGGCTCAGCGGCCATCTAAGGAAACGTACGAAACCCAGAGATTTCTGAAACCTAGAAACCCGGAGGATTCCAAAGAGGTGTGGCATGCATGGCTCCCCCACTGTTTTCTTACCCAGAATCCCCTCCAAACCTCAAATTTAGATAAAAAAACAAATTTTCCTCACATTTCAGTGTGGGACCACCGTGCTGGCACAAATGTCCTTCCACCCAGTGCTCCCCTCGGTCTTCCGATGAAAATTATACCTCCAGTGCAGGTGGGCTAAGTGCCTGCGACAGGGAAGTGACAAAAAACATGCAGAGATTCAGGGGGAACAAAAGCGGGTCCAAAAGGACATTTTTTTTTCAGATAAGTTTTTAGGCTGACTGCTTTTGGCACCCACACAAGTGAGGTATCACATGTACCCCCCCTTGCAAAACCATGTCATTTTGTGATAGGTAATTTTGATGTCTCCACAACACGTTCTGGTCCCTTCCAAATATTACTGCACAACCATCTATTCCTCAAGTATGCACACATACTGGTTGGATTTGGCACGAGGGTTAGTGAAGGTTTAGGACATACAATTTTATTTACAAGAGATTTCACAAAATGAAATGCACTGTTAATAACTGAAAGGTCAAAAAACTGAACCAATGACTCACAGCTCGAGACCTGTAAAGCTGCAACAAGGCACCAACCGTTTGTCAGGAAAAGTCCTGGAATCTGCAGTAAGCTACACGTTTCTTACCACCCAGGATTCCCCCAGATCCTCTGATTAAAAAAAGCTATCTCACTTTTGAGATTGGCAACATGACCGGGAAGGACCCAAAACATAGTGTGAACACATCAATCACTTATCTGTCACACTCTGCCCCAAACTCACCCCAACCCCTACTCTACTCCCACCCCTGTGGGGGGCAGATGGACCTAAAAATATGGCCAATCTGCCCACGGGGTGGGGCAGAAAAGGCCAAAAGATTGCCCTGATAAAGGGGAGCGACCCTTGCCAAAGAAGCTGCTCCCCAACATATAACTGTAAAAATCTCTGGTGTCTAGTGGCTTTCTGCCCTCCGGTGAGGGCAGATGGTCCTAAAAATATGGCTGATCTGCATACCCGGGAGGGTGGGGGCAAATAACAGCTAAAACATTTCCCCAGTGAAGGTGAGTGACACTTGCCCAAGGGGCCACTCCCCGACATCTAAAGCATAGAATCCCTGGTTTCTAGTGACATATGTCTCGCCCCCCTCCAGATGGCAGATCAGCATAAAAACATCCGATCTGCCTTTTCTGAGGGGGGTGGGAGTTATGAAATTCATTAAAACAAAAACCCTTAAGGGGTGAGACCCTTGCCCATAATCATCACAATAAAAAATTCCCTGGCTTCTAGTGGGTTTCGACTCCCCCTCTGCCTGCAGGGGGCTGATTGGCCTAAAAACAGCCAAATCAGACCCCGGGGGGAGAAGGAGGGACTGAAACACAGATACAACATGCCTTTGGGAGCAACCCTTGCCTAAGGGGTCGCTCCCCCAATAATATAGTAAGAAAATCCCTGGTGGTCCAGTGCTCCATGATCATGGCCCCACCCACGATCCTGGAGCAGGAATCCTTCCCCCCACTTCTGTATACCTGAATCCACCCAAAGGAATCACCTAATATGCGTCCTTTCTCTGGATGCCCTGGAAGCAAATGGTTTCCAGGGCATCCCTGGCTCAATTTGATGATGCCACGCCGTGAGTGCACAGTCATCATCCGATTGCCATCAGGGGGTGATGGGTGGCAGCAGAAGTGCTTCCACTGCTGTCCCCTGTGGGGTTGTTGAAAAGGGAGGCCCGGGGGGGAGCAGCAGCGCGTCCTACATGGGTGGGTGCGAGGATTGAAGGGTTCCATCCTCAGCACACACACACCACGGCCGAGGACAGAACAGTTCCGTCCTCAGCATGCATGGGATTAATATTTTTTACATTTCTTTCATTAATTTGATCTTCTACAATTGAAACTGATTTTGTCTACAAATGATACAGTTCCCATTCGTGTTTCAGGATCATTTACTATCCTTTTGTCAGGATGCTAGAGACAAGTGGTACCAAAAAGAAAAAAATAAAGTAACATGCCATCTCCATCTATGCATCCAGATTCTGAAACAATATCCTGGTGTTCATTATGACCTCTTCAACTCATCTCCAATTTAGTAAAGATCTGTAGACACATCTCTATAAAGACCAAACATCACTATAAAGTAACAGTCCATTTCTGTTCTCAGATCCTGGGTGCCTAACAATCCCTCCATTATTATATATTTGCCTTTGATACTGTACAGCATTTCACTTGCCGGCTAGATTTATGCTATTCACTTACAAATATACCACTCAAACACACCCTTTTTTTATATGAAAATAACATTGAAATACATTGATAACTGTCTTGATGTCATGTGTCCTCCACCTGGGTGTACAATATACTCTTAACTGGAACTGTGAGACATTATAAAATGTATCACTTAAATGCCCCACCATTATTGTAATAGAATTTCTTTCGTGAAAGCTAGATTTATGTTAATCTATTCTCAAGAAATCTTGCCCCCGTACTTGCCTATATGCTTCCTCACAAGGGCATCTGATCATATATGTCATGTTCTTGGTGTTGAAAGTCATTAACTGAAAATATTTGCCCATTTTCTGGTGCTTTAAAATGTTGTTATAACATTATTACAACTAGAACGCTATAGTCAGAGATAAGTTACTTTTTACTTTTATCTGTTTGTCTGCTAAATTCTCAATTGCTCATTTTTTTTCTACATTGTTATTTTTTGCCAGTAGGCTTCTGTTACATAGCATAGTTTTCTTACTTTTCCTGTGACTGTCTGCTGTCTGGCATAATCCATTTAATTAATTTTCCTATATCCCGACCTTCTTCAAAACCAGTTTTGCTTTTTCATAGCAGGTTGTATGTATTGCTTTTAGTATGGCCATGGTTACAGTTAATCATTTATTACATCCTCCTTTATGAACAGTCTCCAGTATTTAATCTTGTTTTATCAAAGGTTTTTTTTTCCGAAAGATACAGTCATTTGTAAGTACCCTTAAAAACTGACTCTATTGTAAATGTTCTCTAAGAGATTATGGGTGTAGTGCAAATTGTTCCAATCCATTTATGTTCACATGCAGATTAGTTTCAAAGATGTGTCCACTGGTGGTATCATAAGAACCAGAAAGTGTGCTTTTGTTTGCCTTTTGTAAATGGCAGTTTTTTTTGTTGTTTTTTTTAAAATACACAACTGAATGAATTCCATAAATTCCCTTAATCCAGTGTCGGTACCAGTGCATGCATATACAGGGTATACAATGTCACCATTACATATCTTCAAGGGGTAATGCCCTTTTTCTTCTTTTACAAGCAAGTATGTTTCCAGTTCTAAAGGCAAATATAACAATGTTCACATACATGGGGGCTACATTGTTTCCCATTGCCTTTCCATTGCAAGTCCAATTGTCTGTTGATAAAACTCTGTTTCAAAAATGTAAAAAAAAAAATATGAGAAGATTCATATTATTCAAAAAAACATTTTAAAATTAATTTTGTTTCAATCCTATGCAGTCTTTACGTCTACTTTTTCTGAACTCTTAATGTGTGGTATGCTTCTACAAAGGTTCAAAATGCCATATATGTATGTATTTATATAGAGTGTGGACCTAGATATGAAGTAACGGATTTATGTGTAGGACGTGAGGGGATAGGGATAGGGATAGGGATAGGACATGATAGGGATAGGACATGATCTACAAGATTGTTCACATCAGGTATGAATTACACAAATACATATTACATTTCACTTTTTTTGAGGCACAGGGGGATTACGTGATTTGCCCAGAATCACATAATGTTGAGTCGAGCACAGAGGCCAAGATTCAAACCTGGGTTTCCAGGTTCCAAGGGAAGCCGCTGTAGCCGCTAGGCCACACCCACTCACTATACATGCCTAGGACATTGCCTAGATTAATATTTTGTTCTTTGAATCACAACTATAAATCTATGCTATCTTTCAATACTGTTGATACATATTCTAGAATCTTTTTCAAAGAATCTTCAAGCCTTGGCAGAGGTACAAACACCTACCCATTCACTCAAAAAGGAATACATGTACTTTGTTGTATATATTATTTTCTGTGACTGTATCCTCCTCAGTTACCGCCTATGCAACTGATGATGTTTCTTTCTGAATTTCAAACACAGCATAAGTATTAAATCCACATACTTGTAGCAAATTACTTGTTGTTAACACTGTCGAGCTTTTCTTATCACTGGTCTCACTCTGTTACTTTTAACAGTTCTCACGCAGAGTCCAATTTTGACCATTTACGATTCATACCTTTCAGTTTGGGTTCAAAGGAAATCTCAAGAATTTACATAATCACATCTGTTTTGATTTTGCTAGGTCAGACTTCTCCAACAGTTAGCTCATGAGCTACTGGTAGTTCTCCAGCTACATATAAGTAGCTCTTATGTACGCAGCCCAGCCTATTAAATTGGAAGCTTTCACTTGGCTGAATTAGAAAGTGTGTATTCAAGATGAACTGTTGTCACGGTTTTCACTGGGCTTACCGTCGAAGTTGATGAGGGTTGGGGAACGACCCCGGTTCCGGCAGGTTCTGCTCTGGTCGAGGTAGGGGCAACCCCTTCCGGTAGCCACAGTGCTGTTTGACAATAGCAAGCCACTACAGTCCGTGCCCTCCAGAAGGAGTCCCAGAGGAAAAATCCCAATAGGGTAAAAAACCTCCAACAGGAACTCCCTGAAACAGAAGGAGGACACAAGGGCGTTAGAACTGAAGATCCGAGGGTACAGTAAGACTGGAGACGAAGACAGGTCAGGAAACACTGGATCCACAAGAAGAAACCAGCCAGAGCGTGACTACCACCAAAGGAGTGTTGCAACGCAATGAACAAGCAGCTGAATTCCCCTTATATACCCCTAGACAGGAAGTAGGAAACAGGAAGTAGAAACACCACCATCTTGGATTGGGGAAAAGAGTATAACATTGAATAAAGAACATGCGTCCAACAAAAAGAAACAATGCATGCTGGGAAGAGAGGAAGTGGGCAGCATGTTGGGAAAGGGAAAAGGCATGCATATAAACACCACCATGTGCAGGTATCCGGCTTTTGCCAGTGAATACTGGTAAGTGCAGAAGGTTACCTAAATGCCTAAATGTAAAGCGCACTAAATGCGCTATGCGCGGCAGGATCTAGACCCAACTCGGGGTCTTATCTCCTGCCGCGTCTGCCCTTGCTGTGGAGACAGAAGAAGGGGGCGCGTCGAGTGCCGCGAACCCTGGCCGGACTCGCGGCTTCCCCCGCGGCCTGCCCGCAAGCCGCGGCTTCCCCTGTGGTCTGCATGCAGGCCACGGCTTTCCTGCGGGCTGCGGTAAAATGCCGCGCTGCGGCGCGACAGTAAGTCCCTGCCCCCGAGGCCCCAGGTTTGTGAGGGAAGAGTCGGAAAAAGCGACGGACCAAAAGAGGGGCATGAACTGAAGGGGCATCCTCCCAGGAACACTCACTCATAGGGTAGCCTTTCCAATGAATAAGATATTGGAGGCGCCCATGGAAAAACCGAGAGTCACAGATTTCCTGGACCTCGTACTCGGGCACATTATCAACCAACAGAGGGGGAGGACAGGAGAATTGTCTGTGAAAAGGATCAGGAAGACAAGGTTTAAGTTGAGAGACATGGAATACAGGGTGTATCTTCCAAGTCCGGGGCAGGCGAAGACGCACAGACACTGGGTTAATCTTTTTGAGAATCAGGAAGGGACCATAAAAACGGGGTTTGAATTTGTTCTGAGTGAGACGGAGAGGTAGGAATCTAGAGGAGAGCCAAACTTTATCATGGACCTGATAGTGAGGAGCCGCACAACGTCTCTTACCAGCTATCCGTTTCATGCGAGACTTAGTGGCCACAAGGTTGGAATGGATAACACGTTGGACACCCCGTAGCTGTCGAACATAGGAGGAAATGGCAGGAAGATTGGAAGTATCTTTCAGGGGAGTTGGAAAGGCTTTAGGATGGAAACCGTAGGAGCCATAGAAAGGGGAGACCTTCGAGGCGCTGTGTATGGAGTTGTTGTAAGAAAATTCTGCAAGCGGTAAATAGGTAGCCCAATTACTCTGTGTAGCGTTACAGAAGCTACGTAAATATTGTTCGAGGCCTTGATTTAGTCGTTCCGTCTGTCCGTTAGTTTGAGGATGGAACCCTGATGATAAGGCCACTTCGATTCCCAAGGTCTTACAGAATTGTTTCCAGAATCGGGAGATATATTGAGGACCCCTATCCGATATAATGACCTGAGGTAATCCATGAAGTCGAAAGATTTCTTGTGTAAAGATTTGACCTAAATCTTTTGCTGTTGGCAACTTTCTTAAGGCCGTGAAGTGAGCCATCTTAGTGAAGGAGTCCACGGTTACCATTATTACGCGATTTCCCATTGAAGAGGGTAATGAGCACATGGAATCTGTGGATATGGTGTGCCATGGGCCTGGGGGAACTGGTAGTGGGCGAAGTAAACCTACTGGTTTAGTAAGGGGTGTCTTGGCTTGAGCACAAATAGGACAGGATGATACATATTCTTCCGTATCTGTCTTGAGAGTTGGCCACCAGAAGGAGCGAAGCAGAAGTTCTTGAGTCGCTTTCATTCCTCGATGACCTGCGATGGGGGAATCATGGCACATACGTAAGGCTTCAGTCTGTACTCGTTTAGTGGGTAAGAACAGGGCCTTATCATGATAGTAATACCCTTGCTATATATGAAGTTGCGGCCGCAACTTATTCAACTCTGTGTCTTCTAGACGGGTATATTCGGACCTGACTTGGTCTAAAAAAGTCTGTACTAAGCCAATGATTTTGTTATTGTCAAATAGGTTCTGAACAGGAGAATCACTGCGCTCAGGGTAATGTCGGGACAAGGCATCCGCCAGGATGTTCTGAGAACCAGGGATGTATGTAATATAAAAGTCATATTGGCTGAAAAAGAAAGCCCATCGAGCCTGCCGGCTATTCTGACACTGAAAGTTTCTTAAGCACTGTAGATTTCTGTGGTCTGTCCGGGCTTCAAAGGGTTCTTTCGAGCCCATCAGAAAGTGTCTCCATTCCGTGCATGCGGTCTTTAAGGCGAGTAATTCACGTTCTAGCACGGAATAGTTCCGTTCTGAGTCGGATAAGATATGGGAAAGGTAGAATACCGGGTGCTCTAAATCATCATCGTCTTGTCTTTGCAGTAGGGCAGCCCCAATGGCTCTTTCGGATGTGTCTGCCACCACAATGAATTGTTTGCTGGTGTCTGGGTGTCGTAGAATGGGGGCTTGAATAAAGGCTTTCTTTAAGTCTTGAAAGGCTAACTCTGCGTCTTGTGTCCAACAAAAGCCCTTTTTTAGATTGTCTTTTTTAAGGGTTTGAGTAATATAGCTGGTTCTCTGTGCAAAGTCTGCTATAAATTGTCGATAGAAGTTGGCTAATCCCAAAAAACACTGAGTCTCCTTGATGGAAGAAGGAGATGGCCAATTCAATATAGCTTGTACCTTGTCTGAATCCATGGCGACTCCGGTTTGGTTAATGCAATACCAGTATTTTACTTCCGTCTGGTCAAACTCACACTTTTCCGGTTTGCAGAATAAATGGTGTTGTCGGAGTCGCTCTAGAACTTGGCGAACATGCTTAGAGTGTTCCTCTGGGTGAACAGAAAAAATTAAAATATCGTCAAGATAAACCACTACTGTTTGTTCCAAAAGATCGGAGAAGATAGAATCCATGAACCTTTGAAAAATGGAAGGGGCATTGGTGAGTCCGAATGGCATTACTCGATATTCGTAGTGACCAAAACGTGTTCTAAAAGCGGTCTTCCACTCATCACCTTCTTTAATTCTTAAAAGATGGTAGGCTCCTCTGAGATCCAGCTTGGTGAATCTTTTTGCCCCTCTGACTGCTTCTAGGATGTCCTTAATGAGGGGTAACGGGTACCGATCCCTAATAGTGATCTTGTTTAATCCTCTAAAATCAATACAGGGACGCAAATCTTTAGTCTTCTTAGAAACAAAGAAGAGAGGAGCCCCTGCAGGTGAAGAGGAGGGAGCAATCAACCCGCTCTGTAGGTTCTCATCAAGGTATTCCTTAAGAATCTGCTTCTCAGGTTCCGTGAGAGAGTACATTCGCCCGAAAGGAACCACTGTATTTGGTTCTAAAGGAATGGTGCAATCGTATTCTCTATGGGGTGGCAGTTCAGGTTTTTCTGGCTTCTGGAGTACGTCTGCATATTCCTGATATTGCCTGGGAACTCCCTGTAGGACGTTAATAGAGCATCCCACCTTAGGGGGTGCGGTTAGAAGACCTTTTGGGGACCAATAATCCCCTGCTAGGTAGCAGTGGTGCTGGCAAAAGTGAGAGGATAAAGAAATAGTTCTTGTTTCCCAGTTGATGTAAGGGTTGTGTTGTGTGAGCCATGGAATTCCCAGGATCATGACGTGGTGTGGTGATTAAATTAAATCAAACGAAAGGTTTTCTTGGTGTTTCCCAAACTGTAGGCAGAAAGTAGGGGTGGTATATTGTACGGGTCCTGAGGCCAAGAGTGACCTATCCACCGTGTGTACTTGTTCTGGTACTTCCTTAGGTATTTGTGCTATCTGTCGTTCTTTGGCCCATGCTTCATCTAAATAGATGCCACTGGCTCCGCAGTCCAATAAGGCCAGGGTTCTTTCTTCTCGGCCATCAGTCAAGTGAAGGATAACTGGTGAAAGAAAAAGAACAGTTCCTTCCTCCCTGGAAGAACAAATGGAAGGTATTTCACAATATCTCGTCCTCACCCTTCTCACTGAGGATGGGAGTTGGCGTTTCCCAAAGGTTTGGTTGGACGAATGGGACAGGTGCGAATTAGGTGACCAGCTGCACCACAATATAGACAAAGTCCCTTCCTTCGTCTGTGTTCTCTTTCACTAGCTGATAAAGGTCCTCGAGCCGTATCAATTTGCATTGGCTCTTCCTCGGTAGCCCCCTTAGGTTCAGGGCGGACTTCCTCGGTACGATGAGAGAAGGTGCGAGATGTCACTGAGTGTGATGGCAAACGACTCTTCCTTTTCTCCATTCTTCGTTCATTCAACCAATATTCTATCGTCAGAGTCTGATCCATCAATCCTTTAAGGTTCTCTATTCTAGCAGAGTGCACCAGTTCGTCCTTAAT
Organism: Pleurodeles waltl; assembly: GCF_031143425.1. Lineage (NCBI taxonomy): Eukaryota > Metazoa > Chordata > Amphibia > Caudata > Salamandridae > Pleurodeles > Pleurodeles waltl. The sequence continues at coordinate 252,785,181 of NC_090448.1, read as the reverse complement.
GTCCTCTCTGAGACCTCTGCGGAACAGTGTCACCAAGGTACGTTCCACCCAGGATGTTTCTGCTGCTAATTGTCTGAAACGGGTGATGTATTGTAATACATCTTGATTGGATATCGCAAAGAGCTTCTTCTGCTGAAGCCTCGAGTCCAGGGCGCTCAAACATCTGTTTAAAGTTGGTGACAAAGGTGGAATAATTAGACAGGCAGGGATCATTTCTTGTCACTAAAGGAGTGGCCCAAGCCAAGGCTGGCCCGATAAGGCGCTAATCAAATACCCCACCTTGGTCTTGTCTTGCACAAATTGAGAGGGGCGAAAAGCAAAGTAAACCGTCAAGGCATCCAGGAATTCTCTCAATTTGTTAGGCTCCCCGGAGAAACGAGGTGTAGTGGCAGATACTGAGGGGACATCAGTGGTCCTGGATGCAAAGGCTTGTCGATAGACGGTATTTTCAGTACGTAGCTGTTGGAGTTCTTGAGCCTGTTGTTGTATTGTCATGAGCAGGGTTTGGCTGGTGGGTTCCGTATTTGCCACTGGATTATCCATGGTTCCGGACTGCAACTGGATTTTTGGGCGTTGCAATCTGTCACGGTTTTCACTGGGCTTACCGTCGAAGTTGATGAGGGATGGGGAACGACCCCGGTTACGGCAGGTTCTACTCTGGCCGAGGTAGGGGCGACCCCTTCCGGTAGCCACGGTGCTGTTTGACAATAGCAAGCCACTACAGTCCGTGCCGTCCAGAAGGAGTCCCAGAGGAAAAACCCCAATAGGGTAAAAAACCTCCAACAGGAACTCTCTGAAACAGAAGGAGGACACAAGGGCGTTAGAACTGAAGATCTGAGAGTACAGGAAGACTGGAGACGAAGACAGGTCAGGAAACACTGGATCCACAAGAAGAAACCAGCTGGAGCGTGACTACCACCAAAGGAGTGTTACAACGCAATGAACAAGCAGCTGAATTCCCCTTATATACCCCTAGACAGGAAGTAGGGAACAGGAAGTAGAAACACCACCATCTTGGATTGGGGAAAAGAGTATAACATTGAATAAAGAACATGCATCCAACAAAAAGAAACAATGCATGCTGGGAAGAGAGGAAGTGGGCAGCATGCTGGGAAAGGGAAAAGGCATGCATATAAACACCACCATGTGCAGGTATCCGGCTTTTGCCTGTGAATACTGGTAAGTGCAGAAGGTTGCCTAAATGTAAAGCGCACTAAATGCGCTATGCGCGGCAGGATCTAGACCCAACTCGGGGTCTTATCTCCTGCCGCGTCTGCCCTTGCTGTGGAGACAGAAGAAGGGGGCGCGTCGAGTGCCGCGACCCCTGGCCGGACTCGCTGCTTCCCCCGCGGCCTGCCCGCAAGCCGCGGCTTCCCCCGTGGTCTGCATGCCGGCCACGGCTTTTCCCGCTGCCCGCATGCAGGCCGCTGTAAAATGCCACGCCGTGACCGCATGAGCCTGCGGCCGCGGCCGCCGCGGCGCAACAACTGTGTGTATTTTTAAAACTCTTAAACTGAGGTTTGTAGACGAAAATGGTTGAAATTCCAAAATATATTTAAAGCTGATAGTGCTGGGGAGACATATTATTACTATTTTTACCCTAGTGCCAGGGGAATTGCAGCTATGACCTTTGTGTATTTCTGATGTTATGGCATTGCAAACAGGCAAATCCTTTTTTACGTTACTGCTAACATCCCTGCCTGATTCACAGAGGTGATCACTGAAGCTAATCTTACATAGTGTAGCCACTAAAGTAATCTTGTCTCATGTCATTATCTTGTCATTATCACAGCACTACAATACTTATATTTGTAGCAAGGGATGATTTTTACTGAACACGAGTAGCTCTTACTAAAGAAAAGATTGGAGACCCCTGCACCAGGCTTTTATTGCGTGCAGGAGGTTCATTGGGCATTTTGCCACAAGTTCAATTGAGAAAAAAAACTGTTTCGCACTTCCAATCAGTACTCCAACAAAACCTGGAGTCCTAGTTGGTCCTGATCATTTTATTTGAGGCAGATGTTGCTTTCTCTCTGTCTTAGATCTTCTACTTTTTGGTCCCACAAAAGAACTTTCACATTAGCAGGGACTCTCCTGAAAAGATCACGGATCTCATTTTGTGTTCATTAAGATCTATTTGTTTTTTGTAAATCCTAATTTGATTATTTTGCAGTAAGTGGCCGAATTAAGATTACCTGTTGTGCAGGTAAAACTACACCTTCCTGTTTTTGTCTAGACTCATTCCACCCGGGGAACGGAGGCAGAATTTAACTGAAGATAGAGTGGCTGAGTGAGATGGAGGTGAAAAGATGTGTGAATAAGTGTGCAAATTCATTTTCCTGTGGTGCATCCTCATTTTTCAACTTAAAGCTAGTAATGGTGCAGTAAAACCATGATAAAAAAGTAGAGAGAATGACACAAGACGTTGGACACAAGACAGTTTTATGTGGCACAAATGATTAGTGATAGCGAATTTTCCTAGCACCAACAGTATGCTCCTTGACAACAGAGGTGTTCAGTCTATATTACAAGGAGTCTCTACTACCACTACCAGATCCATGAAAGTTCCATAAAGCGCCTCGCTCCCTAGTCAATACTGCAGCATTGTTCAACCTTTGAAACTGAACTACAGATCTAAACAGGACCAGAAGGACAAAACAAATTTCATCAGTACTCCGGAGCTTCCCCTAGACTGCAAGAGTTCTCCGTCTTAACCCACTGACCATGTTGCGTGGCTCTGCGCTATAAACACTCCGCCACTGCTCCTTGTCTGCTCTCTGCTGTCAGATCTGAGAAGCAAGTGAGTAGTATCTTGAGCCTGAAGATGCAACACCCATACTTCATTCTGGAGTGAGTGAGTGAGTGAGAGTGAGTGAGTGTGAGTGAGTGTGTGTGTGTGTGTGTGTGTGTGGTTGTAAGCCTGAGAGAAGTAAATGCCTGAACATCTTCAGAGAAGCCACCAAGCACCCTGTCAGCTGAGCTTGGACAGAGATTCTGCCCAGATGTTCAATCATGTATGGATAATGGGCCAGCATATCACTAAGGAAACAGCACACACTGAGCCATAGACCATGTTGTATGTCTTTTGACCATAAACTTTAACAAAATAATAATAATGTGGAGGCATTGAAGTACTTTGGTAACGTCATCACCAGACCTTAGTACTGGGATTCGAGTGAAGCAACACTGGAATCGATAATTAGCCAATCCGTATGAAGTAATCTAGGTTGCCTCCCACTGAGTAGTGAGATATTCTCAGTACAAATGTCATTACCGATTCAGGTCACCTGCACATCCTGTAGTAAGCATCGATGTCTTGTTGTCAACATGATACCAACTTCCTGAACCATGAGGGCAACTTTTTTAAGGTTCAGAGATTCGACCTGAAGGTGTTACACTACTTAATCCTTCAGCACACAGGCAAGAGTTCTTCTTACAGGCAATCCTCCTGTGTCGTCTCGGTTTCCAACAGCACTCTGATTTGAGAGTTTTGTGTAACCGTTTATTTAATGTAAAGAAAGCAGGGACTGATAGACTTCTCTAAGCAATTCATGGCAGTATTTTTATGCAATCTACTCCCCCCTTTTCATCATCATCACTGAAGTCCTAGTACACAAAGCTGACTTACGACCAGGATAATACCACCTGTTCGCTGGCATTTACAATGGTGGAACAGAGCATGGTTTGACTTTGTATCACTGATCTGGTTCTTCTCAGTGGCTCATCTAAGATCAGAACAAAACACACCACTCATAGGAACCCTGCCTTATGGAATAAATATGGCTCTGGTAACGCGTCCCTTTATGATAATTTATTACACATCAGGACTCGTTTTAGGCCAATGAATCTTTTGACCCAGTTGAGAGACACCTTAGGACGAGATAGCTAATCAATATGTCAATCAATATGTCAATGTCATCAATATCTATCATAACAATACATTTCACTTTAGTCAAAGTCATCAATTAATTCAAGATTCTACCATGACCTTGCAGTCATGAATAACCACACCAGTTTAGTAGAATTTTATGAAGTTTTATTCCCTATTGATTACAATTCTAAAAGCAGATGCGTCAATCTCAAAACCAAGAAACATAATAGTCACGATATGGCAACTTTGATAAGATTTCATTAAGGCGAGAATCACAAACATCAAAACATAACACGGCGTAAACATAGATCAACTTTAGCAGAGTGTCAATAACGCGTCAGTTCAACAAAGCATAGATTCGGTCATTTGTCTATTTGCGTCAATTTAGTGAACACCTATCCTACCCACTGATTAGCATTAGCATGTTGGGCTTCATGCAAAACAATTTAGAACACCAATTTGGAAAACATCTAACTATGGTCTCTGTCAAAAGTAAACAGTTGGTACCTAGAAAGAAAAGCAAACAGACAAATCACAAATGCATTGTCATAATTACCCTCCAAAGTTTAGGTCAGTCTTCAGGACATCAGTCAAATCACCATCTGTCAGAACTCCGCTCCGGGGCAAAATGGGGCACTTCCCTCATAAGGAGGTAAAGTGTAATATGGGCAATCATAGGACGAGGATGGTTCTAAGCGAACCAATAAGTCACCAAACCGAATGACAAAGTTTCTAGATAAAATCAATAGCATTCCCTAACCCACCTAAATGGCTCCCCGTGTCATGGGTTTTTATCCCTTTTTCGTTGTACATTCCCCTAAAATGTTATTGGTCTTTGGTTATACCCCACTATCTTTAACCTATTAGAAAATACATTAGGTCATTAATCTTTCACCCCATATTATTTTACAAGTCTCTCATTGGTTCTCCAGTTCGATGTCTTCAGAGGTGGCACGTCCGGTATGATTTCATCTTTCTGTAATTCTTTGCACATCTTTTGGTCAGTAGATCCATTGTCTTCACCGGTTTGAATGACCTTATACATTACATTGATCTACACTGTTGCATTTTGTTTAATATCACCCTACAAGCAATGAAGAATTCGTGAGAATGGATCTAGCATGGTTACATTCGGCTTCTACTTTGAAGAAAACAAGAGGTCATGTCCTTTTGCGAGTCAGCACACTGCAAGATAAGAAAAATGCATTTAATATGAGAGCCAAGCAGCTAAGCTTCGACTCATGCTAACTTAAGGCCTACAAGGATTTCAGCACAAAATCAGTAGCGTAATCATTAATAATTAGTATAAAACGTATTCAGTATATTATTATATAAACATTTTAGTCATCGTTATTAGTCAACATATACATTGGCGGCCACTCCCCGTGGTCACATTTCAAGTGCGCGTTTAAGCAAAATCACTACATCTGTTTCTATACAGCATTATTAATTCCTAAACATTTCATGTTAATATAGATTATATAAGCTACGCTCTCTCAGCTCTTTACGTACTAGGTTCTGTGAGCAAACCAGTGTTGTGATGTACCTTTGACCCATAGCTAACAAAACAGAAGTGAAGTGGCGGGAGGGTTTTTTGTGGTGAAATTGTGCTTCTATTGAGCCTATGATAGATTGACAGACAAGGCTTTGACCGTGGAGGTTAAACATGTGGTTGTACAGCATGAAGTTATTTACTTTTCAGGCCAGCATTTCACTAGTGGGCATGAAGAATTTCTCTTGATCAATGATGAAGTGTAAAGTAAAGACAATACTAAGGAGCTACAAGGGCCCAGCAAGAAACTGGGGATTAAAGTTGGTCTGCTAATGCCGTTTTTACAACATATTTGCAACATATAAAATAAAAATCAATGTTTACTAGTGATTTTTATTTTCATAAATTAGTTATAATCTAAACCAAGGATATACGTCAATAAATATTTAAAAGCTCTCCACGAACATTATCTTTTATAGCTTTTCAGCTCATATTACCCTCTGTACATGTAAGCCTGCTGTAACATTTATTTTGATTTAAGCACTGTGCAGCTGGGACTAACGTTTACAAGAAAAGTCGCAACTGACTTACCGAATGTTAAATGCAGCATTTTACTTGAAATTTTTTTGATTTTAAATCCAACCCTGAGGCTTGCATGCAATGTCACAAATACCTTGTAGTGTGATTGGTTTTTGCCCCTGATTTGAGTGGTGCTATGGGACAGGAGCTGCTGTGGGACACGTGCTGCCTTATTCTGCTGGACACTGCTGCCGAAGGAGAGATTTCAATCCCCAGGAGACATCTACAGCTTGAGGAGATTGAGCGCGGGTGGAGGCAATTTTAAGCGCAGTGTGCTCCCACGGATGCTTGCTGCTGTGGAACACTTGCTGGCTTATTCTGCTGGACACTGCTGTCCAAGGGAAGACTTAAGTCCTCAGGAGACATCTGCAGCTTCAGGAGGTGGGGCTCGGACGGAGGCGCTTTTAAGCCTGGTCTACTCCTGCGGACCCGGGACGCGACCGGGCCAAGACTGGGCCCGTCTTCTCCCATCATCGCCTGACAGCGCCTGAGCTGAGCAAACCCCCTTGGTTTCGCCTCTCGTACTTTGGACCTCGGGGAGGTTTTAATTTTTGCTTGTCGACCCCTTTTTATCTGCTAGCTCCTGGAACCTCCGATTTCACATGCGATCACCTTGTTATAATTTAAGTATGGGGAAAAGTAAGGACGCCCCTAACAAAACCATTATCCTCCCTGGCTCCCTCAAGAATTTCGACTATCAGCAGCTTCCTGCCGTGAACAGTCCGTGTTGTGGCCAAGGAGATCGAGCTAGCGGAGCGTCATTTATCTATCACGGAGAGGGGGCCCTTACACTGACGCTTGAGTTGGACTCCACCATCTCTCACTCGGGTGCTAGCTTTGTGGGCGACCTGGTGAGTCTAATTAAGGCAGAATTTGATGACGCTTTAAGTGGTAGGTCGAACCCGGTTATCTCCAAGCGGGCAATTATTGATTCTTTACTATCCAAACCAGTAGAGGCCAACGGTGCCTCGCCAGCAATTTTACTGACTCTGGGACAGTGGAGCAAGAGAACGCTGTTCTTCTGCTCTTATGAGAGAGCTGCCCACCTATTACTCCATACAGCTGGGGACCGGAGCACTGCTGCTGGTCCCTCAACTCAGCCTCTGTCTGCAGAGGACTGAATCCGGAGGAGTGGTACTGCTGCTGTAAAGGGAGCAGTCAGCTAATGGATAAGTAGACAATGGCAAAACCATTCAGGGAGGAGCACAGGGGGGGGGGTCTCGACATTACCTCAGCCGTCAGCTTTTTGTCCTTATGTTACGGTGTTGGCCAATGTCGTCCCCACTGTATCCCCGGGTTCTGTTGAAACTACTACTGAACTAAAGAACAAGGTTAGCCTTTGGTTAACTTCAATCTACCTGTCAGTTTTACCAATAATATCCTAATGGTGCGGAGAATTGGGTGGGTGGGTGGTCTTGAGCCCGAAGAGTTTTGATGGGGACTGTATTGTTGAGAATTTTACACAGCCCAGGATTGTGGAAGACCTAGTCTTTTGAGTCGTTAAGGCCCTGGTTAAATCTAATTTGACACAGCTTTTACTCCTTTCATTTTTCTACAGTAATCAGGTTTGAGTGCTGAGGTGTCTGGCTGTCCATAGTAAGGGAGAACGGACTTGTGCAGTTTTTGTGAGAGCTGCACTGGGACCTACATGCCAGAGTGAGGTTTTGGGCTAAAGGGGAATGTTCTGATTTTTTGAGCTTACATCGAGGGGTCCGGCAAGGGTTTATTTTAGCCCCAATCCTTTTTCTTTTATATATTAACAAGTTAGAGACTGCTTTAGTTGGCTTAGGTGCTGACGTGCCGAGAGCCAAGATTAAGATTGGGTTGGTGCTTCTTTACGCTGTTGACGCTGTGTTGGTGGCCAGAACTGCCAATGGCCTAAGGAACCTTATCGGATGCTTTGTGGATTTTCTGGAGGGACTTAATTTGGAGACTAATCAATCAAAAACCTTTATAATGGTTTGTGGCCCAAAAAATTTGAAGACTCGCACCATCTATATTAAGGCCAACCGCATTGACAGGGTGCGTTTGTTTCTGTATTTAGGTGTTAGATATGATGAAAGTGTGAGTTGGGCCCTGTACATGGCTAACAGGTGCTCTAGCTTTAAGCGAGCAACAGGGTCAGTCTTCAATGTGTCAGCGTGTATTTGGAATACACCAATTTGCCCACTTATTTAGATATATAAACGCAGATGGGCCGGTTTTGACCTATGGTTCTAGGATCTGGTGCTGTTCAAATACGGACACCTTGCAGCTGGAGGAAAATAGGGTACTGCGTAAGTTGTCAAGTGTCCCTCCCAGTAGTAGTAATTTTAAAAGTGCATAAGGAGCATGGTCTAGACTTTGCTAAAAACTGTATCAAACTAGCTCCTCTGTTACTATGGTGCACCATCTGGAGTAATGAAGAAGCCTCTCTCACTAGGGATGTAATAGAGGACTGTTTGATTTGTGTGCTCGGCCCTTCGCAGCCTTGGTTGCATATATTCAGAACACTTTATCCAGTCTCTGTAGACTGTCCCTCTTTAATGAACCCTCATCAATTAAAAAAGAGGATAAGAGATGGGTTACGGAAATGTTCTTTTGATGCCCACTAGGGCAAAGGCGTTGGCCCTTCTAGTGCTAATTCTTATGGCATGTTTGTGTCAACTCAGATGAGTACTGGAATTGAACGATACCTTGAGTGGGTCTCCAGCCCTTAGGAGCAGTCTCTTCTTACCAGATTCCGCCTGGGGTCCCTTAGGTGTAAACTATGTTTCCCTTTTATCAAGATGAGACTTTTACTATCTGTCGCTGCCCCTGCGAAGAGTTGTTTGACCACACTTTATTACACTTCTTATTCTTTTGTAGGTTCTACAGAGACTTGACTAGGAGCCTGCTGATTTTAGTACTTCGTAAAGCAAGTATCACAAAGTTTAGGCCAGCACTCCTCTTCCTTTAGTCATTGCATTCACAGGACGTCTGTTTTAGAATGGGTCTTTTTTTAAAGGCAGCTGTTAAATTATGTAATTCTCTGATTTTTTTTAATGTAAATTGCTTTTTAGATTTGTTTAGCTTTTTAACGTAATATGTGCGTTTTTGGGGGGAATGTGGTTTTAATGCTTGAATTGTATTAAGTTTGAAGGTAAATGCCAGGCTGGTCACTTTATGGTCATATTGTGGCTAAAATAAAGATTTTCTGATCTGAGTGGGAAAATCTGTTCTAAAGGCTCACATGTTGTATTTGACCTTTTAAGCAGAAGTCACCATTTCGGTGCACTTCTACAGTTGGGTAATAAAAGCATCAAATCTGCCACTTCAGTAGCCAAAACAGTTGTCATGTTTTTGAGGAGAGACAAATGTAGTAAGAAGCTCTATACTAGTTCCTTTCAGAGGTTCTGGCAGACAGCTCCGTACTGTAGTTAATGTCCATATGTCAAAAACACAAGCTACCTGGTACACAGAAACGAAAGAATATCAGGGGACCAAGTACAAAAGATGGATTTCCTGCACTGTCTATATTAAAAACCGTTGACATTGTGAGGGCAAAGGATGGGATGGACTGTCGTAGATCTGAGTAATCATCAGAATAGGTGGCTGGCATTGTTCAGCTTTCAGTGGAAGCCTTCAGCTTCGCAATGGGGCCCTCTGACCCATTTGCTACTTGGAAGTACCCTACCTTTTACTCCGTACTCGATCATTTTGCTAAGAGTACTCTGGCTTTAAGCTACTTTGAGACCACAGACATAATAGTGGATTATGGGATCTGTTGAAATCTCTAAGCATATCTGAAATGAAAACTATGAGTGAATACAGCGAAAGTATGCTAAACTGGCACCCTACCTGAGCGTTATAAGGGATTTGTTCACTTCAGAAAATGTATTAATTATATCTGCACTGAATATTAAGTGCCTGATTTGGAGTTTGGTTGCAGAGCACACAGACAGATCTATTGGACCAGAGCTGTGTACAAATAAGAGTAGTTATGTGAGTACTTATCCAGAGTTTGGCAGATACTGGACATCTGCCAAAATTTGGTAGATGTCCCATCCTGTCTATTTAGAGTGCAAAGATATCTTTCCCCAGAGCATTGATACTCTAGAAGTCAAACAAAGTTGAGAGACGGGAATTTGATAGTTCTGCCAGATAGATTCAGGGAGACATCCTCCATAGAAGGGTGCTCCCACCTTCACTTCTGGGAAGAGCTACTCTCTTTAAAATAATCACCTCAGATTTGATTCTTTGACATTGAAAGGGTAAAAGACTGAGTCAGACATTGTTTTAGTTCTTTTTTTAAATGTACCCCTTCTGGGGAGTAAAGTCAGATAGCTATTTCTAGAGCTTTAATGTCTGAAACCCTTATAAATGAAATTAGACAAAGTAAGGTTGCTAACTTTAAGGTAATGTTTTTTAAGAGAAAGGTAATCATTACCTGGCCAAGAAGTAAAAAGTTTGAAAATTAATCAGACATCCGAGAGAGACTCATAATGAACTTTTTTTGGGGGGGGAGTCCTCCTTAGTCTCACACCGTTCTTAACTCTGCTTACTAAAGGGTCACTTCAAATTGCAAAATTATTAAACAAAGCATGACCTGCGGAAATAGCAGATATGTATCAATTAATTGTCCTATATGTCAGACCTGAGTTAAACAATTCCCCTAGATAGTTGGCTGCTTCAAGCACAGGAACCTACATGTGGTGAAACCCCCTTTCCCTGCACCAACTACACCATTTTTTCCAAACACTTCTGTATCTTTTTCTTGTTCCTGGGGCCCAAGATTCATCCTGTAGTCCTTAAGCTTCTCCTGAAAGGCATGAATATCTGCTTGTACCCCTGAAATCTTTCAGGCAAGATGGATAATTTTCACCTCTAAAACCAAAGAACATTCTTCTCTGTTTTAATCCTGCGGCAGACCGAAGGATACTGGGACCAACTGAGGTATGGCAACAGCAAGTTCCATAACCCCTGGGAGCCAAAGTTAAGAGTTCCAAAAGGGGCTTACCAGAATAATGCTGTGACCTTCTAACCTTACCCTCCTTAAAACTCTCTGAATCTTGGCAAAGGCATTACTGCCCTTCTTTCTCTAGACTTGCAGAACAGCGTCCATTGCCTTTGCCTCTGGATCCAGCCTCTAACTGAAATAGATGGGAACCTGATGGGTCAACCTGCTTGCAAATAAGTCTACTTGAATCAGACCCATAATGCATGAATCCATTTGAAAATCTCTGGATTCAAATTCCAGCCACTGGAATCCTAGAGATACCGGGAATTTCTATCTGGTCTCACATTATGAAGGCCTGGAATAAATTCTGCTTTTAACACAATCTTATGTTCCCAACAAAAAATACCAAATTCTCCTTTTCAAATTTGCCAAGGCCTTGGATTTCGAACCGCCCAAACAGTTTAGATAAGATACTGCTGTGAAATTGTCTAATCAGTCAATGTGACCAAATTTGTCAATGATTCCTTGAAGCTCATTAAAGCATTCAAACAAGCTAACATTTCTAAACAATTTATATGAAGGAACTTTTCTTCTTTGGACCATTTTCCACCTGTTTCTAAATCATTCAATCGACCTCCCCAGCCTAAATTGCTGGCATGTAATTCTAAAACTAATTCAGGGACAGTCCCAAAAATAGCTCTGCTGTTCCAGGCCTCGAGATTCCTCAACCACCAGTTTAGGTTTTCTCGAGCATCCACAGATAGGAGAAGAGAATTCCTGTACCGTAAGCCTTTCCTCAGTCCCCAAGCTTTCATTCTCCAGAGACCCCTGTAATGTAAAGGCCAGGAGAAATTGTCTGAATGCAGGATGACAGAAACCGCAAAACTCTCACAAGATCCCTTAGCAAAATTTCCTTCTTTGATAATACTGTTCTCACTTCCTTATTTTTGTTACTCTTTTTCTGAGAAATAATTAACTGAGATAGTAGCTTATCTACCTGGAACCCCAAAAATTCTAGTTTCTAAGTTGGAACCATGACAGATTTCTTTGTATTCACTATGAAACCTAGGCTCTCTGGAAGCTTGATTGTCCAACCTAGATGATCTAAGAGCTCTAACCTGTCCTAGGACATTAGTAAAATGTCATCCAAGTGCATGATTATTTGAACTCCCTTCTGTCTGAGGAAGGCTACCACTGGATGCAGCACCTTGGTGATCACCATGGGGCTGAGGACAGCCCAAAGGGGGAGGGGGGGGCGTCTTTCAGATCTAACTTTACTAACCAATCTTTTGTCTGCAATATATCTCTTAAAAGATGGATGCCTTCCATTTTGAAGTGTCTTACATTTATCACAGGTCGCCAACCATTGTCCTTTTTCTTTACTAAGAAAATTGTACTCACAAATCCTCATAATCTTTCTTGATCTGGAACTCGAATCAGTGCCCCTTTTTTTTATAACATCTGGGCCACCTCTGAATCTATTGGCGACATCTTTTCTGCATCTAAAGTCAACTCTTTGGGTTGTTTGACCGGAACTGGTATTTCCTAAATTTCTATCTTGAAACCAACCACAGTTTCTAAAACCCAAATATCTCTTGTAATTTATTTCCCAATTGTATTACATTTTTTAACCTTCCTCCTACTTTAGGCTGGGAAGAAACAACACTCACCTTCTAATCTAGAACTGGAAGGTCTAAATCTTCCACCATGGCCTGTCGAGATTCTCCCTCTCTGTGGGTAGAACTTTGAGTTGAGGTGATAGCCCCTGCCATAGATACCATAGTTCCTTGGTTCTTGCAAATAAAACTGGGACCTGAAGGCACCATGGCTGATAGCCAGTCCCCTCCTGTGAGCCCGTCCAAAAACTCTCCTGAAGCCGAAGACCCTTCTCATGGTAGTTAGGGCCTAACTAAAGGCCGTAAATGTGAAAACATATTTCCCCAAGGAGTTCCCTAAACTTTTCCCAAAGAGGAGTCCTTTTGAGTTTCCCATGCTCTCTCTAGTGGACAGGTGAGCCAACTTGGGGTTCATCCTCATAAGCACTGCGTTTCTCCTCTCAGTTATGAGGCTAGCATTGACATTGCCTAGCATGCAAATGGCACTTTGTGTCCAGCCCCTCAAGAGATCTATATTAACTCTTCCATTCTTGCCCCTGGCCTCCTTGGCCGTATCAAGGATGTGGGAAAAGTGGACCCAGGACGTCGAGGACTTTGTCCTGGCACTGTTTTAGGCATTTTCAATACCCTTTCTAAGATCTTTATCAAACTTAAACAGAAGTGTTATTAGTTCCAGGTCCAGGTTAGGGGTATTGCAAATGTTATCCTCAATAGAGGGTCTAGGACATTCAGCCCGAAGTAAATTCCAGGTTTCCTTATCCATAGATTTTCTGACCCATATATTTAGCAACGTGGTCCATTGGCCACCACTCTACATGGATGTATAATCATAGTTGGGTTAAACATCTCTCCCCCAAAGGGGTCTTTTACTTCATTAGAAGTCGAGGCCTGTTGAACTAGGTCAACATCCAGGCTTCCTAAAAGATCATGTGCATCAAAAACGTATTCGTCCAAATCCATGTAATCAAAGTCAGTGTCGTCGACAGTGGAATTTAGACTGCCCAATAATTCTTTTGTGCCATGAAGGTCACTTCTTTCAAACATGCCACTAAGGGCAACTTTTCTTTGCGCCCCATCAATGTAGCCCCTTCTTTTTGTGCTGCTAGGAACACCACTTTCCATTGTAGCACAAAGCTACCTGTTCCGTACATGTGTGGCTTAAAGTCTTCTCAGCATGTTTGTCCTTGTGGAAAGCCTTTCCCCTGCCATCCTGCCATGGGGTTTAGAGGAAGAAGGGGAGTTCCCTTCCAAGAGGGAAAAATAATTCTCCTCGGTGGAGGGTGTGAGAGGGGGGTCCCTCTTCCTCTCTGCCAGTGCAGCGTCCACCGCCTTCGGTCATAGGACCGAAGTTCCTTTTCCAAAATGTTTTTAATGGATTCTCTCATAAGGTCAGCTACTGCTTGGGACGGTTGGTTAGGGCCTTCCATCTATATATATATATATATTTTTTTTTTAATCAACAAATAATTGCAAACTGGGGGCTCGGCTGAAAAATAAACTAAGGCTCAGGGTGGTAATGATGGAAATGAGCTTTGAATAACGAATGACAATTTGGAAAAAGTAAATATAAAAGTAACTGCCTCCTTAAGTCAGCAGGGGGGGGGTCTAGAATAGAGATTGCTCCTTATCTGCAAAACTAAAAAACGCACAGACGGAAGCTGTTGGTATATCCTTCAAACTGCAACAGATGTAGCGGTTTCTAGACAACGCATGAGGTAACGCTTCCCTAGCAAGGAAAACAAGGAAGGACTTCTGGTCTTTTGCAACAGCAAAGGAGGTTTCCTGACAATGCTGTGAAAGACGTGACGCTGCAAAGGCATTTCCTTTCTTTTCTCTATTTGTTTCCTCTTCAAAACAAGGCACAAATTAAAAATGTTATTGAGTGCGAAGGCGACCTAAATATTCTCGCCTCTCCCCTCCAACATGGCAGTCTGTTATGGCATTACACGGGCACAATATGAGCAACACCAGAGCTCCAAAGGACCGGTTTTTCAATAAAGATATAGCCAAAGAGGCTTAAAAATAAACGAATATCCCTATTTTCTAGCAGGTTATTTTTGGAAGTGTAAAATGTCCTTGCTAGCGTGACAGAAAGTTTCAATTCTGTTAGTCAAATCAGGGATCTGTAGAGTGTGGCTATTCACCCGTGAGAGTCTCAAAGCGCTGGGGGAGGAACAGGGAGGTGCTGAGGATCAGTCGAAGAGCAAGGTCTTGAGGCCCTTGCTGAAGGGTGTTGCATGTCTTGGCGGTGATGTGGGAGAAGGATCTTCCTCCGGCTGTGGTTTTCTGGATGCGGGGAACCTTGGCGAGGGCTTGGTCGGCAGAGCGAAGTTGTCTGGCGGGAGTGTAGAAGGAGAGTCTGTGATTGAGGTAGGCTGGTCACCTCGTGTTAAGGACATGTAGGCGAGGATTATGCATTTTCTCTCTCCGCTTTAGGGTAAACTCATAACATCCATATAATAGAGTAGGTCCTATATATACATCCTTTAAGGAAAGGCTCTTCATCTTTCTTCATGCTAAATCATATCTAATCAGTTCCGCTCCTAAAAAAAAAAGATGACACACTGAAATAAGCTGCAACATCATGTATAATTTAAAAAACTAAATCCAGACACATTGAGAAACAACATCACTGTGGGATCTTCAAACAGTAGTCCAATAACGTAACTAGAATATTATATGTCCGGAGCTTCATACTAGTGAGGTAGAGTCCTATGAATGAGTGGGAGGGATAATCCTTGCCTCCCAGTCAGTAATAGAATTGAAACGTTCTGTCACGTTAGCTAGGAAAGTTTAGATTCTGTGTCGGGACCAGACTTTCAGATTTGGCTTGTTTAAAGCTGGCTGACCACCAGAGATGCCATGCCTGGGACTGATCTAAAGTAGAAGGTCTTAATTGTAGATTTGGAAGACCACTGTGCAGCCCTGAGAATATCCTCCAGGAAACCACCTAAAGTGAAGGCTTTTGCTGCCACTGCTCCCCTAGCAGAGTGCACTTCAAAAGATGACATGTCAGTGCCAGTGTCTTGTAAGATCCATCCGGCGAAACTGGCTTATAAGGCTTCTTGAGAGCTATGAGAAGCTGAGCCGTCCCAAATGGTGATGGCCTCATATGCTCTTAGGCACCTAATGACACACAGAATGGGGTAAGAAGGAAAGCAGGGTAGTGAACCACCCTGAATTTGGTTCTCCTGGAAATAGTGAATGAGCTCCCATCTAGGGTAAACATACATGCAATGATATCCAGTGCTCTCACATCTGAGACTCTTTTACATGATATTAGACATAGTAAAATCTCCAACTTACTTGTCAGTTCTCTTCGCCATAAATACTCATTGTCTTGCCATTATTGCAGTAGGCACTGAATCACATTTACATCCCAAAGGGATTAAAATGTGTTTAAAGGGGTTTTGACAAGCGTATACCCCTCAACAGTCTACATACCAGTGGGTGTTCACCTGCAGGAACGTCATGTAATGGCATGTGTCCCGCCAATATAGCCAATCTACAAGCATTGATCATGTCATAGGCCAAACTAGCACCCGCCAATACTGACAAAAATTCATGATGTAAACTACATCCGACCTCACAGGATCAAGATTCCATCGCAGACACCAGCGTGACCATCTATGCCAAACTGTGCTGTATTGCTTGATTGTAAAATCTGCCCATTCTCTTTTGATAAGGAGAGCAGCTTGTGCTGAAAGGCCTGGGATGTCCCAGCATCCCCTGTAATATTCCATGCCATCAACCGAAGATTACCATACTGAAGCAGCTGCAGCAGTTTGCTGTGACTGTCCATCAGAAGATGCAGAGCCTGGAAAAGCAGGATTGGAAAATCCATAGAAAGCTCCAAAAGAACTGAATACCAAACTTGTGATTACCAGAGTGGTGTCACCAGGATCACCTCTGCTTTCTATTGCCTAACCAGTGCTGAGTCTGACAATCATATAGAAGGTAGGAACCACATAACCCCTCATGTGGCTCCAATCCTGTAAGAAGGCATCTGCTGCCTCCGCCAGGGGATCTGGATGCCAGCTGAAGAATCGGGGTAGTTGATGATTGAGACGGGAGGCTAAGAGGTCCACCTGACATGGGCCCCACATGTCTATAACTGTTTGGAACAGACCTGGATCCAGCTTCCATGCACTGGAATCCTTCAGATATCTGGAATGCCAATCTTCTGTCTGGTTCAGACAGCCCAGTAAGTGCTCTGCTGTTACCGATATCTTGTTTAACAGGCAGTTACTCCAAAACTCTCTGGCTAAGTCTGCCAGTGCCTTCAAGCGCTTGCTGCTGATGTGATTTATGTAATGGACTATCTTTTCTTGAAGATGTGCATCTTCAAGAGAATGGAATAAGAGGTCTTGTTTGGCACTAGACTTCGCACCACAAAGGACCCTGCCAGAAATTCTAAACAGTTGATGTGCAGAGCCTCTTTGTTTTCTGACCACAGTCCTTCTATGGTAACATCCTCACATCGAGCTTCCCATCCCTGACGGCTTGCGTCGGATTCTGTAATTACGTCCGTGGTCGTACCGAAGATGTCCTTTTGGTCCATGCGTGCATGTGGTCGAGCCACCAACGATTCTCCATCCAGGCTTCTGGAGAAAGACTAATCTCCTGAGCATATGTCAACCCCCTTCTGAGGTGCAATGATAGAGCACTCTGTAATGTAACCGCCCCAGAAAAATAGCCTGGATAGACGATGAAAAAGCCCTACAATCCTGGCTAAATGTCGAAGAGATATGCTTTCCCTCACCAATATCTTGCACAGTTCACTGCGAATGAGGATTATTCACTCCGGGGTAACTTGAGTGACTGGAGTATCAAATCTAACTTGAAGCCTAAGACACTAGCTTCTCTGTGGGGAGTAACTCCGTTTTTTTGGAGTTGACAATAAAACCTAGGTGCTGGCAAAGGGATAATGTCAATTGGAATCGTGCTTTCCATGACCGGCCGGAGTACCTTGCTGAAGCACTATGGTGCAGAGATGCAGAGAACAGACAGAACGGAACGCAGGTGAATTTGAAGATTTGTCCCCTCCACTCAAATTCAGAAAACGTCTGTGGGGTGGAAAAATTGGGATGGTAAGGTAGGTGTCCTTCAAATTCAGTTTATCTAGCCAATCGTTTGAAAGAAGTATATCTCGAAGGACGTGAATATACTCCGTCTTTAAATGTCACTTCACTACCCATTTGTTGAATTCTTTCAAATTGATCTTGAAGCTGAACACTTTGCCTTTCTTCTCACACTTTTTAGTAACAAATTGTTCACTTTGTGATCTACCACCTTCATACCTTCCTGTGAGAAAACCAGAGTCCTGGGACGTGAGCTTTGATGAGGAGTACTGTAAAACTCTATGTGAAAAGCTCTCACCTTTTGAAGTACTGTGTATCCCTTGTTATGTTTGTCCAGTTGTGCAGGAGTCTTTACAACCTTCCCTCATCTCTTGTAGGGGAAGTAGAGGTATTGCTTACCATTGGTATCTTCAGCAATGTTGTTGACTCCTTGGAAGGCTCCCTTGCCGCTTCATCCACAGCTGCATCCACGGGAGGGGAAGAAACCCCCGAACTCTTTTGGTCCTGCCACTGCATTGAATATCTGGTTTGTAACTTGTGGGGGTTGGATTTATACGCCCGGCCGGAGGAGTGACCCCTACCTCTTCCAGTCCCTGTAGAACCTTTTGGCCAAAGACTTTTCGCATAGACTGCTGCTCCTTATGCAGGGAAGAAAAAGTTGTGACAAACTTGGTAAGTTCTTTAATGAAAGGGTCTTCGGAGAGGCCTCCATCAGCTACAAGTCCTGCTGCTATGGTAGCCAATTTTTCTCAGCTTGGGGTCAGTCTTTATAAGCAAAAACGTCTGTGCTCCATTGACAAAGCACAATTGGCTTTTCCTAAAAAACACAGTGCCCATTGTGCTTAGCTAAAGAGGATTGTAGAACTGATTAAGTTGCCCAATTCCCGGGCCTCTTTCACCATGTCTAAGATCTTTGCGAGTGGGCTTAGGACATCAGGCACTTTATCCTGGCAGGACTTCCAGGACCAATCAAGGCCCTTCTTCGGGTTCTTGAAAAACGTAGCAATAAAGGTCGTCATTTTGCTATCAATCTCACGGGTACAGGCGACTTTGCCAGCTGAGGGTCTATGACATTCTGCCCTTAGTAGGTCCTGGACCTCTTTTACCATGGGTTTCTGGATACAACTGGCCACATACAGTGCTACCTTGTTTGTGGGAACACAATCCGCAGAGCGGGGATGATATATATTTTCCAGGTTTAACATTTCTGATGGATACAACTACCTGTGGATTCCTCACCTTATGAATTCGATCCTTGCGCCAGCATCCGACGGAAAGTCTTCTTCCTAGCCGTCCATGTCGACGAGAACGTCATAATGGCACGGCTCCGCGTGACTCCGTCTGACGTCAACGTGGCAATAAGAGGTCCTCGTCGGCGTACTAACGTCAGTTTTTCCTTTTTCCGTGCTTCGACGCCAACGTTTTTTTCTTCCTGGCCCGTTGGTAACTGTAGCGATCTCTTGAAGTTACAATGTCACCTCCGAAGAAGTCCGGGTTTAAGCCGTGTAGGGAATGCGGGGGTCGGTTGTCAGTGACCGACCCCCATTCGGACTGTATTTGGTGTTTAAGCTCCGAACATGATGTGGAAGGTTGTTCTTCGTGCCAGAGCATGAATCCGAAAGCTCTGAAGGAACGCGAAGCAAAGCTCTTTTTGGCCAAGGCAAAGAAGAAGGAACACAAGAAGGTGTCTTCCCATGCTTCTCCCAAAAAGCATAAGAATCGGCGTCATCATGACTCTCGGCGCCGTTCGGAGCGGAGCCGATCAAGAAGTCGTTCGAGGTCGAGATCTCGTTCGTCACTGCGCCAGGAGACGTGGGAGATGAGTCCTACGGTCACACCTCAGCCGGAGAGTCCGGGGTTGTCACCGGCGCCTTCAGTCTATGAGGTCACTCAACGTAGTCCTCGCTTCTTGCCGGCGCCGAGGGATCCTGATGTTCCCAAGACTTCTGCACAGCAGTACCCGGCTTTCCCGACTCCAGGGACGGATCCGGCCGCATTTTTGAATGCGATGTATGCTGTTTTTCAATCCATGGCCCCTGCTGGTGCACCGGCGGGTCCCAAGGGGCCATTGGCATTCAATTTGGGCTCGCTGGCGTCGTACAGGGCTGCTCTATTCATTCCTGTCTGCCCTACAGAGCCTGGTGGTCCGGCGCTGGGGGTTTCCCCTGGCAGGAGTCCTTCGCCTGGGACCGTGGATCCGTTGGCTTCTCATCCGACTCCTTCTCCGCGCCATCCGGCGTCATTGATGGCCTCATCCAGACCGGCTCCATCTCCTTCTGTTCATTCGGCGTCGAGGAGGTCATCTGCCGACTTCGGGCCAGCGCCGGCTCCAGCGCCGGTTGAATCTGGGAGCCTTCTTGAACCGGTTTGGGGTCTGAGATCATCGGCGTCGATGGAGTCCTTGTCGATGCCGGCTCTGGAGACGCATTTAAGATCTCGAAGGAAGGCATTGAGGCTTCTGGAGGAAGAGGAATACAGAAGGCTTGGGGAAGGTGAGATAGAGCCTTCTGATGATTTCCAGGGACTTGCCACTGCAAGTGGTTTGGATACTTCCCCGGAGTGGGACATTGCTTCTCCGGGGGAGTTTACTGAGGAGGCCGCCTCCTTCCATGCTGTGGTGAGGAAGGCAGCTGACTACCTGGATTTGCCTTTGTCCTCGGCAGAAGTTAAGACTAACCTGCTCACAGAGGTTCTTCATCCATCTTCCTCCAGTGCTGACCCTTTGTTGCCTTTTAATGAGGCTTTGACTGAGCCTATTATAGACCTATGGAAAAAGCCGGTGACATCTCCTGCTGTGAACAGGGCAGTGGCGAGAAGGCATAGAAGTGCCCCAGGAGATCCAGTTTTTCTATCTCGTCACCCGTCTCCGGAGAGTTTGGTGGTTCAGGCTTCATGTTCTGCAAAGTCTGCCCCTGGTACATTCCCTGGTGTTCCAACAGACAGAGGATGGAGCAATCCTCGAAGAAAATTTTCTCCTCTTGCAGCATGGCCCTAAAAGCTACCAATTCCACCTGTGTGCTAGGCAGATACAGCCATGCCCTAATGGACTCTGCTAAGGAGATGGCGAAAGATCTGCCACAGGAAGTGCAAAAATCTTTTGGGTCCCTTTTCTTGGATGCGCAAGCTGCTGCACAGCAGATTATTCAATCTGGCTTGGATACCACGGATTCTATTACCAGGGCCATGGGAACATCAGTGGCTACGAGAAGGCATGCCTGGCTAAGATCTTCGGGTTTCTCGTCAGATGTACAATCCACTTTAATGGACCTTCCATTTGATGGGGAAAAGCTGTTTGGGGACAAGGCAGACTCTGCCCTTGAACGGTTTAAGGACTGTCGGGCTACAGCTAAGTCCTTGGGTTTGCAGACCCCTTCTGCTACATTGTACAGACCTTTTCGTAGGTTTCGAGGGTTTGCTAGAGGTTCTGCCTTTCGTAGGTCTCAGTCTTATGCCCAACAACCTGTCAACCCGCCCTATCGTGCCTTCAGAGGGCGAGGTAGGGGTAGGGCTAGAGGACCAGCCCAGCAGCTCTCTTCTTCTTCATCCTCCTCTGGTGGACAACAGCAGAAGCAGCCCTAGTTTTCCCCACTTTATCAGTCATACTTCTCCTGTAGGGGGAAGATTGAGTCTTTTTCTACAGCAATGGAGGTCAATTACAACAGACTCGTGGGTGCTAGCAGTTGTGGAAAAGGGCTATGCTCTCCCCTTTCAGGAGTTTCCTCCTCCCTTCCCTCCCGTCCCTCCTTTTGTTCAGAAGACCATCTTCTGTTGTTGCAACAGGAGGTTGTAACCATGTTGGCAAAGGGCGCTATAGAGTTGGTACCGTTGCAGGAAAGGGGTCAGGGGTGTTATTCAAGGTATTTCCTGATTCCCAAGGTGGACGGTCGGTTGCGGCCGATACTAGACTTGAGGATTTTGAATTTGTTCCTCAAGCAGGAAAAATTCAAAATGCTAACCCTAGCGCAGGTGCTATTGGCGTTGAACGAAGGAGACTGGATGGTGTCTGTCGACTTGCAGGACGCGTACTTTCATGTTCCCATAATCAAGTCGCACAGGAAGTATCTCCGTTTTGTGGTCGGATCGCAACATTACCAGTTTGCGGTCCTTCCGTTTGGTCTTACTTCAGCACCCCGGGTCTTCACAAAGGTGATGGCAGTTGTGGCAGCACATCTCAGAAAGAGGGAGGTAGCGGTTTTTCCCTACCTGGACGATTGGTTGATCAAAGCCAAGTCTCCAGAGATTGGGTTGTCTCACCTGCGAATGACAACGCAGTTGTTGTTCGATCTGGGCTTTTCGGTGAACGTACCCAAATCTCACCTGGAGCCCTCTCAACGCCTCCTGCTCATAGGGGCAGTACTGGACACGACAAAGTTTCGGGCCTACCCCCGCCTCAGCGGGTACGGGACATTCAGGGGCTGATTCCTTTGTTTCAAAGTGGAGCGGCAGTTCCAGTCCCCAAGGTCTTACGCCTATTGGGTCTGTTTGCTTCTTGCATTCTGTTGGTCACTCATGCTCGCTGGCATATGAGGGCTCTTCAGTGGTGCCTCCGCAGACAGTGGTTCCGGCACAAGGGGGATCTCAGGGATTCAATAAAGATCTCCAGGGACGCTGTAGCGGATCTTCTTTGGTGGGCAGAGGACGGCATCCTTTCCCAAGGAAAACCGTTTTCACTGCCGCCTCCAGTGGCCACAGTGATATCGGATGCTTCCACTATAGGGTGGGGAGCTCATCTGGGGGACCTGGAGATCAAGGGTCGTTGGTCTCCAGCAGAACAGATGTTGCATATCAATCTGTTGTAATTGCGGGCTGTACGTTTGGCGCTCAAGGCCTTCCTCCCTTCCCTTCGCGGTCAGTCAGTTTGGATCCTGACGGAAAACACTACCGCAATGTGGTATATAAACAAGCAGGGAGGAGTGGGGTCGTATCTTCTTTGCCGAGAAGCTCTACGACTCTGGTCCTGGGCTCAGGACCATCAGATTTGCTTGATGGCGAATCATTTGGCCGGAGTGTTGAATGTACATGCAGACGTTCTCAGTCGTCACTTCTCATTAGATCACGAATGGCGTCTCCATCCGGATCTAGTCCTCCACATCTTCGAGATGTGGGGTACTCCTCAGGTGGATTTATTTGCCACTCGGGAGAACGCGCATTGCCCGTTATTCGGCAGCCTCCAGTATCTGATGCAAGGGGCGTTGGGGGACGCGTTTCAGATGTCCTGGAGCGGCCAGTTGCTTTACGTGTTTCCCCCCATACCCTTGATTCCTCGGGTTTTGAGGAAGGTTCTTCAAGACCGGGCCTAAGTCATATTGGTGGCACCGGACTGGCAGAGAAGGGTATGGTATACAGACCTACTTCAACTCTCTCAGTGCCCTCCGCTCCGTCTCCCGCTCAGGGCAGATCTCCTCTCTCAATCGCAGGGGCAGGTTTTACACCCCCACCTCCAGAGCCTGCACCTTCATGCCTGGAGATTAAACGGGGCAACCTGAGTTCCTTTTCTCTCCCACCGGATGTAGTGGATGTTATACTATCGTCCAGGCGACACTCCACTAAATCTATTTATGCCGGAAGGTGGGCAAAATTTGTGCTGTGGTGTGGAGAGAACCAAAAAGATCCTTTAAAGGCCCATCTTTCAGATGTACTTTTGTTCGTTCTTAGTTTGGTGAAGAAAGGCTGTGCTATAGCTACAGTTAAGGGTTATTTGGCAGCTCTGTCGGCGTTTCTTTGCCTTCCGGGCCAGCCCTCTTTATTCAAGTCTCCCATTGCACATAGGTTCCTTAAGGGTTTGGTGAATAGCTTTCCTCCTACTCCTATTCACATGCCTCAGTGGGACTTAAATCTTGTCTTAACATTCTTAATGGGTTCGCCTTTTGAGCCCATGCATTCATGTCCATTGAGATATTTAGCCTTCAAGACTGTTTTCTTGATAGCAATTACTTCTGCCAGGAGGATTGGAGAGCTTCAGGCACTTTCCGTTAAGCCCCCTTTCACTATGTTTTTCTCTGATAAAGTGGTTCTAAAAACCAGGGCTGCTTTTCTGCCGAAAGTTGTCACCCCTTTTCATATAGGGCAGAATATCACTCTTCCTGCTTTTTACCCTCCTCCTCACCCGTCTGAAGAAGAAGAGAGACTCCATAGGTTGGACCCTAAGAGGGCCCTGAGTTTTTATCTCGAACGAACTAAAGACTTTCGTTTGGATGAGCAACTGTTTGTTGGATATGCTGGTCAGCAAAAGGGAAGAGCTGTACAGAAAAGAACACTCTCCAGGTGGGTCATCTTGTGTATCAAGATCTGTTACTCTTTGGCAAAAAAGGTCCCTCCTGAAGGTATCAGGGCCCACTCTACTAGGGCTAAATCCGCATCCTCGGCTTTGGCGAGGGGAGTTCCATTGATAGATATATGTAAAGCGGCAACATGGGCGTCCCTCCATACTTTCGTAAAACATTACTGTTTAAACTCTGAGATGAGGAGGGACGGTCACTTTGCTCGCTCGGTATTGCAAGATTTCTTGGTGTAATCAGGCGGGCACCCACCACCGAGTGCGGTACTGCTTGGGACTCTATTCATAAGGTGAGGAATCCACAGGTAGTTGTATCCATCAGAAGAACAAGTTACTTACCTTCGGTAACGCTTTTTCTGGTGGATACACTGACTACCTGTGGATTCCTCACGGTCCCTCCCGCCTCCCCGTTGCCTGCCTGGTTAAATTCTTATCTTGCAGTATTTAGATTAATATTTATTCTTATATTTTTATATATATATATATATATTTGTATGTATATGAATGCGCATATATATTTATATGTATATAGTGATATTTCTCTATATATTTTCGTATATTCATGTATTTCAACTCTCAATAAGAATTGATGGTTTAAATGGTCAAGGTTTTTGTGTGCCTATATCTTTCTATATTATTTATCAATTTTCATGGTCGGTTTACTCCTATTTGCTTTAAGGACACGGAAAATGAGGTGAAACTGACGTTAGTACGCCGACGAGGACCTCTTATTGGCACGTTGACGTCAGACGGAGTCACGCGGAGCCGTGCCATTATGACGTCCTCGTCGACGGCTAGGAAGAAGACTTTCCGTCGGATGCTGGCGCAAGGATCGAATTCATAAGGTGAGGAATCCACAGGTAGTCAGTGTATCCACCAGAAAAAGCGTTACCGAAGGTAAGTAACTTGTTCATCTGGCACACCTGCAGCTGCCTGCGGGTTAGGCTTACTCTGATCGTCCAGCCTGGGTCTCTTGGCACCACCTTCCGGCCACCACAATCTACTGGAACCTGGTTGATCAGAAGAGTGCCCATTGGGATTATCTCAGTCGTCCCCGGCATTCCCATCTATTCCCTTTGGGGAATAGGAATCATCAACTGGGGTCACCCTGGGTGGGGAATCTACCTCCTGATCCCCAAGGGCATTGAGATGCTGTTTCAGGAAGGCTTTCCGCAATCTATCAAAAGCATCTGAGGATGGCGAAACCTACCTTGCCTTGGTGGCGGAATTAGCTGTGCTCCTGCCCTTACTATCGTCCTGAGTGTCAACAGGGGATAAAGGCCCCTTGCCTTCCCTGTCCGGGTTAACATATTGTGTTGGGCTGTAAGCTGTACAGTTTGCCTACTCAAAGGCTCCAGGGCTGAGGAAATGACTCTCTGGAAAGAGGCATTCAGTGGCGTCCACTAAGTCCTCGTGGATGGAAAGGAGCATGTGCTTCTCTTCCACCGACTCCCAATAATTACCTGCACCTGCCATGGATGTTCAGGCACAGTGTACTGGACACGGGCCCAAAAGATAAGAGGACTCCCCAGATGCTTAAGCACAAGAATTGTGTGTGCCAATGCTTATTTATATTAGAACTGAAAAGACACTTAGACGCTCTCTAATTAAGTATGGACTGTCATTTACAGCTCTGCAGCAAAGGAGCCGCTAATGTGGCGCAATACCAGAGTGACACTGCTAACATGCGCACTCTTTTGAACAACAAAAACGCCTCCCTTCACAAAGCGGAAGGAGGAGACAACGAGCTGCACAGAGGAAAGCAGAGCAACTCACTTCAGGCTCCCGAAGTGAGTAAGAAGCTGGTGGGCTGTGCACCATGCACTCCCCAGAGGGCCTGGCAGCGCACTGCTAAACTGCTGGGGAAGATCGGGTTCAGCGTGGGGCTCTCGAGCAGCCTATAGTAATGTTACGGTGCGGCTAAAGCCGACATGGTAGCCTGTTTCACATGCTTGAATCCGTCACCGTTCACACTATGTGCACAATCGAAATGCGCTGACTCAGAATCACCACAAATGCAGAGCAAATAATAACAGAAATACAATACATTCAAAAAGGAAAATCACTTGGCTGGTTAGCAGCTAAGAAAGAGGAAGTACTTTTCCTTGATGGATGTGTATGTAGAACTTACTCTGTTTATGGATGTTATGAGTTCAACCCCCAAAGACTCACGGGATATGTAGTATTTATTCTGTTCAAGGTTTTTCGTAATGTTGGTAATGGCTGCTGAGCAATAAAGTGGAGAGAGAAGATGCATAATCTCTGCCTCCGATCCTGACATAGAACCCTCAAACATTTCCAAGAAAACACATATAAAACATGGCATAACATACATTGGCGAAGCACAACGTCACCTTCTGGGGTATTTTGGCATTGAATAAGAGATGTGCACAGGTACTCATTTGATTGACCTCTGAAGGAAGAAAGGCTGACTGTACCCTCTAGGATCCAAACTCATGATTGTGGGGTCAAACAGATATTCTAGTAGAGGATGCATTAGTCCACTGAGTTACCAGTGGACAGTTACAGCTGATGCAGTTTCACAGGAGTACTCATGAAATTCTTTGCTTAATTCAATTTTTTCACTCAAAAACTTATATTCGCTCATGCAACAATATGGGATAAGTCAACATGCACTCCATTCCTCTTTTTTAAACACTTTTCTCCATGTATCAAATATTTTCCATGAAGAAAACTTCCTTTTACCACACTGCCACCATTTTTGGGATGTGTCCTTCCATTTCCGCCCTTGAAAAGGGTTTTATCCCTCCCCTTGACTGGGGTAAATCTCTGCATTTTCCATGGTGGGAGTTGGTCTGGAAATGGTTGGTGAATGGTGCTTAATAAACATCGGAAATTAACTGCACAAACCTTCCGGACATTATGCTCTGGAACACCCACTCTCTCCAACTGGCATAATATTTACTCTCACAAAATTCTGTGCGTGACTAAGGGCCATATGTATGAAGCACCACATTTGTGATTCCCAAATAGCGTTTTTTTACCAAATCGTCGTTTGGAAATTGCTAAATGCGATGTAACAAAAGATTCGCAAACAAATGTAATTTAAATATAATTGAAATATTGATGCTATGAGCAAACACACTCTAATCTTTGAATTGGAATACTACCTGGTCCAGTAAAAAACAGATGTAGCGTTGCACCCTGATTTGTTCCAAAAGGCAGCTTCAGCTTATTACCTGGTGTCATCCTGCCTAGAGCCTCAGGAAACCAAAGGGGACACTTAGGGGGTCATTCCGACCCCAGCGGGCGGCGGGTGCTGCCCGCCGGGCGGAGTCCGCCAGAAGACCGCACCGCGGTCAAATGACCGCGGCGGTCATTCTGACTTTCCCGCTGGGCGGGCGGGCGACCGCCAAAAGGCCGCCCGCCCGCCCAGCGGGAAACCCCCAGCAACGATGAAGCCGGCTCCGAATGGAGCCGGCGGAGTTGGTGGTGTGCGACGGGTGCAGTGGCACCCGTCGCGATTTTCAGTGTCTGCTAGGCAGACACTGAAAATCATTATGGGGCCCTGTTAGGGGGCCCCTTGCACTGCCCATGCCTGTGGCATGGGCAGTGCAGGGGCCCCCAGGGGCCCCACGACACCCGTTCCCGCCATCCTGTTCCTGGCGGTTTTTACCGCCAGGACCAGGATGGCGGGAAGGGGGTCGGAATCCCCATGGCGGTGCTGCGAGCAGCACCGCCATGGAGGATTCTTTGGGGCAGGGTTAAACCGGCGGGAAACCGCTGGTTGCCCTTTTCTGACCGCGGCTTTACCGCCGCGGTCAGAATTGCCCATGAAGCACCGCCAGCCTGTTGGCGGTGCTTCCGCGGCACTCTGCCCTGGCGGTTTTCAACCGCCAGGGTCAGAATGACCGCCTTAATGCCCTGTATTAGCTTTTGTATAGCTTTTTGTTTATGGTTCCAAAATTGCTAACTGTACATTTCTAATGAATTGTCATGTGATCATGAATAAGTTTCTGTATTTTCATCTGAATAGGTGACTTCAGGATGATAATCGGGGAAGATCGGTCAAAGGTACTAAATATAGTGAAGGCCAACATGTCACATTTTCAGAAGTTATACAGCAGTATGCTTGAAGAGTGCCCCCAGGTGGTGTATAAGCACACACAGGGCAGACTGGAGGTAAATATTTCCCTTGTATTTGATGCAAAAGAGGTCTGACCTAAATGTCTGTATTAGGTCAATGTGTTTTTATATTCTTTTATAGCGTTGTGCCCTGTATCGCAGGAGTATGTAATAATATCTTATTGCAGAGTTCATATTCGCGCTCATTCAGACAAAATTATTAGAACTATAAGCAAAACATTTCATAAACTGGTATCTTATTTCACTAATAATGCTAATAATGATTAAAGATTAAGTCCCACCATGCCCCCCCCACACAAACAGTTTTTATGCTTTGAATAGTTCACATGGCACAAGGCTAGAATCATCCAGTCATTTTATTTTTTCTAATGTATCTTGATCCAACATTAAGAGGGTCATTACGAGTTCAGCAGATGGTTTTTACTATCCACCGAACTTCCGTCCGGGAGGTTGTCGCCACACAGGCTACCTCCCTGCCAGCCCCATTAAGAGTTTCCTGCTAGGCTGGCGGAAACCTCGGGAAACATACTACAACATTGTGACAGTCTTGTAATCGAGCCGGTGGCAATGCTGTAGCCCGCATGGTGCACCACTGCAATGTTCACTGTCTGCAGAACAGACAGTGAACATTATGATGGTGCTGGGCAGGGGGCAGCCTTTTCATGGCGGTGTTATCGCTATGAAGAGGCTGGTGGAGAACAAGGTCATAATCTCCTGGGCAGCGTTGCTTGAAGCGCTGCCTTGGTGGATTTGGATATCCGCCACCACCATACTGCTGGGATCCAAGATCCTTGCGGTGCTGGCGGTTGCCTGACGGTCTGACCACCAGGGTTTTAATGTGGCGGTCTGACCGCCACATTCGTAATGAGCCCTTAAGAGCTGGAAACTAAAGACTCTTTGAAGATCATGCTTGCACCCTTGACATCAGAGTGTTTAGGAATTGGCTCTAAGTCACACTGACAAGTGCCCACTGTAATTATAGTCTGTCTGGCATCCTCCTCTACTTCAATGTGGTAACTGTAAACCCTGAATATGACAAGGTTAATGTGGAGTGGTCCAGACGAAAAAACAAGTAGAGAAAAGAGGAGGAAGGAGAAATTACACATTCAATAAGGTTCTCTAAATTGCTGAAGGAAAAGGTGAAAAAATGTCCCAGGAAAGGAGAGAATTTCTGATAAATATATTACCTATATTAAATTGATGTACGCACCATGCAGATGCAGAGGCAATCACAATCTCCTACTATATGGGGAGTACCTTGATAACCCCTTCCAGGAAGGCTGCAGGGAGCAATATTCTCTGATGGTGGAACCTGGTGACAAGGTCCAGTACCAGGACCTGCCTCAAATGGATCCTGCTTCTTAGGTCGAACTGTGTACTACATTCTCCACAGACTTCCTCTTCATCAAAAGACATAGGCCCTCATTACGACCTTGGCGGGCGGCTTAAGCCGCCTGCCAAGATCGGACCGCCGGGCAGCCGCCAATGCGGCTACAGCCATTTGGAGATCCACGCTGGGCCGGCAGGCAGAAACCTAGTTTCCGCCCGCCGGCCCATTGGGGATCTCAGCCGCAACACAGGAGCCAGCGGTGTTGCGGCCGTGCGACGGGTGCAGTTACACCCGTCGAGCTTTTCACTGTCTGCATAGCAAACAGTGAAAAGCTGCACAGGGCCCTGTCAGGGGGCCCCTGCACAGCCCATGCTAGTGGCATGGGCAGTGCAGGGGCCCCATAACTCCCAGTACCGCCAGCCTACCGGAAAAGGCTGGCAGTAGAGGGACTGGTAATCCCCTGTGCAGCGCTGCCCTGGCGGATTACAACCGCCGGGGCCACTGTGGCGGGAAACTTCCGGCCCCGGCGTTGTGATCGCATCGCTTCCGCCGCGGTCGTAATGCCCTGGGAAGCACCGCCAGCCTGTTGGCAGTGCTTCCTCCAGAACAGCAGGGTTGTAATGAGGGCCATAATGTCCTACATTGCCCTCATGCCGGTGGTTTGCTGTAGATTCAGTTTGGACTGGTGTTTTGGACTGAAGACCCAGGATTATTCTGCACTGTTGAAAGGTACCAGATGAGTCATCCAACGTCTGAATCAATCAATCAATCAAAGCATTTGTAAAGCACACTACTCACCTGTGAGGGTCTCAAGGTGCTGATGGGTGTAGAGGGGGCTGCTACTGATCGAACACCCAGGTCTTGAGGTCACTCCTGAAGGTAAGTAGGTCCTGCGTCTGTCGTAGGTGGGTGGGAAGAGTGTTCTACGTCTTGGCTGCGAGGTGGGAGAACGATCTGCCGCCGGCGGTCGTTCTGTGGATGCGTGGAACGGTGGTGAGGGCAAGGTCAGCAGAGCAAAGCTGTCGGGTCGGGGAGAAGGAGAGCCGTCTGTTGAGGTATTCTGTTCCGGTGTTGTGTAGTGCCTTGTGAACATGGGTGAGGTGTTTGAACGTGATTCTCTTGTTGATGTGGAGCCTGTGCAGATCTCTCAGGTGGGCTGTGATGTGGCTGTGGTGGGGTATGTCCAGGATGAGGCATGCAGAGACATTCTGTATGCGTTGCAGTCTTTTCTGGAGCTTGGCCGTGGTTCCTGCGTAGAGGGCATTGCCGTAGTCTAGTTTGCTGCTTTCAAAGGCTTGGGTGACTGTCCTTCTGGTTTCAGTGGGGATCCATTTGTAGATCTTCCGAAGCATGCTGAGGGTGTTGAAGCAGGAGGAAGAGATGGCGTCGACTTGCTGGGTCATTGATAGCGATGTGTCCAGGATGAATCCCAGGTTGAGTTCATGGTTGGTGGGTGTTGGTGCGGTTCGCATTGTGTCAGGCCACCAGTCGTCGTCCCATGCAGAGGGGGTGGAACCGAGGATGAGGACCTCAGTTTTGTCAGAATTCAGTTTCAGGCAGCTCAAGGAGGTTGTTTTTTGCGGTGGCGGGGTCCTTGGTGAGGGAGAGGATCAGCTGGGTATCATCTGTGTAGGAGATGGTGTTGAGGTTGTGAGGCTGGGTGATGTTTTCGAGCGGCGCAGAAGTCAGATTAAGGTTATTGTAACAGGTTGTGTTAGCCTGGCACCTGCCCTCTTGAGGATTTTACCAGGAAAAGGAGTCAAGTGAAGAAGTGGCAGTTGCTGAGTTCCTTCAGGTCAGGTTTGTGGTTCTGAAGCAGAGGTTATATTGGTGACTTATCGTAAGTGTCAAGCTTGAAGTTTGTCATGTGCTGGCAAAAGCTTTGTTTCCCAACTAAGATGAATGAAAATATTCCCTCTGGTATATTCTCCAAAGTAGTACCTGACTTTCAAGTCCCTTTCAAGTTTTGATGGCTCTCGAGAATGGTGGATGACTTATTTTGTAACAAAGAAAAAGGGATTTTGAAGCAAGGTAAACTGTATTTATTGAGAAAATGTAAGTGGATTGGTGGATGGTTTGGGCTGGGTTGGAGGTATTGGGTAGTGTGTGTACATTTTCACTTAGCTAGTCCCGCTCTTGCGGCCTAGATTAGGTAACATGCACTTAGTACAACAACAGAGCTGCACTGACAGTACCCATCTTTCTGAGGAATACTTCTAGCTGACGATTCCTCATCTTGTAAAATATATCCATGCACCAGACTGGATCCAGAGAACTCCGAAAAGCAGTGCGCCTTCCACCCGATAGGTGGCATGTTACTTTGCATAGAGTGCATTATGCTCTAGAACTAATGAGTGGAGCTGCATATTAGTGCCACCCATGCAAGCTGACATCAGTTCCTTTCTTTCCGCTCCTTCAGATGCTGATCCAGAGCTCACCTCCGCTCCTTCAATCTGAGAAGAGATTTTATTCTTCACAAGGCTCCAGTGTGTAAGGGAACATGCCTCCCCCTGAACTATGAAGTTTGAATCTTGTAGGACATGTCACAAATTTAGATCTGTGACTGATCCCACAAGGGGTGCCTCCGCGAAAGCAAAGCACCACATGACTCCATGCAGGTCTCATGCCAAATTGAAGTCAAGGTCCTGGAAAACCGGCTCTGCAACAGGGGTTTCCCCTCTGGAGAACATGACAGCCTGCCAACCTACTCCGAGGGAACGGGCAGCCTAAGGTATGACTCACATTTGCCTCTCAGAGTCAGTAGCCCCTTTGAAGCTGGGTCATTTGTGGTCACCGCCCCTGGGCCATCTTGGCAGGAGAAGGTCACATCTCTTAGCAGGAGGGGGCAGCAGGCTGTCTCAAGTGGCAACTGCTGTAGGTAACCAGAAACGGTTACTAGAAGTTTAAGGCAAGAAAGTGGTAACTTTCTAAAGCCACCTTATCATAAACTGTTACTTTAACTCCAATTTCAGCATTAAATCGGGGTTAAGGTGATTTTGCTTTAAATCCAATTTTAGCATTGTCGGGTTTGAATTAACAATTAATTTGACAACCTCAAAACCTCTTTAGTGCACTCTCACAGCCATCTGATCGGAAGCAGGGTCATCCACTTCCTTCACAGCTGCCAAAACATTATGTCTGACTGGTGGCACCCTCAGTTTGTTTAACGTCCTGTTATTCCTTTTCAACACACTGCTCCTTCCACCTACATCAAAGCAGTTTTTGGATGACCATCTGTCCGTCTTATGCAAAAATGTGCATGCTCTTTTGGCCAAAGGAGTCATAGAGATAGTACCAGCCTCAGAAATGAGGACTAGATGTTATTTCTGCTTCCGTGTGCTGAAGAAGGACGGAGCCCCTCATATTCTAGACCCTCACCTTGTCAACTCTTTCCTGCGCAAAGTCAAATTCAAGATGCTCATGCTGGCCCAGGTTCTATCTATCCTGAATTCTTGAGCCTGGATGGTAGCATTGGACAAGCATGTTGCTTATTTTCACATGCCTTTACTGCAGGACCACAGGCGCTAACTGCAGCTAAAGGGAGGCCATAAGTCCTTTCAGCTTGTCATGCTCTCTTTTGGGCTTAACATTGCACCTCGAGTGTTCACATGTGAGATATTCATGGTAACTGTCTATCTTCGTAGGTGGGTCTTCCCCTGTCTAGACAACTGGCTGTTGAAGGTGGTCTTGCTACAGTCAACGTTGTAGGCCACATCCAGACCACCCAAACCTCTTGACATTGTTTTGGTTTTCCCTCACCCTGCTGAAGTCACACCTGACTCCTTCACAGATGCTCCCCTTCATTGGCACCATCAGGATGTGATAAGTTTTCATGCCTCTTTTGTGGTTCTCAGTGAGGATGGCTCTGAGGCTTCGCGCCCTGCGAGTCTCCTGCATGCTGCCCACCGACCATGCCTAATGGCACGTGCAAGCTCTGCATTGGGATCTGAAATCTTAGTGGGCCCAGCACTATGGGAACCTGTCATACACCATCCAGGTGTCATAGTAAACTTCAGAAGATGTGCAATGGCAGTTTTGCAACAGAAATTGGAGGAGCGGCTGAAACATATCCCTACCCCACCCAGAATTGTCATTGACAGACATATCACTGCTGGGTTGGAGAGGCCATCTGGGAGAGATGGAGCTCAGAGGATTCTGGTCTCCAGAGGATACTTGCCTCACCAACAGTTTGCTAGAAAGTAGGCAAGTCGCTTGGCATTTAAGGCCCTCCTGCCCCCACTCCATCAGGAGGAGTCTGATGCAGCTTATCACAGAAAAACACAGTTACAAAGTGGTACTGCTACATGCAGGGAGAGTGGAGGCCTGGGTCCTGTGCAAGGAGGATCTCCCCCTCTGGAACTGGCTAACTTGTCAGGACAGTTCCATGATGGTATTCCACCTGGCAAGATTTTTAAATGCCAGAGCGGATGAACTCAGCTTATGATGCCTGGCGGATCACAAATAGCTTTTACTTGGAGGTTACGTGGGATGTGTTCAAACAATTGGAGAACTTTTGCTTGATCTTTTCATCACCACAAGAATGCACAATATTTGTTCTTTTGTGCTCTTGAGTTTCCAAGAACACTCCCCACTCAGAGACACGTTCCTCAAGGAATGGAGCCGGTGCTTTCTGTGTGCCTTTCTACGACTACCTATCCTGCTTTGGATTCTGATGAAGATCAGGAACCACCAGGACCAAGTGTTCCTAGTAATTGTAGGTTAGGCCAGGATAGTGTAGTGCCTGAGACGTCTGGGCTTGACCATCAGGCTGCCTCTTCGAGGATATCATCTGTCACAGCGACAGGGCAGGGTTTTGCATCTGGGCCAGCCTAACCTCCTCCTCTGTATGTGTATATTGAGTGGTGACAGTAAATCTCCTTTGACCTCCCTCCCTAAGTCATTGATGCCATCCTAGCATCCAGGCACCCAACGAAATATGTGTTTGCTGGGTGTTGTGATAAGTTTGTGCGTTGATGCAGTACCCACCAGACAAACCCATTACAGGCCAATCTGTTAGATGTACTGTTTGTTTTGTCTTTGACCCGGAAAGGATTTGCTGTAGGCACTATTAAGGGTTATTTATCAGCCCTTTCTGTCTTTTTACTTTTGCTGGACCAGACCTCTTCCTTCAAATGTCCAGTTGTGATTTGTTTCCTTAAAGTTCGCAACATATGCTTCTGCCTAAGCCCTTTGTGAGGCAACAGTGGGACTTAAATCTAGTTCTCACTTTTCTCCTGTGTACTCCATTTCAACCAATGTATAGTTTTCCATTGCACCTCCTCACCTTAAAAACAGACTTGCTGATCGTGATAATATCTGCACACCTCGTGAGTGAGCTTCAGTCCTCCTCGGTCTGGCCTCCTTATACCACCTTTTTTCTATACAAACTGTTAAGGATTAGATTAGCATTCCTGCCAACAGCGGTGAAGCCTTTTTCACATTGGACAAACCATCACTACCCCGACCTTCTTTGATCTGCCTTATCACCAAAAGAGGAAAAGAGACTCCATTGCTTGGACCACTGAGCGTTTACTGAGCACTAAGCTTTTACATTTGGTGGGTGATCAGCTCTTTGCTTCTCTGAGGGAAAGAAGGGTAAGGTGGTTCAGAAATGAACCATCTCTTGATGGATAGCCCTCTGTATTAAGATCTGCTACACACTGGCTAAGTGAAAGCATTCTGAAGGTCTGAGCACTCATTCCTCCAGCTCCAAGGCTGCTACTGCTCCGTTGACACATCTGTCCAGCAGCTTCATGGGCATCAGTGCACACATTCATGAGGAACCACTTTCTTAAAAGTCAGGTCTGTCTGGATGGGCATTTTGCTCCGTCCTGCAGGGCTTTTTAGTTCGATCCATTTCACAGACCCACTACCTTAGGCGGTACTGTTTTGATATCTGTTCACCAGATGAGAAATCTGCAATTAGAAGTATCTGTCAGCCGAACAAGTTTTTGACCTTCGGTAATGCTCTTTCTGATGGATACTATGTGTAACTGCAGATTCCTCACCGCCATCCCACTTTCTTGTGCTCTGTAATGGTCGATTTACATCTAAAAATGTCCCAGTTTAGGAATCTACACATTGCTTCTTCCTGTTCTCTGGTGGGCGCCACATCTGAGGGCATGAATTGGCTTATGAAAAGAAACTGATAGCAGTGCACATTGGTGGCACTTATTGTCAGCTAAACAAATCCTCAGGCTCAGCTCAGTGCTTAGATTTGGTCCCCCTCTCAACAGCTCCAAATTTGTTTGCTATAATTGGGCAGAATATTTGAGTCAAAGAGCAAGGAGAATGGTTGGGGATTGTGACTGCTGCGAGGGACTGCTGGAAGAGATTAGATTCAGAAGTTAATGTTAATATACTGTGTGTCTTCTCCCTGGAGAATGTCTAGTGCCAAAATCAAAAGATTGTTACCTTATGAAAATGTTTCAGTCTGTCTTTGCTAGTGTTGTTTTTTCCGAACTCTATTTACATATATCAGGCAGGCCTGTTCTCTCTTTAGAGAAAACAAGCTACAGAAAGAGTTTCAACTTTTCTTGATTCTCATGTATGCACTAATTCCTTCTTTTCTATTGGGTCAGTTTACATTAAAATTCACCAATCAGCACATACCACAAGTTAAGTTCGAAAGGGCTTGCAGAGTATTCTTAGTTGTCATCGGTGTCACCCTGCTAGTTTTAAATCAAAGGAAATGTGGATAACATGAAACTTTAGTTTTGACCGTAATCAAACTATGTTTCTTTCATCAAGCAAGTCTCAAAATGAACTTAATAATCTCTAATAGCACTTAACTTTTATTCAGAATTGTTTTCAAGTTGGGATCCCTTATTTCCATTCAAGAGTGACTGTTGTCCGTGGTCACTTTTTGCATTGGAACAAGTTTCTCACTTTGCCAAGCTGGTACCAAAGTCCAAAAGAGCCGACTTAAACCCCCTTCGCACTGTTTCAGTGCTGTCACATGATAAACGCAACTCTAGCAGATTCCTACCCATAGCAATGTCAATAGTTATTTTCTTCCAGCGTGCTTTTCAGAGTCAAGACTGGGGCAGATATGCCCTTACCGCACCAGCTGTCTTGAAGATATTCCATTATCTCTGTGTCTGGAACAAAAAGACTCCTACCTACTCAAATCTACTGGAATCTGCTGAATAACGAACAGTGTGTTTTGAGCCATGCTGCATTTATACTACGGACCCGGCCATGATGGCCGCGGTTTCCAGACACGACTCAAGGGATTGTCGGACTTGCAGTCCTAAGAAAACATTTGCCTATCTAAGGTAGCAATGATGGCGTTTTACACAATCTTGGATACAGTCTATTAGACCCAGTTATTGAATCGTCACCATGCACCAGAGAGCCATCCTTCTTAACACAAAAGCACCACCATTTCTGAGACCAATACCAGACATGCCACAGTGCGGGGAAACTGGCCCTTATAAGAAGAGCAAAGGTATCAACAGGGCAAACAGAGCTGACCTGAGAAGTGACCCTGGAGGCATTCTCAGAGGCCCTGCCATATATGTGCGGTTCTGCTAGTCGGAGCGGAACAGAGTTGACGCAGTAGCACAATGCCACCTACTGGAGCATAAAATCTTTTAGAGTTTTTCTGATTCGGTATGGTGCCTGAGGATACTCACAGGATGAAGAATCGGTTGTTTGTTAGATAGTCCACCAGAAAGAGTATTACCGAATGTAAGGAGCTTGTTCATATTGTAAAGTATGCTGAAAGTGCAGCATTGACTACTGTAAAAGAGCCTGTTTGCCATTTTGCTTTGTTGTAGGCTGGTTTCCTTTTACATGTGTAGCTCTTTGTCACTATTTACAGTCAAGGACTGGGACCCCTCAGCATGCACCATCACCATCTCCTCGGTTCCATTACCAGGGTACGGTCCCCTTCCCCTAGGCCTTCCTTCCCATAATTCTAGTTATTTAAATTTCCTAGGTCAGCAAGGCATATGGCGAAGAGGTTGAGGGCATTTTCATGTGCCTTCTTCTCTTTCTGGGCCTAATACAGGACCTGTTTTGGGCTAGGACCAGAGCCACTGCATCCCCTCTTGAACCACACACCCTGCCTCTCACTAATCGAAATGTCCTCCACTGTTATACGTTTCTAAAAGATAAGATTGTGTATTAGGATGACAGAACTTCAGGATGTGTAGACTATGGGGGTCATTACGAGTCTGGTAATCACTAGACCGCCAGACTTGCGGATGACGGTCGGACCGCCGCCAATGCAGTTGTCCAAGTGCCACATTGCAACCTCGGCGCTCGGGCTGCCAAGGAAACGCCAGCTTTGCCAGGATCGGCGATCGCAGCAGTCTAGAGCTGGTGTAAGCTGCGCTGCCCTGGGGGTTATGACTCCCTTCCCCGCCAGTGGTTTCATGTCGGGCCCCTGCACTGCCCATGCCCTTGCCAGTGGCAGTGCAGGTCCCCCCTGGCCAGCACCCACACAATGTCCACTGTCTGCTTTGCAGACAGTGAACATTGTGAGGGTGCTTGTGCACCTTGCTCGCTGCAGCATTGCCACTGGCTCGATTACAAGCCGGAGACAATGCTGTAGCCTGTTTGCTGCTAGGCCAGAGGGCTGAAACTCAGGTTTACGCCCTCTGGTCTAGAGGGAAACTCTTAATGGGGCTGGCGGGGAGGTAGCCTGTGTAGCAGCAACCTCCTCGTCGGAAGTTCTCTGACGGTAAAAAACATCCACCGAACTCATAATGACCGCCTGAGTCTGTCTACACCCTCAGGAACTGTCTGCCCAATTCTGAACTGGTTCATTGTGCCTTACCTGAAACCCCAACCTTCCCAGGGTAACAGATGATTTCGGAAACCTCGAACATGATACTCTAACTTCCAATAAAGTAGTGGAAACAGATCTTACCCTTTCGTTGTTTTACTCAGTCATGCTCAGGATGAACACAAAAGAGATATGAATAAAGGTTTTCAAATATTTATTGAAACAATCCTTTTCTTGCATAGAGAGAATGAGCTGAAATTATAAGGTAAATGAAACAAAGCATTGTAACCAGTGTTACAAACATGGTTAAAAGGATAAACAGTCCAACCATAGTAATCTTAGATCTAAATCTTCCTACCTAGTACTACCTACAGTCTGGGAGCAAAGCGGATGTCCACTCTGCCGGATCTAGGAGGATAGCCTGAGACCCCCATACCTGGAGAGCTGAGCCAGGGTGCTGGTCTAGAGTGAAGGTGGCAGTCCTTTTCTGTAAGATGGAAAATCAGAATCTACAGAGCTGCATATCGAACACAGGATTCGTCCTAGGACAGTCATGGCAAGAGTGCTCCTCTGCCCCTTGTAGGGCAGTGCACTGTTTATATAATTGAAAGAAACACTGTGTTAGATGTGCAGCCCTGATGCACTTATATGTCTGTGTTACAGGAGCTGTCTCAAACGGACAACACAAGCATCAGGATATCTTATTCTGTGTGCCTAGCCTTGAACAGAGTGCACAGATTACATGTCAAGAAATGCCTACTAAAAACAAGCAACATGTACAGCGTATTCTCAGAATAATATCTTGCAAGCATGAAGCATTAAAAATGTAATTCTTAAAGCGATGTCAGCCTAAAACGTGTGAAAGATAAAGCTAAGCTAAAATGGCAAACTAAAGTGGGCCCAAGAAGGCTTCAGAACACCATCCAGGAAATGATAATTGCACTTCCTCTCTGGTTTCCTTAATATCACGTACATCAGTTAATTGGGCTATCATCACTCCTTTCTGGACCTCACATGGCTGAATATATAATTTTTGTGTGTATAGGTTTCTCCTCTGCTGTTCATGTGTGGACTCCTTGAAGCATATAATATAGCTCCTCGCATAATGCTTTTTCCAGTAGTTTGCTTCTTGCCAAACCTGGTTTGTCTCCTTAGGGTTATATTATGGTTTATTGTATAATGCCCAAACCGATGGGTTGCTCTCTGCTGCTCCTGAGCTGTCAAAAATGATATTCTTGGCTAGGCTAGGAGTCTGCCAGAATCCCAATGCACTAGAGACTTTTGTCATTGAGGGTGAAGTAGGATGTAGCCGTAGGAGTTTAAACACCACAATAGTGGGCCTGTTGGATTGAAAGATGAACACTTAACTCAGAGTCCTTGTAAATAAAATGGACAACACAAAAGCGGACAAATGGAGGTCAATTTAGGAGCAGCTTCGGCATGTCTCAGGATTTAAATAGATGCCACAGTAGATGTCCTATAGAGGTGATCCAAGAACAGGTACCACGTAACCCTAAGATTTAAAAAGATACTACAATACAAAGCCTATTGGGTTAACCAAGGAGCAGTTAACATGCAGCAATGCGATGTGAATAGAAACAAACCTGCAGTATCTCCGTGGGTCAATCCAGGGTCAGTTAGGATATGGCCATTGTATATTACGTAGACCATTCACTATTGGGTCTGTGGGGGCACCCTACAAGTGGCAAATCCCACCCCTCCTCCACCACAGAGCCTTGTTAATGTTGAATTGTTAGTAGGTCTGTTGGACCCTGGAGCAGCTAAGAACAGACCAGGGATTAATGAAAACTGGATACCCCACTGGAGTGAATCCATAGAATCAGCCTAGAAGCATCTAAGTTACAGCTCTAAAAATATTAACCTCCACCGTGGTAGGTCAATGGTTAAAACCCATAGGGACCTAGTTTGAATATGCAGAGGCCACGTGTACAGCCGACTGGATTAGAAAGACACTTTAAACAGCACTACAGTAGTAGTTTATTGGTTCTTCTCGTGATGGGATAGGATCTCCTGTATTGGGCAAGCTATTAGATTAATAAGTGGAGGGGAAGGAGATAGATGTTTAGTAGTTTACGATTTTTGCCTCAGGGTGTTGACAGGCCCAAACAGGACAGTCTTCACAAGAGGTCTTACTTAAACTTTACCGGGTGCCAGGAGAGAAGGGGCTAAATAAGGGAGGATCTGAAGGCCTTTTTGAAAAGTTGTGTGACTCGAGAAGGGCTTGAAACAGCAAGGGCGTGATCTTGAGGGCAGGAAAGAGTAAAGGAAGTGGGTCATGTCTTATAAGTCCAGTTCCACTAAGGCAAAGCTATACTGGTAGCAAAACAAATCTGTAAGTGGAAATAAAACAAATAACAGAAAAGCCACACTGGTGAGAAACAAATGGAGAGAAAAGTCCCCACAGAGTAGTGAGGCTTCGCAGATGCTGCTGCTAAACAGAAAAAGACTCCTTATCGCTAAATATACAGTTTGCAACTATATTTGGCTTGTATTTGAGTGCAGCATCAGATTAACAGTTGGTGCTGACTGATCACCTGTGTGCGCAGGTAGGCTGGTTGCACTTTCAGCAGCAATCACACAAAGTGTGTGTGGGTGGTAGTAGAGAGAACAAACCTCTTTTGGCCTGTTCGAAGTATGCCGGTTAGGCAATTGCCTTCGTGGCTGTGGGGATATGGATGTGACAGTCGGCGAAACCTGTGAGGGAGTTCCCTTTACGGACTAGGTGGTCTCACACACACTAGTGATGTCATGCTTCATCATATGGCCACCTAGCCCCACCCAAAGAAGATAGTACTACCTGGGCGGACTCAACCTCGTAGTGAAAGGAACTTCAGAGGGAGTGCTGAAATTTTGTCTAGCTGGATTTTAAAAGGGATCCAGATAGAGTGGTGATAGATAAAATTACCTTACAAATCACCTGTTGGGTTCGGAAATTTAATATCGGTGTTTGTAGGTAACAATAAAAACAGGGATGGAGACGCCTTTGGGTATAATGACTCAAGGAGTCTAAAAATTGGGGACCAACATGTTTCTTCCCATGCTTAGAGCCATAACGGTCTGGGGCATTCATCAAGGTCGTCTCCCTAGAAGTGAAGAGCATCATTATATGCTCGTTGGTAAAGGTGTTTAAAAGGAAGAGGGCCTACCTGAATATGTTAAAGGGGTATGGCCTTTAAAAGAAAGAGTATAAAAATCAAAAGATGTGAAATCTCTGTGCCACTGCACTCCAAACTACAGCACACTAAGGGTGACAAAATCATGCCATGGACACTACACACATGCATGCAAGGGTGGGGGAAACCTGCTTGATTGTCTTACCCTGTATGAACAAGGCGAATAGCCTCTGGTCTCGGAACTGACAGAGTGGGGTTGCCCCTTGTAGTCACACTCTATTTGGGAAACAGGGATACAATTGGGCTACGGAAGGTAAAGTTTAGAATAAAGCTGGATGGAAAAAGGCTTAGTTCAATGGAGGAGGTAGAAACTGCATTGCAATAAAACTATAGCAATCTGCTACAAGGGGGTAAATAAGAATAATCCTGTAGTATGAAAAGACAAGCACTAGACAACCATGCAGGAGTACTTATCTTAAAGAAGATCAAAGGTGGGCCTACATAGGGGGGGGACTGACTTACTACTCCAAAGGAAGCAACACAATAGTGCACCTTTGAGGTCCGTGTCCTAGCTGCTTGCTCAATGGAGCCTGGGAGTGGTGCGCTATAAGTAGTGAAGCCCAGGGGGTTCGTTAATACCAATTAACCTCACATGTGCCCCTGCGTTCGGGCACCGTTGTTATCAGACTTCCGGTGCTGGGAACGCGAGTATCAGCTGACTGGCAGGCCGGAAGGAAATGTCCAAGAGACGCTGTGCATCTATCCAGGCCTCTGACTGCTGGGAAATGTAGTCCCAGCTGTCGGAGGGCCGTTTGTGTAGAGGTTGCTAAGGCAACCAAGATCCATGCTGAGGCTCCTAGGAGCTGCTGCTCCCGATGGTGCAATACAGAGTACTGGGTTCTTCCCCGAGTAGGGGAGCCTTAAGCCCACAACTCTTGGGAGCTGAAGAAGAAAAGAAATAAAGGGGGGGCGGAGCAAAAGGAGTGGAAGAAGGGGAAGAGACAATTGGCAAAGAAAAAAAGAAGGGGAAGAGACAGAGACACAGAGGGAAAGAGAGGGGTAAACGAAAGGGGGAGGGGAGGAAGGAGAAAAACAACAAGAGCGGGGGAAGGGGCGGGGGTGTGACAAATGGAAAAAGGTGGAATAAAGAGGAAGATGGAAAGAAGAGAAGGACAAATTGAGAGAGCGGGAAGAGGAAAGAGAAGGAGCGGGGTCAAGGCAGGGGATGTGGAGGAAGGAGAGCGATGAGTGAGGGAAAGGAAGGAAGAGGGAAAGAAAAGGAAGAAAAGAGTGAGGAAAGAGTGAAGAGAAAAGTGAAATGAAAAGAAAGAG
Organism: Pleurodeles waltl; assembly: GCF_031143425.1. Lineage (NCBI taxonomy): Eukaryota > Metazoa > Chordata > Amphibia > Caudata > Salamandridae > Pleurodeles > Pleurodeles waltl. Next base: position 252,742,710 of record NC_090448.1, on the reverse strand, counting down.
GGGGAAAAAAACAGGAAGAGAGGAAGAAACAGACAAGGAGAAGGAAAAAGGGGGTTATACTTTTAGAGAGGAAGAGAAGGAGGTATTAGTGACGGTCGGACCTACAGGAATGACCATTGGATATTATCGTTGAGTCCTGTGGTGTCAGTGTGCAGCCTCTATACCCATCTCTGTTCTTAGTATAGGAGTTTTTGTTTCATGCTTGTAGTCAGATTGCTGAGTTTGTCTACGACATACCACTCCATGTCGTCGGGAGCATGATTGCTTTGAATGTAATGTTCCGTTGGACGGGTTGCATCCCGTCGGCATCTGATGGTACTTCGGGGCTCGCATATGCGTGTACCCACTCTCCAGGCTGTCATGCCGATGTACAAGAGTTGACAAGGGCATTTTATCATATAAATTACGTTTTTGCTGTTGCAGTTTGTGAGTGACCTCAATTCCCAGGGGGTCTGCAGACCAAGTTCTAATTTGGTAGTCTTTTTAGTGAACCGGCACATACTACAGTTGCCATAGGGGGAGTGACCCGTGGGGGGCGGTAGGTGCCATAAAGTGATTTGTTTACAGGGGTCCTATCACGTGGACGTTTTTGGAGTACCATGTCTCGGATGCTTTCTGCTTTTTTTAAGGCATTGAGCGGGAGGTCAAAAGGTAATCCTCCGGATGTTAAGATCTTCCAATCTTCCTTGATTATCTTTTTGACTGTATAGGACAATGGATTGAAGGTGGTTACACATATTAAGCTGTCCTTTTCAGCTCGTACTGCTGGTTGCAGTAACATGTCCCTGTGACTGAAACAAGCTCTTTTTTCGGCTCTTCTTATAAGATTGGTCCGGTAGTCTTTTGCCCGAAATTTTTTCGTAAGTTTCTTGGCATGTTTAGTGTAGTCTGACAATTCTGAGCAGTTACGTCTTAGGTGAAGGAATTGACCTACTGGCAGGTTCTCAGAGAGAGCGTGGTTGGAAGCTATGGAATTGGAGCAAGTTATTCCTGACCTGTTGTTTCATAGAAGACTTCCGTCTTGAGGAAGCCATCCTTTTCGGATATAAGAAGATCAAGGAAGGAGAGTTCTGTGTCAACTGTAGTTGATGTAAATCTCAGAAAAGGATTTAAAGCGTTTAGCAATTCCACAAGCGTTATCGCGTCTTCTCTCGTGCCTGTCCAGATCAAGAGGACATCATCGATGTAATGTTTCCATAACCTAATTTGGTCATAGTATGGATTCTCTTCATTAAGGACAAATTGTTTCTCAAAGTGGTCTATGTAAAGACATGCCAGAATTGGGGCAAAAGTACTGCCTATCGATGTTCTGTGTATTTGAAGATAGTAGTTGTTAAATTAACAAAATTTTCTTGTGAGTGCTGTGTGTGCTAGGTCTAGAATAAACTCAGGAGGGGTCATGGAGTTCCAGGCACTATTTCTGAAAAGATCACACATCACCTCCAGTGTGGCTTCCTGAGGAATGTTGGTATACAACGACTCAACATCCAGGGTTATCAAGTGTTCTTTTTCTTTACTAAATTCCAGACCATCAAGCCGATTAAGTACATCTTTTGTGTCCTTTATGTATGTTGGTATCTGCTTCACAAATGGTTGTAAGAACCGGTCGCAAAATTGTGAGAGAGGCTCTAGAATAGACCCGATCCTGGATACTATTGGTCTCCTTTATGCATTTTGGGTAATATTTAGAAGTAAGGTGTTTTAGGGTTCTCTTGTTTTAGGAAGGCTGCCTCGTGTTTGGTGAGCCATCCATTGTCTAAACCTTTCGATATTAGGGAGGCTATTTCCTCTTGGATCTTATTGGTGGGGTCTCTCGAGAGTTTTTTATAATGGTGAGTGTTCTCCAACAGGTGTGAACACTCCTCATTGTACAATACGGTCGGCATTAACACCGTGTCACCCCCTTTGTCTGCCGGTTTAATAGATATCAAGGGGTCCATGGTGAGATCCCGTTGAGCTGTTAGTTCCTGAGTGCTTATATTCTGGAATATGTCTGAGGGAGTCTCTCGTAAGTTGTCGATTTTCCATCTAACTGATTTCTCAAAGGCCAGCACCTCCGGTGGCATTTGATTACTGGAGGGGGTGAATTTGGATTTGGGACGTAGCCCTGTGTTCTTATCTAGTCCAGTACTAGTAATAGGATGCTCTGTAAAGTAGGTCTTAAGTCTGATTTTCCGGAAAAACTCTGCCAACTCAATTATCAGTTTGAAGATGTCTGGTTTGGGTGTGGGGACAAAGCTGAGGCCCTTCTCCAGGGCTTTTAGTTTGTTGTCCTTTAGCATCCTTTGGCTAAGGTTAATTACTGTGGTTGACTTGTTTGTCAGATCTTGCTTGTGCTGGGGGTTTTGGTTTCTGTTAGTTCTTCCCGTGGTCTCCAGTTGGTCTCCAGATGACCACCTTCTTCTTGCCTCTCCCTCTTCCCTAGCCTTTTTCTAAAAAAGGAATATTGTGATAGGGCCAGGGTGCGACTGGTTGTGATTAAATTGGGGGTTGGAAGTGAGTGGGGCGCCTGGAATGTGGAGTCCATCGCCATGGTTGACTGCTCATAGGAGGGAACTGGGGGACCACATGTGGGTGGTTCCATCTATTCCTTTGAGGGCCCCACCGACCACGTCTGAGGCGTGATGTTTGTGCGGGGTCAGTGTCTGACTCAGAGCTCGTGTATCCTCCTGAGGATGTATCGGAGGGATTAGAGATTTTGGGGACATAATCTTCCCTGGTATATGGATATATTCTTTCAAGTGAGAATTTTTGCAGGTCTTTTTGGAATTTTTAAATTTTGCGATGTCAAATAATCTCTAAATTTGTTAATGACCTTATTTGATTCTTCTAACTTTTTCTTAAAGGATGCTGTTGTCAGATCTGTTTTGAGGGTATTTTCAGCAGTCTTTATCTGGATTTCCAGGGCCTCATATAATCTGGTTGCTGTCTTGATAATCAAGATCAGCCAGTCTCGCGTACATTTCCAGGCAATCATGGACCAATCTTTCCTGAACTCCCGGTCTTCCAAAAAGACATGGGGTTCAGTGGTCACGATCAGCCCGTTAGGTGCCGAATTGTTCCACAAGTACTCTGTCAGGACTGCTCCATGGAGGATGGTTTTCACCTGTGTCCTTTTTAGTTCTATTAGGGTGTCCCAGTCGCCTATTTGAGCTATTGTTTTAGAAATTGTAGAGTCTCCTAACAGGGATGGTGCTGAGAGGATGGCCTGGACCTCTTCCTCATCGTAAGCAATCCCTTCCGCCATGATTGAAAGTCTACTTAGCCAATTATGTTATTGTATTTAACTAAGTCTGCCCGTCAGGGTGATTATTGTAAGACAGGCTGGTTGCACTTTCAGCTTCACATTCCCTGTTTCTATAGCAAATGGGAGTACTAGATCTTTGAGTTTGATTGATAAAAATCATTTGAAAGTTCATGCAATTATATACGTTTTGCTAGATAAAACATCTGTTCTTTGGACTGCAAGTAAAACTTTTTAGGGGTATGTGTGTTGAGTTGAATTTAGTGGAGGTTGATTGAGGACCTGACCATTTCAGGTGCATACTAAGAGAGCTGTAGTCCAAAGCTGTGCCTTCCTTTGTGAGCTACTGCTATGATGCACACTGAAACCAAGTGTGTTTCGGTTATGGGTCAAGGGACTGTTTGACTTCACTCCTTCTAGAGATCTCACACTACAAGCCATGTTAAGAATGGATGGCATTTATGGAGTGTGCCCTAAGTGAATACCTTTACTCACATCATTTTCCACAAAGGGAAGAATTGTATAAATGATCTATAAATACAGTAAATCCGAGGAAAGGGGCAAGTCTGGATCTGTGTGCTCGCATGGCATAGTTGATTTACACGTTCTGTGCATTTAAATGCTGTACATTTTTTCTCACAAGATAGTTAGTGTTTCACTTTGACTTTTTATAGTATACTCAAAGAATCACAGCTCCACACTTATAAGACGCTGTGCATGAGAACGATGAAGTGGAAATTGATCAGACATTGTTAGTTGTCCATTTTCTTCTAGAAATGTGAAATTGTATCTGTTCTATGGATCTGTTCTTTAACACCCTTTTTTTCTCCCCCCTCTGTGTTTAGATTGATAAAAGCCCTGAAGGGCAGTTCACACAACTAATGGCCCTGCCCAAAACCCTGCAGCAAAAGATAACTGCCTTAGTGGACCCTCCGGGAAAGAACCGAGACGTGGAAGAGATCTTACTGCAAGTAGCACAGGATCCAGACTGTGGAGTAGTTGTGGAGCTAGGTATGCTAACAGGAGAAAACCCGTTTAAGTGATCATGCCCGTCTGCCCGACGTATTTTTACTAGTTCCTTAACTTGTACATTGAAAGGGCTTTGGCGCCACCCAGATGCTTATCTGTCTTCCATCTCATCCTAATGCCTTTTTGGTGCGTCATTCCACCTTCTAGGAAGTGTTTCCATTGGAATGCCTGAGGAACTATTTCTCACCAGAAAAGTAGAATCGGGCTTCATACAGTCAAACCGAATATCCTGTATGCCTTCAAGGAAAAAAGCAATCTTTTATTGCTACTTTTACCAGTATTGGACTGGGTTTAATTCTTTCCCATGTTAAAGTAAAATATATTGACTTTGCCAATACTTGTTTTCTGATAGCAGCTGGTGTTTGTATTACACTTTTTTAGTAACATGTCTTATAATAGCTAAGCAGGATTCAAGCTGCTGTGGCTATCTCAATGAACATATGAGACTACACTGGGGCACATACCTCTCTCACATAAAAACCCCATAGTTGTGTTTTTATACCCATAGGATGCCCCTCTTTCCTATAAGACCCGATTACCCCCCATTTGCAGCTACCCAGTAGAATCAACTTAAATGTTGATGGTTTAATTCACTCAGACAATTTCATTTGAAATTGTGCACATTGCAGGTCACATGTAGCAAACGTAATTGTGCTGTATTTATATATCCCTTTCTAAATGTCAAAAACGAATGCAGACAATTTAATTATTTTATGGATTCAAAAGGAACAGTAGGCTACAGAAAGAAATGTGAACAAAAGTGAAAAATATACTTTAACGTAACTGAATCCTACATTAAAGCAGATGGAACCACCCACAGTCCCTGTGTAAATATTTAATTTGTTTCTTTATTAATAGAATTGTCAAAAATAAGTCATTTCATTCTCTGAGATTTAAATCTGTGTGAGTATTAAGTTTTCCAGTATTGATTTGTTACACCCAAAATGTACGCGGAGACCAGCTGTGGCCTGTCCTAATGGGCTGAGGGTCCACGCCCCCTCATTTTTTGGCCACTTAAAAGAATGCCTCTCAAGCTGAGTAAAGGTCAGCCTGATAGATACTCTTTGTTTTCAGGTCAGGTAGCCAGGAGCTAAACATGTGCTAAATGTGCAGGCACCTGGCTGCCAGAGCTCAACTTTGCTGGGCTAAAGAAGTCACAGCTCCTGTGGGCTTTATATCTTCAGCCTGGCAAAGCACCTCAAGGCCCTTCCCCTTGTCACAAAGGGGGGGGGGGGGCGTTCACGGATTGCCTCGGACCTGGGTCCTTCAGTTCTAAGCCCTGAAGTGCCCATAGCTGAGTGTCAGTCACTGACACCTCATCACAAAGTGGGGTGGAGTCAGCAGTCTCACTGACCCCATCCCACTCTTCTCTGACGAATGAGGGACTGTTGCCTTTCCTCACTGCATGATCCTAGCTCAGCCAGTGAGGAAAGGCAGCAGTCCTTCTCTAATGGGATCTCCGAGGCAGAACTGTGCTGGTGAGTATGATTTTATTTTTAATGTTTAGTGCGTGCATGCATGAATATTTGGGAGTGTGTTTGTGTGTGAATGCATGAGGGAGCGCCCAGCTCCCTCCACCCCTATGCCCCCTCCACCACCAGCTGTCCTGCTAAACCTACAGGCCACCACTGTGAGAAACTAAGCTTGTTGGCAAGATCTTCCAGTAACTCCATTTACAAATTAAACAGCACAAGCGACAGGGGGTGTAACCGGCAAGGTGAGCAACAAGAAGGGAATTGGCAGAGCTCCGCCAGCCCCACAGTAATCCTGCTTCATCCTGCACACTACCCTGAATTTTTTGAGCTCCACGTCGAATCCTACAAGCTCCCTCCCTCCATCTGGGTGGGGGCAGAGAATCAAAAGAGGGGACCAACGGCGGAAACTAAGTCGCAAGAGCGTGAGACCAGAAGTATGGTGTTGGTGAGGAGGGCCCTGGAGAGATGACGTCAGATAGGTCGCCGGAAGAGGTAGGGCTCATGCAGCTGAAGGCAGCCGCCTGCTGTGAAGGGATGCCCGGGAGGACCGAGAGGCCCCTGGCATGTCCCTGCTGCCCTGACCTCACAGCAGTCATGCGGCCATAACACTGGGGCCCTAATGGATCAGCCTGTGAGCTGCAGGGATGCAGCAGCCAAAGCCACTGTGGGTGCCCCTGATTAGAGGTAGTACTGGAAGCAGTACTACCTCTCTCCTGTTGCCACAGCTCTTGGCAACAGGAGAGAGGATGCCTGCGCCGGTGCTGACAGTACCACTGGCCGAGAAAGCAAGTCAAACAGGAACAGAGGTGAGGGGCTCGATGATTGGGAGCCTACAGTACTGAGCCATGAGAGAGCGGCCTGCAATGCAGAGCTGGTGCACCGACCAGGTGGTGAGGAGCTGACCTGTCCGAGAGGAGCGGCATGCCGAGTGGGAGCTCACGGGAACTGAAGCTTCCCTTTTTGTGATCTACTTGCCCTGGGCCCGAGACAGGCATGCAGACATTCTGCAGGGGCTTGTAGGACCCATCTGTGCCAGACATTGAGTCATCGAAATGCGGCGGCCCCAGTCGGGGGTCGTGCAGGCTGAGAGCTGTGGAAAGTGGATTTGCAGCAGAGAGATCAGTCTTCTTCAAACCCCATTGTGGTGGCTGGGGCTTGGTGGGGTGATGACCTATTGGTCAATGCACAGTGGGGGAACTGCTCGCTGAGGGACTGTGGTGAGCAAAATGACCTAAGGCCTGGTCTCTAGCACCCCTGCCTGGCCCTACCCTGAAAGTGCATGATGGAGATCCTGATCAGGAGAGGCTGTGAGGTCTAAGGGCAGGTGCAGAGTCCTTATGGGACAAGGACAGGGGAGTGAAACCTCAATGGCATAACATCACGCAGGATGCCACGGCCCACACACAGAGGTCCATGAGGCAGATAAATTCCCAATGCTGCAGGGAGTTGAGGAGGCTGAGGGGGAGCCCTCCAGGGCAGATCTTCTGGAGGCCATTTGTGGGTCGTGTCACAAATAAAGGCAGTTTCGATCGATGTGATCCTGCTGAGGACTGATTTGTGGAAGATGATGGCTGAATACAAGCTGTGGAAGGCACAGTGTCAGACCTACAGAAGGGGGTTTAAAAAAAACTGAAAACGCAACTGTCAAAACAAACATCAGCTGTGCTTGTATTGGAAGACACAGCAGAGGAAGCAGGGAACCGCTCCTGCTCCAAGAACCTAGGTTTCATTGACTTCCTGGAGCAGGCAGATGAAAGTGACACAGAGAGCTATCTATCTAGAGGGTTCAAGAAGTGATGTGGCCGGAAGGACTGACAAAACTATCTGCTGTGTAGCGTACACAATTACCCATCAGGGTGCGAGAGGTGGTGTTACACCTGGTGAGTCCTACAGTTGGATGAAAGTTGAGGGCTGCCCTTGCGGGAGGAGTGAGAGTGACCCCCCCAGGATGATGGCTAAACCCCCTCACTATATGCACCATTCGCATAATACAAGAACTGTCCCAATCCCATCTAAAACAGCTCCTGGACCTGAGCAAATGAGAAAAATCTGTTGTTTGAATACAGGTATCCCTCTCTCACACCCCACCTCCCTCCATTTCCCATACAATCTGTCATGATTCAGGGCAGTGAATGGTTTCAGTATGCATGGAGACTGATCATCCGCAAACAGTGCCCTTTGAAGGACCCTGCTCAGTGCCACACATCTGCTATCAGGCACATTAAGTATGGGAGCTCTGTCGGGACTCCCTTCATGAGCAGTTCTGGGAGGTGTATGGATTGTGCAACTCGGCTAGAGTAGGCTTACCAAGTTAGAATTGTTGTTAAACCAACTCACAGCCTGCTGAAGCTTGATCGATGAGGAGTATAAAAATAGGGTTGGTACACCCAACCCTCCTCCCTCCCAGGAAAATTTAAGTCCCTCCAGCTGTACTTGGCTTCTCTTTCCAGCACATACCAATATGCGTAAAAGCCTTCCTGGGTGCGGGTACCAGGTAGTAGAGATTTGTTGGACAGGGAAGTTACGCGGACACGTACCGGTGAGCACAAGGGAGTGTTTTGCATCAGCCATAGATGACAGACAGGGTGGGAGTCCCATCCCTATGGCCAAGAGACCTCCTGCTGGTGGCGCTGCAGGGAGTATATCTTCCCACTAACCAGAAAACTAGTTACTCGAAATGTCCGGTCCTGAATGATTACTTTAAGCATCATAGAAGATGCTCCTATCTTCGCAGATACAAAGTACAGATTGTGATTCTACAGTAGACCCATTCACTCCGGGCAGGGGCAAAAAAGCTAGGAGAGGCCACAAGTATGTGGCTACATCCTCAAATTATGTCCTTAGAGTGGTGACCTATCCAGCTGTGGAGTCCTGTTAATAGAACGGGCAATCCTGATAGATCCACTGGACTGCTTCATAATGGTAGTGGGGGGGCAGTTTTCATACCTTCCTGGTTAATATCTATGCCTTAAATGTATATGATAAAGCTTTCTTTGTTGCTTTGATTCGAGCCATTGCTACCTACATGAAAATACATGTCACATGGGAGGGGGACATTAATTGCATCCAGGTCTGGCAGACAGATAAACCCCCTGCCAAATCCACACAAAGGAAGACCTCCAACTGCTGGACATTTGGATACTATCTTGAGTAGCCATGCACTCTGACAAATCTCTTTACATTTACACCAGCATATGGAGGAAAGTGCATACTCTTAGTGTTCCCATATTCATGGCAGTAAGAGCCAGATAGATTATATTCTTGTGCAAAGTGTGGATGTGGATGCCTATGAGTCCTTGGTCTATCTTAAAAGGTATCTATCGGATCATTCCCAGCAGATGGTGACACTGGAGACTGGTTGGAATAGGCCTAGGATCCCACTGTAGAATTTGCCGGTAGAGGCCGAGATGAATGAGCAATTTTGGGCTCAAATCTGGGAGTATACAATAGCATTTTTTCAGCAACCTGCTAGTATGTAGGGAAGTATAGGTGTGGAATGGGAAGCCTACAAGGTGGCACTGAGAGGGGAGTGCATAACTTTATGGAGTGCGTGAGCAACTCAAATATGAGTTAACCGACCTGGAATATCGGCAGCCCAGGGCCAGGTGGGAACGGACCCAGTGAAGCTCCAGCCTCACCTAGAAATAGACCAGTGGGAGAGTCATGGACTATTCTACAGAAGTACACCCGCACACGATACACATAACAACTCTTTAGTGAAGCTAACAAACCAGGAACATTGCTTGCATGTCTCCTGAAACGAGAGAAGCCTCGCACAAATTTTGTCTCTGCAAGGGCCTGATGACTCTGACATAGTGGATCAGGACCTGTTCAGAGTACCTGAAGTTGGGGTTTGCTGAGACCCAGAGCATCATGCATGACGTCCTGAACCAATATTTGGCGGAGTCACCCTTGCCAAGGCTATCAGGGGAAAACCGCTAATCATTGAACTGAATGCGTTGAAAGAGACATTAGAAGTGGCCCCATGGGGTAAAATGCAAGGTACAGGTGGGTTCCTAGTGGAACTGTATCAGGCTGCATGGCTCTAGAGCGACTGCTGGAGGTTTTCCGGAAGCCAGAAGCCTGAAAGTACTCCTTCTTTCCATTAGACGGGGAGACCTGAAAGTCCTCCCTCTTTCCATGAGAGAGGCAACAGTGATCCTTATTCCCAAGAAAAGGAAGGATCCTCAAGATGTAACCTCCTGAAGACCTTGCTGAGTGCTAAATGCAGACGTAAAGTGGATGTGCAAGGTCCTGACAAACAGATTGCTGTGGGTGGTAGGGACATTAGTACAAATGGATCAGACAGGAATTATTCCTGGGTGTAGCACAATGTTCATCATTCAGCAACTGAACCATGTACTGCGTTCACTTGAGACCTCCGATGGGGACTTTGTGCCGGTAGTGATGGACTTAGAGTGTACCTTCAACACAGTTGGCTGGCAGTATAGCTGGGTGGTGCTGAGGGCGATGGGCTGTGGACCCCCCTTCACCCAGTGACTGGTGCTGCTGTATACTGAACTGGTTGCCAGGGTGCGTGTGTCTTGGATCTGTGGAGTTTGGGTAGATGAACAAGACAGGGTCGCCCCTTGTCCCTGGTATTGTTTGTGCTGGCGTTGGAGCCACTGGTGGGCTAGCTGTGGGCCTGGCTGAATCTCTGGGGAGTCTGTCTGACGGGGACCTGGCTTTGATTGAAATCTACTAAGTAACAATGCACAAGGAGAAAGAAGGATATGGAAAACAGTTACTCAGCTTCCAATGGCAAGTCTATAATCACAAGTGAGTGGGGTCCCAAATAACCTGTGTGTACAGGGAGTCTATTAGGTTTTTTAAGAGACTCTCACCCACCAGAATCAACTAGTGGCATGCTTCATCACTCTGAACACCTAGTGTGTCAGAATGGGCTCAACCTCTGGAAAGTAGGGAGGACTTCTAAGTGTGCTGTTTTTAGTGGGATCTATGTGAGGTATAAGTAAATTTACCTCCGATTCTTTCTTGTTTTTTTGTTTTTTTTTTTGTCTGGAATCAGGGTAAGATTAAAATCAAAGGCAATATAGAGCGGGAGTAACACAGTGATCCTTTACGTCTATAATCAGTCACGGTCTACATGGGTCAGCCACGCTGGGTCATATGGCTTTCATCCAGACCTTAATAAGCAGATTCCTAACTTAGAAATAAGGAATCTAGTCTATTCTGTTTAGGAAAACTGAGGCACACAGTCTAGGGAACTGGAATAGTAGTAGGAAATTGACAGTTTTCGCTACCTGTGTATCTGGGTGGCGAACGGTACACTAGCCCACATTGATCTTAATGAGGGGCGGTTATTAGAGGGTCTGGGATGTTTGGTTGAGTTCTGAAACACCCTGCCTCCCTCGATTATGGGGCGCGTCCTATTGTCTAAAATGGCCAACATGTCTGTATGCACTACAAAATGCCATGTGCCCGGAACCTTGCAGCACATTTGTCCAGCTAGACAGGCTTTTGCACACATTGGTATGGGCAGGAAAGAGAAGCTGAGTACAGCTAGGGGGTCTTAAGCCTCCCTGGGAGGGTTGTGTATACCCAACCTATTTTTATACTACTCGTCGACCCAGCTCCAGCATGCTGTTAGTTGGTTTACAACAATTCTAACTGGATAAGCCTCTTCTAGCGGGCCTGCACAAACCATACACCCTCCCTGAACTGCTCATGATTGTGAATGGAGTCCCAACAGAGCTCTTGTCCTTAATGCACCCAATGGCAGAGATGTGGGTCAGAGTGGCCTGCAGGGTCCTTCAAAGGGCACCATTTGGAGACAGTCATCCTCTATACATATTGAAACAATTCACTGCCCTGGATCGCAACAGATCATATGGGAAATGGAGGGAGGTGGGGTGTGAGAGTGGGAGACCTTTGTTCAAACAACAGATTTTTCTCATTTGTTGAGGTCCAGAAGCTGTTTTATCTGGGATTGGGACAGTTCATGTGTGCACTTGGTGCAAGTAGTGAGGGGGGTTTGGCCCTCCTTCCCTGTACATGCTGTGGCAAAGCAGTTCCTGAGGTTGGCTGGGTGCTGGTGAGTTGTTCATGCAGTAGTGCAGGATAGAGCAGAATCTATAGACAGGGAACATTGGAGTGTGGAGTGCCCTGAGGAGTTTACTGGGGCAGAATGGAGAAGAGCCTGCGAACACTTTCTACAGGTCTCCCCTAACACCAGATTCAATCTCACACAATTACATTATCTACAAAGGACTTATCTAACACTGGCCAGGCTGACAAGGATGTACTCAGACAGCCCAGCGGCCTGTGGCAGATGTGGTCTCCTCATTTCTGGGTAGGAATTCTCAATTTGAAGCTGTTCCCTTACTTCTCACTAGCACATTCATCTGGTGTTGCACATGTTTAGATATAAAACTGCTATAGCTGTCCATTCTCTTTCCTCCAACCTCTTGTTTTAGTTGATGAATCACCTCAATTGCTGTCTTGAGTTTTAGTAGAATGAGAGGTTATCGTCAGTATTTGAAATCCTAGAAAGGTTATGCTGCATCAGAAAGATCTTGGGAGATGGTTGGCTTTGTTCTTATCCCCAAGTTCGTAACCAAGTTTTATTGCAGTTTTTCCAATAAAGGGATGGTCACACAAAGGATGGGTATGACCGTGAAGCTTACTGGATTGTGGAGACTTCATACACTTCTGGGGTATAGTAGCATCAGTAGTACACAAACATTTCATATAGTCACTAATGTGTCTGGCAACTCCCTATTTTGCAGAGGTTTCCTGCTCTAAGTACTAGTTTGGACACAGACCTTTGATGTTCTACACATTTGTTTTATTCTTCCTTCCTCTGTTTCTTGGTTTGTTTTCCTTGCATTCCTCCATTCTGCAGGGGGTTGTTGTGACTCTGTCTAGAGTCCGAACACAAACTCCACTCTTTCTCAGACAAGAGGTATTCTCGTCGTCCTGATAGCTCCTCAGAGCAACCATTGGGTAATGAATGGTAAGCACCACTTTTCCTGTTTGTATGTGAAATTATCTACCAGCACTGTATCTGTCATAAACGTATCTTGTAGTGCATGTTTGAAGTCTTTACACCAGACATGTAATATTAGGTCTATGGGCTTGCATCTGTCGAAAAGAGGACTGACAATTAGTATCCTTTTATCTTCCCTCTCTTTCTGTGTCTGGCAGCATCAGTGACCACTGACCTGTGAAGAACTTGGAGAGTACCTTACAATTCACAAATTTGCTCAGTTAATCCTCCCAAAAACTTTCCTGTTGAGATGCTCCTACTTTTTGAGGAGGTTCACTATTCTGATGTTATTACATCTGTAGCGTTTTCCGTATCTTCATGTCTCCTGTATCTTCAGCTCGCAACTCCAAAAACCACACCTGCTCCTAAAGATGGTGTAGTCCCAGTACAGCAGGCTCCGGAATAGGCAAATAACACCTGTCGCTTAAGCCTTGTCCAGCAGCTTGTGATCCACCCTGAGTAGTCCCACATCCATATTCATTATACCTTCCAAAGCAGAGTGAGTGTCCTGAATCATCTACAGGATATAGTCAAACATGTTAAGTATCTCCACTGTATCAGCTGGTCTATTCATTCCTAACTGTGACTAGGGGCCCAGAACATCGGGCAGCTCAGGGCAGTAAATTTTGGTGGCCAAGCCTCAGTTTCTTCATGATGAGAGAGTGATGGCACAGGAGGGCTTTATAAGACCCAGGATGGCAGCAAAATTGTTGCAGCCAGTATCCTCTATCTGTGCCCCCTGACCGCTTGACTGTTCACTCATAGGTTTAGAAAACAATGATCGCTGAATGGAAAGAATGACTCAAGGTCCAGTGATAGGGCACCTCACAGGCCACTTTTCCTTGGTAACCCTTTACTGTCCTAGTCCACATTGAGCAGTCAAAGAAGGATGGAGCAGACCTTTGTGAATATACTCCCTAAGAGTGGCAGGGGTGGGAATAGAGGCCAGCATGTGGTAATGCGGCAACAGCAGTGGACTGATGTATTGCCCCAGTCCTCCATACAAATCATCAAATGTACTTTGCCAACAGTGGAAGTGGAGGAACCTTTCACTCACAAGTCGCAGAATGTCAAAACAGTCTGAGTGGGTCCCTCCAATCCAGCGGCCTCGGCTGAACCATGTCCGTGGGCAGCCTTCACCCACCCACACTCTAGTGTTCCCCACCACTGACCTCTCTGATGCTGACCGCTCCAGGTCTGGGAACACTCAGACGGCAGGATAAATTACTTGCTAGGTTAGCGAGTTGCAGGCTACCATTTTACAGACACAGGTGGCACATTATTGAGGATTCCTGTTGGTCCTCGTAGTGGCAGTCACCACCTCAACATGCAGGGTAGCTTCCCTTGTCAGGTTCATCTCACATCACAGCACTTCATACAGTATTTCTGGCCACATCAGGGGAGAGCTGTGCATTGGTTGCAGAGCTTGAGAGTAGTGTTCTGCATATTTGCAATGACCAGCCACAAGCCCCTTTATTTAATCATTGTTTTATATAGTACTCCTTCATCATTACTAGTAGTAGGGCACTTTACGTAGAAACTAGTTGAACTAACATAAGATATAAGAAACATACTAGATAAAAAATACATGGAAATAATGAACTATATTAGGAAGATCTCAACTGAAGAAATAGTCCAGAAGAGTTCTTTATTGAGATGCTGTAGAAATTGAGTTAGGGTGATAAGGAAACAATAGTAGTTCAAAAACTGATAGATTGAACCAGTGGGTTGCAGGTGGTTTTTGAAGGGTGAGTTTTAATTTTATGCCAGTAGGCAAGATGAACAGATGGTCGTATATGGCAAAGACATCTTGCAGGGAAATGTGGGATATAGAATTGTCACTTGCAACCTCATGCATGGCATGATAGCCAAGGCAGTGAATTTTACAAAGGATCTTTGAAAAAAAGCACCCATGCGGGGCTATCTCCTAGATTAGGATTTCATAAATTGTGCAGACTGGCTTAGAGATTATTGGAAAGTCTGGATGCCACTTTCTTAACCAACAGCATTTGTCCTGATACCAATTTATGTTGCCTCAAATGAAGAACATTTTCGTAGTAGAGGGGAGTGGTATTTGTGGCAGAATCGACCATCATTCACAGTCTACAGCTGATAAAAACAGGAGGAATTCAATCCCTTAATATGGAATTCCTTTTAAAGTTTACTACTAATCTTGAAACTAATTTATTTTTCACTGATAGGACTGTTGTCCATCAAATTAGGATAAAAAGAGAGAACCAGTGACTTATCAGAGACAATCATTGACTTAGGGTTAAGTACCAAATATACTTGTTAAACTGTCTATGCACCCATAGTTCTTTCTATGTAGTGTAAAAGTATTCCCTGAAAATGCTCTTTACCTTATTCGTGGAATGGGAAATGTGCTTTGAATTGTAGATTCTTTTTTTTTTTTAGGAGACAGTTTGTGGCAACTAATCTTATCCAATAGGTAATCTCTTCTGAAAAAATGACGCCAGTTTTGTTCTGCAGATTTGAATAAATGAATTAGGGAAGTTGATTTTTGGAATGCATTAAGATCTGCAGGTAAGGAAAAAATATTGAAAATAACTGCATTAGGATAATTAAACTGCAAAGTAGAAGCAAGCAGATTGCTTTATGAAGAAAATAAAACTTCATATAATTGCTGGTCCCTTCATGGCAGTTTGATACTGCAAACTTTATTAGGTCATGTTAATGTATATCATATTAGATGGCATTGTTGTCTGGTTAAATTAAAATTGCAAACAAAGAAATGTAAATAGCCTATAAAGATTCAAACATAAGGCACCAGTTGACTATATCCCAATATTTCAACATTCTAGAGAAAATTCTTAGAGCATTCTTAATCATAAAAGCTCTGGTATCATCGGCCCTAGTACCCAAAGTCAAGTGAGAGACCACTGATTTGATTAATTAAGAGTACATCAGAAATAGGTGGACAGCATGCCACCAAGACAACATAGGTAAATAGGTAAATGAAGACTAAATGCACATGGTGCTCAAGAAGAGGGAGAATTAAAGCAAACCCCAACTATCAAGCTTTATTCTCCACGTACAAAATATACACCAGGAAATAAAAAAAATAAATAATTAACAACCAATTATAAAATAAATGGTGAAATGCAGAATGTGTAAGAAAGGAATGTCTTCCTCAATTTTCTAAGAAAATAAAGGGGACACATCAGAGTTAAAAATTCTGGGGCGGCTGAGTGGCCCTCTAGATTTGTGACTAAATTAAGGTGCACAAGCAACTTTGTTGTTGTGTCCCTCTAATGCGTTTTTGTCAAGAGTAACAAAGTATTTTCCAAGATGGCTATTTTCTGAGCACTGTTTGACTGCCATTTAAATCAGTTAGTCTAGGTCGTACTTCCCTCTTCACATATGATCATTTTACCTAAGAAAGAATGTTCTTTACTTCACAAAACTGCTGTGTTAGGCTGCAGGAAAAATTTGGGACTTCACAATGTCAGCACTTTTCGTAACAGAGTTCTGTAGGACCTTGGAGTTGTCAATCACTTGTGAGAGAGATTTAGAAAATTTGACTATATGGTTATTTGTGTAGCACTTTCCATACCCCCTGTGAGGCCTAATGTGCTTTCTGATTATTTCACAAGTATCTTTTCTGTGTGTATCCTTTATATAGGGGGTCATTTCTCATGAGGTTACTGAAGCGCTTTGACTTTCATTGAGTTCCTGGTCACCCATCAGGGCATGACTGAAAGTGTGGTAGTTGCAGTTAGAACAGTATAGGAAATTTGTTGTAATGCATGTGGTTTGTAGATAGATAGAAATATACAGTTGGCTTTCTGGGACATAAGCATAAGTGTTGTAAAGTAGTGTAAAGATAGACGTAGCAGCACGTGCGGGTACTTGCGTTTTGTGTAGTGATTGGGTTAAGCTATTTGTGGTGTTTGTAGGTTCCATGGGTTGAACCTTGAATTGATTGAGTGGTAAACCATTCAATAATTGGCTTATCCATTGGTGTTCTTGTCAAAACCTCTCCAAGACATTCGCTCCAAGCTAGTAAGATTTCGATCAGTGTAGTCCATGGTGGCACTTTAAGCAGTGTTATCCATTTGAGATGTCATGCCTTATCTCAGTAAGAAACATGTTTTTATTGCTTTGTGAATTTGGGGTGGTTGCAGATTGTCCTTATTTTCTAGGTATTCTGTAGTTTTCATGTTTGTACTGAGAACAAGCTACAACATATCTAGAGAAGTGGTTCATAATCTATAGTCCAGGGACCCATGGGGTTCTGCAGAGCCTACTTAGGAGGTCTGCAAAGCCTACTCAGGGGGTCCGCAACATATAAGACGATTAAATAATATTCACATATAAATAAAGTGGTTGTAAATGAAGAAGCTGTTGAAAAATTAAAAACGTTTGTAAATGTGAAGGAATCTTAAATTGTAGGCTAAAAATTAATTTACTATTGTCATGTTGATTTGTGGGAGCAGTGCAACCATCAAATAGAATATAGTAGGGACAATGAGTGGCCTCAGTTGAATTTAGAAAAGCTCCAATCTTCCTATTAAAATTAAGATTTTTAATATTTGTGAAATAAATCAAATATTCCATCCTCTGTATATTTGTTTGATGAATGTTTGTTTTTGTATTTATGTGTGTTGTTTTGTAGTTCAAATAGTCGGAAATGGCTTAGGCTGTGTTCTTTGGCTTCCAGTTGTGACTTGGAGGCGGGGATCTCCTGATTCCAATAATGATTGAATGGTGGTCCCCGGATTCCAGAAATGATTAGGTAGGGGTCCACAGAAGTCAAAAGGTTAAGAACCACTGATTTAGATTCTTCTTAAAAAGAGACAGTTAGTAGTTGTGCTGCTCCTGATTTGAGGTTTCGCTTTTGAATGTAGAGTGTGAATTTGACTTGCAAAAAATATTTGTTCCAGGGCTGTATATTGCCTTGTGGGCAAAGCAGTGAGCTTTAAAGTATGTTAGAACATTAGAATGTTGGGAGCTCCATTGGAGACAATAGAGTGCTCGGGGAGTTTATTGGCTGGTAAAAGCCTGGAGCGTCAACATTCTGTGAACAAAGGCCTTAAGGGGCCTAAGGGGATTTCAATCCCTCTTGGGCTCCATGGGGCCTTTGTTTTATTTATTTGAGAATTCTGCCCTCTAGTAGCAAAATCTTCTAATAGCCTTAAAACCCTTCGTAGCTGGGCTACAATATACATTTTCCAAATAATTTATGACGGAAAGTCTTAATTTTATTAAAGACATGGAGGCGAGTATTATGCTTACTTTTCCTGCTTTAATATCAATAGCAGCAGCAGTCAAGAATAATAACCAATCCCAGAAGGATAGCAGAACAAGCTCCCAATGGGAGATAAAGAGTTAAAACAAACCAATCGGAATGCGATGCACATAAAGAAATACCCAACTTGACTGCAAGCAGCCCTCTTTTCTTCTGCGAGAAAGTCATTAATAAAATTGAAATAATGGAAATATACAAGCAATTATACAAATAGCTAAAATTAGAGAGAACGCTTCCTGGAACCAGTCCAAAACCAGAGTATAGTCCAATTTGAGGAGAGAACAATGGTAGAGATCCATAGTTGTTGTAGTAGTAATAGGCCTCTGATCCATGGCGGAAGGTGAGCACTGGATTTTATCCTGAAGTTGTCGCTGGAGCGTTTGTAGAGACTAGAGGGAGGGAAAGAAGAAACAAATTATAGTGGATGAGTGATGGGATAATACTCGCCTCTGTGTCTTTAATAAAATTAAGACTTTCCGTCATAAATTATTTGGAAAATCTACGTTTTATGTCAAGACCGGAGGCTCATATTATGCTTGTTTAAAGCATATCAATCACTAGAGAAGAAGCATTAACAGCGGGTTTGCAATAAAAAATATGAAAGGTAGAATCATTTGACCAATCTGCAGATCTCATAATGTCTTCCAAGCGGGAACCAGCCCAAAAGACTTTAGATGCCATAGCACCTCGGGAAGAATGGGCCCCAAATTTAGAGATATCAATTCCAGCGAGGGACATAATCCATTTGACCCAATGAGCCAAGGTAGGAGAGGAAACTGGTTTAAAGGGTTTTCTGAAGGAAATTAATAGTTGAGAGGTGGAAGACGTTCTGAGATCCGAAGTCTTTTGTTCATAAACTTTTAAACAGTTACCTACACATAACTTAGGTTAGTTGGGAAAGAAGGGATAGAACATTGAGGAGATATTGGTTTTTGTACGTCTAGAACCATTAAACAGTACACCCGTGGGAGTGAAATGCCGAGCAGACACATCTAAAGCTCTAACATCGGAAAGACGCTTAATAGAGACTAAACACAATAGCATTGTTAATTTAGCAGAGAGCATTTTTAGAGATAACAGTTCATTATCTTGCCAAGCTAAAACATTTGTAACACAAGATTAACATTCCATAACACAGAATATTTGGGTAAAGGCGGATTGGAAAATTTTACTCCCTTTAATAGCTGGCAAATGAGAGGATGTTCTCCAACTGGTTTATTATTAATAAAAGGATGATGAAGAGAGATAGCAGAACGATACAAATTGATGGTCCTGTAAGATTTCCGGAACTGGCTTGAGAAGCGAGAAAATGAGCTATTAAGGATAAATCTGCTGAAAAGGGATTACAAGATTTTCCCATACACCAGCTAGACCAGATTGACCAAGCGGACTTGTAAGCTTTAGATGTACCGGGGGCCCAGGAATTGTTGATATAGGTTGAAGCTTCGAGCGAAAATTCTGGATAAGAGGAAGAAGTCCTGACACCTTCCAGGCTGATAGGAGAAGGGATTGATTGAGAATTAGGTTGTGGGAACGACATTGGGGATTGCGAATTATTGATGGGAAGGAGGGAAGAAGGATCGGAAAGTCTATAGATAGTTCGACGAGGGGTGGGAACAAGGCTTGAGACTGCCAAAATGGAACTATTAAGATGATTGTGGCTTTTTGTCGACGTACTTGAGCAAGCACTCTGTTGATCATTATGAATGGAGGGAAGGTATCATTTATTGCATTTGACCAGTTTTGAAGAAAGGCATCGGTTGC
Source organism: Pleurodeles waltl (assembly GCF_031143425.1). Classification (NCBI taxonomy): domain Eukaryota; kingdom Metazoa; phylum Chordata; class Amphibia; order Caudata; family Salamandridae; genus Pleurodeles; species Pleurodeles waltl. Next base: position 252,722,920 of record NC_090448.1, on the reverse strand, counting down.
AAGAGCTTGGAGATCTGGTCTCCAACTGAAGTGGGGAAGTTGAGTATTTAGACGTGACGCAAAGATGTCTGTGTGGAAGGGACCCATTTGCGGTGGATTAGGTTGAAGACGGAAGAATGAAGTTTCCAATCGCTGTAGTCTAAGAGATGAGAATACCAGTCTGCCACTGAATTGAGAGAACTTGGCAAGTGTTCTGCTTGAACTGAGATTTTGCGTTGGAGGCAAAATTCCCAGAAGCTTTTGGCGAATTTGGCTAGAGGTTTGGATCTGGTACAGCCGAGATGATTTATGTATCTGACGGCTGAGAGGATGTCCAAACGAAGAAGGACCGAACAATGAACTTTGTTTTTGGTAAAACTTCTGATCGCAAAGGAGCCTACAAGCATCTCTAAACAATTGATGTGCAATGAAGACTCCTGAGGAGACCATGTGCCTCCAGTTGATATTTGACCACATCATGCGCCCCAAACTGTTAGACTTGCATCTGATTCTAAGACAAGATCTGGGGCTGACGCAAAGATAGTCCTTCCGTTACAGGCTTCCAGATGGTCTAACCACCATTGAAGTTCTGTACGGGATTCTTGATCAAGGAGGATGGAATCTGAATAAGCAAGACCCTTGCATAGGTGTTGAATTTTCAACCTTTGGAGAGCTCGATAATGAAGGGGACCCGGAAAGATCGCATGAATTGAAGAAGAAATAAGACCTAAAATCCTTGCAAGAGACCGAAGGGAGAGAGAAGTCTGCCGTAAAGAGTGGGCTATTTCTGACCAGAAATCCTTGAAATTCTATGGATTGGGATGGCGTTAGAACAGATTTGACTGTGTTGATGAAACCTAGATCTGAAAGAAGGGTAGTAGTGTAGGAAAGTTCAGAGCGGAGGGTGGTGGGATTTTTATGCATGAGAAGGATATCTTCTAGGTAAATGATTAGGCGGAAACCCTGTCCTCTGAGATGGGCTACTACTGGCTTCATTAACTTGGTGAAACACCAAGGAGCTGAGGAAAGACCGAAAGGAAGGCAGGAGAATTGATAGATCTGTTGTTGCCATTGGAACTGGAGAAACTTTCTGTGAGAGTGATGAATAGGTATTGTTAGATAGGCGTCCTGAAGATCTAGCCGTAATAACCCATCGTTCAAAAGGAGAGAATCTCTGAGATGCAGGATTGTCTCCATTTTGAAATGGCGATAAACTACGAATTTATTGAATTTCTTGAGATTTATGACTGGCCTGATCTTTTTGTTTCTCCTGATCACCAGAAATATGGTACTCAGGAAACCCACTTGATGAGGCGGAACCAATTGAATAGCGCATTTGAGAAGAAGGGATTGGATTTAGGAGGAAACCAGACCTGCCATTTCTGTGGAGAATTTTAGAGGGGGGGGGGGGGGGGCGAAAAGGTTGATGAGGGATTTCGCTAAACTCTATTAAATAACCTCTGACTGTATCGAGTATCCAAGGATCTGACGTAATCTCCTTCCACCCGTTGAGAAAGAATTTTAGACGACCCCCTATGGAAAGATGGCCAGAAACAGGGCTTACCTGTGGTAGAATAATTCTTGGGATTACGCTGGTTTCTGCCCCGGAAGCCTCTGGCTCGCTGAGGATAGAACTGTGGTCTGAATTCTTGAGGTTGGGAATTGAAGGAGTCTCTGTAGCCTTGAACTCTGGTGTAGCGGCTGGTAAAGCGACCCCTTCCTCTACCGGCCCTGGCAAAAACACGAGCATTGAAGACTTTCTTGAGCGACTGTTGCGCTTTATCAAGCGACGCAAAGGTAGTGACGTATTTGCCTAATTCCTTAATGAAGGAATCGCCAAACAGAAGACCATCAGCTTTAGGACCTGGGTCCATAACAGCAAGGTTAGCTAACTTAGGGTCCAGTTTGAGTAAAAATCCCTTACGCCGGTCGTGAGTCATTGCTGAGTTTGTGTTACCCAGAAGACAGAACGCTTGTTGGATCCAAAGGGAAAGCTCTTCTGGATCAATTGAATTGTTGTTTAGACGTGCCGACTCTGCCATGTCAAAGATGCGTGCAAGAGGACCTACTACATCTAAGACTTTGTCTTGACAAACTGACCAGGCTGTGTCGACTCCTTTTCGCGGGTCTTTTCCAAATTTTGAGAAAAAAGTTATCATGGATGTATCTATGGAAGGGGTAGCAGTAATGTGTAGAGGTAGCGAAGGTCTGGGGCATTCAGATTTCAGCTTAGCGCGCACTTGCTTGTCGAGAGGTAGGCGCAGTTTTGCGGAAATGTAATTAGCAACATGTTCAGATGGTAGCCACTCAGTGGAATTGGGATGATGAATTAAGAGGGAATCGAACATAGGTATCCCATCAGCATCCAGAAGAATTGAGGAGTCAAAATCTCCTGGCATTGATTTAGCCTTCTTGGCAGGAGGACCGACCCAAAAATCGGAATTACTGGCATCGTCTATGTCTTTATCCGAGTCTATGTCATCCATGTCGTCATCCGTGTCATTTATTTTGTTAATCACTATTTTATGGGTTGAGAGTATATGTTTTGATTTTTGTTTGCTCTTAGTACCCATAGAACTTCCCCCCCCCCTTAGTAGGAGGCCTGTGAGGAACGTCGTCCTCTAACCTGTGTGAGGTAGACTCACTATCCAATAGCGCAGAAACTTTATTATGATTATCTTTAGAAGCTTCCGCGGCTTTGCGCTTTCTGCTTTCCCCCGCAGATAGGGCCAGTTGTGATTGAGTTAAACAGGATGACACAGTGTTTTCTAACTGCTTAGAAATTTTTGACATGGAGGCAGAAACTGCCTTTGCCACGGTAGATTAAATAAATGTATTTACATTTTCAGAAAATATATTGTTGTCATCATTATTTTCATCCTTATTATTTTCAAAAAATTTGGAAAAATCCATTTTAGCGTAGTAGGGGATTTAATCTGGTGAAAACAGGGTTAAAAATAATGGGAGGGAGAAAGGGGCGTGTAAAATGAAACTTCCCTGCCAACAGGAACGTGAGGTATCAGGAAGCCGCGCCCCCAGGAAGTATCTCTAGTTGAAGAACTCCGGTGCGAGCCGAGGCTAAAAATAGCCCAGCACCAATAAATTTGAGTTATTGAGACGTTGGATGCCAGTCAACGAAGCGAGGAAATGAAGCAACGTGCTGAAGGGTTGCGGCCGATGAGGTGAGGTGCTCCGGAGCGTTCTGAAGAGAATGTCAGAACGCTCGGCGACGTGCATTAAACGCGAGAAGAACGGTCGCAACGACCGTAGGAGGAGAAAAGGGAATTTACAGACGCAAATACATAAAAACAAGGCAATATCGGTATCAAAAGTAAATAAAGCTATAATACATAATAATAATAAAGTATACAATTTGACAAAGTAAAATGCACATGTGAAGAACGCTATAAAGATATACTTACCTCGACTGTGAGCAACAAGAAAAGAGGGCTGCTTGCAGTCAAGTTGGGTATTTCTTTATGTGCATTGCATTCTGATTGGTTTGTTTTAACTCTTTATCTCCCATTGGTAGCTTGTTCTGCTATCCTTCTGGGATTGGTTAATATTCTTGACTGCTGCTGCTATTGATATTAAAGCAGGAAAAGTAAGCATAATATGAGCTTCCGGTCTTGACATAAAATTTCGACTCAGGCCTTTAATGCTGTAGCGGGCCTTTAATGGCCAGTACAGCCCACTATATTCTTCTTTCGGCCACTAGGCATGCAAGGTCTTCAGGGCTGGAGTAATGTAATCACTCTTGTTTAGATTAAGAACTTGTCAGGCAGTGGCATTCTGTTCTTGGAGTTTGGTGATTAGGCGTTTTGTGAGATCAATATAGAGTCTGTTGGCATAATGTAGTCTTGACAGCACTGAAACTGTGGAGGCTTGTACTGTATGGGGGTAACCCAGCCTGCGTTCTCACGATGTTAGAGGTATTTTTTGTCACATCATTGACCTAACATTCAAGTAACAATTTAAAGTCTGTGACACACCCAGTCACTTCTGTTCTGTTTTGGTGACAGGAGTAAAGGTGAATTCCATAGGGAGGCTGTTATTGTCTCCCACTTATCCATAATCCAGAGCGTAGTAGCTATTTTAGGTGGATTTAATTTTAGATAATTATTTCATCAAGGTATAAAGAGCCTGCAGACAGTTTGTATGTCCAGATGTCCCAAGGTTTGAGTTTGTTTTTCATAGTTTATGTATAATCTGGGTTTTGCTGGCGTATTTGGAGTAAATTATGTTTATTGAGGGCAGGTATGTGTTGAAACTAAAAAGTGTGATTGTTGATCCTAGGGTACACCTTCACTTTATGTGAATGGTAATGATGCGAATGGAGTTAGTGATATAATTTTGCTGCCTTGTTGAGGTGTAACTTTCCATTTTAGTGCAGTGCCCTACATTCTTATATTGTCTAGTCTTTTATGTAATAGTTGGTGGCTTACAGTATAAAAGGCTGCTGAGAGGTCCAGTAGTACAGGGTAGCGACTCTAGCAGAGTGTATACTCTGTTCTTGAGTGTGTCCTAGATAGCTATCAATGCTGATAGAGTGCCTTGAGGTGAAAGGTGAGGTTATTTTTCGACAAAGTATGAAAGCTGGATGGATGATTATTTTTCTGTGTTTTCAGATCCTTCTGATCTAGTAGTTGCTTTTTCAAAAGTGGGTTGATATAAGATGTTTTTCGTTTCCCCATAGATGTAGGTGATAGTGTGATGGCATTAGTAGTGGTTAGGAAGGTAGCAGTAGTAGTGGTGTAGAAGTGGTGACGATAACAGTGCTAATTATAATTGTGGTGTGGTTTTATTGGAGGTGGTGGTAATGCTGTTTGTGATAAATTGTAATGGTGGATGTATTAGTTATTATAGTAATAGTAGTAGTGGGAGCAGTGGTAGATGTGTGCTGGTAACCAAAGTCCTGGTGGTGATGGCGGCGATGATGCTAATGGTGTTGGTAAAGATTGTGTTTGTGTTAGTACTCGTGGTGATGGCACTACTGATAAAACTGGTATTAACGGTGATGATAATTGTCATGGTAATGGTAGTTGCGACAGTAGTTAGACACTGCATTGTCAACATCTCAAAATATGATACAGCGGGACTGCATACCCTCTTAATAAATATTCCGATGTAGGATGGCTGTCAGGTACCTACCATTGAAAAGAAATGAGCGGTCATGTGGCATGACCTCTGTAAGCCACGGTAACATTGAGGCTTTGGTAGAGCAGGATCAACTGTGAATCGGTAGTGAAGTCCTAGAAACAAGGGCAGAGCAGGAAACCAGGATTCCAGAAGCTCACAGATTGACATGAACTATTTCGCCTGTTGGTGGTTGTCCATTCCTGATGCGGAAGCCGCTAAATGCGTTTACTCAGACTGCTTGACCAGCCAAACATAGAATGAGTGTCCTGTGGGATGATTCAGACTGTGACTGATATTGCCAACACGGCAGTAACTGAAAGGGGCTGACTCAGTCTCCACTTTATGTATGCTGTCCTGCGGAAGGCTGAACGATGTTTGTAGTATTTTAAAAAATATGATGTAATAATTATCACGATCTTAATTAGCTAAAGCTGTCTCTCTCTGCCAGGTCTAAAATACATGCAAAGTGACAGCCGCAGATATTATGCTGAAATTTTGCACAGTCAAGTGCCACCCCTGCCACGAGTGTTGTATATTTTTCAAATTTGTCATTCCATATCACAAACTATTATTTGCCAAAGAATCTTCCAGTATTTGTCCTATTCAAGATTTTTTGTACATAACTATTCATAGATAATATCAGCCGCCAATATATCAATACGAAGTGTATCTAATTCTTACTCAAGGGATATTAGCAGCAGCATATTATTCCAATCTAATAATTTCAGCCTTGCATTCAGGTGCTCCTGCATATGAATTCCGTGCCTTAGTCCATAGACTAATGTTAACATATCCACTGATGCATATGCCCGGCACCAAATCAAGCTCTAAAATGGCGCTGTTTCGGAATCAGTGCATAACCTCTTTTTTGACCCTGCAGACCCTATGTGGTCAATAATGCCCAAGAACAAAACCATTGAGAACGTTTGTGTAGTTTAATATAACCCATACTATAGTAACCACAGTCACTGACTTCCAACAACACTGTACCCTAGTAACCAAAGGCTTAAAAGATGCACTTCCGACTTTGAAATTATTGGTGAAAGATTACATAGTTTTAAAAGATGGTTCTGCCTCCCCCAACCCCCCTGCCCCCGTGCCCCAGCAGTAGCAATGTCTTGATTCTGGATGATAATAGGAATTAAAATAGTTTTGTTATTGCAGTAGTATGTTCCAAACGTACTGAATAGCTGCAATAGATACCTGGAGCAGCCCAGCTGTATTCCTTTAAATTGAGAAGCTGTATTAAAACACAGACACATTGTCTGTTGCAGAATCTATATGAGATCACTAACATCTGTTTTCTGTCTGATCTTTACTGTATACAGGCATTTCTGGAATTGTGAAACCGTCCAGTCTAAGTCAGAGTGCCAAGGGCATACTCACAGCTGGTAAGAATTTGTACCAAGAGGGATACTGAGTGAGTGAAATGCAATACCTTGCGAGATCTATGTTATGGTATTCCATAATGGTTTTATTTGTGTTGAAATGCATTTACATCTTATAGAAAAGGGTTTTAACGCCACGTTGGTCCCTGAAAAGTACACTTTGTGGTAGGAGTAATGCTTTTTATTAGACCAACAAGTATTTTAAACAATGTTTAGTTTATGGCCATTATAAACAAACTGTATTTTATGTGTGTCGATGTGATCCTTTCGTTCAATTATAACGTTTCTGATTTCAACTTGAACTGAGTCTCTGGCACGTTTGTAAGTGTGCAGGTGTCCAGAGAAAAGTGAACGCAAATAATTTTTAGACCCAGCACGCACAGAAAGCAGAATCGTGAGTTATTCTGAAATTCTTTCCTATTTAGAGCGAATATATATTAGCAGTCACCAAGACTGTGATAGGAACATATTGATTTGTGTTGTACACTTTACTAACATGTTTGAGGAGCCCCTCTAATGGAAAGTACACCCGATCTCCTTTAACAAATCCAAGTCTTTGTAAATCGGAACATTCGGCTTGTGTGTGCTTTACTTTACCACTCACCAAACCACGCCTTTGAGAGCGCTGGAAAGCCTGGAGAAGAGGAGGCGCAATTTCTGGCTCACGCAAACCCTATGGAACAGTTCTTGTTGCTTCTTAAAAGTGAACACAGAGATAAATATTAAAAAGGATTGGCAAAGCCAAAAAGGTGGTGGGAGCTGAGAGGGGATGCAGCAAGTGCTCCAACATCAAAATGCTATTTTGCCCGAAGTGCTAGATAATCTTCCACTAGTCCTGTGTGCATCCCTTATACATTAATATACTCCAAAAAGCAGTGGTTCTTAACCAGTGGTCTGGGGGCCCCTAGGGGTCTGCGAAGCCTTCTCAGGGGGTCTGCAATCGCTTAGAAAATATAATAATGTTAACAGAATAATGAAGTGTATATAAAAAAGAAGCAAAATGTAAATTTAAAAAATGTAGACGTTCGGGAAATGTGAAGGTATTTAAACCTGGAGGCTAAAAATTAAGTAAGTATCCTCCGATTGATTTTTGGAAGCAGTGCAAATGTATTAAAACAGAATATAAATATGAGTGATGAGTGGCCTCAACTGAATTTACAAAAAAAATTCCCATTAAAATAAAAAAAATAGTGATTTCTTCATTTGTTTGATAAATGCTTGTTTCTGTATTTTTTGTGTGTTGTGTTTAGCGTTTCAAAACATGAAAAAATCCGGAGTCCCTGCCTTCCCTGGCAGTAACGGCTCGCTGCGCTCACAAGAGGTGGGGCGGGTGGGGCACGCGGAGGTCGGGGGGGTAAAATGTAATAAATAACAAAAAAAAATACCTAATCCGCTCTTTCTCCCGCTGCTGCAGGCACAGGTTCCCAGCCTGTCCTCTGGCCAATCCTGACGCTGCTCAGAGCAGCGTCAGGATTGGCTGGAAGCTCCCAGGCAGACTGAGAGCCTGTGCCTGCACTTTCCAGCCCGGCAACACAGTGCCAGGCTGGAGAGAGCACACTGCGCATGTGTGTTTGGCTGGCCCAAGACGGCGGGCCAAACACACATGCATTCCCCTCACTCCTCGTCACCCCCAATACCCTGCCCCTTTCACAACGAAAGGATAATAAACACAGCTTATGAAAGGTTTTGCAGCTGCTGGCGGGGTGTTGAGGGATTGCGACGCTTCTCCACCCTAACGGAGGAGCCGTCGCCTGGTCCCTGGATCCCAATGATGAGTAAGTGGGGTCCACAAAAGTCAAAAGGCTAAGAACTGCCTGAGAGACTTATCTCAATGAATAGTTCTGTTAGGAAGCCATTTTTGCATCATAAAAAATGGCTCCTCCTGCCCTCTTAAGGAACTAACTAGCACAGAGCTTTAATGAAATCCCCAGTGGTCTCAGTAAGAGCACTGTTAGGGCCTGGTGGGTTGTGGGCACTGCAAGAGTACCGTAGAGTGGTATTATAGTGCAACTGGCTGCAATTATCTCTGTTAATAAGATCTAGGGCTCTTCAGTATTCAGAGAATGCACTAGGTGTCAGATTTGAGGAGCTTAAACAGCTCAGCTAATGTTGATAGTTGAACAAGGATTTTTATCTGCTTCCATGCATTGTACCGTGCATATGAATGGCATAGTTCAGTGGTTGCAGCATGCTGAAAGGGACTTTTCAGAATGGCATAATAAAATGCCATCTAGTTTACTAGGCATACAATGGCATTTTGATAATACAAACCTAAAGGGAAGTGGTACCTTTAGTAGAAGTATTCTAAAAACTGTGACTAGAGCCCCATGTAAAATTAATTGCAGCAATGTCCCAATGTGCAGCAGGGAGTAAGGATATTATATGTATGTTATATTACGTTATGTTTTTTTAACATGTACATTACCCCCTTCCCTAAGGTAAAGGTTTTATGGGGCTGGCTGAAGATGGAAATTACTGGGATACAATAGGAATATGGTTTGAAGGACCTGGAGAGCCAAGTTTACAGAGGGAAAAGGAGGGTGTGTTTAAACTTTGTTTTACGTCTTTGTCACCATCCTAGTCCAACAGGCATAATATTCCATATGCACCACTTTTCCATGTACCGGTATATCTGATTGTTTTAGCTACCTGCACTCTCCAGAGGTGAGATGGTTCTCCTTTATGAAGTATTCATTCCCAGTTTTACCCATATGCACTCATTTTAGCAGATTGTGCTAATTTTTCACCAACATACCATGACCCAAAGGAAGATAGAAAGACAGACAGGTAAGTAAGGAGAAATAGAGATAAGAAAATAATTATGAAGACCAGAAAGCGTATTAAAAAACAACCTGCAAGAATAAGCAATTGTGTATTGGTGAAAGAAAAAGGTTATGGCAACCTTTGCATTCAGCAATAGGACCCTAAGAAAATGTTAAGTGCTCTGCATTCATGTTTTTACCAGTACCATCAGAATATCCACACAAAGAATAGACCATAAATTTCAAAGTAAGCAGTATAAGCTCCACATCAAAATAAATGTAAGCCACACAGAATCCAAGGATGAGAAGGAAATGGTGATAAAGTTAACTCACAAGAAAGCACATGCGATTCCAGTCACAACTAGCACTTTCAAGAAAATATTGGCCTTCAGAAGGAAATATGGTTAGGTTTATAGGAAAACTTTCCAAGTGGGGATATGTAGGAACAACGATGGACACCACAAACTTTGGCCAGTAATCAGAATCTACACTAGGGTTGGCTTGCTAATAAGAACTCTGCATGTCCTAGACATGTTTCACTGCCCACATGGTGCAGTGGAGATTGCCTACTTGACCTACCTGTTTAGAGTAGCACTGACCTTTGGGCTTTTCCATTAATGGTAACCTCATGATGAAGGAGCCAGCCGTAAGTAAACCCACATGATCTTTCATTTCAAATATAGCTTAACTCTGAATTACATCAGTCTCCCAGACCTAAGAACATCAATGCAACAAAGCTACCCTGTGTTACTGTCTAATAATACAGTATATTGCAAACTTTGAAACATTGCTGCAATAGGGAAGTGTGAGAATGACAAAAGATAAGACCACCCACACCAGGGCAGGGTAACAACTTCGTAATTTTTAACCCAGCCATATACAGTGCCCTCGAATTTCCAGAGCTATAAAAAAGCAACTTGTCTTCCTTTCAAGGGAAACAGCCCTTCAACATTTAGTGATTGGAACTGCAAATTAAGCACATAATTTCAAATGTTTGGAAATCATTTTGTGTTGTATTTTGACAGATTTATATACTTCTGCACAAAAATGACAGATCTGGGGGATCAAGCAGGATTGTGCAGGGCAGTCCTTACTTGAAGTGAAATATGCACAGTTGCGGCATTTGTCTCCCACTCACTCTCCAACCTCATGTACCAAGAATTAAAGACAAACATTAGCCTTTGATGTAAAACAGGAGAAATAAAGAAATGTCCATCTAATGGCTAAAATGCACGGTGTGAAAGCAGAAAACCTGGGATCAATCCAAGCTTCCTAGCTTGACCACATTTGTGATCCTAGGCAAATCTCTCTTTGTGTTTGATTTAATAAGCTGTAATGTTGCACCATGCATAATAAGAGTCTAGGCCCACATGTAGGATGTACTTGATTTGACACTTGACTTTCATGTGGTGTCTGCCTGCCAGCCACACTCTAACCTTATGCACCAAGAACAAACATTAACCTTTGATGTGAATTAGGAGAAGTAATGACATGTCCATTTAGTGGCTGCATTGCACAAAGTGAATGCCTGAAAGCTGTGTGCTGCCCATGACCTCTGTTGCCAGGTGGGTGCCGCAGTGATGGTTGAGGGCTGTCGCCCAGTGCATTGCTCTAATGAGAAGAGGACCGTCTCCCTGTGCAATGCTGTGATTTGAAGGGGCCGTTTCCCTGTGTACGCTGTCACAAACCTCGTATAGTCGGAGGAGTGCTGTCGCTCTGGAGCAGTGTGCAGCTGTGAAGGAGAAGAAAGCAATTACCCACAGAGGAAGAGCAACTATTCAACTACCCAACAATCTGGGAGGAATCTAGACCTCCCGCCATATTCAGGGAGGCTTACCACATAGGTAATGCAGACTTCTAAACCTCCATCCTTGCAGGAGTGGGTAAGACTTCTACTGGGCTACCAGGCGTAGGGGGCACTTTCGCTCACTGACACAGTACTGTGTGGAGGCACTTTACCTTTCTCAAACTCATCATGGAACTGCTAAGACTTGAACTCACTAGTGAGGCCTAGCTGGAATGGCACCTCACATAAATGGGGAAAAACATGATTCTTTGACATGGAAGTGGGATGCAAGAGCTGATCCAGGAAAGCTAGTGTGCCTACCTTAAGAAGACTGTGTATATTATTTGTACACAAAATACAAGGGTGAATGTATGGGATTGCCCATGCACCACCCATGTATGCCTACCTGGCACATGGTAGTGCAAGGCAGCACAATGCACTGCCTTGCTTTCTGTTTAAAAAAAAAAAAAAAATTACTTATTTATTTTACAGTGCTGCGCCAAAAAATATCTTTTGAGGCTATTTCCTGTTTGTGTGTGTTCTGCAGAATGCAGCATACATACAAAGAGGAAATAATGAGTAGAAATAAAGACATTTCTCCTTGTAACACCAGCCTCAGATAGACTCACCAGTTTGGTGCAAATCTGTGGTTGCAAGTCTTTGTAAAGGTTAGTTTGCATCAAAATACATGAGTGAATGTACAGGAATGCCCAAGCACCAACCCATGCAACGCCTACATGATGCAAGGTAATGCAAGGCATGGCAATGTGCTGCCTTACGTTATTTTTTTATGTATATATATATATATATATATTTTTTTTTTTTTTTTTTTTTTTTTTTACAAAGCCATAAAAACAGGATTTCTGTGCCACTGTGAATCCAAAACTGATTTTGCATCAGGTGTGTGCCAGAAAAGTGACACAATCCCAGTGCAAAATCAGGGCCTGAACTTATACATTTATTGTTTTTGTGATTCTGCCACAAAGACATTGACAAAAGGAGACAATAAGTCTATTTTGCTTAACTGGTTGCAAATTCTGAATATTAAAATATTTTAATGGTCTTAAGGCACCTGTTTCGGAGATTTTTGTGTTCCTAGTACATCTGAGGAAATAACAATGGTAAGATAACTCTGGTCAAGACCTGCATTGGCTCCCCGTCAACAAGAGAATCACCTTCAAACTCCTCACCCACGCTTACAAAGCACAGCACAACACCGGACCAGAATACCTCAACAGGCGGCTCTCCTCCTACACCCCGACCCGACATCTTCGCTCCACCGACCTTGCGCTCGACACTGTCCCACGCATCCGCAGAACAACCACCGGCGGAAGATCATTCTCGCACCTCGCCACCAAGACGTGGAACACTCTTCCCACCCACATGCGTCAGACAAAGGACCCACCTTACCTTCAGGAGACTTCTCCAGACTCGGCTGTTCGAGCAGTAGCAGCACATCCCAAGACCCTGCCCCCCTCCCCCCCCCCACACCTGCCTGCCCGCCCAGTGCCTTGAGACCCTCACAGGTGAGTAGCGCGCTTTACAAATTCCCTGATTGATTGATGGTTAACGCATTTGCTGGAAAGATCTTTGTTTTGTCTAGTCCCTGTTTTGACTCAAAGTAGCATAGAGGGTTAATCTGTCCTCCTGCAAAGCACATCATGTAAAATGCAGATGACAGATTTTTATTTAATATAAATTGGTAAGTGGGTTGCTGCTTTTAATACATATCATTTTGTTATTCCTAGTTGCATTGTAATCCTTCTAATATAGCAGAGTAAGCTATGAAGGCTGATATGTGACTGCTACACCTTGTACCCTCACTGTCTTATGTAACATATCCTGTACATTAATTTACAAACTTGTACTGTTGACAGTCAATATAATGTGTTCGTGTAAAGTAAAGCACTCTGACACCATGCATTGGGATATGCAATGATAGATATATGTATTTAAATTGTCACTACGTGTAAATACTGCAACAGGCCACCGCATCCTGCATTCTTAAAGTGCCTGCATATCTCTTTAAGTATAACATCCATGCCAATAGACCAGATACAGGCAGGAGACTCACTATTTTTAAAGCAAGAAATGCTTTATTTTGTCTGTCTCCCGCCGGAATTTGCCTCTGCCTCAGTGAAAGTCAATGTGAGAAATACATTTTCCTGATTCGTTCTTTTTTTTTTATCTCCCACTTCCCTCTTCTAAAACGTTGGCTTGTGTGATACAAGGACTGACCAAAGTTAAAAGTATGCCTCTCTTAAGTACGTGTGAAGGGTTAACAAGCTGTGTGCTTTTGTTTCCCCTTCACTGTATTTGCATCTTGGTGTGAGGCTACCAAAAGATTCCAGCCAGGAGACTCGAACAAAAAGAGGCCAAATGGCCCCTTAAGTTAGGGCTTTGTTATGGGCCCAACCGGAATCTGAAATAAGACACCTCCCCCCGCCCCACCCGCTGCCCCAAGTGAACGTTGTTGCTTGGATCCAAAGCAAACAACGTGCAGGCGTTGCTGAATGAGTCCCGGTAGAAGTTCACAATATTTTACAGTGGGGCCTAGCCTCTTGGCAGGGTGGACGGTGTCTACCCTGTAAAATTTGTGGGTGGACGCCGTCCACTCATGTGTACCCCAACTTTTGCCCTGCCTGTGAGGTGTTGTCTCCAACTAGGAGTCGGGAGAAGTTCTCATGTTCTCTGGGTTCCTCCCCATGCCTCGTACTGATGGTGGTGATGGTTGTGACAGCTCAGGTGCCCTTTTAGGCAATTTAATTTGAGGAGCACCCTGGCTCAGAATATGGTCCCTAACACCAGCAGAGGGAAGGCTTTCTCTCCATTGGCATCCGTGGACCACTGATTTGTGATCCTCTCAGTTGTTCAGTTTGGTTATGTTAAATATAGCCTTCTCAGTCAGGTCACTTTTGTCCTAATCAACATTCACACTAAAACTTCTTTAACATGGAGAACCCCACGTTCTTTGAAGTGTAGTTTAAGTTCATGTCAATTCTGTTAAAAATTCTTTGTGAGACTAGTAGTCCTACAATTGATAAAAACTTACATCAGATTATGTCGAGCTGTTATAGTAAAATATTTGAAACAATAAAAAAAAATTGATAGCAAGGGAGCAAAGTTAGCCTCTGCCATAAGGTCATACGGGCGATTAGTAAATGGAAACATGAATGTAAATACAAGCTGTTTGGGAAGCTACGAGACCTAAAATATCTTATTTACCTTGTTTTAGCGGCAAGAATAACTTCAAAAAGAATCAATGAAACTCTGATCATCTGTTAATCACCTTGCAGCCCCCCTCCCCCCCCCAACGTAGAATCTGGCAAAATGCCTGGTCTGATCAATAGAACGTATGTGTTGCTTTTACTATGTGTTACAATGCAAAAAGGCCAAGAAATGCCCCAGATAAAAACCTTTTGATGACAACAGGATTGGACCCCGGTTGAAATCGTTGGGAGACCGTTTGAAAAATAGTGGGACGGACTGTGCCCATAGCCAAATGGTCTTCCTTTGACATTAAGCATCAGATTTCGTACTGGTCAGCTTGTCTAACCTCCTTGAACAACGAAGGGCTGATACCAGACAGATGTAATTCCAGCTTCTTGCCACATCCCCTATTTAAAAACGGCAGTTAACCCCTTAATAAACACTAAACATTACCCTGGTATCACACAGGTTTTCGAAATGAAAAAGGGAGTATTGATAATATATTAGCAATGTCAATGTTTATTGAAAATCACACAACTCCTAAGAGTACCCCTATATTTGCCTGCTTTCATCCCTTTCCAGTCAATAGAATTTTAGTACCATTAAATTGGGAGTGAAAGTGTGGCAGCATAACAGTGGGAGAGTCAGAAGGGGCAGAGTCGTGAAAAGCAGAGCCTGACGCTCAACTTATACATCTTTTTTTTATTTATTTAAACTCTACCACATAGAAATTGGTGACAAGGAAAAACATGACAGTAAATTGTTTCTAGGTTTTCTTAATTGATCACAGAGGCTGCATTTGTTAACGTCGTATGGGGTTAAGGCACCTGCTGCAGAGACTTGTGTGTCCCTAGCAATTTTGGGGGATAATAATAACAGTAGGATAACTCTGATGGGTAATGTACTTGCTGGGGATCTGTGTTTTGTCTAGTTACAGTTTAGACTCATTCAGTAGCATAGAGGGTCAGTATGCCTCCTGCAAAGCATGTTGTGAATTTGCAGATCACAGCTTTGTATTTTATGTAGATAGGTGAGTTCCTGCTTTTAACACAGAGATCTTCTTCTTACTTGCACTTCATAAGTTGCATTCCTTCTAATATAGCACAGTGAACTATGAACAAGCGGTTAATATCATCATGCAGACTGCAAGACATGGGTTTCGAACCTTCTTAAGCAATCTAATGTTGCTAAGAGGAACTCCTTTATGCAATCTTAATGTACAGGCAAAGTCAACTACAAAGCTACATTTTAAATGTTGACTGTGTGTTCCTCCTGGCCATGCACACTTAACATATAAGGCTTACCATTATGGACGGTATATGACTTCTACACCATGTAACCCTCATAGCCTTATGTAACATTTCTTGTACATTGATTTACACATTATCATACGATGCATCTCTTTATAATCTGTGTTTGTGATGTAGAGCTCTTTGTCATCCTAAAATGGCATGAGAAGCCCTATTAAAAATTGAAAAAAATGCAGACCTATTTAAAATATTTGTGTATTACTAATATAGACAGGTACATTACGGATACATTTGAGATTCTTACAGGGCTTATATACAGCAGCTGAAAACAATCAAAAACCTTGTCTACAAATCATAGTTTCTCTTAAGCAGTGTGTCTTTGTTTTCATCAATTGCATTGGCATCTAGAATTTAGGCTGCAGGTAGATGCTACAATCAAGAAGGGTGCCAGGCCTTGAAATAAAGCCTTTTTTCAGGCCCAGCTGGAGATAAAAATAAGAAATCCCCCTCACTGCCTGCATGGTGATGCTCAGAACAGAAAGTAGACAACTTGCAGGAGCTACTGAAAGTAGCTTGCTGCAAATTAATCCAGGACAAATTCAGCATTTCACTGGGGTCAGGTTGGATCCCCCTCCTTTAGGATGATCACTCATTCTGGATTTCTCTGGCCAGTCCCCCTTTTCTGAATTTCTAAATACATGTCCTAGTTTTTGGAACCAAGGTTGAGTCATCCTGCAAAGCAAAATTAAAAATATGGTTTCCACAGGCACTGCTAAAGTCTAAAATAAGTAGGATCATTTATCGTTTTCTTTCAGGCAGTGCAGTAGGGGGGTCAGCTATATGCTCCCAGCAGAGGGATGATAGAGTGAGGTGGCATAGGGGGCGGCAGAGGGAGGGGGGGGTGTCAGGATGGATGGAGGTCCTGCCATGCTAATGTTATGCAAAAATAGCTTTCCTTTGTAAATCTAGAGTTTAAAAAAAATTGAAAGTCACTGCGCCACACTGCGGTGTGTATGTTTGTGTCAATCGTACATCTCCATCATTGTCAGCCTCCAGTCCTAATTCTGTGTCTGGCCGCTCCCAGTTTTTGGATTCTAAAACCTGGTCACCCTACCTTCATTTCCTGCAGTGGTGGTGATAAAGCACCATATAAACATGCGTTTATTATCACTTGTCATACTAGTACTTGGTTGGTCACAGTGGGATATTAAAGAAGTATTTAAAATAATCCTTCTCACAATGTAAAAGAGGATGGCGGCGGGTAAGCTAAACAAAAAAAGGCGTCAAAACGCTCAAACATTTTCTTACCTTTCTTTGAAGAATATAAACTTTTTTTTTCTTGTCCTCATCATTTTTTAGTGGATTTATAATTAGCAAGCAGCAGAAATGAGAACAATTGTGTTTAATGTATCTTCCACTCTCTAGCCGCCTGCCTCTTGTTTTTCCTCTGATGTGTGCCTAACATTCCATTTTTTTTTTGCTTCTTTGCGTTCTCAATCCAGGGATTTGAAACTCAACCGTGTGATTAATTGTAAAATTTTAGGGCATCGTATGTAACGTGCATTTGTAATATCTAACCTCCCCTTTGCTTTCTGTTTAATTTTGAACATGAATGTGTTTCTTAGACATAAATCCTGTTACTTTGAAAGCGAGTTCTGTTGCAGTACTGAATACTCATCATTAAGAACAGATACATAAGAGCTCATAAATATTGCATGTTGAAATGCTGCATATTTCCAAGATATGAAAACCCGTGACGCACTCATGCGTATCTAGTAAAATACACCAGAATTGCTGCTTACATCATCGCGACATTTTATTCCCGAGTGCACCTCTGTCTGAGTGCAGTTATTCATTTGGGGCCTGAACATTTAGCTGCGGTAATGACCTGCTTGTCTTAATGATCCTGCCGGTGTTACTCATGGAACACGGGTTTGCTGCTTTGATCAAACGATTGAGGTTCTTTCCCAGCACACCTGGTGATGAAGTCAGTTTTTTTTCCACACACTGTCTGCTATGAGACCTCTGTCTGATTATCAGATCGTCACGTCCTCTGTCCCAACAGGGTGTCGTGGAAACTCTCCAAAACCACGAAACAGAGACCTAAAAACAACAAGCAGCATTTCGTTTTCCAGGATGTTTATGTGAGCAATTGGACTTTTCATTGTGGTTGGTGCCAGCTTTATAGTCGGTATGCATTGGTGCATCTGGGGCTTTACTGGAGTTTGTTGTTGCTCACTGCTAACTTTGTTATATTATGTTCACAGAGCTTTGTATAGCGCTATACTGGCTTTAGTAGGGCCCTGTAGCATTCGCATGCTTTTGTACCTTTGCACTCAGGTTTTGAGGATTACATCACAGGCCTGAGTCTGTTTTCTGTCTCATTACGAACGCTACTTGGTCATGTATGCTTTATACTTCGATTATAGTGTGGTTTGGAGTGTGGGTAGCCGGAGATCTTAATCAGTTTTAGCGGTGTGCCACCTGAAGATTGATGTGTGTATTGGTCAGCTTGAGGTATGTGCGGGAGGGAACTGAGTCTTTGTTGTCTTGTTAGGATCTACAGTATCCTTTTAAGTCATGTTAGCTTACAGGTGTTGGCTGGTGGTGGTTTAGGGTGTTATTCCTTGTTTTTTCGAGCAGTGTTGGGTGTATGTGCATTCTTCTGACTAATGTTTTCTGTTGTCCAACTATGTGGAATATCCCTCCAATAAGGAAATTCCTAAAAGGATTACTTCTTCTTGAACAGGAAATGGTCCATTTACGAAATTGGATTATTATTGGCGCACAACAACTGTCCATCCTAAGGAATAATCACAGCTCTTGTCAGGGTGAATCCTCGGTCACTAAATTAACTTTGTCTCAATCAAGTTTATTGTATGAATCCCACAGATTACAATAAAACAGCATTTCACAATCATCATAAATATGTAGTAAAAAATGGTTAGAATGTTCCAAACATGAATCATGAATGTGTAATGGGAAAATAGTTAAAATACAATAACCACAAGATCCTAACAGTTTATAAGCATGGTCTAGAAATGTTATAATATGAGTATTGTCTTTGATAAAAAAAAAGCAGTATCTGACATCCTCTGTGGTAGATCTTATTTTTACATCTTTAAAAATCGGTCACAAGTACAGTCTTCTTAAATACAAAAGGTTAGAGCAAATATATACTATATGCATAAGAGTTCCCATTTTATGTGGGCAGAGTCGACATGCAGACTTGCCTTGGAAAACTCGATTCCACAGCCCCAAAGTCGTAGATAGAAATGTAGAGGAGTCTAAATCTTAAATATTTCAGTTTAATTTTGACCAAGCAGAGACTACCTTTTGTATTCCTGAGCTGTAAAAAACTTAAGTTTCCGAGACTAGAGACACATGTTTGATTCTTTAACGTGGCCCGGTTGTGCTCCCTCTGCCTGCTAAGTAAGGCCTTTGTGACGTACATTTACAAGTCATTTGGTTTAACTTAGCCAGCATATCCAATCAGGTAAGTTATTCATTTTTAAAACTTTGATGATGCAACATTCAATTCCACAGTCCTTATGAGTATTTTTTTTTAGTTCAGAGTAAAGTAAGGATTTTAAGATTGTAAAATCTGCCCTGGCACAATCACACAGATAGTTCAGGGTAGCTCCATTACGGAGTGGAGTTAGATTTTAGGTTCAATTCTAAGCTGATGCCACAGTGAGGGATGGCTGTGCAAAGATGTAAAATATTTCATAAACTCTGCATGTGAGTTTTGTCAAGATTAAGTATAGTCCTACTATTGAGAACAGGCGATGCATGAAGTAAAAACGTAATACGTTTCATTCTTAATACTTTTAATTGTTCTACCTCAAAATAGTTTGGAAAATCTCATGGATTTGGTGATAGTGGTAGTGGTAGTTAGTTTTAAGGTTTCTGGTTGACAGATGGTTCTTCCATGATAACCTAGTGTCAGTCGTAACTCCAAGGGACTCATATTGATTGGCTGTTTCAATTGTGGCATCTCCTAAAGCCTAGGATGGGGTCCTACGTTTGTTTCCGAATAAGATAATTTTAGCTTTTGATAAATTATTAATTAATGTGTTCTCCAACTTGAAGTCATTTAAATGGTTTAATTTATATTGTAGCCATTTAGGGGTTTGCAAAATTTTCATCATATTGTCAGCACAGGCCAGATGTGTCACCCCTTGTTTCCCCACTTTGATGGTACTCCATATTCTGGATTGAGAAACAAGTCGGCAGTATATAAAGAGAATGCAGCTTTGTTTCAGAACGTTCTCTTTATAAACTGTATTCTGCAGAACGTTATCAGTAGAAAGGTTTACTTGTAACCAAGTATCTGTGTGCAATTCGACCAGGAAGTCTAAGAACGATGTATCAGTCCCCCAGTTTTGTCTACAGTCTATGGTGATTCACATTGTCAAAACTGTGCAAGTAGTCTACATAGCAGGCATACAGAGCTGTTTTTATTTTTAGTGATTTCTTTTCATGAGTCGGTGCTACAGTATTTTATCAACGGTGGAAGTGCCCAAACAGAATCCCGTTATGGTTAGTGGTATTAAAAGTTGTCTTGTTGCCCAGTGTGCAGAGTATTTAGTAAGGAGATGGCAAAAGGTTTCGCAACAAAATACAGGAAGGCTGTTAGGCAATAACTTGTCAGACCTTGTTTGGGGCCCCTTTTAAATATAGGAAGAATAACTGCACATTTCTGTGCTGCAGGGACCATCCCACTACGTTACAAAATAGGTGGTTCAATAGGGAGCTCCAAAGTGAAAAGTCATGTTTAACCAAGTCTAAAGGAATGTCATTTGGTTCAGCAGCTTTTGAGAGGTGGGAACCATTAATACGTTTTGCTATCTCTTTCCTAGTAATAGTCAGTGTGAGGATTTGGTTATATTATATGGTATGGTTGTGAGATCATACAGTGGAATTCACAAAAACTGTTTTGAGTCCAGTCAGGCTTGCTTATACAAACTTTAGCTCGACCCTGTGTAGCCATGGCTTTGAGCAGCAAGGCTTAACAAAGCAAGATATTGTAAAGCATTTAACAGTTCCAAGACATCAGAATAAGAAAGAGACATGGCAACAGTTTATGAAAATAGAGTACATTTTTATGAAGTTTTATAGTCCTTGACCAGTAACATCCACTAGAGGGTGCCAGAGATATGGATTTGTAAGCATTTAATACTTCTTAAATCTAACCTCAAACACGCATTTGTCAACAAAAAGTTTGGGAACTTTTGAAAAGTTTGAAAGAGTTTGTTTGGCAACTTCAGGCTGGCTTCGGAGACCAAATCTTACAGGACAGAGGTCTAGGGTGCCAGTAAAGTTACTCGGAGACCATAGTCCTTTCCAGTCCAGTTCCGCACTTTAGTAAGCAACCACCGTAGATGACAGTGGAGTGGACCTGATGCTGGGGATGCATAATGAAAAGTTGCTCAGACATGCTCTTGGTGCTTTGCGGTCAACAGGGGTAAGTTCCTGGTCATCCGTAGGTCCACAGGTGAGGTGGATGAACTTTGGCCACTGAACTCTGGGGTCCCAGTACATCCTCTTTGTGAAAGTGGAAGGATAGCTGCGGCTGGGCTGCCGATCTCACAACGCAGCACTCAGGGGCAGTCCTTTGGTGGGGGCTAGTGTCCTTCATGTGCGACAAATCCAGAATGAGATAGCACTCTTTGGTTCAGCAGACTCTGGTGCAGCGTTTGGCAATTTCAGATTTGTCACTTGGGGTGCCTGGCAGCGGTCAGCAGCGATTCCTCAGAAGTGGCTGCTGCTTTGCCATTTTGGGCTGTTTTATCTTTGATGTCCCTGGTGCTTTTCCAGGGTGGCAGGTGACTGGCCCTTGGAGTCACTGCTTCTATTCAGGGCTGGGAATCAACTTTTCCCATAGCCACAGACACAGTCCAACTCCACTAGGCCAAATTACAGCAGGTACACTGTTCCAAAAAAGAGAGAAGAAGGAGACACAGGGTAACCCTCTTAATAGAAGAGAAGCAGCCCTCACACATCCATTAAGATGTCATGCTTCATCATTGGGCATGCTCCTCGTCAGACCGGTGCTGCAATGTCTGACGGGCTCCCCATTAAGGGGGCTCTTTGCAGGAGATCTTATTCAATCAATCAATCAATCAAAGAAATTTGTATAGCGTGCTACTCACCAGTGAGGGTCTCAAGGCGCTGGGGGGGGGGGGTGAGGGTCGGACGATCACTGTTCGAATAGCCATGTCTTGAGGTTTTTTCTGAAGAGCAGGAGGTCTTGGGTCTTGCGGAGGTTGATGGGGAGGGAGTTCCAGGCCTTTGGGGTGAGATATGAGAAGGATCTGCCCCCTGTGGTGGTGTGTTGGATGCGTGGTATTGTGGCGAGTGCAAGGTTGGTAGATCAGAGGTGGCGGGTGAGGGTGTGGAAGTTTATTCTATCGTTGAGGTAGGATGGGCCGGTGTTGTGGAGGGATTTGTGTGTGTGGACGAGGATTTTGAAGGTGATCCTTTTGTCTATGGGGAGCCAGTGAAGGGATTTGAGGTGTGGTGAGATGTGTTCGTGGCGGGGGAGGTTCATGATGAGGCGTGCGGCTGTGTTCTGGATTCTCTGGAGTTTGCGCTTGAGTTTGAGTGTGGTGCCGGCATATAGGGCGTTGCCGTAGTCTAGCCTGCTACTGATAAGTGCGTGGGTGACGGTTTTTCTGGTCTCTGTGGGAATCTATTTGAAGGTTTTTTTCAGCATGCGCAGTGTGTTGAAACAGGAGGTGATGGCGTTAATTTGCTGGGTCATAGAGATGGAGGGGTCGAGGATGATGCCAAGGTTGCGTGCGTGGGGTGCTGGGATAGGTGCGGGGGGACCAGAAGGTGTCCCATATGGATTTGTGGGGGCCGAAAATGATGATCTCGGTTTTGTTGGAGTTGAGCTTGAGGTGGTTAGCTGTCTTCCAGGCGGCAGTGTCGAGGAGTGCTGTGTGGAGGTTGCTTTTAGCGGTATTGGGGTTGTGGGAGAGGGAGAAGATGAGTTGGGTGTTGTCTGCATAGAAGAGAATGGTGATGCCGTGTGGTTGGAGGATGTTGGCTAATGGGATCACGTAGATGTTGAAAAGTGTGGGGCAGAGGGATGATCCTTGGGGGACTCCGCAGATGATTTTGGTGGCAGTGGATTGGAAGGGTGGGAGGCAGACTTATTGGGTTCTGTCGATGAGGAAGGAGGAGATCCAGTCTAGGACTTTGTGTCGAATTCCATAGCTGTGGAGGCGTGTACAAAGTGTTTGGTGGCAGACAGTGTCAAAGGCTGCGGAGAGGTCCAGGAGAATGAGTGCAACAGTCTCGCCTCTGTCGACTTTGGTTCTGATGTCGTCAGTGCATGCGATGAGGGCGGTTTCCGTGCTATGTTTTTTGCGGAACCCAGATTGGGAAGGGTCGAGTGTGTGGTTTTCCTTGAGAAAGTGGGATAGGCAGGCGTTCACTAGTTTTTCAGCGACCTTGGCGGGGAAGGGGAGGAGAGAGATGGGGCTGTAGTTGGAGAGGTCGTCTGGATCAGCTTTGGTTATTTTTAGCAGTGCAGTAACTTCTGCGTGCTTCCAGGGGTCCGGGAAGGTGGCGGTGTTGAATGAGCTGGTGATTATGTCTCGAAGTATGGGGGCGATGGTTGGGCTGGCTTTGTTGTAGATCCGGTGGGGGCCACTGTGCCTTGAGAAATTATAAAACAAGCAGTGCCGCCTTACAAGCACAAAAAGGATAGGAGAGCAAAAAAGGATAAAATTGGCTGGAAACCACTTGTTTGTCTTCAATTTATTAGATCAGCAAAAGGTTAAGGCCAAGATTAAAAAGAAAGCAGAGAGTGGGGGTAGAGGTAATGCTCTATCACTCTCTCAATCAGAACTGCACGGGGAGAAGGACACTACCCAACGCCCTCTAAAAGTGGGTCAACATGTTTCGCGTCTCACGGGTCCAAAAGAATCCAACGACGCTTCTTCAGGACCAAAACAAAACATACTTCTCCTTATATATCAAATGTGACCTGAGTGTAACTAGAAACATCAGTCAGTTAGACTGTGGTCACTTACATTGTCAAAACTGCGCACCAGGCTAGTCTAGAAAGTAGGGATCGCCCGTCCCAAATTATGAAAATGTCTCCCTAGGAAAACACTTGCCAGGAGACAGGTGCAATAATATTCTGCAGCCAGTCCTTCATTATGGACCTACCCTACAGCAGTGTTCCTGAAGCTTCTACTTTCTAGACTAGCCTCTAGTCTGGTGTGCAGTTTTGGCAATGTAATCTTAAACAGGACTTTAGCTACTTCTTTTCTTCCCCATCCTTGACATGTACCTTGGGCAGTGAGTTAACTGCCTCCCCTAACCCTACCTTAGCTAGGGCAACACTTAGCTCAGCCAAAGACGTTATCCAACATTGGACTAACCCTACCATGACCAACAGGGTCAGGGGGCCTGCTTTTCTTCCTGTCATAGGGTCTGACCACCATGCTAGGGACAGTGCTACCATAAGGGCAAACAGCCAGGAGAGGCTACTGACAGCTGTCAGTGCCCAGAACCACACACTTAGCGCTCCACTGACAGTGGATGGGTTATTTCAGGGGCTACTTTAAGTTCCTAGAGCCTTCCAGCTTTTTCTAATTGGGGGCCACCACCGCCTGTCTTTCACGCCTTCCTACAGTTCAGGGCTGACACCCTGGCTCTGTACAGCTGCCCGACTCCTCAGGACTAAGGGAATAGGACAGGCTGTACAAGTGCCAACTTTGGGGTTCTCTCCTACTGGGTTAGAATTCTCTTGGGTCTCGAGGTCACTTGTTAAGGGTTGCCTTCCCCCCATGGATCCTTGGGTGAGGAAGTGCTCTGGACAGCTGCCTCCTCTGGGCTCAGACCAACCTCTGGAAGGTCACTGCCAACAAGACAATATAGGTGATGGTCTGGACTGACTATCCCTCTATGGCATCTAAGGTTAGCACCTATCTCTAAGGGTACTAAGGCCACAGGTCTGTAGGGACATTCCCTGATATAGCCCCTACTCTCTTTCCTTCTCCTGGCATGTACTAGTCTGGGGGACACTAACCTGTCCACCACTATGATGTGACTGGCACAAGTGTCCTTCATTGGGTGGTATCCCATTCACCTTGAGGTGGTAGAAGTGTGAACGACCACTCTCAGGCATCACCAACTCCTTATCTAGGCCCTTTTCTCAGTTAAAAGCTACTAGGTTATCCTCATCAGAGAATCCTCTTCTAAGGCTACACTGGTCACTCCAGTGGTAACCTTTGTCTTGGAACAGGGTGCATCCCCTTAGTAGTGCCCTATTGCCGACTGTGAAAATAAGGCTTACTATCCAAGAGTTGTTTAAGCCCTGGATCCCCGCTACTCTGTTTACTAGAGGTGGAGTGGGTCTTGTTCGCCCCTCTTTTAGAGTTCTGCTCCGAGAGACGTTCCTGGTGGGTTTACCACCTCCCTCCTTTCCCTTTTGTGGGCCTAATCCCCCTTTCTTGGGATAACACATTGGTTTTTCTTGGGTACACCTGCCCCTACCCACTCATCAGCTCTCTTACCCAACTCTGTAGGACTAGAACACTTTGAATCTACTATATGCTGGTATAACTTCTCTGAGGTACAAATTGTAAGAATGGGTTCCTTAATCAATACACTGTAGAGCTCCTCATACGTATCAACCTTGTTACCCTTACTTTAGCCTTCCATCTTCATAGATGAATCCCTAAAGTCCATTCATGTCTGTGTTGACCCCTTTGGTGTACCTCAGCTTAAGTCTGTAGTCCTCTGGTGTAAGACCAGATAGGTCAGTGAGTGCCTTTATCATGTGGGTGTAAGGTTCTGCCACCTCATATTCTAGTGTCAGCCATCTATCTCTCCCTACTGTTGGTAGTAACTCCCACAATAGGGCCCCCTAATGTGAGTACTCACCCTTGTCATCCTGAGTCCTCTCTCATAGGATGCCTGTCATTTGTCTATATCGTTCATTATACAAACTTAGGAACTCTCCCTTTGGGCAACCAGGGATCATAGGCACCACCTGTATACAACTCTTCTTTTTTGTTGCTGACACCAAATATTTGGGAAGTCAACCCCATCTCGGTCCAGTACTTGACTGGGGCCAATTTTCTTGCTTGGAGAGCTAGCTTCTTCTCTTCAAACTCTTGAAGGCTATGCTGGTCATCCAGTTCCAGGGATCTCCCTGTAGAAGTGAAGGTCCTTTCAGTTCCAGATATTGAGCCATTCCTTGATCTTCTGCTGGGGGCCAGACTCCTTTTGCCCCCTCATTTTCAAAAGGATTTATTCCAATATCCTCTTCATCATCGCTATCACTTGTGACTGATCCTGCCAGTTGTGTCTGGGCTTTTCTTACCTCTTCCCATTCTCAGAGGACTTTTTCTAAATTCTCCTTTTGGCAGTCATGCCTGGACCGATTTTTTTTCCTTCTCCTGCACAACCCTCTCAACTCATTGCTATTTAGTGTGGACAGGGTAGCCACATCAAGTGGCATGTTATCCATCTTTTAAGACTTTACAAAAGCTTTTTTCCACTTTCGGGAAAACTGGTTGTTGACGACTTTAGCTCTTGGAAAAAACTGTGCCTAGTACATACAGAACTTTGGCACACTTTTTAAATTGTTACTTTAGACTCTATTCGGTATGTACTTTCGGTGGTACCCAACTTATTAATTGTCTGGTACAGCTAAACACTAGTTCTTGATCCCACCGCTAAGCATCAGTGTGATGATTTGGGTGTATTATATGCTAAGGCTATGGGGCCGTACCATGGAATACACTCACAAAAACTGTCTTGGGTCCAGCCAGGCTCGTTTGTACAACCTTTAGCTCAACCCTGGGAAGCAGTGGCTTTGAGCAGCAAAGCTTAACAAAGTAACTTAGTGGAAAACATTTAACAGCACCAAAACAAAGGAATAAGAGAGCGACCCAATAAGGAAGAGGCACAACAATAATTTATAAGAATAGAGTATATGTTTATGAATTTTTAGAGTCCTTGGCCATCAAAAGCCACTGGAGAGTTCCAGAGATATGAATTTTTAAGCATTTAATGACTTTGTAATTTAACTGCAAATGAACGTTTGTCAACAAAAAGTTTGGAAACTTTTGAAAAGTTTGAAAGAGTTTGTTTGGCAACTCTGGCCCGCCTTGAGTGATCAAATCCGACAGGGCGGAGGTCTACAGGACCAGAAAGTTTACTTTAAACAGTTACCTGGCCACCAGAGCCTTTTCCAGTCCAGTTCCGGCCTTTAGTAAACTACCACCATAGACAACAATGGAATGGTCCTGATGCTGCGGATGCAGGATGAAAAGATGCTCGAATATGCTCCTTGTGCTGTACGACTGGGGTAAGTTTGTGGGGATCCTTCGGTCCACAGGTGAGGTAGGGGTGACTTTGGCCACTGAACTCTGGGTAGACAACATCCTCTTTGCAACATTGGAAGGCCGCTAGGGTTGGGCTACCAATCTTGTGGCAGAGCTGTTAGGGGCAGTCCTTTGGTGGGAGCTAGAGTCTTATTTGTCTCTTGGGGTGTCCTGCAGCAGTCAGCGGCGATCCCTCAGAAGTGGCTACTGCTTTGTCAGTTTGGTACTTTCAGCTTTGATTTCCTTGGTATTTTCCAGAGGGCCCTTGGAGACACTGCTTTGATCTGGGTCTGGAAATCAACTTTTCTCTGAGGCAGGAACCACAGGTACAGTCCAAACATCACTAGCCCAATGTGCAGCAGGTGTAGTAAATCCTAAGGTGCAGCCTCTCTTTGTGCAGTCTCGAGAACAGTAGTTTCAAGGGTCCTTTCTCCAAATCCAGTGTGTACTGAGGTCCAGGGCAGGAGGGTACCCATTTTATCTCAGGAAAATGCCCCGAGATGGCAACCCAGTTGCTAGCCAACAAGCTAATAGGTCCTCTCCTCTTTGGTGACAAAGTTCTGGTAATTTGTGGCATTTGGCGATCCCAAGGTGCAATATTCTTGCCACTTTCAAGATGTCAGGACCTTCTCTCAACTGTGAGGAGCACCAGATGTGTAGTACCTAAGAGCTACACATCCATGGGAAAACCAGGTTGAGGACGAGTTTTCCTTCTCTGGTCCTGTTTCTCGCTTGTCTACATGAAAATCTGCAGCCTGCTTGGAAGCGTTATCACCATTTGCCCTTCAAAGGTGTCTTCCACTCTGAAGCTCACCTGTTAGGCTAACACCCCGAGTGGCTTTCTGAGAGGGGAGGTAACATCTCACCCTGCAGTATCTGCCTTTGTTCCTATGCCTGGGTGTCGCTTGCATGCCTCCACAGGTGGGCAAAAAGCTGTCTGTTGTCCAGGGCTTCTGCAAAACTACAGGACCAGCTAGGTCACAGAGTGCTAACTTTCTAAAAGTTGTAGAACGTTAATTGTGACATTAAATTCGACCTGGGTATGAGGTTGAGTTTAATGCTTCAATTAATTTGATACCTTACAGTGCCCAGTTAGGTAGTCTCATTCAGAAGTTAGCCAGGCTGGGGTGGCAGCTGGTAACCAATTGTTCGCCAATGGGGCTACAAACTTTTCCCCAGCAAAATGACAATTTGTGGGGTTTTGCTATTAAGACATACATAACAATATATGCCCTACTTAATAATATAAACCTCCTGCCTTACGGTCTATAGGCCTTCCTTGTGGGATACATAGATATAGGGTTAAGAGAAGAGGTGGCATTGCCATTAATTTGAATGGAAAAATTGAACTAGCAGTGTTAACACTGCCCTTTCTGTCTGCAGTGGCAGGCGGGAGCCATTTTGTCCTTAGCCACTCTGAAGGTGGCTTACAGTGCTGCAACCCTGGTTGGACACGCTGCCTTGCATGCCCTTGGTATTATGGGTGCCATATACAAGGGACTCATAATAAGTCAGCACTTACCAATTCAAGATACACTTTGTAATGGATCAGAACACTGGCACTGAAGTCTGGTTAGCAGGCCTCAGTGTACTCTTGAAAAACCAGCAGGTAGTAGTCCAAATGAGGCAAAAGTGAGGGGGAATCTTCAAAAATCCTGTTTCCGTACAGTTGAAAAGGGTACAAAGTCTGGTGAGTATTCAGATGAAGTACTGGCAATTGACTTATATAGCATCTTTATGTGAGAATCTCATTTATCATTTGAGATGTGTAAGTCCTGCTATACACATGTCCCAGAAAACTCTCTAACCAGGGTCCAGAATGACTTCTTGTTGCGAGTTGAGATTACAAGCATTAATTTGGCCCAAGCTTTTTCTTGATTGTCATGATTTATTTCTGCTATTCTCATCTTGAGCGTGATCTTCAGGTTCCTAATTGTTCTACTGCGTTACTTAAAGGGGACTTGTTTTAATATGTGTCACAGTGTCTTGTGAGGAATCCGTTTTGCATTACCTATTTCCTGGCTAATAGTCATGTAAAGAATGGTGTTCCGCATGTTTGTTAATTTCACCATCAAAAAATTCAGAATGCTTGCTGAAGTGTGCTGCCAAGTTCTAATCCAATCTTTGCTGTTATAGGACTGTTCATACTCAAAGCGTGATCTCAACCAGCAGAGCTAATGTCTCAGGTTAGAAGCTTTATTCTTGAGCTCCATGTTCCACTTAAGCTTCTAAAAATTCTACAACTGTCATATGATTGATATTTGCAAGTTTTACTCCATTCTAACTGGTCTAGTTTAATATTAAAAACTATCTTTTAGAAGTCATGATCACTTTCAGTCTTTTGTACTATTTCAAAAGTCTTACAAGTTAAAAAATTGGAATAGTGAATAAAAGTCTAATCGATTATGGTGTGTGCAGTCGGGCCCCAAAATGTTGGCTTAGCTGGCTGGTCATTTGCCAGCCTACCATTGTGACCTGTACCCCCAGTAAACCAGAAGATTATAGATGTATCTGTTCATTGGGGTTACCAGCTCAATCTTCACTGTCCAATTTATATTGTTAAGAGGGATGTTGTAGGTTAGATCCAGATCCTCAGAGCTTAGAGTATAAAATGCTGGTGGCAAAAGATTCTGACTGAAGTTCTCAGTTATGATGATGAATAGCAGGCTATATTTTTCAGTAAGGAAGTCAAGTTCTTCTAGGGCAGCAGAGTACTTGTTTGTTTTTAAAGAGGTGCAGGGAGAAGTAGACATTTATAATCAAAAACTTTGTAGAATTTCGATTTTTTTAATGGGACTGGTAGTATATAATCAGTGGTTGGTTTAAGTTTAATACTTTTAATGTTACATTTATCACTAATCATTGTTAACAGCGCCCACGTGGTCTCCCCAAGTCATTCTTCCTTGTGAAGATTTCATGGGTAGTAAAAATAGGTGTCAATAATTTGGAAAGTTTCCATGTATCTTGGACACATACTACACAGTGGTTGTTAAATGGCTAACAACTTTCCCCCTGTTGTATTTAAAAGTCTACCAAAGCCTGTGATGTTCCATGAAATTATGGATAGTTCACTAGGGGAATATTTCAAACTTCTCGTAACATTAGGTATAGTGGCTAATGGTTGAGGTCGACAGTTGGCTTTTTACACAAGAGCCCTCAGGCTAGGAAATGGCTTGGTTATTTGATGAAGATCCATTGGTTGTGATCTGTAGGTTTACAAACGTTGTGTTCCAGTCTTGGCCTTTATACTGTGGGATGGTCGGCGATAGGGAGATTAAAGATGTGGATAATGGTGTTTATGCCTGAGAAAGTGTGGATATTTTCGCTTTTCCATCTCTGTAACTATAATCCCCCAGTCTGCAACAATTTCTTTCCATGCCCATATTTTTTGGCCCATAGATTCTGCTGACCAGGTTGTCCTGATGGTTTCACTATCAATAATAGCTTTCTTAATTTGAAGTAAGCACGCGTTTAACCAAGATTTAGCATCAACATCTTTAAGTTCATCGATGACTTTAGTAATTTTGTCATATTTTGACGATTTAATATGTCATGATAACCTTCTGATTTATACAAGGGTGTAAAATCTATTTTACACATTTCTTGGTTGGCATAGTGTGCAACTTGCCTGTTTGCGATATTTGCTACATTTGATTCTCTTGCATTCATGATGTGCCCTGGAGACTCTCAAACACAATCTCTGCTTGATTTTTATAGATTGGGTGTGAGGGGGTGCTTCCTCTGACACCAGTATTCAGACATCAGCTGTCTGTTGGTTCTGGTGTACCATGACAAAGGTGTGGGTTTATTGAAACAATTGTACAAGGAGTGGAGCTGCTAGTGACCAGGATTACATCTTCCTTCATATCATTGGCCCTTGCTAAGGGCAATCTTGATTTTGCAATCTCCCTGTAAGTTGATTGAGTGTTTACTGTTAAGGTACCATTAGCTCTTAGTGGTGATGTGGTGTTAAAAATGAAAGTTGATAGGTCCCCCTCAGTAGGGCCACATCTATATTCATTTTTTTAGGCTGATCATCAGAAAATAATGTGGCAGACAGAACCAAATCCGTCATGATAGGTGATTCCAAGATCACTGCAGATGTTGTAGCATTGGTTTCAATTACATTATGGGAGGCCATTTTTTAAGTTGTTTTTT
Source organism: Pleurodeles waltl (assembly GCF_031143425.1). Classification (NCBI taxonomy): domain Eukaryota; kingdom Metazoa; phylum Chordata; class Amphibia; order Caudata; family Salamandridae; genus Pleurodeles; species Pleurodeles waltl. The sequence goes on along the minus strand of NC_090448.1, from coordinate 252,691,894 downwards.
AAATATATATGGAAGTTTTCCAATATTGAGTCTGAGTTTTGGTCTGTCTTTATCTGATTCATGAGTTAGTTTTGCTTAAGTCTTTTTTTATTTCTTCAGACGTCTTTTGCTTAAATATGGAACAAAACCTAAGGATTCTTAAGTGGCACATTTTTACTTAACTCATCTGTTTGAAATGTTTTTGACTGTTGATCAGTTAAAGATTTATCATGCTGGGAATCTTGTCTGTCTTGTATAATTGATTTACTACTTGTAATGCTCAATTTCCCAATGTGGTGCTTTTGAAAATCTGGTGGACAGCTTCACTAAGAATACATGTTTCAGGATTTAAAATAGATAGGAGCTGTGGCAATTGAGTCATAATAGCACCTACTAGGATGTTATTGATCTTAGTTGAAAGTAGTTGTAGCAGGTCGACAAAGTCACTTGATCGTTGCAGAGCTTTTGAGGCAGTTACCAATTCACTCAAACTTTAATTGAAGATATCATTTTATAGTTGTCTTTTAACAATACCAGCTCCATAGTAATCTGTTTTAATAATGTAGCCTGCTCTGTAAGTAACGAAGACTTATTAGTTAGTATGTCAGACGTTTGTGTGACAGTGTTACTGATTGCCCCCATTGCTGCCAGTACTGGATAAGTCGGGGATGTGTTCTTCTCTTTTTAATTTTTAAGCTTTTTACTTAATCTTTCAGAGACCTGAATTTTATAGTGTACCTCGGTGTTTGCCAGCAATTGAGTGGGATAATACATTTCCCTCAGATTTTCACATCACTGCAGTTGATCCTGCAGTATTGAATTGTCAAATGAGTTAATTATCCTTGCAATATGATCATGTTCATGCTCAGAGTCTGACAAGTCTTCAGCAGTTTCGACCATAGATTAATCAGTTTCCTGGTTTTCCTCATTAACCGATTACTCTAAGATAGTGTGCTGTCCTTCTAAGATGTTCATAGCAGATGGAGGTAATAAGTCTGCAGCCATGATAATTGCATGTGGATTCTTACTAGGTACTACAGCATCTTGGATTGGTTCCAAAGGAACCTCCCTCACTTCAACTGTGGCATTCCCAGACCAGTCATAGAGCACAATGTGTTACTAAGGCCCTCATTCTGACCCTGGCGGTCGGTGATAAAGCGGCGGCCAAGCCGCCAACAGGCCGGCGGTCTAAAATATGCAATTCTGACCCTGGCGGGAACCGCCAACACAGCCCGCCAACTTAACACTCCGACCGCCACAGCGGTACAAACAAACAGCGCGGCGGTTCCCGCCAACAGCCCGGCGGCAGACAAAGTACCGCCCACCCTATTACGACCCACCAATCTGCCACCTTTTCCGGGGCGGGAGCACCGCCGATAAGAACACGGCGGAAACAGACTACGAACGGGAAAACGCTCACCTCTACGCACTCCACGCGAGATTCCGGCAGTATGGAGCCAGAGTTGCAGGTCATCCCCGCACTCCTATTCCTCCTCATATACCAGGAGCACGCCCGGCGGTGCGGAAGACATCGGTGAGTACGGCACCTACGACACAGGGGAGGGAAAAGATTACCGGCACACACCCACCCACCCACACCCACTACAACACACACATCAATGCATTCCCACAGATCACTGTCACAACCCACAAACCCCCCCCTCCGAAATAATGCAAAGACCAAAAGAAGAGATCATAAACGGGCAGATATATTGAAATATGTACGCCATTAATCCCAATAAATAAATAAACTATGTACAAAATATATACAGCTACTAAATGTAGTCCAACCACTGTCCGTGGATCACAGGGGTCCTTTGCAAAGGGGCAAGGCCCAGTCCCACGACAAGAACTCCACGGAGAGAACACTGCAGGGGCATCAGAAAGAAAATAGGACAGGCACCTCAGGGGGAAGGGAAGGGGGGGCACCTCAGCCACTTGAGTACACGACGCCAGATCCACGAGGGGACTCCATGACCACTGGCCCATCCTGGGGAGAGCAAAGCCACAGTCCAAACAGTCCATACAGTGGGTGGCCTGCCCACTGGGCCATCCTGGGGAGAGCAAAGCCACAGTCCAAACAGTCCATACAGTGGGTGGCCTGCCCACTGGGCCATCCTGGGGAGAGCAAAGCCACAGTCCAAACAGTCCATACAGTGGGTGGCCTTCCCACTGGGCCATCCTGGGGAGAGCAAAGCCACAGTCCAAACAGTCCATACAGTGGGTGGCCTGCCCACTGGGCCATCCTGGGGAGAGCAAAGCCACAGTCCAAACAGTCCATACAGTGGGTGGCCTGCCCACTGGGCCATCCTGGGGAGAGCAAAGCCACAGTCCAAACAGTCCATACAGTGGGTGGCCTTCCCACTGGGCCATCCTGGGGAGAGCAAAGCCACAGTCCAAACAGTCCATACAGTGGGTGGCCTGCCCACTGGGCCATCCTGGGGAGAGCAAAGCCACAGTCCAAACAGTCCATACAGTGGGTGGCCTGCCCACTGGGCCATCCTGGGGAGAGCAAAGCCACAGTCCATACAGTCCATACAGTGGGTGGCCTGCCCACTGGGCCATCCTGGGGAGAGCAAAGCCACAGTCCAAACAGTCCATACAGTGGGTGGCCTGCCCACTGGGCCATCCTGGGGAGAGCAAAGCCACAGTCCATACAGTCCATACAGTGGGTGGCCTGCCCACTGGGCCATCCTGGGGAGAGCAAAGCCACAGTCCAAACAGTCCATACAGTGGGTGGCCTGCCCACTGGGCCATCCTGGGGAGAGCAAAGCCACAGTCCATACAGTCCATAACAGACCCCACTGCCACTGGAGGAGGCAAGTTGGCCAGAGGACATCCTGCAGCCCTGCCCGAGATAGATCCTGCCCTGCCACGTCTGCCAAAGGGCCAGCGGTTCTTGCCCTGAAGGGCCCAGTTCAGCGGTTCTTGAGACGGCGGGGCCCAGTTCAGCGGTTCTTGAGACGGCGGGGCCCAGTTCAGCGGTTCTTGAGACGGCGGGGCCCAGTTCAGCGGTTCTTGCCTTGAAGGGCCCAGTTCAGCGGTTCATGAGACGGCGGGGCCCAGTTCAGCGGTTCTTGCCTTGAAGGGCCCAGTTCAGCGGTTCTTGCCTTGAAGGGCCCAGTTCAGCGGTTCATGAGACGGCGGGGCCCAGTTCAGCGGTTCTTGCCTTGAAGGGCCCAGTTCAGCGGTTCTTGCCTTGAAGGGCCCAGTTCAGCGGTTCTTGAGACGGCGGGGCCCAGTTCAGCGGTTCTTGCCTTGAAGGGCCCAGTTCAGCGGTTCATGAGACGGCGGGGCCCAGTTCAGCGGTTCTTGCCTTGAAGGGCCCAGTTCAGCGGTTCTTGAGACGGCGGGGCCCAGTTCAGCGGTTCTTGAGACGGCGGGGCCCAGTTCAGCGGTTCTTGCCTTGAAGGGCCCAGTTCAGCGGTTCTTGAGACGGCGGGGCCCAGTTCAGCGGTTCTTGAGACGGCGGGGCCCAGTTCAGCGGTTCTTGCCTTGAAGGGCCCAGTTCAGCGGTTCTTGCCTTGAAGGGCCCAGTTCAGCGGTTCATGAGACGGCGGGGCCCAGTTCAGCGGTTCTTGAGACGGCGGACGGTCTATGGCCAACTGCTAAATGCCTGGTGGTGCCCTCCTGGGCAGCGGGGATGGTGCTCCTTCACTGCCCACCTGGGCTGTGGGTGGTGGGGCCCTCCTGGCCAGCTGGGCTGGGTCCTCCCTGGGCAGCGGCTATGGGGCTGGTGGGCTCTCCCGGGGCAGCTGTGCCGGTTCCTCCCGGGGCAGCGGCTATGGGGGTTGTGGGCTCCTCCTGGGCATCAGGCCTGCTGCCTGACCTCTCCAACTTGCTGCCCTTGCCCTCCTTAGTCGTCGGCCTGTGGCCCTTTCCTCCCTTTGGAGCTGTGGCTGGTGACTGTCTCTGGGTGGTGTCCGGGGGGGATGTAGAAGGCGGGCTCCTGCGGCGCCCCTTCCGCCTTCTGCTCCTCTTCCCAGGGGGTGGGCTGGCTGTCCCCTTGCTGCTGGGCGAAGATCCAGACATGCGGGCTGGCGGGCTCCAATACCCCTGCACCCTTGTCAAGGGGGCTGCAGGGCTGGTGGTGGCTGAGGTGCTCTTCTTACCCCGACGAGAAGGAGGGGGGGGCTCAGGGTCAGGAAAGAAGTTAGTAGTGGCGAGGAAGAGCTTCTTGGGACAATGGAGAGTGGTAGGTACAGTGGGAATGGGAGTGGAGGGAGAGGATGTGGTTGTAGGTGAGTCACGTTTGCTGTCTTTGGGTGCAGGTGCAGGAGGGATAGGCTGTCGTGAGGTGGATGGCTGTTGGGTGGGTGGGTGGCTGCGTTTGTGTGGTGTGGAAGAGGGGGTGACAGACACAGTGGGAGAGGACACAGGGGACGTGTAAATGGCAGTGGGGTGGTGACTGCACATGTGCGGACTGGAGTGGAGGGTGTGCTGGTGATGGAAACACTGGCTGATGGTGAGGTGAATGGAGGTGTGAGTGTAGACGTCACAGGGAGGGAGGAGGGAGACGAGGAGGTTGGGGTCACAGAGGTGGTAGTGACTGTTGGCATGTCTGCATCGGAATGTTGGGTGTGTGAATGTCTGCGTGATCTGTGGTGCTTATGTTTGGATGAGCTTCTCTTGGGTGTTGAGGTGTGTGCAGGCTGGTCTGATGGTGTGGGTGGGACAGGCAGAGGAACAGGAGACTGGGAGGAGGGAGTTAGTAGAGGGAGGCAGGAGACAGGGACAATGGCTGCCGTCAGTGCTGAGGCCAGAGCCTGGAACGATCGCTGATGGGCAGCCTGACCCGAATGAATGCCCTCCAGGTACGCATTGCTGCGATGAACCTCCCTCTCCACCCCCTGGATGGCATTCAAAAGGGTAGTCTGCCCAACAATGAGCGTTCGGAGGAGGTCAATGACCTCCTCACTGAGGGCAGCGGGGGTAACAGGGGCAGGGCCTGAGGTGCCTGGGGCGAAGGAGATGCCCGGCTTCCTGGCAGAGCGGGCACGGGGCGAACGCGGAGGGGCTGCTGGGAGGGCGGAGATGGTGCGCTGGGTGGCGGCTGTACCTGTAATGGCGGGGGGCACGGATGGTGCCACCCCCGCAAGGGAGCCCCCTTCCGAGGACGTGTCCGTGTCGCTGCAGGCTCCAGTCGTCCCTGTCGTGGAGCTCCCCTCGCCCTCCGTCTCACTGGTCCAGTCTGACTCTGTGGCATGGCCCTCCTGGGCCATGTGAGATGCAGCTCCCTCCTGCCCCGATGCCACTTCTCCTCCGCCTGATGATGCTGATGCACACAAGCACAGAAAGACAAACAAAAAGGGGGGGGGAGAGAGAAATAAAGGGATATTGAGTACATGGATCTCCGGTACAGTTAGCGGACATGACAGACACAGATGCCCCCTGCACTAAGTTGCGCACTTGGGGTACGCTACGCATTCCGTGGAACATGCCCTACACGCCTAGAGTTGACAACTGCACCCATGGATGACACGGCCCAGGGATGGCTGTACTGACAAACTACTGAGGGTGGTGGCTGGGGACACAGGGGCTTACGGGGGTGCCCAGCCTACAGATATCGCCCTGGCCTAGGGGGACCCCCAGCCCTCCTCCCCCACCCAGACACCTCCACTGCGCGACAACAGAGTAGATAATGCTTGTACTCACCCCCTTGTGTCTGCTGTGCTGCCCTCACGCGCCCATCCAAATCAGGGTAGGCCACCGCCAGGATCCGGAACATCAGGGGGCTCAGTTGACGGCAGGCACCCCGCCTACGTTGGGAGGCCATCCCCAGCAGAGACTCGGCGGTCTTCTTGGTCCCGCGGCGGATGTCCTCCCACCTCTTGCGGCAGTGGGTGCCCCGTCGATGGTGGACCCCCAGGGCCCGGACTTCCTTGGCGATGGCACGCCAAATCCCGATCTTCTCATGGGCGCGGACCTATGTGACACGTACAGGGAGGGAGAAATACCACGTTCAAGTTACTCAGCATTTTCCTTTCCAGTGGCCCAACGCCCCCCATCCCCGCCAGGCCCCCCGCCAGGCCCAACATGCCCCCCATCCCCGCCAGGCCCCCCGCCAGGCCCAACATGCCCCCCATCCCCGCCAGGCCCCCCGCCAGGCCCAACATGCCCCCCATCCCCGCCAGGGCCCCCGCCAGGCCCAACATGCCCCCCATCCCCGCCAGGCCCCCCGCCATGCCCCCCACCATGCCCAACATGCCCCCCATCCCCGCCAGGCCCCCCACCAGCCCCAACATGCCCCCCATCCCCGCCAGGCCCCCCGCCAGGCCCAACATGCCCCCCATCCCCGCCAGGCCCCCCGCCAGGCCCAACATGCCCCCCATCCCCGCCAGGCCCCCCGCCAGGCCCAACATGCCCCCCATCCCCGCCAGGCCCCCCGCCATGCCCCCCGCCATGCCCAACATGCCCCCCATCCCCGCCAGGCCCCCCGCCAGGCCCCCCGCCAGCCCCAACATGCCCCCCATCCCCGCCAGGCCCCCCGCCAGGCCCAACATGCCCCCCATCCCCGCCAGGCCCCCCGCCATGCCCCCTGCCATGCCCAACATGCCCCCCATCCCCGCCAGGCCCCCCGCCAGGCCCAACATGCCCCCCATCCCCGCCAGGCCCCCCGCCAGGCCCCCAAGCCAGCCAGTGGCCCCAAATCCATATTGAATTAAACTCACTTGTTGGTCTGGAGGACCGTAGAGTAGCGCATACTGGGGGAGGACCCCATCCACAAGTTTCTCCAACTCCTCTCCAGTGAAGGCAGGGGCCCTTTCCCCAGTCGCAGCAGCCATTGTCCCTTCCAGACCGAGGTCACAGCAACACTTGCAGTATAGGTCCTCTCCTGTGAAAGTTCAAGTCGCAAGTGGATAAGTAGATAGAAAATGGCGGTCACGTCCGCGGCGGTGCATACCGCGGCGGGGCGTCCCGCCACCGCCGGCGCCCTTCGCCATTGGCTCCTGAAACCCATAGGCTTCAATGTTAACCAATGCGGCTTCGCGCCGCGGTCTTGGCCCGCCGCCCGCCGCGGTGTGCCACGCCAGCGCATTGACCTCACATCCCATTGTCACACTTCACAGGTCAGGCAGCCGCCATTTCCAGGGCCCACATGGCTCAATTTCAACTGCGTCACACAGGCCTAGGCCTTGCATAGCCACTCAGACACGCCATTCACTGCATAGAGAATCGTATACTGTGCTAGCTGTGAGTACGTACCTGTGGGTTGCTTGACTGTGTGCTCCATGTTGTCCTTCCTAGCACCGTCCGCTGGGTTGGGCGAGGAGACGGATGAATCCTCCCGTGTACCGACCGCTGGTGGACCTGTCGACAATGGAAGAACGCCACATTATCCTGACCTACCGTCTTAACCGTGCCACTATCCATGAACTGTGTGCCCGGCTGGAGCCCGACCTGATGTCCCCCATCCGCCAACCCACAGGGATTCCCCCTCTGGTGCAGGTCATGTCAGTACTACATTTCTTGGCAAGTGGGTCATTTCAGACAACCGTGGGAATTGCTTCCGGGATGTCTCAGCCCATGTTTTCGAAGGTGTTATCCAGAGTGTTGTCTGCCCTGATGAAATCCGTGAGGAACTACATCATTTTCCCTGAGGTGGGCGAATTGGCTACAGTGAAGGGTGATTTCTACGCCCTTGGACATATTCCCAACGTAATTGGTGCCATTGATGGGACCCATGTGGCTTTGGTTCCCCCAAGAGACAGGGAGCAGGTGTACAGGAACAGAAAGAGTTACCATTCAATGAACATCCAGGTGGTGTGTTTGGCTGACCAGTACATCTCGCATGTAAATGCCAAATTCCCTGGGTCAGTGCATGACGCCTACATCCTCAGGAATAGCAGCGTCCCTTACGTGATGGAACAGCTACAGAGACACCGTGTATGGCTAGTGGGGGACTCTGGGTACCCCAACCTGTCGTGGCTACTGACCCCAGTAAGGAATCCCCGGACCAGGGCAGAGGAACGGTACAATGAGGCCCATGGGCGTACTAGGAGGGTGATCGAACGCACCTTTGGCCTCCTGAAGGCCAGGTTTAGGTGCCTGCATATGACCGGTGGATCCCTAATGTACTCACCTAAGAAGGTGTGTCACATCATCGTGGCCTGCTGCATGCTTCACAACCTGGCTTTGCGCCGCCAGGTGCCTTTCCTGCAGGAGGATGGTCGAGACGGTGGTGTTGTGGCAGCGGTGGAACCTGAGGAGAGTGACGAGGAGGAAGACGACGGAGCTGAAACAGACAACAGGGACAGAATCATTGAACAGTACTTCCAATAGGACACAGGTAACATTTCAAAGATAATTTAGTAAATGTTAACTACTCTGCAGCATCTCTGCTGCCTGTCTATTTGCCCCAGTGTATGATGACTGAGTTTTGGCTTTTCCCTCCCTATTTCAGATCTGGGGTCCCCACTACGAGTCCTGTGCTTCGTTTCCCCATGGACTACAGCTTTGTGGCAGCTGTTTGTTGACTTCACCATGTACAAGGACATATTTGCACTGTCATGTCAATTACAATCTATTGAAATCACAGCCATACTCCTGATATTTTGGTGCAAAATAGGTGTTTATTGAAGTGCTCAAAATGGGATGGGTGGTTTCAAGTGGGTGTGGGCTATGGTGAAGGAATGTCCATGGCAGAGTCCAGAGTAACAGTCACACAGGTGCATTGTCCAGAGGCCTGTGGAGAGATGGAGCATGGGCAGTTCAAGGATGGACAGGGTGACAATGTGGGACAGTGGGATGACATCAGGTGGTATCCATTGCTGGCGGGGGTCTTGACATCCTACTCTGTCTTCTTGCGAGATCTCAGGGCCCTCTTGCGGGGTGGTTCTTCTCCTGCAGGAGGTGGGGGTCTGGTGGACTGCTGCTGTGCGGGGGCCTCCTGTCCACTAGCGCCGGCGGAGGTGGATGGCTGTTCTTGGTCCAGGCTAGTGGCAGGGGCCCTTGGGTGTTGTTCAGTGTCCGCCCTGCTGTTTACGAGGTCCTGCAGCAGCCCTACCATGGTAACCAGGGTGGTGTTGATGGCTCTGATGTCCTCCCTGTACCCCCGATAGTGTTCCTCCTGCAGCACCTGGATCTCCTGGAACCGGGCCAGTACCGTCGCCATCGTCTCCTGGGAGCGGTTGTATGCTCCCATGATGGTGGTGAGGACCTCGTGGAGAGTGGGTTCCCTGGGCCTCTCCTCCCCCCCCTGTCGCACAGCTGCCCGCCGAGTTGCCCTGTTTCCCTGGGCCTCTGCCCCCTGGCCGGTGTGCCCACTACCACTGCCCCCAGGTCCCTGTTGTTGTTGGGGTGGTGGGTTATCCTGGGTGCCCTGTAGTGGTAGACACACCGCAGATTGACGCGCCCTGGAGACAGAGGCATGGGCCCGCTGGGTGGGAGCTGTGCTGGTGTTCCCAGAGGGGTTAGGGTCTGTAGTGGCCTGGGCCTGTGTGAGGGGAACCGACTGTCCAGAGGTCCCCGATGGTCCGGGCTGGTCATCGGTGTCCAGGTCGACAGAGCTGCTGTCATCGCTGACGGCCTCTTGGGTGGGGGGTGTGGAGAATTCTGGCCCCTCCGCCGCGGTGTGTTGACGGTCGGGTCCTGCAGGGGTATAGAGGTATGGTTATAGTTTCAATGTGTGGCATATGGGTGTATCTGTGGGTTCTCGTGTCCCCAAGTGCTGGCATTCGTGTGTGGGGGCTTTGGTGAGGGTGGCTTGTGGGGGGGATGTGTATATGCATTGGGCATGCTTTGGTGATGGGTGTCCATGCTTAGTGGACGCATGCAGGCCTAGGTTTTGGGATGTGTGGGTTGTGATGGGGAGACATTGGCGGGGAATAGGTGTGCTGGGGGTGGGGGTGAGGATGGTGGTGGGGGTGAGGATGGTGGTGGGGGTGAGGGTGGGGGTGAGGATGGGGGTGGGGGTGAGGGTGGGGTTCGAGGATGGGGGTGAGGGTTGGGGTCTGATTTGGCATGCAGGTGGTGGGGAAGCAGTATTGAAGCTTCAACTTACCAGTATCCATTCCTCCGCCGACTCCTGCGAGGCCGTCAGGATGCAGGATGTTCAAGACTTCCTCCTCCCATGATGTGAATTGTGGGGGTTGAGGTGGGGGTCCTCCGCCAGTCTTCTGCACTGCGATGTTGTGCCTGGATACCATGGAACGCACCTTCCCCCGTAGGTCGTTCCATCGCTTCCTGATGTCTTCCCGATTTCTGGGGTGCTGTCCCACTGCGTTCACCCTGTCGACAATCCTCTGCCATAGCTCCGTCCTCCGGGCAATACTGGTGTATTGTATCTGTGTGCCGAACAGCTGGGGCTCTACCCGAACGATTTCCTCCACCATGACCCTGAGTTCTTCGTCTGTGAAGCGGGGTTGTCTTTGGGGTGCCATGGGGTGGTGTGTATGATGTGTGGGGTGGAGTATGTGTATTTAAGTGAGTTGAGTGTGGTGGTGTGTGTTGTTTTGTGTGTGGGTGATGGTGTTGAGTGGCTGTGGCTGTTATGTTTTGGATGCTGGTGTCTCGCTCTTGTCTTCTTTACAAATTTTTAAGCGTAGGGGTTTGTGGGTGATGTGGGTGGGTGTTTTATATTGTATTGTGTGTGTGGGAGTGGTGTGTGTATGTGTATCAGGTGTGTGGGATTCAAATCGTCCAATGTGGGTGAGTTTTGTTCGTTTGTGTGTATTCTGACCGCGCCGGTGTGTCCCGCCAATGGAATACCGCGTTTGAATGACCGCCGCGTGGATTCGTGGGTCGTAATGGCATGGGCGTATTTCTGTTGGCGTGGCGGTGGAGGTTTGGTCACCTCCACCTTTCCGCCGACCGCTGGTCTGGCGGTCTGTTGTGGCGGTCGGATTTTCGGAGGTTTGCCTTCTGCGGGTCAGAATGACCGTGGCGGGTTTCCGCGACCGCGGCGGGATTATGGAGGATTTCTGACCGGCGGTAGGCGCCTTTTACCGCCGAGGTCAGAATGACCCCCATTGTGTTTTATCTAGTTTAATCCATGGATCAGTTGTCTGGTTTTGGGTTTTACGAGCTTTCACATTGCAAACGAATCAACATCTTCCCTCTGACAATGATTGTATTGTGATGTATGCATGACAGTTTGAACTACAGCTTTGTCTGGTGAACGGCAGACAGGTTTTCACAGCTGAGCCTTTAGATCTACTTGAGATCACCAAGTTGTGATTACATGTATGGTTAACACTAGATCTAACTCAGCAAGTTCTCATTGCACTCATCTGCCAAGCACTTGTTTAGTGGGTAAAACACTGACCGTTGATTTATAGCAGTGACTTTCCCCACTCAGAGAAGAACTGGCTGTCTATGTTCAGCTTTCAAAATCAGTTATTACTTGTTTAAGCACGCAAGAGGGCAAACAAACTGAAAGATAGTGAGAGCTTACAGTTGTAAAAGAAATGTGAAATGAGATTGAAAAAGGGGTCATTTATATCTTCAGTACCTTTGTCAGTGGTTGGATCCAAGCAGCATTCACATATAAATAGTTGTAGTTTTAAACTGAGCTGGATGATGTTGCGTCTAGCTCAGTTGGGAGCAATTACAAACTAGAACTTAAACCTTCCGAGTCAGGTAGGAATCTCCTTCTCCTCACTTTCTTCACTGTTCAGGCCTAATAATGCTATCAGGAACCTGGTGCCAGGATCTGGCTGCTGTCACATGAAAAACGAAAATGGGAGCAGCCAGGGGAAGGCTGGGTGGTGAGCAAGCTGCACCGCCCCCTGCGCTGGCCGCATCCGCGTACCACGACCCACTACCCTGCGGTGTTGCACCTACTGTGCTGGAACCTTGCCTCACAGTTGCTCCTCCCCTCTGCAGCCACTGCAGATCCCCACTGAATGTGCTCCTACTTGGGCCGCTCATCCTGACAAATTGAAAGCCCTCGAGCAGAGCTCAACTCCCTGGTAGCTATGGCACAGAGCAAATGCGTAAATATTTACACAGTACTGAAACAGTAATAAAGTCAGAATTCAAGGCAATAAAGATCCCAAAGCAAATTTGATAAATAGAGTAACATTTAATAAACAAAAATATACCAAAATGACAAAACTCCAGCAAGGGGAACCAGAGATTAATTTTTGAAGATTTTAGGAGGAATAGATACAGAAAGCGCTAGGTGGCTATAATAGTCCCAATGATAGTCTGGTCACGGGACGTAGACACAATTCAGGCAGACTGCAATGGAGCACGGGTCGGATGCACCAACTCGGTTCATCCCATCAAACATTTTACCTTCTGACATTGTCTTTTAATTCCCAGTTGTTAGACCTGACATCCTTGGTGTAGACTTCCAGATACTCTTTTGCCTTCTCCCCTTCCGGTTGTCTGGATTTTGTTTTAATTGACATTAGGACTTTACCACTGCTAACCAGTGCTAGCAAGCCTGTGCTCTTGCCTTTAAACATTGTAAAATTGGCTTACACTCAAGTGCCACACTTAACTTACCTATAAGTCCTAGGAAAGTGCTACTATATGTGCCCAAGTACAGTATATTAAATGCTACAAGTGGGCCTGCAGCACTTATCATGCTACCCACTAAAGTAGTCTCAGGCCGGCTGTTGCAGCCTGTGCATAGTTCAACTTGTCAGTTCGACCTGGCCAAATAAATCTTTGGTCAGGCCTAGAATATCCTTTTTAATATATATATGTCACCTTTAAGGTAGGTCCTAAACAGCCGATAGGGCATGGTGCATTGTATTTAAAAGATAGGACATGTGTTTTTAAGTTTGACATGTGCCCAAATGTGTTATTCTCTACTGTGAGGCCTATCTTTCCCATAGGATAACAATGGGTTGCCTCATTGCAATTAATAACTGCTAACTTTTGATTGAAAACAGGTAGAAATGTCATGTTTAGTCTTCCAAGAATTTTAATTTAAAATCCTCTTTAATAGTAAAGCTGAATTTTAGGTCACAGTTCTGAGAATGCCACTTTTAAAAAATTGACATTTTCTTGACCTAGAAAATCTGATAGAGACTACTAGCCATAGCGTCCTTACCTCAGAATTATCACAAGGCATCAGTCTGGATCCGGAAATTCCAGAGCAGCACTCATGCATTTCGGTAGGTGGCATTGTTCAGCTCTGCCTCTGCAGAACTGTCTACACCGTAAATCATGTGCACGGCGGCTACATGGGCACCATCCCAGAATGGTGACATCTGTTCTTTTCTTTCTGCACCAGTCAGCGCAGATCCAGAGAGAGCTATCCCTGGTTATTTTTTTGACTGACCTTTTTCAATTTTTTGTCAAGCTATTTTTGTGAATTTATTTTCTCTTGGTGTGCTAGGGATGCCTCCTAAGAAGCCACTGGGTTACAAACCATGTGGCGCCTATCACAAGCAGATATATGTGACAGACTCACGCTTGGTTTGCTTGGAGCAGGACCAAAACTACCCGCGAGGACAGCCATGCCATGAACCTGAACACACTGAGGGAACGTTTTTGAAAACTTCTTGCCAGCTGATGTTAGACAACCCAGCAGTGCTCTCTATCCTGGCCATGCAGAAGGTCCTGTGACCTCTTGCAGAGTCACTCCCGGAGATCGTCGTCCCAGTCAAAGTAGCTGTGTAAGTCCCACAAACAAAAGAAGTCTGCAGTGGTGGCTGACCAACCGCAATTGCATCAGCAGCAGATGCCTCTCCGTTCCACACCCAGATGACCGTAGTGACAGATGCATCACTAATGGGATGGGGCAGCCCTCCGAGAGAGATAGAGATCAGAGGACTCTGGTCTTCGGCGGAGTCTCAGCTCCACATCAACCTGCTGCAGCAGCAGGCAATCCAGCTTGCATTAAAAGCCTTTCTTCCTTTGATCAACGGAAGGCAAGTTCTGGTGTTCACAGACAACACCACTGCCCTGTGATACTGCAACAAAAAGGGTGGCTCGGGTCATGGATGCTGTGTAAGAGGCCCTGCGTCTCTGGACATTGCTCAAGTGCCAGAGCATTTCCCTTGTGGTTCAACTCATGGTGGGCTCTCTGAATGCGGAGTGGGTGAGCTCAGCCGCCAATGCCTAGCAGATCACTAATGGCATTTCCATCTAGAGTTGGTGCAAGGTCTGTTCTGAGATTGGGGATAACCTTGGTTAGATCTGTTCGCCGCCACCGAGAATGCGCAATGCCAGCAGTTCTGTGTGCCAGGGAATTGCTTTTCATCTCGAGTAGAGCTCAGGACTCCTCTATGCCTTCCCACCAATACCACTCTTGCCCAGAGTTCTCAAGATGATAAGGAACGACTAGCCCCAAGTCATTTTTGTGGCCCCGGATTGGGCAGGGAGAATTTGGTATCCTGAATTCCGAGTATGAGCATCAGTCCTATCATCAGACTGCCTCTTGCACCCAAACCCATGCATCCTCCTCATTCATACATGTGAGTGGTGACAGCTTTTGACCTTCTCCACGAAGTCTGTGATATTATTTTGGCAGCCAGGCGTTCCTTCTCCAAGGCGGAACACACCTGCCATTGGGACAAGTTTGTCACATGGTGTACATCCAAAAGTATTCTTCCTCTTTCTGCAACCTTATCCCAAGTGTGATTGTTTGTTCATTCTCAGGCCCAGCAGGGCTTTGCTCTGGGCACTGATAAGGTTTACTTGTCAGCCTTATCAACTTTCATGCGGTTGCCGGACCAACCTCCTTTATTCAAGTTACCTGTTGTGACTTGTTTCCTTAAGGGATTATAATACTTGTTATCTCCCAGGCCATTCATTATGCCTGGATGGGACTTCAACCTGATCTTTGCTTCTCTCAGGTGCACGCCCAATGAGCCATTGAACAACTGCCCACTCCTGTTACTAACCATAAAATCAGCTTTCATGTTGGCTATAACATTGGTCAGTAGGGTGAGCCAACTGTAAGCACTCCCTGCACTCTCCCTACACAACATTCTATCCAAACAAACTGTTTTTGTGAACCCATGTTTCCTTCTTTCTGAAGGTGATGACACCCTTGCATTTATGCCAAATTATCAACTTGTCTGCTTTCTTTGCTCCACCTCACCCTTCTAAAGAAAAGGAGAGACTTCACCATCTGGACCCAAATAGCATTGTCGTTGTACATTGATTGTGCTAGAGAGTTCCGGGTGGACAATCAACTGTTTGTTGGGTATTCCAGGACGAAGAAAGGGAAGTCTCTGAAGAGGCTGGCCATCTCACAGTGAATACTGCTCTGCATTAAGATCTGCTGTGCACTGGCCAAAAAGCAACCTACTGAGGATTTGTGTGCTTATTTCACCAGAGCCAAGGTTGTGACCACAGTTTTAGCTCCCAAAGTCCCTGTTCTGGACATCTGTCAGGCATGGAGGTGTTAGCACATTTTAATAAGCACTACTGGCTAAAATGCCAGGTCAGCCCATTCGATCCTGCAGGATTTGTTTGGTCTAATCTGTTCACAGATCCACCTCCAGGGAGGTATTGCTTGAGTATCTGTTCTGAGGTTAGGAATCTATCTGTGGATAGCTTTCTCTATCAGAGGAATAAGTTACTTACCTTCGGTAATGCCTTATCTGGTATAGACTCCATCTAGCCGCAGTTTCCTAACCAACCCTCCCATCCTACCCTCTCTACAAATGGATTTCTGCATATGGTCATCCTCTTGAGACGCAAAGTTATGCACACCATTTCACTAGCATTCTTCATGGCTCCATGCTTCTGGTGTGGAAAAGTCGCGAAAAGAATCTGATGTCAGCACTCTGGGATGACACCTATGTAGACACCGTGTGTATCACTTACGGGACAGTCTCCCCAGAGCCAAACTATGCCACCTACCGCCGCACAGGGCTTAGCTAGAGTCTCTAGCAGATAAGGTGTTGCTGGAGGTAAGTAACTTGTTTTTTACTGTCTGCAACATGTTCCCAGACGGAAACAAAGGGGTTGCCAGGATGGGTGAGACAGAGCTGTTCCATGTCCCACACTCACAGTTGAACTTCACATCAGCCTAATGCCACCCTAGACCACTTGGATTCTGGACAGGGAAAGGAAGAAACTTTCCAGAGCCATATGTATGAGTAGCCTAGATGTTTCCCGCACTTCAAAGGCTGGCACCAGGTATAAATATTAGACCCTCATACCAACTTTTCAGTTCACGCCTGGACCAGCGGAATACTTTCAGAAGGACTGTCCTGCTGATTGAGGCCTACTTTGTACCTCCAAGGGCTGCCCTGCTGCTACCAGAGGACTGGCCTCCTGCTTGAAGCTTGCCTTGTAACCTACCAGGACTGCCCTGCTGTCTGAGGACTGCCTTGCTGCTTGAACCCAGGACTACCCAAGTGACTCCAAATGCTAGTTGGCTGAGTGTGTGAGTCATAGGAATAAAACAAGCTCCAGAGACCTTTAATTCTGTACCTGCCTGGAGTGAGTTAGCTTCCACTGTCATGCTAATTTGAAAACTTAGCAAGATCAAGGATGAAGGAGAGCCTGATAAGGCCGGGTAGAGGGGCATGGCCAAACCTGAGTTACAGCTGCTACTAAAAGGAACCATACCTGCCAAAACAATGCAACATTTTGCTTTTAATCTATGAAGTACTAGTAAAAGGGATCCTGTGGGAATTAATTAAAAAATAATTTAGTTACTTTTAAAGGAAGTATTTGTCATGACTCTTCTTTTCAGGTCTTTGTAGCTTGATCATCTTTGAAAACATTGCAACCTTATAGCTTAAAAAGAATATTTTTTAATGTATACATATTGCTTTAAGACCACATTCCTTCTCAGTGCCAATCTAGTGCAAACATACAGCATACAAAGTAAAGTGCTGGTTCTTTGTTGGTATTGCTAGGATTAGAACCTGGTACTAAAAGTATAGTTCATAATAGCAGTCTTTATATTGTCCTTTAAATGGAGATTTCTTACATATGCTTTCTAATTTAGAAAATAGTCCAGCATGGAAACATAATGGAGTGCAAACCACTGTTTGCTCAAGAAACTCTTTAATTTGTGTTGTATTCGTTTCCTCTCTTTTTGCGGGTAGGTCCTCTGGGTTAGCTGGTTGATGCGTTGCATTCTGACCCTTGTCCCTACTTCCTTGGGTCTTCCTCAGGAAACAGTCCAGACTTGCATAGTTGGAAAAATAAAGCTGTAACTATTTGCTCAGTATGTGGATCTGTAAAATTCAGTGAATCTGTCAAGAAGTTGACAGGTACCTCATGCAGAGATTTGGTGGTCCTCGTGCTTGTGGATATATGAAGGTAAGTAAGTTTGATGTCAGTGACTATGGTACACGTTAAATCAGTAGTGAGCTTATAATTGTCCTGCTTACCTAATAAGCTTACCATCAACAATCAACATTGGGGAATGGATGGTGGGTCTTGTAGTTTGGGGGCACAAGCTCAGGGTTCCCTGGTGTTCCTAGGGCTGTACGGCCTTAGGTTGCTTTGGTGTGTTTTAAAGTCAGATCAGTGCTAGCGGTTTGGTATAACATGGAGTTTGGTGCCTATGGTTACAGGGCTCCTTTCTTGGTCGGTTTACTTGGGTTGTTTAGGTTCTCTCACTGGTTGCCTGACCCTGGTAGAGTCTACAGTGGAATTTTGGGGGTGGTCTTCTGGTTGCGCACTGCACATTTTGTGTTGATTTTAAGAAGTCCAGAGATTTTTCTTGCAACAAGCTTGTTTTGATGCATATAATGTTATGTTATGTGTATTTGTAAAGAGCTCTCTCACCGACAAGGGTGTCCTGGTACTGAGCATTTGTGTGTACGCCTAGCCCTGCCTATGGTAGGCTGGTTAATTGAAAAGCCAGGTCTTTAGTTTCTTACAGCATTCAAGAAGAGAGGACAAGGTTCTAATGTGGAGTGGAAAGTCTTTCCATGCTTTAAGAGCGATTTAAGAGAACACCTGTCCTCCTGATCTGGTTCTGTGCATGCATGGGATGTGTGCAAGTAGGAGTCCTATAGAGCGGAGGTGTCTGGACGGTTGGTGAAGGAGATGGACTGTTCGGGTAGGTGGGGCCCTTGAATGTGTGTGTATGAGGCGTTTGAATTGAGCGTGTTTGTGTATTGGGAGTCAGTGTAGTCCCCTGAGGTGCAATCTGATGTGAGTTCTCTGTGGGTGGTTGAAGGTGAGTTTGGCTGCCGAGTTCTGGATGATTTATTGGCTTCTAGTTAGTTGCTTGGTGATCCCAGTGTAGTTCCCACAGTCCAGCCTGCTGGTGACTAGGGCTTGAGTAACAGTTTTTTTAGTGTTGCTTGGGAGCCATTTCAAGATTTTTCTTATCATCTTCAGGGTGTGAAAGCAGGATGCAGTAACAGTGTTGACATGTGTGATCATGTCCAGTTTACAGTTGATAATTATTCTGCGGTTCCTGGCATGGATTCTGGATAGGAGTGTTGGTCCAAGTTCATCCACCAATTAAGAGTCCGATGATGAGGTGTTCTTGCTTAGATCACTACTCCTGCCTTATCTGTGTTGAGCTTGAGACAGTTGGCTTTCATCCTGTTAGTGACTTAGTTCATTCAGGCAGCAAACTTGTTTCTTGTGTTCGGGCTCTTGTCTGAGCGGAAGAGTATGAACTGTGTGTTGTCTACGAAGGAGAGGATGTTGCTGTCTTGTGACATTGGCCAGAGGGATCATGCATGTGTTAAAGAGGGTGGGGCTGAGCGATGAACCTTAGGCATTCTGCAGATTAGTTTGCAGGCTTCTGAGGAGTAAAGTGAAAGGTTCTAACCGTTAAGCAGGTCCTTGGATGACAATTTTGTGCAGGCGCCAGACTTTCTAGTGGGCTTATCCTACTTTCTTAACTGGTCTGTGGAAACCTTTCCATGTGACTCTGAACCGGTGGGAACATTGTTGCATAAGTTATAACTAAGAATGTATCATGGATTCCTCGGGAAGTAGGTCCTTGTTTAATTGGGTTGTAGTTCGATGGAGCATATGTATTTTGGGTGTTTTATTTTTAAAAGATGTGTAATAGAATTATTTCACGTCATTACGTATGAGGTGAGCATCTAGTGGTGAGAACACACTCCTAAATTTTTATGCAGAATGTTTCGTAGGTTACTTGGCCATCAGAATCTTGTTTTGTGGAATGCAGCAAAGAGTTGTGGTTCGGGAGGACGTATATATTGTATGGATTTTACCCTTTGTCTTGGTTTAGTAGCTTTCCTTTCCCACGTAATTTGATTAGCTTGTGTATGGATTTTTATCTGTCATCTCACGTAAGTCCCTCTGACCATTACTGTATAGGTGGCAGCTATAATTTATTCTGGGTTAGAATACGTTTTGTAATTCTATTGCTTTCAGACTTGCGTGGTATGAGTCAAAAGTTAGTTTCATGCGGGCTTCTATTTTGAGCTGTTGTTTTTCTCTCTCATTCCACCTCTGGGATTTTGGGTGACTTGTCAGCGCACTGTCCACTGAATATGTTTATCTGAGGGGTTCGCATTTTAGAAATATTCAACTAAGGCTGCATTTGGTGTTTTACATTTTTTCCTAGATTTGTTCTCATTATCCGTGATCTTATTTTTCCAATCTGTTTTGCCAATGTAGGTTCGGTTACATGAACATAGTACAGTATAGGGTAAACATTCTGTAGTATAATTTTTACGTTCGTTTGATTGTCACGTTTTATATATAAATTATTTTCCTTCAATGGTCTTATTACAAATCAAGTGAGTTCCATACTTTTGAGGTCTATCACGGTCTGACTGTTGTTTGGGCTATTCTTATTTTTGACTCCTACCTACTTCAAACTACAATTTGAAAACTTCGATCACTTTGTCTGCCACTACGTTTACCTTAGTCAAATCCTCCAAATTATATCTCTGGTGAGCCATGGATGAACAGTGGCATCGACCTGCTATTTGAAAAGAGCAAGGCAATAATGTAATTTGTTGGGTCTGCAAGTAATTATGTTTACATTAGGTGAGAATATTGTTGTATTTTGGCAGTAGCAGTATGTTTTGTAAGTCAAATTCGAATTGTTCATTCTTAGTGGGAGGGTCCTAAAGAAATCTGTTTTATTTTACAGGTGTGAAGAAGACGGTTTCATACAGCATGAGGAAAATGTTCAAAATGTGGAAAGGATGGCGCAAGAAGGACTCTTGATTTTTCTTTTGCAATGTCCGTGTCTAGTGAATGTGAATAAATGGTCAAGTCTTTTAGAAGAAAAAAAAATGATTGTGCTATTATATACCGAAGTACTTTGCTTGTTTATTGTGTTAAGAGTTGGGCTAATTTTTTAGGGGACTTATAAGTCCCCTAAGGCCTCTGTACTCAGGACCATTTCGTGTGCCTGGGCGGGCTGGAAGCACAGGGTGACGTGGAGGGCGCGGGGAAAACAAACAGAAAAATGTACCTGCTTTCCTCCCATGCCGGGCTCCTCACCCGTCGTTGCTGCAGGCACAGGCTCCCAGTCTGCTCTGTGCCAATTCTGACACTGCTTAGAGCAGCGTCAGGATTGGCTGGGAGTGCCCAGCCAGGGCGCTCCCAGGAAGACTGGGAGCCTGTGCAGGCTCTCTCCAGACCCGTGCTGCTGGTCTGGAGAAAGCCCTGTGCGCATGTGTTTGGCTGGCCCGAGACAGCCGTCCAAACACACATGCGCTCTGAGAGGACTGCACAGTGCACTCCCCTCAGCTTGTCACCCCCAATGCCCCACCCCTTTTACGTGGAAAGGATAATAAACGGAGTTCATTATCCTTTTCGTGTAAAAGGATTTGCAGCGGTTGCTGCTGGTGAGGGGGGGGGCGCAGGTGGGGGCGCTCCTCCGCCCATGCGGAGGAGCTGCGCCTCTCTGTACTCCCTTAATACCTCTTTGATTGGCAATAGATTTTCTCATTTTGGGTCCTGATCCTGGTGTATCTGTTGCTTTTATATTAAGGCTGGCTACAACTGCCCTCCAGCAGAGTATTGTTTATAAAACTATGAATCCGTTTAGTGTTTCTGTACCATGAGATCACAATTAATTTCTCTACAAGTTTCTAATGGATTCCATGTTGTTCCTCTTATTCTGTAACATAGCATCACTCTGTGTCAAGACCAGTAAGAGAGGAAGAAAGTAATCATTGCAAGAAGTCAAGCAAGAGTGTCAAACGGGTACAGTCACCAAAGCATGAACCAGCAGTGGACATCTGCAGTGTAAACTTTAAGCATATGTTTGTTTCACTACAATGTGAAGTCTCAAAATAATTGACATCATGTACAGAATGCATATTTATTCCCGGGAATTTTTTTTTAATATATGTTTCTCGTGGACATGCACAGCCTTGGCTCTATAGTCCATTTTCCAGACACCCATGTGCCAGAATTATCATTTGTGCAAAAATGTACAATCTGAAGCATATTTGACGTTTAAACTTTTCGTTCTCCCGACCCCCCGTGTTTTCCCTTTCTACATGAATTATGAGAGTTGAGATGTAGATGTCACTGTTATTTCCTTTTGCAAGCACTTCTATGCATAAATATTATCACTGTGTTTCTAACATTTTGTAATGCTATTGTATAACAACAAATCGTATGAGTTGTAGAATAACACCAGACACTACCTCCACCTTCCACCCACTTATCTATATTGTTTTCCCTTTCGTGATTTGAAAATTGAGGATGAATCGTTTTACCAATTAATTTAGTTTAACAGAATGCATTTTGTAATGAATGGGTATACAATGAATTAGACATTAATTCGGTGTAGCTTATGTACTGTTGGAAACATACAAAAGCAGCTCCAAAATTGTTTTGTGACTGGTTTAAGGTAATCTGGTTGATTTACTAACCATTGATCAATAGAAAATCACTTTTAACAACAGTCGATAACAGAGACACCATAAACTATGCTAAGCTAAACTTTAAGTCAAAACAACTGAATTCAGTTTATGCGGAGATGAAATACCAATTTGCAAAGTTGTGGTTTGTTTTAGGAATATTTATAATACATCCTTACGACTATTTTGCTGTACTTCAGTGTGCTGAGACACTTTTTAATTCCCTAATTTCCATTGCTGGTTGCTATAATTTATGGTTGCTCACATTTTGCATTAATAAACAGTTTTGTGTATCTCAAAGCAAATTCTGTAAGGCATACAAGATATTGTTTTACAAAAAAGAATTGGGCATGTGTGATAGTGAACACATTTAAGTAGGTGTGTGTGAGTTTATCAAAGAGGGAATATTAACTATTTAAGAAACGTCTTGTTTCAGTTTTTTGATGTGAATGTCTAAAGAATGGGACTACTCTAGTGAATTTGTCCAATATCCAAAGGTAGTTGTTTTACCCTAAGTGTTTTAAATAGATAATGAGTGACAAAATGCATAGATTTATTTTGTTTTGAGAGCAGAATGAGCTACATCAATGCACTGTTTTCTTGACCTCGTTCTACTGAAATACAGAATGCATCTAGAAATTGAGATGGGGTTGTTATGCACCAAGTGTCACTGGGAAACACTTCAAGAGGAGACAATGGATATGGTAAGAGTTTGTGTCTGTGGGTGTATAGGTAAAATGAAGTGATATAAATTTAGAATCCTTCATTTCACACTTAATCACGTTTTCCATGACGTTTATTATCCTTCCCAAATTTGGTATGTACTCTTGCCTCCATGTCATCTGTACCTCCTTGATATAAGACAGTGAAATCATTTGGGAACAGTTGCTTTCAGTTCACAGTTCTATAATCTAAACCACGTATATATGGCATCAGTTCTGGATCATATGAGTTACCCACCAAATTTCTGAAAAAGGTATACAATTTGGAGGCAATACTCTCTTGTTTTCAATTCCTAATTTCTAAGAGCAGTCCTTTATAACAAATAATGTTTTATTAGATAAACACAATGCAAATCAAATAACTGTGTAATGTGGTCGACAGATGCCTTTAAGACGTTCTCATAATGTAATAAACAAGAAGTCTGAAGGTTTGTTTGTTTATAAATTGCACCAGAACCCAAGATAGCTGTGTAGACCATAATACTCATGCCACCCTTTAATTTTTTTCATGTCTGGCTTGAAAGCACAAGTGTTCGCTAGACCTATTGTTACTAATCCTTTTTATACATAAAGTGGGCTTTGACTACACTGAGAAGAGCATTACATGTCACTACATGCTGTTGGTGTATCATTCCAACTTCTATGGAGTGCTGGCATTGCAATATATGCGGTACTATTTTACATCTCTAAAGAACACTGAATGATCACGTTATGTTTAACTTTTGAACAAAACAGCCTTTTTTGTTTCCTTTTTTATGTTTTATTAAACTCACAAGTGGTAATGAGAGGGATGATTCCAATAAGTCTAACCGCTGGCAACTGCTCAGGGTAGCATTTTGAAGTCCTCTGATGTACCATTTTAAGGTCAGACAGGGTTATAGAGCCTGACTGGTGTGCAGTGTACAGGTGCATTTTTGCAATCTAACATAGAGGGAATTAACAGATTCACAAGAACTTTGATCTGCTTTATAAATAAATGATAAGAAACGACAAGTACCATTAACTCACTGGTTAAACTTACACTCAAGCAAGTAACAACTAGCAAACCGAGAACGTGATACAACCTAGGCAAGTGAGAAATCAAGCAACCAGGATCAAGCCAGCAAACCAAACAAGTGAATCAAGTAAATAAACCAACAGTTAAGGCAAGTAATACGTAAGACTAACCATAGTGTGGCCAGCAAGTAAGCAGTAATTAGTCCTTAAGAAATCAAGCAAGCAGCATGAAGCCAGAGACTGAACATAAGGATACAAGAAAGAAGAGACACGACAGAAAAGAATGCTAAAAACACAGCGCAAGAAACAAGGCGCACAGTATACAAATATAATAGGGAAGCAAAATTAACCAGTGAGCAAGAGTACAAGTAAGCAGATTAATAAGCAAGTAGGCAATTAGGAACAAGTGAACAAGATTGTAACTAAACTAATTACACAGTGAACAACCAAGTTGTTAAGCAAGCAGGTAAATAATATAGTATTAGCAAACCTCAAGTTAGGTGAACTAGCAAGCAAGAAGGTATGAAGCAAACATCAAAAACTGAAAAAACTAGCATATCAACAAGCAACCGTGAAGACAAGTGAAGAGCATGGGATCACAATCAACCAGGATAATCAAGTATCTAATCTAGTTTGTAACTAATGCAGAAAAGATTAAATGTCAGCATTAAAGATATCGACCTCGATGAAACACAAGTCACAAATCCTCCTCTGACAAGGCCTCGGATCAAAAAAATACCTTTCTACCACTCTCAATGCAAGCTGTAATATACATAAATGCAACCCACCATAGTCCATGAAGAATTCCAATGAGCTGACCATAGTATGCTTCATGGTGGAAATGAAGTCACTTAAACCTTTCATGGCCTCTGCCGTGGTATGTGTAAATTAAGGAAAACTAGATGACAGCAGGATCAGTGACAGCAAAACCACAGTTGATTTGAATGTCTTTCAAGAAGGCCACAAGACTTGGAGTTCCAATTCCACTTACTACAGCGAGCTCAGGAAGATTTGGAAAATAAAAATCAGGGGGTACAGTATCAGGCTATATGGTGACAAATGGGAAAGAGGAGACTGACTGAATGGAAGTTTATGCTTCCTAACAAACCTGCCAAAGATGTTGGAGTTACCAGCAGAAGGCCTCTAAACATCCAAAGAGCTCACTACCTAAGCCTGAGCAAATAACAACCATAACTATTCCTTTGAACAAGGGGCGTTATCATATAATTCCTCAAGTTTAAACGTTCCAGGGGCAGGCAGCAACTTTACATATAACAGGACCTCGTAAAAGCCACTGTGTCAAGAATTATGACAGTCACGGACATGATGCCCACTAGGAGATACCACAAGCTACGATTTGTTAAAATACATCCAGACAAATACAAAATCACATTTGACGGCTGGACCACTATATTTGATAAACCAGTGGCCTTAAAATATTCCTTGAGTTGAACTCGGCAGAAAAAATGGAAATCAGTCCAGCAGGTCAGACTAGTACCTGACCTACATACCGGTTGATGACTAAGAGACAACCGAGTTATTAATAAATCCTCCATAGTGAAACATTTTCAGAAAACAATTGGGCAGCACATGTGGAGGAAAAGGCGCTGCCTCCAAAATGAACACCCCCCTGTTGTCTTCCATGTACCACACACTTTCAGCGGTAGCTCCTTTCACAAACATAGTTAGAGAACGAGAAACCACCCGAGGAAAGAAGGTTGCCAGTACAGTGAATGCACCAACAGGAAAGCAGATTGAAAAGAAATCAGGATTCACTACACGCCAGACGAAAATGATGAACTTATGCTGTCCTTATGAATGTGTGAACAAAAGAAACTGCAAGGGAGATCAACCCAGCCAAACAGACACATTACCTGAATGAAACTCTGCACACCAAAACATCAGGACCTAATGTGTTTATCAAATATGTCCCATGCAATGCCAAGCAGATAAGTATTCCATTCAAGCAAAAGATTGTATCTGCAGCAGCTTGTCACCATTGCCTTCATCAAACAAACCTATCTAGACGAGAAAGGAATCTAAAACCTTAAAAATAAATAGATGGGATCAATTATATAATGACGTGAAGACAAAAATGTGTCAGAATACTATTTGGTGAAAAACTGAAATCCAAAATCACGGACAGCCAAATGTGCTTGTTTTGTGCCACAGTAGATCTGGACAAAAGTTACTTCCATTAGGTGAGCTGTACATTACAAATGCAAACTGCTATAGAAAATGTATTCATGCTATAACACATTGGAGGAATGGAGGATGTTGCTTTGTCAATACAGGATGAAGCTGTCTCTGTTTACTCTGTTACCCATTTGCAGACGTTGTACAAACAAATACATCCCACTCACTAGAAGCACATTAGTTTGACACCTTTTGGAGCGATGCTAAGGGCCAGATGTAGCAAGAAGGCAAATTGCGAGTTGCAATTTGCGAATCCTTCTGACTCGCAAATTGCAACTCGCAATTTGCTATGCAGAACGGTGTCTCAGACACCGTCTGCGTGTCGCTATGGGGTCGCAAAGACCCACCTCATTAATATTAATGAGGTGGGTCGCAATTTGCGACCCCATAGCGATTCAGGGCACTCACGGGGATGGAGGCCTGCTGGGAACAGCAGACCTCCATGTTCGTAACTGCTTTTAAATAAAGCAGTTTTTTTTTCTCAAAGTGCAACCCGTTTTCCTTAAAGGAAAACGAGCTGCACTTTGAAAAATAAAACGAAACCTTTGGTTTCGGTATTTTTCAGGGCAGGTAGTGGTCCATTGGACCACTGCCTGCTCTGAATTTTTTTTTTTTATGCCAGACACAAAGGGGAACCTTCCCGTTTGTGTCTGGGTTACCATCCACTTCAAGTGGATGGTAACTGCGAGTCCATTTGCGACCGCATTCGCGGTCGCAAATGGAATTACATCGCATTGCAACTCGCAAATAGGAAAGGAACACCCCTTCCTATTTGCGACTCGGAAATGCATTTTGCGAGTTGGTTCCGACTCACAAAATGCATTTCAACATAGCAAAGTGGCTTTAGCGACTCGCAAACGTCGTTTTTCGCAGTTTGCGAGTCGCTAAACCTTTGCTACACCTGGCCCTAAATTCTCTAACTTATGATTTGCCGTTTTTTAAGATATTAGCCATACGACTTAATGCATTTGACATGTTTCTACACTGACTTTTATACTGTATGTTCTTTGTACTCCAGTTTGGTCACTGAATTTCTGATTTGCCATAGACTTCAGTTTACACGGTTGTTTGGTCGTATAGAGCAGAAGAACGTCTTTGCCTTGAAGTTGTACTGGAGTATGCTCTTCTGTTTTTCGCTAATAATCTAGTCTAAAATTTGAGTAGTTGATATTGCCATACATATGAAGGTACGTCACCTCACCTTCAAAGTTATCACCATCTGTCTCCAGGAAGCATTACCTTCTCTCTGGCTGAAACAGATGCTCCAGGTGGTGTTAGCAGGAAAATGTTCCTCTTTTGGAGCTGCTGCTGACTCCCCTACAACTACTTTAGCAGGCAATAGATTTCCATTAAGTGTGTATTTATTCCTTTGCATACCACACTCCTAACCTAGGTCAACATGGCGCTTTCCTCTTTTTTTTTTTTTTTTTTTTTTTTTTAAATTCAAGGAGCGTGAAAAAGTTACTTCATTGTCAGAGCGAACTTGTTTGTGAGGGCAGGGTGCTTTGAAATCGAAATCACCACAAAATATACACAGTACCGGAAAGGAATAACTACAGTCCAGAGGATACTACTAATCAACCATCATATCCTCTAATGTGTCACAAAACTGACAAGCACTGCAAACATTGGACGTTCATAGTTGCGAGAACACGTTCCTGTGTCAAGATTCGGTCTCAGCGTGTGCGTTCCATGAAGCTCTTCTGCCTACGTGTTCTAAATCCACCTCTACGTCACACCATGCAGCCATTAGTGTCTCACTTAACAGTTGCAACTGTGTTTTTAATGCATTTTTGCACACAATCAGCCCAATTAATAAAGCTATTTGTAGGAGTAAGTTTTCTTACACAAATAGCCTTTTCTTAAGTGCACAACCCGTTTGGGAATCTCTTTAACACATTTAGGCACAGAAATATTTTCGCCTGAGCAAATCTACCCATAGTAGCAGGACATAGACATCCCAGGACTGCCCTGTGCATTTCTCCACACCCACAAGTATGCAATTGGGGGGATTGAACAAATCCTCTCTGGCCTTCTCCACTCTTGAAAAAGTTGGAAATGTATTACTGATAAGGGCATGTGGAACTCTGTTTTCCAGGTTGGGAAGGGAAAATCAACACCCCTAAAATTGGTGAGTGTATATGGCAAGGAGTTTCCCCATTAGGAAAAATATATTCTCTACGAAGAAAAAGGAAACAAATGTGTTTGCCCTTGCTTGGGAATTTTTGAATTGAGCACATTTACACGTCTATTTTCTCATGCGAAAATTGAATTAATAACACATTTTCCAGTAGTACACTGGAAAACGTGTATGATTCTGTTGCACGCATTGTTTTCAGGCCTACATCTTTAAACGTTTTCAAATTCCTGAAGTTAGTAAATATTGTACTGGTCCTGTCCAGAAATGAATGTATCTTTTACTTGCCATACTACCGACTACAAATGCAGTTTTCTCTTGCTTGCCTCACCACTGTACGTTATGTATATCTATACGACCACCAAATGGTGTGCAAATGTTCTTGCAGCCTCGTTGAATGATTAGTTGTAAAGTGCTGTGCCGCCCTTCGGGATCTAGTAATGCTTTATCAAAAATGGTCAACTAAAAAAGGTGGGCCAAATAAACTGGCATGTTTTGGCTAGATATTCTGCCCACTCGGGTCAGCTGCCTTCCTCAGGACTCCTACACCCCTGCTGGTTTCAGCAGCGGGAAAGCAATACGTTTGATGGCACCACTTACCCCTTGATTAATATCTGACTACAGGGGTTGTGCCCCCTGCACTGACGAGCCAAGCACAAATCCACACTGACTGCTTACTAATGGGAGAAATATTACAGGTATCGGAGTGTTAGGCTCATTTCTGTGCATGGCACTTTTGATTAAGCAGCCAGGGAACCTAGGAGCCCTGAAAAAAGGCTGCTGACCAGAATGGGCAAAATATCCGTCAGAAACAGGTTGGGTTATCTATAAGGGTAATTTAACTATTGCAGGTTTGTATTTATCTGTTTTGTTTTTAACGATATCTAAGGTTCCCATTGATTATAGGAAACTCCTTGTTGGGTATAACCTTAAGATATTTTTATCTGGACCCTTACTGTGATCCAGAAAAGTCTTGCCTAGGAACTCCCTTCATAAGGTGAATCCACAACAGTGGTATTTACCTGCCCTGGTGCGGAGAGGTCACCTGCGATGAAGCATGCCACGATAAATTGTGGGTGCGGCCACCTTTCCAAAATCTTAATTCTCCTTCTGAAAACATTCTTCTCGCAATAAAGAAATAAACCCAAAACACAAAAACACTTTTTTTGCCTTGAACAAGGAAGGTATGCTTTCATGTTCTCCTCTTTCTCTCCCTTTGTATATGGAGTTATTTCTGTACCTCGCCATCACCTCTAAAGAACATTCCTAGACCTGAAAAAACTGCACCTGAAAAAAAAGACCCTGCAAGAATGAAGCCGATTCTTGACTCCTGCTGGAAGAGGAGGACTAACTTAAAAAACTTCTGACTCCTTATGGTACACAGAGATTGGAACTGCTCTCCGTGAGTCAAGTGGTTTAACTGCTGTTTGCCTACTTCAGGGGCACAAAAAGCTGAAGGACTCCTGACTCCAAGAGGGCCCAGCTCACCATCGAAGACTGAACTCTTTTGCAGATCTGGCTGGAAAGAAATCTGAAGCCTAACTATCTGTCTTAAAAGAGCTAGGGACTGAAAGACTGACCAGAAGAAACTTTTCCAGCAGCAGGACAGAAGAGGGGCTTGGTCATCTTTTTCCATCGTCGAATAGGACTGGGACAAATTGCTGAGCTGTGTTTCAAGGAGTTTATATCCAAGTCAGGTAAGAAATTTAGGTTTGTCACTCAGAGCATTTTGCTGCACAGAAAATGGACTCAGCTGGACCTCGCGATAAATGTATCTTGTCTGGTGGAGCCCTGCCTGGCTACATCTTCCAGTCTTCCCCGATAGATAATGTCCATGACCAAAAATACTAAGCTCTGTCGCAAACATACTTAAGGTCTGCCCAAATATAAAACAGGCAACGGACTACCCACTCCGCCAAACTCTAAATCAGCCCCTAAGTTCAAAGGTGAAGTATTTGACCTTCTTGGTGTATCAGAAAAACGCTTCATTGTGAACTGTTGATTTGTTTTTTAACGGTGCTTATTTTTTCTGGGTTCTTCCTCAACTGCATTGTTTGAAGGACAAAAAAATTGTTCAGCACCAGGTTCACACAAAGTTGGCAGCCTTCAGACAAAAAGGCCGGAATTAGTGCAAAGGTGAGGCTTCAGCTGTGGTGCAAAGGCGAGCTAGCAATGTCTACTGCAGGATTTGTACTTGACACACACAGTCCAATAAAAACTTAGATACGCGGATACCTGCCAAAGGTCTACTGCAATTCAGACCCTCTGTATCCTCCTAACCTTCCTCACAGGAAGGGCTTCTATGTTTGCCTGCTATTCAACACAAACTGGATTATTTAAATCCGATCGCTAGTATAAAATTGTTGCAAACTCAATCTATGCCTTGATTTTAGGCTTGTACCTATTAGCAGTTGAGTGCAAATGCTGCTCCTTGTTCTACTTGAGAATTTACCACTAGGCTCAAAATGGTAGTAATTTCCTGTGCAGACCTGTGTACAAATCGTAATTGTGCATGCAAAATGGGTGCAAATAATGTTGTAAACGTCATCCCACAGTTAGACATAGGTTTAAATCGTGCTACAGAACCATGAGCAGACTGTCCAAATATTACTGTTGCCACAC
Source organism: Pleurodeles waltl (assembly GCF_031143425.1). Classification (NCBI taxonomy): domain Eukaryota; kingdom Metazoa; phylum Chordata; class Amphibia; order Caudata; family Salamandridae; genus Pleurodeles; species Pleurodeles waltl. The sequence continues at coordinate 252,661,550 of NC_090448.1, read as the reverse complement.
TTACGATAGTCCACTGTTTACACCTGTGGCAAACCCAGTGTCCACGGCCTTAAAGAAAACAACCTAGAATATAGTGTTGTCTAAATATATCTCGTAAAGAAAAAGGGCTTGAGGATTCTTTGTGGGAATTCATAGATGTCTCCTAGATTTCAGGTTGTCCTTTCTCAGAACGCCGTACCTGTACAAATGATGTAATTGACATGCCTCCTGTGAATTACTGTAGTTGTTAACTCTCTGCGCTACCTCTTTGCATTAATAATTACGTTTATGTTTTCCTATGTGTGGCATAGTTCATTCTTACTACAGCAAATGTGGAAACAGAATGCACACACGGTACAAACTTGAAAACATGAATGTGGCAGCAGTGGCACTGGTAGGAAATACGACTTCGTTTTTGTTACACCGTCATTTTAATTTAGCACCACATTGCATCACTGAGGTTTCTCATATTATGTTTACAGGTCATATATTCTAATATTAAGCACATTCATAAATCTGTAGTAGTAGTAGTACCTCGTGTTAGTTCTGTGTCTGGATCGTTATGTGCAGGAACATGTATTACTAATGATTTCAAGCATGCGTTCCATACTCAGTCACAACGTTTCGTTTGTGGGCAAGAGCTACTGGAATAGGCCTGCTTAGAAGGCATTTTGAGCCTGTCTGCTATCCGTCGTGTTGATATAGCCCCTCTTCCTAAACCTGTCCGATTGCACACATCTTCCTCTCTCCTTAGACCTCTGTGGTTTTTTTTCTAGCAAGTGTCCTTCCTATGGGTTGGACTTGAATGTCTATGGATCCGTATGAAGTCCAGGGGTTACTGCACAAAAAAAAAGGGTGACACTTTTGACGTGTTTTTCCAGGCCGAGAAGCAGGTGACCACGGAGGTGGTGAAAACAGTTGCTCAATGATGAGGAACGCTAAGGAGCTGTGGCCAGGTGCTAAAAGCTTTTTTTTTGCCTCACCTTTAGACAATAATGGGATGATTTAGATTTTGGCGGGCGTGGTACTCCCTCACAACGGTGACGGATATCCCGTCCGCCGAAATCCAAATCAGGTCCAATGTTTCTAAATGACTCTCCCTCTCTTTATGGGCCCTCGTCTGCGGTTTGTGCCTAATACTGCCTTAGTGGGTAAATGCACCCTTAATATTGCCTATATCTTCAGTCAGTAGCACTTAATTAGAACAGCAGCCTATATGAAGCGCCACTGAAGTCAAGTAAGTGGCATGGGGCCACAAATTATTGATAGAGACTTCCTGCTCCAGCATTGCAATGTTGTCTTTCTGTTTAATTTAGAACATTCTACCATCAGTGTATGGATCGTTCTAATTGTGCTAACAGCAGTTTGCGTTTTTTCATACTGTTGTTGAAGGCCCTTGAGACCCTCACGGTGAGTACCCGCACTTTACAAAAACTGTTGATTGATTTTACTTGTTGTAGGCCCTCACCCTGGGGGTCTGTAATTCACCTACAGGTCTTTTAATAACAGATATAACCATTGGCAGGGGATGTGTGCTATAGCAGAACAATGAAATGATTGGACATCCATTGAAGACAACGGAACAGCAGAAAGGCAATACTGATCGGTATAGGCCGTTTGCTCCACCCTTCCAATGCTTCTCCCCGTTTAATGTATGGCATTATACGTTGGTTTCTTGGTGCATTATAGCCCATCTAGCTCAGGCTGGTTGGTTGATAAAGGCCCTCTTCTTCATTATGCAGCTCAGGACTATAAATTGGGAAGAAATGCTATAATATAGTATTGGTAGTGGGCCTTACTGATAGTGTAGTATTTAAAACGATTTGAGATCAAGTCTCAGCTGTATACTCTAAACTGAAAGTAGAGCTAAATTTAACACTGAGAACTTAATTTTTTACAACTTTGATCAAAATAGTGTCTTGCATAATCTTTCCACTGAACGGATTTCTCCTGCTTGATACCTGTGGGTTTAGAGCAAAGCCAGTGGAATTTGCGACAGGGGAGGACTGACTAAATTATACATCAAGAGCAGGCAAATTATGCAGCATAATGCGGTACATTTTTTGACAGTATTACCTCAATAATTTGTCATCTTTACACAAGATAACACTATCATTAGTACCAGTTTGACACCCAACTATAGAAATAAGTAACAAAAATGTGACCAGTTATCCATTGTGACGGTCTTTCGACTGTGTGGCAACACGTGTCTGCTCGTTTTTAGTAACGTTTGATCCTTTTGAGCTAGCAAATTGTTTTTATTAAAATCTGCAGATTATGTGGCAAATACATAGGTAGTGGAAAACTCTGCACTCGCAAAATCTGATAATTCTTGTGGCCCTGGTTTAAAGCTATCGTTTGTCATTCATTCTGCACGCTCACTGTTTACTTATAATATTAATTTGGTTCGATGCCCGCTGTTTCATTTGTCACTCGCATCACTGTGTGCCCATAGAAAGAGCTCTGCTGAATGTAGCCAGGAACAAGGTGTAGTTTGTGAAATATGAGTGATCAACTGCTCATGCAACTTGTTTGAGCGCAGCAGATGGGGATTAGTTTGTAGAGGCGAGTCCGCCAGGGCTTCTCACTGCCCGCCATCCGCAATACCCGATCCCGTCTCTGGCTGTACAGATGTTATTTTCCTGCACTCCTCGCTTGTAACCCGAGTTACATGCATTTGTCCTACATGACGAGAGTAAACGCTTAACACCTTGGCTTTGCCTACGGAGAACTTTCTTTGTTTGCAGAAGAAAAGGCACATTTATTATTCCTCAGCGGAAGGTGGGGTTAAGTTTTAGTCCTAAGGTGTCTGGTATACACCAGCTGTTGTCACCTGACACATTGTGTAGGCTGCCTGGTTAGTCCCTCAAGAGCCACCTGAGAGTGTTCCAGGAGAATGTTCTCGGTGTAGACGTATTGTACCTGAACGCTGTGTCCCCCTGGCTTTTGCTCTGTGAGCCCTACCTGCTTCTGTCTCATTTATTTTAAAACGTCCTTCTATTGCCCTTGAGGCTACAGGTCTTGTATATGCTTAATTATTTTGAAAGGGAGCCAAGTATGATTGTGTTTTGATTCATAAAGCCGATGTCTGCAAGCCCCTTACTATTGTGTCGTGAAGGAGTGAGAATATTTCTCACCCACCCTTCCCTTTTGTTCGAGATCTTTTCGAAATCAGTCCATGGACTACTCAAATGCTGTGATCTGTTTTATAAAGAGATCAAGATGACTGAGATACACAATGAATAATATTGTGGGTCACAGTCAACTCTGAAACTACACCAGAGTTGTGGAATGGCCACGAGTCAACATTTAATGACTTTATGAAACTCCTTAGAAATTAATAAACGCACAGGGTGTGATTCACAAAGGCATTCATTTACACCTTTACCTTTAGGTAGGGGTGAACATTTAAGACTTTTGGAAACTCACAAACGTTCCCAACAGCACATCTGGAAAGCTGTGTCAGCTCATTTGTCATGTGACTTTTGCTCTTTTCCCACGCGGATTTGTACTCGCAATACAACTCAGAATTAAGGAAAGACTGTATAATTGTTCAATGTATTTTACCTATCCAGAATTGTACGCAGTTGTGGTATACAATTATGCAGAAATACAAAAAATAGTATGCCTTCCAGTTATTTTTATGGATACCAGACAGGCATAATTAAAACCATTTTCAGTCCTAAACATCAGGGCTTTGTGAATCCGGCCCACAGCATCCAAAAGAGATACAAAGGCCATCATTACAAGTGGCCACGGAAGTTGACCATTATTTTCCCTATCCCCAGATTTACTGATATTGGGATAACGGTAACTGAAGGGAAAATCCAGTCCATTACAAGTTGGAGCCTGAAGGTCCACCACAAAATCAGGAATAACCTGAGGAGTTGTTCATTCTGGTCAGATTTCCCTCATAATTCCACACTTCATTCTAGTCTTTCACGTCGTTTACTGAGTGAAAAAACATATCATAATTCTAATGGGCCAGTAGCTTCTGTTCCAACCATACCGGAATTAAGTGGCCACACTTAATGAGACTTAATTGGTGTTATTTTTTCTCCCTCCTTAGTCAATGCTTTTACTGTTGGAATTATTCTACAGTGTATTATCTGTAAATAAAGTGATGTATGTTCCAAAATCAGAAATCACATAACAAGACTTGTTAGAAATGGGTTCTGTAGTTGGCAGTGGATTGCTCCCTTTCTAAGTAGGAACCCTCACTCTTTTCAAAGTAAGGGGATCACACAGCTAAGATAACCCCTGCTTAACTCCTTGGCAGCATGGCTCAAGCACTCAGGCTTATCTCAGAGGCAGTGTGTAAAGTATTTGTACACACACACACAGTAACACAGTGAAAACACCAAAAAAGAACTCCACACCAGTTTAGGAAAAAACAGTAAATATTTATCATAGTAAAACAGTACAAAAACAACAAGAATACAACCTACACAAGTAAAGACATAGATTAAATCCTAGTATAGTGCTTAGAAACACAATAGCTCCAACTGGGGCTATCACAGCGTCTTGACAGAATCACTTCCAATAGTCTGACGCCACTCGCGAGGGAATGCGGGCCGCTCTCGCAGTCAAGTAGACACCGGGGACACCTTGGAAAAAGATGAGGACACAAAGACATTGAAGAGAGTCAGGAAGGTGAGGTGTTGCTGGAGCCGGTGCGGCGTTGGTTCCATACTGCTACTGGGCAGGTGAGGCTTCGGTTCCTTACTGCTAGGCAGGGGAGGTGAGACATCGGTTCCTTGCGGTTGCAGCGGAGGTGATGCTGCGTCAGTAGTGAGACATCTGTTCCTTACGACAAGGTGGGGTTGATGAATTCAGTAGGTCAGGATTTGAAGCGTTGACTTTGCAGTTTCGCAATCACACCACATGCCTTGGTGACACACCATTCGGGACTGACACTGTGGCGGGACTTTGGAGGTGCTGCGACAGCGTCGGGCTTGTGTTGCCAGTCACGGTTGTTGCAGTCAGCGGGGACCACGGCTCCAGTACAGGCAGCGTCGTGGAGTCAAAGAGCGGCGCTGGTTCCAAAGTCGCTCGGGAGTGGATGTGCTTAGTTTCTTCTTGGTTACACCAGAGCTCACTTCCAAGGGCCCAGTAACTGGATTTCGCACCACTTGGCAAGTCAGGGCTCTCAGCAAGAGAGCCCAGGCACTGGCAAGTGAAGCCTTTGGTAGCGCTGAGACTCCTCAACAGGAAGCAAGCTCAGTTCAAGCCCTTGGAGAACCTTGAAAAGCAGGATGTAGAAAGCGAAGTCCAGTCCTTTCACTTCCAGGACAGAAGCAGAAAGCAGCAGGCCAGCACAACAAAGCAACAGGCAGAGTGGCAGTCCCTCCTACAGCATCCTGCACTTCTTCCTGGCAGAATGTCCTCAGCCAGACGTGTTCTAACTATGTGGTGTCAGAGGTCCAGAACATATACCCATTTATATCTTTGAAGTAGGCAAACTTTAAAGAGAAGTCTTTGTAGTGCACAAGACCCTGCCTTTCCCTGCCCTGGCCCCAGACACACTCCAGGGGGTTGGAGACTGCTTTTGTGAGGATAGGCACAGCCTTATTCAGGTACAAGTGTCAGCTCCTCCCACCACTCTAGCTCAGGAAGACCCATCAGCCTGGTGATGGGCCATAAGAATATGCAGGGCACACCTCAGCTCCCTCTGTCTGACCGCCTAGAGTGATTGCACAAACAGCCCAACTGTCATCCTGACCCACATGTGTATTCAGACGGGCAAAGGCAGAGAATGGTTAAGCAAGAAAATGCCCACTTTCTAAAAGTGGCATTTTCAAACTTGAAATACAAAAAATAAATTCACCAAAAGTTGTATTTTAAATTGTGAGTTCCAAGACCCCAAACTCCACATCTCTATCTGCTTTCCATGGTAAATTACACTTAAAAGATATTTCAAGGCAATTCCCATATTACCCCATAGGAGAGATAGTCCTTGCAATAGTGAAAAACACATTTAGCAGTATTTCACTGTGAGGACATGTAAAACATACCAGTACATGTCCTACCATTTTTATGGGTGAGCGCAAAGCGCTCCGTCCATAAAGTAACCTCTCTTTGGGTTTCAAGCCACACCCAGGTCACGTCAGTCTCTTTCATTGGTTCCTGGGCTTCCTCTTCAAAATCTGCTTGCTTTCATTTGTGAAAGGCATGCGTACGTCATACCTTTTCCGGTGTTTAGCCCGCCTACACAGCACCGGTGAACTACTAGAAACATACGAGGCTTGATGTTTTGAGCCTGGTTTCTGGACTACTTCATCTGTTAATTTTCCCCGCAGCGCGATCGCACTTTAGTTTTGGTTAGCAGGGATAACGTGCCCAGGGCTCTAAAGCCAACAAAAATAGGTCAGAGAAAATAGGAGGAAGAAGGCACAAAGTTTGGGAATAACCCTGCAAAACCAGTCAGGTCCAACATGAGTCATCTTTATCTGGAATCCAAATAGTGTAGTATGTAGCAATGGGCTATTCAACAATGTTCACTGTTTGCAAATGAGGCAAAGCAGTGCCATCATTTGTAAACAAAAGAGAGTTTGATCATGGTCCTCAGAGGCACCCTTTCTTGATGAATGCAGCAGAAGATATAAGCAGGACATTTGCAGATAAACCAAATTAAGTCTTTGACCCCTGTGAAGCACTAGCTTTAAAATAAATTGTCTTCATTTTGATACTTTTAGTATTTCGTTCCATTACTTTAACAAATTAGTTTCTGATCTAATGTTCCTCTTGCACCAAAATAAATGTCAAGAATGATAGGTACTTTAATGACTCTCCTGAGCAGGTATCTCACCAATATCAAATGTGATTGGACCGCCCTCTATACCCATCAAATGTATGTAAATACCCACTACAACGGGTGTGGTTTAGTATTTGTGAATGCACAAAAGAAAATCACTGTCATGTCATTTGTTACTTCATGTCCCAACTTTCAGATGTCTGTACTGCTTAGCTTGGTTTCAATTCAGGCCGTCACAAAATGACTCCAAGCATTATATCTAAATCACTAATGGATCATTATGCAGACATGCAGATTCTTCAAGTAGTTGAAGGCTGCCAACTCTTCATAGTCATGCATCTAAAGAGCCATGCCCAAGGTTTAACATTTTGCTTTAAGTAACAAAAACTGATACTCTATCCTTTGTTCAACTCATGTTCTCTTTTTGTTAGCATTCTGTAACTGCTATCAAAATGAACCACCGATATTTGTTTTATTTAATTATTTCCTCCACTTTCACTTCTACTTTGCATTGAGAGTTCTGCTCATATGGGACGCCTTTCAAAATGCATTGACATGCCAGCCTTCTGATATATTTTAAGCGGAGTCCGCACTAGTTAAATAATGATTACTAAAGAGTATACTTGCAAGCACCAATATCCATTCCCTCTCCTTAGCGTGACTCCCTATAAATACATAATGATGATAAAAGACTCAAGTCTGTGAACTCAAAGAAGCCAATCAATATTCTGCTTTCTCCAGGGTTTCTGGTATTTGACAGCCGTTAGGGATAGACCAGCGGGAGCAGAATCTCCCAGTGTTGTCACTTGCATCCTGAAGCCTGATTTGATGTGATGCTCTGTTTGTTTTAGGTTTGGTGGCCATAAGGTCACATGAAAAAGGTGTATATCGTTGATCATATCAAATTCCGCATGGGACAGCCACGATATGCAGTCCCCGGGTATACCTCAATACCAAGAAGAACGTGCGTTGGTAACTTATATTATCTGTAAAAGGTGCGCACCAGTACGACCTTACGTTTGGGTGACAGCATATTGATATTCACAATCACCTTGTGGTGCAAAGCAGTTAGGCTTTTGGGACCACATGTAAAAAGGAAAACCCATTTTGGTGCAAAATCACCCTTACTGCAGCATTAACTGGAGTGCAGAAACGCTGTTAAGAGCCCCAAAATACCTGGCATCCTCCTGGTTGTGACAAGTGGAATCTTTCTGTCTCCCGTTTTCCTGCTCTTCAGCCCCTTGTTGACGGTGGGCGGAGAGAGGAGTAGGAGAGCAGTGCTATTGGTCTGAATGCTTTGCAGGGTTCCCGCCCCTTGTCACAGGGCCATGCACAAAGCTCTTGGGGCTCCCCAGGATAAAGGATCACTGTAGCAGCTAGGCCACACTTCTAAGGGAGATTTTTTTTAAAAACATATAACCTATAAGGTCCCCCATGTGACATAATTCCTTATTGGTTGCTTGACAGCGCTTCGGATGTCTTGATGGCCATGGAACATCTGCTGCAGCCCCACTCATGCTACACATGGGCATCTAGATCTCTTTGCAATTTATAGAGTCTCCCAAAAACTGGAGACTAAATGAGAAGACTGATTCCACAGCCCTTGCAATCATCTTCATTCTAACAGGGGCTCAGCAAGTAAGATTTTAATGTTTCCCTTGTTGTGACCTCCTAATATGTTGCCAAGGTTTGACACCTAACTTGGCATTATACTATTTTGTCATGTTTATGTTGTAGGCTTCAGGCCTATTGATAGCTTCTTATTGACACCTATAATCGAATACCAGGTATCCCAAATGACCAGTTTTACTTTCTGAGGAAAACATCCCACTACCCATCAGAGTTCTTTTTTGGGATTTGATTTGGTACCCAAAGGTAATCGCTCAGGAATTTCCGATGAGGCAAACGATTTGACCAAGAACCACACAGTGGAACTTTTCCTTGTCCTCTGTTAAGTATGATAAATGTCACACACTCTTGGCTGTTTTGTTCCAGAAGTCAAATATACATAGCAAACTGGGCACTGCATAGAAAGCAAACAAAAGTTGAAATAAAGTAGGTGACTACCAAACCACAAATGGTAAATTGTATCACACTGCTATATCTGCTTCAATGACAGTGAAAGGTAGGTTTTAGGCTGTCACGTTACCCATGTGTTGGAGGCACACAACACAACACACAGTTTAGGTTACTAAAAAGATTACAGTAACATCACTGTGTTTGTATAGTGAATAAGTACAAAGCTGGGAGGCTAATCCCACACTAACTGGGTAGAGTAAAATTGTTTAATGTTACAAAATGAGCATCTAGCATCCCGCTGAACAAGTTGAAATGGAAACATATCGGGACCAAACCAATTTAAAAGCGGTGAAGACAAGTGAAATAATGTTTGGGGTTAAGCAGACGTGGGTAGGTCATTTACAATACTGGAAGACTAGTCCATCATGTAGGTGCATCCTGAAACGAGTGTGGATGCCTTGGGGATATCCAGGGCCGCTCGAATTGTCTGATTGTGTTGCTCTGGCAATTTTTACGTAATTATAGATTTGCTGCATTTGCCACTCAATACATCATCTGCTGCATAATCTCCAGATTTAACAAAAAATAATTGGTTCTGACTCAAACGGTTCAAAAGTTCCAAAACACAGCTGCACATGTTGCTGCACAATGGAAGGATCTTTGCAACGGTTGGCTGTTCATCTTTCCGTTGCTTATTACCATACGTGGGTATTAAACTGATACTAATGAGATGCAATCAATGCCCAGACAGTGTTAACAAGCATAAAAATAAGAAAATATGTATATTCTGCAGGTCACCCACCACGTGGTCCCTGAGTCTTATTTTGTCCAGGTGGATAGGGAGGTGAGAGTGTTGCTGTGGGATGGTTCCCTCTCTAGATTTAGCTAAACACACTGTACCTTTCTGTCTAAAATAGGGGATAGCTTTGCCTCACATCCGCTACTATTATTAGGCGGCCGGTTGCAAGTCATCAATGACTAGGCCTATGCCCTGGTCGTGATCCTGTGGTCCGCGTAGTCCAATGTGCTATGTTGACCCCCTACTTGGGAGCACTACTTCTACTGTCGTTGTGACAGAAGGGCTCTGCCCATCACTACGCGAGCTGTTTTAGTGGCCTTGAACGAGATGCAGGCTCATTTCAGCTAGAAAGGTAGGGACATAAGGTTCATGCCATTCTGGAAGGGAACTTTGAGAGCTCAAAAAGCATTAAACTTAAAATATAGTATAAATGTTTCAAAAACGGTACTAAGTGTAGAGAAAAAGTATGTTGCTGGTATTTTCAACACTTGTGCCAGTAAGGTTCGTTGCACAGTAATGACCTTTGCTTTCCCTTCATTTGTCATATGTATATGCCCACTGCTCTGCTGTAGTGCAGTGGGGAGAAAGCCTTATTTAGGACAATGAACCTCTGAAAACTTTGCAGTCACACATTTCAAAATTATTTTGGGACAGCCCAAAACTGGCACAGTTGCAAAACGCTGCCATTGCCCTCTCACTAAGTTAACTTTTATCAGGCTCTGTCTTGGCACCTCCCAGGACCCGGGGCCCGATATTGGGTCTTCCCAAGGGAGCATTCTGGCCCAGCCATGTCTATTTGTGTTATTATTCATATTTCAAGTGTCGCCTGTGCTTTTCCTCCCATTTTGATTCACCTGCATAATAAATAGCACGTACTCTTTTGTGTGCATGTGACAGGACGGTCAAAAGTAAGGGTGTAGCTGGATATGTTATTCCTGGCCTGGGCTTTACACCCTACCAGCCTGAGAGAAGGGGGTTATATTATTAAAAATAGTCCTTCTCTATTTAATTTGGGGGCTTTGAAGATCAGCTGCTAATAAACCTTGCAGGATGCATTCAGGGCATTAAGTGGAGCGGGCTCGAGGGGGCGGAGCCAAGATGGCGGCCGGAGCGGACGCGTAGTTCAGAGCTCCGCAACGGCCCCAGAACTTTTATCCTGGCACGGCGGTATTGCTGCCTTGGGGCCCGAGGGAACATTGTCTTGAGGCGGCTTGGTGGCTCCGGAGACAGCTGGCTGGTGGTTTTTGGGGTGGCGAGTTGCCCCGCTGCCCCACCGCGGCCGGGGCCTTGACGGCCCGACCCAACGATGCGCTGAGGCGGCGCCAGCGGAGGGAGGACCCTCGCGGATGGCACACTTTAACGCACCAGCACCAACCAAGTAAGCGCTGAGTGGAGCAGCACAGAGGACCCCTATTGTGATACCCAAACCGGACCCGACAGTACCTAGGTGGATCTGAGTGGGCGCTCGGCCTTCGCTGTGGGCGTGCCCCACCTCCGGGCCCACGGAGCCCCATGATCTGTTGGAGGGCCGTGTGCGCTGCACATCTTCCCATCGTCAGGTGCTTGTGCCGTACCCCCACTGCCCGGGGGGTCTCCCCCACTGATGACGGCGGCCCGCATGATCTGCCCGGCTGGGCCCCCCAGGGCCTCACATACTTACGCTGTACACTGGAATTAATTGTTGGCCCCTGCCCGGAGGGCCCAGAGCTTTTGGGATGCATCTCTAGAGACTCTGAGACACGGGTGACCGCTAGCTACCCGCAGCGAGCTACTCCGATACGGCAGCCGATCCTTCCTTTTACTGATGTGCCCTGCTTTGGGTCCCTGCATATAGTACTTACAGCGCACGTTCCGCAGACACCAGGAGGGATTTTCATCTGTATGTGCACCCAGCGAGGTGACGGACTACTACACAGAGGTGAGCAGAACTGTTGGAAGCGCCCTGACTGTTACCCGCCTAGAAACTTTGCGACTCCTCTGGGCTTTGGGGGTGCTTGGCGACTTCCCGTAGCTCCGACGCTTCCTGCTCTTGTTGTTGCACCTCAAATTCACGGAACCCCACACCGCTGCATCCGCTCCTTACTTTGCTCCCCCCAGTGTTCCACTCCATCGCCCGCTGTATTCCTCTTTGGGCGGCAATGATGGGCAAACCTAAGGCACCCAGGTCTCCGGGGCCTGAGCTTGATCTCACCTTAAAGGAAGGGGGAGTCCTGGAGACCCTGGCACAATTAGACACTACACTCAAATCCCATTCTGCCCAATTCGATAGGGTTCTTCAAGCTATTCTCGACACCAAAACGTCCTTGGAAACCAGAATCAACACAATCGCCACAGACGTTACCCTACTCCGGGCCGACCATCGTAAATTAGCTGATTGTGTGGAAGAAACTGAATCCTCATTGTCAGCTCTCTGTCCCACAGTGCAAGACCTGCATTCCCAACTAAAACAAATGCAATTGGATCTGTCTACCCTACATAACTGCGCAGAGGACGCCGAGGGCAGCTCTCATCGGAATAACATTAGACTTGTGGGGTTTCCTGAGCAGGCTGAATCACCCAATACTGAACTCTTTGTGGAGTAATGGCTGATTGATTACGTGCTAGATGGCAAGCCTCCTAAATTTTTCTCCGTGGAGAGGGCACACAGAGTCCCCGGCAGAACCCCCCGCCCAGGGGCACCACCACAACCTACTATCGCCCGGTAATTGAATTTCCGCAATAGAGACTTAATCTTACAGCGCTCTCGCTCCCACGGCCCATGGCAGTATGAAAATGGCACGATATCAGCGTATCCTGACTTTACGGCCGAAGTACAAGCGAAATGTAACTCCTTCACCAAAGTGAAACAATGTCTCCGGGAACTAAATTATAAATATGCACTTTTAGTCCCAGCCAAATCGCGGGTGATTGACGGTGAGGCCACTAGACTTTTTCAATCCCCGGAGGATGCGTGGACCTGGTTGCATGCGAAGGGCTTGGTACACTCAGCTTCAGATACTCTGGAGGACACCACTTGGTTAACCCCACACTCCAAATGACGCAAGCGGAAATCAAGTAAAGCTGGCCCCTCTCGCGCTCAAGCGGTTACTGAACAAGAGAAAGCGATACAGGAAGCGGCGCACTTCTCTCACAACTCCTTTTTGGCTTTATCCGACAAGTTTCAGTTCTCCTCCGATTCAGATGCTGGGGCCACGTCACCTTCCAAGACCTCTGGTGATGAACGTGCCCCCTTGATAACTCCAAGACTGGCTGATGATCTTTGACACATCACAATCTATGGCTCCTGAATATTGGTGATGTTTTGTCCCGTGTCTCCATGTTAGTGACACCTCCTGTCTCTCTCGTGGCCCCAGGGCACAATTATATGGTGCTATTCTGGGGTCCTTGGGATGTTCTTTATTGTACGTCATGATACATACAACCCGCCCCGACCGCAGGGGATACTGCGTGTATACTATCTCTTAGTCAGAGCTGTTTCTCATAAAATGTTATGTGCTTTTGTTCCTTTTTCATGGGGTTGTGGCATGCTATCTGTTACGATACAGGCCTGGGTTCTGGGAGTTGTTCTAATGTTTATTGTAGTTAGAGACTGCTTGGTGTTAGACATGAGGGAGATCGCTTCTATTTGGGAGTTCGGGGGCTTACTGCTATGCTTTTGCGCTCTTGCTGCCTATGTCTACGGACTATAATATATTAACCTGGAATATCTGTGGATTGGGTAATCCCATAAAAAGATATAGAATCTATACTTACCTCCGACGGCGCCATATCCATATCGCCTGCCTGCAAGAAACACACTTGACCTATGGTGAATTACTTAAATTGCAGCGGCGCTGGAAGTGTCAAGTTTTTGGTACCAGCTACTCCGCGTATGCCAGAGGCACCCTCATATGGCTCACGCCGGAGGTACCATTCACTAAAACTAGATCTCATGTTGATCAAGATGGTCGGTATGTCATATTGGACGGCCTTCTAAATGGGCGCCCTATTCTCCTGACTTCTGTATATGGCCCTAACACCCTATAAGGCACGTTTTTCGATGATTTAACTCCTACCTTATTGTTAGATCCCAATACTCCCAGTCTGTGGGGGACTGATTTTAACTGTATTCAACATACTGCAATGGATCGCTCGACTCCTCCTCTGCCAAACACCCCTGGTCTCCTAGCCACTAAACATTTTCGACTATGCACTCATCCGACATATGGCGTTTACATCACCCAGACGATAGGGAATATTCGTATTATGCCCCTAGCTACCATATACACACTAGGCTAGATTATATTTTTTGTAATTCCCTTCTGTGGCCACACATTCGTAGCTCTGAATATCTAGGTAGAACTTGGTCGGACCATAATCCCCTTAGGGTGTCGTTCCAATGGGGGCCGACCAGACTGCGAATCCCATTATGGAGGCTGCAAGTGGCAGCTCTCCAAGACGCGCCATTTAAAACTCAACTCGGTACCACCATTACGGAATATATTGAACATAATGAAGGCTCTGTTGGGGACCCTGGAACAGAGTGGGATGCTATGAAGGTTGTGATTCGAGGCCATTGCATGGCCTCCTCCGGGGGAGCGAGATCGGCCCTTACCCACAGTATAGGGAAGCTTGAACGTGAAATACGGCAATTGGAAGTTGCAGCTGTCACTGACCCTTCCGTCCGTCAATGTCTGTCCGCGCGGCGCCGCCAACATCGGGAGGACTCCCACAGACTCGGCAAATTGGATTATAAGACATACTCTTTGCAACAACACAGAGAGGGTGACAAACCAGGGCGTATATTAGTGTGGTTACTGCGTTCTGAGGTTCCACGAACAGTGCTAGGTGCAATCCGTAACGAACATGGTACAGAGGTCAATACGCAGGAAGCAATTAACGCAGCCTTTGCTCATTATTATAAAAATCTGTATACAGCATGACCGACCCCCCCCTACATTTGATCTTCATCCGTTATTAAGGGATCTTCGGGGACCCTCCCTTACACAACAACAGAGACAGGACCTGGACCACCAACTACAAATTGATGAGGTGAACCTCGTAATACAACAGATGGCTAGAGGGAAGACTCCAGGTCCAGACGGTCTCCCCGTAGAGTTCTATGCCTCCTATGGGACCACTCTCGCACCCAAATTACTGACTTTGTACGAGACATCGTACCAACAGGGCACACTCCCCTCTACATTGAACGAAGCACGTATTGTGGTTCTTCCAAAGCCTGGTAAAGATCCCCTAGAAGTGGGCTCCTATCGTCCCCTCTCCATGCTCAATATTGATTATAAGATCCGTAGTAAATTATTGGCCAACAGGTTGCTCCCCCTACTTCCTTCCTTGATTCACCCCGACCGAAATGGTTTTGTTCCTCATAGAACTACCTATGGTAACGTTCAACGTCTCTGTCACCTCATTGATACACTGTCCGGAGGGGACGGTTGTCCAGTGGCAGTGTCTTTAGACTTTGAGAAGGTGTTTGATACTCTGGGATGGCCGTACTTATTGTGGGTATTGGAACGCTTTGGTGTTAGTCCCCAAATGTTGCCATGGATAAAACTTCTCTACACAGCTCCTCGTGCTAGGGTTCGTACTGGACAATGTGTATCTGATTCCTTTCCCATTCAAAGGTGGACCCGGCAGGGATGCTCCCTATCACCAGTACTCTTCGCCCTGGCGATGGAACCTTTTGCTATACGATTACAGCAGGAGGAAACTGCATGGGGCTTGTGGGCCGATGGTAACTGGCACATTACCTCTTTATACGCCGATGACGTACTAATTTATCTACGCGATAGGACTACTGCCCTGACCAATTTATTCCTCCTGTTAGACCAGTTCGGTGAATTGTCCGGCCTCCGAGTAAACTGGGGTAAGTCCTGTATGTTTCCCCTATGCAGAGATGGCGACGCTGCATCTTGGACGTCTCCTCAGGACAGACTTCCGTGGGTGGCCGACAGATTCCGCTATCTCGGTGTAGATATATATCACACTGCCACAGATTTTGTGGAAGGCAATTATAATAGAGTGCTCTCTTCTATTCGTGGGTCCATGCCCTTTTGGCTGCGTTTGCCTCTCTCCCCGATGGGTAGAGCGGCTATTGCCAAAATGCTAATACTTCCCCGATTCTTATATCTGTTCATGGCCCTTCCATTCTTTCCGGGGCGACCTTTTTTCGCAGCCGCATGCAGTTTATTGACCTCCCTCATTTGGGGCTCGGGCCGCAAACGGGGTTCCCTCGATGTATTACAACACCCAACTCTAGAGGGGGGTATGGCGATTCTGGATTTGTGCAGTTATTATGCTGCGGCTCATTTCCACTGGCTTATGTCTTGGCTATCAGAGACCCCTTCCATGGAGGGGACCATGATCTGCCAGATGACAGGTGGCGCGGGGGTATTGCATTGGCTCTTTGGCCGTCCTCAGCCCGGCACACGCGTGGGCTTGCTCCTTCGCACGGCGAAGGCCACTTGGGTTAAGTTTATCCACAGACGTCGACAGCAATTCCCCTATCCCCCAGAGCTCCCAAACTGGGAACTGCCCCAGGTTCATGACCTCCAGCGACTATATGATTTTCACGTGTGGCACGAGGGATGGTTGTCCTGCGTTGGTGAGTTGTTTCAAGATGGGAAACTGCACACTTTCCAGGCACTCAGTACCCTCTATCATTTAGATCCCGGACAACTCCTAGCTCATGCAGCTCTGCAGGCTGTAGTTCGGAAAATATGGTGTCTTTGCTCCTTGGAACCTCCAGTTCACGCCATACTTCACCATTTATTGACCAGGACGGGGGAAAGGAAAGCAATTACTAATTTATACGCCCTATTAACGGACACACCTGTGGTACCCCACCCCCATAGTAGATCTAAATGGGACCAGGGCTTTTGAGTGACCCTCACAGACCCCCAGTGGATAATGGCCCTACAACAAGTCAAATACGTATCGCGGAATGGCAGACTGAAATTTACACAATTCAATTACATCCACCAAACTTACCATAGACTGCATCGAATATTTCCGGGAGCTCTCTCGGTATGCCCACAATGCGTCCAAAACAATGCCACCTTCCTACATATGACATGGGAATGCGCTGACATATCTCGCACCTGGGCACACGTTGTGCAGCATATCTCCGATATTGTAGATGTTCCCATCCCATTAGACCCACTACTATGCCTCTTAGGGATAACTCGCAGATCTAAATTGTCCAAATATTATTTAAGGTTTGTGGATCTCGCCCTCATCCTCTTTAAACGCTTGATTGCTATGAACTGGAAGGCCCCGAAACCTCCTGATATATCGCAATGGCTTTGAGGGGTGCTACACTGGACTACGGTTGAAGCACAAGCACTTGAATATGACAGCCGCAAACGTGGGGGTGAGGGCGGGATTACATTATGGGACACGTATCTAGTGAAAGTAGAAGATAAATTGACCGCTCCTGCCCCCATCGCTACACTCTGTGCGGACACCCCATCCAATCCTAGCTAAACTTATCGTATATGTCAGTTCCATAGTCCCGACCCGCCATCAGTTCTCGTGCTCTGAACTCCCTGCTCCCTCACATCGTCTCACCCCTACTTTACAATTGCTGTGTTGCATCACTTATTGCTTCCCTCTCCCCCCACTCTCTCTGATCGTAATTATTTCACATCAAACTATTGCGCCTCCCTCGATGATGTGCCCATCCAAACTGTTTGCCGATGCGCCTCCTCTTCACCAAGTAGCTCTTTATTGTTGTTTTCATTGTTTTTCTAATCTTTTTGGTTCCTGTAGCTTACTATATTTTTTCTATCTTGGATTACATTACGCCCCATAATGTCTCACTTATAGAATTGTATACACTCAATTATTAGCTCATGTATCTCTGACTTTTTCCACTCTGTATAAATATGGTACAAGATCTCCCAGCATTTGATTCACGCATGATACACCACCCTACTTATGCCCTACTGTCGATAATACTGTAGGTGATGCCTTGCTGGTACAGATACATTTTTCTCCTCCACAATTCTAGTCTTTGCTTGCTGTGCGTTGTTGTATAACAGCTTTATAACGATATGTAACAGATCATTTATACAGTGATGTTTTATTATGTATGTTGTATCCAAATTAAAAAACCAATAAACAGATTTAAAAAAAAAAAAAAAAAAAAGTGGAGCGGGCCCTGTGAGTGCTCAGACACAGCACTAACTAAAGCTGACTTTAATTTCTATATTCATTGCCTTACTTTTTGTAAGTAACAACAGTCGTAAAATTCTCAACAATGGCTTTAAAAACCCTTAACGTATTTCATGTTATCACGTTTGACTTCATCTTGCCTAAGTGTATTTTGTTTTTCCATATGTTTTTGGTAGTTTTTTCTTAAGAGCATATGAGGCTTGTAGGGTGAGTTGAGGGTTTGTATGAGTGTTATTACAAGGCACAATTGAGAGCTCTGGAATTGAGACTGAAAGCAGTATAAGTTTCTCACAATGCCTAATGTAGTGACGAAGAACACACATCGTAGATTTGACAGAAAGCTTTATTGTCAAATAAGGCCTTGTCATAGTTTGGACTCTTGCTCTGAGCAAGACTGCTGGTCTCAGGATGACAGTACTTTCGTTCGTAGGTGACTAGGTCTCTTCCTACAACTATTTGTAACTGTTGTCCAAACCTTACCGGCTTACTAGCAGTACCTCACCGAAAACACAATAGTAAAAGGTGATTTGTAGCAGTCGCTTACGCATGGACTCAAAATACAATATCTCAGGGTTGTCGTGGTTAAACGGAAATTACCCTTTTCTCACAGATTTATAATGTCTCATACAAACAAAGGCAATAACACAGATGCAGTAAAGTTATAATAGTTTTTATTCAACATAACTGCAATTTGTGATAAGTTGCATGAACTGCAATGATTAGGATAATGAATATACCAAGCAACAGTATAGTAAAGAGGAGAGTCATTGTTATAAAGACCCCCACCATTATGCAATATAAGATAAAATATATGTATATGTAAAAGATGGAATAAGCCCTAATACCCTAAGGAGAGTATGTCTAACCTTCTACCTAAAAAGGAAGAGCTGGGTTCGTTAAACCTAATCTGCCAAAACCGTGTCCATGAGTGGAGCCCCAACCCTCGTTACCTTGGAATGAGGTCTCTATCTCAGACTCCGCAGGGACACGAAGACTGGATCAGTGTCAAGATGACTGCAGCATCGGTATCAGCGATGGTGGCGATGCCCTC
Organism: Pleurodeles waltl; assembly: GCF_031143425.1. Lineage (NCBI taxonomy): Eukaryota > Metazoa > Chordata > Amphibia > Caudata > Salamandridae > Pleurodeles > Pleurodeles waltl. Next base: position 252,642,776 of record NC_090448.1, on the reverse strand, counting down.
TGGTCGGAATCCCTCTGATTATCTGTCTAAAAGTGTGTTGTATTTATACAGATCTACAAGGTCCCCTGTCATAAGTGTTATTCATAACAATAAATAACAGGCATGCTTGGGACGGCAATTAATATCAACAATCCCTCGAAAGTATAGAGAGGGAAAATCCCTAAGTGTGAATGCCTACTGTATGTTTGTCTTTCGTGCTTGATCTTGACGCCTTGGCGCAGTGACACTGATAATAGAACCCATAACAAGTTGCCTAACTATAAACAAGGCCGCCATCTTAACGGAAATAAATAATTAAATGGACTAAGCCAGAGCAAGCTAAGTAGGTTAAAAGTCACTGGGTGACGGGGGCACGAGTTTACAAGCCTATGGCTAAGCTAACTCCTGTTAACCCGTTAAAACAAACTAGCAGAACAGAGAGCAGTGGAAAGGTGCTGCCATCCATCCAGCTGTACAGCTAGTTTATCTTGCTCCTCTCTCAAACATTCCATCCTACCTCATAATGTGCTTGTACTATGTCATCACCTCTGTAGCTACATGGTAACAGCAGCGACAAAATATCTACATTATGCTAACATGGCAACACCTACTACAGGGTCATAAAGGGTTTAGATTTCCTGCCCATATGCCAGACCCCCTTTGGTGAGCCACAGGGAAAACAGCGTCTATGTGATCTAACCAGGGTGTTTGCCTCTGATGTGCTTGGGTCTGTCCTACTATCTCTCCCCAACTGGCCAAGTACACCCTGTCTGCAAGTGGTTCTCAGAGTGGGGAAGGGGAGCAAAATTATCACAGGAAAGGAGTATGGAGGGGGAAGAATTCATAACTCAACAGTCAACCAACATAACAGTTCAGTTCTCTTTCACCTCTTTAAACTTACTCAGTAAAAGTCCCAAGTTGGTATAGCAGACCTCAGAGGGCTTCCTCAGTCCCTGATTCCACTTGCAATTTTAGGTCCTGTGATCACTTCCATTTTTATTGTTGCGTGACAGATGCCAGCAACTGTCTCGCTCTTATGGGTGAGCCTCCCAAACTGTAGGGGCAGAGGCGACCATGATTTGACTTGAAGGCTGGAAGATGTCAGCTTGGCAGCTCACATGGTGGCACTCATCTTCAGAAGAGCCTCCCTTGGCCAGGTGCAGACAAGCACAAGGAGGTTGGTTGCAACCTCCAGGTTAATAGTGAACATAAGTCTTCAGCACTTGCATCCTCCAGGATGGTCAGAGCTCCCACTTCGCCGCTAAAAAGGTATTTTGGCTGTGACATCTGCAACAGCAGCATCAGTCCCAGGGATGGCTACCAGTTACACACAATTCTTGGTACTTCTTAGAGGTCTTGGTGCAGTTACCAGCAACAACTTTTTAGGGAGACCAGGGGACCCCTGCGAACATGGTTCAGACCTAGTTTTTTCTCTCTTAGTCAGTTGTTTCCTTGTTTTTTCCCCACACCAAGAAGGTGCTAGACTTTTTCTCCTGGACAGTATCTTCTTCGGCAGGGCCAGGCACATACCTTCCCTCTCTCACCAGCCAGACAGGCAGGGCCACTGGAATTATGCAGAAGGTGAGGACTACATTTTGTGGCAAATTATGAACATATTGTGATAGTTTTACTTATTTTTTGTTGCTGTTATTGTAACAGTTTAACACCCAAATACTTCAATTAGATGTGACTAGTTAATCTTTACAAGTACTTCAACTGCACATAGTAACATTTAATCAGTATAAGCTATAAACAATGTTTTTATTGCTGAAACTTGCATATTGTGCAGCAGATGATGAAGTATGTGGCAACTCCATAATTATGTGTAAAATGCTATAGCTGCAAAAAAATTGCATAATTCTAGTGGCCTGGCTTATAGGCTCTAGGCAGAATCTTAGCTCCTTTAGCAGAAAGTGGAAAAATCCTCTCACATCAGGGCAACTAACTGTCATGCAGACCACAATCCTGGTAACTCAGCAGCTCATCGACTCCTCTGCAGAGCAGTCCCTTCCTTGATCATTAACACATTGAAACTCGAAGCAAAGTGGATGTGTTGTATGCCACTTCATACACCTTTCCTGATAGGTTATGCTGATCTACTGGCTAAGGTTTCAGAACTGGTTTGGGTTGGTTCTGCTTCAAATGTTATTTTCTGGCTGTTCCTCAGACAGTCTTTGTCCAAGGTGGTGGCTCTCACAACAGGTAGCATCAGGGCTGGCTCCAGGCAGGAGTATCCAAAGAGGGTACAATGAAGAATGAAATCTCTGCACCTGCCTGTCACTAGCCTCCCAGAAGCAGCAGTCATGGACAAACTGAAGGACTGTCCCTGCCTAAAAGGTCTTCAATAATGGAAACCGCAATCCCTTCCCGCATCTCTACTAACATCAGAATGGCTATGTTCAGGAATAACTAATCAGCAGCCCTTTGCTAACAAGGCCCTCAATCTATTAATTTCTTAAAGGTAACCCTGTCTCAAACCTTCTTCACTTCAATGTTTGGTTCTCCCTCCTCCAGTCAAAGGAATGTACTCAATACAGTCTGACTAAGCTGTTTCCACCCTCTGTCATTTGCCATATTAAACCAAGGGGCCTCAAGGTGTATCGCACTGGTTCTGGCACTTGGACTTTCATCACACACAGTGTCCTACCACCATACATGTGCCACACACTCACTGCATATACATGTCCTTGACACCCACACACACACATACAAAATGGGAACTGAAGGATCTGGGCTTCATACAATAGTGAAACAGCACGAGAGGGGTCAATAGACCACGCTCTACTGGACACAGAGCAAAAGGTCTGGCCACTCTATTGATTCATAAAACTTGCTTCCATTATCACTTTATGTGACATCCCCAAGGCAAGGGCAGCAGTCCTATACCTACTATGATGATATGCCATGTGTGCTCCCACAGCTCATAGGACAGGTGTGGACCTCACATTACCAGGGACAGCCCTAAGCGTCTGAGCACATGCTAGGTTAATGTGGTGCTAGAGCCAAACAAATCAAGATACCAGTTGCACATGCAGCTGCACACTCAGGGTAGGAGAACATGTCTGTGTTCAATGCAGCAGACTATCCTGCTTTTTGGATAGATGTGAGTTCAGTGAGGATGAAATCTTGTGATATCACTTGATCACCCAACCACAAATGAACAGCGGAATAGGCCATGGCGTTCCGCTACAACTAAGGACAAAGAATGCATGCTGCTTGCAGAGAGTAGTTTAATGTCAAATACAGTGAGCACAGCGACAGGTCATTTCCACTTGATACATCATTATTAAAGATATGTTGCTATCGCCTCTTAGACATGTCCATCTTGGACAGCTCGTGCCAGAGTCCATTGTTGATTTTTGCCAGCTGTCAGGGGGATGGAGAGGTGGGGTGCAGGTGGGGAGTGGGGGCATTAGGACCCTGCAGGCAGAGTCCTTCCAAGATCCATAGCCAGGACACTGGACACCACTTCCTGTCCAGAGGACTGGACAGGATGGGAGTGTGGGGAGGAGAGCAGGGAACAGCATGGGTGGAGACAGCTCTCCATAAAATAGAGGAGCAATGACAGAAAGGGTTTCTGTAATAATCAATAGACTAGTAAGCCATCAGTGTAACTGTCATGTATGCAATCACAGTGGAAGGTTGAGTGGTTTGGAATGTAGAATGTGGGAACGAGGAACTTGGGGAGAGAGGTATCCGGCATTCTTGTATTGGTAGTGGTTGGGTTAAGATGTACTTTCCATCTTGGACAAATAATCCTTTGGAACTTGAAGTTGGCTTGTGCTTTCATCTTTACATTTTGGCGAAGAGTTTAATCTGGATGACGCACTACAGGGTAACAGGATGTGTACAATACAGAGGAACTGTATTTTATGAAAGCTGTACGGTCTGAGGAACGCGAATAAGGAGGCGGGCGCATGGTGGAGACACTGTCGCGCCGCACCACGCGGCGCGAGCCGAGCATTCGGCTCGCGCCGCACAGCGCGTCCTCAGGACGCGGCGCGCCCCGAGCCTTCTGTGCACCTCACCAGGCCCCAGATTTTGCTTGGGGCCTCGCTCTGCTTTTCCTTGCGTTCCTGGTGCCCCCTGACCCTTCCTTACCTGTTCTGTTTTCTTTCTTTCTTCTTTTTTTCTTGGGGCATTTTTGTTGTACTTTCTTTATGTTTTTTCCCCCTTCCCATGTTACCTTTCTCTTCCCAGCATTCCTTGTTCCTTATTCTCTATGGTTCCTACTCTATTCTGTTCTATGTACTTTTCCCTATCTAAGATGGTGTCTTTTACTTCCTCTTGGTCATTTCCTGTTTCTTGGTATTTAAGGGTCCTGTTTTCTTCCTTTCCTTGCGCTGCAACACTTTCTGCTCTGATTGTGTCTTCGCTCCTGATTATTTGCCTTTGGTTCTGAATCTCGTCAAGATTAGCGTTTACCTGCATTTTTGTCTCTTTTTGATTCCTGGTTTTTTGTTCTTGTTTCAGGAATCAACTTTTTGGAGGTTTTTTCCCCTTTCAGGGTTTTTTTCCCTCTGGCGCTATTTCTGAAAGGCACGGTCTGTTCTTGGCGTTACCATTGCCTACAGCACCGTGGCTACTAGAAAGAGTCGCCCCTTTCTGGGCCAAAGCCGAACACTCAAGACCCACGCCACTCGATCTGCGGATTCCAGGCATAAGCAGCACGTGAGTCGTGACAGATTGCAGCGCCTAACCATCCCGACGTCCTCTGACACCATGGATGATACAGTGGCGGCTGCTGCAGATCCAGATCAATCTCTTCTGACAACAATTCAGCAACAAGCTCAGGAATTGCAACAACTACGCAATGAGAATGCTGTATTACGACAGGCTTTGGCCTTCCGCAGTGGCAATGTTCCGACTATCTCCGCTTCTACTCCTCGTTTTTCTGGTCAACCAACTAAACTGCGTGAATTCCTTGATGCATTAACGGTGCATTTCGCCTTCCGACCTACCCAATTCTCCCATGACAGGACAAAGGTGGGATATCTTATCAGTGCGTTATCCGGTCCTGCCTTGGCCTGGGCAACCCCGATGGTGTCATCCAACGATCCGGTATTGTCGGACTATTCCGCTTTCGTGACTCACTTCAAACAAATGTTTAGTCGTCCAGGATTGGAGGCCTCAGCGGAAGAAGCCTTATGTGACATCCAACAAGGCTCACAAGATGTCCTTCAATATATTACACGTTTTCGTCAGTTAGCGGCAGAGACCACCTGGGTGGAGCGTACCCTGGTGACCTTGTTTCGCAGAGGACTTAAAGAAGAAATAAAAGATGAATTAGTACATTCCACCAGAGTTGAAGATCTTCTTGGCCTGATGGATCAAGCACTTTCCATCGAGTATCGTCTTCAAGAACGACGAATGGAGAAGAGAAGGAGTAGAGGGTCTTCCCAGCCAAGCACTTCACGGGTGTATCTGCCTCGTTCTGAGGAATCTCGTCCTCCTGCTAGAGACATAGAGGGGGAACCCATGCAAGTGGATACTACTCGAGGGCCGCTCTCTGCTAGTGAGCGGGAAGACAGACGTAAGAAAGGATTGTGCCTGTACTGTGGTTCTGCTGGTCACATGCTTCGTACCTGCCCTGTACGTCCACCAAGACCATCGGGAAACGCCACTTCCCGTCCTCTGTAAGAAGGGAGGGGGCGGGATCATCAGCTATACCTTCCATCAGTTCATTTAATGACAATACGACATACTTGTTCGTGTTACCTGTCATGTTACAACTACCAGACGGCCGTCAAGAAAGGACTATGGCATTACTAGATTGTGGTGCTGGTGGTATTTACATGGATAAGACTTGGGCCACTAATCAACAGATTCCAACACAACCCAAAGAAATGCCTGAACAAGTGCACACAGTGGATGGATCCTTGATATCCTCTGGTCCAGTCGATACTACTACCCTGATGTTAAATTTACAGTTTGGTAATCATCAAGAACACATCTCCTTTGATCTCATATCATCCCCCAACCATACCATCATTCTCGGAATTCCGTGGTTTACAAGACATAATCCGTATGTGAATTGGGTAACCCGGACTATTTCTTTGTCCTCACAGTTTTGTCACGAGAACTGTTTTGCTTCTGACAAATATTGGTCACCGAACAGATTAACACCTATTCCGATTACTACGGAATATTCCATCAATACAGTCCAAGGAGTTCCTGAACACTATTTAGAGTTTCAAGATGTGTTCCAAAAACCATCCAGACCTGTATTACCTCCACATCGAGAATACTATTGTGCTATTCCCTTGGAACCTGGAACTGTCGTCCCCTTTGGAAGGATGTATTCCCTCACGGAACCTGAAAAGGAAGTTCTAAAGGAGTATCTGGAAGAAAATGTACAGAGTGGTCTTATTGTTCCATCGTCTTCTCCGGCAGGGCCTCCTCTCTTTTTTGTACCCAAGAAGACAAAAGATCTTCGTCCTTGCCTGGATTTTCGAGGCCTGAATAAGATAACTATAAAGGATCGTTATCCTTTGCCTCTCATCAAGGATATTCTAGAGGCAGTCAGAGGGGCTCAACGTTTTACCAAATTGGATCTTCGGGGAGCCTACTACCTCTTACGTATTAAGGAAGGAGACGAGTGGAAAACAGCATTCAGGACACCATTTGGTCATTTTGAGTACAGGGTCATGCCTTTTGGTCTTACTAATACCCCCGCAATATTTCAAAGATTTATGGACTCAGTGTTTTCTGATCTTTTGAACCAGACAGTTGTAATCTACTTAGACGATATCCTTATTTATTCCAGACACCCCGAACTCCATTCTTCCCATGTGAAACAAGTCCTTCAAAGAATCCGGGCACATCAACTATTCTGTAAACCCGAAAAATGTGAATTCGATAAGACGGAAGTCAAATATCTGGGTTATCATTTAAGTCCCACTGGCATAGCTATGGACCAAGAAAAAGTACAAGCCATTCTGGATTGGCCTTCTCCCTCTTCTATTAAAGAAACACAATGTTTCCTAGGATTAGCAAACTTTTATCGGCAGTTCATTTTAGACTTTGCTAAACAGACCAGCCATATAACTCACACTTTAAAGAAGGACAATTTAACGAAGGGGTTTGTCTGGACTAAGGCGGCTGAAACAGCTTTTCAAGATTTAAAGAAGGCTTTCACTCAAGCTCCCATCTTAAGACACCCAGATACCAACAAACAATTTATTGTAGTTACCGATGCTTCCAAAAGAGCCATTGGAGCTGTCTTACTCCAACGACAAGAAGATGATGGGCTTGAACATCCTGTTTTCTATTTGTCCCATATACTCTCTACAGCAGAACAACATTACTCAGTACTTGAAAGGGAGTTATTAGCTCTGAAAACAGCCTGCCTAGAATGGAGACAGTTTCTGATGGGTTCCAAGGAGCCTTTTGAGGTGAGAACAGACCACCGTAATCTACAATGTCTACGTAATTTTGTATGCCAGAATAGTCGCCAGGCCCGTTGGGCCTTTTTCTTCAGTCAGTATGATTTTTACATCACCTATATTCCTGGATCCCAAAATATTCTGGCTGATGCTCTGTCTCGCCGTTATCCAGATTGTACTCCTTCCCCATCTCAGTATCTACTTGAACCTAGTAAAATCATTGGAGTTGCTCAGTCTTTCCTGGAGGAGGTACAACTGGAGTACTCCAGCCTGTCTAACCGCGAAGTAGAGAGACTAAGACCCTTTTTATGCAAGAAGGAAGGATACTATTATCATCAGAATTTGTTATTCCTCCCTACTAACAGAGTTCGAGACAGGCATTACAGATGTGCCATGATTCACCGGTTGCTGGTCATAGAGGCATCAAGGCCACACAAGAACTTCTCTCACGATCTTTCTGGTGGCCTACCTGGAAGTCGGATGTTGAAAGATACGTTCAGGCTTGTCCCATATGTGCTCAGGTCAAGATTCCTCGTACCAGACCTGCAGGATTACTACAGCCTTTGCCTGTTCCACCAGCTCCATGGCATACTATTTCTACTGACTTCATGTGTTCACTTCCACCATCAGCAGGAAACCGGGTCATCATGGTCACTGTAGATTCCTTTACTAAAATGGCTCACTTCACTGCCCTAAAAAAGTTACCTACATCCCAAGAATTAAGCCAGATATTTATCGACCATATTTTCCGTCTCCATGGACTTCCACATACCATTGTATCTGACAGAGGACCTCAGTATATTTCCCGGTTTTGGAAATATTTTTGCAAGACACTAAATATCAATATAGCACTATCATCCGGTTTCCATCCTCAGACCAATGGACAGACTGAGCGTCTGAACCAAGGATTAGAGCAATACCTTCGCTGTTTTTGTAATTCTACCCAAAGCAACTGGAACACTTATCTCCCTATTGCTGAATTTTCCTACAACAATACTGTCCATAGTGCCTCCAAAGTCACTCCTTTTTTCTGTTCCTATGGTTATCATCCTACCTCTTTTCCTACTTCTCCTCAATCTACCTCTCCTCTGCCTGCGATTACTTCTTTTTCCAAACGTCTTCTACAAATCCATAGACTAATTCGATCTAATTTATTAAACACCAAGAGATATATGAAGAAGATCGCAGATAAGAAACGTGGACCCACTCCAGATTATCACCCTCAAGATAAAGTCTGGCTTTCCTCCAAATTCTTGCCCTCACGCCTTTCTCTAAATAAGTTCACACCTCGCTATTACGGGCCTTTCCGTATTCTTCAGTTGATTAATCCTGTCACTGTTCGTCTTCGCTTACCTCATACTTGGAAAATTCATCCAGTCTTTCATGTTTCCCAGCTCAAACCTTATGTACCTGACCCTTTCTCTCGTCAGTTTCCTTGTCCTCCTCCTGTGTTGGTGAATGATGTACCTGAATATGAGGTTCAAGAAATTTGTGACTCTCGCCTTTTTCACAAACGTCTTCAATATTTGATTCACTGGAAGGGATATCCTCTTAGTGAATGCTCTTCGGAAGATGCATCTTCTGTTCACGCACCTCTTCTGATTTCTCGTTTTCACCGTTTGTTTCCCCTCAAGCCTGGGCCTTCGGGGGGGACCTACTGTCGCGCCGCACCACGCGGCGCGAGCCGAGCATTCGGCTCGCGCCACACAGCGCGTCCTCAGGACGCGGTGCGCCCCGAGCCTTCTGTGCACCTCACGAGGCCCCAGATTTTGCTTGGGGCCTCGCTCTGCTTTTCCTTGCGTTCCTGGAGCCCCCTGACCCTTCCTTACCTGTTCTTTTTTCTTTCTTTCTTCTTTTTTTCTTGGGGCATTTTTGTTGTACTTTCTTTATGTTTTTTCCCCCTTCCCATGTTACCTTTCTCTTCCCAGCATTCCTTGTTCCTTATTCTCTATGGTTCCTACTCTATTCTGTTCTATGTACTTTTCCCTATCTAAGATGGTGTCCTTTTACTTCCTGTTGGTCATTTCCTGTTTCTTGGTATTTAAGGGTCCTGTTTTCTTCCTTTCCTTGCGCTGCAACACTTTCTGCTCTGATTGTGTCTTCGCTCCTGATTATTTGCCTTCGGTTCTGAATCTCGTCAAGATTAGCGTTTACCTGCATTTTTGTCTCTTTTTGATTCCTGGTTTTTTGTTCTTGTTTCAGGAATCAACTTTTTGGAGGTTTTTTCCCCTTTCAGGGTTTTTTTCCCTCTGGCGCTATTTCTGAAAGGCACGGTCTGTTCTTGGCGTTACCATTGCCTACAGCACCGTGGCTACTAGAAAGAGTCGCCCCTTTCTGGGCCAAAGCCGAACACTCAAGACCCACGCCACTCGATCTGCGGATTCCAGGCGTAAGCAGCACGTGAGTCATGACAGACACAGTAGTAAAGGGGTTAAGGGGTCTCTCACGTTTTTTTGTTTCTTATTCCTTTCTACCTTCACTGCCCATTTTCCTAACGGCAGTTGTGGACAGTTGCGCAGCTCCATTTTAAACAACATGCCGCGCGACACCCGGTTGAGAATTCTATCACGTTGCTATGCGCGAAGTCCACGATGAATCCTCAACCTCAGAACTCCTCAGAACCATGCGCGTGACTCCTTGAAGTTGTTAATGTCGCGCTGCGACCAAATCGGGAACTGTATCTTACCTGGTATGCGCCCTGCATTTAAGCACTGCTTCGACCACATTTGCTGTTCGCTGAGATAATTCTGGGTGGAGCCTGGATTTAACTGTGTGGACACTGAGAAAGGAATTGTGTACAGTTCTCCTTGTCAGTGTCAATAACGAAGGACTAAAAAACATTTGTGTTGACACTAAGAAAGGACTAAAGTGCAATTCCTCCTTCCAGTGTCAGTTATTAAGGACCAAAATACATTACTGTTAAAGAAGGATATCTTGTGGATAAAAGGAAACCGCTACATATATTTTTTTAATTTTGTTCTGCTTGTGTTGCATTTTTTTTCTCTCTTCTTATTGTGGAAAAAAAGAGAGAAATGCAGTTTGAACCCCCAGCTAAATTTTTACAGAGCAATGGAGATCCACCAATGCACTGGACTAGGTGGAAAGAGGAGTTCTTAACTTACATGAAAGCTATTGATGATGACATGTCGCAAGAAAGGAAGAAAAATATTTTATTGCATTGTTTGGGCTCTGAGGGGCAGATGGTCTTCAGAACTTTACCCCCAGTACCAATACAAGATCAGGCTGATGGAGTAGTGGACGTCTTCAAAGAGGCACTAATGAGGTTGGAGAAGAGGTTCAAACCTACTACGAGCCTAGCATTAAATAGATTAAAATTTTACACCAGGGTACAGCATTCAGAGGAGACATTTGATGAGTTCCTTACAGCGCTGCATGGATTATCTGTACATTGCAATTTTGGTGATATGACTGATGAGATGATAAGGGATCAAATTATAGTGCTTGTCAAAAGTAAGAAAATCCAGGAGCATCTGTGGGTTATAGGAGATCCTAAATTGCAGGATGTCATTTCTACTGCGAAAGCCCAGGAGCAATCCGAACGATGGATGAGATCAGTACAGGATACCAATAAAGTTAATGTTTAGAAACTGAGATGGTGGGTGCAATGGTGGATGGTAATTTGAGCGATAACTCTGCTGTCAAGAATACTGCTGTCGGACGGAAATGGGTGAAGCACGATAGGATGGAAAAACCATTATGTTTTCGTTGTGGTAGTTTGAACCATCTGGCAGTGTCCTGCGGTTGGGGTAAGAATGTATGAAATGTGGGAGGTTGTGACATTTTGCTCGGGTGTGCAAATATTTCAAGAAAAGTAACTATGTTGTCAAAGGAAAGATGGCGTGTGTAAGTAGCAACAAATATGGCAAAGACTGGCTGGAGTGTGATGGTGAGCAAAGGGGCATGGTGTTGTCACTTAAGCAGGGAGATGAGGTAGAGTACGAACGATTAAGTCAACCAAGATGTGAGGTGCGAGTTGCTGGGAGGAAATTGGAGTTAATGGCAGATTCGGGGTCACCTTGGACAAGTGTCACACAGGATTATTTTAAACAAATCTTTGATGGAATTTGGGATAAGACTGATTTGAAAGAACCAGATATTATTGCTGAAAGTTTTGAAGGGGGAACCATTGAGGTGATTGGTTTTGTTGATACTGTAATCAACTATAAGGGATGATGTGGCAACATTAAATTGTATGTTTCTGTTAAAGGTATCAATGTCCTAGGGTGGAGAGACCAAGGCAAACTGGGAATAATTTTGTATCCCCGGTGTAGCGACCCTGTTTTAGTTGTAGAGTCAAAGGAAGCGACAGAGTGGATTACGTCTAAGTTTCCACAGGTCTTCACTAGTAAGTTGGGCAAATTGGCCAATTATAGTCACAGAATTAAAGTTAAGGCTAATGCTAAACCTGTGATACAGAAACTTAGGAATGTTCCCTTCAGTGTAAGAGAAGAGTTAAAGCAGATCTTATCGGAAATGCTGAATGAGGGTGTGATAGAGGAGACTGAATCTTCTGAATGGGTTTCTCCGATTGTTTTGGCACGAAAATCGGACAAATCTTTGAGACTGTGTGTGGATCTGTGAGCTGTAAATGCTAATATCATTGTGAATTGTCATCCTTTACCCAAGTTTAATGAGGTTATTAGTATGTTGGAAGGGGCAAATATTTTTTCCACGCTGGATTTGAGATCAGCGTATCACCAAATTGAATTAACGGAAGACTCTAGACATCTCACAGCGTTTATCAACCGGCAAGGATTATACCAGTTTAAAAGGATGCCATTTGGTTTGGCGTCAGCAGCGTCTGTCGTCCAGAGAGCGATGTTTCATCTATTCAAGGACATGGACAAATACGTGAAGTGTTTTCAGGACGATGTTCTAATCTTCTCAAAGGATGAGAGAGGACATAAACAGAATGTGGAAAATGTGTTTAAAGTCCTGAGTATGAGTGGTTTAACCTTAAAGGAGAAGAAATGCAAGTTCTTTTCGAAATATGTTGAGTACTTAGGTCACACAATTTTGAGAGAAGGGGTGGTACCTAAATGATCCCTTGTCGAAGCAATAGTCAATGCCTCTGCTCCTGACATTCGGGAGAAGTTATTATCATTCACCGGCCTGTGTGAGTATTATAGCAAGTTTATTAAGAATTTTGCTTAAAAAATTTAACCCTTGAGGGAGCTTACACGCGAAGGAGTTCAGTATGCTTGGACAGAAAAACAGAGTGATGCATTTGAGAAGATCAAAAAAGAAATTGTGGAGGCACCTACTTTGAGGCCTTTCTGTGTGGGAGCGCAATGCATTGTAATGGTGGACGCAAGTATGTATGGTATTGGTGGAGTTTTGTCTCAGTTGTGTGGGAAGGACAAATGGAATGTTACTTTTTCCTCTCGTACATTGACTGAGGCAGAAAGAAGGTATGCAGTAATTGTTAGCATGCATTTGGGCTGTGGAGCATTTCCGGGACTATATTTGGGAGTCTAAATTTATTCTGCAAACAGACCACAAGCCTTTGGTTGGTATCTTATCTCCAGGTGGAGGCTGGAATGCTACTGCACGTATTGCCAGATTCGTTTCCAGGTTGCAAGAGTATTGTTTTAAAATTGAGTATGTGCCAGGAAGAAGCAATGCTGTAGCGGATTGCTTATCGCGTCTTCCGCAAGAGGAGAGAGGAGGTTTTGAGGGTATTTTGGAGAGTGACGTTGTATCTGCTGTGTCCGGTTATATGTCTGCTAAATTTGGTAGTATAGAAGAGAATGAATGGATAAGATGTGATGAGGAAGATCTAGTGCTCCAAGAAGTTAAGAGATATGTGAGGGATGGTTGGCCAGCAAGGAATAGTGTAGCTGATGAGCTGCTGAGGTAGAGACTTTGAATAGTGTAGCTGCTGAGGTAGAGACTTTGTTAAAGTTAGGGATGAATTGGATACAGAGAATGAATTGTTGTTTAAGAATGGGAAATGCATTCCTCCCAAGGGAATGCAAGAGGAGATTTTGAGATTGGCACATGAGGGTCTGTCATGACCACACAAACTTGCCAAGTCAAATCAAAGAAGTGCATGAGAAAAGCAAAGAGATATCCTCAGTGGAGACAGCAAAGCCCAAACTGGAAGAAGGTTTGCAGAGTAATCTTGCGCTTATTTCAAAGGAAGAATCAAGAAGAGAAGATCCAAGATGGCCGCTGTGAGTCCTGAAGGTTAGTTACAGTTCTAGTCTTGCAATCAGTTGGTTGCTAGGTTATGAGCTCTCCAGCTGGAAGCCTTGCACTTCAACTGAGGTCTGACAGGAATCAGCTGTGTGGAGAGAGAGCGCGCTTCAGAACTGAAACTCCTGTGAGGTAAAATTACATTTGAAGATTATATTACAGAAAACTGATAAATATTGTCAAGGTTTATTCGAAGAGTTTGATAGTAGACCGTTCCCGTGGAAGTCGGCAAGGCTACAGAGTTAATGTATGAATTAACCTTATGTTTACAAGGTTCTTGTTTAAGATATTAAAGTCAAAGAAAAAACGAACTTTAAAAGAGGAAGTATCTACAAATGTCAAGGTTATAAACAAAGGCCAAGTTTAAAGGAGAAACGAACTGTTAACAAATAAGCATTTACAAATTCAATGGTAATAAACCAAAATAGAGTTTAAAAGAGAAACAAACTTAAATAAACAAGCATTTACAACTACAAGTTATCGACAGATGTCGAAGTAAGGAAGGAGAAACTAACTGTAATAAACAAGCATTTACAAATACAAGTTATCAACAAATGTCGAAGTAAGAAAGGAGAAACGAACTTTAATAAACAAGCATTTACAAATACAAGTATTGACAGAAGTCACAATAAGACAGGAGAAATGAAATAACATCAGCTGATTTGAAGAACGCATTATCACCAACTATATATATATATATAGCAACATAAAACCAATCTCTAACAAAGGTTGAGAAGTTCTTCCAGAATCAGTAATAAGCATTTTTTTTAAGAAGAGCTATCATTTATAGAGAGAAGCAAGGCTTCAGAGAACTCAGGGTGAGTGAAGAAATAATAGAATTAAAGAGAATTAAGTGTTGAGAGTAGAAAGTGAAAAACTGATGTTGTATGCCCCTAGTAATTGCGACTGTGACTCTTGCAGGTGCTGTATCCAATCTTGGATGTGAAGAGGCAGACTGAGTACTGGCGTTCATCATCTCTGTGGCAGTCTCTCTACCATCCCGTTCCCCTTTCCCCCTCCGGGGTACTCAGCACGAAGGATTAATATTCGTTGTGAGTAGCTCGGGTCGGGACTGAGGAGTTATCTTCTGCTTCTGAGGAAATCGAATTGAAGTATCCTGACAGATTGAAGTGCCAACACCCTAATTTTAGGGAAAAAACAGATTTCCTCCTGAGCAGAATGGCAGAAGGAATTGATATAAAAGCATTAGCCACCGTTTTGGAAGGGTTACAGAAACAATTAAATAACACCATAGAAGAAACAGTCCAAAAAAAACAGCGAATAAATGAGTTAGGGAACACCGCTAAATCAAATGAATCTGTGTTTTCACAAATCCCTAGCCCTTCACAGTCTGCAGGTATATCCACTCAAGTAATTCATGCGGTTTCCCCTATTATTCCTTTGGCTCAACCTGAGCGCTTCAGTGGGGATCCAAATAAGACGCAGATTTTTCTGACCCAATTCTCATTGCATTTTTTATGTAGACCAGTCATTTTTTCCGAAGACCAGTCCAAAGTGGCATTTATATTGTCTTATCTGACAGGAGATGCGGCCGCATGGTCTATGCCAATAATTTCCAGAAATGATCCTGTTTTATATAATTTCCAAAATTTCAAGGAAGAGTTCTTAAGAATATTTGATCGGCGAAATGCAGCTCAAGCCACTGACAATGAACTAGTGGAAATCAGGCAAGGTAATAAAGATCTAGTAGCCTATCTGGCTCATTTCAATAAACTCATTGTAGAGACTGCCTGGCCGGAGTCAAAAAGAGCCGCCATATTTTATCGTGGACTGAGAGATGAATTGAAAGATGCCTTAGCACAAGTTCCAAATAGACCCACCGAAATTTCAGAGTTAATTGATCTTGTGTTACAGATTGACCACCGGTTAACTGAACGAAGAGCAGAAAAGAGAAGAGAGTATTGACCATTTCCACTGAGAATTGATCGTGTAAGAAATGATCATACGAGAGCCGGAGAAGGGATAACGATAGAAGAACCAATGCAAATTGGTTCCATCCGAGGTCCTTTATCTAAGGAAGAAAAAGAGAAAAGAAGAGTGAATCAACTATGTTTATATTGCGGTGCATCTGGGCATTTTGTTAAAAACTGTCCCAAGAAACCCAAAGCTCTTCAGTCGGGAAAAGGCCAGCTTCATCAGTAGAGGGAGTTGCCCTGATGAAAGCATAACCCAAGACAACTCCTTTAGATCAACGAGTGGCGAATACCTTACAAACCGCAGCGCCACATTTGGTACAAACAGTATCAGTTAAGACCCTTGAGAAGGAAAATCAAGGGATCTCAGTTATGATAGACTCTGGAGCTACGGGCAACTTCTGTGATATCAAATACGCTCGTAAAATGGGTATTCGATTTATCAAGAAATCTAATGTGGATGGAACCAATCTTTCTTCAGGACCCATTTCCCATGAGACCGAACCAATTCAGATGCAAGGTTTTGGTGGACATCAGGAGCAGATAATCTTTAATTTGATAGATGCTCCACAATTTCAACTCATTTTGGGTCTGCCCTGGCTTACAGAACATAATCCACAAATTGATTGGAGCAAAAGAACGATCAAGATGAATTCCTCTTACTGCAAAGAGAATTGCTTTCATGATGGAGTGGAAGTGTCTACCAAGTCCCAAGCGGCCTGTTTATCATCACACTCTTCAATGATCTGTGCACTAAAGACAGCAGAAATCCCAAAAGAATATGAGGATTTAGTCGCCGTTTTTTGATGAAAAGGAGGCTGAGAAATTGCCACCACATCGACCCTACGACTGCAAAATTGAACTGGAGCCAGGTGCGATATTGCCATGTAGCAGAATATACGCATTGACCGAAGCAGAGAATCAACATTTAAAGGAGTATTTGGATCAATATCTTGCTAATGGTTTTATTCGTCCTACTGAATCTCCAGTGTCATCCCCACTATTTTTCATACCAAAGAAGGATGGGAGTCTTCGAACTTGCATTGATTATCGAGCCCTCAATCAGGTTACCATCAAGAATCGATACCCACTGCCTTTAGTGTCAGTTTTATTAGATCAAGTAAAGAATGCTAGAATCTACACCAAATTGGACCTGCGAGGAGCATATCATTTGATTCGAGTGGCTTCAGGGGATGAATGGAAAACCGCTTTTTGGACTCGATACGGATTATTTGAATATCAAGTGATGCCTTATGGGTTATGCAATGCTCCCGCTGCCTTCCAGCATTTCGTTAATGATATATTACGAGAATTCCTCGACCGGATTGCCGTGGTTTATATAGATGACATTTTAATCTTTTCCGACAATCTACAGGAGCACATTTCCCATGTTCGATCCATCCTCACAAGGTTGCAAGAAAACCATCTCTATGTAAAATTGGAGAAGTGTGCATTTCATGTGGAACGAGTTGAGTTCTTAGGATTCATTTTGTCACCAGAAGGAGTTAGTATGGATCCTGCCAAGATAAAGACAGTGCAACATTGGCCTTCTCCTTGCAATGTCAAAGAGATCCAGAGTTTCTTGGGGTTCGCTAATTTTTATCGAAGATTCATATCCAATTTTTCTCAAACAGTTACACCCATTACTCGATTGTTGAAGAAAGGAGTGAAGTTTGAGTGGACAAAAGAAGCTGAAAATGCTTTTAATTTTTTGAAGAATTCCTTTGTCTCTGCTCCAATCTTGCTCCACCCCAATCCAGATGAGCCATATTATGTGGAGGCAGATGCTTCAGATGTTGCCATAGGAGGTATCCTTTCCCAGCGTCATAAAGATACAGGTCAATTACATCCAGTGGCCTATTTCTCTCGAAAATTAACACCACCAGAGATAAATTATTCAATTGCGGATAAGGAGCTATTGGCAGTCAAAGACATTTTTCGTGAGTGGAGGCATTACATTTTGGGAGCTAAGCATAAAGTGACCGTTTACACGGACCACTGAAATTTACAGTTTTTAAAATCAGCTCGAACTCTAACAGCTAGACAACTGCGTTGGTCCCTATATTTTGCAGACTTTGATTTTGTTATCACTTTCAGACCAGGAAAAGTAAATGGGAAGGCAGATGCTGTATCTCGAATTGATACCAGTGCAGTTAAAGAGCCTCCAGAAAAAGAATTGATTATTCCACAAGAGAAGTTCATATCTGCCATATTGTATGAAAATTTAACCAAAGAAATTCAAGAAAACTTAACATTTGAAGGAATGCTGAAGTGGTCCAAAGAAGGCCAAGGAAGAGAAATCAAAAAAGGTTTGCCATACTTTAAAGGTGCACTGTATGTTCTGACTGTGGAGCTGCAAGAAAAAATTCTTCAGGCTTATCATGACGATCAATTGGCTGGACACAAAGGAATTCAAAAGACTCAAAATCTAATACAACGAGAATTTTGGTGGCCAAAAATGAAAACTCAGATAAGACAATATGTGTCAACTTGTGACAAATGTCAAAGAGGGAAATCAAATAGAACAGCTTCACAAGGTCTGTTAAGACCTTTGCCCACTGCACCCCATGCCTGGCATACTGTTACTATTGATCTTATAGTGGACCTCCCTAGTAGCCAAGGTTTTAACACTATCCTAGTTTTTGTAGACACTTTCACTAAAATGGCGCATTTCATTCCTTTGAAAGAAATCCCTCGAGCCCCACAGGTTGCACAGTTGTTTACACAACACATAGTACGCGCCCATGGTATCCCAAAAATTCTAGTTTCAGACAGGGGGTCCCAATTTGTTTCTCGCTTTTGGAAGGCCTTTAGTAAAAGATTAGGAATTGATTCTCGTTACTCTACCAGTTACCATCCTGAAACCGATGGGCAAACAGAGAGAGTGAATCAAGAGTTAGAACAGTATTTAAGACTCAATTTATTCGATAAAGAGAAGGAATGGTCCGAGTTGATGTGGGCAGCTGAATTTGCTTACAATAATGCTGTTCATTCCACCACTGGGTTCACCCCCTTTTATCTGAACCATGGTAGACATCCTAATGTAATGTTGGGTAAAGAAGATGATTCAGTGCCTGCAGTAGAAGAGATGGTGAGGGATTTGCAGACCACGTTAGTTAGGGTTAGAAAAAACATCATTCAAGCAAAAGACTCATATAAGACTCAGGCTGATAGAAAAAGAAGAGAGAGCCCCATTTATTCGAAAGGAGACAAAGTTTGGTTATCCACTCGTCATTTACGTCTCAAAGGAAATCGCAAATTTCAGCCACGATTTATAGGCCTATTCAAAGTTGACAAGATGATCAATCCAGTGGCAGTTAAATTGCAGTTGCCAGCTCATCTAAAGATACATCCTGTTTTCCATGTCTCCTTGTTAAAGAACAGTCCTCCAAATTTACGTCAAAACTCCCCTCCAATTCCTATCCAGATTAGCTCTGCAGAAGAGTATGAGGTCAATCAAATCTTCAATTCCAAAATCCGTAATGGCCAGCTTTATTATCTAATTGATTGGAAAGGTTATGGTCCAGAGGAACGATCCTGGGAGCCGCACGAGTATGTACATGCTTCAGGATTAGTGAGAAACTTTCATAGAACCTACCCAAGCAAACCTAAATTGGAGAACTGTTCCTTGAGGGGGAGTACTGTCATGACCACACAAACTTGCCAAGTCAAATCAAAGAAGTGCATGAGAAAAGCAAAGAGATATCCTCAGTGGAGACAGCAAAGCCCAAACTGGAAGAAGGTTTGCAGATTAATCTTGCGCTTATTTCAAAGGAAGAATCAAGAAGAGAAGATCCAAGATGGCCGCTGTGAGTCCTGAAGGTTAGTTACAGTTCTAGTCTTGCAATCAGTTGGTTGCTAGGTTACGAGCTCTCCAGCTGGAAGCCTTGCACTTCAACTGAGGTCTGACAGGAATCAGCTTTGTGGAGAGAGAGCGCGCTTCAGAACTGAAACTCCTGTGAGGTAAAATTACATTTGAAGATTATATTACAGAAAACGGATAAATATTGTCAAGGTTTATTCGAAGAGTTTGATAGTAGACCGTTCCCGTGGAAGTCGGCAAGGCTACAGAGTTAATGTATGAATTAACCTTATGTTTACAAGGTTCTTGTTTAAGATATTAAAGTCAAAGAAAAAACAAACTTTAAAAGAGCAAGTATCTACAAATGTCAAGGTTATAAACAAAGGCCAAGTTTAAAGGAGAAACGAACTGTTAACAAATAAGCATTTACAAATTCAATGGTAATAAACCAAAATAGAGTTTAAAAGAGAAACAAACTTAAATAAACAAGCATTTACAACTACAAGTTATCGGCAGATGTCGAAGTAAGGAAGGAGAAACTAACTGTAATAAACAAGCATTTACAAATACAAGTTATCAACAAATGTCGAAGTAAGAAAGGAGAAACGAACTTTAATAAACAAGCATTTACAAATACAAGTATTGACAGAAGTCACAATAAGACAGGAGAAATTAAATAACATCAGCTGATTTGAAGAACGCATTATCACCAACTATATATATATATATATATATATAGCAACATAAAACCAATCTCTAACAAAGGTTGAGAAGTTCTTCCAGAATCAGTAATAAGCATTTTTTTAAAGAAGAGCTATCATTTATAGAGAGAATCAAGGCTACAGAGAACTCAGGATGAGTGAAGAAATAATAGAATTAAAGAGAATTAAGTGTTGAGAGTAGAAAGTGAAAAACTGATGTTGTATGTCCCTAGTAATTGCGACTGTGACTCTTGCAGGTGCTGTATCCAATCTTAGATGTGAAGAGGCAGACTGAGTACTGGCGTTCATCATCTCTGTGGCAGTCTCTCTACCATCCCATTCCCCTTTCCCCCTCCGGGGTACTCAGCACGAAGGATTAATATTCGTTGTGAGTAGCTCGGGTCGGGACTGAGGAGTTATCTTCTGCTTCTGAGGAAATCGAATTGAAGTATCCTGACAGGGTCATCCAGGAATGTCATCTATGAAAAGATTGATACGCACATGTTTTTGGTGCCCAGGGTTGGATAAAATGGCAGACAGGGTAGTGAGGGAATGTTGTGTGTGTGTGAATGCAGAGAAAATGTTAAAGACGGCACCTGCTCCTCTAATTCCTGTTCCCTGGCCGAATTCTCCTTGGCAGAAATTGGGTTTCGACATTTCGGGCCCATTCTTTTCCCTTCTGACAGATACACGTTACGCTTTGGTGTTGATTGACTACTTTTCCAAATGGCCAGAGGTGAAATTGGTTGCCCAGGCGACATCTGCAACCATCATTGAGTTTTTCAAGGAGGTGTTTGCTAGGAAGGCTATCCGGAGGTTTTGATTTCGGACAATAGTGTCCAGTTGACTACTGGTGAGATGCAAAGTTTTTTTAAATATAGTAACATCAAACATGTTACTACTCCTTTGTATGATCCTCAAGGTAATGGTCAAGTAGAGAGATTCAATTGTGTTCTTAAGGATAGTATTTTCTGGGCATGAGTATTTGGTAGAATGTGGAAAGAGAAGTTAAGGGAGAAGTTGTGGTATTATCGTATTACCCCTCAAAGTAGTACGGAGGTGAGTTCGTTCAAACTACTTAAAGGTAGACATCCTGTGTCTAAATTGTGCCTGTGGTGGTTCAAGAAGAAGCACGGTAAGGACTGGGAGGAAGTCTCAGTAGAGGAAGTCAGAGAAAGGGTATGGAGGAAACAAGAGAAATTCAAGAAGAGGTATGACGATAAGTGGAAAGTGAAAGAACCTAGTTTTGTGGTGGGTGATTGGGTGAAGGTGTGTGAGCCTGGTTTCTTGATGAAAGGGGCAGCTAAGTTCGGAGAGGCTTTGAAAGTGATAAAAGTGTTCAGAAAAAGTGTTGTTACACAGGACGGTAAAGTGTGGAATGTGAGTAGATTAGCTAAGTGGGCACGGAATGCTAAGTACCAGGACAGGAATTATGGAATAGATACGTTGATTAAGTTTGGTAATGGTATGCAGTCTGTTGAATGTAGGAATGAAGGAGTTGGTCGTGATCAACAGGAGGTCGTAGAGAATGGATCTGGAGAGGGGGAGTCTGGTGAAGGAGAGAATATTATGCAGTTGGATGATAGTTAGGTTAATGTTGCTATGGGAGATAGCTATGTTGCATCACAAGTAAAAGCCAATGTCAGGACAAGACGTGAACCTGCCAAGTGCAAAGATTTTGTTTAAAGATAAAAAAAAAGAAAATAGGAGAACAATAAGGAAAAGATGTGAACTTTATTTACAATGTATGTGTTGTATTTTGTTGATACATATTTATTTACAATGTGTTTATTGTATTTTGTTGCCATGTATACATATATTCTATTTATATGTTTTTTTTTGTTTTAAGGAGGGAAAGTGTGTCATGTATGCAATCACAGTGGAAGGTTGAGTGGTGTGGAATGTAGAATGTGGGAACGAGGAACGTGGGGAGAGAGGTATCTGGCATTCTTGGATTGGTAGCGGTTGTGTTAAGACATACTTTCCATCTTGGACAAATAAACCTTTGGAACTTGAAGTTGGCCTGTGCTTTCATCTTTACAGTAACTGTTCATTTACCTGCAAATCCTTGCATTAGGACAAGATACGTGCTTCCCCTGTGTATTTCCATGGTCCATCTAGGCTTCTTCATAGCAGTGCTTAATTTGTAAATAAAAACGTGCCGGTGCCCAAAGTCCTCCTGTTAAACAGGCAGCTGCTGCAATTAAATGTGCGAACACAGAATTCTGTGGTAGATTAATCCTGAAGCTATCTCGGGCCTCTTTAATCTATAGACAGGCACTCTCTGCCCCTTCAGCTCACTCTTGCAGCTTTCTGCTTTCTCCCTTTGTGCCGCTTTTTGGCTTTTCTCTTCCTCCATCTTTCCCATGTGTGTGTCATTTGCTCTCAGTAAATGCTTGAGGATGAAAAATAAGTGCCGGCCCTCAAAAAGAAGTGCAGGTGCTTCGCACCGGAAACAAGCAGCACAAATTAAGCACTGCTTCATAGTCTTCCTATTTCCCGAATTCTATGTCAGGACCGGAGGCTCAGATTATGCTTGTCTTTCCATGTTCTTTATTTTAACAGCAGCCAATGAAAACCATGGAAAACAAAAAACTACATATCCCAAATACTGATATGTCATGTGATAATTATAGAGGAGGAAGCCTATAAAGTGTTGCTTCACACCCAACCACACCTCTTTCGTTGCTGCTTCGCAGCCAGCTAAGTGATTCTTTGATTTATTTCACATGAAATAGTGTTTTACTCTGTATGTGTTTGGGAGCGGTGTTTTCCCTCCCTAAAGCGGCCGCTCGGCTCGCTTTCACTTTTGTGGAGTTGGGAGTAGGGGAGCGAGGACTCGCGCGTCTCCACGCAGTCCTCTTTTTATTGCCGATTAAAAACAGCAACGCGCTCTCAGCTCCAGCCTCAGCCGTCTAGAGTCCGCGCAGCAGCTTATTCGAGCATGCGTTTCTGTGCCGGATCCTGACGGATATTTGTTCTGCCCTGGGGGCATATTTATTCAACTGGTACTCGAAGAGGAGCCAGAGTTCTATTTACTCTGCCCCGGGGGGCCTAATTCTTCAGGCACTCGTGTCCGGAGCGTATTTATGAGCCGGGCCGAGGCTCTGTTTACTCTGCCCCGGGGGGCCTAATTATCAAGCGCTCTTGTCCAGAGCGTCTTTTATGAGAAGTCAAGCTTCGGTTTGGGCAATAATAAAAATAATTACACGCTTCTTCTCAAGAGCGTTTTTCCTTCTGAATCTCGAGGAGTTCCATGTTTACACGCTCGTAGTCTGGAGCGTTTATTGACTTAAATACAAGGTTCTTCCAAAGAAATTTACACCGGCTCAGCTCCCCATCTACACACCAGTGCCTTTACTCTGGGGTTGCAATAAATTATTTATTCAGGCTGGGCCTGCACTAAAGGTGTTTCTGATCCCAGGGCAGCTCCCTCCACGTCCTAAACAACGAATTTTGTTTGCCCTGTTTTGTTATTATTACTACTGCTCCTTTGGGGCTCATCTGCTGTATAACAGTATGGCTGTCTATGAAGACCAAGCCGATGATGGATATTATCTGGATGAACCAGCTGGTTCCTTTGAACAAGACTTGGTATATGCTGTTTACGCAGGAGTGCGTCATACTGTTAATCAAGCTTTAGCTCAAGCTATTAAGCCCATTAAGCACCACCTTTTGGGTTTTGCGGAACAACAAGGCTGGGTAGCCCCGTCAGGCATTCAACCCATTATGGAACCTCCCCTTCCAGCGAACACCCAAGCCTCTAAGCTGAGTACTAATCTGCATTCTGCGGACTTTGAAAGCCTTATTAGAAATATGGCAAGGGAGCATGATTATAATTCGGGATCACAAAAGAAAGCTGCAAGTGACCCAGCTTCTTCTTCTTCTGAACAATCCTCCGAGCAGGGGGATGATCCCCCTCGCAAGCGCAAGAAGAAGGCTCATCATCAGGAAGCACCTACCCCTAGGGTCATGATATTCGAGCTGGAAGACATTGTACATCCCAGGTCTTCGCTTTGGTTACCACCTCCTGAAGTGGCGGATTAAATGGAATCCCACATTAGACATAGCTTTGATAAGGAGGTTCGCTCCAGGCTGCGGTCTGAATGCCCCAGGCCGGATTTCCCCTCCAAGGTGACTGAGACCCCCGAACTAGACCCTACTCTGGGCACTTTCCTCAACAAATCTGCCAAGGACCCAAAGAAGGGTATAGATTGCGCCTGTCGTGGATGTCAGGATAAGCTGTTGGACGTCTCTGGTCCGTTAACGAAGATTTTAGAGTTGGCTTTTCAGGCCAAGGAGTCAGGTGAGCCCATCAACCCTGACATTCTAGTGGGTTGGGCTCAACGAGCGCTTTGTTTCCTGGGCAATGCCAATTACGCCATATCTCCGGAGCGTCGCCGATCAGTGGTGATGAAATTAGACCCCAAATTGACAGACCGCGCTACCTCTGAATCAGGCCCTGTGGCCCAGGGTTTGCTGTTTGGTTCCCCCTTCATAAAGGAACTTTCAAAATTTGTTTCAACCTACGCCAGTTTGGACAAGGCCCAAGGTTCAATCGGAAGGGTGCTACGTCCACTTTTTAGAGGGGCCGGACGCTACAGAGGGCGTGCCTTCGGCCGCTTCAACCAACAAGGCCCTCAACGTGGTTACTACCATCAAGGAAGAGGCGGTTTTCAGGAGTATGACTCCTCTTCAACCTTCTATCCATCAAGACCAAGGTCTGGTCGAGGCAGATTCCGCAGAGGGAGGTCCAAAGGCCATCACTCTTTCTCCCAGGAGTCGGGAGCCACAGGTGAGATTGATTGCCAGTTCAGATGTAATGTTGGGGGGCAGAACTCGGAAATTTCTGCAAGCATGGGGTCTGATTTCTTCAGATGCTTGGGTCTTACAGACTGTGCAGGGGTTCAAACTAGAATTTTACGAGTCCCCGTCTCAGCTGTGCCCTCCTCGGCCAACATATTTTTCCCTTCAAGAACACAGTCTCATTTCCGCAGAAATATCTGCCCTGATAACAAAAGGTGCCGTTGTCAAGGTACCGCATCACCCTTCAGGGTTTATCAGTCCAGTGTTTCTAGTGGACAAGAAAGGGGGCGGGTCTCGCCCGGTTCTAAACTTAAAAGACTTCAACGTTTTTTTACTGTATCGTCATTTCAAGATGGAGGGCATTCATTTGTTGAGAGACATTCTCCAAGAGGGAGACTGGATGGTCAGTTTAGATTTGAAGGACGCTTACCTGGCCATTCCTATTTTTCCTCCGCATCGGAGATTTCTTCAGTCCAGTGGGAGGGCGAGAATTACGAGTACAAAGTTCTCCCCTTTGGCCTGTCTTCTGCCCCCTGCTGCTTCACGAAGGTGATGCTTCCAGTTGTGGAGTTCCTTCGTTCTCAAGGGGTCCGTCTAATAATTTATCTAGACGATATCTGATCATGGCCCAGAATCAAGACCTGCTGTTTTCCCATCTGGAGTGCACGGTGGCTCTGCTTCAGAGCCTGAGTTTTATAATCAATGCCCAGAAGTCCATTCTAACCCCCTCACAACAGATGGATTTTCTGGGTTTCCAGATAGACTCAGTCCGATCTCAATTGGTACTTCCCTCCGGGAAGATTCATTCGATCAAGAGGGAGTTGAGGTCTCTATTGTCCAAACAGACTGTATCTTTGAGGGCGATTGCCCACATGGTGGGCCTGCTTTCTTCTTCGATTCAATCGATTTTTCCGGGCCCTCTACACTACCGAGCCCTTCAACGTTTAAAGATCTCCCATCTACAAAGGGGTCTCAGTTATGCGGACCAGGTTCTCCTCTCCGAGGAATCTCATGCAGAGATGAATTGGTGGTTAGAACGGCAGAGCTATTTTCAGCTCGTACCCGGATGTTGTGATAGAGTCCGATGCCAGTCGTTGGGGCTGGGGAGCCCGTTGCGGATCAGTTTCCACGGGAGGCAGATGGTCCAACACAGAGCTGAACCTTCACATCAATTGTTTGGAGCTCCTAGCCGGCTCATTTGCGATCAAGAGTCTCTCCCCTCTCAGGGCGAATTGTTGTGTTCTTCTACGCATGGACAATATCTCGGCGGTGAGATATGTCAACAAGTTGGGGGGAACTCGTTCCCGCATTTTAGCGGAGATAGCCAAGGAATTTTGGCACTTTTGCTTTCAGCACAGGATTTCAGTTGTCGCTGAGTACCTTCCAGGGCCCAGCAACATGGTGGCGAACTGGAACGACACCTGAGAGATTACAGCAATTGGAGATTACACCCCAAGGTTTTCCCGGCTCTCTTTCTCTGCTCGGTGGGGTCCCTTCTCGATAGACTTGTTTTCGTCTCGCCTCAATCGGCAGATCAAACGTTTTTTCAGTTGGAGGCCGGATCCGTAAGCAACGAACACGGATGCCTTCCTTCAGAACTGGTCTCAAGAACAGAGTTACGTTTCCCCCCCCTTCTTAATGATACCCAGGGTATAGGCACAGATAAGACGTCAGCAAGCGGAGCTGATTCTGGTGACACCTCTTTGGAGGTCTCAGGCATGGCTTCCGTTGGCAATGGAGTTGAGTTGCGATCATCCGATCCTGCTTCCCTTCCGGGAGAATCTTCTCCAGGACCCTCTAGGTCTTCTACATCCATTGATCCTGTCAGGTCAGCTATCTCTGGTGGCATGGCGTCTTTCAGGGAAAGATGGAGTATCCCAGGGCTTTCGCAAGAGTCTTCCGATTTCATTGCAGGTTCCTTGTCCTCCAGTACTCACAAGAGATACGCTTCGGCTTGGAAGAGCTGGAGTTCTTGATGTGGTGCTAGGGGTGCGGATCCTTCTTCAGCAGATTGCTGTCTGGTCCTAAATTTTCTATCTTCCTTAGCAGCATCAGGTCTAGCTTATCAATCTATTAATAATTATCAGTCTGCTATTTCGGCAGGACATTTACCTATTGAGGGCAAACCTATTGGAGAGTTTCCCATTGTTTGTAAATTTATGAGATGTATCAGACTGGCTAATATTCCTCGTCCTCGTTACTCTTCCCTTTGGGATATGAACATTGTTCTTCGTTTTTTAGAATCATGGCCTCCCAATAGATTTTTGTCTAGGAAACAACTTTCAGCGAAACTCACAATGTTGTTATGTTTAATTTCATGTAAGAGAGTATCAGATGTTAGAGCTCTGGATTTGGCAGGGAGAGAGTTTTCCCCCGAAGGGGTTACTTTTTCTATTTCACGTAGAACTAAATGCAATCTGAAGTCCGTTTCTTATCCCTGTTTTGTGGACAACCCCAAACTTTGCGTTGTACAGTGTCTTAGAGATTTTGAGGTGAGTACAGAAGAGTTTTGTTCTGATATGGGGGGTCAGTTGCTCATTTCCTTGGTTAAGCCTTATCATTCTGTTTCATCGGCCACCCTCGCTAGATGGATGCGATGGTTATTAAATGAAGCAGGCATTGATGTTTCTAAATTTGGTGCTCACTCTTCCAGAGGTGCTATGGCTTCAAAGTCTTTTGCTTTGGGTGCTCATTCAGAGGACATTCTAAGGGCAGCAGACTGGTCTTCCCCTTCTACTTTTAAAACTTTCTATTGTAAACCTATTGTGGATATTGCATCGGTGGTGGTGAATCAGCTTTGAACAAGCATAATCTGAGCCTCCGGTCCTGACATAGAAGAAAAAAAATTCTAGCATTCGCGTTAAGAATTTTTCAATTCTATTAAGGACACGGAGGCGAGGATTATCCCACCGCACTGTATGTATATGTTATCTTGTAGTACGTCATGTTAATATGAAGTTCATGTACAAATTTCTGTATTTCAGTGCTACCCCCCCCTATTTGGTAGTAGATACAAGTATCATTTTATGATGTTCAGGTTTTAAGGTCTGAATTTTCTTTTTTCCTAGGAAATGACAAGAAGTAAATTTCGGTCCGTTGTGTCACCGTTTCAAGTTTCCAGACGAGTTGGATCCATATATTTCATTACCCAGTTCATCTTTTTTTCCAGGATTGCGTTTGCAAGATTCATGTTTAAGACTATTACTTTATCTGTTGCGAATATTGGACAAAGAAAGAGGAGTGGTTGGGTGTGAAGCACCACTTTATAGGCTCCCTCCTCTATGGTTATCACATGACATATCAGTATTTGGGATATGTAGTTTTTTGTTTTCCATGGTTTTCATTGGCTGCTGTTAAAATAAAGAGCATGGAAAAAGAAGCATAATCCTCGCCTCCGTGTCCTTAATAAAATTGAAAAATTCTTAAGGCGAATGCTAGAATTTTTTTTATCCAGGCTCCTCCCTTCAGTATTTCATTTGCGAACCAACCTGAGTTCTATAAGGAACTAATATTTACACTACCTTGTATCCTCGTGAATATTGCACAATTACACCAACACAGCAATTGTTTTATGCAAAATTTGCATGCAATAACAAAACGGAGAAGTGTGGCTTGGTTTCAAAATGTGAAGTAATGTTTAATTTGCAGGTAAAACCGGATGGACTGGAACAGGGCGGGGTCTGTCGAAGGGGAAGCGATTGGGTTTCTGTAACTTGAAACAGTGTGTTGACGGCATTTTCGTCTCTCGGTAGGAATCCAGTTGTCACGGATTGGTTATCCCAAACATGATTTCACCCCAGGCTGAAAAACAGATCAGGTTATCGCTGCCTTTAATTCTATCAGTACCGACATTTAGAATCCGTCTGCTTTTTTAAAGCAAGAACTGAATTTCTCGGCAAGTGGTCAGTGCATCATCTTATATTTCTTCCATTGCATTCTTTGCCCAAAACATATATTATAGCCATTACAAGATGCAGTAAAGCATGATAGTATTAAAACGCCTAAATGCTTTTAACGTAGACAGCACAAAATCCTTCGATTGGTTGCAAAAGTGAACCGGAAGTTGAAATAGTAGTTATTCATTGTATGGTGCAGCTACCAATCGCATGACTATATTCAGTTAAAAATACGAAATTTCCTAGCTATCGTGAAGGAAAGTTTCAATTCTATTAAGGACACGGAGGCGAGGATTATGCAAATCTTTCTTCACTCTTTATTCAACAGCAAGTTCAAAGTTAAACAAAACATGAACAAAAAAACTACAAGTTCCATGAGCCCGCCGCCATGGTAACGAGTATCCAATGAGGTGCCCTCCTTCACGTCGGTATAAATAGCCCGAGACACGTCACACTTCCTCGACTTCACTGCGGAAGGAATCCTAGTAGAGTCAATTGGTCGTAGTTTCGGAACCTAAAAAATAGGTATAATTAGATGCAAATCCGAAAGAACACAGGAAAACCCACCAAAGGCAACAAAGTTATGAACCGTAAAACACATATAAATGAAAATACATCTGAATCAAGTGTTTACCTGAAAATTAAAACATGAGCAGAATAACCAATAAACAAAGGCATAAACGCAAGTATACTACCTTGCTACGCAGATAGATGTAATCGGGAGGGAACATATCCGCGAAATGTATGTGGGTGGGATAATCCTCGCCTCCGTGTCCTTAATAGAATTGAAACTTTCCTTCACGATAGCTAGGAAATTTCGTATTCTATCACAGGACCGGAGGCGAGGATTATGCAAGTTCAAAGCTTACCCACCACCAGTGAGGCTGCCTCATGAATTGGTTTAAAGTAAAACTTTTTAAAAGTAGATTCAGAAGACCAATCCGCAGCATGCATGATGTCCTCCAATCTACCCCCCACTTGTATGGCCTTAGAGGCCATGGCTCCCTGTGTACAATGGGCGCCAAAAACCTGAATATCGATACCTGCCTCAGACAGAATGCATCGGATCCATCTGGCAATGGAAGGAGAAGAAACCGCCTTAAACGGTCTTTTTATGGAAATCAATAATTGATTTCCACCTGGAGGTCTATGATTCACGGTTATTTCCTCATAGACCTTGAGACATCTAACCACGCATAATTTTGGGGAATCAGGAAAAGCTGGATAGGATACTGACCTGGTATTATTCTTTGTTCTCCTAGAAATAGTAAACGTGACTCCTTCTGGAGAAAAAACACGAGCTGATACATCCAGAGCTCTGATATCTGACACACGTTTACATGAAATGAGGCATAAAAGCATGGCTAATTTGGCAGACAACTCCTTCCGTGACAAATACTGATTATCCTGCCATGAGGCTAAAAGATTAAGGACTATGTTTACATCCCAGAGATTCGCATATCTGGGTTGTGGAGGTCTGGAGAGTCTAATACCCTTGAGAAGTTTACATATCCAGGGATGTTCGCCGACCGGGAGGTTGTTCAGAGGGGGGTGACCCGCAGATATAGCTGAACGAAAAGAGTTAATCGTACAATAAGCGAGACCAGATTCCGCTAATTCTGCAAGGAAATTTATGATGTCTGTAATACTGGCCCCCATGGGATCACGGTGTTTGCCCACACACCAACGAGACCATCTGTTCCATGCTGAACTGTATCGTCTGCATGTCCCAGGGGCCCAGGCCTGCGCAATTAAGTTGTTAGCTTCCTGCGAAAGTCGGTCGTCTTGCCAACGATGCCTGAAATCATCCAAGCTATGAGAGAGAGATGACCCTGAAGGACCAGGGGGTGATAAAATCCCGACGGGTCCCGGAGGAGCGAGGAAAAAACTGGGAGACGAAGGGGGCACTCGCAGGAGAGTTCCAGCAGAGTCGGGAACCAAGCCTGAGACCTCCACCAGGGGGTGATAAGAACTATTGTCGCCTCGTGACGGCGAACCTGAGCTGCGACCCACGGGATAAGAAGAAACGGTGGGAAAGCATAACCTTGAAGTGTCCCCCAATGTTGGAGAAACGCATCTACTGCCGCCACTCCCGGATCCGGGCGCCAGCTGAAGTATAGGGGAAGATGAGCATTCCACCTGGACGGAAAGAGGTCTACTGTGCAGGGACCCCAACGGGTCATGATCGCCTGAAAAATCGGTCGATGTAACTGCCAATCGCTGGAATCCATGAGAAAACGGGATTTCCAATCCGCCCAAGTATTCTATATTGGATAAAAGTTGAGACCTGGATTGATCCAATAAAAGGATGTCGTCCAGGTAAATGATGAGCCGTATGCCCTGCAACCTCAGTGTTTCCACCACTGGTTTGAGGAGTTTGGTAAAGCACTACGGTGCCGACGAGCGACCGAACAGGAGAGTGGTAAATTCGAATACCTGATCGTTCCAGATGAATTGAAGGAATCCGCGATGAGGGGAAAAAATAGGGGCGGTGAGGTATGCGTCCTTGAGATCTAGGCGCACCATCCAGTCCCCCTGAAGAAGGAGGTCGTGGAGCAAATGAATACCTTCCATTTTGAAATGCCTGTAAACAACCCATTCGTTGAATGCACGAAGAATGATAACAGGCCGAAAACCCTTGTCCTTTTTTTTTTTTTTTTTACTAAGAAGATGTTGCTTACAAAACCCCTGGGGTGCCGGGAAGTTAAGGCTATGGCGCCCTTGTCCAGAAGATCCTGAACTTCTAAATCCATGAGTTCGCAGTCTGCTGCAGAAAACACTATCGGTGGTGGCAGTTTCCCTTGAATTGGGGTACCCCAGAATTCTATTTGAAACCCCGACACTGTCTGTAGCACCCAAGCGTCTGATGTAATACGTCCACAGTTGGTCTTGAAATACCGCAATCTCCCTCCGAAATTTCGAGGGGAAAAAGGGATAAGCCTTACCAGAGGGACCTCCTGGGGCATTGGCTGCTCTACGTGCGGTTCTGGAAGCTCTGCCTTTTCCCCTTCCTCTGTTGGGGAAGAACATTCCCTGTCGGCCATCATGCCAACCGTTGTTTCGGAAGGAACCGGGGCCTTGTTGGTAAGGACGGCCGGAAGAGCGACCCCTGCCTCGTCCGGCCCCGCCAAAAACCTTACTGGAAAAAATCTTTTTAATGGATGACTGAGCCTTATCCAGAGCCGAAAAAGTAGCAACGAATCTACCCAAGTCTTTTATAAAAGGGTCTATATCCGGAGTAAAAGCGACCTCATCTGATAAAGATGGGCGTGGGCATTCGGCCCGTAAACGAGCACGCACTTCCTTGTCCAAGGGTTGCCTAATTTTACTGGCGACATACTCCGCAACCTTGAGGTCTGGCCGCCACTCAGAGGAACGTGGATGGTAGATACCCTCCGGTTCAAACATATCTGAGTCAGAATCCCCAGGGTCAGAAGGATCCGGTAGGGTAGCATTAGGACGCCAAGGGCGACCTGAGTCACCGTCCAAAGATGAGGAATCCTCGTCTGAACCACCCATGATGCCTTTAGGTGAACCTGAATCAGGGTTCCATAGATGGTGAAGCATGTCACCCATTACTCCGGGCAATCGACCCTCCCGGGAGGGTAAACGCGTATGCGCGCGCGCACTCTTGGAGTGTGATAAAAAATCGCCATCCTCCAGGTGCCCCGCGTCGCGCTTGCGCCTATTCTTGGGAGCTGGAAGGGTAGATGTATCACCCTCCGCTCCCGTCACGCCAAACATGCCCGTATCCTTGGACACCTGTTCTGTGACTTCAGCTACGGTCTCCCTAAGAGGGGCCAAAGCGTGCGAAAACGCTTGCGAGAACAAAGCGTCCACCCCAGGGGGAATGGTACGGTGAGAGGGACCCTCACCTGGGGACATGTTGGCAAAAGACTCATGTTCCTGAGAGGATTGCATGCTGAGGTTCAGACGAAGCACAATAATGTGGCAGAGAATTACACCCTATAAAAAAAATATATAAAGGGTAATTCCCTACCCCCTCTGTCAAGAAAATCACAATTATAAACAAAAATGTCTTCCCCTCGGGGGTATTACCGACCAACAGGTGTCACGGGGTAGGGAACAGCAAAAAACACAGAGGTGTTGAAAAATATGGAAGAAATAAATCCACAAACCGAGCGCCCAGTGTTCAGAACACCCGAGCGCTCAAACACGCTTTAAACAAACACTGCGCGCCCTCAGTCGAGTGCGACGCGTGTGTAGAAGACTGAAAGTAATGAAAATAAAGGCGCTCGAGCGGAACGCGTGTTCCGAGCACCTTCGTAGCAACGCTCGTTGTTACAACAGCCTAAACGGAAAAATGTAAAAGTCAAAGCGCTCGAGCGGAACGCGTGTTCCGAGTCGAGCACACTCCCGTAGCAACACTCGTTGCTACCACAGTCGAAACAAAAGGCAATAACGCGCCAAGCAAAGCAAACACAAAGCCAAGAGCAAATTTAAACGGAGGCAGTAAAGGCACTTATCTGACGGAGCAGTGAAGAAAGAGGAAGTGTGACGTGTCTCGGGCTATTTATACCGACGTGAAGGAGGGCACCTCATTGGATACTCGTTACCATGGCGGCGGGCTCATGGAACTTGTAGTTTTTTTGTTCATGTTTTGTTTAACTTTGAACTTGCTGTTGAATAAAGAGTGAAGAAAGATTTGCATAATCCTCGCCTCCGGTCCTGTGATAGAATATATAAAGTAGTACGATTTTTCCTAAAGTGGCCTTAAAAGTAAATGATTCAGCCACCTGTGGCATGCGCTGGTGAGTCAAGTTTCGGGATCACAGTCGGGGGCAGTCACAGCCAGGACTGGGATGCCAGCAGCAACAAACACCAGCGAAGACAAAGCATACCAAAGCATTCACCAGAGAGACAGCACGTTGCAGAGAACACTCTCCCCTTGCAGAGCGGTGTAGCGAGAGGTGGGAGGATGTGGTCGGAGAATTCCAGATTTTAAGAGAGAGGGACCAAGTAGATAAAACCGCAGGGGCTAGTCTTTGGCGGTTCCCATTAGAATGACTCCCGAGGGGAACGTGTTGTGCTTTTTGCCTAATTCATGCTTTCCTTACATTGTCGATTCTGAGAATGTAGTTAGTTACAATTTTAATACATTTTTAAGGCATTAGAAAATAAAAAAAATTACACATTAGAGCTCAACATGTAATCAAGGTAAATTAAATTACTCTACATATTATGATTAGTACAGCTAGCTCATGAAAGGAAGAAATGAGTATAAAAAGCAAATACGGGAAAATCACAATGAAATGTATAATATATATATATATATATATATATATATATATATATATATATATATATATATATACACAAAGAAGAAGAGAGAGCTCTAGTTATTTCCCAAGTTTAGCTGGACAGCAGCTCCAGTAAGGAGCACCCTTCAACACCAGTGCCACTCTAGATTTGCTCACCTGAAATGTCTGTTTTTCTATCAACTTTTTAAGCATTGGATTAGCAGAGTGCCATCCATGCCAAGCTAAAAAGGCACAAAGGGGCATATTTAGAAGCCTTATCGCCATTCTATTGCCACTTTAGCATCATTTTTTGATGCTAATGTGGCATTAGTAGGTAAAATGCAGCACCATATTTACAAAGTGGCACAACGCATGCATTGCGCCACTTTGTAACCCTTTGCTCTACATTATGCCTGCACCAGGCATAATGTATGCAAAGGGGGTGTTCACCTGTTGGGCTTAAAAAACGGCGCAAGGAAATCTTAAAGATTTCCTTGCTTCATCTTTATTCGGCACTTTTAACGCCTGCTTAGAGCAGGCTTTAAAAGGGGGCATGCCATTGTATACAATGGGCCCCTATGTACTCTGCAGGAGTAGCACCAAAATTTGGGCACAACTCCTGCAGAGTACATCAATAGCATAACAAAAAAAAAAAACGCCATTGCCTCTTACCCTGCGCCATGGTGCACCGTATTTTAAATAGGGCGCACACATGGTGGCGGTAGGGGGCGCTAGAGGGCCCAAGAAAAGTGGGTGCAGCACCATTTTTCTTAAATATGCCCCAAAGTCTTTTGCCATTAATGCCTCTAAATATTTGAGGCATTCCTTGCCAAGGATAGGATTGGCACAGTGCCATCCTTGCTGAGCTGTAAAATTACAAGCCTTTCACCACTCCAGGCACAGTGTTACAGCTTTGGATTGGTAAAATACCATCCAAACCAATGTGGAATGAGCAAAAGCAACCCCTGACGTGTTTCACTACCAATCTAAAGCAGTAGTACTGTGCCTTATCATGTTTTGAGCTCTCTAATCACCTTTCCTTCACTTGTATCCAGGTCTCATTTTTCTCCTTTAGGCTCTCTCTCTGACTTTCTCTATTCTCACCCCGTCTCCTAATCTCTTCCCAATGCCTCTCTAAACCTTTTCCCTACTTCTTCTTTCTTTTATTTTTCAAACTCTTTTTATAGAGATATTTTATTGACACTATTTGACATGGCAGGATAATCACAACATAACATGCAGTTCACAGTTAGCAGGAGGCAAGATATACATATCTGTCTTAAGGTAAGTCCTCAGCGCGCTTGGATTGGTTTGGAGGTGGGGTCAGAGCCATACGCTGATCACTGCCGGGATAGGGTCAGTGCAAACTAACTGAAAGGTCTGAACCAAGTGTTCTGAGGGGTATGGTGTTCCATCGTGTTGTTAGTGAGTCGGGATACCTCTGTAAAAGTTAACATGGAGGGGGGATGATGTAACATGACAGTGCGAGGCTCATGTGGTCATAGTGTTTGGGAGCAAATTGTTGGCTCAGGAGGGCATTCAGGGATGTGTCTATATTGGATATTAACAGAAACTGCAAGCTATACTCACACTCAGAATCTCCAAGCTTGTATATGTCAACTGGCCACAATGCTGCACTCGCATTCATCATGCGCAAAATATAGCTCATCCAAAATGCTGTTGCAAGAATTTTTCTCTACCTTCACCCACGAAAACACAAGTTCAGTCTTGCAATTACTCCACTGGCTACGTCTAACAAAAAGGGCAATGTTCAAAGCACTTTGCATTTCCAAAGAGTGTACAAGGAAAAGGACCATTATACCTACATGCTAAATCCAAGCAATACAAACAAAACAGGACACTGGGCTGCAGGCATGCACCACTTGTCATACAACCTTACTATAAGAAATCCATAAAAGGCCCTGCTTTCTCAGTACCTATTGACAGGCTGTCACCATCAGACAGCATTCAAAGCACTTAGGAGCATATACGCTTCAGAAGGCAGTTGAAAAAATAGCTATTTCCAAGACAACTGCACCACCACACTTGGGCAGCAGAACCCAGAAAGACAGTTGCACCTTCAAGCTCAATCTTCAGCTCACAATCCACAGATTGGAAACAACCCAGCCAGCAAACTACTTTTGATAGGCAGGTAGCTTAAGGAGGACTGACCTGTGATTAACTGGGTTATGATATAGCTATGTAATTTATAAATACTATTTCTGGCCCACACTTCTACTAAACTATAACACTCAGCAGTCAGTAGTCAACTATAACTTACACCTCTTACATTCACACAAGACATATCTGCTACAAGTGTTGTCTATCACCCGCACTGTGCAGCCAGTAAACCAGCCATCACCAAATGAACAGGCATGGAATAAAAGAAGAAATCTGTCACCCACTGTGGGTCAATCAGAAGACTTTAATCTAGTTCCCTAAAATCTATTCGCTATGGCCGCTGCTTTACATCTCACAATGACACTCAGATATGGGATGATAGTAACAGTGCACATTGTTATCAGAGATTGTCAGAGAGCTTTCCACTTCTCTCTCCCTCCAAACATGTAAGCTTAAGCCCAAAACTAAGCACATTATAGTCATAAACAAAACATAAAGGGACCTGCAGAGCTGTTTAAAGGTGCCAGAGTACTGAAAAAACATACACTGTGTATCTGTGTCTCTCACACCTCATCATCCACCACACTGCTATGTGCTGCATCCGATAACAAGATAACTGCACCTCAGTGGTCATCACACACACAAAGAAAACACTTCCAACATAGGGTCAGAAAACAATACCCTTCCAAACACACACCCCACAATATCGCGTGGCTTGCTGCCCATGTGTGTAAGCACTTCAGTTCTGCACATAGGGATAGTAAGCACTATACAAATGTTGCAATACAATACAATATTTATAATTTGGGTACCACCAAGATTTGTTTTGATTCTATTACAATATTTGTTTCCAGTGTAATCCAGAATTATAATACAAAATGTGCTTCATGTGCTTTTATAACTGCTGATATATGTTGAAATATTTGTACAGTTTATTTAAAAGTATTTACTTTTTTGTGGATTGGAAATAAATTGGAATCCTACTGTTGTTTTGTTTGCACTTCCTATACGCAGGGCCGGTAGAATTATTCGATTTTGCAGCTGCTACGTTTTCTGCATAATTATGAGTTTGCCCTATTTGCCACATAATCTATCATCTGGTGCATAATCTGAAGAGTTTAACAAAACAAATTGTTTCTAGCTCAAATTAATCAAAAGTTACTTAAAATGCTGCATCACATGCTGCCAAGAGGTGGAAGGTCCTTCACAAAGGCTAACTGATCACCTTCCAGTTACTTATACCTGTATTTGGATGTGGACGTGGTACTAATCAAGTGAAACCTTTACCTAGAAGGTGCTAACATGTGTAAGAATGTCAAAATAATGTAGTAATACTTTCACAAAATGTGACGATTTAAGCTGCATACTTGGTATATTCTTGCTACATAAATTAGTCAATCTTGCGGCATAATTTGGGACTCTGTTGCTGCATAATTCCAGTGGCCCTGCCTGTCACATAGTTCACTTTGCAAAATCCTCTCACTTTGCAGTCATAGAAAGTAAAGTAAACAATATCTCAAGTTTGTCAGAAGATATAGCCTGATATTTAACCTCTGTCTTTGAGCATGCAGTGAAAGAAAATCAATGAAAAAAGTCATTTATATTGTTTATTCACCTTCTGAACTCCAGCATGTTTTTTCCGATTGGACTGTAGGCATTCAAATGTGAATGTGGTTTAGATAAACTGAGTTTAAAACTGAGTTTTCAATAAATACTGTGCCAGCTGCCTCAGGCATTTGGGGGTGGGGCAATGATTAATATGGCTCAGAGGCAGGACTCAGTAGATCAGGAGTGGCCCTCCCAAAGCAGTGAAAAGGAAGTACAATTATTTCTGGGTTTCAACAGTTTTTATTGGCATCTCTCCTCCATTCCATTGTCAAATACAATACTGACAAAGAAATCATCCCCCTTTGTTTGAAGTCAAAGCCAATAAAAGCTCCTTTGTCAATTACAGACAGTACTCACATCAGCTCCCATCCTCCAGCAATCGGATCGTACCTTCCAATTTTCATTGAGGCAGATTCCTCATCATATGCAAATGGGGAATCCTATCACAATGAAACTGCATGTTTCAGGAGTTACATGCAGTTGCTGTCTTTTTCTGCACCTTACATTCAGCCGAAAGTAATAATACCACATGTCACAGAGAACTATTTGAAGTCCAGGAAGACTTTTGTCATTGGAAGCATTTTTTGGGAACTTGCTTAATATTCATCTGTGGTCTGGATGGACCATAGACATTTACTAGTCCTCATCTCCAGGAAGTGGATACATTCACAGCAGGCTAATTGGTGGATGTTCTTCTCTAATTTCAATTATCAGATCACATACTGACCAACAAATAGCCAGAGTAAGACTGGTATCATGTCCCATAATGCAGGGTAGGAGATCACAAAGCCAAATACTCCCTTCTAATTTGAGGATTGAGTCTTCGAACATAGATAAGAAGGACAAGATGAAACTGATAAAGCTTAAAATTTAGTGCTGTCCCTCGTGTCACAAAAGTAATCAGAATGTGACAAGTTTAAGTTTGTGAAATTAAAAGAGAAAAATAACTAATGTAGAAAGCTGCACTGTCATGCATTTTAAAAGTGCAACTGTATTTCAAAATTGGACTTAGGTGCCTTTTGAATTAAATCACATGTTAAAATGTATTTTAGACTCTAAATTAGCAGTGCATATAGAAACAGTTTTGAAATTCTTGTGATTAATGAAAGATTAATGAGTTTAAAAATATGTGCAAGTGAGAGAAATGCACTTCTCGGTTAAACTTAATGAAATTCATAAAAAAGTTTTTCCATTTAAATGAAATTACTCATAATGATTAATTATTATTATAGTTGAATTTATAAGTTTGCATATTCTGTGTTTTACTAAATGTATTAATTAAATGGATTTTATATTTTTCTTGTGTTAGCATACATTAGGCCTACAAAGCTTGCATTTTGCAGTCATGTAAAAGTGTTGAATTCTTTTTTCATACATAAAGTCTTTTTTCAGATTCCGTTCAACTGAGAAGCAAAGTCCTCTTGTAATAGACCTATTGTTGAAACATGGAAGAATTCATTCATTTGCCGTTGAGAAAGAGAATGTTGCAGGAACATGGACTGAGATTGTATGCATTTGTTTCAAACATGCTTGGAGTCACACGGAAAGGAGATGTTCCCATGACAGACCTGGGAAGATATGTGATTGAGTCAATTTGGAGTCATTCTATTACCCTCATTGGTTAATGTCTATTCAATGTGACATGCAGCCTTTTTCCTAGGCAGTTTTGAGCAGACCTTTGCAGCTTGCAGAGGTTGTGATGATGCTTGCTGATTTGGATGTCTTGCTGATGCAGATTCCCTGAATGATGTACCCTTGAAGAGGTATCTTCCACTCCCCCCATGTTTCCTTACCCTTGAAATGCCTTTTTAGATTTAGTAGTTCTTTTATTTGCTCCTTCGGAAGACTAGTAATTAAGCTTCTGATATGCTGACGCTTTCACTTTTTATGTATCTTTTGCCAAACTTGGTTAGTGTTCTGCAGTCCGAGATTATCTTTTTCCAAATTACTTTTGTGCTTTTTGTGCTCTTTTTGTATTTTGCCCACATGTGTTTCTCTTCACACATGTATTTCCCTGATTTGTGTAGCCGTAGGGTTAACCTGTGCCCAAAGAAAGATTTTCATTGACTAATGATTGTAAATTCTGAGCTGTGAGTAATATCTGTGTCTCAGATATTCGTATTGATGTTATGTATTCTTCTTCTTGAATGCTTAGTTTTATTAATGTTAGTTCGCCTGAATCTATTTTGATGCCTTGGACAACCCTTGGAAATAATGTATCTTTGTAAATTGGTTTTGCGCACTGTCTTCATGACTTTGATTTTGTGGTTGTGATAAATCTTTTAACTTTATTCACGGATGGTGTTTTTTTCCCGTGGCCACATTGGCCATAGTGTCTAAATTGTTTGGGGTGTCGTTGAAATTTTGTTAATAGGATTCACCCCACTACTTTCTGGGTCAAAAGGTCTATCGACATCACTGAACATTTGCTTCCTGGGAAGGTTGAAAAATTCATCAACAGATCTGGTAGCAGGCTGATGGTTTTGTTCAGTGTTAGGGAGTTAGGATTGGTCGCACATTTTGGCCAGGTCCAAAAATTGCCCAACCCATAATTTGTCCCCTGGTCCGTTCCTGAGACTGATGAATTTCCAGTGTTGTGCCTACAAGTGACGTGTTGAATGATTATAAATAGGGTTTTGCGCTTGCAATGCTTTTGGCTTGACGATTGTGGTGAAGTGTCGTGATGTGAAGTATTTTCCAGAGTCACCGTACTCGAAGCGATCGTGGCGCTTTATGCTAAAAAATGTCCTGGTTGTTGTTGATGGGTCCATCGTGGCCCTAAGATCCGGGGATAATGCACAAGTGTAGGCAACACTTGGTTAATTTATTGTCTGCAGTGAGGTACTTGTCATGAGACGTCATTGACGGTGCCAGTAGTTTTTCCTTGAATGAGTGTGAGTTGTTGGTTGGTATTTATTGAATCCTGAGTGAACATGGAAGATCTATATCAGTCAGAGTGAGAATTGCAGGTCAAGTTTCACTTGGTGTGTAAATGTGAAAGCTACAGTCAGAAATGTAGCAGGTACAACTTTTGAGGTGTTTGAATTCCTACCCATAGTGTGCAGAAAGGTTGTTGGTTTTTGCTCGCAAAACTTTGCATTAGGTGTGAGTGAGCGATTGTGTGAGAGACAATTGCAAAGGGATTGCGGCTGCTCAGAGAAGTGGTGCACAGTATTGCATTGCTATTGAGTGAGAACAGCTTGTGAAAAGTATTGTGGGATTGAAATTACTTCCTGATTTGATTGAAAGTCATTGTGGATAATTGAATTTGAGCAAAAATGAAAATGTTCAAGGCATTAGTTTGTGCGCTAAGAGGAGATGTGTTTATTTCCAGTTAGAAAGGGTGCAGGAGACCAACCAAAGGAACCCATGCTTATCATGTGGCATCACTAAAAGGAGTTTCAGGGTGAGTATGGCTTGAACAATGATGTAAAATGACTGCAAAAGAGGGTGTTTTAGGTATCCCCAATTATGGAACATTTCAATTGAGAGTATTAGACAAATTTGAGGAAAATAATGTGTAAGTCAAAGCCACCTCCACGACCCACACAATTTGAAGCCCTTAGTATTTGGGAACTTATTGCAAGACAGAAAACAATGACAAAATTAGAGAATAGAATGCAGAAACCAATTAAGACAGCAGAAGCTAGATGGGATGCAGAAAAAAACAACGTGGAGAGTAGGCATATTAGCTGGAATGGGAATGTTACCAGCTATTACAGAACAGACAGCAGAAGATGATGGTAAAAAGACAGTCACATGAGAGTGATTCGGAAGACAAGTTCATAAATCAGGTTTTGATGAATCATCCCCACTGTATTATTCAGTTGGAGCAGAAACGAGTAGTGAAGCAGTACAGAATGTAGTCCTGAATGTGCCAACTGCTCCAGTCGCACATGTCCAGTAACAGACAGTTCTAGATACACCTGCTAATTCAGTGACACAAGTGCCTGCAGTTTATCCACAAGTTCCAAATGTTAATACAACACAGTCCATTTCAAGCCTAGTTGTAAGTCAAGCAATACCAAGCCCAATTATAAATCAGGTAATGCCAAGTAGCCTAGTGGGAACCATATAGTGCGGATGCCTAATATGACTACGCCTGTGTAGAATCAGCCTTTACCTATGTTTATGGCTGTACAGACAATGTCATATGTTACCCCGAATCAAACAAGACAGACCTTTGGTACTGCTTTAACAGGTCAACGTACAGGAATTTCAACTCCACAGAATCAGACAAATCTGAGGGGTCCTGATGCATTAACAGCTCTTGTGACTATAGGTCCAGTTGTTCCCTTGTGTGCTTCAGATAATTCTAGAATGAATGCCCATTTAATGAGTGTTACAGCCCTTCCTGAGATGCCAGCTGCATCTGCTGGGATATCACCAATTGGTATGCAGAGATCAGTTCACTCAGACAATTCAGAGATGGAGGGATCAGCTTCTTTTGGTACACCTTTGATTCCTAATTGAGTTACAGAACCTAACTAGGTGTTAAACCAGGCAGGACCAGTTTGTGATGCAAGGTTTACACAGAGAACCCAACTTCCTTACATGCCCACACCAGATCAATTACATGGTAATATTATCAGTTTGCAAGGTCTTTCAGCACATTAGTTAAAGGATTGGTTAAACAATCTGAGCCTGCAATCTGGCATTAATAGATCAGAAGACACAGAAGAGAGAGAGATATGACAGTGAATGTGCCCATATTAAAATTAGAATTAAACCAATTTATTTGGGAAACATTAATTATGTAGTAATGGGAAACATACACAGAAGATGAATTGCATATCCTGTTTAATGATTTTACTCAATATGCAGGATAGGCTTATGAAAAGATAGCAGAATTGGCTGAGAAATATGAAGTTGATTTAGAAAAATCAAAACCCATGAAGAGGAGTTACAGATTAAAGTGCAGCACCAAAGATATTATCAACATGAGTTCACCCGGAATGATAATGCACATTAAGGAATTTATTACATACATTCAAACATGGGGAGCATTGGATATACGGGAAGGCAGATGGGCAAAGAAAAGAGATAAGAAGAAAGCAAAGCAGAATTTGTCTCTGGATGGAGCAAATATAAGCTGAGGACAAAGTAAAAATGATGCATATGAGGAAATACCAGGTGGAGGTTATATGCATGTACCCTTGAGTTGAAGTGATATACTTGTCAATTCACTAATGATTACCGGAGCTTGAAGGAGAAGCCAGTGGAAAGGTACAAGCAGACAGAGAGATTTGTGAAACTTTCAA
This sequence comes from Pleurodeles waltl, assembly GCF_031143425.1. NCBI lineage: Eukaryota > Metazoa > Chordata > Amphibia > Caudata > Salamandridae > Pleurodeles > Pleurodeles waltl. The sequence goes on along the minus strand of NC_090448.1, from coordinate 252,599,803 downwards.
AATGCCTGTGGGAAGATTTGAATAATTTGACATTGTGGTTCCAGCTTACTTGTGAACTGAGAGCAAAATAAGTGTTGATTGGCCAGATTGTGAACTTTGGAGGGATCCAGTAACAGGTGTGCCTTCTAAAGAAGTGATGAAAAAGGATTATAAGGTAATTGAATTTCTATAGAACAAAGGCCCTCATTACGAGTTTGGCGGTCACGCCACGGTGGAGTTAGCGGTCGCACTGCCTTATCAAAAGTACTGGGAAGGCAACTGTATAACACAGCCAAGTTACTGTTCGGCCCGCCACAGTGGAGGGGCCAGCGCGGCTGGCAGAAGCCATTGCAAGGCTGGTGGTCAGGCAGTATCCCACGACCACATAATGAGGAGGCACACCACCAGGATTTCTGAGGCGGATCCACCGCCACCAAAATCCTTGTGGAAACAAACAATATAAAGGGGAACACCCACCTTCATGAGCACAGGCACGTCCGTATGCACCATGGCATGCAAATTGCAACTCCTCCCTATGATCTACCTGGCCATGCAACTCCTGGACCAGGACGGTGACTAAGATACCAACCGTAAGTGCACCAGCCGAGCACACATTGGAGTGAACGAAGTTAGTACACACACACAAAACACATGACACAGGAAGCCATGCCCACACACACACACGCAAACAAACTCTCGTACCAACACACACATACACGCTAATACTCACAACCACCAAACCTACATGTGGAAGGAAAGATAGGACAAAGTAGGTACCATTGACACCAACGCTGTTGTGCCACTTATATGTTATAAAAGTTTAAATTCTGAATAAAACAAAGCAGTGGACGTGACAGGGGCAGAAGTGGTAGGTGGTGGAGGGACATGTCGAGGGGCAGTGGTGGACTGAGAGGCTGAAGGCAGGGACCCGCGGAAGGGTAGCAGGGGGCATGGGGGGGAACAGGGAAAACTCTCTGAGGAAACATTTTTTGGGGACACAAGGGAGGTCAGGGTAAAGATGTTTGGGAGCGGAGGGAGTGGGTAGGGTTGTGAGGTGTGTACGTGGAGGTGTCTTGGGTGCAGGTGCGTGGGTAGATGAAATGTTTGTTCTGGGGGCTGTTGGGTGGGTGAGTGTGGGTGTTTAGATGTTCTGGGAGGAGGTGGGGTGGAGATGCAGGGAGATGGCAGGGGGGACGTGTGAGTGTATTTTGGGGTGGTGTCTACATGTAGCGTGGAAGTGCTGCATGTGGGTGTGTTGACAGTTGTGGTGTCTGCGCTAGTTGAGTATGAGGTGCAAGAATGGGGGTCAGATAATGTGGTGACGGTGGCAGTGAGGGCACATGTGACAGGAACAGTGACTGATGAGCTGCTGACTGCTGGTGTGAGTGGAATACTGACTGCGAGGGGGAAGGTGATGAGAGAGTCAGTGCAGGGTGTGGATGTTGTCATGTCTGCATGTGTCTTTTGTGTGTGTGCAGGGAGGTTGTAGCATTTGTGGTGCTTATGTCTGTCCTTGCGTACCGTGTCTGTTGATGTGGATGCATGTGGGTCAGTAGGTTTGCCTTGGATGGGTGAGGGGAGAGGGGTCTATGTATTAGAACAGGTAGCTGGAGGGGGAACAGAAGGAGAAGGGACACTGGCTGCCGTCAAGGAGGAGGACAGAGCCTGAAACAATATCTGTATGCCAGACAAGGCACCATGAATGCCTTCCAGGAACGCATTGCTCTGTTGGATGCCAGTAACTGGATGGCATTCATGATAGCTTTCTGCCCCACAGAAATGGACCTCAGGAGGTCAATAGCCTCCTCATTGAGGGCAGCAGGGCTGACTGGGGCATAAGCAGAGGTGCATGCAGCAAAGGAGATGCCCACCCTCTTGGGTGAGCAGGCATGGGCAACTGGGTGGGGAGCTACAGGGATAGGGGTGCTGGTGAAGGGGGTGACAGACAAGGATGGTGCTGGGGTGGTCCCAGATGAGGAATCAGAAGATGCTGTGGTCGATCCTGTCTGCCCTCTGGCACTCCCCTCACCCTCTGTCCCACTCGTCCCCTCGGCTCTGGTGGTGGCAGCTTCCCCACTGGTGGTGTCCCTTCTTCTTCACCAGATGATGCTGATGCACACAAAGACAGAGGAGGGCAGGAAGGGAGGGAGAGAGAGACAGAGTGCAATCGGTCAATGCCAGCACAACAGAAACACAGGGTAGAACATCAGCACTTGGCGCCATGCCATGATACTCTATGCCAACCCCTGCACATCCTACATCTAGGGAACACCATGGGGGAAACCACAACAATGCCCATGTCAACCACTGATGGTCTGACTGATGCAAACATCTACATTAGGAGTGGCATACCCGCAAAACCTGTCCAGTACCTGTCCCCTACCCATGACTGTTGAGACATGCATGTGATGGACTGCACACCCAAGAGAATCCTGCATGGCTAGTTGGCAGGCCTACTTGGCTATTGTCAGTTAGCACTCTGACCACTTGGTGCACCCTACCCCATTACACATGCAGTGCCTGCCAGCTGATTGAGGTCCCAGGATCCACCTCTGGCACAGTATTTGGCAAAGACTAATCACAACGTTCTGACACCCCAGGTCCAATCTTCCTGTTGCCATGAGCTGGCAAGCACATCTATCTAGTAAGTGGCCACACTGTTTCAACATTGGAGGTGGCTGCCCTGCTACTACTGCCTGCAAGGCATTACCCACACCTGTGATGCCAATCCTGCCCAAATAGACTCTACCCATAGTAGACATCATTGTACCAAGCAACCACGTCACAGCTACCCAATGGTACCCACCCAGCGCCACTATGGCAACACATGTAGCAATAGAGAGTGGGTACTTACCCCAATGTGGCTGCTGTGCTGCCCTCAAGCGCCCATCCACCTCAGGGTAGGCCACCGCCAATATGAAGGCCATGGGGGGGCAGGTCTTACGGGCACCCCTCCCTCATTGGGAGGATGTCCCCAGCTGGGCCTAAGTTGTCTTCCGGGCCCAGCGTCTCAGGTCCTCCCACCGCTTTCTGCAGTGGGTGCTCCGCTGGGCATGGAACCCCAGGGTCCGCACTTGCTTGGCGATGGCACGCCAAATCCCCTTCTTCTGATGGGCACTGACCTGCATGGGAGTCACAGACAGAAGGACACAGTCATACAGAGTGGCAACCCTGGGACACCAGTGGATAGCACACATCACACTTCCACACCCACAGTCATCACCCAATGTAGCCATAGGCCCCTCACCCACATCCATGCTCCAGACACACTGCCACCCACCAAGGCCCCCATCCCCATTCGCACAACTCACATAAAGGACAATGACACTGGGCTCACCAGCTGCTCTGGTGCCCATACAACTGCCATACAGGGGCAGGACCCTGACCACGAGCCGCTCCAACTCTTCCTCGATGAAGGCTGGGGCACTGTCTCCTGCAGGACGTGGCATCTTGGCTACCAGATACCAGAGTCAGAACACAGCACCACACACAGTGGAGGTCTTCAGTGCATGAGGTTCAGGTGTCAAGTGAGCATGAGCACATGAAATGGCGGTCACGGCCGCCATGGACATCACTGACACCTCCGGCGGTGATCACCATTGGCTCCTGCCTCCCATAGGCAACAGTGTTAACCAATGGTGAGTTGCATGGCAGTTATGACCTCCTACCGCCATGACGTGTTATGCCAGTGGGATGACCTCACCTCCACCTGTCCTATGCATGCAGGGCAGGGGGCTGACATTTTACATGTCCAATGTGTGTTATGGGTGAAATGTTAGTGCATCATGGGTGGCATTTGGTGACCGGTGGCCACATCAACACCGTCTACACAGTCTACGGTGCACAACATGATACCCATTCTCTCCTGTTCCCATGTATGATGTAAGGTTGAGGATGAGGAAAGCACCGGTGTACAGGCACCTAGTCGACCACGCCACCCTGGAGGAGCGTCACATCATCCAGACATATCGCCTGAACAGTGAGACCATCATGGAACTGATGGCCCTGTTGGAGCCGGATCTGTTACCTGCCATTCGCCATCCCAATGCCATCCCTCCCACAGTGCAGGGGCCTCAGGCTCCTTCCAGGTAACAGTGGGTTTTACAGCAGGGATGTTGCAGCCCATGTTTAGCAACGTCCTGAGAGACATACTACGTGCCCTGCTCAAACATCTGGGCGGCTACATCTGGTTCCCCCAACGTGCAGAACTGCCCACTGTCAAGGCTGCGTTCTATGATTGGCACACGTCCCTTATGTCATTCGGGCCATTGATGGCACCCACATTGGCCTGGTGCCACCCAGGAGGAGGAACCGTAAAAACTTTAATTCCCTTAACGTGCAGGTGGTGTGTCGCATGGACCAATACATCTCCCAGGTGATGGCCAGGTTCCCAGGCTCTGTGCATGATTCCTTCATCCTGCAGATCAGCAGCGTCCCACACATGATGGCACCACTTAAGAGGGACCGGCCCTGGCTTAACAGTATGTATCCCTGCATATGTGTGCCCATCAGCTCTCTGCACTCTTGTGTCACTGCCCTATCGCCCTTCCGGTCTTAACATGCCTCTTACCTCTGTGCACACAGGTGACTCTGACTATTTCAACGTGCCCTGGCTCCTGATACCTGTGAGGCATCCAACTACACATGCAGAGGACCGTTACAATGAGGCCCACGGTTATACCAGACGGGTCCTTTGGCCTGCTGAAGGCCAGATTCTGGTGTCTGCATATCTCCGGGGCTGCCCTGCTTTACAACCCACAGAAGGTGTGCCAGATCATTGCTGCCTGCTGCATGCTGCACAGTCTGGCCCTGAGGCATCATATCCCATTGCTGGATGCAGAGGAGGGGTAGCTGTACAAGTGGCTGATGAAAGGGACATGGGGTGTGATGAAGAGGATGATGATGAGGAGGTAGCTGACTCCAGGGCAGAGCTGATTCAACAGTACTTTGACTGAGATGCAGGTATGTGTCAACTGTCTGGTATGTGTCCTCTGCACCTGTCTGCGTTGTCCCTGCTACCACCTGTTGTCTGTGACCTGACGGTATTGGTTTCAGCTCTGCCTCTGGCTGGGTTAGGGGGTGTCACATGTGCCCATGACTTAGGTAGTCACAGTGTACATGGATGGACTTGACTATCAGATCCTTGGACACCTGTTCCTACAGTGCCTTTGTGTTGACTTGGGATCTGTGACTCTTACAGTAAACGTTGTCCCTGTCTTGCTCTACTTTGAGGACATTGTAGTGGTGTACTCTGGTCTCTGTCTGACATGTTGCCTTCCTCAACACATATCTCCAGCCACTGACTGCTCCACGATTGATCTCCCTTCATTTTGCTCCCCCTCTGTCACCCTTCCATGCATGTGCTTGGTTGCCAGTTGCACATGCATTGGCTGTTCCATTCGTACACATGGCAAATAAAGACATAGGCAGTTACTGTGCTCAATGGTGTTTATGTGTGAGGGACAAGTGCAAGGGGTGATGAGTATGGTCATGGCGGCTGGGAACATCAGAGTGGTGAGGCCAGATGTAGGTAGTCCAGGTCCAGTATGCTGGCCATGGGAAAATGTAGACATGAGAGTGGACAGTCGGCAGGGTGTCTCAGACGCACACAAGGGAGAATGTTCAGGAGAGGGTCACTTCTTGGCGGTGGGTCATGGTTTTGGCATCATGTCCTGCTGGATGTCTAGTGGATGTCCTCATTTATGTGGGGGTTCCTCAACTACAGAGATAGGGGTGCTGGAGTTCTACGGGTCCTGTGGTGGGGCCTCCATATCACTGGCTGCTGCAGACATGGAGGGCTCTGATGGGACGTGGCCAGTGGAAGGTGCCCGCTGGTGGGTTGTGGACTCACGCATGATGGTGGTCAGGTACTTGAGCACCCCTGTTATGGAGGCCATGGCGGCATTGTGGGCCTGCCACTGTTGCATGGTCTCCTGAGTATATTGCACCTGCAGCCTCTGGGTCTCCTGCACAGTAGCAAGGATCTGTGCCACTGTGTCCTGGGTCTGCTGGTATACACCCAGGACGTGGTTGAGGGCCTCCTGGGCAGTCAGTTGTTGTGGCTGCCTGAGCCTTGGACCACGGTTTCCCTCCCACTACCCCTGGCCCCCTGTGCCCCTGGCACAGTGTGGCCAGGGGTAGTGTGCCCCTGGCACAGTGTGGCCACTCCCAGTAGCAGCCGGTGTGTGTCCTTGACTCTGGCCTCTGTACTATGGGGCACACCTCTGATTGTGAGGTCCCTGGGGCACATGTTTGGGGTTCAGGGGCTGGCTGTTGTGTTGTTGCCACATAGGTGGGGGCATCCGGTGAGTCCAGGGTGGGTCTGCTGTTGGTGGACTGTCCAGGGCCCCAGAGTGCCCAGGCAAGTCATCCCCATCCAGACATCCAGTGGGGCCTTCATCCGGGGAGGGCTGTCTGAGCCTGGTATCCTCTGCAGGGTGGCAGTGGCAGGGGGATCTGTGGATGGAAACGGTAGAGATTAGTTGTGTAACTGTAGTTGTTATGTCCATGTTGTGATGCATGCAGTGGCTCGACTTGCTTCCCAGTGATGGCAATGACAGCTGCTGCACTGCAGAAATTGATTTGGTGTAGGGGGTTGTAGCATGATTTCCATGAGGCCTGGGGGGTTGTGGATGGTGGTTGGCATTGCTGTCATTGCCAAGTGTTGGGACGAGGTCGTGGCAGCCAGTTGTTGTGGGCTGTGGTATGGTTGTCCATGCTTATGTTCCACTGTGCAGTGAGTCTGTGGTGTGTTGCTATGTGGGTTGTGCTGGATTGTGGGAACTGTGGTTCTCCACTTTGTGATTGTCATCTGTGCATTAGTAGTGAGTGAGTGGGGATGGTGGGAGTGGGGTGGTGTGGTATGCAGAGGATGGGCGTGGGGTGTTTGGGACAGGTGCAGTGGGAGGGTTGTAGTAGGTTGGAAGGTGGTGGGTGGTGGGGAGGCATGCAGGGCAGGGTTTGTTGGTGCTTGGGGGGTATTGCTGACTTACCAGAGTCAAGCCCTCCGCTGATGCCAGTCTGGCCCTCAGGCTGCATTGTGTCCAGGGCCTTCTCCTCCCAATATGTCAAGTCAAGGGGAGGAGGTGGGGGCCCTCCCCCAGTCTTGTTTATGGCTATCTGATGCCTGGACGCCATGGCACGGACCTTTCCCCTGAAGTCGTTCCACCACTTCCTGATGTCCTCCCTTGTGCGTGGGTAGGTGCCAACTGCGTTGACCCTGTTGACTATCCTCTGCCATAACTCAATGTTTGCTGTACCTGGACTCCCATGAGCTGTGGCTCTACTCTGATGATCTCGCCCACTATGACCTGCAACTCATTGTTGGTGAACCGTGGGTCCTTCTGGTGTGACATGTTTTGGAGTGGGTATGTGGTGTGCGTGTTGGGTACAGTACGGGTTGTGTGGTGATGTGGGGGTGTTTGGCTGTGTGTGCTGGTGGGCTATGGTGGAAATTTGTACATTGTGTGCAGTGTGATTGTCTTTGTTGTGTTTGGGGTGTGCTTAGTGTCGAGTGTGTCAGCTCGTATTTGTAGCTAGGGATTGTGGGTGTGTGTGTGGGGTGGTTATATGGTGGCATGTGCGTGGTGTGTGTATGAGTTTCAGGTGTAAGATATTAGAACTGGCCAATGTGGTGTTGGCTATTTTCGGCAGTGCTTTTTCGTACCACCCATGTGCGAACCGCCAACAGTTTACCGCTGTGCATGTACTGCTGTGCTGGAGTTTGCCTCTAAATATGATGGTCGGAATGGTGTCGGCGTGGTGGGGCGGCAGTTGACCAGTCACTCTTTTGCCGTGGGTCGGCCTGGCGGTGTTGATTTTTAGGCTGTTCATGTTTTGTGACACGTGATCCGGCGGTCGCTTTACCGCTACTCCTGGCGGTATGGTGGTGCAATTTCGCATGGTACTCTTGCCCAAAAACCGCCAAACTCATAATGAGGGCCAAAGTGTCCCCAAATTATAATGATTGGCAGAAAATTGACAAAGTATCACAGGAAACCAAAGAGTCCAAGCTTTTGAACAATGTAGCGGGACAGAGAATGTAGAGCCTAAGGATATGGGTTCTTTTGTGTTTAGAATTGTGCAAGGATTGAATCTAGACATTAGTGAAAACAATTCAGCCGCACTTGAATTGTTGGCAGAACAAACCCATTGATGAGATCCTGCGGTATGCAAGGTACTGTAGTGATGAAATTGAATTGAAAAAAGAAAAGTTGATTGTGATGCAATTGAATGCTGCACAGAAAAAAAGTCAGAGCCCACAGATGATGGTGGATACAAGTTGAATGCAAGATGTACAACAACAGGTTAGCAATGTGGTTCAGCCTAGAAGTAGAAATCGTGGTGTTCAGGTAGATCAGAATGGAAATTTGATTGACAATCAGTCATTGAAGAAAACAAATCTTTGTCATGCTTGCGGAAACTTTGTTCATTTGCAGAGAGAATGTCCCTATAATAATGTAAATTATTTGGTACAGAATGATGGAGTAGCTACAGCTCAAGTTAATCAAGTTCAAATTCAGGGCCTGATTTATACTTTTGTAACGCCGCATTTGCGTCATTTTTTTTCGCACAAGCAGTGCAAACGTACACAATTCAATTATATTTTGTGAGTTTGCGCCGCTTTTACATCAAAAAATGATGAAAATGCGGAGCTAAAAAAGTATAAATCAGAGCCTCAGAGAGTCCAAAGACCCCAAATTCTAAATGTACAAGTGTCCCTAGGACAACAGATGCAGGTACCACCAGCCCCCAATGACACAGCAGCTGGTGATTTTTCATCAACAAAACATGAATCAGGTGGCAAATGCAAATGTGAATCAGATAGCATCACAATTTCCCTTAATTGATTAGAGCAGTGGTTCCCAACCTGTGGTCGAGGGACCCCTGTGGGTCCACGAAGCCTCATCATGGGATCCGCGACTACTTAGAAAATTAAATAACATTAACTGATTAGGTCCCCAGCTTTCAGTAATGACTCAGTGGGGGGTCCCCGGATTCTAATACTGATTCAGTGGGAGTGCTTGGGTTCCAGGAATGATAAAGTGGGGGTCCACAGAAGTCAAAAGGTTGGGAACCACTGGATTAGAATGATGAGGAATTCTTAGAGACCTTTCACAGTGATAGTTCTGATAATGAAGATTGCATGTTAGCTGCATCAGCACAGGAAGATCAACGTAGTCCCTATGTAAATGCCAACCTTATGAAACATAATGTGTCATTCTTGGTAGACACTGGAGCTACATGTTCCACTGTCAGAACTGCAGAAGTGGCACACTCGCCCCTCTTAGGAAGGAGAATTCAGGTTGTAAGAGTGTCAAATAAGCAATCGACAAATCCCGCTACAGAACATGTTCCAGTAAAGAGAGGTTCATTTGAAGATTAGCGTTAATTTGTGGTTTGCAATTCAAGTCCGTTAAACCTCTTAGGATTCGATCTGTTGTGTAAGCTAAACTGTTAAATTAGCTGCACACCTTGAGGAATAGAAATACAAACAAATGAGGAAGGAGATGTCCCCTGTAAAACTGTAGAACAGTAGCCATTTGTGTCACTGTATCCAGTGATGACGTAATGAGCTACCCAAAGAATTGCAGGAGAGAATTTTTTTCTGGGATTTGGGATATTTCAGGAAAAGATATAGGACTTATGAAAGGAGTTGATTCAGGCAAAATAACAATGTATCTGAGGATACCAATTTACAACATGGCACCGAGACAATTGCAGGCATAACACCCTTGATTGAGAGGCTGATTGAGCAATGTCTGCTGAATGAAATTTTGGAAAGTCCTTATAATTCCCCTACGTTAGGATTGCAGAAGCCCAATGGACAATACGGCATAGTTCAGGATTAGCGAAAAGTGAACAAGATTGTCGTTCCATGTCGTCCAGTGGTACCAAATCCAGCAGTAATTTTGTTTCCGATCCCATGTGAAGCAGAGTAATTTACGGTCATTGACTTGTGTCAGGCCTTCTTTTCCATTACCCTACATGAAGATAGCCAGTTCTTTTTTGCCTTGAAATGTGGCAGTTGTATTTTAACATGGGTTTGTACTCCACAGGGGTGTATGTAATCGACATCAAATCTAATCACACTTTGAAGAAGAACTTAGAAACCCTTTAAATGCCAAATCATTCAGTTTTAGTGCAATGTATTGACTGCCTTTTGGTTGCGTCAAACACTAGTGAAGCATGAAGTAGAGATAACACAGCTCTCTTGAATAATTTAGGAGAAAAAGGACATAAAGTTTCCCCAGCAAAATTGCAGTACTGTAATAAGGAAGTCTGATACTTAGGTTATCACATAGAGAAAGGTGCAAGAAAGGTGTCTCAAGATAAAATTTAATCAATCATGCAGAAGAATCAGATGAATCCCTCAGTTATTCCGAGAAAGAAGTCAGAATGTTTCTGGGAATAGCTGGTTACTGCTGCCAGTGAATTCCAAAATTTTCCTTTTTGTCCAAGCCCTTACAGAGGTTGACAAACAAGGATATGTGTGATCCGGTACCAGTAGATGAGGAATACATGCGTGCCTTCACTGAGCAGGGAGGAAGTTTGTGCTGAGCCCCAGCTCTGAGAATGCCCGATTACAACAATGTTTTTCTTTGTTCTGCAGTGAGAGACATGGATATGCTCTCTCTGTTTTGACACAGTTACATGGAATTGCAAATAAGCCAGTGGCATATCTTCCAACTACACTTGATCCTGTAGCTGCAGCATTTCCTGGTTGTCTAAGAGCCATGGCAGCTTTGAGAGTCAGCATTGAACAATGCGAAGGCATTGTTATGGGCCATCAACTGCACCTTTTTATCCTCCATTCAGTGGAGATTTTTTTAACCCATACCAAGACTGGATATCTGACTAATGCACATTTGACCTCTTATGAGCAAGTTAATTTGAGTTATTCAAATATTAGTATAAAGAGATGCAATGTATTACATGTAGTCACTCTTTTGCAAATCCAGTTGAAAATGCAAGTGACCGCGAAGGTGAGGTTGAACATGCCTGTCTCGATGTGACTGAACTGGGCACCAAACCAAGACCAAAAATTCAAGATGTCCCCTTGGACAAAAACGACTATATCATGTTCATTGATGGCTCCTATTTCAGAGCTCCTGATGGTACAGAGCAGGTTATGCAGTTTGCACAATCTCTGGTGTGATAGAAGCCTTCTGGCATTGAGGAGCCTTTTCTGTCCAAGTTGCTGAATTAATTGCTTTTGCTAGAGCATGCTGTGTTTCTGAACAGCTCAAAAGTGACCATTTTCACTGTTAGCCACAATGGGTTTAGTGTCATTCACTACTTCTACTTTGGACAGTTGTGTTCCAAGAAGGATTTCATGACCTCTTCTGACTCACCTATCTAAAATGGTGACAAAGTTTATCAATTGTTGAAAGCACTACAGTTACCTGTGAAAATTGCATTTGTAAATTGTGAAGCTCAGCAAAACTCAAATGATTATATATCCTTGGGCAGTACCAGCGCACATGAAGTGGTGAGTTATTGTGCCCTGCATCGCACTTCATTTAATGAGGAATGGAGCTATGCAAATGACAATGAGGCAAGTCAAAATTTCTTTATGGCAGCTTTGATAGTTAGGAAAACGTTAAAAGATTACAGGAAAGGTGATAAAGGAAGAAAAGGAGGTTTGGGTTAGACCAGGATGTGTCCAGAGGAATGAGGATTATGTTTGGGTGTTGAGTGATGGTAAAGCAGTGTTGCCAAATAGCTTATTGCCCCAGATGGCAAGGTATTAACTGGACAGGCATACACAGGTAGAGATGCGATACTCAGAACATTCAGACAAACATGGTACAACCCCAGGTTTAGATTGGTTGCAGAAACAGAGTGTCACAGATGTGTAACTTGTCAGCAGATGAATGTAGGGAAACACACTTGTCACACATATAGGCAGATCAAGAGGACCATTCAACAGAATGCAGCTTGATGTCATTGAATTGCCAGTGTGCAATGGGCTGAGGTACATTTTGGAGGTGGTGTGTGTACTTGAAGGAAAGATAGCCTTGCAGTTGCAAAGCTGCTATTGATAGAGTTGATACCTCGATTCGGTTTCCTGACTTCTCTGGAATCAGACCAAGGAACTAATTTCAACAGTGAGATTCTTAAATTATTGTGTGCAGCATTACAAGTTGAGCAAAGTTTGCATTGCAGTTACAGACCAGAAGCTTCAGGACTGGGAGAGCAGATAAATGGAACACTAAAGTCTTGACTGGCAAACGTACGTGCATCTTTAACACTACAATGGTCAGATCTATTTCCTCTTGTCCTGATGAGTATGCACAGCACACCTGACAGAAATACAGGATTATCACACACATGAGATCATCATGGGGCATGCTATACAATTGTGAGCAGTGCCTGCAGACTTTGTATTGGATTATTGCAAAGGACTAGCTGATGTGGTTCATTCTTTGTCTTGCTAGGTTGGAGAAGGAATTGCACAATTGCAACAAGAACTCCGTCATGACCTGAGTCCTGGCACATGAGTGTTGATGAAAAAGCATATAAGAAAGAAATGGAACCGCATAAGAAAGGGTCATAACAGGTTGTTCCAGTGACAACGACAGCTGTGAAATGTGCGGGTCTCCCAAACTGGACCCATGCAAGCCACATGCACAAAGTTCTATGTTCTGTTGATGAAACAGCACCTGTTCCCAAAGGGTCGATTACAGTGAGAGAGAGGGTCCAGGTTGGCCAAACTGTGGGAACTGGACAAGTAGCTAATTCGGAGCATGCATCGTTTGGTGAGATTCTGAGCGAGTCAACAGCAGGTGAAAGTACAGAAGGGTCAAGACATAGTCAGGTGACTCCTGCTAGCTCAGATCACTCTGAAACCCCAGTCGTGCCATAGAAAAGAGTTATACCTGGAGACCTGCGGCCCAAGAAAATCCCAGAGCCAGTGATAAAAATGCCTCATACCAGTGCAGAAGTAACTGAAGAATCAGGTCAAAAGTGAAACTGAGGGTCGTTTAACAAAGAGGTCAAAGAGAAAAAGAGTGGCAAGTCAAAGATATTCTGCTCCTGAATGTACTTATTTCACAACTGATGACCAGAAGAAGGAGTTTGTTGCCTTTTGTGTTAACAATTCGACTCCAGTTGAACATTTTAGAAATTGAAATTGTTTTGAAACTGAACTCTGAAATCTCATTGCCGTTTGATGAACAAAGATATTATTTGCTGGAAATGCTTGTTAGTGATTATCAGATGGTTTATTATTACAGTAATTTGGACTTTTAGTGGGACCTTTTGGATCTTTGTAATTAAGAGAGAATCTTGATGAAGTTTTTGGAAGATCAAAGAACTTTGTGAACAATCGCAGCAATTTTTATTTTTGATTTTGCTTTGCTGAAACAGAGAAAAACCTGAAAGAGACAGTGACATAATTGAATGCCGATTTTGCATTTTTTATTTTTGGATTTTTAATTTTGTTTCGGATAAGGGAGTATAATCTGGTCTGAAGCTAGACAAAAGAAGAAGAAAAAAGACCCCCGTTTAGCCTGCTTAGTGAAAAAAAACATAATGATACGAGAGTCCGTGAAAAGGCTCATACAAAATATTAAATCATATTTTATTAATAGCACAATTTACAAAAAAAACATTTTCATAAAAAATTTATATGCTATAACTAGATATTACCACCAGACGTTCACTACTTCCAAACAATCCTTAAACGCACACCTTGCAGACTCATACCACAACATTACTCACTTAGTAATACTCTCTTTCAAAGTGACTTACCCAACACCTTACAAGCTAACTCTCAAATGTCTAAATTGTGATATTAATAAAATATGATTGAATATTTTTTGCATCCCACTGAGCCTCGTATAATTACATGACAAAGGGGGTCATTCCGACCCCGGCGGGCACCGCCCGCCGGGCGGAAACCGCCCAAACACCGCCCCACGGTCAAATGACCGCGGGGAGCATTTTGACTTTCCCGCTGGGCCGGCGGGCGATCTTCAAAAGATCGCCCGCCGGCCCAGCGGGAAAGCCCCAGCAAAGATGAAGCCGGCTCCGAATGGAGCCGGCGGATTTGCTGGGGTGCGACGGGTGCAGTTGCACCCGTCGCGATTTTCAGTGTCTGCTATGCAGACACTGAAAATCTTGTTGGGGCCCTGTTAGGGGGCCCCTGCAGTGCCCATGCCAGTGGCATGGGCACTGCAGGGGCCCCCAGGGGCCCCACGACACCTGTTTCCGCAAGCCTGGTTCTGGCGGCGAAAACCGCCAGAACCAGGCTGGCGGGAAGGGGGTCGGAATCCCCATGGCGGCGCTGCATGCAGCGCCGCCATGGAGGATTCCCTGGGGCAGGGGAAAACCGGCGGGAAACCGCTGGTTCCCCTTTTCTGACCGCGGCTTTACCGCCGTGGTCAGAATGCCCCGGAAGCACCCCCAGCCTGTTGGCGGTGCTTCCTCTGCCCTGGCGGTGAGACACCGCCAGGGTCAGAATGAGGGCCAAAGTCTTTTTTAATCAAGCAGTCTGAGCGGGGGTCTTTTTTCTTCTTCTTTTGTATTTTTCCCTGCCCTGTGGCCTTAAGAAATTCAGGGAGTCCTTCTTCATGTGGTTTGTTGTAACACAGCCATAATGAATCTAGACAAGCCATGAAACCCAATCGAAGTAAAAGGAGTATATGTAAGTGTGTTTGTGTAAGTTTAGCATTAGTATGTGTGACTGTGAATATTTTGATGATTGTTAGATTGAGTGTGCCTGTTATGCATAAGATTGAGAAAACATCTGTCACAAGAGCCCTGAATTTAGAAGATTTATTCATAGATCAAGATCCCCAGTATGAGAATGAGAGACTTTTACATACTGATAGCTCTCAGGGAGATTTGACATCAAATGTGTATTAGAGAAAACCATGGAAATTTGTGATTGCTAGGTATGCACACAAATCCCCTCATCAGTACAGAGAGGAATCACACACCAGAGCTTGCCACTAATATATGAAATCTCTTGTAGTTTGTTACTAGTGCTACTGTATGAGCAGAAGTATTACTAATGCTTCTATTCTAAGTATGATCTGGTATTTTCTTTTGTTCCTATCATGAAGCACCTGAGTAGCTTTGCTAAAGCGAAAAACATTGAAACTGTGGGAGGATTCTTTGAACCTACCTTGACATTTGGAATAGTATATGCCCACAAGAAGAATTTGACATGCATTCTTAGCCCAGTAGAAAAATAGATTTTTGACAGGTTGAGGAAAGAAGGAGGGCAATGAAAGCCAAATTGGAAAAGGGAGTTGTGTATTAGATTGGGAAAGGACCCCTGCACATGCCACAGTAGAATAGTCAAAGATTCTAAGACTTGGATTGACAACATGTAGGGAAATTATGTGTAAACACACCAAAGTCAAAGACAGACACACCTTTTGTAGGTACTAGCAAATGTAGATATGTTTTGTGTTGAAAACCACATGGATCTTTATGTTAAATGGATAGGATCCCACCATACCAGGTGCAGATTTTATATATGTAAAAAAGGCCTATCACAAGCTATTGAAAGGCTGGTATGGAATATTTTACAAGGGATTTGTTTTTCAGAAAATTTCTCATATGGACAACATTAATGATCCAGTCTGGGATGCAAAATCAAACTCCAGAGTAAAAAGAGGAGTGAGTGCCTCAGAGGAAGTGGGAGATATTTTTGGTGCCATAATTCCATCAGCATGAGTAATATTTAAGGATTTCAAGATTAGGAAGTTATCAACAATAGTACACAAATTATCTACTGACACTGCAGGAGCTATGCCATTAATAGACACAGAGATGGTTACTGTGAGATCAATGGTTTTGCAAAATTGCCCTGTGTTAGACATTTTACTTGCAAAGGAGGGTGGAGTCTGTGAAAAGTTACATGTGCACAACTTTGTTTCACATACAATCCTGCTAATAGTAAACAGCTAAGAAAGTGCATTACAAACATGACCAATTTGAAAAATGACCTGAAAAGTCTGGCAGCCACTGGTGCATGGGAAGCTATTGGAAGTGGTTTCTCACCCATTTTGAATGGTTTGGGAATGTGGGATAGAAGGAATCATTGTGAGATCCCTGTTGGTTGTGGCTTTCTGTATCATAGTTACATTTGGACTTTACAAACTATACGTGATATGGACAGAGAAAAGAGCAAAGGGTATGGCAGAAGAAAGAGGAGATCGAAACAAAGACTAGGAGATGCACTTATGATTGTAACCTCAAGAAATCAGAGGATTACCTCAGACCTTATCAGGATCAGTCACCAAAATTTTGACTTGTCATTTTAAAATGAGAATGTGGCCTTTTGAGATGGTGTATTTTGCCATCAAAAGAGGACTGACAGAGCTTAAAATGTAGTGCTATAAGTCATGTCACATAAGTCATCAGAATGTGACAAGTTTAAATTTGTGAAAGTAAATGAGAGAAAAAGTAATGTTTACTGACATGCATTTTAAATTTGCAATTGCTTTTGTTTCAAAGTTTGACTTAGGTGTTTTTTAAATTTAAATCACAAGTTAAAAAGATAAAACTGATGTTAAAATGTATTTTAAACTCTAAATTACCAGTGCATACTTACCTGGAGAGAATCCACATCCACGTCGATGCTCCAGCCTGCACCCAGATTCCTGTTCAGATTCTGCACAGTCTTCACCATGAGTGGACATCTAAAAGGGAAGAAAAGAGAAGGGTTTGGGACAACATTTGAGCTTATGTATCAAGCAGTAACATGCTATGAATTTAGTGCTTAATTAAGACGAATCAAAAACTTACCCTGAGTGTTACCAGCATTCTCTTGTTCTATAAGGAAGGAAAGACTAGAATTAATCCTTGTTTGTCTGGAGCTTGTAGCTCGCTTGTTATTAGATAAGTACTGAGCATTTGTATAACAGTGCATTACTTTTACAATAAGCACATTGTATTTGGGACATAAACATGGTGTTGTTTAAGATATGTAGATTCTGAACGACAACTACTAAACGATGTGTCCACAGAGTATCTGCAAAAAGACATTGCTGAACTCTGCTCCTGGTCATTACAGTCAGGGAGATAGGGAGATCCTGGTAGATACACCACAAAGTTTTGAGAGGCACAGTGGGATTTAGTCAGAACACTTTAGAACAACTATCTATCAATTTCTATCTTCTTAAGTCAATTACAGACACATTACCCAAGAACAGAGGAAGAGAGTTCACCAGCGTGGGAAAGGGAACAGCTAAAAGTATACAATGCCCACTACTGAGGGGAAGCAGGGAGAGGGATTAAAGCCAACATAAGTAGAGCGTATGATAAGACATCTCCTAATATTACAAGCCAAAAGAAGATCCTAATGGTCTTCACAAGCAATTGGGAGAAGGAACTACTACCTGCTTACCCAAAGCACAGCAGAGCAAGGGACCATTCTCCTCACACTGCTCTCTCTCTCTCGCGCTCTCTTTTGTTCTCTCTGTTCATCCCATTCCCCTTCCCCCTGGGTGCCCTCATACTAGCCATGTGGAGATCACAGAAAGGGCCCGGGACCGAGAAAAAGTTGAGGGTCAGCTTCTCGGATCTCCACTGTCCACCTGCAGAACCACACAAATTAGTGCTTGATAGCCATAAGAGTTAGAGATATACCTGAGGGAACCGTTATCCTGTTTTTCTGCTTCCTTTCCACCCTCACATTATGAGATGAGCTCTGGAGACAGGCCAGCAGCTCCTTTTTCTTGTTACTCATGTGAGTGAATGACAGGAAATTGTGATGGGGCTGGAAAATCTAAACCTAGTGTGCCCCGAACTAAAGGGACTCCTGCCCATACTTTATCTCATTAGTATGGTAAAGCCATGTGCGAGCATAAGGAGTTAAAGTGCATACGAGTGCTGCAATACTAGTGACTAACAATAAAGTACCCAATAGAAGGGTGTGAATGACAAAAGAAGAGGCTACTGTGTCTTGATCTAGAGCACAAGTGTGACTCTTTCCCCGCAGGTTGTAGAGACCCCTGAGAGTGCAGCCCCAAAACTACAAGGGAAAGCCTAAGAAAGACAGCAGACCAACCAGATAGTAGACAATTTCATTCTCCCTATTCTAGTGATGCTGATGTGTGGCACACTCTTGGACTGCTCCAGGGATAGAACTAAGGTTCAAGTCTCTTGGACCCCTACTTACTTTAACGAGTATTAAGAAGCAATTCACTAACTTCAGGGGAAACTCAACCCAGTTCCATGAAGAATTACAAAGTGTGCTTGAGGTGTCTAGATCCAATTGTCTGCTGATAACTAGCAAAATGAGAGATCCGTTGTTGGTAAGACAGCATGGCTGAGGCCCAGGCCTCGCCAATGTTAGAACTTTGAATGCTGCAAAGGATATGCTGCTGAATGCAGTCACACTTGTGTGCCTGTTGAAAACTAATGGACTAAGATCTCAAATGGTAAGCACAATAAGGTAAAGCCCCCACAGATTATCTAGTCAGGCTCACGGATATGTTTGAAAAATATTTGAGCATTGCGTGTGCGACACAATTGGCTCAAGAAGCTGTAGGTGTCACTTTTGTGCAGGGATTGTTACTGAAATATTTACAAGTCAATTTATGACAATATGTATTGGATAGCAAACAAAGAAATTGGCAGGAAAAAGAAGGAAAGAGAATATTGAATCAAAACTGATGTCATTAAAATTGCAGATTATTCAGCAGGCAGTGAAGGGAGGGAAAGCCCTCCACTTCCAAAGGGGGAAACAAAGAAGGAGGAACAGAAGACAGGACAGCGCAAGAGCAGGGAGAGGGAGAGGAAGTGGAAGGGGCAAAGAAGAAGCCCTAGGAACCAGAGGATCCTATTTTGATTTTGTCACCTGGGTCATTGGAAGCGGGATTGCCCTGATACATTGTCTAATGTTCCAGCCCTTGCCAACGACACTGAAGTTTATCAAGTTACTCAGAATCCTTATCCTGAATTTTAGTACAAACCAAGGGGTTGCAACTGTGCCATGAATACCTTAATCCAAGTAGAACAGAAAAGATCCTATGTAGACTGCGTTCTAAAAGGTAAATGTACCACTTGCCCCATAGACACTGGCATTAGCCAATCTGCCTTAAAAAAAACACGGTCTCCCTCATTACCTCATTCAGGCTTGTCCATAGACACAGTCAGTATTTCTATCCAGTGAGTTCCCCATCACATTTCAGACCCTCTTTCTGTTTCCCTGGAACCCATCACTGACAAGCTTTCTTTGCTACTCAGTGATACTTTACCATCTATTGTGTTAGAGAGGGATATACTTTATTGCACTTTGTTTTGTACCGAGATGGAGTCTATTTAAACATACATAAGAACAAAAATGAAATTTCCCCAGATCCAACTGACTTTCTTCCCCAGGTACCGCCCACACTGTAGCTCACTGGGCCAATGATTGGGTCATATTATCTATGGAACCAATGAAAATCCATCCATCCTGCCACCATCTCTTCATGCATCCCTGCAAATGCCCAATGGTTCACCATGGTGGATCCCTATTCTGCCTTTGTTTCCATCACCATAGACGAAGAAAATCAGTTCCTCTTCCCATTCTCATGTCGAGAGTCTCAACTCTGTTGTCAAAGACTCCCTTGAGGTCTCCATTAATCTTTTCCCAAGCTTTAAAGAAGGATGTCAACTGGTTTTTCCCTGAGGTTCGACTTTGGTTTATACATTGATGATTTATTGTTGGCATCTGTTAATCTAGATCACTGCAAGTTTTGCTCAATTTAACTCCTCACCGAATTGAATAAAAAGGGCACACAAAGCTTCAAAATAAAAACTAACATTTTGTCTTTCCTGAGGGTGGTTCTTTGGTCTGCTGGTAAGTCCCACCTGGCTCACGACCACGTTAATGCCATTCATTAGTTGCCCAGTCCTGTTGTTTCCCAGGTAAGTACCTTTCTGGGTATTGCTGGATAGTGTATGTAATAGATTCTGGGCTACACCACTATGGTAAGGCCTTCTATTTGTATGTCAGAAGAGACACCCTCAAATCCTTGCATTTATCTAGGGAAGATGAGAATTTATTTGTACAAATAAAACATACATTACCTTCTGTGCCTGCTCTAGGGATTCCTGAATATGCTAAGCCCTTTACCTTTTATTATCATGAACACACAAAATTTGCCTGTGGATAAACTTGGACATACTATTTTGCAGCCTGGACCCAGTTGCAGCTGGGCTCCTGCCATATCTTTGCTCTGTGGCTGTCACTTCGCACCTTGTTGAATCCTTTGCAGACGTGCTGAGAAAGTGACCAAGATCATTCCTGCTGCTCACCTTCACCCTTCGGGTTCTTCGTGCACCTACATATGGATTTTGTATAGATCACGAGGTGTACATTTTATTTATATATCCCAGAGATGATCTATGTTTTTAGGGTGGGTGGAAGCTTAGCCTTGCGCAAATCTACATACCATTCCTGTTACAAAGTGCTTACTTATGGATTTTACTCACTGTTTTGAAATACCAAACTGGCTATACAGTGACCAAGGAACACACTTCATCCTGACTAGAGTGTAGGAGATCTGTAAAGCCTTAGGGATAGAGCAGCATTTCACTGTGCAAACCACCCAGAGTCAGCTGGCAAGGCAGAGAGTAATAATGGCGCCCTTACAAATAAGATGGCAAACATACGTTCAGAAACTCGATTGAGGTGGCACTACGCTCTGTCACATTGTCCCTGCTATTAGCCATTCTGCCATTGACACTCTCCAGCAATGGCAAATCTGCTGTGAGATATCTGAAACAAACATATTTGTTTCATTTCTCTTTGCTTTATATGGAGTATGACATAAACTAGACACAATGCTGAAAAATTAGAAGTAGTTAAATGCAACCACCACTGCTTTTGGATTGATTACTGATTTATTGGATTTATTAAATGTTTACCATGCTCCTAGAGAATATAAAGGCTTTAGACTACCTCTTGTCATCCAGGGGTGTTGTCTGTGCTATAGAAGAAGACTACGGCCATGTGCACTGAAACATTTTCTTGTCGCAAACATTGCGATTTGGTAAATTACAGGGTTTGTAAATCACCAGGTTTATGACTAGAAAAAATGTTTTTCAAATGTACTAAGCTCATTTAGCAATTCTGTAACATGTTATCGCACCCCTAAAAGCTTTTAGGAAATCATAAGGAGTCACTGTTTATAAGGGGCCTGTTAAGGGCATCCCCCCCAAATAGCGACTTCTTAGAGTATGTATTAATGTTTCATGACTTAAATGTGGTCGCAAAACCAACACCTCAAAAGAGGTGTTAATCCATTTTCTTTTGTTTCTTTTTGTAGGGCATCCCTTTTTAAAAAATAAAATGCTTTATTTAAAAGACATGGTTGTCTGCTAACCCCAGCAGGCCACCACGCCCGTGATGGCAGCGAATCGTAGTGGTTTTTAATTTGTGACTTACCTCATTAATATTCACTAATTAGATCAAATTGTGACCCACTGCAGTTTGGTATCTTGTGAAGCGGCCTATTTGGTTTTGCTATAATTCTGTGCCCAAATTGAGACCAATTTAAGCAAATCCAGTGTATGTACATCTGACCACTAGTGCTGCACATACTTCTCCAACACCTCTTGTAGCAGACATGACGAAATAGAGCACTGTTAGAAATTGGGTCTTTGGTTGACAGTCAGGTTACCCCCTGTTCAAGCAAGGACCCTCACTCTAGTCAGGGTAAAAGAGAATCACCCTCAGCTAAGCCCTAGTTACCCCCTTGGTAGCTTGGCAGAGCAGTAGGCTTAACTTCAGAGTGCTAGGTGCAAAGTATTTGTACAAACACACACAGAAACTTAATGAAAACACTACAAAATGACACAACACTAGTTTAGAAAAATAGGAAATATTTATCTAAACAAAACAAGACCAAACGACAAAAATCCACAATACACAAGCAAAGTTATCAATAAAATTGCAAAAAGAGTCTTTAAGTAGTTTAAAATACACACTAGCGCTGCTAGCGTGAAAATGTACCTAGTGCGCGTCAAAAATAACCCTGCACGGGCGAGTGCGCGTCAAAACGGGCTTGTGAGGCGTTGATTCCACTTACGAGCAGGACCGTGCGTCGTTTCTCATTTCACTGGGTCGGGGCGCGTCGTTGCCTCTCCACAGGAGAGCCGTGCGACGATCCGGTCAGCACTCTCGGGTCCGGGCAGGCCTTGCGTTGTTTTTCCACGCACGGCGGTACTTGAGTTGGAAATCCAGCCGCATGATGATCCGAAAACCCCGCAGCACGGGTTGTGATCTCCCAGCCTCCGTCAGTGATGCTGTGCGTCATTTCTCCTGCTCTTTCCGATTCTTCGGTCGTGTTTCCTGCGAGTGTCGTCTCTCACCTGCGGAGCCGGCAGCGTGTCGTTTCTTCAGCCGCAGATCGGAGTCACGTCAATCTTTTCCCCGCACGGCGCTGTGTGTGTGGATTTCCTTGTCTTTAGGCTTCCAGCTTCTCCTTTCAGGGTCCCAGGAACTGGATGGGCACCACAGGGCAGAGTAAGAGTCTCTCCAGAGAACCCAGGTGCTGGCAGAGAGAAGTCTTTGCTGTCCCTGAGACTTCAAAGAACAGGAGGCAAGCTCTAGATCAAGCCCTTGGCGATTTGTCTCAAGATGGAAGGCACACAAAGTCCGGTCTTTGCCCTCTTACTCTGGCAGACGCAGCAACTGCAGGATAGCTCCACAAAGCACAGTCACAGGCAGGGCAGCTCTTCTTCCTCAGCTCTTCAGCTTTTCTCCAGACAGAGGTTCCTCTTGTTTTCAGAAGGGTTTCTAAAGTCTGTGGTTTTGGGTGACCATCTTATACCCAATTTCTCCTTTGAAGTAGGCCTACTTCAAAGTAAAGTCTCTTTGGAATGTGAAATCCTGCCTTGCCCAGGTCAGGCCCCAGACACTCACCAGGGGGTTGGAGACTGCATTGTGTGAGGGCAGGCACAGCCCTTTCAGGTGTGAGTGACCACTCCTCCCCACCCTCCTAGCACAGATGGCTCATCAGGATATACAGGCTACACCCCAGCTCCCTTTGTGTCACGGTCTAGTGTGAGGTGCAACCAGCCCAACTGTCACACTGACCCAGATAGGGAATCCACAAACAGGTAGAGTCACAGAAATGGTGTAAGCAAGAACATGCCCACTTTCTAAAAGTGGCATTTTTAAACACACAGGCCCTCATTCTGACCCTGGCGGTCGGCGGAGAGACGGCGGTCGGACCGCGAACAGACCGGCGGTATTAAAAATGGCATTCTGACCGCGGCGGTCCCCGCCGCGACCGACCGCCACTTCTCCACTCCGACCGCCACGGCGGTCATGATCGCCGGGCTGGAGTTTGCGCACTCCGGCCCGGCGGTCTTCCCAAGACCGCCAAGGGTATTATGACCCTGCCTACCACCGCGGTTTCTTGCGGGCGGGAACCGCCGTGCGAACCATGGCGGTAAGCACTATCGGGGCCAGGGAATTCCTTCCCTGGCACTGATAGGGGTCTCCCCCACCCCCCACTACCCACCCAAGTCCTCCCCCCACACCCTCCACCCCCCTGCCACCCCCCAGAGGTGGTACGAACCCCCTCCCCACCCCCACCCCGACATGCACATACATGCACCCCGACATGCACACACCCCCAACATGCACATATACACACCCCCTACACACACATACACAACGGGGACACATACCCGCACACATACATGCAGACACGCGCACCTGCCGAACAGCACACATTACCCATAGACACAGCAGCACCCCCCGCCCGCATACACGCACTCACACACCCCCTCTACACACTCACACGCACACCCCCATGCACGCCCACATCACACAACACCCCCCCACCCCCTCCCCTCACGGACGATCAACTTACCTTGTGCGTTGGTCCTCCGGGAGGCGACGGGAGCCATGGGGAGGTGACCGCCAACAGAAGACCGCCAACAGAAGACCGCCACACAGAAATGTGGGTCGTAATTCTGTGGGCGGTGTTCTGCTGGCGTGGCGGTGGAGGTTGACCAGTCTCCACTTTCCCGCCGACCGCCAGTGTGGCTGCTGGCGGTTTCCCGGCGGAACGCTCCCAGCGGTCAGAATGCGCACAGCGGCATACCGCCGCGGTCGGCGGTCTTCACCGCGGCGGTAACTCGGCGGTCTTGCGAAAAGACCGCCAAGGTCAGAATGAGGGCCACAGTCTTAAAATCAACTTTACTAAAAGATGTAATTTTAAATTGTGAGATCAGAGACCCCAAACTCCACATGTCCATCCACTCCCAAAGGGAATCTACACTTTAATCAGATGTAATGGTAGCCCCCATGTTAACCTATGAGAGGGACAGGCCTTGCAACAGTGAAAAACAAATTTAGCAATATTTCACTGCCAGGACACATAAAACACAGTACTATGGGGGTCATTACAACCCTGGCGGACGGTGTTAAAGCGGCGGTAAGACCGCCAACAGGCCGGCGGTAAAAAAATGGGAATTATGACCGTGGTGGAAACCGCCAACAAAGACAGCCACTTTAACACTCTGGCCACCACGGTGGTACAGACAAACAGCTTGGCGGTCACCGCCAACAGACAGGCCGAGGGCAATGTACCGCCCACAGTATCACAACCCACCAATCCGCCACCTTTTCCGGGGCGGATTCACCGCGGATAAAAACACGGCGGAAACAGCCATTTCAAAGGGAAAACGCTCACCTCTACACACCCCACGAGGAACGACAACACCATGGAACCGGAACTCCAAATTCTCCCTGAGATGGTCTTCCTGTCCTATACGACCATCATCAACGCCGGCGGCGAAGACAACGGTGAGTACTGCACCTACGACATAGGGGAGGGGGAGGCAAAAGTCAGGGACACACACACGCAACACCCCCACCCCGACCCTCACCCACTACAACACACACACCAATCCATATCCAAACATTACAGTAACAACCCCCAACCCCCCCCGGAAGAATGCAAAGACAAAAGGAAATGAGTTCAACCATTGTAATATATCAAAATACAGTAACCAAATATATACAGATATATATACACATTCAACAAAATATACATCACGATTAGTAGTGCAGGTAATGCACCATTCATTGTCCGTGGACCACTGGGCCCAAAATGCATGGGCGAGGCCCACACACGATACCTGATCAAAACGGAGAGAACACTGCTGGGGCATCAGATAGAAATACAACAGGCACCTCAGGGGGAAGGGAAGGGGGGGCACCTCAGCCGGCTGAGTGCACCACGCCAGATCCACGAGGGGGCTCCATGCCCATTGATGTATCCTGGGGAGTGCAAAGCCACAGTCTCTCAAGTCTCTACAGTGGGTGGTTTGCCCACTGTACCATCCTGAGGAGTGCAAAGCCACAGTCTCTCAAGTCTCTACAGTGGGTGGTTTGCCCACTGTAACATCCTGGGGAGTGCAAAGCCACAGTCTCACAAGTGGATAACAGTCTCCACTGGTTCTGGAGGGGGACTGGTGCCCAGAGTGCTTCATCCTGCCAAGGACTGAGGTAGTGGATGCATGTCTCCACTGCTTCTGGAGGGGGACTAGTGCCCAGAGTGCTTCATCCTGCTAAGGACTGAGGTAGTGGATGCATGTCTCCACTGGTTCTGGAGGGGGACTGGTGCCCAGAGTGCTTCATCCTGTTAAGGACAGACAGAGTGGATGCATGTCTCCACTGGTTCTGGAGGGGGACTGGTGCCCAGAGTGCATCACTCTCCCCGTGACGGTCCCAGTGGCGTCACTGCCCCTGCCGCTCATGGGCTAGCGGTGCTTGAGTTGGCGGTCCTTGCCCTGTTCAGCGGTGCTTACCCTGTTCAGCGGTGCTTGCCATGGCGGTCTTTGCCCTGTTCAGCGGTGCTTGAGTTTGCAGTCTTTTCCCTGTTCAGCGGTGCTTTAGTTTGCAGTTTCTGACCTGTTCAGCGGTGCTTGCCCTGTTCAGAGGTGGTTGCCATGGCGATCTTTGCCCTGTTCAGCGGTGCTTCAGTTTGCAGTTTCTGACATGTTCAGCGGTGCTTGCCCTGTTCAGCGGTGCTTGCCATGGCGGTCTTTGCCCTGTTCAGCGGTGCTTGAGGTTGCAGTTTCTGACCTGTTCAGCAGTGCTTGCCCTGTTCAGCGGTGCTTGCCATGGCGGTCTTTGCCCTGTTCAGCGGTGCTTCAGTTTGCAGTTTCTGACCTGTTCAGCGGTGCTTGCCATGGCGGTCTTTGCTCTGTTCAGCGGTGCTTGCCCTGTTCAGTGGTGCTTGAGTTTGCAGTTTCTGACATGTTCAGCGGTGCTTGCCATGGCGGTCTTTGCCCTGTTCAGCGGTGCTTGCCCTGTTCAGCGGTGCTTGCCATGGTGGTCCTTCATTGCCCAGCTGGGCTGGCGTTCCTTCATTGGGCAGCTGGGCTGTGGCTGCCAGGGCCCTCCTGGGCAGCTGGGCTGTGGCTGGCGGTGGCCTCCTGGCCACTGACGATGGCGCTGCCCTCCTGGGCACTGACTCTGGCGGTGGCCTCCTGGCCAGTGACGATGGGGCTGCCCTCCTGGGCACTGACTCTGGCGGTGGCCTCCTGGCCAGTGACGGTGGCCTCCTGGCCACTGGCGATGGGGCTGCCCTCCTGGGCACTGACTCTGGCGGTGACCTCCTGGCCAGTGACGATCGGTCTGCCCTCCTGGGCACTGACTCTGGCGGTGGCCTCCTGGCCACTGACGATCTGGCTGCCCTCCTGGGCACTGACTCTGGTGGTGGCCTCCTGGCCAGTGACGATCGGGCTGCCCTCCTGGTTAATGACTCTGGCCGTGGCCTCCTGGCCAGTGACGATCGGCCTGCCCTCCTGGGCACTGACTCTGGCGGTGGCTCCTGGCCAGTGACAATGGGGCTGCCCTCCTGGGCACTGACTCTGGCGGTGGCCTCCTGGCCAGTGACGATCGGGCTGCCCTCCTGGGCACTGACTCGCGGTGGCCTCCTGGCCAGTGACGATCGGGCTGCCCTCCTGGGTACTGACTCTGGCGGTGGCCTCCTGGCCAGTGACGATCGGGCTGGCGGTGGCCTCCTGGGCAGCGGGGATGATGGCGGTCTTCTCCGCAGTGCTGCTCCTCCCAGACTTTGGCGATTTCTTCTGCCCCTTCCCCACCTTGGGAGGAGTCACAGCTGAGTGGACACTCACCCCGGACCCTTGTGAGCGACTTTGCTGGCTGGAGTCTTCCGCCACTCCCGCCGGGCACTGTCCAACTTCCGGTGCTTCACAGTGGGGGGGGGGGGGGAGTGGCTGTGCTGTGGCTCCGTGTCACACTGGCTGCCCTGGTGCCCGGTGCACTCCACATACCTCTAACAACAGGCACCACTGGTCCCGGAGGTTTTTTGGCTGAGGTGCTAGTACGGGACCAATGAATTGGAGGGGGTGGGGGGTGGGAAAGAGGTCAAGCTTGGTCAGGAAAAGTTTCTTAGGAACACTGAGACGGGTAGCTGGGGTGGTCTGGGAGTGGAGGAAGAGGAGGTGGTTGAAGGAGGTGCAACTTTTGTGGCTTTGGGTGCAGGTGCATGCACTGGAGGCTGTCGTAAGGTGGATGTAGGGTGGGTGTGTGCCTGCGTTTGTGTACTTTGGGAGGGGGTGTCACAGTCACACTGGGAGAGGACACAGGGGATGTGTAAATGGTAGTGGGGGTGGTGAGTGCAGGTGAGCGGGGTGTGCTGGTGGGTGTGATGGTGCGGGACCTAGTGGCTATAGTGGTAGTGGATGCAGGTGAGAGTGTAGATGACACTGGGAGGGAGGAGGGAGACGACGAGGAGGGGGACACAGTGGAGGCAGTAGATGTTGCTGTGTCTGTATGTGTGTGATGCTTGCGTGAGTGCCTGTGGGATGTGTGGTGCTTATGTTTGCCTGAGCTTTCCTTGGGTGTTGACGTGTGTGCATGCTGGTCTGATGGTGTGCTTGGGGTAGGCTGGGGTACAGGGTATTGGGTCTGGGTGGAGGAAGTTGGAGGGGGGAGGCTAGAGACAGGGACAATGGCTGCCATCAGTGCTGAGGCCAGAGTTTGCAGGGTTCGATGAAGGGCAGCCTGACCAGAATGAATGCCCTCCAGGAATGCATTTGTGTGTTGCAATTCCCTTTCTACACCCTGGATGGCATTCAAAATGGTAGACTGCCCAACAGTGAGTGACCTGAGGAGGTCAATGGCCTCCTCACTGAGGGCAGCAGAGGTGACAGGGGCAGGGGCTGAGGTGCCTGGGGCGAAGGTGATGCCCACCCTCCTGGGTGAGCGGGCACGGGGCGAAGGCTGAGGGGCTGCTGGGTGGGCGGTGCTGGTAGGGGGGGTGGCGGCTGTACCTGTAGAAGTGGGGGGCACAGATTTTGCCGCCACCACAAGTGAGCTCCCATCGGAGGATGAGTCCCTGTCGCTCGTTGCAGATCCTGTGACCGCCGTAAAGCTCCCCTCGCCCTCCGTCCCACTGGTGTATTCAGAGTCTGTGGTGTGGCCCTCCATGGCCATGTGGGATGCAGCTCCCTCGTGCTCCGGTGCCACTGTACCTCTGCCTGATGATGCTGAAGCACACAAGAACAGGGAGACCACAAAAAGGGGGGACGACGACAGAAGAAAGACAGGTTGAGTGCATGGCTTACCGCTACCATTGGCGGACAATACAGACACAGCAGTCCCCTGCACTATGCCGCGCTGTTGGCCTCTACAGATGCAGTTCCTGGGATATGGCCTACATGGCTGTGGTGGACATCTGCACACATAGATGACACAGGGGCATGTATACCTGTACTTGGCACTCTACAGAGGTGGGGTGGAG
This sequence comes from Pleurodeles waltl, assembly GCF_031143425.1. Lineage (NCBI taxonomy): Eukaryota > Metazoa > Chordata > Amphibia > Caudata > Salamandridae > Pleurodeles > Pleurodeles waltl. Next base: position 252,571,079 of record NC_090448.1, on the reverse strand, counting down.
TGCCACATGGCCTGCATTACGGAGGGGCCTAGCCTACGGAACTCGCCCTGGCCTAGGGAAACCCAAAGCCCTCCTCCCCCACCCAGACACCTTCACTGTGCGCAAAGTCCGCAGAATGATGTTGTACTCACCCCCTTGTGTCTGCTGTGATGCCCTCAAGCGCCCATCCAACTCAGGATAGGCCACCGCCAGGATCCGGAACATCAGGAGGGTCATGGTTCGACGGGCACCCCTCCCACATTGGGAGGCCATCCCCAGCTGAGCCTCTGCCGTCTTCTTGCTCCAGCGGCGAATGTCCTCCCATCTCTTCCGGCAGTGGGTGCTCTGTCTGTGGTGGACCCCCAGGATCCGGACGTCCTTGGCGATGGCACGCCAACTGTCCTTTTTCTGGTGGGCGCTAACCTAGATGAAATGTACAGGGGAAGAAGAGAAGTCATAGCAACTGCACCGCCGAATTGAGTGGCCCACATCCCTATCCTTGCCATGTGGCAAAGGCATTCACAGTCCTTCATGCACGCAGAACTGTGGCCCCTTCCTTCTTACAACCAGCCCTCTACACTCAGGCACATCCCATACAACGTGCTCCCTGTGTACTTACCTGTTGGTCTGGAGGACCGTAGAGTAGCGTGTACTGGGGCAGACCCCATCCACAAGCTTCTCCAACTCCAGTGAAGGCAGGGGCCCTTTCCCCAGACGCACGAGCCATTGTCTCTTCCAGACCGAGGTCACAGCAGCACTTGCAGTGTAGGTCCTCTCCTGTTGAAGATCAGGTATCGAGTGATTGAACACATAGAAAATGGCGGTCACGTCTGCGGCGGTGACGTCCGTGGCGGTGCGTATCATCACCGCCGGCGCACTTCGTCATTGGCTCCTGGGACCCATAGGGTCCAATGTTAACCAATGCATCATTGCTCCGCGGTCTTCGACCGCCTACCGCGACGGTGTACAACGCCAGCGCAGTTACCTCACATCCCATTGTCCCAGTTTAGAGGTCAGGCAGTCGCCATTTCAGGGGCCCACATGGCTTCAATTTCAACTGCGTCACACAAACCTAGGCCTAGACTCAACACACATACAGGCAACTTTTTGGATTATGTTTCGTGTTCTGTGTAGACTGTGGGTACATAGCTCTGAGTTGTTTGACTCTGTGGTCGCTGTTGTCCTTCCTAGGCACCGTCCACTGGGACATGTGAGGAGATGGCGGAATCCTTCGGTGTACTGACCGCTGGTGGACCTGTTGACAATGGAGGAGCGACATTTAATCATCACCTACAGGTTTGACCGTGCCACAATCCAGGAACTGTGTACCCAGTTGGAGCCTGACCTGATGTCAGCAATCCGCCATCCCACAGGGATCCCCCCTCAAGTGCAGGTGCTATCAGTGCTCCATTTCCTTGCAAGTGGGTCATTTCAAACAACAGTGGCCATAGCATCAGGGATGTCCCAGCCTATGTTTTCCAACGTGTTGTCCAGAGTGTTGTCTGCCCTGCTGAAACACATGCGGAGCTACATCGTTTTGCCTCAGGTGGAGGATTTGGCTACAGTGAAAGGTGACTTCTATGCCCTTGGACATATCCCTAATATCATAGGTGCCATTGATGGGACCCATGTAGCTCTGGTACCCCCCCACAGGAGTGAACAGGTGTACAGGAACCGGAAGAGTTATCATTCGATGAATGTACAGATGGTATGTTTGGCAGACCGGTACATCTCCCAGGTAAATGCTATGTTCCCTGGCTCTGTGCATGACACCTACATCCTGCGGAATAGCAGCATCCCTTATGTGATGGGTCAACTCCAGAGGCACCGGGTGTGGCTTTTAGGGGACTCTGGTTACCCCAACCTGTCATGGCTACTGACCCCAGTGAGGAATCCCAGGACCAGGGCAGAGGAACGCTACAATGAGGCCCATGGGCAGACTAGGAGGGTGATCGAATGCACCTTTGGCCTCCTGAAGGCCAGGTTCAGGTGCCTCCATATGACAGGTGGTTCCCAATTCTACTCACCAAGGAAGGTGTGCCAGATCATCGTGGCCTGCTGTATGCTTCACAATCTGGCTTTGCGACGGCAGGTGCCTTTTCTGCAGGAGGATGGTCCAGATGACGGTGTTGTGGCAGCTGTGGAGCCTGTGGACAGTGATGAGGAGGAAGCAGAGAAAGAAGACATTTACAACAGGGACTCAGTTATCCATCAATATTTCCAGTGACACACAGGTGAGTACACATTCCTGCCTACTACAAGTACTTTCACACTTCTACCTCTATCCTGTCTGTCGATTTCAACCAGTATATGGTAACTGAGTTGTACATTTCCATTATGGTTTCACAGGTGTAGTTACCAACGTGTGTCATCTGCTTAGATTCCTCATGGACTTGAGATGTGTGACATAGGTATGTTGACATTACATTTGAGAACAGATTTTGTCACTGTCATTGCCCACATTTTCAAAATCACAGACTGACTCCAGATTGTTTTGTGCTTCAAGGGTGTTTATTGGAGTGCTAAATATTGGAGGGGGGTGGTAAAATGGTGATGGGTGACGGTGGAGGAATGTCCATGGCAGAGTCCAGTCTATTAGTCTCACAGGTGCACTGCCCATATGGGCATAGGAAGTGGAGCTGGGGCAGTTCCAATATGGACAGGGTTACAAATTGGGACAGTGGGATGACAATCAGGGTGGTCTCATTTCTTGGCGGGGGTCTTGGCATCGTGCTCTGTCCTGTTCCTGGATCTCAGGGACCGCTTGCGGGGTGGTCCTCCATCTGCAGGGGGTGGGGTGCTGGTGTGGTGGTCCTGTGGCGGTGCCTCCTGTCCACTAGCGCCGGCGGAGGTGGTGTGCATTTCTTTGTCCATGCTAGTGTCAGGGGCCCCTTGGAGTGCCACGGTGTCCCTCCTGGTGTTAAGTATCTCCTTCAGCACCCCTACGATGGTGCCCAGGGCGGAGCTGATGGTTCTGAGTTCCTCCCTGAAGCCCAAATACTGTTCCTCCTGCATGCGCTGGGTCTCCTGAAACTTGGCCAGTACCATTGCCATTGTCTCCTGGGAGTGGTGGTAGGCTCCCATGATGGAGGAGAGGGCCTAGTGGAGAGTGGGTTCCCTAGGCCTGTCCGCCCTCTGTCGCACGGCAGCCCTCCCAGTTCCCCTGTGTTCCTGTGCCTCCGTCCCCTGGACCGTGTGCCCACTACCACTGCCCCCAGGCCCCTGTTGTTGGGGTGGTGGGTTATCCTGGGTTCCCTGTAGTGGTGGACACACAGCTGATTGACGTGTCCTGGGTACAGAGGTATGGGCCCGCTGGGTGGGTGCTGTGCTGGTGTTACCAGAGAGTGGAAGGTCTGTGGTGGCCTGTGACTGGGTGTGGGGAACCGACTGTCCCGAGGCCCACGATGGTCCGGGCTGGTCATCTGGATCCAGTAGGACAGAGCTGCTGTCATCACTGTGGGCCTCTTCTGTGGGTGGGGTAGAGATGACTGATCTGGGTCTGGTGACGTTGGGTAGTGGTCCTACAGGGGTATAAAAGCATGATTATTGCATCTTACTGTGTCATGGTGTGCAATGGGTGGGTGAGCGTGTACCCCAGTGCTAGCACTCCTGTGTGGGGGCTTGTGTCATGATGGTTGAGGGGGGTGTTATGGGTATGTGCAGTGGGCATGCTTTAGTGAGGGGTGTCCATGCTTTGTTGTGTCATGCTGGGCTTGGGGTTGGGATGTGTGGTTTGTGTTAGTAGTACATTAGTGAGGAGTTGGATTGATAGGGGAGGGGGTGAGGGTGGGGGTCTGTGATAGCATATAGGTAGGGTGGGGGATATGATAGTTAAGATTTGACTTACCAGAGTCCATTCCTCCACCGACTCCTCCGAGGCCCTCAGGATGCATAATAGTCAAGACCTGGTCCTCCCATGTTGTTAGTTGTGGGGAAGGAGGTGGGGGTCCGCCGCCAGTCCGCTGTACCGCGATGTTGTGTCTGGAGACCACGGAACGCACCTTCCCCCGTAGGTCGTTCCACCTCTTCCTGATGTCATCCTGATTTCTTGGGTGCTGTCCCACTGCGTTGACCCTGTCGACTATTCTTCGCCATAGCTCCCTCTTCCGAGCTATGGAGGTGTGCTACACCTGTGATCCAAATAGCTGTGGCTCTACCCGTACGATTTCCTCCACCATGACCCTGAGCTCCTCCTCCGAGAACCTGGGGTGTCTTTGCCGTGCCATGATGATGTGTGGGGTGGTGTATGTGGTGATGAGTGTGGTGATATGTATTGGTGTGTGGTGTTTTGTGCGTGGAAGTAGTGTGGGTGATGGTGTTGTGTGCCTCTGTATGGTGGGGTTGTCTATCCTGTGCTGTCTCTCTGGCCTTCGTCTAAATTTTTGGTCGTAAGGCTTTGTGGGTGATGTGGGTGTGTGTTTTATATAGTATTGATTGTGTAGGAGTGGTGTGTGTATGTGTATCAGGTGTGTGTATTTCGAATTGTCCAATGTGGCAGTGTTTTGGAGATGTGTGTGTATTTTGAGTGCAGCGGTGTGTACTGCCGAGTAGATTCGTGGGTCGTGATAGCATGGGCGTGTTTCTGTTGGCGTGACGGTGGAGGTTTTGTTTTTGCCAGTTTATCACTGACCTTTGGTGTGGCGGACTTGTGTGGGTGTCTGAATTTTGGCGGATTCCGAAATGTGGGTCATAATAGCTGTGGGGGAATTCCGCGGCCGCGGCGGTGTGTTGGCGGTCTTCTGCACGGCGGTAAGCGGCTTTTACCGCCAATGTTGTAATGACCCCCTATATGTCCTACCTTGACCATACACTGCACCCAGCCATTAGGGCTACCTAGGGCCTACCCTAGGGGTGTCTGACATGTAAGAAAAGGGAAGGTTTAGGCCTGGCAAGTGGGTACACTTGCCAAGTCGAATTTACAGTTAAAACTGCACACACAGACACTGCAGTGGCAGGTCTGAGACATGATTTCAGAGCTACTTATGTGGGTGGCACAACCAGTGCTGCGGGCCCACTAGTAGCATTTGATTTACAGGCCCTGGGCACCTCTAGTGCACTGTACTAGGGACTCACTAATAAATCAAATATGCCAATCATGGATAAGCCAATTACATACACATTTTGTAAAGGAACACTTGTACTTTAGCACTGGTTAGCAGTGGAAAAGTGCCCAGAGTAAAACAAACAGTAAAATCAGAGTCCAGCAAAAAGTTAAGGGAGACCACGCCAAGGATGAAAAGTCTAACAAGCATGTTAAGGATAGTGTTAAGAAAATACATGAGATTCAGAACAGATTATATTTTAACTTAATTGAATTCTGGTCGTAGTTGCCAGGGATATTTGGGAATTGTGAGATGAAAAATCTTTGCAATTGCATTAATTTTGATTGTTGTTGTCAGAACCCCTTTCTGAGGGCCACAGGGCATGTAGGGGCTACTGGGCCCAACCATGGTAGTTGAGGCCTTTTACTCCTGATGTCCTGGGGCCCAACTTACTATGGATACTGAGCATATTCAGTACTTGACTCTCAATGGTAGCTGTGGATCAGCAATCAAAGCCTCCCTTGGGGCGTTGGTGGAGGAGTGTAGATACAGCTTAATTAACATGACTCATAACTAAAAGTGCACTCAGCAATGTGGATAAATCAATGTCCAGGCAAATACTTGCTTTTATTTGAAAAAGTATTTTATCTCTAAGTCAACAGATTCATAGAAATAACAACATCCCTGATCAATAACACAATCCGCCGTGAGGGCAAGGCTTTAGGGTTTATCTAGCAAATCTCTGTCCCACCCTCTTCCTTGCATTGTGGTCGGTGTTATTCCCCATTCACTGGTGGCTGCATCCAGGGAATGGCCATTAGTCATACACAAGAGACCCCTTTGAAACTTTAGGTAATAGTCAAAAGTGTCTATGGTACTGCAGCAGCTTCAGCAGCTAGTCCCTCAGGGACCAAGAGCAGCATGGAAGTGTTCAGCAGTTCAGTGGCTGACCCGACTGCAGGCACTTGCAAGCTCTGATTTTCTTCTGAGTAGTCGAGCTGCTCCTGGTACACGCAGCAGTACCCAGCAGATGCAGGCTGTCTCCCAAGCAGCACTGCCAGCCTCAAAAGTGATTAGAGGTACTTACAGCTTCTGTCAATGCAGTAAGTTTAGTTTTCTTCACACATGGGGAGGAGTTAATCTCTGTGCTCCTGACCGGTGCAAGTGACGGAGTGAAGTATTCTTGGCATCTTACAGAGTCCATGGGGTTGGTTAAGGGGCAGATCTTGATGCACAATTTTGACAATCAGTTGCAGCTTCAATTTTCTGGGGTGACGGCCTGAACTTGGCAATAGACAGTTATGGCAGCCCCCGGGCATACGGATGGCCGTGGTACTTTTTGGCAAGGTGTAGATGTCTCCTTTGCAATCATCAATACCACGGCACCTGCTCATCATACAGGGGCACCAATAAGGCTTACACAAGTCTTGGCACATTGGTGACACAGTCACTTCTACTGGTGCCCGCTCTGGCATATAGGGTGACAACACAACAAGGCAGTATGGGGTTGGTGCTTCACACACAGCACTCAATACACATGGGCAACAACCCGATTGGTGAACTTCTTCCTCCTCACACTGGGAGTCCTCTCAGTAAGGCTCCCCACTGGACCTTGGTCCCTCCAACACTCTCCACTGCCTCACAGGGCACACTGGTCTTTGGCAAGCATGCAGGCATAAGTGCTCCAGGCCCCAGGTAGGTGGTCTTGGTTTCCCGGGGTGGTGTTCCTTCACCCAGCATGGAGACTAGCAGACCTTGGTCCCCAGTCCTGGTCACAGGCGAAGGTGATACAGAGGTTCCTATTATCATCAGGCTGCTTGGCAGATGACAAATCTTGGAGTCTCAACCTCCCCTTCTTATAGTCAATTTCCAGACACCAAATGTGACTTAGGGTCTGGGTCTTTGAAGTTTTATGTTGGGGGTTCTGCTTCTTTTGAAGTGTATATTTTTCTTTCTTCTTCCTCTTGAAAGACAGTATGTTACAGCAGGGGAGGCTTAGAAGCTGATAGTCCTACAACACAGGCCATGGGAATGACTAGAGTTCATACCTGGATGTCAGCCACAGTGATATGTGCATCAAAAAGTTACTCCCAGGTGCTCATCCTACTCTTAAATGATTCCCTTACTGCACCATCCCCATCCATAGACGTGTTCAGGCTCCTTCTTTGTGATCTATCACTGAATCAAAGAGCACCATTTTGACATGTAGTAGGGGTCTCTCTCTCTCTCCCTTCCTCCATTGAGCCCTACCTAGCTCTAAAGAATGCAGTAAAACAAATCCATCTGGGCAAGATTCCTCTAATCCTCATTTCCTTACCAGGCAGGCCTGGGCTTCCCAAAATGGAACCCAAGGTCCACCAATGTAATGTATCATTGCAGGCACACTTGCACGCATTGTATCTACACAGAACACATATTGTCCAGTACTGTTATCTCCTTGTATTGTACCACCCCAGTCACACATACATCCAGCATACATAATCCCACTGTGTGCACTGCCAGTACTATACCCTTTTTGTATTGTGCCATGGTGTGCTGTCTGCAAACACACATTGCCAGTGCACACACACTCACCATGCACACATTGCACAAAACTCCACTCTTCATGTCTTGTACTTCTTGCAAGCACACATACACCCAGCACATGCTTTACAGCACATCTCTCATATAATGTATTCCTCGCAGGCATACGTACATTCAGTACATGCACATTCTATGCTTTTACTGCTCAGCACTGCTCTATTCCTGTACCATGCCCTTCGCAGGCAGACATATACACAGCAAAGAGTAACCACTCTTGCTCTGTGCAGCACTCTACATCCAACTGATGTAGGTCCAGTATTAGTTAAGCACACAGCAGCTGAACTTTTAAAAAAAAGCTGAATGAGCTCTTAGGTCTCACTACAGTGACATAGGGTGATAAGAACCCGTTCACTTCTACTAATCACTACATGGTATGCTGCTACCATGTGCTCATGCTGCTTAACTCTTGGAGAAGGTGGTACCCTTTGACCACTTTGAGAGTAGTGCTTTGGGCATCCTTTCTGGTCCAACAAGACTGCAATCCAGGACACAGACCTATCTCATGGCACACACACATTATCCTTGTTTCCCCATGACAAAGCAATCAGCATTAGGGATCCAGACAAAGTACATTTGGACACTCACGGCAGGGGGTACACATTTTTTACAATGCAGAGCAATTTTCCATTCCAACCGATGCCCCACCCAGATCCGAACATCCCAAACCAACTCCTAACCTGGAAAGGTTGGCTGGTAAGATCAGTAAAACTAGTGGGAAAGTCTGTGAGAATTCCTATGACTCAATCTGGCTCTGTGCTCCACGAAAAAGAAATAGACCATCTCAACAACTTGGGATTCTCTCTCTTCATAGCCTTTGACCATTTCGGTGGCTTATGATCCATTTGCACCCCAAACTTAGTGGCAAACAAATATGGACATAACTTAAGCAAAGCACTCAATATGGCAAAGCTTTCCATCTCAAGAGCCACCAAGTTCTGCCCCTCAAGTATTATCCTACTAATAAAGGCTTCTGGACTGTGTATGCCTTTGTCATCCAGTTGAGCAAACACCAGTGCAACTCCTTTGTCAGACATTTAGATGTGAATTTAATTCATTCACTGACCAACTCATCAGAGACCAGTTGCTTACGAGCTGTTTAAAACAAAAATATACAAGAGAGGTTGTTGATGTGCAAGAGTCCATCCCTAGAAGAGACAGTAAGAATTGCCAACAGTATACAAGGGGATCTATCAAGGCATTGAATAAGAAAGCTGAACGCACGGTTTCTGTTATAAAAAGTTGTAAATCCAACAAATCTAGTTTTGCACAAAGAAGGGGAACAAATGGATCCTGTTTTCGTTGAGGAACAAAAATTCTCATTGCTTTAAACAGTGTCCTACTATGGGTAAGCAGTGTGTGAAGTGTGTCACTACTGATCATTTTGCCAGAGTATGTCGTATGATTAATATATAATCTAGTGCCAACACAGTTATTGAATCTTAGACTAGAAATGAAGATGAATTAACTAGTAACAGGGACAATTTAGTACTGTGTGTAAGAGTGAATGAGGATGACTTCCCTAAGTCCAGAGATCCAGTTGAGCTTTTTGCCACTTGTGTCCAGGCCTTTGGTAACTGACTCTGGTCTGAAAATCACTATTATTTCCAGGAAGACTTTTGAAATACAGAAGTTATTCAGAGATTTAAATTCTCTTGACATTTGTCCTCAAGGTTATGATTGCGGGATAAATGATCTTAAAGGTTATTTTGACACTTCATTTAAGTATAAAGGGAGGGATGTTCTAGGAACAGTTTATGTTTTACATTCTAGCCCTGACATCATTTCTTGATACCATCAAGGGTGTTTGTGTTTGACCCTCAAACCTAGTTGCACTAATCAAATTTTGCAGGTCCTTGATGTTAACATTGTGTTGAAAGAATCAGATTTACAGAGTATGTTAAAGAAAAAGTCTGAGGTTTGTGTGGAAAAGCTTGGCAAACACCATGGTTTCAAGCATATCATACAAATTAAAGAAGGAAGCATACCTGTGAAGCATAAGTTGAGTAGTCTGCCTTTGACTGTGAGAAGTCTGAAGAAACGTATTCTGAAACTGTGCTCTGAGGGGGTCATAGTATCCACGGAATCACCTTTGTGGTTGTCGCCTGTTGTGATTGCACAAAAAGCAATTCATTAAGGATGCGCATTGACCTTAGAAGTATTAACAAAACAATATTGGTTGATGATCATTCTTTGCTCAAAAGTGGCGAAATGATTGTCACTCTAGCTGGTGCTAATTTCTTTTCTAAACTTGATACGCAATATTTTCTAAACCTGATACACAATCTGCATACCATTAAGTAGTATTAGTTGAAGAGTCCAGAGATCTCCCAGCTTTTCTCACTCCTTGTGGAGTCTTCTAATATTGCAGGATGCCTTTGGGACTCACCTCAGGTGCAGTAGTTTTTCACCGTGTCATTGGTAATGTATTAAAAGTTCTTTGTGGAGTGTTAGTGTTCCAGGGTGACATACATGTTTTTGGTAAAGATTATGATGAACATAGGCAAAGTTTAGATTAAATTCTCACCGCACTAAAATCAAAGGGTAATGACTGAGGAAAGCAAAAGTGTATTTGAAGTACAAGAGGTAGAATATCTACAACATGTAATTTTAGGTAAAGCTATTTTTAAAGAATGGAATAATAAGTGTATAGCATGTGCGCATAATGACAAGAGTCTTAAGTTCAAAACTCCTCCCATGGGCAAGTGGAAGAGCCCAAGGGAGTTTGGGAGATAGAGTATATTGATTTTCTTGACCCTTTCTATCTTCTTCAATGAAAACATTGTTTTGTTATAGAAGGGTGGTTGGGAGCATACTGCTTCACATCCAGGCATAGTTTGCCCATTTGCATCCTGGTAAATGCAGTACACAGTGCTTACTTCAAAATTAGCTGTAGTTTTTCACCAAAGTTGGTGCAAACATCGCTGTATATCACAAGACACGTGTTTCTGGGTTTAGCCCTTCATCAGTAGAGTTTAGACATAACAGAGAGCAAAGCAAATTCATCTGGAGCTGCCAGAAATGCTGCCAAATTACTCTCAGGTCACAGTACCACTCACAGGCACACAGGTACATCTCCGAAGCTTGTCAAGGGAGCCTTTTAAACAGAAGGAGGGTTGGGAGCACACTGCTCACATCCCAGCACAGTTTGCCCTTTTACCATCCTAATAAATGTAGTGCACAGTTAGCACTTAGTTCAAAATTAGATTTTTGCAATAGTTATGTAAGACCATCTATCCAAATCGTTAGTTTGTGTATGATCCCAACACCAAAAGTGTTATTCAATTTTTAACTAATGTTTCTGATAGAGAAGGATTCCGGTCAGAGCCTGTATCTGATAATGGTGTATGGTTTACAGTTTATGTCAGTGAAAATGAAGACATTTTAACAGATACAGGAATCAAACATAAGTAATGTATTTGTTATCACCCACAAAAGAATCGTCAAGTAGAAAGAGCAAACAGAGTAATTACTGAGTGTGTCAGAGGAGTGATGATGGAGGGTGTGGATGTAAATGAAATGGTCTTACTGCAACACACCCCACACTGCCACAGGAATTTCACATTGTAAAGCATTGAGTGTGATCTTTTCAGACCTACATTGTTAAATAATTTTGAGAATGTTGCATCTGCTGAAAAAATAGTCTCTTGGTCAAATTTGGAAATCATGCTCATACGGAAGTTGAGGTCAGTAATGAGAAAAGCAAGAGTGCTTATGATATTCTAAAGAGGACCAGGGAAGTATATTTCAAAAAAGTGATTTGGTCCGAGTCAATCTACTTGAATCAAGAGTGATGAAGGGAAAGATCCTTGTTTGGTTGATGGAGTCAAAAACTTATGTGCTGTCCAATTTAACAGTGGACAATGGTGGAATTGTGCAGGGGCAGTCAAAGTAGAATAAGTAGTTGGAAATCCTTTTGTAGAACACTCCTATCAGTGATTTCAATGATTGTGGTAAAACCAATGAATTCTGCGATCTCAGTAGAAAGAAAAGCATAATGTCCAGCCAGATTTAATGATTTAGGCCCTCATTATGACCCTGGTGGTCGGTGGTAAAGTGGCGGTAATACCCCCAACAGGCTGGTGGTTACTACTGCCAAATTATGACAATGGCGGTGATATCTCCAATAGACAGCCAATGTACCACACCGACCACCAGGGCAGAAACAACGGTGGTAGCCGCCCACAGCCAGGCGGAAGACAAAGTACCACCCACCATATTATGACCTTTAAATCCGACACCCTTTCTGGGGCGGTACCAACGCCATCAAAAGGCTGGCGGTAACAGAACACAAAAGTCAAAGGACTTACCTTTGGAGACACAGAGAAGAACCATGCAGCCATGGAACCAGAACTGCATGTTTTCCAGATGATCTTCTATGTTATGCTCCACCTGGAACTCCAACGCGGGCGAATATGACAACAGTGAGTACAGCCGCCTAGCACACAAAGGAGCGGGGAGGAAAACGAGAGTGACACACACATGCACCACACACACCCGACACCTATACACCATACACACAACCAGCTGCATTACAAAAACAATTTGTCCCTGATAATCAGCAGAATAATGCAAGGACAACAGGAATTGACTAAAGTGATTGTAATCATTTCAACAAAAAAAACAATACATCAGTGTGGCAATGGAACAGATATGTACAAATGTACAAAAAAGGGACACTGCCCAGTCCTTAGTTCATAGGGCCCACATGGCCACAGGGCAAAGTCCAAGGCCCCACCTGAATCCTGGCCCAATACGGAGAGCACTGCAGGTTCAACAGTTGACAAATAGGCAGGCACCTTGGGGGGCACCTCAGCCGGATGCGGAAAAAGACCACTGGTTCTGGAGGGGGTAACATGCCCTGTGCTTGGTCCTGGGGAGTGCAAGGCCACAGTCTCTCAGGTGGGTGACTTGCCCACTGGTTCTGGAGGGGCAACATGCCCTGTGCTCTTTGTCCTCAGGAGTGCAAGGCCACAGTCTCTCGAGTGGATGACTTGCCCACTGGTTCAGGAGGGGGCAACATGCCCTCTGCTCTTTGTCCTGGGCGGTGCAAGGCCACAGTCTCTCGAGTGGGTGAATACCCCACTGGTTCTGGAGGGGGCAACATGCCCTGTGCTTGGTCCTGGGGAGTGCAAGGCCACGGTCTCTCAGGTGGGTGACTTGCCCACTGGTTCTGGTGGGGGCAATATGCCCTGTGCTCTTTGTCCTGGGGAGTGAAAGGCCACAGTCTCTTGAGTAGGTGAATACCCCACTGGTTCTGGAGGGGGCAACATGCCCTGTGCTTGGTCCTGCGGAGTGCAAGGCCACAGTCTGTGGAGTGGGTGAGTGGCCCACTAGTCCTGGAGGAGGCAACATGCCCATTGCTTTGTCCTTGGGAGTGAAAGGCCACATTCTCTCGAGTGGGTGAATACCCCACTGGTTCTGGCGGGGGCAACATGCTCTGTACTTGGTCCTGGGGAGTGCAAGGCCACAGTCTCTCGAGTGGGTGAATACCCCACTGGTTCTGGAGGGGGCAACATGCCCTGTGCTTGGTCTTGAGGAGTGCAAGGCCGCAGTCTCTCAGGTGGGTGACTTGCCCAGTGGTTCTGGAGGGGGTAGGCTGCACAGCAGACCATGAAGGCTTGTCGTGTAGGCTCTCATTATCCTAATGAGATTACTGGATTTTGAGCGGCAAGATCGTTCACAGTGTGGGGGACTAAGTCTGACCAACGGTGAAGGACCCTTGTCACTCTAAATCCAGGTTTTGCTCTGGCTAACTAGCAGTGCCTCATCTCTCCCAAATTGGAGAGAAAATTGGGCAGCCGAGCGCATGACATCTTATCACTTCCCAGGGAAGTCGTGGTCACTCAGGTCACAACCGGTTCTCTCATACACAGTAGGGTCCCATATATAAATGACAAAGGCAGTTTAAGTTTTAAAGATTGGTTTAATAAAACGACTGCATTTTAGATAGCAAAGTGTGAGCTACAATAATCAGAACTACACAACACAGTAGGATTAAAATTGTAACGATGAGAGTGAAGCACAAGAATAAGGCTATCATAGTGCCGCTAGATTATTTTCTCTCTAAGTTATATTTTGAGCACAGCATGTGAACCTCTAAGTCTGCCTTTCAGGTTCCCCCAGGAGGACATCAACCCTCATACCTGAGCAAAGGCCTGTAATCTGCAGCAGCATCTGCAATGGGGCATTCAGCATCTAGTTGTAGGTTCCTGGCCTGAATCTCCCTCTTGACGTGTACTAGGACTAGGAAGTGTTTTTATACTAACATGCAGATGTGCTAAGAAAATGTCACTACGTAAGGATGTGTATTTTCTATGAATACTGGAGACTAAACTTCTACCACGTTTACCGGCAATGTACCAGACTGTAACCTTGACTGAAGCACAGGGCGATCAAGAATGCATTATTTGAGAACACAGTGCTGAACTAAGCTAAACAGTAAAATAGAAGAAATTAAAACAAGACCGTAAAACTGGTTATTGTAAAATAACAGTACGAAGTTGAATAAAATATATCTAGGGCAAAGTGCACAGCGGCCTAGTATGCTAAACTAACGTGCATGAAGCTATATTAAAAATAGCTACACTACAGGCTGGACTATATGGTGTCTGCCGGCGGTGACGGCTGCACTGTGGTGGTTGTTGTGGGAGGCTCCTGCTCAGCCCCTGCACCCTCCGATGGCTGCACTGTGGTTATGAGAGGCTCCTGCTTAGGCCCTGCACCCTCCGATGGCTGCACTGTGGAGGTGGTTGTGAGAGGCTCCTGCTCAGCCCCTGCACCCTCCGATGGCTGCACTGTGATGGTGGTTGTGGGAGGCTCCTGCTCAGCCCCTGCACTCTCTGATGGCTGCACAACCATGGCTGGCGGTGGGGGCTCCGTGACAGCTGTTGGTGCAGGCTCCTACCCCTTCTTTGTGGCTGGTGCAGGCTCCTTCCCCTTCTTTGTGGCTGGTGCAGGCTCCTTCTCCTTCCCTGCGGCTGGTGCAGGCTCCTTCCCCTTCTTTGTGGCTGGTGCAGGCTCCTTCCCCTTCTTTGTGGCTGGTGAAGGCGCCTTCCCCTTCTTTGTGGCTGGTGCAGGCTCCTTCCCCTTCAGTATTTTTGGCCTGGAATCCTTTCCACCACGAGTAGGTGCTGCTACCACTGGGCCCGTGGACTGTTTGGCTGATGTGCTTGGATGGGCCCATACGTGCAGGACAGGGGGCTGGAGGGGTAGGGAAGAGGTCAATCTGTGAAAGGAAAAGCGTTTTAGGGACACTGGAACGGGAAGAGTGAGGAGTAATGGGACTTTGTCTTCTGCATGTGGGTGCAGGTGCATGGGATGTATGCTGTTTTGAGGTGGATGGCTGTTGGGTGTCTGAGTGCTTGCGTTTGTGTACTTTAGGAGGGCGGACAGACACAGTGGGAGAGGACACAGGGGACGTGTGCATGGATGTTGTGGAGGTGTCTGCCAGTGAGGTGTGTGTTCTGCTTGGTGTGGTGATGATACTGGTAGTGGAAATTGATGTAGTGTATGCAGGTGTGAGTGTGGACGTAACTGGGTGAGGGGTGGCGGAGGAGGAAGAGAGGGAGACAGTGGAACTAGTGGATGTTGTCTGCAAATGAATGGTGTTTGTGTGAGTGCCTGTGGGATGAAGTGTGGTGCTTGTGTTTGCCTGTGACACACTTGGGTGTTGTCTTGTGTGCATGCTCCTCTGGCTGTGTGCTTGGGATGGGTTGGGGTTGAGGAGAATTGGACTGGGAAGTGGAAGTTGGAGGGGGGACGGTTGAAACAGGGACAATGGCTTCCATCAGAGAGGAGGCCAGAGCCTGAATTGATCTCTGTTGGGCCGCCAATCCACTGTGAATGCCCTCCAGGAATGCATTAGATTGTTGCATCTGGGCTGCCAGCCCCTTGATGGCATTCACAATGGTTGACTGCCCTACAGAGATGGATCTCAAGAGGTCAATAGCCTCCTCACTCAGGGCAGCAGAGCTCACTGGGGCAGGGCCTGAGGTTCCTGGGGCAAAGGAGATGCCCACCCTCCTGAGAGAGCGGGTACGGGCAACTTGCTGAGGGGCCACTGGGAGGGCAGTGCTGGTCTAAGGGTGGCAGCAGTACCTGCAGCTGGGGTGGTCACAGAGGTGTCCGCCACCACCAGAGGGCTCCCATCGGAGAAGGTATCATACTCTGTATTGTCCCCTCCAGTCTCCTCCGTGGTGCTTCCCTCTCCCTCCGTCCCACTGGTGTCCTCAGCGTCGGTGGACTCTGCCTCCAGGGTCCTGTGGGATGCAGCTCCCTTTGTCACCGGTGGCTCTGCTCCTCCACCAGATGATGCTAATATTGCATTTGTGCCCCCCCACCAGAATGAACAGGTGTTCAAGAATCGTAAGAGTTTCCACTCCATGAATGTGCAGATGGTGTGCTTGGTGGATCAGTACATCTCCCACGTCAGTGGTAAGTATCCTGGGTCGGTGCATGATGCATTTGTCCTGAGGAATATCAGCATCCCAAATGTAATGGTCCAACTACAGAGGCACAGGGTGTGGCTGATAGGGGAGCCCTGGTTCCCACCCAGTGTATGTTGGTGTATGCCTATGGTGTTGGCCATATATGATATTGTGTGGCTAAATGTTATCCCTCGATATTTACAGGTGACTCTGGTTACCCAAACCAATCATGGCTGCTGACCCCTGTGAGGAATACCAGGACCAGGGCAGAAGAACGTTATAATGAGGCACATGGGCGAACCAGAAGGATCATTGAAAGGACCTTTGGTCTCCTGAAGGCCAGGTTCCGGTGCCTCAATCTGATAGGTGGGTCGCTGTGCTACTCATCCAAGAAGGTCTGCCAGATAGTAGTGGCATGCTACACATTGCAAAACCTGGCCCTCAGATGCCATGTACCTTTTCTGCAGGAGGAGGAGACTGAAGATGCTGCTGTGGCAGCAGTGGACACTGTGGACAGTGAGGATGAGGAGGCAGAGGATGAGGATGTGGACAACTGAACATCTGTGATCCGTCAGCACTTCCAATGACACACAGGTGAGACAGTGCACCTTTACATTTCAATGACTTTGGTTGTAGTTTGAGTGGCATTGGCATGCTGGCATTTCCCACTTCTTTGCCCACTTATTGTTCCCTCTGGATATTCATCGTGCAGATGTTGGTGATTTGACAAATTCTCCTGGTGTGATCACAACAGCCAGCTAAAGGTAATTAATTATATGCTCATTCTACGTACAGTTCATTTGCAATGGTTGTAGCTGTTTCAATCAATACATATTTGTAATACATGACATACTTGAAGTCGATTTTTGACAAAGGGTGTTAATTGTGGTGCTAACATATAGAAGGGAAAGTGCAATGGGATGATGTGATGGTGGAGGAAAGTCCAGGGTGTCCAAGGGGACATAGGAAGAGGAGCAATGGCAGTTCAAGGTGGACAAGGTGACAGAGTGGGACGCAAGGGGGACAATCAGGAGAGTCTAATTTCCTGGTGGGGGTCTTGGCAAGTGTCTCCGGCTTCTGTCTGGATCACAGGGAACATTTGCGGGGTGGTTCACCTTCTGCAGGGGGAGGGTTGCTGGTGGCCTGTTGGTCCTGTGGCGGGGCCTCCTGGTCGCTAGCGGCAGCAGAAGTGGATGGCTGTTCAGATGACTGGCTAGTGGCAGGGGCCCGCTGGTGTGACACTGCCTCCCTCATATTGTTAGCCATGTCTGCCAGCACCCCTGCTATGGAGATCAGGGTATTGTTGATGGCCTGCAAGTCCTCTCTGATCCCCTGATACTGTCCCTCCTGCAGCCACCTGTTCTCCTGCATGTGGTCTAGGATCTAGCCCATCATGACCCTGATTGTCTTGTGTGTGAGGTGTAGCCTGGGGTCCCTGTAGAGGTGGGCACACTGCTGTTTGACGTGTCCTGGGGACAGAGGTTTGGGGACGCTGGGTGGGTGCTGTGATGTTGGTTCCTGATGGAGGAGGCTCTGTGGTGCTCTGTGACTGGGTGACCGGCTGTCCAGTGGTCTCTGATGGGCCAGGTAGATCATCCAGATCCAGAAGACCAGAGTTACTGTCATCACTGTGGGCCTCTTCTGTTGGGGGACTGGATAGTGGTGGCACCTCCTCTTCAGTGGCATTGGCTGGGGTACCGGTGGGGATGTAAATGATGTATTATGCTTCATGTGTATGACATATTGTACATCCCTGGCTTCCCCTCTATGGTTGGTGTTGCCCTTCCAGCTATTACTTGTGTGTGTTGGTGTATTGTGGAATTGTAAGTTTCCCTATGCTGTGAATGCTTTAGTGATGAGTGTCCATGGAGGGCTGAGAGGGGTGCCCCTGTATTGGTAATGCATGCAGGGCTTGGCATTGGGATTTGTATGATGTGATGGTGGGGTGTGTGGGATGGAGTGGAGTGATGGGAGTGAGGGTGGGTGTATGTGATGGCATGCAGGTATGGGAGGTGATAATTGTTGGAAGTTGACATACCAGAGTCCAGTCCTCCTCTGACTCCAGCCAGGCCCTCAGGATGCAGTATTGCCAAGACTTGCTACTCCCATGCTGTGAGTTGTGGGTGAGGAGGAGAGGGTCCACCGCCAGTCCTCTGTATAGCAAGCTGTTGTCTTGCTGCTATGGAACGTACCTTCCCCCATAGGTAGTTCCACCTCTTCTTGATGTTGTCCCTTGTTCTGGAGTGCTGTCCCATGGCATTGACCCTGTTCACGATTTGCCCCCAGAGCTCCATCTTCCTAGCTATTGATATTTGCTGCACTACCCTCATGATTTCCTCCACCATGACCCTTAACTCCTCCTCAGTGAAACAGGGGTGCCTTTGTGGTGCCATGGGTGTTATGTGATGTGTGTTGGTGAGGGTGTGTTGAGTAATATGTTGGGGTGTGTGATGTGGAGTGCCTGAAGGGTTTATGGGTGTGAGTGGCGTGTGGCTCTAGTTGTGGTAGTGGTCTTGGTGTCAGTCTGGTGGCAATGATTTGTATTCGTAAGGGTTGTGGGTAATGTGGGTGTGTGTTTTATAGTGGTGTGGGTGAGTGGATGTGGTGTGTGTGTGTGTGTCAGGTGTGTGTTGTTTGAATTGTCTAATGTGGTGGTGTTTTTTCTGTTGGTGTCCATTCTGAGTGCAGCGGTATGTACTGCCAATGGTTTACCACCGTTGAATGTCTTCCGTGGTGATTCGTGGGTCATAATGTGATGGGTGTTGTTCTGTTGGTGTAACTGTGTAGGTTTTGGGACCGCCACTTTATCACTGACCTTTGGTCTGGCGGATTTGTGTATGTGGCTGTATTCTGTCGGATTGGTGTGTGTGTGTGTGATAATATGGTGGATGGAAATCCACCGCCGCAGCGGTAAGTTGGGGGCGTCAGCGTGGCGGTACGTGGGATTTACCACCAGTGTCATAATGAGGGCCTTAGTTCTTGGATCAATTAGTTTAACAACTTATAGTAATTTGTGTTTCTATTTTTAAATTGTTGACATACTTTCTTATAGCATAGAGTAGAAAGTATTTATATTTGTCCTTTTGCCAACTTTGTTTGGTTGTTTATATTGTGTTTTGTTGTGCTGTGTTTTTATGTCTGTTTTATTACTTGAAAGGGGAAGATGTATTGTGCACTCACTGTATTTATTTTGTTCTGCATTACTGGCTGACATGTGGGGATTTTAATGTTGGACTATTGGTGTGTGAGCTTCAACGGACAGCTGACGGACAGGAGGAGCTGCAGCTGCACATATTATCTACGTGTAACTTGTACAAGAAAGACTCATTCTTCCATCAAGACTAATCCAGCATTTATGCTACCTCACAATGGGCATCGGTTTTTGTTACCTCATTGAGAGCTCAGTATTCCACACAGAACTGCATGTCAGTAGACCCTTGCTTTGCTACTAGAACCACAGCACTAGATCAAGGACTGCAGGATCTCTCAATGACTCCCAGGTTCAACATTCTATTCTATTCTTGCGTTCTTGTATAGCGTATGGCTACCCAAAGGCCTCCCAGCACTGTTACCGACACCATAATAGATTGATGGTGATAGGAGTTGAAAGGGATCATGCTCTATAGAGCCAGGTCTTCAGAGCCTTGCAAAAAGAAAGCTTATGCTTCAGAAGACGCAGTTTCAGCTGCAGAATATTCCAAAGCTTGGGGACTAGAAAAGAAGTGAACAGGCTTCCCCAGAGAGACCTGTGAATCCTGGGAACCTTCAACAGTGTGGCAGACGAAAAGCAAAGAACTCTACCTGGTTGATAAAAAGAGGCTAAAATTCTTAACAGAGAGGGGCCCTTGTTATGAATCGCTCTATGTATGATACAGAGAGACTTAAACTGCACTAGGCATTCTACTGGAAGCCAGTGCAAGTCCCTCAGGGCCATCGATGCCGAGCATGTATGGGAACATTCATCAGGAAGTGCGTGGCCACTTTCTGTACCATCTGCAACTTCCTCATGACATAGCCAGGGATCCTAAAAATAAGGCATTTTCATAGTCAGGGCAGGCTAAGACAAGGGCCTGAATGACTATTTGTCTTCCGTTGGAAGGGAGTAGATGAATGACCTTACACAGCAATTTCAAGATGCCAAAGCAGCTAGCTGCAATTGTTTTTTTTCTTGCGAGTTAAAAGTTAGGCCAGAGACAAACCAGAATTCAAGACTTTTTATTGGATTCCTGGGACTAGATAATTCACTGAGACTGCCTAAGGAGGGACTCAAGGACATCTTGGCAACGTCCACCTTAATGCATCCCTGAACCCAGTCAGACATTCGGCACATTCTGCCATTCATGGACTGTCCCCCATGTCTTTGTCATGCACACAGACAGTTGTCAACGCCTGAAGTTAGAGAGAAGTGGTTGACATACTGCCCCAGTACCTCTGTACATTCTGTCTGCTGCTGAGGCATTAACTCAGGGGCTGAGAGAAACCCTTCCACTGTGCCATACTTCATGTCACTATGCAGCAAGTCAGAAAGACACTCATTACCTTGCTCAACTTTCTCTGCTATAGCCGTGACATTTTCTGTGTAGTCTCTCCAAAGGAAAGGCTTCAGTCTGCTCACACGAAACTCCCTCTTGGGCTTCCTTGTGGCACCTGTGTCTACCAAGTAGTTTACCTCAGATACTTTCTGAAATACTTTGTATTGCCCACAACGTTTATCCTTCAAAGCCCTTTGACAAATAGGTTTTTGCACCAACATCTCCTGGCTTTTCTGTGGCTAGTCAGAAGGTTTTCCTTTGCCTGACTCACATATTGCGCCATCAACCTCCTGAGGCCAATAACAAAGTCCACCACATCATTCTGTTCCTTCCCACCCTGCTCTAAGGTAACATACATAGGAAAAGGTGAACACAAGCTTGGGAATTCACCTTAGCACCATGTCCACAGATCAGATGAAGGGTTTGTGTATTGACAGAGGGTGTAGGATTCCCATGAGTAGGGAAAGACAGGCCCTTGCTAATTTTATTAGGGACCAGTTTAAGATAGCAGGTGAAAGCGATGAGGCTGTAGCTGACACTGGGGAGGGAACCATGATACGTTTTAATAAAATTAAGTATGTGCATCATCCAGCTAAATTGTGCTAATAAAAACGCTGTTCACAATTATCTTCTTGCAACATGTGAGGATGGTAAAACTGAAGTTATACGCTTGTATGAAATTGATTCATTAGAAGGAGTTTATTTAGTGTACAATTGCACATTTGCACTGTGTAGTAAGCATAACCTCGTTTTAATTATTTCTACCATAAAGTGTACATTTTGGAAAGTTGTGTGGTCAGAGCTTGTTTGTGTCTTCAATACCTATCTTCAAGGACTACTTACACTCTTTCTCAGGAGATGATCCTGGCTTCTGCTCATTTATTTTCACTGAGTAACAGTATAATCACATGTCTTTGTTTTCATTATCTTGTATTGAGAAAAGACTGTGTACAATATATCTAGTGTATGGATTTTAGCATTTTATGCACCAACTGATGTAAGGCGGGAACCCTTATCCGTCATTAATGCAATTGCTGTGCACTGTTTTGCATGCATGGTGGCTGTTTTTGCATCAAACATGTTAGACATTTTAGGCTTTTCTCAAGAGTTGTGTTTTATATCACAGTCTACAGGCAAACCATTTATTGTTAGATGAGACACATTCTCATTCTAAATGTTGGATTCTGGTGTGCTGTTTTGAGTTCCTCAAAAGTGTGATAGGAGAGACACTACATAGTTACTGTAGAACTCATGTGCGATACTTGGCCATATGAGTGGGCTGGGAGAGGCCATAGGCTGCATGCTTTGATCTAACAGTGGTGTTGATGACTAAGCTGCTTCATATAAGTAAGTGGGTGTTAGAAGTATTGTTTATATTGTATATTATATTTTTATAACTTCCTGGGTAAGGAACAGCAATTGAGCTCAGTAAATACACAAGAACAGATGATTTGATAATGAGTATGCCTAGGATGGCCGATTCACAAGGTTGTACATATATAGGCTAGCAATTTGCTGAGTGTATTAGATTTATGGTATGAATTAAGTTCATAGACTGTTTGTCCACTGCGGGGTGAATATGTACTTAAGGACTGACTGGATATCCAGACACTGCTGTAAATTTAGGAATTTATCAGTTATGGTAATTGGTGCCTGTGTGTGTGTGTGAATGCAAAATGGTGACCTCTACAGAGGGGCTTATCTGCTTTCAGTGAGAGAGGATGTAGCTCAGCCCTCACTACAGGAATGTGTGAAAATTCATTTTAGAGTTTGAGAACTACAGCATGCACCTTGTTGAGTGAGCAAAAGAGGAGATCCAAGATTGGAGGACTGGGAGGAAGTTAACAAAGGAGAGCAGGTTCATGTTGAAGTGGGTGAAGTAGTGGGTCTCTCTACTTTATGCCTGTGGAGTGTGCTGTGATTTGCTGACTGCATTTCTATGAATGTATGACAGCATTGATCAATTTGCAGTTACTGAGTAGGTGCTTTGTGAGTAGAGCTGAGTGACACTTGTGGTATCTTTCCATGGACAGCTTGGTGAAGCTTCTGCCCTGACATGCTTGGCATAAGTGGCAAGGACCTGTCATCATCTCTGAAAGGTGGATCAACCTGGTTGTCCAGGATTCCACTCATGAAAGGAGTGTCCAGACCCTCTCTGGGACAAAAGGGACAAAAGAACTGAGTGACAGGCATAAAGGCTGGGCACAGCACGGGCAGGAAGACTACCTGAGCACATGTATGCCCTGGAATTCAGGAGGTGAGTAGGAGGAGAGGAAAAAGAGGACTTGAATATGCAAGTTTTTGGTGTACATGAATTGGGTGATGAGCAGTGATTCACCATTAAGGTCTACCAAAAACGTGAACAGGTATTGCGATCTGAAAGGAGCACACTTTTAGTGGGTTCCTTCCCACAAAGACTTGGGCACGTAGTAATTGATGTACATCTCTGCGCTCCTCAACAAGAGAGCAGTGGCAGAACCCGACACCTTAGGTGGACCCAAGAGGGGCATTAACGTACCATATCCCACACAAACTTCCATGAAAAGTTGTATCACAATTCACTGCTTAGTTCCCAAATTAGATTTAGGATGCTTCTGGGACAGACCACGTCTTAGGCAGGTTTGTGGTGCCCTGCTGGAGATAGAGTGAAGGAAGAGCAATTACCTCACCATTGTGAGCTAAACTCTATCAAGTCAGGGAAGAGTGTTTGTGGTTTTGTAACCTGTGATAATGTAAATAGTTGGTTTTCTGGAAATCTATTGTTGAATTATTTGCTATTCTGCTGTGATACGACAGGGAATACAGTAAATAAGTAACTTATCATGGAACATATCTATTTTATGTATGTTGATACACACACAGAGTGGGTTTACTGAGAATGAATATAAAAATGGAGGCACTTGAAGTAACATAGTATGTATATAGTGTTCACAATACCTAGACCAGATACCATACCCACTTCCTAACAGGCAGCGCCATACCCACACAGAAGTGCCATGTTTCTAGTAACATAGTGGTTGCAAAATGGGCTATGTCTAAATAAATTTAACTTTGAAATTGCTTCAGATCACATGAGGAACCATTACAGGATTCTTTTCACATTTGTAGATTGGGCTGTAAGATATAACCTGCCAAGCATCTTCTCACAAGTCCTGAATGAATGAAAGAAGGTCATTTCATAAGCATTTGCCAGAAAGTGGATTATTCATTTGTGAGAGGGGTTGGTCACAACATTTTTTGATTGGCTCTTTGTTTACTCCTTTGGTAGTTATGACACGAACAGCAGCCAATTCTACAAATATATGTGTGCTAAGTTCAAACATTGCCAAGCAAAATTAAAGTTAGGAACAACCCAAGATAAAATCTCAAACAATTTAGAAAAACCAAGAACATTTTAATAAACAAAAAGAAAGGAAAATAGTTAAAATAAGATAAGGAGAACAGGACTTTAAAGTGTTATGGGAAAAAGCACCAGGAAGACACAGATCGCTTATTGAAAGTCACTGTTTGACGGCGACTGGGTTGTAAGCAACATTTTAGGCTGACTGCAAAGTCGAACAGGTCACACTGGTCAAACTTTTTTCCCTTGTGATTGTGATACATGTTTTGTTCTGGACATATTTCAACAGATGAACAAAAGATGCAGAAGTAGAAATTGGTTCTTCACAGACAGGTTTGATGTTATTGCCTTTTTGCTGAAACAAACCTTCAGTTTTCATGCCAAAAGCAGCAAGTTGGACACATCAGGATTTTGTAGCCATGAAGGGTGCTTTAGCATTGGAGTTACTTTGCTGCCTTGCCACGATCCCGAGATTTATCTTTTGATGTAGTCTCTTATTTTGGTTCTCAAAGTACTCGAGGAGAGCAAGTATTTGGGCTGCTCCCTGAGGTTGATACCTTCACCATGAGGTACTGCTTGTCTTTTTGATAAAAAGCTTCTTGTGGGATAAACCTAGATGTCTTGCCAACAGAAGAAGCACCCTTCCTGAGGTAACCTCAGCACTTTGTCCCAATTCTCCAGAGGACTAAGTCCCAGACATTTCTCTATGCTTGGAAAGTCACTCCTGGTATCTCCTACAGACCCTAGGTCCTCAGGACCAGGTTTCCAGAGACCAGGTATCTCTCCAGCCAGGGAAGTCTAAACTTTCCATGTCCACTGGTCTGCTTGGCCTAATTCAGAACAGGGAGCCCTTCTGCCTTTTCCACTGGAACAGCAAAAGGAGGCGAGGAACTTCCTAGAGACCAGTTCCAGTCTCTGCTTGCCAGCAGGAGTCATTTAATCTTCTTTCACCACGCAGTCAGTCAGATCTTCTCTGTTCTCTATTCTTGATGTCTCCCAAGTCCAGCGATGTTCAGAGAAGGTGGTGGGGAGGTACCAGTTTTATCTGTGTACGAGCCAGTGCAAATTCTATACTTCGGACGCTGGTAACCTTTCTCTGCAAATCCACCTGCTTTAGTAGTTTGGTCTCTAGTTGGCAGAGGTATGCACCCTGTCCAAATAGGTACCAGAATCCTAATCAGGTTAAGTCATAACACCCTGTGCTCACCCTCTGGTGGCTTGGAACAGAGCAGGCAAGCTTAACCTAGAAGGCAATGTGTAAAGTATTTTGCAATAACTCATACAGTAACACAATGAAAACACCACAAAAAAACCTCCATACCAGGTTAGAATAATAGATTATGATTTTATAAATAAGACTAGAACAACCAACATCCACTGAGTAGAAGTTGAGATATTATTTTCCAAAGAATAAATGCAAAATGGCACTTAGAATCAAATAGCACTCTTAGGAATTACTTTAGGCAGTGTGGACCGAGGTAAAGTCAAAGTTCGGACTGACTGCAATGGATCGCAGGCTGGCTACAGGACCCACGCAGGCCCTGGGGAAGAAAGTGGTGCCATTCTGTCCCACACAGTGATGGTGATGCGTCAGTTCTGAAGACAAGTGCAGGAGCCGAGATGCGTTGGTTCCGAAGTGCAATGCATTGGGTTTCTACACAAAGTCTAGGGATGGGTCTGTTTTCATAGACTGCTGCGGCTGCAAAGCATGGTTCAGATGTGTTGGGCTCTCAAGACAATGGGTTGGTTCTGAGAGTGATTTGCTGATTCTGCTCCAGCAACCGGGTCCATGCACCGGTTCTGCTGCAAGCAGACAGGAGGTGCGTCAATTTCTGTGACACAAGTATTTGGGTCAACTTTCAGTGAAACAGTAGCAGGGGTAGAAAATTTGATATCCCTGAGTCTCAAGCAACAGAAGGCAAGCCAGCAAGACCTTGTAGATCACTTGTGGTGCAAGGCAGAGTCCAATTCTCCCTCAGCAGGCTCAGACAGCAGCAGGGCAGTACAGCAGAAAAACAGTCTTTCCAGGACAGCAGTCCAGCATAGTACCAGTCATTGTTGCAGGACAGCAGTTCTTCTGACAGAGTCCAGTTGTAGGTCCAGAAGTGTCTGATTTGGTGAGGTCAGAGGCCTAGTACCTATACCCAGTTGTGCTTTTGAAGTGGGGGGGACTTCAAAGAAGGATCTTTGAAGTGCACAGAGGCTCTTTTATCAGAATGCAGATGAAAGCAGATGAGTACTCAGACACACCTAATCTTCCTGTGTTTGTGGCTGTCTAGAGGGAATGCACAAAGTGTAGTTGTCACCCACCCCAGACGTGTGTAGGAAACAAGCTTAAGGTAGTCAGATCTGTAAGAGCAGAGAAATAATACTTTCTAAAACTGGCATTTGTAAAATCGTAATGTTAAAGCAATCTTTACCAGTCAAAAGGATTTATCATTACCATCCAAATATATGGAATATGACGAAGCTTCTCCTTTCTGATCAGAAATTGCAGCTTAAACGTGTATTAAGGAATTCCCAGTGTTGGCTTATGTGAGGAGTAGGCCTCACAATAGTGAAAAATGAATTTGGGAGTTTTTCACCACCCGGACAGGTAAATCTTACAAGTACCTTTACTACCTTTTAGTTACATAGCACCCTGCTCTATGGGCTACCCAGGACCTCCCTTAGGGGTGATTTGTATGTAATAGAAGGGGAGTTTAAGGCTTGGCAAGGGTTTTAAATGTCAAGTCGACGTGGCAGTTTACTGCACACACAGGCCCTGCAATGGCAGGCTTGAAACATGGTTAAGGGCCTAACTAAGTGGGTGGCACTATCAGTGCTGCAGGCCCACTAGTAGCACTTAATTTATAGGCCCTTGCCACATGTAGTGCATTTTGCTAAGGACTTCATAGTAAATTAAATCTGCCAGTTGGGCGTGAGCCAGTATTACAATTTTAAGGGGAGGAAACACAATCACCTTAGCACTGGTCAGCAATAGTAAAGTCCTAAAACTAGCAAAAAATGAGGTCAGAAAAATGGAGGGAGGCAGGGAAAAAGTTGGGAGAAGACCACTCTAAGGCTGTCAGGTCTAACAAGTAGTATTTCTTTTTTCAATTTACTGCATGCTTTCCTAGAAACATTTACTAATGATGGAAAACCCTCCCATAATATAATCTGGAAAATAAATCCTTTCCATAATGTAATCTGAGGGAGGTGACAGCTATCTTGTGATAAGAGGGAAGAAGATAGTGGATGATCCTACTGAGAACTTTAAGACAACAAAAGTAGTTCAAGGTGGCTTTATTTATATGCAGGGCGAGGAAAGGACTTCTGTTGGACCATTGTGGCAGTTGTTAGAAGGGGGCCTATAGGACTACACTACTATCAGGACAAGAGGTGGGCCCTCTACAACTAGCTTTTTGGTTTTCTTAGAATTCAGCTTGAGAGAGATTCTTCACATCCACAAAGTTACTACAGAAAGACAATTTTGAAAACAAGACTGAGAAAGTGCAAGTCTGCTATCAAGTCTAATAATGATTTATTTATCATTTGCATAAAACAGAAAAAAGTCCAAAGAAGGGGGTAATCTAATCCGGGGGACAATTTAGATACTAAAAAAAGTAGGTCTCAAAAAGGTCCCTAGACCTGTGGATAGCTTTTATACAGAGTCTCTCCTTGAGTCTCCTACACCATAGTGAACCAACACAAAGAAAAAACAGAGACAGAGGTAGCAACAGAAGAGGTGAATTTCAGTAGAATTGAGTTCATTTGGTGACAGTTTACTAGCAGATTTTGATAGGTGAGACTCAGAAAGACAAGGGGAGAATTGACAGGGGAAGGAACTGAACTCAGAGGAGAGATTAGGCACCTGAAGTCATTGAAGAGGTTAGGCATCTGAGGTCACTGAAGAGGTTAGGCAGGGAAGACTATCCTGGAAACAAAAACAGTAAAGCAAGAACAGAGGAGGCCCACAACAGAATGCAGCATACAAGTGAGCTTCTGGTCATTGTATTGTAGCTGTAAAGTGGTCAGAAAAGGCCAGCCTTATATTCCTTTTGGCTTGAGTCTTTTCACTTTTTGCACTGGAAAGGAGGTAAGAGAATGGTTCTGTATTCCAGGAGAATTGAATATCCGTGTGTTAAGACCACCAAATACTCCCAGAAGCATGGAGATGGCATGCTGGAGTTGCAGTCAGCATGACCCATGTGGGTGGCAGCTTCCACTTCTTCTTCCAGTGGGTCCCTACATGACTGCGAGTGGTGGCTTGCACAACTCACTTCATATCCTAGCCCTACTAATGTTGTATTTACTGTGAAGCAGCCACATGCCTGTCCCAGAGAATGCCCCATTGTACAGAAAATTGGCAAATCAGGTGTGCCAACACAGGTTACAGAGATCATCAGAGTCTGGAAAAGGTAGTCACCATCATCAAGAGTATAGAACATCAGCAAAAGTGATAACATCTTGTGGAGGCCGGAACAACCAGCAACAAAAGTATGTGTATTATGCAAGGTTGAAGATAAAAAAGCAATGGTACAAGATGGAGCAAAGACAGCTCTACCGACAAGCACATTTATATGACCTGTCATGGTGCCAAAACCATGATGCAAAATGGAAGTGCCCAGTAGTGGGAAAAGGGTGCAGAAAATGTAAGGAAAGGGTACTTTTCCTAAGTCTGCAAATATGTGACTACAAAGAGAGTATATGCAGTTGAGGAACATAAGATAGTAAAAGACAGAAGAATAGATTAAGGACCTGCTGCCGATGGTGGCCACATTGGGTTTGGAGTATGGTGATAAAATGTAACATGTGTGTGCGGTGAAACTAAACAAAGTTTTGTGTTCTTCCTAGTTGATACATGGTCAAGACTTACTATAATGAGAAGGAAACTTAGTGCATTCATACAGTACAAGGAAGAATTGATGTATGACAAAACAGCCCCTGAGGTGTGATGGGGTCAAAGATAAATTCAAACCAATTCTTCATAACCAAGTTTAAATTAAAATTTCATGAGAGGGTTGCTACACCAATAGTATATGTGATGGTCAAGGTGCAGCTGAACCATTCTAAAAAACTATACATTTTGGTATTGTGGTTGATGATTTTGGTCAATGCTCTGCAAGTACATGGAGAAGCAATTTGTGGAACTAAATAGTGTTAGTAGAAGGAGTTCAACCTGTGGAGTAAAAAATAAGAAATATCACTTTATCTTCTCAAAAAGAAATGAAGAACATTTTGAATGAATAGTCTAAGGCAGGGGTTAAAAAGTCAATGAAAGCTACACAATTGCAATCCCTTGTCATTATAACAAGAATGAAAAGAGGGAGACCTAAGGCTCTGTACTGACTTAGGCCATATGCATCACAGCATGCCTACAGACTTCCAATTTTTGCCTTTAATCTAAGAGATGGCCATGTCCCTAATAGACAAGAGTGTTCTTCGCCTTTTACTTCATTGGTGCATACCGTAGGGCCAAGTTGCACCAAGACTACAGGAAACTGACTGCATTTATAATCCTTACTGGAGGGAACATATTGATTTTGCAGTAGCCATTTTGGCTTGTGCTTGACATCTGCTGTTTTTCATCAGATGATGAAAAATGTCTTCAAGTCATGAAAAGTAGTCATTCCTTTCAAGACGATTTGTTAATTTTTGCCTCTCGCAGAGAACAAATCAATATCATTTTATGGAAAGCCTTGCACATAATTTATGGTAGTAGCTCAACATTATTAAATCAAATGTTAAATCCATTTAACCTCAAGTTGAATATCTGACTTGTGACTGAGACTGATCTGTACATTTTAAATTGTCTGTTTTGTCTGCTTTTGTAGAGTCACTACCCTGCACCTACAAGGAAAAGTACTTGTTGTTATTTTACATCAGTGAGTGAAAAGATTGCTCTTATAGCAAAACTGAGAAAAAAGTGGTGGACTTTGTTTAGGAGGCTATATATGACAATAGTGTGTAAAAATAAAAGAGAATTCTGCAGTGCACTCCTTCCTCAGGGTCTTTTCATGAAACCTTAAAATCACTGGCCACCAGGAATGCTAGTCATGTAGAACCTGGGAGCATCCTGAACCAGACAACTGAAAAACAGGAATGCACTTTTGCTTTTACATCAGGTGAGCACAAAGGGACCAAGGTCAAATATTTGAGGAATGAGGCCCTCATTACGACTTTGGTGGTTTTTGGGCAAAACCTTCATGAGAAATGCTGCCACCATTCTGCCAGTGGTGGCGGAACAGCGATCACTGTACTACTAGTCACAAAGAACAAACCGCCCAAATACAGCCACCAACACCAACAGGCCGTCCGATGGTGAAATGGTGACTGACACTCCGACCCCGTTTCGACTGCCCTATTACGAGTCAGCTTTCATCACAGTGGCACATGCACGGCGGTAAACCAACAGTGGTCTGCACCACTGCGGAACAAAAAGGCACTGCCAATAGTAGCCAACACCACATTGGACAGTTTGATTACCCCACACCTGAAACACATACACAGACCACACACATCTGTTCACAGTACCACACCCACAATCTCTTGCGACTACCACGGCCAGTCATAGAGACATGAGCCACAAAGCACACCCCATATACTACAAAACCTGCACATTGCACACTTTACACCCCCACAACATGTCACGCCAGAAGCATCCACTCTTCACAGACAATGAGTTGCGGGTCATGGTGGACGAGATCATCAGAGTAGAGCCACAACTGATGGGAGTCCAGGTCCAGCCAACATTATTGTCCAAGAAAATGGAGTTATGGCAGAGGATCGTTGACAGGGTCAATTCAGTCGGCACCTATCCACACACAAGGGAGGATATCAGGAAGAGGTAGAATGACCTCAGGGAGAAGGCCCATTCCATGGCTTCCAGGCACCAGATCACCCTCAACAAAATTGGCAGTGGGCCCCCGCCTCCTCCCTTTGACTTAACATCCTGGGAGAAGAAGGTCTTGGACATTATGCATCCTGAGGGCCTCACTGGTATCATCAGAGGTCTCAACACTGGTATGTCAGCAATACTCCCCAGGCACCAACCACTCCTACCCACCATGCCTACCCACCACTCGCCTACCCACCCCATCCAACACTACTGCAACCCTACAATCACCCCAACCCCTCTCCTGCATGCAACACCACCCTTCTCTCACCATCCCCACACACTCCCCCAATGCACAGATAACAATCACAATGGGAAGAACCACAACTCCCACAATGCATCACACCCCACAAAGCCAAAATTCACTGTACCACTTCACAGTGGAACACCTACATGGACAACCATATCACAGCCCACACCTACTGGTTGCTACAACTGCCTCCCTTCACATGGCAATGACAGCAGTGCCAACCACCACAACCCACCATGACACATAGATCCCATGGCACAATCCCCATACCCAAATCAATGTCTGCCGTGCTTCAGCTGTCATTGTCATCACTTGGAAGCAAATCGAGCCCCTGCATGTACCACACCATGAAAATGACAACTACACATCCACATGTCAACTGTCCCTCATTCCATCCACAGGTAACCCTGCCACTACCGCCCATCAGAGGATGCCACGGTCAGACAGCCCTCTCCGGGATGAAGGCCCCAGTGGATGTCTGGATGGGGACGAGTTGCCTGGGCCATGTGGCACAACTGGTCAGTCCACTCCCAGCAGCCCCACCCTGGACACACAGAACTCATCCTCTCATGTGAGTACAACACTTCAGCCAGCCCCTCAAAACCTGTGCTGCAGGGACCTTACAATCAAAAGTGTGCCTCACAGTACAGGGGCCAGAGTCAAGGGCACACACACTACACAATGAAGGGCCTGGTGCTACTGGGAGTGAGCACACTGTGCCAGGGGCACAGTCACAGGGGGCTAGGGGCAGTGGGCGGGGATCAGTGGTCCAAGGGATGGGCCAGCCACAACAACTGACTGCCCAGGAGGCCCTAACCCAAATCCTGGGTGCATACTATCAAACCCAGGACACCGTGGCCCAGATCCTCACCACTGTGAAGGAGACCCAGAGGCTGCAGATTCAATACCACATGAACAGACACGGTACGCAAGGAAAGACACAAGCACCACAAACGCCACAACTGCCATGCACACAAACCATACTCAAGTACAGACATGCCAACATCCACTCCCTTCACTGAGTCCCCCACCACCTACCCCTAGACAGTCACAACACCACTCACTCCTACAGTCAACACCTCATCAGTCCCAGATCCTGCCACATGTGCCCTCACTGCCACCGTCACCACAATATCAGACCCCATAGATCACATGTGCACACACCATGACTATCAACACCCTCACATGCAGCACATCCACCCTATCTGCAGACACCACCCCAACATTCACTCACACATCCCCCTGCCATCTCTCTGCACCTCCTCCCCCTCACCTCAGTAGACCTAAACGCCCACACTCACCCACCCAACAGTCACCCAGCACACACATGGCATCCACCCACACACCTGCACCCAAGGCAGCTCCATGTACACACCTCACAACCATACTCTTTTCCTCCCCTCCCAAACGTCCATCCCATGACCTACCTTGTGCCCCTAAGAAAAGTTTTCTGACAGAATTTGCCCTGTTCTACACCACTGTCCCAGTCCTTGTTCCTCCCAAGCGCCCTGCAGCGCTTCCCAGACCCCTACCTTCCATCTCCCAGGCCTCCCCTGGTCATCGCCATGCCCCTCCCCCGCCTAAGACTTCTACCCCCACCAAGTCCACAGTACCCCTCACAAACCCAAGGCCAAGCCCAGTCCCTCCAAGGCCAAGCCCAAACCCCACCTAAACCAACACCTTCCAGGGGCAAGCCTAAGGAGCACCCCACAAGCCCAGACCAAAGTACTACCCCCTCCCAGCCCAAACCCTCCACCACCCCTTTCACCCCTGAGGTGCCTGCATGCCCCATTCATGCCCCTGCCCTGTGGAGGCCAGCACTTTACAGTCAGGAGTCAAGTTGCGGCTTGCTACAGTGCCCCATGTGCTCGGGGAACTGCAGAACCTCTGGACTGGACCTTGGGCCCCTTTGTATATAGTTGGGTCTTCATATTTATTTTATTTTTAATATATCTACACCACTGCACCGGTGGTGTTGATGGTAACAACCTTGTTCTGGCTTTCGTTCAACGTGTATGTGTGGTGAATGTGCAATTTTGCATGTGTGTGTGTTGTATGTGACTACTAATGTCCTTCCCTCAAGTGTGTGCTAGGCTGGTATACTACTAGTATATACTACACAGTGTCTTGGTCGGCCTCGCTGGTCCTAGAGGGCAATGGCCAGCAGGAGCATTGGGAAAACTTGCAATTCACATGACATAGCGCCTACGGACATGCCTGTGTTCCTGAAGATGAGTGTTCCCTTTTATGGTGGTCCTTTCTGCCATGCTTTTCGTGGTGGTGAGACCGCCCTGGAAATGCTGGTGGTGTGCAGCCAGGTAATACAGTTGTTGGAAACTGCCTGACCGCTGGCCTGGAGATGCGTGCTGCCAGCTGCGGCGGTCTGTCCACACTGGTGGTTCAGACGGAAACCTGGCTGTGTTCTGCAGTTGCTTTCCTCCTACTCGTAATACGGCAGTCTTCACCACCGGGCCCGTGACGGTGCGACCGCCATCTCCACCACTGCGGTCCACAGACCACCATTCTCATAATGAGGGTCTGAGTGTGAACTGATGGCATGTGTAGGAGCACTCAATAAGTTTTTGTTTTTCATACCTTTACTAATTTGTACCTAGGGAAGTAGGAGTTGGGCTGTCAGAGGGAACGTGATTTAGAGTGTAAAATAATTAAAGAAATGTCAGTGGAAAAAATATGGTTCTCAGAGCGGATGTGCAAGTAACTCTACATATTTTTAAAAATTAAGATTGGTCTGGTAAACAAAGGGTACGTAGAAATGAAGGGTAACCATGAAAATACCTTAGTTGGCATATTGATATTGGTGGACTTCTCTAGACCTTGATGTTGAGCTGTAGGGGGCTATTCATAAAGATAAATGTACATGTTTATTAAATATACACATTCACGCTTACATTTTATAGTATCTATACTAATTTTGACAATTCACCATTTCTAGGTTTAAAGTTGCCACAAAGTGTTATATGTCTTTGCCCTGTATGGAATGGAGTCTGAAAAATCATCAAATATGATTGTAAAGTTACACTAGCATTTTACATCCTGCATACTTAGCAGAGACCTATGCAACCAGGGCGATGATCTGTGCAAGGTAAAGGATAGGGAAATTTCTAAAAGTTCACTCAAGTTTTAGAAAAACATTGTTATGGTGAGTATTCATGTAAACTAATATGTATATTTATTTTAAATTCAGAATAAAATGAAAAAAATACCTTAGCACTGTTTACAGCTTTATTAAAACCATTCAATTCTAAATTAAAATGTTTTCATTTATTTATTATTAGGGTTTTATGGGATTTTTTTTATAACAATTCCATCTGTATTTAGCCATATTTAGTTTTGGCCATCACATCAGGATTTACCTATGTTTATTTGAGTTTTGTAAAATAAAGAAGCTGTAATGTATATTTCTACATTTGTTTAACCATACTTTGATGGCTTTCTTGTTTCAGAACTTTCCAAGGCCAAATATAATAGCAAAAATACACCCACGTGAAAATATTATCATTATACCACAGACAAATGTTGCGATATGGAATTATGTAAGGAATTGTAATCCTGTTTTAAACTACTTATGTTGTAACTCTCTGCAACTATTGGCCTGGAATTCATGGATGACATCACGGAGTCACTCAACAAAGGCACATTGTCTGAATTTTTTGCTTTTAAAATTAAATACAAACAGAAAACTCACTGTTTTCTGTCTGTATTTATCTGTAAAGGTAAAAAAACAGACAACTGGGAGCCTTGTTTATTTTATAGTAAAAATACTAAACAGTATGTATGGAATTAATCATTTTTTACTTTTATATTTCATTTATCTCTAAATTGAAAAATATTAAAATATTTAATTATAACATATGTATATTTTATTTCTATTTAATTGTTAATATTAAATTCAGTTTGCATATATTTTTTAAAAACTCGAAATATTTTTTTACATTATGCATGGAGTTTGATCTGAAATCCCTTAATTTTCTACGGGAAGATGTTGCAGTGCCTGTGGTTGCCCAAGCGTGATACTGGACATACTCCATGACTGGGCTGGAGTACATTTACTACTGTTTTGGGTCCTCTTTGGCTGTTGGAACTACAGTATAGAAGTGTAGTTTGTGAAAAGCAATGCTCTTACTTTTTTGTAGGTGAATGCTTGTCCGTCCAGTACTCTTCCCTTAACCCTTCCTCACTCCTCCCTAAATACTTCCCAGTTAGTGGTACGTATTCCCCATGTTACTCCCTGTTTCTCCCACATTTACTACTAAAACATGTGTTTGCAGGTTTGCCTAGTTGGGTTTTAGATCTCTGCAAGGAAAACATACTACAAAATGTAGTTTGTAAATAGGCCCCTTAAAGTTACCCACTTACACCCATTACTCTAATGGAAGACCATGGCAAAAATTGGATTGAGCATGTTGCTACTAATATGCAGTTCAACCTAATCCATAATAATATGAGGAACTGAAATTTGTAGGGGAAAACTCACAACTAAATAGGTCATTGAGTTTTTTTAGGTGGGGTTTTATTAGTGGTGAATTTCGCATCCAACATGTCAGTGACAATGAAGTGCAGTTTTGTCCATTTGTCTTCACAGTTTCCTGAAGAAAGGGGGATAGCACATAATATGAATGCATTATATCACCCACAGAGCAATGGTCAAATGGGGGGCCCCAGTAGATTATCCCCAAAAAATAATTTATTGGTGGAAACAGGTGGTGTTCCTATGAAGGAAAGTTTGTGAGTCAAATTGTAGCTGTATTCCATGATGCTTCAGAACGCCACTAAAAGAACCCCTTTTGAGTTGGTAAGAGAAAGATTGTCCATAGCACTTAAGGTGGTTGGATTTAGATCTGGGTCCATGTATGCATTTGGAGAGGCCTAAAGACTGAGGATATTTGCCTGGTTATGAGTGAGGTAGTCTTCTCCCAGGCCACAGCCTGGAAGGTGCAGAGTGGTAGGGCACTTGATGTGTAGTTGCATCTCATGCAGCTGTGGCAGAGTGTGTGTCTAGATAATAAGATGGTGGCACCCAATAAAGATCTGGTTGCTATTGGCCCATGAGATTTGCTGGCACCAGAGAGGTGGTTTCCTAGGGGCAGCTGAGTTGCACTGAGGACTCCCCCTCTGTGGCACTCCGTGTAGGAAAGTACCATCTTGCCTGGCATGTTACCCCCAATTTTTACTTGTGTGTCAGTTTGTTTTTGCCTGTCTCATTGGGACCCTGCTAGCCAGGACCCCAGTGCTCATAGTTGTGGGCTGAGTGTGTTCCCTGTGTGGTGCCTAACGGTGTCACTGAGGCTCTGCTAACCAGAACCTCAGTGCTTATGCTCTCTCTGTCTTTAAAATTGTCACTGCAGGCTAGTGACCATTTTTACCAATTCTGATTGGCACACCGGTACACCCTTATAATTCCCTAATATATGTCACCTAGGTACCCAAGGTATTGGGCTCCCAGGAGATCCCTATGGGCTGCAGCATTTCTTTTGTAACCCATGTTACACAGGACTGCCACTGCAGCCTGAGTGAAATAACGTCCACGTTATTTCACAGCCATTTTACACTGCACTTAAGTAACTTATAAGACACCTATATGTCTAACCCTCACTTAGTGAAGGTTAGGTGCAAAGTTACTAAGTTACTAAGTGTGAGGGCACCCTGGCACTAGCCAAGGTGCCCCCACATAGTTCAGGGCAATTTCCCCAGAATATGTGAGTGCGGGGACACTATTACACGTGTGCACTACATATAGGTCATTACCTATATGTAGCTTCACAATGGTAACTCCGAATATGGCCATGTAACATGTCTAAGATCATGGAATTGTCCCCCCATGCCAAATCTGGTATTGGAGTGCCAATCCCATGTATCCCCAGGGCTCCAGAATGGACCCTGGGTATTGCCAAACCAGCTCACTGGGGTTTTCACTGCAGCTACCGCTGCTGCCAACCCACAGACAGGCTTCTGCCCTCCTGGAGTCTGGGCAGCCCAGTCCCAGGAAGGCAGAACAAAGAATGTCCTCTGATAGAGGGTGTTACACCCTCTCCCTTTGGAAATAGGTGTCAAGGGCTGAGGAGGAGTAGCCTCCCCCAGCCTCTGGAAATGCTTTGAAGGGCACAGATGGTGCCCTCCTTGCATAAGCCAGTCTACACCGGTTCAGGGATCCCCCAGCCCCTGTTCTGGCGCGAAACTGGACAAAGGAAAGGGGAGTGACCACTTCCCTGTCAATTGTCACCCCAGGGGTAGCGCCCAGAGTTCCTCCAGTGTGTCCCAGACCTCTGCCATCTTGAATGCAGAGGTATAGGGGCACAATGGAGGCCTCTGAGTGGCCAGTGCCAGCAGGTGACGTCAGAGTCCCCTCCTGATAGGTTCCTTACCTGACTGGGTGGCCGATCCTCCTCTGAGGGCTATTTAGGGTCTCTCTTGTGGGCTTCTCTTCAGATAACGAATGGAAGAGCTCACCAGAGTTTCTCTGCATCTCCCTCTTCGACTTCTGTGAAGGATCGACCGCTGACTGCTCCAGGACGCCTGCAAAACCGCAACAAAGTAGCAAAAAGACTACCAGCAACATTGTAGCACCAAACCCTGCCAGCTTTCGTGACTGTTTCCTGGTGGTGCATGCTCTGAGGGCTGTCTGCCTTCACCCTGCACTGGAAGCCAAGAAGAAATCTCCAGTGGGTCGACGGAATCTTCCCCCTGCTACCACAGGCACCAAACTTCTGCTTCACCAGTCTTCTGGGTCCCCTCTCATCTTGACGAGCGTGGTCCCTGGAACTAGATCCAAGTGACCCCGACAATCCAGTGGTCCTTCTGTCCAAATTTGGTGAAGGTAAGTCCTTGCCTCCTCACGCCAGACAGTAATCCTGTGTACTTCATGACCTTCAGCTGCTAAGGCTTCTGTGCACTTTTGCAAGGAATCCTTTGTGCACAGCACAGCCCAGGTCCCTAGCACTCTGTCCTGCATTGCTCAACTCGCTGAGTTGACCACCGGCTTCGTGGGACCCTCCTTTGTAGTGTTTAGATGACCGCCGTGCTCAGTTTTCTTGAACCCGTGTTCAAGTACGTCTGCAGGTGCTGTCTGCTTCTGTGTGGGCTCTCTGTGTTGCTGAGCACACCCTCGCTCTCCTCCTCCAAGGGGCGACCTCCTGGTCCTTCCTGGGCCCGGGCATCACCCATTTTCTTTAACTGCGACCCTTGCAGCTAGCAAGGCTTGTTTGCGGTCTTTGGGCATGGAAACAACTCTGCATCCTCCAGCATGCCGTGGGGCATCTTCTGTGCAAAGGAGAAGTTCCTGGCATCTTCTGTTGTTGCAGAATCTTCAGCTTTTTCCACACAGAGGCAGCGATTTTGCACCTTCATCTGGGGTTTAGTGGGCTCCTGCCTCCCCGGACACTTTTGTGACTCTTGGACTTGTTCCCCTTCCTTTGCAGGTCCTCAGGTACAGGAATACGTCTTCAGTGCTTTGCAGTCTGTTGTGATCTTGGACACCCTTAGTGTTTTCTTACACTCCCAGCGACCCTCTACACACTACACTAGCCCTGGGGTCCCTAAGTGGTTCGCATTCCACTTTCTTAGTATATGGTTTGTGTTGTCCCTTGGCCTATTGCATCCTATTGTATGCTGCAGTGTTTGCACTACTTTTCTAACTGTTTACTTACCTGATTTTAGTGTTTGTGTACATTTGGTGTATTTTACTTACCTCCTAAGGGAGTATATCCTCTGAGATATTTTTGGTACATTGTCACTAAAATAAAGTACCTTTCTTTTTAGTAACTCTGAGTATTGTGATTCTTATGATATAGTGCTATATGATATAAGTGGTACAGTAGGACTTTTGCATGTCTCCTAGTTCAGCCTAAGCTGCTCTGCTATAGCTACCTCTATCAGCCTAAACTGCTAGAACACTACTAATCTGCTAATAAGGGATAACTGGACCTTGCACAAGGTGTAAGTACCATCAGGTACCCACTATAAGCCAGGCCAGCCTCCTATGCTCCGATATAACATGAAGGCCTGCTTAGGGACTGAACAGAGCTGGGCAGGTGGCTGCCGGTTGTGGCAAGAGGTTGGCTGTCTCCCAACACCGCATACCTATTAAAATTGAGACATAGACTGGACCACCTGAAATGACGCTGCATACACCTGCGTGGATGGGTGAGATGAAAGGACAATCCCATACCGCAAGTTCAAAGCAGGCTAGTAAAAAGAGGAATATTGTGGTGGTCACACTATTGAAGCAAGGGGCTCCTTAGTGTGGAACTTGTTGCCGCAGGTCACAAAAGGCCTATAAAAGACATGCTCTGAGATTCCAGATGGGAAACGAAGGAAGTGGCTCAAAACACACTGGGCAAGCTAGCACAATCCTGTTCACTGCATGTGGTGTACAGTGTGCCACTTTTGGACATGTGTAAGGGTGTAAAATCAGTGCATGAGGGTAATCTACCTTTTTCAAGGATTTGGCACAAATGAGCATTGCTCTAAAACACTTTGAAAAGACACTTCATATGAAAAACTGGGCTCAGACTGTGTGGAGGCACATTGAAATAAGCTCTATATATCTGTGAAAGTGATTCACCCTAATCACAGGCACAGAATTGAGATGTAAATTGGTATTCGTAGATGATCCAAATTGCACCTTGGTAAAAAGATCTTGGCCTGATCAGAAAGGTAAACTTACACTCAAACTCTGAATTAATGGCATGTTTACAACTGTGGAGGCTCCACAAGTGGGGTGGAGTACTTTGCACATCAAAAATAGGCCTGTACTAGACAAACATAGTATAGCAATTCATTAAAGAAATGGCATTGAGATTTGAGGGGTGGATAGATGTGTCTCAGTGGAATGGGTGATAGGAAGAGGAACACATCAAGGCCACACAAAATGGGGGAAAAGGCGATTGATGACCTCACTGAATGAGTGAAATGTTGAGATGGGTGACAGATAACCAGATGCCAGGCCACTGAGAAACAGACACATGATCTGAATGATAAAAAAAAAGCATGAAAAGTTAAATTGAAGTGATTGAAGAGGAATGT
The DNA here is from genome assembly GCF_031143425.1 of Pleurodeles waltl. Classification (NCBI taxonomy): domain Eukaryota; kingdom Metazoa; phylum Chordata; class Amphibia; order Caudata; family Salamandridae; genus Pleurodeles; species Pleurodeles waltl. Next base: position 252,531,008 of record NC_090448.1, on the reverse strand, counting down.
TTTTCCTCTGTAGTCTAAATTGAGTGAGGAGAAATTAATGGCCATGGCTAGACTGTTTTCTTCATAAGTACCTTTAGGATTCCACTTCCCCACTCAACTTCCTTTTTTAATTCTCCTATTGCGCTGAGGGAATCAGATGATGCGTAACACCCTCAATATCCCTCCCAATGGACAAACTAAATTGCAAAGGCTATATCTGGGCATGATGCCAATGGTGGTGATTGGGGACCAGAAGGGACTCATAAGGAAGGATGGGTGATTTGCCCTCTCTTGACAAGCTCCTCCCTCTTCTGAAAGCATGCATGTATTGATACAGGATCCAGAAACTTCCTCATGAAACAAAGGTATGTGCATCTCCCCATCCTAGACAACATTCTTCAGGACCATTGATCTCAACTAGGCAGCCACAGAACCTTATGGTCCACTCGTACCCACCTCAGGATTCTTCCATACACCACTTACAAGCATCAACATACACATAGAAGCAAACAATGAGATTGGGAAGTCGTTGCTGTCTGATATGTACCTTATGACAATTTTTACCAGCTTTTCCCTGAGGATCAACTGAAGGTAGGGGAGGATAGCTCATCAATAAGAGCCAAGGATCATAAATACAACTGGACCAATATTAGGCACTTGCGAGAAGCAACAAATACTCATACTCACTAAACCAACTCCACCTACACCGATACTGATATGGGATCTATTTGAATTTAGATGCTTGAACCTTAATGTTGCTAATCTGGGATTTTTGTATCTCAAACGTCGGGTATAATCATCATACAAACCCTGCTATTGGTCATATGGACAATTTGCATTTTAATTACATAGACAGTGAAGAGCAATTGAGACTTCACAAGGAACAACAAGGGGAAGAGGGGTTGAAAGGATTTATTCACAAATTAGTTAATCCAGATCGTTAGATTATTATGCATTCAAATTTTAGTCATCGTGATTACAAATTTAAACAGTCTAGAAGTAGATATTTCACAATAATTTAAAACAGAAAATGGACAAGGATGAAAATAGAATACAAAATATGCATAATTTATTCATTCAGCCGTAGGCAAATAAGCTAAGGTGTCATCTTCAGGACATCACACAGAGGTTTCTAATGAGCGAATAAGAATGCTTCGGCATGAAGTCTTAGCACTCAGGTTGCGAAAATAAGTGGAATGTAGAAGGGTCTGTGTATGCTCTATCTAGTTAAAAGAACACACGCTATTAAACTTAAAATAAACACTAATTGCAACATTTTGGCTTGTTCTTGCTTTTCTGGACCAATCATTATTCTCCAAGCTCTGGGAGCATGTAAACTCCCGCATTTCTCAGACCATGTAAATAGTGCAAACCTCACTATCATTTGTCTAATGCATAACAAATGCTTATTGACCAGCTAACAGACGGCTTATGGAAAAATACAGCATCTACAGTGGGAAGAAAAAAGAAAACATCTCCTGCAAAACAACAGTGAAAACAGCCCTCTTGGCCTTAAAGTGAAAAGGCATTAATATTAGACTAACTTAGCTCTCTACGATCGGGTGTTTGTTTTAATAGCTAAGTACGGTCACCTACTACAAATTATATGATAAATGTCTACATGTTATTTAACTGAGTAAATTGCATTTTGTTGATGCATGCGTTTAATTTTCAAAATGAAAAATTACACTTCATCACTACTACAGTACAAAACATTAGTTTTTTCTGATACACTTTCGAACCACAATTTGAAATGCACAGTGCATTGCTGCTTCTTACATGATTTGAAGTTCTTAGTTAGCTATTCCAGGAGCACGGCTACTTAAACATGAACTTCACTTGCCCTGTTGGTGTCAAAGATACCATAACATACAATGATGGCCATGCCACTGATAGTGATATTAGTTAATGTAAATGGCCTATCTGGCTATGTGAAGGGGCGCAATATTCTGTCATAGCTAGCCTCTAAGCATGCAGATTTTGCATTACTTCAGGAAACCCATTTATTGCAATCTGAGGCTGAAAAGGTACAGGGTCAGTAAGGACTTCAGTAGCCAAATGACTATCCACTGATAATTTAGTGAGTGCATCACAAAAAGGCTACAATAAAGCTGGTGTGGAAACGTGATATGCATGTACGCCCCTGCAGATGTGGTCAGATAACGAAGGCAGATATTTCATTGGGTAAGTCACGTGTAGGTGAAAGCTTAGTCTGCCTAAGCTCAGTCTATTCCACAAACTCAGCATGCATACCAATTTTTCTAAAATAGCCAAAGGGGTAAAAGAATGGAGTAGTGCAATTTAGACTCCATCCTTTACACATCAACATTCCGCAAAATACACATTTACATTTGACATTATAGTTACTGTGTGCCTTAATAAAATTTATGTGTGCATAGTTAGACATATTAATGCAATAAAATCACTGAAAAACTGAAGTTTACAATGTGCATACTAATTTTCATATAAAGTCCTTAGGTGTATTAATTATTCATGTTTTACATTTACATTTTAAGTTTCAATTATTGAAGTAACAGGTATTTCTCCTTTTCATGTTTATGTTTAGTTTGAAAGTTAATGTGTGCACATATAACCATGCATTTAAAATGCACATTGTTAGACCTGGCATACGTGGGGTGGTTTCCCCAAACATTTTACCCTCTTACCTCCTGTTTTTCGGACTCTTTTTTGTGGGTTTTAGGATATTACGCACGTTACCACTGCTGCTCAGTGCTAAAATGCAGGTGCTCTGTACTCTGAAACATGTTAACATTGGCTTATCCACAATTGGCCTATTGAATTTACTTGTAAGCCCCTAGTAAAGTGCACGGTATGTGCCCAGGGCCTGTAAATTAAATGCTACTGGGAGGGCCTGCAGCACTTTTGTGGAACCCCCTACAGTAGCCCTTCCATCATGTCTCAGGCCTGTCACTGCACAGCCTGTGAAGGCAGACTTAAATTGCCATTTCTGCAAGGGCACCCACTTGCCAGGCCCAAACCTTCCTTGTTATTACAAATAAGTTTCCCCTAAGGATAACTTATGGGAGTGTTTTTCAAAAGTTGAACATGTATTTTTAAGTTTAACATGTCCAGGTAGTGAAGAACTACTAAATCCATGTTTCACTCCTGCAAGGCCTATCTCTCCCACAGGTCAACATGGGATTGACTTCAAACATCCTTTAACTGTAATTTCCCATTGGAAGCAGATAAGAACTTGAAGTTTGGTGTCTCTGGGCTCACAATTAAAAAACACATCTTTTAATAAAGATGTTTTTTAAAATGCAGATCTGAAAACATGAAAATACCACTTTTAGAAAGGTTGCATTTCTTACATTAACCACCCTGTGCCTCTGCCTGTCTCTGAATACACTTCTGATGTACATTACAGCTGGGTTTTGTGCACTCCTTCTAGACAGATACACACAACAGGAGCATTGGTGTGACATTTACATCCTGATGGCCCAACACCAGGCTGATGGGTCTTCCTGGGCTTGATGGGAATGAGGAGCTGACACCTATACCTGAATATGGCTCAACCCCTTCTCACACAAACGGCTGCACACTCCACTGTAGAGTGTCTGGAGCCAGGGAAGGAAAGGGTAGGGACCTTGTGATCTTCAAAGACCTCTTTGAAGTCTCCCCACTTCAAAGGCACATTTATGTATTAGTACTGGGCCCCAAACCCCACCAAATCAGTTCACTTTGAGGAGACTCTACAAATAATAGGAGTTTTGCTGGCAGGAGGGTCACTTGCTATTTGCTTTGCTGTGCTGGCCTGCTGCCTGCTGATTGCTGTGCTGCCAGGAGGGACTGCCACTTTGCAACCTGCTGTGCTGGCCTTCTACCTCTGGTAGTGAGAAAGACTGGAACCTACTCCTCAACCTTTAAACCCCAAGTAACTCCAAGGGCTTGCTGGCTTGCCACCTGTTCTCTAACTCTCAGGGCCATCAAAGACTTTGGCCCTCATTACGACCCTGGCGGTCAGTGATAAAGTGGCGGTAATACCGCCAACAGGCTGGCGGTAACTACAGCCAAATTATGACCATGGCGGTGATATCTCCGATAGACAGCCAATGTACCACACTGACTGCCAGGGCGGAAACAACAGGCACCACAGTGGTAGCCGCCTACAGCCAGGCGGAAGGCAAAGTACCGCCCACCATATTATGACCCTGCAAACTGCCACCTTTTCCGGGGCGGTACCAACACCATCAAAAGCCTGGCGGAAACAGAGCACAAAAGTCAAAGGACTCACCATTGGAGACACAGGGAAGAACCACACCGCCAAGCTTTCCTGATGATCTTCTACGTTATGGTCCACCTAGAACACCAACGTTGGCGAAGATGACGACGGTGAGCACAGCCGCCTAGCACACAAGGGAGGGAGGGAGGAAAACGAGAGTGACACACACACGCACAACACACACCATTCCCACACACACCATACACACAACCATATGCATTACAAAAACAATTTGATCACAAATATCTGCAGAATAATGCGAAGGCAACAGGAATTTCCGAAAATGATTGTAATCAGTCCAACAATAAATTCAAAAATCCGATTTACACATTAAACAGATCTGTACATGTGTATACAAAAGGGACACTGTCCAGTCCATAGTTCACAGGGTCCACATGGCCACAGGGCAAAGTCCAAGGCCCCTCTCAAATCCTGCCCCAATATGGAGAGGACACTGCACTGCAGGGGCATCAGTTGGCAAATAGGCAGGCACCTCGGGGGGAGCACCTCAGCTGGATGCAGAAACAAGCCCACAGGTTCTAGAGGGGGCAACATGCCCTATGCTTGGTCCTGGGGAGTGCAAGGCTGCAGTCTCTCGAGTGGGTGTCTTCCCCACTTGTTCTGGAAGGGGCAACATGCCCATTGCTCTGTCCTGGGGAGTGCAAGGCCACAGTCTCTCGAGTGGATGAATACCCCACTGGTTCTGAAGGGGGCAACATGCCCTGTGCTTAGTCCTGGGGAGCGCAAGGCCACAGTTTCTCGAGTGGGTGAATACCCCACTGGTTCTGGAGGGGGCAACCTGCCCTGTGCTTGGTCCTGGGGAGTGCAAGGCCACAGTCTCTCCAGTGGATGAATACCCCACTGGTTTTGGAGGGGACAACATGCCCTGTGCTTGGTCCTGAGGAGTGCAAGGCCACAGTCTCTCGAGTGGGTGAATACCCCACTGGTTCTGGAGGGGGCAGGCCGCACAGCAGCCCTTGGTGGCTGGACTATATGGTATCCGCCAGCGGTGACAGCTGCACTGTGGTGGTTGTTGTCGAAGGCTCCTGCTCTGCCCCTGCACCCACGATGGCTGCACTGTGATGGTGGCTGTGGGAGGCTCCTGCACAGCCCAAGCACCCTCCGATGACTGCACTGTGGTGGTGGTTGTGGGAGGCTCCTGCTCAGCCCCTGCACCCTCCGATGGGTGCACTGTGGTGGTGGATGTGGGACGCTCCTACTCAGTCCCTGCACCCTCCAATGGCTACACTGTGGTTGTGGTTTGGGAGGCTCCTGCTCAGCCCCTGCATCCTCCGAAGGCTGCACTGTGGTGGTGGTTGTGGGAGGCTCCTGCTCAGCCCCCGCACTCTCTGATGGCTGCACATCCACGGATGGTGGTGGGGGCTCCATGACAGCTGCTGGAGCAGGCTCCTTCCTCTTATTTGTGGCTGGTGTAGTCTCCTTCCCTTTCTTTGTGGCTGGTGCAGGCTCCTTCCCCTTCTTTCTGGCTGGTGCAGGCTTCTTCCCCTTCAGTATCTGTGGCCTGGAATCCTTTCCAGCATGAGTAGGTGCTGCTACCACTTGGTCCGTAGACCTTTTGGCTGAGGTGCTTGGCTGGGTCCTTGCTACCCTGCCCATATGTGCAGGACGAGGGGTAGGGAAGAGGTCAATCTGGGAAAGGAAAAGCTTTTTAGGGACATTGGGGTGGGAAGAGGGAGGAGTAATGGGAGTGGAGGATGAGGGAGTGGTTGTTGGAGGTGTTTGTCTGCTGGATTTGGGTACAGGTGCATGGGCTGTATGCTGTTGTGAGGTGGATGGCTGTTGGGTGTCTGAGTGCTTGCGTTTGTGTTCGTTAGGAGAGGGGACATACACAGTGGGAGAGGACACAGGGGATGTGTGCATGGATGTTGTGGAGGTGTCTGCCAGTGAGGTGCATGTTCTGCTTGGTGTGGTGATGATGCTAGCAGTGGATGATGATGTAGTACATGCAGGTGTGAGTGTGGACGTAACTGGGTGGGAGGTGGAGGAGGAGGAGTAGAGACAGTGGAAAATGTGGATGTTCTTGTGTCTGCAAATGAATGGTGTTTGTGTGAGTGCCTGAGGGATGAAGTGTGGTGCTTGTGTTTGCCTGTGACACTCTTGGGTGTTGTCTTGTGTGCATGCTCCTCTGGATGTGTGCTTGGGATGGGTGGGGGTTGAGGAGAAAGGGACTGGGAAGTGAAAGTTGGAGGGGGGTGGTTGAAACAGGGACAGTGGCTGCCATCAGTGAGGAGGCCAGAGCCTGAATCGATCACTTTTGGGCCGCCAATCCACCGTGAATGCCCTCTAGGAATGGATTAGATTGCTGCATCTGGGCTGCCAGCCCCTGGATGGCATTCACAATGGTTGACTGCCCTAAAGAGATGGATCTCAGGAGGTCAATAGCCTCCTCACTCAGGGTAGCAGGGCTCACTTGGGCAGGGCCTGAGGTGCCTGGGGCGAAGGAGATGCCCACCCTCATGTGTGAGAGGGCACGGGCAACTCGCTGAGGGGCCATTGGGAGGGCGGTGCTGGTACGGGGGTGGCGCTGTACCTGCAGCTGGGTGGTCACAGAGGTGTCCGCCACCACCAGGGAGCTCCCATCGGAGGAGGTATCAGTGTCTGTGTTGTCCCCTCCAGTCTCTGCCGTGGTGCTCCCCTCGCCCTCCGTCCCACTAGTGCCCTCAGTGTCGGTGGACTCTGCCTCCAGGGTTGTGTGGGATGCAGCTCCCTCTGTCACCTGTGCCTCTGCTCCTCTGCCAGATGATGCTAATGCAAATAAGGAAAGGATGACAAAACAAAAAAGGGGGAGAGAGACAAAGGATACACTGGGTCAATGATTGCACCAACACCACCGTTGGTGTACACAGCACCCTCACACATAGGGAACAGGCCTATGCACTATGCATTGCACTACCAGTGAAATGGCTACTCACCAAGGAATGAGGTGGGGTACACACCACCAACTTCAGCACACCTGGGACCCACCCAGCCCTGATCAGTAGTGAATACTAACAAGCTAGGTAAGCTGTATTTCCCCTTCAGACCCTTAGCCACGAGAGGACCTATGCTGCTATGTCTGTCCTGGCCTAGGGGCACCCACTGACACACAACCACCACCCCTCCAGCCGTGAGCTTCAATGATGGCCACTGTACTCACCCCCTTGTGGCTGCTGTGATACCCTCAAGTGCCCATCCAGCTCAGGATAGGCCACCGCCAGTATGCAGGCCATCAGGGGGGTCAGTGTCCGACGGGCACCCCTTCCTCTTTGGGAAGCCATCCCCAGCTGGGTCTCTGCGGTCTTCCGTGCCCAACGTCCCAGGTCCTCCCATCGTTTGCGACAGTGGGTGCTCCACCTGCCCTAGGCCCAGGGTCTACACGTACTTGACGATGTCATGCCATATACCCTTCTTTTGATGGGCGCTGACATGCAGAAGCAATACAGACAGAAGAACACCATTAGACAAACAGTCCAACCAGTAACACAAATGGCCCACCATACCCGTTTTCATCACCATTGGCATACACATAGCCCAGCACACAACGTGTACACCGCCAAGAGGATATCCATCCACCCCCCCCTTAGATGAGGCCTTTATACACACAACTCCATGCATTCGTGCCACAAGCATCATGCTCACAGTGTACTCAAATGTTGGTCTGGAGGCCCATACAGCAGTCTGTACTGGCGTAGGACCCCATCCACCAGTCGCTCCAGCTCCTCAGAAGTGAAGGCTGGGGCCCTTTCCCCGGTCACACAGGCCATAGTAGGTTCTAGACACAGGTCACAGCAGCACATGCACTGTAGGTCCTCTCCTATGGAAGGTCAGGAAACAATTGATGAATATGATAGAAAATGGCGGTCATGTCCGCGGCGGTGCATACCTTCATCGCCGGCGTAGATCACCATTTGCCACTGTACCCATAGGGCCCAATTATAACCAATGAGGATTTGCACTCCCGACCGCCTAACGCTGTTGTGGCTCCATTCTTCAGTTTGTGAAAGCCTCCTCACTCTTTTGTCCCTTTGATACCTACCGCTGCAGATGAATAGGAGATGGAGACATACCCCCATGTACAGACCCCTGATGGACTTGGCTACACTGGAGGACAGGCACATTATCCTCACCTATAGACTGGACAGGGCCACAATCACAGAGCTGTGTGCTCAATTGGAGCCTGACCTGATATCTGCTATCCGTCACCCCACTGTGATCCCCACCTCTTGTGCAAGTGTTATCAGTTCTCATTTCCTGGCAACTGGTTCTTTCCAAGTGACAGTGGACTTGGCAGCAGGAATGTCACAGCCAATGTTCTCTATAGTGCTGACAAGAGTGTTGTCTGCCCTGATAAAACACATGTGCAGCTACATTGCATTCCCCAAGTTGAGGATTTGGCCACTGTGAGGCCGGATTCTATGCAATGGGACATAACCCCAATATAATTGGTGAGATTGATGGAGCACATATTGCATTTGTCCCCCACCGCCAGAATAAACAGGTGTTCAAGAATCATAAGAATTTCCACTCCATGAATGTGCAGATGGTGTGCTTGGCGGACCAGTACATCTCCCATGCCACTGCTAAGTATGCTGGGTCGGGGCACGATGCCTTTGTCCAGAGGAATATCGGCATCCCAAATGTGCTGTCCCAACTACAGAGGTACAGGGTGTGGCTACTAGGTGAGCCTTGGTTCTCACCCAGTATATGTTGGTGTATGCCTATGGTGTTGGCCATATAGGCTAGTGTGTGGCTAAATGTTGTCCCTCAATATTTACAGGTGACTCTGGTTACCCAAACGTATCATGCCTGCAGACCCCTATGAGGAATGCCAGGACAAGGGCAGAAGAACGTTATAATGAGACACAAGGGCGAACCAGAAGGATCATTGAAAGGACCTTTGGCCTCCTGAAGGCCAGGTTCTGGTGCCTCCATCTGACAGGTGGATCCCTGTGCTACTCACCCAAGAAGGACTACCAGATAGTAGTGGTATGCTGCATGTTGCACAGCCTGGCCCTCAGACGCCATGTACCTTTTCTGCAGGAGGAGGAGACTGGAGATGCTTCTGTGGCAGCTGTGGACCCTGTGGACAGTGAGGATGAGGAGGCAGAGGATGAGGATGTGGAAAACAGAACATCTGTGATCCGTCAGTACTTCCAATGACACACAGGTGAGACAGCGCATATCAATGACTTTGGTTGTATTCTGTGTGGCATTGGCAAGCCGGTATTTCCCACTTATTTGCCCATGTTGTGTTACTTCTGGATATTCATCGTGCAGATGTTGGTGATTTGACAAATACTCCTGGTGTGATCACAAAAGCCAGCTACAGGTCACTAATTCTATGCTCATTCTGTGTACAGTTCATTTGCAATGGTGGTAGCTGTTTCAATCAATACATATTTGAAATACATGACATACTCAAAGTCGATTTTTATCAAAGGGTGTTTATTGTAGTGCTAATATATAGAGGGGAAAGTGCAATGGGATGGGGTGATGATGGAGGAATGTCCAGGGTATTGTTCCAGTCTATTCGTAGCACAGGTGCATTGTCCAAGGGGACATAGGAAGGGGAGCAATGGCAGTTAAGGACAAGGTGACTTAGTGGGACACAGGGGGGACAATCAGGAGAGTCTCATTTCCTGGTGGTGGTCTTGGCAAGTGTCTCTGGCTTCTGTCTGGATCACAGGGAACGTTTGCAGGGTGGTTCACCTTCTGGAGGGGTAGGGGTGCTGTGGCCTGTTGGTCCTGTGGCGGGGCCTCCTGACCACTAGCGGCAGTGGAAGTGGAGGGCTGTTCAGATGACGGGCTAGTGGCAGGGGCCCGCTGGTGTGACACTGCCTCCCTTATAATATTAGCCATGTCTGCCAGCACCCCTGCTATGGAGATCATGGTGTTGTTGATGGCCTGCAAGTCCTCCCTGATCCCCTGATATTGTCCCTCCTGCAGCCCCCTGTTTTCCTGCATGTTGGCTAGGATCTGGCCCATTGTGTCCTGGGAAAGTTGATAGGGTCCCAGGATCTCGGAGAGCGCCTCCTGGAGAGTCGGTTCCCTGGTCCTGTCCTTCCGGTAGCACACAGCAGTCCTCCCAGTGTCCCTGGTGGTCTGTGCCTCTGTCTCCTGAACAGTGTGCCCACTGCCACTGACCCCAGGTCCCTGATTGTCTTGTGTGTGAGGTGTAGCCTGGGGTCGCTGTATAGGTGGTCACACTGCTGATTGACGTGTCCTAGGTACAGAGGTTTGGGGACACTGGGTGGGTGCTGTGATTTTGGTTCCTGATGGGGGAGGCTCTGTGGTGGTCTGTGACTGGGCTTGGGGGACCAGCTGTCCAGTGGTCCCTGATGGGCTATGTAGATTGTCCAGATCCTGAAGACCAGAGTTACTGTCATCCCTGTGGGCCTCTTCTGTTGGGGGACTGGATATTGATGGCACCTCCTCTCCAGTGACATTGGCTGGGGTACCTTTGGGGATGTAAATGATGTATTATGCTTCATGTGTATAACATAGTGTACCTCACTGGCTTCCCCTCTATGGTTGGTATTGCCCTGCCAGCTTTTACTTGTGTATGTGGGTGTATGGTGGGATTGTTAGTTTCCTTATGCTGTGCTTGCTTTAGTGATGAGTGCCCATGCAGGGCTGTGAGGGATGTCCATGCATTGGTACAGCATGCAGGGCTTGGCATTGGGATTAGTGTGATGTGATGGTGGAGCGTGTGGAATGGAGTGGAGTGATGGGAGTGAGGGTGAGGGTATGTGATGGCATGCAGGTATGGGGGGTGATAATTGTTGAAAGTTGACTTACCTGAGTCCAGTCCTCCTCTGACTCTGGCCAGGCCCTCAGGATGCAGTATTGCCAAGACTTGCTCCTCCCATGCTGTGAGTTGTGGGGGAGGAGGTGGGGGTCGACCACCAGTCCTCTGTATAGCTGGTGTTTTGCTGCTATGGAACGTGCCTTCCCCCATAGGTCGTTCCACCTCTTCCTGATGTCATCCCTTGTTCTGGGGTGCTGTGCCACGGGGTTGACCCTGTACACAATTCTCTGCCATAGCTCCATCTTCCTAGCTATTGATATTTGCTGCACCTTTGCTCCAAAGAGCTGTGACTCTGCCCTGACGATTTCCTCCATCATGACCCTTAACTCATCCTCAGTGAAACAGGGGTGCCTTTGTGGTGCCATGGGTGTTGTGTGATGTGTGTTCGTAAGAGGGTGTTGGGTAATGTGAATGGGGTGTGTGATGTGGAATGTGTGAGGGGTGTATGGGTGTGAATGGTGTGGGTGTCTAGTTGTCGCAGTGGTCTTGGTGTCGGTCTTGTTCCAATGATTTGTATTCGTAAGGTGTTGTGGGTAATGTGGGTGTGTGTTTTATAGTGATGTGGGGGTGTTGGTGTGGTGTGTGGTGTGTGTATGGGTGTCAGGTGTGTGTTGTTTGAATTGTCCAATGTGGTGTTGTTTTGTCTATGGGTGTCCATTGTGAGTGCTGCGGTATGTACCACGAATGGTTTACCGCCGTTGAATGTTCGCCGTGGTGATTCGTGGGTCATAATGTGATGGGCGTTGTTCTGTTGGCGTAACGGTGTGGGTTTTGGGACCGCCAGTTTATCACTGACCTTTGGTCTTGCAGATTTGTGTATGTGGCTGTATTCTGTCGGATTGGTGTAGGTGTGTCATAATATGGTGAACGGATATCCGCCACCATGGCGGTATGTTGGTGGACGTCAACATGGCGGTAAGCGGGATTTACCACCAGTGTCATAATGAGGGCCTTTGTGTCCTCTGTTGTGTTACTCTGCTACTGGAGCCTTTCCATGAACACCAGCGCAACCCCAGCTCGTTGCCCTGCACGAAGAAGGACTTTGCTGCAAGGATCAAACGCTACAACCTCACTGAAGCCAATTTGCAACCAAGATTAGTGACACACGCTGATTACAATCACTACCTTCAGTCTGAGCCAAAGCCGCAGGATGGAGAGAAGCCTTCCAGTATGTTCCCAGCATTACCATAACAAATGCGATCCTTCTGGGAAGACATGTAAACTGAGGCCGCACTGTATGCAGCAGAGGGCCGTGAACTCGCTGAACCTCCTTCGTCCACCAGAATTGTCTTGCATGGCCCAACGCTACATCACCTGCATCAGGATTAATGCTCCTGCGCCGAGAGGTACTGTGCTCAGGGACTGGACCTGCAAGATCCTCTATGTCATCCCGCACAGCAGCTAAGTAACTTTACTCTATTGATTCAGAGGGACCAGTAGCTCATTTGGGTGCACCTGTGAAAGCTTGTTCAACTACTGTGCACATATGAGTCAATCCCCAGATGGGGTCCCCTGCTAATCACACTGGTCTAAGTGAGACCACAAAGACTCTATAATCATGAGTTATTTTCTAGCACAAACAGGAACAGATGCATTTCTTCAGCACTGTGATATTTTAGGCACATTTCAAAAAGCTTTCTTGCAAAGTACTGATTGGATATTTATTGTTTTGAACTTGTTTTAATCAGAGTCTTTTTGTGGTGTTTTTCAAAGCGTTACTGTCCTTAAGTGTTGCACAAATTCTTTACATATTGCCTAAGATAAACCTGACTGCTCTGTGCCAAGTTACCAGAGGGTGAGCACAAGTTAAATTAGGGGTGTATATGACTTACCCTGACTAGGCTTAGGGTCCCTACTTGGACAGGGTGCATACCTCTGCCAACTAGAGACCCAATTTCTAACACACATTAAAAGTTTAGTTAAAGTCAAGCTAACTTAGCTGACTGAAGGCCTTAATGCTAAACTATGTTTTTCTTGGATGTTGTTCTTTTCCTTTGCAGGTGCATTTCAAGGCTTCGTTAGCTAGTGAAAAGAAGTACAGGAGGCTGGGTCAGAGCGTGGGTCAGAGTAGGTTGGAAAGTGTCGCTACACGCCATGTCTTGTGTGATTGAATACTATTGATTCTTTAGTGGAGCAGACAAAGCCATTGAAATATTGCTTGGCACTATTATTTTGCTTCTATTGCAACACTCGCTATGATTTGTAAAGGAGTGTGAGTCACTGTGAGGAGTGGGAAGGACGTCAGTGTGCAGTGCTGAGATTGGAGGGCGGTGCGGCATTGTTATTGGTTGATTACATCATAGAGTGCCATGCTGGTATTGGTTGTTAACATCAGACAAGAATTGTGGTTGAAAATAAATTATTTTCAGGTTGAAAATTGAAATTCTATCTGTGATTTTTGACATTATTGTTCGAAAAATGAAATTCTTTAAGGCTATATGAAATTTGATTAGGGGAGATGTGAGAATACCTGTTTGAGAGGGAGAAGAGGTACCACCCAAAGATACTCCAGTTCATTATATGGCTATAAATATAGGATTGGTTGAGTCAATGGCATGAGATCACAGAAAAGGAAGGTGCATGGATGTTTCCATGCTATGGCACATATAATTTGAGAATCATTGAAAATTTGAGAAGGTTATTGAATGAAAGGAAGCTACCTCTTAGACCTGCACTGTCTGAAACACTTAGGTGGTCATTACAACCCTGGCGGTTGGTGTTAAAGCGGCGGTAAAACCGCCAACAGGCCGGCGGTAAAAAAAATGGAATCACGACGTGGTGGAAACCGCCAACATAGACAGCCACTTTAACACTCCGACCGCCACGGCGGTAGAAACAAACACTGCAGCGGTAACCGCCAACAGACAGGCGGACAACAAGGTTCCGCCCACTGTATTACAACAGGCCAATCCGCCACCTTTTCCGGGGCGGATTTACCGCAAACAAAAACATGGCGGAAACAGGACTTGGAAGGGAAAACGCTCACCTCTACACACCCCCCGAGGAACTAGGACGCCATGGAACCCAAACTCCAGATTCTCCCAGCCTTCATCTTCCTGCTCCTCTACCAGGAACAACAAAGACGGCGACGAAGACCACGTGAGTACTGCACCTACGACACAGGGGAGGGGGAAGGGAAAAAAGAGTGACACACACACTCATCACGCAACACTCCCATCCCCACCCTAACCCACTACAACACACACACAAGTACATGTAGATACATTACACATTAGTGGGGGTGGTGACTGCACGTGAGCGGGGTGTGGTGGTGGGTGTGCTGGTGATGGAGGTAGTGGCTGAAGATGTAGTGCATGCAGGTGTGAGTGGAGACGAGACTGGGAGGGAGGAGGGAGACGAGGAGGAGGGGGACACAGCGGAGGCAGTGGATGTTGGTATGTCTGCATGTGTATGAAACTTGTGTGAGTGCCTGTGGGATGTGTGGTGCTTATTTTTGCCTGAGCTTCCCTTGTGTGTTGACGTGTGTGCATGCTGGTCTGATGGTGTGCTTGGGATAGGCTGAGGTACAGGGGTTTGGGTCTGGGTGAAGGAAGTTGGAGGGGGGAGGCTAGAGACAGGGACAAAGGCTGCCATCAGTGCTGAGGCCAGAGTCTGAAAAGCTCGGTGTTGGGCTGCCTGACCAGAATGAATACCCTCCAGGTATGCATTGGTCTGTTGCAACTGCCTCTCTACACCCTGGATGACATTCAAAATGGTAGGCTGCCCAACAGTGAGGGATCTGAGGAGGTCAATGGCCTCCTCACTGAGGGCAGCAGGGCTGACTGGGGCAGGGGCTGAGGTGCCTGGAGCGAAGGAGATGCCCACCCTCCTGCGTGAGCGGCCACGGGGCACATGCTGAGGGGCTGCTGGGAGGGCGGTGCTGGTGGGGGTGTGGCAGCTGTACCTGTAGATGCGGTGGGCACAGAGGGGCCCGCCACCGCAAAGGAGCTCACATCAGAGGAGGAGTCCGGGTCGCTGGTCTCAGCCCTTGTCCCCGCCGTGGAGCTCCCTTTGCCCTCCGTCCCACTGATGGCTTCTGACTCCGTTGTGTCACCCTCCAGGGCCATGTGGGATGCAGCTACCTCCTGCTCCGGTGGCACTGCTCCTCCGCCTGATGATGCTAATGCACACAAAAACAGGGAGACCACAAAAAGGGGGGTGAAGACAGAAGAAAGACATGTTGAGTGCATCCAATACCACTACAGTTGGCGGACACTACAGACACAGAAGCCCCCTGCACTACGCCGTGCACTTTGAGTTCCCTAATTAATCACAGGGACATGGGCTACAAGGCCTATGTCCGATTGCTGCACACATGGAAGTCACAGGAGCCTGACTAGGTGTAGTTCACTCTGAACACAGGTGGGGTGGGGTGCCACAGGGCCTGCCTTAAGAAGGGACCTTGCCTACTAAACTCGCCCTGGCCTAGGGGAACCCACAGCCCACCTTCCCCCCCCAGACACCTACAATGCGTGCTGAATCAGCAGAATTTGAGTGTACTCACCCCCTTGTGGCTGCTGTGATGACCTCAAGCGCCCATCCAACTCCGGATACGCCACTGACAGGATCCGGAACATCAGAGGGGTCATGGTGCGACGGGCACCCCTCCCACGTTGGGAGGCCATCCCCAGCTGGGCCTCCGCGGTCTTCATGCTCCAGCGGCAAATGTCCGCCCATCTTTTCCAGCAGTGGGTGCTCCGTCTGTGGTGGACCCCCAGGGTCCGGACTTCCTTGGCGATGGCACGCCAAATATCCTTCTTCTGGTGGGCGCTGACCTACAAGAATAGTACAGGGGAAAAGGAGAAGATATAACCGTCTGCACCGTCACAGTCATTGGCCCGCATCCCTACCCTTGCCATGACGCACATGCACTCACCGTGTATCATGCACGCCTCATTCCCCCCTCTATCTTTCATCAACACCACTCCACACAGGCATTGCCCATTTGGCATGCTCACTGTGTACTTACATGATTGTCTGGAGGACCGTAGAGTAGCGTGTACTGGGGGCGGACCCCATCCAATAGTTTCTCCAACTCCTCCGTGATGAAGGCAGGGGCCCTTTCCCCAGACACACAAGCCATTGTCTCTTCCAGACTGAGGTCACAGCAGCACTTGCAGTGTAGGTCCTCTCCTGTTGAAGATCAGGTATCAAGTGATTGAACAGAGAGAAAATGGCTGGCGTACATCGTCATTGGCTCCTGGGGCCCATACTGTCCAATGTTAACCAATGCAGGATTGCGCTGCGGTCTTCGACCGCCTACCGCGACGGTGTACAACGCAAGCGCAGTTACCTCATATCCCCTTGTCCCACATTACAGGACAGGCAGCTGCCGTTTCAGGGGGCCACATGGCATTAATTTAGACTGTGTCACTCATATCTAGGCCTTCCTTAAACACTAATACAGCCATATATCGATTTTCACACATTTTGCTATAAAGTTGTGTTAACGTACCTCAGTGTTGGTTGATTCTCTGCTCGCTGTTCTCCTCCATAGAGCACGTCCGCTGGGGCAGGTGAGGAGATGGCGGCATCCTCCGGTGTACAGACCGCTGGTGGACCTGTCGACAATGGAGGAGCGACATGTAATTGTCACATAAAGACTTGATCGTACCACAATCCTGGAACTGTGTGCCCAGTTGGAGCCAGACCTGATGTCAGCTATCCGCTATCCCACAGGAATCCCCCCTCTAGTGCAGGTCCTGTCAGTACTCCATTTCCTAGCAAGTGGGTCTTTTCAAACAACAGTGGCCATTGCATCAGGGATGTCCCAGCCTATGTCCTCCAACGTGTTGTCCAGAGTGTTGTCTGCCCTGCTGAAACACATGTGCAGATACATCGTGTTCCCCCAGGTAGAGGATTTGCCTACAGTGAAAGGTGACTTCTATGCCCTGGGACATATCCCCAACATCATAGGTGCCATTGATGGGACACATGTGGCCTTGGTCCCCCCGCAGGAGTGAACAGGTGTACAGAAACCGGAAGAGTTATCATTCCATGAATGTGCAGATGGTGTGTTTGGCAGACCAGTAAATCTCCCATGTGAATGCCAAGTTCCTTGTCTCAGTGCATGACGCCTACATCCTGCGGAATAGCAGCATCCCCTATGTGATGGGTCAACTTCAGAGGCACCGTGTGTGGCTAATAGGTGATCACCTGGAAGCAAGTCTGTGGGAATGGTTGTCTGGGTCTGGGGATATCCCTCCAGGTTAGTGTGTGTCTAACAGTTGTCCCTCGCCATTTTCAGGTGACTCCGGTTACCCCAACCTGTCATGGCTACTGACCCCAGTGAGGAATCCCAGGACAAGGGCAGAGGAATGCTACAATGAGGCCCATGGGCAAACTTGGCGGATAATAGAGCGGACCTTCGGCCTCCTGAAGGCCAGGTTCAGGTGCCTCCATATGACAGGTGGATTCCTATTCTACTGACCAAAGAAGGTGTGCCAGATCATCGTGGCCTGCTGTATGCTTCAAAACTTAGCTTTGCGACGACAGGTGCCTTTTCTGCAGGAGGATGGTCCAGATGGTGGTGTTGTTGCAGCTGTGGAGCCTGTGGACAGTGAAGACGAGGAAGCAGAAGAAGAGGACATGGACAACAGGAACTCGGTGATCCTGCAATATTTCCAGTGAGACACAGGTAAGAATACAAACCTGCCTACTACATGTACTTTAACACTACTACCTCTCTACTGTCTATCGTTTTCACTGAGTTGTCACTTTCCCTTACGATTTCACAGATGTGTGTCCCACACTGTGACATCTGCATTGTTTCCTCATGGACTAGAGCTGTGTGACATAGGTATGTTGACATTACAATTGAAAGAGCATTTTGCAACAGTAATTGCTAATACACTATTCCGAAATCACAGACTGACTCCAGATTGTTTTGTGCTTCAAGGGTGTTTATTTAAGTGCAAAATAGTGGAGGGGGTTGTAAAATGGTCAGGGGTGATGGTGGAGGAATGTCCATGGCAGAGTCCAGTCTATCAGTCTCACAGGTGCATTGTCCAAAGGGGCATAGGAAGTGGAGCTAGGGCAGTTTAAGTATGGACAGGGTGACAAAATGGGACAGAAGGCTGACAATCAGGGTGGTATCATTTATTGGCGGGGGCCTTGGCATTGCTCTCTGTCTTTGTCCTGGATCTCAGGGACTGCTTGCGGGGTGGTTCTTCATCTGCAGGGGGTGGGGTGCTGGTGTTGTGGTCCTGTGGCGGTGCCTCCTGTCCACTAGCGCCGGCGGAGGTGGTGGGCAGTTCATCGTCCAGGCTAGTGTCAGGGGCCCCTTGTTGTGCCACAGTGTCCCTCCTGGTGTTGACAAGTTCCTTCAGCACCCCTACAATGGTGCCCAGGGTGGAATTGATAGACTTGAGTTCCTCCCTGAACCCCAAATACTGTTCCTCCTGCAGCCGCTTGGTCTCCTGAAACTTGGCCAGTACCGTTGCGATCGTCTTCTGGAAATGGTGGTAGGCTCCCATGATGTTAGAGAGGGCCTCTTGGAGAGTGGGTTTCCTGGGCCTGTCCTCCCCCTGTCGCACAGCAGCCCTCACAGTTCCCCTGTGTTCCTGGGCCTCTGTCCCCTGAACCTTGTGCCCACTGCCCCTGCCCCCAGGTCCCTGCTGTTGTTGGGTTGGTGGGTTAGCCTGGGTTCCCTGTAGTGGTGGACACACTGCTACTTGATGTGTCCTGGGGACAGAGGTATGGGCCGGCTGCGTGGGTGCTGTGCTGGTGTTTCAAGAGGGGGGGATGCTCTGTAGTGGCCTGTGCCAGTGTGAGGGGAACCGACTGTCCCGAGGTCCCAGATGGGCCGGGCTGGTCATCTAGATCCAGTTGGACAGAGCTGCTGTCATCACTGTGGGCCTCTTCTGTGGGTGGAGTGGACATGTCTGGACCCTCCTGTCCGGTGACGTTGGGTAGGGGTCCTGTATGGGTGTAAAGGCATGATTATTGCATCTTTGTGTGTTATGGTGTGCAATGGGTGGGTGACCCTGTACCCCTGTGCTTGCATTCTTGTGTGGGACCTTGTGTGATAATGGTTTAGGGGGGTGTAAGGGTATGTGCAGTGGACATGCTTTGGTGATGGGTGTCCATGCTTTGGTGTTGCATGCAGGGATTGGGTTTGGGATGTGTAGTTTGTGATAGTGGGACATGTGTGAGGAGTTGGAGTGATGGGGGTGAGGGCGAGGGTGGGGGTATGTGTTAGCATGCAGGTAGGGTGGGGGATATGGTAGTTAAAGGTTTGACTTACCAGAGTCCATTCCTCCAGCTACTTCTGCAAGGCCCTCAGGATGCACTATAGCCAAGACCTGCTCCTCCCATGTTGTTAGTTCTGGGGGAGGAGGTGGGGGTCCGCCGCCAGTCCTCTGAACCGCAATCTGGTGTCTTGAAACCACAGAACGCATCTTTCCCTGTAGGTCATTCCACCCCTTCCTGATGTCATCCCTAGTTCTTGGGTGCTGTCCCACTGCGTTGACCCTGTCCACGATTCTGCGCGTTAGCTACATCTTCCTAGCTATGGTGGTGTGCTGCACCTGTGATCCGAATAGCTGTGGCTCTACCCGGATGATTTCCTCCACCATGACCCTGAGCTCCTCCTCAGAAAACCTGGGGTGTCTTTGCGGTGCCATGGGGATGGTGTGGGTGATGTGTGGGGTAGTGTGTGTTGTGATGTGTGGGGTGATATTTAGAGGTGTGGTGTGTGAGGTGCGTGGATGTTGTGTGAGTGATGATGTTGAGTGCCTCTGTATGCTGGTATTGTCTTTGCTGTGCTGTCTCTCTGGCCTTCATCAACATTTTTGTTCGTAGGGGTTTGTGGGTGATGTGGTTGTGTGTTTTATATTGTATTGGATGTGTGGGAGTGGTGTGTGTATGTGTATCAGGTGTGTGTATTTGGAATTGTCCAATCTGGTATTGTTTTGTAAATGTGTGTGTATTTTGAGCTCTGCGGTGTGTACCGCCAATGGAATACCACGGTTGAAAGACCGCTGCGTGGATTCGTGGGTCGTGATAGTGTGGGCGTATTCCTGTTGGTGTGACGGTGGAGGTTTTGTTATCGCCAGATTATCACTGACCTTTGGTGTGGCGGACTTGTGTGGGTGTCTAGATTTTGGCGGATTCCGAGCTGTGGGTCATAATAGCTGTGGCGGAATTCCGCGGCGGTGTGTTGGTGGTCTTCTGCACGGCGGTAAGCGGCTTTTACCGTCAATGTTGTAATGACCCCCTTAATGTTTGGGGCACACAACTTGTGTTAGGGAAAGGGAAAAATATCAGGGAAGAGTTTGAAAGGCAGTACGTAGTTGTGCCGATGCTAGATGGGATGGAGAACAGAGGCGATGGAGGACTGATGTGATAGACCATAGGTGTTCAAATGGGGGGGGGGCCCCGAGGGGGGCCTCAAGTGATCTCAGGGGTGGTGCCAGGCTCTAGCCAAAAGAAGCATTATACAGATAACAGGCCTTTGTTTTAAGCAGAAGCATGTTATTGCATTTTTAAAAAGGTAGCAGTACTTAACTGCAATGTTGAAATAGATCTACACATTTTTAAACATTGCCATCTTTATAAAATAATTGTGCAAAATTCTGAGGGGGAGGTCCAATTATTTTTATTTTTCAACTGGGAAGGGGCCCAACATTAAAAAGTTTGGAGACCACTGTGATAGAAGGAACTAGATTGTACCCTGTATTGACGAGTGAAGAACTTGAGAAAAAGAAATAGAAGAAAATTAAGATGAAGATAAAGATGAAAAAGAAGGAGGAAAGTACAGAAAATCCTGAAAGTTTAGGGAAGACAGTGATAGTGATTACAGCGATGACATACTAGATGTGTTGTTATCAGTGCATACTAGATGTGTTGTTATCAGGTTGGGCCACATACAATGTGGCGCAACCTGAGGGAATGAGTAGTGCAGTGGCCAGTGCAGTATTCCAGAGTCGTAAGCTCTGTAATACCTACTGCTCCATTAAACATGAGTCAGAATCAGACAGTAGAGAGTTCAGGATTAGTGCCCCGTTAACTCCACAGTTCCCAGTATCCCAGATGCAACTGCTGTTCCAGTCAGTGTGGGTCCCACAGTTCTCTTGTACAAAACCTGATTCACCAGGGACCATAACACCTACCTTCACAGTTCCTACCGCAAGAGATATGTCAGCTAGTACTTCTGTGGGCCCAGGAATGGGAGGAACTTCTTTGGTCTCAACACAGGCGAATACTTGCATTGACTCTCCAGCATCAAACATGAATCACAAAAAACAAATTGGAGGAGGGACCGGGAGGTTGAGTGGTCCAGTGTACAATCTCCCAAACTATAGTCAAATATATCGAGTACAAATGCTTATCATCCTAGGGGACCAATAGTCTCAGGAGCAAGAGCCCTCAAGCATCACAATGGATGAACAGTATCATCATCGGGAAATGCTCCACACCAAGCTGGTGCTGCAATGCCTGGTGGGCACCCCAGACGGGGGCTCTAAACCATTTTTATGTAATCAAGACTTATTATACAGTCACAGATGCTTAAATTCAAGCACCCGTACACAAAAGAGGTCAAAAAAATTAATTAAAATTGGTTATACATCTCCCAAACAACATCATGTTTTAATCAGTATCATGAAGATGAAGACCAAGATTAAAAACAAAAATTGAAAGTCATATATAGAGTGTAATGCTCTTGGTACTTTCACATCATACTCAGGGCTCCAGGTTTTTATAGGGCCTTTAGGAACAGGTCAACATGTTTCGCGTCTGTCGGTCCATCTGGATCCATTGACGCTTCATCAGGACCAAAAATGAATAACCTCTTCGTATAATACAAAAGAAAAGGAACAACCACCTCTAGTAGGGTAAAGAAGCCGGTAACTTACAATTTAAGTACACTGGTTACATCAGGTCACCCTGAAATATAAGCATATAGACAAACAATACACCAAGAAAAACCCAAAAAGTGGTTAGTGGTGTTCACATAACTAGAAATTATATGTAAAAAGTGATAGGTCCAAACTGAATGTATGCAAATAGGCTTACCATCCCCAATGTGAGAAAGGACCCCCTGGGGAACACGTTCCTAGGACTCAGAACGACTCTGGATGTGATCAATAAAAACGATAATAATCAAGTTATTTAAATGCACTAAAAAAATGCCAATTGAGTTGGAAGAATCGAATTTATATACAATAAATAGCCCATAAAAAAGTGGTTTTACTGAAACGAGTAAACAAATGAACACCATATTACGGGCCGATCAGACCTCGTATTATTAATCAAAAGTACTGCATTTATATAATAACATTTCAATTATGCGGAGCCTCGCCGTTTCGTATTGCAAAAAAACTCACGGTTTTGTCGTAAGGTCCAGACTGTGGACCTAACCTCCGGAAACAGTGCCCCGAACAACCATCTGTTTCGGGCACTGTCGGAGTTATAAATGAGACCGCGAACCAGGAAGAGCTCTGTCTTCCGGTGCGCGCGCGTCTCGGGGTAATAAAAATAAAGGAAGGACTGTCCGTCTGTGGACTCTGGGGGGTAATCAAAATAAAAAGTGGACCCTCGTAAGAAGGTCAAGGTCCCAAAACGGCTGGAGACAAGGTTTTTTTCTTCCCGAGGATTTTGAAGGGTAATCAAAAATAAAAAACGGACCCTCGTAAGAAGGACAAGGTACCGGAACGGCTGGAGACGAGGTTTTTTCTCCCGAGGATTCTCAAAAAAACAGCACTAAAAACGAAATGTAAACAAATGGAGGCAAAAGCAAAAACATTTATATAGAAGTTGATGTTGTTTGGGAGATGTATAACCAATTTCAATTAATTTTTTTGACCTCTTTTGTGTACAGGTGCTTGAATTTAAGCATCTGTGACTGTATAATAAGTCTTGATTACATAAAAATGGTTTAGAGCCCCCCGTCTGGGGTGCCCACCAGATATATTTGTCAAACATGAATCAGACAGGACTTATTCCTGTATGTATGTATGTACGGATGTGTGCATGAATGAATGGATGCATGCGTGTATGTATGCATGTATGTATGCGTTTATGTCTGTGTGAATGAGTGTGTGTCTGCATGTGTGTGTGTATGGGGGAAGGTTGGAAGGGAGGGAGAGAGTGGTTGAAAGAGGGGGTGGGGGGGCATCTGGAGCCTCCTATCAGTGACAGGGATCCCTGTCACTGACAGGGCCTACCGCCATTGTTTTTGTGACATTACGAACGCCATGGAAACCATGGAGGTAGGCAGAGTCTACTGCCAACGGTACAATAGCGGCTGCCGGGCTGGAGATTCAAATCTCCAGCCCGGCTGCTGCTATCGCCATGGTGGTCGGAGTGGTACATTTCATAATGTGGTGGTAAGTACCACCAGCCTGTTGGCGGTACTACCGCCACATTATCTCCGACCGCTGGGGTCATAATGACCCCCAAAGTGTACCTAAGTAAGCTGCAGTATTGCCAGACAGAAGTTCTGTATATCAGACATCACATTGAAAAGGGAGCATGGAAGGTGTCACAGGAAAGAATTATGGCAATTCTCAAAATGAATCTGCCAACCACCTAGAGAGAAGTGAGGATGTTTCTGTGAATAGTGGGCTACTGTCGCCAGTAAATACTCACCTTTTCCCTAGTAGCCAAGCCTTTCTATAGCCTGACACACAAGCATGTGTCTGATCCTATACCATGGGATAACAACTTCTTGGTTGCCTTCCTAGAGCTGTGAGAATGCCTCTGTCTCTGTTGTGCCCCGGCACTAGGAATTCCTGATTACAATAAAGCTTTTCCAGTTTTCTGCAGTGAGATGGAGGGCTACGCTCTCAAATTGCTTACACAGATGCATGGAAATGTGATACACCCTGTGGCCTTGTTCTCTGTTACTCTTGACCTGCATGACTGCCCGGCTGTCTTAAAGCCATGGCAGCCATAGGTTTTAGCATCGAACAGTACAAGAGTATTGTGATGAGACACCCCCTAACTGTTCTTGTGCCACATTCAGCTGACTTGTACTTGCGCTCAGCACCTTACAAACAGCTGTTTCACAAAACATGAACAAATTATACTTGCAGCTGAGAACTTTACCCTTAAGAGATGTGCTACTTTGAAACGTGTTACCCTCATGCCTCTCCCAGAGAGTGAAAATGATGATGGAGAGGTTGAGCATGATTGCCTCAATGTTACTGAACTATGTACCAAGCCGTGACCAGATATAAGGGATGAGCCACTGGAAGAGTCTGATTACATGCTGTTTGTGGATGGTCTTGTCTATGAGACAATGAGGGAAACCTGAGAGCTGCTTATGCAGTCTGTACAGTCTCAGGAGTAGTCAAAGTTTCCTGGCTTCAAGGGATGTTTTCTACATAGGTGGCTGAATAGGTAGCTCTTACTAGAGCTTGCTGTTGCTCTAACCAGTAGAGAGGGACTATATTTATAGATAGTCAGTACAGCTTTAGCGTTGCTCATGATTTCAGGCTGTTATGGCCACAACAAGGATTTATGACATCCTCTGGCTCACCCGTTCGTAATGGGGAGTATGTTATGACACTATCTGAAGCTCTACAGCTTCCTGCACAGATTTCTGTTGTATTGTATTGTATTGTAATCGTATTTATATAGCGCTTACTACCCCTGACGAGGCGTCAAAGCGCTTTTCGATGAGTAGCACGCTACTCCGGAACCCAACAAGAATTAGTGATGGATTAGTATCATTTAATAACGAGTACAGTTTTAGTATTATTATGAGTTAATTTGAGCTGCGGATATGAGAGTTTGTTAGTTAGATTGACTGGAGTAATGGAGGAGTGGAGGAGGAAAGAAATCTAAAAAGTGTTAATTGGGAGTATATCCTTCATTTACTCAATTCAATCCAAAGTCTTGGGATGAATAAAGGGGGGCGGAGGGGGGAAGAGTATGTGGAAGGGTTAGGGAGAGCATAGTAGCAGGATGAGATGAATGCAGGAGAATTTAGTAGGGTTGTGTGGGAGGTCACAGAGGTAGAGTGAGGTTTGGTGAGTTAGATGTGGAGGTGGAGGGAAGAGCTTAGGCAGAGATATTTAGGAGATGAAAGTGGTCGAAGGGATTTGGGATGAGTCAGAGTGAGAATGGAGGATAGTTTGATAGAGACATGACATAAGAGTGATGAAAAATGAGAGCAGAAATTCATAGATATCTAGTATAACAACCCAAAAAACCAGGAGTCATGCAATGATCCACAACATGCCAAGCACAGAAACAACATATACACATACATACACATATATATATATATATTTATACACACACACACGAATACACACATATGCACATACAATACATAATTAGAATCATGGGTAAAAAATACTTAGTCAGACAGGTTTAAAAGAGTGTGTGTGTATTTTATTGTTATGACAGTAGCAATACATATTTTCCAAAGAAACTATAAATAAATAGAAATATACATGTAATCTGAAAAAATATTTATCCACATAGGCATATGCAGTTCATAGTTGTTTGAAAAAGGTGGTTATGAAGGAAAGAGCCAACGCTTGAGTAGTTTTCTGAAAACAAGAAAGTTATCTGTGGCTCTTATAGTTGGGGGTAATGAATTCCATAGTTTTGCTGCTTGGACGGAGAAGGATGTACCACCTACAGTCTTTTTCTTGTATGGTGGTGTTCTAAGGCGGGGTGCCAGTCTTGAGCAGAGGGTTCTTAGTTGGATGTATTTGGTAATTTTCTTTCTGATAAAAAGCGGTCCTGTTCCATGTATAGCTTTGTGGGTGATAAAAAGCAGTTTGAAAGTGCATCTTCTGGCAACGGTAACCAGTGTAGTGCTCTCAAGGCAGGGGAGATGTGGTCTTGCGGCTTTATATGTAGTAGTAGCCTGGCTGCGGAATTCTGGATACGTTGTAGTTTTTTCATAACAGATAGAGATGATCCATGGTAGAGGCTATTGGCATAATCTAGTTTGGATAATACAAGTGAGATAGTAGCTTGCACCTTGTGTGGAAATCCGAGGTGGGGGAAGATGCGTCGTAAAGTCTTTAAGGTGATGAAGCTTGTGCGTGCTAATTTGTCTACTTGGGTATTCATAGTTAGCTTGGAATCCATGGTGATTCCTAGGTTTTTCACTTCCTTGGATAATTGAGGAGGTGGTCCGAGATCGTCAGGCCAGATGCACAGAGGGTCATCATTTTTCCAGTCACCACATATGAGTATTTCTGTTTTGGAGGTATTTAGTTTGAGATGGCTCCAGGTCATCCACTGATCAACGGCTCTGAGGCAACTGAAGATTTGTGACTTTTCAATGTTTTGGGGGTCTTCTAATTGAAGTAGTATTTGTGTGTCATCTGCATAGTTGTAGCATGTGAGATGGAACTCATTGATCAGTTCTGGTAAAGATATCATGTAGATGTTAAAAAGCAAAGGTGAGATGATTGACCCTTGGGGGGCCCCTGTTTTTGTGAGGTAGGGTTCGGACGAGAAGGGGGACGAGTGGATGATATTCACTCTTTTTTGGAGATAGGAAGTAATCCAGTTGAGAGCAATCCCTTGTATGCCGGCTTCGTGGAGTCTTTGAGTTAGGGTGTCATGGTCAACCGTATCAAAGGCAGCTGAGAGGTCCAAGAGAAGTAGTGCAGCAACTCCATTTCGGTCGACTGTGTTTTTAAGATCGTCCCAGATTGCCATGAGTGCCGATTCAGTGCTTCTTCCTGGGCGGAATCCAGTTTGGAAGTCTGAAAGTATAGAATTGTCTTCAATGAATTGTGACATCTGGGCGAATGCTGCTCTCTCTATCAATTTGCCCAGGAAAGGTCCATTTGTGATAGGTCTGTAGTTGTTGGGGTCTTGCGGGTCTAGGTTTGTTTTCTTTAATAATGGTCGTATGTATGCCTTTTTCAGGTCTGTAGGAAAAGTTCCTGAAGTTAAAGAGTTGTTGATGATTCTTCTTACAGGTGTGGCAGCAGAAGTAGATAGCAGGATGTTCTTGAAGATTTGTGGTGGGCAAGGGTCAGAAGGGCAACCAGAAGGTCTGCTTTCTTTGACCAAGTCCATAAATTCATCCTGGGATATTTGTTTGAAAGACTGTAGAGGTTGGGATGGTTTATTCTTAAAGGGTATTTTAGTAAAGGGGTTGGTGCTGATGGTTTTCTTCTGTTTTAAATAGGAGTCCAATGTGTCTGCCTTGCTTGTGTAGTGAGTTGCCAATTTGTTTGTGAAATCTTGAGTGGTGGGATGACTTCCTTCCATGAATGTGGGTTTTCGAAATTCATTGAGAATTTTATAAAATTCCTTGGTTGTAGATTGAGCATTTAGAATTCGGTCTGAGTAGTATCTTTTTTTAGCTTTTTTGATTGATGATTTGTATATCCTGTTAAGTTTGTGTAGCTGCAGTTTGTCTTGACTGTTGTTTGTTTTGAGCCAGGTCCGCTGCAACTTTCTGATTTGTTGCTTTATCTTTTTAAGTTCTGTGTTTCTCCAAGGTGTTGGTTTTCTTTTGTCATGTTTAGTTTTTCTGAGTGGTATTAGGACATCAAAAGCTTCCTGTAGCCACTCATAAAGTTTTGTTACAGAATTGATTGTATCTAGATCTGTGTTAGCTGTTAGTTGTGTTTCTAAGTGATCCAAATTGAGTTTGCTCCATGGTCGGTAGGTGTATGTATGTAAGTGGTTGTGGGGTGTGTTGATTTGTGGAGTTGTCTGTCGGAAAGTTATCAGGTGGTGGTCTGACCAGGTGGTTGGTGTGATGCTATGAATAGTAACGAGTTCAGGCTTAGCAAAAATGACATCTAGGATGTGACCAGCGATGTGTGTGGGATTGTGTACAATCTGATGTAGGTTCAATGCGAGTAGGCCAGTGGTGATAGCTTTTGGATGGGGCATATTGGGTTTGTCAAACCAAGTGTTTAGATCCCCAAGAATGCATAGATTGGAGTATAGTGTAATAAGGTTTTAGACTGTGTCAAGAAAAGCATCAGGGAAAGTGGAGTTGTTAGGTGGAGGTCTGTAAAGGAGGAGAAAGTTACAGGATGAAGTTGGAGTAGGGTGGCATCTGGTAAGGAGGGCTTCACAACCTTGTATGGAGATGTTGTCTGTTTTACTGAGGTTTATTGCCTGTTTGAATATAATAGCTAGTCCACCTCCTCTCTTGCCTATACGGTTTTGTGTGATGGTTTGATAGCCCGGAGGAAGGGCTTCGTGCAACACTGGTGCCATGTCATCTCCCAACCAGGATTCCGTAATGAATAGTAAGTCAGGTTGTGTGTCTGTGAGCAGGTCGTAGATGTGGTGCTTGTTTTTTGAGAGTGATCGAGCATTTATGAGCTGGCAGTTTAGAGAGGGTGTGTTAGTGGTAGTGTTGTTTTGTTTAGAAGAAGGGTAAGTAGTATAATGTGAGCTTGAAGCAGGAGTGTTGCTAGTTGTGATAACTGTTTGAGGCTCACAATAGTCTTGCTTTTCAAGATAGTGTTCCTCTTCCAGCAGGTTAAGGAGGCATTTTGTTGGGTCTGTGTGTGTGGGTGGTGAACTTGGTGGCTGAGAGAGCCGTGAGGAGTGTAGTGTTTTTTGTAGGGTAGTTTTATTATGTAACAAACAAGGGGATGCGAGGTTGCTATGAGTGGCATGTTTTTTATTTTGTTTGCGTTTGTTTAGTGTGGATGGAGTATGGGTTAGGGGTGGTGGAGGAGCATGTGGATCATGATTTAAGGCCCTAAATTGTGCAAAGGAGGAGAGGCGAGTGAATGAAGGTTGCTGGGATGGGGTGCTTGTGGTAGGTGTTTGTGAAGAGTGGGGGTGTAGGGGTGGAGATAGGATGGAATTTGTATCCTTTGTGTAGTCCTGGGGGTGGGAGTGGGTATGATGATGAGTGTAATGTAAGGTTGTGTTGCTTTGTTGTGCTGATGTTTGTGGTCGGTATTGTTTTTGTGGAAGAATGAGAGGGGCTATTGGTGTAGTTGTTTTTGGTGGGGGATTTGCATGTGAGTTAGTGCTGCTAAGTGGAATTTGAGTGTTAGATGGGGTGTTGATGTGTTTTGGAGATGAATGTATGAGGTGTGTAAGAGGTGATGGGTGTGTGTCAGGGAAAGAAGTATTAGTTGAGATGACTGGAAGGGGTAATATGTGTGGTGGAGTGAAATGTGGGGATTGTATGGTTGTGTGTAATTGGTGAGGAGAGGGGAAGAGTGTTTGTAGATGATGTGTTTGAAGGCAGGGTTTGGGCATTGTTATGAAGACAGGCGGTCTGTGTGGAGCAAACAGTGGATTGTGTTTTTGGTTAGTATGAGCAGAGAGTGTGTATCTGGGAGACTGAAACTGAGAGAATTGTATGTTGTAGTTTAGTATTGTGTGGGTGGTGGCAGGTAGTGTTAGTGGGAGGGGACAGAGTAGTGTTTGCTGTGAGAATGAAGGTGTTTGACTGTAGTAGTTATGGGGGGTATGTGTATATGTGTTGTATGTAGGGTATTGTGTTGGGTGGTGTGGCAATGCAATCTGTCTGTGGTCAGTTTGTGATGCGTGTATTGGATATCTTTGCAGATAATGTGTTTGCATGTTGAGGGATGTTTTGGGGTGGAAACCATTTCTGGGGAAATATGAATTGGGCAGCATTTCTGGCCCTAGTCCCTACCTGTCCCGAACAGGCCCAAACAGGCAGCTGCCCTTGTCCTCTCCGCCCTTTGCCTCGAGGCCCAAACAGGCAGCTGCCCTTGTCCTCTCCGCCCTTTGCCTCGAGGCCAAAACAGGCAGCTGCCCTTGTCCTCTCCGCCCTTTGCCTCGAGGCCCAAACAGGCAGCTGCCCTTGTCCTCTCCGCCCTTTGCCTCGACGCCCGGGCTGAGACGCCCTGAATCCTAGCCTTTTATAGCCCTACCGGCCTATAGGAAGCTCGTCCTAACCCTAGCCAATCCTGTTTTAAACCCTGATTTAGCCAACTAATGGAAGAGCCAGCCCTATTCACCAGTCACAGCCCTATTTCCTGACCCCCAATCACAGCCCCAGCCCTAAAACCTACAGCCAATCAGAATCCTAGCCCTATCCACCAATCACAGCCCTTAAACCAACAGCCAATCAGAATCCTAGCCCTATCCACCAATCACAGCCCTAAAACCAACAGCCAATCAGAATCCTAGCCCTATCCACCAATCACAGCCCTAAAACACACAGCCAATCAGAATCCTAGCCCTATCCACCAATCACAGCCCTAGAACCAACAGCCAATCAGAATCCCAGCCCTATCCACCAATCATAACTGCATCCCTGGAGCTAGCAACCAATGAAACACCATCTCCCAAAAACCAATCACAACAGCATATGCAACAACCACGAGGAACCTATATAAGGAGCAAGTAAACTAAACTCCAGTCCCTGTGGCCTGGGGGGAGGCTACTGCTGCTCTATTCAGTATCTCCTTGGATACAGACAGGCTGAATCCACACTTCCAAGCTAGCAGAGTCTACTTTCCAGGTAAGGAGGAGATTGTTTAAGAGACAAACACTGCAATAGTTCTGGGCGCACACTCTAAAATCTGGCTTTTTTTAAGGCAAAAATACAGGGGGGGCAGACAGCTTTTTAGCACAATTTAAATCACACAAACAGATTAAAAACAGTCTCCTAAAACCACACTCTGAAAGATGTATGTAGTCTTTTTTACTAAGAATAGGGGGGAAAAAAAGGGGGGCAGAGGGGGGGAAAAATGGGGGGGGGGAGCCACAAACTAGCAAGGGAATTCACACAGTCACGGCAAAAACGATTTTTAAACAAACACCACTTTAAAAGAGGCCAGGCTGCCTGCAAACACAGAGAGTCCACAGTAAAACAAACACTTTTTGAACAATTAATACTATTTAACTAGAAAATATGGCAGAATCAGTTTCATCATTGGTTGTTTATTAATTTCCCTTGGCCTCCACAATATCCCCACACAAAAAACATCTACCACTTGAGGCTTTGCTTAAGGGTAGCACTGAATGGATGACTGTTTAACCACGTATCAGTAACATGGACTGGGGGATGCACAGTAGCACTTACAAAGACAAGGAGAGTGAACTTGCAAATGCTAAGCAAGGCTTCTCGGCGTATCCCAATAACCAAGGCAAACTTACCCGCAGGCAACAATCCTAAGAGCTGGCCCCTTTAACACCTGGCTCATTTGTTTGAAGTTGTGAAGTGCTCTGCTCACTATAGTGGTGATGAGTATGTGCTGTGGGCAACCAATATGCTGATGAGGCTGCTTGATACTGTGCATATGGGTCACAAACCTACAATGGTGAGTATGTGAATGAATGTAAAGGTGTGACCAAATAAACCTTTTGTTGTCAACAACTGATACCTGGGAGGAAGTGAAAAGACTGCAGGAGGAAGTGTCAGAAGCAGGACAGCAGGTTTGGATCAGAGAAGGATGTGTGAAGAGAGAAGACGATATATGGGTTTCTGTAGATGGCAGACCAGTGTTGTCCAACAGCATGCTATCGCCAGTGGCAAGGCATTTCCATGGACCTGCTCACATTGGGAGATGTGCCATTGTGAGGTTGTTTAGAGAGCACTGGCAATCCATGATTTAGTTTGGTGAATGAAGAAATGTGCAGCAGATGTATTGTGTTTCAACAGATGAACATAGAGAAAATATCTCCTGTGGTACTGAGGAAGATCAGGAGAACAGAATGCAGATGGACTTCATCGAAATGCCTGTGTGCAATGGGCTGAGATATTTCCTGGTGATTTTGTGCATCTTCCCATGTTGTGTGGAAGCCTACCCGACCACTAGAAACAACAGTCTCACAGTAGCCAAATTATTGTTGAGGGAGTTGATACCTAGGTGGAGCAAAGACTACATTGCAGTTACCGGCCGGAGACTTTTGGCATTGTGGAGCTGTTGAACAGGACGTTGAAAGCCAGATTGGCCAAAGGGTATGCATCAACATCTCTGAAGGGGCCAGGCGCTTTCCCTCCTGTGATATTGATCCTTCACAGTGTCCCTGACAGAAAAACAGGATTGTCACTTCATGAGATAATCATAGCGAGAGCCATGAGATTGCCTACAGTGCCTGCAAATGCGCTCATGAACATTACAGGTGACATGATTCTTGACTACTGCAAGGGGCTAGCTTATATGGTCCATTCTATGTCCTGCCAGGTTGAACCTGTTACATCCTGTCTACGTCTGCAGCAGTGCCATGACCTCAGTCCTGGTGACTGGGTTCTGGTGAAGAAGCATGTTCGAAAATCATGTCTGGAGCCTACTTAGCATGGACTGTACCAGGCTATCCCAGTGATAAACGCAGCTGTTAAGTGTGTGGGCTTTGCCAACTGGATTCATGCAGCCCACACTCAGAGAATGGAGTGCCCCCTTGATGATATGACAGTATGTCTTCCAAAAGTGCAATCCACAACTGAGACACCGGGCTACGAGGTTGCACAGAGAACTGAGACTCGGCATAGCTTGTAACAGCACATCCTCAGCCTTTGGGGGGTTGCTGAACTGCCATTCGAGGAGTCTTGGCCTAAACCGCCTACTGAGCCAGACTTAGACTCTGATGAAGGGTCTAGTGTTGTGTCATGCAGAGTAGAATCTGAGGACAGATGGCCGAAGTGGCAGAAAAAAGAGAGAATGCGTTTGCCTCCGGAACAAGGACTGAGAACTGTCCCAGAAGATACTGAGGAGTCTGACCTGAGTGACAGCGAAAGTGAGCAATTCGCACTCAGGAGATCAAAAGGAGTTAGAGTGCCAAATCGGAAGTACTCGTCCATTGAATGGACATATTTTGCTGATAATGATGATGGACGGAGGGAAAACCTGCGATTTGAAAGACCCAAGTGTAAATGTAAACTGTAACCCAAACTGAGTTTAAACTGCACTCTCATTGAACAAACTGAGTTGAAAAATGACTGGTCCTTTGAATTGAACTTTGATTTGTAAATAATGAAAAAGACATCTTTTGAGAAAATATAAGAAGAGCTTCCAGGACCGAGGCAGCAGAAGGAGCATAAGGGGGTGATTTATAAGAAGACAGAGTAGGGCAAAGGGATTTTGTACATAATTTCATTGCATGATGATTGAACTTTGTTTTGCCATTTGCACAAGTAGAAATGCAGTAGAGATTGTTTGCTGTTAATTTCTACTCAACGGTCTGATTCTAGAGAAGTTATAAAAACTAATAACCATAGTAGATGTATTTACATATTAACAGGTGTGTTATTAGTTGTAGTTGTAGTATTGTTTTTTTTTTACTCATTGGATTATCCTCACCTACAATTCCTGCAGTAGCTGAGCTTAGGCCTAGCGTTACCCCTTTGACCCTGAGTCCTATAGACAATAGTTTGCACCCCATAGATTATAAGGTTTTACATGTAAATGCATCTAGAGGAGATTTTTCTTCAAATGCCTATTTTAAATTGCTTTATGAGTACCTTGACACTATGGATGCAAGTGAATGCTATGTATGTACACAATTGCCTGCATCAACTGCAGAGGGCATCATGTACCATCATATTTCCCTGACTTATGGTGTCATTGGTAGTCCTTTACTGAGTATTTTCTATAGACAGGGTCATTTCCAGTATTATTTTTTGAATTATGAGTTAGAGCCTAATTACGAGTCCTGTCACCACTGTCACAGTGGTGTTGGAAACCCCGACCGCTGACTAGACAGCCTCCCAGCTGAATTACAATGTTGGCGGTTTGCTGAACTAGAGACCGTCGCTGTCCCGTTGACACAGGCAACCATTCGCCGACCTCCTTGACGGCAGCTGGGGAAAAGCAGTTATCGGAAAGCGGTATAGACAGGGGCACCGTCGTCCATATTACAATTTGCATTTCTATTGAGCCTACTGTGGCAGGGAGACCGCCTAATTCAAGTGTCAGGATTGAAGAAAATGGGGAGCCATCTCTGCCATTTCTTTCTTTTCCCTTTAGTCTCAGACATGGACCCCTTCATCCAGGGGACCCCGTTCACAGCAGCAACTTCACTAAAAAAAATAAAAAATACGGGTAACTACTTTTTGCATTTTTCTGCCATTGACTGTACTGGGCCCAGTCTCCAGCAATGGAATGGTACATGTACAAAGTATTTTTGCACATGTGTCATGAATATGTGTACATTTTGGTCAAAACATACACACTTGCATCCACACAAATGGAAAAATATACCTTGTACTGCTGACCACGTCCCCTGCCAGTCCACCCCCATGAGAAACGCACAGCAGCTGGGTCAGCTGTAACATTCTAAGAAGGCAGGTGGGAGACCACCTGAGCAGCAGTCTTCTTGGGACTTCCACAGTGGTGGACTGGTGGTCCAACTGTTGTAGTTTAGCAGCGATTAGATTAAGCATTAGCAGAAGACATCTTGTATTTGTAACTATTGTGAACATTTCGCGGAATCCATTTTGTATTCATGGCAGCCATTTTCTTTGCCATGTGCTCACCATGTGCTCTGTCCTACCTTTCTGTTAACTACTCTTGAAATCTGCCTAGTGACAAGTTATATTTAGCATCTCCCACTTTCGCACATGCTCAGTAAGGTCTGCAGCTGTTAGTCCTTGAAAACTGTTAGCTCCTCCTACCTGTCGACTGCGCATTTTCCACATGACCTTACATATATACAAGTCTTGCTTCTATAATTGTACCACCTCCTTTTAGCCCCTGCGTGGGTATAAAAGGACCATGCTCTCTCAGTTCAGTGTGCTACTTCAGACATTACCTAAGGGTGCTGTTTGAACTGTAGTACCACCTCATGAGGTTAATAAACTTTGGGGGTCATTCCGACCCCGGCGGTCAAGGACCGCCGGGGCCGGGGATGCGGGAGCACCGCCAACAGGCTGGCGGTGCCCCGCAGGGCATTCTGACCCAGAAGAGGTCAGGTTTTCCGCTGCCCTGGGAATCCCCCATGGCGGCGCAGCTTGCTGCGCCGCCATGGGGGATTCCGACCCCCTCACCGCCATCCTGTTCCTGGCGGCTCCGACCGCCAGGAACAGGATGGCGGTAGGGGGTGCCGCGGGGCCCTGGGGGCCCCTGCAGTGCCCATGCCTATGGCACTGCAGGGGCCCCTGTAAGAGGGCCCCACTTTGTATTTCAGTGTCTGCTTTGCAGACACTGAAATACGCGACGGGTGCCACTGCACCCGTCGCACATACCCACTCCGCCGGCTCCATTCGGAGCTGGCTTCCTCGTGGGGAGGGGTTTCCCGCTGGGCTGGTGGGCGGCCTTCTGGCGGTCGCCCGCCAGCCCAGCGGGAAAGCCAGAATGGCCTCCGCGGTCTTTCGACCGCGGAGCGGCCATATGGCGGCTCCCTCCAGGCGGGCGGCGACCGCCGCCCGCGGGGGTCAGAATGACCCCCTTTGTCTTTTATTTAACTTCCTGTGCCAACTTCTTCCTACATGGTCTGAGGACTTTGTGTAGAGAAAGGTGAACCCCTTGCACTAGTAGGCCTTGCTGAGGCTTACTTCAACAAATTGGCGCCCGAATAGGGACTCATTGGTGACTGAGATGCCCAACAGATTGGTCGCGACGAAGGATTGGGATCTCGCTGCGGACGATCAATGCCTGAGGAGACCCGAGTCTTGGCAACCACAGCGTTTTTCCCTTCTTTCTGATTTGACCATCCAAGTGGCGCCGGTCCTCGACTGAGATCCTTTTTGTTCATTCATCATGCAGTGACCATTTGGTTGATTTTAGAATTTGGCAGTTGGAACCTGGACACCCTGTGATTGGTAAGAGCCGTTTTACGGCACTTGCTGTGGGTTTTGATGCCTTTGTTTGGTAATGTAGTGTAGCACTACTTACTATGGCTCTCGTGTTTTGGGTGACTAGTCAATTTGTGTCCTTTGAATTGATATATAAATTGCAATTTATATAGGCAGGTAATGAGGAGAATTTTCTCCAATTTAATTTTGATTTGAACGGCACCTTAAGTGCTACTTTGATTATAATATTGCATATTTTGCACTATTTTTGGCATGCCTGTTTTTAGCGCACTTCGTAGGATGTGTTGCTTTTGTAATGGTACCAATTTGAGAATGGAAGAATCGCAACCGGCACCCCCAGAGGGGACGCCAAATAGAGATATGTATGTTAAACATGGTCTTTCTTCTATAATGTACAGCACATTATGGAATAAATACACTCGTGCGGATCCTGAGTTACGTTGGCCTATGCATGGGTCATTTGATTTGCGAAAGATTGAGTATGTGGAACAATGTATGTGTAAGCGAAAGTCTAGGCAAGATATGTTTGACTGTGTACGAATGTGGGAGAAAGAAGTGCGTGGACGAGTGAAGCGTGAGCAAGCCTTGCTTGAAAAAGAGCAGCAGAAGAATGTATATGTGAAAGCATTGGAAATGAAAAAGAAGGAAATAAATGACTTAAAGGAGCTAGAAGAGAAAGAACATAAATTACAGGTCACTGGCCAATACACCGTTAGGCAACCTCTCTATCCTATCCTTAATAAACCACATGATGATTTATTTTTATTAGATCGCCCTCCACCTCCGTATGTCGTCTCTTCTGCCCCTCATGAGTTAGCTAAGGCCTCCAGTTCAGAGCA
Organism: Pleurodeles waltl; assembly: GCF_031143425.1. Lineage (NCBI taxonomy): Eukaryota > Metazoa > Chordata > Amphibia > Caudata > Salamandridae > Pleurodeles > Pleurodeles waltl. The sequence goes on along the minus strand of NC_090448.1, from coordinate 252,494,502 downwards.
ACAGAAGATGCGAGACAGTCGCTCTATGTTGCCTGCTGACCGTGCGTCTGAGCTTAGATCTATTGCTCGTAAAACAATTCGTAGTGTTGTCTCTGCTTCTGAACCTTTAGACAACATGAAAGGGTGGACGGAAAAGGAGCAGCTATATTTTACTGAGGCATTTGGCTCAGAAGTTATTGAACTATATCGGAAATATTCTGATGAGTTAGAGCCCGATGATGTAGCAGCTGATCATAAGCAAATGCATGATGGTCTTTTTGTTTTCTCCCAGGTGGCTGATGCAATCAGGCGTTTAATGAAATTATGCGTTACGGCAGTCCGTTTGCAAGAGGAGAAAAGGGCTGTGGACGTAGTTGCACGGACATCTCAGACCGGTGGGGTGCAAGCTTCCATCTTCGGAACAGGTAAGACTATGATAGTTCACGCGAAACCAATGCGGGAGGCCGCGCCTTTGTATGTTCCTCCTAAAGGATTGGGTACAAGTGATGATAAAACTTCTGTTGATGCTAAGGGTTATTTTATTTATAATTGGGTGTACACTCCTTGGAATAGGGCAGAAGTAATGGCACTTAAAACAGCATTACCTGACCCGCGGAAAAATCCAGCTGCCTTTTATGAGGAAGTTGAGGGAGCAATTAGTTCTTGTACTATGACTTTGGCTGACATTGATTTATTTTTTGGATTGATATTACCGCCAGATATGTGGAGAACTGTTCGTAAAATTGATGATCGTGCAGTTTTTGGGGCGTCATGGAAAGAATTAGAACAGATGGATGGGGATAGGGAACCTGCAAAAAAGCCATATCAGTTGATTCTAGATCTTCCTGCAGCCACATTAGTTAAGTTAAAAACGATTATTCCCCCTAAAAAGATAGATTGGACTGTTTTAGCATCTTGTAAGCAAAAGGCAGATGAATCAGTCTCTGATTTCTTTACACGCTTTGAAGAAGCATTTCATGATTTTAGCGGTCAGTTATTGTCAGATGATACGGGCAGACATTTGTTTGTCGATAAATTTGTCGCAAATCTGTTACCAGGAATAGCTAGTCATCTAAAAGCTAGTGAAAGTTCATGGACTACCTCCACTCCGGTTTCTCTTTTGACTATGGCTCAGTATTATGAACGTCAGGAACTAGAAGCAAAAGGTAGCGAGGACAAAAAGATTAAAGAATTAAAGACGAAGGTTATGTTGGCTCAAGCTTATGGTCCGTCTTTTAGAGGTAGTGATAGAGGTGGACGTGGATCTTATGGTTCTCCTTACACTCGTTCGAATTTGTCTGTTGATCAGTGTGCGTATTGTAAGAAATTTGGGCATTGGGCTGCCGATTGTCCAGTACTACGTGTTCAGCAGTGTTCACGTGGTCGGGAACAAATGAGAAATCGCTCAGGATATTCAGGACCTAGAAGAGGCACGAATGATCATGCTAGGGTTGATGCTAATGTACGAGGGCAGGATGGGTCTAACACTTTTGATAGACGGAACCAATACCAAATGTCTAACTATGTGCAGCCTGATTTCCAAGACTCTGCTTATGCATAGGATTGCCTAGGATGGGGTAAGGAATCAGTTGAAGTTCCAGTAGATCAGAGGGGTCCCTATGTTACAGCACATGTTTTGGGTTCTACTGATCAGTTTCTGGTTGATACAGGAGCTACTCGTAGCGCCTTGTCTAAACAATTGATTCCAAGGGCTCCCCTGTCTGGCTTAACCATTACATCGATAGGTTTCGATGGAACACCTTCCCCTAGCCCATTGTCACAACCACTTGCATTCCATGTTGATAAATTTACTGCTCCATGTCCATTTTTGCTTTCTCTAAATACACCAGACAATATTGTGGGTCTTGATATGCTCAGGTATTTCAGGGCTACAATACGATGCTCTCCTGAAGGGGTGCGTGTTATTTTAAATGATAATCATCCTGTGATGGAAAGAGTTTGTCTTGTTAAAGAGGATATTGCATTAGCTTCACTCCCTAGTACTTTGTGGGCTACTTCAGATACTGATGTGGGACAAATGATTATTCCACCGGTACATATTAGTGTCAAGGAGGGAGCTGTATTGCCACGTTTGCCTCAATACAAAATTTCACAGGAGGGCGAAGAAGCACTCACACGAATTGTGCATGATCTTATTGCAGTTGGAGTTGTTGAGGAAGTTCTGTATAATGTTTGTAACAGTCCGATTCTTCCTATTCTGAAAAAGGATACTGATACTAGGATTTACCGATTCATTATTGATTTACAGGAAGTCAATAAGATTGTGATACCACAATATCCTGTGGTATCTGACATCAAGACACTCCTTACTTTGGTTCCCCCGACAGCAACTACGTTCTCTGTGATAGACTTAATGAATGCTTTCTTTTCTATCCCTATTCATCCTGACAGCCGATATTTGTTTGGTTTTACTTTGAATAAACGATCACATAGATTTTGCAGAGTTCCTCAAGGCTATATGGAGAGTCCAAGTATTTATAGTCAAGCGTTAAAACGACAACTCGATTCTTTTGTTTTGCCTGAAGGTGTGGCTCTCATACAATATGTTGATGATATTTTGTTGGCGGCTGATACCCCTGAGCAATGTGAAAAGTGCACTTTGTCCTTACTTTCTTTTCTTGCTTCACACCATCATAAAGTGTCACGAAAGAAATTGCAATATTGTAGGCCAAAGGTAACCTATTTAGGTCACCTTTTGTCTAAGGAGGGCCGTGCACTTACAACAGATCGTGTTCAAGCAATTTTAGACACACCAGTACCCTCTACTCAGAAAGATGTTCGGGCATTCCTTAGTCTTACTTCTTTTTGTAGGCAATGGATATTAGGGTTTTCACACATTGTCAAACCTTTGCTAGCACTTTTGACTAAAGATACTCCAATGCCCCTCCCATGGACAGATGAATGTGAGACTGCTTTCAGGCAGCTGCGACAAGCCCTTTGTTCCGCACCAGTGTTAGGTACTCCAGATTACATGAAGCCTTTTGCACTTTACGTACATGAGAAAGATGGATGTGCATTGTCAGTTTTAGTACATACACATGGCGATAAGCAGCGTCCCTGTGCTTTTTTTTCAGCAGTACTTCATCCTGTCGCTTGAGCGTTGCCTGGGTGTTTTCGTTCAGTTGCCGCAACAGCTGCGTCAGAGTGAAGGGATAGTTTTGTCACATAAGCTGTTGGTGTTAGTACCCCATGCGGTTGATGCTCTTTTAAATCAAACAAAGACACAACATTTAACTAGCGCCCGTATCACAGGATATGAGTTGACATTGCTGGCTCCTCACATTACACTGAAGAGATGTACAACACTAAATCCAGCCACTTTGTTGCCATATCCGGTCACTCAGCCTCAGTCACATGAAACACATTATTGTATATTCCTTACCGAAGAACAGACAAAGGGTCGTATTGATTTACAAGATACGCCCCTTTTAGATGTAGACAGGGAATTGTGGGTTGATGGGTCTTGTTTGAAGTTGCCAGATGGTACGACCTCAGCTGCATATGCAATCACCACAATACACACGGTAGTGGAGACAGCTCGTATACCACAGAAGTCAGCTCAAGCAGCTGAACTCATAGCTTTGACACGAGCATGTGAGCTTAATACTGACTTACGTGTGAACATTTATACAGACAGCCGCTATGCTTTTGGAGTGGCTCATGATTTTGGTTTGCTTTAGAAGGAGAGAGGCTTTCTCACATCCCACAGGATGCAGATAATGCACGGAGAATTAGTGCATAACCTCTTGACTGCATTGACATATCCAAAGAAACTAGCTATTGTGAAATGTAGTGCACATAAGAAAGTTACCGATAACATAGGGCAAGGTAATGCTCTTGCGGACCGCGTTGCACGTGAGACTGCGATGCAGCGAAGTACTACTTCTATGTATGTAGTAAAGTCACAAGCTGAACGTTGGCATAATGTTAGACAAGACGTATTAGATATACAGAAATCTGCTTCTGTGAAAGAACGTGAGCAATGGTGTGAAGATGGAGAATTGGATGATGAGGGCTGTTGGGGGAATAAGCAGATGGATAAATGGAAATTGCCTATAGCTTTTGTACAACCTATGGTTCAGATGGCACATGGGCTGGAGCTTCAACAATAACGAAGTTGCTTACGCAAGTTTGGGAGCATCCAGAAATTTCCAGTACAGCTAAGAGAGTAGTACAGTCTTGTTTGATCTGTATACAATACAATCCTGTAAAAGGGACACGTACTCCTGCGGGAGGGTTTGCTACACCAACTGCACCTTTTGAAGTTCTACAAATGGATTATATTCAGCTTGAATGCTGCAACAATTTAAAGTATGTCTTGGTGGTGGTTTGTGCCTTCAGTAAATGGATAGAGGCGTACCCCACAAAGGATAATACTGCCATTACCACAGCAAAGGTGCTTTTGAAATAATTGTTCCCTAGGTTTGGTGTTTGCAGACTTTTATGGAGTGATAACGGACCTCATTTTGTTGGGGAAGTTATTAAGTATGTCCTGAAAGGATTAGGGATCAAACAGAAGTTCCATGCGGTTTTCCACCCACAATCAGCAGGGTTGGTGGAAAGGTATAATGCTACTTTGAAGTTGAAGTTAGCGAAGATACAGGCTTCCACATTCTTAACTTGGCCGGATGCATTACCGTTGGCATTATTGTCTATTAGGTCAGTGCCACACTCCCGACTCGGCCTTAGTCCTTATGAGGTGGTATTTGGGAGGCCAATGAATATTTGGGGAGTTCCTAAGCCAAAATCTGTATATGATGTACCTTGTATCCTGATGAACGATTATTTGGCACAGTTAACCGACAATTTGGTTTCTATTCATCAACAGGTTCGAGAAGCACTTCCTGACAGATCTACAGGTGAAGGCCATGAACTCCGACCTGGTGACCAGGTGATGATTAAGTCTTTTGAAAGATCAAACAGCTTGGAACCAAGGTGGCGAGGCCCAGAACAGGTGCTCCTTGCGACAAGGACAGCAGTTCGAGTGACAAACCGAAAGAATTGGGTCCATAGTACTCACTGTAAGAGAGTGCTACCTAACTTGGTGGAACCTGCTGTGCTGACCGATCATCGAGAGATTTTGACTACGGAGAAAGGCCGTGCTATATCACCTGACGAATCTGCAGAGGTCTTCCCGGACCATACGACTTCTGGAGTGTCACGATATAATTTGAGACTGAGGAAAGAATCTGAAATTTGTTTGAAACAAACTGGTTGAGCTTCCGCCCTGGGTTAGTGAAACGGAGAGCCAATGTGGCAAGGGGGGGGGATCAGCCATGCATTAGAGTAGTGACACCCGTCTTGGCCCGTGGTGAAGAAATCAGCGGCTGCCCAGGGATAAGAGCTCCAACGATTGTTTTTAATCCATTTCTGAAAGGGTCGATTATCACTGTTGCTAAAATGAATAACAAACTGATCATTAGTACTATGGGGTTTGTTGTTGTTTTGGTGGTTACAGCAACAATCACCTGGTTTGTTGAAAAGAAGGCTCCTGCTCGTGAGTTTTTTGTTGCCACTACTCCAGTACCAGAGGATCACTATTACTTTACACTTCCCTATCAGGAGCAGAAGCACCGTCAATCGTATTTCAATAACACTTTCATTCAGATGTTGCATCATACTCATAATGCTACAAATACTACTAACTGTTGGGTATGTGGAATGATACCTGCGCATCAAAAGAAAGGAGGAACACCTTTCATTCCTCTTCCTTTTTCACACAATGGTTCTTGTCAAGCTTGGTACACGCTTTTGTTTGCATCTGGAAAACGTACAAAGGGCGGACTTCTTTTTCGCCTTAATAAAGTATGCTACCAAGACAAAGATGGGTATCCCCAAGCCAAAGGAACTAAATGGGAATGGGAAGAGTATCAACCGGACAATGGTTCAGTACCATATGTCTTCACAAATATAAGAGACTCTGACAAGAAAGAACAATTTGTGATTTCTGTTACAAACACTAAAGCAGATTTATGTATACGTAGCATTGGGCGAATTCCAGTAGGGATAAGCGATTGTACCTTGATTTTAATTATTGAGGGTGTAAATAATAGTAGTTTTACAGCTTCACATAATACATATTTTGTTTGTGGTAACTATGGATATTACCAACTACCTGTTGGGTGATCAGGTGTGTGTTATGTATCTTTTCTATTACCCCCTGTGTTTTTGGCCCCTGCATCATATCACCGAGATTTAAAACTGTTCAATGACATCATCAACAATAGATATAAAAGGGAAATAAGTACAAATGAGGTAGACCAAACGGATACTAGCCTGCAACAATATGTTGATTTTAATTTAGGATTGTTCCCCTTTGTGGGTGCTGCGTTAAACAGTAGGAAAGTGAGACGATTGACTAGGGTTGTGGAAGCTTTCACCAATCAAGAAGCTCTGGCACTTGGTAATATTACTGAGGAGCTCCAAATTGCGAGGATTGTAGCGCTCCAAAATCGTATGGTACTAGATGTGATATTAGCTGACCGAGGTGGTGCATGTCGCATCATCAGTAGTAGTTGCTGTGTTTTCATTCCTGATCACTCACCTTCAGTATATGATGCAATATCTAAATTGCATAAAATTGCTGCAGAAATCCACACAGAGACTGGTACTTGGACTTTTTCTGGATGGTTTTGGGCCCTTGTTTCCGCCTGGGGCTGGAAACTACTGACTATCCTGTGTGTAATGACTGCAATATTTTTCACATGCTGTATCTGTATTCAGTGTGGTCCAATGTTCTGCTCCATGTGTATTACTGCTTGTATGCCTACCAAAAGAAATATTACAGAAATGAAAGCACAACATATGTTAGATAAAGAAATAGTTGAAATGATGAGCATAAATATACAAGATGAATATTTAGATTATCCCAGAAAGACGAATGTCTTCAGCTAATGCTGAAAGGGTCGTCTGTTGTAGTTCAGCAGTGATTAGATTAAGCATTAGCAGAAGACATCTTGTATTTGTAACTATTGTGAACATTTCGCGGAATCCATTTTGTATTCATGGCAGCCATTTTCTTTGCCATGTGCTCACCATGTGCTCTGTCCTACCTTTCTGTTAACTACTCTTGAAATCTGCCTAGTAACAAGTTATATTTAGCATCTCCCACTTTCGCACATGCTCAGTAAGGTCTACAGCTGTTAGTCCTTGAAAACTGTTAGCTCCTCCTACCTGTCATCTGTGCATTTTCCACATGACCTTACATGTATACAAGTCTTGCTTCTATAATTGTACCACCTCCTTTTAGCCCCTGAGTGGGTATAAAAGGACCATGCTCTCTCAGTTCAGTGTGCTACTTCAGACATTACCTATGGGTGCTGTTTGAACTGTAGTACCACCTCATGAGGTTAATAAACTTTGTCTTTTATTTCAGTTCCTGTGCCAACTTCTTCCTACATGGTCTGAGGACTTTGTGCAGAGAAAGGTGAACCCCTTGCACTAGTAGGCCTTGCTGAGGCTTACTTCAACACAACTGCTAAATTCATAATTGGGACCTTATTTTTGGGGGAAATTCCCATACTTGACCATTTGAATCGTCTCCCTTGTGTTAAAGAAATAGGGATAAATAAGAGGTTCTTTTAACACACCAAGACATTGGACACTGCCTATGCTCACCAAAACAATTTGACTCGCATTTTCACAGATGTTGAGAAGAAATTTCTCAATTTAGCTGAGAGCAGGAGGAGAGATATGGAATATAAGTCAAAGGCAGACAAAGACCTTAAGAATCAGCACAAGTGGGCTAGAGAAGAAATTGAGCAGCAAGTGCCTGGAAATCAAGCAGCATTGTATTTGGATTAGAAACATAATGGGAAATTGTGCATACTTACAGATAAATCTTCAGTTGACACTATCTTCATGGTAAAGAGTGAATGCGATCACACATTTGAGATTACAGAAAATTGGCAATTTTTTGCAGGTAAAGATCCTGTTGTTCCTGGAGTTTACTATATTTGTGGAGAGCATGTATATTTCAAGTTTGTTGAAGGGATGGTGTGGTATATGTTATGTAGGTATAGTTTTTTGGAAAATAATGTTATGTAGAACATTATAATGATCCTGGACAGCAAGTGAATTCCAGACCTAACCGAGGTGCTAGCTTTAGAGAAATAGTGGGGGATATCTTTGGTGCAAGGATTCAATCTGTTGGTGTGATTTTGAAAGACATAAAGATTAGAAAGTTCTCTACGACAGTGTATAAACTGTTCATCAATTCCACAGGAGCTTTCTGGGTTGTAGATACTAAATTGGTAGCTATAACATCCATGGTTTTACAAAGTCGTCTTGCACTAGGCATTCTTCTTGCAAAAGAGGGTGGAGTCTGCAGAATGTTAAAGGTTCAGCAATGCTGCACCTTCACCCCTGACAAGAGCAAAGACCTGAAAGCATGTAGCAAGAACATTACTGGTTTGAAGGAAGATTTGAAGGAGTTAGAAGCTACAGCTATTTGAAAAGCAATTTGAGATGGGTTCTGTAGGATTGGACAATGGTTTGGAAACCTAGGAAAAAGAATAGTCGGTTCTGTCTTGAGACCTCTTATCATTATTGCCATCTGTGCAATGTTTGTTCATCACTTTTAAGGGATATAAATATGTGAAAGCAGGGAAGAAAAGACAGCAATCAAAGGGATTGAAAAGAACTAGAGGGTATATGGAAGTGTAGGAGAGTCAGTGTAGATGTTATGATGAACTGAAACATCTAGAAAATACTAGACAGAAGTTATTGAGAACTACAAGGTATTGGGTTGACCTCACCTGATATGGATTCACATGTATGATATTGTGATGGCTTACATCGCCATCAGAGGTGGGATTGGAGTAGCGCAATTTAGACTCCACCCTTTACACATCATTGTTGTGCAAAATACTAATTTATATTTCACATTCTATAAACCGTGTACCTTAATAAAATTAATTTGTGTGCATATTTAGATATAATAATGCAATGTAATCACTGAAAAGCTGGTTTATAATGTGTATTCTAATGTTCATATAAAGTGCTTATATGTATTAATTATTCACTTTTTACATTTACATTTTAAGTTGCATTTATTGAAGTAACATGTATTTCTCTTTTTCGTGTTTATGTTTAATTTGAAAGTTAATGTGTGTATGTATAAGCATGTATAACCATGTATTCGAAATGCACATTAAGGGGGTGATTCTTACCTTGGCGGGCGGCGGAGGCCGCCCGCCAAAGTACCCCCGCCAGAACACCGCACTGCGGTCGTCAGACCGCTGCGGTGATTCTGGGTTTTCCACTGGGCTGGCGGGCGATGTATTGCTACATACACTACGTGCATGCGGCAGCACTACGTGCAAGGTAAACAGTGGTGCAGAGTGTGGACCATTGGCCTCTGCTTTCATTGGCCTTCGCTTCCATTTTGGTTCACGACTCCATTTTGTCGAGTCTGGTTCGGTGCAATAGGCACTGTTCTGTGTTTTTCCACAAGCTTCGGCAAGCTGAAGGGTGGGGTGTTTTTCTGCTCAACTTCGCTCCATCTGCCTGGTACGAAGGGCGCTATTTACATTCCACGAGCTATCAGTTAGAACAACAGGGGGATGCGCCTGTACACAAGGAGGAATGCAAGCTTCACCTTGGGGTAAACAGTGGTGCAGAGTGTGGACCATTGGCCTCTGCTTTCATTGGCCTTCGCTTCCATTTTGGTTCATGACTCCATTTTGTCGAGTCTGGTTCGGTGCAATAGGCACTGTTCTGTGTTTTTCCACAAGCTTCGGCAAGCTGAAGGGTGGGGTGTTTTTCTGCTCAACTTCGCTCCATCTGCCTGGTACGAAGGGCGCTATTTACATTCCACAAGCTATCAGTTAGAACAACAGGGGGATGCGCCTGTACACAAGGAGGAATGCAAGCTTCACCTTGGAGTCCTCTCCTGGGAACTTGGCCCGTTCTGAGGAGACGTCTCGAAGGGTGAACAAGGTACCGCCGATTGCACAATTTGTAAAGGAGGGGGTCTTTTTCTAGAAAAGACTCCTGGGCGTTAGTAGATACTATAAAAGTTGGGGGCCTGGATGGGCTGGTTTAGGAACTCTCTTCTGGGTTGGACGCAACGCCAGGAGGACTGATTGTCCCGAACAGAGGCTCCCTGTGTCAGCTGATTTGGGTTCCCCAGCTTTGTGTACGGCGGAGGGATGCAGACGCTCTTTTCGGTGAAGCTTTTCAATTTATTAAGTGTATTGTGTGTGCACGCGTAATGTGTACTTATTCTTGCAGTCATTTTCATGCTATTGAGCATTGAAGTATATTGTGTGTGCGCGCGTAATATGCACTTATTCTTGCAGTCATTTTCATGCTATTGAGCATTGAGGTATATTGTGTGTGCTTGTATTATATGCACTTACTCTTGCAATTATTCACAGAGTGCTTATATCTTTATCATTATTCTCATGTTATTCTCCTAATGTATATATATATATATTAGTGTGGTTTAGTTTTGCTAGCTGAGAACTTGCCCCTTAAATAAACTTGATTATTCTACTTACGAAGGTGTTTGAGAGTGATTGCTTTACATTGTGCCTTAAAATATCCTGAAGTGCATAGTTTTGATATTCTGAAGAGTAAAGCAGCACAAATTGGCGTAGTCGGCAGGATGTTGACAAGGGGTGGTGGGATTGGGCTTTTGGATGGCTGCCTAATTTAGGCCAACTGCGTTATATCTTTGGTGTAATCATTATCATAACCGTTATTTTAATTTCATTATGTTGTTGTATTCAGTGTGTGCCTAACCTTCTATCTCAGTTTCGCCCAAGAGCATTGCCATTTCAGCTTATAGGATATACTTAGTTGTAAGTTGGCCAAATGGTCCAAGGGTGGAAATGTATTGCTACATACACTACGTGCATGCGGCAGCACTACGTGCAAGGTAAACAGTGGTGCAGAGTGTGGACCATTGGCCTCTGCTTTCATTGGCCTTCGCTTCCATTTTGGTTCACGACTCCATTTTGTCGAGTCTGGTTCGGTGCAATAGGCACTGTTCTGTGTTTTTCCACAAGCTTCGGCAAGCTGAAGGGTGGGGTGTTTTTCTGCTCAACTTCGCTCCATCTGCCTGGTACGAAGGGCGCTATTTACATTCCACGAGCTATCAGTTAGAACAACAGGGGGATGCGCCTGTACACAAGGAGGAATGCAAGCTTCACCTTGGGGTAAACAGTGGTGCAGAGTGTGGACCATTGGCCTCTGCTTTCATTGGCCTTCGCTTCCATTTTGGTTCACGACTCCATTTTGTCGAGTCTGGTTCGGTGCAATAGGCACTGTTCTGTGTTTTTCCACAAGCTTCGGCAAGCTGAAGGGTGGGGTCTTTTTCTGCTCAACTTCGCTCCATCTGCCTGGTACGAAGGGCGCTAATTACATTCCACGAGCTATCAGTTAGAACAACAGGGGGATGCGCCTGTACACAAGGAGGAATGCAAGCTTCACCTCGGAGTCCTCTCCTGGGAACTTGGCCCGTTCTGAGGAGACGTCTCGAAGGGTGAACAAGGTACCGCCGATTGCACAATTTGTAAAGGAGGGGGTCTTTTTCTAGAAAAGACTCCTGGGCGTTAGTAGATACTATAAAAGTTGGGGGCCTGGATGGGCTGGTTTAGGAACTCTCTTCTGGGTTGGACGCAACGCCAGGAGGACTGATTGTCCCGAACAGAGGCTCCCTGTGTCAGCTGATTTGGGTTCCCCAGCTTTGTGTACGGCGGAGGGATGCAGACGCTCTTTTCGGTGAAGCTTTTCAATTTATTAAGTGTATTGTGTGTGCGCGCGTAATGTGTACTTATTCTTGCAGTCATTTTCATGCTATTGAGCATTGAAGTATATTGTGTGTGCGCGCGTAATATGCACTTATTCTTGCAGTCATTTTCATGCTATTGAGCATTGAGGTATATTGTGTGTGCTTGTATTATATGCACTTACTCTTGCAATTATTCACAGAGTGCTTATATCTTTATCATTATTCTCATGTTATTCTCCTAATGTATATATATATATATTAGTGTGGTTTAGTTTTGCTAGCTGAGAACTTGCCCCTTAAATAAACTTGATTATTCTACTTACGAAGGTGTTTGAGAGTGATTGCTTTACATTGTGCCTTAAAATATCCTGAAGTGCATAGTTTTGATATTCTGAAGAGTAAAGCAGCACAGGCGACCACCAAAAGGCCGCCCGCCAGCCCAGTGGAAAACAACCTTCCCACGAGGATGCCGGCTCTGAATGGAGCCGGCGGAGTCGGAAGGTGCGACGGGTGCAGTTGCACCCGTCGCGAATTTCACTGTCTGCAATGCAGACAGTGAAATTCAAAGTGGGGCCCTCTTACGGGGGCCCCTGCAGTGCCCATGCCATTGGCATGGGCACTGCAGGGGCCCCCAGGGGCCCCATGACACCCCATACCGCCATCCTGTTCCTGGCGTCAGAGCCGCCATGGAGGATTCTTTTGGGCAGCGGAAAACCGTCGGGAGACCGCCGGTTTTCCACTTCTGACCGCGGCCAAACCGCCGCGGTCAGAATGCTCTGCGGGGCACCGCCAGCCTGTTGGCGGTGCTCCCGCCAACCCTGGGCCGCCGGGGTCAGAATGACCCCCTAAATGTTTAGTTAAAGTCAGGGTAACTTAACTGTCTGAAGGACTCAATTCTAAAATGTGTTTTGCTTGGATGGTGTTCTTTTCCTTTTCAGGTGCATTTCAAGGCTTTGTTAGCAACTGGAAAGCAGTAGTGTCTTATGTATTAGTTTTGCTGGTCTGATAGAATTTATCTTGGCAAGAGACGTGAAGATTCAATGAGCAGGTGAAGCCTTCTATTCATCGTGTACCAGGAACGTAGGATGCCCAAGGTAATAGTACCTGTCCAAAATCTGTGGGATGAGAAATTCAGGTGGTTTTGCAAATGCAGACGATGGATCCGAAGCCAATGGGTTCTTCAAGGGAGGAAATTGATAATGTTCATGTTGTAAAAGATTCTGTTTCTTTTAATTAATGCTTACTCTGTTAGATATTATGTCAGACCTCTCTTAAACTTCAAAGGGTACAGACTTCTCTGCTTCTCTTACACTTGCAAGTGTCAAGCTTTATGCTGAACACTTATTCCTTTTTATTGGACAACTTCTAATGAAGTCTTCATTATGCTAACACCTTCCTGCATTTCTGGATTTCCCTAAACTCCATTCCAACCATCCTTATTCTTGACCTAAAATTCTTACTAGATGAATCTAGAATCACTCTATGTTCAGAAGAGAAAGCAGGGGTTTATTTATGGAACACCTATTTCTAATTTGCAGGTTCTGTGTTGCTGTGGTTGTTATTATTTTGTATCTAAATTTGATGAGACTGCACCGATTGTGATATTTCAGCTTGCCAGCTAATATTTCATGACTTGCATATACATGGGCTTGATCAGTGATGGGAAATAAATCATTTAACTTTAATTTCCAATTTCTGGTCCTTATTGTGTGGTCAAATGGACTTCACTGAAATCTAAATTGTTTAATACTGTTGATTTCCTCGTCATCTCCATCAACGTAAAAAGATCCGTCCGGTAAGGGACTGTAAAACATGCTTTATGTGCGCTTGCATGAACTATGGACATCACATAAAGTCATTGGAAGTCTCTGGAACCTTGCCCAAGACACGATCCAAGGAAGAATGGACATTATTAACAATAATGATAGGATAGATCTTTGAGACATCATGAGGTGATCTCTAATATATGATGACTTATCCGCCTGTGTGACAAATAATATATATTCCTTTCTTGCATATATGGCACCCAATTTAGAATAGACAACCACCTTGTATTGCATTCAGTGTTGCTCTCAGTAACTGATTGTGTGATATTGGATGACACCTTTTCAAATCTGTGAGCCTATAGATAAATGTGGGAATGGGCAGACCACTAACAAAATCATAGAGACGGAACTCAACCAATTACAAATCACCCCAAGCCAAACACCTACCTAAATCCCATATTAAAACCTATGTTGAGGATAATAAAGGTTCAGTACAATTGGCACAGATCCTGTGGGCAGCCAGAAAGGCCAAATCATGAAGGCAGGTCATTATGGACTCTTCTATGGCAAATAAGCAGAGCAAAAGAAGAACGGTTGATGTTGCATTGGGATATTCGATCATTGACTTGAGTATACACTGTATTGCCCTTCATAGCCAATAGACTAAGGGCCTAATTTAGAACTCGACAAAGGGGTTACTCCGTCACAAGAAGACAGATATTCCATCCGCCGAAATCTAAATCCTACTCTATCCCATATGGGATTTAGATTTCAGTGGAAAGGAAATCCGTCACCGTTTTGAAGGAGTAACTAGTCTGCCGAGTTCTAATTCAGGCCCTTAAATTGGAACAGACTAACATGGCCCTTAGTACACCATACACCTCTTAGAGCCCATCACTACAGGCAAGGAGAGAAGGCGAGTTGGTTCTTGGTGGCCCAACTCAGACAGAAGGAGGCGGCTTTGATTATTATGTCAATAGGGAATAGCAAAGTGTGTATAGTGTTTGCAACCAGTGATAAGGACATTAGGTTATTTGTGTAGGAAAAGCAAGACTCAAGTTGATCTTTCAAACGGATTCCCAGCAGAAAATCAGGAGTACTAAGACTACCTAGAAATAAATATTACTTGACGCTTCACCTCTAACAAGTAGCTCATGTTATTCCAAGAGGTAAAGATGCTCCATTTTGGGAACCAAAAACGAGATGCCTAATTGACAGTTAACTGAGCCTTAACCTTCTGCATGCTTCTAAGACCCCAGCACTGACAACCGCAAACCCAATAATTCAGACCATGATAAGAACAATGACAACCTCCCGTAAAATGCTTTAAGGTGACCACAACGTCTATAAACAGGCACCCGTGGGCCAATATCAGCAGTTTCATAGGAAGTTGACTCATTCGAAGGAAAGTGTGAAAGTATGCAGGGATACACATGATTGATCATTTAACAGTAGATGGGGACTTAAAATCCTTCCCCTTCCTTAAAGAGGAATTTAACATATCATGTTCACACAAATGGAACTACTTACAGCTAACTCACGTCCTCAGATTAGAATTTACACTCTGAGACCTGCAGGAATCCCTTACATTACAATACTGACACCTGTGGGGTCATCATAGAGGGATTATGTCGGTCTGTACAGTATGTTAGTGTGACAATTAGGTTCTATTCTTATGGGAGTCTATCTTAAAGCTGTATGGAAAAAAGCTATGCCAGAAATATATAGATGAGGATTAGATACAAACTATGAAACAACATGATAAGGGCATTAAAAAGGCCACAATAAAATGTTGCCATTTCACATTTCTCTACGTGTACTACCTCAGAAATTAGGTGGATCTAACATTGTAGTCCACTCAGAATGCTGGAGATGTAAATTACTAGAGTTTTATCTAACATATATCTTCTGACATTGTCTGAATATTAGGAAATGGTTGAAATCTGTAAAGAATATATTGAAGGAAAAGCTATACTTAACAATAAAGCATACAGATTGGCTGGTCCTGCTGCAAGACACTATACACCTTATCAAAATGACCAGCACTGTAGCAGATAGCTGACCACTGCAATGACCACATCAAACTACGCATACTCCAACACTGGCAGTCACCACAAGTGCAAGCTACAGAAAATGGGTGACTGAAATGTACAAAATGGTCTCAAATAAACAGATCATACACAAATTGAATGAGAACTTGAAGTCTTTCAAGAGGTGTGGTTGGCATTTCTTAATCCACTCACTGATGACCGATAACTCAAAGTCATGACTTACAAATCTTTGTGGGCACGTGATCAATAAGTGCCCAATTTATCATATGGATGGGCCAAGGCACACACACCTAATTTGTGGAGCAGGAAGCCTGAATAGAATTGAATTGAGATTAGACTCACAATATATAGCCGCAGAAGAATACTAGGTTCTACCTCATATAGGTGGTCATTACAACCCTGGCGGACGGTGTTAATGGTGCGGTAATACCGGAAACAGGCCGGCGGACAAAAAAAGGGAATAATGACCCTGGCGGAAACCGCCAACTAAGACAGACACTTTAACACACCGCCCGCCACGGCGGTACAGACAAGCAGCGCAGCGGTTACCGCCAACAAACAGGCGGGAGACAATGTACCGCCAACACTATTACAACCCGCCAAACCATCCACCTTTTCCGGGGTGGATTCACTGTGGATAAAAACACGGCGGAAACAGCCTTTGCTATGGGAAAACGCTCACCTGAACACATCCCACGAGGAACGAGGACACCATGGAGGCCGAATTACAAATCCTACCTGCCCTTGTCTTTCTGCTCCTCTACTACCAACAGCTACGTAGGCGCAGAAGACACCGGTGAGTACTGCACCTACGACACGGTGGAGGCAAAACTTAGGGGGACACCCACCAAACACTCCCACCCTCGCATATTACAACATACACACCAATGCAGTCACAAAAATCACAGTAACAACCCACAATCCCCCCGGAAGAATGAAAAGACAATGCAAAATTCGTGCAAACATTGTAATGTGGCAATATACATGTCATACAAAAATATACAGATATATAACTCAAATTCACTCTTATTTACACATACAATCCGAGAAGTAGTGCAGATATGTACACAACAATGTCCGTGCACCAACAGTCCAAAAATGCATGGGCGAGGCCCACAATAGATACCTGACCAAAATCAGAGAGAACACTGCCGGGGCATCAGATAGAAATACTACAGGCACCTCAGGGGGAAGGGAACGGGGGGCACCTCAGCCAGATGAATGCGAACCCAGATCCACGACGGGGCTCCATGCCCATTGATGTATCCTGGGGAGTGCAAAGCCACAGTCTCACAAGTCTCTACAGTGGGTGGTTTGCCCACTGTTACATCCTGGGGAGTGCAAAGCCACAGTCTCTCAAGTCTCTACAGTGGGTGGCTTGCCTACTGTGCCATCCTGGGGAGTACAAAGCCACAGTCTCTCAAGTCTCTACAGTGGGTGGTTTGCCCACTGTACCATCCTGGGGAGTGCAAAGCCACAGTCTCACAAGTCTCTACAGTGGGTGGATTGCCCACTGTGCCATCCTGGGAAGTGCAAAGCTACAGTCTCTCAAGTAGACGCAGTTCTCTACTGGTACTGGGTGGGACTGGTGCCCAGACTGGATGAGTCTCCCTGTGAAAGTTCATGTCCTGTCAGTGTCCCAGCTGCACATGGGATAAGGATGCCTGATGTGGCGGCCTCTTCATTCCTACATGGTGCATGCCCTATTCAGCGGTGCTTTGCCATGGCGGTCTTTGCCCTGTTCAGCGGTGCTGTGACATGGCGGTTCTGGACTGTTCAGCGGTGCTTTGCCATGGCGGTTCTGGACTGTTCAGCGGTGCTTTGCCATGGCGGTTTATGGACTGTTCAGCGGTGCTTTGACATGGCGGTCTTCGCCCTGTTCAGCGGTGCTGTGACATGGCGGTTCTGGACTGTTCAGCGGTGCTTTGCCATGGCGGTCTATGGACTGTTCAGCGGTGCTTTGCCATGGCGGTTCTGGACTGTTCAGTGGTGCTTTGCCATGGCGGTCTATGGACTGTTCAGCAGTGCTTTGCCATGGCGGTTCTGGACTGTTCAGCGGTGCTTTGACATTGCGGTCTATGGACTGTTCAGCAGTGCTTTGCCATGACGGTTCTGATACGGACATTGGTGTGTGGCATGATGATCTCTACAATGGGCATTGGTGTGTGGCATGACGATCTCTACAATGGGCATTGGTGTGTGGCATGACATTCCATCATTGCCCAGCGGGGCTTTGGCAGCCGGGCCCCTCCTGGGCTGTGACTCCGGCGGTGGTCTCCTGACCAGTAACGATACTTGGGGCCTCCTGGGCTGTGACCCCGGCGGTGGTTTCTGGACCAGTGATGATACTTGGGCCCTCCTGGGCTGTGACTCCGGCGGTGGTTTACGGACCAGTGACGATACTTGGGCCCTCCTGGGCTGTGACTCCGGCGGTGGTTTCCGGACCAGTGACGATACTTGGGCCCTCCTGGGCTGCGACTCCGGCGGTGGTTTCCAGACCAGTGACGATACTTGGGCCCTCCTGGGCTGTGACTGCGGCGGTGGCGGTGGTTTCTGGACCAGTGACGATCCTTGGGCCCTCCTGGGCTGTGACTCCGGCGGTGGCGGTGGTCTCCTGACCAGTAACGATACTTGGGCCCTCCTGGGCTGTGACTCCGGCGGTGGTCTCCTGACCAGTAACGATACTTGGGCCCTCCTGGGCTGTGACTCCGGCGGTGGTCTCTGGACCAGTGACGACGGTGCTGGCGGTTGTGTCTGGACCGCCGGAAATTATGGCGCACTTCTCCGCCGTGACACTCACAACAGGCTGGGCAGACTTCCTCTGGACCGTGTGCCCACTACCACTGCCCCCAGGTCCCTGTTGTTGTTGGGGTGGTGGGTTAGCCTGGGTGCCCTGTAGTGGTGGACACACCGCTGATTGACCTGTCCTGGGTAGGGAGGTTTGGGCCCGCTGGGTGGGTGCTGTGCTGGTGTTACCAGAGGGTGGAAGCTCGGTGTTGGGCTGTGGCTGGGCAAGGGGAACCGACTGTCCTGAGGCCCACGATGGTCTGGGCTGGTCATCAAGATCCAGTGGGGCAGAGCTGCTGTCGTCACTGTGGGCCTCTTCTGGGGGTGGAGTGGAGTTGTCTGGACCCTCTGGTGTGGTGATGTTCCTTCGGTTTCCTGCAGGGGTATAAGAACATGATTATTGCATGTGTGTGTTTCATGGTGTGCCATGGTTGGGTGTGTGTTAACCCCAGTGCAGGCATTCCTGTGTGGGGGCTTGTGTGCTGATGGTTGGGGGGGTGTTCTGGGTATGTGCAGTGGGCATGCTTTAGTGATGGGTGTCCATGCTTAGTTGTGTCATGTAGGGCTTGGGGTTGGGATGGGTGGTTGGTGTCATGGGTACATTAGTGAGGATCTGGAGTGATAGGGGAGGGTGTGAGGGTGGGAGTGTGTGATAGCATGCAGGTAGGGTGGGGGATGTGATAGTTAAGATTTGACTTACCAGTGTCTGTTCCTCCAACGACTCCTCCGAGGCCCTCAGGATGCAAGATGGTCAAGACTTGCTCCTCCCATGTTGTTAGTTGTGGGGGAGGAGGTGGGGGTCCGCCGCCAGTCCGCTGCACCGCGATCTGGTGCCTGGAGACCGTGGAATGCACCTTCCCCCGTAGGTCGTTCCACCTCTTCCTGATGTCCTCCCTATTTCTTGGGTGCTGTCCCACGGCGTTCACCCTGTCCACTATTCTGCACCATAGCTCCATCTTCCTGGCTATTGATGTGTGCTGTACCTGTGAGCCAAATAGCTGTGGCTCTACCCGGAGGATTTCCTCCACCATGACCCTGAGATCCTCCTCGGAGAAGCGGGGGTGTCTTTGGCGTGACATGGGGTGGTGTGGGTGATGTGTGGGGTAGTGTATGTGGTGATGAGTGTGGTGAGTGTAGTGGTATGTGGTGTTTTGTGCTTGGATGTTGTGTGGGTGATGATGTTGTGTGCCTCTGTGTGATGGGGTTGTCAATAGCTGTGCTCTCTCTCTCGCCTTCTCTCAGAATCTCTGGTTGTAGGGGTTTGTGGGTGATGTGGGTGTGTATTTTATATTGTGTTGGGTGTGTGGGAGTGGTGTTTGTATGTGTATCAGGTGTTTGTATTTGTAATTGTCCAATGTGGCGGTGTTTTGGAGATGTGAGTGTATTTTGACCGTGGCGGTGTGTACCGGCAATGGAATACCGTGGTTGAAAGACCGCCGCGTGGATTCGTGGGTCGTCATGGCATGGGCGTGTTTCTGTTGGCGTGGAGGTGGAGGGTTTGTTTCTGCATGTTTATCGCTGACCTTTGGTGTGGCGGTATTGTGTGGGTGTCTGAATTTCGGCGGATTCCAAGATGTGTGTCATAATAGCAGTGGCGGTCTACCGCGGCGGTGTATTGGCGGTCTTCTGCACGGCGGTAATCGCCTTTTACCGCCAATGTTGTAATGACCCCCATAATGGTTATGTCATGGTTGGTTCATCCTACTTCCTGCTAGTAGACATATTTATAATACTATCTACATATGTATGGTTACACCGTGATCTGATATTAATATAAGTGTTTCGGAGAATGCTATGGTGGTCTTCATAGTGGGAAGGAGGCTGATGTGATATTTTGATATATAATACTTGCTAGAAACGGGTTGCATAACTTAAGGACTGGGCTGCTGTATGTTTCTTACCTATTTTTTGTTAGGAATGTGTGTATTTTTATTTTCTACTCTTTGAGTATACTATTATTATTAGCCTGTTTTAAAGCCTTATATTGCAACTGTTTTTTAGAATTCCCTAAGTTTGCTTCTTCTGAAATTATTGGCATCGTTTATATGCAGTCACCAAACTGCTGAATTATTGTTGTTGCTTAATTTTAAATGGAACGTTAACTAGGGAATGTTTCTCACTGATTATACAGTTTAATGCTACACATTTGTTCAGTGGTATGAAAGTGTAAAAACTTGATTGAAGAATTGCATCAAAAAACAGAAGAGGAATCGGTAACAGTTGGTTAGGTCACCAAACATTAGTAGAATTAGTTTGGATACATAAGATGGTACATTAACCAGATAGAAAATGTACCTTTTTAAAGGGGGGTTCGTGTGTATCTTGGATGAGGTGTGTACCTTAGAGGTACCCAGGTGTGAGAAATTGGGCTGTTGGTTGAGCGGGGTGTTAACCCTGCTCTAGCAACAGCTACAATTCCACAAAGGTCACTATATTGTCCTGTGCGTAAACCTCTGGTAGCTTGGCACAAAAGCTGTCAAACTTAACTTAGATGTGAAGTGTAAAGTAGTTTTGCAGCACACAGAC
Organism: Pleurodeles waltl; assembly: GCF_031143425.1. NCBI lineage: Eukaryota > Metazoa > Chordata > Amphibia > Caudata > Salamandridae > Pleurodeles > Pleurodeles waltl. The sequence goes on along the minus strand of NC_090448.1, from coordinate 252,473,635 downwards.
AGTAATAACGTGAAAACGCAACACCAAAAAATCCCACACTTTAGAAAACTTGAGTACATTTTAATGAATTATTTGACACCCAAACACGAAAAAGCCAAGGAATAGAAATGGTATTATTATGATTTTTAAAGTTTAAAGTAAAAACTAGTGGCTAAAAGATCAAAGCGCCAACCGTAGACATCTATTCGGGCAAGAATGGGTAAAAGTAAAAAAATATGGCGAGTGCGATGGAACGCTAGTCGGATACAAAAAGGTGGATTGGGCCTGATCGGTGCTTACCTTAGGATGTAGAAGATATTTCAGAAAAAGTTTCTTGAGAAGCTAAAGTTCAGTGTGGCAAGGCTGCAGGCAGTGACCGAGGAGGAGGGTTTGTCTTCTGGGAGTTGTTGGATGAAGTTCCAGCGACAATTTCCACATTCGACTTAGTCTCTTTTGTGGAAGTCGAAAATCTTCAGCAGGATGAAAGTGGAGCATGTAGCCTACAAGTGTTCCACAAAGCTGAGTACCAATTTGGCGAAGGACTGCTTAACATGATTTGCTGCTGTTGAAAAGAATGTAATGGAAGCTACCACAAAGTCATACCTATCGGCAATGCACCTTGTGCGAATCGATGAGCACATAAGTCCTGCCATTCTGTCAGTTCTCAGAGCAGTTTTTAGCCAAAACATTTCTTAGTCCCAAGTTTGTGATTTTGGCTGCCTGGGCACATTTAGCACCCCCACCAATGGGTCCAGGACTGAAGAGCACCACTTGGGGTGTTAGGACTCACTTAGTGTTGGTCCAGTCATGGGCTCAAGGTGGTTGGAGCCTTTTCTGTTACTAAGGCTCTGATCAGAGGCCAGCCAAGTAGCCCCTCAAGTCACTCTGGTAGTTCTGAGTCCAAGCAATGGAATAGAGCTTAAGCAGCTGGGCACGCCTCTGAGGGTTCAAGGTGGGCTCCAGGCAGCGAAGTAGTCCTTCCAGGTGCCGCAAAGCAGTCTTTTGGAGTCCACAGCAAGCCACAGCAGCAGGTTGTCTTCTGAGAGTCCTTCCACAGGCTCAGAAAGTGAGTTGAGGTGTGAGTCTGAGGGTCTATTTTTAAACTACAAAACAGCGGAGCACACGTATATACAAATTCCTAAATTTTGGCAAAGTCAATTTTCAATTATATATCTATATAAACATGTTATCTATTTATAGAATATTTGTTACACAAAAATAGAAATGGGTATGTGGCAAATTAAATCAAATGAACAATTTATTAAACACAAGAATAAATCCATATCAAAATACATAAAGTATCTTACAACCCTAAAGTTATAATATAAAATATACATGAATTTTAACCAGATTCAAATATTTAATCACATTCTGTGACCAAAACTAAAAGCAGTCTTCACAGATGTTAACAGGATTCAGCCAGTAGTTGAAGTTAACAGGATTCAGCCGACACATGTTTCGTCCTGATATAGGACTTTTTCAAGGCTCTTAACATGAAAAAATGTATCTACAAATATTAAAAATAATCCAACATATATACTAATCTATACAAGACCACATAACCCTAAAAGACACCAAGTGATTAATTAAATCTACTTAAAACCTACACCAATCACCAAAAAGATTTAGGATAAGGTGAGAATAGAGAGAGTAAAATAAAATAGACTGATGCAAAAAAAAACAATAGACCCCAATTATAACCAAGTGATAAATTAATCAGAAGTGTGCAACCAGCAAGTAGTTTATAAAAAGATATTGTCTCCTGTAATTACAAGTATAATTCCTTATTTTAAATGTACCTCTTCACATAAAATGTGATCCATTTTCTTCTATGACAACACTAATAATAGAAGAGAAGAGGCCAATATTATATAACCACACACCCTTCTGATATATATTATATCTAAGTAGCCAATCTATCACTTACACCGACCTTATAGATAGTAGTTTGATTAGCAAGTGTGATCCAATTTATCAGCAAGCTTGATCCAAAGTCATCATTTTCCCTGGGAACTTCCGTCTAGGGTACAGCCACTTCTCATTTTAGAATAACATATGAGTAATCCCTAATAAATGTAAAGAAAACTGTCACATAACCACCAAAATAGGTACATGTATGATATAACCCAGCAACGGATCAAACAGAAAAACGCCAAAGATTAAACCACTAACCTACAAGACTAGCTGTTTCATATATATCTTGAATAATACTAAACTAAGCGACCTTTTGGAAAAATGGGCATTCCCAAAGCTGTTATTACTCACACTTTTCCAAAGTGCTATATTTTAGCTACAGTCGATCTCGAAAGACATGGTGGCTTCTAATAACAGTATTTAGTAAAGAGAGATCATTTCAGTGTTCAAAGTTGCAATTACAGTATCATTGTATACTTCTCATTTGAAGTTATGGTGACGAAATAGGTCACTACCTCTAATCAATTACCTTTGTGCTTTGCGACGTTATGATCGAACCTCATGAATGCGTCGTATCCATTGAGACGCCAAGTAAGCCGAACATTTCCTGTTCTATCCTCATATAGTGCAAGCGACTCAGATTAGGCGCGTCTACTGATGTCATCAAAAGTGTCAGACCATACGTTAGTTATGATGGTCGCCATGTTTGAACTGCACGCATTTGTGCTTTGTTCTAGGTAAATCAGTTAAAATACAGTTTAAAGTAAGATAAAAATAAAAAAAATGAACAAGTATACTTGACAATTAACATAAGGCAGCATACTTATTAATAATCAACCACAAAACATAGTAACATAGTCAATTCAAATTCAACGACCATTTTCAGATGAGTTGAATGAAACCACAACAAACACACTGACAAAGGGTATGAACAGATTTACCCACATCAATCCGGAAAAATATTATGATAATCCACTATCCTCGCAAAATGACCTAATGACCACAGTAGGTCGTTAGTTCTCATCTTGTAATTTTTACACTTGAAAATCCTTAGGAATGCTAGTTCACTAAAAATCCAATGGTTAACAATGAACCCAAAATTCCCAGCATGTTCATCTCAAATGCTGTGGCCATATTGGAATTGACCAAAAAGGGAACTAAAGTAAACAAGTTTGCAAGTGAAGTCATGTCATATAAATCCAATGGTTCGACGATGTATTATTTTTTCCAAAACACTTATGTAACCATGTTGTTTAAAACTAATTTTATCATCTCTTCAAGACATATCTGGACCACTCCCTTAAAAATTCATGAGCCAATCCAACATTCAGATGTTAGTCCAATTATATATTCCTTATTCAGTGTTATAGCCATTTGCCATATATAACACCAGAAAGCTCCAAACAACTAATATACATATTGGTCATATAACTCACTCCTCAAATCATCAAAAAGTAAAATAAAATCTTATGTAAGAATATTGTTTAAAAAATTAAGATATCTAAATGAAAAAGCAGAGGACAATCCTGTTAGAAAAAGAACCAATTTATTGCTTCATAGAAAATGAAAAGGTGACCTAATTTTATAGGAACATCATTAACCCAGCCAGTCATAGTGATGTGAAGTCGAATGAAGCGATAACAGAGAGAAAACGAAAAAATTTAATGTATAGATCATTATATGAACAATGTTAGATATAAAAGACATTTGATAGATGATCAAATAAACCTCTGACAGTCATCATTCATAATTATTGAATTGACATTTTGTCATTCAACTATTTTTGACATTAATAGCAAGTATTATCCTCTACTTCTCTAGATCAAGATAATACATACAGATCCCATTATTATAAAAAATGGTGCATATCATGATCCACATTCATGCCCAATTCAATACTCTTAAGTCTAATTATCCACCTGGCCTCATTCTTTCTAAGTTCATTTTCTCGATTACCCCCTCTAGGGTATGGGGGTGTCTGACTAATGCCTATATATTTAATCACAGGAATTTCTGATGTTGTTTGTTCTTTATTCATATGTCTAACAACAGGTGATGAAGGGCCATTGTTCCTTAAAGATCGCATATGTTCCTGGACCCTCTCTTTCAGGGACCTAATGGTACTCCCTACGCAGATCTTACTACAATCACATAACAATATGTACACAACATAAACCTGGTGCCCTCTTTGAAGTAGGAGAAGTTGCTCCTAAGCAAAAATGCTGTGACAGCAAAAACAAATAATCACAGTGTCCCTTCTCATAGTGAAGTCCTATGATGCTGTGGTTTTATGTCCAAGTTGTGAGGCATTGAAACAGGTGAACATTATTAGCTGTACTGAACATAATTATGGTGGTACCTATGGTGGTAATTTGGATTGTAGTGTGCATTTGCATAATACACTTCTGGTAGGATTTAAACATCACACATGCAGTTACTAGGTGCTGGACAGTAGTCCTTGTTGTTTTGGTCTTCTCACTGCTGTACTAGTTAATCACCCAGGTTTGCGCTCCTACACTTTTTGTATTCCTCCATTTCTGGTCCCTTTACCTTTACCTTCCTGCACAAGAATTTTGTGATGTGGTTCTTCTTGAACTTTCTGGCACGGCTCCAGTGTGGGAGGCACCAATATTCTAGAGGTGTTTTTGCAGCACTCACCTTCTTCTCAACATCCTGGGTCTTTCACTTGATAGGACCAGAGGCTTGTTACCAAATGGCTGTGTTGAGTGAAGTGTGTGCTATACTTACTGTCAGTTTTGTGACACAAATGCTCTTTGTTTTTTAAAAGCCTGCATGCTAAAGGATATTGTATGTTGTTTCCCATGTTATGATTACTAGACAATGGTTCTGTGAAGATGTGAAGCTAGTGTTTGTGGTTTTTCTGAACCACTGTGTAGGGTCTTACCCTTTTTTCCCCAGTACCTAATTGATATATAAATACCCATTATCTTGAGTAGAACAGGTGGACGACTGGGGTTATTGGTTGAACCTATGGGGTATCTAATGAAACCCCTTACATGACAAATATTGACCGTATGATAGATAGGATTGCCACCTTTCCTAGATAAAAATACCAGCCATCCGCTCATGTTTAAGATTCTGCAAAGGCCTGGACCTGATTCTTAAGTAGAACTTTTTTTTAAATGTCTGTATTCATTTGTAACATGCTCTTTCTGCCTTTGATTACTTTAATTACCAGTCAGGGGTCATCATGGCAGCTGTAGAACACATTTTACGTTTTTTTTCTTCTAACATTTACAGTCAAAGATATTTCCTGACAATGGAACAAATACCGGCTTTAGGTGAAATTTCTAATTTATGTACCAGCAGGACGTTAAAATACTGGTCATGCTGGTATATAAACCAGCCAGGTACAAACCCTATTGATGGAACCTGTGGATAAACAGTGCAAATTCTACATGATTTAAATTGTTGCTGGATTAGATGCTGTGAATGTTTCTTATGCTTGAAACTGTACTTGTGCTAACCTAAACAAAGATGTACTATCTTCCATCTTGAAGTGACGTTGCACCACACAACATGATCATTGTTGTTGTTATTTCTCAGTTCTAGAGAATAAACTGTGAGAGTGACTGTATTCAATGTAATCCTTAAACATATTCTGTAGTAAAATATGTCTTCTATTGTGTCCCTCATTTGTGCATATCCTGAGAACCATGTACATGCTTAGTAATGTATGAAACCCTTTGTCTGAAGTCCTATAAAGATACATACTTTTTCTCTGTAACTAGGAGCCCCACTCCCTACTTTGTAAGGCGAATCTATGCTAGACTTTGCTCTGAACTTTGGTAGGTTATTTTCTTCTTGATATGTATTCTTTAGTGCTAACCACGTTTATGAGATATTTCATGTATTTTTATTAATAATTCTCCATAAAAGCTTTTAAAATCTTGACCTGTGCCTGTCATTCTTACTGAGAAAGTCATAACACCTTTTACTGAATTGAAATTATCCAAATTAATGATAGGTCCAATCATGGAGCACCAAAGTCCATATGTGGACTTCACTGCCCCCGGTCAGACCGTTGGTACACATTTGGTAAGGTTATGAGAAGACTGCCTTGTGCGCTGACAGATATGATAGCAGAGCTGATCTGTTCAGATTGGATCTGATCAGTACTAGTTAAACCTTATTGGCTGTAGAACTGATTAATGTACCTTTGAAGTCCAGACAGTTGTCCCCTGGGATTCAAATTGATCCAGTCCCAAACTGATCCTGGTCCTGGAGGAAGAGGGGGCTGAAGAATGACAACCTAAGTATCATTGGGGATTTACACACATGCAAACAGTGAACGAGAAGTGAGAAGCGAGGCAGTGTATGTTTGGAATTGCAGTAGACGTACGGTGGTGAAATGCACTGGGCAGATTTTGAGAATAACTATTATGTGGCTTTAGCACTTGGATTTGTGAGGATGTTAGTTATTGTGCTCTTAATGATATTCTATGATTTGTGAGTCTGATAAATGTGTGAATTTTTACATATATGGTACAAAGTAGGGAGAGATACCTCAAGTTAAATTACTGAATTGTGGAACTTGTCTGCTAAGGTGAGGTGTACCGTGAGGCGCTATCAGTCAAATCAAGATGGGGACTTATCATTTCTATTGTGTGAGTGCAATAAACAAGCTTAGTGACAGCTGATTCCTTAGTACACCGGAGTGAGCACAATGAGTATGGTGACTCCTCCAGGTCGAGATTATACCAAGACTAGATAGACTTCTTGGTATTATAGAGATTTCTGTTTAGACTAAGTAATCAGACGAAGAATGGTAGTGAAGCAGGGTTCAGGAAGTCCAAGCAGTATTTAGGTGTTACGTCATTTAGTGTCACGCAGACATTGTCTGGTGAACGTCTTAGCTGCAATGCAACAAAATGAACATTGACAGAAACATGCTGGTATTGGTAGGCAAGTTGTGAACACAACAGCACAGGAAGCATGTGAGATTGGAATGGAGATTAATTGAACCTTTGTCACCATGGGGAATCCCTTTCGAATAAGGAGGAAGATGTGAATAAAGGAGAGAAATGCCCACTCGCAGGCACACCGGCAAGGGAAATGGCAAAGAAAGGATTACACACCTGCATGTGGCTTAGCCTGTGGTACAAATGCACACCCAAGGACAGAAAATGGCGGTTCCCACTAAGTGGAACTTTCCATATTCCCAGAACAGAAAATTTGAGATGTAGAATGTATGATTTGAAACCTCAACCCAGACCCGTACAGTTTGAGGCTTTACATTTTTGGAAGCAGGTGGCAAACAAAAAGAAAATGATGATGTTTGCATTAAAATTCTACAATAGGGATTCTTCGCGGATAAAAGCTCAGGGTGATGAGAAACAGAAAAAGAGAAAGCAAGAAGTAATTGAGACAATCAGAGCTTATCGGTTGATAGAGAGTGAAAAGACAGTAAAGTAAAAACCTGGGGAGAAGGGGAAATCCAAAAACATGTTAGAAGCAGAAAGTGAGGGGGAGAACGCAGTCATAGACAAAGTTCCTCAGCATAAGACCACCCCATATAATGCAGTAGCTACACCAAGTGCTACTGCTCAGACGGCATCTGTGACTAGGACAGATCCCGAATTGCCTATCAAAGCTCTTGCACCCCCAAACTACACAGAAACTGCTATTTCACTCCCTGCTCAGCCCTCGACAAGTAAACTGCTTCATTTGCATACCACAAAAATGTCCACTTTTGAGGCAGTTGTTAGTATTCACCTGAATCAGACCCTTCCAAGCTTTCCCAAGGACCTCGCACCGTTGCCAGGCATAATAGCACTAGGTGCGCCGCAAGGAGACGTTTGGACAAGCTCTATGGTGAAAGGCCAAATGGTCATCACGACCCTGCCAGTGAATCCACCAAATAAAAGACATACTTCACAGAGACTTAATGTTAGCGTGTTGAAACCTGAGTATGAAGAAATTGTTAAGTGAAACGTGAGGATGGGTTTTATTAGGGCATTACAATGAGAGTGAATTTCTCTCATGAGTAACGAAACTGTGGAAGGCTTGTGCATTAATGGGGAAGTTGGTGGATAATTGTGGAGTTGATTTGATGCAGCAAAAAATGTTGTGAAAGAATATTAGGATAATGATGGTTGGAAAGGAATTGAAGTTGCTAAAGCCAAGCGGATTGAGAAGCCATCTCAGAGAGTTAATTGAGAACATTAGGGATTGGAGTGAGGCAGAGAAGTTTAGAGACCTGTGGTCCAAGAAAGAAAAGGTTAAGGTTAAACGGAAAAAGGAAACTGCCACAGAAGGTGAGGGAAAAGCTGCAGGAGAGGTAGTGAGGGAATACCTCCGAGGGGAGAAGCATATGTACATGTCCCTTCGTCCTGGACAGATCTTTTCCATTTTACAAATTATTTTTTGAAGTTAAGGAAAAATCCTGATAAGTGGTATACATAGATGGATCAGCTTGTGACCATTTCAAAGGTCCTGTGGGAGGATTTGGATGTGCTGTTTGAAGTGGCGGTACCAAAGGACCTTTGTGCATAATGCAAGAGAACAGTGGAATTGTTGATTTAGGCGCCTCCTAGGGTAGTCGGAACAAACGCACCTTCACCCCCTGGATAAGATCAAATATGAGGGAGTCATAAAAGATTTAAAAACTAAATTGCGCAATAGTTAATAAAGTGTATCAATATTATCTAACCCTCTCAAGTATCTAAGGTGTCTCTGCATTCATACTTTGAGAGGTTGATGCATGTATACAGGGAGCTCAGTGGACTACCGGACCCACTTGGAAACAACATGGGAGGGTTCCTCACCTCCTTTGTACGAGGACTGTGACCCGCAATTAGGGAAAAGATCATTCACAGTGTTCTTTGTTGGCAGAGTAAACCCCTTGATATAATCTTGCAGTAAGCAAAATATTGTAGTGACATGTTAGAAGCGATGCAAAAGGGGCTAAAGGAAAAATAAATGATAGGGCAGACCCAATTAGAGCAAAATTGAGGAATGAAGGGATTTAATGTACCCCTACCAGTGCCTGAAATTAACCCCAATATTGAAACAAGTATGCAAGAAGTTCCATGCCGTATTGAGGAAATGCACTGGGGGTAGGGAGAGGTCAAGGTCATGTGCCAGAATCTAGCATACGGGCCCTTAAGAAGCTTACCCCGTGCTACATTTGCAATAAGGTCAGGCATTGGAAGCGGGACTGTTCCTACAAACCTTATCGAGCCATGATCGATGCCCAAGCTGCAAATTATGCAGTGCAGGTAGAGCTTCCTCCAATTCGCAGCCCGATGCCAAAGATCCTAAAACCTGCCATGCCACAGAGTTCTCCCAGCACTACTCAAAAGCAGGGAGGAAATTCCCCCATGCAACCAAGTAATAATGCTCCTCTTAATGCACTGTGTCCCAAAATAGCCCAGTTCCTATAATGTTTGTGAGTTTCATGGACTTTGAAGGGACGAGAAGGGAAAAGGAGTACATACTTGGTGCAGTCCTGTAAGTGGACCATAGTGGACCCTATGTAGATGGAGACATTAACGGACATTCTGTATCATTCTTGATAGTCACAGGAGGCACTTGTTTGACTGCTAGAACAGTTGATGTTCCAAACCTACCCCTCTCTGGAAAAGAAGTCCAAGTTGTAGGTATTACAACTCAGCAGAGTACCAATCAGTTTACAGACTCTGTCCCAATAAAGATAGAAGACATCAAAGAGCAACATGAGTTTGTGGTGTGATTTGAGTCTTGTAAACATGTTAGGATAGAAAGGATCTCCTTTGCAAACTTAACTGCATCACTTACTGTACACAGAATGGAGTCAGAATAGTCACTCAAGCAGTTGATGCAGAATTCAAACTACAAACACCAGAGCTTGTCGTCAGGTTGTATCCATTTATTACCAAAGAATTGTCCATTAACCTGAGAGAGACAATCAGAGAGGATGTTTGGGATTTTACAGGGAGATAGATTGGAGTGATTAAAGGTCTGGAGATAACCCTTCCGTTCCATGGAGTTTTTCCCCAAACACACCCTTACAGGATGACCCCAGAAGCTATTGCGGGAATCAATCCTGTAATTGAGAGTGTGATAGAACAGGACATTCTTAAAGAAATCATTGGGAGTCCATGTAACTCTCCAATTATGGCTTTGCAAAAAGTGATTAAGAAATGGAGGATAGTCCAGGATCACCGAAAAATGTATCAAATTGTCATTCAGTGTTATCCTGTGGAACCAAACCCTGCTGTTCCGAATTCCCCCAGAAGCTGAATGGTTAACAGTCATTGATCTCTTTCAAGCCTTTCTTCTCCTGTCCCCTTCATAAAGGAAACCAGTTTCTCTTTGTGTTATGGTTCCAAGAGACAATTCTTGTGTGGTGTCATGCTCCACAAGGGTACACTGAAGGCCCATCCTATTTCAATCAAATTCTGGAGGGAGGCTCCATGCCCATTGCTCTGTCCTGGGGATTGCAAGGCCACAGTCTCTCAGGTGGGTGACTTGCCCACTGGTTGTGGAGGGGACTCTATGCCCATTACTCTGTCCTGGGGAGTGCAAGGCCACAGTCTCTCAGGTGGGTCACTTACCCTCTGGTTCTGGAGGGGGCTCCATGCCCATTTCTCTGCCATGTGGAGTGCATGGCCACAGTCTCTCAGGTGGGTCACTTGCCCTCTGGTTCTGGAGGGGGCTCCATGCCCATTACTCTGTCCTTGGGGTGTGCAAGGCCACAGTCTCCGGAGTGTGTGACTTCCCCACTGGTTCTGAAGAGGGCTCCATGCCCATTGCTCTGTCCTGGGGAGTGCAAGGCCACAGTCTCTCAGGTGGGTCACTTGCCCTCTGGTTGTGGAGGGGGCTCCATGCCCATTACTCTGTCCTGGGGAGTGCAAGGCCACAGTCTCCGGAGTGTGTGACTTCCCCACTGGTTCTGGAGGGGGCTCCATGCCCATTGCTCTGTCCTGGGGAGTGCAAGGCCACAGTCTCTCAGGTGGGTCACTTGCCCTCTGGTTCTGGAGGGGGCTCCATGCCCATTACTCTGTCCTTGGGGTGTGCAAGGCCACAGTCTCCGGAGTGTGTGACTTCCCCACTGGTTCTGAAGGGGGCTCCATGCCCATTGCTCTGTCCTGGGGAGTGCAAGGCCACAGTCTCTCAGGTGGATCACTTGCCCTCTGGTTCTGGAGGTGGCTCCATGCCCATTACTCTGTCCTGGGGAGTGCAAGGCCACAGTCTCTCAGGTGGGTGACTTGCTCACTGGTTCTGGAGGGGACTCTATGCCCATTACTCTGTCCTGGGGACTGCAATGACACAGTCTCCGGAGTGTGTGACTTCCCCACCGGTTATGGAGGGGGCTCCATGCATATTGCTCTGTCCTGGGGAGTGCAAGGCCACAGTCTCTCAGGTGGGTCACTTGCCCTCTGGTTCTGGAGGGGGCTCCATACCCATTACTCTGTCCTGGGGAGTGTAAGGCCATAGTCTCTGGAGTGTGTGACTTCCCCACTGGTTCAGGAGGGGACTCCATGCCCATTGTTCTGTCCTGGGGAGTGCAAGGCCACAGTCCCTCAGGTGGGTGACTTGCCCTCTGGTTCTGGAGGGGGCTCCATGCCCATTACTCAGTCCTGGGGAGTGCAAGGCCACAGTCTCTAGAGTGTGTGACTTCCCCACTGGTTCAGGAGGGGGCTCCATGCCCATTACTCTGTCCTAGGGAGTGCAATGCCACAGTCTCCGGAGTGTGTGACTTCCCCAACGGTTCTGGAGGGGGCTCTATGCCTATTGCTCTGTCCTGGGGAGTGCAAGGCCACAGTCTCTCAGGTGGGTCACTTGCCCTCTGGTTCTGGATGGGGCTCCATACCCATTATTCTGTCCTGGGGAGTGCAAGGCCATAGTCTCTGGAGTGTTTGACTTCCCCACTGGTTCAGGAGGGGGCTCCATGCCCACTGTTCTGTCCTGGGGAGTGGAAGGCCACAGTCTCTCAGGTGGGTCACTTGCCCTCTGGTTCTGGAGGGGGGTCCCTGCCCATTACTCTATCCTGGGGAGTGCAAGGCCACAGTCTCTCAGGTGGGTGACTTGCCAACTGGTTGTGGAGGGGACTCTATGCCGATTAGTCTGTCCTGGGGAGTGCAAGGCCACAGTCTCTGGAGTGTGTGACTTCCCCACTGGTTCAGGAGGGGGCTCCATGCCCATTGCTCTGTCCAGGGAGTGCAAGGCCACAGTCTCTCAGGTGGGTGGCTACCCCACTGGTTCTGGGGGGGTCAACTCACACAGCAGCCCCTGGAGTGTTGCCTACATGGCGTCCACTGGCGGTGACGGCTGCAGTGTGGGGGTGGATGGAGGAGTCTCCTGGGCAGCCTCTGCACTGTCTGACAGCTGCAGTGTGGTGGTGGATGGAGAAGCTTCCTGAGCAGCCTCTGCACTGTCTGACGGCTGCAGTGTGGTGGTGGATGGAAGAGCATCCTGGGCAGCAGCTGCAATTCATCAGCTGGTGGTGGGGGCCCCATGACAGCTGGTGGTGGTGGAGGTGACACCCTGGCAGCCTCCGCTTGAGTAGAGAGCTGCATCTCCTCCAGCACATGGGGCGTGGATCCCTTACCCTACCTGGCAGGGGTGGATGGGCTCTTCCCCTTCCTGCCTGGTGCTGCAGACTCCTTCCCCTTCTTCAAAGGGGGTGTAGTATCCTTACCACCACAAGTAGGTGGTGCTACCACTGTCCCCGTGGACTGTTTGGCTGAGGTGTTGGGCTGTGTCCTGGGTACCCTCCGCATATGGGCAGGATGGGGGGAGGGGTAGGGAAAAGGTCAATTTGGGAAAGGAAAAGTTTTTTAGGGACGTTGGGGCAGGAGGAGTAATGGGAGTGGAGGTTGAGGGAGTGGTTCTTGGAGGTGATTGTCTGCTGGATTTGGGTGAAGGTGCATGGGCTGTATGCTGATGTGAAGTGGATGGCTGTTGGGTGTGTGAGTGCCTGCGTTTGTGTTTGTGTCCTGTAGACAGGGTGGGAGAGGACAGTGGGGATGTGTGAATGGCTGTTGTGGAGGTGTCTGCCAGTGAGGTGTGTGTTCTGCTTGGTGTGGTGATGCTGGTAGTGGATGTTGATGTAGTGCATGCAGGTGTGAGTGTGCACATGACTGGGAGGGAGGTGGTGGATGAGGAGGAGGGGGAGACAGTGGATGTTGTCGTGTCTGCAACTGTATGGTGCTTGCGTGAGTGCTTGTGGGATGACGTGTGGTGCTTGTGTTTGCCTGTACCACTCGTGGGTGTTGTCTTGTGTGCATGCTCGTCTGTATGTGTGCCTGGGATGGGTTGGGGTTGAGGAGAATGGGACTGGGAAGTGGAAGTTGGAGGGGGGATGGTAGAAACAGGGACAATGGCTGCCATCAGAGAGGAGGCCAGAGCCTGAATCGATCTCTGTTGGGTGCCAATCCACTGTGAATACCCTCCAGGAATGCATTGCATTGCTGCATCTGGGGTGCCAGCCCCTGGATGGCATTCACAATGGTTGACTGCCCTACAGAGATGGATCTCAGGAGGTCACTCAGGGCAGCACGGTTCACTGGGGCAGGGCCTGAGGTGCCTGGGGCGAAGGAGATGCCCACTTCATCCCCTGATACTGTCACTCCTAGAGCCGCCTGTTCTCCTGCACGTTGTCAAGGATCTGGCCCATCGTGTCCTGGGGATGTTTGGAAGGCTCCCAGGATCTCGGAGAGTGCCTTCTGGAGGCCCGGTTCCCTGGTCCTGTCCTCCCCCTGGTGCACAGCAGTCCTCCTAGTGTCCCTGTTGGCCTGTGCCTCTGTCCCCTGAACTGTCTGCCCACTGCCACTGACCCCAGGTTCCTGATTGTTGTGGGGGCGAGGTGTGGACTGGGATCCCTATACAGGTGGGCACACTGCTGATTGACGTGTCCTGGGGACAGAGGTGTGGGTATGCTGGGTGGGTGCTGTAGTGCTGGATCCAATGGGGGAGGCTCCGTGGTGGTCTGTGAGTGGGCTTGGGTAACCGGCTGTCTAGTGGTCCCTGATGGGCCAGGTTGATCATTCAGATCCAGAAGTCCAGAGTTACTGTCATCACTGGGGGCATCTTCTGTTGGGGTACTGGATAGTCGTGGCACCTCCTCTCCACTGAGATTGGCTGGGGTACCTGTGGGGATGTAAGTGATGTATTATGCTTCATGTGTATGACATTTGTACATCCCTGGCTTCCCCTCTGTCGTTGGTGTTGCCCTGCCACCTTTTGCTTGTGTATGGTGATGTACTGTAGGATTGTTAATTTCCCTATGCTGTACATACATTGGTGGTGGGTGTCCATGCAGGGCTGGGAGGGGTGTCCATGCATTGGTATAGCATGCAGGGCTCTGTGTTGTGGTTAGTCATTTGTGTAGGTGCAGTGTGTGTGATGTAGTGGAGTGATGGTAATGAGGGTGAGGATGTGAGATGGCATGCATGTAAGGGGGGGTGATAAGTTGTAAATGTTGACTTACCAGTGTCCAGTCCTCCGGCTACTCCAGCGAGTCCCTCAGGATGCAATATTGCCAGTACTTACTCCTCCCATGCTGTGAGCTGTGGAGGAGGAGGTGAGGGTCCACCGCCAGTCCTCTCGATGGCGAGCTGGTGCCTTGCTGCTATGGAACATACCTTCTCCTGTAAGTCGTTCCACCTATTCCTGATGTCGTCCCTTGTTCTTGGATGCTGTTCACCTTGTCCACAATTCTCCGCCATAGCTCCATCTTCCTTGCAATAGATATCTGCTGTACCTGTGCTCCAAACAGCTGTGGCTCTACCCTGACAATTTCCTCCACCATGACTCTTAACTCCTCCGTGAAACGGGGGTGCCTTTGTGGTGCCATGGGTGTTGTGTGATGTGTGTGTTGGTGGAAGTGTGTTTAGTAATGTGGTGGGGTGTATAATGTGGGGTGGGTGAGGGATGCATGGGTGTAAGTGGTGTGTCTAGTTGTCTATGTGGTCTTCGTGTCAGTCTGGTGGGTATGATTTTAATCGTAAAGGGTTGTGGGTAATGTGGGCATGTGTTTTATAGTGGTGTGGGAGTGGTATGTATTTCGGGTCAGGTGTTTGTTTTCGCTATTGACCAATGTGGTGTGGTTTTGTATGTTCTGAGCGTGGCCATTCTGAGCGTGGCCGTATGTACCACCAATGGTTTACAGTCATTGAATATCTGCCGTGGTGATTCGTGGGTCATAATGTGGTGGGCGGTGTTTTGTTGGCGTAACGGTATGGGTTTTGGGACCACCACTTTATCACTGACCTTTGGTTTGGCGTATTTGGGTATGTGGCTGTGTTCTGTCGGATTGGTGTGTGTGTGTGTCAGAATATGGTATATGGTAGACGGATATTCACCACAGCAGCGGTATGTTGGCAGCCGTCAGTGTAGAGGTAGGTGGCATTTACCGCCAATGTCATAATGAGGGCCTTTGTGCTCATTTGCCAAGAGAGAGATGTTTGTGTTAACACAGACCCATGGAGAGACCAAGCCTCCCACTGAATACTTTTCAGTGACTCATGATCCATCAGCTGCAGCTTTGCCTGGTTTTCTCAAAGCAGTGGCAGTGGTGAGCCTTAGTATTCAGCAAACAGAAAGGACAGTGATAGGCTACCCACTGATTATAATGGTCCCCCATTCAACTGAAATCCTCATGTCTGGCACATGCATGAGACATTTGACAAACAGCCGCTTAACCCACTATGAGAGACTCCTTCTAGCTGCAGAAAATGTCTCAGATGTAATACCCTAAACTGCCCTCTTTGTTACTAACCCCAGAGAGAGATGAGGAGGGGGCCTTTGACCATGATTGTATCAGTGTTACCGAATTGTGCACAAAACCCAGACTCAACAAATTTGATTACCCCTTCTAGAATCTTATCATACCCTTTTTGTTGTTGGATCTTGTTTAAGAGACCGACACAGTATTCTAAGAGCCACCCTAAGTGGGGTTGTGGAAACATCTTACATGTGCCATGTCACATCTGCGCAAACATCTAAAATAGTTGCCCTCGCTAAAGCCTGCTGTATGTCAGAAGATTTTCAAGTTACTATTTATACTGACAGTAAGAGTGAGTTTGGGGTTGTCCACAATTTTGGGCAGGTACTGTCACAGTGAGGTTTCATGACATCTGCTGAGTCCCCCATCAGAAACGGGCTATACTTCTCCAATATGCTAGAAGACTTACAGCTGCCGAAAGAAATCACAGTGGGGAAGTATGCTGCACATACATGTAGAAATGACTTTGTAACCCAAGATAACCACTATGCGAATGAGATTGCCTGATATTGTTCTCTTGAATCCAGTACCTTTCACATGGATGAGGCATGCAATACTGCAGGAGAAACTATCACAAACATGCTATTAAATACTGTAAACACTTTCAATGAGTTGAGAGAACTGCAACACTTTGTCCCAGAAAAAGCCAATTGGGAAAAGGTGGGATGTGTAAAGGAAACCAGTTGGGTGTTTAGTGATGCAAAGCAAGTGCCCCTTGATTATGATTCTACCTGCCATGGTGCAACACATGCATGATCCAGCACATGTGGGCAGAGATGTGACGGTGTCTACCTTCCAACAGTACTGGTACAATCCCCATTTTCGATCAGTGGCAGACAGTGTGTGTTCGTGTTGTGTTACTTGTCCGAAACAAAATGTGGCAAAAAGGTTTTAGTGAGCGTGAGCCACATTGGGTAGTCCTATGGTACCTTCAACTCTCTCCAGATTGATTTTTTGGAGATGCTCCAATGTAATCAATTGAGGTCTATTCTTATCATTGTGTGATTATTTTCCCCCTGGGTCGAGGCCTACCCCACCTGAGGTGACAGTCTGACAGTCACCAAACTATTGTTGCTGGAGTGAATACTGTGATTCAGGATGCCATATCATCTTGAATCAGAACAAGGAAACCACTTTAAGAATGAGGTGATGCAGTTACTATGCATAGCCCTGGGGATTGACCAGAGATTCCATTGCAGTTATAGACCCAAGGCTTCAGGCATTGTAGAGAGAGTGAATGGATGATCAAGTCTAAATTGGCCAAAGCCTGTGCCTCAAATTCTCTTAAGTGCCAGACCCATTTTTTGGTGTTGATGAGCATTCGAAATACCACCTGTAAATGAACAGGATTAGCTCTTAATGAAGTTTTGATGAGAAGAGCTGTGTGAATTCCTCCTTTTCCAGCTGCTGCCCTTGTGAGTATCACAGATAATCTGGTTCTTGAGTACTGCAAGGGAATGGGTGATGTGGTGTATTCTAGCTATCATGAGGTTGATGCCTCTACTCTAGCTGACCGAGAGTCTCCAGGACTTGAATTGAATCGTGGCAATTGGGTTCATGTAAACAAACACACCAGCATGGCTTGCCTGGAAGAGCACTGGGGAGGTCCATACGAGGTGATCCTGGTTCCCAGCAGTGCCTGGAAGTGTACTGGTTTGCTGAACTGGAAACATGCCTCCCATACCGAGATGGTAAGAGGAGAAGAGGATGAAGCAGAGCCAACATCCACAAATTCCTCAACCTATCCTAGGTTTGAAATCTCTGAGGCCTTTAAAGAAAAGGAAGAACAGTCTGAGGGCTCATAGTCTCCCACCACAAGGCATCAACAGGGGCAAGAGCCAGATGATGGCATCACCATTCCAGCAGGAGCTGAGCCTTTGTCCATGGGAATGAGAATAGACAATCACAGAGACAGTGAAAACTTGTGGAGATCTGAATCAAACCTGCCCGAGGAGAAGTCACTGGAATCAGAGAGTGAGATGGTCATAGAAGATTCCAACTCTAAGAGTGAATCAGCCCCATCAGAGCCAGAGATCACAAGCACCTCTCAGGATTGTGGCTAAACTAACGTAGGCTGGCCAAAGACTGCGACAAACAGAAAAGGACTGCTGACAACCAAGAAAAGACCAGAGACAAATGGAAGTTAGTGAGTTTGGAGACCTAGAACCTGTTGAGTAACTTGATGTTGCAGACGAGAGCATAGACTTGACAACTTCAAAACAACCCAAGAGAGAGAGAAAAGTCAATCAAAAGTGCTCTGGTCTGTATTGAACCTATTTCACAAAGATTGATATTGAATCTGATGACTGTCTGACCGACACTGACGAATCTCCTTGAGGGCAGGACAATCGCAAAAGGAAAGTTGCATATGTAAAATCACTCATAAATGTTCGAAGGACACCAAGAGAGCTAGGATAATGGTCAGAGGACGTTAGAGCCTTAGGCGTTCTATTGATGCACAGTAAAAAAAAACTGTAGATTTTGAGATAGGGTAGAGGCAATAGGATAGCAATTAGAGGGCAAATTGCTTCATTTTGAGATTTTAATCTATTTGGCTGAGAACGGGCATAACGTCTCTCCCAATAAATTACAGTACTATTAAAAAATCATAATGTATCTAGAACATCAGATAGAGAAGGGAGTCAGGCGAGTATCCCATGAAGGCATTGAAATGGTCCTTAGGATGAAATTCCTGGCCACACAGAAAGAAATACAAATGTTCTTTGGCATGGTTGGCTAGTGCCTAAAGTGGATCTCCAACTTTTCTTTTGTGGAAAAGCCTTTACTGAGGCTGACACACACTGATGTCAATGGCCCTTCCTTGATTTGATTTAAGCTAATATGCACCACGATGCTGCAAATTCTTACCTGTAGCTCTGGCAGTTTTCATTTCTGTTTCTATAGTTGGATGGCTGTTGGACACGTATTTGCTGGGTGGAGAGATTCCTTGCACTCTAGTAAACACCAAGATTAAACTTGTTGTCAGTAAGCCAGTGCATGTAAGCATCTTTACATGCTCCACAGCATGAGTGTTAGTTGTAATATTTATTTTCAATTGCTAGCTGAGTATGTGAAGGTTATGCAGGTAAAGAATTGTTATATCGGCTCCTTCCTTTCAGCCTCGGTGCCTGAAGGGACAGCATCCAATTTGCCTTTGTCTTATTCCTTCTATTGTTCTGTCTCTCTAAACTTATATTATCAGCAAAATTTTATCGTTGTTCTATTTTGACTACAACAAACCTTTAGAAGATATACCAGTTGTGACTGATGCAAATATGTATTTGTAGGCTACTGAACATGTTTATCATTCTTCCAAGGCTTTTAGATCAAGGGATCAGCGTGATGAGGAAATTTTTTTACTCCCACAACTAACGTGAACAATGCTAATGAAAGCATCATGTTGGATGTAACCTGTAGGATTAACAAGGAAAAAGTGTTTTCGTAGATGAGTTGAACGAAAGGATAAGATCAGATGAAGAGAAACTGAAGAAGTAAGTTAGTTCAGAACAAATTATTGGGAGGAATAAGGAGGTTCTAAAGGAAGCACCCCATGTCGGAGGGGAGACAGACATCCATTTTTTGCAAATTTCCCTTCTACCCAACAAGATTACATAAAACAAGAAATTACGCCCTTTCTGTTCCCCACTTCCAGTTCCTGTGACTGCCCAAATATTATCAAAGGGAGAGATGCTGTAACTTCCCAACCTAGTATGCCCGAAGTAATGCTGCATACTTCCTCCCAAAATGAATAGATGCCCGGGCATTCCCGAGCATTCCCACACGGCACGCAACCCCCCAACCCCCACCCTCACCCACAACACCATACACACAAACATATCCAACAACATCACAGATACACCCATTCACCCCCCTGAAGAACGCAAGGACAAAAGGAAATGAGTCTAATCAGTGTTATATTGGAACAATCAGATATATCAACAGAAAAGCAAATAATCAGTATACACAAATATTTACATTAAGTACACAAGTCCGTACACTGTCCCTTGTTAATGTCCGTGGACCAGTGGTCCCAGAAAGCATGGGCGAAGCCCACACATGACACCTGCCTCAAAATGGAGAGAACACTGCAGGGGCATAAGGTCCACAAAAAAACAGGCACCTCAGGGGGAAGGGGAAAGGGGGCACCTCAGCCGGAAGATGGTACTACGCCACTGCTCCTTGAGGGGGCTCCATGCCCACTGCCTGATCCTGAGGAGTGCAAAGCCACAGTCTCTCAAGTCTCTCAAGTGGGTGGGTTGCCCACTGCTTGGGCCTGGGGAGTACAAAGCCACAGTCTCTCAAGTGGGTGGTTTGCCCACTGCCTGGTCCTGGGGAGTGCAAAGCCACAGTCTCTCAAGTCTCTCAAGTGGGTGGTTTGCCCACTGCTTGGTCCTGGGAAGTGCAAAGCCACAGTCTCTCAAGTGGGTGGTTTACCCACTGCCTGGTCCGGGGGAGTGCACGGCTACACTCCCTCAAGTGGGTGGTTTGCCCACTGCTTGGTCCTGGGGAGTGCAAGGCCACAGTCTCTCAAGTGGTTGGTTTGCCCACTGCTTGGTCCTGGGGAGTGCAAGGCCACAGTCTCTGAAGTGGGTGGTTTGCCCATTGCTTGGTCCTGGGGAGTGCAAATCCACAGTCTCTCAAGTGGGTGGTCTGCCCACTGTTTGGTCCTGGGGAGTGCAAGGCCACAGTCTCTCAAGTGGGTGGTTTTCCCACTGCTTGGTCCTGGGGAGTGCAAAGCCCCAGTCTCTCAAGTGGGTGGTCTGCCCACTGCTTGGTCCTGGGAAGTGCAAGGCCACAGTCTCTCAAGTGGGTGGTTTGCCCACTGCTTGGTCCTGGGGAGTGCAAAGCTACAGTCTCTCAAGTGGGTGGTTTGCCCACTGCTTGGTCCTGGGAGTACAAAGCCACAGTCTCTCAAGTGGGTGGTTTGCCCACTGCTTGGTCCTGGGAAGTGCAAGGCCACAGTCTCTCAAGTGGGTGGTTTGCCCACTGCTTGGTCCTGGGGAGTGCAAAGCCACAGTCTCTGAAGTCTCTCAAGTGGGTGGTTTGCCCACTGCTTGGTCCTGGGGAGTACAAAGCCACAGTCTCTCAAGTGGGTGGTTTGCCCACTGCTTGGTCCTGGGGAGTGCAAAGTCACAGTTTCTCAAGTGGGTGGTCTTTCCACTGCTTGGTCCTGGGGAGTGCAAGGCCACAGTCTCTCAAGTGGGTGGTTTGCCCACTGCTTGGTCCTGGGGAGTGCAAGGCCACAGTCTCTCAAGTGGGTGGTTTGCCCACTGCTTGGTCCTGGGGAGTGCAAAGTCACAGTTTCTCAAGTGGGTGGTCTTCCCACTGCTTGGTCCTGGGGAGTGCAAGGCCACAGTCTCTCAAGTGGGTGGTTTGCCCACTGCTTGGTCCTGGGGAGTGCAAAGCCACAGTCTCTCTAGTGGGTGACATGTTCCACTGGTTCTGGAGGGGGCTTTGTGCCCAGACTGCTTCATCCTGCCAAGGATTGGGTGAGTGGATGCATTTATCCACTGGTTCTGGAAGGGGCTTTGTGCCCAGTGTGCTTCATCCTGCCAAGGACTGGGCGAGTGGATGCAATTATCCACTGGTTCTGGAGGGGGCTTTGTGCCCAGTGATGTTGCACCTGGGGTGTGGCAGTTCACATCCTCTCACCTGGGTGTCTGAGCCACGCAATTTACCTGGAACAGGTAGCATGATACTCCATGGAGGCAGAGCCACACTCCATCCTGCGGCGACTTAGGCTGCCAATTGCTGGTCGTGCCAGTGCTGGAGGTGCTGCCTCAAGTGGCGTGTCCAGGACGTCACTTGCAGACTTGGATGGCTGCCCACTGGGCATGCTGCTGACGTCCGACAGAGAGGTATCGGCTGGGCACCTGGCGGTGTAGATGGTGGTGTAGGTGGCGGTGGTTGTGGCGGAGATGCTGCTGGTGCTGTCCGTGGTGCAAGTGTCTGTTGTGGTGGAGGGAGACACCATACCGTCTCTGACAGCCTCGGATGGCTGATCCTTGGGAAGGATAATGCAGCCTGACGTTGTGGCAGCGGCGGTGCAGGTGGCGGACGGAGCGGCGGTGGTGACTGTGGTGAAGGTCGCTGCCATCCCTGATGAAATGATGGTCACCAGCCCCTCACCAGGAGGCATCAAGCCCAGAGGTGACTTGCCCTTTGTCTTGTGGCCCTTCCCCTGCAGGGACCTTGGCACTGTCCTCTCTGTGTTTGGGCGAGGCTTTGCTGGGTGGGTGGTGTGACTTTCCCCTGCTGGAAGCCAGGCCCTTTTTGACCTTTGCAGGTGGCGGAATAGGGTGGTCCTTAATATCTGTAGGTGGCACAATGGCAGCTCTGAAGGGTGCCCCTTCAAGACTCCCGGACTTGCAGGGACCACAGCGGATGCAGGTTTGGTGGCTGAGGTGTTGGGCTGGGATCTTGACATCCTGGCCCTAAGGGAAGGACAGGGAGAGGTGTAGGGAAGAGGTCAATATTAGCTAGGAAAAGTTTTTTAGACACATTGGGATGGGAAGATGGAGAGGGTGTGGGAGTGGAGGAAGAGGTAGTGGTTGTAGGAGGTGTACGTCTGCAGAGTTTGGGTGAAGGTGCATGGGCTGGAGGCTGTTGTGAGGTGGATTGCTGTTGAGTGGGTGTGTGCCTGCATTTGTGTACTTTGGGAGGAGGGCTCACAGACACACTGGGAGAGGACACATGGGACGTGTGAATGGTAGTGGGGGTGGTGATTGCACGTGAGCGGTGTGTTGTGATGGGCATGCTGGTGATGGAGGTAGTGGCTGATGATGTAGTGCATACAGGTATGAGTGGAGGCGAGACTGGGAGGGAGGTGGAGGAGGGGGACACGGTGTGGAGGAAGTGGATGTTGTTATGTGTGCATAGGTATGGTGCTTGTGTGAGTGCCTGTGGGATGTGTGGTGCTTATGTTTTCCTGAGACACTTTTGTGTGTTGATGTGTGTGCATGCTGGTCTGATGGTGTGCTTGGGCTAGGCTGAGGTAGAGGGGATTGGGTCTGGGTAGTGGAAGTTGGAGGGGGGAGGCTTGACACAGGGACAATGGCTGCCATCAGTGCTGAGGCAGGAGCCTGAAATGCTCTCTGTTGGGCCGCCACACCAGAATGAATGCCCTCCAGGTATGCATTTGTTTGCTGCAAATGCTTCTCGACACACTGGATGGCATTCAGAATGGTTGACTGCCCAACAGTGAGGGATCTCAGGAGGTCATTAGCCTCCTCACTGAGGGCAGCAGGGCTTACTGGGGCAGGACCTGAGGTGCCTGCTCCTCCGCCAGATGATGCTAATGCACACAAGGACAGGGTGACAAAACAAGAAGGGGGGGAAAGACAGAGGACACACATGGTCAATGCCAGCAACACCACTACCGTTGGCGGACACAACACACAGAGAGCAGCCCTATGCACTAGGCCATGCACTACCAGTTACTAAGAAAGTCACCAGCCCATGGGGTACAATGCCTAACGCCATTAGCTGCACACCTGAAACCCACAGGACCCTGCCCAGTAGTAGATGCCCACTAACATTATTGGGGTGGAGTGCTTCAGAGCCTGCCCAACAAGGGACCTACCCTGCCATGTTCACCCTGGCCTAGCGGCACCCACAACCCACATCCCCCACCCAGATACTTCCTAAACAGCGCAGAGTCAGCTTTATGACACTGTACTCACCCTCTTGTGGCTGCTGTGATGCCCTCAAGCACCCATCCAACTCCGGATAGGCCACCGCCAGGATGCAGCGCATCAGGGGGGTTATGGTGCGACGGGCACCCCTTCCACATTGGGAGGCCAGCCCCTGCTGGGCCTCCGCCGTCTTCTTGCTCCAGCGGCGCAGGACCTCCCATCTCTTGCAGCAGTTGGTGCTCCGTCTATGATAGACCCCCAGGGTCCGCACTTCCTTGGCGATGGGACGCCAAATACCCTTCTTCTGGTGGGCGTTGACCTAGAGGAAAAGTACAGGAGGAAAGGAAATTACTCACCTCTCCGGACCGTCAGACTCATTGCCCACCAGTTCCCAACTAGGCCCTGACCCACATACACTGACCATCCTCACATGCAGCCCTCAGCCCCCCAACAAGTGTTTTCCATCCACATCACTCCAAACAGCCATTGCCCATGCATCATGCTCACAGTGTACTCACCTGTTTGTCTGGAGGACCGTAGCGTAACGTGTAATGGGGGAGGACCCCATCCACCAGTTTATCCAACTCTGCCGCAGTGAAGGCAGGGGCCCTTTCCCCAGACACCTGAGCCATTGTCGCTTCCAGACTGAGGTCACAGCAGCAGTTGCAGTGTAGGTCCTCTCCTGTTGATGGTCAGGTATCAAGTGAGTGAACAGATAGAAAATAGCGGTCATGTCCGCAGCAGTGTGTACTGTCACCGCCAGCGTACATGGCCATTGGCTCCTGGAACCCATAGGGCCCAATGATAACCAATGCTGAGTTGCGTGGCGGTCTTGGACCGCCTACTGTGACGCTTCACAATGCCAGCGCAGTTACCTCATTTCCCCTTGTCCCTCCTCCGAAGTCAGGCAGCCACCATTTCAGGCGGGCACATGGCATGGCACCTAACTGCGTCACAGCACATTTTGGCACATATACAGACTACCTGCATCACACACGGATTTACTAACATTACTGTAGACACACTTGTGCAACCTATGTGATAAATTACCCTCTGCTCAGCGTTCTCCTCCATAGGCTACAACCGCTGGGGCAGATGATGAGATGGAGGCATCCTCTGGTGTACAGACCCCTGGTGGACTTGTCGACAATGGAAGACAGACACATCATATTCACATACAGACTTGATCATGCCACAATCCAAGACCTGTGTGCCCAATTGGAGTCAGACCTAATGTAATCTGTCTGCCAGCCCACAGGATTACCCCTCTAGTGCAGGTCCTGTCAGTGCTCCATTTCCTGGCAAGTGGTTCCTTTCCAACAACAGTGGCCATGGCATCAGGGTTGTCTCAGCCAATGTTTTCTAACGTGTTGACCAGAGTGTTGTCTGCCCTGCTAAAACACATGCGCAGCTACATCGTGCTCCC
This sequence comes from Pleurodeles waltl, assembly GCF_031143425.1. Lineage (NCBI taxonomy): Eukaryota > Metazoa > Chordata > Amphibia > Caudata > Salamandridae > Pleurodeles > Pleurodeles waltl. The sequence continues at coordinate 252,448,950 of NC_090448.1, read as the reverse complement.
CCAGGTGGAGGATTTGCTCACAGTGAAGGCTGACTTTTACGCCCTGGGACATATCCCCAACATCATTAGTGCCATTGATGGTACACACTTGGCATTTGTCCCCCCGAGCAGAAATGAACAAGTGTACATAAATATAAAAGGCTACCATTCGATGAATGTGCAAATGGTGTGTTTGGAGGACCAGTACCTCTCCCATGTGAATGCCAAGTATCGTGGCTTTGTGCATGACGCCTACATTTTGAGGAATAGCAGTATCCCTTATCTGATGGGCCAACTCCAGAGGCACCGGGTGTGGCTAATAGGTGAGCCCAAGGTCCCCACACAGTATGAGTAGGTGACTGGGTATGAGGTAGTCCCTAAGGGTTAGTGTGTGTCTAACAGGTTTTCCTCGACATTTGCAGGTGACTCTGGTTACCCCAACCTCTCATGGCTACTGACCCCAGTGAGGAATGCCAGGACAAGGGCAGAGGACTGCTACAATGAGGCACATGGCTGAACTAGGCATATTATTGAGAGGACGTTCGGCCTCCTGTAGGCCAGATTCCGGTGCCTCCATCTAACAGGTGGCTCCCTATACTACTCACCGAAGTAGGTGTGCCAGATAATCATGGCAGGCTGCATGTTGCACAACCTGGCATTGAGACTTTTCAGTAGGAGGATGAGCCTGGTGATGGTCTTGTGGCAGCGGTGGAGCCTGTAGACAGTGAGGAAGAGGAGGCAGAGGAAGAAGATATTGACAACAGAACGAACATCATCATTCAGTACTTCTAGTGACACACAGGTAAGAGTCTGTAACTCCTCCTCACATTTCAGAATACTGTAGGACATTGTACAAGTCAGCCTCTTATCCTCTGTCTATGGACACTGACTGTTCACTTTGGATTTCCATTTTTCAGATCTGGGTACCACATTCTGCCTTCTGCCATATGTACTGCTGCCCAACAACTGTCATACATTGGCATAAGTAAATTAACTTTTACATTGCTATTTGTAGCTAATGTTGTCATAATACATTTGTGAAAGATCAGACTGACTCCAGATTGGGTTGTGATTAAAGGATGTTTATGTAGGGGTTAATGAGTATAGGGGTATGTGCAAGGGGCTGGGGTGATGGTGGAGGAAGGTGCATAGTAGAGTCCAGTCTCTTGGGATCACAGGTGCATTGTCCAATAGGGCATAGGAAGGGGAGTAATGTTCAATTTGGACAGAATGACATAGTGGGACAGAAGGGTGACAATCAGGAGAGTCTTATTTCCAGTGGCAATGTTCTCTGTCTTCTGCCTGGATCGCAGGGACCGTTTGCGTGGTGGTTCTCCTTCTGCAGGGGGTGCAGTGCTGGTGGCCTGTTGTTCCTGTGGCGGTGCCTCCTTTCCACTAGCGCCGGCACAGGTGGAAGGCTGTTCCTCGGTTTGGCTAGTGTCAGGGGCCCTTTGTTGTGCCACTGCCTTCCTCATGGTCTTGCCTATGTCAGCCAGCACCCCTGCTATGGTGACCAGGATGGTGTATATGTTGGTGAGATCCTCCCTGATCCCCCTGTAGTGTCCCTCTTGCAGCCGTGGGTCTCCTGAAACTTGGCCAGTACCGTGCCCATGGTCTCCTGGGAATGGTGGTATGCTCCCATGATGTTGGTCAGTGCCTCATGGAGGGTCGGTTCCCTGGGCCTGTCCTCCCCCTGTTGCATAGCAGTCCTTCCAGTTTCCCTGTTGTCCTGTGCCTCTGTCCACTGAACCGTGTGCCCACTGACCCCAGGTCCCTGATTGTCCTAGGTTAGTGAGTTTTCCTGGGGTCCCTGTAGTGGTGGACACTCAGCTGATTGACGTGTCCCGGGGACAGTGGCATGGGCCCGCTGGGTGGGTGCTGTGCTGGTGCTTCCTGAGGGGTGAGGTTCTGTGGTGGTTTGGGACTGTGGCAGGGGAACTGACTGTCCAGAGGTCCCAGATGGGCCAGGCTGGTCATCGTGATCCAGGCGTGCAGAGCTGCTGTCATCACTGTGGGCCTCTTCTGTAGGGGGACTGGATATGGCTGGCACCTTCTGTCCGGGGTCCTCTTGGGATGTAAATGCATTGTTATTGTATCTGTGTGTGCCATCTTGTGCAATGGGTGTGTTTCCCTGTAGTACTGTGCTTACACTATCGCCTTGGCCTTGTGTGAGTGGTGATTTTGTGGCCTGGGTGAGTCTCTCTATTGGGCATGCTGTGGTGATGGGTGTCCATGCAGGTCTGTGATGGGTGTCCATGCACTGTTGTTGCATGCAACAATGCATGGACACCCATCACATTGGGATGGGTGGGTTGTGATAGTGGGGTATGTGTGAGTTGATGGAGTGATGGGGGTGAGGGTAGGGGCAGGAGTTAGTGATGGCATGCAGGTAGGGTGGGGGGTGTAGTAGTGAAGAGTTAACTTACCAGAGTCCAGTCCTCCTGCTACTCCTGCAAGGCCCTCAGGATGCATGATCGCCAAGACTTGCTCCTCCCATGTTGTTTGTTGTGGGGGAGAAGGTGGGGGTCCACCGCCAGTCCTCTGTATGACTACCTGGTGTCTTGATACCACGGAACGTACCTTCTCCCGTAGGTCAGGTCGTTCCACCTCTTCTCTGATGTCATCCCTGGTTCTTGGATGCTCTCCCACTGGGTTGACCCTGTCCACTATTCGCCTCCATAGCTCCATCTTCCTAGCAATGGATGTCTGCTGCACCTGTGTTCCGAATAGCTGTGGCTCTACCCGGATGATTGCCTCCACCATGACCCTGAGCTCTTCCTCAGAAAACTTGGGGTGTCGTTGAGGTGCCATGATGTGGTATGAGTGATGTGTGAGGTGATGTGTGAGGTGATGTGTGGGGTGATGTGTTGGGGTGTGTGCTGTGAGGTGCGTGGATGGTGTATGTGTGATGGTGTTCTGTGCCTCTGGATGATGGTGTAGTCTTTGCTTTTCTCTTTATCTGCTTCTTCAAAATTGTTCGCTGTAAGGGGTTGTGGGTAATGTGGGTGTGTGTTTTATAGCGGTGTGAGTGTGTGGGTGTGGTGTGTGTATGTGTGTCAGGTGTGTGTATTTTGAATTGTCCAATGTGGTTGTGTTTTGGAAGTGTGTGTGTATTTTGAGCGTGGGGGTGTGTACCGCCAATGTTTACCACAGTTGAAAGACCGTCACGTTGAATCGTGGGTCGTGATTCTGTGGGCGTATTCCTGTTGGCGTGACTGTGTGGGTTTTGCTATCACCAGTTTATCACTGAACTTTGGTGTGGCGGACTGGTGTGGGTGTCTGTATAGTGGCGTTTTTCTCTGTGTGGGTCATATCTGTAGCGGTTTTCCGCCGCGGTCACGGTATTTTGGCAGCCGTCGGCATGGCGGTAAGCGGAATTTACCGCCAGGGTTGTAATGAGGGCCCTATTATCTGTTTTTTCAACATTCACCCGATATCCTGATGTACTGCCGGATTTCTCAGCCAATTCTATCACTGCTGGAAGAGCTGTTGATACATTATCAGTATATTCAAGGAGATTGTCCACATATAAAGCTACCTTTTTTCCCCAACCTTTACAGCTAAAAGGAAAGATAGACAAATTCTGCCTAATCTTCCTAGCTAATGGCTCTATATACAAATTATGACGAGCTCCTCCATCTTGGAACAGGTGGCGTTGTGAGAATGTGCGAGCACCCAATACGCCCTGAAAAATTACAGAACGTACAACATATGTTACTCTAGGCCATATGCAGCACTTTGCATACGCCGAGCAGAATATCGCCAGTCGGTTTAAAGTTACCATAATAGCTGGACCTGGAGTCCCACACACTCATGCTGGGCAAGAGATTTTGAGGGAGCAGGGGCCAGCCAGCAAACCCCCAGAGACCACTTGGGGGCACAAAGCAGGGTGCAGGCAAACAGGCCAGCTCAAGGGTCTTTCTTGGCAAATGTGGCAGTCCTTCATGCAGCCTCGAAGAGGAGAGAGGGTTGAAATCCCAAACGTACACACTCCTATAAAAGAGGAAATTACTATTGTTCAGTTTGTCCTTAGGAATGGGAAACCCCTAACCCATCCATTATTAGTCAATTTGGAGGATGTAAGGACACAACTGATATACATTTTTCATTAATAGATCATAGAATAATCCAAAATAGTGCAGGACATTGAGACCCAGTCCCGAAATGATGCAGAATTTGTGCAGTATTTATTAGTATACAGAGGGATCCTTTAACAATCCAAAAGCTATGAAATGCCCTAAAGAACAACAGCCAACACGTGTTTCGCCCCGTTGTGGTACGAAAACCGGGGGCTTTCTCAAGCCTGAAGGTATAGTAAAACACCACAAAATCAGAACAGCAATGAAATGAAGATTCCGGGTAGGAAGGCCCAGATTCAAATAATTCACAAGTGAAATGATGGAGAGAGAACAAATACACCAAAAAGTGAGAACAAAAAGGAGGACAGGGAAAAGAGAACAAGATAGTGAATGCACAAACAAATGAAAAATGAAAAAAGACAAAAGAAAACAAAGGAAGGAATCAATGAAGTGGAGACGAAAAAGAATCAGGAGTATTTAGCAGCAAAATAACATTGAATTGTGAATTGCAACCAGAAAGTGTATTGAGGTACATATGTAAGACAATAAAGTACAAAATGACAAAAACAGCATAAGTCAAATGCCCAACCGGGTGAAGAAAATAGCTCTAAAAGCCAACAATATGCAGCGTGTTGAATGTAGTTTTTCACAATTCAAATGATAAATCACCCATATGCAAAAGGTGACATGTATTTAAAGAATAATGCAGTAGAAGTAAGATTCAAAAGGCACAGTAGTCACAAGAAAACTTAAGAGTAGTAATCAGAAATACATCATTGAAAGAGTAAATGGAAAATGACCCATTGGTCAAATCATCAGTATCCATGCAATGTTCAAAATTTGTGAGAAAGTAGCAAAGGTCCATTAATAATAGCTGTACCATAATCATTGAAAACAACGGAAGATAGATCTGGGATTGCCTGCATAGTGAATGTAAGTCATAATGAGATGATATTCATGAGAGGCACATAAAGATCATATCACAGTGAAAAGGTCAGTATACGTATGGGTCCCACAGAAGATAATGTTGAGGAATCCCATAAAATGCCAAGTTCAGCCATTAGGATGAAGGAAAAAAAATACAAATGAAATGGAGGAGAAGAAATAAAAGTGAATAAAAATGAGCCACCTAGCATGGCCAGAAACTAAATGGTAATCAGGGAGTTAGGGGTGAAGAAAAGACATAGGCCCTCATTATGACATTGGTGGTAAATCCCACTTACCGCCATGCTGACTGCCACCGCCGCGGATATCCGTTCACCATATTATGACTCACACATACCAATCTGTCACTATTCAGCCACACACACACAAGTCCGCCAGCCCAAAGGTCAGTGATAAACTGGCGGTATCAGAACTCACACCGTTACACCAACAGAACAACGCCCACAACATTATGACCCACAAATCACCACGGTGGACATTCAATGGCGGTAAACTATTGGTGGTACATACCGCCACGCTCAAAATACACACACACACATGCAAAACAACACCACATTGGACAATTCAATCTACACACACCTGACACCCATACAAACACCACACCCACACACCCACACCACTATAAAACACACACCCACATTACCAACAACCCTTTATGACTACAAATAATTGCCAACAGAGAGAGACAGCAAGAGCACACACACAACCAGAGCCACATACCACCATCACCAATACACCACCCACGCACCTTACATCACACACCCTACACACCCTCACCCACAGCACTCACATTACACCCATGGCACCACAACAATACCCCAGATTCCCTGAGGAGGAGCTAGGGGTCATAGTGGAGGAAATCATCTGGGTAGATCCACAGCTATTTGGATCACAGGTGCAGCAGATATCCATTGCTAGGAAGATGGAGCTATGGCAGAGAATCGTGGACAGGGTCAATGCCGTGGGACAGCACCCCAGAACAAGGGATGACATCAGGAAGAGGTGGATCGACCTATCGGGGAAGGTGTGTTCCATTGCAGCAAGACACCAGCTCACAGTACAGAGGACTGGCGGTGGACCCCCACCGCCTCCCCCACAACTAACAACATGGGAGGAGCAAGTCTTGGCAATCATGCATCCTGAGGGCCTAGCAGGAGGAGGACTGGACTCTGGTAAGTCAACTCTATACTGGTATTACTCCCCTACCTGCATGCTATCACATACCCTCACTCCCATCACTCCACCACCTCCCACAAACCCCACCATCACAACCCACTCTTCCCAATGGCAAGCCCAGCATGCCATACCAATGCATGACACCACTCACAGACCTGCATGGACACCTATCACTAAAGCATGCACACTAGAGAGAATCTGCTAGCCCACCACATAACAACTCACACAAGGTAAAGCTGCCAGGGCAATAACAACCATAGAGGGCAACCCACCCATGCACAATATGTCACATACATAAATAATAACACTTGATTTACATCCCCACAGGTATCCCAGCCAATGTCACCGGAGAAGAGGTGCCAGGAACATCCAGTCCCCCCCACAGAAGAGGCCCACAGTGATGACAGCGACTCTGCTCGCCTGGATCTGGATGACCAACCTGGCCCATCAGGGACCTCCAGACAGTCGGTTCCCAGGCACAGTCCCACACCACCACAGAGCCTCCCCCCTCATGAAACACCACCACAGCACCCACCCAGGGTGCCCATACCTCTGTCCCCAGGACACATCAATCAGCAGTGTGTCCACCACTATAGGGACCCCAGGCCACACCATAAACCCAAGACAATCAGGGACCTGGGGTCAGTGGCAGTGGGCACATGGTTCAGGAGACAGAGGCACAGGACAACAGGGAAGCTGGGAGGACTGCTGTGCACCAGGGGGAGAACAGACCCATGGAACGACTCTCCAGGAGGCACTCACCACGATCCTGGGAGCATACCAATATTCCCAGGATATGCTGGGTCAGATCCTGGACATGTTGCTAGAGAACATGCAGCTGCAGGAGGGACAGTACCAGGGGATCAGGGAGGACTTGAAGTCCATTAACACCCCCCTGGTCTCCATTGCAGGGGTGCTGGCAGACATGGCCAACATTATGAGGGAGCCAGTGTCACACCAGTGGGCTCCTGCCACTAGCCAGACTACTGAACAGCCCTCCACCTCCGCTGCCACTAGTGGCCAGGAGGTCCCGCCACAGGACCAACAGGCCACCAACACCCCTCCCCCTGCAGAAGGAAAACCACCCCGCAAACGGTCCCTGTGATCCAGGCAGAATCCAGAGACTATTGCCAGGACCCGCGCCAGGAAATAAGACACTCCTGATTGTCACCGTTGTGTCCCACTCTGTCACCCTGTACACCTTTAACTGCCATTGCTCCCCTTCCTATGCCCCCTTGGACAATGCACCTGTGCTATAAATAGACTGGATTCTACCCTGGACTTTCCTCCATCATCACCCCAGCACATTGCACTTCCCGCCTTTCTTCAGAGCACTGCAATAAACACACTTTGAAAAAATACAAGTATGGAGTATGTCAAATGATTTAAGAATGTATTTGTTTAACACGATTTAAACATTGCAATTCAGCTGTACAGTAATGTATACATAGGAAAGACCTGTAGTTGGCTGCAGTGAACACACCAGGAGCGATAGTGGGCCACCAACATCTGCAAAAAGAGTTGCCAAAGGGTACAGTGAGTGGGCATAGAAGTGGGAAATCACAGCCTGCCAGTGACAATGTCAAACAAAAAAATGTCAATGAAATGTGAAGTTACACTGTCTTACCTGTGTATCATTGGAAGTATTGTCTACTCACTGCAGTTCTGTTGTCCTCATCCGCATCCTCTGCCTCCTCATCTTCACTGTCCAAAGGGTCCACTGCTGCCACACGGCCATCTCCAGCATCCTCCTCCTGCAGAAAATGCACATGACGTCTCAAGGCAAGGTTATGCAACATGCAGCATGCCACGATTATCTGGCAGACCTTCTTGGGTGAGTAGCACAGGGATCCACCTGTTAGATGGAGGCACCAAAACCTGGCCTTCAGGAGGCCAAATGTATGTTCAATTATCCTTCTTGTTCACCCATGTGCCTCATTGTAGCATTCCTCTGCCCTTGTCGTGGGATTCCTCACAGGGGTCAATAGCCATGAGAGGTTGGGGTAACCAGAGTCACCTGCAAATATCGAGGGACAACTGTTAGCCACACACTAACCCTTATGGCCCACACCATACCCATTCACAAACATCCACTGGGTGGGAACCAGGGCTCACCTATTAGCCACACCCTGTGCCTCTGTAGTTGGGCTGTCACATTTGGGATGCTGCTATTCCTCAGGATAAAAGCATCATGCACCGAGCCTGGATACTTAGCATTGATATGGGAGATGTGCTGGTCCGCCAAACACACCATCTGCACATTCATCGAGTGAAAAATGTTTGATTTCCGAAGACCTGTTTATTTTGCCAGGTGGGGGACAAATGCAATATGTGTTCCATCAATCGCCCCAAGGATGTTGGGGATATGTCCCATTGCATAGAAGTCAGCCTTCACTGTGGCCAAATCCTCCACTTGGGGGAAAACAATGTAGCTGCACATGTGTTTAATCAGGGCAGCCAACACTCTAGTCAGCACTATTGAGAATATTGGCTGTGACATTCCTGCTGCCAAGCCCACTGTCACTTGGAAAGGACCAGTTGCCAAGAAATGGAGCACAGATAGCACTTGCACAAGAGGGGGGATCCCAGTGGGGTGACCAATAGCAGATATCAGGTCAGGCTCCAGTTGGGCACATAGCTCCGTGATTGTGACCCTGTCTAGTCTGTAGGTGAGGATGATGTGCCTGTCCTCTATTGTTGCGAAGTCCACCAGGGGTCTATTCACTGGGGTATGTCTCCATCTCCTATTTGTCCGCAGCGGTTGCAATCTATGGGGCAAAAGAGTGAGTAGCCAATCATAATATGTACATTGTAGCCACTACAGTTCAATACATGATGTGATATTTTAATGTATTAGTGGCATATGTCCTGAATGTACAAATGTGATCTGTGACGCAGTTATGAACCACGGCCTACCCACCCCCCTGAAATCGCGTCCGCCTGTCCTGTATGGAGGGACAGGTGGAAGTAAGGTAATTCCACTGACGTTGTGAGCCGTTGCGGGAGGCGGTCGGGAACCGTCGTGCAACTCCTCACTGGTTATTATTGGGCCCTATGGGGTACAGTGGCCGTTGGTGATGTACGCCGGTGGTGACAGTATGCACCGCCGCAGATGTCACCACCATTTTCTATCTGTTCATTCACTTGCTACCGGACCTTCCACAGGAGAGGACCTACACTGCATGTGCTGCTGTGACCTGTGTCTGGAACCTACTATGGCCCATGTGACCGGGGAAAGGGCTCCTGCCTTCACCTCAGTGGAGTTGGAGAGACTAGTGGATGGGGTCCTACCCCACCACAGACTGTTGTATGGGCCTCCAGACCAACAGGTGAGTACGCTGTGAGCACGATGCATGGGGCATGAATGCATGGAGTGCTGTGTGTGAAGGCCTCGTGGGGGAGAGGGTTGGTGGATGGGCTCTCGGCAGTGTGCAGCATATGCTGGGCCATGTCTGTGCGTAAGGGGATGGGAAGGGCTATGGTGGGCCATGAGTGTAACGGACAGGACGGTCTAACTAATACCTTTCCATGTGTATATTTCCTCTGCAGGTCAGCGCCCATCAAAAGAACGGTGTAAGGAAATGCCTCCTTGGCATGGTTACCCCCTGACTTTTTGCCTTTGCTGATGCTATGTTTTGATTTGAAAGTGTGCTGAGGCCTGCTAACCAGGCCCCAGCACCAGTGTTCTTTCCCTAACCTGTACTTTTGTTTACACAATTGGCACACCCTGGCATCCAGGTAGGTCCCTTGTAACTGGTACCCCCGGTACCAAGGGCCCTGATGCCAGGGAAGGTCTCTAAGGGCTGCAGCATATCTTATGCCACCCTCGGGACCCCTCACTCAGCACAGACACACTGCTTGCCAGCTTGTGTGTGCTGGTGAGGACAAACCGAGTAAGTTGACATGGCACTCCCCTCAGGGTGCCATGCCAACCTCACACTGCCTATGCAGTATAGATAAGTCACCCCTCTAGCAGGCCTTACAGTCTTAAGGCAGGGTGCACTATACCATAGGTGAGGGCACCAGTGCATGAGCACTGTGCCCCTACAGTGTCTAAGCAAAACCTTAGACATTGTAAGTTCAGGGTAGCCATAAGAGTATATGGTCTGGGAGTCTGTCAAACACGAACTCCACAGCACCATAATGGCTACACTGAAAACTGGGAAGTTTGGTATCAAACTTCTCAGCACAATAAATGCACACTGATGCCAGTGTACATTTTATTGTAAAATACACTCCAGAGGGCACCTTAGAGGTGCCCCCTGAAACCTTAACCAACTACCCGTGTAGGCTGACTGGTTTTAGCAGCCTGCCACACTCGAGACATGTTGCTGGCCACATGGGGAGAGTGCCTTTGTCACTCTGTGGCTAGTAACAAAGCCTGCACTGGGTGGAGATGCTTATCACCTCCCCCTTGCAGGAGCTGTAACACCTGGCGGTGAGCCTCAAAGGCTCACCCCCTTTGTTACAGCACCACAGGGCATTCCAGCTAGTGGAGTTGCCCGCCCCCTCCGGCCACGGCCCCACTTTTGGCAGCAAGGCCGGAGGAGATAATGAGAAAAACAAGGAGGAGTCACTGACCAGTCAGGACAGCCCCTAAGGCAACCGGAGCTGAAGTGACTCTGACTTTTAGGAATCCTCCATCTTGCAGATGGAGGATCCCCCCAATAGGGATAGGAATGTGACCCCCTCCCCTTGGGAGGAGGCACAGAGAGGGTGTAGCCACCCTCAGGGCTAGTAGCCATTGGCTACTGCCCTCCCTGACCTAAACACACCCCTAAATTCTGTATTTAGGGGCTCCCCTGAACCTAGGAACTCAGATTCCTGCAACCTAAGAAGAAGAGGACTGCTGAGCTGAAAAACCCTGCAGAGAAGACGGAGACACCAACTGCTTTGGCCCCAGCTCTACCGGCCTGTCTCCCCCCCTTCTGAAGAAACTGCCCAGCGACGCTTTCCTCAGGACCAGCGACCTCTGAATCCTCAGAGGACTGCCCTGCTCCAAAAGGATCAACAAACTCCTGAGAACAGCGGCCCTGTTCACCAAAGATTGCAACTTTGTTTCCAAAGAAGCAACTTCAAGACAACTGCGTTTCCCGCCAGAAGCGTGAGACTTGCAACTCTGCACCCGACGCCCCCGGCTCGACTCGTGGAGAACAAACACTTCAGGGAGGACTCCCCGGCGACTACGAGACCGTGAGCAGCCAGAGTTGCCCCCCCTGAGCCCCCACAGCGACGCCTGCAGAGGGAATCCCGAGGCTCCCACTGACCGCGACTGCCTGACTCTCAGATCCCGACGCCTGGAAAAGACTCTGCACCCACAGCCCCCAGGACCTGAAAGATCGGAACTCCAGTGCAGGAGTGACCCCCAGGAGGCCCTCTCCCTTGCCCAGGTGGTGGCTACCCCAAGGAGCCCCCCCTTGCCTGCCTGCATCGCTGAAGAGACCCCTTGGTCTCCCATTGATTCCAATTGAAAACCCGACGTGTGTTTGCACACTGCACCCGGCCGCCCCCGTGCTGCTGAGGGTGTACTTTCTGTGCTAACTTGTGTCCCCCCCGGTGTCCTACAAAACCCCCCTGGTCTGCCCTCCGAGGACGCGGGTACTTACCTGCTGGCAGACTGGAACCGGGGCACCCCCTTCTCCATTGAAGCCTATGTGTTTTGGGCACCACTTTGAACTCTGCATCTGACCGGCCCTGAGCTGCTGGTGTGGTAACTTTGGAGTTGCTCTGAACCCCCAACGGTGGGCTACCTTGGACCCAAACTTAGACCCCGTAGTTGGTTTACTTACCTGCAAGAACTAACAATTACTTACCTCCCCTAGGAACTGTGAAAATTGCACTGTCTAGTTTTAAAATAGCTATATGTGTTTTATTTGAAAAGAATATATGCTATTGTGATTATTCAAAGTTCCTAAAGTACTTACCTGCAATACCTTTCATGCAAAGTATTACATGTAGAATTTGAACCTGTGGTTCTTAAAATAAACTAAGAAAATATATTTTTCTATACAAAAACCTATTGGCCTGGAATTGTCTCTGAGTGTGTGTTCCTCATTTATTGCCTGTGTGTATGTACAACAAATGCTTAACACTACTCCTTTGATAAGCCTACTGCTCGACCACACTACCACAAAATAGAGCATTAGTATTATCTCTTTTTGCCACTATCTTACCTCTAAGGGGAACCCTTGGACTCTGTGCATACTATTCCTTACTTTGAAATAGTGCATACAGAGCCAACTTCCTACAAACAGTATATGGCGTTCCATTGCCAAGAACGTGCGGACCCTCGGGTTCTACGGCAGGTGGAACACCCACTGTCGGAAATGGTGGGAGGACCTGAGACGCTGGGCACGGGACACGGCGGAAATCCAGCTGGGGATGGCCTCCCAATGAGGAAGCAGTGCCCATCAAACCCTGACCCCCCTGATGGCCCGCATACTGGCAGTGGCCTATCCGGAGCTGAATGGGCACTTGGGGGCATCACAGCAGCAACAATGGGGTGAGTACAGTTCCCATCATTACTACTTACGCCTGGTGGGGTGGTATTCGGGTGGGGGATGTGTGCCTGTGGGTGCCCCCAGGCTAGGGCTGACATTGCTGAGTAGGTCCCATGTTGGGCAGGGTTCTCATGTGAAATTTCTCCAACCTAGCTAGTAGGCATCCAGAACTGGGCAGGGGTGAGTGGGTCCCAGGTATGCTGCAGTTGGCGGTATGTGTCCCTCACCATGCCCTGGTGACTAGCATTGTTACTGGTAGTGCATTGCATAGTGCATAAGGCTTTTCCCTGAGTGTGAGGGTGCTGTGTACGCCAACGGTGGTGTTGGTGCAGTCATTAACCAAGTGTATCCTTTGTCTCCCCCCCTTTTTGTTTTGTCACCATGTCCTTATGTGCATTAGCAACATCTGGCGGAGGAGCAGAGGCCCCGGCGACGGAGGGAGCTGCATACCACAGGACCCAAGAGGCAGAGTCCACCGATGGTGAGGGCACCAGTGGGACAAAGGGGGAGAGGAGCACCACGGCGGAGACTGGAGGTGACAGTTCAGATACAGATACCTCCTCCGATGAAAGCTCCCTGGTGGTCGCGGACAACTCTGTGCCCACCCCAGCTACAGGTACAGCCGCCACCCCGTACCAGCACCGCCCTCCCAGCAGCCCAGAGGGTGGGCATCTCCTTCGCCCCAGACACCTCACACAAACACCATCCAGAAGCAGATATACCAACATCCACTGCCTCCACTGTGGCCCCCTCCTCCTCGTCCTCTGCCTCCCTCCCAGTTGCATCTACACCCACACCTGCATGCACTACATCCTCATCCACTACCGCCATCACCAGCACACCCATCAGAACACACACTTCACTGGCAGTCACCACGCCAACAGCCATGCACACGTCCTGTTTCCTCTCCCACTGTCTGTGCCCCCTCCTCCCAAAGTACACAAACGCAAGCACTCAGACACCCAACAGCCCTCCATCTCACAATAGCATCCAGCCCATGCACCTGCACCCAAACACAGCAGACAGACACCTCCTACAACCACTCCCTCTTCCTCCATTCCCAGACCTTCCCCCTCTTATCGCCCCAGTGTCCCTAATAAGCTTTTCCTGGCAAACATTGACCTCTTCCCTACCCCTCCCCCCGTCCTTCCCCTCGGGCCAGGGTGGCCAAAACCCAGCCCAGCCCCTCAGCCACCAAGTCCACGTCTGCTGTGGTTCCTGCAGCTGTCAGAGGATCAAAGGGGGCACACGTCCACCCAGCCAGTGTGCCACCAACCCCTGCCAAGGCAAAATCCATTCCGCCACCTGGCAAGATGAAGAAGGGGACATCATCCAGCAAGGGGAAGGAGCCACAACCCCCCAGCAGGGCCACCTCAAAGACTCCAGCTGCCAGACCCAAGGTGACACCACCATCTGCCAAGGTGAGGAAGGGGCACCAAACACCAGGCAAGGCACTTCAGGCATCAGAGGCTGCAGGTGAAGGCCTGGTGGCTACCAGCACAACCGCAAGCACCACCACCTGCACCGCGGCCAGCACCACTACTATCAGCAGCAGCAGCCCCAGTGGACAGCCGCCCGAGGCTGCAGGAGAAGGGCTGGAGCCTCCTCCCACCACTGGCAGCACCGGCACCTGCACCACGGGCACCACGGCCACCTGCACCGCGCAAGCACTGCCACCTGCACCGCTGACAGTAGCACCACTGCCAGCAGCAGCAGCCCCAGTGGGCAGTCGTCCGAGGCTGCAGGAGAAGGGCTGGAGCCACCCTCTACTACTGGCAGCACCCCCACTGGCACCGGCACTACCACCAGTGTGCAGCCGTACCCTCCGCCGGATGGACACTCGCCCTACATCCATGGACTATCATGCATCCTAGTCACTGCAAATCTCGTGGCTCAGGCACCCAGGTGAGGGACTGTGAAATGACACACCCCAAGTGTTGCATCACTGGGCACAGAGCGCCCTCCAGAACCAATGGAGAAAGGCATCCACTCATCCTATCCTTGTCGGGATGAAGCAGACTGGGCACAAAGCCCCCTCCAGAACCAGTGGAGAAATGCATCCACTCACCCTATCCTTGGCAGGATGAAGCAGACTGGGCACAAAGCCCCCTCAAAACCAGTGGAGAAAGGCATCCACTTGAGAGACGGTGGCTATGCACTCGCCAGGACCAGACAGTGGGCAAACCACCCACTTAAGAGTCTTGAGAGACTGTGGCTTTGCACTCCCCAGGACCAGGCAGTGGGCAAACCACCCACTTGAGAGACTGTGGCCTTGCACTCCCCAGGACCAAGCAGTGAGTAAACCACCCACTTGAGAGACTTGAGAGACTGTGGTCTTGCACTCCCCAGGACATCACTGTGGGCATGGAACCCCTTCAAGGAGCAGTGGCGTTGTCCCATCTTCTGGCTGAGGTGCCCCCCCTTCCCCGTCCCCCTGAGGTGCCTGTGTTTTCGACCTGATGCCCCTGCAGTGTTCTCTCCGTATTGAGGCAGGAGTCAAGTGTGGGCTTGTCCTATGTGATATGGCCCTGTGGCCCACGGACATTTTGAGTGGATAATGTACCGCCTTATGTACATATTGTATATATTGTAAATACTGGTTTTGAATTTGTAACGTATATCTGACTATTTCTAATATGACACTCATTTGACTCAATTCCTTTTGTCCTTGCGTTCTTCCAGAGGGTTACGGGGTGTATATGTAATGTTGTTGCATGTGTTGGGGGTAAGGGTGGGGGTGTTGCGTGTTGCGTGTGTGTGTCACTCTCTTTTTCCTACCCCTCTCCCCTGTTTGCTAGGTGCATTACTCACCGTGGTCGTCGCCGCCGACGTACCTTCTCCCAGTAGATGAGAAGATACACCAACATCGGAAACACCTGTAGTTTGGGCTCCATGGCGTCCTGGTTCTTCGTTGAGTGTCGAGAGGTGTGTGGTTTCCCTTCCAAGTACTGTTTCCGCCATGCTTTTGATGGCGTTGGTACCACCCTGGAAAAGCTGGCGGATGGACGGGTTGTGATGTGTTGGGCGGTACATTGACTTCCGCCTGTCTGTTGGCGGTTACTGCCAAGGTGTTTGTTGCTACAGCCGTGGCGGTCGGAGTGTTAAAGTGGCTGTCATTGTTGTCGGTTTCGGCCGTGGTCGTGATTCCATTTTTTTTTACTGCCGGCCTGTTGGCGGTATTAACGCAGCTTTAACCCCGACCGCCAGGGTTGTAATGAGGGCCTATATTCCATATGTTGTGATCAAGTTTGTTAAGGAAGAACTTAATTAAGTTAACTTTTCCTTGCCATATGCAGATGTCGGCAATATAGTGACCCCAGAAATTTATGTGCGGAGTGAACTTGGAGAAGGCATCGTCCCACAGACAGAATCTTTCCTCCCAGCTCATAAAGATGTAGGCACAAGGAGGCGCAAATTTTGCACCCATTGCAGTATTTCTCATTGAAGTTGAAGACATTGTGGCCCTCATTATGACATTGGCGGTGATCCCTCCCATAGACAGCCAATATACCACCCGAACCGCCAGTGCGGTCCGTCCACTGACCACGGCGGTAGCCATCTTCAGGCTGGCGGAAGACAACGACCCGCCCACCATAGTATGACATAGCAGACCGCCAGGATTTCTGGGGCGGGACCACCGCCACCAAAAGCCTGGGGAAAACACATCATATAAAAGGAGACACTCACCTCCAGGAACACAGGGGAGTCCGCGGCTGCAATGGAACCCGTACTGGAAGTCCTATCGATGCTGTACCAGGCGATGGCAGTCCAGGAGCAGCAACGACGATGGTGAGTACAGCCACCTGGCACACAAGGGAGGGAGGGGAGAGTGACACACCCACATGCACAACACACACCATACACACATACCACACACCGAGAACTATCTGCAGAGCAATTCAACAACAACATAAGACAGGAGCAAAGAAAGCCAGGACACGTACCTTTGGTCTAACCATTGTAATACGTTGGGTATAGCGACCTGAAAAAAATAAAATATAAATATTTACAGAAAGGGCCACGGGCCAGTCCAATTGAAGTATAATGCCACAGGGCAACGTCTAAGGCTCAACTTGACTCCTGACAACCCAAGTCACTCCACTGGGCAGGGACATCATGCTGATGGTAGTCAGGCACCTCAGGGGGCAGGGAGGAGTTCTTGGGAGCGGGGTCCTTGGACATGGGTTCGGGAGGGGGCGGGTCCTTGCTCCATTGTTTAGGGGTCAGATGGATTGTTGGGGGGGCTGGAGTGCCACACTTGTGCCCCTTAGTGGCAGGTGAAACTTTACGGGGAGGAACAGGAGTGGCCTGGGAGCTGGAGGAAGTGGCCTGGGGGAGAGGGATCTTCCTCTTACAGGCAGGACGGGGGGGGAGAAGGTAAGAGGTTAAGACGGGAAAGGAAAAGTTTCTTAGGTCCAATGGGGCGGGTTGTGGAAGGAGGTTTGGGAGAGGAGGTAGAAGGAGTGGTTGTAGGAGGAGTAGGTGTGCTGGACTTGGGTGCAGTTGCATGGACAGTGTGCATGTGTGAGGTGGTTGGCTGTTGAGTGTCTGAGTGGGAGTGTTTATGCGTTTTGGGAGGGGGCAGACAGGGTTGGAGAGGACAAATAGAATGTGTGTATGTATGTTGTTGTGGTGTCTGCAAGTGAGGTGGGTATGCTGCATGAGCTTGTGATGGTGGTGGTGGTGACTGCGCATGAGGTGAATGGGGTGCTAGTCTGCGTGTCTGCTATTGTGGTGACTGTGGGCAAGGCTGTACAGGTGTCAAGATCTGGGACTGATGATGTAGTGCATGCAGGTGTGTGTGTTGATGTGACTGTGAGGTAGGAGGAGGGGGAAACAGTGGCAGCAGTGGCAGTTGTTGCATGTGCTTCTGTGTGTTGTGTGTGTGTGTGCTTGTGGAGTGAAGTGTTGTGCATGTGCTTGTCTGTGTGAGTCCTGTCTCTTGTTTTGAGTGCATGCTTGTCTGACTGTGTGCATGGGATGGGTTGGGGGAGAGGGCTTTGGGACTAAGAACAGGTAGTTGGAGGGGGGACGGAAGAATCAGTTACACTGGCTGCTGTCAAAGAGGAGGCCAGAGCCTGAAACGATCTCTGTAAGGCAGCCAAGCCACTGCGAATGCCCTCCAAGTAGGCATTGCATTGCTGCATCTGGGATGCCAGCCCCTAGATGGCATTCACTAAGGTTGACTGTCCTACAGAGATGAATCTGAGGAGGTCAATAGCCTCCTCAGTGAGGGCAGCAGGGCTGACTGGGGTAGGGCTTGAGGTGCCTGGTGCGAAGGGGACGCTCACCCTCCTGGGTGAGCAGGCACGGGCAACTGGGTGGGGGACTACTGGGAGGGCAGTGCTGGTACGGGGATGGCAGAAGATGTTGTAGCTGGGGTGGTCCTAGAGGGGTCCAACAACACCAGGGCACTTCCATTGGAGGAGGAATCTGAGTCAGATGTTGTTGCTCCCCTCGCCCTCCAACCCATTGGTCCCCTCGGTGTCTGTGCTTTACGTCTCCTGGGTCCCGTGGGCTGCAGCTCCCCCACTCGCTGGTGCCCTTGCTCCTTCACCAGATGATGCTAATGCACACAAGGACAGGATGAGAAAAGGAGAGAAGGTGGAGGAGAAAGAAAGGGAGCACAGGATCAATCACAGCAACAAACGTACATATGGCATACACATCACAATCACTCACTAGAACTAGCACTGTGCAGTATAGACTGCAATGACAAACCATAACCTGGGTAGTACAGCAGTAAAGAATGCAAACACTACCATCTGCACACCTACTGGGACTCACTAAGCCATGTCTACCATGGTATGCTAGCTAGTTACCAATACCAAATATGCATACAACCCTACATTGCTAAGCAGGACCCCACAAGAATAGCTAAACCAGCATATTGGGCATCCACTGACTAGGCAGGCAACACAAATAAATACCACACAGTCTGTAATCACCCCCTAGTGGCTGCTGTGCTGCCCTCAAGTGCCCATCCAACTCAGGATTGGACACCGCCAGTATGCAGGCCCTTAGGGGAGGCAGGGTCCGACGGGCACCCCTCCCTCATTAGGAAGCCATCCCCAGCTGGGCCTCTGCAGTCTTTGGGCCGAGTGTCTCAGGTCCTCCCACCGTTTCCTGCAGTGGGTGCTCCGCCAGATATAGGTCTGCATGTCCTTGGCGATGACCCACGACAATCCTTTCATCTGATGGGCGCTGACCTGCATAGGAAACACAAACAGAAGGAAACCATGAACTCAACACTCCATTCGGTAACAGAATACATACAGCAGAGATCACACATTAAACACATACATGACCCTACCTTCGCATACACATTGCATGCAGCCAAAACACCCCCCCAATTGACACATTCCCAACACACACATACATCTTCATGCAGCATCCAACGTACCCATGATATACTAACCTGTTGGTCTGGAGGCCCATACAGCTGGCCATACAGGGGTAGAACCCCGTCCACAAGCTTCTCCAGCTCATCCGATGTGAAGGCTGAGGCCCTTTTCCCTGTAGCACAGGCATGGTTCCAGACACAGGACACAGCAGCACACGCAGTGGAGGTGTTGAACCGTAGAGAGTCAGGAATTAAGTGAAGTGGTACAGAGAAAATGGCGGTCACCTCCGCGGCAGTAAACACTGTCACCGCCGGCGTTGATCATCATTGGTTTCTGTGTTCCATAGACCTCCATGTTAGCCAATGAGGAGTTGAACGGCGGTGCAGACCGCCTTCTGCCATGATGCCAAATGCCGGCAGAGTGAGGTCACTTCCACCTGTCCCTGCGTGCAGGAGAGGCGGTTGTCATTTCCTAATGCTGCTTCTAATGTTGGACAATTTAATGTGCTTCAAAGCATTGATTGTACACACCAAGACAATTCTAGTCTGCTACATGCATACATGCTCTGTGTACTGTGATATTGTGTGTCCATACTTCCTGTAGTCACACATATCTCATGTTTGGTTTACTTAGATACCTACCACTGCGGAGGAGGAGGCAAGCACCCATGTACAGGCCCCTAGTGGACTTGGCTACACTGGAGGACCGGCACATCATATTCACCTATCGTTTGGACAGGGCCACAATTACTGAGCTGTGTCAACAATTGGAGCCCGATCTGATTCCTGCTATCCATAGCACTACAGCAATAACCCCTGCAGTACAGGTACTGTCAGCACTCCACTTCCTGGCAAGTGGTTCATTCCAGGTGACAGTGGGCTTGGCTGCAGGAATGTCACAGCCAATGTTTTTGCTTGTGCTTGGAAGGGTTTTGACTGCCTTGCTCAAACACATGAGCAGCTACATCTCATTCCCAAAAGTGAAGATTTGCCCACTGTGAAGGCTGCATTCTACACCATGGGACACATGCCACTTGTGATTGGGGCCATTGACAGACTCATATTGCCTTGGTCTCTCCCAGGTCAAATGAGCAGGTCTACAGGAATAGGAAGAGTTACCTCTCTCTAAGTGTCCAGATTGTGTGCCTTGCTGATCAATACATCTCCCTTGTCACTGCCAAGTTTTCTGAATCTGTGCATAATGCCTATGTATTGAGGGATAGCAGCGCCCCACAGGGGATGGCACGTCTACAGAGGCACAGAGTGTGGCTCATTGGTGAGCTTGAGTTTTCACACAATGTATATCAGTGTATGACAACTGGAGTTGTACTCCATGCCATTGTACATGAGTAATGTGTGTCCCTCACTACTTCCAAGTGACTCCGGCTACCCAAACCTGTCCTGGCTGTTGACCCAAGTGAGGAATCTGAGGACAGGGGCAGAAAATCGGTACAATGAAGCACATGGCCGTAGCAGGAGGGTTGTTGAACGCACATTTGGTCTACTGAAAACCAGGTTCCGGTGCTTTCATTTAACAGGTGGATCCCTATACTATGCCCTTAAGAAGGTTTTCCAGATAGTGGTGTCTTGCTGCATGGTGCACAATTTGGCCCTCAGACGCCATGTGCCCTACCTGCAGGAGGAGGGGGGAGACAATGCACCTGTGGCAGCAGAGGACTCTGAAGACAGTGATGTGGATGAGGAGGAGGAGGATGTGGACAACAGGACACATACCATACAGCAGTACTTCCAATGACACTCAGGTAAGATTGTACTTCTGTTCAATTATTTCAGTTAAGTGTTGTGCGCCTGCTGTGTTGTGATAAGCAATACCTTTACTTTCCATTTGACTGTCACTTATGGTTTTTCCTTTTTGCAGATGTTGGTGTGGTCACAACTGTGTACTGATGTGATGACTACAGCCTGCTTAAGCACATTTGATGGATGGATTCACACATTACAGGACATTTGCACAGGATAATGCAGTTCAATACATTACAAATTGTTGTATGATAAAGCACAAATACTCCAGCTGTGTTCAAGTGTGTTTTTTTAAGTGACAAAAAGGAAGGAATAGTGGAATAAAGTGGGGTGATGGTGGATGAAAACTTCAGTGTAGTGGCCCAGTTGGTATGTAGCACAGGTCCAGTGCCATGAGGTCATAGGAAAAGGAGCGAACGCTGTTCGAAGTGAACAAGGTGACTCAGTGTCACACAAGGGGGACATTCTGGAGGGGCTCATTTCCTGTTGGTGGTCTTGGTCTTGGCAACAGTCTCTGGTGTCTGTCTGGGTTGCAGGGAATGTTTGTGGGGTGGTTCACCTTCTGCAGGGGGTAGGGTGCTTGTGGCCTGTGGGTGGTGTTGCAGGTCCTCCTCTCCAATAGCTGCAGCAGCTGTTGATAGCTGTTGAGTGGAGTGACTAGTTGAAATGGGCAGCTGCTGCGCTGTTTTCCCACATGGTGTTAGCCATGTCATCCAGCACTCCTATAATGGAGGCCATGTTGGCATGTAGGCCCTGCAACTGGTGCACGACCTCCTTGTTTTGTACTCCCTGTAGCCACTGGTTCCCCTGCATGATGGTGTTCACCTGGCCCATCTTGTCCTGGGATTGTTGGTATGCCCCCAGGACATGTGTGAATACCTCCTGGGCAGTAGGTTCCCTGGGCCTGGCCTCCCCTGGGGCACAGTTGACCTCCCACTGTCCCTGGCCCCCTGTGCTTGTGTCCCCTGAAAGGTGTGCCCACTCCCACTTACATCAGGACCTTCACTGTCTTGCCTGTGTAGTGTTGACTCAGGTCCCTATACAGGTGGGCACACTATTGATCGATGTGTCCTGGGGACAGAGGTTTGGGGATGTTGGCTGGCTGCTTTGGTATTGGAGCTGGAGTGGGGGCTGTGGTGGACTGGCCTTGGGATACGGAAGCCGATTGGCCAGTGGTCTCAGATGGGCCAGGGAGTTCATCCAGCTCAGGGCATCCAGAGCTGCTGTCATCACTAAGGGCATCTTCTGGTGGAAGACTGGGTTGCCACAGCACCTGCTCGCCGCTGACATTGGCTGGGGCACCTGTGTAGATGTGAGTGATTAGAGTCATTGTCTATCACATAGTCTGCATTTCTGGCTTTCCCTATGGGTTTGGTGTTGTCCTCCCACCTTTGGTTAGTGTATGGTGATGGACTGTGGGATTTGTTGTGCTACATGCTGCCCATGCATTTCTGTGGTGTGTGCATGCAGAGCTGGGAGGGATGTGCTTAAAGTGAGTAGGGCCTGCAGGGTTACATAGTTGAGGGTGGTTATTGTGGTGATGCACTGTATAGAATGAAGTGGGGTGTAGGGAGTCAGGGTGAGAGGGTGACATGCTTTGCAGGTATCAGTGGAGGTAGGGTAGTAATGGTGACTTACCAGTGTCCAGCCCTCCACTAACTCCAGTTAGGCCCTCATGATGCAGGATTGCCAAGACTTGCTCCTCCTATGCTGTCAACAGTGGGGAATGAAGTGGGGGTCCACCGCCAGTCCTAATGATAGCAACCTGGTGTCTTGGTGCAATGGAACACACCTTCCCCCGTAGGTTGTTCCACCTCCTTCGAATGTCGTCCATTGTGTGTGGATATTGTCCCAGGGAGTTCACCCTGTCCACGGCCCTCCACCATAGCTCCATCTTCCTGGCAATAGAGATGTGCGGGACATGTGCCCGTTGGGTCTGGCAGAATTGTGGGTGGGCTGGTTTCTGTCAGTTTTGTGTTTGTGTGTCATCTGGTGGGTGGATTACTGCCTCTGCGGCAGTCTGATGGTGGCCGTCACCAAGGCGGTCTTTGGAAAAAAACACAAATGTCATAATGAGGGCGTTTGTGATAGACTGAAGTTCCGCATTTCTAGTATCATTTGGTTTGATTCAAGAAAGTTGGATGGCTTAGTCCAAAAGCACATCAAATTTCTTCAATACCATCCTCATGTCGAATAGAAGTTTATAGGCTTACAATGTCAGTAGTCACTAGGATAAAGACTGGTTCCTACCTGATATATTGAAGTTTCAGTAAGATATCCTTGGTGTCTCTAATATACGATGGAAGATCTTGCATATGTTTTAGTAGATGTTTGTCTATGAATTCTCCTATTCTAGAGCATGCTGAGTTTACTCCTGCCATGATAGTTACATCATTTTTGAGAATTTTGGGTAATAAGTAGTGTCAACTGTTTTACTTTTCATTTTCAATTTATGTGGCAAGAAAAGTCCAGTTAGGAATTTACAACGCTGATAGCTCTAACTCGAGGAAACATGAGACCCATTGCATTGGAAATGTTTGTTGGATTTGGGAAATCTGCTTGGTTCATTATACTCCTTAGGACCGCAGCACGTCTATCTATGGCAAGGTATGTCATCACCACAGTTGCCCTTTCCATATTCTGCTTTGCGCTACTTTTCCCCCTTATGTAATTGTGGCATGCCCTCCTTTCCTGGTTATATCGGATTTCTATTGCGTGTTAAGCATCGATATTACAACTCACAGTGATGCCATCACACGGTAAGCTGTTTTCCCCATTGTCCTACATGACCACAGTTATGAATTTAAGTTCCACCACTCCTCTTCCTTTCGGGTAGTCTGTCCATTTCGGAACACAGCTGGATGTTTTATCCCCACAAGCAGATTAGCCTCATTTAAGCTACTGAGGCTCTGTTATGGGCGGTGGCAGTTTTCACATTACCTGTGTTTGTGGGCCTTTCCTCACAGAGATCCTGGTGACCATACTACAAACAGAGTGACCACTATGTTTATTGATCCTGCATAATCACTTGGCAACCTTCTTGTTTCAATTTACATTTTGGGCGACTTTTGATTGCATTCTCTGCGGGTATTCCTGCAACAGGATTCATACTCTTGGCTATTTTCACATAGCTAGTGATTGGAAATGATGTCTTTTTTTCACTCCTACCTCTCTGACTAACATTACATTTGGTTTCTGGCCATGCTGGGCAGCTCATTTTTATTTCTTCTCCTCCATTTCATTTTTTTAATGTTTTTCATCCATCCTATTGGCTGAACTTGGTGTTTTCTGGGATGCCTCAACATGATCTTCTGTGGGACCCGTACATATACTAACTAACCTTTTCACGAATATTGTCCCATTATGACCTACATTCACTATGCGGGAAATCCCAGGTCTTTCTCTCAGTGATATTCATGATTATGATACACCTTTTATTAATGGACTATTGCTCCTTTCTCACCAATTTTGAACATTGCATGGACACTGATGATGTGACAAATCGGTAATTTTCCATTTTCCATTTACTCTTTCATTGATGTATTTCTGATTACTACTCCTGAACGGGATGAAACATGTGTTGTATTGTTAAAGGATCCTTCTGTATACTAATAAATACTGCACAAATTCTGCATCACTTTAGGGCTGTGTCTCAATGCCCTGCACTATTTTGGATTATCCAATGATCTATCAACAAAACATATATATCAGTTGTGGCTTTACATCCTCCTTAATACAGCCTCCAAGGCAGCAGGTCAGCACTACAAAAACAAGGCAGTCCACTGGTGGTTCATCCTGGTGGCACAGCAGTCCTCTGGCAATGTGCAGCATGTAGGGCCAACAGTGTCTGGTTACAAGATTCATGCAACTAATGTCTGGGCACCACTGTCAGCAAGGCAACAAGCAAATGGGGTCTCTAGGTGGCAGTCGGTTTGCACCCTGTCCAAATAGGGACCCTCACTCTAGTCAGGATAAGGGAGATACCTTCTCAGATAATACCTGCTCACCCCCTTGGAAGCTTGGCACGAGAAGTCCAGCTTATCTCAGAAGCAATGTGTAAAGCATTTGCACATAACACACAGTAACACAGTGAAAACACTACAGGAGGACACCACACTAGTTTTTAGAAAAATAGCCAATATTTATCTATTTCAAACAAGACCAAATACGATAAAAATCCAACATTCAGTAATAAAAATATGAATTCTGCAAGATTTACTCAAAAAAAACAGTTCCTTGAAGTCAATAGCTCCACCTGGGGCTATCACGGCGCCAAGATCAACAAAACCAACAGTTCAGGCCGGCCGCGGCATCGCAGGCCTGCTACGGTGTCAGGAAGACCCGCAAACAGTACCTTAGATCTGTAGGGAGTCGTGATCCTTGCGGTGAGCTCCAGAGAGCGGCGCTGCTGACGTCGCGGTGCCGGTTCCAGAGTCGGTGGAGGAGTCGTCGGGCCCTTGAAGTCACATGTATTGCAGGTCGAAGTCCGGGCTGATGAAGTCAGGAGCGATGGCGTGGATGGCATCGGGGCTGCGGTGTGAAGCGGGACAATGTGACGTGCAGTGCCCCAGGTCACGGTGCAGGCAGCAGCTCGGTGACGGCATCCAGCGGCGGTGAAACCAGGGCTGCGGTGTGAAGCGGGGCGGTGCAATGTGCCATGTCCACAGGTCACGTTTCAGGCAGCGGTGGCGTTGTTGTGGAAGCGCTGTCGTCGATGGGCCCAATCCAGCAGTGCGGGACGGGACAGTGCTTTGTGACCCTCACGAACACTGTCCACAGGCCATGGTGCAGGCATGGATGTCTGGTGACGACACTGGAGTCAATGGTGCTGGCGTCGGTGAACCGGGGCTTCGGTGCGGGACGGGACGGTGCTTTGTGCTCTGCACGAGCGGTGTCAACAGGCCACGGTGCAGGCAGGGGAGCTGGTGTCAGCAGGAGCGGCGGTGTCAGGGAGGCCCAGATTGCGGTGTGAGCAGACGATGCCAGAGTGTGGGGCCCACAGGTCGCGATGCGAGCAGCGGCTTGGTGAAGTCGTCTGATGATGGCTTTGGTGAGAACAGGGTCACAGTGCGAAGTGGGGCAATGCGACTCTGTGCGGCATCGGCAGGTCACGGTGCAGGCCAGTGGCGTAGTTGGCAGCATTGCAGTAGTTTCTCCTCTTGAACAGCACAAAACACACAGTTCCTAGATCTGCAGGTCAAGGAAACTGAGGTTTTTGGTGCCCCTCAGACCTTCAACAGGAGGAAAGCTCTGCAAGCCCTTGGAGAACTATCTCAAGCAGGACACACAGCAAAGTTCACCCTTTGCACTTTTTTAAGGCAGAAGCAGCAACTGCAGGTCAGTCCAGCAAGGCAACACAGCAAAGGGACAGTACTCCTCCTCCAGCTCTTCAGCTCTTCTCCTTGGCAGAGGTTCCTCTTGATTCCAGAAAGATTCTAAAAGTCTGGGGTTTGGGTCTTCTTCTTATACCCCTTTCTGCCTTTGAAGTTGGCAAACTTCAAAGCAAAGTCTCAAGCGTTTGCCAGATCCTTCCTTGTCCAGGCCAGGCAAGGCCCCAGACACACACCAGGGGGTCAGAGACTGCATTGTGCGAGGGCAGGCACAGACCTTTTAGGTGTGAACCACCACTCCTCCCTCCCCTCTAGCTCAGATGGCTCATCAGGATATGCCGGCTACACCCTGCCCCCTTTTGTGTCACTGTCTAGAGAGGTGCAAAACAGCCCAACTGTCAAACTGACCCAGACAGACAATCCACAAACAGGCAGAGTCACAGAATGGTTTAAGCAAGAAAATGCCTACTTTCTAAAAATGGCATTTTCAAACAGACAATTTAACAAGCAACTTCACTAAAAAAATTATTTTTAAATTGTGAGTTTAGAGACTCTACATATAAAACACACTAGTATATGTCCTACCTTAAACATACACTGCACCCTGCCTCTGGGGCTACCTAGGGCCTACCTTAGGGGTGCCTGACATGTAGTAAAAAGGAAGGTTTAGGACTGGCAAGTGGGTACACTTGCCAAGTCGAATTGGCAGTTTAAAACTGTACCCACAGACACTGCAGTGGCAGGTCTGAGCCATGGTCACAGGGCTACTAATGTGGGTAGCACAACCAGTGCTGCAGGCCCACTAGTAGCATTAGATTTACAGGTCCTGGCACCTCTAGTGCACTTTACTAGGGACTTACCAGTAAATCAAATATGCCCATCATGGATAAACCAATCAACAGTATAATTTCAATAGGGAGCACTTGCACATTAGCACTGATTAGCCGTGGTAAAGTGTGCATAGACAATAAACCAGCAAAAACAGAGTCCAGTACACCATAAAACCAGGAGGTCAGAAGGCAAAAAGACAGGGGGGACACACCAAAAAGCTGCCAGGTTTAACACATGTCCCCTCCAGCTGAGACTAGGGGGGACTACCCAACCCCTGGGGAGTCCTCCTCACTAAGGCGGAAGAACCTGGACAGACCATTGGGGTTGGCATGTTCTGTGCCATGGCAGTATTCCACCGTAAAGTCCATCCCCTGTAGGGAAATGGACCACCTCAACAGTTTTGAGTTCTCACCCCTCACCTGCATTAGCCATCTGAGGGGCCTGTGGTCGGTTTGAACCCAGAAGTGAGACCCAAACAAGTAGTGTCTTAACTTCTTCAGTGCCCAGACCACAGCAAAAGCTTCCCTTTCAATTGCACTCCACCTCTGTTCCCTGGGGAGTAGTCTCCTGCTAAGGAAGACTACAGGCTGGTCTAGGCCCTCCTCATTTAGCTGTGAAAGTACTGCTCCCACAATATGTTCAGAAGCATCTGTCTGTACCACAAACTTCTTGGAGAAGTCAGGGGCCAGTAGAACAGGTGCGGTGCACATGGTCTCCTTCAAGGTATCAAACGCGGTCTGGCACGCCTCAGTCCAGATCACCTGTCTAGGCTGCTTCTTAGAAGTCAGCTCTGTCATGGGGGCAACAATGGTGTCATATCCCTTGACAAACCTCCTGTACTACCCGGTGAGGCCTAAGAAGGCTCTCACCTCTGTCTGGGTCTTGGGGGGGTGCCCAAGCCCGAATGGCATCAATTTTGGGTTGTAGGAGTGCCTCCCGGCCACTCCCTACGTGGTGTCCTAAGTATACCACCGGCCCCTGCCCTATCTGGCACTTACTGGCCTTGATAGTGAGGCCTGCGGCTTGCCACGCCTTCAACACTTCCCAGAGGTGATGCAGTTTGTCCTCCCAGCTGGAGCTGATAACAGCAATGTTATCAAGGTAGGCGGCAATGAAGTTTTCAAGCCCAGCCAGGACCTGATTGACCAACCTCTGGAAGGTGGCAGGGGCGTTCTTCAACCCAAAGGGGCTGACCCGGAACTGGAAGTGCCCCTCTGGTGTTGATAATGCTGACCTCTCCGTGGCCCCCTCGGTTAAGGCAATCTGCCAGTACCCAGAAGTTAAATAAAATGTGCTGAGGAACTTGGCTGCCCCCAACCGATCTATGAGCTCATCAGCTCTGGGGATGGGGTGGGAGTCTGTTTTTTGGTGATGGCATTGAGCCCCAGTAGGCCACACAAAACTGAAGTTCTGGTGTGGCACCAGGTGCAGCAGGCTTGGGTACCAAGACCACTGGGCTGGACCAAGGGCTGCTGGAGTGCTCAATCACCCCTAAAGCCATCATCTTGGAAACCTCTTCCTTGATGCTAGCCTCCACTCTATCAGCTAACCTGTAACCTTTGTTTTCACAGGCAGGCTGTCCCCAGTGTCCACATCACGCATGCATAGATGGGTGACACCTGGAGAGAGTGAGAATAGAGTGGCAAAGTGTTCCAGTAACTGGTGACAATCACTCTGCTGTTCTAGAGTCAGGGGGGAGAAGACTACGCCTTCTACTGACCCATCCTGCTCCTTGGCAGACAGGAGGTCAGGGAGAGGTTCACTCTCCTCTTCTGTGCCATCATCTGTAGCCAGAAGCATGGTTAACTCAGAGCTCTCAAAGTGACGTTTGAGGCGGTTCATATGTAAAATCCTAAAGGGGTTCCTAGGAGTCGCAAGTCCACCAAGTAGGTGATGTCACTCTTGCGCTCCTTCACCTCAAATGTCCTGGACCACCTGTCCTGCAGAGCACAAGGCTCTACGGGGGCCATGACCCACACTTTTTGGACAGGCTGAAACTCAATCAGAGTGGTTTTCTGGTCATACCAGCGTTTCATGTCCTCCTGGCTTGCCTCAAGGTTCTCTTGTGCGAGCTTCCTGAAGCGGGCAGCTGGTTTCGGAAGGCCAGCATGTAACTAAATACATCCTGGGGTGGCTTTCTAGGAGCTTGCTCCCAGCCCTCTTTCACCAGACTCAGAGGTCCTCTGACCTGGTGCCCATACAACAGTTAAAAGGGGCTAAAGCTAACCCCCTTCTGTGGTACTTCCCGGTTAGCAAAGAGAAGGCATGGTAAGAGGACATCCCACTTACTCCTCATGGAGTCTGACAGACCCCCAATCATGCCTTTCAGGGTTCGGTTGAATCTCTCAACCAACCTTTTACTTTGGGGGTGGTAAGGAGTGGTGAATTTGTAGTTCACACCACATTCCTTCCACATGGCCTTTATGTACATGGACATAAAGTTGGTACCACGGTCAGATACCACCTCCTTGGGGAAACCCACTTGGGTAAAGATCCCCATCAGTGCCTTGGCCACAATGGGTGCTGTCACTGTTCTCAGAGGGATAGCTTCTGGGTACCAGGTGGCATGGTCCACCAAGACCAGGATAAACCTGTTACCTAGGGCTGTCTTGGGGTCCAGAGGCCCCACCATGTCAATGCCCGCCCGCTCAAAAGGGGTGCTCACAACAGGAAATGGTTGGAGGGGGGCCTTACATTTCCCTCTACTTTTGCCACTTGCTTGGCAAGTCTGGCAGGACCTACAGAACACATCTGAATGTTTTCTCATTTGGGGCCAATGAAAGTGGGTGACAAGCCTGTCAAAGGTCTTGCCTTGCACCAAATGTCCTGCAAGAGGCACATCATGAACCAAACCAAGTAGGAAGGCTCTGAAGCGCTGGGGAACCACCAGCACATGGGCTGCCCCAGGTTCAGCAACCTTAGGCTCGCTATACAGGAGATCATTCTCCCAGTATATCAGGTGATCCTTGGGCTCAGCACCAGCTGCCTGGTCTTCGCCTGCTGCCTAAGACCCAAGAGAGTAGGGCATACCTTCTGCTCCGCGCAGAACTCTTCCCTGGTGGGATCCCCCTCTTCCTGCCAATGGGTCAGGTCAGGTAAGTCTCCCAGTTCGGCCACTTTCTCCCCTGTAGGCGCCTGGGCTTCCCCGTCGAGCTCAGCCTCCTCCCAGACCATGGGAACTTCTGGGGTGGGTTTCCCGTGCCCCTTGCCCTTTCTCCCGGCAGTCACCTGGGCCACTGTTTCAGGCTCCACGTCTGCCTGATCACCCTGACTGGCTGTCATGGACCGAGTGGTCATGCATGCCCACTCTGGCAACCCCAACATCCCCAAGTGCGAACTGAGCTCCACTTCTTTCCACGTGGAAGTCTCCAGGTCATTGCCTAGCAGACAGTCAACTGGCATGGTGGGACTGTCAGGTATAAAACACTGCGCGGTCTCAGACCCGCTCCATCCAGAGCTTTGCCCGTTGTTGTGCGTGTTTGCAGCACCTTGTTTGTTCCAGCCTGTGTCAAATCATGTTGTTCACCTTTCCCATGTGGCAAAGCTCACCGGTCTGCTGGGATTGGGCGTTGGTGGTTGCGCTGCAACCATTGTGCTATTACCTGTCCTAGGAATGGTGCTTGGTGCTTGGTAAACAATAAGAGAACCACAACTCCCAGTATACATTGTTGGCGGACATTTTGGGGTGTGGTCAGGCTATAAATACCAGCCACACCATGCCAAAGACGCTCACTATTCTGGAACCGGAATCGAGCGAGAGACAGAGAGCTTGGAATTCCTGCATCGGGTTCATTTCAAGGTAAAGAGTTGCAAAAAAGAATGACGAGTAGGTCGCACTTGAAACGGTAAGTTTGTTTCCAACGGGGATTTCTTCCCTTCGTGAGCGTTTCCTGAATACGCTCGTATCTTTGATTCTTTGTTGCTCTTTTCTAGAGTTCAAAAAGAGTTCAGGAAATATCCTCGTATTACAGAGAAGCGTACTCAACAATAGTTTGAA
Organism: Pleurodeles waltl; assembly: GCF_031143425.1. Classification (NCBI taxonomy): domain Eukaryota; kingdom Metazoa; phylum Chordata; class Amphibia; order Caudata; family Salamandridae; genus Pleurodeles; species Pleurodeles waltl. The sequence continues at coordinate 252,418,009 of NC_090448.1, read as the reverse complement.
GTTTTATGTGATGTTTAATCTTGGCACATATCAGTATAAAAACAGATTATCTAATTATCGCTGGCACTGTTCTGCGTAAAAGATTTACGGTGGAAATTTAGAAGTTTAAAGGACTTTGGATTAATCGTGTTTTATGTTTTAATAAAGGAAATTATGTTCTTTGCTTACAACTAAAACTCAGTCCATGTTAGCAGTGAGACATTTTTTGATGAGAGTTCTTCTGAAAACAATCTTTGTTCTAAAAGAGATCGCTGCAATTTTGTTTAATGATAATCTCTAGAAAAACTCAGTAGTTTCCTTTTTGTGCTGTTGTTAGCATTTGATGGTTGGCCCAAGTCTTATGTAGACTTTATTTGATATTTAGAGATTACTATTTTATACCAATACGAGATGTTATATGTTTAAAAGGAGACAATTGTCATTACAGCTTTCCTTTTAGTATGCTGCATTGTGTTGGAAACTTTTTGTTTTTCAGATCTCCTTCCCAGCTGTTCCCTTCCCCTCCAACACTCAGCGCTATAAAGGGATTCTGAGTTGGTGTTGCCGGGAGGTGGGCCTCTTGTTCAACAACGCATAGACTCAGAGGAATTGGACAATCTGACAGGGATTCACAGCTACCCTCAAGGAACCCCCACACTCAAAGGGAACCTGCGCCACCTTACATTGGCGCTCTGAACTGTCCACTGCGACTACTTGGTGGAATACACCAGGGACTATGTGCTCTACAGACACTAGGTGACACCGGACCGTGGTCACACTGGTTCTAGTATCTCTGAGAGCCTCTACCCTCTGCCCATTGATGGTCACCCACTGCCTGTATTTCTTAGTGTTATCAGGTATTGGGTTTCTCTGGACCATCGCACCGTCCCCTAGTGAGACAAGGGTCATCTCTGTGGGGTCCCCACACCCACCTAGGCCCACCTCCTCCCCAAGCTCTACACTGGCCAACCCCTTGGTCTGCCCACCGCTGGGTGGTGGAGTCCACTTGGAACATTTGGGATCTCCCTGCATGTGACCCTCCTGGTCACAAGCAAAGCACTTATGGTGCCCTGCCTCTGCAGGCTTTCCTGAAGAGGCCCATGGTTTCTCATCTCCTGGGGAGTGGGATGTCTTACCCGGGTTACTAGGTTAGGGCCCTTTGGGAGACTCCTTTTGTGTACTCGTGTCCCCCCCACTCTGCAGCTGGAAACCCTGCCCACCTTTGGCAGAATCTTCCCCATATACCTTTTTGTGGACTCTGGTACTCACCCCGCGGTCCACCTCCATAGCAAGCTTCCTGGGATCAGTCAGCTTACTATCAAACAAGTGCTGATGCAGCTCTGCCAAACAGAGACTAGACATGTGCTCCCATGCAATTAAGTTGTACAGACCCTGAAAATCGGTCACATAACTACCCTTCACCCAACCATCCAGTGCTCTGCTAAATGGATCTACACATTCTAACCAGGTCTGGGACTCAGTTTTCTTACTCTGCCTAAACTGATCCCTGTACTTGTCAGGAGTGAGACCATACCGAGTGAGAAGGGCCTCCTTCATGTCAGCGTAGGTGAGGTTGTACCCCCTACCCAGAGCTAGCAAAGTGTCCCTCCCCTCTGTGAAGTGGTTCCACAATCCTGCCCCCCAATTCTTCTCAGGGACCACATTCATGTGGATGGATGCCTCATATCCCTGAAATCACCTCTGTATGTCATCTCCCTTATTGTATTCTCACCCTACATTTTTAGGAATGTGCACAATTCTGTCTGACTGCACTGATGAATTGCTGCCACCATCCTGGCTGGACCTGCTGCTCACATCCAGCTCTTTCACTTGGAGCTCCTGGTCCAAAAGCATCTTTCTTTCCTCCATGGCTCGCTGCTCCCACTGAGCCTCCATGTTTAATCTCTCTGTAGCCGGGTGACAGGCTCCCTGGCTCCATTTCGTGCTGGTCCCGGATCGGAATGGCACCCGACAGGTCCCGAGAAGGAAAAAGCTATTGAAAGCGGGAATCCGGTCATCCGGATTCCCATCGACTCACCTGGGAAGAAACTGGAAACACGACGCCTGGAGGAAAAAAGAAAAGTCGTCGGAGATGGGAACCCGGATATCTGGGTTCCCGAGAAGGTAAAAAGAGAAGAAGTACTGTGCGCGGGGCGCATAGAGGAGGAGAAAGACGCTGAGGAGGAAGACGCCGAGGAGGGAAGAACGGAGATTGCGGACAGAGAGGACAACGAAGAAGATGAGAACAACAGCGATCCACACCTTGGGAGCACATAACCAGGACACATGGAAGAGACTCCCACGGAGGGACAGGACAGTCCTGAGAGGCCCGAGCTCTGCCGTGGCTAAAGCAGGTATGGTCCTACTTAAAGAATAAATTACTGCATATGGTCGGAAGGGAGGAGAGTGGAGGAGAGGGGTAGAGGGAGGAGGAGAAAAGGGAGGGGAGTTTAAAAAGGGAAAAAAACACAAACAAAAGGAGCACAAACCACTGAGCACGGGAATAGAGTGGTTTAATAGACTGTAATGGAGACTGTTTCCACAGAGGTGTAGGGAGGGGGCCCTATAGCCCTCACCATTAAATCCTGCCTCCTTTTCTTTTGCTTTTCTTCTCTTGGGAGAAGATATTTCTACCACATTCATGCTCTCTCTCTCTCTCTCTCTCTACAGACACACCCTCCTTGCATGTTAAATAAATACCAACACACTTACAGAGACACTACTTACCTGCCTTTCGTTCCTCTTTTTTCCGGTCCTCCTGACAATATCACCGCCGGGAAACCATCTACAATCACTGGAAAACCTGAGAGAGAAGGAACAGAGGAGATCACCCACCTTAAAACTGACAGACAGAGACTGTTATAAAGATACTGTTAGAAATACAATAAAATCACATATATTCACCCTTTCATCTGAGTGTTGTTTTACTCCCTATCGCCATACCCATGGCCACAGTGGTGTCAGAAGTGGGATTTTGATAGGCGATAGAGGACAGAAACCGGAAGACAACATGGAGGTGAAACACACACTGAAAGAAATGATACAGCAACTGGCCGAAAGTCAACGCCATCTGCAAATGGTATGGGAAGCCCAACAGAGAGAAGCCAAGGAAGACAGAGAGGCCCTCCAGAGTGCGTTAAAAAGTCAGGCCACTATTATGGCAAAGAATCAGTTGGTGCATGAGACCGCCATCCAAAAGCTAACGGACACCATTGCCGCCAGTAAGGTCCACCCTAATGTACCGAGTTCGGTCCTCCAAAAGTATCAAGAGGGGGAGGAACCAGATGCATTCTTTACAAACTTTGAAAGGGTGGCATCCTCCGCCCAATGGCCCGAAGAACGCTGGGGTCAGTATGTGGCTCCCTTGTTAACAGGTATCCTACAAACGGCATATCAGGCAGCCAATCCGGATGGAACAACCCATATAAGGACATCAAAAAGAGTATCCTGGAGAGAGTAGGACACGACACGGAGTACTACCGCTTACGTTTCCGGAAAATAAAATGGGGTCCTACCGAAGACCCCCGGACATTCTATTATAAAGTCAAGGACCTAGGACTCAAGTGGTTAGGACCCATAGGAACGGAAAAGGAAGATGTTATGAAAGCGGTCATCCTGGAGCAATATTTGGAATCCCTTCCTCCGCCCACTGGTCCCCTATGCTATAAGGTCCCACGAACAAGCCTCTACAGGATATAGTCCTTTCGAACTTGTCTTTGGGCGACAACCCCGCAGTTTAATAGATATGGCGGCTGAGATATGGGAAAAAGAGGATGAAGGTGAAAAACCCTTATTAGATTATGTCCACGAACTGAAGTCCCAAATACAAACAGTATGGGAAGATGTGCGCAGTCATACGGAGAGAACCCAAAACAAGCAAAACCAGTATTATGATCAGGGTACGAAAACAAGAATACTTCAGCCCAACGAGAAAGTTCTCATATTACGCCCCAGTTCCGATAATAAACTCTTAGCCAAATGGCAAGGTCCATATACAGTGTTAAAGCCGGTTTCTCCGGTTACCTACGTCATCGAATTAAAAAAGAACCCAAAAAGAGTACAAATCTATCATATCAACTTGCTGAAGAGGTGGGAGGAGCCCACTATGTCTGTTAACCCTGTTGCTACGGGATTCTTAATAACAACCGAGAAACCCTTAGATATCGAGTTGTATCCCATTAACCCAGAAGTATCCCCGGAACTGCCCTAAATTAACCCCGAAATACCAGAACACCAACGCCGACAGCTGGATTGCCTCCTGGCTCAGCATACCAGTTTCTTTTCAGAAAAACCAGGTAAAACCACCTTAATACAACATCACATCAGAACACCAGAGGGTCAAACAGTACGTCAATGACCCTTTCGTATCCCAGAATCCCGACGAGATCTTATTGAGCAGGAAATAAAAACCATGCTACAAATGAAAGTCATAGAACCATCGGTCAACCCTTGGTGTTCACCGGTCGTATTAGTACCAAAACCGGATGGCTCTATCCATTTCTGTATCGACTTTCGCTGGTTAAATGCCATGTCCCTTTTTTATACATACCCCATTCCCAGAGTCGACGATCTACTTGAAAAACTAGGCAAGCCCCGATATATGTCAACTCTCGATTTAACAAAAGGGTATTGGCAAATACCCCTAGCCCCAGAAGACCGGGAAAAAACGGCTTTCTCAACGCCTTCCGGGCTTTACCAGTTCACGGTACTGCCATTCGGCCTACATGGTGCTCCGGCTACCTTTCAAAGGTTAATGGATCATCTCCTAAGATCCTTGCAAAATTACACAGCCACCTATCTCGATGATATAGTGGTTTTTAGTGAGACATGGGAAGAACATCTTGAACATCTAAATAGCATTTTCCATGTTCCACACGGAGCAGGTTTTACAGCTAATTCAAAAAGGTGTCATCTGGCCCATGATCACATAGCTTACCTTGGCTATTTCGTAGGGAGGGGACAACTGCGGCCCCAGAAAAACAAAGTAGAGGCCATCCAACAAGTACCTATTCCAACAACCAAAAGAGAGCTTCGTTCCTTTTGGGCTTAATAGGCTATTACCCATGGTTCATACCCAGTTATTCCACCATAGCAGCACCCCTTACCGACCTGTTACAGAAAAACCAACCATCCAAAATATCAGCCTTAACAGCAGACCAACTATCTAGTTTTCAACATCTAAAATACTGCCTCACGACTGAGCCAGACTTAAAGTGCACCGACTTTACTAAAGTCTTTCACCTTCAAACTGATGCCTCAGACGTTGGATTAGGAGCTGTATTGTCTCAAACGGACAAGAAAGGTCATAATCATCCCATAGTATTCATTAGTAGGAAGTTATTGTTTAGAGAACGACATTATCCAATAATCGAGAGGGAATGCCTTGCCATCAAGTGGGCCATGGAGAACCTACAATACTACCTTTTAGGGCATTCCTTTATTTTGTATACAGACCATGCACCCCTCACTTGGTTGGCCTCCCACAAGAATACCAACTCACGTATCCTCAGGTGTTTTATGGAACTCCAACTCTTCTCATTCCAGATCCGTCACATCCCTGGGAGCTCCAATGTGTTGCAGACTATTTGTCACGATATCCGGGAAACACGGAACATCAGTCCCGTCATTGGGAGGGGAGATGTAGCCAGGTGACAGGCTCCCTGGCTCCATTTCGTGCCGATCCCGGATCGGAATGGCACCCGATAGGTCCCGAGAAGGAAAAAGCTATTGAAAGCGGAAATCCGGTCATCAGGATTCCCATCGTCTCACCTGGGAAGAAACTGGAAACACGACGCCTGGAGGAAAAAAAGAAAAGTCGTCGGAGAAAAAGAGAAGAAGGACTGTGTGCGGGCGCATAGAGGAGGAGAAAGACGCCGAGGAGGAAGACGCAGAGGAGGGAAGAACGGAGATTGCGGACAGAGGGGACAACGAAGAAGACGAGAACAACAGCGATCCACACCTTGGGAGCACAGAACCAGGACACACTCGAGAGACTCCCACGGAGGGACAGGACAGTCTCGAGAGGCCCCAGCTGCGCCACGTCCCCGGAGGGACGTGGCTAAAGCAGGTATGGTCCTGCTTAAAGAATAAATTACTGCATATGGTTGGAAGGGAGGAGGGTGGAGGAGAGGGGTAGAGGGAGGAGGAGAAAAGGGAGGGGAGTTTAAAAGGGAAAAAAAAAACAAAAGGAGCACAAACCACTGAGCACGGGAATAGAGTGGTTTAATAGACTGTAATGGAGACTGTGTCCACAGAGGTGTAGGGACGGGGTCCTATAGCCCTCACCATTAAATCCTGCCTCCTTTTCTTTTGCTTTTCTTCTCTTGGGAGAAGATATTTCTACCACATTCATGCTCTCTCTCTCTCTTTCTCTCTCCCTCTCTCTCTCTACAGACACACCCTCCCTGCATGTTAAATAAATACCAACACACTTACAGAGACAATACTTACCTGCCTTTCGTTCCTCTTTTTTCCAGTCCTCCTGACAATATCACCGCCGGGAAACCATCTACAACCACTGGAAAACCTGAGAGAGAAGGAACAGAGGAGATCACCCACCTTAAAACCTACGGATAGAGACTGTTATAAAGATACTGTTAGAAATACGATAAAATCACATATATTCACCCTTTCATCTGAGTGTTGTTTTACTCCCTATTGCCATACCCACTGCCACACTCTCCTACTCATCTGGTGCCTTCTGGCTTCTCTCCTGTCCTCCAGCTCCTCTGGAGTAAGGCCTTTTGATCCACCACTGCTGCTTGGCACAGGGAGTACATCCCCCTCCCCCCCGGCAGCTCCTGCACCCTCAGTACATCTTGCCCTCAGCGTCTTTTGTAGCTCCTCCTTTTTGGTGACTCCTCTGACCCGAACTTTGAGGTTTTTACAAACTGCCTTCAGTTCCTTCATGGTATAGGTTTCCAACCTATCCTCCTCAAGAACCAAATCCTGGGATGCAACTGAAGATACTTTTGATTGAGACATGATGTCATTGGAGTTCGCTTGAACTCAAGTTCAAAAATAGGTCAAAGAGAAAAAAATAAAAAATAAAAATCTGTATGTGGCACGTAATGGTCTACGATATGGTAGTAGTGCACACCAATCACTGTGGGTCAAGTGCAAATGCAAGTCCTATCCTCACCGCTGACAACCAATGTTAGAAATGGGGTCTCTAGCTGGCAGTCGGTTTGCACCCTGTCCAAGTAGGGACCTTTACTCTAGTCAGGATAAGGGAGATACCTGCTCAGATAACCCCTGCTTACACACTTGGTAGCTTGGTACGAGCAGCCAAGGTGCCTTATTTATACACCCGTGTCATTTTGACGCACAGGAGGGGGCAGGCCTTAAAAAATGGCGCACAGCCTGATGTGCGCCATTTTTTAACGCCTGGGTGAGGGCAGGTGTTAAGGGACCTGTGGGCTCATTTCCATGGTCTCTGACCATGGAAGCAGTCCACAGGTGCACTTCCCTGCCCCCAGGGACACCCCCTGCCACCCCCACCCACCCACCCCTGGAGGACACCCATGGATGGGGGGACCCATCCCAGGGAAATACAGGTAAGTTGAGGTAAGTATTTTTTTTTAAGTGGCATAGGGGGGCCTCACTTGGGCCCCCCTACATGCCACTGTGCCCAATGGCAATGCCCAGGGCACAGAAGTCCCCTGGGCATGGCCATTTGGCAGGGGAGCATGACTCCTGTCTTTAATAAGACAGGAGTCATTTCAATGGGGGTTGTGCGTCAAAAAATGGCGCAAGTCCGGTTAGAGCCATGATTTTTTACTCTAACCTGACTTGCACCATTTTTTGGTGCACAACCCCCATTTTTCCCTACGCCGGCGCTACCTGGTTAGAGTCATTTTTTTTTACTCTGACCAGCCAGCAGCGCCGGCTAACGTCAATCCATAAATAAGGCCCCGTCTGGCACGTTGGAATGGCGTTAGCTGGCGGTACATTTTTTGATCTTGTTTTACTCAAAGAAATATTCTCTATTTTTCTAAACCTGGAGTCTTTTGTGGTGTTTTCATTGTGTTACTGTGTGTATTGCAAAAATATTTTAAACATTGCCTCTTTAGTTTAGCCTGCCTGCCCTGTGCCAAGCTACCAGACGGTGAGCAAAGATTTATTTAAAGTGTGTATATGACTTACCCTGACTAGAGTGGTGGTTCCTGCCTGGCTTTGGTACATACCTCAACCAACCAGAAAACCCATTTCTAACAAAGTTGTTATCTTATCACTGAAGATGGTGAGTGTTACTAGAGGCCTCTCATCATTCCGTCGCTAACCAAGAACATCCCAAATGTCTCCAACTATCGTTTAAACAATGAGTTGATTATTGTGATTGAATAAACTGCAAGAGTGACTGTACTCAATGTAATAGTATTGTGAGAAAATCCTGAAATGTATTCTGTAGTGAAATGTTTCTTCTTGCATGTCCCTCCTTGGTGCATATCCTGAGATCTATGTACATGCTTAGTAATGTATGAAACCCTTTGTCTGAAGTTCTGGTAAAGTGACATTCATTTACTCTGTAACTAGAAACCTCATTACTCACCTTGTAAGGTGAATCTATGCTGGATCTTGCATTGAACTTTACTGGGTTCTTTGCATTGTGATCTGTATTCTTCATTGCTAACAATGCTTGTTAGTTATTTCATGTATTTTGCTTAATAATTCTTTATAAAAAAAAAAACTTTTAAAATCTTGACCAGTGTCTGTCATTCTTACTGAGAATGTCATAACCCCTTTAACTGACTTGAAATCATCTGAATTAGAGACAGGCCTACTACGAGAGCAGCTAATTTTGTATAGGGACTACACCGCTGCCAGTCCGAACTGTTGGTGTGCATTTGGTAAAGTAATGAGAAGACTGGTTTGAGAGCTGGCAATAGTTAGATCTCCACTGCAAGTGCCCTTAATTTTTACGATCTGTGCCCACACATATATTTGCACCGGAATTGTAATTACTAGCTGTGTGAAGTGTACTGCACTGGATGATTACAGAGTATGATAAAGTGTGTCCCAGATCAATTTCAGCAGAGAAATGCTGCTAAAATTTATTGGGGTAAAAAGGACTGGTAAATACCAGGTCCTGCTGATTTTGGTGTAGTACAGACCAAATCTACATGTTATGCAGAATATTTGGTCAAAACTTGAAATAGGTGTGCTGTAGCAGATCCCTTCTCAGGATTCTACTTTCGACAAGGTCAATAGATCTTTTCACCTAGCATAAGAGTATGGAGATACATCAAATCAAATTAGAATGACAGCATGGCCAATGTGACCACACAAGAAAAACTCCAGTATGAAATTTAATCCAAGGGTGTTTATTACAAACGTAGGCTCAAAGTAACATAAATGATTCTCAACACAAGACAATAAATATACAGAATCATGATAGGCTGTCTAAACCAATTAAAGGATTTCAAACAAACTAACATCAAAAAGACAAGACAGTCAATTAACCCTGCACACAAAAGCAGTAAGAAAATCTGAAAAGGAGGAAACAAACGTGGTCTAATTCAGGGAAACATTTAGTTGTTAAATCTTAAATGTATTAACCTACACAACGGATAACCCTACAAATTATCAAATCCATATCATTGGTGTGCTGGGTCAAGCACTTGTGGACAAAATGACAAAAAGCACAAAAAGAATTTGGGAAAAAGGAAATCTGGGAAAACAAATAACTAACTAAGGTGGGCAAAAGTAAGTGAAACGAGAAAGGGAAGGTATCAGCATTTCAGAAGCTCGGTCAAGATTCTTTTTTGGGTCAGGGGAAAAATCTCCAAGTCTCAGCCAAGTATTTCAAAGGGGCAAAGGTTAGAGAGGCCTATACCTCTCAAGAGACCAATGGGTTCAAATAGTGCGGAAATTCTCAGCAAAATCCAACTGGGGAACGGTATTTTAAAGTTCTATCTGTCTATAACTCCACATAACGCAAAAGTTGAAATCATCCAATGGATATCAGTCATGATACATAGGCTGCAACATCACCAGAAGTTCTTATCACCAAATGTAGATGACTTTCCATACTGGCTCATTCATACAAGTAAAAACATTTGTATACATTTTCAGTTTCACAGTTCCTGAATGACTCTGCTCAAGGTTGGGTTCCTAAGCTCACTATGTTTAAAACAATAAAGCATCTATTACCAAGCTATCATTCTCATGAGAACGATGTCTGAAAGAAAAGTACATGTCACCTAGAATGACTAAACATTTTCTGCACAGTCAGGAAAGAGGGCCTTACAATGTGAATTAACATGATAAACTATAACATGGAAATGAATTAATCTGTTAAACATAAACTTACAAGGCTATACCGCATGTCTTTCTACTAATGACCTACATTGTTAATATGGCTTTTAGTGCACCACTTTATAACAAAATTACAAATACCCTGATTAATAAAATGCATAGATTGTCAGACATAGATGATCACTGTGGAAGATGGAACAGTACTAAAATGTCTACTACATCAGGTGCTATTTTTTCCACCCAATAAATTCCACACCTGCAGTCTTTGTTTTTATTGTGTGATAATTGAGATTTTCCTAGCCTTGGTGTCAGAAAGGCTAGATTTTATTAAAGACAAGGAGGCGACTATTATGCTTACTTTTCTGACTTTATTAAAACAGCAGCCAAGAACTACAAATCCCAGAATCCCTAGAAAAAGAACTACAAAAATACATCACAATGGGGCTAACCAATCACTCAACGAGCCCCATAATAACAATCTTGAATGAGAGCACCAAGCCCTCTTTTCTTGTGAACGTCAGTCAGTAGAGTTATCCGAAAAGAACCATAATAATCCATAGAGAGTCAAAAAGACAGAGAAGAAGTCCTTGCAGAAGTCCTTAACGAAAGGATAGAAAACTGTAGAGCAGGATGACCCATGTGAAGATCCTAATACAGGTGCCGATGAAAGATGGTCAGCCGGAAGCTGTGTTGTTGGTTGCAGTTGAGGCAACTGGAAAAAAAGAACAGGGAGGGTTAGATGAGGAGGGATAATACTCTCCTCCTTGTCGTTAATAAAATCTAGCCTTTCTGACACCAAGTCTAGGAAAATCTCAATTTTATTACAAGACAGGAGGCTCATATTATGCTTGTTTAAAGCAAATAGATAATAGTTTGTAAAGGATGATCAACAGGTTTACAATAGAAGGTTCTAAATGTACTAACGTTTGACCAATCTGCAGATCCGAGGATATCATGTAAACTAGCCCCAGACCAAAAGGCATGAGAAGCAGTAGCTCCTCTAACGGAATGGGCGCCATAAGAGGTGGTGGGGACCCCAGCCAAAGACATCAGCCACTTTACCCAACGAGCCAAAGTGGGAGTTGAAACAGGTTTGTGGGGCTTCTGAAAGGAAATAAGTAATTGAGATGAGGAAGGAACCCTGAGATCTGCAGTTCGTGAAAAGTACGTTTTTAAGCAATTACCGACACACAGTTTAGGTTGCGAGGGAAAAAAGGGATAAAGGACAGAAGACAAATTGGTCTTGGTATGTCTAAATACATTAAAATACACACCTAAAGCGGAAAAATGAAAGGAGGAAACATCCAGAGCCTTCACATCCGAAACACGTTTGATAGATACTAGACAGAGGAGCATAGTCACTTTAGCAGACAAATGTTTCAATGAAAGATCAGCATTATCAGTCCATGAAATAAGAAGATGAAGGACGGAATTCACATCCCACATGGAATTGTATTTGGGAGCTGGAGGTTTGGAAAAAATGTACTCCTTTTAAAAGACGACAAATCACGGGGTGTTCTCCCACTGGTCTACCATCTACCCTGAAGTGTTCTGAAGACATTGCAGACCTATAGGTATTGACAGTACGGTAAGCATTACCTTGGGAAGCTAGGGAAGGTAGGAAGTTTACCACTAAGGTAACATCTGCTGAAACGGGATTGGAATTCCTGTCCACACACCAGCTACACCATACTGACCAGGCGGTGCGGTAGACTCTTGAAGTACCCGGAGCCCAGGATTGTTGGATGAATTGGACAGCCTCTTCTGAAATTCCTGGGGTTTTCCAGGAAGCCCTGAAATCCTCCAAGCTATGAGATACAGGGAACCTTGTAATAAGAGATTGTGGGGAAGACCCTGAGGGTTCAAGAGAAGATCGGGGAAGGGAGGAATCAGGACCAGAAGGTCTGATGAGAGTTCAAATAGGGTCAGATACCAAGGCTGAGACTGCCAGAATGGAGTGACGAGAACTAGAGAAGAACGCTGACTGTGAGCATGAGCCAGTACCCGAGCAATAAATAGGAAGGGGGGAAGCGTACAGGAGAGAAGGAGGTGAAACTTGAAGGAAAGCGTTGGTAGCCAAGGCCAAAGGATCTGGTCTCCAACTGAAGAAGGTTGGAAGTTGGGAATTGAGCCTTGAGGCAAAAAGGTCTATGGACATAGTTCGGAAGATGGCAGAAAGGAGTTTGAATATGGAAGGGTGAAGATGCCAATTGCTTGAATCCTGGGAGTGTCTTGAGAACCAATCGGCCACTACATTCAGATTGCCCAGGAGATATTCTGCTCTGACTGAGATGTTTTTGTGGAGACAAAACTCTCAGAGGCTCTTGGCCAAGAGAGACAAAGGTTTGGATCTTGTTCCACCCAGGTGATTTATGTATGTTACGGCAGATAGGTTATCCATTCTGAGAAGAATGGAGCACTTTACCTTGTCTTTTGTAAAGGACTGGATGACAAAGGAACCTGCAAGCATCTCTAAACAGTTTATGTGCAGTGACGACTCCTGACCATGGACCCCCAGTTGAGTGTGGACCACATCTTGCGCTCCAACCTGTCAGACTTGCATCTGACTCTAAGACAAGATCTGGGGCGGCAGAGAAAATTGTTCTCCTGTTCCAGGCGTCTAAGTGACTCATCCACCATGTAAGTTCTTCCCTGGACTCTGCATCTAGGATAACTTGATCTGAATATGAGAGACCTTTCTGAAGGTGACGAATTTTTAACCTCTGGAGGGCTCTGTAATGAAGGGGTCCCGGAAAAATGGCCTGAATGGAGGAAGAAACGAGGCCTACGAGACAAGCTGGAGTTCCGAGGGAAGAACAAGGGAGAGACAAAGCATGCTGAATCTCCTTCTTTATCAGGGAAACTTTGTGTTGTGGAAGCTGGAGAAGCGACTCAGTAGTGTTGACTAGGTACACCAGGAACTCGAGAGATTGGGAAGGAATTAAAGTGGACTTTTGGAGATTTATGAGGAAGTCCATTCGAGTAAGAAGGTCTCGACAAAGGTTTAGTTGAGTCAAGAGGGAAGATTTGTCCTGAGCCATAATAAGGAAGTTGTCGAGATAGACAAAAAGCCTTATCCCTTGAGCTCTGAGGAAGGCTACCACAGGTTTGAGGATCTTGGTGAAACACCAAGGGGCCGAGGAAAGACCGAAGGGAAGAGTTTTGAATTGAAAGAAAGTATTTTCCCACTGGAATTGAAGAAATTTTCTGAAAGTGGGATGGACAAGTACTGAAAGATAGGCGTCCAGAAGATCTATTCGGACCAACCTTTCGTTGTGAAGGAGGAGATCCCTGAGATGGAGGATAGTTTCCATCTTGAAATGATGAAAAACTACGAAATTGTTGAACTCTTTTATATTTATGACGGGATGATGTTTTTTGTTCTTTTTTTTAACCAAAAAGATGTTGCTGAGAAATCTGGAAGGGTTGAAAACCACTTCCTTGATAGCCTGCCTTGATAGTAAGGATTCTACCTCGTCGTGAACGAGGCGAAACTGATCACGAGAAAAAAGGAGAGGACGAGGAAGAAGGAGCTGACGAGGTGTTTGATAAAGATCTATGCAATAGCCTTGGACAGTCTGAATTATACAAGGATCGGAAGTTATAGAAAGCCAAGCATTTAAACACAAAGCTAGTCTGCCTCCTACTGGAGGAAGGCCAGAACTGAAAGTTCTTACCTGCAAGTTGTTCTCCTTTAGATCTGTAACCCCTGTTGTGACCTCTGCGGAACCGGCGGGGATAGAACTGGGGTTTGTACCACTGGTAGACATCGAGCTGATTGCCTTGGGAATAGGAGCCTCTGTTGAATGATTGTCCTCTTACTAGGAAGCTGCCGGCAAAATGACTCTTTCCTTTGCCAGCCATTCAAAAAACCTGATTGGAAAAAATTCTCTTCATGGAGGAATAGGCTTTGTCTAAGGAGTTGAAGGTGGAGACGTATTTACTCATCTCTTTTATGAAAGAGTCTCCAAAAAGAAGGCCATCAGCATTAGGACCTTCCTCATTGGAAGCTAGAGAGCTGAGCTTAGGGTCGATCCTAAGAAGAAGGCTTTTCTGCCGCTCTTGTGAAATGTAGGCATTGGCATTGCCTAGCATACAAATCGCCCGTTGAGCCCAGTTGGAAAGCATGTCCGGATCCACCTGTGAACCTTCCATTTTCGCTTCCTCAGCCAGATCAAAGATACTAGTGAGGGGTTCCACAAGGTCCAAAAGTCTGTCCTGGCAGTTTGACCAGGCACGGTCCACTCCTTTTTTAGGGTCCTTCCCAAATTTGGTAAAAAAGAGTAACATATTAGGGTCAATGACGGGGGTATCAGTGACTTTAGAAGGAAGGGAGGGTCTGGGACATTCGGACTTTAACTTGCTTCTGGATGACTTGTCAAGAGGATGCCTAAGGTAAAAGGAAACATAGTCTGAAACATGGTCGGAAGGAAACCATTCTGAGGAATTGGGATGGTTAACGGATGTGGGGTCAAACATGGGGTCACCATCAGGATCAACCAGATCCTCGGGCACTAAGTGAGGGGAATTATCATGAGGAGAAATTTTACGCCTTTTCTCCGGAGGCCCATCATATAAGTCATCATTAAACGTGTCTTGTAAGACATCGTCCCCATCACTGTCTGTGTCCCGTAAATGAAAAATATTAAGAGGTGAGCCCCGAAGAATTCGCCTCTCGGGTTGGAGGCCCAAACTTGGAAGAAACGCCTTTGGAAAGCTCAAGGGAATGAGACACACGTTTCCTACCTCTCAAAGGAGGATTAACCTTAGGTGCGTGAAGCATCTTAGAAATTGAGGCTTTACGTTTTTGGATATATCCAACATAGACACGGAAACAGCTTGTTGGACTGAATCCTTAATAAAGGATTGCAAATTATCCTTTATGGATTGAGTTTGGTTATCTTCCGACATACTGGGGGCAAAAAGTTTAGAATTTAAAAAGGAAAAAGAATGCCAAATGTGAAAGAACAGGCTGAAACCCTGTCAAAAGTGAGGAAACCAGTGAAAAAAGGGTTAAAACTCAGGCTGGGAGAGAGGGGGGAGTGACCGTCTTTTGCAGGGGCTAGCCGGGGGTGTGTTGTGGGCGTGGGAGGCCAAACCAGGAAGTCAACGTAAGGAAAGACCTCACCGGCCGACAGAAGGAGGGCAGACGCGTTGTCGGAGGAGGCAGGAACAAATGGCAAACACGCATCGATGGAGTCAGGAACCAGAGCGTATAACCAGAAAGAAGCGGGAGACGTTAGGTCAAAATACCTCATGCGGCACGGAACGAACGTTATGAGAACGTTCTAAACGGGCTGCACGCGAGGAAAAATGCAGAGGAGGACGCGCGGGCGCGGAGGAAACACAATTGCAGGGATCAATAAAAAGCGGCCGAAAATACATATAAACATATGATAAGACGTGTAAATACTCATAACCAACATGTAATAAGCAAATAAATATAAATATAAATGTCGAGCAGGCTACTTATCTTGACTGCGAGCAGCAATAAAAGAGGGCTGGGTGCTCTCAGTCAAGATTTGTTATTTTGGGGCACGTTGCGTGATTGGTTAGCCCCAGTGTGATGTATTTTTGTAGTTCTTTTCCCAGGGATTCTGGAATTTGTAGTTCCTGGCTGCTGTTTTAATAAAGTAAGAAAAGTAAGCAGAATACGAGCCTCCTGTCTTGTAATAAAATTATGCCAGCTTCACTGATACCAGGGAACTTATAATCAAGGCAGAAGTGTGGCAGCTGTATTGTGTTACGGGTCATCCTCTCTCTGTCAGTGCTCCAAATGGAAGTACTCACTGCCCACAGTACTTGTGTCCTATTGGGAAATGGGGGTACTCTCCCATAAGACGTATTGAATCCCCCGCTGCAAAGTGTAGGTACTCTCAAATTAAAGAAGTACATGCACTCCGTACTCGTGACCGCAAGCCTATTTAAAGCATTGCTGTATATGATTTAATAAGACATTCATATAAACACCAATTCACCATAAGCAAATAATTGGAACGACTCCATGAGTAGGTTCACTCTATACTTACGTCTACATACGAAACTGTGCAAACACCACGCGTGTGCATTGCAGCAGGAAGAGGGAGATTAAAGACACATGTATGCAAAGCTGTGTCGAAAATATTAATTTATTTAGGCTTTTTTTATACAGCGAGAGTATTACTCAAAGCGCTTTACAATGCAGCCAAAGATAAATACATAGTTGCTGACAGTATTTAACACTAAAGTAAAGACAGCATGGAACGTAGTTGAAAAATCAGACGTGTGTTTTAACATGCTCTGAAAAGGTGAGGGTGAGAAAGAGTGCACAAGTTTATGTTGCTTGAAGATGAGCCGAAAAATGAACACCGGCTACCCTATACACCTCTCTGCCTACCCAAAAGCAGACCGCTTGCAGAACGCCTAAACAGTTTCATATATATTCTATTGTTACAAAACAAACAAAAAAATATCCAACCAATAAAACTGAGTGTTCCTTCAACCAATAGAAGATGGGTTCACATCGACCAATAAAATCACGCTTCCTTTGTTGTGATTGTAGAGAAAGTCGGTTGAAGTTTTGGCATACCTCTGCAGCATACAAATCCCAGACATTGTGCTAGTAAGACCACGTTTTTACTTCAACCTATAGGAACGTTTCGCCTTTAGCCAATAGGGTGAGAGCGGGCGTGGCTTGGACGGCTGGTTTGGTCTTCCTTGCAGCCAGTGAGGGATGGGAGGCGTGGCTTTGTGTGAGCACAGGGCTCCCTGGAAGGAGCTTCTGACTTCGGATTTCTACTTCTTGGACCGGCAGCTCCGCTTTGTTTTCCCGTTTTCTCACGGTTTTATAGGATTCACAGACCAGAAACAGATTGTGAGGCTTTCTCCAGTGCCGCGGACTGAGAGGCCGGGCATTGCAAGATTGGTGAGTTTGCATGATCAGAACGGCGTTGCTGACTCTATTTTGCCGTTTAAAAGGGTGGGAAGCCGAGTCAATGCTAGTCTCCGGGCACAGATGAATTGTATTGTGAATCTGCATCTCGGCTCTTTGTTTCACTTTTAAAAGAGCCTGGTAGAAGGCGGGGGAAATGTGCACAGAGTATAGTGTCCAGCTCAGCGAGGTACGTGTGCCTGCTGCACGCACAGACCCTGGCAAGCATGCACCTGCAGCGCAGTGCTCTTTCCTTCATGCGTGCTTAGGCAGCATCTGCCAGCGGGATCTAATGATTCCTATTGCTGCATCTACTGGTTCTGTGATTGTTGCATCCATAACCGCTCTCCGTCTGCTCTAGCCCCTGCCTTCTTCCTACTGCAGCCCTTTCCTTCTCATGTAGCAGCCTAAGCCCCCTGCAGCTCCAGCCCCCTGTATGTCGCTATTCTGGCCACTTTCATGTCGGTGTCCCATATCTTCATGCCTGTCGTTGCCCAGCGCGCTACCAATTGCAGCCCTGCCCCCAATTCAGATAGTTTGCTTCCCGCATTTAGCACCACAAGCTTGCTGTTGACCCAGCCTTCTTGACTTCTGTAGTCGATGCGCCAATCACCTTTCCTCCCTACCTTCTCCATCCGCATGCCAAGTGCCTGCCACCCACCCCCCGCAGCGCAAGAGCACCCTGCTCTTACCTCCCTTAAACCTGTTTCTTACATCTTCTGCTGAGTCTCTCTGCCCTGTGCTGCTCCTGACTGTTGTAGGCCCTTTATATTGCTGTAGCATCAGACCCTGTGGGTGCACAAAGCCCATGTTCTCTGCTTTCTGTAATCCCAGACACCCAAGCAGCTAAAAGCTTTTGCCGGTGTCGCTTTGATTTTTAAAGATGACTTTCTTTTGATTTGAAATTTTAATACTATACTAACGTATGCTGGCAGGTAGGCCAGTGTTTGTAGCGTGTATGCTTTGGCAGGTGTACAGTGGTTGCAGGTTCTGACTGTAAAGTGACCACATTTCCTAGTACCAATCAAGAATTAGCTGTCAGACGTGCTGAGATGGTGCTGTACGTTTCGGGAACTTGACATTTAGGGAGCAGATGCGCGCATAGAACATTCAGTGGTATTCTAATCTCAGGGTCGAACTATCTATGCATATTGGCTCACCATTTTCAAAAAAAAACTGCCTTTCTTCATAGTAGTTGAAATTGTCCAAGTAACATGCCTGTGAGCTGAAGGATTTGCCGTCTTTTGGGGGCCAGTTATTCACAGTTACTGAAGATGCAGAAGAGGTGTTCCTTTTGAAGCACGTAGGGGGCTTGTTTAGCCTGAGATGTGTGAGGGACGTCTCAAATGAATGGAACCATTGGGGTTGGCGGGCAGAAACGAGGAACAGTGTTGCCATCTGAATGTCTTGGAATGCATGGTGGCCATGTTCCACCCTTCCACTCGCATTAAAACACAATATTCGTTTTTTTTTGTTTGAGATTAACATCGTTATATTTTTTAAGGCACTTTTGCGCCAGGACCAATGCTGACATGCGCCTGGTTGATTTGTGTATGTAACGACACCGATGACCTGAAAACAGTGTTTTTGCTCTTTATGTTCTAACCCCTCCTTTACCCACACCGTATATGTGTGGGTGTTTTTGGAGGAGCAGCAGGTCTGATGACTTAGTTTTTATTAATCCTTAGAAAAATATGAATATCTCAGCAAAGCCGCAGGCATTGGATGGTAGGCTTGCGGCCTGGGCATGCTGAATGCCTGCCAGCCATTTGTTGTCTCTTTTGGGAAAAGGTATTATCGTGGTAAGCCTTTTTTCGTTCCAGTCAGTAGTCCAACATGGGAAGTTCCCAAGAAACAAGTGGGTTGCTTTCCCCCATCATCGCTTTAAAACAGGGGTGGGAGGCTGAGGCAATCCGAAAATTGATCCTCCACTGGAGGTTCAACCAAATGCACGTATTTAGCATGGGTGGGATAGTATTATCCCGACAGCGCCCTTGCGAAGCCCTTCTAGTTTAAACACACAAAAACATCATCTGTGGGGGGATAAAAAGTGTACTTGTCAGCTCGATGTAGGCCAGCTAACGATCTCGCCTGGTTTTATGTGCTGCGCTTCTGTGCAGCAGCAAGGTGCCCTTTCCACCACGGCAAACAAGCAGGATATGCGCGTTAAGATGGGCTTGGTCTGCGCCCGAGGGAGACGGTGCCATGTGAGTCAGACGGAAGCGCCGGGCACGGAGCTCGCTGCTCAGGGAGAGGCCTGGCAGGCTCTGCCTTGTCTGCTGCTGCAGTGCTGAGCACGCCGTCTCCTCCTCCCTCCCTCCCAGGCATCCCTGGAATGTCAGCGGGGGGATGAAGTGCAGAGGCAGGCTGGAGCGGTAGTAGCTGCACATTGTTTCGGTCTGTTTACAAATTACCCTTTCAGAAATGCAGACTTTTCCCGGCACAGGGTGTTGTGTACAGCAGCGAGGACTTGCTCAAGCGTGCTGCCTCCTGAACAGATGGAGCACTCGCGCTACACGCGGTACAGCTCGTCAGCAACACAGCCAACGAACTCGTAAACATTAGTTAACTATATCACGGCTTAGCAGTGCCAAAGCCAATAGGTTTGAAACTCTAATTTGAACGCTTAAAATCAATACAATGCAGGCCCCTGTGTGGACTGTATAAGCACATGAAATACATTTTTAAAAGTGATGAGTGTATTTTCCAGCTATAGACCGTTATCTATTCCAGTAGAGGGAAGATGATAGATACTGCCAGTAGGAAGAAGGAGTGAGAACTGTGCTCCTGTTGGCTGATCCGAGATGTGATTATTGACAAGTCTCAAGCAAGTGAGTGAAGGTTTCTGAGCCAAAGCAGACAATGACCGAAGTAGGCTGACCTCTTGGATTATGCACAGAATACAGATTGTTTGACATTAGGTTAACTGTTGCATGGGTAGTTTCTTGTTTCTTTACGCCGCCGGTATAGCTGTCTCCTGCTGGACGTTGGTTAGAGCAGAAATGTGTCGCCACAGTGGACCGGTGCATGGTAAAAGTAGGTAAGATCTTCAATTCACATGAAGTCATAGAGGAAATGCAGGTTTTGCTACCGAAAGCATTATGAAAGTTCAGATTTCCATGCTGGTTGGCACTTCAGCACGGGAGTTTGTAGTTTCTGCAGGATGCTCTTTTGCTTTTTCCTCCAAGACCCTGCTTCTTAATCCTGTTGTGCTGATTTTCCAAAGTGTACTGTAAGTTATTTGTGGTCTTTTGGGACACAGGCCGACTGCTTAATCATATTCTGAATCCCTGCTCTAATCTGGATTGAGCTGTTGGTCAGACAAATGCGTGTAGTGTCCAGAGAGAAATTAAACCAGACTGCCTTGCTGTTTTTTGAGATATAGTTTTAGTGTGAGAGTATATTAGTCTGTTATCTTGGTCACATTTGGTCTTTATGGGCTCTCTCCACCCTCTCTCAGCTGCCTGGCTCCTGCCCTTCCTTGGCTTGGATTTTCTTTACCAGTTACCAGCGTGCTGAGAGCTTGTAATTGCTTATAGCCTAGGCACCCAGCTCTACAGGCCTCTGAAATCCTTAGAGACAGTGCCCACTTCTGCTCCATACTGGGATCCCATTTGCAGCTTCATTAGTGCACCTCAGTTCACACACTCCAAACCCTCAGCCGTGCCAGTGCCAGGAACCTCTCACACGCTGCCTGCCAGAGCATCTCAGTTCTTGCAGTCAGTACACTCCGCTGCTCCAGTACTGGGACCTGGGGCACAGCTCTATCATCGCACCACAGTTCACACACTCCAAGCTCTCAGCCATGCAAGTAACCCCACGCACACTGTCTGCCAGAGCACCTCAGTTCTTGCAGTCAGTACACTCTGTTGCTCCAGTACTGGGACCTCAGGCACAGCTCCATCAGTGCACAGCAGTTCACACACATTCCAAGCCCTCAGTTGTGCCAGTGCCAAGAACCCCACACACGCTGTCTGCAAGAGCACCTCAGTTCTTACAGTCAGTACACTCTGCTGCTCCAGTACTGGGACCTCAGGCGCAGCAGTCAGTACACTCTGCTGCTCCTGTACTGGGCCCTCGCGCATATCTCCATCTGTGCACCACAGTTCACACACTCCAAGCACTCAGCCATGCCAGTGCCAGGAATCCCACTCACGCTTTCTGCCAGAACCCCTCAGTTCTTACAGCCAGTACACTCCGCTGTTCCAGTGCTAGGACCATGGACGCAGCTCCATCAGGGCACCTCAGTTCCACCCCGGTGAGGTCTCTTCATTTCCTATACTCGGCAACACTGGTACGCCAATACTGGGTTCCACACATAGCTCTATTAACATACCTCACTTCTGATCTTCTGTGGCCGTTACTATTCCAGTACTGCAGCCCACATACAACTCTGTCTGTGCACCTCAACCCTAACCTGCAGCACCCCATTATTCCAGTACCAGTAATTAAACAGCACTCCGTTTCTCATTCCTCACCCGCTGCCTTTCTGTTATTCCAGCACTTGGCAGGGACACAGCTCTGTCTATACCCCAATCCTGATTTGAAGCACCCCAATATTGCTGTATTGGGAGTCACATACAACTCTGCTAGTGCACCTCCTGCTGTTCTGCAGTGCCCCCTGCTGTTCCACACTCTGACTTATGTTTGAGGACGTGAGAGGGGGCAATTAAATATATTCTTAGCTGCCATCTTTATTTGGGAGAGTCTGTTTCACCCATCTCACTCAGTTCTTTCCTCTACTCCATTTAATCTCATTGTTTTCTTTCTCCCCTACTTTTCTCTTTCCAGTTCTTAAAATCCAGACGTGAACAATTTTGCTCTTTCTTTCAATTGTTTATTTCTACTCTGTGCGTCCCTTCACACTGTTTTTTACATCTTTCGTCCTTCCTTTCGTGGGTGTTTTTCTTATCTTTATCTGTCAATTCACGTTTTACTCTAAATCCCTCTTTTTCCCATCTCTATGTGGAAACCACAAGTTACTTGTTGGGACCCGAAGTGTCCAAGTGGTTTTGCCATTCTGTGTCTGTGGGAGTGTAACAGTACAAACATGCCCTGGTTCTTTCTCTGCTTGCTTCTCTCTTCATCTCTCTTTCTTTCCTCTAATGTTCATTTTTCTATTTCTTTTCACACTTATTTCATAATTTTTTCCTTGTTATCTTTCGTTCGCTAGCTTTCTTCCCTTTTTTCGTTTGCCTTACACATTTGCTCCATTTCTTCTTTTACTTGTGTTTGAATTTTCTCATTCTTTTCTTCCCTTCATTCTTTTGTTACTTTGCGACCCCTTCTCTTTCTTCCTTTTGTCTGTTGTATTCCATTTGCTTCTCTTTTTCTGCCCCCTCTGCTTTCTCTTCTGAGGCCTAGTTATCAGTGGAGCAACAGGTGCAGTGGCATTGAGGGCCAGAGAACTATGGACCTCACTCAACTCTAATTACTGCCGTATTTTCCTACCAAAACTGCAGTCAACCATTTTGATTTCATACTCCATGGTCCATGACACCGTTACTACGCTATTTGTCCTCTCCATCTTTACTCCCGACTCCTTCTTTCATTTCACCCTCCAATCTTTCCCAAATTATATTTTGTTATGGTGTTTTGAGCATTTCACTCTATAGCCAACATTTATTTTTGATAAAGGTTTATATGATAATTGTACATGTTTTAGTACTCTCTCCTAGTTACAATTATGACCATGAATCAGGCCAACTTAACATCCTTATCCCACCTTACTCTTTGAACACTCTTGATATGTTTGGGTGACCCTTCTACTTTATTTCTTCTCTGTGACTGCCTTGTGTCTTTTTTTGGGGGAGTAGAATTGTGTAAGCCAGCCAGCATTGCATCTTTACTTATAAATTACACATATTTAGATTATGCATAGTTACAAGTTGAGGCATAGGAAGAGCGTGAATGTTATCATCAACATCTCCTTCCTGGAGTGTGACCAGGCCGCTTCCCTGTGACCACTCTCTCAATCAAAGAGCACCCTTCAAAGGTGGGTGTGTCATCATGTATCTCCCTTCTCCAGTGTGCCACAAACATCTTACAGGAATGCAGCAATACCCAAATCTGTCTGAGGGGATTCCTCTACCTCCTCATGTTTCACTTTTTAGCCCTGGATTTTTCAAAAAGGGACACAGTCAGCCGTGTAGTGTATCTGTCATTGCCACTGTAAGAAATGGGGTTCTCCAGTTGGCAGTCGGTTGCACCCTGTCCACGTAGGGACCCTTACTCTAGTCAGGATAAAGGACATACCCACTCAGATAACCCCTGCTCACCCCTTGGTAGCTTGGCACAAGCAGGCAGGCTTATCTCAGAAGCAATATGTAAAGCATTTGCACATAACACACAGTAGCACAGTGAACACATTACAAAAGGACACCACATCAGTTTTAGAAAAATAGCCAATATTTATCTATATAAACAAGACCAAATATGATAAAAATCCAACATACAGTAATTAATATATTAATTCGGCAAACGTTACTTAAAAAGACAGTTTCTTGACGTTGATAGATCCACCTGGGGCTATCACGGCGTCATGATCAACAAAACCAACAGTTCAGGCCGGCCTCAGCGTTGTGGGGCAGCTACGGTGTCGGGAAGACCTGAAAACAGTACCTTTGGAATGGCAGGGCGTCGTCATCCGCGCCATGAGATCTGGAGAGCGGCTCCACTGGCGTTGCATTGTGGATCGAACTCCGGGCTGATGAAGTCAGGAGTGCTGGCGTGGATGGCGTCGGAGCTGCGGTGCGAAGCGGGATGATACAGTGTGTGGTGCCCTCAGGTCATAGTGCAGGCAGTGGCTCAGTGACAGCATCCAGCGGTGTCCGTGAGACCAGGGCTGCGGTGTGAACTGGGGCGGTGCGACATACAGTGCCACCAGGTCACAGTGCAGGCAGTGTTGTCGTCCTTGCGGAAGTGCTGTCTTCGGTAGGCCCAAGCTGGTGGTACGGGACGGTGCTTTTTGAACTTCACGAGCGGTGTCCACAGGCCACGGTGCAGGCAGGGATGCCTGGTGACGACACTGGAGTCGAGGGTGCTGGCTTCAGTGGACTGGGGCTGCGTGCGAGACAGGACGGTGCTTTGTGTTCCTCACAAGTGGTATCCACAGGCTGCTGTGCAGGCAGTGGCACCGGTGTCAGGAGTGTCGTCATCGGAGATGCCCAGTCTGCGGTGTGAGCAAGCGATGCCGGAGTGCGGGGCCCACAGGTCACTGCGCGAAGCAGCGGCTCAGTAAAGTTGTCTGATGACAGGGTCAGTCAGGCCAGGGTCATGGTGCGAAGTGGGGCAGTGCGCTCCCTGCAGAGTTGACAGTCACGGCGCAGGCCAGCGGCTTCGTTGACGGCGTTGCAGTGGTTTTTGTTCTTTTACAGCCCAGAACACACATTTCCCAGTGCTACAGGTTGAGGAAACTGAAGTCTTTGGTGTTCCTGAGACTTCCAACAGGAGGCAAGCTCTACTCCAAGCCCTTGGAGAACCTTCTCAAGCAGAATACACAGCAAAGTTCACCCTTTGCTCTCTTCTATAGCAGAAATAGCAACAGCAGGTCAACCCAGCAAAGCAACACAGCCAAGGGGCAGTACTCCTCCTCCAGCTCCTCAGCTCTTCTCCTTGCAGAGTTACCTCTTGATTCCAGAAAAATTCTAAAAGTCTTAGGTTTTGGGTCCAATACTTATACCCCTTTCCGCCTTTTGAAGTTGGCAAACTTCACAGCAAAGACTCAAGTGTTTGTGAGATCCTTCCTTGTCCAGGCCAGGTCGCAGCCACACACCAGGGGGTTGGAGACTACATTGTATGAGGGCAGGCATAGTCCTTTCAGATGCGAGTGACCACTCCTCCCTCCATGCTAGCTCAGATGGCTCAACAGGATATGCAGGTTACACCCCAGCTCCCTTTGTGTCACTGTCGACAGGAGAGGTGTAAACAGCCCAACTGTCAAATAGACCAAGACAAGGAATCCACAAACGGGCAGAGTCACAGAATGGTTTAAGCAAGAAAATGCCTACTTTCTAAAAGTGGCATTTTCAAACTAACAATCTAAAAACCAACTTCACTAAAAGATGTAATTTTAAATTGTGAGTTGAGAGACCCTAAACTCCATATTTCTATCTGCCTTCAAAGGGAATCCGCGTTTTAAAGTTATTTAAAGGCAGCTCCCATGTTAACCTTGGAGAGAGATAGGCCTTGTAACAGTGAAACCTGAATTTGGCAGTATTTCACTGTCAGGACATGCAAAACACACCAGTACATGTCCTACCTTTTAAATACACTGCACCCTGCCCATGGCGCTACATAGGTCCTACTTTAGGGGTGCCTTACATGCATAAAAAAGGGAAGGTGGGCCTGGAACGTGGGTGCACTTGCCAGGTCGAATTGGCAGTTTAAAACTGCACCCACAGACACTGCAGTGGCAGGTCTGAGCCATGTTTACCAGTCTACTAATGTGGGTGGCACAGCCAGTGCTGCAGGCCCACTAGTAGCATTTGATTTTTAGGCCCTGGACACCTCCAGTGCACTGTACTAGGGACTTACCAGTAAATCAAATATGCCAATCATTCATATACCAATCACCAATACAACTTACATAGGGAGCACTCGCACTTTAGCACTGATTAGTAGTGGTAAAGTGTGCAGAGACAAAAACCCAGCAAAAACAGAGTCCAGTATACCATAAAACCAGGAGGTCAGAAGGCAAAAAGACAGGGGAGACAGGCCGAAAAGCTGCCAGGTCTAACAGGCAGACATATGCCCAGCTCATATATACAGCATACACGCACACACTGCACTACATCCTTCATGTATTGTACTACTCTGAGGCACATGTACACCCAGCGCAGCATATTTCATAATGATCTGCACAGCAATACATCCTTCATGTATTGTATTACTCACAATCACACATAAACCCAGCACATGTATATAGCTGACACTGCAGAGCACTGCATTTGTCTCGTATGGTACCGTTCACAGGCATACATACACCCAGCACATGTATACCACACATGCACTGTACAGCATTACACACCAATTTGATATAAGCCAAGGATGAGTTAATCACACAGCATCGGAACTTTAAATGAGTGAGCCTCCAGCATCACTCCAGTGACACAGGTAAAAGGGACGTGGTCACTCCTACTGCTGCAGCCATCGTGCTTGTCATTCTTATCTTCTGGTAAAGGCAGAAGCCTTCCACCACTATGAGGGTAGCACTTTGGGTGTCCCCCCAGGTCCGACAAGACTGCAATCTATGAGACAGGCATGTATCATGGTGCATACTTGATATCCATGTTTACCTTTGACAACAGAAATCAGCATTAGGGATTCACACATCAGTACATTTGAAGCACTCAGGATAGAGGGTGCACTTTCATTACCACGAGGAAGAATTTTACATCATAGCAAGCATAATAATAATTGTGGAATATATGCTATTTTTTTTGCTAACTGCTTTCCATTATCCCCTTCACAAACTTTTCAACCCAAGGGTAGTTGTTTAGGCTGGCCCAGTGGAAATACTTTCACCCTTCACAAATATAGGGGTGGTAGCGTAGGAGCTGTGGTTGGTGTAGATCCGCCAATCATGGTAAAATGTTCTGTGGTGGGTCATTGTGGTGTGGGAGTTTGTGATATACAAATTGGCCCTTACACTCTGTCCTTAACCTGTCTTTTGCAGAAACAACTTCAGGCATACATTGTGGATCAAATCGGTCAAAACCTTGTAGACATAGCCTCATTAGAGTGAACAGTTATTTATAAATCTACCCTTATTGGGGAGCAACAGAGCACATCAGCAGTAGCCTTACCTTGGTTGTCATAGCTTTTGTTTTCGTATGCCCTTATCCTTTGTTTTCCTAATTTGATCATGTCGTGATCCATCAAATATCCTTAGCATATAAACTGCTCAGTTTCTATTCGGTTTATGTACCAGAAAGATCAAATGATTTTTTTTCCAAAGGTTTAAATACTTGTTTACAACAAAGAGCAGTCATCCAGCTAAAGCTTTGTTTTTGTTAACCTATGAATGAATTGCTAGATATTTTTCTAGAAATGGAACTGTCCTAGTGAATGTAACTTCAAGTTAGGAGTGTTTGATTTTCAGGCTATTCTTTTGGAGTTGACATTTTTTGTACGCATACCCCAGGATTATGCAACTTCTTTCCCTGTAACATCTTGTCCATCGTTATTGAGCAGGGGTTTGGAGTGATGAGTAACATGCCCAGTACCGTGGAAACTACAAGAAGGAGACTCTTCAAGTGATTCATTTGTCTGGGAAGATAAAACCTACTTATAAACCTGCTTCAGTGATCAGTAGTACATTGACCTAAGCCGTCCACATATCCCACAAGGTGCAAACAACCAACAGAGGGATTAATGACTTGATCCAGTGAAGTTGCATTATGTGCCTAGATATGTTATTGTGGTTATTTTGGAGAAGGTCTTGATGCTTCTTGCAGAACTTCAGTGCAGGTGTCTTTAAGTGTTACAGTTTCCAAAGTAGGATAGTTCTACTGTCTTGGAAAGTCCAGGGACACATGGTAAACTTTCATAGATAGCAACATATTGGGCAAATGGAAAGCTTGAACTGATGCATACTGTGACTACTAAAGGCTAATGTCAGGAGTTTGCTTTTCTTAAGTCTGCTAGGAGGCTCTTATGTGGATTTGGCAAAAACAAACTAGCATAGAAAAAAAGGCGGGGGGCTCAAATGATCAGAAATTCTAGCAATTGCCAGCCTTATGTATTGCAGACATGTGCATGAGCACCTGTAACTTTTTGTCTCTTCGTCTGGAAATTATTTTTCCAGGTTGAGAAAACCTTCCTTTTCCTTTATGAAATATGGAAGTGTTCTATATGTTTTTACTTTTCTAGAATGACACACATTTCTGCTTTCTATTGCGGTAGATTTCCCATGGTGGGAGTGAATATTTCTCTTCAAGTATGGTATGAACAATGTTTGTCCATTCCTACAAAATCCAGACTGGGTGGTCGGACGAAGCACTGCATTTCACCTGCCTATTGCCTTCTCCTACCCTATAACAAATGACTGCAGAAATCCCCCATGCTGGCAGCAGTTTGCCAATCATGACACTTTTGTGAAGCGGGGCACTACATCTATTAATGGATGGGAGATAATTAGTCTATTATATTCTTTATCCGAACCCTCAGTTGATAGGTGTATTGCGTTTGCCTCTTTCTTTAATGAAATTTTTTTGGGACATTTATCAAGCCTTTGAAAAAGTTAGTGGTTGCGATCATTCCACCACCTAGTTTTTCCTCCATCCTGGCCCAATTTCCCCTCCTTTCATTAGAGAAGGTTACTGCACCTTTTTTAGTAAAATTAAATCGGGATCCCCCATCGACCAGGCCGGCCCTCCCTAGGATTATCGTTCATGAACAGGAAATCATTTTCCCCTTTTTGCTCAAAATGATTAACCTCTCTTGGGATACAAGAACCGTGCCTCAGCCCTGGAAGCATGCAATGGTTAAAACCATTTTGAAGAAACCCAGCCTTAACCACGCGTTTTGGGGAAATTTCCGTTCCATTTTCGCTACTACCAGTTATAAGTAAAGTGGCAGAAAAACATGTAAATAGATGCCTTTCTGGAAACCAACTTCTTTCTGCATCAAACACAAAATGGCTTCTGTCCTCGGCACAGCAATGAGTCCGCCCTTCTAGAGGTGGTGGAAGAGGCAAAAAAAAGACTGGCTCTTGATATTACTGTGGCAATTGTACTTCTGGACCTCGGTGCGACCTTCGACACTCTGGCCCACTCTTTACTTCTGGATAGGGTTGGTAAGTCTTGTGTCACAGAAAGAGCCCTGGACTGGGTCGTCTCTTTTTTTTAAAGGGGCATACATTTCAGGTTTTTAACAAAGGGTGCCCATCAAATACCTTACCTGTCATCTGTGGGGTCCCACAGGGGTCCTCCCCCAGCCCCACGTTATTTAACATTGGCTGATATTGTAACTCTTTTGGGGATGTCTATAGTCTCCTATTCAGATGACAGCCAGCTGGTGTTCTCACTTAGGCCTGGTACTGGTACGTCCTTAGCTAATCTTGGACTCTGTTGGGAGCAGGTTTGCAGTTGGATGAATCAATCCCACCTTAAGCTCAATGGAGCTAAATGCAAATTTATGATTGTCGGGAATACATCCCCCACACATTACTATCAGGACTGGCCTTCTAGTATGGGTTCCCCCCTTGCGAATTAGTCAATCATAAAAAGTCTGGGGATGTGGATTGATGACTCCCTGACAATGGTATCCCAGGCCACCAAAATATCAGCTAGCTGTTTGGACCTCAGAGAGAGTGGTAGTTCAGGCGTTAATTCTTTGCCGAGTGGACTATGTTAACTCTTTATTCCTGCTGTCCCCCAAGCCCGCAATTCAGAAACTTCAAATGGTACAGAATGCGGCTGCACACATCTTCTTGGGCATTCCCAGGTCACAATCAGCCCAGCAGGGGCTGAAGAAGCTGCAATGGCTCCCTATTGCCAAAAGAATTGAATTTAAGTCTCTGTACATTGCCCATAGAGCCCTTCATGGGAAAAGGCCCTCTCATCCTTCAGCAACTTGTCACCCATTATGCTCCTAATAGAGCACTTCGCTCTTCTAATCTGCATCTGATCATGGTCCTCACAGTTAGAAGAGCTAAAAGAGGAGTACGCCCCTTCAGCTTCAACATCGCAAAGCTTTGTAATTCTCTCCCCTTGGCCATTAGGTGTCTGGACTCTTGAGTTGCGCTTTCGTAAAGCTATTAAAGCCTGGCTTTTTCAGCCTGGACCTTTTTAGATGCATATACGTTTCCGATCGGTGTTTTGCTGTGCATACTTCTCTCAGCGCTGGGATGCCTGCGGGTCGCCATGCACTGTAAAAATCCTTTCGCATAGCAAGCTAATTTATCGGTGAGGCTGAACTCGAGTGGTCAGTAAAACTTTTAAATGAATACGTTAATGACCACATTAATGCTATTTCTGTTTTAACAATTACAATTGGATGTTTTTCTACCACCACAAGTATCTTGGCTTAGAAAGTCTGTAGAAATCTTTCAAACCCATTTTTAAGTTGGTCCTAACTTGCATTTTACAGCTGATACTACCTCTCACAAATGCTAAATATGTTAATAGGTTCTGCTACTTCTCCCTCAGTTATCATTTTGAGAGAAAGAATAGATCTTCTGGAAATTCATTAAACTGATGTCTTAACCTTTGAAGAGCAGCAATGCTTATTGCTATTATTATAATTATTATTGTTGTTGTTATTATTCTTTGTTCTGATATCTGTATAGTGCTTTCTTACCCCGTCAAGCACCCAATCCCCTTATTATAATATTTTTTAGAGCACTGTCTACTACACCTCTTTTGTTTCTGAGCCCTAAACATAACATATGTTTCTATTATTAGTTTATAGTTCTCATTTTATCGACCTTGGGAGGAAGAAAGTCTGAATTTGCCTTTCTGTGATTGAAGCTTGCGCTGTCGAGACAAGCAGATTGGTCAATGGTTAGCTTTTACCTCGCTGAACCATCCTACACACTTTCAACCAAGGGCATTAGGATATTTGTTAGTTTGCAGTCCATATAGGTGATGCGCTTACACCATTGCCAAATTCACAAACAGTAATTGAGACTGTGCTTATTTTAGGTGGCTGCAACAGTATTGCTTTTTGTGACCTTTGTGTATAAGAAACACGTTTTCCCCTATCATAATGTACTGTATATCCAGTCGCTTCAGTTTAGTTGATTGCTTCATGGAAACTAAAAGTTGACCCTTACATTTAATTGGCCTTGCATCATTGGCCTATTGGTCTCTCTGCATGTACTCTTGACTGATTTAAGAATCCTAACACAAAGCGGGGATTACCTCCTAAATCCCGTCATGGCTCCATATGCCTATCTTTCTGGCCCATGGTAATGATTTATCGATTAATCTCTGTTTTTTTTATTAGTGTCTTTTTAAGCTCACGAATCCCCTTTGGGATCTGGTTAAAATATCTGTTTTCTTTCATAGGGTCTTTCAAGGAATGGAAACACCATTGGATGTTTTATCGAGAGCAGCATCTCTTGTGCATGCTGACGATGAGAAACGTGAGTCTTATTTCAGTGTCCTTATCTACTCTCAATTCAGTATCCACTTGCTGTAGTTTAATAGCACATGCAATGTTCCACTGTATTCAAGGTGCTTTATGGGAAGCATGGGCTGGCAACAATAAATAGCACAAAAGGCAAGAAACCTAATTCAAAGAACATGTTTCAGTCTGAAATAACTTAGACCCCGACTGCAAGATATATTTGCGGAGATTCGTGGTAGCCATACTTTCTGCACGGTATCTCCGAACGTATAGTTGCGTACTACAAGTTAAACATCACAGAATGAGGAATAACTGTGTGGACTTTCATTTACTGGGTGGAATTCCACATGCAAAAACCATATATGCCTGTCGGGGTAAAAGGTTACTATAGACTGAAAGGTGAGCAGGGATCATTGCATTTGTCAACTTAGCTGCCTGTGTTGGTATCTGTATCAGTAAAGAACACCACATACCCTTATTGGTCACATACGGATGGTGACCAATTCTGTTTTTTTTGGGCTGTTTTGTTACCATGACTTTTTATTTGACAACAAAGCCATTGCATTCACAATTGGACTAGCACTTCTCTCTGTTTACAAGTGAAACGGCTCGCCATGATTTTTTGGCAGGCTTCAGAGGGGACAGGATCTGAAACAAGCGTTCAGATTGGTTCATATGTGGGTTTACTTGACAGAAATCTTGACAATTAAGTGTCCCGAAGGAACAAACTTCGTGTACAGCGTTCAGTTTAGTGATGGAAGTGATCACGTATTTCGACAGGAACACGAGGTTTGCGGTCATTTTAGCTATGATTAACAATAATAAAATGCCATCCTGCACTATCCTACGAAAATTTGGGAGACCACAATTTCATGACTCCTGAATATTTTCCACTGTAGCTTCTTGAATTCCAAACTTTCGCCTGAAGAGGCACAAGATCGAGAAGGTTCACTTGTTCAGATGCAAATATAAATCACTTGTTCTGCTCCATCCCTTGGCACGCGCTAGGATCCTACCACGCACGTCCTTCCAGTGCTCTTGCTTCATCGCGGAGCACGCTTGGGGCTGTTCGACTGAAAGAGAGACTGTGTGTTTATAAGCAGGTCTGGCAGGTTCTGTGCATGCTCGTTATTTTTCCAACAAAACACGTGGTCGACGGATCTTCTGTGTTCTTACCTTGTTAGCAACTGTGTTTGGTATTTGGTCTCTTAGGCCAGAGAACTATTTTCTGCAAAGATGTATTTGCTGTACCCGCACTAGTTTGAGAATTAAGGGCCAGATGTAGCAAAGGGTTTTACCCATTCTGTGTCTATGGGAAAAACCGTTCGTACATATGGCCCTAAATATCACTTCATGATGACTGAATAACTGCTAAGTTGTGTTTCTTTTACAGCACATGCAACTTGCTTCGTGACAGTACTGATAAATCCACTTTTCTGATATTTGATTTATGGTGTCAGACAGGGCTTGATATAAATTACCAGGTAATTAATTAACGCCGTAGCACCTTATGGCTTTTCCATTTTTCCCTAACTACATTTCTTCCTCAGTGTGACAATTGGACTTCATTAGTAAAGCGGGGTCTTCTTGAGTACTTCAGTAGTATTTTATTGAGTGCTCAGATTAGACCAGCACTTGTCTATTTTTGCTTAAGAGTGCATATGAGAGTAAGTGTGTCTGTGGGTGTGTCTTTGTTTGTCTTTGTGTCTGCCTATATGATTTCTGGTCCTATACAGTATGAGGCTGTGGTTGTTGTATCGGAGAATTCTATCATCATCTTAAGGGGTCCAGTCTGCAATCTGTGCTTTCACAGAACAAATTTAGTTTTTCTTTTGTGTAAATTATCCACACTCACAGTTGCCCATTGACAATATATGTAATCCAAATACGAGTTTCTGTCATGGAGCAGCCGGTCCACTCCAAAGCAGTAGTTATTTCATAACAAACAGAAGTTTCTTGTTACAGGGATGAGCGGTTGACTGTTTTTGACATAATTAGCATTCTGAAAATCCTCCAAACCCCATTGGTTCTAAAGGCCTGCTCCCTTTTTTACTTTTCCATCGCTCTTAAAATCAGCCTTTTAATGAGTAAATAGCCCCAAGCTGGCATCACTCGGTAGCTCTGTGTTGCATGTTTCATACTTTTCTTGTGAATGGCCATTTCACTATAGTCTTTTTGTGTAGTGCGTGGTCTTTTTTGAGGATGTACGTTAACCTTTTCTTTTAAAATGCTAAAAAGTGTTAGTGTAGAAATGTTGTTTAGGCAGAAGTTTCGGAATTGGCTCCTTTTGAGATTCATTCAGTTACACAGGCTGGAAAGAGTGTCAAAGATGGACTAGCTGCATTGTGGGATACAGTGAAGCTTCCTCTACATCATTACTGAGCACCCAAAACAATTTACATTGAGGCCAGTAAATTGCATACCTTAGGGTACTTAAGAAAAGGTAACGTCAGAAAAGGATGGCACATGGTCTTTTTGTGCCTGCGGTGGATCTGCCAATAGGAGGTTGTTACAGTTCCTAGGTACAGTTCATATATCTGTACCACAACCAGTTGTTTTTGCTCGTACAGATTTGATTTGGGGAACATTAGAGGGCTGGAATATTACTCTAGAGGGACAGAAGAGGATATGTTTGTCATTGGTCCCTCACCCACCGCACCAGGTCTGTAACTTTTCCTTGATCTTTGTGCAGGGGTTAAAACTGCAATGGTTGTGCTCCTTTTCGCCTGCCTGTGCTAACCAACTGTGTACATATCCACGAACTGTCCAAGTAATGCAAGACAAGGGGGACGCACATTAACATCCCAACAGGATTACTTCTATAAAGTTGATTCTACTCAAAACGTGTATGAATGTCAATGAATGTAAATTTCTTATGTTTCTCCTATCTGCTTCTCTCTTTTTAGGTCTGGCATTAGCCAAAACATTTGTTTTTAATAAAATGTATACAACATACACTTGAAGGGGGTTTGAGTCAGACCCTTTTGATATATTAGTGTGCTGTAGTGTTATGTACATTTTGCTTCTCCCACCACAGCATAGAGCAAAAGGCACAGGGTCACTCTACTGCAGTTACTAGCTTACCAGACTGAGTGACTGCATTCTACTTTTACAAACTGTGAACATTTGCAGAATAAATAGCCACCTTCGGTGCCACGGACTACTGGTGCAATGTGTGCATTTACATAAAAATATATATCATGACTTTCATGCCGTGCTAGTTTCATACAACATGTGGCAAAACCAAGAGGTCTGCAGTCAACGCCAGACCTATTGGCTTTAATAATAATAATAATAATATCACATATAAATCGCATAGCTACTCTGTAACAAAATGTCCCAGCGCTGTGAACACAAGAGCTATTGGCTTTAATAATTACGTTACTTATAAAGAGCATAGCTACTCCAAAACAAAGTGTTCCAGCGATGTATATCAAAATCTCATATGCTACATTCTCACATGAAATACCAAATGAGTTTTGTCTAAACATCCATGTTTTTAATTTTTTCCTACAAAAGGTGCTCTGAAGGAGCCTCTTGGACAGAAAGCAAGAGTGAAACCCAAAGCTTTGAAGCCAGAAAACTAAAAGAGCTGCTAGCGAGGCACACTTTTCTGACTTCAGGGACACAAAACCTGCTAGCCCCCTAGGATCTAAAACTCCTCAGAGGAGTGTAGGGTTGAATGAAATGCTGTATATACCGAAGGCCACTGATTGCTAAAGTTTCATAGCAGTAGCACAGAGCCTTGAAACGTGATTCTCTGCTTCACCGGAAGCCAGTGTAACTTGGCTAGTGAATATCCCATAGCCACACATTTTGGGAGATTGAGAACTAGACGAGCTGCTGTGTTCTGCACTTGTTGGATTTGCAACATACTTGACTGGAACACACATGTCATGTAGGCCTGCCTTTAAATAAATACGGCCTGAACCATTGCTTTGCAGGGTCTTAAGGATTAAGGATTCCAGAACACTTCCCAGTCAACACTGTGATTTGGCAGTCAACTTCTGATCAAACCAAATGCCCTTGTTTTTAGGCTTGAGCTGGGTAAGGTACTAAGAGTATCTGGCCATAGGCTTTGCAGGGCCCCCCTGCCCAGCACCATTGAAATGCGCACTGCTTTGCAGACAGTGCACATTTCAAGGGTGCTGGTGCATCCTGCATGCTGAAGTATTCCTGCCGGCTCAATTATGAGCCAGGAACAATGCTGGCCCATCCTTTCCCACTGGGCTGTTTCCGCCAGTCAGTCCAGTGGGAAAGTTGTAATGGGGCATGTGGGGGGATCGCCGGTCTCCTCATTGGGAGTTTGGCGTAAGGATGTTTCCTTCTGCCAAACTCCTAATGTCCCCCTGAACAATACCAAACTCTTCACATATATAATTCTGCACCACAAGGATTTTGTTAGAATAGAAATCCTGCCGACCATGCTTGATGCGTCCAAGGTACCGCTTGAGGGCAGCCACATAATTCATTTTGCTGACAGAATCATAAGCTCTACGCCAAAGACGTTCAAGGTGCTTGCAATTCGTTTTCAGCCCTCTGAATTCCTCATTGAACCATTCTGCTAATGGTTTCTGTCTTTGAAAAGATCAGTGGGTCAACAGGGCTATTTGGTCAAGGGCACATGTGATCCAAGTTTCCAGTAGGAGATTAACCACTTTCACGCATCCAGCCAATTTAGGTCACTGTTGTTAAGTACTTTGGTGAAACTGGGAGCAGTTACTTTAGACCAGTGACATACTCGTGCTGTGCCTGGGCAAGAGGATACTTTACTGGTGTTTTCGGATACAGGACGGAAAAAGGGATGGTCTGGTTGTCTGACCAAACAAGTGGAATCGAAGGGCTTGAAACTAATCAGACAAGATTTGCCCATGTCTATGAGTAGGGGCAGAGACAAACAAGGCAAGCTGTAAAGTCTCTAAATATGCCAGCTGGGCAACGGCTGCTGTGCACCCTGCTTCATCAAAATACATATTACAATTTTCTACAACCCTAACATTGATGTACCGAAGAACCAAGGCAGCACATCTACATGGGAGGTGGAAAAATTGACTGCCTGCCCAGGCAGGTGGTAAAGCAGATTCCCGGGCACAGTAAAATTCTGTGCAATAGCAAGGGAGAATGGTGCCGCTTCACACCCCTTGATCGAGCACTTCGAGAAGGAGCATTGCAGAGATTGTTTAAAAATAATTGAAAGTCCTCCTCCTCTGTGAGAGTACCTACCCTGTCTCACAGTGGCAAAGCCTCGAGGAATGGCTTTCAGGATAAATGGCGAGGTACTCTCATTCAACCTAGTCTACATGATGAAGACCAAATATGGAGAGTATTCATCCAGGAATTTCTTGATCTCTAGTTTGTGCTTAACTAGAGACCTAAATTAAATTAGACCAATTTGGCAGAGAGCAGCTGCTGTGAAGAGAGACTTGCTTCCTCACTCAAAGTCAGAGTGGTCACAGTCTGAATCCCACACATATCACTGAGAGTTTGCGTCCTTAAAATATCTAGAACAATATGATTCCCATTAGGTACTGAGGGCGCCAAGTTCCATAGTTCAGCTGAGGAGTATTTCAGGGCGCTGACCTAAATCGGTCAGGGGTCCTGGTCTCTAGCGCCATCCAGATGCGAACGGCCTTAGGCGGGCTTGCCTTTGGCGCGTCCACTGCAGAAAGCGCCTTAAATAGGTACTTGTTAGGAGTCAGGTGCACTAAACAGCTGAACCGGTAAACTCCAAGATGGCGGTGCAGTAATGGCCAAATAGGAAATGAGGAGAAACAAATCTTCTGTCTAATGCCGGCACCCCTTCTGCACAATCGGCAAACTGTGGCGGACCAGAGGGTAGCGGCCAAGAAATGCTAAAGAAAAGCTTCCCACCCACCCAACACAGACCCCAGTATTGAAAAAAGCAATTTGTAATTTTTTATGTTAAGAACAGAGTGCAACAGGGTTAAAAAGTTACTTAATGCGAGAACGGGCTTCCGCTGCACATTCACTGCAGCATGCACCTTAAATAGTAGGTGTCCGATGCACTAAACAGCTGAACCGCTAACCCCCTGGATGAAGGGGTGGTAATGGCCAAATAGTAAGTGAGAAGAAACAAAGTTGCCTGTGAAATGCCAGCACCCCCTCCGCACAGTCAGCAAGCTGCGACAGACGAGAGGGTAGCAGTTAAGGAGTACAAAGAAAAGCTTCCCATCCACCCAACACAGATCCTAAAATCGAAATAAGCAATTTGTAAATTTTTATTTAAAAACATAATGCAATAGGATTAAAATTGTTGCTTCCAAAGTGAATTAAAGATTGTGTACTATCATAGTAGTATTTGCAATTACTGAATTCTATGATCTGACTTGTTGAAATAAAAGAAGCACGTTTTTTGCCTTGGGAGAAGGCTGCACAGATCACCAGGAAAAGAGCCTCCCTATGGAACCAACCATAAGCAAGAATTCGACCACAAAGAACTCAGTAACCATGCTACACGTTCTGGAATGCATAGTCTATAACTCAAGGCACATAGTTTTCTGGTGAGTGATTGCATGTGTGTTAAAAGGGACTTTAGGTTTGCCTTTATGAATTAAGAGAACTTTTGAAGTAGAGGAATGTTGCAGAGAGTTATATTGAGTGTTTTGTCTTTAAATGATTAATGGTGGAATTTGAGCTGCCATGTTCCCCATATTCAGGTCACAGAACTGTGCTGTGCAAGTGTTTCCATTTATATATGCACTTCTTGTTTTTGTATGAAGCGCTTAAAGAAGAAGTTGTAGATTTTATGCAGTGTTAGAATACAGAGTGGAAACTTTATCATAATATGCACAAAATCAGTACTGTGTAGGAAAGTATACTGCATTGTTTATTTTAGTATTTTCAATTGCTATCTGAACATTAGATAATAAAGTGACACTTAATGTGAAGATCTGCACTCAACTGGATATGCATCTCAGATTGTATCTGACCGGACCAGTGGGGCAAAAAAGTGATTTGAGAAATTAATGCATTGTTTTTTTTTTTTTTTTTTTTTTTAAGTGATGTTTTTTAGTGTTGCTTGTGCTACTAGAAAATATTTTTCTCGCTTTTTCGTGGTATGAAAGATTCATCTAATTTCAATGGGAATGAAATCATGGATACTTCCAAGCAGGTACGGTTCCTATTGGAGAAAAGAGGCGGGCCACAAAACAAAGACAATAACATTAGAAATAAAAAGAAAAACATACCTGACCCATGCATCACCGTGCCACTCTTTTGGCTCCACTCACTGCAGGCACAGGCTCCCAGCCTGCCCTACCGCCAATCCTATCACTGCTCTCATGCTGCTGGCAGCATGAGAGCAGCACTAGGATTGGCCTGAGGCCTGAGCGCCCTGGCTTTGCAGGCCCAGGCAGACTGAGAGCATAGGCCTGCTGGCCCCGACCCGGCAACACAGCTCGGGTTGGAGAGAGCTCAGTGCGCATGTGTGTTTGGCCGTCCTGAGATGGCCCACCAAACACACATGCACACTGAGGGAGTGCACACCGCTCCCACCTCCTTGCCTGTAATCCCCCATGGCCCGCCCCTTGAACATTGTTTATTATTGTTTTATTTTTGAATTTGCAGCTGCTGGGAGGAGCAGAGGAGGGTGTATGGGGGAGGGGTTTGACGCTCCTCCTATATAGCGGAGATGTCGCCGCTGCTTCCAAGTTGAGGCTAAGGACCAAATAATACCACTGAAAAATCAGATAATGTAGATTGCTTTCTGTGGATGTATCTTATTTCTGTGTAAATAAATAAAAAATAACAAGAAGCTGCTGCAGGTGAAACTTGGTGGAAGGACCCAATTTTCTTCTCTTATGGTGGCAGGAGCAAAGTGGATATGCAGTAACACCCCAAAACGGCATGCTTGTTACAGATCGTTTGGAGTTATCAGTTTCAACAACAAATTACCCACCTTTGAAGCTAATTGAAGACTCCATGCTAAATTGTGTACTTCATGTGTGAGCACTTCTCAGTTTATAGTTTGACTCCCTTATCAGTAATTCCAAGAAGGGCTTGGTGATTCTGGTAAATCTCTTCTTCAATAGAAAAGTGGATGCCCTGGTCAGATTATTCTTGCAAAGACACAGTAAAACTGTTAAGTAATGTTCACTCTATGAAATGCCTTTTTAATATAAGCTTAAAATTATAAGCTTATAGTAGTTAACAGGCCTTACCAATTGGTAGCTTTCGCTCGCACTTCCTTTTCTAAGTTTTACTTTTTCGCCAATGTTCCTTGATGATTTGTTTGAGCAATAGAAATTATGATTTAAAAAAAAATATAGCCCATAATTAATGCATTCTTCCCCTTCGCTGCCAATTTTCAGTATTTAAATTGCCCACAAGGTGAAATCCTTTGGGTATAGTTCATGCATAAACTTATGGAAAGGAATACATTTCTTGGTTTCTATATAAGCATACCAATTAAAAGAAACTAAAAAAGTTGTGTTCTTCAGTAATGCATGTTTTTCTATCTTCGCAAATGGAAGTGTTCTTTAAGACCCCATTTTTTCAACAGACCAACATAAACCTCCTAATGTAGTCAGACTACCTAAAACAGTTTGGCCATAATAGAGAACTTGCAATAAAAGTTAAAGGCAAGCTCTTCTGTGATGCAGAATTGGACTAATAAGAGCACAGTCTGTCCTGGGTGCTTTTTGCACAATGACAGTGTTATCCTTCGACATGTTTTCTGCATCATACGGCTAGATTCTATTTGCCTAATCTTTGAAAGGTTTTCTTCAGCACCAGCCACTCCAGATATTTATTATTTATTATTCAATATCAGTAGAATGGAAAATGTATTCCCATATGCACTAATGTGCTATGCTGTTCATTGATTTTTGGTTCTTTTGTGCCAACTGGTTATTGGGGAATCACAAGGTTAATTGTCGATTCACTAGGTACTTCCCTATTTCTTAGTGGAACCTGGAACTCCTCATCCACAAAGCTAACCAGAGCTCTTGTAAAGATAACTGTAGGGGTGCAGACCTAGCAGGTCCAGGGTACTTGCTTTGAGGCTTTGTATGTCTGTAGGAAAAACAGTATACTGTTTTTTTGTCATGGTAGTAATTTAAGATTTACTTTACTGCTTAAATTTAATGATTGAGAGAAACTAAGTGCTAAGTATATCCATTTTGGAATTGCATACAGGCTCCAACTAAGCAAAAGAAATGACAGAATTCAGTGTTTTGTCAATTTGGTATATTCCTATCTGACATCATATAATCAACAATTCAGAGGCAAAATAATAAATTATTAGTGTAACTGGCTTTCAGCAGAAAGTTTGCCTTTTTATTTATTTAATAGAAATTATTCTCCTTATTCATATATTTTTTTCTCTCTGGTCTCTTTTGTAGTAGCCATGTTGGTTGTAGTAACTACTGCTCAAAATTCTGGGTGGGCATATGCCAGCAACTGAAAACACATACCAGCAATAGAACAGTTTGTAGTTTACTTAAGTCAATCATGTTTTTTTTTTTGCAAAAGTAAGTTCACACAAGTTCATCAGCAATTTAATTTAATGTTTTTATAGTTTGTGATGACTCCACTGACATCAATGTCCAAAAGACTGAAGTTGTTGTTGTTTTTGATTCAAGGCCTTTATATGGAATTACTTGAATGCTACAGTATAATCTTACAGGATGCTGGGGTATTGTATAAAAACTCTAAGACCAGCCAGCTTTCAGTGTCTTGATCACCAAGAAAGACAACCATGCTTGTTAAAAGTGTGGGATCACATTTTTTTGGTTTGTATTGCTTCCTTGCTACTCAAAAGAATTTACCTTCAGTTCCAAGCTCCCCTCATGAATTCCAGCATGATGCATTCAAAATGCACCTTCAGCAAGGTTGCACTCAAATAAAGTATCTTGGGTTGGTTTTTTTGTTGGCTTGAAAAAGAATGTGTGTCTGATGAAGAAATAGACTATTATAATCTTCAATTCTTCACCTGTTGTAAAAAGAATACTAGAAAGCTGAGTAGCTTAGTTTCAGATTTGTAAGAAGGGATTACAGCATGCCTGACTAGAATAACCAGAAAAACAAGGAGTCCTGGCTTACTCTCTTAGCCGTATTGATGTAATATTTTAGAGAATTGCAAGCTGACACCAGGGCCAGATTGTTTGACTTTGGTTTAAGGATAAAACGTACTATGGAACTTGTACCTCATTTACTAACATGGTGGTAATCTTCATACAGTCCTAATACTTGGAGTAAAATTGAAATAGATCTACAACAATTCAAAGCTTTTGCCATCAGTTAAAGGGTCTTATAGATTACAAGGATAGCATTACAAGAGCAAATACCCAGGACACAATGTTGTTTTTGTTCACATACGTTTAAGGTCCATTGCAGTGAGTCTTGAGAGTAACATGTAGACCAAACAATGACTTGGGCAAAAGGCGTTATTCTGTTCTACCTTAAGTACGTTGACAGCAAAGCAGTCTGCATGGCCTACTGTTACCAATTCTTTGAAGAGTATATAGAATGGGCTTTGGCTCCACCCAGATGATTACTACTTTTCACGGTTGGACTTTTCTGTGTATCATTCTACCTCCTGTGGAATCCTTGCTTGGATGTTTTAAATGGGTCAAGCATCATAAAACCAATAAAGGATCTTCTAAACTTATATCATGTAGCTTCAGAGCATACCCTTGACAATATGTTTTTACCAGCAAGAAGGAGGCAACTCTCGGACCCCACTCTTGTTACCTTCTCTACTACAGATCTTTCTGCCCATATTTTAGAGAGAACAAAATGTTGAAAGCCTGGGTTATAGAAAGGTAGCCCACTAGGGAGGTAGATATCCTTAGCCATTTTTAGAGCAACAACAAATGGACAAGAATTAGGATACTACTGTGTCTGTATTAAAAGGAATGATTGGAAGATATGCCACTATGGGCCATAACACAGTGCCTTGGGACAGTCAAATATCACAATTCAGCTAAGTAGTGGAGAGGGACAACTCGAGCAATAAAGAACAATAATACAACATGAATGTCAAAATAGCTGAAGTTGGTTACCCTCAACTTTAACCCAGGCAGCAGCACGCAAAGCCTGAAGAGTAGCTTAGCAGGCAGTCCTAGGCCAGGATTGCCTAAACATATGTTCCTGGAACATAAGGGACATATAGACAAAATGATTCAGGAGACCCGGGCTCAAGTAAGTATCCCTCTCATCAGATATGTGGAGTTCAGGAAGTTGGCTGAAAAGAGCAGCTCCTTTGGAAGAGAAAAGGTCGGCCTTTAGATCTATATTACTGATTTATCAGTAGGGATTACAGAACTTCACATGGATGGGCCCTGTTTTCTGGCCTTGCATATGGATGGTAGTTCCAAGCATACCCATGACCCCCTGGTTCATGTGTATGATAACCCTAGGAGGAAGATGGTAATTGCAAACAAGCTTGCCGCGTACATGTCTTTTTTAAAGAACGTGCATCACCCATTATATTGGCTGGTTTCAGGTGATTTTAATCTTAACTTATTTCACTATCCAAATGAGGAGCATGCAGAAGTGATGGGGCCTCTCCCATTGCAAAAGGTACCAGAATGCAACCAAGAAGACATGATTGGAGAAAAGCTA
Source organism: Pleurodeles waltl (assembly GCF_031143425.1). Lineage (NCBI taxonomy): Eukaryota > Metazoa > Chordata > Amphibia > Caudata > Salamandridae > Pleurodeles > Pleurodeles waltl. The sequence continues at coordinate 252,375,204 of NC_090448.1, read as the reverse complement.
TTTAGAGTGTGAGCTAGTTGGCCTGCTGGCCTTAAACCAGGAGACATTCCTTCAGCATGGACCAGGGCATCAGGCACGTTAGTCTCTTTTTCCAGACTATACACTGGTGAAATTGCCACTAAACTGTGCAGGATTTTAAACATTTTAATTGCCAGAGAGCTATCACCATCCGCAGGTAATCACGATACAAACTCCCCAGTGCAAACAGGATGTAACAGTTTAAAGTGTACAATCAAGGATCAGGCAGGGGAAGCAGTGGTCATCCTCGAGAACATGGTTGCAGAAGGCCCTGACCTGATGTCGGCATGGGAGATATTTCTAGGGGAACTAGGTGGAGCGAATAGGGGAGCACTCCTTGAGTGCAGAAAAGGAGCAGTCATGTCATGATCCATACTACTGAGAAGAGTTTATGTAGGCAGACTGCTCAAACAATTATGATGGACTCCAGAGGATAAGAATATATTAAAGAGTCTACGTAGCGAAAGGAGATTGTTATAAAGAGTTAAAAGGACTTATTATAAACCAAACAGGAAGTTTTGCCGTAACGCCAAAGCCGTAGCACGCTCTTTCCGACACCTTCACTATGGTTTGATGGGCTTATCATGGCCTCTCTCTGCACATTTTTTCAAGAACTTATGACTTCAGAGACGACCATTCCTATGGTCACTGCAGTACAACTATTCTGAATTTAGGACTACTACTAGATGCCTTTGGATCACCTGATTACGTAACCTTTTACACATGAATTCCTTATTTTTCACATCTTCGCCTTGAAAAAGTCCCTTGGACAAAACACGTGTTGGCTGTATTCTGGACAATTCACATTCAGGACTATTGTTGGAATGTCTAATTAACACAAGGGATTAAAGTCTAAACATTTGTGAAAACAGTCTGTTTTGAACTCCAGACTTTCGTTTCACTTTGGAATATATTACTCGGACTGCTTTCAGGAGTGCCCTGGTATTTTGTTCTACAAACAGGAAGTACTGTGGGCTCCGTTGTTACATGCCTTAAAGTCAAATGACTCAAAGAAATTCTGGAAACTTGTTAACATCGAAAAAAGTCCAAGGGCGGCCCACAGTGCGAATATATGAGAGTGACTGGGTAGAACATTTGAAGTCCCATTTTAAAATAAGCATTTGCAATACAATAGGTTTCGCATTTGCTTGAGTTAGAGCTATTGGCGTTGTAAATTCATAACTGGACTTTTCTTGCCACATAAATTGGTCAGTCCTGCCTCATAATTTGGTCTTTTTCTGCCACATTATTCCAGTGGCTCCGCCTATAACTTAAGCACTTCCATTTACCTTCTTCCTCTACCTGCAGCCAAAAACGGTACTATTACCATATAACATCTAGTTTAGATCTGCCATACGAATTCCAACAGAATACCACTTTCACCACCCCACCATCAGAGTTGCTGGCTGGCTAACACAATTCCCCCAAAAAAGACACAAGGCAGCCATGCAGGTGTAACGAGAGAAATAAACTAGAAGGGTCACCCAAACATATGAAGAGTGTTTGTACAGTCATAGTGTACACGGCCTTTAAAACATAACTTCTCCCAGCTGTAAAACAAAAGTTACAACCATAAGAGCATTTAAGAAGACACTGAAAGGTGGGAGGGGTTATTATTTTGGGGCCTACACTAACCTAGTATGGGGACCCAGAGATGATGCAAACAGAAAGAGCACATTATGGTGAACGCTTTGAAGGCGGTCCTATTATCCTAAGACCACCACAGGCTGAGTTAGGAGCAAAACATTTTTTGTAAAAGTAATGCCCTGCAAAGCATTATGGGGTGAGCTTTCCAAGTGTGGTCAATATTGTAGTATCAGCACTTCAGCTGTGTCGGTCGAGCCTCTTTGAGGATTTCTTTATCTCTTTTTTTTTTCACATAAAGCATTTATCAATTACAAATGTTTTTGTGAAAGCTCTGGAGGGTGAAGGGGAGAGCTAAAAGAAATGACCCTAATTAGGTAACAGTGTGAACGGTGTGACTAGCGCTTCAATATTGCCAATGGATTTTGTGCTGTTCACACTGTGAGCACCATGGCTGCCATGGAGCACGAAGGGGAGAGGCAAAAGATAAAATAGTTTGCCCACGCTATGAAATATCGGCAATCATGCAATAATCCATGTAACACGGTCAGCCTGCAAGGTGGTAACAGAACCGCCCCAAGGCGGGCCAAACGTAAATCATTTACCAATGACATCAAGGGATTTTTGAAAGGCAAGCCCACGAACGAGTGAAAGTGATGGGCGTGGCTAAAAGCCCACAGAATACTTACAACAGGTCGAAAAGCACTTGCGTGTTCGACCTAAAAAGTACCCATGACACAATTGGCCCAGAGCGACAGTGAGGTAATTGACCCGTTGTCGTAGCTAGAATATTCACCAACAGGAATATCGAAGCTCATTAAAAAGTCTCAGTCTGATTGAAATCTTGGCCTGACTGTGCTCCAGGCCCAAATGGATACAACAAGCACTTTTAAGCACTTAACCCCAAGATGGGCAACCTATCTGGCAGCAAGATTTGAATATATTTTAGAAAATGAATTATCCCTGGAAGCTGGAAAGGTTTGATTGTTCATCCCATGTTTAAGGAAGGGACTGAATCCTCACCAAGCAGTTAACGCTTAATAGTGCTTATGGATGCAGATCTTAAATATTTCTCTACACTAATACTCGATAATCTAGAAGCAGGGGTTTCAGATACTAGCAGGCTCCCATCTAATCAAACCGGCTTCACAAAGAACCAAGGTACACCAAACAATGTTTGGTAGTGGCGCTGACCCTTAGTAGAGCTAAAGCCACAGATAGCTCTCTTTATATGTGCTTTGTTGATTTCAAGGGAGTGTTTGACTGTGTACCACTTGCTAGGCAGTGGGCAAAACTCCAGTAGTGGGGAATTCCATCTAACATCATGAAGGCCATTATCCTGTTATACTCCGACACATGAGTTAAGATCAATATTGGGGGCGGAACCCGCGTGTCAAGAGCAGTGAAAACATCTACCAGATTTAAACAAATCTGCATTTTGGCACCCCTTCTCTTTAATGTATATATCGCAGATCTCTCCTCAGAATTGGACGTCGTGGTGTCCGATGCTCTGAGCCTTGGCGCCAGCCATTGTAAAATATTTTGTATGCACATGATTTGTTACTGCTCAGTAATACAAGAATATGCTTCCAGAGATTATTAAACTGCCTTGGTTCATATGCAGAAGTTATTGGGCTAGAAGTAAATCTTAAAAAGACAAAGGTTATTCTGTTTGATCGCCACATCCTACATAAACGTAAATGGAATCTAAATAGAGAAATGAATGAGGAAATCTCAGAATATGTATATTTAGGAGTTAAACTAGATATAACACCTACGTTCACTCTTCAGAGAGAAGTGATTAGGAATAAAGATCAGGCTCTTAAACACCCATTTGCTGTGCTAGCAAAATCTATTCAGGGGGACAACATCCACTGATTGCAGTGATGAAGGTTAAATTGATACCAGCTCTTTCATATGGAACGGAAGTAATGGTAATGTGCATAGGCCAGCCTTCTAGATAAAATTATGGTGAGATCGTCTAAGCAAGCTATCTGCATCGCCTACCCAAGATAGGCTGGAGTTTCTTTGACTCAGCAGACACTTGGTAGGCCCGCAGTGTTTGTTAAGAGTTGTCACAAATCCACGTTCCACGGTCAGCAGCTGAGGGTACACACAATCTAGTATGGTTGGAATTAATCTTCAAAGAGGGAGAGGTGAGTATGAAAAGCATCTTTGTAAGAGAATTGAAAAGTTGGCGCTGGGCGATTTATTGAATCTCAACATACCTGGCCATGTTTTTAGAAGGGCAGTAGATAAAATAAATCAATTAAATTGCAAAGCCGGCTGTATGATAAAGGCAGAGTGGCCAAGCATTTGCATGGTGGCTGGTCCTGAAGTTTTGTGATTCTAAAGGAGACTCCCTTCTCCTGGGAGCCACATACCCTTTGAAAATCAAACAGAAATTACTACCTTTAAGAGTTGGCGATATTTACAACTTTAGAATTTCTGCCAAAGTAGAGAAAGGACAAACCAAGAGATGACTGGAAATGTTGTTTAGCATCAAGTTGTCAAGACATTGCAGCGTATAATTTGCATCTGCCCTGTTCTTGGTCAACAACGAAGAAGCTTGCTGAAGAAGGAACTTAATGCGCTCGGGGTCAAGTTGTATATAATTGATTTCTTAGATCCAAGAAATACAATGCTTAATTTTTGGTTGATCCAGTTTCTGGTCATTTTTAAATCCCTTGTTAAAGTAGAACCATTAATACAGGGTAGAATGAGTGGAATGGTGATGAAGGTTCCAGATACGGGTATGAGGTTTCTGAAACATTTATTAGATTATGGCGGGCTGCTAGGGGCATTGTAACTTGGTTAGCACTCTATCCCGCCAGTTCTAGTAGGTGATTTGCCTATCGCCAGTTCTAGTAGGTGATTTGCCTAGCTTAGATCATTACCATGGTGGAATATCAGCATCAGTTGATTGGCATGTGTCCTTTTGCGCATTCTATACGTTTTGGCATTTTGTGTATGTTAAGGATAGGAACTTTGGCATTTTTTAGCACTTTTCTCTGTAGTATAGGCTGTCAATAATGGGGCGGCGGGGGTGCTAAAGACCCTGGAATTGGCTGGCTCCCTATCATGCCACTTGAAATATTATACATGTCATTTTTTTGTAGTCTTTTATAGGATGGTGTACTAGTATTTGTTGCCTGTTTAGCGTATTTGCACACTACGTCGGTAAGTGCCATCCTTGTATATTAGATATGAGGACATTTGCACTTTAGCACAGTTTGCACGTTGCATAGATCTGATGATTGATTGATTTTCACATGATTCATTGTGTATCATTGTGTTTTTATCTGTATGTTTTCAGCACAGTTTATGGTTATAATTGCCTAATAAATGTCACTTAATACTACCTCTGTGCAATCCTTACTTTGGTAATGCATGAGTGACTATTACAGTACGCTCACAATCACGCACTGGGAGTGGAAACTGATTGATGAAAGGTGCTCTATTTCATTAGTGGTCATCCATTTGCATTTCCAGATAAGGATAGTTCTGTGAAGTATACGTACAAGGTTGATTAATTAAATACCCTTGAGTTAGGCACTAGGAATGAATGTATGTCGGAACAACGCCTGCCGGAACAACGAATGCCTGAACAACGAGGTCGGAACAACTACCTCGTTGTTACCACTAATGGCTTTACCACATATGCCTTAACAACGATTTTTCATTGTAAAGGCATTCCTGGTAAAGGCATTAGTGATAGGCATCCATTGTTCCTGCATGTGTCCCCCCCTGGCCCCTCACCCCTAAAAATTACTGCGGCCCCCCAACCCCCCATAAAACCACACCAACCCCCCACCCTTGTCCCTAAAACTACCCCAACCCTCCACCTCCTCCCTAAAATTACCGCGACCCCCACCCTACCCCAAAACCTAAAACCACCCAACCCCCATCCCTAAAACTACTCCGAGCCCCCCAACCCGCCCCTAACATTACCCGACCCCCCCAACCCACACATAAAACCCAACCCCCCACCTCCACCCCCTCCCGCCCATCCCTAAAACTGACCCCCACCCTAACCTAAAACAACCCCAACCCCCACCCCATCCCTGAAACCTAAAGAACCCCACCCCTAAAACTACTCCGAACCCCCACCCTGCCCCTAAACCTAAACCCCCCCAACCCCACCCCTAAAATTACCCGACCCCCCAACCCACCCCTAAAACCTAAGACCCCAACCCATCACCCCCCACCTGCCCCTAAAACTGATGCCCACCCTACCGCCAAAACCTAAAACAACCCCAATACCCACCCCATCCCTGAAACCTAAAGTACCCCAACCCTCACTCCTAAAACTACTCCAAGCCCCCCATCCTGCCCCTAAACTTAAACCCCCCCAACCCTCCCCTAAAATTACCCGACCCCCCCAACCCACCCCTAAAACCCCAACCCCCACCCCTAAAACTGACTCCCATCCTACCCCCAAAACCTAAAACAACCCTAACCCCCACCCCATCCCTGAAACCTAAAGTACCCCAACCCCCACCCCTAAAACTACTCTGAGCCCCCCACCCAGCCTCTAAACCTAAACACCCCCAACCCCCCAACCCACCCCTAAAACAGAAAATACCCGACCCCCCCACACCCTGCCCCTAAAACTAAAACCCCAACCCCCCCAACTGGACCCCAGCCCTAATACAGAAAATAACCCCACCATCCCCGCCCCCGTCCCTAAAACAGAAAAAACCCTGACCCCCCCCCACCCCCGGCTCTACACCTAAAACCCCGCCCCCCCACCCCTGTCCTGCCCCTAAAATGGAAAATACCCTGATTCCCCCCACCCGCCCCTAAAACTAAAGCCCCGACCTCCCCACCCCGCCCCTAAAACAGAAAATACCCCTTCCCCTAAACCTAAAACCCCAACCCACCACGCCCACCTCCTGCCCCTAAAACGGAAAATACCCCAACCCCCCCGGCCCTAAACCTAAAACCCCTACCCCCCACCCTGCCCTTAAAACAGAAAATACCCCCACCCCGGCCCTAAACCTAAAACCCAGACCCCCCCGATCCTAAAACCACCCCATCCCTGAAACCTAAAGTACCCCAACCCCACCCCTAAAACTACTCCAAGCCCCCCACCCTGCCCCTAAACCCCCCCAACCCCGCCCCTAAAATTACCCGACCCCCCCAAACCACCCCTAAAACCCCAACCCATCACCCTCCCACCCCACCCCTAAAACTGACTCCCACCGTACCCCCAAAACCTAAAACAACCCCAATACCCACCCCATCCCTGAAACCTAAAGTACCCCAACCCCACCCCTAAAACTACTCCAAGCCCCCCACCCTGCCCCTAAACCCCCCCAACCCCGCCCCTAAAATTACCCGACCCCCCCCAAACCACCCCTAAAACCCCAACCCATCACCCTCCCACCCCACCCCTAAAACTGACTCCCATCCTACCCCCAAAACCTAAAACAACCCCCACCCCATCCCTGAAACCTAAAGTACCCCAACCCCCACCCCTAAAACTACTCTGAGCCCCCCACCCTGCCTCTAAACCTAAACACCCCCCAACCCACCCCTAAACCAGAAAATACCCCGACCCCCCCACCCTGCCCCTAAAACTAAAACCCCAACCCCCCCAACCGGACCCCAGCCCTAATACAGAAAATAAACCCACCCCCCCACCCCGCCCCTAAAACCACCCCATCCCTGAAACCTAAAGTACCCCAACCCCACCCCTAAAACTACTCCAAGCCCCCACCCTGCCCCTAAACCTAAACCCCCCCAACCCCGCCCCTAAAATTACCCGACCCCCCAAACCACCCCTAAAACCCGAACCCATCACCCACCCACCCCGCCCCTAAAACTGACTCCCACCGTACCCCCCAAACCTAAAACAACCCCAATACCCGCCCCATCCCTGAAACCTAAAGTACCCCAACCCCCACTCCTAAAACTACTCCGAGCCCCCCACCCCGCCACTAAAATTACCCGACCCACCCCTAAAACCCCAAGCCCCCACCCCTAAAACAAACCTAAAGTACCCCAACCCCCACCCCTAAAACTACTGAGTCCCCCACCCTGCCTCTAAACCTAAACACTCCCAACCCCCCAACCCACCCCTAAACCAGAAAATACCCCGACCCCCCCACCCTGCCCCTAAAACTAAAACCCCAACCCCCCCAACCGGTCCCCAGCCCTAATACAGAAAATAACCCCACCCCCCCATCCCCGCCCCCGTCCCTAAAACAGAAAAAACCCTGCCCACCCCCACCCCCGGCCCTACACCTAAAACCCTGACCCCCCCCACCCCTGTCCTGCCCCGAAAACGGAAAATACCCCGATTCCCCCCACTCCGCCCCTAAAACTAAAGCCCCGACCCCCCCCACCCCGCCCCTAAAACAGAAAATACTCCCGACCCCCCCCACCCCTGCCCCTTAAACGGAAAATACCCCAACACCCCTGGCCCTAAACCTAAAACCCCTACCCCCCACCCCTGCCCTTAAAACAGAAAATACCCCCACCCCCGGCCCTAAACCTAAAACCCAGACCCCCCCACCCTGCCCCTAAAACCACTCCATCCCTGAAACCTAAAGTACCCCAACCCCCACCCCTAAAACTACTCCGAGCCCCCCAACCCGCACCTAAAATTACCCGACCCCCCAACCCACTCCTAAAACCTAAAACCCAACCCCCCACACCGCCCGCCCCTAAAACTGACCCCCACCCTACCCCAAAACCTAAAACAACCCCCACCCCATCCCTGAAACGTAAAGTACCCTAACCCCCACCCCTAAAACTACTCTGAGACCCCCACCCCGCCCCTAAAACAGAAAATACCCCGTCTCCCCCACCCCCGGCCCTAAACCTAAAACCCCTAGCCCCCCACCCCCTGCCCCTAAAACAGAAAATACCCCAACCCCCCACCCCTGCCCCTAAAACCCCCACCCCCGCCCCGTCCCTAAAACAGAAAATACCCCGACCCTCCCACCCCGGCCCTAAACCTAAACCCCCCCACCCCTGCCCCTAAAACGGAAAATACCCCGGCCCTAAACCTAAAACCCCAACCCCCCCATCCCTAAAACAGAAAACCCCCCGAACCCCACCCTGCCTCTAAAACTAAACCCCCCCCCGCCCCACTTACTTGAGTCGTCGCCTCGTCATCCTCAGCCGACTCCCTTGTTTGTGCCTTAACCACGCATGTGCGTTGTTCAGCACATGCGTGGTTAAGGCACAAAACAACAAAGTCATGGTTAAGGAAAGCGTTGTTCCGCTTTCGTTAACCAGGACTTCGTTGTTCAGGAGTCGGCGTTAAGGCCGTTTCCCACTAGGAATATCTATAAAACTGTAAAACTGTAAACTGTAAACTGCTATAATAGAGCACTATTAACCTGCAAAAGTATGGAAGCAAGTTTTATGTTAAACAAGCATATACAATGCAACGGGTCTCGCATTTGCTCAAGTTAGAGCTACTAGCGTTGTAAATTCCTAACAGGACTTTTCTTGCCACACAAATTACAAGAAATAAAACCGAGCTCGATTGCGCTTTGTAAACCTCAGCGCGATCGCACTGCGTGGAAAATGTAAAAGATAAAGTCCGGAAATCATGCTGAAAACATCGAGCCTCGAATGGTTTCAGTAGTTTACCGGTGCTGTGTAGGTGGGCTAAACACCAGAAAAGGCATGACGTATGCAGGCCTTTCACAAATGAAAGCAAGCGGATTTTAAAAGGCAAACCCAGGAACCAATGAAAGTGACTGATGTGACATGGGCGTGGTTAGAAGCCCAAGGAGAGATTACAGCATGGGATGGAGCGAGTTACGCTCGCCCATAAAAATTAGGTAATGCTATTACTAACCTAGAATCCTGGACAAAATGCAAACAGTTTTGATTATCTATTGTGAAATAGTAAGCAAATGCATTACGTTCTTCAATCTTGTGCAAGGCTCAAAATTGACATGATGAGAACTTTGAGTATGGTTGATTCAGTCTTCTTATCCCATTATAATTTAGGACGTGCATTCTTGAATACAGTTTAAAAATGTGAATACAATCATGTGTATTTTGATTTTTCACATTAGTGCAGAAGCTGTAGACATTGAACCTCCCGTAGGATGGATTGCAGTTTTCAAAAATGTTGTCGGTCATCTGCTTGTTCTTGCTCTCATCTGTGCTTTTATTCATTCCCTCCATCTTTTTTCAGTTGTTTAATTATTCATTTCCAGATTGCATTGGCAGTGAACATGATATTTTAATCAATTTAATCGAATGTTGGTACTAAAGAAGACCGAATAAATTATTATGCACATCACTGAAATTAACCTGAGATGCACCTTTAAATAGATTAAGTTAATTGGCATATTCCGCAGTTTTCCAAGGCTTGCGTTCAGACAGCTCTACCCGTGTGTTATAAAAAGGCCTATTTTCTCTAATCTATTAAAAATATACATGCATTCGACTTTGAGTTACCCCCTTGCTCTTGATTATATGGCTCTCTAGTCTTTCTCATTTCTCTGCTTCTTATTCAGGGGTCCCTATTCTTTGTCTGTCCCTTCTCTTCAGCGTTTCTTCGTTAACTTGATTTTATAAGATGACATGTCCTTCCACTGCATACAGTTTTGTGAACTACTTGTTTTACTTTCTTTTACATGGAAATGGATGTCTTTTTTTCTCATCCGCCCTCTCCTTATTGCAGTTACACATGACCTCCCTTTGCTTCCCCCACCCCATTTTAGATTTTTTTTTTATAACTCCCACCACACTGTTGTTCTTATGCCTCTGTTTCTTGCTGCTGGTGTTGCTCCCCTTACCCCTGACCTGACCCTGTGCAGCTCCCTTTTATAAAAAATTAGCTTTGCAATCCTTTTATGTAATTATTTTTTTAATTAGCATCCCGGGAATGTCTGTCAGGTTGATAAGTTAGATAAAACCAAAACTGGTGCCTCATCATGACACATGCTTGCTATCATGTACATGCTTGTTGACACATGCAAGTGTATATGTCCATAACCTGGGGCGCTGACGTGTCATGATGCATGATACTTGCATCTTGACACGTGTTGGTGTGTACATTATTGTGCTTTTTTGCTGATGGTGTTTTGCATTGGTAAGACCTGCCAGTTTGGTACATGCAGCTTGGCACTTCTCTGTTCCGAGACCTTGAGTCATTCCTGCTCCCATTAAGCCCCCTTTTGTTGCTTCCTCGAGTGTAAATCCATTCTCTTTCCAGCAGCTGTAGAGCAATGTTTCTGCTATGCTTGCTCAGTATAACCTACTCTTTTATCATCCTGCGCATGTCGTCCTCAGAATCATTATGCTCAGCATAATGTTTCACCATGGGTATATTCTCTTTTGTCGGGCATATAGCAGTGCAATGGTCATTCATTTCAGATCTCATTTCCTTGACTGCGCAGTACATGTTAAACCACGTTGGCATAGTATGCCGTAAATAGTGTTCTTCATACAACAGTTTGTGGGTTTTTTAGTGGTATCTTATAGCCTCCATGCTTATACATACCGCTCCGAGTTGTCAAATTTACATGACTGACAGAAGCCACACCTAAAGACCCTTCTTCTAATCATGCTGCGTGGGTAAAACCTTTTAAAGGAGTTTTTTTTCTCTAGAAGTTGCCTGAGAGCATCTTCTGGCTTTTGGTGCTTAAGCCTTGTACTTTTAAGAGGCAAATTGACTCTCAATAGTGGGACCTTACGAATTCAGCTGTGGAGGTCTGCCTACAGTTCTATGCCGCCATCTGTGCATTTGCAGACCAACAAGGCAGGATTGTTGTGAGTTATTTTGAACCGGCTCCCTCGCACTGTGCCAGGTTTATGCATCACACAAAATTGGCCAGATCATATTTCATGTACTGCGCAAACACACCGCAGTGTGGCCTGACCAATGGTGCATTCGGCCTATTGGTCAGGCCACACTGTTACAGAGCTATAGTGCCAGTCACATTCGTCTGTTGAGAAAGGCAGAATACCTGTACATATTAAAAATGTAACTTTGCTATCACCTCTGAACTTAGAAAGCTGGATTTTAAAAATATATTAAACGTGAATCATTTTCTTTATGTACATCATATAGCCCCATTTCCCAAACTCTACATGAATGGTAGAAATGTACAGTGACCAATTAAATACGTTTTTAAAGCATTATCACTTTGTTATAGATGGTTTCCATATGAAACATCTACTATTCACACCAGATTCCAAATCTGGTAAGTTGCTGCTATGATTTAAAGCAGTTGATAACAAAACTCAGTAATCAAAGTTGCTACCTCAGTCATAAAGTCCTTCCAAGCCTGGGTGATAGGGCTCTCTGAGAAGTGCCGGTGCAGCACTACTTGTCTGCTTTGTCTGAAAGCAAAAACACAGCTGCAGGAGTGTGAAGGAAGACAGGGAAGGTGGTGGGGCATGCGTAAGGCTAGCAGGTATGGTATGTTTTCCCATTTACGCCAGGGACGAGTGATCATGTCATGTATAGCTCCCTTTGCGCCTATGCTGCTGCGTAGCAGTTGAAAGTAGGGGCAGATTACTTTGGGGTCATACATAACATACATTTATAAATGGGTAAAAATCAAACTACTGGGATGTTTTCGACTTCTGGTCTCTGAGTGACATCATAGACAACTTGAGCTTTAATGTCTCTCAGAACATATCAATGAAAAACATCCCCATCCATAATGCACTGCTTGCAATCTATAAATAAATGTACATATTCTAGATGAACCCCAGAGGGGTATGTGTGTTGAAATATAGTATTTGTGTAAAAAAAAAGTTACAAGGGTGTTTTCTGTAGGAACCTTCAAACTTCGCTTGTACCACATGCATACCACACAATCTGGTAGATTCTGGCGGATGCTGATGTTCAAATGTATGTGCCCGCACGCCCTGTCTTCTCTGTGTATGTTTTGCATACAGTACTGAAATATTACATTGTTGAAGTAAGCCAGTGCATTTGAATATTTGGGGTTCCCAGGTTTCTTGTTCTTATCATTTACGTTCCTGGGCAATTTACTTCATTGTTGCACCTATATCAATAATAATACCTGAGCTTTGTCCCCGCATGTTTGCTCTGTTCTTTGTTCGACTTGCTTTGGGAAGAGCGATCCAGCGCTTTAAACCAAATATCTGGCCTTTTGCTCCCTCGCCATAATTCCTGCTTTGCGTTTTTCTATATGCAAACTAACCCCTTGCCATTATTTTTGTTGGTCGAGTAAACCTTGTTAATCTTTACTCAGGAAAACGATAATCCTACGGTTATACAGATGATTCATTCATTTCAGTTGCAAACATTTCTGATTGTGCAGTAGCTTTTGGCATTGTGTGAGAATGCAAATTTAAAAATGTCAGTTGAGATTATTTTACATATAGTTTTCTTCATTGAAGACACTTTTTTACAACTTTGTTTTTTCATCTGGTTATTTTTGCCACTCAGTTGGTAGACATGCAGTTTGGCAATTTTAGTGGGATTCACTCTCTTATATGTGGTGTCCTGTGGAGTTCTGCTTGAGTGGGTGCATCTTCTGGTGGACCAGGGCCTTCCACCCGGCAGCATTGTGTGATTATAGTTTGCTTTCCTAGAGCCTCACTTTGGGAGTTGTCTCTGTTTAGTTGCTAGAAAAGACCAACAAATTGGTAACCATGAAAAGCACAGAGACATGAGTACACTGACATCTCAAATCATGCCACAACCACCCTTTGCTAATATGGTGCGATGAATGGCCCAGCAGTCAAAACAATTGCCCTTCAAGGTGAAGCAACACTATGCTATGTGACTAGCTCATTCTCAAGAAACTATGGCAAGATAGAGAGTTTATGTTGTTACTTTCACGGAAACAATACACCTGCGTCACCCTGATCTTCTTGTTTGTCAGCCACCTTTGGCGGGGAGTCAGTTTTTCCTCTTCACATGATGTCATTGTTGGCAGAGTACCACAGGAGCCTGATAATGGGTGCGTCAAACCTTCTCATAGAGGAAAGAGGTTGCAAATGTCTACTGCTGTTATTGTCTGTTGCTTTTAAGCAGCTGCGCCCTGTTCTGGTTCCCGGGTACAGTGAGTGGGAGTGAGGTGAACTGGCACTCAGAAACAACATCCCATACTCTCCACATTGATTTGTAGCGTGTCATGTCATGTCATAACTTGGTGTGAAAACTAAATAGAATTTTAACGCTAACAAGTATCTGCTACACAATTTAGTTGAACGTTTATTATTAACTATTGTCTTATGTTCTCAATCGTATCTTTTCAGCACTATGTAAAGGACATTGATGGACTGTTTTGTTACTGTTAAAGTAGAAGAATTGCAGCTAATGCAGGAAACTAATGAGTACATTTTCTCTTTTAGAATGTGGTGTCATTAAGGAAACAAAATGTGTTTCAAGCAGACCATGTGGATAGTCCTTCAGCCTCTTTTCACCCATTTGTCACTACCACCAGGAGTTGACACTGAGAAAAGAAACAACCCGTGTTCACTGTTGGGATGCAGTGTGTTTCCTGGCTTAGAGTAGAATAGTTTAACCAAAAATGCGAATAATAGTGCCTACTTTTCATTCATCCTTGAAAGATATTGTTAGAAATCAGATCATTAGTTGGCAGAGGTATGCACCCTGTCCAAGTAGAGACCACAATCTTAGTCAGGGCAAGTCAATAACATGTTATAAATTAGCCTGTGCTCACACTCTGGTAGCTTGGCGCAGAGCTGCCAGGCCTAACTTAGAAGGCAATATGTAAAGTACTTGTGCAACACACACACAATAGATTCATGAGACACCCCACAGAAAAAGACTTCATACTGATGTAGAAAAATAAAGCTTGTTTATCTTGTTACTTTTAAGTTCAGCACAATACAGATCCAATGCACAAAGAGCAAAGTATTGGCTTTGTAGATTCAAAAAATATCAAGGTTAATTAGCAAATATAATAGATCAGAGGGGTGATGCTGGAGACTCCTTGGCATGGGTATACGAGGTTCCTGATGGACTCCGGTTCTTTCCTGGTTGTGCTCCTCTCGGGGTGCGCTGTGGGCTATGCTGGGCAGTGGAGGAAAGCGGGTCCTCTGCGGGCTGTTCACAGATGCGAAGGGCAAAATTTGACAACAGCTGATTGAGTTTGAAATTGAAGGCAAGCAGCAAAGGAAAGCAGAGCCACTCCGGGTAGATCACAGATGTGAGTGGCGGGCAGCAAAGCAGGGCATCAGTTCCTGAGAGCAGTCAATCCTGACAGAGTGGCAATCCTGGCCCACAGCAGTCTTTACTCCAGCAGCGATTTCTTGAATATAGAAGTGTACTGATTTTAGGGGGCCAGGGACCCAGCACTTATAATAAAAAGGGCCTTTGATGTGGGGGTGACTACAAAGAGTTCTTGTGAAGTGCATAGCCCCCCCCTTTCATTTCAGCCTCGGCTCCAGACTATCAGTGGGAATTAATCAGCCCCTTTGCATGGACTCTAGACACTACCACTTGAGGTGTAAGTGTGAGCCCTTCCCAACCTCCTCCCCAGGAAGACCCATCAGTATGCAGATACATTCA
The DNA here is from genome assembly GCF_031143425.1 of Pleurodeles waltl. Lineage (NCBI taxonomy): Eukaryota > Metazoa > Chordata > Amphibia > Caudata > Salamandridae > Pleurodeles > Pleurodeles waltl. The sequence continues at coordinate 252,360,107 of NC_090448.1, read as the reverse complement.
GATGCAGTGGAGTATCCTTTGTTGTGGGTAACTGAAGGGAATGCACAAGAGTAGCTGTCAACTAGTCCAAGCCAGACATGTAATAGAGATAGGCTGTGGACACCCAGGGCAGTCGGGGAGTACAGAAAAAATGCCTACTTTCTAAAAGTCAACAACAACAAAAAAGTGTCTTTTCTAAAATAGTAATAATAAATCTGACCAATAAAGAGGATTTATTATTACTATTCCAGTGGTACTAAACATGATGCAGCTACTCCTCTCAGATCAGGATTTACAAAGTAAAGATATTATAAGGAATTCTCAGTGCTGGCCTATGAGAGGGGCAGGCCTCTAAGTAATGAAAAATGATTTTGGAAAGTTTTTCATTACCAGGGCATCAGAACTTAATAGTATATGTCCTGTCTTTTGCTTACATGGCGTCATGCCCTATGGGCTATATATGGCCTACCTTAGGGGTGAATTATTTATAAGAAAAGGGGAGTTCTGGTCTTGGCAAGAGGTTTCAGATGCCAAATCAGGGTGGCAGTTAGACTGCACACAGGCCTGGGACATGTTTATAGGCCTACTTAAGTAGGTGGCGCAATCAATGCTGCAGGCCCACTGGTAGCATTTAATTTACAGGCCCTGGGTATATGGTAAACCACTCTACAAGGGACTTACTTGTAAATTAAATATATCAAATGTGAATAGGCTAATGTTACCATGTTTTAGAGGAAAAACACATGCACTTTAGCACTGTTCAGCAATGTCAATAGTGCTCAGAGTTCTAAAGGCAACAAAACAGGAGGTTAAGGCAAAAAGTCTGGGGTAAGGCTACCCTAAGGATGCCAGGTCTAATGCCTATAATGGGAATAAATCCCCCTAAATTTCAGAATTCCTCTTCCTGGTATAGTCCGTGGGCGATGAGCAGGAAACTGGTTTCACTCTCGCTTTCTGGTTCCTTGCGATAATCTTGTTTCCAAGACATCGTTTGCAAAAATCGCTTTAAAAAAAACAATTTTTTAATTTAATTTTGCTCTTTTTATGTCTATCATGTGAGATAAGTAGAGTTGTGGCATAGAGCCGTATGCCAGAGAAATGTTTCAGACATACACCTAGGACGTCTATGGAAATGGTATGAATTGATTGTGAAGAGAAAGGCAGATATATTGTTCACATGCCCGCACTTCAAAACTTTGTATGCGGAGGGAGGGGGCGGAGCTTGCCGCCGAGAGCAGTGGCAGCTTCTGTCTAAGGCTCCACGGCTGGGGACAAGGCTGGAGTGGTTTAACATCATAAAAATCGCAACATTCTCCGTGTGAACAAGAAATGTACTGATAGGAGTGCTGGCTTCTTTCATGGATCGTTAATTTTCTACTGGAAATGCAGTTTTCATGGAGTTACATCGACCATGTCTTTCCATGGCGCTGCGCCCAGATGAGAACAAAGTGCGCACTCCAGAAAGGCTCATTATCTTCGTGCCTATTTGCCTGCTGAGGAAAGGCTTCAGAGCATGCTAATACTGTACAATGTGAGTTTCGTTTTATAAGGTACAGTAGATTCGCTTGTACGCGTGTGCCTCCTTTCTTAGAGGGATCACACTGGAACTTCACTCTACTATTTAAAATGCTTTATTCAACACTCTTCCCTGCAATCAGACATGTGACACGCGTAAGTGGAAATGTGCTCGTAATTTAATTTAACTTTGCCACATTTTTATACTTACAAAGGCAAGGTGGAACATAAGTCACAAGATATTATAGACCCACCTGCAAATACGCATCTCTCCCATTGGAGCGATTTTGTTGGAGCTCTGCTACATTGATTCAAACCTTCCTAAATCAACTTTCTTTCTGTCTCCCTGATACACAATGCCCGCACTAGAAAACGCATTTGCTAACTGATTTATTCTCTGCAATTTGAAACACTCTCTGAGAATTTTATCGCTTTTGTGTGACTTTGATGCTATTTGAATCATTTAGGCTGAACAGTTCTGTGTGGCTGACATGACCTAGAGGAATGGTAGTAAAATGTTTTGATGTGAGCAGGGAGCAAATCTTAATCAATCATCAGCACACTGTATTAGTAAAAAATACGTTCTGTTCCTAGAGACCTTGAGTTTTGTAGTGTAAAATTTCATAAATTGGCATGCAGTCTTCCAGCATGGACCTAATGTGATTGAAATAATTCAGTGTCTCAACCAAGGGTGATTAAGGCTTTCTTTAAAAATTCAAGCATATTCGACATTTGACATATAGAAAAGCTATAAAACCAACTACAACTAATACAAACCCTCCTCCCAATAGGGCAACTTCTCCTGATAGCCCAACAACAGCAATGGATACCTTTCTTAAAGAGCTCTTAGATATTTAAAACTCAATATCATTGGTTAATAATGCAGTTTCTGTGACTACTCTGGAAGTACAATGTCTTAGGGGCAATGATGCTCAATTTCACTCAAATATCCAACTAGTAGAAAGTGGCCTCACTGAGGTTGGATTACGTCTTGACAAATTACCTAAACATAGTCAGGGTATATGCTATCTCCAACAAAGATCGATCAATCTGGAAGATTATAGTAGAAGGGATAATATTAGAATTATTGGTCTTCCAGAACAATTGGAAAAGGATGACTTGATGCAGTTGCTCATTCTGATCCTTAACTTGACGAAACTCACTTTTTCTCTGCCACACAAATTTCAACGGGCACATCGTGTGCGCTCAAAGAACTCTGCGCACCTCCCAACCTCGTCACATCTTGGCTTATTGTTTCCGTCATCAACAGGCCGGTCAAATCATTATGACTGCAAGGAAACATGGTCCCTACAGTTTTGAGGGCGCACAGATAATCATCACTGCTGACTTTTCTGCTCCCACCAATATTAAGAGGAAACAATTTCTGGCTCTTCGTCCTAGGTTAAAGAAAAAAGACATCAAATATGGTCGTTTTAGAACCTGCAACCATGATTATAACATATCAAGGACAGACTAAGGACTACTTTGATCCTCATCTTTTTTTTAATGACTTAGACGAAGATGACTTAGGAATGGACCATAAATCAATTTCTTCCGCCACTCCTCAGGACTCGAATAGGGGTCTTTCCCCAGATTTATGGGATTTTGTTGGTTGTGAAACTTTACTTCGAAAATGGTCCTCCGGTAGTAAGTTTAATACTGAGAAAGGCCAGCAACAAAAAAGAGACAAATCGAGATCACCATTGAAGACCAGATCATGTTCCTATTTGATATCCTTTTTTTGTATGAAATAATATCAACTTTTTTCTTTTACAGGAATAGGCGGAAATTGTTATACCTTTTCTCTTTCTTCTCATCCTCTTCTTATTATCTTTTCTCTCAATCTTTACTCCTTCTCACCTGTAGATATTACTGATACTGATATTGCTGACTCATAATATTTTGTAAGCTTAATATTTTTGCTTATATGCAGAATGTTAGCATTGTTCATTTATATGGCTCTCTGTCTTATATACCCTCCTTTGGTGTTTTCTTACACACTCTACCCCAGTTAAAAGTTTTGAAAGTTTACGAAATCTGAAGCTTGCACTATTTAGTCTGAACAATTGTTGTTGGACTTATTTTTACTTAACTTAATATTATTATTTTTCTCTGTCACAGTATAAGCTTTACACTGTCTGTTTTTTCTCTTTGAATCACTCCAAAATCGATGTTTGCTTCTCCAAACTCATTTATCTTCATAGGGATATTATATTAGTATATATTCACACATACTTTCACTCTATTCATTGGTCTAACATTATCCCATTTTCTTTATGCAGCCCATCTCAATGAAACCTTTGAAAATAGTCTCCCTAAATGTACATCGTTTGATATATAAGTTAAAATACCTTGAGATTTTTCTTAATAGTGGTCTTAAGGATAGGATTGCTGATAATTTAAACCCAATAATTGATTAAAATATAAGAGACTTCTAACGCTGGACACTTCTAAAGCTATCCTTATGGCGTAGAGTACAGATCACGGAAATGAACACAACTCTCAAATTTAATTATATTTTTTTGTGTGATCCCACGCTGTATGCTGAGATCTACCCTTTAAATCACTGACATCTATGATTTTTTGCTTTGTATGGGGTGGCGACAGGTCTCGTTTAAGCAGTACCAAATTACATTATTCATCCGAGATTGGAGGCTTGCGACTTCCTCACTTGGAATTTCATTGGATTTCACAATGACTAGCTCATTCTATTTATATGCCACCAACTCACAGGGGTACACCATTATGGGGTAAGGTGGAACAATCCATTATTTGATCTGATTTGGATTTAGCAATCTATTACATTTAAAGAGTGAAATTTACAAATTCCACTAACCCTAACATCTATACTTCACAACGAGATTGGCAGAAAGCACATAAACTCACTAACACTCTCCCTCATCTCCCTTATGAAGCTTAAATATGGGATAACGCCGATTGTAAACTGAAAGGATCTGAACTGCATTGGCCCTTCAGGATCAAGTAAAACATTTGGTATCCGATGTATTTACAGCATCTAATTCTATCAAATCTTTCCCCAGCTTACAACAAGAATTTGAATTACCATCATCATCCCTCCATAATGACTCAACTTCACTCGGCACTCACTCCAAGTAGGACAAAGAATCCAGACACAATGTCCCATTCCCCAATCGCACGTTATAGTCACAGTTGGACACTTTTTAAGGGAACGTATCCAGTTTATATGCCATTTGTATTAACTCTTCATTTTCTACTGAAACTTCTTAAAATCTAAAATCATGCTGGTCTACACATTTGAATGTTGATTTCAATAAAGAGGAATGGGATAACACATTTACAAGGTCTAAGAGATTCTCACCTTAAATTCAACTATTTAACAATACTACATTGTTGGCATTAGACCCCCTGTAAGGTACATTCAGCTAAATTAAGTCCAGACTTTTTGTTGGTAATGTGGAACTTCAGGTTGTGACATTATTCATACATTATGGGAATGTGTCAATATCCGTCCATTTTGGTTTGAGAACGAAAATTACTCAAAAACACACTCTTCTGTTAATATTTCTCTTTCAAATAGTTTGTTACTGATATTTCAGAGTTGTCACCTATGTCAGCTCACTCCTTTAAATGGCTATCAACTGCACTTTGTTTAGCACAAATTAACATTCTGTGCTTTTGGGGATCCAAAGTTATTCTGACCCTTGAATCCTGGCTTGAAGATATGTTTGATGTAGCTAAATTTGAGAAAATTATTTATAAATTGAATGATAATTTGGTTTATTTCGACCATATATTCAACCTTTTATAGACTCATGTTAATTTATACATTATGTTGGAACTGAACTCACCTTGGAAAGGCTGGAGGAAAGCCACTGCTTGGGGCCACGGGGGACCCTGCACTGCCCATGCAATGGACACAGTGCACATTCTGATGTTGCAGGTGTTCTGTGCTGTGGGCCCTGGCTCCCTGAAAGGAGCCAGGACCAATATTGTTGCACTGTTCCCACCAGTCAGCCCAGCAGGAACACATAATGCAATGTTCCCTCTAGTTAGCCCCGCAGGAACATTGTAATACCCTAGGCAGGATGCCATTGATATGATGATTGTGATGTCCTTCCTGTGAGTTTGGCGGTCGGCTTGTCCGACCACCAAACTCCCAATAAGGCCCTTAGTTTCCAGAGGGGGCATGTACAAAGGATGAGCAACCACATGATCCAGGTCAGCAGTCTTGTGATGAGTGCCCAGGTACCTTAAGCCGTATTTTAAGAAAGTTCTTTAGCTTATTGTTATGTCTTTCACTCCTTGGTACTTTCTAATATTAAATAAAATGTGTGAGAAATTCTCATCATAAACTTTACTCAAAAAGATGTACTCTGCTGTTTAGGTTTCTATCTAGCCATTCATGCATGCGAGCAAGAAGAGCCTTTGAGAGCAGCTTTGAGAGTCGTGTTACTTCTCTAACATGTGAAGAAGCAGCTGGACTGTATTACACGAGGAGCAGATGTTTTCTATTTTAAGAAGCTGTTAGACAGATACGTTGCTTCTCAGTACAAATTGGCAGCCTAATTTCTCTCTGCAAGAAAATCAGTGTTGAAACGGAAAGATAACAGAAAAATGAACGGAGCACTCTTTAAATAGTTAATTTAAGATCCTGACTGTGTACATGGAATCAAACGTAATATCATAGAGTATCATAAATACTTATACAGTGATAGATAGGAATAACATAAGTATGTGATGGTTCCAAAAATAGACTGTTTCAGTTATCAGTTTTAATACAAACGTTACCAATAAATATGAAGCAATAATTATAAAACTAACAAAAAAAGAATACATAAATATCACAAAAATATCACAAACACCTTAAGTAACAACATATACATGCCACACATTTAACATAAACAATCTAATCCAATTTGAGACAGAAGTTCTTCCAAAGAAAAAAGCTTAAAGTCCGAACGCCAAACAATCCCAATCAGTTCATGGGAAGTGATGTACAATGTCCAATCAATTAGCTTTGGGCAGTGAGAGTTCTTGTCCTCCAATGTAAGCAGATTGGTTTGTGAATTTCAGATCACATTCAGCCCATTCAGCCGACACGTGTTTCGTCCTGTGAAGGACTTTATCAAGGCTTATCTTCCTGTACTCAATATAAACTATTTCAGTAATAGTTAACCAATGGAATGCCGAAAAACTGTGCATCTGTGTTCAAACGTCTCTAGTCCGATTGTACCCAGTTGGATAAGTTCAGTTGTGATAATGTAATCATGGTGTAGCTTCCATATCTAATTAAAAAATCCAAGCATTCTTTTTATCCTGTTTATGCTGAATTTGACCGCAGTTACGTGCCCTTCCGCTTCAACTGCACCATGGATGCATGCAATGGGTGCCCCTGAGGTTGTTCTGCCACCATTCCAAATGCGAGCCTGACTACATCCATTCTGTAACCGCTGATTCCCTTCTAATGATAAGAATTTATAAGATATATGAGCACTTTTTTACACTAGCTACTAGGATCCCTTTGGAATGCAAGGCATATAAAAAGGAAACGCATGTTTTATGAAAATCATGTCAGCTCCAGTGATATACCTCAGTTCTACTCCATTCTGAACTTTAACTTATAATCAAAGTAATGAAGTTGAAAAATCTGGTAGTTATCCAAGATCTGTGCCTTAAGGACTCATGGCTCGGTGAAGAATGTGATTCTTTTTAAAAGGTGTATTAGCACTGGACATTGATATACCACATATGAACCTTGTTAAGAGAAGGGTGGGGGTATTGTTGTTATAAAAAATAGTGTTTGCTAATACCAGCCCTCAATGTGATAGAAATGCTTCCACTTAAATGTGCCCTAGCCTTGTGACCTTCTTTGAATTACAAAGGGCTACAATCCTACAAATTCTTCTGAGAGATTTAATAAACTTCTTAGTTAATCTTAAAGCTTATCTATGCACAGATTTGAGGAACATAGTTGTAATGATTGTCCCACTTTTGACTCTTGAATTTAGTCAGTGTCTGGCCCTGCCCACAAATGATAGCCACAGCAATAATTTTTTTCCACTTCACAGTGTGAGAAATAATCTATCAGTTTTTCTGAATGGATCACTTCAGCATCCCATTTAAGATTAGTATGGGAACAAAGGCATCTATACTCTTCCAACATCCGAAGGCAGGGCCCCTCTTAGATCATTGATAAATCCACATTAGGCATTTGCCAACAAACACCTTAGCAGATTCTACCACCTAAGTCACAGAATTCCGTGTTCAGTTTAAGGCAGCCAAAGGATGCCACGCTCACTATAAAATCTGAATGTACAAACCAATAAAAAATCCATTCTACATAGTGTAATCCTGAAATACCGCTAGAAAAATAGCTTCTGCACCAGGGATTTTTATTGTTGATGTTCCCTTTTGCTCTTTTGTGGACTGTAAGCATTTCACCTGGTGTATACTTACACTTTCGGTTTAAGGCAATTTCATTTGTTTGTTGCAGAAATCCTTTAAAAATTCTTGCTTGCTAGTGGTCAGTTCTGCCTTTTTCTCCCTCCTTTTTCTATTTCAGAGCAGTGAGCAACTACTGTATTATTCTACTTTGGTTTCTTCAACTGTTGCTGTGACAGACTATTTTTGTTATTTCTTTAGTGCTCCACTTTCACTGTGGGTGTTTTAGGCAGATAGCTGCCTGCTTTTTATTGCAGCATTCCCTTCCTCCCATCTCCTCCCGTGTCGAGAACATTTGTTTTGGCTTTATTCCAGTGCTGTCCTAGTTTACCTCTGGCTCCTAAAAGAAGCTTATTTTACTAAACAAGCACCTGGTCATTTAGCTCACTGCTCACGAAAGCCACAATATTCCCTTTCTGGTAGAATGTATCTAAACCTAGAAACAATGATGTGAAACTTGCTTAGCCTTGCATTGCAGAGAGTCTCTTTCTCCAGAGACCCTCCCTGCCAACACTCACAACATTGCACACAGGGCATTGCTTATCTCCTTTATTGGGGCCATAAATCTTCTCAGGCTGCTCTGCTAACTTCATTAGAGCTTTGTTGAAATGTGAGGCAAAAATCTTGCAAGACTTTTAATTCTGTTAATATACACACCCTTCCTTGGCCCGAAGGGTGAAAGTCCCTTTCTGTTCACATTTAATATATTTTTCACTTTGCTTTGGCAACATTGTAGACCGACTCATTATTTTTGTTGTCAAAACTAATCTAGTGTCTTGCATGCCCTCAGAAGACTGGTCTTTTTGTCTCTACATTAGTATCTATTTGGTTTGTGAATATCTTGCATGCAGGTCACTCTAACCATTTTACAATTTGGGTCCCGGTGCCTCTCTCTCCTTTTGCCTGTTCATACCGATCATGACATGAGCATCTTTTCAATGTCAGAGTTACGGGCTAACCATACCCCGTCCAGGCAGCCTTGCTCTTCAAGCCTCTTTGTCAGAAACAGTCCCTATACTTGAAATAGAAGACACTGCGTCCCTTGTGGTTCATTGTCAGTAAATGATGCGCTTTCCTGATTTTGCCGATCATGTCTAAATGTAAAGATACAGGAGCTGTTCCTTAAGCGAGCCAACATTATTATTACTACATGATGAACATTCCGATTGTGGAACGCCTTGCTCCTGAATGTGCATAGGATTTATCTTACTTGCAGGGGGGATAAGTCTGTTTCTCTCCCATGGGTGCCTTAATTAACCTTGTATATTACAACCTATGTGTATATACTAAGCTTGTTCTCATTTTTTTCCCATTTCGTTTCCTTATTGTCTTTATATACAGTATCCCAGTAGGGTTTCCTACAGAAGCAATTTTAATTCACTGCGCACATGTGATGGGATGCACACTTCTTTTTTTGTTTCTCTTGTCTAAGTCAGGTGTGTATGACACCATTTGTTTTGTGGGCCTAATTTTTCTTTCTACACGACAGGGCTTTTCACTTTTTTTATTATTTATGTTTCATTGAGACAAGGTGTCCCTTTTATTATTTGGTCTGATGAGACCCCAAATCCATTAGAGGGTTGAAATGTCATTGACTGTGCTGAACGAACCTTGTGGTTTGATCCTTTAAAATTTTGAAAGGGTCTGAGATTTATGTATACTTATTGAGGTTGTTTGCTGTATTTTTGGAAATCTATTTTGTTTTGTTCCTTTGTGTATGTTATTATTTATCACTTTGGTTTTTGTAGGTTTCATTTTATTTGGGAAACAGTGTATTTTGTGCACGATTTTAATGTTCAATATACGTTAATGAATATTCTATTTTGGTATTATTTTAGTGAAACTTTGGGTTGGCTTGCTCTACTTTCATCCTACCACAGCTTCATTAGTATGATTGCATTGATGTTTCAGTCTGTATAGAAGTGTCTCCAATAAGAACCATTGTTTTTGAGAATACTCTGAAGGACTAAGGCAGGCTCCAGGCAGTAAAGCAGTCCTTCCAGGTACAGCAGCAGTCTGGTAGCGTGCACAGCAGGTCACAGCAGCGACAGTCACCTGAGAGTCTTTCCACAGGTCCAGTAGTAAACTGAAGTGTGGGTATGAGAGCCCTATTTTTAGGTTGAGCGCACAATCAATTTGACCTGTTGAAAAATTTGTGGGCTTTTAACCACGTCTATCCCTTTCATTCATTCTTGGGCTTGCCTTTCAAAAATCCTTTATCGTTGGTAAATGCTTTGTCTGTCTCTTCTTGGGGCGGTTCTGTTACTGCCTTGGGCACCGACCCCGTTACATGGATAATTGGACGTTTGTCAGTACATTTGACTGCGAGCAAACTTCTTTTTCCTTTTGTGTCTTGCCTTTGCGCTCATGCTCATGGTGGCTGTGGTGCTTTGAATTGGCTCGCTTATGTCAACTGTTTTACTTTTCATTTTCAATTTATGTGGCAAGAAAAGTATAGTTAGGAATTCACGACAGCAATAGCTCTAACTTGTGCAAACACAAGACACATTGCATTGCAAATGCTTGTTTTATGGATGCTGTAAATGAATGAAAGCGGCCTTCTTACAGACAAACAATTGTTGAATGTGCCATAAAAGACTGAAGCTTAACAGAGATAAGAGAGAGACCCTACTCACCTGTCACCCCACATACATAGATCAGTTTGAGTTTTGTCCTGGTGTACTGGTGACTTCCTATAATTACATCATATTTAGGAATTATGGCTTAACAATTGAATAAACTCTTTGTTTGGAGCCAAAGGTCAGTGCAGTTTCTTATTCCCTTTTTCCAGGTCTAAATTCTGGTGAATCTTATGATATATTTTTTCATATTGGAAAAAAGTGTCAAGTAGTTAATGCCTCTATTTCTTCATGGCTTGCTGTAATTTATCTCGGACTCCCTTTAAGACATGTGAAGATCATCCACCATTCTTCATCTCCAGTAATCTTCAACGTGCGACAGAGAAACCATATTGGTCCAATTTGGGTCTCCTGCCATTAGTTACTGATGGGGAAAGGATACGTTTGAAGACCATGTACAAGGTACCAAAGACCTTGTATCTATCACATCTAATATTTTTGACACCTTAATTCAGTGTTTTTCAACCAGGTCGGTCTCCACTGTTGGCCATTAGAAACTGCTTGTTCTGAAAGTGAAATGGAAGGGCTTGGTGGGAGGTCCTTCTATGTTCGGGTTGCCTCCTTGTGGAATACCCTTCCAGTGCACATTCAGCGGTGCCGCATGTTTGCTTTTTTGTAATTTGCTAAATATCTGGCTTTTTCCACCTGTTCTGGACTTCGGTATCTGCTAAAATCGAAGGAGAATAGATCTTGCCTTTCAGTCTCTCCCAAAGATAGCAGAGAGTATGTCTACTTAAAGAAAAAAACAAAAATGAACTTGTGAGGACTGTTAAGGTTTGGTAATAACTTACCCTCTAGATGGGCCAGTAAAGAAGACTGGTGTCCAGGGTAGTCGTTCAGCGAGGGGAAGGACCTGAAGAGTAATGCTGAAGAAATTCAAATAGAGTAAGGTCTAGAAGAAGGAACAGTAGACTAGAAAGTAAGATGAGAAATAGACAGGAAAGCAAATTGTCCAGAAAAGGAAAGAGGAAGGATGTGAGTTAAGGGCAGAGAAATTAAAAAGAGACTATCCTGCAGACAGGAAGAGGATAGAGCAGCCGAACCTACTCATTGAGAGCAACACAAAGCACGGCCCGCAAGAAGACACCATACCACCGAAGAGTGGATACAGAGAGACTTTAGAACAAGCACCACAACAACACTAAGGACACCTGAAACTGGAAGGATGAGGACCACTGGCTTCCACTGCTCCACAAGCAGATGACCGTATCCCAACACCTGGTGATTGGTTGTGGGCCAGGTAAATTCCTAGGGAATGACGGAGGGAAAGGGAAAGAAGATGGAGGTGGCAAATGTCATCATTCCTCCAATGAAGGAAAGATAATGGATATTCTTTAGAATACATAACTTTTCTCTTTGGTTGAAGGCTAGTCTAATTATTTTAGTTTTGGTAAGACAGTTGTTTTAGGCGACCCATATGATCTAAATTATAGAGATAAGAAAGCGGTAAAGACTTGAAGAATTAGAATTGGGGAATTGGGGAAGGGGAACGAAAGACATAGAAAGGAAAATACAGAAAGAAGATGAAAAATGGAAACACTTAACAAGGAAAACAGTAAAAAAAGACGAGTGAATGGAGGTCAGGTTTTCTTCCTTTCTTTTTCTTACTCAGTTCTATTTACCATTGTTTTCTCGAGCAACAAGCCTGGTGGAGGGAGGAGAGCTCAAACCACACCGAGGTTGCCAAAGACCTAAAAAGGAAAAGAAGATACTTGCTTGTATGTTATGAAATATTGTCTAAGAGCACAACAAGTATGAAAAAACAATGAACAGATCTGTTTAAATAGTAGCAGAAACCAGGCCCGCTCAGGTTTATTTTAACCCACGTAACATACCCTTTAAGCGACCAGTGTCCTCATTTTGGTGGTAGTCCCCGTAAATGAACAGCACAGCAGTTATGGCAAGCATAGTTTTGAAAACACTGGTGTTTCAGAATATCCGACGAAATTATGCGAACAACTCAGACCAAGGAACTTTGTATTGCTGCATATCGTGTAGATAAGAAATTACCAACATACTGCTTAAAGATTGTTTCATAATTACCCATATATTAAAGTAAGAGGGGCCTTGTTTATAGAAATTTCACATCTGGGGTAACTGTAGTATTAGAAATCTTCCTGTAGATCGAAATTGATTTGGCAGTTTAGGCTGTTTCAGGCAATGATGCAGAAAGAGAATTATGTCTCACTCTTCAAATTCAGCTTGCGTAAATTCCTTCGCACCAATCCAGGGATCATTCCAAGGCAAATACCACTGTGGAATTTTTCAGGTAGGGAGGTGGCAAACCCTTAACTGCTCAGTTTACTTTTGTGACTGTTCTCGCTTTTGGCAGCACTCAACCCCCCACCCCCGCCATCCTCTGGCAGGCAGTGAACAAGTTTTCCTCCTAGGCTGATGGGCTGAGTGTGCTTTATAGGAATCTCATTGCATTTAGCTTCTCTTAAAAGTGACAGGCACAGTGCTCTGGTCTATGTCTCCCTCTTTAATGGTCTGAGAAGGCCCTCCTCAGCAGCTCGTCTTGTCAACTCGTTTCTGTGAGAATAACTTGCAGCCCTGTTTAAAAGACGCTTGTGCCGGGGACCAGCTACCTGAAAGCTTTAATCTCTTTAAAAATTCGCTCGTGCTTTATGGAGAATGAATAATTGTTTTTATATGTTGTTTGGCTCAGAAATCCGAGCAGTGTTTGGATTCTCCGTGAAGCATGTGGCTTCCTGAGCATGGTTTTCACTCAACCAAAATAACGTTCTGAAAATCTGCCTGCAGTACTTTTTCCAGATATTAACTTCATAATATTGAATATGTTGCAGTATCCGTACATGCGACTTAGTTATTTCAAAATGTGTCGTTCCACACATAGCCTTCCCCACTCTGACCTGCTGATATTCTTCTACATTCCTTTTGACTGAGATATGCCAACACTTGTTAACTAAGCAATATTTAATTTATAGATCTAGTCAATTAATAGTTTAATCTGTTTAGATGCTAACCATTAAAGTGCTCAATGTTGGTCATGGAATAATGTGAAATTTGGCTTACTTGATACATTTCATTGTCTTTGTGTAGCAGCATTATATAACAATGTAGTACCAATATTACATCCGTAAGTGGAGAAAACTACCACAAGTAATTAATTCCAGGGAGGTGGAGGCCGGCGTGACTCAGGATTAGTTAAGACACCCTGGGGCCAAGGTGTAGCCGTGGTTCTTTAACAACAGTTAATTGCCTTGGCGTTTTGGAAGAGTGCTGCATCAGATTTAGGTCAGGGCAGCACAAGCCATGGCCCTGCAGAGGGCTGTATGCCCGCAGAAAGTGCAACCAAGGAATTTGGGAGTAAAGCACAGAAGCAAACAGACATTCTTGGGCCGCCTTTCCTTAAGTAGTTTGACCTGTAAAAACATTACATTGAATCCATTAGCTGGATAGTAACACGGTGGTATAAAAGTGACGTTGTCCTGAAAAGTTCAAAGAGAAATGACAGAAGATAGAGCGGTGGGGACCCACCTGTTATCCATACACTAAGAACGTATTTTACCTTGGTGACTTTACATAAGTATGTTTGTTTGGCCTAACACTTCATTTTCAGAGTTATGTCGCATTTAATGTGTGCTATCCGAGTCCCTGATGCTGTTAAAGAGGTAACACTTGTCGTTCACTTGTCATTTTTTTCAGGGGCAGGGCCATCGTGTGCATAATGTCACACTATACATCTCAAGACCTCCGCCGACATCATGAGATGAACTTTAACATGTACCAATAATAGGCGTTCTGTAGAGATGCAGGAGTGTGTAAAGAGGAGTATGTTTAGCGCTGCACTGGATGGCCCCTTAAATTCTTTAAACAACTGTCAAATTGTTGAGCTCTCTATAGTGCCTCCTGTCTCCTAAGTAAAAAAAAAAAAAAAGGGAATTAGTAACCAGACATAAAAACAGTGGCTTTAAGGATGGGAATGCCCCTGTATGGTGTACATTCGTGTTTCTCTGTTCTGAGTGCTCAACTGCAAGCATCTGCGATCCTGGTATTTGATTTTGGACCCAGCCATACGCTAATCCAGAGTGCACACAAATGCCTAAGTCTGTTGCTTAACTTAAGTGAAGTCTTGGAAATGGTGCCATCATTTGTCTGACAGTGGAATAATGTCCCTGTCATGGGTTTAGCTTGTAAAGGGGTGGTGACAGCATACAATGTTTTGTGAATCGGTAGTTGTCACTTGACCTTATTCGTGTCACCAGTGAGGAGCCCTGCAGAACCACTCATGTAAAGTTCCACTTCTCTGTGATAACCCAGATCCTAGTAGTGTCGTGTAGGCTGTTATTATTCTAATGAGACTACTGGATTTTGAGCAGCAGGATCGCCTGCGGTGTGGGAGACTAGGTCGGACGCACTGCAGGTGACACCTGTTGCCCTAATCCGGGTTTTGCTCCGCCTAATTAGCAGTGCCTCATCTCCACCCCAGGGTGGAGGATGATTGGGCAGCCGAGTGCATGACATAGTTGATTTCTAAGGGAAACTGTGGTCACTCAGGTCTCATCCGTTTCTCTCAATTATATTGGTCTCACATACACAATGACAATCAGAGGCAGTATAGTTTTCAATAATGTTTTAATGAACCAACTGCATCTTAGATAGCAAAGCATGGGCTGCAATAATCAGGACGATACAGCATGACAAGATTAAAATGGTGAAAAGGAGAGTAAAGCATAGAAATAACGCTACCATATTGTTACCAGAGTCTATAGGCTAATTCCTACCTAGGCTATAACAGAGCACAGCAAGTTAAGCTCTAATTCTGCCCTTCAGCTTCCCCTGGAAAGACATCATCCCCCATACCTGTGCAAGGTACTGAAGTCTGCATAAGCAGCTGTAGCAAAGCGTTTGGCAATCAGCATACAGTCGTGGTTCTCTGGCTGGAATCTCCCTCTACCGTGTAAGGGACAGGGAAGTGTTTTTATAATAAAACAACTGATGTTCTGAGAAAATGTCCCTACGTAAGGATGTGTTTTTTTCTATGAATGTCATCGGCAACCTATCTTACTACAGCCTTGAAAGAAGCACAGAGTGAGCAAGAATGTCTTGTTTGAGAACACAGTGCTGGCCTAGGCAAAAAACAGCTAGCTAGAGTAAAATAAAACAAGACCGCAGAAGTGGCTATTGTAAGAATAATAAAATGAAGCTGAATTAAATATATCTAGGTTAAAGTGCACAGCAGCAGGCTTAGTATGCTAAAATACCGTGCATGGAGCTATAAGTAAAATGGCTACACAACACCCTCCCCTTGTCGGTTGAAGGTGGTTCAAAGCCTAAATATATATAAAAGCTTCTAAAACTTAACCTAAGATATACATGTAACAATTGTCAGTAATGACAAGCTAAAGGGACACATGAGCATATATATAAAGGGACAATTTAAAATGTTAACATTGGAAAGGCATTGCCGAGAAGGACCAAGGAGCAGTTGTGTTTCATAGCCTGAGCCTCAGCCAAGGCGGCATCCCGTGGTGTGCCCAATAATGAGTTAAGAGCCGCAACCTCCAGGAAGGGCAACTCATGAGCAGTTTCCCTTAGCAAACACACCCTCAACGCGAATGTCTGATAATGAACACTCAATGAGAACATCAACAGATCAGCGTCCAATGAAAGCAAGTGCTGCGTAGAACGACAAACATCTAGTGCATGTTCGAAAGAGCACCAGAGGCACCGAAACATGGGCTGCACACAATGCAAAACTGGTCTGAATAACAGGGACCAGTCACACTCCAATTCCTGCAGGAGTGTTGCTCCAAAGTACTGCATCATGCATTCATGACACAGCTGCGCCGATGGGAGCTCTCTCATTCCTCCTTGTTGCGGCGGGACAGCCATTGTGCATGAAAAATAGCAGTAGCAAAATGCCAACTAATATAACCAAAGTTATTGGAAATCCCCCGAAAAAACTGGAAAATATTGAGTGAATGGCTGATGGTATTAAACCGAATATGGATGAGAAGGTGTGAACGAAACCAGAACCAACAGCCTTAAAGAAATGTGCGATTCCAGTAGTACTGGACGCATTAAATATTCATCCCACGAGTTCACCAAAGTGTCTCTGAAAATTGGTACTTAAAAGGGACTGTATCTCTGCTTGCCACTTGAAGTGCATAAGCCTCGCGTGCAGATGTGAGGGCCACATGTTTTTGAAACAGTAAAGCTTTGAGTCTGCTCAACTTGTCAAAATTCACATTAGAAGTAGCAATATGAGGCCAATTGTCAGCTACATCTTTTATTCTAGTGGGAGGAAAAAGTACGTTCCCGCAGCATGTAACCTCCTTAGAGACCGAAACAACATAAACTATTCTGTCTCGCATCCCACAACAATCTTCACCATTGAGGAGAACATAGCTGCTGTTTGAAAGCACCTGGAACGTAGGTCTAATCAAGGGGACCGAACTCCCTTCAGATAACAAGCCAGGTTTGCAGCAGACGCGTTACACGCCCCATGCATGGTTTTGTAAACAGCTGTTTACAAACCTTCGAATGGCTGACAGAAGTCTCGCATTCACTACCGCTATGAAAGACTTCTTTCATGCTACTTAGACATTTGTACAAGAAGGGTAGCTCCCACTCCTCATGTAACTATCTCCAGCCTTTCATATCATAGACCACTTTCATCTCCTAAATATCTCTGCCTAAGCTCATCCCTCCACCCCCACATCTAACTCACCAAACCTCACTCTACCTCTGTGACCTCCCACACAACCCTACTAAATTCTCCTGCATTCATCTCACCCTGCTACTATGCTCTCCCTAACCCTTCCACATCCTCTTTCCCCTCCGCCCCCCTTTTATTCATCTCAAGCCTTTGGATTGAGTAAATGAAGGATAAACTCCCAATTAACACTTCTGGATTTCTTTCCTCCTCCACCCCTCCATTACTCCAGTCAATCTAACTAACAAACTCTCATATCCACAACTCAAATTAACTCATAATAATACTAAAACTGTACTCCTTATTAAATTATACTAATCCATCACTAATTCTTGTTGGGTACCGGAGTAGCGTGCTACTCATCGAAAAGCGCTTCGACGCCTCGTCAGGGGTAGTAAGCGCTATATAAATACGATTACAATTACAATTACAATATCTGCCTACACGGAATGTGTTTTAAACAGGAGGTGAATTGAAGTGTGGAAATAGGCAGATTAATGACCCCGTGTATTAATCACTCAGCAGATGGTATTTCAGCCATAGTAAAAGGAAATTTTTCTAACTTTTCGATGTTTAGCATGAAATAGGTTGCTCCTTTCTTAACCATTAGTTGTTGTTGTCGCGTTAAATTAAATGTGGAAAATATTTCTCTTGCGCTGACGTCTTGCCAGGGAACGCGACCTGCCTTCAGTGTTTAAAGTGTCCAACCCAACTGCATAATGGACCTTATTTGACTCTGTCCATGCTGTAAGGAAGACATATCTGTTTGTAAGATGCCTATAGCAGAAGAGAAGATGTTATTTGAGGTGTAAAGTCGGTCGGACAGGGTATTAATCCCATTATCTACAACAGCTAATGCTTTCTGTAAGTTTTCTTGGTCAATTTGCCGTAACCGGTCAGCAGCTTCTTGTTGGGAAAGCTTCCAAATTTCATTATATACATCATATAAGAAGCACTTTATGCTTTGTTTTCTGGGGCCTAACAGGAAAGCCTGTAAGTAGGTGTTATTAGACAGGAGACTGAGGTGTTCTCTAACCACATCTAGTAAGGACGTTTTTAACTATTGCTGGCATATTTTCCCTACACTGTATGTTGTTACTATACCCGCATGTTCGGACGATATATAGCGAGGGTACTACCTGCATAGTACTAAAACCCCCCGTGAAGTTTATAAAACGTTTATGACACCCATTGGTATCTATTGGCCACAATAACCACCGCCAGGACATGACCGTGAAGCATTAAACATGCCATTCTGGACCCTTTCATTGAGCTGATCTTCAGTTGCCTTTCTATATTTTAGCAATTTATAAATTTGTGCAGGAATACTGGGCGTGTTCAATTTCTAAATCTTTGCTAAGCGTAGACAACTTGTTTGTTGTAGAGTTTAATTTAAAAATATAATTTGAACAGGTATCAGGCATGCTCTAAACAAAGCTTCCTTCCCCTGTATTTGCCAATGTCTAGTTCTCCACACGCTTTTTAGGTTAATCGACTTTAGCCACTATTCATAGCCTTCTATAGTCAACCAGGAAACAAAGGAATCTGAATAAATGCATTTCGTATTTGTCAATAGTATTCGTACATTTACTGTCGGTGGCAACTTAAAATAATAATAATACTCAGCATTTTTAACATCGTGCCCAGAAAAATAGGTGAACTTTTCAGAATATGTTTTAGAACTCCCTTGCGGAGGAGTTGGACAATGTTCCCATTGTGTGTAATTAAAAAACAGTCTTTGGGGTACTTGCTCTTTGGATGAAATGGTGCCCATAATAATTGTAGCAAAACATATCACCATAATTCTCTTCAGATTGATAAACATCTTTGTTTTCAAAGACAGTATAATACTGCCATTCACTCATCATAGAATCAACTGTTTTCACATCCCAAAAATCAGAAACAACTCTGGGTATTATTATATAGTTAATTGAAAGTTTAAACACATATGGTATTTGAATGACCTCTGTGGGGCCGTATATATCAAATGTTACTTCATCCCAAACAATCCCATCAGGAATTGGTATGGCAGAAATTTTCACAAATGACAAGTCTCTGCGGACCTTGTGAGAAGAAAATTGGGGTTTTAGGACCTCATCCACCAGTTCAACTGTTGATTTTTCAGGAAGAAAATGACCGTGTATTAATAAAAAGAACGTTATGACAAACCCAATCCAAAGTAGGAGAGCTAGTACAGTCAAGGAAAGCCACAGATAGTTCCATGGAAGAATAAAGTAAGTTGCTTTAAGCCAGTTTATCAGCTTACGTGTTTTGACAGCTGAGGTGTCGAAGAGGCGAATGAGTCTGAAATGTTGTTGTTAATGTTGGCAAAGTATCCAGAAGCAGTTTGTGCAAAAACTAGAGTCGTATCTGTAGGTGGAATGGGTATTTCCTGCGGTGGCTCAGAGTAAATGGCACCATCTGTCTGTGTTGAAGTATTGTCAAATTGATTAGTTATTTCTGTATTATTCGATGTTATTGGAACCAATGCAAGATCATTTTCCACCCTCCCCAAGCTCGGAGAGGTATCAGTGTTGCTGCTTACAACTTGTAGAGGAACTTCTTGACCAGTAGTGAGAGGGATTCGGGAACTACCTGCTGTTCCTTTTGGTCGGCTTTGCAGGATCGGCCACATGGTGTAGTTTGACATTGTCGATAGAGACAAAGCTATTTTCTTTGGCACCTGCCAACGGTGGTAGAATGACAGTTCTGGGACAGTGTATTCCCAAAACTGGGACTGGTGCACGATAAGAAGGACCAAATTCCTTTTTCACAGCAACCTTTTCACATACTAGATCCCCGACTCTAGGAATCCAGCCTGTATGCGTTACAGGTACATCCTTAATTCCTGTGGAGGCAGCACTGGCAGAAGCGTTGTCGTCACAGAACTGTTGCAAATCCTGTAAGACAGTGACACATTCATTTATGTCAAAGGGTATTTCTGCTACCTCCATGCCAGAACCGTCAAGATCTGGAACATACATTTGAGTTCCAAACAGGTACTCATATGAAGTACGACCCCCTAGGGACCTTCTAGGCAGATTGTTAAGTGCTCTCTGGACTCCATACAGGTGGTTAAGCCAACTACGACCCGTACCTAAGACTTTGGGCTGTTAAGGTTTGCTTTAAAACACAGTTTAATCGCTCCACAACACTATTTCCCTTGGAATGAAAAGGAGACTAGTACTGGAGTTGGACCCCCAACGAAGCTATGGCATCCCTGAATACCCTTGAGGCGAAAGCAGGGCCCTGGTCCAAGTGGAAGGCTGCAACTGCATATGTTCCGATAAAGACTTGCAAATTTTTAATAACAGTCCACGCATCAGCCACACCCATAGAAATCTGGAGCAAGAGTCAACAGCAATTAAGATGTATTTGTATGCACTGTCCGGTGTTAGGGGACTGCAGTGGTCCAAGTACACACATTGTAAAGGTTTGTTGGAAGTTAGGAGGGGTGTCTGCGGTGGACACATAGCAGTGGAATCTTTAATTTGCTGGCAGATGTCACAACAAAGGATATACTGCTTGGCCTCTTTGTATAGGCCTGTCCACCAAAAAAGGGCTTGTAAGAATGATATTGTAGCCGCCATACCAGCATGGGCAGATGCTACCCCCTTGTGCGCTGCTTTAATCAACTCTGGCCGTAGCAACTGCAGACTTTGTGGCTTCATCAACCACTGTATTCCCAGCAACGTGGATTCCAACGCGCTGGTGTCCAAGTGTGTATGTACAAAATTGACATTTGGTTGCGTTTACTTAAGGCCCGCTACTTTCCCCTACATTAATCTGTGTTTACCGGTGTTCTCTTTAGAGTCTCTGAACCCATTCTGGCACCAGAAATGTAGGCATTCATTGAAGGACTGGACACAGTAGTATGAATCGCAAACAATCAGTGTTAACTGTGCAAAATCCATATGTTCCAGAACCTTTAGCTCTGCTAGCTGTGCTGTGCAATCCCCTAGGGTTTGCGCGAATGTATGTTGGGGACAAAATGTATTATCCTCCATGTAGCCACTTAGGACTGCGCAAGGAGTATTGATGCTTTGTGCCAATTGCAGGTTGTGCAGAGCCATCGGTGTACATGTCTGTTTGATACTGATTAATAGGCAGTGTGTTTGCAGAAACTGGGGATTCTAGTTCATATTGCAAAAATTCTTGAGTTTGTAATTTTGGGTCAAAAATGTAGTCTACCCCAGTGGCTGTCAAAGACCTGGCCCATTGTATCCAACGTGGATGTAATGCTTTAGCGTTTGGAACGCTGGCTTTGGTGAATGCCTCAAGGACTGGAATTGGGGAGACGATGATAATGCGTTTGCCCTGAGCCATAGGTCTTTTTTTAATGTCAGCCATCTGTACAGCAGTGAGAGTTTGCTCAGTGGGAGCAAAGCGTTGTTCTGCTGCTGATTACAAGTGTGATTTGTATGCAATCGGGACGGTCTCACCCTCATTAAAAGTTACATAGGTGAAACCAATGGCACCAGCAATTACTCTGATGACCAATTGTGTTTTATTGTCCCTTTTGTGTAGATGTTGTGCTGCAAGCATGTCTGTCTGCAAGTCTCTGAGAATGTGTGTGTTCGACTGTTCAAAATTTACTTGAAAAGTCAGGACGTAGTAAGTCATATAAAGGTTTTATGCGTGTTGCATAATCAGGAATGTAAGTTCTGCCAAAATTTTGAAAACCCAATAGAGTTTGGAGTTTTTTTAAATCATGTTTGGAGGTTGTAATTGTGTGCATTTTTCTAAGAATTGTGGCGCTAGGCTCTTTCCTGCAGTCATAGCTCATTTTCCAGAAACAGGACGCTGAGGAAGGCTATTTTTGTTTTTTTTAAAGTTTATTTTGTAGTCAAATTCAGCAAATCC
Source organism: Pleurodeles waltl (assembly GCF_031143425.1). Lineage (NCBI taxonomy): Eukaryota > Metazoa > Chordata > Amphibia > Caudata > Salamandridae > Pleurodeles > Pleurodeles waltl. Next base: position 252,338,006 of record NC_090448.1, on the reverse strand, counting down.
CACAACAATGTTGCAGGAATTCGTCATCCCTGAGGTAGATATAGTCTACATAGGATAATGTTTCAGGGTCAATGTCGTGCAAAATTGCTGTCTCGCGAACTACGAACAGTCCTGGACTGTTCTTGTACCCCTGGGGTAAACAACAGAATGTTTTCTGGGAGCCTAGTACGTGGAAACTTTCAGGCGCTATATTCTGGCAGAAGAAACCATTAGAAATGTCCAGCGTTGTTTTGTATTTTTTGCGCACTATGTTGTTCATCAGTGCTGTACTATGTGAGTTTTGTATAGCATATGTGCGTGTATGACTGTTTAAATGTCTATAGTCTAAGACTATTCAGTATGAATGGTTCGGTTTAGCTGCTGGGAATAACGGGTTATTCATTTGGAAGAAGCAGGGTTCAATTACGCCCTGGTACTCCAGTTGTGTGAGAATTTTTCTCACTGGTGTTTTAGCATCATGTTTTATTGGATACTGGGGTTGAGGTTTGGGTTGATTTTTAATAGGAATTACGTTGTAGGGGGAATCCTTGTCCCATCCTATGTGATTGCGATATAACGGGGGTGTCTGCACCAATGCCCAATCAATGGCGTAGGATTCTGCGAGCTCCTCTGGAACAAGAGGCGAGAAAGAAGGTTTGATGACATCTTCCCCTTATGGGCAGGTACGGACAAATTCAGGTGGCCAATTTTGTTCGGCCAACAAGATATCGGATATGTTCACTATGCGATCCCAAAAGATTGCATCTATTGTGCGTTCAATGTCTCCCTCTACCTGTAGCATTACTTTGTACAGCCTGTCAGGTGTGGAGACACGCATGTCCGCAGTTTCTACTTGTAGAAGGTCATCCGTTGCTTTCACCTCTAGATGCTCTAGAAGATTCCAGCAAACTATTGTGACCTCTGCCGCGCTGTCTAGCAGCGCTAGTGCCCATGTCCTGTTCTTTAAGAGGACTCTCTTCTTGAGTGGCATGTCGAACTGCAACTGCTGCCACCATTTTCTTTTTAAATTTGGGTTTTTGTTTCAGGAGGTTACTCTTTCTTTTTAACAGAATTCTCTGATGAGTGTTGTGATTCCTGTCTCGGTTTCGCGTACTCTTTTCTTCTCTCTGACCGCCCACCTCTCTCACTGCGTTTTTGCTATGAGTCCTGAAAGGAACGAGATTGGCGTGTATCAGTATATTTATATCCGTCAGGCATTTTTATATTATCTCTATTTCTGAGATTATATCTATTCTGTGGGGTTTCTGAATGCGGAAATTCTTCCCTTTCTTCGTTAGGAGTTTGTGTTTTTTTTTATCCCAGCAATTCTTATTACCCTCAGGAGCCAGCTTGGCAAAATCTTTATTAGATTTACCCTGAAATTGTAGTTTTGTTGGTCTGGCCCCCAGGTTATCTCGACCAATACTAGAGTAGGTCTCTACGATAATCTTTGGCAACTCACATTCTTGATCCTGTTGAAGAACATCCCAGAGCTGCATGCGCACCGCTAGTGCGACCGCTTCCCCTTTACGGTTACTTAAAATTATTGAGGATACTGTGGCAAGTTGCCTATTATTTGCATACCCAAGTTTAGGGCCGGGACAGCCCCGTATTCATCATGAATTTGTTTCAACACTTCCGGTAAGTTGGCAAGTGTCGGTGTACTATGTGCGGTAGTATAGAGCGCGGCAAATACCATGCCCCATATTACAGTTATCTGCTGTGGAAATCATCCAAATGGCAAGCACATTGTTAGTATTCTATCTTTATCCTGAGGTCCCGTACGGGGAAAAACTGCTTCCAGTGCATTTATTTTTTTAGCTAACCAAAACGGAATTTCTTCCCGTTTGGCGGGTACCTTACCTATGATCGAATTTACAGTTGCAGGATAAATGCGTGGTGTTACTGCATGTGGTTGCGCTGGGTTTGTATTTAATGTTAGCATTACAAACTGTACTAAACGTCTGTATATTGCCGTCAGCTAAGTATATAAGCGACGGACTTCAGCTACTGCTAAGGGTGAGGTGTATAAGTGGCCAATAAAGGCCAGGTAGGACCATCATTACTTAGAGGACCTAACCTTACTGGTAAAACTGTGTGGGGTAGGGCGCCATCAAGCCAATTATTATGTTCTTGATAGGATAAAGGTATTTCTAAATATGCGTATGCTCTGTATTGTCCAGGTATGTTTGCAGGTGTATAATGATGAAATGTATTTGTGTTCCCATCAACTGTTGGAAAGGTGACCCAAGAATAAAATAGTTCTGTTCTATATGCTGCATCTGCGTCAACAACAATTGTGACTGGACCCCCTGGGCCGTTAAGCCATTTGCCAATAAATGTGCAGTAAGGGCGGTCTCATATTGATTGCAATTGCTACCTGTTGCGGATTCGCCATAATGAATGGTAAATTTGTTCAGATAAGCACACCAAATTGGGATTTTCCTTTTATAGTTCAAGTTTGAACAACCTCCAGCGTCAGATGGGTGTTCCCTACTTAGCTGAGGAGGAAATCCTCAATACCACGGACGTCTCTGTATAAAATACTGAGGTATCTTTGTATATAGAGAGACAGAGATACTCAGGAGGACCCGAAATTTAGAGCCTGACCAAACATTGGCGGCGCCATGTCGCGTAGGCTCTCATTATTCTAATGAGACTACTGGATTTTGAGCGACAGGATTGCCTGCGGTGTGGGAGACTGAGTCAGACCCACTACAGGTGACACCTGTTGCCCCAATCCAGGTTTTGCTTTGGCTAACTAGCAGTGCCTCATCTCCACCCAAGGGTGGGGATGATTGGGCAGCCGAGCACATGACCTAGTTGATTTCCCAGGGAAACCGTGGTCACTCAGGTCTCATCCGTTTCTCTCAATTACATTAGTCTCACATACACAATGACAAACCGAGGCAGTATATGTTTCAATAATGTTTTAAATAAGCGAATGCATCTTAGATAGCAAAGCATGGGCTGCAATAATCAGGACGATACGGCATGACAAGATTAAAATGGTGACGAGGAGAGTAAAGCATAGAAATAACGCTACCATATTGTTACTAGAGTCAATAGACTAATTCCTACCTAGGCTATAATAGAGTACAGCGAGTTAAGCTTTAATTTTGCCCTTCAGATTTCCCTGGGAAGACATCATCCCCCATATCTGAGCAAAGGCCTGAAGTCTGCATGAGCAGCTATAGCGAAGCGTTTGGCAATCAGCATACAGTTGTGGTTCTCTGGCTGGAATCTCCCTCTAACGTATAAGGGACAGGGAAGTGTTTTTATAATAAAACAACTGATGTTCTGAGAAAAGGTCCCTACATAAGGATGTGTGTTTTTCAATGAATGTCAGAGACAAAACTTGTACCACGTTCATCGGCAACCTATCGTACTACAGCCTTGAAAGAGAGTGAGCAAGAATGTCTTGTTTGACAACGCAGTGCTGGCCTACGCAAAAACAGCTAGATAGAGTAAAATAAAATAAGACCACAAAAGTGGCTATTGTAAGAGAAATAAAATGAAGCTGAATAAAATATATCTAGGTCAAAGTGCGCAGCATGAGGCCTATTATGCTAAAATAACGTGCATGGAGCTATAACTGAAATGGCTACACAACAGTAGTAACATCCAAAGTGCATGTTTGTGGCCTATGTGGAGCATGCATTTTTTTGTATGAGTAAACCAGAGAAATGGAGGCCTTTGTGTTCCATTTTGGAAGTCCATGTCCTGTTCCTGTGCACAAGATGGAAAGGAGATTGTTTTCCCAGACTGTGGAAGTGACATTCCCAAAGCTGAAGGGATGAGAACACAAATAATTAAGTGGGGAATAAGGGGTCTAGGCTCTTTAAGAAGTTCAGCACGGTCCTTGTGCTGAGAGGGACTGCTGATTTGCACTGACATTTGGCAGATGGTGGGGGTGAATGGTGTCATTGCAGAGTAACAATGGTCCTCTAAGTGAAGATAGCCTTTTGTCTCCTTCCTGACCTCTGTTCGGTGTGTCTGTTGATAGCCATGTGCAGAAAGATCACTCCTCTTTGTGCTTTTCTTGTGGGTACTCCAGGCTGGAGACTTCCCTGCTGTGAGGACTATCACTTTGCACAAAAGTCTTGTCTGGTGTACTGTGTAGAGAGGACACATGAAATAAAAATTGGCTCAAATGGGTTCAGAAAGTGCAGGGAATCTGCATCGTCTATCTGCTTTGACTGTATCAAAGTAGGAGTTGTTAGCCCTTTTGTTATTCCAGTTCAAAGTTCTTTTTAAAAAACAAAGGGAGTGCTTCGCAAAGTACTCACAGCGCTGCTGAGCGAGTAGAGCTGGTGTCTCCTAACTGTTAGCTTTCCAGAAGTGAAGACTCATTGCCTAGAGTGTTACCTAGGGGAAAGAAACTGTTCCTTTGTCATGAAGTACCTGGAAGCCAACCTGCCAGCTGAGAGAAGGAAGGAGCATGTCAACCCTGCAGAAGATGTGATTCTCTAGGGAGAATGATAAACACCTTGGCCTCTGAAGGGCACGGGTCTGTCCTCACAAGAGGACTGGAGGAGAGCAATCTGCGTGCTCTGTGGAGTGTGAACGCAGTTTCTTCAAACGAACTGTGCTGTGGCATCTATCAAATGTGCCACTACAATGACAAATTGTTCCCGAGAGACGGTGCTGCTACATCAAGAAATTGTGCCATGGCGGAGCAATGCTGCCCTTAGGAGACTTCATCCAGTCAGCCCCAATAACACTGGATTCCACGGACCAATACCCCATCTCCTCCAATGGCCAGCAGCGGGCTTGCGATTATTTCAAGAAGTGCCCATTCGCATACTCCAGAGTGGCATCCATCACTGCTGTCTTCTCTAGTCGGAGCCTGAATGCAGGAACACCTTCAGCAGGTGTGCCCCTTGCCAAAAGCAGGAATGCACCAGATGTTTGATGTGGGTCCTCACTGGCTCAAATGTCTGCTTATTTGACTCAGCTCTCTTCTGTTTTGTGGCTTTGCATTACATTGATCGTGAGAGGTGTAATTTGACCACACTAGACATTTAATCAGTACTTCTAGCCTAATGTTTTATAGTGAGGTAAGCCCCTTAGAGCCATGAGGCTCTTAGTAGATTGATTTGAATTATATGTCTAGCTTTAACAGAGAGGACCTGTTATGTGCGTTGGGAGGCCAAAGAAAGATCTCTCTGTGAGTTACTGTAGGACGTTTCCATAGAGGAGGAATAAATGTGCCATGGTGCACAGAAATGCCTGGTGATAGTTTGTTCACACTGCATGTATAATCTGTGGCGAAGCCAATACCTTAGTAATTTACACACTAGAGGGCTGCGATGACGGCAAACATCTCAGATCTTGGGAGCTGGGATCCTTGAAAGGTTTAAAGTGTGATACCCATCTTGTACATTATTTGAAAATCATAATGATGGAGCTTGAGAAGTGTGTTAAGAGTGGAGATAATCTGCCCCCTGTATTCCAAATGAAAAAGTAACTAGTGGTTCTTATTCCAGCTGAAGTGCAAGCACAGTATCAAGTGAGCTATACGAGTTATGCATTTTCTCAGCAGGACAAGGCGTGTGTCGATTCAACACTGGGGTGTTAGACCTGTACTGCAGAATGACTAAATCTTTAGGAGCGGTTATGAAACCTATTCAAGTGCAAAGTGTGAGAAACAGTTGCAGTATGATTTAAGAACATGAATATCCTAGGTAATAACTTATAATAACAATACGTTAAAATAAGTTATTTGTACTGTTTGTTCAGTCTTGATATCCATTTCTATAGGTGTGGTGGAGTACCTCATTGGATTGTGCACTCATTTTCTTCATAGCACCACAATTCTGTGAAGCCAGTTGCACCTACAGTGAAGTCCCTGGGCTTAACACATTATCATTCTGGTGCCACACAGGTAATGGCTTCTCATATAGAATGACTCTTCTTTTGCTTTGTCCCCTTGGAGGTTGCCCATCCATCTGCAAAGGTCTCAACATTTGCTGCAACCTTAAGAACATACAACATTTGTCATCTCTTATTTTCATGTATAACATACAGTTCATTATAGTTATGCATTAAGGGTATAAAATGTCATCCTGTATCAACTCCTTTTTGGGTTGAACGTAAGCGTTCAACCTCATGTATAGTTTTAGTATACTTCTTATGGTTTAAAGTGATTTAATTTGTTATTAGCAGTGCCCTTTAACAATTCCTGCTAACTAATGGCCAGTTCTGCCATTTTTTCCCTCCCTTTTCTGTTTCAGAGCAGTGACCATGTATTGTAATAGTCCACTTTGGTTTGTTTATCTGTTGCTGGGACGGACTACTTTGGCATTTCTTTGTTCCTGCCTTTTCACCGTGTGTATTTTAGACTGGTAGCTGCCTGCGTTTTATTGCAGCATTCCGTTTCTTCCACGTCCTCCCATGTTGCTGACATTTGGTTTTGCTTTATTCCAGTGCTATCCTCTTCTGGCTCATGGAACATTTGCTTCACCATTAAATCTTTAATAAAAGGTAGCTCCTAGGCTTTCGTTTTTTAGATTGAGCATAGCAGCGCACAAGCTCTTCTTTTCCGACGTGTTGGTATGTATCTGGGATTTTAACCATGCCCACTTCATGCCCATCATATCACTCGTTTATGGGCTTGCCTTTCAAAAATCCTTTCTTTTCGTTGGTAAATGCTTTACGTTTGTCCCTTCTTAGGGCGATTTTCTTACCGCCTTGGCCATTGCTCCTGTTACATGACTAATTGCACTTTTGGCAATATGTTTGACTGCGAGCAAATTTCTTTGTCTATTTGTGTCTCTTCACGCTGATGCTCATGGGGCCGTCGGCTCACTTATGTGAAACTGTATTACTTTCATTTTTGTATTAGTTTACTGATCATGTCTTTACTGTGTGTTGTACTTAATTCTCTTTTATGCCCTTTCTTCCTCTCACAACAGTCTTGGTTTTATGGGCATGGGCCGATCAGCCTATTTTTTTGGAATATTTCATTCTGAGCAGCTCATGTTTTTGTTTTTCACTATGGGGGTACTACTTAGAAACTGCACACAAACCAAAATCCTCCCTGGCTATCAGGAGTGAAGGGGCTGAGCTGGACTCTGGTTTCAGTCGCTTTCAGAAACACCTCAGAAGGGGAAAAGAGGTTTAACAAAAACAATCCCCATCTGTTCTTCCAGGGAACTTTCTGCTGCTTGCCAGCAGCCTGTGTATATTGCCTTTCATGTGAGCTTGTTACATTAGTAGCTAGTTCTGATCTGCCCAGTTCATGTTCCTCGCAGCAGGCACCTTAACCTTCTGCACTACCTTAAAATTAGTCTAAGCTTCCATTAGAGTAAGGTAAGTTCTCTCTCCAGAAATAACATTAATCACCAGAGTTATTTTAACATTTGAAGATTGAATGCAGTCTGTTATCTGCCTACAACACGTTCTTTGCAGCAGCCACATTAACCCTCTGCACTGCCTTATAATAATACAGAGCTTCATCTCTTGCTTACAGCACTGCATTTAGTATGACCGTAAGAGTCCCTTGGGAAAGTCATAACAAAACCAAAACGAAAACTAAACTCAAACAATGGAAAATTAGCTTCTTTGCAATTTCAAATTAGCCTGCTTTAGCATTAAGTACTCGTAAAAGTCTATGCAGAAGTTATTAGCATGCGGTGTAAAGTGACAGCTGAACCTAGAAAAAACATACTTTTCGTGTATGCTAATAAGGCAATTGTGGGTCTCGTAAGCTAAAACATAAAGGTTATGGCTTCACTATCAAGGAAAAATAAATCAGCCTTCTGCGTAGAGCAACAGCTGGATCTAAAGAAGGCACACTTATTGTGTTCGCAGTACTTAATTTGAGCCGGTGTATTCTGATGCAGGGCACAGACAATTTTTGTTAAAGGGCCATCAGTTATTTTTCTGCTTCAATGATTTACTGTGGGCAAAATCAAGAATAATTTATTAGAAATGCAAACTCTAACATGTGAAAATGTCCTTCCACTCCAAACTATAAACAAGCTTCCAGGCTGGAAGTTTAGACAGCAAGATGTTATCATGTTTCAGAAAACATTTTGAACACAAGGACATGAATCACTCTTTACTCGTAAACACTGTGAAATACAGCAAATTAACTTAAAAAAGACTGTGGAGGAGACCAAAGTTTAACGTGAAAAGCAAAAACATTAGCATGTGTTCGTGAAAGGGCAGCATCAGCCAGATGAAAGAGTGTAAATGGCTGGCTCGCTCTGTAGACAGCAGCGATGTTAATAGATGCCATTAAACTTTGTGGAGTGAATCTCACCTAAACAGTGTAAATTGCAGCCAAACACCATATGGGGCACACCAGTAAAACAACACTTAGACATAAATATTAAAAACACAATTGTATTAATATGCAGGCATTAGCTTTAAAAAAAGATTTACTTTCCACGTGGTCAATGTGTTCTGTGGGTCGACTATAGTGTTTAAGTGGAATTCATGTATTTTGTAAGCGCATATTTACCTTCAGTAAACATAACGTTAGCGTGCTTCAATTAAGCTTTGCCCAATTAAACACTGCTAAATAGCAACATTTTCATTTTTTGCTGCAGATAGACGAAGAAGGTACGTGGAAGTGCTTTAGTTTTATGCAGGGCCACTGGAATTATATGGCAGGAAAAGACGAAATTATGAGGCAGGGTTTACCAATTTATTTGGCAAGAAAAGAGTGGTTATGAATTTACAATGCCAGTAGCTCTAACTCAAGAAAATGCAAGACCTATTGTATTGCAAATGCTTGTTTAATGTTGTTTTACCACTGCCCAGCTCCCTTTTACCACTGCCCAGCGCCCTTTCTTTAGCTAAACATAGAAGCAATGATGTGAAACTCGCAGAGCCTGGCATCAGGAGTCTTTCCAGGGCCCCTCCTGTTATCCACACAGAGGGCATTGCTTATCTCCTTTATTGGGTACATAAATCTTCTCAGGCTGCTCTGCTATGGATGACTTCATTTGAGCTTTGTTGAAATGAGAGGCAAGAACGCTTGCAAGACCTTTCATTCCGTTAATATGAGAAAACATTTCCAGCCGAATTTTCCAATTTCTGTCCAGACGTTTACACAACTCGAGGTAGTGCAGTTATCTTCTTATCTCTCCACAAGGGCTTGTTTATTTGGGGACTCCAAAAAGATCTTTGCAACCCAATAGCAAGTGCAGAGGCTTGCATGCAAGCTAAGTTGTGTTTGTTTATTTTTAGTAATTCTGCTCAGATCGCCTTGTGTTACCCTACTGTCTTCACTGTTTTTCATATCAGCTAATACTTTGTCTTTTTCCTGTGGAGGCCCTTTGTACCATTTTCAGTGGGTAATTCCGATGAGCATTGTAACACTTACTGTATCTTCTGCGTACATGGATTAAGTATATTTTTATATGAGCAACTAATGCATTTAGAGGAAGTGTGGCTGTACATCTGTTTGAGCCATCATTGTCGGTAGACTTTCTGAGACTGCATATTCACCTGTGTGTGTATATGAATTAATATGATTTTAGTGTATGTATTTTATACACGTGCATTTGTGTGCATGCATTGATAGAAAACCACCTACTTCTTTATACAATACTGCAGTGTCTAAGTCTGTTCATAGTAATACCTGACATTCATTGAGTTTTAAAACTGCAGCAACTACATAATTATACAGAATACAAAAATCAAGTTATTATCTAGTAATTCATACGCATACACCACAATCTAGTAGGAATTGATAGCAGCTCATTCTAAACTACCACATTTCACTTTTTAAAATGGTCCATTTTTAGACATAAACTCACTTGATTCCTGGTAATTCCAGGTAATTCATCATCCTAACCTCTAGGGCTGTAATATCCAGTTGACATTTCTTAAGGTTTTACTAATTTCAGAACACACATTCTACAAGGATGTCAACAACCTAGAAGCTTCTGCCTCACCCTTGGATCCGTGAAACCTGAGAGCTATCAATGTGTGCCTGTCGTGCATGTTGCCAATCATTGCATAATGCATCGGCGTGTAGTGACTGACACGCTGATCTGCTTGTCCCCTGGAATCTAGAACATGAATTGTTACCATTTAGCGGAAGAAGCTTACAGCTGATACAGAGGTGTTGGATGGCATCAAAGATCCACATCAGGGCACACAAGAACCTACAAATTCCCTCAATGCAGTACACTGCCTCATGCGTTTATAGACATGATGACAGCAATGGACTACTTAACTGCACCATCCAGTAAGCTCCCTTGATGTAACCAACGAGTTGCCCACCTCACAGGGTCAGCCATCAAATACCCAAACAATAGGACAATATCAAAGTAAAGAGGCAACATCCATTAAGTCCAAAATCATAGCATCAGACATCTTGAGACAGGATTGTGGTAAAAATGAATTACTTTATTGTTCTTCAAATTTTCTTCATGAGATACAGCTATGAAGCCAATATGTTTAACCCATACACCACGAGCTTCCTCATGGCGGAGCTTTATAGAGATACAAATAATTAAAAAATAACATTAAATGCACATTAAAATTGAGGTAGGAATTCTGTTGCAACAATCAATTTGGTACCCTACCAAAAATCATGGGGGAAAATGACTAACAGACCAAACATAGTATGAATATGAATAGTTCAATTAAATAACAGAGAGAGACTTGTTTGTACTTCGAATTCCAAGAGCTACAATTCAACAAGGGCCTGAAACACAAATAGAAATAACTCAGGAAATTCCACAAATCTCAGATTCTATTTGAAAGGCTTATAACATGTCTCAAACATTTCATAGAAAAAAAATGCTATACATTCAAATGGCATTTAGACAGCCCAAAATACAAGAAACTCCAATGTATTTATTAGACGTCTACAGATATATTTTTAAAACGTAATTATCATTTCATTCACACATCATACATATGTAATTCTTGACTTAACTTCATGCAGGTTTTTTGCAATCGTGCCCGTCATTTCTGTCAAGTTGTGCTGCAAGTAAAACATATATGTGTATGCATATATGTGATTTAATAGTGGGAATTTCATATTACTAGTTTATCCAAGCACGTAATTATGCTTATTTATAAAGCATATGGTTGGGATTGTGAAAGTAGCCAGATATCAGGATTTTGCAACATTGTTTAACAAAAAAATCCCTATTGTACAGGTCATTTCTGAGCACTGCAAAATATCTCAGGTTTGCTGTTTACCAACAACCCTAATAAAATAAAACACCTACCGCACCAACAAATAAGACTGGTAATCCTAACATTCAAAACATCACTTCTATTCAAAAAGGATCTATTAAACCAGACTTAACTGAGAGTTTCCCACGTTATAATCATCAACATAAATGCTCGTATTTTTCATTATTTCAGTATTAATAACCATGCATCACTCAATCAATTATAACCCACGTTTTCCTGAGACAATAAACATATTGTTTTGCTGGGCGCCATTTTACACTTGTGTTTGTACATAATCCCTATCCATTTCTGGAGCAATTTGTTTAACAAACATAGCACAAACCCAGTTAAACTTTAACCCATTTATCTAACTTTAAAAACAGAATGCTTTACATAGTGCCGTTTGTCCAAACATAAGTAACACGCAACTTTACTAAAGATATACACATTAAATACACTATAAATAACTCAAACCCAAAACCACATTGCCGTCATACCTTACTAAATCAATCAAAGCCTGCCTTTTTCTGAGAAATCAAACACTCGTTATTATGCAGTGCGCCATTTTATACTCTAGTTTGTACATATTCAACAATAGTTTCAGAACCTGTATTTTTAACAAATATAGTGCAAACCCCGTTAAAGTTTAAAATCATTTATAGAACTGCAAAAACAGGATTCTTTTAGCAGCACTCGTCATTAAAACATAAGTGACACACAACTTTACTAACCATACACACATTAAAAAACAATAACAAACAGTCCCCAAACTACATTGTAAGTCAGTCCTCTTGTAAACCTACCTGTGTTTTGTAATGCATTCTCAAATCATCATTCCGTCAGCCAGTTTCTCATGCACTCAGTACCACTATTTAAATATCCGCCAGTCAATCTGATAATCATTCATTTACAACGCACTACACTGTATCAACATCTGTTGATACGTTGCCTCTCCACTTTGATATTGTCAGGCATTTATAGCAATTTATGAGCCAAAACTCAGCCACCAAGCTACATTGATCTGTGGACCATGTGCTACTTTACTTCACCTGGCCACACCTCATGAGTACTGTCCCTGACTCATATGTTGTCAGACACCTGGGAGTCCTCTTGAGCTCAGGGCTGTCCTTTTTTCCCCAAGTAAATAGCACGACCAAGAATGTATTTTGCCACTTTCAACACATTTGCAACTTATAACACACTTTCAGGTCACCTTAGTCGACTCATGCAATGGAGCTTGTGGTGGGCTGTGCGTGCCAAAATGATGAGGAAACTCCAAGAAGTGAGGAAGATGATGTCCATCTCGAACTTGGCTTGGCGCTTCTCATCACTGCTGATCTTCCACCGGCACTCAATTAAGTGGACCTGTCCGGGGGGCTTGCACAATAGCGAACAAGGTTTCCAATCCACATTGTTGATCCCATTCCACCACACAAGCTATGTAAAGTCAGCCTCCCAGAATCATCCCTGACTCCACCCAGTGTGATGAATCATTTGGCAGAAGGACACTAAATCGACATCCAAGGAGGAAAAACTTTTAGACTCATACTTTAGCCAAACTCATAGACTTGTCTGATTATAAATCGTCTGCGGTTTCTCAGGTCCTTATTCCCTCTGCCTTTGGTGAGAGCAGCTTTGTAGATGTCTGCTTTATAAAAAACAATAAATAAAATCCATATGATGCCCCATACACAAAATGCACACACTCCTCTGTTCCTGATGTCTTTTTACAATTACAGGCTGCCAAGTATGACATACATATCCCGAATTAAGTAGCATTGCCATTGTTCCGCTTTTCCTTGCGTTTTCTTCAATTTAACAATATCACAATCTGTTTTTTGTAACTCATCACTCAAGTTTTAATCTCTAATACCTCCTCAGTCCATCAGTCTTCCCTTCTCTACTCCGCCTCCTCCATTTTCAGTTAAGTAGAATTTGACGGGAAAAAAGTGACAGGATCCGGTTTCTTAAAGATTCTTGTCCCCTCGCAAGAAGCCTCGGGCCATTCTTTCACTTTTTTTCTTTGTTTTTCTTATCCTTTCAGTCCATGTCACTGTCAGTTGAGATTATGCAAGTACCCAGGGATCATTGCCAGGACAGGAGACGATTTATGGAGTTGAGGTTAAGTTTTGTTCTCAGAGTACTCATAATTTGTTTAAACATATCAGGCTTATCACCTTTTAGAAAATAAACACTGATTTGCAGAGATTTCATGTCCGGGCGGTTGACTTTACTCCTTTTCCCAGGAATAGGGATGGAGCAATTGCAATTAACCAATGAATAATTATTCTTTAATCACCTACCATAAAAATATACATTACTAAATATGTTCTTTATTTATAAATTTGTGTATAAACTGTTGAACACGTTTGATGATAAATTGCCTGCTGTTGTGCAGGCTACCGTAGTTTGCCATCTTGTAGAAAAAATAACAGATGTTGCTATTACTTAAATACTTTATAATACTCTCTTGTTTTTCTTTTTTTTTTTTTTATTGAGCTGGACAGTCTAAAGCGCAGTCAGTCCTTCCAGGATACTGCGTTGTTACCTTAGTGGCACAAACACACATACATCAGGCAGTGAGTGCTTAACTCACTGGCATTTGAGTTTGGCTCCTCTGTATCCTATATTGTGTAATTCCACATGTTTTAAATGTATTAGAAATAAAAAAAATAGAACACAAGGGTGGGATGTGAGTTTATGCGTGTGTGTGTTGTATGTGTAAATATGCAAGCCTTCAATGCACCGTTTATTCATGTTACTCCTACTTCATGGCTGTCTTTGGTTCTTGGTGTGGCCTGGTGGCAGGACTTGGATGCGTTTTTCAAACCTCTGTCAAAACATTCTGTGCACTCGGTACCACCCAATTTAGCGTGTGTCATGCAAGGTCATGTCCCTTTCCTCTTCAGTGTGGACTTTACCCTCTTTCTCTGATGCTTAGTGCTTTCTTAACATAGAACCCATTTTTAGGTCTTTTTTGACAGGGCACAACTGCTCGCGACCTATTGGCTATAATATTCCTAGAGTAGGATTTTAATCTGCATCTTTCAGCTGTTGGTTTTCTTTGAGCAATCCATTTCAGCCACTGGTGTGAGGCTTTGTCAGTCAATCACCTCTTGGCTAGTTCAGTGGAATATTCATCTCTCACTTAATGGTATTGGCTGTTTGAGTGTATACCTCCATCTCCTCTCCATTGCTTCCTCTAAATTGCATGAGACTGCTTTACAGCATAACCCTCTTGTCCACTCCTTCCTGCTGTGGGATTCGTTCTAGTGTACAGCTCATAAAGCCTTGGCCTGTTGGCTTTGTCAGGACTTGTTTAAGGGCCTGATTACAGCTTTGGAGGAAGTGTTAATCCGTCCCAAAAGTGATGGTAAAGTGACGGATATACCACCAGCCGTATTACGAGTTCCATAGGATATAATGGACTCGTAATACGGCTGGTGGTATATCCATCACTTTACCGTCACTTTTGGGACAGATTAACACCTCCTCCAAAGTTGTAATCAGGCCCTAAATGTTAATTACTTTTCTTTTGTGCTATATTTGCAGCTCCTAATATTGCTGTGCTCTGGAATCGAGTTCTGTGTTACATCACCAGTTGGTTGCAGCACCTGACCCGCTTATCTTATTTGAACAGTAGAGTCACGAGTTGTTTTCACCCTACCCTGCACCTCCTCCTGTAGTTGCTAATAATCATTGAAAGTGTGAAAGTAGCTGGTTGCGTGGACACTTTTCCCATGGTACCTGACAACTTGCTTTGGCAGGATCCATTTCTCTTAGTCCAGGGTTGGAGTGCCAGATGCTGAAAACTAAAGGTCCTTTGTGGCTTAAGTTCCATTCCATGTGAGAGAAACAATCGCACTCCCTGTTTGAGCAAAAACCAGAGTTTGCATTGCACAATGAGATTAATCTAGCTTCTTCTACTATGTGTGGTTCAGGGGGATCCAGACTCCATCTACTCTCCTGAATTTGTGTGAATTGTGCAGCAGAGAACAGTCGCTCTCCCCTGTGAGTGCCATTTAACGCAAACCAAGACTGACAAGAACTTTGCTGAAAAACAACAAATTCCTCACCTGGTTGGTGGATGATAAAATGTCTTATCTCTCACTGGTATTGTGTCAGATACCTGTTCCACATACCTTCTGTGCACTGGCAGTTACAGGAACAGACTAATTAATCTTTTTACTCTTTCGGCAAGGTGGTCACTTGGCAAATGACCTATGTTTTGCAAACTTTAAACCCTGTTTTCCAGTTGTGATGAACCTAAATTTGCCTAAACCAATGAAAAATACCTTCAAGACAATAGTCTCTTGTGACGTGAAGCTCCTTTCGTGAAAGACTTATTTTCTGACCTCTATCATGTCTGTCAAGTGGAATGGATTTTCGCCGGGACTAGAGGATGAAGAACACACAAAAGCTTTGTTCATAATGTATTGCCAGAACTCACCTGAAGCAAGACCGTTTTCTTCGAGAGATGGTTTATAGGATTAGAGGACACTACATAACTTCCAGTACTGGCACTTTGCAATTTGATCTGTATAGAAGCATGGTCCTTTAAATCCTTTATTCTTCAGATTAAATATTAGTGACATATAGTGGTAGTGACTGTCCCCAATCTACATCTACGGCTACCATTGCCGGGTAAATTATCTCTGCACCTCTCAGCACCACACTCTGCTCCTATATATATAAGGACACTTCACAAGACTACACTAGCCTCAGAGGCAATCTCCAGGCATGTGCCTTTCAGAAATGTTTGTAGGAGAGCTACCTGGTTTGGCATTCCACTGTTCTTGGCATCTAATTGAAGCAGAGCTCAATTTTGTCAGGAGGTTCTCAGAACCATATTTTGGCTAATCCTCAGGCTGCACACCACTGCTTTCACTTGCTAACTTAGTTTTTTTCTAGAGTGAATTATTCAGTGATTTTAAAATAGCCAAGACGCAAGGACAGGAAAAATACCTTTATATTACCTGCCGTTACATCGTCTCTAACCTGATCTCAATATTCTCCTGCCAACCCCTCAGCAATAGGTCAACAGTAGATGGATCTGACAAGAGTATACAGCTACATATTAATATTAAGAGACAGGCTACATACTAGGAAAGACTAGGTCACTATAAAGATAACTTCATCCCTCTTATCAGCACTATTTGGCAGACTGCATCAGAGTTATACATTCGTTTTGGTTAAGAACAAAAAATACATTATTGGCTAAAATACATTGTTAAAAGAAAATAGATTGAAAATGAGTTGAAACATAAAGGCAATTTAGAGTTTGAAAAGTAACATTAAATTTGAAACATGCTCTTTAATTTCAATTTGTTCTCCTTAACTGTTAAAGCACCTTTCTTTCATTTTGTATCGACGAGTACTGGTAACTGTACACTCCAACTTGGGACAGAATGTTTGTGGCTATGTGAACTCATTAACCCTTACGGTTCTCTCATGATTGTTTCAAGCACCTTATAGCTCCCCGTTGCCCAGAAACTCGAGGTTGGGAGCAGCAAAACAGAATGCCTTGAGGGTTTAAAAATTGTTTTGGGGGGAGAGGGTGTGGAGGTGCGGAGGACTTCATATCTACTTGAAGACCCAAGGGCTGATGGTTCTGGTCCTCCACCATTTCATGAGCAACATATGTGCTCTCTGTGAGATCGGATCACAGATGAGTGCGGCTGAGGGTGTGAGAATGCAAAGAATTGTTTCGGATATGCAGAGAGATGGAAATGTGTGGACTGTGTGGCTATGGAGGTGCAAGAGCTTAGGCACCAAGACATAGGGCCCTAATACGACCATGGCGGTTTGACGACTGCCAGGGTCACGGTAGCAGTTGAAGCACCATATTATGACGCGGCGGTTGCGCCATGGTCAGACCGTCGGATTATAACTTAACGTCAGTCTAGCAGTGCTGGCTGTCCTAATCTACCAGGGCAGCGCTGCAAGCAGCACTGCACTGAGGATTACGTACGACCCCCTTCTCCGCCAGCAATTTCATGGCGATAGGCTGCTATGAAAAGGATGGTGGAGACTGGGTGCAGGGGGCACCTGCACTGCCCATACGCTTGGCATTGGCAGTGCAGGGCCCCCCGGCCAGCCCCATTGCAGTGTTCATTGTCTGCTTTGCAGACAGTGAACATTGCGACAGATGCTGTTGAACCCTACGCACTACAGCATTGCCGCCAGCTCTATTACGAGCTGGAGTCAATGCTGTAAGCTGTTTCCCGCAGGGCTAGCGGGCAGAAACTACGTTTCCGTCCACTGACCCAGCAGGAAACTCAAAATGGGCACGTTATGGGCCACACTGGTGGCAACCTACCCGGCGGGACTTTGGCAGACGGGCTTTTCCGTCCACCAAAGTCATAATAAGCCCCATAGTGTCTGATTACAAGAAGCCAGTTAAATAGTGATCTCTGCACAAACATCTGTTTGCACAACAATATTTATCACACCCGGTAGTTACTGGGTGTGATAATGTTAACACACTGCTGGGACTTAACAGGTCAGAAAAGCTTGGTATTTATCAGGACATGCAGATTGCTGCAGTAAACGGCTAAAGGTGACTGTTCATCCCCCAAAAAGTGGAATAAGCGATAATTGTCACCTGTGATAATTTCCAAAATACCTCCGTGTAAAATTTTATGTGTAGCAATAATTATTACATCTCACAAACTGCATTCAAAATCGGACCCACATGGTTATAAGTATTCAGTCAAGGCCAAGAGATACTGGCCAAAACGGACCATGGCGAGGGTCTATACAGCGTAAGCGATTACTTGCAGAGTGGCTCAGTGTGCATGGCATAGATGAAAAGACAGCGCAATGCTAATGGCTCATTTTTGATATTCTATCCTTAAAATGCAGGCCTTATGACCACAGTGATCAGTAAGCAATTAACTGAAATTGCAAGTAGGCAATAGTGTCTGACATGCATGTTTATTATGACGTTGGATAGAATTCATCGAGCTTTGTGGGTTGATGCTAATTACCAAGGCTTTAGTGGGCAGTAGTTGGTTCAGTGTCTTCTGAAGTACATTGTTGAGCCGTAGTGACAGTGTTTAAATAGCATTTCTGCACTATGCTTGCATGGGACCCACTCTTTTTGGGAGACATCCTAATCATCTCCCAGGCCCGACATAACCTTTCCTAGACCTGACGTTTTCCTTAACCACTTTTATAAATGGTTTCACGTGGGTTCCCTTTTTTGTCCATGTTCATAATTGATGTTTCTCTAGTCATTTCTGAGTGCCTGGATCTTTTTGTGCCTCAGTAGGTACATGGAATGCCTTTCTTTTACGACACAATTTTTTTTGGCTTGTTTTCCTCAGTGCAGTGATATCCTCCACCTTCTGTGACTTTTACTAACGCTGCGTTACTTGATGTTATTGATTCCACCTTACAACCTGCCGAAATTTACTGGTAGGTGATGACTCGTAAAATAGAGCAAAGTATGCAGAATTGAGTGCGTTAAATACTGCTTCTGCATTTTATGCCTCGTTTCCAAGTTGACAATTAAAAATGGGAGGTATTTATCACATCCAGTAAATGCTTCACCTGTTAGTAATAAATCTCCAATACCCCACTCTGTTCTGCACAATTTGTAATCAGGGCTTCAGTCTCTCTTTTTTTAAACTAAAATGTCCTGTTGCTGGGCATCCACAGAACCAGAAGGTGTATGACCGGGTTGAGTAAGATCCTGCAGTTTACGGATAGCCCTGCCCTCACCTGCAACGTCATAGCAAAACAAAAACAAATCAAACAATGTAGTTTATTCTGTTTGTTATTCTAAAAGCCACTGGCTGAATATGAGTGTTCGCTAGAGAGTCTTTCGGAGTTAAATCATAAACTTACAATTGATTTTGTTGTAAATCATTAAAACATATTAATAGTTTTTTTTCCAGCATTCACTTGGATTGACCTTAAACTTTACTTGAACAAACCAAAGCCCTTACTGGTTGGTTTAAGCCAGAATATCAGTGTGTTTGTGTGTAGAACTTGCATAAATATTCAGCTTTTAAGACTGTTTTTTTTGTATGCATCCTATCAATACGCTGTGGACTTCGCTGGATTGTTAATAAGTAAATAACACTTGTGGAACTTCTGATAACAGCAACCAGGCGTGCCTGTGAATGCCTAGCTACCCACGTTCCCTTCCCATTCTGCACGCTCTTGGGTTTACTCGTATGTTGTTTTTGCAGCAGGAAGGTATTAGATTAAATGCCGCCCTGTAAATGACTTGCCTTTGCATGGAAACTAGCTTGTTGTATTGTCCTCCATTACGCCTTTTCCATTCTACATTTTTGGACGAAGCGTTTACTCCTTCCCTGATGCTCCTAAATGTGTTGTCAGATTAACACTTTTTTGGCCACCACTACCAAGTTGATCGGAATGAAGCATCTCTCTCTCTCTCTCTCTTAGGCTTTTTTTCTAACTGGTGGCCGTTGTGCAACCATTTTATCTCGTTTGCTGTTCTATTTTTTAGGATAAGAAATGTATATTGTGTTTTATTTGTGTATGTAGCAATCCATTGAGGATTGTAAATTACAGCATTTGCATTAAGCCCATCTGGTGATACCCAGAGGCTTTGTTTACCAGACCAACTGCCTCATCCAGACAGGTCCTTTATCAAGATGTGAAGGTCTGTTACTGCAGGTTGGAGAAGCGGTAATTCCAAAGCAAATAAATGTGTTGAAATATGCACTACAGCAATTCATATTGCCTCACCTGCTGTAACACATATGCATACATTTTAGTGGCCTTTGGTTGCTGCCACTTTTTGCCAGCAAAAAAGTGGCCAGAACATGTACTATATTTCTGTGGTGCCTGCGAAACATGGAGTGGTAAATAATGGGCAGTCACCTGATTACCTGAAATTTGACTTACAGATTATCTGTAGATCAGAGTTCATTTTTAGGTCGAGCATGCAATCGCTTAGACCTGTTGAGAGTATTGTAGGCTTTTAACCACACCCACCTCATGCCCATCACTTTCATTCGTTCGTGGGCTTGCCTTTCAAAAATCACTTGGGGGGGTTATTACAACTTTGGAGGAGGTGTTAATCCGTCCCAAAAATGACGGTAAAGTGACGGATATACCACCAGCCGTATTACGAGTCCATTATATCCTATGGAACTCGTAATACGGCTGGTGGTATATCCGTCACATTTGGGACGGATTAACACCTCCTCCAAAGTTGTAATAACCCCCTTGATGTCTTTGGTAAATGCTTTATGTTTGTCCCACCTTAGGGCGGTTTGGTTACTGCCTTGGACACCAACCTTGTTACTTGGATAATTGCACAATTGCCGATATCTTCAGCGTGGGTGAACTACTTTTTTCTTTTGTATGCTCTTCAAGCTGCGATGGCGCTCTGAGCACGAACTCGATCGGCGGTATCTTTTTTACTTTATATGCACTCTCATCTGCTTAGCACACATTCTTTGCAGTACGCATTTTAACCCTGTGCACTACATTGTGATGACTCTAAGCTTCCACGAGACAAAAGAACGTTCTTTTGGCTGCCATGGCGCTCAGATCGCAAACTTGATTGGCTGTATCGTTTTTACATTATATGCACTCTGATCTGGTTAGTACACATTCTGTGCAGCAGTCATATTAACCCTGTGCTCTACCTTATGATTACTCCAAGGCTCCACTTGGCAAAAGTATGTTCTCTCTCCAGAAAGAACATAAATCTCCAGAGTTATTTTGTCACTTTTACATTATATGCACTTTGTGATTTGCCTAGCACATGTCCTTTGCAGCAAGCACATTAACCCTCTGCGCTACCTAATAATGAGTCCAAGCTTCCACTAGACAAAAATACGTTCTCTCTCAAAAAGAGCATTAATCGCCAGAGTTATTTTGACATTTTTACATTATATGCACTCTGATCTGCTTAGTACACGTTCTTTGCAGCATACAAATTCTTCTGAGACTTATAGTTTTATTTTTATAACGTGATACAAGCTGGAAACCAGCCCTTGAAGTAGTATTCGTAGAGTTGTCCAGCTCCCTAATTCAATGTGTGATTCGCTCATTCAGTTTATGTTTCAGCTTTGCATTCTGGGACTTGTAGTTCTGTTTTTATAACATGATAAAAGCTGTGAATACAAAGCAGAAAACTGACTAGATAAACTAGACACGTTTGAGTCTGTAAAACTTAAGCTGTATGTGCGTGTAGTTATAAAACTAACCTCGAGGAGGGCTTGCATTTGATTATGCTGTACAGTGGTCAATATGTTATGAGTAATATTTCAATTCAAGGATGACTGAGGATCATTAATATCAAGTGAGGTGGATATCTTCAAGCATGTGAAAAATTATGGGTGTTTTGTTCGGCTCTCCAGACTGAAGTAAATGGACAGCGATCCAGTAAGCACGCATTTGAGTATAATTATTTATTCATTGCCCCGCGTAAATATGTTTTGCACCTGGGAGTAGTTTGTGTTTTAAGGGCCTTGTTTAAAAAAACATATATTCTAGTAGGCCTAGTAGCCCTTTAGTTATATGCAGAGCCACTGGAATTATTTGGCAGAAAAAAACAAAATATGCGGCATGGTTGACCAATTAATGTGGCAAAAAAGTCCAGATATGCATTTACAATGCCAATAGCTCCGTCTCAAGTAAATGCAAGACCTATTGCATTTAAATGCTTGTTATCGTTGCCATCACAGTCCAAATGAGTAGTGTACCTGGGGCTGATATCACACCTCATCCCTCCCTAGGTCAATAATAATCTTTGACATTGCGAAGGTATGCTGAATATATATTTTTTGTCAAGTCAATGTTATTGAGCTTTAACAGAGTTAAACAACATCCTTGAGCACCTTACGGAAGAGAAATAAAATATTGCTAGTGAGTCCATACATCTCGCTTTTAGCTATCCCCTGAAAAACAATCCCAAATCAACCAACTTAGAAAGAAAGAAAAAACATTTTATATATATATATATATATATATATATATATATATATATATATATATATATATATATATATATATATATATATATATATATATATATATATATATAGAGAGAGAGAGAGAGAGAGTCACAACTACTTCTTTAACTGCAGCCTGTAAGAAAATTATGAAGAATAGAATGCAAGTGTAGCACCACTACAGTAGGTCAGAGTGTATTGTTTTTAATAAAATAGATTTGGGTCTCTCTACCAGTAGGATTTGACAAGGAGGGGAAACATAAGATAGTACTATTCAATTCAATATACTATGGATTTCAAGCTTTTGTGGGCATCATTCATTACATGAGAAAGTCCTTAGATCACTAGCATGCTTCATAATCTGTGAAGCAACAAGGATATTGGTGGAGTTTTGTCCCTCTGCCAGTAAAGACAAAAAAGGACTAGGCCAGAGTTACCACAGTTGTAGTCAATGCTATATGGTTCTTGACATATAGACTGTAGTGTACTGTACTGATAACTATGAGAAATAGATTCTGTGGAGATGGGGCACGATTCGCAAAGGCTTTAGGAGTATGTAACATAGTACTAATGTAGTGAATTAGCCCAAACATCTAAAATAGAAACAAAATGAGAATATTCGTGGGGGTTCATATGCAGACAGTAAAAATAAAAAAGGATGAGCCCTGTTTGCACTTTTAGTATTAGGGAGTTGGATGTCTTTCCTGACTGATTCACAAAGGCATGTAAGAGAAAGCGAAAGAGTATTCCTTCAGTACTACTTCCTGTACTCATAAATGCTTCTATGAACAGCCCTTTGCTGTCTAACATGCCTGTTTTAGGAGCAGAAAGCAACCCGAAGAAAATAATGTTTAGCTACTAACCCCTTTTTAAACTGAAGATAGTAGGAAACAAATTAGACGTCCTTTTGGATGTGTGTTCCAGGGGCTGACTTTTCAATAATTGAGATAGACTGTTTCACAGCACACATGTGGTACAGAACAAGGAGTAGGTGTTTTTCCACATAATCAAATCAAGTATGTCACTAAAAGAACACATTGTGGTGATCTCTCAGAGCTTCTTTCTGTTATAGTAGATCTTTATTGGCTTTTCACAAATATACATTACATCTGTCTGATTTTACTTGTCAGATAGGTCATCTCCGCCATTTCCATTGCCTATGCAGTTCTAGACTTTTTCCCATATGCTACAGTATTATAACAAGTATTTAATATCCATAAAGAACCAGTTAAAAATTTGCATGTAAGGTTTTCTGATGTAGCATTAGGAGGACATAGTAATAAGCTATAATGCCATATTCCTTCTAATAGGTTTGGTTAGATGGGGGTATTCAACCAGAATAGTTGCATCTGCCTTTTACGGGGTGCTTATCACACCCACACAATATCCAAGTCAATACTGTGGGATAGAGTGTAGTACACAATAGCGCTGTTGTTTCAGAACCTGCATATATTGTTAATAGGTTGTTAAACTGTAAGTCTCAGTGGCATATTATTTTATTTGTTGTAACTTAATACAGTTTCTAGGAACTCATCACACTTGTGAGTTATCAGGTGTTTTCTCTGCCCTCTTTTCCTTCCCTCTGTAGTTACAAACTTTCTGCTTCAACCCAGTGCCATATTATTTACACCATCTGGCTAGGAATGAGTATGCCGGGGTCTCGGGGCTTCTTTTAGTGATGGATGGGATAACCATCCAAAAATCTGGACTGGGTGGGCATTCATCAAACCCCAGTATGTTTGAGGGTTTTTAGGATCCTGGGCAGAAAAATAACCAAAAGTCTTCTGCTGACTGAGGATCTACTAGTGCGCTGTTTGGGAAGTCAGTATCCTACTTTAACAAGTTGGTTGATGACAAAGTGCTTGTTCCACTATAGGACTAATTCAAAAATCATTATCTTCCGATCTCTTTTTGTTTTTGAGTATTTCTGAAAACTAGAGCCTCACAACATTTCATCAGAGACAATAACAAATGCCTGCTGATGGTAAGCTTGAAGTCAGACTTTTTTAACTCACTATTCATAACCATGAAGGAAATAGAAATTTAGGGCCTCATTACAAGTTTTGCAGGCTCACTGTTGCCCTTCCAGACCTCTGGGAGGAGACCACCGCGAAACTGGAGGTCTAAACCCACACCCCTCACTCACCACCCCACCCCTATTACAATGTTTCCACAGGGCTGACCAGCAGAAACCTCTGTATTAAGAGGGTTTTGAAGGTCAGCCCGGTGGATACTGTGTGGCGGTATTGGCCACGGCTGTCACACAGAGGGTGCCCCCAGCACCCTTGGAATGCACAATGTGTAATGTGGCAGACAGTGAGAATTCTGAGGGTGCTGGACAGAGGGGCCTCTGCACCACCCTCGACATAGTTGTGGGAAGTGCAGGGGCCCCCCTGTGGCCCATAGCACTGCCTTTCCGCCAGCTTTTTCTTGGCAGGGCCCATACCATGAAAAGGCTGGAAGAAAGGGAAGTCATGATCAGCACAGCGGTGCTGACCTGAGCACCGCCGTGGCTGAGTACGACTTTGATTACCGCCAACCCCTCAGGATCCGTGATCCTGGTGGTGGAGGAGGTAGTCCACAGGGTTGTCAGACCACCACTGTGAGTTTGGCGGTCAAGACTGCCAAATTCATAATAAGGCCCAAAGTCTTTATAACATTTTTTTGGGGTAACTAAATATGGTATTATCTAGGTTAGGTAACTCAAATTGCAGATCTCCAAAAGAACGGCTTCACATAGCATGAGGAAATAAATATCTGTATTATTGCTGGTCCTGCATATGGATAGGCATACAAGTGCTCCTGGGAAGCTGAGACCTGTGCAGCTTTGCAGGTGTGCTCACATGCTTATCCATTTATGGACCTGGAGGTGTATAGACATATATATTGTTTTATTTATGTGAAAGTCTAAAACTAGAGTGCATTTGCATTTAATAATCTTTTTTTTTTAGGTATGGCATTAGCCAAGACCTTTTTATGTTTTATGTTTAATTAAAAAAAATGCCACACATTCTTTTAGGGGCTTTCAGTCAGTTCTCTGCATCAATTTGCCTGCTGTAATATCATTCACATTTTGCTTCCTCCTGCCAGCAGCCGGTGCTTTAGCATTACAAAAAATGTATAACTTTTGGCTCTTAGACAATGATTGCTTTTCTTAGGTGTTCGGCTGGCAGCTCTCCCATCCCTTCCCCACACACACATATATATATATATATATATATATACACACACACACACACACACACACACACACACACACACACACACACACACACACACACACACACACACACACACACACACACACACACACACACACACACACACACACACACACACACACCCCCCCCCCCCCCCCCCCCCCCCCCCACCCCCACCCCACCCCACACCCCACCCCACCCCCCGAAAGGTCAGCAGCCATTGCAAAATCTCTTGCCCAATATTTGTTTTTGCTTAGCTGTTAGGAAAATATGTTCCCTGTGGAGAAAACCTTTTCTTCACCACTTCTATAAACTCGGAGTCTGTTCCTCCCCATTCCAACTGATGTAATTCTTCTCTAAATGTTTGTGAATGTTCACCTGCATTTTTGGGAGACCTAGCCACGAATACCCTCCGACCGCTCCTGAGATTAGATTTGCCTACATGGAAATGTCACCATTCTGGAGGAGCTCCTTTTGGACTAAATTCTGTTAACGAGAGCAGTTAATCTTGAAAAAAAAGTATTATCAAAACACATTGCATTAACTCAACAATGAACTGTTGCCTATGCTGTTGCTAAGCAAGAATGAACACTATGGCAGTGCAAAGAGTGCTGTTGAAGGCAGAATGGTGCACAGGAGAAAGGTGGGTAGTTCTCTAGGGTCTTTAGCCAAAATAGTGCAATAAAGTGACCTGTGCCAGAAATGTGGATTGTAAACTTCATTTTGCCCTTTTCCTAACAGCTGAGGAGGACCAAAACATTTTTTTTTTTTTACAAGAAAACATAGTGATTCTGATAAAACAGAACTGTAAATACAACATTGTGTATTCAAGCAAAACTAAAAAAGACTTTCTACCCTTTGTACTGCCTATAAAACATGTGTTTATCACTGACACAGGGCCTCATTACGAGTCTGGCGGTCACTAGACTTGTGGATGGTTGTTGAAGCCCCGCCAATGCGGCGTTCCGACAGCCACATTACAACCCTTGTAGTCGGGCCGCCAGGGAACCACCAGCTCTGTCTGGAGGTGGCGGCGGTCTTAATCCACTAGGGCAGCGCTGCAAGCAGAGCTGCCCTGGGCATTACGACCCCCTCCTCTGCCAGCGGTTTCATGGCGGTAGCACTGCCCTGAAAATGCTGGCAGTGGACGAGTGCAGGGGGCACCCTGCGCTCTACAACGTTGCCGCCGGCTCAGTTATGAGCCGGAGACAATGCTGTAGGCTGTTTCCTGCCAGGCCAGCGGGCGGAAACTCTTAATGGGGCTGGCGGGAAGGTAGCCTGTATGGCGGCAGCCTTCGCCTCAGAAGTTTGGCGGACGGTGTAAACTGTCAGCCAAACTCATAATGAGCCCAACAGTATTGTGGTAGACACTATGTTTGACAAAAAAATAACATGTTAGAAATATTGTTTACCACAATATTGTTCTCCTACACTTGTACAAAAATATCTGAATAAAAAAAAGTTGTTAACACTTAAATTGTACATAAATATTTATTTCTTTTTAATATAAGTAGTCTTAAGTAGTAAATGTTAAATATTTTAATATATAAATTAAATGAAATGTAAAATAAATATATTCCACTAATATTTAATACTAGATATTAAGTATACTTATATAAACACACAAACACGTGTTTGTGTGTGTGTATATATATATATATATATATATATATATATATAGTGTAGCATAATTAATAAAAATATTTATTTTACATTATATTTTCTCTCTTTTAAATGTATTACCATGAACATATATACATAATTAAAATATTGATTTAACTTTCAATTCTTTCAACTAAATGTATTAATATGAAACTATAGGTATATATTTGCAGTAATACAGGTACAATATTCATAAATTAATATTGTGCTATATTTTTAATAACTGTTTCTCATATATATATATATATATATATATATATGTTGACATTTTGGAAGACTCTTCCTCTGTATATACCAGAAATTATTTCGAGGTCGAAATTTCCCTTTTCTTATGCAGTTGCAGTCAGTACAGTTTAATTAGGACCCCCCAAAACTAATATAATCGTACATTGATGTCATGTAAGGATCCGAGTGACTATGATATGAATTATCATAATTATTTTTCTTTTTTTTCCGGCAGGCAGGGTTAAAATAGAGGCACAGAAAAGCTCCACTGCAAGAAATAGTTCATACAAGATGTTCTTTACTCTGCAAAAGGATGTGCTTTCCTGTTTTTGCCTTCTGGCAGTTTGATTTACGGAAATAGTGATCCTATGATTAAAGTGGCGCAGAATCATCCTCACTTATTGTTGTGTGCCAGCACTAACTTTCCTGATTTTGCCTATTATTTTATAACCATCTCAAGGTTTGCTAAATCTATTTCGAAATTCTTCCACGAAGGATGTTCAGGTTTGACTGTTAAAACAATAAAACTCCGAGTAATTTACTCTAATTACAGTTGTAGGAAGCATTGGCACATCACCAGTTGTCTTTACAGCTGGGCAGTGCAGGGAAGGACTCTGTCAGTTTATAAACGTTATGGTCCTCCTATAAATGTAAAGCTTAGGAGATAGGGCTTTGTGCTACCTTAGTAGTTGCAAATACTATCTTGTTGAAGCTTTTTATGGAAGTTTATAAGAGAACATGAGCTCAGGTCAACAATTACTCAGAAATTCAATAATCACAGAAAATATATTAAATTTGTACCCCTGTTATTTTCATCAGGCCCGGGTTATATTTTAATCACGCAAAATTCCTGGAATTACTTGAAATTTCGCATTACTCAGTTTCTCATCATTTTTGCTTGTGAGAGATTTTTATGCGCTGAAACAAACATTTTTCACTCCAAGCAGTCTCCTCCCTATATTTTTCAAGATTTTTTTTTTTTTGTACTCGAAATGCACACACGCATGTATAAAGTCATGTGAGATAAGGGTGAACCACTTTTCAGATTAAAAGCATAATTTCATGATATTTTTATGAAATTTCGCAAAACATCCCAGGAAAAAAATATGCATTTTCACCCACCCTTAATATTTTGGCAATGCTAGTTGCCTATAACTTCTGCTTTTTAGCTATAGAGACAGTCTATTCATTGTTGCGTATGAGGTAACCGAGACTTAGGGCCTCATTGCGAGGTTGATGATCACAAGAGCCCCAGCCTTGTATTGGGGGTCTGACCGCAAAATTACGAGTTTGGTGAGCGAACCCACCAACAGACCGCCATGATCCCAACGGGGCGATGGCAGTCCTGGTTGTAATCAGTCAGGGAGGTGCTGAACTCAGCGCCACCCTGCTGATTACAACCTTGTTCTCCACCAGCCTTTTCATGACGGTTCACCCACCATGAAAAGGCTGGCCGAGAACAAGTGCAGGGGGGCAACAGCACAGAGGGACTCCTGCCCTGCCCTGCTATGGCATGGGCAGTGCAGGGCACCCCCTGCCCAGCGGCTTCAGAATGCTCACTGCCTGCTTTTCAAACAGTGGTCATTCCGAGGGTGCTGTTCGGCCCCCTCTGTGCTACGAGATAGCACTAGGCTCCTTTAAGGGAAGGAGGATCATCAGACCATTAAAGTTCAGTACAACCAATACAACAAATATACTGCAGGTTGATGCGTCCCTTATAGAGTTCAAATGTGTCTAGATCATGCCTTCTATTTAAGGGACTCTGGCAAACATGTCTCCTGCACACTTCATAAAAGAGAACATTTTACTACTCGATTTAATTAAATTATCAGTACCTACAAAAGGCAAAGTCCACAATGGTGAAAGTCAACTTACTTCTAAAAAATATATATTTTTAAAATCACTGAAGTTGTAACACCCATCTTGTCCTACTCATAAGGATAAATTACATTTCAGTCTCAAGGTAATATTTAGGAGATGGCGACTAGACCCATTTATAGACATGAAGATTTGTGGCCAATGCTCTAAATCCAAAAATCATACTTGCATGTGCTCAAGCAATTAAATATCTGCCTACAGTTCCTCTATTCAAATTGTTTACATTATTTTAGGCAATCAGAGAAGCTGGGTGGATTAATAATTGAGCATGGCTGTATCTCTGCCAGGGATACCACCCCCACAACTATCAGTTTATCAAGTGTGGACTTGAATTCAGTAAATACTCCTTTATTCCTCTCTCAAGTTCACCTGCTGAGGACAAGTGAAAACTACCACCGGAGATGGTCCTGGAATTCAAAGCAATCGCAGGAAAGTGCCCAGTAATCCAGGGACTCACATATTATTCCCCATACTTGACCTCAGAATTCATGATTGCCCGGTGCAAGTGCAGTATTTCCACACACCCTTTACAAGAACGTATGTGCTACATTCTCTCCCATGATTTACACCCCATTCAGTGTTTTGGTGCACTGGTCTTGTCTGGTTCTGCAGCATAGTCCACTCATGTCTCTTCCCTTCATCACAACCTACTGTTAAATGGTATCCTAGAAGTCAATCACCATGAAGTTGAAACAGTGTACAGCTCTCATCCCTTTCAGGACTTGTATAGATTGGCATTAACCAATGGCTTCAGGCATGGTGCCTGCAGCCTCTTTTTAGTAGCATAGAAAAGACCACAGGGGAAGATTGTGTTTATAAGTACAATCCTGAGAGGTATTGCCCATTCTCTATCCTCAAAGGAATCTTGTTCATGTAACTCTGTCACCTCCTACTCATGTGCAATGGGCAACTTAAGGTGGTCTTAACATTCAGTTCTCTAAGCAACTCAAAAATAATGCATACTTGTACACCATCTGACCACCGTAGCTAGCATCACAGAGTGCAAAATGCAGAAACCTGTTAGCCCAACCGTTGCACTTGTGCTGTAATCATGCCTAAAACTGTATGTTTATGTTAAAGGACTCTTTAAGTAAAGTCAAAAATAGATCAGTTTTCATTATTTCTTTATTTCTAGCATTTATATAGTGTGGCCGTAATCTTAAGATAACAAAGGGACTGATTATGACATTGGCGGTTGGAGCAGCTGTCTGCCAATGCTGTGGGGAGGACGCCACAGATATCATACCTGTGGCGTTAACTCCCCACCTCCTCCCCCCGCTACAATGTTCCCACAGGCTGATCGGCGGGAACATTGTAATACAACGTTCCAGCCGGTCATTCCTGCGGGAACAGTGCTATAATATAGGTCTCTGCTCCCTTGAGGGACCCAAGTCCTATACCATAGCACAGAGGGGGCTAACCAGCACCCTCAGAAAGCCCACTGCAAAGTGGTCTTTAGGCGGGTCCGCCTGCCAGAGTTGTAATTGGCCAGTCTGACCTCCTGAACTGTGGCTGTCTGACCATCAACGCGAGTGGGGCTATGCTCAGACGGGCACACTTGTAATGAGGCACTAAGTGCATTACACATAACATATATGCATTTAATAAAAAAAATTACAATAAAACTGTATAAGCTATTGGCATAAAATAAATTAAAAAAACAGTTGGTGAAGAAGGGGATGGTTGTTAGTTCATAGCCACTCAAGTATAATTTGAAGATGCAAAGATGCAGGTTTTCAGTTATTTTTTAAATAAAATTATCTCCAGGTTAAGTCTAGTGAGATCAGGAAATGAAGGTCCTTATTTTAGGACGAAGAATAAGAAGACTTGTTTCAAAGTTTTGTTTTTTTGGGGGTGGGGGGTGAGGGGGCTGGGGTAAAGCCTTTATTGATGAATCTGTTTGAATACGATCCTCAGGGGAAGCCAAATAAATAATTTCTGAATTAGTGTGATATGGCCCGATTTTGTGGCGCCTGTAAGACATCTGTTAGTGGTGTGGAGAACAGCAGTAGAGGCTTTGGGAAGGCCATCAAGGACTGCATTTCTTATGTCTAAGTGATTAAGAGTAAGCGATTGTACTGCATTTCTGAATGGTGGTTTGAATGCTTTATATTCCCGAGTAAAATCTCTTGATATGATTTAAATGTAGTTTGACAGTATGCTCTTTTGGGTTTCAATTTCGGTCATTAAAGAAACGGGTGGAAGGAAAGTTTTCATGTGAATGTATTTAGTCTGGCCTTATTTGCAATGAAGGTGGAGAATTAATGTCTTTGTGTGGCCCCAATGGCTGACCTTTGATAGGAACATTGCAACAGTAATATCTCTGAACATCTTATCATAATACACATAGATCCTAGTTATTTTGGCTGTGCCCACTCATTTGTGTAAAGGGTATCACCAAATCCTAAATTTGAACCTTCAATATTTTTCTAAATATGCAGCTCTCAGATCTTATCTATTAATTTTTAACGCCTTTTTAGCTGCCTCTGCCATTTGGCACATATTCTGCGAACTGTTGCCTCTGTAACTGTGTTCTTACCTTAATAATTAAGTAAGGGTTATTTGAAATGTTAAAATTTTATTTTTAAATGTTGAAATCAGATGAAGACTGATGTTTCAGCTGTAACACCATTTAATTATAAGGTCAGAACACTACAGTCTTTTTGAATTTACGATGCATTGGCCAGCATTGTTCCCTACATGAGGATTTGTGACCCATTATAGAATAAACTGCATCAAATGCCACCAATCTCTACACTTAACTATCGCATCCCATTAACAGCTGATTGACGAAAATAGTTTTTTGTGAATAAGGACATACTAGTGTGTCTAAAGCAAGTTACAACAAGTCAGAAAATTCACCTGCTGCATCAATTTAGCAACCTTTAATTATTTACAGTGCTCACAACCAGTTGCAGATAACTTGGAAACTTGGCAGCACTTTACATACTAAGTAAATGAGGCAGAAGTTACTATTTCACTGAAGGAAGATTGTGAAATTATAAATACCAATGCTTGTCTGTGCCATTTGCTTCAAAGGTGGTTTGTCGTTTTAATTACATTAACCTTCTAATAAAAGGAGGGAGGAATAGATTAGACATATGAGGTAAATCCTCTCTACAAAATTCCACCAGATTCAACAAACACAACATTTGTTGCAGAATGTAGTGGTTTCAAATGCTCACAGAAAGAGTCCTTACTAAGGACACTTCATTGTTTTAGGTTTGACGTTAACCAGGATCTTTTGAATTTCTAAAATTATATGCAAGATATATTTACTGATAAGGGGTTTCAGCCAGCCCTTTTCTTCCATTTATTACAGCAGGGGGCAATTGGCCACTCCACTTCGGCTATTGGCTAAGTTAACTGTGAATGACAGCATTATGCCCTTTCACAAGAAATACATCTGCACAAAAATAGAGCCTATTATGGAAGGTGTGCTTTGTAAGACCAAAAAGCAGTTTTGGTTTTATGTTTTTCTTTTTTTAATATTGCTGAGGTCCCAATACACACCCCCATCAATGAGATGTAAAAAGCATTGTCGAAACAAAACAAGCATTAGTAGGTCAAAAGGTTGGAAGCCAAAGTCGGACCCACTGGCTTTGCCAATGCTTGTTTTTAATTAAATGGGTGTCTTACAACTAGACCTTGCAGTCCTCATTTTGAAAGCTATAACATATGGTACATTATTTAGATTTTTCCATTTTGCCACTGCTACAGTTAAAAACAAGTAATAGATGATTCAGAGCATTTTATTACCATCTGACTGTCATTATCTTGCTACACAAATTGTGCAATATAAAGATTTTTTCTGTTTGTATGAATGCAGCTCTTAAATAAGGCAAAGGTGAACTGAAAGTAAAAAAAAAATAAGGTAAAACTTTTCTAGCTGAACTATCTTTATTGCTCACAGTCCTAAACATACTTGTGTCCTTTCGGAGTAGGTTGCATGGCAGAACCACGCATGGCTCAACAATGTGGTCGAAACCACAACTGTGTCTTTACCACCCATGCCTTTACAACGAATTTCTTTGTAAAAGCATGCTTATTAAAGGTATATGTGGTAACTCCATGCGTGATTGTGTGATACAACCCCCCTGAGCCCTGCCCTAAACCCTAAAACTTACCCTGTCCTAAAAATGAACCCACCCTGTCCCAAAAACTACTCCGACCACCCACCATAAAACCTACTCTGCCCTGTCCTAAAAACTATCCTGACCCCCGCCCTAAATCCTAAAACCTACCCTCTCCTAAAAGCTAATCCACCCTGTTTTAAAAACTACCCGACCCCCCGCTCCAAACCCTAAAACCTACCCTGTCCTCAAAATTACCCCCACTCTGTCGTAAAAACTACCCTGCCCTAAACCCTAAAACCTACCCTGTCCTAAAAACTACCCCAACCCCTCCACCCTCAACCCTAAAAGGTACCGTGTTCTGTCCTAAAACTGCCCCACCCTGTCCTAAAAACAACCCCAACCCCCTCCCCTGCCCTAAAACATACACTGTCCTAGAAATACCCCACCCTGTCTTAGAAACTACCACAAAACCTGCCCTAAACCTTAAAACCTACCCTGTCCCAAAAACTACCCCACCCTGTCATAAAAACTACACAGACTTCCCGCCCTAAACCCTAAAACCTACTCTGTCCTAAAAAAACGACCCCACCCTGTCCTAAAAACTACCCCAAGCCACCCGACCCCACCCTGAACTCTAAAACCTACCCTGCCCTGTCCTTAAGAATGGCCCCAGCCCCACTTACCGGCCGCCACGTTCTTCTCCCGGCTGTTCCTGCTGTGTGCCTAACACACGCAATTGCATGGTGCCTTAACCACGCATTTGCGTGGTTGAGGCAAGCATGGTAATGCTACATGTTGCTCGTGCCGCGTAGAAAGGGCTGTTTCCCTTCGGAGTGCTGCTGGGAAGGAATACTAGCTTCTAACTTGTGGCACACAGCGGCGCAGCTTTCATTGGTGCATTGGCACTGTGGCCCTGAGGCTTGAGGGGCCAACCAAATCCGGATTGTTGCCGTATTTTACAATTTAAACAGCAGCCAGAAAGAAGGCCTATTTCCCTCTTCCACTAGGACCCATGTCAGACTGGCCACGCAACTGTGGACACATAGCCTGCCACACAGAGGGTTTCGATGACTGGTTATAACGGTGTAACCGGTCGCCTCCTGACGCCGGTTTTCATGAAGACGCTGATACTGACAAAGAATACCCCGGAGCCGCCCGAGGATCTCTGGACGTCATGGCGTCAGACGTCATGTCCGTCAGAGAGGAAACCGGAAGAAAAACAGCCGACAAAGAGAAAGGAGAAAACGCCAAGGGGGACGGGAACAGAAACGCTGACCGAGGCGCGAGAGAGGCGGCGGAGAGAATCCTGGCGAAAACCTCACGGGAAGGAGCCGAACGGGAAGACGCGCGTCCAAACGAAGCGCGTTCCCAACCGACGGGCGAGCCCCGCCGGCAAAGAGAGACACTGAGGGAGCCTCCCGCCCCTGGTCCACCAAAGTCGGGAGACTACCAGGAAGCCGGCCGCGTCCCAGGAGGGGCGTGGCCTCCCGAGGTACGATCACCCCGTAATTGGGAGAGGGGTGCCGGGTGGTTCTTAGGGCTTTGGAGAGATAAGAGAAAAGGGCTCAGCTCCCCTAAGGGAGGGGAAATAGTGTGAAACGGGAGATAATCCAACCTCTAACAGCACCGAACCCCATACCTAATTACCGCTTAGCAGGTAGAGGAAAAGGGACTTCCACAAGCCTACCGCGATATAGAGAAGGCACGAATAAAGTAGACCCCTCACTCCTACACTCCCGCCGACCCTCACCAACCTACTAAATCTAAACAACCCTTTACAAATATTTAATCCCCACTTACCTGTATTCTTTTCTTCTTTATTTTGGGAGCCTGGGCCGCTGACATACGGGAAGATTGGAACTCCTTAAGCTGGACCAGACACCACCCCGAACCTTATCCGAAGCATAAAGGAGAAGATAAAACAAAAAGGGGACTTTTATTAATTTTTGGTTGAAAGACTATATCAACCCTGACAGTTGGTGAAGATGATGAATTCACCCTAGACTCGGACCGAAATAAAACTCCTTAAACCCTTGAGCACGCGTCTGTCGCCTTAATCCAATATCCCTTCAACCCGGGATAAAGAACCCATCACAGTGGTGTCAGAAGTGGGATATTGGACCAGGCGCCAGACAGTCCCTGACCATGGAGGAGAAGCCCACGATATCGGATATGATGCAGCAGCTGGCCGAGGGGAAGAGGCACCTACAAATAGTGTGGGAAGAACAACAGAAGGAGGCTAAAGTGGAGAGGGAGGCCCTACAAAGCGCGCTCAAAAGTCAGGCCACTATCATGGCCAACAATCAATTGGTTCATGAGACTGCCATCAAAAACCTCACGGATACCATTGCTGCTACCCGGGTACATCCGAATGTGCCCAGTTCGGTCTTGCAACGGTACCAGGAAGGTGAAGACCCGGATGCCTTCTTCACCAATTTTGAGCGAGTTGCCACTTCTGCTACCTGGCCCCCGGAACGATGGGGTCAATATATTGCCCCATTATTAACAGGAACCCTACAAGCGGCTTATCAAGCCGTGAACCCCGGCGGAATAACTCCCTATCCGGACATTAAAAAGAGCATCCTAGAACGGGTGGGGTTTGATTCAGAACATTACAGAGTTCGGTTTAGAAAAGCCAAGTGGGGGCCTTCCGAGAACCCCCGAGCCCTATACTTCCGGATCAAAGATTTGGGCCTCAAATGGTTAGGTCCCATTGGAACCAATAGGGAAGACATCATTGAGGTCGTCCTTTTGGAACAATATCTAGACGCCCTACCCCCCAACACACGTCACTGGATCAAACAACATCCGAATCCAGACACTAACACCACCATCGAGCTAGCCTGTGCCTTTCACCGCTCCCTCGAGTTCAAAACCCTCCCCCCTAGGTCAACGCCTAGCCCCGTTCGTCCCAGTCCCGGTTCATCCTTATCAGTGGGTCGAAGATCCAACGATGATGTGGGGAAGATGCGAGGATTGGAGAAGCTGTATGTTCAACAACCACAGTGTTTTAGTTGTGGTGAATGGGGACACATAGCCCGGGTTTGCCCCCTAAAAACAGATAAACCCGAACCAATGGAGATAGGAATTACTAGGGGAAGAGTCTTTTATACCGGGGGAAAGGACACCCCCTATAAAAATCAACTTGTTATTAATGGAAGGCCCACCCTAGCCCTCATTGATTCAGGATGTAGTCAGTCCGTAATCCGGGCTGACTTACTTGACAACCCTACCTTTCCTACAGGTCTTACGGTGTCCATCTGCTGTATTCATGGCGAAACCAAGGAATATCCTCTAAGCTGGACAACTCTATCGTGGGAGGGAAAGGAAAATCCCATAAGGATGGGGGTAGTGGAACAGCTAGTAGAAGAAGCTATAATTGGAACGGATTTCTCAAAATTTTCGGAGCTTCTGGATAGTACCCGACATTCTGAAAAATCGAATACCTGGTGGAAAAGTGCTCCCTTCTATGATATACCTATACCTTCTCCCTTAGACCGGTACAAACCCTCCCGAAGCGAAAAAAGAGCAACCAGAAAGGCATACGCAAAGGAAAAAACGAATCCCGGGAAGGTAATTTCACCGGTTCTTACCTTTACTAACCTTCCCCCTTTTCGGAATTGCCAAAGAGAGGATCCAAGTTTGATTCATGCCTGGAAAAGTGCTAGACCCCGGACCCGCCAAGATAAAGCGCCATCATTCACAATAGTCAAAAACCTATTATATCGAGTCACTGGCAATAACCGAGAAGAGAAGAGACAATTATTAGTCCCAGAACCCTATAGACAACAAGTTCTACACTTAGCCCACAGTCAGCCAGGGGGTGGTCACTATGGGAGGGAAAAGACGGAAGAATATCTGTTGAGGAGGTTCTATTGGCCGGGTGTCTTTTCTCAAATTAGGAAATTCTGTCAACAATGTCCCAAATGCCAAATGGTTGATCCTGGTACAAGAAGAAGAGCCCCGTTGCAACCACTTCCTATCATAGATATTCCCTTCTCACGAATAGGAATGGACATTGTTGGTCCTCTCCTACCCTCTTCCCGAGGGTACCGTTACATATTAGTGTTGGTGGATTACGCCACTAGGTACCCCGAGGCCATCCCTCTTAGTAGTATTAACACCAAGAGTGTTGCCCACGCCATGATAGGGTTCTTCTCCCGAATCGGATTTCCCCGAGAAATCTTAACGGACCAAGGCACCCAATTCATGTCCTCTTTGATGACCCAAATATGTCAACTTTTGGGGATCAAACAATTGCGAACGTCGGTTTATCATCCCCAGACTGATGGCCTGGTGGAAAGATATAACCGAACACTGAAAAATCTTCTAAAGAAATCTATCTCTGAGACAGGGAGGGACTGGGACAGGAAACTCCCCTTAGTATTGTACGCGGTCAGAACCCATGAGCAAGCGTCTACGGGCCACAGTCCGTTTGAACTGTTGTTCGGGCGACAACCTCGGACCTTGTTAGACATGGCGGCGGAGCTATGGGAGGAGGAGGATGGGGAAAAACCCCTTCTGAAATATACCCAGGAATTAAAAAAACACCTACACACGGTGTGGGAAAGCGTAAGAAAAAACATGGAGGAAGCTCAAGAAAAACAGAAAAGGTATTATGATAGAAATGCCCAGTTGAGGTCTTTTTCCATAGGGGATAAAGTCTTAGTACTTCTCCCCAGTTCAGACAACAAGCTGTTAGCAAAGTGGCAGGGGCCATATAGAGTGACAGGAATAATAACACCAGTGACCTATAAACTTCAGCTCACCGGTGGCCCCACCAGGTCACAGATTTTTCACATTAATCTATTAAAAAAATGGGAAGAACCGGTGGCTGACCCAGTCCCAGGATGTCTGGTCAACACCGTCAAGGAATTAGAAATAGGATGGTGTCCGACCGACCGCCCTAGCGGGCACGAGGTACCGGTCATCAATACAGACATCTCGGTTCAACAGCATAAGCAGTTA
Organism: Pleurodeles waltl; assembly: GCF_031143425.1. Lineage (NCBI taxonomy): Eukaryota > Metazoa > Chordata > Amphibia > Caudata > Salamandridae > Pleurodeles > Pleurodeles waltl. The sequence goes on along the minus strand of NC_090448.1, from coordinate 252,299,927 downwards.
GACAAACTCCTCGATGAACATTCACAGATATTCTCTCTGGTACCCGGAAGAACCACGTTGATACACCATCAGATCATAACCCCTCCGGGCAAAATAGTGCGGTTACGACCTTATCGTATCCCCGAAGCTAGGAAGACCCTAGTAGAAAGTGAAATAGAGAAAATGCTAGACCTAGATATTATAGAACCTTCTCAAAGCCCCTGGTGTTCACCTGTGGTATTGGTGCCCAAACCGGATGGGTCTATACGTTTTTGTATTGACTTTAGACAAGTCAATTCCATCTCCCAGTTTGATACATATCCGCTTCCAAGAGTAGACGAACTTTTAGAGAAATTGGGGAAGGCCAAGTACATGTCCACTCTCGATTTAACAAAAGGCTACTGGCAGATCCCCCTCGCCCCAGAAGATAGAGAAAAGACGGCCTTTGTTACCCCCTCCGGACTGTATCATTTTAATGTTCTCCCCTTTGGGTTGCATGGGGCACCCGCCACCTTCCAACGTCTAATTGACACCATTCTACGACCTCATACCAGTTATGCTGCCGCATATCTGGATGACATCGTCATATTTAGTGAGACATGGGAAGACCATTTAACACACATAGGTAGAATCTTTACCGCATTACGAAAGACTGGACTGACGGCCAATCCATCTAAGAGTCGACTGGCCTTTACTGATATCTCTTACCTGGGCTATCACATAGGGAAAGGTGTACTAAGGCCCCAAATGAAGCCATTCTACGCATCAATGCTCCCACCTCGAAAAAGGAGGTCCGTTCCTTTTTAGGCCTGGTAGGATACTACCGACGGTTTATACCCCATTATTCCACCTTGGCCGCCCCCCTGACCGACCTTCTGAGAAAAGGGCAACCCAAAACCATCACTAAATTAACCCCGGGGCAATATCGTAGTTATCGTACCTTACAGGGATGCCTCACTACCCAACCAATCTTGAAATGTCCTGAGTTCAATAAGCCCTTCCATCTCCAAACGGATGCCTCCGACGTAGGATTGGGGGCCGTACTTTTTCAGAAAGATGAAGCCGAAGTAAATCATCCTGTAGTCTTTATTAGCCGTAAATTGTTTCCCAGAGAACAGAGATATCCCATTGTCGAGCGTGAGTGTCTTGCCATTAAATGGGCAATCGAGAGCCTACAATATTACCTTCTGGGAAGGTCCTTCCTATTGTGTACGGATCATGCTCCCCTTACCTGGCTCTCGAGGTATAAAAACACCAACAATCGTATCCTGAGATGGTTTATCGAGCTTCAACCCTTCTCCTTTCAGGTTTGCCACCTCCCTGGAGATCTTATGGGTCAAGCCGACTATTTATCGAGATTCCCGGGACCTGTGAGGCTCGAACAGCCCCATCCAAGTGAGGGGATGTGTAACCGGTCGCCTCCCGACGCCGGTTTTCATGAAGACGCTGATACTGACAAAGAATACCCCGGAGCCGCCCGAGGATCTCTGGACGTCATGACGTCAGACGTCATGTCCGTCAGAGAGGAAACCGGAAGAAAAACAGCCGACAAAGAGAAAGGAGAAAACGCCAAGGGGGACGGGAACAGAAACGCTGACCGAGGCGCGAGAGAGGCGGCGGAGAGAATCCTGGCGAAAACCTCACGGGAAGGAGCCGAACGGGAAGACGCGCGTCCAAACGAAGCGCGTTCCCAACCGACGGGCGAGCCCCGCCGGCAAAGAGAGACACTGAGGGAGCCTCCCGCCCCTGGTCCACCAAAGTCGGGAGACTACCAGGAAGCCGGCCGCGTCCCAGGAGGGGCGTGGCCTCCCGAGGTACGATCACCCCGTAATTGGGAGAGGGGTGCCGGGTGGTTCTTAGGGCTTTGGAGAGATAAGAGAAAAGGGCTCAGCTCCCCTAAGGGAGGGGAAATAGTGTGAAACAGGAGATAATCCAACCTCTAACAGCACCGAACCCCATACCTAATTACCGCTTAGCAGGTAGAGGAAAAGGGACTTCCACAAGCCTACCGCGATATAGAGAAGGCACGAATAAAGTAGACCCCTCACTCCTACACTCCCGCCGACCCTCACCAACCTACTAAACCTAAACAACCCTTTACAAATATTTAATCCCCACTTACCTGTATTCTTTTCTTCTTTATTTTGGGAGCCTGGGCCGCTGACATACGGGAAGATTGGAACTCCTTAAGCTGGACCAGACACCACCCCGAACCTTATCCGAAGCCTAAAGGAGAAGATAAAACAAAAAGGGGACTTTTATTAATTTTTGGTTGAAAGACTATATCAACCCTGACAGTTGGTGAAGATGATGAATTCACCCTAGACTCGGACCGAAATAAAACTCCTTAAACCCTTGAGCACGCGTCTGTCGCCTTAATCCAATATCCCTTCAACCCGGGATAAAGAACCCATCACAAACGGCTTGTACTATTCTGCAAAGACTGCATTAGTACACCAGAGGGCTACAGACAAAAAGAGACTAAACTAGTTGTTTCCCTTTTCTTTTACTGCAGCTCCCAGTCTTGTAACAACTGTTTCATCAACTTTCCAAATCAAACTTGAGGAAAATGCTCAAACTTCTAAACCACTAATTTTTTTTAAATTCTTAAGGTCCGGAGATTTTCTAAGTCAGCTTCCCCATGATGAATTACTATGAACAGGCTAATATTTTTATCATTCATAATACATTTTTAAAGCCAGGGACAACACAAGGTTCGATTATCAGACATCTCAAAGCAATAAATGAAACAAATAATACAGAGATTGTGTGAGTACTTTGATGTGAGCAACAGTTTCCGGTTGATTAAATGAAGACTTTTTTAAATATCTAATATTATTATTTCAAACTGTGCTCTTCCCAAAATTGCCTTTGTATGTCGCCCATAATATTCTTTACATCTTCCATCTTACCGCAGTGGAAAAATACTCTATTAACATAAAGGTTATCAGATACAGGGGCCTATCGGTGCAATGTGGAGTGGCCTAGACTGGAGTGGTGTACAGTGCAGTGGTGAATATTAGAGTGGGATAGAGAGCACTGGCATAGAGTAGAGTGGTGTAGAGTGGCAGAGAGTGCATTGGTGAAGAGTGCAGAAGAGCTTCCTAGAGAAGAGTGGTGCAGTGACATAGAGTGCAGTGGTACAGAGCGGCGTACAGTTCAGTAGTGGAGAGTGCAGTGTTGCAGAGTAGAGTTTGCAGAGTGCGGTGTTGCAGATTACAGATTGCAGAGTGCAGTGGTGTAGAGTGCAGTGGCATAGAGGGGTGCAGGGTAAAGTGACGTGGAGTGAAATGATGTAGAGTGGCATAGAGTGTTGCAGAGTAGAGTATAGTGGCATACAGTGCAGTAGTGCAGAGTAGATTGGTACTGGTTTTGAGTAAAGTGGTTTTGAGTGCATTGGTGTAGAGTGCAGCGGCGTAGAGTGAAGTGGTGTATAATATTTGTGTGGAGTGGTGCAGGGTAGATTGCAGTGGCGTAGAGTGGAGTTGAACAGAGTGGTGTATAGTGCAGTGTTGTAGAGTGCAGTGGTTTAGAGTATATTAGAGTGGTTTAGTGTATTAGTGTAGAATTCAGTGGCATAGAGTGGAGCGAGGTTGAGTAATGCAGTGGCATACAGTGCATTGGCTTAGAGCGATGCAGAGGAGAGTAGAGTGCAGTGGCATAGCCTGGAGTGGTGCAAAGTGTAGTAGAGTGGCATAGAGTACATTGTTTCAAAGAACAGTGAAGTGACGTAGAGTGGAGTGGTGTTGAGTGGTGCTGAGTAGACTGTAGTGGCATAGAATAGTGGCATAGAGTGCAATGTTGCAAAGTAGAATGGCATAGAGTAGAGTGGTGTAGAGTGGAGTGGCATTGAGTGGAGTGGTGCAGAGCATAGTTGTCTTGACTGGACTGGACTGGTGTTGAGTTAAGTGGTAGCAGTGTAGAATGCAGTGACTTAAAGTGAAGTGATGTAGAACCAAGTGGGGTAGAACAGACCGGTGTGTGTAGATTGCAGTGACGTAGAGTGGAGTTATGCAGAATGGAATAGAGTGGGATAGAGAGCACTGGCATAGAGTAGAGTGGTGTAGAGTGGCAGAGAGTGCATTGGTGAAGAGTGCAGAAGAGCTTCCTAGAGAAGAGTGGTGCAGTGACATAGAGTGCAGTGGTGCAGAGCGGCGTACAGTTCAGTAGTGGAGAGTGCAGTGTTGCAGAGTAGAGTTTGCAGAGTGCGGTGTTGCAGATTACAGATTGCAGAGTGCAGTGGTGTAGAGTGCAGTGGCATAGAGGGGTGCAGGATAAAGTGACGTGGAGTGAAATGATGTAGAGTGGCATAGAGTGTTGCAGAGTAGAGTATAGTGGTATACAGTGCAGTAGTGCAGAGTAGATTGGTACTGGTTTTGAGTAAAGTGGTTTTGAGTGCATTGGTGTAGAGTGCAGCGGCGTAGAGTGAAGTGGTGTATAATATTTGTGTGGAGTGGTGCAGGGTAGATTGCAGTGGCGTAGAGTGGAGTCGAACAGAGTGGTGTATAGTGCAGTGTTGTAGAGTGCAGTGGTTTAGAGTATATTAGAGTGGTTTAGTGTATTAGTGTAGAATTCAGTGGCATAGAGTGGAGCGAGGTTGAGTAATGCATTGGCTTAGAGCGATGCAGAGGAGAGTAGAGTGCAGTGGCATAGCGTGGAGTGGTGCAAAGTGTAGTAGAGTGGCATAGAGTACATTGTTTCAAAGAATAGTGAAGTGAAGTAGAGTGGAGTGGTGTGGAGTGGTGCTGAGTAGACTGTAGTGGCATAGAATAGTGGCATAGAGTGCAATGTTGCAAAGTAGAATGGCATAGAGTAGAGTGGTGTAGAGTGGAGTGGCGTGGAGTGGTGCAGAGCATAGTTGTCTTGACTGGACTGGACTGGTGTTGAGTTAAGTGGTAGCAGTGTAGAATGCAGTGACTTAAAGTGAAGTGGTGTAGAACCAAGTGGGGTAGAACAGACCGGTGTGTGTAGATTGCAGTGACGTAGAGTGGAGCTATGCAGAATGGAATAGAGTGACGTGTAATGGCATAAAGTGCAGTGTTGTAGAGTGCAGTGGTGCAGAGTAGATTAGAGTGGCGTAGAGTGCAGTGGCATAGAGTGTAGGGATGTAGTGTAGTGGCATACAGTGCATTGGCTTAAAGTGCAGTAAAGTGGCATAGGGGTGCAGAGTGCAGTGGCAAAGAGTGCAGTGGTGCAGAGAAGAGTAGCTTAGGGTTCAGTGGCGGAGAGTATAGTTTGGGAGAATGAAGTGGCATAGAGTGGAGGGGTGTAGAGTAGAGTGGAGTGATGCAGAGGCACAGAGTGCAATGTTGCAGTATAGACTCAGACTGCAAAGGTGCAGAGTAGAGTGGCATACAGAGCAGTGGCATAAAGTACAGTGGTGCAGAGTACAATAGAGAGGTTGGAGTGCAGTGATAGAGTACAATGGTGTAGAGTGCAGTGGCGTAAAGTGTTGCAGAGCAGAGTATAGTGGCATAGAGTGCAGTGGTGCAGAGTAGATTGGCGTAGAGTGCACTGTTGTTGAGTGCAATGTCTGCAGAGTTTATTTACAGACATTTACATTTTGTTGTGTGCTAGGAAAAAAATAGCATAGTACAGCTTTCCTTAAGCACAACCCCAGTGGCAAGCATGATTGTCACATAAATCCTCACACTTTGAAGTCGGAGAAAGAAAAGCAAACACCAAGTTCCCTGGAAGAAGGTCTGGCATTTGACCTCTGCTTTTGAATGCACATCAAATGTGATAAGATAAGAACAAGATTTAAAGGCTTGTTTACAGAAATATAGTACTGATGGAAGAATGCAGTAAATAGGGTTTGGACAAAGGAAGAGACAGACTTGATGGGCAGCCTAAAACAAATAGAGGCAGCAAATAGAAAGCAAGCAAATGTGAGTAACAAACCACAAAGCCAATGGTAAGCAATGGTCTGAATGCATTCACAGGGAAGCTTTCCGAATGCCCCAAAGATGTCGCTAGCAAACCAGGCAGCTCCAGTATCCAGTAGGCGTCAAGCTAAAAACTTAAATCCAATAGGTAAATTTAACGTCAGAGACCTCCTAACGTATGGGTAATGAGTAACATTTGTTCATAACAGATTCCATGGCAAATTTGACATTGATCAGTTCAGCCATTTAGAGATTTATTAAGTGTAATGTGACTGTACCTTTAACTCCGAGTGGCCACACTTCAAAAAGATGCAGTTTAAGAAGATTTGTTACTTCTTATAGCTTACCAGTAAATACAAAATCCTGCCATTAAAACTTAAATGAAAGTAGCACACTCACAAGATGTATGCATGAAATATATGTACCTGCCATAATCCGTGCAGGAGCTTCTGTTTTTTAAAGAGCAAATTAGATTTCATTTTCAGTTACAGACAATCACATACACCACCAACCAATTTAATATTCCAATAACAAATTCTAATGGTCTGCAACGGAGTCAAACAGATGTTGTAATTTCATCAGCGGTTCATTTACATCACAGATCTTGAGAATCTTAACACTCGTGATAGGGTGGGTGGAGATATGGATCCAGAGGCACCCCCACTAGAGAGGGCTGCCATCTTACAGATTCCATCCTAGCAACCATGGGTACAGATCTGTATGAGCAACAGAGTACTCCTCAAGTGGAAGCTTAGCTCATATATACAAATTCTGAGGCCTCATCATTAACATTTTAATATTCCTGAGTAGTATAGAGGTGGTGTAAACCAGTTCCCCTTCAGTATTCGTTGGCTCTTTATTGACCCAATCTTTTGTCTCTGTGTGTTTCTCCCTGTGACAACCCTTATAAGCCAGTATTCAATAACCTGGACTAACCAGTCTATTACCAAGTGCTCGTGCACGAGGGAAAAAACTCAAATAGAGAGATGGCATTGAGACGACTTACCTTAAAATAGAGGAGGACAAACAGGGGAACCTCTGTTGCCTTTAAAAAAACAAAAAACAGAAGATGCATAAGTCCTCACTGGTTACTGTAACATTTAGTCAGTGGTTCAATGAGGAACTTGTATAGCACAAAATATGAAGTAATGTTTTTGTAGCCATAAGTCAAATTGTTAGTATTCCTGTCAGAGAGGAAGTGTAGACAGCAGGATACAAGACAGTGTTTAACGTTTGGAAGGGGAAGGGGAAGGTAATGTGGAGGGCGATGTGGAAAAGTGACAGAATGTCAGGGGTCGGTTTTAAAATGTGGGTTGTTGTGGGGATGGGTGGCCAGAGGGTGCTGGGGGAAGGTGGCACAAGTCAAGATGTAGTACAGGAAAGGGTGCAGATACAGGTGAGGCTGTGCTAGGTATGGTACCTCGATGAGTCTTCCATGCCTGCACTGTTGAGTAGAGCAACAGGGGATGAAAGGGAAGAGCCACAGATAACGTAACATTATACATGACTAACTGTAAAAAGGAAGGTGGTTTTTACCTTGGAATTCTGGGTGACATTATAGACAATTTGAGCCTTACTCTCCTTGCACACAACACACAGCTACTGATGTACTCAGTCTGGTTTTAAAACCTCAGCACTAACAAACTCCATGTTTTTGCTTTGAGTCCACTGTAACTGTATTTGCCATGGTTTTTGCTCAGATGAAAAACAATGAATACTTGCACATAGTAATTAAGTTACCTTCAGTCCTAAAACTACAGAAACCATTTTGCTTATTTCAAAAAGGTAAATTAGCTGCCTACTTCTTCCTTGTGTTTACACCTGGTGTGTCAATAGCACGAATGCACCCTAACTATATGTGTCACTAAAATGTTTTCTTTATTTGACTAATCTGTGGAAATGTTTGATTTAGTACGAACACAAAATCTTTTTGGCAAAAGTGTAATGTCACTTCTGGCTTCCAGTAACCACACACTTCAGTAGCCCGTTTTGAAATAAAATAGTGCTGCATTGAGGCAAAGAGCTCTGAACTTCATGTCTCTCAGATGTCTTCCGAGGGAATCGATTAGGAAATAAGTTGCTCAAAACACATGCACGAGAGCTGGGAGGAGTCTGCTGTAGTCATGTGATTAAAAAACAGAAGTACGGGGTAAATTAGAGAATTTGTGTATATGATCAGGAGATAAAAATGCTTAATTAAATATAATGTTGAGTTGAGTCGTCTTCCGGTTCGAAATGATGTTTCCAGTCATTTATCAAGTAAAATTCAACACCATATACCTTATTTATTAATTTTGCAGTTTTATATTTGATTTTCCTTTATTCCTTCGATCCACTGTGTGTATGTCCCATGTTCTGTATTCTAATGCTGCTATTTCCTCAAACGACTAGGGGGCCTTTTACAAAGGCATTTTGGGGTACAAAAAGTAGTACTCCTGTATGTGGTGTTACTTGCCTTTGAGAATTGGCCCCAAAATGTCTAGGTAGTATTCAAATACAGTAGGCTCAAACAGCAAGGGCTGTGCCCTGTTTGTACTTTAAGTAATAGGGAGTTGGACTTTTCTGGGCCAATTAATAAAAAGAATGCTACAGTACGTAAACGTGCACCCCACTATTAGTACTTCCAATACTCACACATGCTTTTGTGAATCCAACACTTGGGAACCTGCCTGTTCAAGTAAGGACACTTTGAGTCTGATTACGACCTTGGTGGATGAGATACTCCATCACAAACGCGACGAATATCCCGCCCGCCGTATTACAAGTACCATTATATCCAATGGAACTTGTAAAACAGTGGGTGGGATGTCTGTCATGTTTGGACAGAGTATCTCATACGCCAAGGTCGTAATCAGGCCCTTTATGACAATCTGGTGGTAACCTCCTACAACCTTCAAAAACGGAGCCCTTAAGGACTAAATGAATAACCAGCTAAAGATGGGCTGTCTGCCACACATCTGTTATGTTTTTTAGTGTGCTATCACTGTATTCCTATCCCCCACCTGATGGATCAACATTTTCTCTACTCCAAGGCTGTGTCACCTCCATTGAAAGCAACTATTGTGTCACTTGTTCTTGAAAGGAAGTTTGAAGGTGCTTCAAATAAGCACCATGATTAATAAGTGAAACAAATATCTCTAACTCTTCCAGTCCCTACTATTCATCACAAAACTCATGCTTTGTTCGTGGGAGCATATATTTCGGGCACCAATATCCTGATTGGATTACAGTTTAATCCTTTAAATTATATTTATGCTTCATGTTCTTTGTACTCTCCTGGACTTTCCCTTGGCTGTAAACTTCAGGCACCTCTAGACACTGTACTATATACATTTTCTCCTCAGAAAGAAATATTATAACACCCTCATTGTTTAACCATTTAGGACTGTTAGCAAAGTGTCATGATCAGACCTTGTTCCTGTTTGGAGGTTTCCAAGTGTCTCCGAAGCCTTTAGGTTCCATACCATAGGAATTTACTGCTCTAAAGGATAACTTTGCACTATTTCACCTGTGAACTCAATTTCCTACATAACCGTTTTAATACTTTTTTAGCATCCCTGTAAAATGTTTCACTTCCATGCCAACAAGGCAAGTGAAGGAGCAATGCTATCTTTATAGTATTTTTTTAAATCAAGAAGGGCTAGAGGGGCCGAAGAGCAAGACACTGTGCTCCACAATTAGGCCTTGACCAGTCCCCAGGACAAAATAATTTTGTCTTCTTTCTGAAAATGGAAATTTCATTACACTGCTTTGTGGTTCATATCAGTCAATAGTTCAGATGTTTCCAAATGCTTTTAAATAATTACTATTTCTGCCACTGTCAGTCGTTAGCTACCCAAGCCAAGCTTTGGAGGACATGGTGTAAATCTAGATGTCTAAAAAAGGTTGCATTTCTCTGGAGAGAATTCCTGGTTTTCAACCGATGGGAACAAAGAAACATATAGTAGTGACCATGGCAAAGTGCACACACTGTCACACCCAACATGCAGTAAACATGAGCTAAATTAGGTTTGATGAACCAATTTGCCTTACAAAATGAAGTATTCTGCAACTCCAATTATATTGCACTGCATAATATATATAGACAAATACAGAGATACAAATAGATATGGCAATATGCCAAAATATCAAAGCTTCCCTGCGCTTGCGGTAAAGTCAAAGGAAAAAGATACAATGCCATATTATGTTAGTAAATATTGGTTTCATACTTGAAAAATGCCAGGCCATTTGTTTGATGAGAAATTTTTTCAATATTTTAAAGCTCTTATATAAGGTAGCAAATCAAATGTAATATCATTTCTTTAGCTCCATGAACCAGGATTTTTTTTTCTCTAAAAGTTAATGAATGTGGCACTTTAGGGCAAAACACATGAAACCTTCTGAATGAGCATAAGCAGCATAATGTATCACTAAGCAACATAATGTTGTGGTAGTGAGCACTTAAGGGTCTTATTTAGAGTTTGGCAGAGAAGGTACTCTGTAGTATGCACAAGAGAGTACAAACAGATGGTCTGCCTACCTTTTTTAGAGTCCGGTGAACTGTATTAGGTTGAGAGGCCCCCCGCTGGTTCAGTCAACACAGTACTTTGGTGGCCCAGCTCCCCAGTTGAGGGCCATTGTTTTTAAAAAGATAAACACTTGCATTGTGAGTTTGTTTTTTAAAAACCAAAAACTTTTGAAAAGTTTGATGGCCGGCTGTCATGGCGGATAGTGTTTTCTGTAAATGTATGGATTTTTCTGCAGGGCCGACGGACATCTTTAAAATTACCGGGTGAACGTACCGTCCCCCATCGTTCCAGTAGAGCTAACTTAATTAAATTAGCCAAAGTCTAAATCAGGCCATATATCACTGATCTTTCTAATGTATTAAAAAAAATAATGCAGAATAGATACCCATAGCTATGCCAATAGGCTTTCATCCTAGTGATGACTAAAACATATAGGCACTTGCATACTTCAACTAAAGAAGTAGTGCCTTGTCAGGGCTTCTATTTCTAATTTCAGACCTTGCTATGATTTTCCAGTATATTATCCTAAGCACGGATTTTGTGTGTTCTCTAAGTTTTGGAAAAAATGTAAAAGATACCATTTTGCAAAGAAGTTTTTATGATGTGAAATGACTGGCAATACTAAATATTGGGCTTAGTCCTTGCATTTAGGATTATTTTTTAAACGCATCATTATTTATATTTACCTCCTGTGAACTAAATACAAATTAGACAATATATTTTAGTACAAAACTCCTACACACTACCTTGCTGTGTTACCTTTAAAATGTAATTAATGCATAATAAACAGAGGCCGGGGTGTGACAAGCAAAACAGGTTGGTGCAGACTGAGAAAAGGCAACCTGCCGTGGTATGGCAATGAAAACAAACTTAGCTTAAGTGGCAGCAAGAGGAGATGAAAACAAGTTGGGGCAGCAACGGGAGGAGACAACAGGTTGAAGAGGCGAAGGGAGCGGGCTAAAAAAAAGAGACCCAGGAAACGGAAGCAGATGAGGTAAGAAAACATTGGAACAACTGAAGAAGGCAACAAAAGAGGTGAGGGTGGATACCAGCAGAGAAAGGGGCGGAGCTCAGTGCTTGTCCTCTAACAGTTTCCTGCAGTGGGTAATGGTAGTCGCAGGGGGGCAAAGGCACACTCGTTAACTCCAAATTTAATACCTCTGAGCAGCCTGTTCTTAATTAGAGAGAAATGAGGGCTCAACGTAAAACCAGTTAAACATATAGGCTTTGTAAAACGTAATGAGCTTCCTGGTACTGGCTCTATGCCAGCCCCTGACCGTAAGAGAGCTCTTGCAGCTTTGTTTCTTGTAAGGAAAAGATTCGTGCTTGGCAAAGTCAACGAGTTCATGCAGTCAGTCGCAAAACAAGCACATTATCAAATCACCTTGCTTCATAGCAGCCTTAACAGCAAGTATGAACTAACTTTACACCATGATGCTAAACAGTGCTCATCTTTGCCAGCCCTCCTGTCCACTAAGAAGCATGCAAGACCCATACATCATAAACTCATGGTGATTTGTAAAGCTGAAAGTGCTTTTTGTGGAGTAAGCGCTACTATGGACAGGCTAAGTTCACATGAACTCCGAGTACACTTGTAAATTGTAGAAGACAGCACTGGGATCCGGATGACGATGCAGCTGGGGACAGCTGCTAAGCGAGTTTGAAGAAAACAACCAGGTGATTTTCTGCAGCAAGGCAACCCTGGCTCTGCTTGCAGCCAAATGCACAGCCGCATCCAAGCTGCCTGTGCAAACTCCTTTCACATGCGGGCAAACCATCTGGAGCAAACACTCAGAAGCTTAAGTGCTTCAGCAAACATGACCAGCATCAACAAAGCCAATAAATCACAACTTTATGATGCGAGACCCAAGCTATTGGCTTTGCCAGTGCTTGGAGGGAAAGCATTGTTAAAAAAAGTAAAAGGAAAAAACTGTAGTAAAAACAAACACTTATCTGAAGAAACCTCAAAACTTTACACTGAATTCAATATTAATAAATGGCATGTTAATTTTACAAATATTTTTCCTTAAGGAATCTCTGAAAATAATTTAAAATTAATAAGGAAGTGTCAGTTTCTAAACGAAAAGAGTATGGAAATCCCTAGTTTACTTTCCACAGTACTCAGAACTGAAACAAAAGCTCCAGCCATTTTGTCCTTGGCAGTAGCCCAGGAACCATAAGTATTGGTCTGCAAGACAAGAGACTTCACCTTTTCAGTTATGCTAAGTACACCTCCTGTTTCAGTCACCAGCTGAGTGAGTGCAGCAGCCAGCCCCTTCCTCAGCACCTTAAAAGCCTCTGTATGCTTGTGCCTTAATGCAATATGCGGGATTCAGGAGATAAAATAAAAACAAAACAACCATTAAAGTCTTCTGTATAGTAATACCCTGGCGAAAATGTACAAGTTGCTATACTTTTACAGACAAGCTGAAAGGGCTGGGGAGTAATAACGAGCGCATTGAGGGAGGTATTTGAGGGAGGATGCGGCAGACAAGGGAAAGAGCAATCATGCACTCTCATGGACTGCAAAACGCAAAAGAAAATGTAGTTTAATGAAAGTGAGCAACCACTCAAAAGGATGGTAAAGAAGCAATGCTCCATGGGAGGGACAAACCCAATAAGAGGAAGAATAGCCACTGAATAATAAGACAGCCATTAGAGTAACAAGAAACTCACCAATGGTATGCAGCGGGCTGATACAATGCTCTCTAAAAGTTTTTGGTGTGTTCCTCAAGTGGTCTTTCGACAACACACAGCTAAAAGCTAGCTGTAGGCAAGATCTAAAAACTAACATTGTGATGAACCCTGTCCACATGCGTCACCAGGTTTGTGTATTGCGTAGTGAGCATATTTCTGTTTACTTTTAATCTATTGTTCCAAGATGGGAAAGCTACCTTAAATAGTATAACATGTTTGGAAAAACACATTAGAGAAGGCAAAGTCACAGCAGCAGCTGCCAGGCCTGTCCTAAAAAAAATACCCTCAACAATGATGTGTGATGGGGAGTAACAGAAGAGCTGTGGTGGGGGTTTGAGGAAAAACTGTTTAAAAAGTATGGGGGGGTGGAAAGTACTGGGCAAGGAGTGAATGAGCTGGGAAGGGAGTAACACAGAGTGCAGAGGATGTAATGGTGGAAGCACAGGAAACAGATGAAAAACACAGCAAGAGCAAGTCATAAATTCAAAATGATGCTAAAGAAGCTATGGGAATGGACAAACACTAGAGGAATTGAAAACCATTGTATAAGATGCACTTGTTCCAGCCTGGGCCTGATCCAGAGGTGTCAAACATAGGTGGTCATTATGAACATGGCGGTCTGGACCGCCACTCTGATGGTGGCGGTCATTCCCGCCACCATCCGAGTCTGGACCGCCGACGGCATGGCGGTCCAGACCGCCATATTCTGAACACAGTCAAGCAGCCAGTTCACTACCACTCGCCAGGCCAGATTCGACTGCCGGGCTGACTTGTGGGCACATTCGACCCGGCAGTGGAGGCTGGACAGGCGGTGGGATTATGATCCCATTTCCACCAAGGATTCCCTGGAGAGTTACCCCACCAGGTAATCCCTGGCGGAAAGCATGTGTGTGGCAGAAATAATCATTCCTGTATGTGACACGCCAGGCCCCTCCCCCCTTTCCACAACACCTACCCATCCCCCCATCCCCTAGAACAGCCCCCACCCCGGAACCCCACAAACCAACCCTCCACCCCCAAAACCCCATGTAGGTCCCCCCAACCTGACCCTCACCATCCCCCATGCCCCACCTCTGCATACAGGTCCACCCAAGCCCCAACCCCTCACATCCACATGCACCCATTCACTTACATGCACACAATCATACATGCACTCAGACACACACAACCCCACAAACACTCCTGCACACCCCCATGCACTCACACACTCATACACACACACACGCCCCTCCCCCTTCCCTTTCGGACAGCACTTACCTCTTCCATCGCAAATCTCCGGGAGGCAACGGGCTCCCTGGATGCTGCTCTGCCGGCAATGCCGTGTCTCCATTCATTATAGGTGTGGTGGTGTATGGTCTGACGTGGTGGTAAGGGGTGGAGCAGCATTCACCTCCGCCACCGACCTTCACCGCCATCAATGGCGGTGACGCTTCATGCCTCATTATTTGGCGGGATGCCGGCCGCCAACAATGGCAGTCTTTCATTGACCGCCGGCACAGTTGGCAGCGGGGCATCCCGCCAAAAATGTAATGACCACCATCGTCTGAGTGGCTTCCCACCCTTGATTCTTCCTTTGTCGCTTTTAAAGAGTTTTAACTTCTACAGCTAGCAGTGGTCCTAGGCAGAGGCTGAAAGGTTTAGAATCATACTGTGTTCAGGAATGAGGTTGCCCTCTTAAACAGACTGGGTACAGGTAGAGTTCAGTAGATAAGGGTTTCCACTCTTGAACTTGAAGTTTGGTAGAATTTTGATTATTCCAATTTGTTCTAGTTGTGCAAGGAATCTAATTCTTAGGGTCTCTCCACAGGTTGGTCATCTTATCATCAAGTTTGCAGTGAAAAACGACACTAAGGCGAACAAAGTTACACTGAAGTCCGACGCATCTTTTCTTGGTTGTCCACGACTCTTGTAACACTCTGGTTTGATTTAGGGCATTTTTCTATTGGTTCTTTTGACCCTCTTGACACAGTCACGACCATGCACAGAACTACCAAGCACAACAATCGGAGATTAAGCAGCAAAGCACGCATGTCTCTGACAGAAGGCAAGAAAACCAGCTCTTATTTGAGTGAGAATTGTCTCACTCAGCTTTCATTGACAAGCTTCAGTTTAGTTTGGGCATTGGGCAAGTAAGAACAGCTGTTTGTTCAGCTTCTTGTTTATGGGGACAGGTGTTTTCCAGAACTTCCAAGAAGGTTTTTGGGCATGCATTGGTATTTTAATAGGCAAACAACCATAGTTTATCAGTGTATTTCTCAATCCTTTAAGGTCCTCATACTAATAACAATATAGCACTAAGTTATACACCAAGAGTTACAGCTAAGTCAGTCTTCACTCATTTTACCAGTACTAGACTGTAACTGGACTAAAGGAGTTATGTATTGTGTGGAAGCAGACACAGTCTGGGGCTGAAACCCAGGTCTCAGTCCTCAGTGGATATATAAGTCTTAAAAATAAAACGAAGTTTAATATTGGAGAGGTAGAGATTCTCACATGGTGCAACAAGTAACTGGGAGTTATATTAGGAATTGGCCTTCTCTTGCTTAATGATTGAAGCATTACTCTATAAAACATCCAGGTGGCGAACTACAATATTTTTTAAATATCATAAATAGTTTTCCGGCACTCTAGTTAAACCATGGATAGAGCGCAATTATCAAAACATAGCGTAATAATTCCCACACAAAACAAAACATTCAGAGGTCACACATGGAATACAATCACCATCTATTAAGATCAAGCAAATCTCGGTGCCACCAAGACCTCATACAAATATATCCAATACTGAGAATTGTTTAAGATAAAGTTAGAAAAAAGAGAAATGTAAAGGACTTCATCTCAAGGTTTTGAATACTTCATTTCAATATCTACAGCTAAGGTCTTCATTACCTACTGCTTGCATATTGAGGCCAGCAAACTTTCCTAAACCAAGAGGTTATCACGGATGTAAAGTGAATACTATACAAGAAACTAATTTGCCGGCCTCAAAGTAAAACTGCTCATTTGGTCAGTTTTGCCAGTGGGTAGGTCCTGCCTGCTCTCAAGGTCTCTGGTTTCTGCAACATTTTGTGTATTTAGGAGAAGATTCTGAATAATGACGTACATTACTGGAGCAAAGCACGGACACGGACGCACAGGGAAGATCAATGTAACTAATGCATAAGCCAAAAACTAAAAAAGCACCATTATTCAATTTTCAATAATTCTAAATGCTTAAAAATAACTACTGATATCCTAATATTAAATACAGTTATAAGAATGGAGGAGCTCTTGGGAAAGAACAAAGCACAAACAAACTTCTCAACCACCAGGAAGGCTTCAGGACTCAAGGGCGGGTGCCAGACTGTTTGAGGGTGGTCTCACGGACATAAATAAATGCTGCAGTCAAAATAAGAGGTTGGCACTCACAGAAAAGGTACACGTTCGTTTAATAGAAGGGTTACAACCACAGATGCGTTTTGTCAATGTCTGCACCATACAGCATGAGGCTCAAATAAATAAACAATCACTCATTGGTTCAAGGTGACAATTAACAGAAAGAAAGGACTACCCTGAGCCCATACTCCCAGAACAATCTAGTGGCTGCCGCCATCTTTAAATAGTCAATTCATTTATTGTAATCTAAGAGACACACATAAAAAGCAATCTCAAATATTGCAGACTTCCAATAAAAATTAAAGCCAACACATAGGTCTATTGACAAACTTGATAAAAAATTGCAATCATGATATGGGAGTAAAATCACTTCCAATATATAGTATCACATATTATGACATCAGACCTCAGTTTTATATGATTGAGGCCTGAATGAGCTAATGCAGAAAGCATCTCAATCACATAACTAAATTACACCCTAAAATCACATTGCAAATCAAAACATTGCTTGGGTTATCGTAAATAAAAAATATCTCAGAGAAACTTTCATAAAGAGACCGCCTCATTCTCATCACTTTCTTCTGAAAGACATTTTCAAAAAATGCTTTTTAGCCTTGCCCTACACCAAGACTAGGGGTCAGGGTGTCCCCACCCTGGCCCCCTTTTTTTTTCTTCTTTTCTTTTTTTTTTGCTGAGGCAGAGTCCCAAGATGGCTGCCAATACTTCATGGTGGAAGTGTTGTCAGCCAATCAAATATCAGCATGGGGATGTTTCGATCTGCAGAGGATCCACATCCCTAAATATCCATATTTTTTAACTCTAATATCTCCAGTAACTACTAAATGGATTTACACTAAATCACAATAAGCTTGCTTTCTGGGCCAAGAGCTAGCTTTCTGCCAAAGTTGCTGCAGTTCCATTCGGTGGTTCGGGCTGTAGTTGTGTTCAAAAATTAGAAAAATCGCATTGACATAGAATGGGGGGGAAAATGTTTTGGGATCCCCTCCTGTTCTCAGTCACCGCTTGATGGATCACCCTGAAAGCAGCTGAAGTGACCAAAGTATATGTTTTGAAAAAAATTTGAAGATTCATCAAACAGTGCCAAAGTTATTGGCAAAACAAAAAAACGCTCTGTCTCTGGAAAAAATGGTCATAATATGGCCCCCTGACCCGCAAAAAATATATTTTTTAAGGCCAGGCTCCCTTGAGATGGGGTCCCTAGGACAAAATCAACCGGGGAGGAGGGCCATGCAGACCTGCGGCCAACCCCCACTGCTCATGCCCAAATGCCATGTGCAGCGTGGGGTTGAGTGGTTAGGAGGGGTTGGCTGCAGGCCAGCCATGGGCGTCAGTGGTTGGATTAACGTATAGTAATGAAAATTACACCCAAAAAAAACATAGAAATTCACTGGAGAAAAAAAAAAAAGGTTACAAGGACGTTATAGTTAGGAAATAAAAATTAGAAATTCACTTAAAAACACAAAGGTTGCAGGAATATATAGTTAGGTTCTGAAGTTAATCGTACAAAACCATAGAAATTTACCAGTTATAGTTATTTCAAGGAACTATAACTCGTGCCCTAAGGTAACAGCAACATTCGAGCCTCCATCACGCAAAGTTTTTTTAATTAATTGTACAACAAATGTTGAAGTGTAACCTTTGTTTTTTAAAGTGAATTTCAATGTTTTTTAACATTCTATTTCCTAGTCATAACGTCCCTGTAACCTTGTTTTTTTTCAGTGAATACATGTATATGCACAGAGCTGAGCATAGCCCCACCCCCTCGGGCTGTCTCTTCCAATGCTCCCACTCCACAGACTTTCGGCTATGCGCAGCAGAGGGATGGCTACATAGGGTGGCCTCTGACATTGCCCTGCACCCAGCCCCTCTGCAGGCTCCTAAAACCCTGCAACAAAGGTCTGATCTTGCTTACGTCTAGGCCCTGCGCCCAACGCTCCCTTTGGCTCCTACCCACTCTCTGTTCATGACCTTCAAACATGCCCATCCATAGTGAGTACTCAGGACCTTACCTTTGGCCAGTCCCTCTCCCCAATCCCTACAACACCCATCCCTCTCAGGCAAGAAGGATTTGGCCTCAGGGAGTGGCTACATTGAGGCCCCAGCATCCAAACCCCTGCCTTAGCACCTAACACTGCCCTTGCTGTGTTCAGCCTTCAGCCATGACCAGCAGTGAGTTGGCCCCTGTGTTCAACCCACTGCAGACATCCACACCTCAGTGATCATCATCTGTGGCCTGCACATTGGTATTTGGCCACAGAATATGGTCTAGAACGAGGCCTTCTCAGTTTTTTCTTTTTACCTTCCACTACTGCATTATCATAGAGGACGCTTCGCTGGATTCTGCAGTACCAAGTACAGGTACTGTGACCCAAATTTATTTTTAATAAATTGTGCCTTGAGGGAGGGTATTTTTTGGACCCCCTTCTCCCGAATAGCTCTGGAGGGCCATCTACCCTTCTCCTTATGTGTCCCTTCATTTTTTTATTCAAGACTTCTGCACCAAGTCCCAGAATCCTGTAATGGCTGCTGTAAAATTGTCTTCAGTGTTGCAGCTAACCAATCAGATTATTTCAGTACCATTGTATCAAAATGACCAGTGGGAGCAAAAGCTCCCTCAGCCAATCAAAGGTGAACAGTAGCAACCATTCAAATAGCTATAACTTCCTGAGGGTTAACCCCTTCATGCCCAACCTAAGCCCCTACTTAGACACTAAGGGCCAGATGTACGAAAAAACCAAATTGCGATTTGCAATTTGCGAGTCTCTGCGACTCGCAAATTGCAAGTCGCAATTTGGGATGCAGAAAGGTGTCTCAGACACCTTCTGCAAGTCGCTATGGAGTCGCAAAGACCCACCTCATTAATATTAATGAGGTGGGTCGCAAATTGCGGCCCCATAGCGACTATGGGCACTCGCTAACATGGAGGCCTGCTGACGTCAGCAGGCCTCCATGTTAGCGACCTGCTGCTCAATAAAGCAGGTTTTTTTTTTTTTAAATGTAGCCCGAAAACGAGCTGCATTTTAAAAAAATCCGAAACCTTTTGTTTCGGTTTTTTCAGGGCAGGGAGTGGTCCCTTGGACCACTCCCTGCCCTGAAAAACTATTTTTGGGTGCAATCACAAACTGGAAGGGGTCCCATGGGGACCCCTTCCAATTTGCGATTGTGTTACCATCCACTTGAAGTGGATGGTAACTGCGATGCCATTTGCGACCGCATATGCGGTCGCAAATGGTATTGCATACCATTGCGAGTCGCAAATAGGAAGGGAACACCCCTTCCTATTTGCGAGTCGCACATGCATATTGCGAGTCGGTAACGACTCGCAATATGCATTTGTGCATTGCAAACCCACGTTTGCGAGTCGCAAACGGCGATTTTCGCCGTTTGCGACTCGCAAAAGGGTTGCTACATCTGGCCCTAATTTCTTTAAAAATGACCAAACTCATTTCCTCCACATCACAAAAAGCACACTTTCTGATAGAAATCTGATATAGTTCCATTCAGTAATTTTTTCTGTACAGGAAAGCAACATTTCCCTGGGAAATCACACTTTTGGGAGCCCCCTCTCGTTTTCTTGGCCCCCACTTGATGGATCAGTGCATAACTTTCCATGAAAGAACAAAAGTGGATGAATGATTTTTAGGGACAGTTTCGTTAAATAGCAGTAAATTTATTAAAGAAACAAAAGATACCCTTACTACAGAAATTCTCTTTTTATGTGATGATCTAACCCTAAATATAGACTATTTTTAATATATAATCAAAGCAAGAGTGCCTAAGGACAGAGAAAATAAAGTAAAAGTTTTGATAACATAAAAGTTGCAGATATGTCAGATGTGAAGATCTGACATGGTTCAATTGCTTGCAAGACGATGAAAATTTTAATTGTATTATTATTTAAAAAGTTGAATTTCAGGAGTTTTCTAAACTGTAAGTGACAAACATTCACTCAGAAACGACAGCTAATGTTCTTCAAGGGTTTGAGGCTGAATGTTATTGGATCAAGTAAGCCATGATAATTGTTGGCTCCTAGTTGGGCATAGTGACATGCTCGTTCTGATGGTAATTAAGTCATGTATTCCAATATGCTATGTACATAATGCACAGCGATTTGAACGTGATCCTAGATTCAACTAGGAGCAAATGGAGCACTTTCAGGACCGGCTTAATATGGTACCATTTCAGGATGCCTGATTTTGCGCTGTTTTTGTACCTCTATATGTATACTTATTCGTATTATAGATTCAGTGATGTAATTATGGTTGGGTCAGAGTTCCCTTTGGATTTTTATTTTCTTAGTAACTTTTGCGCTATACGATGAATCTTTATTATTTTTCACTAATAAACTTTTTTTCTTTATGGAATTTTTGGAAATGTTATTTTAGCTTGTCCTCTCCAACATTTCTCTCTGATTATTCTGCTCACCACACCTGATGGGGACGCACAGAGCAAAGGCCTTCAGATTTGGGTACACCGCCTCCTCGTAAGGGGTCAGCATCTTTTCCTGAACACTTGGTAGAATCCCCTTGTCCTCTGCCTCTGCTCTGGGCCACTCCTGCCGGCTCCGCATGTGCTCCCTATAATGCTTAGACCTGAGGTGTCTTCATGTGCCTAGTGTTCAGAAGGAGGTTTGTTTCTTTGTTGTGGAAATTGGCCAGGTATGCCCCGCAGTCTTAGGACCACCTTCTTAAAATAATGCGTATAAAACACTCTATAGCCAAGGAAATTATAACTGACACACCATGTGTAGTGTTTTTAAAATCATAAAATTCCTATCACTCATCCAGAAAACCTGACAGCACAATATTATAATACACACACCATGTCCCCAAATAAATCATAATTTCATGCATAGATGTCTCATTAAAGAAATGGTAATGTCATGGGTTGGGTTCACCTAGAGATCATTTATGTCATTTGTGGAGTTGAGCAGAAGCATTTAGTGTTATTTTGTGTAATATCGTGAACATTGCGTTTGGTGTGTAGGTTATGATTTACATGGCTGTTGTGCAAGATATGGATTGTAGTCCTAACCAAAACTAATTCCAAGGTTGTTCGGTTTTAAGTCATAACCATGACTGTACTTCTACCTGTTTGTGTGTTTTTAAGTGTATATATCTATATATATGTGTGTATATCAGGCTGGCATATGCAAAGAAGGGGAGAATTTTGCGTGGCCTGATATGTGGGAGAAAGGCTGAATTGTACAAGGAAGCAGAAAGTTTTCTGTGGCCAGTCACCCTCAGAAGCTCTTGTGCTGGATGGAAGGAGTGGCAGGACTTCATCCAAACGGGTTTCTTGGTGGAAAACCCAGCCTCCTTGTTGTGACCTCATTGTTGTACTAAACCAGTTGGTCTGGTACCTGAACCAATATTGTGGTAACGCAAAAAATCGATTTTCTGCTTGGGATTAACTACAATAACAACAAAGCCCTGTGAAACCGGTTCTGCTGAATGAGTTTGATAGACTGCATTTCATTTGTAGGATTTGAATGTGGCTTTTTTGTTTGGAGTTGCACACGTGGCTGTGTACCGTAATAGGAAACCTTCCTGGAGTTTGGATTGGGAAGTAGTCTGAAATGTTTTAGTGAACTTTGACCGTTTCCTGTTTTGTCGTTTGTAGACAGTTGCAATCGAAGAAGAATAAACGTGATTATATTTTTGATCATCGGTGGGCTCTTCAAAGGCGAGTGTGAACATTGAAGTTTGGTGGTAAAAAGAAAACATTTCAGGATGGAATGATACAGGCAACGAAGGCCTTGGTTTAAAAAGTAAAAATCTCAGTGTGAAACACCACAATTTATTACCGCCATTGGCGACGCTAATTCCTGGTACCGGCCCTGTCAGGATTTTCCTTAATAACATAATGTAAACAGTTATTGTACTTTTGACAAAATTGGTAAAAATCCTGTATATGCATATCATGTTTACAAAAGCCATTAGTTCATACTTGCTTGAACGTTTTGAATTACATCAGCGATTTATTTACGGTGATTCTAGCGTTCCAAAGAAGTCTGGAGGATATTTATATTTTTCATCTCTTCGATATTTAATATTGTGTCTGTAGGAAGGTTTGGCTTGAAGGCCAGACACATGAGGGCTCTGTTGGATTTAAAGTAATATTGTTTGGTGTGTACTGTTTGGTGTGTACTGTTTCTTGTGGGTGCTGTTTGTGCATGAAACGACCTTCCACTATTTACACGGTACTGGATTTGTTTTGGTTTCCTGCATACATTTTTAGCATTTTCTGTCTAACCATTCAAAAGGTGTTGTGATTTGGAATGACTTAAACTGGATAGAAGCACGCGGCCAATTATGTGCATGTTGGGGAATTCTGCCTCCAACAATAGCTCTGCAGTTTTTAAACTGCATGCACATACTACAGTTTGTATAAAGAATGGTAGATAATTATTTTTCGTTCGGTGGTGGCTAGTGACCAAGGTTTTTCTTGAAGATTTCTCTCACACTTTCTTTCACTAAGTTTACTGGCTCACTTGAACTCATTCAGTCTCACTAATTAACGCAGTTTCAGTCATTCTACTCTGACCCATTCTGTCTCACTGAGTCCCACTCATTCTCACTTATTCTGAAATACTCAGTCTTACTGTGTGTTACACACATTATCACTCAGTTGCACTCATTGTTGTTCTCCCTCACTCACTCACATTCATTCTCACACATACTCGTCCTTACTGATTCTCACTCACTCCTTCACTGACTCTCTCTCACTTTAACTCACACACATAGTCACACAGACATGCTCACAGGGCGGGAATGGCGCAGACACCTTCATGTACCTGTGTTAGCAATCAAACAATGTCACTAGCTGCCGCAGTTTGTTGCTGGACTCGAAGCGGGTCTGCTTCTTATTTTTATTATACCAAGAGTGAATAATTATTTACATTCAATACAATAAAAATGGGACACAAAATAAGGAGGTTGTATTGCAGCTCAGGAGCCCATAAAGGAGAGATGCCACCGGTCTAGGGACACGAGTCCATCAACTCAATGATCCATCCTTTCACTTATCCACCCCTTTCATTCATCCATTCATCTGTCCATCCTTTCAATCATCCATGCACCCTTTCCCTACATCTATCCACCCTTTCACTCCATCCATCATCCTCTCTGTGGTTCATCCATCTATCCACCCTTTCACTCAGCCACCCATCTTTACACCCATCCTTTCACTCCTGCATCCCTCCATTTACCCTTTCACTTAACCACACACCCTTTAACTCACTTATCCATATATTCGTCCATCCATCAATTCACCCGTTCATTCCACCATCAAGCCTTTCATCTAGACTCCCATCTACACTGCCTTTCACTCTTCTAGCCATTGTTTTACTCATTCATCCTCACATACATCCTTTCACTCATCCATCCATCCTTTCACTCATTCTTCCATCTCTCCTTTCTCTCATCATCCATCGATCCATCCTTTCACTCTTCCATCCATCCACTCATACATCCCTCCATTTACCGTTTCACTAACTCATCTATCCATCCTTCCATACAGACAACATCTACCCTGCCTTTCACTCATCCATCCATTGTTATACTCATCCATCTTTACATACCTCCTTTCATTTATTCATCCCTTTGCTCATCCTTCCTTACGTTCACTCCCTCCGTCCTCTTGCACTTCCACTCATCCATCCATACTTTCACTTTTTCTTCCATCCATCCATCCTCCCTTTCACTCATACACCCTTTCTCCCTTTCACTCATACACCATCTCTCCCTTTCACTCTTCCATTCTGAATTCCATCCTCTCGCTCATTCATTCATGCATCTATCCTTTCACCATTTCATCCATCCATCAGTCCACCCATCCTTCCTTTTCACTCACTAACCCTCCCAAGTTAATTATGAGCTTTTTTCTGCCGAGCTGCAGAGAGAAGAGGCCCATCGAGAACCCCACCCCGCCATAGCTGTTAAAGCAGAAAAGGGGTTGGGGGATGACTATGCCCCTGATGCAGAAGCTTAACTGCACACTTACCCCATAGTCCACTAGTGCAATTGTTGCCATCAGCTGGTTCCTTCCTTCTCTTGGGCCTCTATGGTCAAGATAAGGAGCACCCTGTGTGCTCAGCTCCATAATGTTTTTTCAAAGTGAAAGCAAAAGCAGTACTAAACAAGTGATACTGCCAGGAGAGCAGCCTTCTGCACCCCTCCTACAGTCTGTTCTCTGTGATGATCAACAAATTGTTGCCACCCACTCCCTCCTTGTCCTCATCTTCCAGCCCCACCCCAGCCGTTGGAGTGGATGGAGTTTTGTAACTCCTCCCAGTGCCACTTTACATGTGCCCTAAAAGCATCCGGGTCAATTGCTTTCTAATTCAGCACTCCCTCTCCTATGATGTCACTGCTGTAGCGTATGCCTGCAGGTTGAAAAAAATCCTAGCCCGGCTGGCACTTGCATGGTAGGACATCTGCAGAGTTCACTAGAGTTCACCCAGGAGATTCAGCTCACTGTCTCGGAGCAGTATTTTCTTTTCAGCCGCTCTGTGTTTATTTTCCTTGTTCTTGCCTCTCCCCCAAGGATAGCGGGGCAACGCCCCTTCTGCCCATGAACAGTCGTCCCTGTTTTTATTTGAACATCTTATGACGCTAGGATAAGCTGTTCTGTTTTTAGTAGTGTGTGAAATTGAGTATTTGTTTTTCACAGTTATGCATTCAGTGCCAAATGTGATCCCCAGTTCGTAAATTTGGCATAATGCAAAATTAGCCTAAAACATTACAATTTGCCCTGACATGCTCTTATCCTGGTCAAAGGGACAATATTTCACAGGATTTGCTATCGAGATTGGTTTTCAAGTTTTTATGCCTTGCTCATAATAGAGTGAAAGAAAGAGACAGTGTAGCCAGATTTTACCAAGTGTAGCACTGGTTGTGGGAGTGATTCAACAACTTTGCAAATTCAGTTTTTTTCTTGTCATCGATATACCCCAGACAGCTAGAAAGGAGGGTGTCTTTGTTGAATATGGATTTGGTGTTGGCTGTAATTTAGAGTACAGTTTTAAATGAACTTCACGGTGTGGTAAATAGCACTGTACCACTGCTTAGTATTTTGCCCAATCCAGTATAGTTGTTTGTCATGCTGAACAAGGATGAATTTCCACTTCGAGTGGACTGGGTTAAGGAGAAGGTTTCTATCTGAAAATCATCAATTTCTATTCTATGGTTGGTAAATATGGTATGTTCCAAAGTCAATTGTCCCTGCAATGAAGATAATAAGCCACATTTTGGGTTCTAAAGAGAAGGAGACCAAGCTGCCTAAGGTAACAGTCACAAGCTCAAGCACAAAAAGGTCACCTTGGGTAACTCATCTTAAAGGTTCACATAGCCCTAACTGATTTGATCATCAGATTTAGAGGTGAATGTGTCTGATCAATCATGAAAAATTTAGACAAATCCTCTCACACTTGCTGTGCTTCATCATAGGGTTGTCATATCCTACCCACAATGGTTGTAGGGAGATAGATTGCCTCAACCGATCTAGTCTGAAGCTCTTAGATGATGATTGTGGACTCACCTGGTGGTGAGGTACATAGGAGATGACAATGGCTTAAAATACCTGCAGTGTTACCCAAATTAATATATTTTATTCAGTGGGTATGTCACCATGGGATATTAAAAACAGAAGGGTGGAGCTCAGGAAGTATGAATGTTCCAAGATCCCTAGATTTAAGGTTGCAAACCCCTGGGGTGCTCATAGAGAGTGCTGAAACTTGTCAACTGAATCCAATGATCTACATAATTCTATATAGTGTGCAATTCAGCACAAGGGTTTGGAGCCTAGTGTGCGAATGCAATTTTTTATTTCTCCTTGAGGAAAAGGTTCCACATGGATAAAGTTCTTCCCGTACACCCCATCCCCACCCCTCATGCAAATCCGGGGGTTCTCCATTTCCCTTCCAATCCTGGAAATTGAGTGACTGTGCCCTTAGATGGACTAAACCTCTAGTTGTGTTCTGGGTGGAAAGATGTCAGATCGGAGTTTGGGAATGTCCCTGGCAAGATTTTGACAAATGGGTTACTCCGCCACAAATGTGACGGATATCCTTTCTGACATATTATGATCTCCATAGGCTATTATGGAATCTTATTACGGCAGACCGGATATCCGTCACGTTTGTGACAGACTAACTTCCTCCGCAGGACTCTAATTCAGGCCCTATAGCTGTCATCTCCTTGAACTAAATTGACTTAAAACAGTGGTACTGAGTGGGTTATGTAGCTAAATGTATATGATCAATTTCCACCTTAAAGTTTAGAGCTATTTGTAATCCACTGCTCTTACGATGATTTCTTTGGCAGCAGCCCACTACACATATGCTTTGTATTTTCAGAGATTTATTTAGGGTATGACATTGTGTAACAGACATCTAAATCATTTTACCTAATTTCTGCACTGATTTAATACTGTGCAGGTTATGTTGTTTACTGTCCTACGGGCTAAAAAAAAAGAACTGAATTTGAACGGGAACATATACTTATTTGATAATCACTCTTAAGCTCCAGCTCTCCACTCCACACACCTGCAATTTTCTATATTCTTCAACTCTGGTGCTGAATGCTGTCTTAAGAGAAACTGCACCGAACCCCACTGAGGATAACCTAGTTGATGTGCTTCTTCTGCCGTGGTACATTTTGACCTATCAAAAGAGTTATTTATTTAGGTGTTTTAATATTGTTATTAGGCACTTGTATAATTGTGCTAACATGCCTAATTCTGGAATCTCCAGAAACAATTCCAAGCAGAACTTGCAAAAGAAGGCAGAGCTCGGATGGTCCCACTGAACATGTTTGGCATTATTGCTCAGAGTATGCACTGGTAGGTGATACTGGTGGCTGCCAAAACCATGCACGAATGCTTCAAGCAAACGTGGGGGTGACTACGTCCTAGTGCACACCAACAAAATGGGATATTTTTTTATATTTACAAAGGTTTAGAAATGTCCTGCCTATGCTTATTTCAGCACATAGCTTACACCAACGTGGGTGGACTGTGTGGTGCAAGGACATATGACAGTCAGTGTGGTACTTCTCTAAGATATGCTTAGCAAGGTAAAATAATTAGAGGAAGTGGAAATAATGTTGAATGTTTGCTTAACTTACAAGTGTATAAGGTATATTACATAATCCCTTGGTTAAGAATATAAATGTACATAATGTGTGTGTTTGTGTGTGAGTGAAAGTCGTAAATTTACATGTAAAACACATCAGTACATGTCCTAAGTATTAAATACACTGCACCTGCACATGGGAGTGCCTTGGGCCTACTTTAGGGGTGACTTACATGTAGTAAAAGGGAAGGTTTGGGCCTGGCAATTGGGTGCCAGGTCGAAATGTCAGTTTAAAACTGCACACACAGACACTGCAGTGGCAGGTCTGAGACATGTTTACAGGGTTACTCACGTGGGTGGCACTATCAGTGCTGCAGGCCCCCTAGTAGCATTTGATTTATAAGCCCTGGTCATGGGTTCGAATCTCAGCAAGGCCAGCTCAACCATCCAATGTTTCAATCAATCAATCAATCAATCAATCAGTCAGGATTTGTAGAGAACACTAACCACACATGAGAGTATCCAGGCGCTGAGATCCAAGCTGTTCGAGGAGCATCAGTTGAAAAACCAGGTTGTGAGTCCCCTTCTAAACTCCTGAATAGAGGGTGAAGTCCTGAGGTGGAGGGGGAGGCTGTTCCCGGATTTTGCGGTGAGGTAGGACAAGGAGTGACCTCCACTGTTGCATCGGCAGATAAGGGTGGTGAGACAAGGGAGGCGGACGCAGGAGCTTGGAGGTTTGATGGAAGCTCAGGTGGTGGTTGATGTATGCTGGTCCTTGGTTGTGTAGGGCTTTGTAGGCATGGGTCAGAATCTTGAATTGGCATCTCTTGTGGCGTGGGACCCAGTGGAGGGTCTGTCTAGGGAGGTCGAGGATGAGTCTGAACGCTGAGTTCTAAATGGTCTGCAGTCTCTTCAGGAGGTGTAAGGTGATTCCTGCGTAGAGTGTGTTGCCGTAGTCCAATCGGCTGGTGACAAGGGCTTGAGTGATGTTGCGTCTGGTGGAGACTGGAAGCCATTTGAAGATCTTTCGGAACATGCACAGAGTGAGGAAGCAGCCGGAGGGACTGCGTTAATCTGGTTCTTCATGGTGAGTTTGCAGTCCAAGATGATGCCGAGGTTCTGGGCGAGGTCTGTGGAAGAGAGAGAGGCTCCTAGGTCGGCCGGCCACCAGGAGTTGTTTCACGGTAAGGTGGTGTTCATGAACCTCGGGCTTATCTGTGTTAAGCTTCAGGCAGTTGTCTTGCATCCAGTTGGCCATGCCGGTCATGCACAGGTGGAAGTTGGCCTTTGTGGTGGAAGGGTCTTTGGAAAGAGAGAGGATGAGCTGGGTGTCGTCTACATAGGATATCATGTTCAGTCCATGATTTCTGATGATGATGGAAATGGGGGTCATGTAGGCGTTGAACAGAGTGGGGTTGAGGCATGAACATTGAAGTACGCTGCAAAAGATGTTTTTGTGAATGGTGGGAGGCAGACTCTCTTTGCTCTTCCGATGAGGGAGCATGCAAATGATTTGAAGGTGTTGTTTTGGCTTCCGATTTGATTAAGCCTCTTGAGCAGGGTGTGGTGGGTTAAAGTGTTGAAAACTGCTGAGAGGTCGAGGAGAATCAGTGGTACCCAGCTTGGTGAGCTGGTTCCAAGCAGTGATCTTGTGGTTGGAGTAGCCCCTCTTGGGAAGAGGAGGCTGAGGATGTTCTTGTCAGTAGGGTGGGATTCAAAATTTTTGTAGATGGTGGAGAGCTTGTCATGGGAGAGGACTGCCCAGGTGTCAGAGAGCTCTTGGGAGGGGGGTTATGATGTTTTCAGTCACTGAGGGGTTGGAGAACTCCTTGACTATGTCAAAGAGTTCTTTGCTGTGGTTGGAGCTGGCTTTGATGAGGTTGGCTAAGGCTTTCTTTTTTGTTTCTTTCAGGAGTTGGTGGTACTAGTTGAGTGATGTTGTGAAGGTGGTCTGGTCGGTGGGCTCTTTTGTGGTGCGCCATTTCCTTTCCAGTTGTTTGCAGTTGCGTTTTGTGGTTCTCAGTTCAGGTTGTACCAGCTGGCTAGTTTGGAAGCAGAGAGCCAATAAACTGAGCAGTAGTAACATCTTTTTTTACAGCACTAAGAAACTGAAGACTTGCATACAACACTATACTTCTTCTTCTTTTGTGATTTCTGTTTTATTGTGTTCTTATTGCTATTGCCCCCACCCGGTGTTAGGTTGAACACCTATAGGCACCAGTTTGTGTTTCCACTACTAGGCAGTCTTCCCAACAGTCAGCAATCTGACTACCTACAGACGTGAATAGGACAGTCACTGCTATATTTAAGCTAATTATAAAACTTGAGTGAGTTTATGCAGGACAAGCGGTAGTAATAACTGGAAGGTGCTATAATGACAATGCAAATGTTGTGGCAATTCCAGTATTACTAAAAAATAAATAAAAAAAAGTATTACTTTGGCAAAGCCAATCAGTTTGCCATTGGCTGCCAGACTTTTGCCTTTGTTAGTGCTTACTTCATGATAACTTTATTGTTGTGGAAATAGCTGAGCTGGGACACAGCCTTAACAACGTGGGCTGAGCCACGTGTGCCATTTCCCTGCAAGCTAAACCACATTAGCGTGGTGTCTGCCTTAACCATGCATGTGCCTTAACAAAGCATGTGCGTGGTTAAGGCAGACAGCGTGGTCTACCTGCTCCAGGAGCAGGAAGCCACGGGAGAGATAAGTGGGCCTGGGTTTGGGTTTTGGGGGAGGGGGCAATTTTAGGGCTTAGGACAGGGGTGCAGGTTACTTTTTTTATTTTGTATTATTTTTACGGGGGAAGTCGCGTTCCTTTTTTTAGGCAGGTAGCAGGTTTTTAGGGACTGGGTCTGGGTTTGAGGGTATACTTTGAGGGGTGGGGAGTTTTAGGGGTCAGGGTGGGGGGGGAAGTCAGGTTATTTTTTTCATTTTTTAGGGATGGGGAAGTCGTGTTACTTTTTTTTTTAGGTAGGTAGCAGGTTTTTAGGGGCTTGGGGAGGGGGGCAGTTTTAGGGCTCCGGGCTGGGGGAGGCCGAGTTACTCTTTTTTTTTTTCTTGGACGGGATGGGGGAGAAGTTGCATTCTTTTTTTTAGGCAGGCAGCAGGTTTTTAGGGGCTGGGACTGGATTTAGTGGGGGGTACTTTTGAGGGATGGGGGCAATTTTAGGGCAGGGGGGAGGTCGGGTTATTTTTTGATGGGGTGGTATGGTTAGTTTGTTGGGTAGGTTGGTAGGGTTTTAGGGCTCAGGGCGTGGGAATCGGGGTAGTTGTAAGTGCTGGGGCAGATTTTAGGGCTGAGGGTGGGGTAGTTGTAAGGGTTGGGGTAGGGTTTTAGGGTTCAGGGCTGGGGAAGGGGCAGTTTGCAGGGTTGGAGGCAGTTTTATGGTTCAGGGCAGGGGGCTTGAGTAGTTTTAAGTAAAGGGCAAGGTTGTAGATGTTAAGAGGGGGTTGGGGTAGTTTCAGGGGAAGACTGGGATCTGCTTTAGGGCTCAGGGATAGGGGCGTTGAGGGCTAAAGGCAGGGGGTGGAAGGGGCAGTTTTCAGGGCTGGGGTGGGGTGATGGGGCCAAGGGCAGGGAGGAAATTGACCTTGTATCTTCCTTTGCTATGCATGCTTTACAGCAGAATTTGTTATAAAGGAATGCGTGGTATTGATGTGGTTGTTCTTAAGACCGTGTTGTTGTGGCATGCGTGCTTTAGGCATGCATGCTCCCATCATACAACCACCAGGGCCATCACCAATATTAAAAAAGTCTCAAAACAAAAATACTTTTTGGTCTCAAAAAGTACATATTTCCATACTATTCTTTGGCATTCAAAACAACTACTTTTGTGTGCGTATGTACTCCCTTCGAAAGTGCACAATGCTGTCACACACTGAAGCAGACAGTGGCTGAAGTGGACTGACCGATTGCTGTAGTGGGCAGATGAAATATGTGAACGACACAACAACACACCAGTCGATGACGAGGGCTGGCTGAAAGCCCCTACAAGTAAGAAATATATATATATATATATATATATATATATATATATATATATATATATATATATATATATATATATATATATATATATATATATATATATATATATATATATATATATATATATATATATATATATATAGTTTTATTGAAATCAAAAAGTCTGTGCCAACTCCAGGCTTAAAATAGAAAAGAATAGTTGTCCCCGGAGAAAGGGGCTAGGAAAAAGCATTCAGAAACGCCACCAGGGGGAAAAAGCAGCCGGTTGCATATATTTAAATATATAAATCATCTGCGTTTCAGGTGAAACATCAGAGAGCGATACGTCTTCCATGGAATTGGAAAGCTGTGTAATGCTGGTGTAAAGAGAGTAGTACCGGTATTTATCATCGCTTACTTTCTGCCCTCCAGCTCCAAGAGGAGGTAGTGGCTGAGCCGGTGTTCCAAAGGGAGGCGATTTTCCATTCCCTCTCCTTTCAGACTGTGAAACGTGAGCCTGGGCGTGTAGAGAGCTCATCTGTAAGACTGGACCATTATATTCCTAAAAGGTGTGGGATAATAAAAAGAAAAGGTCCATCGAGCAAGGTCAATTGGAAAAGACATTTCTTTGATCAGAGAAAATTGAACAACACTGATAGAGTCCTCTTATTATGACGCCCCATCGCTGTGACGCGTTTATACCCCTACGATCGAACTTAAACTGCAATATTCCTCAGTATGAATGACGTGTAAAATGGTGCTCTTTACTGGATCGAGGCAAACTGCGGTCGCTGGATTTTTCACAAGCATTTTCCTCCAGGTTGTAGCCCGGGGTCAGTGTGCAGGCAAAACAGAGTTGTAGATGTAATACTTTGACAAAGACCGTGTTTGCACGTTGATCCCTATTTAAAAATGTGTGAGTTGTAATCGGGCACAAGAAACGATCCAAGGTAGCGTGCACACGGCATTTCTTCAGGTAGTTTTGGTTTAATGTTGGCGCGGTACATTCCCCTGGTGAAGCGCAGCGCGGGCAGGTGCTGTTACACTGCTTCACAGCGCTGACCTCCGTGACCTGTGTCAGCCTGCCGGTTGGCCCGCGTAACTCGATATTGCCAGGTGTGGTGAACTCTAGGGAGTTCGAGCCGTGCAATAACACCTGGAAACTTAATAACATGACGATCCTGTAGTCCGAACTGTTTACAAAATATCCACAAACCATCGCTGAAATCTGATGATCAATAAATGTGCGGTACTGTGGGCTCAGACCCAAGTATGTTCTGTTTTGGTATCTAGGAACCAGGGGGAATATAAGAAATATAGCGCTCTTAAAAATAAAAACACGTAGTCGAAATTTGCTTGGCGCCTTTCACATCAAGTTTGCTCTACTAAATGTTTACATCTCTTACCTTGTAAAGTGCTTGTGTCCCTGTCGATGACAGAAAGCCACAGGTGGCTATTATCCCTCAGAGTAGTTGTACTTCCAGTTTGTGAAACTATAAAGTTCTTGCGATGCTGACCACGGCATTCTACAAAAATCCACGTGTTTTTGTCTCTCAATACTATTGATTTCCAAACAGTAAACGCTCAATACAATACACCAACATTTTCTAAAGCAGGTACCTTAAGTAGCACCGTGCCCCACATCTCTTCTGTTACTCTTCAATTTAAAAACTGAGGCTTAGGGTCTGTAAATGAGTGCATCACTTCATGTGAAGATGGCCGTCCTCCTCTTTCCTCCGTGCACCTCACTGTCTTCAACTTTTCTTTCACCATCCATGGAGGATTGGAACCTTCTCTGCTAACTGCGAGGACTATGTAGCTTCTCGGGGTCCATGTATTCAGCTCTTTCATATCATGTGGGTGTATTCACCCAGCTTCTCTCCTGTCTACCTTCTCAATGTGGTCTGGTGCATGTCTCATCTGTCTGCTTGTGGGTGACATGTGGACAGCAGTTCCCAGGTGACAACTGCCACTGAGTTTGTCACTTGCCCTTTAGGTAACTACATTGTGTCAGCATCTACTTCTCTGTGCCTGGATACGGAACCATCTTCAGTAGTGCTAAAATGTGGTCCTGTTCTAAGGGTAAGTATGCACCTAAGGCCAAATGTATTGACTGGCCAAGTCGCAGTGCACAAGTGTGTTTTCTTAACATAGCAACCCTGCCAGCTCTTTCCATTGATTACTACAAAGGGTGGTTTTGCAAGAGGTCACAATGTTGCATATCACTGATATTCAGGAAATGGGGTTCTGCTGCTTCCCTCATTTCAGACAACTGTGACCATAGGGCCATACGTGTGCAAAGAACAGCAGACCTCTTTTTCTGTCTTAGTTTTTTTTTTTTTTCTGGCATTGTGACCTGGTTATTCGAATGGCTCAGTGTCACACTGACACAAGTAGTGCATGTTGATAAATGGTCCAGTAAAAGTGGAGTGGTCTATCTCAGCGGTTCTTAACCTTGTGTGTTCTGTAGACCTCCACTGAATCTTTAGTAGTATTCTGGGACCCCCACATAGTCATTATTGGAAACCTGACACCCCTGGCCTAAACAATTTCTATCATTTGAATCTCAGAACTATACTCAAAGGTACAGAAACAAATATCCACCAAACAAATGCTCAAATATTGAACTATTATGTGTAATTCACAACCTAATGTAGGATATTTTTTCAAATTTTCAATGTTGCTTCCTTATTTGTTTCTGTTTTATTAATTTTAATATTATTTAAATTTTGTTAAACAGTTGCGTATCTCCTGAGTAGGCCTTGCGGCCCCCTGAGGGTCCTCAGAACACAGGTTAAGAAAGACTGGTCTATCTGATCGTGTTTGTCCTCCTTCAATATTTGAAGAAGCTGTTCCTCACAAAACAAACCTGGCCAGATGCTAGTTCTCTAAGATTCTGAAGTCTAGATCGAGATAAAGTAGCCATTGTTTGAAATGGTGGGAGGACTAAATTTGCCATTTGATGGCCAACATTTCGCTTAGAAGGTGGATGGCTTGTTGTTAGGTCATGTTTGGTAGTGGTCGACATAAAATAAAATCCAGCAGAAACTGTGGTCAGGCATTAGTCTAGGCCATCATTGAGAAACCTATTCCTTAAGACCTGTATGGATTTTTTGATATATAGGATAAGGTACCCTCTGCTGCACACTGCAAAGATAATGCAAATCACCATAGTCCTTTACCATAGAGGGGAACAAAGCCCAAAGGTCATGTTCCTGTCTAAGGTCATGGAATTCTGAGGTAACTTGCAAGGTCATTTTAACGTGCAGGGTATTTTATTCCCTATGATGAAAGGTCACAGCACCACTCTCAAAAAGCTTAAATGAGTGGTTGTTTGCTCCTTTATATGATAGAGTATGACTGTAGAAACATCTAATATAAAAATGGAATGCAAAAATAAACACAAATATGAAACTATTAAGTCGTTTCATAAAATTACTTTTTTTATATTTTTGCAAGTCACTTACTAAAATGTCTGTAGTCCATATTGAGTGGTAAGAGGCAGAGATTATTCCTGTTTTTACGTATTAAATAACCCCTAGCCATTCTTAGATGTTTCCTCTTGTTAATAAATATTTCCTCTCTAATAATGCCAATAACTACTATTCATTGCAGGGAAACAACCTGAAGCTGAAAACCGGATTCTTGTTCTCATTGTTTAGTTGTACTTTTGAACCGTGATCTGCCCTTCACACTGTCTGGTATTTTTTTTTATATTTGTTTGCATTTACACTTTTAGTGATGGGTAATTTTACTAACGTTTATCAGTTGAAAGTGAAATTCGTAGGCTCACAAAATCATTAATTTGCAAGGTTTCTTAATGGAGCAGATCACTTCCCTGTGCTGTGATTGTGGCCTGAAAATGACGTTTAGCTTAATGTTATGAAATTTGTTTTTTGTTTGCATGTTGTCTCTTGTGGGTGTGATTTGCATAGGAACGTTTAAGCCAACATTTGTAATAGTTTTTTTCACGAAAGAAAAATAGTTTTACTTGATACATTTTGTGGCACATTCCTGATATTTCTAATTATAATTTGGCTATTTATATTTTATTTTTCATTTTTGTAAGTTATTTTTCCTGTTCATTCATTGATTAATCCTTTTTTGTTTAGTGTTGGGGACCTTGTCTCCTTCTTAGGTTCCCGAGTCACAAAGTTTTTTCTCTGAGTAGTTTGTTACTGGAGGGGTGTGATGTGTTTACTCGTGTATAATCGTATTTGTGATACAGGTCAACAAATAAGCTTTTACCACCCCTGGAAATTCACAAGTAAGTCACACCTCAGTCTAGAGCAGTGGTTTCCAAACTATTTAATGTCGTGCCCCCCCCAGTTGAAAAATAAAAATCATTGGGCCCTACCTCAGAATTTTTCACAATTATTTTATAAAGATGGCAATGTTTAAATATGTCCAGACGTATTTAAACATTGCAGTTAAGTACTGTTACCTTTTTAAAAGCGCAATAACATGTTTCTGCTTTAAAAAAAAAACACTCTTATCTGTGTAATGCTTCTTTTGGCCAGAGCCTGGCACCCCCCACCCCCACCCCCAGGGATCACTTATGGCCCCCCAGTTTGACAACCTATGGTCTAGAGTAAGACAACACACAGAAAATGCGTTGTGAGTCAGTCTTGGAGTCCAGTGGCAATTAATACTTGAGCCAGTACTAAGACACAAGTACCACAAACAAGCATTTGCAATGCAATGGGTCTCGCATTTGCTTGAGTTGGAGCTATTAGCGTTGTAAATTCATAACTGGACTTTTATTGCCACATAAATTGGTCAACCCTGCCTCATAATTTAGTCTTTTTCTGACGCATAATTCCAGTGGCCCTGCATATAACTAAAGCCATTCCATTTACCTTCTTCCTCTATCTTCAGACAAAAATGAAAATGTTGCAGTTTAGCATCCTAACTTAAATCTGCTGTGCTAATTCCAATAAAATACCACGTTCACCACCTCCATCAGAGTTGCTCGTTACCTGCTGCTAGGTGGTGTTATGAAATCACCATATGGATGTGGTGTGGGAGCCACTCACTGGAGCCTCCACAATCCCATATGGAGCTTTCCTCCCAAAAGTCTCTGCTACCTGAGGGAATCAAACTGTATTGCCCCCTTTTATGCAGCCATAATTTCATGAATAACTCGGTAATGCTGCTACTATGAGTACTCAAAAAAATATATTACTATTTTTGATGTGGAACCATGCTTGGTTAAAAATTATGCAAGAAATGAGAGCGGACTGGGCATCGCCAGCCTCCAACCTCAAAACATTTGCTCAGCCTGAATGACAAAGTACCCTCACCAAGCAATTTGGGATAACAAAGACTCAACAATAAAACCTGGTGACCAACACCTCAACTAGAAAAACAATAGAACCCAAGCTTAGGTTATGTCAACAAGATTTCTCCCTGTAAGGAATAGCACTATCGCCTCCCAGTGGAATATCACAGTTTAGATTCCTGGAGCACTGCAGCCCATTTCTAATCTTCCACCTCAGTGGAGTGACACATTGCCCAAATTCACCACTGCCTCCACTCTTCCAAGTTTATGCCGACACTGCAACCGGTACACATTCTGCTTTTACTGACCCAATCACCTGTGTCCCTCGCAATCCTCCGGTGCCCCGGACACCCTACAATACACCTGGTAAGGAAGCCCCCAGCTGCTCCTGTTGTATCAAGCCGCTGAAAGCCTCCAGCACTCGTGCAGAGCCCGACATCTCTGCTGGCACCAACGCACACGCATGCAACCCGACAGTAAGGATGACTAGAGAGGTAGATTCAGTGATACCGAAGAAAGACTATCGGGGGGCCAGTACACTGACGACAGACACCAGACGAATTTCTGAAAAAGAACAAGAAAGAAGACGAGCACTACTTGACTAAACATGGAAAAAAAGACTTTTTGAATCATAATCATGGTAATAACGAAACAAATCCACTTGCTCAGGGTCGAGGATGAGAAAGGCTTGCAACATAGGGGTAAACCAAACATTCATAGAAAATCGAGTTTGCGTTATATGAAACTTCAAAGCAGCATGGCTGCCACAGAGCACAAAGGAGTGACAAAATAAACAATGTGACGTACCTGGTCATCATGCAAGCGCTCCAATAGCTCTGATGGAGTTTGTGCTGCATGAAACTTCTAAGGGCCATGTGCATGAGAGCGAAGGAGAGACACAAAAAAGTAGTTTGCCCACAGTGAAACATATTGGCAATCATACAAGAATACATGTAAGAGGGTCATTTAGCAAGGCGGTAACAAAACCGCCCAAAGGCGGGACAAATGTAAAGTATTGACCAATGACATCAAGGGATTTTTGCAAGGCGAGCCCACAAGCGAATTACAGTGACGGGAATGAGGTGGGTGTGGTTAAAGCTCACAGAAGAGATTACAACACATTTGAAAACAGTGCTTGTGCGCTGCTACGCTCAACCTAAAAATGTAGGTGAATCGAATCACTATTGTCTTTCAGATGTGGGAGCAATCCTTCATCTCAATTGCTTCTTAGAGTGCCGTGATGAGAGCCTACTGTGCCATCCATTATCTAAAGATGATACACTTACATAATTTATAAAGAGACAGCGTGCTCAACCTGGGGCTTTATTATCAACAATTCCATTGAGGGGCAATGGGTGTGCACACCCGCTAAGTTTGTAGCCCCTCTTGTACCAAAGTGACCTGGTGGCTCAGACACTTCTGCGGCCCTTCCTGAAATACAGATTGCACCGATGCAAGTGTAGCACTGGCACCATTCTGAAGTGGGTTCCATCATGTTCATGTGTACCTAGCCCTGCACAATTGATGAAACGCCTTTGCAGATGCAGGGGCTGAGGCAAAGTGACCATCAGGAGATGCAGTGACTGTATACCACTTGCAGATGGTGCACAGTCACCTTGCCCCCCCCCCCCCCCGCCGAATTAGTCCCTTAGAAGAGGTGAAAGAGCATCCTGTGGATGACCCACACATCCCTGTACAGGTGGGAGCAGTCACTAACTGCACCCGCATACTGTGGGATCTTCCCCACCGCCTTAAATCGATGCCGTAGCTGCCCGCTCAATGGAAAGTGGACTGGTGACTTCAAACAGCCTGATTGCCTTCTTCTAAAGCGCTGCCCCCAGATCGGCACAGGCTTGCCCCTTGGTTGGAGGTTGCTCAGACCAGGGTGGCGTACACCATCTTTAATATATTCCCTGTCCGGTGCTTCTGCTGCAGTGTCCGAGCCTGAAGCATGCGCTGGTGAATTAAGGTAGCGCTACTTGTTGGGCAACAACAGGCGCTGCAGGATACTGTCCCCTGCCCCAGGCTATTGCACAGTTAATGCAGTGACAACTGGTGACGGAATTTTTTTTTCTAGTTCATGTCTGCGTGTATGGTTAATCTGGTAAGAAAGTAGTTTAAATTCGTGCCAACCAGTAGCAATGCCAGAACTGGGATCAGTGTTACATTTTTAATTTTCGGTGAGATGTTGAGATATTTTCTTCAAGTTTACTAAATTTAAGGAGCAAAATAAAAAATAAGTAAAGTTTCACTCAGGACTGCGCCGCTTAAAATTATGATTCATCACCGTTCTCATCTTTGGTGTAATCGCCTGTTTTTCTCCTCGAGATATCTTTTTTTTTGTTTTGTTTTTGTCAATAGTATTTGAACTTAATGCTATTTAAAATCGAGAGGAGTAGTGCCAGGCGAGTGACCTGCTTTGTTTGGCATTAATGCCATTGGTGTGATATTTCACCGGTGTCGAGAAAAAACATCTCCTTCCTAACAATGAAGTCAGAAATGTCTTATGATATTGAGAGCACCAAAAACAATTTATGCAGTGACATAGAAGAAATTACCTATTCAGTGAAGAGACCTTATTTTCATGGTTTTGTAAACTACATAAATAATAATTGGCCGGACAGGCACAGGAATGAGATAATCTGAGCTTGTGGTTCACCAGTCGTTCCTTCAGTGACAAGCATCTGATGAATGCCATAATCACACGATGGAAAGAATCGGCATTGAGCACATGCAAAGCTATCTTCTCTCACTCATGCAGAGGCTGTCTGCACTAACTGGTCATATGTCTCCTCCCAGTGGACAGACTTTAAAATTACATGCTTTGTCACACATGGGTTTCTTGCTACATATAATATTGTTTTAACAAAAATTACGCACACGTGTGCAGAATGTAATGCCTTGAATGTGTTATTATGGTGAACTGGAATTCATGCTCCTGCATTAACAGAGAAATCTATTTACCTGCCCAAACTATTATCTTTAAAAAGCTTTTATTTTTTTGAAGAATCCAAATTAGTTGTTTTATTTTTCTTGCTTTACATAATAAATATTCTGTTTGCAGACTCTTAGCTGAAAATACATTTTATAGAATAAGAGTGATGTAGTGCCTTATTGCGCTTTCCATTCATCAGATCTGGCTTCTGTTAGAGGCAAACCAAAGGCTGAGGCAAGGTGGAGGAAGCGGTTGCAAATAACTGGAAAACGTGCTCCCATTCAGCTTCATCCTACTTAAACTTATCACGCCGGTAAACAGTTTTTTTTTCTCCCGGGAGACAGTTCCTCATTGTACTAGGTGTTGCTTTGTGTAGAAACTCATGCAAAATTTATTTTGTCTGCAGACTTTGCGGTGTCCGGCTCCCATAGAAACAACCCTCGGACTCATCATTTATGCATAATGCAGAGGCGGCAGTGCAAACAGCTGAGCGCCAGTATCTTTGGCGTCGCATCAGAAATGAGCCAACATTGTCAGACACAGCGGTCCGGCGCGATAGGAGGACCGGTCCCCGTAGTGTGTATAGGTAGTTTTGAGCGAGTGCATCAAAAAAGTAAAAGTGCAGTTATATTTGTCTCGGTCCGCTTTATAACCTTCCCTACTATCAAAGCACGTGTGGAGGTAGAATAGTAATTACACACTTCGTTATGGTCAATGTCCCGTCCTCGTATTTATAGGTATGTCATGATCTGTGTGTGTCTCCTCATATTTATAGGTGTGTCATGTTCTGTGTGTATCCTCATAATGATAGGTGTGTCATGTTCTGTGTGTGCGTGTTTTTTTTTTTTTAATTATGATTTTCACCACTTCTGTGCTAGGAAAAAATCATTGTGCGTGGCTCTGAACTATTAGTTTATACACGTTTCAATCAGGAGTTCAAATTCCATCTCGCAAATTGGCATTATGTGTGCATCTTTAACTTTTTTTCCTGTGCATTTCTGGGCACCTGTTAACCAGAATGCTGGAAGTAGCAGAAGTGCACCCTTTGGTACCCAGTAACATCACATGGGTAACCACTTGTCCTGTTTTTACACCCCAAAGAGACCTACTTGCTGCTGAAGGGCCAGAGGAAACAGAAAAGCAAGTGAACGGGGCTCTTAGAGGCGTGTTTACTTTCTACTAATGTCACACCTTAATGAATCCTGATGTCAAGGTTAGCCCCTGATAATCACAAGGACTTATGAATATTTTTCTCGGGATTCTTTTTCAATCTTCAAATATGGATTCATGTGCAGCATCAGTTTTTGATTAAACTATTGTTCACAAAGGAAACATCGAGTTGGGGCACTAACAAACATTGACTAGAAAGGTCTTTCATCTGATGTCTAATCCCTGACACTACATGGACACAGGAAGTTTACTTGAAAAGTGGAATATTTGTTCAGTTTTCATTATATCCATGTATTATAGCTCTTTTATTTGGAATGGTAGAACCAAACCTGTTCGATGTATTTATATTCGGTTGCAAGATCATGATGGAGCTTCAAAAGTATGCATGTTATACTGCGAGCTGTGAGACCAGAGGAGGGCCTTAGTGAGGATCTCTTAATTTTTTTATTACTCTTGCAGAGGATGCCGGGTAGTCTATACACATGGCTAACTGCTTTCGAGTTGCTCAGATACAGACAATTTTCATTGTAATAAAAACAGGTCCAATAACTATTTTCATTCTGAATTTCATTGTGGGAGGAGTGTTTTTGTCATGAGAATTTCAGCGGAGAGATCGTCTTTGTTGAAGTCTGTATTCCATATTAATGTATTTTGCCAAAATATGATGTTAGAGACTGAAGTTTCACCAATAATAATCCCATGCCACAGATCAACCAGTTGATGAAAAGAAGAGGTTTGTGCATGGTGATGTCAATAGGAAATGGGAGCACTTTGAATTTCAAAGACATAGGGGCTCATTATGAGTTTGGCAGTCAGACGAGCTGACCGTCAAATTCACAGGGATGAGGCGGCCGTCAATCCGGCTGCCGCACCCCCCATCGTATTACGACATTCCTGCCAGTCAGCGCAGCGGGAGCAGTGCTATATTATTGGTCTTGGCTCCCTCAAGGGAGCCAATACCGTAGCACTACAGCACCCTTGGAATGCGCACTATCTGCTTTGCAGACAGTGCGCACTCCGAGGGTGCTGGGCAGTGTGGCCCCAGCACGGCCCACGACATGGTCGTGGGCAGTGCTGTGACCCCCTGCACTGTGTTTCCACCAGCTTTTCATGGCAGGGTCCCCACCATGAAAAGGCTGGCGGAAACTGAACACGTGATCAGCAAAGCGGTGCTGAAATGGGCGCTGCCGTGGCTGACCACTACTCCGACCTATGCCAGCCCGTCGGGATCCAAGTTCTTGGCGGGGATGGGGCATCACTCCTGGGATGGGGCGGCCATGTGGGAGGGATGGAGAACAGAGGCAGCGAGACTCCACATCAACATGGTGAAGCTCCGTGTGATTCGACTGGCATTGAAAGCCTTTCTTCCTTCTATCAAGGGAAAGATGGTGCAGACAACACCACTGCCATGTGATACTGTAACAGGCAGGGCTGGGTGGGGTCGTGGACCCTTTGTCAGGAGGCTCTGCACCTCTGGGTGTGGCTGGAACAGCAGGGCATATATTCTGTTGGTTCAGCGTCTGACGACAGAGAACGCCAAAGCAGATGATCTCAGACAAAAATGCCTAGCAGATCACAAATGGCTTCTTCACTAAGAGGTGGCTCAAGGTCTCGTTCAGCACTGGGGAGAGTCTTGGTTAAATCTGTTCACCCCCGCTGAAAATGCGTTATGGCAGCAGTTTTGTGCGCGGGAGTTTCCAAGGCAGCAATCACTCAGAGACTCTTTTTGTCTCAAGTGGAATTCCGGACTCCTGTGCATCTTCCCACTTATACCACTTCTGCCCAGATTTCTCAAGAAGATCAAGAACGACTGGGCCCAAGTCATCTTTGTGGCTCCAGACTCAGCACGTAAAGCCTGGTATCCTGAGCTACTGAGTATGTCCATTGATCCTCTGATCAGACTGCTCTTTTTGGAGTATCTTCTGTCGCAGCAGCAGGGGAGGGTTCTTCACCCAAACCTCTCCCCTCTCCTCCTTCTTGAATGGAGATTGAGCAGCAAAAATTGACAGCTTTTGACCTTTGTTCTGAAGTCTGTAACGTAATCTTGGCAGCCAGGCGTCCCTCCACCAAAACCATATATGCCTGTCATTAGAAGACATTTGTGGCATGGTGCACAGACAAGTCTGTTGATCACCGTTCTTCCCCGCTCTCCGAGGTTCTATTGTTCATTCTTTCCCATGCCTAGCAGGGCTTTGCTTCAGGTACTCTTAAGGAATATTTGTCTGCTATTTCTGCTTCTTTGCCTCATCAGCACTCCTGGTTTAAGTCTCCTTTTGTACAAAGGTTCCTCAAAGGTCTTACTCATCTTATCCCTCCTTCTCCATTCATTATGCCCCAATGGGGTCTGAATTTGGTTCTAACCCTTTAGATGTGTGCTTCCTTTGAGCCCCTCCACAATTGTCCTCTCAGGCTTCTCACATTAAACACGGCCTTCCTTGTGGTGATTACATCTGCCTGCAGAGTGAGTGAGCTGCAGGCCTTATCATTTAAGCCCCCCTACCTTTCTACCTATCCTGATAAAGTGGTGCTTCGCACTGCGGCCTCCTTTCTGCCAAAAGTTGTCACGCCTTTTCATGTAGGCCATTCCATCACCTTACCTACTTTTTTATG
Source organism: Pleurodeles waltl (assembly GCF_031143425.1). Classification (NCBI taxonomy): domain Eukaryota; kingdom Metazoa; phylum Chordata; class Amphibia; order Caudata; family Salamandridae; genus Pleurodeles; species Pleurodeles waltl. The sequence goes on along the minus strand of NC_090448.1, from coordinate 252,256,424 downwards.
GGCCCCCACATCCTTCTAAGGAAGAAGAGAGACTCCACCCCTAGACCTAAAAAGAGCACTGGCATTCTACCTTGACTACAAAAGAGTTCCAGGTGGATGACCAACACTTTGTAGGGTATGTGGGTGCAAAGAAAGGTTGGGCATTGCAGAAGTGGACCATCTCCAGATGGGTCATACTCTTCATTAAAATCTGCTACGCATTGGCCAAAAAGCAACCCACCAAGCGTTTGCCCTCTCTACTCGCGATAAAGCTGAGACCACTGCATTAGTACGCAGAATTCGATTCCGGGACATCTGTCAGGCACTAACATGTACATCTCTGCACGCATTTACCAAACACTACTGCCTGGACAGTAAGGTGACAGGCAAGTTAATCTAAGTGCATGTATTTTCTCTTCTCTTAATTGACATGAACATGCTTCCACAGGAAGTAAAAATAGCGCATCCACAAATATGGGAAATGGGTTATGTGAAGATGGCAGAATGTTCTTCGAGTGAGGGAAGGATAGATGGTTTTATGTTGAAACTAATTTCTGTTCAAGAGAATGATTCATGCCGCATAACATGGTTGCCTTCGGCATATCTCTTCTGATCACAGTACCTCCTTGTGTTTCTCAGGTACCACATGAAACAATGACTGTGGTGCCCGAGAGTGGTTGAGGTTAATCCAGGAAGGATCAATGAACAATTATCATTGCATTTGGTCTCATCATGTCACTGTGATATTCAACTTGGGGTCGCTTTTTGGACTGTGACCTGTCATGCTGCAACAGTTGTGTCCTCTGTAGATTGCACATGATTGGCATATCTTCGTTTACAAAGATACACCAGTTTTTGGTCTGCTGCTTCACGCTGACATGATTTTGATACCACCCTGTATGCAAAGCATCCTTCTGGACTACTGGAAAATCGCAGCTTATGCAGATGGCACCTGATTCGAGAAGGAGCTGTGTTTATTCCTCACTATTCAAATCATCTCTGATCCGCGATCACATGGCGTTTGTTTGGTGCTGAATCCAACTCAGATTGGTTGGTGGGGCATTGCACATCAGTGTTTGCAAACATTGGTCTCGATATTATCATAATATCTCGTTTCAGGAGACTGACACCTGCTCCCAGAAAGGATTCCCGTGCACCTTGAGCCTGTGGCTCTAGAAGACGTGCTGACATCATGAACTATGAGGTCCTCTGATTGATTTTACTGTTTGACTGATTTGTCAATACATCACTTGCAAAACTTAAATTAGCTTCCTAAGTAGATTTATTTTGTGAACTGAGAAGACGCATTCTGGCACCCTGCTGAGTGGTGGGCAAACTGCTTTATGGATGTCCATCGTGCAGTCTGTAGTGTGGAAACCTGAATCAATGCTGTATTTTTAGAATATCTTCTTGCTGTGTATATGAATTCCATTCGGATTCATTTTATGCTATTTGCCTTGTGTGGGTATTATAAAAATCTATCTGAATCGTAAATCAGTGTCCAGGTTCACTTCGTTTTGTATTCAGTCCATTCACTTGTATGCCATAGTAAAAGCTGGAGTCAGTGTTTGTCAGTGTTCGTAGCTTCGTCGCTGTTCTTGGGGGTAGGGAGAGGGCAAGGGGTTTGGGGGGGTGTGATTTAATCACATACTTTTATGATGATATATATTTTTTTAACAGTTTTATTTAAAACTTGTTATTTCTTCTAAGAAAATGTATTAGTATTTATAATGCATAGTAAGGTAATGAAATGCGTTACTTATGCCATAGACTTTTGAGTTTTTTTCCAACCCTTCCAAATTATAGCACCTTCGAGTAGGTTCAAAACTAATAAAATAGATTTTACTTTCTCAGTGCACTGTTCATGCAATCCATATTATTGGGAAGTGGTTGTACGAAATTATTATTGAAAATGCAAGTTTTCCGAAAATTGTCCCTCCCAAAGATGCTACTCAGTTTCCTACAAAATACAATACAAAATATTTTGTTTTTTTCGTATTCGCCTTTTAGCTCCATCGATTGCGCCCTCTAGACCCTGACACCGCTGTTTGAGCTTTCAAAGCATTTATAATATTTTTTTTTTTCAAACCAAATCACCGCCTTACATCTAAAATATACACTAATTCCCACAGCCTGATGAGTTATTTGATATAGCGTCCTGTAGTGCACATACACAGCAAACCCAGGGAGAAAGCTAAAATCGAGCTTGCATTTTCTGGACTCTGTCGCCACCTACCGTTCTTGATTGTGATTGAGCGACTAAAGACATGCCAAGAAGTTCATTTTCCTGTCTACAGACAGTGAGATTTTTTTGCTTTCATATAACGCCTTGAGTTTGCAATGAATGCAGAATAATTGCTAGTGCAAAAACGGAACCAGCATTACATCTAGGTTAAAAGTATCATGCAGCTGTACCGTACCCCAGAGAAAGCCTATGTAGTTAGTTGTTGCATCTGAGGATTTCGAAAGCAGTTGCTTTGTTGAGTGTTTTCTCTCTAACTTAAAAATCTTTCTTTAAAATTATCCACTTTCGTTCGAGTATTCTAACCAGTTTTAATAATTGCAAAGAGTGCTTTTTAACAAACAGTATAAAAATGGTTTCAAATCGTGTTTGTCAACACGTCTCCCTCCAACCTATCTATGCTTGCTCAGACTACAAACCTTACAATTCTCGAATGCGGTAAAAAGCTCAGTGGGATATGATAAAAAAATACCATAAACGTACCTGGCTAAGCTTTCAAAGCTACCAGTTTACTGAACACCAAAAAACTGCGCGTCTGTCTCTCACATTTTCACCGCACTGCTAAGTGCTAGAACTCATAACAGGATAACCGCCCCCGCGTGCTCAAGCACCCTTCCCGCATTGAATCAAAACAAAGACAATGTATTCCAGTCTGATGCTACCATTTCTGAAAATATTGTGATCAACTTTATTTAATCTTGGGATCTGTAGTCCGAGGCTGCACATTCTCCAAAATATCTATATTGCCCTTTAACCAACTGTTATCACGACCCCCATTCATACAAAACACCGCACTGATTATTAGGTTTTTTAACACTCCCATAAATTATCTGCTTTTCGCATAAACGAGCAAGAGAGAGCACTTATTTTAGTGGCTACCACCCTTGGAGGGTCTTTTGACGCTGGTCTAAAAAAGTACCTTCCGATCGGTAAGTCACCATCTTTTTGTGTATGCTTAGGGGGGAAGGAGAGAGACTGGTACCTGAAGGTGGTGAGTTCCACAGCAGAGGTGCCCGAATTGAAAAGTGTCTCTCTCCATGTGAGAACATGCGGTGTTTGGTAGTCATTAACCTGATCTGATCTTTAATGCGCAGCTCACCCATTGCAATCTAACAGATAATTTTACTGTGTATCCTACCTACCCCCATTTTAAATGCAGCAGATTCCAGATCAGAGGTCAGCGCAGTGATAGGCAGGCATCATGCACATGATCGCTTCTCTTCAATCCAAAGATGGCACAGACTACCACATTCTGAGCCCATTCTAGTCTGTCTAAAAATTCTGGGGGAGACCCTTGAGAGGGCATTACAGTAATCCAAATGGGAATTTACTGTGTCCCCCAAAACCAGCTTTCTTATCTTTAGAGATAAGGTTGTTGCTATTGGTGGAAGTCTTTTGATGCTACACAAACCATTTTCACTCCCAAATGCGTCCAATGTTTTAGGGAGGATTCTGCATCAAATATTATGTATAAGGTTTGCCAGCAGAATTAAGGTTCAGCCTAAAAATGTTCTGTTGCTCAAGGTGCCACTTGGAACATCTGTTCAGATGCCTGAGCTTTCAATTGTATACAGTCGATTTTCAAAGTCTATTGTGCTTCCATTCTAAACCATTGTAGATTTTCTAATGTGTGACTTATATGATACAGGGGCTCCTCCCCAGAAATATATCTATCTTCAGCCTTAGCACAGTCTCTAGCAAGTGTGCTACAGGATGGCCAGCTAATACTTCAAATCTAGCCTAAAATACAATTGTCATTCAAAAGGCCTGTTGTTCAAGTATGTCTCTTGTTAGCAAATACTGCCATGAAAAACCCTCCGAAGGGACTCGGCTGACCGGTTCAACGTACTTTTTTCAGGCATACGTTAGACTTGGAACTGGGGTAAATGTCCTAATGTTTGCTTGCGTACAATGCAAATGCATCTTAGATATACACCGTGCACGCCAATTTTAAACAGGTGCCACATGTACATAAAATATACATTCAAAAATTGCACATAAGTGTAGTGTATTTGGTGTACACAAAAGAGTAGAAATGTTTGGTTTATTTGCAAAGGATGGACTAGCAATTGCTTCATCTACACTTAAATGGACATGGTGTAATTTGTGCAAAACGTGCATGAAATACATCACACCATGTACCATTTTTAGGATGGCTGTGTTTAGAAAGTTGTGGAATGTAGGAAAAGTTGACTAAAATGAAAAAAAACAAAAGAACTTTAGAACTGGTTCCTTATTCTTATGCTAAGCGTGCCTTATTGTCCGTGTACATTACGCATTTGTAAAGACTGGAAAGTAGTCACAAGTTACTAACATACACAAATGTCAGTCACTAAAGCGTGTATTGCTTGGATTAATTTTACTTATTGCTGTGAATGAGAAGAAAAGCCCCTAATTCATGCATATTTGTAAACAAAAATTTCATTCCACACTCATCTGAAATTGATGGATCCAAAAAGTTTGGGTTTGTCATCTACAGTTTTTGCATTCAGAGGTAACAGTAAAGAGAGGATGCCTCACCATGGGACTCCACCTGGTGGCGTACAGATCTCAATCCCACACCAGCCCACAAACAAGAAACCTCGGGATCATTATCGACAGCGAGGTGGATATGTCTGTCCATGTCAATGCCAGCACTACATCCTGCTTCCGCACCCTGTGGAGACAGGAAAAATATATACAAGTGTATACCAAATAATACCATGAAGACTGTCCCCCAGTCAGTCATCACCAGCAGAGTGGACTACAAAAAGACCCTCTGCAAAGGTACCACCAACCACCTCAACCCTCCAGATTCCTCAGCTCAGACGGACTCTCATTAGCACACATCCCACAAATATACAAAAGCAGATCAGGAGATTGTTCCTTCTCATAATATCGCCCCCATGGACTGGACCGACCTTCTGCACCACATTAGAGTCACCTCATCTCTTCTTGAAATCAGCAAAAAGCTGAAGATATGGCTGAATTAAGCCTCTGTGAGGTTAGCTTCACACAGCTGGAAGTGCCTGGATACCCGCAAGGGTGTAAAAATACACCCTCATCAAATCCTACTTTTTGTAAAAGTCAAAGACTTCAATATGTCAAGGACAAAATGTTTGACAAAATACAAAAGCAATGCGTTAGATCAGTAATTGACAAACAAGAGGCAAGTTTCAAAGGGACATAAACCTCAATATGGGGACAGTTTTAAAAATTCAGTCAGTAAAACTGTTGCCAACACATTATTCAGAGGATATAAGGTATACCACAACTTTTGGTAAAAGGTGTGAAAAAATGTGTTGGAGCCTAGATGTTTTCAAATTAAAAAGTTTAAACCAACTTCAGTTTTGTAAGGGTTGCTCGAGCAGGGTTTCAGGGAGGCAGGTCCCTCCGGGTCTCAAACCCGGTATGACTTAAAAACGGACATTGAAACAGATCCCTAATAGGCCCTATATTTATATCCTCAAAATTAGTGGCAAAAGCACTGACCGATTCCTGAATAACGATTGAAATTGTTTTTTATCATAATCCATGTTATTGATTTAATTCAAGTTTATATTTCATTTTTTACTTACTCTTGCATTCTCTTAAAATATTAGCTATTCCAGAATGTTCTTTCTGTATTTTTACATGTAGCAGATTACTCTTCTAGAGTGCGTGCTTACTTTGAATTTAGTGACTTTCTGGTGTTTATAACATGTTCAGTACTATTTACAACAAAATAATTATTGTTTCTCATTTATCTTACGAGGCTGATATCCATTGAAAAAGCCAGTAGTCCTGGTTTTATGAGTATGTCAGTGGTTATGTTATATATCTGGATGCAATAACAGAAAGCTTAAAGAGGAATCAAAACAATGGTTAGGTGGCACACTATGCGACTCACAGAAATGTAGTTGGAGTGTTTATTAAACGCCTTCACTTACATAAGCCACGCCCCTTCTCCATGCACACGTTCTCACTCCACATGAAGCCCTGAGCTCATGTATGTGACCCTTTACATACTAAACTTCAATAGTTAAAAGTGACCATGTTAGAAAAAGGTCTTACATTTTCTTTTCTGGCAGTGGTGTCAAATGTAGCGCACAAAAAAACCTTTCATTAACAATTAGATTCATTACCCGAAACATGATTGAAGATTACTGCATTATTAAGCTTTGTGATTATTCCCATGCTTAAATGTTCACTTCACTCCGTCCCAGAACATATCAGTCTTAGGGACAAATGTTTTCACATATGTCTTGCAAAGTCATGACATAGTGGAGCTTAGCACCTTCTATTTGGATGTTGTCCCCTCTAATCCAAAGCGAAATTAGTGTCAATGAAAAACAAGATTGTATGACGTGCAACACATCTTCTATATGTTTGCCTCTGTGAGGTAGTCCTTCTAAGCTTTCAATAAAAAGCACATAATTACCGGATTACAATTCGGATAGTGAAAGATAAAACACGAAGGCATTGTTTTAAAAGTACAAGTAGATTTCTTCTGCCTTATCAATGGATTTGACCTATCATGCACAATTCACATTGCTTGATATGAGAGACAAAAATTGAATCTTTCCTGCAGAATCGGTATGTTACATTCAAGGGGCAGTGATCTTGATGGCTTCTTGTAAGACTTTAGATGTTTGGGAAAATCACAGAGCAATGTGTATTATAGTTTCCAAGACAGAGCTAAGTAACCTAAAAAAGTTGTTTGTATATCTGGATTCCAGCTTAAGTGCCTTTTATCCCCAGGAAAGACACGGGCATAAGCAAAGGAAGACATTTCAGGCACACGTTAATATTCATTGTCCCTGTCAAAAGTCTCTGTGGGGTGAGACCTTTAGTTAACAATCAACCTTTAATGGCATCAGAAAATCAAAAGAATTTGAGATGCTATCAGGTAGTTTTGTTTTTTAACTTAAGAATTTGCTTTCAGAACCAGACGAGGGTTACCACACTATTTGTTGAAGCTATACCATTAAGTCAGTGACCCACTGTTAAGAAAAACATGTAGTATACAGACCTGTCAGTTGGACTTTCTCTGCCTAGATTACCAAAATTGAAAAAAAGTTGCTTAACCTAGCACTGCAGATGTGGTTGTTAACCCCAACCAGAGACGCAGAAAGGTTTTATTTCTGAATTGGGGTTTTCAGCAATGTGCTCATACTGATTTGTGGCTGCTTCTGTGCTCTTGGTAGTGGAAGAGGAAGCTGAACTCCACAGGCACTTCATTGGATATCAGTTCCTTAGCGCACTATGGCAACCTTGGTGGTGGTGAAGAGGTGAGCCATTACTGCTCTGTGGAATTTTATAAGAATCAGCAAGCTTCAGGTGAAAGGTGTAGAATGCCAGAGGATGGTGACTTGTACAGAAAGGGAACCTCTTTTGAATTAAAGTTAAAATGTTCAAAAGTGGGTTATGGGAGAAAAAAACATAAACTCTGTTGTTTGCAGGAGATTTCTTCCACAAAATGGGAAAATATTTCCATGATAGAATTGATTAAGATTCATAAACGTTGGAGCTTGAAGAAGTTAAAAAAAAATTAATCCTCGGCATAATCCATTATCAAAATGTAAAATTCCCACACCAGAAATGGAGGTTCATATCTGATCTTCATATAAATCAATAACATACCTTCAAAAATGTTTTTCAGTGAATTCCTTGGATTTTGTAATGCTATGGCTTTGCCAAAGTAGAGCACTCAGAGTATTGGAAAGAGCCTGTGCTCTCTAATCTGTACCCCCAAGGCAGTCCTTTGGCCATCGGACTATTTGTCCGATTACCTAATATCAGGCATGACTCTCCACTAAGCTCTATGCCCTTGTATTCTTACTATTGTTCCTTTGCTGTGCAGTTGCTAGACACTACTCATGGTCTGTGACCATGTCGCTCACCAACTATCCATTCCACTGATAATTACACACCAAGTACGAGCAGATGCCATGAAATGTGCATCTTGGTTTCTGAGGCAAGGATCGCGAACATCGAATCCCGAAGTTTAAGGTTTTCTTTATTTGAAATGGCATTTTCATACCTCTATGACTTGCTTTTGGAGCTGGAATGAGGCCACAGTGACACAATATGCCCCTTATTTTCTTATCCACATTGAGGTTGTTGAACTGGAAAAAATAGGTTTTGAAGTTGTTTTTTGTATTTAAACCACAATATCCTTTCAAATTGAGTTTTTCAGCTGGAGTAATGCTTGCTCGCATCCTTGCTTGTGTGCAGCCACTTTGGTTTGTATATTCTTCGCAACGCTAATACTGTCATCCTGTTTTGCTCACAACGGATGCTGGCAACTGTGCCCAACTTGAAAATCTAATGTTTGAATTTTGTTTGATGTTGCTTAGTTTAGAAATTTCTAATAGTTTCCGCTCAGGTTATGCCCCCAAGTGATTAGGGTTATTTTGAAAATGTTTTTGTTATTCGGGTGGTGGGGGGGGGGGTAGTCTTTGATGCTAGTGGCTCTATACATGTCAGAGGCACTCACCATAACTAATAAATTATTCTTACCATTTATATCCACATTGATGTGCTTATTCGTTGTAAGGGGCCTCGTTTACCCTTAAAATCATATTTTTGTGCTCTAAGACACAGTGCCAAGTTGCTTACTGGTGTTTCTTCAGGGCGTGTAGTGGAAAGTGTTTTTCTATTATTAGAGTTGGCATACGGAAGTGCAGCATAAAAAATATTTGGACAGCAAGTCTACAAAATTTGCTAATCTCAAAGGTGAGAGTTCTGAGCACAATGGGGAGCTCTGCTAGTCATAGGCTGGCACTGCTCTTTGTGGTGGCTTAAAAGTTAGATAGTGAGTGTGCCGAATGGTGAAGGAATGAAACTAAATACCTAAAAAAATTCCTACTTTCAAATAAGACTCCCCCACTCTTGTTTTTTTTTTAATATTTTAAAGGAAAATAGACAACTTGACATACAATATTCAAAGAATAACATGAATTTTAAAAATCAGCTGTTTCCGATAGAATTGTACATTTTGTCAATCAGTCAGTCAATGCAGATTTATAGGCCACCTGCAAGGGTATCCAGGCACTGAGAGAAAAGCTGCTAAGAAGTTCAGTTGAACAGCCAGGTCTTGAATCCTTTCCTGAATTCCAGATGACAGGGTGAGGTTGTTGCAGGATATCGCAGCGAGGTGGGAGAAGGAGCGTCCTTCACTAGTGCTTCAGCAAATGTGGGGGGGTGCGCAAAGGAGAGGGTGGTGGAGCACAGGTGTCTGGAGGAATTGTGGAAGATCAGGCAGTGGTTGATGAATGCTGGTTCTTGATTGTTGAAGTTTTTGTAGGTATGGTCAGCAGCTTGAATTGACATCTCTTCTGAAGGGGGAGCTAGGTACCTTGTTGAGGTGAGGGCTGATCTGGGTCCGTTTGGGGACGTCAAGGATGAGTGGCTGCTTCATTCTGTATGGTCTGTAGTGCCTTCAGGTAGTGAGTGGTGAATCCTACGTAGAGTGTGTTGTCGTAGTCCAGCCAGCTGGTGACTAGGACTTGAGTGACGGTAGGTCTGGTGTTGACTGAGAGCCTTTTGAAGACCTTACGGAGCACGCAAAGAGTGAGGAAGCAGGTGGATGAAACTGCGTTGATCTGTTTTTTTATGGGGAGCTTGCTGTCCAGGATGTTGCCAAGGTTGCGTTCATGGACTGTTGGGGTGGGTCCTGGTCCTAGTTCAGAAGTTTACTAAAAGCCTTTACACAGGAAGGTGCTGTTTCCCAAAAATCAGCATTACTATTAAGTCTGTGTTGAGTTTTAGGAATTTGGCCTTCATGGTGGAGGGGGTCTTTTGATAGTGAGAGGATGAGCCAGGTGTCATCTGCATAGTATATGATGTTCATTCCATGGGTTCTGATGATGTTGGCCAAGGGGGTTGTGTAGATGTTAAACAGTTCAGGGTTGAAGGATGAGCCTTGAGGGATGCCGTAGAGAATGTTCTTGGGTTCTGAGATGAAAGGTGGTAGGCAGATTTTCTGGGTTCCTCCGATGAGAAAGAAGGCGATCCATTTGAGGGCGTCTCCTTGGATTCCAATGTGATGAAGCCTCTCGATAAAGTGTGGTGGGATACAGTGTTGAACGCTGCTGAGAGGTCGAGGAGGATCAGGGCCAGAGTTTCTCCCTGGTCGAGGAGGATTCTGATGTTGTTTTTCTGTGGTGTTATATAGTTGGTAATGTATCCTTAGATTAAAGCCCCTGTCCAGCAAGTGTGCTGCATTCTCCAAGTTTTTATATTCCATGGAAAACCTTGCTTCACACATGGATTGTACCTGATCAGCCGTTGATGGACTTGGCTTTACCTTGTGTTTGATTTCATTTTGATTAGGGCTGTGGTGTTTGTTGAGCAGTACTCTTCCCCCATGCATGCCTTCACAGTATTGTGAAACCCAATTGTTATTCAATTTTTGTGATTTATATCTGAGTGAAAGGACATTAGAACCTTTTAAAGGCACCCCAGTGGGTGGGGAAGGGCGAAACGTAATGCAGACTATCCTGGAAAATACAGTCTGCTGCCATTTGAAATATATAGCAATGTGGAAACATTTGTTCTTCCCTGACCGGTGAGGTTGTATGAGCAGTTATGTACATGAATCTACAGCACTCTGTGCTACATTATTGTAAAGTAAGAGTGTGCTAAATTTGCGGAATTTCCTTTTGCATAATAACTCACAATTTTGGAAAACATATTCAGAATGACATAAAACGCATATCTTGTGCTGTATTTTAGTGCAAAAAAAAAATCCTTGCATCCATTTTTTTTATGCAAGGAACTTACTTCGTGCTACACAAATAATGCAAAACAAGCATTTTCAGTGCAACGGGTCTCGCATTTGTTCGAGTTAGAGCTATGAGGGTTGCAAAGCAAAAAAAAAAAAGCAGCGCGATTGCGCTATGTAAAATGCAGCGTGATCGCGCTGCGTGGAAAATAAACAGATAAAGTAGTCCGGACTCCAAGCTGAAAACATCGAGCCTCGTATGTTTTTAGTAGTTTACCGGTGCTGTGTAGGTGGGCTAAACACCGGAAAAGGCATGACATATGCATGCCTTTCACAAATGAAAGCAAGCAGATTTTAAAAGGCAAGCCCACGAACCAATGTAAGTGACTGACGTGGCATGGGCGTGGTTTGAAGCCCAAAGAGAGATTACAGAACGGACAGAGCACTTTGTGCTCGCCCATAAAAAAAGTTCCTTCTGTTTGTGTTTTCCCAGTGCTCCCACTGAAGTTTTTTTTACCCAAGCAACAGCCAATTTTGCCAAGTGCCATAATGAGATAATTGTGCAGAATTTCTTATAAACAGCCTATCGCGAAATTCTGGAAATTATACTAATTGCTCCGGCTTAACTGACATTTTGTCGTGCCTTAATTCAGGTAACATCTGTTCTTCCCTGCTGCACGTGTATCGAGAAAAAAACAAATACTATAAGGGAGGCTTTTTAACTTCAAAGCGAAGCCAAGTCACCGAAAAGCAAAAGCCCATCAACCATTAAATACCAGTAGATCAAAGGATGCTGTTCCAGTCTGAAGATCAAGCAAGAGATTTGCTAATGACAAAAATAGAAAAGCTAAGAGCAAAATTACTTAAAAGACACCTGGGCCTTTACTTGAGCTGTTGAAACATCACCCTGCCAAGCGCAACTCTGCTTGTTGATCAATTTTGGCCAATTTGTATGAACGCTTTAATTATTTTCAAGTGGCGAAAGTTTCCTGCAGTGTTGAGGTTGTCCCTGGACAGTCAGTGCTTGGTGCGTCTTGACGCTCGGTGCATCTCTGCACACCTTTTCCTCTTATCATAGGATGTGTGTTGATTTTGCATGTGTGAGAGGTTCCTACATATTTCTGCCTTTGTGTGAAAAGTCCTATTATTTAATGCCTATCCACTAATAACAGTCCTATTGTGCTTTTAATTCCTCGGGCAGGTCTGCGGTTAATGGTATCTTCCTGACCTGCTACTAGGAGGCGAAGTTGCCTTAACATTTACTTGAAATATTCACTTTGTGGTGCGTGGAGCCCTCATGTCCGGAGTCCACAAAACCTAATTATTGTATTTTTTCTTTAACATGGGATATTTTCCAGCTCTTACACTCATATTTGTTACACAGTTTTTCGATTCACAATAATATACTCCATAGATTTTTTGTTTTTATACTTGCGCTGCTGTGTCGCACAGAAACAACTGCTCCTAATAGTTGAAGTATTGTTTTTTTGGCAGAGTCGCTGCGAGTTGAATGGGTGTTTCGTGCCTGTTGTGTGTTACTACATTTTAAGTATTTGCTCTCGCTGCTTTTTGATATTTGCATTAAACAAAATGAGAGGCTATAGCTATAAGGAACATGACAAGATGAAATATATTGAAAAAAACCAAAATAAATGCAATAGCTTTATTGTTTGATTAATAAAAGTAATTACAATATATATGAACAGAACAATTACGGCAGCATTGAAATTTAAAGATACCATTTCTAAAATATTGTTCATTGTTCAAATATCAAAAAAACAAAAACATTTAGCATCAGAACTATAACATGATGTGAAGTGCAAACGTTTGTTCCTATAATTAAAATGTCACAGTAAAATCGAAGCTCGATTCAGAAGATGTTAATGCTAAGGTGCCTAATTCTAAAAAATTTTAGAATCCTGACAACATTTACTCTCATAATCATCATAATAAGCTTGAAGTTATATTCCTATCATGATCGTCAAAGTCTACTCAGTATGACCACTAGGAAGAACAGAAGGAAGAATTGGAGACTCTTTAATGCATTTAAGTAATATCAATAAACTCCTAATTAATTTATCTATAAAAGACAGATATACCTTTGTTGCGTAATTAATAAGAATCGTTGCAGTCAGAAATACACATAAATGATTCAATTAGTCGGCAAGACACCCCGCTGGATTTCTAGCTCAAAGAGTAAAAACAACAGTCCCTCGCCGAGTTGTAAGGAGTCCACTTCAAAGGATGTCTGTTTCGTCAGGGGTGATGATTGCATAAAGCTGTCCTCTCGCTCTCCATGCTGTCCATAATGTTCTGCGTCTGGGCTGAGCGAGAGAGTATTAAGAGGAAGATTGTTTAGTCATGGGCTGAATATCTTCTTCAGCTTTCAGAGTATGTTGGTGCGTGCTTTTACACAAGTTCTGCTTTTCATATGAATTTTGCTACACATGCCATGTGCTGAGGTATCAGTCCTTTGAGGCAAAATAGGATGGCTTGTCGGCATGATCGAATGCTGTTTGCGTTGAACATGTTTTCGAGGTACAGTTTGCGCCAGGGTGACAGTGCAGGGCATATGCATGGAAGGTGTAGAAAATCTTCCTGATGATACGCACATAGCCTGCTTGTGAGGGTTTGAGCCATTTTGGGACCATGTCCAGTTAGGGGAGAATACCCAGCCTGGCGTGCAGCACCTTTACTTTTAGGAATCGGTCTAGTGTTTCTCCCGTTTATGCCTGTGCTGTTGGTGCCTTATACGTGTTTATAGTCATCCATGAGTGGGAACATGACCTGAATTTGTTGTTGTCCTTGCTCCACAATAGCTGTTTGATTTGCTTATTTATTTGCTTTTAAAGGTATTACACGGTAAGGACCTTTTCCACAGCTCTACTGCCTGAAGTTGCTTGATTGCTAAGATTTTGTCAGACCAAGAATTTGAGTCGACCCGCAAGTTCAGGCCTGATTCCTCCCTGATTAGTGAAGATAAAGAAAAGTCAAGGTTTGTGCACGTGGGCCCTTCTTGGAATTCAAATCTTAACGCAATCAGGCACAGTGTTAGCCGAAGTATCCAGGTAATACCGAACGAGTGGGCATAAGGAATGGCTTTCATCTCTTGTCAAGGGTTCTAATTCGCGCATGCTTGTTTCCCACTTGCATTTTCTGAAACAGAAAAGTGGGCACTAGATTGCGTCCAAGTTAAATGCTAAGAAATGCGCCTTGAATGTTTTGTTTTGTCTTGTTTGTCTCGTAGGAATAAAAATCCAGTGCAACATTAACACCGTTGATTCTTGATACGTTCTGTGTGTACTGTTTTCAATACTGCAACATTTCTGGTGGATACATGTGGGTGAATTCTGCTCCAATGTTTTAGCTCGTCTTCTCACATTCGGACCAGTATCAGCCTTGTGTAAATCAGTCCTGGCCCCTGTCAGAACTTGGTCCCAAATTCCCTGTACCAGAGTAATTCAAGCTGCACCCCTCTACAAATGCTTAACAAGACAGGCACACGCCCATGATTGAGTGAGTTTTTATTCCAGGAAGATGTAAACTACCAGTTCTGGCTGGCTTCTCTTTCTGGTATGGTACAAAATGGATTTGCATATTGGTGGTTTCCCAAATACAGCGGTGCAGTTTCGCTAAAACAAAAAAGATTTAAAATAATTCTACTGAGAAGAATTTCCAGCGACTAGGATCGAGTCAAACTTTTCAGTCCTTGTGGTGAACCTATACAAGCATTCCAGCTATCATGTTTTTGCTGTAAAATGTTGCAGAAGCATTTAATCGGGCGGTCCACCAGTTGGTTTTTTGGCATAGTAGCTTCTGGGAGTGTTTTGCAGGTGATAGTCTTCTTAGTCGGCATTCACTGTTGTAATACCTGAACTTTGAACTATAATTGATGTGAATTTATAATGGTAGTTGTTGAATTAATTTGATTAATGTTGAATTGAATCACTGCATCTGTTCAGCATCTGAAAGATTTCCAATTTCTGAGTTAAGGTAAAGCGTGTGTTGATTCTCTTAAATGTACAGGTTGACTTACATTGGTTGATATACAATTAATATGCTCAGAGGATGAAGCATGACTTTACTTGTAAGTCTTTCTTTAGTAAAGTTTATTCAGATTTAAACAAAATCCATAAAAGCATATCATATTGTAAATCAATATGCAATACAAACTCACGCTTTGCAACCAGGAGACAGATAAAAAGATCATACATTCAGTGCAAAATGTCAGTACATATATTTAAAATGTAAACGCAATGGATTTACAAAATCCATAAAGGCATTACAACACTGCGTGTATTAATAGCGACATACTCATGCTTTGTCAAAACATGAGATGTTAAAAAGATCATTCATCAGCGCTGGGATACAGTACAAATATTAAAATGAACATGGTGGATGAACAGAGATATTAAAATAGTCATACATTCAGTACAAAATTACAGTACAGATATTTAAAAGAGAAACACAATACATGTTCAAAACCTGTCATACCAAAACATGCAATCATATTTTTGGGCACAGAAGAACCCAAAACCTTGTTAAAACTGCTCATAACACAGCAGTTCTAATTGGGTCAGTGATTTACGTCTTTTTATTGCTGTTTTAATATACATCACAATAGTACAACAGGTATAAACATCTGATAGGTTTAGTAAAAATGTAAAGGCCTCCTGATATTAAAACAGTCCCTGCGTTAAAAAAAAAAAGTGGTTGCAGTACAAGGAATCTAATATCCTTTTAAAAATCACAGAATAACATAAAGTGGGTGGTCGTTTGTCCTGATTTCCCATCACAGGGGCACTTTGGAAGGTTTACTGACCATGTGTCACATTTAGGGAATACAACTATGTGGCGTAATAGCTGTAAACATAATCTGGTCAGATAATATCTATCCTAGGTATTGATAACATTTATCGCATAACTTCGAATCCCATGTTGTATTGGTCCCATGCAACATCCCTCCACTGTAGTCCTGTTTTTTTCCCCGCAGTTCTCTATGGGCGTTCCTTTTTCCCAGAAAAACGATTCTAAGTTATTTTTTACTGAATTGCATGATGTTAGCAGGGTCCAAGATACTAAAGTTTCCACCCAGTTCCTGTAATAATCCATTCACATACTGCAACCATGAGATTTTTTTTTTTATTGTAATCTAGATCCAAACAGTCTCTTATGATATTTCTGGGAACTTTGTATTCATTTTACTCCAGATGCTATACCACTTCGTCAGAGTACTAAGGTGGATGGAGTCCTCTAGATCAAGTTCCTTACAAGTATTATAAGCTGGGGTCGATTTTTGGAGTGCCACGAGACTACATAGAAAGCTATTATCCTGTATCTGAATCATGTTACAATGTATCTTGCCCCATACAGTGCAGCTAGAAGGCATTTACTTTTATATTATTTCACAATGTCTCTAATGGGTTTACTTCCTATTTTATTAGTTAATCTTAATACCACTTCAATTGCTCTAATACATTTTAAGTTTGTGGCTTTAATATGTGGTCACCAGTTTTAATATGGTTTTAATATGTGGTCACCAGTGTTCTGTCCTGCTGCAAAATGAAGTTTACCCCTATTTCTTCCCCTGTCACAGACAAAGGGGTATGTTTTAGGACTCTGCCCTCCATAAAAGTTAAAAATCTTTAAACAAGAGCTGGAGGCCATTTGCTGTCCTAGACAGCAGCACTGCTTCATCTGCGTATAATAAAATTGGGGTGACACAGGAGCCTATTCTAGGTGCAACAGCTTTTACCCCTCTAGTAGTCCATCCACCCCATTAATATATAATGGAAATAAAAACAGGAGGAGGACGCAGCCCTTCCTGATTCCTTGTGTTGCCCGTAATTTTTCAGTACATTCCCCATTTTTCCTGAGGCGTACACAAGCTGTTAAAGAGGCATACAGCTGTGAAAGGTGGCATATGATGTCAGCTGGAGCACCCATGTCAGCCCAGGACTGTCACAATTTTGCATGATTCACTAAATCAAAGGGACTACTCAAATCTGCTAAGCAGAGATGAATATGGCCCTGGTGTGCCATGGTGTATTTGCTGATTATTAGGTGCAGGTTATTCCCCTGATCCACTGTGCCAATTTCTTGAACCCGTATTGCAAATCTGTCAAAATATGATTTTCCTGGGTCCATGTTTCCAACCTGGCTAAAATCACCCTCCATTCTCACCGAGGAGTCTAATAATGAAATCGGGCGGTAGCATCTAGCATTGCCCCGTCCCCCTTTTTTGAATATAGGTACAATAATGCGTTTACTTCATGTTTTGGGGAAGTAACCTTTTGCCACTGCATTACAGACTTGGGTTTATATAGGAACCCATAGTAGTTTACTAGTTTAAAAAATATTGACTGTGACCCCGTTTGGACTGTGACTTTTCCAGGGGCACTATTATTTAGGGCCACAATAACTTCTTCAGTTTTTATTTGCTTCAGAGGTTCAATCAAAAGTGCATCAAATAGATCCCTAGTTGGGAGGATGGCACCATCATTTGGATTAAAAATGCCTCCAAAGGGAGTAGTCCAAGCTCCTGATACCTCTGTAGTTGTCATAACATCTTTGAGAAAAGGGGAACTGACAATTTTCCAAAACAAGGTACCAGTGTCCGTTGCACGTTCCAGCTTACCCAAGCTTGTTCCTGGAATTTCCTTTTCCTTTGCGGATAGCACTAATTTATAATTACTTCTTAGCTCGTTTATTTTTCTCCATCTTTTAGGATTTCCTGCAGTGCATTTCAGAGGTTCTGATTTGCTCTAGTGCAGGCAGTCTCAAACCACCCCTCATATGTAATGAACCTGCACAATAGCAGAAGGCACATTTGAAATACTGTGAAATGAAAAAGCTGTCAAATTGATTAATTTCTAAAGGTACTACTGATGCCTTATGTAGAGTAAGATTAAAAGTGAGGGATACATATTTCTGACATGGTTGCTGACAGAGAGATTTAAAACTATACACTCAACCCCCCATGTATCACGCACCCCAATATTGTCTTTCCTATTTTTACATTAGAGACTAGTTTCTGACCCGTGATGTCAAATGATTTTTGGATTACGTTTGTACTGAACACTGCTTATTCCAAGATAATGAAAGAGCTGTGTAGTTATTCTCCGGGCACTTCAGGCAGGTTGTCCAAGAATGAAGTGTAACTGAATTGATTGTGTGTATGTATTTGACTTTGTCTTGAACTGGTATGTTATATGTCCATTTTTCTCTAGGCCACAACAGGTAAACACAGCAATGTCAGTATTACTGCTGAAAATTGTAGACTTTATATAGTGTGTCTAGCAGTTCAAACAGATCTGGGTTCTCTGATCATAGTCGCCTTGTTACTTCCGAAAACAGTATATTAAAAAGCATTTGCAATGCAATGGGTCTCACATTTGCTCCAGTTACAGCTATTGGCATTGTAAATTCCCAACTGGACTTTTCTTGCCACATAAATTGAAAATGAAAAGAAAAACATTAGTTGACATAAGTGAGCCAATTTTAAAGCGGCATGGCCGCCACGCGCGCAAAGGAGAGACACAAGAGGAAAAAGAAGTTTGCTCACAGTCAAACATATCGGCAATTGTGCAATTATCCATGTAAAAAGGTCAGTCTACAAGGCTGTAACAAAACCTTCCCAAGGAGGGACAAACGTAAAGCATTTACCAAAGATAACAAAGGACTTTTTAAAGGCAAGCCCACGAACGAGTGAAAGTGATGGGCGTGAGTTGGGCATGGTTAATAGCTCAGAATACTTAAAATAGGTCAAAGCGCTTGCGCGCTCGACCTAAAAACTATGATTGGCTTCGATAAATGCTGTTGCTGAACAGAAAGGAATTGTATGTAGCTCAAAACATATATGCAGGACTTGTTCTATTGTTCTGTCGTGTTCTTAGTGCTGTGCCTTCCAAACCATTTATCTTGCTTTGTAGTTCTCGATTTTTTTTTATAAAAAACTGGTCGCCTGAGGGAGGTCTAATGACCCTACATGGGAAATTATGGAAATGTGGTCTGTGATGTTGACGGGCCCAAGTTTGTACACCAAACCGTGAGCTTCTGCCTTAAAGCGAGTCATATTTGTCCACCAGTTCACTTTCTGCACCCCCAGGGACCCATCCTGCTGCACTTTGGGAATCCTGCTTGAAATGTGACTACCACGGTAAAATTGGAAAATCAGTTTAGGATCAGCAAGACCAGGAAGTTTGTGAAGAGCCTTAAATAGTTCAGGTCTTTTGTGTCGAAGAAAAATTTCTTTAAGAGTGGAAGCAGCATGGGTGATTTTAAGGGCAACCAAAAAGATATTGTTGGGCACCAGTTTTCAACAAAGTGATTGGGCAGATTTCAGAATAGGGCTTTGTGCAATTTGAGTAATAGTTTGAGGAAATAGACAGGCAAAATGATAGATGCACATGGAAGTTGTCAATTCTAAGGGAACTGGAAATTGTTTCCTGGAGTATTGCTATGTTCAGCCCAGTCTTAGAGGTTGCTGTAATAGGAGTGATGAGAAACTCAAGTTTTCATTGGGATATGATGAAATGGCACTATCCTGAAACAGCATCTGAAAGCCAAACGTTTGTGATCTCGAAATAGTAAATAGAATGCACCATTACAAATAAAGCAAAATATATTGGAATATTACTATCCATAATTGAAGTAGGTGTTCTCTTTGCACTATTGGTCTTTGCAATGTTTACACAATCATATTATTCTCGGAATGGTGAACTGTTAAATATGGAAAGAAAGATCTGCAAATTTGAGATTGAGAGGTAAATTCCAGACTTTTTGCTTGGATTCCAAATCTCTCAAATTCTTACACACTCGTGTGGTTTTCAGTGACAAACAAGCTGTTCATATGAGATGTCGTGACAGATGTCTCTGCTGTCTGCACTCTTCTCTGCCTTCTATTCTTATATCTTGTTGCCTAAGTTGTAGAAGGAAAGGGGTCTGTAAAATGATCCCTGTTCTTTATTCATCCATGCAGCCGTAGATCAACAACATTATGCCCAAATCCCTGTCTACTTTCATTTTTTTGCATCTTCTTGTATTTTTTCCCTAAATCAAAATCCATCCTGCATATAACATAAAAATGAGCAGCTCCCACCCAAACCTTATATAATGGAATTCTGTTATTATGTAAATTGTTTGTTGAAATCCTTATCTCCTGCCAGACATATAAATAAAAGAAATTCAAATACACAAGACATTTTGAAAGGTTGTATCTGGAAGATTGGAAGGGTTGTTTTTGCAAATTTGGTGAGAAAAGATTGCCCTTTGAGTCAATCATCATGTACTCTTCTATTTGACGATTCTCTTCGTGGAGCTGAATATTTCCTCCTTTTCGGCATGACAGAGTAGGTTTAGTACCAAAGAACATTACTCGAGGATTATCATGTTTCCCAAAATGATAGGAAAGGGTGATTTACGAATCTATGCGTGTGCATAGTGAAAACATGTGACTTTATTTATTTATAAAAACTTTTTGCAAGATTTGTGTAAACCAACAAATTAACCATTGAATGCACACTCTGAAAACCTAGTTTAAATTTAGCAAATGGATTTTACTAAGGAATCTTAAGTCATTACAAGTATTAAAAATCCGCTTTTGATGTTTACACTCTAAACAACTCCGCTATTTGTCTTTAATTTTTGATAGAATTTCATTATGTATTGTTTTACATAAGGTTTTTTTTTTTGTAAACTCCTAAAATCTAGGTTTATTTGGGATATTTGTCGCATAGCTGGAATAAGATGTTCTTGGTAGCAACGTGCACATTCAGATATGCAACATTAGTGCACACCATCGATTTTGGCGGAGTTTAGAATAAATTACCATCAAACAGAGTAGCTTAAAAGTTGTGGCTTCTGAATTGAAGTGCACATGCTTATAGTGTGCGCTCTAAAATGCGAGGGAGTACATCTTTTCATCACATTATGTTCAGGTACGTGTACGTGGCATTTTCAGTGACTTCACGGCCATGGAAGGACTGTACTTCTAGCATGTCCTTGCAAACCCTCTCCTGTTCTCCTTTCCTCCCCCCCTCCTCCCACACCTATACTGAGCAGCTCGTTAACCTCAAGAGATACCGTCTGTGCTCCTTAAACCGTATCCTGTTTGGAAACTGCAGTTGGTAGGAGATATGACACCTATGCGGTCAGCTTTTGAATTACTTCCTTTAACAAGCACATCCTTCCGTGAAGGTAAATATTGATCCAGGGAGCCATGTTCTTGCGTCAATTACTATTTTAACAGAGAGTTAGTCAATACAGCACTGAAAGCATGTTCTTCAAAGCTTAATGCTGTTGCCATATGGATTTTTTGAACTGATAAACACGAAGCCACATCAGCTCATTGGTCCGAGGTATCATATTTCATTATTAAAAAAGAAAAAATCTGGCCTAGATGAAGCAGAAGAGCCCTCCCTCCCCTTTCCATTGAGTAAGTGCAGTAATAACTTTTAAAATGTAGTTAGTTCTGCACCCCAGTTTGAGAAACCAAAGGAGAACACTCCTGACAACAGGAGGAAAGGAATCGTATGGCGGCGTTTTTTAATATCCCATACAGAAAAGGGCAAGGCGAGTTGTAAACAAACCCTTATTTGTTTTCAATTGTTTAGGTTGTATATTCACAAAAAATACATGCATAGGTCTGCAAACAGAAATCTGAAAAAATCCCTAGAATTTGCCAGTTATGGTAAGTAACACATATGTCACCTGTCAAGTTTCAAATGTTGCTCCTGATAGACAAGTTTTTTAGGGTCGAGTGCACAAGCGCTCCGTCCCTGTCGTAATCTCTCTTTGGGCTCTTAACAACGCCCATGTCACTCCTGTCACTTTCATTGGTTCTGGGCTTGCCTTTTAAAATCCGCTTGATTTCATTAGTGGAAGGCATGCGTATGTCATGCCTTTTCCGGTGTTTAGCCCTGCTCGAGCGCACTGGCCAACTATGAAAACATACGAGGCTCCATGTTTTCAGCATGGTTTCTGGACTACTTTAACTTTTGATTTTCCACGCAGTGTGATCGTGCTGGGTTTTACATAGCGCGATCCCGCTCGGTTTTTAATTTTCAATTTCAGCGCAGTTGCGCTACATTTTACATAGCGCGATCGAGCTTGTTTTTTTTCTTTCAATTTGTGTGGCAAGAAAAGTCTGGTTAGGAGTTTACAACACAAATAACTCCAACTCTAGCAAATGCGAGACTCATTGCATTCCATTTGCTTGTTTTTAATTGTCATTAACAAAGTGGTCTAGTAAGCACTGGGGGTTCTGTGTGTCGGCGTGTGCCACTCAGTGCTGCAGCAAGGGTTGGCGTTGCAACCAACATGTCAGGTGGGCGGCAGACCTACGCTACACACAACCATTGGATATGCAAAGTGGGGTATGGATGCTATGCATAGGCTGCCAGACCTGGAGCACTTGCTGGTGCATCCTACCAGGGTCTTTTCCCATAGCCGTTAAATATTAAAGCCTTCTCACTTTTCAGTAACTTGCCTTTCTCCATTCTTTGGTAGCAGGCATGACTAACACAGAAATCACACCTTGTATTCCGCTATATTGGTTACTATTCAAGTTAAAGCAACCCTGTTAGTAAAAATAATTTCCTGGCTATAAGTCCTGTCAGCCATTGCTCAACTTCCATATGGCCACCCTAGCGGTCATCTGCGTGCACAATTTGTGATCGACCTGGCACTCTTCACTCTGCTCTACATCCTTCACTCTTGTGGTGAGATCAGCATATGCTGATGCTTTGCCTGGAGGCTCCCTGGCTGGCATCACTGCCGTATTCCACCTGCATCTGCATCACCACGATGATAACACAGCTTTGGAAGCCAGACTTAAGGCGTTTTCACAACATGCTGCCCAGCTAGTAATGTAAAATATCCCCTTGACCCTTTGCTATCTTCCCACACAATTATCTTCAGTTTCAGAATGTATTAGTGTGTCATAGTCATGTTACGTTTGGGGCTTATAAAGATTAACTCATCTTGGCCACGCCCCGTCGAACCAGCCTAGCTTTTGGAAAGTTTGAAATCAGTACCACCCTGGGTTCCTGCCAAAATGTTTGTGTTTGGTGACTCTTCTCAAAATGATCGTTCTTTGACACTATTTTAAAATAATATTGTTTAGAGGATCAAAAAACAACTTTCTTGCTGAGATTCTATAAGAGTAATTTGTGACAGATCACAGTGCTGTGCTGAGATGTCCTTAGGCATATACTCCATCCCCAGCTACGGCATTATAAGACTCTAGAAAATAAGTACTAGAAAGAGAAGTTTTAAGGACAAGCCTTATGCTATGGACCCAGAATCTGGGATTCCATCCTGTCAATGATTTCGTTCCTTACTCGACTTTGGAGAGTAAATGTAG
Source organism: Pleurodeles waltl (assembly GCF_031143425.1). NCBI lineage: Eukaryota > Metazoa > Chordata > Amphibia > Caudata > Salamandridae > Pleurodeles > Pleurodeles waltl. Next base: position 252,233,153 of record NC_090448.1, on the reverse strand, counting down.
AGTTGCCTATTCAAGGAGCATTTTGTCTGCATCTATCTTTTTCAACTGCTGCTTGTCTATTGACATTACATGAAGAAACACCAAGCATCCTGCAAAAGAGGTGTGGCTTATTAACACTTTTTACAGACTCCTCTTTGCAGAGCTCCAGTGAAATACAGATATGTTTACATTCTACATATTCATACATTTATCCAACGTCTTGTGGGCCTCACCGTCACTCTCACAGTTTGTCAGTATGCAGGAAGCCAAGCCGCTTTCTGCCTACAACCTCCCGAAGAGCCTTCATATTTTCAGGAGCAGGCAAGAGGGTTGGGTGCCTAGTGGTGAGGTGGACCAAGGAAGAGGATATTTGGGCACTGAAGAGGGTAAGCGGGGGTGGAGGGAGAGGGAAAGGTAGCTGTGGATGTAGGATGAGAGGGGGTGTGGGTCCTTGGAAACCAGAAGTATGCCACGTTGGGGTGAGTTGTTCAGTAGAGAGGCAGCATGTGATGAAGATCTCAGAGGTGGGTTTTTGAGTGGCGGAGAGGAAGTGATAACTGCATGAGGAGTGTGGTGGTGTGCGGTTGTTTATGGGTCATAAGGTGAAGGAGTGTAAAGGTTGAAAACCTTTAGCTATATGTTGTCCTGATAGCGTCATCTCTGCATTACAGTGGCTACCACGGGCTCCTTTATATCCCACTTCACTAAAGTTTGCTGAGCAAAGGCTGCGTAGTTCATCGAGGAATATCTATTTTTTATGTGAGACAGTTGTGGTCTGACTGGCTTATTTCCTTGTGCATCAAAGTGAATGCCCAAGTCTGCCGTGCAGGCGGCCGGTCTAACAGGTTTTGGTGCGTATTTGTCATTAGACAATGCGGCTGCCCTCTTTAAAGTATTCCAGGCACGGTCTCTGTGCTTAGGGGGTGGACGAATACTCGGAAAAAGCGTGAAATTGTTTCATTTTCTTCAAAAAAATATATATTCGCACAGCACGTTGCAAGTATTTACAGGTCTAAGGAGGGAGCCAGGGACTCGACAGCTGTTCAGAGGTGCCTCCTGCCCAGGGCTCCCTGAAGGTGTTGTCTTTTGGGTGGATCAGACTGTCTAGTCTCCAAACTAGGAGCATGACTAAAACCCTGACCTGCTTTTCACGTGCTTTTGTATTTGAGAGTGAACAAACAGGATCCCCTGCAGTGGCCGGCTCGCGTTTCCTTCTTGCTTCTTTGAAGTAAGCTGGTCTTTGCTTTTTCAAACAAGTTGTCTTTCACCAGTTGTTGTTTGCTTGTTCTCGTACATGTGGGAAGTGCAAGCAGGTGCTCTTAACAAGGAAATGAACAAAAAAGGGGTGGAATTATCATTTTTTAGACGTACCAGAAATCAGCTGTTGAAATATTTTTCATTGGAAATGTTATTGTAAATGAACCAGCAGTCTGCTGAATACTGCTTGGAAGAAACCGTAATTAATTAGCCTCTTCATCCCTACCCTGCTTTGTGCCTGGGTGATGAGTCTAAAAAACGCCAGGGATAGCCGGATTAATATGCCACACCCCTTGACACCCCGCGGCAAAACATGGTTGAGCCATAGACCTTCACTTCGTCACTCGAACTTACTCTATTTAATCCTCAGGGACCAAAGTGAAGGCAGGAGGTAGCTTTAGCTAACTTTTGTTGCAGAGGCTGTCTGCATAAACCCTGAGTTCAGGAGCATCCCAGAATGAAACCCATGACTATGCTTAAATTTATACCTTTGACCATGGTTACTGTGGCTTCCAGTAGTAACCATCTCTTACCACGCTGGCGCTAAGACATTCTGTACTCCTCAAACGTGGTACCTCTTGACACGCATGGTCTCCACCAAATTCTTTACTTGTAATCAAGTGAAAAATGCTTATGTGTAGCCAACAATGCTGGATCAACTCCACATGGCTACTGTCCTACCAGGACTCTTTTAGCAGTGCGCATCGTGAAATTGAGATGGCAACCGAAAGGCACTCAGAGGATTATGTCTTGGTATTCTTAGGGCCTCTGCCGTGATACTCTCCAAGTATATGGTTTACACACATTTAGGGAAAACGGAAAATGAGAAGAGCTTAGTTGTTAATTTTGGTATCTGTTTTTTCTCTTCAAAAAGCCTATATTGCACTAACAATAGAATAAGTCACTTTAAAATCTGTGAAATCCTTTAACACTCATGGGCAGTGGCTTCTATGAGCCACAGGAAAATTTAGAACTTCATCATCCTTCTCTGGATTGGATACGTGTCCCATCTTCCCCCCGCTAGACAAACTTAAGTGTGAACTTCTGCACAAATTGCAAACATTTTTCAGAAATTCATGAAACAGTACAACTAGTTATTAGACATTGGTTTATTGTAGGGGACTTTTCAAAGAAGGTTAATGTCATGGACCTGCTGATGGCAGCTGTGTGGGCATGTAAGATATACCATTGGGCTGTTTAGTATGTCCTCTCAAACCACAAAATCACTTTAACTTGTTTCTTTCCATCACAGTCTACCAGAGGAGGTGCAGAGACAACAGCAGCCTTATTGTCAGGTCGATGTTTTATAACTAACCATTACTTCCACATATGTCCATGTACTACATAGTGCATTATAGAGGAACTGCGAGATAATTTTATATTTAGACTTTCCCTTCCTGCTTGATTATGAATCCACTGACATTCCTGGGTTCCTTTGTGTAGTATGCCTGCGTGCGTACTACATTCTAGTAACCCATGCACAACAGCACTAGGACACCAGGATGCTTTGCATCATCTGGAGAAGTCTGAGGACTTCTTTCAGCATTAAGAGTGGAAACTCAGCGGTGCTCATGACCGCTGCAGTCTGATGTAGGAGAGAAACACGCAAAAAGTGATGGGAGGAATGCTTGCAGAAAGTATACCCACTGACGACCGCTTGTGGGAGCATTCAGACCCAGTGTTCTTCTGCCCACCATGCCACCTCAGAATAGACCCAGCCATATGCAAATCTGTCTTTGCCCCGCTCCCGTAGGAGCAGTTCTTCCTGAACCCCCATTTCCTCGATTTATTTTTTCAAGTGACTGTTTGTGGTACTTGAATGCTGACTCTTCACTGTAGTTCATTATCCACAATAAAATACAAGATAAACATAGTTCTAAGGCATATGAGTGCCAGCAGATTGTTTTTAGTTAGTCACCCCATGCAAAGCTTTCAAATAAAAGCTAAATAAATATGCACAGAGCCAATAGAAAGTGCAACTCTGTTGCCCTTTATGTATAAATATTATGTTGCCACACTTGTGATGTAATCCGTCATCTACTGCATTACTTGCAAATGCTATCATTCTAGCTCAAATGGATGAAAAATGTGTACAATTGTTGCAAAAGAGGTGCAATGCCAAGCCTGACACACTGCATAACGTAGCTTTTCACCTCTCTTAGCAGCTGATTGCTGTGTTTAAGGCAATTGATGCAGGGACTTTCTGATGCATACTTATAGCCACGGATTCTTCCCCGTTAGAGTACTCTGAAGTGCTAGAATGGATCTAGATTTTTAAACCACAGTTGTTCCAGTGCACCAGCAAGTGGAGATTTCTGTCTCTGCAATGACCTCCTGCCCCCCAGAAATGGTGGTGTAGAGACAGTATATAGGTCTCACCATTGCATGTTAACATTAGTTCTTTTTTTTCTATGCCCTTTGACACAGAATCAGAGCACGGCTAACAACTTTTGCGGTTGTACCAACATCCAAATTCAGCAAACCCTGTGTGCTAGCAAAAATGTCCCTGCTGAAGAAGATGGTTTTCAAACCGTGCCACAAGTGCAGGAAGCTGATGTTGGTCAAGGATATTGTTTGTGGTGTATCAGTTCCTTTCATGATCCAGTGTGCTTCCTGATGCACCCCAGAGCAACCAGGAAGTAGAAAGCGCTACATTACCGAATAGATGAGAACGTCACCCTCAAAGCAGTGTTCCCGATCCCACTTCTAATGTGGGCCATACCAGCTTCAATTTGTGGGCCTGCTCCCAACCTCAGTTGTGATCCTAATCCAAGTCCTAAAGTAAGTATAAGTCCAAGCCATGCAGGAAGGCTAAGTGGGATTTGTCTGCTCCCCTTTGCCACTACGTTTCTTAGAATAAGCTGGCATTTGGCACCCCAAAGGCCTGTCACTGCCATCTTCTCACTCTGAGCCCATTTTTGGCTGGTGCTGGCACACCAGAGTTTCACAGGCCTTTGTTAACCACGCAGCAGATGGAAACCTTAAAAAGATCATGCTGCAAATCTCTAGTGTATTTCTGGCTTCCTCTGTAGCACCTTTGGCCCGCATAGACCACCAGTTGCAGTTCCACCATTAGGTTCATCCCTCGTACCAACTGGCCCTCCTTTGAGTTCCATAGCTTCACTCCTACCGCCGGGGGCTGCCTAGCCATGGCTGCACAATCGACAACCCCAGACATCCGCTGTATCCACGCTAGATCCGTTCCAACATCTCCAGAGCTGACGTTTCCCCGCATTTAACCTATCTAGCACTACAATATCACCAATGCACAGTACCCGGCTTTAGAAAACAATCATCTTCAGCTGTGACTCAGATGTGGTGCATTCAAGGGTTTCAGAATATTGTATGGTGATAATGAGGGGGAGGTGTACACCTCTTCTCTCCCCCTCCTCTGAATTGTAGACCTGCCTCCAAAACGCCACTGCGTTAGACACAGACACTTGGACACTGAGTTCAAATTTCTGCAGTTCCACCTGCAGAATAAAGTGCCTGTTCAAGGTGGTTGTCCACAGAGGAGCAGCGTTTTTTTTTTTAATACAGTTAAAGCTAATTTCTTGCTTTACATTTTATATTCCAGGCCTGCCATGTCAGAGCCCTTGCTACCATTCACTGAGGCCCCGATGGACAACTTATTAGCTGCTTGAACAAATCTGTGCTTGACGCCTCTAGTCAGTTGCCCAGTAGTTAGACCACGTAGGTTGGTCCATGCTGACCTGGCTTTTTACACCAAACATCCGACCCAGAAAGTTTAGTGGTACAAACGTGCAAGAGCAAGCGCAACCTTTTTGGACTATCAGGGAGTTGAAGCACATTGACCCATATGGCAAAACAGTATTTTCATTTGCCAGTTTAGCCTTATTGTCCCTCAAAGCAGCCTGCTTATTAGGCCATTATCACATGCTCTTTTGGACATGGCACCATGAGTCTCCCAGCTGTCCTGACTAATTCAGAGCATCCTTTGCCCAAATTATTCGGGATGGACAAGATGTTCCCACATACTTATGGGCAGGCCTTGGCACAACAGACTGCATGGGTTGGACCATGGGCACCAGTGTTGTGATCAGGCACAATGCCTGGATGCGCAACAGGGTTTCCCAACGATGTACAGGCATCTTTTATGGACATAACCTTCAATGAATCTAGGCTCTTTGGGGGAAAAGGCAGACTCTGTGCTGTAACGTTTCAAAGATGAGCAAGTTACTTCTGTTTGGTAAGACTTTTTTCTGGAGTATACTCTACGATAAAGATTTGTGTATGAGGAGTTCACTGGGCTCCTCATACTTTTAGTATATGGAGAAGGTTCCTAGTAGCTAGTCTTTCTTATTGATTTGCTGTCACTAATCTCAGCAGATGCATATGTTTAATTAGGTTATATATGTGGGTTTAAGGAAGACCAACTGGTGCATAACGTTCTGGTCACTGTGCCTAACTGGGTTGAAGAGTAGAGTAGGGAAACATTTTGCTAAAAGATGAATAGGCAAAATCCGCATTTCTTTTATTGTGCAGAATGAAATACAATTAAAAAAAACTGCTGGAGTAAAAGAGTGGCTTCTCCTCTGAAACAGCAAAAATCACCTGTGTAGTACTGGTTGTGCCTCCCGATATCACAAAACGAAGCCCTGGAAGGCAGAAACTACCAACAGATGCTCGGATGAGGTGCCATTAGCCAATTAGAATTGTCCAAAACACAGGGATTTATTATGATTGCCAGAAAGGGCAGCCAATCAGATTACTGTGTTTGTGGTAGTCAGATTGGTCAGTTAGATTGGTCATCCTCTTTATCAGTATATTGCTCTGTGTGAGGCCCATTATGATTGGCTGACAGCAGATAAACAGAATGGCTGTTTGTCTGCCAGGACCATACTGCCAACGAATTAGGTTTTGTGTCTATGCCTGTCAACTCTTAGTGGTGCCGTTTGTTTTTAGTCCGTGTGATGCGAAAGTGAATTCCTTAAAAATAAAATTTAAAAAAAAGGCTAATTGACTCCGGATTCTCTTCTACATTTAGCGAAATGAGAGATAAATGTTCACATCCCGATAGAGGAGCACTCCTTTGGATCTTGCCCTGCCAGTTCTACCTCTGGTTTTGGGGATTATGACCACCTCTGACAAGACATTGCCTGCTGAGTTAAAACACTAGGAGAGAAGGCCTTTGCAGGTACAGAATAAGCATTTGCAATGCAACGGGTCTCGCGTTTGCTCATGTTAAAGCTGATCGTGTTGTAAACTCCTAACCCGAATTTTCATCTATCGGCAAAAGTGCTTTTATGTACGTAACCTGAAAAAGTGCAATTAACTGTGTAAAGCGCTCGACTTCTGCCAAGCGAAATCACGCTAGGAAAATAGAGAAAAAAAGTAGTCCACGAGCCGGACAGAAAACAGCGAGCCTCGCATGTTTTCTGTACTTGGTCGATGCGCTCGAGGAGGGCTAGCCACCGGAAAAGGCATGACTTATGCATGCCTTCGACTAATGAAAGCAAGCAGATTTTAATAGGCAAGCCCACGAACCAATGAAGAACACTGACATGATGTCGACAGGGCTCCGAGCCCTTTTCTAATATCTAAAGCGTCTCGCTGCGATACGCATGCGCGAGCGCATGCAACGCAGGCTCGACCCTAAAAAGGCATGCAGGTTTTGGGTAAGGGGTTCCCAGTTTCATGAGCTGGTAGTCGTTGTTTCGGACTTCACAGGAACCCTCCAGCGGACGGAGACCCATAATCAGTACACCATGGCTGTTGCTTCCTTCAGCAGAGCGGAGCACACTATTTCATCTATGTACTTTGTCTGAGAGCAGTGCTCAGACATTCACCTCAAATACTTTCGACGTTGATTGTAAACATTGTATAAATCACCAGTGGATGCTACATGTTGGGGTTTACAGCTGCTCTCCCCGAACATGTTGTTGCTTCCTACCACTCAACCCAGCACCAGAGTCAGGGTAAGATCACATTTCAATCTACAAGGGGTTTGGAACTCCATATTACCTGTGAGGTTAGCAGTCTCAGAAATTACTCATACCTGCTTTGTAAAAGAAAAAAGTCTGTAGTCCAGCGTTCATGGGACACTTTAGAGTTGGAAAGTAGTTGAATCGCCTTACATTGTAAAAGCTGTTGTCTGTTATTGGTAACAGATTTGTTAAGCGATTTCACTGCACTGGTTAATGTATTAGAGTGTAAAGAAACAAAAGTACCAATGTTAGTATGTACCATGTAAAAACATATTATCATCCTTCATGGCATGTTCAGATTGACTGAACCATGTGGAATGTTTAGTTACTGGCACTAACTACTTTCTATTCTGTGGCTGCATTCTAGCTTGAGTGACAGCTGCGCAACAGAGACTGAGCCCTGGGTGTGATTGCCTGCCTGCATGCTGGCATACGAACGTGCCTGTGCTGGGAGCGAATATGATGGGGATGAGGCCAACTGCCTTCCTTAACTATTCATTGTATGCCCTCACCTTTGCCACAAACCCATAATTGTTAACGGCGGTTTATGCCTTTTGCAGGGAGCTAAAGTGCTTCTTTGGAAGATTCGATTTATGTGGTTTTATTAAACTAAAGATGAGACGATAAAGGCAGAAATGGAACATGAAAGGAACGCTTGTGTACCTTGCAGTCTCAACCTCTACTCACTTCCAGAACTTGAATTGACTGAATTGTCTGCTATTCTCAAAAACGCAAGGGCTACAGAAGCCTGTCCCGTGGCATCAGTTTATAGTTACTTTTGCATACTGTGTGAGTTTTACAATCTTAAAACCTTGCACCTGAACACTGTGAAGCCTTGAGTGTTCTTACAACCGAAAAGTGTTTCCTGATGTCTTAGTTCACTGTGGCCGACTTGAGCGGATGTACATAGACTTTATTTCAAAACTGTGAAAAAACGTTATGGCTTAAAGTTAGTTAAACTAGTACACGGATAAAGACAAACCATTTTCTGCTAACAGGTAGCATGCTGTTAATTAACTTGAAGGGGGTTAAGGTGCCATGCAATAACGGTCTGGTTTTTAGCTTGATCGTACAAGCGCTCTGGCCTGTTGTAGTCTATCTGTGGGCTTTTAACTACACCCACTGCACACCCATCACTATCACTCGTTCAGGGGCTTGCCTTCTAAAAATCCTTCGTTATCATTGGTAAATGCTTTACGTTCATCCCTCCTTAGGGAAGTGCTGTTACCGCCTTGGCCATCGGCCCGGTTACATGGATAGTTGCAAGTTTGCCAATACGCTTGACTGTGAGTGAACTTCTTTTTCCTTTTGTGTCTCTCCTTCGCGCTCATGGCGGCTGTGGCACTTTCAATCGGTGCGCTTATGTCAACTGTTTTACTTTTCCTTTTCAATTTATGTGACAAGAAAAGTCCACTTAGGAATTTACAATGCTAATAGCTCTAACTCGAGCAAACGCGAAACCCACTGCATTGCAAATGCTTGTTTTTCTTCTACTGCTGTAGCAAGCCTGGTATAATTGCCAGTAGAAAACAGTGCAGTGTTGCTGAAATTGTTAAGAACGAGTGTAATAACAAATTTATAAAGGGTGCACATTTCTGCAGTTATTATACCTGTTGCGATACACCATAAACCATATTACATTAATATGACTCATACCGGGACCATGCTCCATGTGGGGAAAAAAATGCAATGTTATCTCTGCAGCTGTGATTTCGAGCTTCCACTTGGGACCGCACAGCTGTGAGAGTAGGTTTAGAACCACTACTCTGTCATACACAGAAACCCGCTGACCTAATTTTGATGACGGAGGCAGACTCAACCCATAGACTGCGGCAGTGTGCGACTATATCTTCTGCTTGGGGATGCGTGAGCTTTCCTGGTACCTCCCTAAATCCCTCGCAAAAGGCACCCTAAGGAGAACACACTAGCTGTGCTACTTCCTAAGCAATGTACGTTTAGTTGCACGTTTTGAGAGTCAGTTTGACCCTGTGCCAGTCTCAATTTTAGATTGCAAGAGCAGACACATTTCCTTATTTGCCCGCGCCGCCACACAGATAAAGGCATGTTCCCTCTGAGATCACTGATGCAAAATGTTGCACCGGTGCAATTGATATTACAGAACGAGCAGCACAAGTGAATGCAGCCCGTCCTTGGAGACACAAACTGGTGGAAATGCCTGCATCAACCTAGTGGCACTTCTTTTAAATTGTCTCATGGCTTTGTCCACTGCAGGGACTCATTTTATAAATCGGTGCATTCTGGAACTTACAGATTTTTTGTATCTTCAGTTGAACTAGCATACCTCATAGCAATGTGTTGTCAATTAAAATCCCAGAACGGGTTACATACTGCCCTCCTGTCGTGGAGTGATTCGTCAGTTGAAGCCCATCTCTATGAAAATTGTATCCTCATTCACTAAGTGCATGTGTCTCGGAAAAATGTGTCCCTTAATAGATTTCAGGCAAATATCCGCTTATATGTCTGTGGCAAGCCATGTGGATTAAAGTTTACAGATGTTTGGTGACTGGCTAGGTTTTTGGTTTATGCATAGCACTGACACGGTTTGGGCGCCTTGTGTTCGTTCTTCTGTACAAATGCAGTAGAGCGGTGTACAAATATTAGCCAGTAGCTTAGAATCTAAAAGTGTTACTTGAGTTCGGTGTTTATACCCCCTCTTATGCCCTCTCACTTGGTCTCTTACGTAGTAGCAATGCTGCCATATCTCAAAATTGAAACCAATCAACCAGCTTTTTGGCAAAATATAGACTTTGCATCTGGAAGACCAAGTAGGGCTCTGCAGTCAGGCGATTTGTTGGCCTTACTGGTCAGCCAGTGGCAATGGCCGGTCACTGGCACTCAAACTCCATATTTCCTCTTTGGCTGCTTGTCTAAAGCGTGAAATTCCTAGTAATGGGTTTACAATCGCGGTGGGCAGTAGGTACGTCGCGCTCTCCTGTACACCTCCACACTGCCTTTCCAGGGATTGTGTGATGCAGGCATGCTGCTGCATGTGGGTCTTGCTTTATTCTCCTTAGATGTCTTCTGCGCGGTGGAATGTGTGTGCTTTGATGAAGGGATGCTTGAGCCTTACTTTGTTTTTCTATTGGTGCAGCTGCCTCTTTTCTGCAGCGATTGTTTCATCTTGTGTTATGTCAAACAACGGCAGTGTTTATGGCTGCTGTCTGAATGGCAAGCAAAGCAAACCACATCCTAGGGGAGGAGGAAGTACAGAAAACGTGCGTCTGCCGAGTCCTGAAAAGCCACAAACAGGCTTCATGTTAATATAGTGAGAGCTCCACCCCCGCATTACCATTCAAAGGAAGCCTTCCCTTTAAACACTGTTGTGTTCGCGGAATCGGGCCTAGAAGGGAGGCGCGATGTCCCCTAAAGTGTTTTCAAAAGAAAGCCCACTCTTAATTTTAAGGCATTTGCTTTTCTGGCAGCCTTAAAATAATAATTTGTAATAAAATGTGTTTTGGGGACTCGGAAGCTGCGCTGGTGCAGTGGAATCTTAGCAGAGCCCAGTAGGCCATGCCAGGTGGGCCTCTCTCATCTTGAGTCTGAATATCCAGACAGCTAGACCACGACAAGCTGCCTCCGGCATTGAGGTGTACAGGTAAAGATTTTCTTCCCTTTGTTTTGGAAAAAATTGTGAGTGTTAAACGTTATGGGCCTGATTCACAAACATTTTGCTACCAGTGGGTGTGACTTGCTCTTCTTGTACTTCTGGCTTATACCTGGATGATTGGGCTGTAGATACGCTGTGAGTACTTTACTTCTGATTCTGAACGTGCAGTGACTAATGGTTTAAAGTAACATTTTGTGGCAAGTAGATTTACATTAAAAATATATATATATATATATATTGTTTTGGCATGGTCTGTGATGCTACTAATTAACTTGGATGAATAGATCTTTAGAGATTATCTTCTGATCAGACAGAAATGTGATAGCTCATGTAAATTGGAGCCACTGAGGTCTATTAGAGGAGCATACTAGGAAAGCAGGTAAAGTAATGGCATTGGAGATTCTGTACTCTTGGATTTTTATTTTATCGGCCTAATTTTAAAGGGTGAAGGGGCTGATCTGTCACTTACCTTCAAGGTTGTGTAGCAATATGGGATAATCAGTCACACTTATGGGTTTGTTTTGCTAGATGTTATGCAGATATTTTCGATTTTGTTACAACCCATGTCTCTGATGTGATCACCTGATCCTGGTGGACTTTTATTGTCAAAGGAAGATGACTGTCAACAATCATAACATTCTGAATAAAAAAAACTGAATGCATGAGTCTACCTAGGTGTTGTGGGATAGCACCCGGTATATTGCAGACTACCTCCAGGGGTTCAGTGCAGAATCCGCTCATAGTCTGCAATAAACTGAAGTGTCTTTCTTCATAACTGGAGTAGTAGCAGTCTAAAAATACCTGCCTCAATGAATCAATAACAGGGTAAAGGTGAAAAACATCTGATGCATGTGAAGCACCTGATATATCTATTGGAAGCTCATGCTCTACATTAAGAACACTAGATTTTTTTAGTTTAGAAAATACATCTATTGCCTGGATCAGTAATACTGATAAACCAAATTTCCTAAATTATTGTAGTGAATATAAAATTGCTTTAACATCTCTTTCAATAAAATTGATGGATGAATCGGAGGTTGTCAGATTAATCTTACCTTGTAAATACAGTGTTTGTCACTGAACTTCTCGAACGTCCTGCATAATGTTTTCAAGAACGTTGTGTTTAAGGACTCCTTGAATTGGATAGCAACCGTCCACTGTTTGCTTCTGGGGAAGGGATACAGAAAGAGACCTCCTTATGGTAATTGGAATGCAGTTTTGTAAAATTAGTAAGAGATTGTGGACAAAACACAGTCCACCTTTTCAAAATTAAAAATATAGAGTTTTAATTTGCCAAGACTTGCTGCCACATTGATTCTCAATTTTCTAGGCGTTAAAAGATCATTCAGTCAAACTTATCAGACTTTACAAGTAATAAAACGTATGAACCTGATACTCAAGAAGTTGGAGAGTAATAGGTTTTGTTTTTCGCCTTTACACCTATTCACCCCTAAAATCACCATTACCTCCTTTTACCTCTATCCACCCCTAAACACTAAAGTCACTCTTTCCTCCCTTAACCGCTACTTACCTCTGAACTCTCAAGTCAAATTCAACCCCCTTTACCTCTGCCCATCCGTGAACCCTAAAGTCACTGTCACCTACATGGTAAAGCCTGCAAGATAAAGGCTGTTTCCACTCAAGCAAGCCCCCCCCTCCTTAAACACTCTATTGCCCCTCCCACCCCATAACTCTCAAGTCACCATCACCTTTACCCTACCCACCACTAAAACCTCAAGTCATCCTCACCTCCCTTTACTCCAACCCACCCTGAGACCCACCTCTCTTTACCTCTAGCCGCCCTGAACCCTTAAATTAACTGTATTTCCCTTTACCACTACTCTCCTGCGAGCCCTCAAGTCTCCCTCAACTCCCTTTGCCTCTGCCCACCCCATATTCACTTCACTCTACACCCCTCCATTCTATTCAAAGCCATTCTACTCCCCTCCATTCCACCACACCCACTCCACTAAAATCTACCCCAACCCCGCTCCACTCTACGCCATTCCACTCCAATCTACCCCAATCCACTCCAGTGTACTCCACTCCTATCTACCCCACTTCATTCTACTGCACCCCACTCCACTCTGATCTATCCCACTCTAGTCTACCCCACTCAATCTTAATACAGTTTACCCCACTCCAGTCTATCCCAATGTACCCCATTCCACTTCACCCCAGTCTAATCCCCTCCAATCTATCCTACTCAAAACTACCACATTCCTCTCTAATCTAATCTACTCCACTCCAATTTACCCCACTGCAATCCACCCAATCTGCTCCACTCTACCCCAGTCTACACCACTCCACTCCAACCTACCCCCATTTCACTCCAGTGTAATCCACTCCACCCCTATCTGCCTTACTTCAACCTCCCCACACCACCTCAACCTACCCCCACTCCACTCCAATCTAGCCCAGTCTAATCTTCCCCATTCCAGTCTACTCCAATCTACACCAATCCACTCCACCCCAGTCTACCCCTAGACACTCCATTCCAATCCACCCCAGTCTACTTCAGTGCTATCTACCCAACTCCAGTCTCCCCCCACTCCACTCTACCCACTCCACTCCAATCTACCTCACTCCATTCTTGCCCCTCCACTCAATCTAACTCAATCTAACCCGCTTTACCCACTCCACTACAGTCTACCCCAGTACACTCCAATCGACTCTACTCCAGTCTGTCCTACTCCAATCTACCGTACTCCAAGCTATCCCACTCCACTTTGCCCCACTCCACCCCACTCTCCGCCACTCTACCCCATGTACTCAACTCCACTCCAATCTACCCCGCTCCACTCTACCTCACTCCACTCAATCTTCCCCATTCCACTTTAGTCTACCCCACTTCCCTCCAATCTACTGCACTCTAGTCTAATGTATTCCAGTCCACTCCAATCTACCCTACTCCAATCTACCTCACTCCACTCCCATATTCTTCAGACCACCCCACCCCAATCTACCCCACTCCTCCCCTGCCTACCCCACTCCAACCTACCCCACTCCACTGCACTCTACCACAATCTAATCTTCCAAACTTCACTCCAATCTTCCACAGTCTACCCCACTTCACTCCAAACTACATCACTCCATTCTGCCTCAATCTCCCCCCCTCCAATTTATTCCACTCAAATCTACCCCTAGCCACTCCATTCCAATCCAATCTACCCCAGTGTACTCCACTGCACCCCGCCTACCACACCACACTCCACTCCAATTTACCACAATCCAATCTTCTACAATCTTACCCCACTTCACTCCAATCTCCACTCCATCCCACTCCACTCCAATTTACCCCATTTCACTCTAGTCTGCATCACTCCAACCTACCCCACTCCACTCAAATCTACCCCAAGCTGCTCCATTCCAATCTACAGTAATCCACTATACCACACCTCAGTCCACCCCACTCCATCCCAATCTACCCCGCTCCAATCTACCTCAGCCATTCCATTCCAATCTAGCTCAATCCACTCCACTACCATCTACCAAACTCCAATTTCCTCTTCTCCACCCCAGTCTACCCACTCCACCTCAGTCCACTCTACTCCACCCCAGTCTACCCCACTCCACCCTACCCACTCCACTCAATCTAAACCACTGTACCCACTCCACTACAGGCTACCCCACTCCAATCTACTCCAATCTACTGTACTCCAATCTACTCCACTCCAAACTATCCCACTTTACTCTGCCCCAATCCACCCCACTCTACCCCAATCTATGCCACTCCACTCTACCCCACTCCACTCAGTGTAACCAAGTCTACCCCATTCCATTCCAGTCTACCCCACTCTGCTCCAGTCTACTGCAATCTACCCTACTCCAATCTAACTTACTCCACTCCCACATACTTAAACCCACCCCAATCTACCCCACTCCACCCCATCCAACCTCACTCCACCCCAACCTACTTCACTCCACTCCAGTCTACCACAAATCAATTTTCTACACTCTATCCCACTCCGCTCCAATCTCTGTTCCACTCTATTCCACTTCACTCCAGTCTACCTCACTTCAATCTACCAGTCTACCCCACCTCACTCCAATCTACATCACTCAAATCTGCCACAATCTACCCCACTCCAATATACCCACTCCACTCAAATGTACCTACTCCATTCCATTCTACCACACTCCAGTCCACACAATCTACCATACTCAATTGCAATCTACCACAGTCCACTAAACTGCAGTCTACCCAAATCCATTCCAATCTGCCCTACTCTACTCCAGTCTACCCTCACTCATGTAGGAGCCATACCTAGCCTACCCCAATCCAATATACCTTATGCAACTTCAATCTACTCCACTCAAATTTAGCCCACTCCACTCCACTACAAATCTACCTCAGTCCACTCTACTGATCTGCCCCACTCCACTTTACCTGAATCTACCCCACTCCTATGTAGCCCACACCACCTACGCTACTAACTTTTACCCATGCTGAACAGTAGCCATACTGGTGTACAACGTGGCTAAAATTGTCAAAGCCAATAGCTCGTGCATAGGTGAGGCGTATTTGCTGTGCCAATGTTTGTCATTTAGTGGCTTGTGAAAAGCCTTCCTTCTGTAATTAGACCACGCAGAAAAGCAGGTTTGTGATCCCCATGAAATACTCAATAATCTGACCACCCCTTCCTCCCCGATTTGTGAAGAATTTGAAAAAATGCTCAACAAAATATATTGACGACAGCATAGAACGTAACTGACTTACTCCTAAAGTCAGAAGTGAACATAGTAGAAACATCAGTGTGTGTGCTATAAAGTTAGAGCATCCAGTGAGAAAGAGCTACTCAACTAGTTTTATTTTTTTTTACAGTGGGAACTGGCTGGAAAAGAGTAGTGTAAAAACAGTGGATAGAAGTTTTACATTGTCCCGCTCCTGGATATTTATTTTTTAATGAATAATTGTGAGAAAGAGAAATGTGTTAAAATAATAATGCAGTTTCCAGCTGACAGAAATGCCGATAGCTGCAAGTCGTGCCGTTTGTGTATATAGCTGTGCATACTTTTGGAGAACATGTGGTGTACTGTAAGTTGTGCATTGTTCCTTTAAGTGGACGGGTGTTTGCAGGGTCGGAAAAAGATCTGAAAACGAAGGAACTGAACGTGAGAGAAAAGAGAGAACTTTCTTTGTAATCCCATTAATCGGAAAAGGCCCGTGTTTCTTCTGGGAGGTGAAGCCAAGTTTTTGACAGAGTTATCTTTCAGATTTCTGCCCCACCGCCTGCGAGAGGCCTCCCTGTTTTTTTCTGCTTCTCAGCCTTTCTCTGCCAGCGCTGCTTCCTGTCAGGCTCTGACATGGCCCCTTCTGTACCGGCTCCCCGCCCCCTCCGCCCTCTCTTCCTTTCAAACACACTGAGCCGGGAGGCTGATCCTGTGCAGAAAATATCCCTGACATTTGAGGCGCTCCAGGGATACAGCGCGCAGGCGCACTCCGCCCCGCCCGCCCAAAAGGAAGCTGCCTCGCATAGGAGCCATACCTAGCATAGCCTGCATGTCAGAGCAGTTAACTTGCAGCGGGCTGCGAGGACTACTACCCTGCCTTTGTCCTCTCGAATCTTTGCTCGCTTTTTTAAAAACAAAAAATACATTTAAAAAAAGAAAAACAGATTTAAGGCTTCTAGCAACCTCGTAACTTGTACCCTCGACATAAACAAAATTTGTTTCACAGCCCCCTTTACCTGAAACCCTTGAAGGATTTTTCATCGCCGTCGCTGGCAGAAGTTTATTTGCGCGATACTTCTGTGCCTGCAGTCCGAGGCCGGGCCTCTCGCTGCGGGGTGCTGAACCGAGCCCGGAGCTCGTCTCTAGCCGCCTTCCGCTCTTCCCCTCCGGGTGAAAGCACACGAGCTGGGCTTCTCTGCTCGCCCGATCAATGCTGTTTATGAAGATGGACCTGTTGAACTACCAGTACCTGGACAAGATGAACAACAACATCGGCATTCTCTGCTACGACGGTAAGTCTGGCCGGGCTCTTAAAATGGCAGGGACTGCCCGCTTGTGTTCTTTCCCCGCGGTGTTGACGATCTGTCCGAGCAGCATTATTCCTGGTGAACGTTTATCGTTTTAAATAGATCGAACCGGTTGACTAAAGCTGCAATGAGCAGGCTGGTTTCCAAAAGGACCGTTTGAGACCTGTAGCGAAGTTCTGTTGTGTGTATGTAAAGTTGGAAGTAACCGGATAGTTGGCTGCGGGGCACCGATGGCGCCTCTGCCTATGTCAGCATTCAGTGGATGTTTTTGAACGCAGGACACAAAGCAGCGTCAGTTACATGTAAAGTGTTTTATCTTTCAGCTGCATTTTTTTTTATAGCTCACTCATGTATATTATTGAAAATCGAGTTTGTGTCTTATATATATATATATATATATAGAGAGAGAGAGAGAGAGATATGCTGTTAAAGTAATAACCGTCAATGGATTTCCAAGTAAAGAATTACATTAAAGCAGAAAAATACTATGTTCCAATTTGTAAAAGTGACGAACACAGTATTAGCTTTTGAAATGATGTGCTATGTGTCCCGTTTCTTCTTATAAAGTAATCTGAAAGTTCGCCACTTTTGGAAAGCGGGATATACATAGATTTTACTTAGCACATTAAAATGTATTTCACGCTGCGTTTCTTTTTCGTCAGTAACCCGAAAGTTCGCCACTTTCCGAAAGTAGGATACAGATTTTACTTTGCAGTCTGATATTGCATGTTCCTCCTTTACACAGTATCCTGAATTTGGAATGTTTCCTGTTTCCATGCTGTGTGTTTTTTCCACTAAACCTGGTGTTTACTGTTCCCTGTCTGCCTTGATGTCTTTAGCATACCAAGACACGAGTAGTTTCGCCGAATGGGTTGATCATGTATTAAATATCGGTTGCCGGTCAGAAGCAGAGAGTAAAGCCATGTGCCTGACAGTGGTAAATATTGGTGAGAGCCTGGTCGGGAGGCGCAGGGCAACAAAAGCTGGTCCGCTGTCTGCAAGCGTCCCCGTATGGCGAGGCACAGACCGGCCCTTTGTTTGGCCTCACGCTGCCTGCTGAGCTCCGAGAAAGCCCTGACATTGAAGGATGGACCTCCCCCGCCTACCGCCCCATCTCCACACTCTCGTCTTTTGTGGGAAGAGCTCCACGTTGTCGGCCCCCTCTCTCTCGCGTCTCTTTGTCGTGCGCAGTTTGTTTCTGCCCGGCTGACTCTTGTGCGTCACTGGGGTCTCTGGGGCGTAAGGGCCGGTGTTTGTAGTTAGTTTTAAGGAGGATTGGGGTGACATCAAGGCGCTCACCTATTTCCCCTTTCTGTAACGAAGTGCGTTTTTTTCTTTTATGTACGTGCAGCGGGAAGAGACTCAAATGGCCAAGTTTAGGATGAAGAAAAAAGTACCGCTGACAAAACTCTTCTTGGTGGGGGACAATGTTTTCAGTGTCGCCGCAGAGGGTCCTCCTCTTATGATACAGAACCATACCGACCCTCCACTGTACAGCCCTACTTTGGGGCGTAATCTTGAGTTTAATAAGGGTTTTACAGAAAGAATAGGGCCCGGGCTTTTGAACATTTTTGTTGTTGTTGTGTGCAAGGCACTGCCTAATTGAATGGGATCGGGGTTAGGCGTGTTGAAACAGTTGCGACTTTTTTTTTCTGAAGGCAGATAGTTTGTGAAATGTTTTTTTATTTTTTTAAACCATGCGAAATTAACTTTGTTCTGGAAATACCAGTGACGGGCGCATATTTTTGTGCTAAGTGGTCAGTAGTATGTTTAGCAGAAAAGCACGGGGAAATCCAGGTGATTAGAGTAAAACATAAATCTGCGCTTATTACCCGTTCGAAAATTTAAGGTTTGGAGCTCCAAGAGCGGTGTGGAAAGCGCCACACAAATGACAAATTAGTGGGATGCTTCATAGACTGGGTTCCTGCAACTAGCGGCTATCGGTTCCAACAAGAAGTACATGATCACTTTGAATATTGACTGCATTGGAGTCAGTATTTGAGGCAGATTAATATGTCCTCCATTCCTCTTTGGGCAATTTTTTTGTGAGTTGCCTCTCCCCAGACACAGTGTGTAAAAATCGAGACAAGTAATACTTAAAAAAACGTCCTTTGTGGTCACTACGGAAAGTAGTAGAAAAATACTCGTAAAAAGTGGAGTGAAGTGGTTGTCGAAGCCCACACTGCTTTGATGGCTTGTAAACATTGTAGTGATTGCAGAATCTGTTTACATAGACCATTTTCCTGAAGGCTCACCCAGTCCAAGCGCCTGCGATCGTTTCCTCTGATCTCTTGGCACATGTGGTGTTACTGTTGCACGATACGCACCGGAGTCACTCACTGACGTTTTTCATGTACACCGTTAATTTGAGAAATGACTCGCAAGGCGTAGTTTATGAAAACGCAATGGCTTCCTGGGATCCTGCAATGTTCTCTGCTGTCGTGGTTGGACTCGGACATCTGGTACCGTTTTACTGATTATGCAGCTTAACGTTGTTTAAAACGTCCTATATAAATAAGTCGGCAAAAAACGAAGCCAAGGCAGGCCTCCCAGTGACAGTACTGCCGGAGAGGAGAGGTGTTTATATCTGAGTGGTGGCAGGCCCGTGAACTCGTGCTTCAGTTGCACTGGCCTTTCGTGGGCGTGGTTTGCTGGTGAGTAAATTCTCCCATGCTTGCCACATCTTTGCTCTGATGTATTATACATCCTGTTGGGAGTTGCTGCCACAGATATAACCATTCCGAAATCATCCCCTGTAGTTTTGTAAGCTAAACGGCCTCTGCGCATGCGTTGAACCATGTGTAACCGCTGCTGAGCGCTCCAGCTGTTGCAGAACAGTTTAAAAGGCCTTCCAGTAGTGTGCAGCGATTGCACATTCTCCAAATATATCCTGTAAGTAAGGTGACCAGATGAGCCTGTCATTAAGGACGCGGTGTTCCAGTTCTGTAATTTTATTTAACATCCTAATGCATTCTGGGATTTTACATTATATGGCACCCCTGGCTATAAGCTGATAATAGGAATTTTTATTTGGGATATGGCTGCAGCGTTAGAATGTGCTGGGGGGGGGGGGTCAGCATCCGTGCTGAAACTAATGTGCATAGTTTGCATGCATTTGTTATGTGGTTTTGTGTAGCGTAAAAGGTCCCCGTGGGCTTTAGAGCACTATAGCATAAACGGGTGGACGTGCAAGGCATGCTGGTCATGTCAACTCTTGATACTTCTCCATTGCTCTCCCTTTAGCCTTCCCATACTCCTCCTATCTAGTAAATAACTAGTCAGTCCTCTTAGAGGCAGTCAGTGATAACAGTGGTCTTAATTAGTGCATCGAGTACAAGGTTATAACCCAGTTCAAGTGAAGGCATAGTGATAGGCAAAGACGGTGTAGGAAGGGTGGGGGTGTGCAGCTAGGGAATGCTTCTGAGCAGTTACTGCCCAGAACTTGCTGACCCTCACCCCATTCATTCTACAGATGTGTGAAACTTTACCTTTAAAAGTCTCTGAAGGGTGACGTCACCGAGTCTATCACGTGTGCATGCTTGTCATCCATAACCTGGACACAAGCCCCTTATATAGGTTATACTTAGAGTATCAAAACAAGTTGGGTCATAATTCAGTATGACACAACTGTTTATCGGTAGAATGTTTTTTTATGTGTGGCACGAAGTAGGCATATTAAGGACATATGGGTTTGT